>NC_091284.1:56806306-59446306 GCF_032444005.1 Ranitomeya imitator
TTGCAAAATGACTCCAGTTCCTGTAAATTCCTGGGCTGTCTAGCATGAACAGCATGCTTGAGATCTCCCCTGAGCGGCTCAATGATATTGAAAGGAGACTGAGATGGCCACTCCAGAACCTTCACTTTGTTCTGCTGCAGCCAATGACAAGTCAACTTGGCCTTGTGTTTTGGATTGTTGTCATGTTGGAACGTCCAAGTACGTCCCATGCTTCTGGGTAGTGATGGGCGAATCCCCTATTCGGGATCGGCGGGTTTGCCCGAGTTTTTTTGTAAAGTTCAAGCTCGGGGCGAGAGATGATGCGAACCTGCATCCGAACCCTGAGCTTGGACTTTACAGATATGGGATGAGGTGAGGAGTTGTAAAAGAAAGCATAAAATTAATAATAAACATTATAATTATGCTTACCTGTCCAGAAACGCGTCCTCCCATCCTGCTGACTCCCAGCCGCATCTGCTTCCGGGGCCACTCATTAATTTCCCTCTATATTTCCAGTGGTTTTCACTGCACTGGGCATGAACACTGCTGGAAAAAGCCAAAGACTGCCAAGTGCAGTGAATACCACTGGAAATAATGAGTGTCCCCAGAAGCAGATTCTGCCGGGAGACAGAGTGACATGTGGACGCGTCGCAGGACAGGTAAGTATAATTATAATGTTTATTATTAATTTTATGCTTTCTTTTACAGACCCTGGACCTGAACTGGACATGAACTGTAACACTGGTTTCACATTGTGAGCAGTATGGGTCCAGAACTTTGCAGTTCGGGTTCACCCATCCCTACTTCTAGGCTGTTGAGGGCAAATTTTCCTCTAGTATTTGCTGATAACATGCGTCTTTCATCTTTCCTTTGACCACGTCTCCTGTGCCTTTGTAGCTCACACATCTTCAAAATATCAGCGATCCACCTCTGTGCTTTACAGTAAAAATGGTGCTCTTTTCATCATATTCTTGGTTCACCTTTCTCCAAATATAATGTTTATGGTTGCGGCCAAAAGTTCAATTTTGGTCTCCTCACTCCAAATGATCTTGTTCCAGAAGTTTTGAGGCTTGTCTCTCTGCTGTTTTGCATATTGTAGGTGAGATACTTTGTGACATTTGTGTAGTAATGGCTTTCTTCTGGTGACTTGACCATGAAGCCCATTTTTCTTTAAGTGCCTCCTTATTGTGCATTGTAGCATGGCTAATGGGTGTGTGGTCGACGGGAGGTATGTGTCACATAGGTACCTTGTCGCTGTACTGTAGCCCGGAATATTTCTTTGTTTTACATAACCATATATTTGTGTTTCAGGACCTGTGGTGATGTCAGACCACATGGCTAATCATGTGATAGATTACTGGGTGTGGTTAGTCCTATATAAGACAGGCTAATGCTTAACACAGGAGATATGTGTGGAGGTGAAACCCTCCTGAGTGTGTCAAGGCTTCAGGACTGAGCCGGATGAACTGGACACTTGTTTTTCTTTGCCTGAACCAAAGGCTATTTGTTTTCTGTTGTTTTGCCATATGGTTTATGAAGCAATAAACCCAGTGAACTTTAAAGGAACACGCCTCCTGAGTGTCAGCTATCGCACCTGAGTGGAATCCCTACAATTGGTGGAGAATGCGGGCAGCGTTCCCAGCAGAGACGTAAGTCTATTGTTTAATGTCCTGGGTCAAGTCTGTTGCAAGCCAGCAAGCATCGCCGGGGAAAATGGAGGACCTGCTGAAACACTTGGTTCAGTTACAGTCACAGCAGGAGCAACGGCAGAGCCAGCAGGAGCAAAGGCAGCAAGAGACCAACAGGCTGTTGATGCAGCAGATACAACAGAGCCAGCAGGAGCAACGGCAGCAGATGCAACAAAGCCAGCAGGAGCAATGGCAGCAGATGCAGCTTCTGGCAACCGCCATCCAGGGCAAGATGAGCTCCCCAACCCCAGGTGTGGCTGATGACACCCACGTCCGGAAGACGGTAAGACGCGCATTGCAGAAAATGACCCCCGGGGATGATGTTAAGGCATTCCTGACGGTGTTTGAGAGGGTCGCTGAGAGGGAAAAACTTCCGCCAGAGCAGTGGGCAGAGGTATTGGCGCCATACCTGACGGGAGAACCCCAGAAGGCGTACTATGACTTGACCTTGCAGGATACCAAAGAGAATCACAAATTGAAAGCCGAGATTCTCGCACGTTTGGGGGTGACACTGACTGTCAGGGCACAGCGAGTTCACTGCTGGGCCTATCACCGGGACAAACCACCTTGTTCCCAAATGTTTGATCTGTTGCACCTGGTCCAGAAATGGCTGCAGCCAGAGTCATCTACTCCTGCACAGATGGTAGAACGGGTGATGATGGATCGGTTTGTACATTCCCTCCCGAGGCCTATACAGTCTTGGGTTGCCCAGGGTGATCCCCAGAATGCTGACGAGCTGATCGGACTGGTTGAGAGATACCAAGTGTTGGAAGGCTCCTTCGGGAGGCAGCCCATGCCGTACAGGGGGTCCCAGAAGGGAGCTGAGTCCCAAAAAGGGGTGGTGCGTCCAAGGTCACAAAGGGCGGGGGAGGTGGTGCCCAAGGTCCCTACGGGTGATATTATTTGTTGGAGGTGCCACGGGCCAGGACATATAGCTGCCCGTTGTTCCCAGACCACTGAGCAGATGGACTGCAGCATGGGACGCCGTTGTTCATACTATGCGTATCCAGCCTGTAGTGTGAACTCTCCATGCAACGAGGGACCTCAAGCGTGTCCTGTAAAGGTGAACGGTCGAGCAGTAACGGCACTGTTAGACTCGGGGAGCCTAGTGACCCTGGTGAGGGCCACTTTTCCTCTCCACCTGCTCCCAGGAAAGAAGGTTGGAGTGCGGTGCATATATGGTGATGCAAAGGACTACCCTGTGGCCAGGGTGGACATTGAAACGGCATGTGGCACTGAGTCCCACATAGTCGGCGTCGTTCAGGACTTGTTGCACCCTATAATTATTGGCTGGGATTTCTGTTTGTTTTGGGATTTGTGGGGGAAAAGTTCTGAGCTCCCTAGCAAGAGTAGGGAACCAATGAACCCTGGAAGGGTGTCGCCACACTCAGAGTCAGACAGGTTTCCTTTTTGTGTCCTGGTTGAAGATGAGGAGGAAGTGTCCCCTGCATCTGACATTCTGGAGTTAGAGGTATCCAGTGAAAATTTTGGGACTGCCCAACATAGGGACCCCACTCTAAGGGAAGCCTTTAATAATGTCACAGTTATTGATGGGGTGGTACAGGAGCCGGGGGCAGACCCAAGATTTCCCCATTTTCTGATGAGTGGGGAGTTGTTGTACCGGGTCACGAAAATAAGGGAGGAGTTGGTAGAGCAGTTGGTAGTGCCGGGTCCGTATAGACGGAAGGTGTTGGACATGGCCCATTCACACATCTTTGGTGGACACCTAGGGGTGGAAAAAACGCAGGAACGGGTTGTGCAGAGGTTCTATTGGCCTGGGTGTCACCGGGAAATAGTGAACTATTGCAGGTCCTGCCCTACATGTCAGCTAACTGCTCCCACTCCTCATTTCCGGAACCCCCTTGTGCCACTGCCCATTATTGAGGTACCGTTCCAGAGAATTGCCATAGTTAAATCAGCTCGGGGCCATCAGTATATATTAGTCATCCTGGACTATGCCACACGCTATCCTGAGGCAATTCCCTTGAGAAATTCTTCCTCAAAGAGCATAGCCCGCGAGTTGGTCCATGTCTTTTCCCGGACAGGTCTGCCGAAGGAGATCCTGACTGACCAGGGTACACCTTTCATGAGCAAGGTGATGAGGGAGTTATGCAAAGCCCTGAAAATCTCCCAGTTGAGGACCTCGGTGTACCATCCCCAGTCAGATGGCCTTGTTGAGAGATTTAACAAGACACTGAAGAGCATGGTGAGAAAAGCTATAGAGAAAGACGGTAGAGACTGGGATTGTCTCTTACCCTATCTGATGTTTTCCATTCGTGAAGTTCCACAGGCCTCCACAGGGTTCTCACCGTTTGAGCTTCTATATGGCCGACATCCACGAGGACTCCTGGACATAGCCAAGGAAACCTGGGAAGCTGAAGTCACGCCCCACAGAAGCGTCATTGAGCATGTGGCCCTGATGCAGCAGAGGATTGCAAAGGTGATGCCTATCGTGAAAGATCACCTTCTCCAAGCACAAGAAGCTCAGGCCAGGGTCTACAACCGGTCTGCAAGAGTGAGGCAGTTCAATCCGGGAGACCGAGTTCTTGTGTTAGTTCCGACGGTGGAAAGCAAGTTCTTGGCCAAATGGCAAGGGCCATATGAGGTTGTCGAGAAACTTGGTGAGGTAAATTATAAAATTCACCAACCAGGAAGACGGAAACCATTCCAAGTTTACCATGTCAACCTCATCAAGCCGTGGCAAGATAGAGAGCCGACAGTAACTCCATCATTGTTAAGCAACCCAGAAGGTGAGGTTGGAGCGGTTACTATAGCAGAGATGCTATCGAAGACCCAGAAACAGCAGTGCCGGGAGTTACTCCTGAAAAACAGGGACCTGTTTTCAGAGTTGCCAGGACACACGAAGGTCATAGAGCACGAGGTTCTAACAGAGCCACATGTGCGGGTGAACGTGAAGCCCTATCGTATTCCTGAGGCTCGTCGAGAAGTTATCTCCAAGGAAGTGGAGCGTATGTTGAAGCTTGGAGTCATTGAGGAATCCAAGAGCGGTTGGTCGAGCCCAATTGTCCTGGTCCCAAAACCTGATGGAGAGTGGAGGTTTTGCAACGACTATCGGAAGTTGACTGAGGTCTCCAAGTTTGACGCTTATCCCATGCCCCGCGTTGATGAGCTCATCGAAAGGCTTGGGCACGCCAGATACAGGTCCTTCTCAAAAAATTAGCATATAGTGTTAAATTTCATTATTTACCATAATGTAATGATTACAATTAAACTTTCATATATTATAGATTCATTATCCACCAACTGAAATTTGTCAGGTCTTTTATTGTTTTAATACTGATGATTTTGGCATACAACTCCTGATAACCCAAAAAACCTGTCTCAATAAATTAGCATATTTCACCCATCCAATCAAATAAAAGTGTTTTTTAATAACAAACAAAAAAACCAACAAATAATAATGTTCAGTTATGCACTCAATACTTGGTCGGGAATCCTTTGGCAGAAATGACTGCTTCAATGCGGCGTGGCATGGAGGCAATCAGCCTGTGACACTGCTGAGATGTTATGGAGGCCCAGGATGCTTCAATAGCGGCCTTAAGCTCATCCAGAGTGTTGGGTCTTGCGTCTCTCAACTTTCTCTTCACAATATCCCACAGATTCTCTATGGGGTTCAGGTCTGGAGAGTTGGCAGGCCAATTGAGCACAGTAATACCATGGTCAGTAAACCATTTACCAGTGGTTTTGGCACTGTGAGCAGGTGCCAGGTCGTGCTGAAAAATGAAATCTTCATCTCCATAAAGCATTTCAGCCGATGGAAGCATGAAGTGCTCCAAAATCTCCTGATAGCTAGCTGCATTGACCCTGCCCTTGATGAAACACAGTGGACCAACACCAGCAGCTGACATGGCACCCCACACCATCACTGACTGTGGGTACTTGACACTGGACTTTAGGCATTTTGGCATTTCCTTCTCCCCAGTCTTCCTCCAGACTCTGGCACCTTGATTTCCGAATGACATGCAAAATTTGCTTTCATCAGAAAAAAGTACTTGGGACCACTTAGCAACAGTCCAGTGCTGCTTCTCTGTAGCTCAAAAGTGGCTTTACCTGGGGAATGCGGCACCTGTAGCCCATTTCCTGCACACGCCTGTGCACGGTGGCTCTGGATGTTTCCACACCAGACTCAGTCCACTGCTTCCTCAGGTTCCCCAAGGTCTGGAATCGGTCCTTCTCCACAATCTTCCTCAGGGTCCGGTCTCCTCTTCTCGTTGTACAGCGTTTTCTGCCACATTGTTTCCTTCCAACAGACTTACCATTGAGGTGCCTTGATACAGCACTCTGGGAACAGCCTATTTGTTGAGAAATTTCTTTCTGGGTCTAGCCTCTTGCTTGAGGGTGTCAATGATGGCCTTCTTGACATCTGTCAGGTCGCTAGTCTTACCCATGATGGGGGTTTTGAGTAATGAACCAGGCAGGGAGTTTATAAAAGCCTCAGGTATCTTTTGCATGTGTTTAGAGTTAATTAGTTGATTCAGAAGATTAGGGTAATAGGTCGTTTAGAGAACCTTTTCTTGATATGCTAATTTATTGAGACAGGTTTTTTGGGTTATCAGGAGTTGTATGCCAAAATCATCAGTATTAAAACAATAAAAGACCTGACAAATTTCAGTTGGTGGATAATGAATCTATAATATATGAAAGTTTAATTGTAATCATTACATTATGGTAAATAATGAAATTTAACACTATATGCTAATTTTTTGAGAAGGACCTGTATATATCCACCTTGGATTTGACAAAGGGGTATTGGCAGATCCCCATGGCACAGGAAGCCAAGGAGAAGACGGCCTTTTCGACACCTGATGGATGCTTCCAGTATGTCCGGATGCCGTTTGGCCTACAGGGAGCTCCGGCGACCTACCAGAGGGCTATGGATAGAGTCCTTGCACCCCATAAGGCCTACGCTGCTGCATACCTAGATGATATCGTCATCTTTAGCCCGGACTGGGAGAGTCATCTGGAGAAAGTCCAAGCGGTGTTTGATGCTCTAAGAGAGGCGGGGTTTACAATAAACCCGAAGAAGTGTGCCTTGGGTAAGGAAGAAGCTAAATACCTAGGCTATATAGTGGGTCGTGGAGAAATAAAGCCCCAAATCAGGAAAGTGGAGGCAATCCAAACGTGGCCGAAACCACTTTCAAAAAAGCAAGTTAAAGCCTTTCTGGGAATCGTGGGATATTACAGGAGGTTCATCCCGAACTTCGCCACAGTGGCTGCGCCTCTGACTGATCTGCTGAAGGGGACAAAGTCAGTGATGGTTAAATGGTCCGAAGAGACAGAGTCAGCCTTCCAAGAGTTGAAAGGGGCTCTATGTAAGCAGCCCGTTCTGATGGCCCCAGACTTCAAGAAAGAATTTATTCTTCAGACAGATGCCTCAGATGTTGGGGTAGGAGCAGTCCTTTCCCAAGAGCTACATGGGGAGGAGCATCCCGTTCTCTATCTGAGTAGAAAGCTGTCCTCATCTGAGAAGAACTACTCAGTCGTGGAAAAAGAGTGTTTGGCCATAAAGTGGGCGGTGGACACGTTACGGTACTATCTGCTGGGTCGTAAATTCAGACTAATATCTGACCATGCCCCACTTAGATGGATGAGGGAAACAAAGGGTAAGAATGCTAGGGTCACCCGTTGGTTCTTAGCCCTGCAGGACTTTAGTTTCCATGTGGAACATAGGGCCGGAAAGCTGCACGGTAATGCGGATGCCCTATCAAGAATCCCTTGTTTAGTTGGGGAAAGTGCCAAGCCCCACGGCTTTAGGCAGAGGGGGAGGTATGTAGCATGGCTAACGGGTGTGTGGTCGACGGGAGGTATGTGTCACATAGGTACCTTGTCGCTGTAATGTAGCCCCGAATATTTCTTTGTTTTACATAACCATATATTTGTGTTTCAGGACCTGTGGTGATGTCAGACCACATGGCTAATCATGTGATAGATTACTGGGTGTGGTTAGTCCTATATAAGACAGGCTAATGCTTAACACAGGAGATATGTGTGGAGGTGAAACCCTCCTGAGTGTGTCAAGGCTTCAGGACTGAGCCGGATGAACTGGACACTTGTTTTTCTTTGCCTGAACCAAAGGCAATTTGTTTTCTGTTGTTTTGCCATATGGTTTATGAAGCAATAAACCCAGTGAACTTTAAAGGAACATGCCTCCTGAGTGTCAGCTATCGCATCTGAGTGAGTGGAATCCCTACAGCATCTTGAAACAGCCACACCGCTAGTTTCCAGAGAGTCCTGTATTTCAGCTGGTGTTATTTGTGGGTTTTTCTTTGCATCCCAAACAATTTTCCTGACAGATGTGGTCGACATTTTTGTTGGTCTACCTGACTATGGTTTTGTTTTTATAAAGCCCCTGATTTCCCATTTGTTAATCACAGTTTGAGCGCTGCTGACTGCCTTTATCAATTCCTTGGATATTTTTTTGTATCCCTTTCCTGTTTTATACAGTTCAAGTACCTTTTCCCTTAGATCCATTGACAATTCTTTTGCTTTCCCCATCACTCACAATCAAGAAATGTCAGTGGCTGGATGAAAGATGCAAGTGTCTGTCTGGTTCCCAGCAACTTTTATGCACACACACTGATTACAAGCAAACAGGTCAAAGGTGATGATGTTACCTTTAGTAGCTATTCAAACCTATTTGTGTCAACTTCTGTGCATGTTATCAAGCCTAAATCACCAGGGTTTGTGAACTTTTGATCAGGGTCATTTGGATGTTTTGGGTTGTCATTATGATTTAAAAAGAGAAAACACAGTAGTTTACAATAAATGGATTCACCCAACCATTAACCAAGAGTGGAGAAAAATTTTTGATGTTATCATTCATATTCTCTGAAAAGTGGCCAAGAAAGTAAAAATTCTGCCGGGGAATGTAAACTTTTGAGCACAACTGTGTAATAGCCAGATATAATATTTTCTTCATGTATGCAGGGCAGATTATTCTGAAACATTACTCTAAATAGTTACTTTCTAAAGAGCTTGTAAGAGGGGGATACAGTCATAGGAGACCTCGGAGTGCTGAATGTGCATTTTCAGAGTAATTTTTAGTTTTGAAGTAGCTTCTAATTGTGGTGCATTGACTGACAGTGAAACCAATTTTCGATAAAAATTTTGTAAGGAAACTAATTTGAATTTTAAAAGATTCAATCAGTTATGGAAAGAAGAGGAGAAATGATCCAGCTGAAGGCGGAGACGGCTCAAACTTTATAATCTTTATTGGACAACTAAAAAAATATAACGTTCTTCAAAAAATCTGCATAGCAAACACCTAGGCACAACAGTGAGGACGATCAACGCGTTTCAACTATGGAGACTTACTCATGATCGGATCATAAGTAAGACTCAATAGTTTTTCAATAAAGCTTGAGCCGACTCTGACTTCAGCTGGATCATTTCTCCTCTTGTATCCATTTGGGGAGGGCACTCACCCCGATCCGTGCTCGGCGTTGGCAGGTTTGGGGATTTCTTCAAAGACCGGTAAGCTGACTATTTTTCTTCTATTATCCATTCAGTTATGGTTTACAGTCCAAGGCTTTGTTCTTTCAGCCAGAATCCCAAAAAGTTTAGATTCTGATTTCACAATATTGATTAAGAGTCCTCAGGAAGTACCTGATACCCTAATGCAGAACATATTTTATCCACAGGTTAATGCACAGGTTATTTCATTACTAGTGATGAGCGAACATGCTCGCCACTACTCGTTACTCGCCCGAGTATCGCTATGCTCGGCTGTTATGACCTGGTGGTAAGGACAATAATGGACCTGGTGGTTAAGAGCACACGGAATGACCTGATAGTTACTAATAATATAGGACGAGCTCTGAGACGTGGTAACTCTGCTGACCGCAATCCCTAATCCTATCACACACACTAGAAATAGCCGTGGATTGCTCCTAACGCTCCCTATGCAACTCGACACAGCCTAAGAAACTAGCTAGCCCTAGACTTAGAAAAATAAAGCCTACCTTGCCTCAGAGAAATTCCCCAAAGGAAAAGGCAGCCCCCCACATATAATGACTGTGAGTAAAGATGAAAATTACAAACACAGAGATGAAATAGATTTAGCAAAGTGAGGCCCGACTTACTGAACAGATAGAGGATAGGAAAGGTAACTCACGGTGCGGAGACGCTCCCGCTGCGTCCCAGAGCTTCCAGCAAGCAAGACAAAAATCAAAATAGATAAACACAAAGATAAATGGAGTTCCATACACAGATATGATAAAAAGTAAACTTTATTGAAACAAATGAAAAACATACAACGATATAAATGAAGAAAGGACACAGAAAGACGTGTGCCCTAATAATTGTCATAGTGACCAGCACACAGAAAAACTGAGCAGTCTAATTTTATCTAAAAAAGTTTTCTTACCCATGGTGGAAAAACGTAAGGTGCCGAGGTACCGAGTCAACCCCCCTGATGCGCGTTTCGCGTAGGCTTGTTCACAAAGAGGGTAGTGAACACTACACTACCCTCTTTGTGAACAAGCCTACGCGAAACGCGCGTCAGGGGGGCTGACTCGGTATCTCGGCACCTTACATTTTTCCACCATGGGTAAGAAAACTTTTTTAGATAAAATTAGACTGCTCAGTTTTTCTGTGTGCTGGTCACTATGACAATTATTAGGGCACACGTCTATATGTAGGCACTCAGTGATTTTCTATCAAAGCGCTGTTTTACTTACTGGGTGCGTGTTTATATGCATACATTCAGTGATTTTTTTGATACATGCGCTGTTTTATTTACTGAGTGCCATATGATGATTACTGAGTAGCACATACTTTGTACCTGGTGTGAATATACATGTATATTTATTATTGTGCCGAGGCTTTACTTGTTCTCCAACTAGGTTTCTGTGTCCTTTCTTCATTTATATCATTGTATGTTTTTCATTTGTTTCAATAAAGTTTACTTTTATCATATCTGTGTATGGAACTCCATTTCTCTTTGTGTTTATGCATATTTTGGGAGTATACACCTACTAGTCCTTTTTAATATATGGTCATGTACATTTAGTCAGATTTGACTGTAATTGAGCACTATATGGGACCCATGTCTTTTTCTGTGAGTTTATATATATCAAAAATCAAAATAGCAAGCTGGACAGAAAAATAGCAAACCAGAGAAAAACAAGCAGGAACTTAGCTTCTGCTGGGAAGACAGGTCACAAGAACGATCCAGGAGAGAACTAGATCAATACTGGAACATTGACAGGTGGCATGGAGCAATGATCTAAGTGGAGTTAAATAGAGCAGCCAGCTAACGAATTAACCTCGTCACCTGTGGAAGGAAACTCAGAAGCCGCAGCTCCACTCACAACCACCAGAGGAAGCCCATGGACAGAACCAGCCGAAGTACCATTCATGACCACAGGAGGGAGATTGACAACAGAATTCACAACAGTACCCCCCGTTGAGGAGGGGTCACCGAACCCTCACCAGAGCCCCCCGGCCGACCAGGACGAGCCAAATGAAAGGCACGAACCAGATCGGCAGCATGAACATTGGAGGCAAAGACCCAGGAATTATCTTCCTGACCATAACCCTTCCACTTGACCAGGTACTGGAGTTTCTGTCTCGAAATACGAGAATCCAAAATCTTCTCCACCACATACTCCAACTCCCCCTCAACCAACACCGGGGCAGGAGGATCAACGGATGGAACCACAGGCGCCACGTATCTCCGCAACAATGACCTATGGAATGCATTATGGATGGCAAAAGAAGCTGGAAGGGTCAAACGAAATGACACAGGATTGAGAACCTCAGAAATCTTATACGGACAATTGAAACGAGGCTTAAACTTAGGAGAGGAAACCTTCATAGGAACATAACGAGACGACAACCAAACCAAATCCCCAACACGAAGTCGGGGACCCACACAGCGCCGGCGGTTAGCGAAACGTTGAGCCTTCTCCTGGGACAATGTCCAATTGTTCACCACATGAGTCCAAATCTGCTGCAACCTATCCACCACAGTATCTACACCAGGACAGTCCGAAGACTCAACCTGCCCTGAAGAGAAACGAGGATGGAAACCAGAATTGCAGAAAAACGGCGAAACCAAAGTAGCCGAGCTGGCCCGATTATTAAGGACGAACTCAGCCAAAGGCAAAAAGGACACCCAATCATCCTGATCAGCAGAAACAAAGCATCTCAGATATGTTTCCAAAGTCTGATTAGTTTGTTCGGTTTGGCCATTTGTCTGAGGATAGAAAGCCGAGGAAAAAGACAAATCAATGCCCATCCTAGCACAAAAGGCTCGCCAAAACCTCGAAACAAACTGGGAACCTCTGTCCGAAACGATGTTCTCCGGAATGCCATGTAAACGAACCATATGCTGGAAAAACAATAGCACCAAATCAGAGGAGGAAGGCAATTTAGACAAGGGTACCAAATGGACCATCTTAGAGAAGCGATCACAAACCACCCAAATGACCGACATCTTTTGAGAGACAGGGAGATCCGAAATAAAATCCATAGAGATATGCGTCCAGGGCCTCTTCGGGACCGGCAAGGGCAAAAGCAACCCACTGGCACGAGAACAGCAGGGCTTAGCCCGAGCACAAGTCCCACAGGACTGCACAAAAGAACGCACATCCCGCGACAAAGACGGCCACCAAAAGGATCTGGCCACCAAATCTCTGGTACCAAAGATTCCAGGATAACCAGCCAACACCGAACAATGAACCTCAGAGATAACTCTACTAGTCCATTTATCAGGGACAAACAGTTTTTCCGCTGGGCAACGGTCAGGTCTATCAGCCTGAAATTTTTGCAGCACCCGCCGCAAATCAGGGGAGATAGCAGACAAAATTACCCCCTCTTTGAGAATACCCGCCGGCTCAGGAACACCCGGAGAGTCGGGCACAAAACTCCTTGACAGGGCATCAGCCTTCACATTCTTAGAGCCTGGAAGATACGAAACCACAAAATCAAAACGGGAGAAAAATAGCGACCAACGAGCCTGTCTAGGATTCAACCGTTTGGCAGACTCGAGATAAGTCAAATTCTTGTGATCCGTCAAGACCACCACGCGATGCTTGGCTCCTTCAAGCCAATGACGCCACTCCTCGAATGCCCACTTCATGGCCAACAACTCTCGATTGCCAACATCATAATTGCGCTCAGCAGGTGAAAACTTTCTAGAAAAGAAGGCACATGGTTTCATCACCGAGCCATCAGAACTTCTTTGCGACAAAACAGCCCCTGCTCCTATCTCAGAAGCATCAACCTCGACCTGAAACGGAAGCGAAACATCTGGCTGGCACAACACAGGGGCAGAAGATAAATGACGCTTCAACTCCTGAAAAGCTTCCACAGCCGCAGAAGACCAATTGACCACATCAGCACCCTTCTTGGTCAAATCAGTCAACGGTTTAGCAACACTAGAAAAATTACTGATGAAGCGACGATAAAAATTAGCAAAGCCCAGGAACTTTTGCAGACTCTTCACAGATGTCGGCTGAGTCCAATCATAAATGGCCTGGACTTTAACATGGTCCATCTCGATAGTAGAAGGGGAAAAAATGAAACCCAAAAATGAAACCTTCTGAACTCCAAAGAGACACTTTGACCCCTTCACAAACAAAGAATTCGCACGAAGGACCTGGAACACCATTCTGACCTGCTTCACGTGAGACTCCCAATCATCCGAGAAGACCAAAATATCATCCAAATATACAATCAGGAATTTATCCAGGTACTCTCGGAAGATGTCATGCATAAAGGACTGAAATACTGATGGAGCATTGGAAAGCCCGAATGGCATAACCAGGTACTCAAAATGGCCCTCGGGCGTATTAAATGCTGTTTTCCATTCATCGCCCTGTTTAATACGCACAAGATTATACGCACCACGAAGATCTATCTTGGTGAATCAACTAGCCCCCTTAATCCGAGCAAATAAATCCGACAGCAGCGGCAAAGGGTACTTAAATTTGACTGTGATCTTATTAAGAAGGCGGTAATCAATACAAGGTCTCAAAGAACCATCCTTCTTGGCCACAAAAAAGAACCCTGCTCCCAATGGTGACGACGACGGGCGAATATGACCCTTCTCCAAGGATTCCTTTACATAACTCCGCATAGCGGCGTGCTCTGGCACAGATAAATTGAACAGTCGGCCCTTAGGAAACTTACTACCAGGAATCAAATTGATAGCACAATCGCAATCCCTATGAGGAGGTAGGGCACTGGATTTGGGCTCATCAAATACATCCCGGTAATCCGACAAAAACTCCGGGACTTCAGAAGGGGTGGATGACGAAATAGACAAAAATGGAACATCACCATGTACCCCCTGACAACCCCAGCTGGACACAGACATAGATTTCCAATCCAATACTGGATTATGGACCTGTAGCCATGGCAACCCCAAAACGACCACATCATGCAGATTATGCAACACCAAAAAGCGAATATCCTCCTGATGTGCAGGAGCCATGCACATGGTCAATTGGGTCCAGTACTGAGGCTTATTCTTGGCCAAAGGTGTAGCATCAATTCCTCTCAATGGAATAGGATACTGCAAGGGCTCCAAGAAAAAACCACAGCGCCTAGCAAACTCCAAGTCCATCAAATTCAGGGCAGCGCCTGAATCCACAAATGCCATAACAGAATAGGATGACAAAGAGCAAATCAGAGTAACGGACAAAAGAAATTTCGACTGTACCGTACCAATGGTAGCAGACCCAGCGAAACGCTTAGTGCGCTTAGGACAATCGGAAATAGCATGAGTGGAATCACCACAGTAAAAACACAGCCCATTCCGACGTCTGTGTTCTTGCAGTTCAGCTCTGGTCAAAGTCCTATCACATTGCATAGGCTCAGGTCTATGCTCAGATAATACCGCCAAATGGTGCACAGCTTTACGCTCACGCAAGCGTCGATCGATCTGAATGGCCAAAGACATAGACTCATTCAGACCAGCAGGCATGGGAAATCCCACCATGACATCCTTAAGGGCTTCAGAGAGACCCTTTCTGAAAATTGCTGCCAGGGCACATTCATTCCACTGAGTGAGTACAGACCACTTCCTAAACTTCTGACAATATATTTCTACCTCATCCTGACCCTGACACAGAGCCAGCAAGATTTTCTCTGCCTGATCCACTGAATTAGGTTCATCATAAAGCAATCCGAGCGCCAGAAAAAACGCATCAACATCACGCAATGCCGGATCTCCTGGCGCAAGGGAAAATGCCCAGTCTTGAGGGTCGCCACGTAACAAAGAAATAATGATTTTCACTTGTTGAACAGGGTCACCTGAGGAGCGAGGTTTCAAAGCAAGAAACAATTTACAATTATTTTTGAAATTCAGAAACTTAGATCTATCCCCAAAAAACAAATCAGGAATTGGAATCCTAGGCTCTAACATCGGATTCTGAACCACAAAATCTTGAATGTTTTGTACCCTTGCAGTGAGATTATCCATACAAGAGAACAGACCTTGAATGTCCATATCTACACCTGTATCCTGAACCACCCAGAGGTAAAGGGGAAAAGAGAGACAAAACACACTGCAAAGAAAAAAAAATGGTCTCAGAACTTCTCTTATCCCTCTATTGAGATGCATTAATACTTTGGGCCACCTGTACTGTTATGACCTGGTGGTAAGGACAATAATGGACCTGGTGGTTAAGAGCACACGGAATGACCTGATAGTTACTAATAATATAGGACGAGCTCTGAGATGTGGGAACTCTGCTGACCGCAATCCCTAATCCTATCACACACACTAGAAATAGCCGTGGATTGCTCCTAACGCTCCCTATGCAACTCGACACAGCCTAAGAAACTAGCTAGCCCTAGAGATAGAAAAATAAAGCCTACCTTGCCTCAGAGAAATTCCCCAAAGGAAAAGGCAGCCCCCCACATATAATGACTGTGAGTAAAGATGAAAATTCCAAACACAGAGATGAAATAGATTTAGCAAAGTGAGGCCCGACTTACTGAACAGATAGAGGATAGGAAAGGTAACTTTGCGGTCAGCACAAAAACTACAAAAAGACCACGCAGAGGGCGCAAAAAGACCCTCCTCACCGACTCACGGTGCGGAGGCGCTCCCTCTGCGTCCCAGAGCTTTCAGCAAGCAAGACAAAAATCAAAATAGCAAGCTGGACAGAAAAATAGCAAACCAGAGAAAAACAAGCAGGAACTTAGCTTCTGCTGGGAAGACAGGTCACAAGAACGATCCAGGAGAGAACTAGACCAATACTGGAACATTGACAGGTGGCATGGAGCAATGATCTAAGTGGAGTTAAATAGAGCAGCCAGCTAACGAATTAACCTCGTCACCTGTGGAAGGAAACTCAGAAGCCGCAGCTCCACTCACAACCACGAGAGGAAGCCCATGGACAGAACCAGCCGAAATACCATTCATGACCACAGGAGGGAGCTTGACAACAGAATTCACAACACTCGGCGTTCTCGGCGAGCAGCGAGCATTTCCGGGAATTATTCAGCGGTAACTTCAGTCTCTACCCAGCAGTTTTGGCGGACTTTAGAGACCCAATCATGGTGCAGGAATTGTCTGCCAGGCCATAAAGCATCGCAGCCATCTTTGTTGTGGTCGTGCAGTGATTGGCTGAGCCGTACAGCATCATCTTGAGTATAAGAGACCTGGCGCCGCCCTGCTCGCCACATTCTGTTCCTGTTTCAGGCCACAGATTTGCCAGTGTGGTATTTCCGTTACAGCCTTCATATATTTCTGTGCTCCAAGTTTGGGCATTGGAGGACGGTGTCCTTATTTTTTGGCTGTGTGATACTCAAATTCTATACAGCACTGTTTTGCATAAAAAAAATCGAAGGCCACAGATTTTCCAGTGTGGTATTTCTGTTACAGCCGTCATATATCTCTGTGCTCCAAGTTTGGGCATTGGAGGCCGGAGTCCTTATTTTTTTGCTGTATGAGACTCAAATTCTATACAGCACTATTTCGCATCAAAAAGATTCAAAGGCCACAGATTTGCCAGTGTGGTATTTCTGTGAGAGCTCTCATATATCTCTACTCTAAGTTTGGACATTGTATGCCAGTGTACTTATTTTTTGACTGTGTGATACTCAAATTATATCTATACACCGCTATTTCGCCTAAAAAAAATCAAAGGCCACAGATTTGCCAGTGTCGTATTTCCGTTACTGCCGTCATATATCTGTGCTCCAAGTTTGGGCATTGGAGGCCGGTGTCCTTATCTTTTGTCTGTGTGATACTCAAATTCTATACAGCACTATTTCGCATCAAAAAGATTCAAAGGCCACAGATTTGCCAGTGTAATATTTCTGTGAAAGCCCTCATGTATCTCTGCTCCAAGTTTGGGCATTGTAGGCGATGTACCGTAATACCTATTGGTAGAATAAAAGGTGTGAGGCCCAATCCATCAAAGTTTTTACATTAGAAATCTGGCATAAAAAACTTCGAAGAGTTGCAAAACTTTGACTCAACTGAAGGCTGTGTGACTTTTGGCATTTTTACCCTGCTCTGACGAAGTGAACAAAGTCGGGGTGGAATGGATGTGTGGCGACTACCTCACTTCAAATTCTAGCACAGGCTAGACTAAGATTTGAGGCAAAGACTGATATGTATGTTAATTGCTGTTGTGTTAATGCTGAGGTATATAAACAAGGAAAAAAATATATTTTTAAATACTGTTGCTGTTCAATTACTTTTCAAGGTATTTTTGACTATGTAGTTTTAACAGGTGAAATGAAGAGTACTATGGGCCCAAACTCTATGGAACTGCATAGGAAAATTCTTTAAAAATGTCATAGACTGGTAACAAAGCATAAGGCTACCCTTAGCCGTGCAGTTTCCATCACTGAGTTCTAAATTACAAACAAACATAGGTTTTCAAAAATATGTATGGAAACAAGTATTATTCGAAATGTCATCCTCTGACCTAAACTTGAGAAACTCTGAATAAACCATAAAAGGAAGAGAAGGAATATGTCAGCTTACTGTCTCACCTGTATTCATGGAACAGACTTCTTAGCAACAGACTATAAATGCACTTTTTTGTGGAAACCGGCTTTTATCCTGTTCTCTTCACAGGTGTAAGCTGCTGCTTGACAACCACTAATATTAGTCATTACAAGGCTTAGAAATGTCGACAAGCTAGCCCGGACCCTGAATTCTTCACACATACAATAGACATAAGACAGTTAGATAGATAGATAGATAGATAGATAGATATGGGATAGATAGATAGATAGATAGATAGATAGATAGATAGATAGATAGATAGATAGATAGATAGATAGATAGATAGATAGATAGTTAGATAGATAGATAGATAATCGAATCGGAGAGTTGACTGGACTTAAAGAGAAGGTGTCGCAAATGTTATTTTTGTATTAATAATTATTGATTATATAATCTATAATATAACGCTGGGAGCGTCACTCTGTCCGAAGCCTTTATAGACTGCGCAAGCGCAAGCACCAGCGCAGTCTGGACAGCAGACTGATGCTCCCAGAAGATCGCGGTATGCGTAAACACTGAACGCACACCGCGATCTCCACCGGAGAGGCAGGGACGCGCCAGGAGGGTAAGTATATTCACCTGTCCCCCGTTCCAGCACTGCACATTGATCACCCGGACATTTCGCTACTATAAGGTATGACACCTATTATTTCAGGTTTCCTTCCTACCTTCCCACGGATTTTATTTTGCGGCTGTGACGTATTTAGCCCTATGTTTTTGCTACCACCCTGTCACTTGGCATCCCAGTGGTATGTGTCTATGTGCCCATATAAGAACCTGCCTCACTTAATTATGTTTCTGTAGCATTCATACATTCTTATATACAGATTACCACAGCCTATGTCATATACTTTCTGGCGGACTATGTATATAGGTTATTTGACCAATATGTTTGGTGCTTTACCATCGCTTTGTAGGATTTCTATATATGTATATAGACCTATACACATTGTGTTATGTGAGTATAACTACATATGGATGTAACACACCCTGTAGAGAGTCAGGGGTATTTATGGTTGATTATTGCCATACTATTATTTTTATTTCTGTTTTTTTCGCATTCATATGACATATGCACTTGGATTCTAATTATAATTCATATCATTACAGATACACTTATATCTTGATAAAGGCTAATAGTCAGCCGAAACGTTGAAATTGATAGCTGATACGAAACTGATACCTGATATATTCATCTTGTTTTGCTACCGTGTGCAGACTCTATTTTGCATTTAATTTTTGAATTATGAGATATTAACCCCTTCATGACCTTGGGATTTTTCGTTTTTCCGTGTTCGTTTTTCACTCCCCTCCTTCCGAGAGCCATAACTTTTTTATTTTTCTGTCAATTTGGCCATGTGAGGGCTTATTTTTTGCGGGACGAGTTGTACTTTTGAACGACATCATTGGTTTTAGCATGTCGCGTACTAGAAAATGGGAAAAAAATTCCAAGTGCGGTGAAATTGCAAAAAAAGTGCAATCCCAAACTTGTTTTTTGTTTGGCTTTTTTGATAGGTTCACTAAATGCTAAAACTGACTTCACAGTATGATTCTCCAGGTCCGTACGAGTTCATTGACACCTAACAGGACTAGGTTATTTTTTACCTAAGTGGTAAAAAAAAATCCAAACTTTGCTAAAAAAAAAAAAAAAAAAAATTGCACCATTTTCCGATACTCGTAGCGTCTCCATTTTTCATGATCTGGGGTCGGTTGAGGGCTTATTTTTTGCGTGCCGAGATGACATTTTTAATGATAGCATGTTGGTGCAGATACGTTCTTTTGATCGCCCGTTTTTGCATTTTAATTCAATGTCGCGGTGACCAAAAAAACGTAATTCTGGCATTTCGAATTTTTTTCTCGCTACGCTGTTTAGCAATCAGGTTAATGCTTTTTTTAATTGATAGATCAGGGGATTCTCAATGTGACGATACCAAATATGTGTAGATTTGATTTTTTTATCGATTTATTTTGATTGGGGCGAAAGGCGGGTGATTTAAACTTTTATATTTTTTTTATTTTTTTCACATTTTTTTAAACTTATTTTTTTTACTTTTGCCATGCTTCAATATCCTCCATGGGAGGCTAGAGCAGGCACAGGACGATTGCCTCTGCTACATAGCAGCGATCTGCTGTTCACTGCTATGTAGCAGAATTGCAGGTGTGCTGTGAGCGCCAACCACAGGGTGGCGCTCACAGCTACCGGCGATCAGTAACCATAAAGCTCTCAAGGACCTCTATGGTTACAATGGAGAAGCATCGCCGACCTCCGATCATGTGATGGGGGTCGGCGATGATGTCATTTCCGGCCACCCGGCCGGATGCGGTAGTTAAATGCCGCTGTCTGCGTTTGACAGCGGCATTTAACTAGTTAATAGGCACGGGCAGATTGCGATTCTGCTCGCGACTATTACGGGCACATGTCAGCTGTTCAAAACAGCTGACATGTCCCGACTTTGGTGCGGGCTCACCGCCGGAGCTCGCATCAAAGCGGGGCTTCTGACCTCGGATGTACTATCCCGTCTGAGGTCAGAAAGGGGTTAAAAAGATTATAAATAAACTTTATCATTCATTTGGATTCCTCTTTTGTGTGCCGGAGTTCTTTTCTGATAGTATAAGCAAACTGTTATTTCACAGAATCGCATAGATAGGAGAACGCTGTACCCTGTTAACCTCACAGAGGATCGCAGCTACCTAACTGAGCAGAGAGCAACCAGTGGTCATGCAGTCAGCAAAGCACACAAAACTCCTCAATGGAGGTGTCGGTATTCTAGGGGCTTATTTCAGCCAAGCCCTAAATTCAAACACACAAAACTCCTCACCGGAGGTGCCGGTATTCTAGGGGCTTATTTCAGCCAACACTGACCTCATGCAGACATGACCACTAAAGCAGCAAAGCTCATGGCATAGGTAGATACTTGTTCTGACCTGGTGGTTAGGAGCACCAGGAATGACCTGATAGTTAAACCTCAAACAGGACAAGCTCTGGGATGTGGGAGCAATCCCTAATCCTATCACACACACTAGAAATAGCCGTGGAGCGCTCCTGACGCTCCCTAGGCGCCTCGTCACAGCCTAAGAACTAGCTAGCCCTAGAGAAAGAAAGTAAAGCCTACCATGCCCCAGAGAAATTCCCCAAAGGAAAAGGCAGCCCCCCACATATATAAACTGTGAGTTAAGATGAAAGTCACAAACACAGAAATGAAACAGGTTTTAGCACAGGGAGGCCAGACTAACTAAATAGACAGATGATGGGAAAGGTATCTTTGCGGTCAGCACAAAAACTACAAAAGACCATGCAGAGTGTGCAAAAAGACCCTCGCACCGACTCACCGTGCGGAGGCGCCACCCTGCATCCCAGAGCTTCCAGCTAGCAAGACAAAATAATGAAAGCAAGCTGGACTAGAAAACCATGAACAGAAAATAACAAACGGGGACTTAGCTTCTTGCAGGAAGAGACAGGTCTCAGAAAGATCCAAGAGCGAACTGAAGCAATGCAGAAACATTGACAGCTGGCATGGAGTAACGATCTAAGTGGAGTTAAATAGAGCAGCAAACCAAAGGATAAACCCTGTCACCTGTGTAAGGAACCTCAGAAGCAGCAGCTCCACTCACAGCCACCAGAGGGAGCCCACGGACAGAACTCACCGAAGTACCATTCACGACCACAGGAGGGAGCTCGACAACAGAATTCACAACAGATACTAGCGCATGGCCGTGTGGCCATGCAAACCTTTTATAGCTGCAGCAGACAAGGACTTTTCTAGTGGTTCAATAGGAACCGCAACAGGACCTAAGCATGTGGCCCCCGACCTCAAATGGGAGGTCATCCCATGGGCATGCTCAGTAGGGGAAAAGCAGGACTTAGTCCCAGAAAGACCTGCTTGCTGCTGAACATTGCTGGCTACAAAGGTAGAGCCTGGAAGGGCAGTAGTAACAAGTCGTCCAGTATAAGCCTGAGGCGGGAGTCACACTACAGCGAGTTACGGCCGAGTCTCGCAGGTTTAAAACAAGTTCTGGCACCGGCACTCCAGAGCGGAGTGTGCAGCTCCATGTATTGCTGTGCAGCCGCACGCTCCGCTTCGGAGTGCCAGTGCCAGAGCTTGTTTTTAACCTGCGAGACACTGGGACCGATGTCTCCACTGCTGCTGGAGAATGGGAGACCGCAGCAGACATGGTTTGAGATTCCCCCTGTGCAGGGACGGGAACTCGACACCTAACAGCAGGTGCCATGATCAATTGGGAGAGTACCAGAATTGCCAGAACATCAGAATAGCGTACGAGACCCCATTTTGTAAACTACACCTCTCAACAAATTCATTTAGGGGTGCAGTGATCATATTCATCCCACAGGTGTGTCACATAATTTAATACCAGTGAAGTAAAAAATAACTTCATTTTTACCACGAAAATTTTGTTTTCACCCCAGATTTTACATTTGTACACAAAAAGTGAGTTAAAATGGCACTATAATTTGTCCCACAATTTCTTTTGAACATTGCAATACCTCATATGTGGCTGTACAGTACTGCTTAGCCATATGGAGAGTATTGGGAGGGATGGAGCTCCTGGAGCACAGATTTTCCTAGAATAGTTTGCGGACTCCACATACAGAGACCCTAATTGCTATAAGTGACCCCAATTTGGAAATTATACCCCATTAGGAATTTATCTACAGGTGTAGTGTCAATTTTTACTCCATGGGTGTTTTCCAGAAACAAGTAGCAATGAATGTTGACAAATTAAAGCTGCAAACTGCTATTGTAGTGACCAGTACATTGTAATGACCAGTATGTTGCAGTCGCCAGTATGTTATGTATGCCCAGATCATGATTCTGGAGACATGCACCCATAAATTATGTGGGTTCTCATCACTTTAGGAGATCCAAAACATGTGAATGCTATATGTGGTTTAGGTACACTGTGGGGCTCAGAAAGGAGGGGAAGTGCATTTAGATTTGGGACCGCAGAATTTGCTGAATTTGTTCTGATGGGTGACGCTTCATTTAGCTTTTCCAGAACTTTTGCACTAGCAGTACTGTGGATGCCCCCTGTTTTTCCATTAATAGATGACAGACCTGAGTGTCTCTTCAGAGAGGAAGAGAACTAGAACTCTAGTGCCACCTTTTGAAAGGTAGCAATCCTACAATTCAATGTTAACGAACCTTGTCATATGAGATAGGATAATAGCCAAACCAGAATCTCAATTTGCAGACAATGTGTTTCGGGGTACTGCTCCTCATCAGTGCAAAGTGGAAATATGGTTTGGCTGTGTGAGAGGCATCTGACCGATATCCAAGAAGTATCGTTACTCCTTGCAGAGATTGACCTGTTAGGCATGCCAAGATAAGGAGACGTAAATCCGCAATGCTCCTCTGGGAAATGTGCTAATTATGCAAATTGGCTCTTCAGAGAGGAAGAGAACTAGAACTCTAGTGCCACCTATTGAAAGGTAGCAATCCTACAAGTCAATGTCGACCCATTAACGAACCTTGTCACATGACTTAGGATAATAGCCAAACCAGAATCTCAATTTGGAGACTCTGTGTTTTGGCGTACTGCCCCTCATCAGTGCAAAGTGGAGATCTGGTTTGGCTGTGTGAGAGGTGCCTGACCGATATCCAAGAAGTATTGCGGAATTGCTGGAGACACTGGGGGCAGAAATGCTGGAGACAATGGGGGAAGAAATGCTGGAGACACTGGGGGCAGAAATGCTGGAGACACTGGGGGCAGAAATGCTGGAGACATGGGGCAGAATGCTGGAGACATAGGGGGCATAATGGAGATACGGGGTAGAATGGAGATACGGAGCAGAATTGTAGACACTAGGGGCAGGATTGGAGACAGATCGTGCAGGATCATGGGGCAGGATGGATGTGATGGAGACAGATGGGGCAGGATAGGGAGATCATATGGGGCAGAATGGATACTCATGAGGGCAGGATGGGAGAACAGATGGCTGAAGCTAGGAATGAGACACACAGGGGCCAGGATGTGGAATATTATTACCATAGGGACTAATTTAGGGATATTATTACTGCAGTTATGTATTTATTTTATTTTTTGAGTATACTGTTTTAAATGAGGTAGCAGGCCTGTTACTGTGTAGAGTGACACTATGTTGCCTCTTTTTCTTCATGTGGTGTAATGTAGAAGTTGGGAAAAATTAAGTAATGTGTTCTGCAAGCGGAGCGCGAGATAACTGTGTTATTTCCTGCAGAGATGAGCCCTGGCTGGAAAAAGTGATGGCGGTCTGTGCTGGATGAAAGATGAAGGACTTCACCTAGAGACGTCACTGGTGAGTCAGTGTGTTACCTATACACTGACACTATACACTGTAAACTATATACAGAGCTCCTGTGTATAATGTCACCAGTGATCACTGTATAACCTCTACACAGACACTGCATACTAAGTACAGGTCCCCTCTGTATAATGGCACTTATGGTGGTAGTATTGTGTTTTTTTATTACTGATCAGTATGGCAGTATTAGGTCATTATATGGTGGTAATATGTTGTCTGGACATGGTGTTGTGGTATTTGTTCCTTGTATGTGCTATTTGGTCACTTTCTGGTGGTAATATGTGGTCATGGTGCGGTGGTATTTGTTCTTTGTATGCGATATTATTCAGTCACTGGTGGTAATATCTGGTCTGGTCATGGTGTTGTATTTGTTCCTTGTATGTGATATTATTGGTCATTTAAAAAATTGAAAAATAAATAAAAATATACCTAAATTGTATTGCATATTTTAGCAAATATTTAATAGGTTACAATAGAGTAGGGCCCAACCAAAAGTGTCTACCATGTTATGGTGGCGGCTTGAAAAATCTTTTGGCCAAAACAAAAGCTGCCGGTTATGTGATCTGGTGATGGGAACTGTTAATGCGTGATAGGTGAGAAGTGGTGTTTCACTCCGCAACCATTTTTCTGAAATAATTTGGTTCAGGTATATGATGACCCCGTCGCATGACCCCGTCACATGACCGGGGGGCCTACAGAGTCTGAACAGCCCGGGGCCCTGGCTATACTTAATCCACCCCTGTTTTCCAGCCTTTGTCAACTAAAGGCAAATAAGAAGATTCTTAAAGAAGTTTATTCTCAAGTCAGATTCTTGCACTATGCACTACAGTAGCAGCAGCAGCTGCATCAACTGCACGAGGTTAAAAGATCATTCTTAATCAGGGATGTACAGAGATGAACCATTAATGATAGCTGCCAAACATTAACAGAGGAGAAAAAAGGGAGAGGTTTATAACACTAGATCTGGACTACAGGGAGACAGACAGAACAAACTTCAAAAGGCAAACTTGATTGCATAGCAGTATAACAACAATAAAATGAATGCAATACTGTCATGGGAGAAGAAACACGGCTACTTAGGCATCTCCAAAATACTCTCCAGCTGTCACATCGAGAGCATCTAGAGCAGGCAATCAGGGGAACTATCATAGCCAAGTATGCATAGGATGTCAGAGTGAGAAACTCTTTAGATAAAGAACAAAAAAATTCCAAAATTGGATTAAGTGGTGGAGAACATTGAAATTGGTAGTCGTAGTCATTCTGTAAATGATAATCCAAAGAATCAAGTGATGTAGGGAGGTGCTGTACCTGCATAGTTAGGCTACTTTTACACTAGCGTCGTGTGACGGACGTCGCAATGCGTCGCTTTGGAGAAAAAACGCATCCTGCAAAGTTGCCCGCAGGATGCATTTTTTCTCCATAGACTTGCATTAGCAACACATTGCGACGTATTGCCACACGTTGCATCCGTCGTGCGATGGACGCGTTGTGTGTTTGGCGGCCGCGGCGCACAAAAAACGTTGAATGTAACTTTTTTTGTGCGTTGGGTCCACCATTTTCGACCGCGCATGCGCGGCCGAAACTCCACCCCCTTATCCCCGGAACTCACAATGGCCAGCGGATGCGTTCTAAAACTGCATCCGCTGCCCACATTGTGCTAATCAATCACACTGTCCGTCGGTACGTCAGGCCGACGGTTTGCGACAGCCCGTACAGACGGACTAATGTGAAAGTAGCCTTAGCGTTACTGTGAATTCATTCATCTATGACTTTCTGCAGTAACAGCACCTTAATAGTTTGTTTAAATTTTAACACTCGGCAATTAAAAACCAGAGGGGCAGTTTAAGATCCTGTGTCCTAACTTTGCTAGTAAACAAGAATCCTAAAACCTAGACTTGTGTGTAGGGAAGGGCGAACCTGAACGGTGAAGTTCGGGGTCCATATTGAAGTCCGAGTTACTGTTCTGGTTCCGCAGCCTAAACATACAGTGTTTCCCACATTGTAATCTGAGTGACAGAGAGAGAAACACAGGCTCTGATTGGCAGTAAGTTTGTTACTGCCATTAGAGCACTACAGTTCCCATGCTGTCATACCGATGACAGCATGTGAGAGAGTAAAAAGCTTACTGACAGTAACAGGCGTTTGCTGATAAGAGTACTACTTTCATCATCATATGCCCGGTCTTGCTGATAGCAGTGAACCAGTGTAATAAATACAGTGGGTACAGAAAGTATTCAGTCCCCCTTAAATTTTTCACTCTTTTTTTTATTGCAGCCATATGGTAAATAAAAAAAAAATCATTTTTCCCATTAATGTACACTCTGCACCCCATCTTGACTGAAAAAAACAGAAATGTAGAAATTTATGCAAATTTATTGAAGAAGAAAAACTGAACTATCTGATGGTCATAAGTATATACAGTGGGGCAAAAAAGTATTTAGTCAGTCAGCAATAGTGCAAGTTCCACCACTTAAAAAGATGAGAGGCGTCTGTAATTTACATCATAGGTAGACCTCAACTATGGGAGACAAACTGAGAAAAAAAAATCCAGAAAATCACATTGTCTGTTTTTTTATCATTTTTTTTGCATATTATGGTGGAAAATAATTATTTGGTCAGAAACAAACAATCAAGATTTCTGGCTCTCACAGACCTGTAACTTCTTCTTTAAGAGTCTCCTCTGTCCTCCACTCATTACCTGTAGTAATGGCACCTGTTTAAACTTGTTATCAGTATAAAAAGACATCTGTGCACACCCTCAAACAGTCTGACTCCAAACTCCACTATGGTGAAGACCAAAGAGCTGTCAAAGGACACCAGAAACAAAATTGTAGCCCTGCACCAGGCTGGGAAGACTGAATCTGCAATAGCCAACCAGCTTGGAGTGAAGAAATCAACAGTGGGAGCAATAATTAGAAAATGGAAGACATACAAGACCACTGATAATCTCCCTCGATCTGGGGCTCCACACAAAATCCCACCCCGTGGGGTCAGAATGATCACAAGAACGGTGAGCAAAAATCCCAGAACCACGCGGGGGGACCTAGTGAATGAACTGCAGAGAGCTGGGACCAATGTAACAAGGCCTACCATAAGTAACACACTACGCCACCATGGACTCAGATCCTGCAGTACCAGACGTGTCCCACTGCTTAAGCCAGTACATGCCTGGGCCCGTCTGAAGTTTGCTAGAGAGCATTTGGATGATCCAGAGGAGTTTTGGGAGAATGTCCTATGGTCTGATGAAACCAAACTGGAACTGTTTGGTAGAAACACAACTTGTCGTGTTTGGAGGAAAAAGAATACTAAGTTGCATCCATCAAACACCATACCTACTGTAAAGCATGGTGGTGGAAACATCATGCTTTGGGGCTTTTTCTCTGCAAAGGGGCCAGGACGACTGATCCGGGTACATGAAAGAATGAATGGGGCCATGTATCGTGAGATTTTGAGTGCAAACCTCCTTCCATCAGCAAGGGCATTGAAGATGAAACGTGGTTGGGTCTTTCAACATGACAATGATCCAAAGCACACCACCAGGGTAACGAAGGAGTGGCTTCGTAAGAAGCATTTCAAGGTCCTGGAGTGGCCTAGCCAGTCTCCAGATCTCAACCCTATAGAAAACCTTTGGAGGGAGTTGAAAGTCCGTGTTGCCAAGCGAAAAGCCAAAAACATCACTGCTCTAGAGGAGATCTGCATGGAGGAATGGGCCAACATAACAACAACAGTGTGTGGCAAACTTGTGAAGACTTACAGAAAACGTTTGACCTCTGTCATTGCCAACAAAGGATATATTACAAAGTATTGAGATGAAATTTTGTTTCTGACCAAATACTTATTTTCCACCATAATATGCAAATAAAATGTTAAAAAAACAGATAATGTGATTTTCTGGATTTTTTTTTCTCAGTTTGTCTCCCATAGTTGAGGTCTACCTATGATGTAAATTACAGACGCCTCTCATCTTTTTAAGTGGTGGAACTTGCACTATTGCTGACTGACTAAATACTTTTTTGCCCCACTGTAGATCCCTTGCTCAGACACTCATATTTAAGTCACATGCTGTCCATTTCCTTGTGATCCTCCTTGATATGGTTATACTCCTTCATTGGAGTCCAGCTGTGTTTAATTAAACAGATAGGACTTGATTTGGAAAGACACACACCTGTCTATATAAGACCTCACAGCTCACAGTGCATGCCAGACCAAATGAGAATCATGAGGTCAAAGGAGCTGGCCAAGGAGCTCAGAGACAGAATTGTGGCAAAGCACAGATCTGGCCAAGGTTACAAAATATTTTCTGCAGTACTCAAGGTTCCTAAGAACACAGTGGCCTCCATCATCCTTAAATAGAAGAAGATTGGCGCCACCAGAAGTTTTCCTAGACCTGGCCATCCAACCAAACTGAGCAATCATGGGAGAAGAGCATTGCAAGTGAAGGTGAGCAGTGCAATATCTGTACTAAAACCCCTGTTTTCAAGTAAAGGTGAACTGTTGAGCAAGAATATAGAGTCTGGAATTGTTTGTGCAAACCCTGAATCTGCAACTAGGAATATAGAACCAGAAGGAACCCAAAAGCCTAATGTGAGTGTCCTACTTTTCACATTTTACATAGAACAGATGGGACATTATGTTTCCTTTGTAGGGTGCCAGGGTGTAGGAACACAACAGCTCATCACAACTACCATCCTGGCCACCTCACTCCTCCACCACTTCATCATCCGCTCACAGTAAGACTTGTAACACCAACTTGAGCTCAGCCAAGAGGAAATGACAGCAGTTCTGAAATTGATCTGTTTGGGAAAGAGATCCCACACTGCACAGGACCTGTGGACTGGGATTAAAGAGCAGACAGATGAGTGGTTGGTGCCTCTGCACCTCAAGCTTGGCCCGGTGGTGTGTGTTAACTGCCAAAATCTGGTAGCAGTTCTGGGCCTAGCCGGGTTGACGCACATCCTTTGTCTGGTGCATGTTCTTAACTTGGTTGGGCAGAGTTCTTCAAAAATTACCCAGATATGTCTGATCTGCTGGTGAAAGTGTGGCAGTGTGTGCACACTTTTAGCTTTCTCACCCTACTGCTGCCCACCTTGGTGCATTACAGTGTTACGTCTCTCTTCCTGCTCACCACCTCATGTGATGTACCAACAAGGTGGAACTCCACACTGCATATATTGGAGAGGCTGTGTGAGCAGCAGGCAATTGTAGACTTTCAGCTGCAGTGCTCACAGGTGGGTTGCTCTGTCGAACAACCACACTTCACCACCAATAATTGTGCTTCTATGCGGGACATGCATACCGTGTGGTGCTGCTTCAAATATTACAGCACCATCGCCAGCATGGCCATCGCAGATGACACCATCATCAGCATTATTATACTAATTTTTCGTCTGCTGGAAACAGGAATACAAGCAATGATGCATAAGGAAGTGGGAGAGCAAATAGAGGAGCAGGAAGAACAGAGACCAATTGCAACGTTATCAGGCCTGTCATCAACACAAGTGTACAGCGAGGGAACAGTTTTGGAAAATGAAGAGGCAGAACAGCAGCAATTATCACAACAGTGTGGCTGTCATTGCAGCTCACGTGCATAACTGGAGTGAAAATGTAAGGATAGTGAGGACACAGACAATATACCTCCCACCGAGGACAGCCTGTCATTGCATCTGGGCAGCCTGGCGCACATGAGCCAATGCATGCTACAATGCCTGTGAAATGACAGCCGAGTTGCCCGTATTCTCACCAGTGCAGAATACTGGGTGGCCACCTTGCTGGATCCCCGTGTTAGGAGTCGAGTTCCCACTGCTGCACAGGGGGAATCTCGAACCATGTCTGCTGCGGTCTCTCATTCTGCATCAGCCACAGTGGAGCCTGCTCAGCGGAGACGTTGGTCTTAGCGTCTCGCTCAGTCTGATTTTGTGCAAAGGGTTACTGCTGCCTTTCCAGGCTCTGCCAATGTAGCCTGCAATGATCAGCGGCGAGCAGACATCTCTGGGACTAAGTCCTGCTTTTCCCCTTCTGGGCATGCCCAAAGGAAGACCTCTCAGTGGAGGTCTGGGGTCACATGCTCAGGTACTGCAGTAGCAGTTGGTCCTCTAGGAAGGTCCTGAAGTTGCTCAGTTACTGTAGCAGTTCTCATTGGTCCTCTAGGAAGGTCCTGAACGTGCTGCAGCTATAAAAGGTTCACATGGCCTCACAGTCATGCGCTAGTATACACTTGTTTACGTGTGTGTGTTGTGAGTGAAAGTCGCTCTTTAACCCCTTCATGACCGTGGGATTTTTCATTTTTCCGTGTTCGTTTTTCACTCCCCTCCTTCCCAGAGCCATAAATTTTTTATTTTTCCGTCAATTTGGCCATGTGAGGGCTTATTTTTTGCGGAACGAGTTGTACTTTTGAACAACATCATTGGTTTTACCATGTTGTGTACTAGAAAACGGGAAAAAAATTCCAAGTGCGGTGAAATTGCAAAAAAAGTGCAATCCCACACTTGTTTTTTGCTTGGCTTTTTTGTTAGGTTCACTAAATGCTAAAACTGACCTGCCATTATGATTCTCCAGGTCATTTCGAGTTCACAGACACCTAACATGACTAGGTTATTTTTTACCTAAGTGGTGAAAAAAAATTCCAAACTTTGCTAAAACTTTGCTTAGCGATCAGGTTAATGCTTTTTTTTATTGATAGGTCGGGCGATTCTGAACGTGGCGATACCAAATATGTGTAGATTTGACTTTTTTATCGATTTATTTTGATTGGGGCGAAAGGGGGGTGATTTAAACTTTTATATTTTTTTTATTTTTTTCACATTTTTTTAACTTTTTTTTTTAACTTTTGCCATGCTTCAATAGCCTTTATGGGAGGCTAGAAGCAGGCACAGCACGATCGCCTCTGCTACATAGCAGCGATCTGCTGTTCGCTGCTATGTAGTAGAAAATCAGGTGTGCTGTGAGCGCCGACCACAAGGTGGCGCTCACAGCTACCGGCGATCAGTAGCCATAGAGGTCTCAAGGACCTCTATGGTTATAATGGAGAAGCATCGCCGACCTTGATCATGTGACGGGGGTCGGCAATGACGTCATTTCCGGCCGAATGCGGTAGTTAAATGCCGCTGTCTGCGTTTGACAGCGGCATTTAACTAATTATTAGCGGCGGGTGAATCGCGATTTCACCCGCCGCTATTGCAGGCACATGTCAGCTGTTCAAAACAGCTGACATGTCCCGGCTTTGATGCGGGCTCACCGCGGAGCCCTGCATCAATGCAGGGGAGCTGACATCGGACGTACTATACCGTCCGATGTCAGTAAGGGGTTAATCATCCCCTCCCTTGGGTTTGAATGGTCACGTAAGGAGGATGATTGTAATCTAGCATCCGACTTGTTACCAACACAAGTACACAAACAGCGTCTATTGCTGTGACCGCCAGTGCGGCACCGTGCACTATCACCGCGCTTTCCAAACCCATGTCTTGGTGGTTAGTGGCGTCTGCCAGTGCGGCACCGCATGCACTCTTGTGCTACTTTATTATTTCTGTTACGTGCAGTACTGTTGCCCTCTGACGCAACAGGGTTCGCTTCTTTCACACAGTATGAAGCTAACCCATGTGTGTATCCTCTTTGCACCGCCATATAGTCCGTCATTGCTTAGCAGCAGGTTCCATCTCTGCACGGTGGACCCCGGGCTTCGAACGCACCTTATTACTTTTCTCTAATTATTTGGTGCATTCCGCTAGCCCTAACACCACGCTTCATGGACAATGTACCATCATTGCTTCCATCAGTGGAGCGGGATCTAAAAATGAATCAATACAAGCAGACACTTGAACAGAAACTACTGATGGCTTTCCCACCTGACAGCGCTGGCTCGAGGGAACAACAAGGCAGAGGCAGAGAAGGAAGTCACCCACAAAGATCTGACACCACCACCAACACAAAAGGCAGTGTTAGAATGGTACAATATTGCAAAATGTCATGAGCAAGCCACAACATACAGTACCACCAAGTTATACTGCATATATCAGCAGGATGCAATGTTTCCACAACATGGTGGATGAGTACGTGCCCATACATATCCAAGTACTAGGTGATGGGTCTCCCCATTTAACCCTCTGTCACATACAACTGATCTGACAGGCGCTTCTCTTTTACTTTCATTTCTCCTTCCTCACCAGATTGTGAGGAAACCCCCTCCCTCCAGGTAGTCTCCTGTCTCTTGAAGGTCTCTGAAACCTGATATCACAGTTGGATTTCAGAGCTTCAGGGGAGAGGATATAGCTGCACAGATCTCTCAGGCTCATTGTATATGAATACGTCACATTCAATAAGGTTGGTATTTTATGTTTTTATTCATCACAATAGTTTATTTAGCTTGTTTTATGAATGTATAGCACAAAATGTGAGGATATTTCATAGAAATAAGGGAGATTTTATAAAAGAAAGTGTGCTGCTCAGGCATATACAGTAGTTCCCTAACATATTCCTTCTCTTGCTTCAGATTATCTGCTGAAATGGAGAGGAAAATGTACAATTTATCCAAACAACTTGATGTTGAGGAAGTAACAAACATGCTGTTAGATGATAGAGACCTCACACTGAATGAGGATTTAGGAGAGGAAAGTGAGATTGATTCTCATGATGAGGTGGAAGAATGTGTCCTGGATTCTGAAACAGAGCAAGATGGTGACAGTGGTGAGGATGAAGAAGTTGGATCATATTATATTGGAAAAGATAAAAATACTAAATGGAACAAGAAGCCATTCCAGAAAAAACGTAGGGAACCTTTAACCCCTTCATGACCCAGCCTATTTTGACCTTAAAGACCTTGCCGTTTTTTGCAATTCTGACCAGTGTCCCTTTATGAGGTAATAACTCAGGAACGCTTCAACGGATCCTAGCGGTTCTGAGATTGTTTTTTCGTGACATATTGGGCTTCATGTTAGTGGTAAATTTAGGTCAATAAATTCTGCGTTTATTTGTGATAAAAACGGAAATTTGGCGAAAATTTTGAAAATTTCGCAATTTTCACATTTTGAATTTTTATTCTGTTAAACCAGAGAGATATGTGACACAAAATAGTTAACAAATAACATTTCCCACATGTTTACTTTACATCAGCACAATTTTGGAAACAAAATTTTTTTTTGTTAGGAAGTTATAAGGGTTAAAATTTGACCAGCGATTTGTCATTTTTACAACGAAATTTACAAAACCATTTTTTTTAGGGACCACCTCACATTTGAAGTCAGTTTGAGGGGTCTATATGGCTGAAAATACCCAAAAGTGACACCATTCTAAAAACTGCACCCCTCAAGGTACTCAAAACCACATTCAAGAAGTTTATTAACCCTTCAGGTGCTTCACAGCAGCAGAAGCAACATGGAAGGAAAAAATGAACATTTAACTTTTTAGTCACAAAAATTATCTTTTAGCAACAATTTTTTTATTTTCCCAATGGTAAAAGGAGAAACTGAACCACGAAAGTTGTTGTCCAATTTGTCCTGAGTACGCTGATACCTCATATGTGGGGGTAAACCACTGTTTGGGCGCACGGCAGGGCTTGGAAGGGAAGGAGCGCCATTTGACTTTTTGAATCAAAAATTGGCTCCACTCTTTAGCGGACACCATGTCACGTTTGGAGAGCCCCCGTGTGCCTAAAAATTGGAGCTCCCCAACAAGTGACCCCATTTTGGAAACTAGACGCCCCAAGGAACTTATCTAGATGCATAGTGAGCACTTTGAACCCCCAGGTGCTTCACAAATTAATCCGTAAAAATGAAAAAGTACTTTTTTTTCACAAAAAAATTCTTTTAGCCTCAATTTTTTCATTTTCACATGGGCAACAGGATAAAATGGATCCTAAAATGTGTTGGGCAATTTCTCCTGAGTACACTGATACCTCACATGTGGGGGTAAACCACTGTTTGGGCACATGGTAAGGCTCGGAAGGGAAGGAGCGCCATTTGACTTTTTGAATGAAAAATTATTTCCATCGTTAGCGGACACCATGTCGCGTTTGGAGAGCTCCTGTGTGCCTAAACATTGGCGCTCCCCCACAAGTGACCCCATTTTGGAAACTAGACCCCCCAAGGAACTTATTTAGATGCCTAGTGAGCACTTTAAACCCTCAGGTGCTTCACAAATTGATCTGTAAAAATGAAAAAGTACTTTTTTTTCACAAAAAAATTCTTTTCGCCTCAATTTTTTCATTTTCACATGGGCAGTAGGGTAAAATGGATCATAAAATTTGTTGGGCAATTTCTCCCGAGTACGTCGATACCTCATATGTGGGGGTAAACCACTGTTTGGGCACTCGGCAGGGCTCGGAAGGGAAGGCGCGCCATTTGACTTTTTGAATGGAAAATTAGCTCCAATTGTTAGCGGACACCATGTCGCGTTTGGAGAGCCCCTGTGTGCCTAAACATTGGAGCTCCCCCACAAGTGACCCCATTTTGGAAACTAGACCCCCCAAGGAACTTATCTAGATGCATATTGAGCACTTTAAACCCCCAGGTGCTTCACAGAAGTTCATAACGCAGAGCCATGAAAATAAAAAATAATTTTTCTTTCCTCAAAAATGATTTTTTAGCCTGGAATTTCCTATTTTGCCAAGGATAATAGGAGAAATTGGACCCCAAATATTGTTGTCCTGTTTGTCCTGAGTACGCAGATACCCAATATGTGGGGGTAAACCACTGTTTGGGCGCACGGCAGGGCTCGGAAGGGATGGCACGCCATTTGGCTTTTTAAATGGAAAATTAGCTCCAATCATTAGCGGACACCATGTCACGTTTGGAGAGCCCCTGTGTGCCTAAACATTGGAGATCCCCCAGAAATGACACCATTTTGGAAACTAGACCCCCAAAGGAACTAATCTAGATGTGTGGTGAGGACTTTGAACCCCCAAGTGCTTCACAGAAGTTTATAACGCAGAGCCATGAAAAAAAAAAAAAAAATATTTTCTCAAAAATGATCTTTTAGCCTGCAATTTTTTATTTTCCCAAGGGTAACAGGAGAAATTTGACCCCAAAAGTTGTTGTCCAGTTTCTCCTGAGTACGCTGATACCCCATATGTGGGGGTAAATCACTGTTTGGGCACATGCCGGGGCTCGGAAGTGAAGTAGTGACGTTTTGAAATGCAGACTTTGATGGAATGCTCTGTGGGCGTCACGTTGCGTTTGCAGAGCCCCTGATGTGGCTTAACAGTAGAAACCCCCCACAAGTGACCCCATTTTGGAAACTAGACCCCCAAAGGAACTTATCTAGATGTGTGGTGAGCACTTTGAACCCCCAAGTGCTTCATAGAAGTTTATAATGCAGAGCCGTGAAAATAATAAATACGTTTTCTTTCCTCAAAAATAATTATTTAGCCCAGAATTTTTTATTTTCCCAAGGGTTACAGAAGAAACTGGACCCCAAAAGTTGTTGTCCAGTTTCTCCTGAGTACGCTGATACCCCATATGTGGGGGTAAACCACTGTTTGGGCACATGCCGAGGCTCGGAAGTGAAGTAGTGACGTTTTGAAATGCAGACTTTGATGGAATGCTCTGTGGGCGTCACGTTGCGTTTGCAGAGCCCCTGATGTGGCTTACCAGTAGAAACCCCCCACAAGTGACCGCATTTTGGAAACTAGACCCCGAAAGGAACTTATCTAGATGTGTGGTGAGCACTTTGAACCCCCAAGCGCTTCATAGAAGTTTATAATGCAGAGCCGTGAAAATAATAAATACGTTTTCTTTCCTCAAAAATAATTATTTAGCCCAGAATTTTTTAATTTTCCCAAGGGTAACAGGAGAAATTTGACCCCAATATTTGTTGTCCAGTTTCTCCTGAGTATGGTGATACCCCATATGTGGGGGTAAACTACTGTTTGGGCACATGCCGGGGCTTGGAATTGAAGTAGTGACGTTTTGAAATGCAGACTTTGATGGAATGCTCTGCGGGCGTCACGTTGCGTTTGCAGAGCCCCTGATGTGCCTAAACAGTAGAAACCCCCCACAAGTGACCCCATTTTGGAAACTAGACCCCGAAAGGAACTTATCTAGATGTGTGGTGAGCACTTTGAACCCCCAAGTGCTTCATAGAAGTTTATAATGCAGAGCCGTGAAAATAATAAATACGTTTTCTTTCCTCAAAAATAATTATTTAGCCCAGAATTTTTTATTTTCCCAAGGGTTACAGGAGAAATTGGACCCCAAAAGTTGTTGTCCAGTTTCTCCTGAGTACGCTGATACCCCATGAGTGGGGGTAAACCACTGTTTGGGCACACGTCGGGGCTCAGAAGGGAAGTAGTGACTTTTGAAATGCAGACTTTGATGGAATGGTCTGCGGGTGTCACGTTGCGTTTGCAGAGCCCCTGGTGTGCCTAAACAGTAGAAACCCCCACAAGTGACCCCATTTTAGAAATTAGACCCCCAAGGAACTTATCTAGATATGTGGTGAGCACTTTGAACCCCCAAGTGCTTCACAGACGTTTACAACGCAGAGCCGTGAAAATAAAAAATCATTTTTCTTTCCTCAAAAATTATGTTTTAGCAAGCATTTTTTTTGATTCACAAGGGTAACAGGAGAAATTGGACCCCAGTAATTGTTGCGCAGTTTGTCCTGAGTATGCTGGTACCCCATATGTGGGGGTAAACCACTGTTTGGGCACACGTCAGGGCTCGGAAGTGAGGGAGCACCATTTGACTTTTTGAATACGAGATTGGCTGGAATCAATGGTGGCGCCATGTTGCGTTTGGAGACCCCTGATGTGCCTAAACAGTGGTAACCCCTCAATTCTACCTCCAACACTAACCCCCCACACCCCTAACTCTAATCCCAACTGTAGCCATAACCCTAAACACAACCCTAACCGCAACACACCCCTAACCACAACCCTAACCCCAACACACCCCTAACCATAACCACAACCCTAATTCCAACCCTAACCCTAAGGCTATGTGCCCACGTTGCGGATTCGTGTGAGATATTTTCGCACCATTTTTGAAAAATCCGCGGGTAAAAGGCACTGCGTTTTACCTGCGGATTTTCCGCGGATTTCCAGTGTTTTTTGTGCGGATTTCACCTGCGGATTCCTATTGAGGAACAGGTGTAAAACGCTGCGGAATCCGCACAAAGAATTGACATGCTGCGGAATATACAACGCAGCGTTTCCGCTCGGTATTTTCCGCACCATGGGCACAGCGGATTTGGTTTCCATATGTTTACATGGTACTGTAAACCTGATGGAACACTGCTGCGAATCCGCAGCCAAATCCGCACCGTGTGCACATAGCCTAATTCTAAAGGTATGTGCACACGCTGCGGAAAACGCTGCGGATCCGCAGCAGTTTCCCATGAGTTTACAGTTCAATGTAAACCTACGGGAAACAAAAATCGCTGTGCCCATGCTGCGGAAAAACTGCACGGAAACGCAGCGGTTTACATTCCGCAGCATGTCACTTCTTTGTGCGGATTCCGCAGCGGTTTTACAACTGCTCAAATAGAAAATCGCAGTTGTAAAACCGCAGTGAAATGCGCAGAAAAACCGCGGTAAATCCGCCATAAATCCGCAGCGGTTTAGCACTGCGGATTTATCAAATCCGCAGCGGAAAAATCCGCAGAGGACCAGAATACGTGTGCACATACCGAAACCCTAACCCTAGCCCTAACCCTAACCCTACCCCTAGCCCTAACCCTAACCCTAACCCTACCCCTACCCCTACCCCTAGCCCTACCCCTAACCCTACCCCTACCCCTAACCCTAACCCTAACCCTATTCTAACATTAGTGGAAAAAAAAAATTTCTTTATTTTTTTATTGTCCCTACCTATGGGGGTGACAAAGGGGGGGGGTCATTTATTATTTTTTTTATTTTGATCACTGAGATAGATTATATCTCAGTGATCAAAATGCACTTTGGAACGAATCTGCCGGCCGGCAGATTCGGCGGGCGCACTGCGCATGCGCCCGCCATTTTGGAAGATGGCGGCGCCCAGGGAGAAGACGGACGGGACCCCGGCTGGATCGGTAAGTATGATGGGGTGGGGGTGGACCACGGGGGGGGATCGGAGCACGGGGGGGGAATCGGAGTGCGGGAGGGGTGGAACGGAGCACGGGGGGCGTGGAACGGAGCACGGGGGGGCTGGAATGGAGCACGGGGGGGTGGAACGGAGCACCGGGGGGGGTGGATCGGAGTGCAGGGGGGGTGATTGGAGCACGGGGGGGTGATTGGAGCACGGGGGGAGCGGACAAGAGCACGGGGGGGAGCGGAGCACTGGACGGAGGGGAGCCGGAGCAGTGTACCGGCCAGATCGGAGGGCTGGGGGGGCGATCGGAGGGGTGGGGTGGGGGCACACTAGTATTTCCAGCCATGGCCGATGATATTTCAGCATCGGCCATGGCTGGATTGTAATATTTCACCCGTTATAATGGGTGAAATATTACAAATCGCTCTGATTGGCAGTTTCACTTTCAACAGCCAATCAGAGCGATCGTAGCCACGAGGGGGTGAAGCCACCCCCCCTGGGCTAAACTACCACTCCCCCTGTCCCTGCAGATCGGGTGAAATGGGAGTTAACCCTTTCACCCGATCTGCAGGGACGCGATCTTTCCATGACGCCGCATAGGCGTCATGGGTCGGAATGGCACCGACTTTCATGACGCCTACGTGGCGTCAAAGGTCGGGAAGGGGTTAAACATTATTACTCACCTTCCTGCAGTAATAGGAACTGCACGTAATGCAAAAACTGCAGTTGAATGCTGGAACAGTATATTTACAGATGACATTCTGGACTCTATTGTCACATATACCAACCAATATATAGACATTATAAAGGACAAGTACATCTGCAACAGAACCATCAAGCCCACAGATGAAATAGAACTGCGTGCTTTTTTTGGATTACTGTACCTTGCAGGAGCTTATAGGGCAAATAGACAAAGTTTGGAGGAACTTTGGGGTAAAGATGGGGATGGAGTTGAAAAATGTAGCCTTGTTATGTCCATAAACAGATTCAAGATTCTAATTCGTTGCCTTCGGTTTGACGACAGAACTACCCGAACCGAACGCAAAACACATGACCGACTTGCTCCAATTCGTGATATATTTCAAAGATTTGTTGTAAACTGTAAACAAAGTTATTACCCTGGAGATAATCTCACTATTGACGAAATGCTCCCTGGTTTTCGTGGTAGATGTGCCTTTCGTCAATATATTCCATCAAAGCCAAACAAATATGGAATAAAAATGTATGCCCTTGTTGATGCCAGTAAGACCTACACTTACAACCTGGAAGTTTATGCAGGAAAACAACCAGAAGGTCCTTACTGTGTGAGCAACAAACCCATTGATGTTGTAAAAAGACTGGCTGAACCCATATTTGGATCGGGTCGCAATATTACAGCTGACAATTAGTTTCCAAGTTGTGATCTTATTGATTATCTGAAAATTCAGAAGCTGTCATATGTGGGAACTGTAAGAAAAAACAAAAGGGAATTGCCGCCACAGTTTGTAAGTGTGAAAGAGAGACAACAGTACAGCAGTATGTTTGCATTCCATAATGGAAAGGCTTTAGTTTCCTATGTACCACATGCCAAAAAAATCGTACTTCTTCTATCAACACTTCATGATGATGCTGCCATCGATCCTGGGACTGGGGCAGAAAAAAAAACCGGAGATAATTACATTTTACAATGCCACCAAAGGGGGTGTGGATACAGCAGATCAGATGTGCTCCACTTTCAACGTCAGCAGAAACATCAAACGCTGGCCAATGGTCATATTTTTTGCTATGTTGAATTTGGGTGTTATAAATTCACAAGTAATTTATCTTGAAAACAAGCTTGAACCACTCCGTAGATGATTGTATCTGAAAAAATTGGCCCATGAACTAGTACTTGGAGAGCTACGCTGGAGAAGCGTGAAAACAATCGGTATCCCCTCTCGCCTTCAAGTTCAGCTCAAAAGGTTCCGCCCAGAAGATGATGGTGAAAAGTCACCATCTGCACCACCTCACAAAAGAAGGAGATGCACCACCTGCCAAACGGAAAGCGGAACCAGAAGGCTTTCAAATTATGAATGTCTCAAATGTCATAAAGCAATTTGCCTGACACATGCAAAAATGGTGTGTAATTCTTGCTATTTGCTCTGCAAGTGTGACTTTTCTGGGGAAACCTCAGCATCTACTTCTGATTGAATATGTTTTTAATAGTACTTAAGGTACCTTAAAATTAAGTTTGTGTTCAAAAATTTTCTTTGTACATTTTTTTGAGAGAGTCGAACTGGGGACTATTTGGCGGGAGTTTTGAAAAGTTTGTATTTCATAGTTATTAGTTTTATGTTAAGTAAATGTTTTTTTTTGCAACTGATTATGTGTAGTCTCTTTTATTACATCCCTATGAAGGTCACTGATCACTTTTAGAGCACTGAAATTGCAAACATTAGATATTATAGGTATTTTTCCAGCAGGCGCCTGACAGGCACATTGTATGTGAACTCGTTAGTCCGAATATTGTATGTGACGGAGGGTTCCATTGAGTGTAAAAATTGGACACATGGCCAGAGCTTTCCCTGTATGCTTTGAAGGTGCAAGCCTTCAGCAAGTGTCATGTGAAAGTGTGCCTTTAGCACCCCAGATGGAGTCATCACAGATGGGTGCATCCGCCTGACCACAGTCAACATGAGGAAGATAACATTCTGAAAAATAATCAAGCAACTGACGAAATAATAAAACTTTACTCAGATTGGGTACTAGTCATTCCAGTGGTGTCAGCGCTCGCGGTCTCGGGGCTGTCATGCAGTTGCTGATCCAGCCTGATCAACACTGGCATAGAAACTGGGGCAATAGAAACTGCTGGCATTGCAAGGCCAGGTTCAGGGTTTTTGAGAGAGACAAGTGATGTTGATTTGCCTGAAAGTGCTCCTCAACCCAGCACAAGCAGTGATTTGACAACTGGAACATTGGCCCACATGGTGGATTATGCCTTGCGTATCCTCAAAAGGGACCCACGCATTATAAAAATGATGACCGATGACGATTACTGGTTGGCCTGCCTCCTGGATCCACGCTAGAAAGGGAAATTGCAAAATATCATGCCACATGAGAACCTTGAACAAATATTGTCAACCAAACAAGCAACTCTTGTAGACCGTTTGATTCAGGCATTCCCAGCACACAGCGCCGGTGATGGTTCTCACATGAGCTGCAGGGGGCAACCGGGCAGAGGTGTTAGAGGTGCACAAATCAGAAGTGGTGTTGACAGAGGGGTTTTCTGACCAGGTTGTGGAGTGATTTTGCAATGACCGCAGACAGGACAGGTACTGCAGCATCAATTCAAAGTGACAGGAGACAACATTTGTCCAGTATGGTTACTAACTATTTTTCCTCCCTTATCGATGTTCTCCCTCAACCATCATTCCCATTTGATTACAGGGCATCCAAAATAGACACCTGGCCTGAATTGGCCGAATATGCATTGCAGGAGCTTGCTTGCCCAGCAGCTAGTGTGCTATCAGAAAGAGTATTTAGTGCTGCTGGTTCAATACTGACCGAAAAAAGGACTCGTCTGGCTACCCAAAATGTTGATGATCTAACCTTCATTAAAATGAACCACTCATGGATTTCTAATTATTTTGTCCCACCTTTCCCGGCTGACACCTAGCTTTCCTGTAAAAAGGTCTTGCTTTTGGACTGGTCTTACTCACTGTTCCAATCTCTTATTTTGCAGCTGCTGTATGTCCAGCATACGGCATGTTTACACCTCCCTAATTGGTCTGATTCCCCCACGGGGCTGTGGTCGCCACTTGGCGCAAGCAACCGTGAGAGTGCCGTTTGTCTGAAGAGGTGGGTGTGCCCACTTTTGGGCGACGGCACTGACACTGGGTCCCTCATAGTACAATGAAGTATCTCTGGCGGTGGTGGCGCACAACCAACGTCAGACACACCGTTGTAACATGAAGGGCCCTGGGCCAGTACCGCCCGCCACGAGAGAGTGTCCCCCTTCCCCAGCTCAAACAGTGCTCTACCATTTGCAAAATTATCTCTCACTGCTCCACCAATGTTTAGTCTATGCGGTGAAATCCTTCAATGCCTGGCACTGACAATACCAAATTGTTGACATGTATGATGCTAGTTAAAATATTCAGGGGCCCAGTCCTACAGTTACACTAGTAAATACTTTGCGCCAAATAACAGTGTCTGAAAGTCAGCAGAGGAGCCCACCCCTGTACCAAACCAAAGTATGCCACCCTTTTTTTTTTGTTTGTTTGTTTTTTTGCGAGACATTAACATCTATTTATTATTTTGGAGTACTAACTGTGTCAGACACTACTTCCAATTGTCCTCCGCTGACCACACCAATGCTGCCTGTGCACCCCTGCAACATAAGTGAACCTGCATTGAGCCTATTTTTTTTATTTTAGGCCTACTAAGTCTGTCTGCGGTTCATCCTTCCAATTGTCCTCCGCTGACTACACCAATGCTGCCTGTGCACCCCTGCAACATTATTGAACCTGCATTGAGCCTATTTTTTTATTTTAGGCCTACTAAGTCTGTCTTCGGCCCATCCTTCAAATTGTCCTCCGCTGACCACACCAATGCTGCCTGTGCACCCTTGCAACATAATTGAACCTGCATTGAGCCTATTTTTTTATTTTAGGCCTACTAAGTGTGTCTGCGGTCCATCCTTCAAATTGTCCTCCACTGACCACACCAATACTGCCCGTGTACCCATGTAACCTTTTTTAAACTTGCAGCGAGCCAACTTTGTGGTGTAAGCCCTACTAGCAGTGTCTGACTGCGCCACTCAATACAGCTGTCCTCCTCTTAAAAAAACTGAGCTGCAATTGTCAGGTTTTCAGCCTGTCGGAATTTTAAAACTGCATTGGGGCCACAAGTTTGGTTGGGGTCTACAATCTGTGTCTGCAGCTCCAAGGTGTTCTCCAGGTTGCCTTTCCTTAGCTTCAATCTTCAGGCTCTCGTTAAGAAGTTGTTAATATAACACTGCATTAGGCCTACAAGTTGGGTTGGGTTCTAGAAACTGTGTCTGCCGCTCCAAGGTGTTCTCCTGGTTGCATTTCCTGAGCTTCTATCTTGAGGCTCTCGTTAAAGAGTTTTTTAATTGACCAACTGCAGTGGGGCTACTAGTTTGGTTGGGTTGTAGAAATGGTGTCTGCTGCTCCAAGGTGTTCTCCAGGTTGCCTTTCCTTAGCTTCAATCTTCAGGCTCTCATTAAGTAGTTGTTAATATAACACTGCATTAGGCCTACAAGTTGAGTTGGGTTCTAGAAACGATGTCTGCCGCTCCAAGGTGTTCTCCTGGTTGCATTTCCTGAGCTTGTATCTTGAGGCTCTCGTTAAAGAGGTTTTTAATTGAACAACTGCAATGGGGCTACTAGTTTGGTTGGGTTCTAGAAACAGTGTCTGCCGCTCCAAGGTGTTTTCCTGGTTGCATTTCCTGAGCTTCTATCTTGAGGCTCTCGTTAAAGTGTTTTTTAATTGATCAACTGCAGTGGGGCTACTAGTTTGGTTGGGTTTTAGAAACGGTGTCTGCCACTCCAAGGTGTTCTCCTGGTTGCATTTCCTGAGCTTCTATCTTGAGGCTCTCGTTAAAGAGTTTTTAAATTGACCAACTGCAGTGGGGCTACTAGTTTGGTTGGGTTCTAGAAACGGTGTCTGCTGCTCGAAGGTGTTCTACTGGTTGCATTTCCTGAGCTTCTCTCTTGAGGCTCTCGTTAAATTGTTTTTAATATAACACTGCATTTGGCCTACTTGTTTTGTTGGCCCTACTAACGGTGTCTGCCGCTCCTTGCTGTTCTCTTCCACTGAACAAACCAGTGCCGCCTGTTTACTTCTGTTACCAATTTTGAACTGCATTTAGCCTACTTACTGATTTCAGCCTACTCACTGTGTCAGCCTCTCATTACAGTTGTCCTCCACTGAACAAAGCAATGCCGCCTGGTTAGTCCTGTTACCAATTTGGAACTGCATTTAGCCCACTTTATTATTTGGGCCTATATCTGTGTTTCCTCCTCATCCTGCCCATTGCCCAGCCAGTGATAGATGAGTCTGCTGGTACATTGACCCAGAACGCTACATTCCCCGTGCACGCTACACAGCCAGAATGTGACCCTGCTGAAAGTCAGGTTCCCCTTCCCGCATACCATACCACCTTACACGGGGACAAAGAGGAAGGTGCAGATGAAAGTGCAGGTTCCTTCATCAGGTGGGGGGGAATACTCGTTGGCGACGTCACAGGCACAGGGCCCCTCGTAGTACGCAAAAGTGTCGCTGCCGGTGGGAGGCGCCCTGCCGTGCAAACACACCGCCATACTTTGAGGGGCCCTGTGCCAGTGCCAATGCCAACGAGTGGGCCCCCTTGCTTGCTCAGGATCACAGCACTTGCAAAATTGAAATACTTACCTCTCCCTGCTCCACTGCCGTGACGTGGTCCACATTTCCTGGGCCCACTAAATTCTTGAACCAGCCCTACCCCCCACAGCTTTAGCCAAATGACCCCCAATTTCCAATGCCTAACTATTATTATAAGGTAAATTAAGATTGACAAGCTTCAGTAACAAGAATGGATGTTTTTGCCATTAAAATGGGCACTGTAGGTGTTTTCCTGGCCCCCACTCACTGCCGACTATTCTTCCCCATTGACTTGCATTAGGTTTCGTGTTTCGGTCGATCCCCGACTTTTCGAGATAATCGGCCGATTTCACTCGACTCGACTTTTGACTCGCGAAACCCGACTCGACCCTAAAAAAGTAAAAGTTGCTCAACCCTAGTCTTCAGGGATTTGACTTTTTCTTTTTTTAATTGCATGCAATAGCTATGTGCAAATCAACATTGAAGCTGCTGGACAAGTTCTTCAAATCGAGGAACATTTCACTGGCAATGAATACACGTGTCATACATCATTTGGTCTTTTCTGTAGTAACATAAGGATGCGAAACCTGCATGATAAAGAAACAAGACAGAAATAAAATTGATGCTTTCAAAATGTTGTGCTGGAGAAGGATGTTATCAATATCATGGATGGTAGAAGAACAAACAAATCAATTTTGGAACAAATCAAGACAGACATGTTACAGAAAGTAAGGATCAGAAAGCTACGACTTGCCTACTTTGAAGAAATCATATGAACAGAGCAATCACTGGAAAAGGACATCATGGATGAAAGAAGAGCACAAGGGAAGAGGAAGATCAGCAGCCCATTCACATGATACTATAAGAATAGTAGACCCTGGTGGACCTATCTAGGCTTGGAAAAAATTGATCTTCCTACAGATCTTTTATCCATCAAGTAACCATGACTCGAGATGGAGCCGTAGGCAGTTAAAAAAATAATAAAAAAACCTTCTTAATTGCATTGAGATCTGGGTAATTTTCACACCAAGTCATATTCACTTCTCTTATCTCAACACTCTCTAGTAACTTAAAACACTTTTTTGATACTTTTCACTAACATCAATGGTCTTTCTTTCCAAACTTCCTCTTGTGTATACCCATTCATTTTATTGGTCTGTGCAATATCTGTGAAAGCTAAATGTGCTCAATTGTCAATGCAAATTAGTCATTTTCCAAGAGGAGTACAGTTGTCTCTTTATTGGAGGTATCCACCCTACAATTAAATGTTGACTAGAGATGAGCAAGTACTAAAATGTTCGGATGCTCAATACTTGAACTGAGCAATTCCTAATGCTCATGTTGAGTGACGAGTATAATGGGACTCAATTGGAAATCTGAGCATTTTTCTGGCAGACCCTACAAAAAGGTCTGAGGGCAATGAAAATGTTGAAATGGGTGTAAAATGTGCTGAGTGGAAGGAGAACAGTATCGGGAAGACCCCTAAAAACATCTTTTATTCCCACATTGCTGCTGAGAACAATGATGCCACATTTTTACTTCATTTACTAACAAAAAAAATTTCTATGGGATTGTTGCACTGACTATGCCATCATCAACATCACCATCTTTGTGGAGTCCTCAAAGTCTTGGAGAACTGGACAAATGTCAGAAATCCATGTTCACTCTTCAGTTGTTATGTGTGGAGGCTGACCAGAATACTAACAGGCGTGTAGGAGCTGGTACACAACAACTGGCCTCTGCTGCTCACAAAACCTTACCAGCATGTGTAGTGTGGAGTTCCAGCATGTGGACAGGCCAAACACCTGTCACTGAGCTAACACTTGCATGTGCTGCAGCAGCACTGCCAGAGCGGCGGCAGCTGTAGCTGACTTTTGGCAAAGGGGCACTGACCAGTTCCTTGATTACATGCGCTGGAAAATCTGGGTAGGTTTTAATAAACCTCTGAACTACCAAGTTGAGCACATGTGGCAAGCATGGTACTTTTGTGAACTTGCCAATCTTCACAGCTGCCAGTAGGTTACGGTCATTATCACACATGATCATGCCTTTTTTGAGGTTCAGCAGTAAGAGCCACAGATCTGTCTGATCTGTTATTTCTTTGCTGAGGCAATGTTGTGGAGCTTCCAGCTTCTAGATGATGTGAACGACACGTTCTTAGATAACACATAAGAGATGGAGAATGAGGAGGAGCAGGTGGGGGTGCAGGAACTCATGTATGAGGTGGAGGAAATCCTGATAGAAGTAGGGCAAGCAATCCTTGGTGTCTGGAGCACATGTGATGTGCCAGGGTGGTACTTGGCCCCAGCCTCCACAATGTTCACCCAGTGTGCTGTCAATGAAGTGTAGCGTCCCTGGCCCCAACCGCTTGTCCACATTTCGGGCATTAAATGGACAATTCCAGTAATCACATTAGTAAGGACACTGTTTATGTTCCTCAAAAAGTGTTAGTACTAGGCAGAGATGCCACACTGGGAAAAAAGTGGCAGCTGAGAACCGTGTACCGAGAGATGACTGCCTCCATGAGTCAGTGGAAATCCACTATGTAAACAACCCAAAATGACAACATTTCCAAGGTAAGCAGCTTGAAAATGTGTCAGTTTAGCTTATGGACCAGTGGGTGGGTGGCTGCAAACCTTCTCTTTCTCCCCAAAGGCCTGGAATAGGGACAGCTGAATGCTGTGCTGGGACAAAGATTTGGAAGTGCCTGCTGATGGTAAGTCAGAATGTGCAAGGATAGCTGCAAGGCGGGAGGCATCTGTGCCAGTGTTATGTAAAGGGTATTGGGAAGCACATTGCACAAGGGAAGAGACAGTGATGTCACAATTGGCACAATCGTGGACCTAGGTGTTTGGCCCAATAAGTCTGGAGCATGTAGTGACATATGCTTGATTATGCTGGTGATGCCTAGGCGCCTAGTGGTCAAGCCACTGCTGATCTTAGCCTGGCACAAGAAGTCCAAAACAGAAGAACACCTAACTCTTTGACATAGAGATTCAGGAGTGTTGGTGCTCTGTAGGACAGTTGCCTGCCTTGTCCCTCTGGTCACTCCAGTGCATCTTTCTGCCTATTTTAGTGCTGCTGATTCATCCTCCTCAGTGCTATTGGCCTTGCTCTGCATGCCAGATTCCCAGGTTAGGTTGGTTACTTTGTCATCCACCACCTCATCTTCCACCAGCTCACTCTAGTCCTCCTGACTTAGTGAATTGATAACAACAAGCTGACTTCTCGTAACTGTGTCTCATCATCATCCTCCTCCATAGACAAAATTTGCCATTCCCCACCATTATCTTCTACTGCCCGGGCTTCTCTAAGTTTTGTGCATCACTAAACATCATGTCCTCCTACCCCTCATGGAACATGCAGGGTGAGGGGCCATAATCAAGAAATTATGTTGGAAAGAGCTTCTCAGAATTCCCTAGTGTGGGATCACTAGTCTCCTGGGACTCAACATGGTGGGAGGATGGAGGATCAAGTGATCCAGACTGTTGGCTGGTATGATTTAACCATGTGGAAGACTTGGTGGTGCTGCCAAGCAAGCTGGAAGCATTATCTACTATCCAACTGACCACCTGTTTGCACTGCTCTGGCTTCAGAAATGGTGCACCATTCCTCCCTGTAAAGTGGGATAGGAAACTTTGTGTCATGGATGGGCGTGATTCTTGTGTTCGAGGAACAGGCGTAGTCACAGCTGGTCAACATGCTCGGCATCTGCGTGCACCACCATCAGCACTTGAACGTCACCGTCCCTTACCGCATGCCTTTTCTGATTGCTATGTATTGATATCAAGTTTTTTTTTTTTACATAAATTCAAAATTGGTCACCAGCTGCAGTCAAAGCATATTTTCGGAGTTTAAAGGGAACCTGTCACCCCAAAAATTGAAGATGAGCTGTGGCCACAGGCATCAGGGGCTTATCTACAGCATTCTGTAATGCTGTAGATAAGCCCCCGATGTAATCTGAAATGTGAGAAAAACAGATTACATTACACTGACCCAGAGGCGGTCCCACTGCAGTCCATGTTCGATGGGCATTGCAGTCCAATCAGGGGCCTCCTATCTTCTTATGATGATGTCCTCTTCTTGTCTTCACGCCGCAGCTTCGGCGCAGGCATACTTTGTTTGCACTGTTGAGGGCAGAGCAAAGTACTGCAGTGCGCAGGCGCTGGGCTTCCCTGACCATTCCCGGCGCCTGCGCACTGCAGTACTTTGCTCTGCCCTCAACAGGGCAGACAAAGTATGCCTGCGCCGGAGCTGCGGCGTGAAGACAAGAAGAGGATGTCATCGTAAGAAGATAGGAGGCCCTGCACCAGACCACGACCCCCATCGGACCGGACCACACTGGGATCGCCCCTCGGTGAGTATAATATAACCTCTTTTTCTCATCTTTCAGGATACATCGGGAGCTTATCTACAGCAATACAGAATGCTGTAGATAAGCCCCTGATGCTGGTGGCCGCATCTCATCTTCGATTTTTGGGGTGACAGGTTCCCTTTAATACAATCATTATGTACCACAGAGCACGAAATACTCTATGGATGATTAATTGAATCAAGAAAAGTTTTACAAAGCTTTTTGTGAGTGTTATATACCAATGAAATGTATCACAAACCCATCTCATTTGGGATTGTAGACTTATAAGAAAATATTGGAAGGATGTGATTTTTACACTAGAAAGGATACTTGGAATACCTGTTGAATGCAGTCCAGAGCTGTGTGTTTTGGGTGTTGTGGATGAAGAAATGTGGACTCACTATGACAGTATATTTTGCAGAGAGGCTCTGTTTATGGCTAGGAAAGCGATAGCGCTGAGGTGGATGGGGGGAAAGTCTCCTTCAATCAGTGGAAAAAATGAGTAAACAATATAATTCCAGGAACAGAGGTTGTCCCCAAAAATTTCATAACATTTGGGAAAGGTGGTGCGACTCACCCTTGACACACCTAGCCCCTGGTGCTGTGATAGTCCCTGATAGATAACTTTCTTCCTCTTGAAAGAGGGCTAATCTTTTTACACGGTGAGTATTATCTTGTTTTTAACCCCTTTCAGATGTTGTGCATAATAACACGCCAATGTTGGACTCCCTCACTTTGATGTGGGCTCCGTCGCGATTCACCCTCGTCTGTTAACCCGTTAAATGCCGCTGTCAATCTCTGACAGCGGTATTTAACTCACGCTTCTGGGAAGCGTGCTGGATATCTCGCCCATCAGTGACCCCATCATGTGATCGCGGGTCTCCAATGTGTTGGCATGACAACATGACAACCTCTATGGTTGTCATAGCAAGTAAGCATTTCTGCTATATACAGCCTATCTGATCATCACCTGTATGTAGCAAAGCCGATCGGACAACTGCAGCTTCTAGTCTCCCATGGAGACTATTGAAGCATGCAAAAAGTATAAAAAAAGTTTTAAAAATATTTAAAAAAATATAAAAATATGAAAGTTCAAGTCACCCCCCCTTTCACCCAATTCAAAATAAAACAATAAAAAAATCAAACATACACATATTTGGTATTGCCTTGTTCAGAATTGCCTGATCTATCAATATAAAAAGAGCTAAGCTGATTTCTAAGCGACTTGATGAGAAAAAAAGTAAAAACACCAGAATTATGTTTTTTTGTCGCCGCTATATTGCAATAAAATGCAATAACAGGCAATCAAAAAATCGCATCTACACCAAAATGGTATCAATAAAAACGTCAGCATGATACACAAAAAATAAGCCCTTACCCAGCCCCAAATCACTAAAAATAAAGAAGCTACACGTCTCGGAATATGGCACTATTGTTTTTTGTTTGTTTTCTATGAACTCATAATGACCTGGATAATCATAATGGTGGTTGTTAGGGATGGCGGATGGCACTAAATATAAATGATAATGAAGTGTGATCGCAACCTGAGGTCCATTGTGCAGAGATGGAAAACTGCAGCTAATGTGAACACTGGCAGAGCACACAGCGAGCGATAGCTGGCTCGCACTGAGTTAAACGTCACTCAGTGTATAGAACACAAGACTGTCACTTTGCACAAAGTAACGGAAAAGGTGCTCTGCAGTTGAGCTGTGTCATTTGCGCACAGTAACAGAGCAGATCTAGCACTAAACACGGACCCTGTTAGTCTTACAAGAGAATGCAACCCTCACAGTTACAAGGGAGCACGTAGTGGACACAAACACAGCATGTGAGCGCACACAAACTCCTTTCCAGAGGTGCCAGAATTCTAAAGGCTATACGCCTGCCCTGAGCACACACAGACAAGTCCACACTACCACAGTGTTCCATGCACACATATACATAAATCATCTTAGCGCACCGATGGGTGCGCCAAAGATCCTTTTATAGATTGTGACAGTCAGACAGGACCTTGCTCGCGGGCCAATACTGAGCCGACACAGGACCTGAACAGCTGATGACCGACCACCAATGAGAGGTCGCCATCTCACAAGCATGCTCAGTAGAGCGAATCCTGGACTTAGTCTCAGGAATGGTTGCTCGCTGCTGTCTATTGCTAGTTACCATAGCTGAACCTGGAGAGGCAGCAGTAACAATGCGCACAGCCCAAGTCTGAGCAAGACGCTGAGACCGACGTCCTTGCTGAACTGCGTCCACTGCAGTCGAGACTGAATGGGAGTCTGCAGGAGAAGATAAGGCTTGGGATCCATCCTGTGCAGAGGGAGAATCCTGGGACCTAACAGTGGTTCAGTTTTAGCATTTAATGAACATGGTAAAAAAAAGCTAAAAACAACTGTGGTATTGCACTTTTTTTGGCATTTTCACCGCACTTGGAATTTGTTCCTGTTTTTGAGTACATAATTTGTTAAAACCAACAGTGTTGTTAAAAAATACAGCTTGTTCTGCAAAAAACAAGCTCTCATATGGCCATTTTGACCAAAAATAAAAAAGTTATGGCTCTGGGAAGATAGGGAGTAAAAATGAAAAAGAAAAAATGGAAAATGGCCCGGGGATTAAGGGGTTAAAGGATACCTCTATTTTTATTGTTTATTTAAAATCTACTCCATTCATGACTTGTACTTTTGATCAATGGGGTCCCAGGTTATGAGACTCACACCATATGCTAAAAAACTGTCTGGAGCATGCTACTAACCAGGTATAAGTACTAAGCTAGTGCATGACAGTGCACATAGAGCAGTCTATGAGCCTGTACACAGAGTAGAGTATAGACTAATAAGGGCAAGTTCATAGAAGCCTTTACACTAGAAAACTGGCATAAATACTTTGAAAAGTTAATGACTTTTGGCATTTTCACACAATTTTGAATCAGATCTCCTGGGGAGGAGCCAGAGCGGGACTGAGCGTCTTGTATGTCAGAAATGCTACTTCATTCCCTAAATTGAATGCTCATCTTAATGAATTTGGCAACTTGTACCCCAGAATACTGTCATAGCGTGAATGTGTGCTATTCCAGTCATAATGAATTGGCACCATAGACTTTCTGTTGAGTCCATATACTACTGTGTGCATGAGGTCAAGGAAGAGCTTAACACATTTGCCTGCACAATAGCATGCTGCAGAGTGTTTTGTAGTGTTTGGTTGAGGTCTTAGGACTTTGGTCCCCACTAAAAAAAACTTTAGTGTTTTATTTTTAAATTAACTTTGCTATAGGATGATACCTATATTGCCATTTAGAACTTTTCAAAAACTTTTTTAAGAACTCCTTGTTTGGCTGCACATTTTACGAAAGGAGCACATATTATTATGTTATGAAAACAATGAGATAAGTTGTCTTTACGTCCAACTTTGCAATCTCCACAAGAAGAAATCTTTACCCATTAGACCTTATTATTTTCAAAAATTGTTTTCCTTTTTTGTTTGTTTTCTTAGTCAATTTTCTACTTTTAGACGTATAACAAACATTGGCATTTTTTCTCTTCCCTTATTTCCATCTATAAGGACTTTGCATATTAATTGTCCTCACATACATCATCACATTTAAGCAAACCTCTTTATTATTTGTATTTAGTGTCAACAGTTTATAAAAACACATTCCTTAATATATTCCTATTATCTAAATTGTTCCATTTATGAGCTAGTGAAATTCGGGTATTAGAGAAAATTATGAATGTAATGCTAATCAGCTACTCATCCAATAGCATCATTAAAATTCAGGAAAAACAACATTCCTAGGATGATGTCTTTTCTACATGAGATTATTATTCTGTTCACATTGTGTTTCTATGGCATGTTCCGTAAATGTACCAGGTAAGATGAACACAATGACCATGACCATATGCCTCCTTGCACCCAATGTATACTATTTTCAACTGTATGTTGAAGTACCATATTTTTGCTTTGAAAAAAGCATAGTCTACTACACTTTCCAATTAAGGTGGGGCATGGTAAATTGGGAGTCAAAAGCCAATTTATGGCACTTGACGTCTTTATAGTGATATAAGTTGAAGGTTTCCATCGAAACAGCACTGCCAACATATACCTTTGATGGAAACCACAGTAAAGATGTGAACATGTCTATTGTTAGAAGTTTTCACCAGTACATCTCAACAATTACCATTGTTAGGCTTTTACATACTTTACTCAAATTCATTTAAAAAAATCATCTTTTTTAGGAACTCACAGGATAAAAAAGATATCATCCCATGAGAGCGCAACACAACTCCTGCTTTATTATCCGAAGAAAAAGAAAAGGATCCACTGATATGTGGCGCCCCTGAAGGTCCAGACCCCACAGAGGCACTGCATCTCAGCCACAGGTGTAGTATCCCAACTCTCTGGTAAGAAGGGAACATTGTACAGAGCTCTACAACCGGCATCCAACACCGGCAGTTCTGGATCCAACGCTTCAGGAGCCGTAGCAGCCCAGTTCTCCCTTCTACCTCTGTCATACACTCATAACACATGAAGCTGTGGTGCTGGACACTTGATTATAGGGAGCGATCCAGGTATCCGTGTTCCTGCTGCAGCTTTTCGGTAAACTCTATTAGCGAGCCGAATAAGGAGGAATCCGGCATTATGCGCTAATCTCTAATCTCTACCACCCAGTCATGGGCTCCAATGACAAATTAGGGTCCCGAATATGACTATCAGGTATGTAGAATCCTGGAGCAATTTACAATTAACAGAAATGGGATTGAGGCTGAAGTGATGGATACAAAAAAAATGAATCTCCTCATTCATTTAGGGAATGCAGACATGAAGAAATTGAGTAGTAACATCCCACAAGGTGGTAAAAAAATGACTATATTTTTCCATTCACATAGCACTTCAAGTCTGCAACATTGTGAACCATGTCCTAATGGTGCTGATAGTTCCCAGACAGGCAGGAGAAATTCAACTGCAAAGTCCAGCCACGTTGCACTTGTGTCTCATCATCAAAGAAAATCCATAGTATAATTAAATTAGCTTGAAAGCTGTATTGCAGCCATGTCTTTAGTTAAGAGTCCACAATCCTGTTGTCAGGTCGTCTTTAAAGGATATTGAGTTACTTGATCATGCAATGTGTAAGTTCAGATAGTGTCACATGGATTATCTATTTTCCATACAAAGGGGCTCCTTCCCTTAGTGTATGTCATAAGACGGGTTGTTTAGTGAGATTGTCCCATAAGTAATATTAATCGCTTATGATACAGTAATTTAATGATTTGTGGTATTCTGCTGCTGATGCCCCACCAATCTCAAGGACAGGATTCCCAAGGTCAACTTTGTGAATGGAGCTGTAAAGAGCATGTGCAATCACCACTCGCATAGAAAGTGGTCACACATGCTCAGTACCTCTCCATTCACATATTGTACCCTTATTCTCATGATTGGTGAGTTCTCCCATGATCAGACCTCTAGTTGTAATACATTTATCATCAAAGCTATGAAAGAGGATGTACAGTATGTTGTCTACAGGACAACCCCTTTTTTGGCATAAATTAGGGTTGCCTTTGTAGTTAGAGTGATGGTGTCACGGTGCATCACAAACATTGCCCCTCTTCTGATCACAAGGACACAATGTGATCAACATGAGTTGTATGCCCACCATATAGCATCTACGGCCTGCCATGCCTGGCATACTTAACTATTAGTCATCAAAGAAGTTAATGCTCAACACCCTACTTGAAATACTGTATAATTATGCTTACCTGTAAAAGTAAAGCAAAAGAAAATGAAAGCACTGCAAGGTTACTGAAACAGGCACATCTTATCTAAGACAATTATCTTTCCGTCTACACAGATGTCGCGTTTCACGTATTTTGAACATTAACAAAGTATTGCTTGTCGAACAAATTCTATTTCACGTCTCCTGAGCAATGAACACCATATGTGGAGGACACAAGGGAGGCCTTTGATGGAAGGAAGTCACACACCCACAAGCTTCAGTCTGAAATGCATTTTCATTCATTTACTACGGGTTCTCATTTATTTATATTGTCATGCTATAGCGGAGAAAATACAAAAACAGGAGACAGTTTCATTATATCCGTCTCTGGTCTGTTAATCTTCTACTTCTTATCCCGTGTTATATCAAAATCAATCTTTAAACTGCCTCACAGATAGGGCTCGATTCAGGCAATAGCCATTTTCCTATGTAAAGTTAAGGTTTCAGTCACTCGGCTCTGTTCATTTTATAGATAATGACATTTCTCTTTCAGCTGTGATTTCTGTTGCAGGAAATTGCATCTTCTCTTCAGAATGTATCTAGATAGCTTGTCTCCAGTCACAGACACATTTAGCATGGGACCAGTGTAAGTTTTCTATATTATTTTGATTCTTAAAGGTAACTTAATTTTATGCAGGAAATGTAGGATTGTTTTGTTGCTATTGTTGTTGTAGGACCTGAGTTTGTCTGTTCCCATCTTGTAATATATTTTAGATGCAACTAAAGACAGGAATATGAACAAACCAACCTTCTCTTTCAGCAAGGCGTTACCCTTAGAAGGGTTGTCTCATATAGGCAACCCTCACCTATACGGAAAGTATTCAGTCCCCTTTACATTTTTCACTCTTTGTTTCATTGCAGCCATTTGGTAAATTCAAAAAAGTTCTTTTTTTCTCATGAATGTACACTATGCACCCCATCCTGACTGAAAAAGACAGAAATGTAGTAATTTTTGCAAATTTATTAAAAAAGAAAAGCTGAAATATCACATGGTCATAAGTGTTCAGCCCCTTTGCTCCGTATTGAGTAGAAGCACCATTATGAGCTAGTACAGCCATGAGTCTTCTTGGGAATAAAGCAACAAGTTTTTCACATCTGGATTTGGGGATCCTCTGCCATTCTTCCTTGCAGATCCTCTCCAGTTCCGTCAGGTTGGATGGTGGACGTTGGTGGACAGCCATTTTCAGGTCTCTCCAGAGATGCTCAATTGGGTTTAGGTCAGGGCTCTGGCTGGGCCAGTCGAGAATGGTTACAGAATTGTTATGAAGCCACTCCTTTGTTATTTTAGCTGTGTGCTTAGGGTCATTGTCTTGTTGGAAGGTGAACCATTGACCAAGTCTGAGGCCCAGAGCACGCTGGAAGTGGTTTTCATCCAGGATATCTCTGTACTTGGCTGCATTCATGTTTCCTTCAATGAAAACCAGTCATCCTGTCCCTGCAGCTGAAAAACATCCCCATAGCATGATGCTGCCACCACCATATTTCACTGTTTGGATTGTATTGTGCAGGTGATGGGCAGTGCCTGGTTTTATCCACACATACAGCTTAGAATTGTCATCAAAAAGGTCTATCTTTGTCTCATCAGACCAGAGAATCTTATTTCTCATAGTCTGGGAGTCCTTCATGTGTTTTGTTTTTAGCAAACTCTATGCGGGCTTTCATATGTCTGGCACTGAGGAGAGGCTTCCGTCGGGCCACTCTGCCATAAAAGCCCAACTGGTGGAGGGCTACAGTGATAGTTGACTTTGTGGAACTTTCTTCCCTCTCCCTACTCCATCTCTGGAGCTCAGCCACAGTGATCTTGTGGTTCTTCTTTACCTGTCTCACCAAGGCTCTTCTCCCACGATTGTTCAGTTTGGTTTGACGGCCAGGTCTAGGAAGACTTCTAGTGGTCACAAACTTCTTCCATTTTAGGATTATGGAGGCGACTTTGCTCCTAGGAACCTTGAGAACTGCAGAAATTCTGCTGTAAGTTTGGCCAGATCTGTGTCTTGCCACAATTCTGTCTCTGAGCTTCTTGGCCAGTTCCTTTGACTTCATGATTCTCATTCTCAAACACAGCTGGACTCCCATAAAGGAGTAGATCCATCTCAAGGAGGATCTCAAGGAAATGGACAGCATGTGACTTAAATATGAATATCTGAGCAAAGGGTCTGAATAGTCGTGACCATGTGATATTTCAGTTTTTCCTTTTTATTAAATTTGCAAAAAATTCTACATTTCTGTTTTTTTCAGTCAAGATGGGGTGCAGAGTGTACATTAATGAGAAAAAATGAAGTTTTTTGATGTTACCAAATGGCTGCAATGAAACAAAGAGTGAAAAATTTAAAGGGGTCTGAATACTTTCAGTACCCACTATATGTCCAATGATGATTACAAAGAAAAGATGATATATGCTCAATGGTGATAACAAGGGTTCACTAAGTAAGGTTAGCCTCCATTCTTCTTACCTCTGCCCATTAACATGTTGCATGTTTTTTGTTCACCACTTGATGTGAATAAGACCATGTGATACTACATTTCTTCTGCATTAGTGACTGTGGCTCCAGCGGTTTAGCATTATGGGGTGAAGTTGCACCCAGGACCTGGTGCATAATAGACTGGCCCAAAGGCACTTCTTACAAATAAGACAAATCCATTGTAATAAATGGCACATGGTTGGTCAAGTTCTGCATTGTAGAATTATAATTGGACCCAATAAGTCTCAAATCTTGCGTCTGTTTGGCAAGGAAAAAGTTTTTTTTGCATTGATGAGACAATTTATCCATTAATGAGTTTTTTAAGCAGTGATCCATGACTGAACGAATCTATCCTTGTCATATATTATTGACTGTTTGTAGTCAGACAACTGGCATTCATAATGATCATCTGTTAACTTCAAAGCAAGTGGCCAGATCTAAGTCATTTCCAGAGTAACACTTAATGGTCACTATCCAGTAGTACATTTTATTTCACATTCAAGTTTTGCCCTATATGTTGCTGATTTCCATTATTGCCAGAACAGATCTTTGCTGATCAGTGGGGGTACCAGGTAAGAGACTCCCAATGATCTCCTAAGTAAGCCCTTTCCCAAGAACAGATTATCAACACTGCAGTCTTGGACAATCCCATTAAGGTTTCTGGTTCTGGCAAGGTCTACAACACCAAAAGGTCTAGAAGAGTAAAGAAGACAAGTAAGGTGAATGATCACAGAATGTGTTCTTTTTAATATATAAATGGTCATTTGCAGCATCAAGCCAACAACTTCAATGAGGTAGTAGTATCACTGTCTAAGTCAAGGGTATGGAACCTCCGATGTCATTTTCTCTGGCCTCCGGGGATCAGACCGGCATTGTACATGCCAGTTTTAATAAAAAACTAAGCTGGCCTGGACTGGCGTTAAAATGCCAAAAGTTGCAAACTTTTTTGTGCTACTTCCGAGCTACACAAAAATTGTATGAGAAGTTTTATGCTTGAATTTTGGCATAAAAATCCTACTGAATTGGGCCTCACAGTTTTATTTCTATACAAGTCACTTATGAGGCCACATTTAACCCCTTAGCGACCGCCGATACGCCTTTTAACGGCGGCCGCTAAGGGTACTTAAACCACAGCGCCGTTAATTAACGGCGCTGTGGAAAAAGTCAATAGCGCCCCCCAGAGGCCGATTTTCTCCGGGGTCTCAGCTGCCGGGGGTAGCCGAGACCCCAGAGAACATGATTCGGGGGGTTTTTAACCCACCCCGCATTTGCGATCGCCGGTAATTAACCGTTTACCGGCGATCGCAAAAAAAAAAAAAAAACGCGATCTCTTTTTAATTTCTCTGTCCTCCGATATGATCGCACATCGGAGGACAGAGAAAAGGGGTCCCAGGTGGCCCCCCAATACTCACCTAGCTCCCCCGATGCTCCTCGTGTCTCCCTTTGGGGGATTCGGGGACCCTAGCATACCCACCTAGGTCCCTGGATCCTCTTGCTGCTCCTCCTGGCCGCCGGCAGAAGAAAATGGCGGGCGCATGCCCAGTGCGCCAGCCATCTGTCTCCATCTGCCGGCCGGCAGGAGAACAGCAGTTGGGGCTAAAATTAGGGTTAGGGGTAGGGTTAGGGTTAGGGGTAGGGTTAGGGGTAGGGTTAGGGGTAGGGTTAGGGGTAGGGTTAGGGTTAGGGTTAGGGTTAGGGGTAGGGTTAGGAATAGGGTTAGGGGTAGGGTTAGGGTTAGGGGTAGGGTTAGGGGTAGGGGTAGGGGTAGGGTTAGGGGTAGGGTTAGGGTTAGGGTTAGGGGTAGGGTTAGGGGTAGGGTTAGGGGTAGGGTTAGGGCTAGGGTTGGGGCTAAATTTAGGGTTAGGGTTGGGGCTAAATTTAGGGTTAGGGTTGGGGCTAAATTTAGGGTTAGGCTTCTTTCACACTTACGTCAGTACGGGGCCGTCGCAATGCGTCGGCCCGACATACCGACGCACGTTGTGAAAATTGTGCACAACGTGGGCAGCAGCTGTAGTTTTTCAACGCATCCGCTGCCCAATCTATGTCCTGGGGAGGAGGGGGCGGAGTTACGGCCACGCATGCGCAGTCAGAAATGGCGGATGCGACGTACAAAAAAAGTTTCATTGAACGTTTTTTTGTGCCGACGCTCCGCCAAAACACAACTGATCCAGTGCACGACGGACGCGACGTGTGGCCATCCGTCACGATCCGTCGGCAATACAAGTCTATGGGCAAAAACCGCATCCTGCAGGCACATTTACAGGATCCGTTTCTTGTCCAAAACGACGGATTGCGACGGAATGCCAAACGACGCAAGTGTGAAAGTAGCCTTAGGGCTAGGGTTAGGGTTGGGGCTAAAGATAGGGCTAGGGTTGGGGCTAAAGTTAGGGTTAGAGCTGGGATTAGGGTTAGGGTTTGGATTAGGGTTGGTATTAGGGTTAGGGTTGGCATTAGGGTTACGCTTGGGATTAGGGTTAGGTTTGGGATTAGGGTTAAGGTTAGGGTTGTGATTAGGGGTGTATTGGGATTAGGGTTAGGTTTGAGGTTAGGGTTGAGATTAGGATTAGGGGTGTGTTGGATTTAGGGTTTTGATTAGGGTTATGGTTAGGGTTGACATTAGGGTTGTTTTGGGGTAAGGGTTGTGATTATGGTTAGTGTTAGTGATTAGGATTATGGATCAGGTTGGGATTAGGGTTAGGGGTGTGTTGGGGTTAGGGTTGGAGATAGAATTGGGGGGTTTCCACTGTTTAGGTACATCGGGGGTCTCCAAACACGACAGCCAATTTTGCGCTCAAAAAGTCAAATGGTGCTCCCTCCCTTCTGAGCTCTGCCGTGCGCCCAAACAGTGGGTTACCCCCACATATGGGGCATCAGCGTACTCGGGATAAATTGGACAACAACTTCTGCAGTCCAATTTCTCTTGTTACCCTTGTGAAAATAAAAACTTGGGGGCTACAATATCTTTTTTGTGAAAAAAAAATATATTTTTTATTTTCACAACTCTGCATTCTAAACTTCTGTGAAGCACTTGGGCATTCAAAGTTCTCACCACACATCTAGATAAGTTCCTTGGGGGGTCTAGTTTACAAAATGGGGTCACTTGTGGGGGGTTACTACAGTTTAGGTATATCAGGGGCTCTGCAATCGCAACATAATGCCCACAGACCATTCTATCAAAGTCTGCATTCCAAAAAGGCGCTCCTTCCCTTCCGAGCTCTGCCGTGCGCCCAAACAGTGGTTTACCCCCACATATGGCGCATCAGCGTACTCGGGATAAATTGGACAACAACAACTGCAGTCAAATTTCTCCTGTTACCCTTGTGAAAATAAAAACTTGGGGGCTACAATATCTTTTTTGTGGAAAAAAAAAATATTTTTTATTTTCACGACTCTGCATTCTAAACTTCTGTGAAGCACTTGGGCATTCAAAGTTCTCACCACACATCTAGATAAGTTCCTTGGGGGGTCTAGTTTCCAAAATGGGGTCACTTGTGGGGGGTTACTACAGTTTAGGTACATCAGGGGCTCTGCAATCGCAACATAATGCCCACAGACCATTCTATCAAAGTCTGCATTCCAAAAAGGCGCTCCTTCCCTTCCGAGCTCTGCCGTGCGCCCAAACAGTGGTTTACCCCCACATATGGCACATCCGCGTACTCGGGATAAATTGGACAACAACTATTGCAGTCCAATTTCTCCTGTTACCCCTGTGAAAATAAAAATTGGGGGCTACAATATCTTTTTTGTGGAAAAAAAAATATTTTTTATTTTCACGACTCTGCATTCTAAACTTCTGTGAAGCACTTGGGCATTCAAAGTTCTCACCACACATCTAGATAAGTTCCTTGGGGGTTCTAGTTTCGAAAATGGGGTCACTTGTGGAGGGTTTCTACTGGTTAGGTACTTCAGGGGCTCTGCAAACGCAACATAATACCCGCAGACCATTCTATCAAAGTCTGCATTCCAAAACGGCGCTCCTTCCTTCCGAGCTCTGCCGTGCGCCCAAACAGTGGTTTACCCCCACATATGGGGTAGCAGCATACTCAGGACAAATTGGACAACAACTTTTGGGGTCCAATTTCTCTTGTTACCCTTGTGAAAATAAAAACTTGGGGGCTAAAAAATCTTTTTTGTGGAAAAAAAAATATTTTTTATTTTCACGGCTCTGCATTATAAACTTCTGTGAAGCACTTGGGCATTCAAGGTTCTCACCACACATCTAGATAAGTTCCATGGGGGGTCTAGTTTCCAAAATGGGGTTACTTGTGGGGGATTTCTACTGTTTAGGCACATCAGAGGCTCTCCAAACGCTACATGGCGTCCAATCTCAATTCCAGCCAATTCTACATTGAAAAAGTAAAACGGCACTCCTTCTCTTCCAAGCTCTGCGGTGCGCCCAAACAGTGGTTTACCCCCACATATTGGGTATCAGCGTACTCAGGAGAAATTGCACAACAACTTTTGTGGTCTAATTTCTCCTGTTACCCTTGTGAAAATAAAAATTTGTGGGCAAAAATATCATTTTTGTAGAAAAAATGCAATTTTTTTTTTCACAGCTCTACGTTATAAACTTCTGTGAAGCACATGGGGGTTCAAAGTGCTCGCCACACATCTAGATAAGTTCCTTAAGGGGTCTAGTTTCCAAAATGGTGTCACTTGTGGGGGGTTTCCACTGTTTAGGCACATCAGGGGCTCTCCAAACGCGACATGGCGTCCAATCTCAATTCCAGCCAATTCTACATTGAAAAAGTAAAACGGCACTCCTTCTCTTCCAAGCTCTGCGGTGCGCCCAAACAGTGGTTTACCCCCACATATTGGGTATCAGCCTACTCAGGAGAAATTGCACAACAACTTTTGTGGTCTAATTTCTCATGTTACCCTTGTGAAAATAAGAATTTGTGGGCAAAATGATCATTTTTGTAGAAAAAATGCGATTTTTTTTTTCACGGCTCTACATTATAAACTTCTGTGAAGCACATGGGGGTTCAAAGTGCTCACCACACATCTAGATATGTTCCTTAAGGGGTCTAGTTTCCAAAATGGGGTCACTTGTGGGGGGTTTCCACTGTTTAGGCACATCAGAGGCTCTCCAAACGCGACATGGCGTCCAATCTCAATTCCAGCCAATTCTACATTGAAAAAGTAAAACGGCGCTCCTTCACTTCCAAGCTCTGCGGTGCGCCCAAACAGTGGTTTACCCTCACATATGGGGTATCGACGTATTCAGGAGAAATCGCACAACAACTTTTGTGGTCTAATTTCTCCTGTTACCCTTGTGAAAATAAGAATTTGTGGGCGAAAAGATCATTTTTGTGTAAACAAAAGCGATTTTTTATTTTCACGGCTCTACGTTATAAACTTCTGTGAAGCACTTGGGGGTTCAAAGTGCTCACCACACATCTAGATAAGTTCCTTAAGGGGTCTAGTTTCCAAAATGGGGTCACTTGTGGGGGTTTCCACTGTTTAGGCACATCAGGGGCTCTCTAAAGGTGACATGGCGTCTGATCTCAATTCCAGCCAAATCTGCATTGAAAAAGTCAAACGGCACTCCTTCACTTCTAAGTTCTGCGGTGCGCCCTCCCTAACAGTGGTTTACCCCCACATATGGGGTATTGGCGTATTCAGGAGAAATTGCATAACAAAATTTATGGTTACATTTCTGTTTTTACACTTGTGAAAATAAAAAAAATGGTTCTGAATTAAGATGTTTGCAAAAAAAAGTTAAATGTTCATTTTTTCCTTCCACATTGTTTCAGTTCCTGTGAAGCACGTAAAGGGTTAATAAACTTCTTGAATGTGGTTTTGAGAACCTTGAGGGGTGTAGTTTTTAGAATGGTGTCACACTTCATTATTTTCTATCATATAGACCCCTCAAAATGACTTCAAATGTGATGTGGTCCCTAAAAAAAAATGGTGTTGTAAAAATGAGAAATTGCTGGTCAACTTTTAACCCTTATAACTCCCTAACAAAAAAAAATGTTGTTTCCAAAATTGTGCTGATGTAAAGTAGACATGTGGGAAATGTTATTTATTAACTATTTTTCGTGACATATCTCTCTGATTTAAGGGCATAAAAATACAAAGTTTGAAAATTGCAAAATTTTAAAAATTTTCGCCATATTTCCATTTTTTTCATAAATAATCGCAAGTAATATCGAAGAAATGTTACCACTAACATGAAGTACAATATGTCACGAAAAAACAATCTCAGAATCAGCGGGATCCGTTGAAGCGTTCCAGAGTTATAACTTCATAAAGTGACAGTGGTCAGAATTGCAAAAATTGGCCTGGTCATTAAGTACCAAATTGGCTCTGTCACTAAGGGGTTAAAATACTGTGTTCAATTTTTTGCCTGCAGTGTATAAGATGGACATAGATAAAAAAAAATGAAACTCAACTCTGGTTGGTTCCATCTCATTTGCTGCTGGCTCTTAATTAGCTGTGTAGAACTACTCTCTCATGATAAACAACATCTTCACCACAAGAGGGTAGAAAATTACTCTAAAATTTGTAGTAATTGTGTAGGAAGGATAAAGTCATTAATGGAAAAACTCTGCAATGTAAAAAGGCCCATTTTACACTACAGAATACCCAAAGTAAAAATGGTTTATTTGTATATTGGTTGCTCTTCTAAAGACTGAAATAATCAATAGTCCTCTACAATTTTACTTTCTACTCTTGATATTCATCGCAGACTTGTTTTCAACTGACTTTGAGTTTTGCTGTACAGTTGAAACCAGAAGTTTACATACACTATATAAATTACACATTTGCATGTTTTTCTCAATTTCTGACATGAAATTAGAATAAACCTTTCCCGTTTTAGGTCAACTAGGATTACCATAATTATTAATATTTGCCAAATGCCAGAGTAATGAGAGTGCTAATGTTTTAAAGCCTTTTTTGCTTATGGCAAAAGTCAAAAGATGACATACATTTCATTTGGATTTGGTACCATTGCCCTTAAAGTGAATGACTTGAGTCAGATGTTTGGGATATCCCTGGGAATTTGGACCCATTCCTCTTTACAAAATTGGCGTAACTAATCCAGGTTTTATAGGTCTCCTTGCTCGCACCTGCCTTTTCAGCTTTGCTCATAAATTTTCAATTGGATTGAGATCAGGGCTTTGGGATGGCCACTCCAAAACATTGACTTTGTTAGCCTTAGGCCACATTGTTATTATTTTGGCAGTATGCTTCAGGTCATTGTCCATTTGGAAGACTAATTTCCATTGAAGCTTTAACTTCCTGGCTGATGTCTTGAGATGTTCCTTTAGTATTGCCATATAATCTTCTTTTCTCACGACACCATCTATTTTGTGATATGCACCAATCCTTCTTGCAGCAAAACAACCCCACAACATGATGCCTCCAACCCCGTGCTTCACAGTTGGGACGGTGTTCTTAGGCTTCCAAGCTTCTGCCTTTTCCTCGAAATATAACAATGGTCATTATGCCTAGAAAATTCAATTTCAGTTTCATCAGACCACAGGAAATGTCTCCAAAAATTAAGGTCTTTATTCCCATGTGCATTTGCAAACATTATTCTGGCTTCTTAGTGTTTCTTTTGGAGTAATGGTTCCTTCTTGGCAGGATGGCCTTTCTGCCCATGTTGAAACAGTATTCGTTTCAATGTGGATATTTACACAATCTTACCAGCTTCCGCCATCATCTTTACAATGTCTTTTGCTTTTGTACTTGGGTTGATATGCACATGTCGGACCAAAGCACGTTCATCTTTGGGACACAGAACCCATCTCCTTCCTGAGTGGAGTGATGGCTGGACTTCCCATCTCATTTATACTTGCATATAATTGTTTGTACAGAAGAATGAGGCACCTTTAGGTATATTGAAATTGTGCCCAAGGATGAGCCAGATTTGTGCAAGTCTACAATTCACTTCCTGATATCTTGGCTAATTTCTTGAGACTTTCCCATGAAGACACAAAAAGAAGCCATGTGTTTCAGGTGTGCATTAAAATACATCCACATTTGTGTCTCTAATTAACTCAGATGCTTCCAAACACATGAGATCATCATGTGAGCTGTCCAGTATGTAAACTTTTGCATTTGCAGTAATTAATAAAAATGCCTAAAAACATTCTCTCTCTGTCATTATTCTGGCATTTGGCAAATAATAATTCTGGTAATCCTAATTGACCTTAATGGATTGACTTCCTAAGGGCTGTATCTAGCACTGCATAAAAGCTACGCGGATCCAATTTTCTACCGATATTTGCCTTTTATCTTAACTTTTATTCTCATTTGTATCTCTAAAGATGTCTTCTCAAACATGCAACATGCAAACTGTATGCCCAGCATTACAGATGTTTGAGCATACTGGTCTTGCTATTAGTGATTCCATGACTCCTTCCTTTAGAGATAATAATAATCTTTATTTTTATCTAGCTCTAACATATTCCGCAGCGCTTTACAGTGTACAGACATTATCATCGCTGTCCCCGATGGGGCTCACAATCTAAAATCCCTATCAGTATGTCTTTGGAATGTGGGAGGAAACCGGAGTGCCCAGAGGAAACCCACGCAAATAAGGGGAGAAAATACAAACTCCTTGCAGATATTATCCTTGGTGGGATATGAACCCAGGACTCCAGCGCTGCAAGGCTGCTGTGCTAACCACTGAGGATTAAATCGTTCAAAAACTTGAAGATTTTCATAAAGAGAACCTGACAACTTCCCCATGTTACGAAAACTGTCCCAGGGTCTTTATCCCACTCTTTCTACTGCTTCCAACAAGTCTCTTTCTTTTATTTTGTTTATTTAATTTCCAGAAAATCATGTATGTAATTTAGCCAGGTATATTCAAATCAGTGAGTGATTTATTCAGGAATCACTTTCTTTCCCTAATTGTTCCGCTAATCATATTGCCACACTGTGGTTGTGAGTAAGTAATTTGCAATAGCAGTGATATTCTGGACTTTTTGCAAATCCATGCCTCTCCGACAGTGTGCAGTAAAGAAAAGGGTATTGACTCCGGATTCAGCAGTTCACTGTGAATATCCAGGGAGCTGGGTTACCAACCAGCCATACATTTCTGAACCATCCGTAACAATAGGGCACTTTTTTGCCTTGTCCGTACAAAATATGTGAGGTGTCCGTGATTTTTTTTTTTGAGGCTGAAGAAACTTCTACAGATTATTTTGATTTAATTATCTTAATTTTGCGGTTGATTAAGAATTTAACTAATGTCTTCATATTAGAATTATGGACTGAAAACATGTATGACTTTTATTCATAATGATTTATTATGGTATTCCAATGTTTCCTTAAAAAATATTGTCTGTCTGTGATTTTTTGATAAGAAATAAAAGCATCCTGCGTTTCTTAGATGTTCTACCATGGTCTGCAGCATCTCTGGACTTGTCTTCCATCAAGCACATCTGGGAGGTTATTGGTCTGTAATTGCAAAAAGAGCCGCCAGCAGTGGATCATGATGATTTGTCCATGGGCATTCAGCATGGCGGAACATTCCTCAAACAACTGTTATTAACCTCACTGATAGGAGCCAAAGCTGTAAGTGCAAATGAAAAATTTGGCATCATGTGCATACGATTACCATGTATACCGATCATTTGATTTCCATCATTCCATGACTTTTCCTTCTTGGTGTTTCAATTTCATCATAAAGGATTGTACCACGATTATCACAATTTCAAGGTGAGTATCTGAACATATTTCTATAGACACGAGTCTTGTACAATTGTTTCCTTTCTCTTCCTACAAACTATTGTCCATGCTATTCCTATTTTGTCTAGGAAAGTGGAAAAAAGTAAGAATTGCATAATAGTTTAGCTTTTTACCTTTATTTATTTTTTATTCTGGATTTACTGTCTTTAAAAAAAGAAAATTGAGAACTGAAAGCTGCTTATCAAAAGTGTTTTTCTTATAGAAAAATGTCCAGTAGCTTAAGCTGTAGAGGGATTATTGTAACTACGCAGCTTATAGAGTTCATGTTTGATAAAAGATTTGAGAAGGAAAACTACAACATCTTTGCCTATAGATTAGGAAAGCATGGGCTATAGATGCAATGTTGTAGTTTATACGAAGTATGTCTGTGTCTGTGCTATCAAAAAGTTCAGCGTAAATATGAAGAAAAAAATACCAAAAGTTACTTAACATTAAGGGAAAAAAATTATTTATGATTTATGTAGCATTGCTAGATATAGTATAAAATTATTAAAGAGAATCCGTCAGCAGGTTTTTGCTATGTAATCTGACTGCAGCATGAGGTAGGAACAGACACCCTGCTTCCAGAATTGTATCACTTAGTTTACTGAGTGCAGAAGTCATGATAGAATCATAATTTTCTCTGTTGAAGATATAGATATAGATGTTGAGCTGTATATACCCCTGCCACCACCAGAGCTTTCTGTGTACGTTGTGCAGTGAGAGAGAGCTGCTAATCAGTGCTAGGGGTGTAAATGGACTAGGAGGCACAAGGGCAGTTGTCTTGTATTTATATATCTCCTGCTGATAAATTTATGATTTATAGAAACACAGCCTAGTAAGTGACACATCACTGTTATCAGTGTCGATGCCCTACATCACTGTGCTCTCAGGTTACATAATAAAATCAGATTTCCTTTAACTAAATACCTGTATAGAAGTATGTGGCTAATGTTTACCACTGTTATTTAGGTAACATACTGTATAGTTTATGCAATTAAGTGGTGTGTGGTATAATTATTTGTACTCTGTGGCCCAAATGCATCAGAACTGGTGATTTTGCAACCAGTCTTGATGAGGGGGTGTGCTGGAGTTATATGTTCCTGATTCATTAAGAGGCATGCCTGTTAATAAAAGAGAAGCGTCAAAGGATTGGCGTGCACCACTCCAGAACGCTTACTCTAGACCCTGACTGGAGTAATATTTATGGCATAAGGAATGCCAATGCTCATTATGAATTAGACGAGCTGTGGCATCATGCCTCCACCGCACCCCTATCCCATCCCAGCTCTACCCATTTTCACTGATGGCCATATTATGAGAACAATAAATTGTCAACCCTGCAATCTAAAGTTGTCTTCCTGGATTGCACTCGTTCTCCCCGAGGCTGTGATGACACGTGACAGCCAGGGAACAGCTGCAGCCCAGACTTACTCTTCATGTTCAGTTTTTCCGAAGGCAGGGACAGTGACACCAGCCCTGGTTGGGCATCTGGCATCACGTGTCATTCCACCACGTCACAGCCCTGGTAGAGTGAGTGCACCGCTGGAACGGAGCCGGGAGGAGAGTATAGGCTTTATTATTTTATTGGGGTTGAACATTTAGTTTTAGAAAGGGTTGTCCTAATAGTGGATAACCCCTTTAAGCTTTTCATTTTCTTAGTCGGCCATACAAATTTAATTTGGTATGAAATACATTTTCCTATTTTCTACTGTCTAAAACTTGGACGTGTCCTACAGTCAGTAAAACGTTGATGCATCCGGTGTGTCTTAGAGTATGAAAAAGACGCTATATGTCTTTTTTTCTTTATGAATTTAGTAGAAATCTTTTGGTAGGTTGTTCAGTTCAAAACTATAAATATCACTGGAAAGTAAAAGATTAAGCGTGCGTAGTACATCAGGCAAAGTTCATTGATTCAATACTCCTGAACCTTACAACTAGAAGACACCGCAACTTTAGGTAAAACACCAGATTAAAAATCTCAGATAAAATGCGCGTTCCCATTTTAGCAGTCCCTTAATAATTCATTTGCCTATATAAAAAAAAATGATAAAATAATTTTGGTAATTGGTTTTGAAATGTGTCCCATATCATTCTGCTTTACAGTGGCCGTAAATGGAAGATAAAGCCGTAGATCTCACATGGAGTAAAACAACATTATCACATCAAAGAATTGCTAATGTGGTCAGATCAATGCATTCAGTTGAGCTGTGACGTTTCCAGTCATTTATCTATTACCTTTAACTTAGCTGTGTTTTCATAGTCAATCATTAAAATCCCTAATTAATAATTACTTTCACTTATCTTTTAATTATACATTTATAGCACTTAGGAAATTAATCTCAATCATCAGCAAACTTTTGAACTGACAACTTCTAAAGTGAAATATATTAAAGCTAAAATCTCTTATTTTACTGGCTTCCTTTGACTGAATAAAATTTAATTAGTCTTCTTATATTTTAAAAGACAGTTCAGTTATTACCATATACACTAAATGTATGTGGACATCTAACCAACCATCATACATTTTGTAAATGAGCTTGTTAGACATCCTATTCTAAAACCATTGGTGGCAATATGGAGTTGGGACCATCTATTACGGCTACAGTAGTCACATATTTTCTGGGAAGGCTTTCCAAAAGGTTTTATGTCTTACCTCTAGAAAATTTGCATCCTATTAGCCAAAATAGAATTTGTGAGGTCAGGCATCAATGTTGAATGAAAAGGTCTGACTCAATATGGCCTAAAAGTGCTTGATGTGGTTGAGGTCAGGTTTTTTCAGCAGCCACTCCAGTTCCTCCAAACCAAACTTTTCAAAGTCTTTACAGACCACACTTTGTGCCAAGTCATGCTGGAACAAGAAGCTAGCTTCTTAATTTGCCACAGAAGCAACTGTTTAAAATAACTATGTATACTGTAATACTAAAATTAACCTCAACTGGAAACAAGAAGCCCAATTCCTAAAAAATATCTCCAAAATTCTTCCACTTCCACTTTTACAGTAGAAATTGTATATTCTGGCATTTAGTGTTCTTTGTGCATCCAATAAACCCATATTTAGCCATTAGACTGCTAGGAAGTGAAAATTTTCATCACTCCAGAGCACAAGTTTTTGTTGCTTCAATGTCCAGTGGTGACCTGTTTAACATCACCAAGCCAATACTTGGCATTATGCTTAGGAGACATAAAATAGTTTAAAATATGCCTTAGGGCAGTCTCACACATCCAGATAATTCCGGTACTGGAAAAATCAGTACCGGAATTATCCATGTCCGTGTGCCCGTGTGTTTCTGTGGCATATCAGTGTGGCACACGTGCGGCACACGTGTGCCACCCGTGTGCCCACTGGGTACCACACGCACCGTGCAGGAGGCAGAGCTAAAGTTTAGCGCTGTCCCCTGCATCTGGTGCTGAAGCTGCCATTCATATCTTCCCTGCAGCAGCGTTTGCTGTAGAGAAGATATGAATAATTATGTTTAAAATAAAGATCTATGTGCCCACCCCCCTCCCACCCCCTGTGCGCCCGCCCGCTGTTCTTAAAATACTCACCTGGCTCCCTCACTGGCTTGCGCTGCTTCCTGTCCTGGCCGCAGCTTCTACTGTATGAGCGGTCATGTGACCGCTCATACAGTAGAGGGTGCGGCCAGGACAGGAAGCACAGGAGTGACATTTGGGGAGGACAACTGCGACTGGGCTACCTCCCTGACAGAGTGCAGATACAGGTAGCTGGAAGACCAAGGTTGTGAGGGGATCTAAGATGTACAGCAGAGATCGGCGGGACAGCTGGATTGCAAATCACCTGTCTGCCTTAATACCCAGGAGGCGCAGTGGCATATAGAGCCCGGGTCATGATAGAGACCCTGTAAAAAGGCTCAAGCCACCAGTCTCATGGGTTTGTGTCCCATGTTTATGGAGGACAGATAGAACTGTGAAGACCTTGCCAGAAGCCATGGGTAGTATGGGACTACAATACCACCGCACTATGAGGTAGGCTCTTAATTCCACCTGATCAGGGGACTCTGAATTCGCTTCCAAGCTGGCCAGACCCTGCCTGTACCTGTGATCTGGTGCCCTGGACTGTGGCTGCCTGAAGTCTTCAGTAAACCAGGTAAAGAGACTGCAAACCTGGGTCCTGCGTTCTTCACTGCACCACTCACCATCCTCATCCATACAATGGGAGCCCTGGGGACATACCTCACCGGTGGGAAGTTATACCATCTCAGCTGCCTTAACCCACCCCAGTGGACCCCTTTAAACAGCGTCAGTCCCCATTGACTGAATACCACAGGTGGTGTCACGAACAGAAACTTTATTCAAAACCCCTTTAAGGACAATCCCTTTAACATGGGTGCACTGGTCCACGGACCGGGTCGCTGCCACCATGACATCCCCCTGTGAATACCGGACCCGGTACCAGGTACCCCACGGCCCTGGCCGGGTGTTCCAATACTCCTACATTCTTCACATTCACAATAATAACACGGTTGACTGGGCTACTCAAGCAGATGAGAGACTGGGCCCAGTGGCACCTTTATAGTTACAGAGCTCTTCAGCAAGACTGCCAGTGTTTAGCTATGACATTTACATGGCTATGTGCTTGATTGTTTGTACCGTTTTGCAACAGGATGTTCTCATACTTTTTGCTGTGTATCATGTCTCCATCTTAAAAAAAAGTTATATCAGTGACTGCCTCAGCTTCTGGACTAGAAGAATAAATTAATATATCTCTATGAGAGGTATACAAATATCCTAGTGAAAGTTCTTGGTGGTTCCTAAGCCATACCCAAAGAAATATGGATTATCTCCTTAGCAGCTGCTCCACCCTTACCTTTCATCCAATTTCGATACAGACTACAATTTCCCACAAGTAAAGAATAAAAGCACTACTAAAAATAGGCTGTGCAGATAGTAGATTTCTTGCTGCAAGATGTTTCAATGAGGATTGTTTGAAAAGAACCTTCATTGAACCATTTTGCACCAAGAAATCGTCTTCCATCCTTGTAGCCTAATTTTTCATAGTGATTTTATTCCTTTTTTTGGAAAGCTTTCCTGAAGGCTCCCTCCAACTATAAAGAAGCATTAATACCATCTCCTAGGTGAGCAACAGCTTTTTTTCATTTTCCCTCCATATTTAAATAGGGTGACCATATTGCGTACCCTTTCCCACAAATTTACTGCAAGTGACATTTTAGCAAAAACCTCTCAACAGATTACAATGGCATCAGAGCCACTTTGTGGCTACTCATAGCATAAACATCTTTTCACAGAGTATTGCAAAGTCATGGTTGCCTTGCTCCACTCAACTCAAATCAGCTCATATGGAACCAAAAGAAGAACATATCGTTGCATCTTTCCTCCACAGTTATGTAGATGGTTGGAATAGCAAGGTTTGGAAACCTTTCTAGATTTAAACCTCCTTCACATGTCCATGTTTCCAGTACATGTGTCATTCTTTTTTGTTCAGGATACCACACTTCCTTCTTATAACCTATCGAGGTACTCACATGTCCATGTTACATTATAGAATAAACCCATCATGCAACTTAGTGATATTGAAGATGAACTTTAATGCAGTCCAAGGTGTAGTACACTGGCCGTTGGCCAGCGGTGGATGCCGCGTCGGGTGTGGACATGCGTTCATGCAGATGCTATACAATTTTTGGCAACACAGGTCTTGCGTGATATACTTACCAGTAGTGTTGAGCATTCCGATACCGCAAGTATCGGGTATCGGCCGATACTTGCGGTATCGGAATTCCGATACCGAGATCCGATACTTTTGTGGTATCGGGTATCGGTATCGGATACATAGAGATGTGTAAAATAAAGAATTAAAATAAAAAATATTGATATATTTACCTCTCCGGCGGCCCCTGGTGAGTCCGCGGGTAACCGGCAGGCTTCGTTGTTCAAAATCAGCGCTTTTAGGACCTGAGAATCACGTCCCGGCTTCTGATTGGTCGCGGGCCGCCCATGTGACCGCCACGCGACCAATCACAAGCCGCGACGTCACCGCAAGCTATTAGCGCGCTCATTTTTGAAAAATAAGCGCGTTAATGACTTTCAAAGACGTTGCGGCTTGTGATTGGTCGCGGCCACGCGACCAATCACAAGCCGCGACGTCACCGCAAGCTATTAACGCGCTCATTTTTAAAAATGAGCGCATTAATGGCTTTCAAAGACGTAGCGGGTTGTGATTGGTCGCAGCAGCGACCAATCACAAGCCGCGACGTCACCGCAAGCTATTAACGCGCTCATTTTTAAAAATGAGCGCGTTAATGGCTTTCAAAGACGTAGCGGCTTGTGATTGGTCGCGGCCACGCGACCAATCACAAGCCGCGACGTCACCGCAAGCTATTAACGCGCTCATTTTTAAAAATGAGCGCGTTAATGGCTTTCAAAGACGTAGCGGGTTGTGATTGGTCGCAGCAGCGACCAATCACAAGCCGCGACGTCACCGCAAGCTATTAACGCGCTCATTTTTAAAAATGAGCGCGTTAATGGCTTTCAAAGACGTAGCGGCTTGTGATTGGTCACGTGGCCGCGACCAATCACAAGCCGCGACGTCACCGCAAGCTATTAACGCGCTCATTTTTAAAAATGAGCGCGTTAATGGCTTTCAAAGACGTAGCGGGTTGTGATTGGTCGCGGCCCCGCGACCAATCACAAGCCGCTACGTCTTTGAAAGTCATTAACGCGCTCATTTTTAAAAAATGAGCGCGCTAATAGCTTGCGGTGACGTCGCGACTTGTGATTGGTCGCGTGGCGGTCACATGGGCGGCCCGCGACCAATCAGAAGCCGGGACGTGATTCTCAGGTCCTAAGAGCGCTGATTTTGAACAAAGAAGCCTGCCGGTTACCCGCGCTGAGTTCAGGGGCCGCCGGAGAGGTAAATATATCAATATTTTTTATTTTAATTCTTTATTTTACACATCCCTATGGATCCCAGGGCCTGAAGGAGAGTTTCCTCTCCTTCAGACCCTGGGAACCATGAGAATACCTTCCGATACTTGATGTCCCATTGACTTGTATTGGTATCGGATATCGGTATCGGCGATATCCGATATTTTTCGGGTATCGGCCGATACTATCTGATACCGATACTTTCAAGTATCGGACGGTATCGCTCAACACTACTTACCAGTTATCAAAAATTGATTTTTTTTTTACGCGTCTTGGTATGAGCTACCATTGTCCTCAAAATGCCACTCATCTAGCAATCGTTGACTTTTGAAGGTCTGAGTGACCAAAATGTTTTGTTTGTGTACTACACCTTGGACTGCATTAAAGTTCATCTTCAATATCATTAAGTTGAGTGCCGGGTTTATTCTATATTAACATATGGTGCGGGAACCTACTTTGGCACCACTTCAAGTAGTGCTCACAGTGCTTTTTCAAAACATGTTTTTACATTGACCCTGCGTCTGTGCAAAATGCAAGGAGACATATCTTTTTTTTACCAACAGCACGGATGACAAGGGCCAATAGAAAAGATTCACAGCACATCAGTATGCCCTTTGTGGACTGTCTGTGCTTAACATTGCAAAGTACAGAAGAAACTTCATAATTTCGTTCTTTCTTTATCCATACTGGAAAACCACCGATGACCACACTGATAATGAAAACAGACACATGGATAACAGACTGATGACACATTGATGGAAAACGCTGATGACATTGTAACCATTTTTCACGTATGTGTTTTATACGTCAATGCGATATGTGTTTTAGACCCCCACTGATCTTTGAAAATAGCAATAACAATAATAATAACAATAACAATCATAATACAAAAGCTACTCTATGATAGTCAATTTGCAGTTTATACCCAGTATCCAAATGTTGAAAATTGTAACATAGCATAATAAGCAAAAGATGAATCTTTTTTACATTTCCTGTATCAATGACCAACAGGATCTTTCACATTATTCCTTCCCCCTTCCTTCCCGGCTAATCTGAGCTGTTGTCAGATTAAACTGTAGGGCTCCATCTGATAACCAGATTACAATTTCTCCAGGTAGCATCACTATATAACTGAGGATTAGAAAATCACACAATGACAATGGTTTCAGAGGTTTAAATAGATACTAAGCTCTATTGTGACCTGTAAAATATTAAATACGTAGTGCCTAGATAATGTGTCGGATATAGGATGTGCAGTGAGAATTGACAGAGGATAAAGTGATTATACATCTGTTGTACCTCTCAGAACTGAATACATAAGATGAAAAATGTGCATTTACAGATGCAAAAGAAATCGTGAATGACTAAAGATATAATGCTAGATACAGAATCTAGTAATAATATACAATTAATTATGGAAACCCACAAAGCTTCATACTACATGTGGCAGACTGAAAATTGTTTTCTGAATTGTGACAATTCCTTTGGGGTCCTGTGCAAAATGAGTAATATGTTATGGAATTAACATGTTATGTTATTGCAGGAGTTGTGTAAAATGACATGCTCACCTTTGCTAGGTCTGAAAGTTCTTAAATAAAAGCCTATTTCTAAGTTCTAATTAATATTGTGAGACTTATGGAACATTCATTGCTGTTTATTACATTGTGATATGGAAATTTTCATCATCCAAATTGTACAACTAAACTTTACTAATACTGTATTGTCTATAAGAATGAATCATTCATGTTTTAAACATAAGTTTCAAGTTATTAGTTATGGACATCGGCAAAGATATGATGAGGTGATGCATTAGAAACAGATGTGTTATTTTTATCTACATTTCTCTTATAGAAAACAATGTAGTGTGGAATGTGGACAGGCACACCACAGAACCAGAGGATTCTCTGGAGGGCCCAGGCATAATAGCCAGCATCTGCCTAGGGCCCCCACTACTCCAGGGGCCCCCAGCCAGAGGTGTGTCGCTAATAGAGGCAAAACAGCAGCTATGGGGCCCCTGAGTCAAGAGGGCCTGCCCGGTGCCAGCGGAGCAGAAGCTGGAGACAGAAGCCTGTCCCCGCTGCCAAAGAGAAATTAATTTTCATGCTTCCTCACACCCCCATGGGCGTGAAGAGAAGTGAATATTCATTTCACTTTAATAACGGGCAGTGTTAGCCGCAGGCTGAGGCTAACACTGCCTGCATGTAAAGCTGGTGTGGCTGCATTGGGGCCCCAGAGGTAGGCTTCTGCAGGGGGGCTAACCCTGAGGGCAACCGGTGGGCAGGGAGCAATCCCTGCAGCTTGGCAGTGGATTGGAGATGCAGAGATCTGATGCCATCCTGCTTCTTGACCGCTGCCCGCTATTTCCTGTCTGACACTGCTGGATGATGTCATCATTCAGTGCGCGGCTGTTTCAGACAGGAAGCTGCCAGCAACAAAGATGCTGCCAGGATGTGCTGTGGCTGCAAGGAACGTTCGGAGAGGTGAGTGGTGCTGTGTGTCTGTCTGCATGAGTGCGTGTGTATGCAGTGTGGTGCTTTGTGCGTGTATGTGTGACAGAGTGGTGTGGTGCTGTGTGTGTATTGGAGATTGGCAATGATGTGGGTGATGAATAGAGCAGTGATGGGGTAGTGGGGGAGAAGGCAATGTTGATGGGATGGAAAGAATGATGGGGTGGTGGGGGAGGCAATGCTGGAGGTGTTGAATTGGGCAATGATGGGGTGGTGGGGGAGAAGGCAATGATGATTGTGGTGGGAGGCAATGATGGAGGTGTTGAAATGGGTAATGATGGAGTGGTGGGGTAGGCAATTATGGAGGTGTTTAAATGGGCAATGATGGAGGTGGTGGAATGGTCAAAGATGGGGATGGTGGGGGAGAAAGCAATGATGGTTGTTGGGGAAGGCAATGATGGAGGTGTTGAAATGGGCTATGATGGCGGTGGTGGGGGAGAAAGCAATGATTTTTGTGGGAGGAGGCAATGATGGAGGTGTTGAAATGGGCAATGATGGCGTTGGTGGTGGGGAAGAAAGCAATAATGGTTGTGGTGGAAAGGACAATGATGGGGGTAGGCAATGATGGAGGTGTTATGGTAACAAAATTCTCATTGGGGTCTGTTACAAACCCCCAAATATAACAGAAAGCATGGAAAGTCTACTTCTAAAGCAGATAGATGAAGCTGCAACCCATAATGAGGTCCTGGTTATGGGGGACTTTAACTACCCGGATATTAACTGGGAAACAGAAACCTGTGAAACCCATAAAGGCAACAGGTTTCTGCTAATAACCAAGAAAAATTATCTTTCACAATTGGTGCAGAATCCAACCAGAGGAGCAGCACTTTTAGACCTAATACTATCTAATAGACCTGACAGAATAACAAATCTGCAGGTGGTTGGGCATTTAGGAAATAGCGACCACAATATTGTGCAGTTTCACCTGTCTTTCACTAGGGGGACTTGTCAGGGAGTCACAAAAACACTGAACTTTAGGAAGGCAAAGTTTGACCAGCTTAGAGATGCCCTTAATCTGGTAGACTGGGACAATATCCTCAGAAATGAGAATACAGATAATAAATGGGAAATGTTTAAGAACATCCTAAATAGGCAGTGTAAGCGGTTTATACCTTGTGGGAATAAAAGGACTAGAAATAGGAAAAACCCAATGTGGCTAAACAAAGAAGTAAGACAGGCAATTAACAGTAAAAAGAAAGCATTTGCACTACTAAAGCAGGATGGCACCATTGAAGCTCTAAAAAACTATAGGGAGAAAAATACTTTATCTAAAAAACTAATTAAAGCTGCCAAAAAGGAAACAGAGAAGCACATTGCTAAGGAGAGTAAAACTAATCCCAAACTGTTCTTCAACTATATCAATAGTAAAAGAATAAAAACCGAAAATGTAGGCCCCTTAAAAAATAGTGAGGAAAGAATGGTTGTAGATGACGAGGAAAAAGCTAACATATTAAACAACTTCTTCTCCACGGTATTCACGGTGGAAAATGAAATGCTAGGTGAAATCCCAAGAAACAATGAAAACCCTATATTAAGGGTCACCAATCTAACCCAAGAAGAGGTGCGAAACCGGCTAAATAAGATTAAAATAGATAAATCTCCGGGTCCGGATGGCATACACCCACGAGTACTAAGAGAACTAAGTAATGTAATAGATAAACCATTATTTCTTATTTTTAGTGACTCTATAGCGACAGGGTCTGTTCCGCAGGACTGGCGCATAGCAAATGTGGTGCCAATATTCAAAAAGGGCTCTAAAAGTGAACCTGGAAATTATAGGCCAGTAAGTCTAACCTCTATTGTTGGTAAAATATTTGAAGGGTTTCTGAGGGATGTTATTCTGGATTATCTCAATGAGAATAACTGTTTAACTCCATATCAGCATGGGTTTATGAGAAATCGCTCCTGTCAAACCAATCTAATCAGTTTTTATGAAGAGGTAAGCTATAGACTGGACCACGGTGAGTCATTGGACGTGGTATATCTCGATTTTTCCAAAGCGTTTGATACCGTGCCGCACAAGAGGTTGGTACACAAAATGAGAATGCTTGGTCTGGGGGAAAATGTGTGTAAATGGGTTAGTAACTGGTTTAGTGATAGAAAGCAGAGGGTGGTTATAAATGGTATAGTCTCTAACTGGGTCGCTGTGACCAGTGGGGTACCGCAGGGGTCAGTATTGGGACCTGTTCTCTTCAACATATTCATTAATGATCTGGTAGAAGGTTTACACAGTAAAATATCGATATTTGCAGATGATACAAAACTATGTAAAGCAGTTAATACAAGAGAAGATAGTATTCTGCTACAGATGGATCTGGATAAGTTGGAAACTTGGGCTGAAAGGTGGCAGATGAGGTTTAACAATGATAAATGTAAGGTTATACACATGGGAAGAGGGAATCAATATCACCATTACACACTGAACGGGAAACCACTGGGTAAATCTGACAGGGAGAAGGACTTGGGGATCCTAGTTAATGATAAACTTACCTGGAGCAGCCAGTGCCAGGCAGCAGCTGCCAAGGCAAACAGGATCATGGGGTGCATTAAAAGAGGTCTGGATACACATGATGAGAGCATTATACTGCCTCTGTACAAATCCCTAGTTAGACCGCACATGGAGTACTGTGTCCAGTTTTGGGCACCGGTGCTCAGGAAGGATATAATGGAACTAGAGAGAGTACAAAGGAGGGCAACAAAATTAATAAAGGGGATGGGAGAACTACAATACCCAGATAGATTAGCGAAATTAGGATTATTTAGTCTAGAAAAAAGACGACTGAGGGGCGATCTAAAAACCATGTATAAGTATATAAGGGGACAATACAAATATCTCGCTAAGGATCTGTTTATACCAAGGAAGGTGACGGGCACAAGGGGGCATTCTTTGCGTCTGGAGGAGAGAAGGTTTTTCCACCAACATAGAAGAGGATTCTTTACTGTTAGGGCAGTGAGAATCTGGAATTGCTTGCCTGAGGAGGTGGTGATGGCGAACTCAGTCGAGGGGTTCAAGAGAGACCTGGATGTCTTCCTGGAGCAGAACAATATTGTATCATACAATTATTAGGTTCTGTAGAAGGACGTAGATCTGGGTATTTATTATGATGGAATATAGGCTGAACTGGATGGACAAATGTCTTTTTTCGGCCTTACTAACTATGTTACTATGTTACTATGTTATAATGAGCAATGATGAAGGTGGTGGAATTGGCAATGATGGGGTGGTGGGGGAAAAGGCAATGAAGGTTGTAGGGGAGGCAATGATGGAAGTGTTGAAATGGGCAATGATGGAGGTGTTGAAATGGGCAATGATGGGGTGGTGGAGGAGAAAACAATGATGTTGTGGTGAAAAGGACAATAATAGGGGTGGTGGGGTAGGCAATGATGCAGCTTTTAAAAAAAATAAATAAATAACATGATTTTGTGATATTCTGCCAGGAGATGTCTATGGTGTATGTATCTTCATGTGCTGTAAATTATAGATTCCTAAGAGTTATTATGACATATTATAATTTATTGCATTTCTAATGTGAGAAACTGAGTCTGAAATAAAATTTGTGAAATGGTAAGGGTAGACATATGTGTATTTTTCTTGACTTTTCCTTAGAAATATTACAAATATATATTTTTAATTAATTGGCTTTTGGTAATATTTTGCATTCCATCAGTCACAATGAGACTTTTTTTTAGTTAGGTGAAGTTCCAATTATTAGTTTTTGCTGAGTTTTTGACTCTGCATATTTTCTTAAACTTTCTTCAAAATAGATGGGATTTATAGAAATCTCGTGTTTCTGTTGTGAGGCATGCAAAGTTTTTTGCATCATTTTTCCCATAGAGTTGCATTGGATGCAGAAAAGTAAAAAAATGTACTTTTACTGTAATTTTAGTGTGTTTAAACTGTGCAAAAGCACTAAGAATGCATGTAATCCACTAATGACTGTATAAATAATGTTTTCTAAAAGCAAAATACAAAGGAAAACAAAACAAAGTAGCTTCATATAAAACATGATATATCAAAAAGACAAAATACAGCATCATAAACATGATAAAAATGCAAATAAAAACAACGAATGAAAAACACTGAAAAAAGCACAAGTAACCTAATTTAGCTAATAGATGTAGAAATGCTGCAGAAAATCTGCCAAATCCATAGCTCATCAGATGCTCATTATGGGAACAAAGCCCAAAAATTGCAAACATTTTATATGCATAATTTGGAAGCTTGGGTCATTGACTCCAATATTGACGCTGGCCTAAATGTTCTCACTGGGGGACAAAAACTACATTTCTTTTGATTATATTATTTTGCTTTGCATTTGAAAGAACGTGGTATAGCATTGATGCAGAATCCTTATTCTGCTAGCACACAAACGTAAAAGCTTTGTATCTTTGGCACAGTTTGACCAGAGTCATGAATTACCCCTGTTATGATCTATTACATGACAAGGTTGTGTAATGTGTGTTAGGTTCTCATAGGACACTTGCTGTTTGGCCTTCAATGTGTAAATAATGGTACCAGTCTGACAGCAGCTCGATAAAAAGAAGAGTTCTAATTATAGAGCTTTATAAGATGTTTTAAAATACAAAAGGCATTTCATTTCTAGATGATAGAAATGTATCTAGTGACCCATACTTAATAGATTACAGCACTTGAAAGGAGACTGCACCGGGGCATTCTACATCAAACCTACCTATTAATTATTTTCTCCATATCGGAACACAAGCCCATCATCTACACAAAGACTCCATTCAATGGAGTAAATATGAAAAATATCTCCCTTCATTAGTTATATCTGAAACATTTACTGGAAAGAACTTAACGCATTATGGAACAAATTACACCAGGCAATAAAATTTCAAAAGTTGTCTGGTTCAGAAATCAAATTAGCCATTTCATAATGATTTTGATGTGCTGAATTCAAATATGACAAGGAAAACTATTATTTGGCTCTAGTTTCCATGAAGCCAAAGAGTTTGCGTTTTACTGTTACGTAAATTATAACATGTAGTTATTGTTTCTACAAATAAAAAAAATGTACTAGGATTGTCAAACAAATTTTATTAATTGTATTTAGAGGAATCTCAAGTGTATTTAAATCTACTATATAATTAATTAATTTTCATGTCTAAGCACTTTGAACAATTTTAATTTTAAATATTAATATACGTTATTGCACAGTACAAAATATTTCCTTAGTCACTGGATACTTGGATCCTTTTTACTTGTCTCTTGTATTCAAGCATTGGAGTATCTCTGGTGATTGTCCAACAGTAGTCTGCAAGCATCAAAGGGTTCTAATTACCCTGATATCTTTTTTCCATAGTTGCAAATTATGAAATCGCTCACCGTGCTCATCACTCACTGCTCCGCAGTTTGGTGAAAAGAAGTCTAGATGTGAATGCAAGAGATGAATCTTTAATGACATGTTGCAGCCGAGATTATGATACTCCTGAAGAAGATTTTCCACCTGCTTTTTATAGTTGTCTGCTTGGTGTTTCCAAGGAAATTTGTTACCGCTAACTGGAATGCTACCCATGCAGCCTTTTCCTTGCCATGCAGTAAATGGTAAAACTCCTCATCTTGTAGAAGCACATGAATCTGAGGACCAATGAAGACTCCTTCCTTTATCTTTGCTTCACGCAACCATAGAAATTTATATATTAGATAGTTGAAAACTCCTGCATTTTTGTCCATTGCCTTTACGAAGTTCTTCATGAGACCCAACTTGATATGCAAATGGAGGTAACAGAATTTTCTGTGGTTCGACAAGTGCTGGATGTATAGTCCACTTCTTTTTCTCAGAAATTCCTTTCCCAATTGGAGACACCATGCAGAAGTAACAATTGGTAGTATGGTCAGTTGGCTCTCTCCATACTATTGACACTGCAAAAGGCATTGATTGTCTTTTCCCATTCAACCACTGTGTGAGGTGTGATGAACATCGATTACAGCATGTATGTGGAGCCCAACTCTTGTCCTGATCTCCTATTTTGCAGCCAAAATACAGCTTGTAGGCTTTCTTAACCATATGAGTCAAGTTTCGCTTTTGTGACTCAAACGTCACCTCATCACAGATATAGCAGAAATTATCTTCTTTATTAATGCAAGTCCGAGGCATCACTGAATAGCTCAACGATGATATCAGTCAACCACTGAAATTGCTGTGTGACTGATAGAGGGAGAACATGCGCTTTTTATAGAGTTGTCTGATACAAGTTTAATTAGGATTGCATCATCTTTCTTTGGCATCTATCATTGGTCATTTAGAGATAATGAAATACTTATGACTCAATTCACATTAGTCATTAGGAGATGATATTGATGGTGCAAAAATGATGACGCAAGGCTGATGATGTATTCCTTGCCTAGCATTGTATCAAAGGCTGTGAGAAATATCTACGCACCCCTGTATCATAAAAACTAGAGCCAATTTAAAAATTTAAGCATCATTTTCGTTTTCAGCACCCCAAAATTAGTTAAGTTGAAGTGTTTTCATGTCTGAACCAATTTTGCTGTTGACTAGTGTTATTAATGTGATTTTTTAAAGGGAAATAAGCTCAACTAAACATTAAAAAAAAGTAAAATGCTAACAAATAATTCTTCATGAGAGAAGGGGGGGCACTAAGGGCAATAGGGTCTTATTTGATGGAGAAAAGGTGAATTGAAGGATAAAACTCACCATTTGGGCTTGTGTAACCCATAATTAAGGAATCAAAAGATTTACAGCTCCTGCAGCACCATGGGGTCAAATGAAACTGCCATGCCAAGTGTTTGGTCTCAATAAAATACAGTCAATATGGAGAAGAAACAATGCAATTTGATCTCAATACGTTCCGAAGCTGGACAAACGTCTTCATCAGTTGAACGACAATAATAGTACAGAATAAAAGAGATAGACTTAAACAGTTTTAAATTTCAAAAAAGGGTTCCAGTTATAGTTAAAAAAAGCACCCCTATGTAGTACATATGACCAAACACTTGTTAGGTGTCAGTATAGTACATGATGGAGCAAAAGCAGAGTCATGAATATGAAAGAATTGCCTCTTAATTTGCTGGACAGATTCTTGTTGAGACACAAACTAGTGCAAAATATCAATATAAAAAATTGTCCAAGGCATGAAAATTGTTTGATTGGTTGAATTTGGTTGAATCTGAGCAGAAAGCAGAAAGTAGAGCCTTGTACATTTCAGAATTCATTCAGCTGCTTCAGTCTACAGTTAAATCATCAATATAAACTAGTGACCCAGTGTCATTGGAAGCAATGCATGCCCATTTTGTCTCACTGCCTCCACCATGTTACACAGAAGATGTGGTGTTCATTGGATCATGAACCGCTCCAAGCCTTCTGTTATATTAACTGGGCTCACTTGGTTATGCGGATCCCCTAAGCACAAGGTCTGGGTGGGCACATGGGCATTGGTGCAGCAGCTAGGAGAAGAATGTGAAACACAGACAGATGAGGGACTGGAAACTGCAGGTAGACATGTGGAATGCTGGCTCCTGGAAACCACAGGCAAGCATTAGATGTCCAGAAGACCACAGGCATATGAGTGCACACATACAAGTCATAATAAAAGTTTTAATAAAGTCCTGGAAGCCACAGCCATACACATAGAAGACAAACCAAAAGCCTTAACAAAGTCCTGGAAACCACAAACAAGCAGGCGGGATGCTGGAAACTACAGGCAGGTGGGAAACCTCCTGGAGACTGCAGGCAAGCAGGTAGGATGGTGGAAACTGCAAGCAAGTGGAAAACGTCCAGGAGATAGCAGGCAAGTAGGAGGAATGATGGAGGCCATTGGCCGGTGTGGGACACCTGGAAGATCACAGGCAATTGCAAAATTATTGAAGAACTCAGACCTCAGACAGATGACAGAGTTAATGAAGAAATCAGGCAGTCTGGAGAGCCAAAGACTGAAAGCCATAGGCACAGGCATACTGGAGGCACCGTGGCGACTCAGGCAGGTAGCAGACAAAACTCTGGAGTAACAAAAAGTCCAAATCCAATGGAAACCACAGGCAGCTAGGAGATGCCATGAAAGCCATCAGACACACAGCAGAAAGCATAGAAAACCGAGAACAGGTAGCAGGCAGAACTCCAGAGTAACTAGAAAGGTTGAAAAACATGGAAGCTGCAGGCAGATTTGAGAAGCCCTTCACAGACAGGTAGCGACTAGCGAGGTTATTGGAAGACCACTGACGTGCAGCCGAGTTACTGAAAACCGCAAACAAGCTGGTGAAGTCCTCCACTGGCAGGTAGCAAGAATAATGGAAACCACTGGCAAGTAATGCATGGATAGGAAACCACAGACATCCAGGAGATGAACAGATGATTCTGGACTAGAACTGTGCACAGACAAAGTCTTAATGCATTAACAAGGTACAGGTGGGTGTCTTGGGAGGCCCATGAAATACAACACATGTGAGCATGCTGAGCTATTTGCAAAGCCTGATGTGGGGCTCAAGAAAAAAAGAATAGACTTCTGGCATTTGCATACACCTTCTCCATATGTTCTTCTTCCCATCATTATGGTACAGGTTGATCTTAGTTTCATCTGTCCAAAGAATACTTCTTTAAGGTTGCTTCCTTAGATGTTTTCTGGCAAAGTCTAATCTGGCTTTCCTATTTTAAAGTCTGATTAATAGTTTGCACCTTGTGGTGAATAGAGTTGAGCGACTTTTACTTTTTTAGGATCAAGTCGGGTTTCGCGAAACCCGACTTTGTCAAAAGTTGGGTCGGGTGAAATCGGCCGATTACTTCGAAAAGTCGGGGACCGACCGAAACACGAAACCCAATGCAAAACAATTGGGAATCAAAGTCGGCAGTGAGTGGAGGACAGGAAAACACCTACAGTGCCCATTTTAATGCAAAAAACATAAATTCTTATTTCTTAAGCTTGTCAATATTAACTTACTTTATAATAATAGTTAGGCATTAAAAACAGGGGGTCATTTGACTAAAGTTGTGGGGGGGTAGGTCTGGCTCAAGATTTTCGTGGGCCCAGGAAACGTAGAATATGTCACGGCGGTGGAGCAGGGAGAGGTAAGTATTTCAACTTTGCAAGTGCTGTGATCCTGAGCAAGCAGGGGGGGCCCACTCGTTGGCACTTGGCACTGGCACAGGGCCCCTCATAGTATGGCGGTGTGTTCGATGGCAGTTGGTGCCTCCCACTGCCAGAGACACTTTTGCGTACTATGAGGGGCCCTGTGCCAGTGACGTCGCCAACAACTATGCCCCCCCATCTGATAAAGGAACCTGCACTTTCATCTGCACCTTCCTCTTTGTCCCCATGTAAAGTGGTATAGTAAGCGGGAAGGGGAACCTGACTTTCAGCAGGGTCAGATTCAGGCTGTGTAGAGTGCAAGGGGAATGTAGTGGTCTTGGTCAATGTACCAGCAGACTCATCTAGCAGTGGCTGGGTAATGGGCAGGATGAGGACTCAGGAAACACAGATATAGGCTCAAATAATAAAGTAGGCTAAATGCAGTTCAAAATTGGTAACAGGACTAAACAGGCGGCATTGCTTTGTTCAGTGGAGGACAACTATAATGAGTGGCGCAGGCACAGTTAGTAGGCCCAAAATAAAAAAGTAGGCTAAAAGCAGTTCAAAATTGGTAACAGGACTAAACAGGCGGCATTGCTTTGTTCAGTGGAGGACAACTGTAATGAGTGGCGCAGACACAGTTAGTTGGCCCAAAATAAAAAACTAGGCTAAATGCAGTTTACAATTGGTAACAGGACTAAACAGGCGGCCTAGCTTTGTTCAGTGGAAGACAACTGTAATGAGTGGCGCAGACACAGTTAGTAGGCCCAAAATAAAAAAGTTGGCTAAATGCAATTTAAAATTGGTAACAGGACTAAACAGGCGGACTAGCTTTGTTCAGTGGAGGACAACTGTAATGTGTGGAGCCAACACGGTTAGTAGGCCCAAATACAAAAATAGGCTAAAAGCAGTTCAAAATTGGTAACAGGACTAAACAGGCGGCATAGCTAGGTACTGGGGTGGGCTCCTCTGCTGAGAAGCAGAAAGTGGTAGTTGGCGCAAAATAATAACTGGTCTAAATGGAAAAAAATTGTATTGGCAGTGCCATTGAAGGATTTAACAGCACAGACTACACAGTGCTGGAGCAGGGAGAGGTAAGTATTGCAAGTGGTAGAGCACTGTTCGAGCTGGGGGGGAAACTCTCTCGTGGGCAGCGGTACTGGCACAGGGCCCCTCATATTATGACGGTGTGTCTGACGTTGGTTGTGCACCAACACCATCAGAGACACTTCATTGTACTATGAGGGACCCTGTGCCAGTGCCGTCGCCCAAGAGTGGGCGCACCCACCTGTCCAGGCAAATGGCACTCGCACGGGTGCTTGGGCCAGGTGGTGACCACGGCCCTGTGGGGGGAGTCAGCCCATTTAGGGAGGTATAAAAATGGCCTATAGTGGACATTCAGCAGCTGCAAATGGCGAAATTGGAGAAGTCAGTAAGAGGAGGCCAAAAGCAAGACATTTTTCAGGCCAGCTACGTGTCAGCAGGGGAAGGTGGGGCAAAATAATTTGAAATCCATGATTTTATCATTTTAATGAAGGTTAGATCATCAACATTCTGGGTAGCCAGATGTGTCCTTTTTTTGGTCAGTATTGAACCAGCAACACTGAAGACTCTTTCTGAGAGCACACAAGCAGTTGGGCAAGCGAGCTCCTGTAATGCATATTCTGCCATTTCAGGCCAGGTGTCTATTTAAGATGCCCAGTAATCAAAGGGGAATGACCTGTGAAGGAGAACATCGATAAGGGAGGAAAAGTAGTTCGTAACCATACTGGACAAATGTTGTCTCATGTCCTTTTTTCGGTCAGTATTGAACCAGCAGCACTGAAGACTCTTTCTGATAGCACACTAGCAGCAGGGCAAGCGAGCTCCTGTAATGCAACACAATGTAAGTGGCAGAAAGTGGCTGGCTGACATACGACAAACAAACAGGACTGCAGTATATCCACTTTGTGAGAATTTGAATCTCACTTTTTTGGGGGGAGACTGATCCAAAACTCAGGCCCAGTGTATATAACAACGCAATCTAAGTGGCAGAAAGTGGCTGGCTGACATACGACAAACTAACAGGACTGCTACAGGGGTAGCACTGCTGCAGCAAGGCATGTCCTCTGAAAGCGAGAGGAGTGACTGATCCAGTAAGGAGGGAAATAGGAGAGCAGGGCAGGCCAGACAGTTGCTGGTAGTGGGGGACTCAATTATTAGGGGAACAGATAGGGCAATCTTTCACAAAGACAGAAATCGCCGAACGGTGTGCTGCCTACCTGGCACTCGAGTCCGACACATCGCTGATCGGGTGGACAGATTACTGGGAGGGGCTGGTGAGGACCCAGCAGTCATGGTGCACATTGGCACAAATGACAAAGTTAGAGGTAGGTGGAAGGTCCATAAAGATGATTTCAGGGAATTAGGCTGCAAGCTGAAAGCAAGGACCTCCAACGTGGTATTTTCTGAAATACTGCCTGTACCACGTGCCACGCCAGAGAGGCAACGGGAGATTAGGGAGGTTAATAAGTGGCTCAAGAATTGATGTAGGAAGGAGGGGTATGGATTCCTGCAGAACTGGGCTGACTTCTCAGTTATCCGAAGGCTCTACGCTAGGGACGGGCTGCACCTCAATGGTGAGGATGCAGCTGTGTTGGGGGAGAAAATGGCTAGAAGGTTGGAGGAGTGTTTAACCCTAGATTGCATACCTGGGGCCTCGCAGGCCTGCCAGGTTACTTATTTTCTATTTTCTTTAAAGGGAACCTGTCACCCCGTTTTTTGAGATTGAGCTATAAATACTGTTAAATAGGGCCTGCGCTGTGTGTTCCTATAGTGTATGTAGTGTACCCCGATTCCCCATGTATGCTGAGAAATAACTTACCAAAGTCGCCGTTTTCGCCTGTCAATCAGGCTGGTCACGTCGGGAGGGCGTGGTGACATCGCTGGTTCTTCCTCAGCTTTACGTTGGTGGCGTAGTGGCGTAGTGGTGAACAAGCAGCGCGCGATCTGCGCTGTCATCCCTTTCGTCGGTGGGGGCAGCCATCTTCCTGGGGCCGCGCGTGCGCAGATCGAGTGCTCTGCTGCACGGGGCTTCAGGAAAATGGCCGCGGGATGCCGCGCGTGCGCACTAGAGATCGCGGCGGCCATTTTCCCAAAGCCGAGTTTGCATCCTTTAATTAGAATTTTGAAACTCTAGGTATTCCTCAGGTATATAGTTGTTAGTAATTTCCAGTTATTCATATATTTTTATGTTACAGACATTTCGGTATAACAACCTTTTTTTGGGACTACCCCATAGCCGGCGCTTACACAGTGCAGGGAAGCTGACGCCCGGGGACACGACAGACACTGGAATGTGAGTATGTAGTGTTTTTTGTTTTTTTTTTTACATTTACAATGGTAACCAGGGTAAACATCGGGTTACTAAGCGCGGCCCTGCGCTTAGTAACCCGATGTTTACCCTGGTTACCCGGGGACTCCGGCATCGTTGGTCGCTGGAGAGCTGTCTGTGTGACAGCTCTCCAGCGACCACACAACGACTTACCAATGATCATGGCCAGGTCGTATCGCTGGTCGTGATCGTTGGTAAATCGTTTAGTGTAACGGTACCTTAAGGCGTTAACAAGAACTTCTCCAGCTAGCACTAGTTTTACAAACACACTTATTAAATCAATGCAACAGTTGAAAAAATGCATCACATAACATTACTATATGATGTCCAGGGGAGCAGATCATTTTTCCACACTTATAAGGAAGGAAGTCTTATTTCTGGGATTAATAGAGAAAGTGCTAGCCTCCATAAGTCACAAGATGGCTAATTGAATGTTTCTTCCTTTCTACAGGACTGGCTATCCCAATTTTTAGTTGACTTCAAGTCTGTGTAAATAACATGAACGCAGGGCAGATCCTTCTGGTTCTATTATTCAACTATCCTTGTGTATTAGTCTATAATCAGCAGTCTGTGATTAGTTAAAGATCCTTCCTTTGATAAGGATTACAAATCCTTGTGAAAAAGTATATATTGTTTTGTTGAATGTTGTTTGTTTCTCTGACTTAAGGACCAATGTTATATAGCTATTAAAAGCTATGTTTTAATATTTTTGTATATTGCTGAACTATGCACTGATGTGTTATATAAAAAGCAAATATATAAAGCAAACATTCATTTATATTATGAAAAAGACCATTCAAAACATATTATACATTCTTTTTAACTAAATTATCATACTGTATTAAAATTGAATAAAAATAGAATAAAAGTAATTATCAAAATAAATGCAAATATATATATTGTTTAATAAATTAAAAATGAAAAATGAAAACATGATAAAAACGAAGACAAGCTCTCAGTAGGAAACACTCTTCACATGATAAATGGTATATTTTGTTCTTTTCTGTGTGCTGTTCATAGTTCCATTTGTAACTATTCAGCACAGGGAGCAGATTTCTTGCCAATATGACTATTTGTTCAGTGTTAAGTATGACTGTTTCAAGAAGCCTAATTTACAGTTTTGCTTGAAATATATCTACACACTTTGCACATTGCAGTGTATCCTAAGCTCCCTTGCTGAATTGCTATCAAAATCAGGGATTTAGGGTCCTTTGTTACACTTTTAAAGCTACCAATTAAAGTCAACAATAAAAATATACTATATAAAAGTTAGACTTTCAAAATCCATTCAAGTACATGTTACTTGTTTGCTTTCAGTATACATCAGGAAGAAAAACAGCCCGCTACTATATTCTTCCTCAATATACAGTGTCTATTTCTCACAGGAAAGGATAACGGGAACTTTTTCATTTTATCACCTCTCAAAACAGTTCTACCTTATTACTAAAGATGACCCAATCGATCTTCTGCAAATCAACTTCGAAATGTATTTCACAAAATTCTCCTGATGAATTAGAAAAAAGTTTGATTTGATTTGCAAGAATTGCAAAGAAAGAAAAATGTCCAATGCACGTTCACATATTCTTGAAGTTTGTGCAGTCCATATGTGGGCTAAAGATACACGGCAATGCAAGCTTTCACTTAGGCCGGGTTCACAGTTGCGTATGATCTACATGCATCATGTGTACATATCTTTAACATGGTGTATGCAGGGATATGCTTTTGCATGCGTTCGCATTCCGATGCATACGCATGCGTCATTTCGTGGTGTGCGGCAGCTTCCAGCAAACGCAACTTGCTGCTTTTTTGAGGCATCAAATATTGCACAATCCTTCGCATGTGGACAATTGCGGACGGAAAAAATGTATTACTGTCTATGGGAACACATTGGTACGCAAGGACATGCGTACTAATACATTCGATACACATGTGTACTTTAGACTGCTCATGTCCAGAAAATGATATCACCGCCTCCACCATGCACATAAAAAGTGCAACCACATGGCAAAACACATTTAAACACATGCACACGCAGCATTTTTGTTTACGTCATGCGCAACATGATGCGTAAGTGTTAGCATGCTTTTGCATGCGTTTTGACATGTGTTTGCGCATGCAGATGATACGTTGCGCACAGAAACACTAATGTGAACTTAGCCTGAATGCTTGCACCTATCAGATCACAGAGGACTATAAAATACCTTGTCAAGGAAAGAAAAGGTCTCTTAGGGTTACATATATATGTGTATATTAATAAATATTGTGGAAATTCAAAAACTGACGTGCAATATTGTTCGGCCCCTTTAACTTAATGCTTTATTGCTCCAACTTTTGCTCCGATTACAGCTGCAAGTCACTTGGGGTAAGTCTCTATCAGTTTTGTACATCGAGAGACTAAAATTCTTGCCCATTCTTCCTTGGCAAACAGCTCGAGCTCAGTGAGGTTTGATGGAGATCGTTTGTGAACAGCAGTTTTCAGCTCTTTCCACAGATTCTCGATTGGATTAAGGTCTGAACTTTGACTTGGCCATTCTAACACCTGGATATCTTTATTTGTGAACCATTCCATTGTAGATTTTGCTTTATGTTTGGGATCATTGTCTTGTTGGAAGACAAATCTCCATCCTAGTCTCAGGTCTTTTGCAGACTCCAACAGGTTTTCTTCAAGAATGGTCCTGTATTTGGCTCCATCCATCTTCCCTTCAATTTTAATCATCTTCCCTGTCCCTGCTGAATCATTTGGCATTGTTGCCAAAAAGTTCAATTTTTGTTTCATCTGACCAGAGCACCTTCTTCGACATGTTTGCTGAGTCTCCCAGGTGGCTTGTTGCAAGCGTTAAACGACACTTTTTATGGATATCTTTGAGAAATGGCTTTCTTCTTGCCAATCTTCCATAAAGGCCAGATTTGTGCAGTGTATGACTGATTGTTGTCCTATGGACAGACTGTCCCACCTCAGTTGTAGATCTCTGCATTTCATCCAGAGTGATCATGGGCCTCTTGGCTGCATCTCTGATCAATCTTCTCCTTGTTTGAAATGAAATTTTAGAGGGACGGCCGGGTCTTGGTAGATTTGCAGTGGTATGATACTCCTTCCATTTCAATATGATCGCTTGTACAGTGCTCCTTGGGATGTTTAAAGTTTTGGAAATAATTTTGGAATCCAAATCCGGCTTTAAACTTCTCCACAACAGTATCACGGACCTGCCTGTTGTGTTCCTTGGTCTTCAAGATGCACTCTGTGCTTCAAACAGAACCCTGAGACTATCACAGAGCAGGTGCATTTATACGGAGACTTGATTACACACAGGTGGATTATATTTATCATCATTAGACATTTAGGACAACATTCGATCATTCAGAGATCCACAATGAACTTTTGGAGTGAGTTTGCTGCACTGAAAGTAAAGGGGCCGAATAATATTGCATGCCCCACTTTTCAGTTTTTGAATTTCAACAAAAAATTTAAATAACCAATAAATTTCGTTCAACCTCACAATTGTGTCCCACTTGTTGTTGATTCGTCACTAAAAATTTACATTTGGTATCTTATGTTTGAAGCATGAGATGTGGGAAAAGGTTGAAAAGTTACAGGGGACCGAATACTTTCACAAGGCACTGTAGGGAACTTCAGTACTGCAGAAATTCTTTTGTAACTTTGGTCAGATCTGTGCCTTGCCACAATTCTGTCTCTGAGCTCCTTGGCCAGTTCCTTTGACCTCATGATTCTCATTTGGTCTGACATGCACTGTGAGCTGTGAGGTCTTACATAGACAGGTGTGTGCCTTTCGAAATCAAGTCCAATAAGTTTAATTAAACACAGCTGGCCTTCAATGAAGGAGTAGAATCATCTCATGGAGGATCACAAGGAAATGGACAGCATTTGACTTAAATATAAGTGTCTGAGCAAAGGGTCTGAATAATTATGACCATTAGAGATGAGAGAATATACTCATTGATTGGGTTTTCCTGAGCATGCTCGGGTGATCTCTGAGTATTTGTAAGTGCTTGGAGATTCGTTTTTGTTGCCTCAGCTGAATGATTTACCGCTGCTACAAAGCTTGAATACATGTGAGGATTCCCTAGCAACCTGGCATTCCTCACATGTATTCAACCTGGCTAGCAGCCATAAATCATGCAGCTGCGTCAACAAAATCTTTATCTCCAAGCACTTACAAATACTCAGAGACCACCGAGCGTGCTTGGGAAAACCAGAGCAACGAGTATTCTCGCTCATTAGTAATGACCATGGGTTATTTCAGTATTTCTTTTTTAGTGAATTTGCAAAAAATACTACATTTCTGTTTTTTTTTCAGTCAAGATGGGGTGCAGAGTGTACATTAATGAGGAAAAAATAACTTTTTTGAATTTACCAAATCAATGCAATGAAATAAAGAGTCAAAAATATAAATGGGTCGGAATGCTTTCCGCACCCACTGTATATCCGACTGTATATATACTTCTTATCTGTCTTACAGTGCAGGGAGAAAAGAGAATAAAGACTTATTATGAAGTTTGAGGCAAATTCGGCTTGCCTCAAACTGACTCATTCATATCTACAGTGGGGCAAAAAAGTATTTAGTCAGTCAGCAATAGTGCAAGTTCCACCACTTAAAAAGATGAGAGGCGTCTGTAATTTACATCATAGGTAGACCTCAACTATGGGAGACAAACTGAGAAAAAAAAATCACATTGTCTGTTTTTTTATCATTTTTTTTTGCATATTATGGTGGAAAATAAGTATTTGGTCAGAAACAATCAAGATTTCTGGCTCTCACAGACCTGTAACTTCTTCTTTAAGAGTCTCCTCTTTCCTCCACTCATTACCTGTAGTAATGGCACCTGTTTAAACTTGTTATCAGTATAAAAAGACACCTGTGCACACCCTCAAACAGTCTGACTCCAAACTCCACTATGGTGAAGACCAAAGAGCTGTCAAAGGACACCAGAAACAAAATTGTAGCCCTGCACCAGGCTGGGAAGACTGAATCTGCAATAGCCAACCAGCTTGGAGTGAAGAAATCAACAGTGGGAGCAATAATTAGAAAATGGAAGACATACAAGACCACTGATAATCTCCCTCGATCTCAGGCTCCACGCAAAATCCCACCCCGTGGGGTCAGAATGATCACAAGAACGGTGAGCAAAAATCCCAGAACCACGCGGGGGGACCTAGTGAATGAACTGCAGAGAGCTGGGACCAATGTAACAAGGCCTACCATAAGTAACACACTACGCCAACATGGACTCAGATCCTGCAGTGCCAGACGTGTCCCACTGCTTAAGCCAGTACATGTCTGGGCGCATCTGAAGTTTGCTAGAGAGCATTTGGATGATCCAGAGGAGTTTTGGGAGAATGTCCTATGGTCTGATGAAACCAAACTGGAACTGTTTGGTAGAAACACAACTTGTCGTGTTTGGAGGAAAAATAATACTGAGTTGCATCCATCAAACACCATACCTACTGTAAAGCATGGTGGTGGAAACATCATGCTTTGGGGCTGTTTCACTGCAAAGGGGCCAGGACGACTGATCCGGGTACATGAAAATATGAATGGGGCCATGTATCGTGAGATTTTGAGTGCAAACCTCCTTCCATCAGCAAGGGCATTGAAGATGAAACGTGGCTGGGTCTTTCAACATGACAATGATCCAAAGCACACCGCCAGGGCAACGAAGGAGTGGCTTCGTAAGAAGCATTTCAAGGTCCTGGAGTGGCCATCAGCACAATGAAGATAAAAAACACACTGTCTACGCGTTTCAGGTGACAAGGCACCCTTAGTCATGATATCCATATAGATAGATCCGCGTAGATAGTGTGTTTTTTATCTTCATTGTGCTGATGTTTTATCCTCTGCTTCCTATATGAAGTGAATAAAGTACCAAGTTTTTACTTTTCACTGCCTCGTTGAGCTGGAATTCCTTTTCATTTTCTGGTTCTCTCACGCCTTGACACAGCGTTTCCGTGCTCCGAGCCTCCTGGGATCTTCACTATGGTGAGCTGGATTTCTCTTTTTGTATGTATGAACTTTGCCCATCTTTCAAGCACCACTCCAGAGTTGTTTTTTTTTTTGTAATTTACTAACCTAAGTTCTCTGACTGCAGTATTATACTCATCAGCAACCACCTTCATCTGTAATTGACACTGGTTCTGTTTTTTTCTACAATTGCCAGATTGCTACTGTGACTTGCCAGTTCTAGCCAGTGCTTGCTGTGCATACTGGAAGTCAGTACTCAATGTAAGTCTACGAAAGCCAGAACAAGTACAGAATGAAGCTTTCATAGACTTACCATGACAGCTTTTCACTATTACCTTTCAATTCCAGAAAATCTTAAGTTATGGTCACAAGATAGTGGCGAGGGATAAGTTCAGGCGCAAGGAACAGATGAAGACAATAGATGGTGAGTATCAGAACTAGTTGGGGACCTTACATTAGTGGCACCATCCCAGCACTGAAATAACCAAAAATAATAGAATGGTGCTTTATTTTATTTTTACTTTTTTAAAGAAGGTATTGTGTGTTTAGTAGTCTTTTTTATTTTTTATTTACCTGTAAAAATTTTGAAGAAAAAACATCATGCTTTATTATTTGTCGTACTGTTATTATCTTTTGAAGAGAAAAACAGCCCAACTTACTGCATCATTTTGAACACCAAAAGAAGTGAAACCATAACAGAATGCACCCTAGTGGCAGTCCGAACAGAGGTTTAATTGACCCATAACTGTAGTAAATTGGGTTCCTTCCCCACAGGAACATATAACAATGTCACACAATTCACTCGAAGGACTCTGGAAGCAATAAAACACAAGCTCCTACAAGAATGAGACCTTTGGCACCGCCTTAGCTATTAGGTAGCTGAGCGATTGATTGGGACATTTGATGCTAGGGTTTGTATCTTTTGCTACTGTATGATGTCAGATGTCAGATAATGCTGTGACATGTTAGGAGTTAATATTTATCTCCACATTAATAGCCTTAAGTCTCCATTTAAATAGTTTCACAACCAATCTTTTTTATATACAACCGGCAATTAAGATTTATGACCTTGGTGGCTGTTTGAATGCAGTTTTCTCATTGTGCTGGACAGGCAGCTCTAAATGTTTTCAGGACTCCTGTGGTCTGTCTGAGAATCCATCACCCGAGATTAATGATGTGATTACCTTAAGGGCTCATCTGTATATATATTCCTTCTTGTTTCTGTGGTTGTCATAACCTTTATTAGGAAGCAAGAACATTTTATAGTCAAAGTGACAATTACATGATGAAGTCTAGTGATATATCATTGGTGCCAGTAAAGAAGAGCAGGAGAAGACCCTTGACCAACTTGGAAATATGGCTCATCACACTGCTTGTTATGTTCATCTGTGTGTGTGTCGGCTTAGTTGTGTTTGCATGGATTGCAGTTACAGATCTACGCTCAGGTAAGACTCCTTACAAGAATGATTGAACGGAAAAGAGTTTTTCTTAAGTGTCTTCTTATTCTCTTTACATCTGCTCTCTGAATATCTTAACCCTTACTAATTTTATATATGCTAAATATATAATAATAGTAATAAACATCTGTATAATTATATACAGCGTATATATATATATATATATATATATATATATATATATATGTATATATATATATATATATATATATTGAGGCAGCATACCAATGCAAATGAAGTACATTTTTAATGGCCCACAATAGTGACGTTTCATTCCACATGTGGACCTATCTCAAGCAATGTTACAATTCTATGTGCCATGCTTTTAAAGATGCATTTGTTAGAACAGTGATTTTACATAATTACAGAAACACATACACCCTTACTATACATAGTGCATAATCATATAAGTGTATACATTACCAAAAGTAGCTATAGACATTAGTCATAGTAAATTTTTTATTTCCAGCTCAAAAAAGTGCAAAGTAAGTTATATGTTTATAAGACCATTAGATGAGCATAATTATACATGAATATATCCATACATATCAGAAAAAGAGAGGCGGCACTGAATTTATAATACATCATTTCTATTATATTACAAAGCCCACCATTTGTTGGGGCTGGATTTTCCATAACTCCCAGATATCTGGGAGGTATATGCTTTTATGCATTCTCATTCAGGACTAGAGGCCAGCAATCCTCTCCAGAGTGTGAGGCAGTGACACCTGTACAGCTCTCACTTTCCATACTGCCTCTGACACATTCCTCCAACTCCACATTCTGTGTCCGCGTCAATCTCATCACCTTCGCTCTCCATACTGTGTCTGCATACATTTTCCCCTCCCTTCTCATATTGTGTCCACACCCATACCCCCACTCACCATACTGTGTCTGCACCCCCCATACATGCCCACATCTTGCCTCTTCCCCTTCAAATTGTGTCTTCAAATTTCACCCGCTCCCTATATTATTTATATCAGTCCCTTCTTTACTCCCCAACCTTGTGTCCTCACATCATCCCCCAGTTATACTAAATCTCTCCCAGCCCTGTAACAGCAAATACCCCATCACAGTAAATCTACCCCAGCTTTTTTGCAGTAAATCTCTTCCACAGACAGTAAATACCCCCCACACACAATAAATATCCCCCACACAGTAAATACACATGCAGTAAATACCCACACACAGTAAATACCCCTACACACAGTAAACAATTACCCCACACATAGTACATACACCTCCACACAGTAAATACCTCCCTCAACACAGTAAATACACCCCATATGCAGTAAATGCCCCCATGCTGTAAATACCTCACATAGTAAATACTCCCCTAAACAGTAAATACCCCACACAGTAAATACCTCCCCAGCCCTATTACACTAAATATCCCTCCCATCTTCAGTGTCTTTAGCTCCACTAGTATGGAGCACTTACCACCAATGCTGTCTGTGCTGGTGAGTGACGTCAACAGCATGATCACATGACCTGATCATGCTGCTAACGTCGCTCTGACCTGGCGGCTAGACCTTCAATTGTACTCTCGACTTTCAGATGCGAGTACAAATAAACACTTGGAGTCAGAGAGCTGCAACGTCTGCTGTCAGCTTGACAGCTGACTCAGAGAACTGCTGCCTCCCAGTCTGGGGGGGTGTCATAATGCAGCCGCCAGGGGAGACACTTCGGACCACCGCTTTAGGCAGCCTGACTGCACCCCCTGCCAACTGCGCCCACAGCACATGCCCTGTCTGCCCCCCTTAGATACGCCTCTGCATTAGGGAATATTTAAGTCACTACCATACATCCCTAGAATAACTGGAGTAATTTTTTTGTTTTTACCCTTGCCAACTTCTGCCTTTTTCTCTCTGTTCACTTTTTACTTCTTCATTGCACATTTATAAATTGCAATACAAAACTATTCCCCCAGATGTACACTGTAAGGGGAATTTGCTGAAAGAGCATACAATTTCGTTTTGCCAGTTGAAATATGTCGTTCACTCTAAAGCAGCAGTCATTCTGAATCTTTCTATTGTTCAGTGTTATAGACATGATGTTTTTTCATGGAGGTTACCAACTACACGAGCTAATCCTGGTTTACTATATAAAGAATGGGTGGGCTTCTTATTTTATTCTGGTACTGTAAAACCTTTTATACCTGCTAACCTGTCCTCATGTAATTTGGCAAATTGCCTATTTATACTGTACTAGATGGTGGCCCGATTCTAACGCATCGGGTATTCTAGAATATGCATGTCCACGTAGTATATTGCCCAGCCACGTAGTATATTGCCCTGTCACGTAGTATATTGCCCGGCCACGAAGCATATTGCCCAGCCACGTAGTATATTGCCCAGCCACGTAGTATATTGCCCAGCCACGTAGTATATTGCCCAGCCATGTAGTATATTGCCCAGTCACATGGTATATTGCCCAGCCACGTAGTATATTGCCCGGCCACGAAGCATATTGCCCAGCCACGTAGTATATTGCCCGGCCACGAAGCATATTGCCCAGCCACGTAGTATATTGCCCGGCCACGAAGCATATTGCCCAGCCACATAGTATATTGCCCAGCCACATAGTATATTGCCCAGCCACATAGTATATTGCCCAGTCACATGGTATATTGCCCAGCCACGTAGAATATTGCCCAGCCACGTAGTATATTGCCCAGCCACGTAGTATATTGCCCAGTCACATAGTATATTGCCCAGCCACGTAGTATATTGCCCACCTACGTAGTATATTGCCCACCTACATAGTATATTGCCCAGCCACATAGTATATTGCCCAGCCATGTAGTATATTGCCCACCTACGTAGTATATTGCCCAGCCACATAGTATATTGCCCAGTCACATGGTATATTGCCCAGCCACATAGTATATTGCCCAGCCACGTAGTATATTGCCCAGCCACGTAGAATATTGCCCAGCCACGTAGAATATTGCCCAGCCACGTAGTATATTGCCCACCTACGTAGTATATTGCCCAGCCACATAGTATATTGCCCAGCTACGTAGTATATTGCCCAGTCACGTAGTATATCGCCCAGCTACGTAGTATATTGCCCAGCCACGTAGTATATTGCCCAGTCACGTAGTATATCACCAAGCTATGTAGTATATTGCCCAGCCACGTAGTATATTGCCCAGTCACGTAGTATATTGCCCAGCCACGTAGTATATTGCCCAGCCACGTAGAATATTGCCCAGCCACGTAGTATATTGCCCACCTACGTAGTATATTGCCCAGCCACATAGTATATTGCCCAGCTACGTAGAATATTACCCAGCTACGTAGTATATTGCCCAGTCACGTAGTATATCGCCCAGCTACGTAGTATATTGCCCAGCCACGTAGTATATTGCCCAGTCACGGAGTATATTGCTCAGCCACATCATACATTGCCCAGCTACATAGTATATTGCACAGCGACGTAGTATACAGCACAGGGCCATGTAGTATACAGCACAGACACGTAGTATACTGCCCAGCTACATAGTATATTGCCCAGTCACGTAGAATATTGCCCAGTCACATAGTATATTGCCCAGTGACGTAGTATACAGCACAGAGCAACAAGTATATATGTCACAGTGCACCCATAATTTGAAAATCAAATAACTCAGTCTGAAAAAAGACAATTCTATATATATATAATAAAAAACCACTAGGGTGCGCTGTGCAAAACTACAGTGAACCCCACTGTGAGGAAGAGGCTATAAGACCAACACAATACCACACAGATCAAAGTGCAGAATAATTATACCGAGGCATGGGATAAATAATATATGGCTTTATTAATGGGATGCCTATATTTGACAGAAATCAATATAATATTAAAAAAGTTTTAAAAACATGAATGAAATACAGTGGGGCAAAAAAGTATTTAGTCAGTCAGCAATAGTGCAAGTTCCACCACTTAAAAAGATGAAAGGCGTCTGTAATTTACATCATAGGTAGACCTCAACTATGGGAGACAAACTGAGAAAAAAAATCCAGAAAATCACATTGTCTGTTTTTTTAACATGTTATTTGCATATTATGGTGGAAAATAAGTATTTGGTCAGAAACAAACAATCAAGATTTCTGGCTCTCACAGACCTGCAACTTCTTCTTTAAGAGTCTCCTCTTTCCTCCACTAATTACCTGTAGTAATGGCACCTGTTTAAACTTGTTATCAGTATAAAAAGACACCTGTGCACACCCTCAAACAGTCTGACTCCAAACTCCACTATGGTGAAGACCAAAGAGCTGTCAAAGGACACCAGAAACAAAATTGTAGCCCTGCACCAGGCTGGGAAGACTGAATCTGCAATAGCCAACCAGCTTGGAGTGAAGAAATCAACAGTGGGAGCAATAATTAGAGAATGGAAGACACACAAGACCACTGATAATCTCCTCGATCTGGGGCTCCACGCAATATCCCACCCCGTGGGGTCAGAATGATCACAAGAACGGTGAGCAAAAATACCAGAACCATGCGGGGGGACCTAGTGAATGAACTGCAGAGAGCTGGGACCAATGTAACAAGGCCTACCATAAGTAACACACTACACCACCATGGACTCAGATCCTGCAGTGCCAGACGTGTCCCACTGCTTAAGCCAGTACATGTCCGGGCCCGTCTGAAGTTTGCTAGAGAGCATTTGGATGATCCAGAGGAGTTTTGGGAGAATGTCCTATGGTCTGATGAAACCAAACTGGAACTGTTTGGTAGAAACACAACTTGTCGTGTTTGGAGGAAAAAGAATACTGAGTTGCATCCATCAAACACCATACCTACTGTAAAGCATGGTGGTGGAAACATCATGCTTTGGGGCTGTTTCTCTGCAAAGGGGCCAGGATGACTGATCCGGGTACATGAAAGAATGAATGGGGCCATGTATCGTGAGCTTTTGAGTGCAAACCACCTTCCATCAGCAAGGGCATTGAAGATGAAACGTGGCTGGGTCTTTCAACATGACAATGGTCCAAAGCACACCGCCAGGGCAACGAAGGAGTGGCTTCGTAAGAAGCATTTCAAGGTCCTGGAGTTGCCTAGCCAGTCTCCAGATCTCAACCCTATAGAAAACCTTTGGAGGGAGTTGAAAGTCCGTGTTTCCAAGCGAAAAGCCAAAAACATCACTGCTCTAGAGGAGATATGCATGGAGGAATGGGCCAACATACCAACAACAGTGTGTGGCAACCTTGTGAAGACTTACAGAAAACTTTTGACCTCTGTCATTGCCAACAAAGGATATATTACAAAGTATTGAGATGAAATTTTGTTTCTGACCAAATACTTATTTTCCACCATAATATGCAAATAAAATGTTAAAAAAACAGACAATGTGATTTTCTGGATTTTTTTTTTCTCAGTTTGTCTCCCATAGTTGAGGTCTACCTATGATGTAAATTACAGACGCCTCTCATCTTTTTAAGTGGTGGAACTTGCACTATTGCTGACTGACTAAATACTTTTTTGCCCCACTGTACGTGCAGAAAACAGGATATATTGAGCTGTGTATATTTTTTACAGTAATAACACCACCACAATATCAGGATTCTTTCAAGATAGAGGCTGTACCAGAATATGTGAGAGGAAAAAAAATATAATAAAAAAATATAAATAAGTAAAATAAAAAAATATAATTATATAAATATAAAAATTATTTATACCAATACTATATCAAGGGACAATAACCATAAGTGATTTTTGCCTTTATGGCAAATAAAGTGACCAAGTGCAAACATTTTTTTTATAATGATCTCCTAGTGAGAAAATTCAAATCTGGTACTGTCTCCCACATATAGTGCTAATTGCACAAATGTACTCCAACCTAATAGAAAAAGTGTTCCAAATCTTATAGGGGCCCGCAAGTAAGTACCCTATATGTGTCAAGACAATGTGTGAAAAAGGCAGAAACTGGAAAAAAGCTGCCGTGGAATATAATAAGGTGCAAGTTCCAACTGAGAGAACTAAAGTGCACACGTGCAATGACTCACAGTTAAAAGCAGCGTGATGTTTCCATAGTGAGTGTGATAAAAAATAAAACGTGCAGCAGTACGGCCTAAGAAGATAGATTGAATATACCTGAGGGGGTTAGATCCTGTATATGCGCTTACCCGACGCGCGTTTCGGAACGTATGTCTTCCTTCGTCAGGGCACTATATGTGGGAGACAGTACTAGATTTGAATTTTCTCACTAGGAGATCATTATAAAAAAATTTTTTTGCACTTGGTCACTTTATTTGCCATAAAGGCAAAAATCACTTATTGTTATTGTCCCTTGATATAGTATTGGTATAAATAATTTTTATATTTATATTATTATATTTTTTTATTATATTTTTTTTCCTCTTACATATTCTGGTACAGCCTCTATCTTGAAAGAATCCTGATATTGTGGTGGTGTCATTACTGTAAAAAATATACACAGTTCAATATATCCTGTTTTCTGCGCGTATTTCATTCATGTTTTTAAAACTTTTTTAATATTATATTGATTTCTGTCAAATATAGGCATCCCATTAATAAAGCCATATATTATTTATCCCATGCCTCGGTATAATTCTTCTGTACTTTGATCTGTGTGGTATTGTGTTGGTCTTATAGCACAGAGCCACGTAGTATACAGCACAGAGCCATGTAGTATATTGCCCAGACACGTAGTATAGAGCACAGAGCCACGTAGTATATTGCCCAGTCACGTAGTATATTGTCCAGTCACGTAGTATATAGCACAGCCCACGCAGTATATAACAGTGGCCACGTAATATCTAGCACAGCCCACGGAGTATATCACACAGCCCACATAGTATATAACACTGCCTATGTAGTATACAGCACAGAGCCACGTGGTATCTAACACAGCCCACATAGTATACAGCAGTGTGGGCACCATATCCCTGCTAAAAAAATTATTAAAATAAAAAATAGTTATATACTCACCCCTGGGATCCACCGAAGCTCCGGCGATAGGCGCGCGGCTGCCGCCATCTTCCGTTCCCAGGATGCATTGCGAAACTACCCAGATGACTTAGCGGTCTCGCGAGACCGCTAAGTCTTCTGGGTAATTTCGCAATGCATCGCTGGGAACGGAAGATTGCGGCAGGCGCGAGCGGCTCGGCGAACTACGGAGGGTGGGTATAGCAGGTGTTTTGTTTTTTAATTATTTTTAACATTACTTTTTTTACTATTGATGCCGCATGGGCAGCATCAGCGACTTGGATTTCCAAGACAGACAGAGGCCGCGACCAATGAATATCCGTGACAGACAGAAGGACAGACAGACGGAAGTGACCCTTAGACAATTATATAGTAGATACTGTATCTCAATATGATGACCAAATGTTATCACATTGTGTGTAGTACCTGCGGATTCAAAATCCTTACTATACCCCTCCATCCTCACTATACCCCTTGATAAAATCTTTGGGGGGGGGGTAGTTTTCAAAATGGGGTCAGTTGTGGGGGTTTCTACTGTTTAGGCACATCAGGGTCTCTCCAAACATGACATGGTGTCAGTCAGTTACGAATTCTAGCCAATTTTGTGTTGCAAAAGTCAAATGGTGCTCCTTCCCTTTCTGAGCTCTGCTGTGTGTCCATACAGTTGGTCTCCACCACATATGGGGTATTAGCATATTCAGAAGAAATTTGCATTTTCTCCTGTTACCCTTGTGAAAATGCAAAATTTGGGTCTAAAATAACATTTTTGTGGGAAAAAGTAAAATGTTCATTTTTTCCATTCACTTTACTTTAGTTCCTGTGAAGCACCTGAAGGGTTAGTAATTCTTCTTGAATGTGGTTTTGAGCACTTTTAGGGTGCAGCTTTTATAATGTGTCACTTTGGGCTGTTTTCTGTTAAATAGGCCACTCAAAGTCACTACAAATATGATGAGGTTCTAAAAAAAAAATGGATTTGCAAATTTTGTTGGAACAATAAAAAAAACTGATCAACTTTTAACCCTTCTAACTTTCTAACAGAAAATATGTGTAAAAATGATGCAGATGTAAAATATGTGGGAAATGTTATTTATTGACCATTTTGTGTTATATAGTTATATAGTTCTCTAGTTTAAGGACATAAAAATTCAAAGCTTGAAAATTGGGAAATATCTGCCAAGTTTCGATATTTTCATAAATAAACACAAATCATGTAGACCAAACTTTACCACTATCATGAAGAACAATATGTCACGAAAAAATAATCTCAGAATCACTGAGCGTTCCAGAGTTATTACCTCATAAATTGACACTGGTCAGATTTAAAAAATTAGGCCTGGTCATTAACGAACAAAGTGGCTCGGTCCTTAAGAGTTTATGAGTCTATATGAGTCTATATGAGTTAACACATGTCAAATTAGTTTTGACTTTTTGACAAAAATTTGGATTTGCCAGAATCTGAACTTTTTCCAATTCAATATCCGGAAATCCAGAGATCTGGCAACCGGCCAGCCACCATTTTTCTTTATTAATTTAGAGCCAGAAATTAGTTAAACATATTCTTACCACAGATTACCCCCTCACCTGTTCTTCTGTGCAAGTCCCCACTGAATCTTCTGCGCAGCTAACTCCCACCTGTCCAGTCTTCTGTCTTCACTGGACAACTAGTCATATTTATGGGGATTCTTTTTCCTTGGTCTTTGAGATGTAAATTAATAAATTGAATATTGTGAACTAATTTGTTGTATTTGCCTATCGTGATCTATTGTTTCCCTCTCTTTTGTTCTTGATTTTTGCATGTATTATTTTGCTATAGAGATTATACAAATTGACTCTTAAGACTTGGTCCAGTAGTCACGTCAGTAGCTGCTGGATGCCCAGCAAATTGACTCCTACCTGAGAGCATCTGCCTTCCACAGCATCATTTTTGGGGGGGACGTTAAGCTCATGTGGTTTTCCGCCATGACCAACTAATCAAAAGAAGAGCCACGCTTGCTTTGCGATGGAACAAGGCACTCCTGTGGAGATGTGCTCAAATAGGATCCTGACCTGTATTTACAAGATAATGAAAAAACTGGCACTCTTTGAAAAATATGAATCAAGATGCTTTATTTACAGTCTCAATGCACAGTCAGTGCATTACATTTCATACATGATATGTCAGCACACTGTGATTTGTGAATGCATAAACTCAAATATTTCTGCAAAGATTAAAAACAGCGTTCTTGATAAAATAGGTAAAAATCCATCCAACCACGCTAAGGTGTACCTTTTAATATGTATAGTCCCTAACCACTTTGTCCTACCTCAAAACCAGGCCTCATCTGAATGGCGGCAAGAAGGGAACCAGGTGTAGCTCGCAAATAAAACCATGTATGGGAATGATGGGTGAATATGGTGATGAGCCTTGTTGGGGGCCACACCCACCAATATGTGGTTGGATAGATTTTGCGCTCTTTGATAAAAAAAATACTAAGTATCTAATGTTTTAATGTTTCCCGCAATATTGCCGTTCATGTACTCATTAATTGCTGGATGCTAATGCATTGTGCATGAATATGTTTGTAAATAAAAAAGTAGAAAAAACGCAATAGCACTCACCAATCAGTGGCAATTCAAACGTCCTTTATTGGCGCATATAGCTAAACATCTTTGCGGTTCAAGGGAGGGAGTGAGAGAGGGAGTGCGACAGGCAAGACGACGACGGCCGTTTCGCGCTAATACCGAGCGCTTCCACGGGTCACCACTGATTGGTGAGTGCTATTGCGTTTTTTCTACTTTTTTATTTATATGGACACTTTGTTTCACGCAAGCACCGCCTTTCATCTGACCGGACTACCGATTGTTGGGAAACTCTCCACATCGAGTTATTAATCTCTGGAAAGTCGAGCTGTGCCGCTTACTTTTTTCTTTTCTTGGTATGAATATGTTTGTACATTTACCGCACAGCGTAACTGTGCACCTGTACAGGACCTTGCGATTTTGCATTTCTGTTTTTGTTCCCTTCTTCCCAGAGCCATAACTTTTTTATTTTTCTGTCAATATGGGCATGTGAGGGCTTGTTTTTTGCAGAACAAGTTGTACCTTTGAAAAACACCATTGATTTTACCACACAGGGTACAGAAAAATGGGAAAAAATCCAAGTGCAGTGAAATTGGAACGAATTTCGCTAAATGCTAAAATTGACCAGCTGCTATGATTCTCCATTTCAGTATGAGTACACAGACACCAAACATGTCTAGGTTCTCTTTTATTTAAGTGGTGAAAAAAAAATACAAGGTTTGTAAAAGAAAAAGAAAGCCTCAATTAATTGAGACCCGTAGCGTCTGCATTTTCACACCTATTGAAATGATCTGTCCAATATATAAACTATTTTCAATGGAAAGGAAATGGTTTAATAACACAAGTATAATAAATAATACAGGTCCTTCTCAAAAAATTAGCATATAGTGTTAAATTTCATTATTTACCATAATGTAATGATTACAATTAAACTTTCATATATTATATATTCATTATCCACCAACTGAAATTTGTCAGGTCTTTTATTGTTTTAATACTGATGATTTTGGCATACAACTCCTGATAACCCAAAAAACCTGTCTCAAAAAATTAGCATATTTCACCCATCCAATCAAATAAAAGTGTTTTTTAATAACAAACAAAAAAACCATCAAATAATAATGTTCAGTTATGCACTCAATACTTGGTCGGGAATCCTTTGGCAGAAATGACTGCTTCAATGCGGCGTGGCATGGAGGCAATCAGCCTGTGACACTGCTGAGATGTTATGGAGGCCCAGGATGCTTCAATAGCGGCCTTAAGCTCATCCAGAGTGTTGGGTCTTGCGTCTCTCAACTTTCTCTTCACAATATCCCACAGATTATCTATGGGGTTCAGGTCAGGAGAGTTGGCAGGCTAATTGAGCACAATAATACCATGGTCAGTAAACCATTTACCAGTGGTTTTGGAACTGTGAGCAGGTGCCAGGTCGTGCTGAAAAATGAAATCTTCATCTCCATAAAGCATTTCAGCCGATGGAAGCATGAAGTGCTCCAAAATCTCCTGATAGCTAGCTGCATTGACCCTGCCCTTGATGAAACACAGTGGACCAACACCAGCAGCTGACATGGCACCCCACACCATCACTGACTGTGGGTACTTGACACTGGACTTCAGGCATTTTGGCATTTCCTTCTCCCCAGTCTTCCTCCAGACTCTGGCACCTTGATTTCCGAATGACTTGCAAAATTTGCTTTCATCAGAAAAAAGTACTTGGGACCACTTAGCAACAGTCCAGTGCTGCTTCTCTGTAGCCCAGGTCAGGCGCCTCTGCCGCTGTTTATGGTTGAAAAGTGGCTTTACCTGGGGAATGCGGCACCTGTAGCCCATTTCCTGCACACGCCTGTGCACGGTGGCTCTGGATGTTTCCACACCAGACTCAGTCCACTGCTTCCTCAGGTTCCCCAAGGTCTGGAATCGGTCCTTCTCCACAATCTTCCTCAGGGTCCGGTCTCCTCTTCTCGTTGTACAGCGTTTTCTGCCACATTGTTTCCTTCCAACAGACTTACCATTGAGGTGCCTTGATACAGCACTCTGGGAACAGCCTATTTGTTGAGAAATTTCTTTCTGGGTCTTACCCTCTTGCTTGAGGGTGTCAATGATGGCCTTCTTGACATCTGTCAGGTCGCTAGTCTTACCCATGATGGGGGTTTTGAGTAATGAACCAGGCAGGGAGTTTATAAAAGCCTCAGGTATCTTTTGCATGTGTTTAGAGTTAATTAGTTGATTCAGAAGATTAGGGTAATAGGTCGTTTAGAGAACCTTTTCTTGATATGCTAATTTATTGAGACAGGTTTTTTGGGTTATCAGGAGTTGTATGCCAAAATCATCAGTATTAAAACAATAAAAGACCTGACAAATTTCAGTTGGTGGATAATGAATATATAATATATGAAAGTTTAATTGTAATCATTACATTATGGTAAATAATGAAATTTAACACTATATGCTAATTTTTTGAGAAGGACCTGTATGTGAAGAACTTGACACGTATTTCCTATTTTTCTTTACATTTACCCATAATACCAGCAAAAAAAAAAAGAATAAAAAAGGAATCTAAAAATGACATAAAAAATAAACCCATGTGATGCAAAAAATAGAGACAAAAATTAGGTGAATATTTAAATGAGAAAAATGTTATAATAAATTCTGAAAATGTCCCTGGTCAGGAAGTGGGTAAATGGCCAGTTTATGAACTGGTTATTTTGGAGAAGTCCAGTGGCGAGACGTTCTAGCTGGGCCACTATATTCTACTGTAAATATGTTTTTCTTTTTGTGTTGTCTTCAAGGACTATTTAATAGGAAGGAATGTACCAGCTTCCTCATGCTGCCTTTTCTGAGTGGCGCGTCCACCATTTTGAACCTCGTGTTTTGCACATAGTGAAATTAGGTCAAACTCAAACCTTCAAGTGTTTCTTTCACAAGCATCATTCATCAAAGTTCCATTTATCATAAGCAGGGGACTGACTGAAGCTCTATGAATCTTTGACGATCCAAAGAACATGGGTCACATAATCTTATGTGGACAATAGTGTTCAGCATTCCGATACCGCAAGTATCGGGTATCGGCCGATACTTGCGGTATCGGAATTCCAATACCGAGATCCGATATTTTTGTGGTATCGGGTATCGGTATCAGAGGTGTAAAATAAAGAATTAAAATAAAAAATATTGTTATATTCACCTCTCCGGCGGCCCCTGGAACATCACCGCGAGTCACCGGCATCCGGCAGGCTTCTTTGTTCAAAATGAGCGCCTTTAGGACCTGCGGAATGATGTCGCGGCTTCTGATTGGTCGCGTGCCGCCCATGTGACCTCCACGCGACCAATCAGAAGCCGCGACGTCATTCCTCAGATAAATTCCTAGAATGAGCGCCTTTAGGACCTGTGGAATGACGTCGCGGCTTCTGATTGGTCGCGTGGCGGTCACATGGGCGGCACGCGACCAATCAGAAGCCGCGACGTCATTCCGCAGGTCCTAATGGCGCTCATTTTGAACAAAGAAGCCTGCCGGACGCTGGTTCCTCGCGGTGATGTTCCAGGAGCCGCCGGAGAGGTGAATATAACAATATTTTTTATTTTAATTCTTTATTTTACACCTCACTATGGATCCCAGGGCCTGAAGGAGAGTTTCCACTACTTCAGACCCTGGGATCCATCAGGATACCTTCCGATACTTGATGTCCCATTGACTTGTATTGGTATCGGATATCGGTATTGGCGATATCCGATACTTTTCGGGTATCGGCCGATACTATCCGATACCGATACTTTCAAGTATCGGACGGTGTCGCTCAACACTAGTGGACAAAGCAATAATGCTCATGTGTGAACCCAGCTCTATTGACTTCTATGGGTCTGTGGAAGTAGTATGACCCATATTTGTGACAGTGAATGGAACGGCAGTCATGCTTATCACTGCTCAATTTAAGTAATGGCAAAAAGCCTCTTTTTATTGATTGTTGGAGATCCCAGTAGCCAAACCCGCAATTGTTAATAGGTTACAAATCATGTCTCGTGTGCCTGTGTGGAGCAGCAACTGAGCCCAAACCATACACAATGGGTGCTAGATACATAATTCTGGAAACTGCATCAAAAAGCATTGGAGGGAGTGATATTCACAATATGCAGCTATCCTGTCCCACTCATTCCCCTGCACATTTATTCAAATGATTGAGCAACCATGTAATGCATGGGCGTGTTGTTGTGAATTCCGCTCTTGGGCTCCCTCTGGTGGTTGTAAGTGGCACTTTTGTGATTTCTGCTCTTGGGCTCCCTCCGGTGGTTTTAAGTGGAATGGCTGCTCCTTGGATTTAGCAGTCTGCAGCTGCTTCCACTGATTGTCTTTCTGCTCGGCTATTTATGCCTGGCTCTTCTCTTCAGCCAGTGCCACTTTTCAATGGTTCCTGGTTGGATTCACATCTCTCTTGGATTTCCCTGATATCCTGACCAGTTCAGCAAAGATTAGTCCTTTCTTTGCTCTTTTCTGTCCACATGTTGTGGACTTATTCGTTCTGTGCATTCTATGTTTTGTCCAGCTTGTCAGTATGGATTAATTCAGTTAAGCTGGAAGCTCTGGGAAGCAGATTTACCCTCCACACCTTTAGTCGGGTGTGGAGATTTTTGTAAACTCTGTGGTGGATTTTTGTAGTTTTTAACACTGACTGCACAGTATTTCGTCCTGTCCTATCTATCTAGCTAGACTGGCCTCCTGTGCTACATCCTGCTTTCATTCTACGTATGTCTTTTCCCTCTCCACTCACAGTCATTACTTGTGGGGGGCTATCTATCCTTTGGGGATTTTCTCTGAGGCAAGATAGTTTTCCTGTTTCTATCTTTAGGGGTAGTTAGTTCTTAGGCTGTGACGAGGTGTCTAGGGAGTGACAGGAGCATCCCACGGCTACTTCTAGTGTTGTGTTGAGCTTAGGGACTGCGGTCAGTACAGATACCACCTCCTTCAGAGCTCGTCCCATGTTGCTCCTAAACCACCAGTTCATAACAGCGTGTACAATCAGACTTAGAGCTTTGTTTGCAATGTTTTCTTTGTCTAACTTTTATAGGGGACTGTATTATATTTAAAAATGGCTGCTTTCTTCTACAAATGCACCATTCTAGTTCAATGACTGTATGTGATATTAGAGCACAGAGAAATGGAACTAAGCTTCAATACAACAATAAATATAGTGATTAAATAAACGTTATTGTAACAAAGCAGCCAAAGTTTGCGTTCTTGTACAATCTTTTCACCCAACCTTCTTGTAAATTTTATTGTAATCTTGAAGTTAGTTCACCTTTATGCTTTTATCGAAATGTAACCGGGATTAATTGCCCATAGCCTCGTAAAGGGGCACCACAGAATGTTTGGAATGGAATTCTATCTTGGAAGTTCTACAATCATTTACCTGGAAGATCTAATGGCTACTTTCTCATTGTCCAAAAACTAATATCCTCCAGTTAAAGCTGTTATGAAGGGTACTCCTCAATGTATAACTCTTACAAACTGTCTCTGGCAGTTCAAGGATTCGGTGACACCATTTGTCTGTTTCTTGCACAAGCTCCGCTAATGAACGCTATTGGAAACCATCATGAAAGGGATTTTCTGTAATATATGACAGTGTCATGTTTTCAGGAATCAAATAGAATATAAATACATGTTCTGCACTTTTTTCTATGTTTCCTTCATTCTTGCGGTAAAAGTAAAGCTTCAGTTTCAACTATACATTCTTGACTCACTGAAACATTTGGAAAAATATTAATGTGGTGCTGTCTCTGAACTTTAAAGGGATATCCACTTTGGCCATTTTTTTTTTCTTGAAGACAATCTGTCACCAGATTTCATGCTACCTCATCTCATCTGATAGCAGCAAAATATAGAAAAAGAGACCCCGATTCCAGGGATGTTTCACTTAGTTTACTGGGTGCAGCAGTGGTAACATAATTAGAGTTCTTAGCTGTAGCATGTAGCAGAGATGAGAAAGCTAACCCCACCCACACCACAGATATCTGTGTACATTGTTTATTGACAGTAAGCTGCTTATCAGAGGATGTGGCCAGACAACTGCTCACATGAGCACTAGTCCTGGTAGTGATAATGTCCTATTGATTAAACCTTCCTACTATGAAGCACAACATACATCCTAATAAGTGACACATCACTAAAATCTTTGTCTCAGGTGCTACTTCATTCTGTCCTTTAAATGCATGTAATTGGTGTTAAAAATAATTTTGGCAATTAGTTTCATTAATATTTTGCACACCTTGCTCTCTAAAGGCTCTGAGTTGCATTGTTTATTGTTGGCTCTAGCATTTTTTTTACAATGTGTCTTAGCACAAACAGGCAATATATGATTACACAGAGCAGTCACGATCCGCTCCTGCCTGTGATTCTGTGGCTTCTGCTGACATCATGTTGACAGAGCAGTTGCTTCTCTTCTGCTCTACTCTGTTTACAGGATGTGCCTGCTGGAAGCCGTCTTTCAGTTATCCTCAAGCCAGCAGTTGCTCCCCAGTGACAGAGTAGTCTATAAGAAGAGGAGTTTCTCTGTTGACATGGAGTAACTGAATCGCTAACATGAGCGGTCAGTGACTGCTCTGAGATGGCACTGGGTAAAACAGACAGGTAGTTGATTTTATTACCATCTACCTGCCAAGTAGTATTTATGGTCATAGTAAAAAAAAATATTGGATAACCTCTTCATCAGTCCACTATGATAGTCTGATGGGGGAGTTTATCACTTTTTTCTGTGTCCTTTTTAGAGCTCCTCTGATCTGATTTATGACCACAGATCATATCAAAGTTAAATCTACAAGAGGCTGTAGAAAGGAAACGTTTCCAAATTTTAAATGAAGCCAAATTGTAAAAATGAGTTTTAGCTTCAAATACATGCATTTACGTAAAATAAAAAAATATGGGCAAAAAATGGTGGGTGACCGCACGAAGACCCTTATATACATTAGATGAAAATTAGCCAAACCCGTTAAATCTTTTTGAACCTGTCAATCATTTAAAGGGAACCTGTCACCTGAATTTGGCGGCACCAGTTTTCAGTCATATGGGTGGAGTTTTTGGGTGTTTGATTTACCCTTTCCTTACCCGCTGGCTGCATGCTGGCCGCAATATTGGATTGAAGTTCATTCTACGTCCTCCGTAGTACACGCCTGCGCAAGGCAATCTTATTTACATTTTGTTAAATATAATATTTAGAACATCAAACAAATATCAAGTCTGTGCGTTCATATGCATCCATTCATGTGAACAGATTAAAGGGGCTTGCCATAGTAATGTAGGAAACTATAGAAGAGAGAAGCTAAAAGCCATTTCTTGAAATAGAATCCATTTTCTTTATTGAAAACAACATCATACTGAGTTCATGTATAGAATTCATAAGTGTTATTATTGTAGTAAGCTACTTGGGCTGCATGTGCAAAGGGGATTCTTCGATTTCTTACACTATTTTCTTACACAATGAAAGATAATAGTAATATAGCAACCTGAAATCTGGTAAGAGTGGTTATGACTCTGAGATACATCTATTTATTGAATTGACCAGTAAGGATGAGCACACCCATGGATGATCGAATTCGTCAGGTTCCGTCAAACTTTAGTCCAAAGTTCCGTTCGTGTGCCAGAGCTTAAATCGAACTTGACCCCGGAATCGATCCACAGAACTTTGGTGCTGTAAACTGTCTGTAAAATTGTAAGTCATAGTAAGGACTAGGGGGCTGAAAAAGGAAGCAAAATGGGGGTAAAAGCAGAACTAGTACCCTGCAAAAAAATATGGATAGGGAAATAACCTACAGTAACATAGAATTAAATAATAATCTTGAACCAAGTTGCGGAGGTCTAAGTGGAGGAGTGGAGCTAGATGGAACTAGAGAGAGTACAAAGGAGGGCAACAAAATTAATAAAGGGGATGGGAGAACTACAATACCCAGATAGATTAGCGAAATTAGGATTATTTAGTGTAGAAAAAAGACGACTGAGGGGCGATCTAATAACCATGTATAAGTATATAAGGGGACAATACAAATATCTCGCTGAGGATCTGTTTATACCAAGGAAGGTGACGGGCACAAGGGGGCATTCTTTGCGTCTGGAGGAGAGAAGGTTTTTCCACCAACATAGAAGAGGATTCTTTACTGTTAGGGCAGTGAGAATCTGGAATTGCTTGCCTGAGGAGGTGGTGATGGCGAACTCAGTCGAGGGGTTCAAGAGAGGCCTGGATGTCTTCCTGGAGCAGAACAATATTGTATCATACAATTATTAGGTTCTATAGAAGGACGTAGATCTGGGGATTTATTATGATGGAATATAGGCTGAACTGGATGGACAAATGTCTTTTTTCGGCCTTACTAACTATGTTACTATGTTACTATGAGCAGAGCCTTATGTTTGTAATTTCTGTACATATTAATAAATAATTAACCCCTTCCCGACCTTTGACGCATACGCTGCGTCATGAAAGTCGGTGCCATTCCGACCCATGACGCAGCATATGCGTCATGGAAAGATCGCGTCCCTGCAGGCCGGGTGAAAGGGTTAACTCCCATTTCACCCGATCTGCAGGGACAGGGGGAGTGGTAGTTTAGCCCAGGGGGGTGGCTTCACCCCCTCGTGGCTACGATCGCTCTGATTGGCTGTTGAAAGTGAAACTGCCAATCAGAGCGATTTGTAATATTTCACCTAAAAAACTGGTGAAATATTACAATCCAGCCATGGCCGATGCTGCAATATCATCGGCCATGGCTGGACACACTAATGTGCACCCACCCCACCCCTCCGATCGCCCCCCCAGCCCCCCGATCTGTGGTCCGCTCCCCTCCGTCCTGTGCTCCGCTCCCCCGTCCTCCTGTCCGCTTCCCCGTGCACCAATCACACCCCCTGTGCTGCAATCAAACCCCCCCGCACTCCGATCCCCCCCCGCACACAGCGACCCCCCCCCCCGTGCTCCGATCCACCCCCCCCGCACAGCGATCCCTCACCCCGTGCTCCAATCCTTCCCCGTGCTCCAATCCTCCCTCCCGTGTTCCGATCCACCCCCCCCCATGATCCGATCCACCCCCCCGTGCTCCGACGCCCCCCCCGTGCCCTGATCTCCCCCCCTTATACTTACCTGGCCGCCCGAGGTCCGTCCGTCTTCTTTCCTGGGCGCCGCCATCTTCCAAAATGGCGGGCGCATGTGCAGTGCGCCCGCCGAATCTGCCGGCCGGCAGATTCGTTCCAGAGTGAATTTTGATCACTGAGATATATCCTATCTCAGTGATCAAAATAAAAAAAATAGTAAATGACCCCCCCCTTTGTCACCCCCATAGATAGGGACAATAAAAAAAATAAAGAATTTTTTTTTTTTTCACTAAGGTTGGGGTAAGAACTAGGGTTAGGGTTAGGGGTAGGGTTAGGGGTAGGGTTAGGGTTAGGGGTAGGGTTAGGGTTAGGGGTAGGGTTAGGGGTAGGGGTAGGGTTAGGGCTAGGGGTAGGGTTAGGGGTAGGGTTAGGGGTAGGGTTAGGGCTAGGGTTAGGGTTTCGGTATGTGCACACGTATTCTGGTCCTATGCGGATTTGAAAAATCCACAGTGCTAAACCGCTGCCGATTTATCGTGGATTTACCGCGGTTTTTCTGCGCATTTCACTGCGGTTTTACAACTGCGATTTTCTATTGGAGCAGTTCTAAAACCGCTGCGGAATCCGCAGAAAGAAGTGACATGCTGCGGAATGTAAACCGCTGCGTTTCCGTGCAGTTTTTCCGCAGCATGTGTACAGCGATTTTTGGTTCCCATAGGTTCACATTGAACTGTACACTCATGGGAAACTGCTGCGGATCCGCAGCGTTTTCCGCAGCGTGTGCACATACCTTTAGAATTAGGCTATGTGCACACGGTGCGGATTGGCCGCTGCGGATTCGCAGCAGTGTTCCATCGGGTTTACAGTACCATGTAAACATATGGAAAACCAAATCCGCTGTGCCCATGGTGCAGAAAATACCGCGCGGGAACGCTGCGTTGTATTTTCCGCAGCATGCCAATTCTTTGTGCGGATTCCGCAGCGTTTTACACCTGTTCCTCAATAGGAATCCACAGGTGAAATCCGCACAAAAAACACTGGAAATCCACGGTAAATCCACAGGTAAAACGCAGTGCCTTTTACCCGCGGATTTTTCAAAAATGATGCTGAAAAATCTCATACGAATCCGCAACGTTGGCACATAGCCTTAGAGTTGGGTTGGAATTAGGGTTGTGGTTAGGGTTAGGGGTGTGTTGGGGTTAGGGTTGTGGTTAGGGGTGTGTTGGGGTTAGGGTTGTGATTAGGGTTACGGCTACAGTTGGGATAAGGGTTAGGGGTGTGTTGGAGGTAGAATTGAGGGGTTTCCACTGTTTAGGCACTTCAGGGGGTCTCCAAACGCAACATGGCGCCACCATTGATTCCAGCCAATCTTGTATTCAAAAATTCAAATGGTGCTCCCTCACTTCCGAACCCCGACGTGTGCCCAAACAGTGGTTTACCCCCACATATGGGGTACCAGCATACTCAGGACAAACTGCGCAACAATTACTGGGGTCCAATTTCTCCTGTTACCCTTGAGAAAATAAAAAATTGCTTGCTAAAACATCATTTTTGAGGAAAGAAAAATGATTTTTTATTTTCACGGCTCTGCGTTGTAAACGTCTGTGAAGCACTTGGGGGTTCAAAGTGCTCACCACATATCTAGATAAGTTCCTTGGGGGGTCTAGTTTCCAAAATGGGGTCACTTGTGGGGGGTTTCTACTGTTTAGGCACACCAGGGGCTCTGCAAACGCAACGTGACGCCCGCAGACCATTCCATCAAAGTCTGCATTTCAAAAGTCACTACTTCCCTTCTGAGCCCCCACGTGTGCCCAAACAGTGGTTTACCCCCACACATGGGGCATCAGCGTACTCAGGAGAAACTGGACAACAACTTTTGCGGTCCAATTTCTCCTGTAACCCTTGGGAAAATAAAAAATTCTGGGCTAAAAAATTATTTTTGAGGAAAGAAAACGTATTTATTATTTTCACGGCTCTGCGTTATAAACTTCTGTAAAGCACTTGGGGGTTGAAAGTGCTCACCACACATCTAGATAAGTTCCTTTGGGGGTCTAGTTTCCAAAATGGGGTCACTTGTGGGGGGTTTCTACTGTTTAGGCACACCAGGGGCTCTGCAAACGCAATGTGACGCCCGCAGACCATTCCATCAAAGTCTGCATTTCAAAAGTCACTACTTCCCTTCTGAGCCCCCACGTGTGCCCAAACAGTGGTTTACCCCCACACATGGGGTATCAGCGTACTCAGGAGAAACTGGACAACAACTTTTGTGGTCCAATTTCTCCTGTAACCCTTGGTAAAATAAAAAATTCTGGGCTAAAAAATTATTTTTGAGGAAAGAAAACGTATTTATTATTTTCACTGCTCTGTGTTATGAACTTCTGTGAAGCACTTGGGGGTTCAAAGTGCTCACCTCACATCTAGATAAGTTCCTTTCGGGGTCTAGTTTCCAAAATGGGGTCACTTGTGGGGGGTTTCTACTGTTTAGCCACATCAGGGGCTCTGCAAACGCAACGTGACGCCCGCAGAGCATTCCATCAAAGTCTGCATTTCAAAACGTCACTACTTCACTTCCGAGCCCCAGCATGTGCCTAAACAGTGGTTTACCCCCACATATGGGGTATCAGCGTACTCAGGAGAAACTGGACAACAACTTTTGGGGTCAAATTTCTCCTGTTACCCTTGGGAACATAAAAAATTGCGGGCTAAAATTCATTTTTGAGAAAATAATTTTTTTTTTTTATTTTCATGGCTCTGCGTTATAAACTTCTGTGAAGCACTTGAGGGTTCAAAGTGCTCACTACACATCTAGATTAGTTCCTTTGGGGGTCTAGTTTCCAAAATGGGGTAATTTGTGGGGGATCTCCAATGTTTAGGCACACAGGGGCTCTCCAAACGCGACATGGTGTCCGCTAATGATTGGAGATAATTTTCCATTTAAAAAGCCAAATGGCGTGCCTTCCCTTCTGAGCCCTGCCGTGCGCCCAAACAGTGGTTTACCCCCACATATGGGGTATCTGCATACTCAGGACAAACTGGACAACAACATTTGTGGTCCAATTTCTCCTATTACCATTGGCAAAATAGGAAATTCCAGGCTAAAAAATCATTTTTGAGAAAAGAAAAATTATTTTTTATTTTCATGGCTCTGCATTATAAACTTCTGTGAAGCACCTGGGGGTTTAAAGTGCTCAGTATGCATCTAGATAAGTTCCTTGGGGGGTCTAGTTTCCAAAATGGGGTCACTTGTGGGGGAGCTCCATTGCATAGGCACACAGGGGCTCTCCAAATGCGACATGGTGTCCGCTAACAATTGGAGCTAATTTTCCATTCAAAAAGTTAAAAGGCGCGCCTTCCCTTCCGAGCCCTGCCGTGTGCCCAAACAGTGGTTTACCCCCACATATGAGGTATCGGCGTACTCGGGAGAAATTGCTCAACAAATTTTAGGATCCATTTTATCCTATTGCCCATGTGAAAATGAAAAAATTGAGGCGAAAATAAATTTTTTGTGAAAAAAAAGTACTTTTTCATTTTTACGGATCAATTTGTGAAGCACCTGAGGGTTTAAAGTGCTCACTAGGCATCTAGATAAGTTCCTTGGGGGGTCCAGTTTCCAAAATGGGGTCACTTGTGGGGGAGCTCCAATGTTTAAGCACACAGGGTCTCTCCAAACGCGACATGGTGTCCGCTATCGATGGAGATAATTTTTCATTCAAAAAGTCAAATTGCGCTCCTTCCCTTCCGAGCCTTACCATGTGCCCAAACAGTGGTTTACCCCCACATGTGAAGTATCGGTGTACTCAGGAGAAATTGCCAAACAAATTTTAGGATCCATTTTATCCTGTTGTCCATGTGAAAATGAAAAAATTGAGGCTAAAAGAATTTTTTTGTGAAAAAAAAGTACTTTTTCATTTTTACGGATCAATTTGTGAAGCACCTGGGGGTTTAAAGGGCTCACTATGCATCTAGATAAGTTCCTTGGGGCGTCTAGTTTCCAAAATGGGGTCACTTGTGGGGGAGCTCCAATTTTTAGGCACACGGGGGCTCTCCAAATGTGACATGGTGTCCGCTAAAGAGTGCAGCCAATTTTTCATTCAAAAAGTCAAATGGCGCTCCTTCCCTTCCAAGCCCTGCCGTGCGCCCAAACAGTGGTTTACCCCCACATATGAGGTATCAGCGTACTCAGGACAAATTGGACAACAACGTACGTGGTTCAGTTTCTCCTTTTACCATTGGGAAAATAAAAAAATTGTTGCTGAAAAATCATTTTTGTGACTAAAAAGTTAAATGTTCATTTTTTCCTTCCATGTTGCTTCTGCTGCTGTGAAGCACCTGAAGGGTTAATAAACTTCTTGAATGTGGTTTTGTGCACCTTGAGGGGTGCAGTTTTTAGAATGGTGTCACTTTTGGGTATTTTCAGCCATATAGACCCCTCAAACTGACTTCAAATGTGAGGTGGTCCCTAAAAAAAATGGTTTTGTAAATTTCGTTGTAAAAATGAGAAATCGCTGGTCAAATTTTAACCCTTATAACTTCCTAGCAAAAAAAAATTTTGTTTCCAAAATTGTGCTGATGTAAAGTAGACGTGTGGGAAATGTTATTTATTAACTATTTTGTGTCACATAACTCTCTGGTTTAACAGAATAAAAATTCAAAATGTGAAAATTGCGAAATTTTCAAAATTTTCGCCAAATTTCCGTTTTTATCACAAATAAACACAGAATTTATTGACCTAAATTTACCACTAACATGAAGCCCAATATGTCACGAAAAAACAATCTCAGAACCGCTAGGATCCATTGAAGTGTTCCTGAGTTATTACCTCATGAAGGGACACTGGTCAGAATTGCAAAAAACGGCAAGGTCTTTAAGGTCAAAATAGGCTGGGTCATGAAGGGGTTAAATGAAAAATACAATTTGGGGTCCCACCTATTTTTAATTACCAAGAGAAAGCAGACAGCTGAGAGCTTATTATGCTGGGAAGGGGCTAATATCCGTGGACCTTTCCAGCCGTTCACCACGTTGGGTTTTTCCATTTTTGAGTTTGTTTTTTGCTCCATGTTTTTCCAGAGCCATACATTTTTTTAGTTTTCCATAAATATGGCAATGTGAGGCCTTGTTTTTTAGTGGGACGAGATGTAGTTTTGAATGGTACCATTGGCTTTACCACATATTGTACTATAAATGTTAACAAATTCAAAGTGCAGTGAAATTTCAATAAAAAGTGCAATTCCACAATTTTTTTTCCCTTCCATGTTTACCAAATGCTAAAACTGACCTGTCGTTACGGTTCTCCAGGTCATTATGAGTTCGTAGAAACCAAACATCTATAGGTTCTTTTTTATTTAAAAGGTGAAAAAAAAATTCAAAGTTTCTATAGCAGTGAAGGCTTATTTTTTTTCGCACCGAGCTGACGTTTTTACTGACACCATTTTTGTGTTGATACTATATCTTGATCCCCCATTATTGCATTGTAATGCAATGTTGAGCGAACCAATAAAACGTAATTCTGGAGCTTTGATTTTTTTCTCATTATGCCATTTACTGATTGGCTTAATTCTTTTTATATATTGACAGATCGGGCATTTCGGAATGTGGCGATACCAAATATGTGTATTTTTATAAAAAAAAATTACTGTCCTATTTTAAATGGGGCGACAGGAGGATGATTTAAACTTTTCTATTTTTTTTATTTTTAAAATATTTTTTTCAACTTTTTTTAATTTATACTTGCTTCAATAGTTTCCATGGAAAATAAGAAGCTGAGATAATTTATTTGATAGCGCTACACACAACAGGGCTTCAGCCCCCACTATGTAGCAGAAATGCTAACTTGCTATGAGCGCCGACCGCTGGGCGGTTCAGCAATGACAACTACAGGGGTCTCCCTCAGACCTCGGGTTGTCATGACAACCAATTGGTGATCCGCGGTCATGTGACACTATACGTCTAAGGTTGAAAAGGGGTTAATATTAGCCCCCCGCTGTTTGCTGTGCCATTGCTGGTCATTAGAAATGGAAGACCCTAAAAAATGTAGTGGGTAGTGATGAACGAGTGTACTTATTGCTCGGGTGACCTCCGAGGATTTGTTATTGCTCGGAGATATAGTTTTCATCGCCTCAGTTGCATGATTTACGGCTTCCAGATAAGCTGAATATATGTGGGAATTCCCTAACAAGCCGGCAACCCCCACATGTATTCAGCGTATCTGGAAGCCGTAAATCATGCAACTGAGGCGATGAAAACTATATCTCTGAGTAATAACAAACACTCGGAGGTCACCCGAGCGTGCTCGGAAAAACACCAAGCAATGAGTACACTAGCTCATCACTAGTAGTGGGACCACCTTTATTTTTAATGATCAGCTAAGTCAAAGCAGACAGCTGGGGACTGATCCATTCGATGCGCCAATTCAGTTACTTGGCCTCGGCTCTTGCTGATTTCCCTGGAGCAGTGTCAATTGGGTAAATAGTTTTTAAGGTTGATGTCAGCTTTTTAATTATAGCTGGCATCAAGCCCTGAAGTTAGTAATGAAGAGGGATCTATCAGACTTCCTTATTACTAATCCAATAATAATAGACTATATAGTCATACACTAGCCTGTATTATGGGCATTCTGCCTTAGGCTGCATTGGAGGCACGCTGCACCAGTTTGTTATCTCACTCTACACAAGACTGTAACGGCACTTTACACATTACAGTTAGGGAATTCTACACAAATTTGTTTAGACATGCTGCACAGGGATCTAAAGACATATAGGCCGGGTCATGTGGTGTGGCAGCCAATCACTTGTCATGGCTGTGATAGGGCTTGAAGTGTCCACAGTGTTAATGCTTGTTGATTTGCTGCTCTGCAGCCTTCTATAAGCTTTATTTGGCTCAAGAACCCTGTGATGATCTAAGGTTGTGACTTGTAATAGGCTAATTAATGTTGCAACCATATTTTATTCCTTATACCTATGGTCTTACAGCAACTCTGGGTAGATGGCCACAATATCTCAACCCAGGGCCATACCAGGCAGCACCCACTATTTTCCAACTTGAATTAGTCTAAAGCTTTTGCATCTCTTGCCACTATAGTCTGTAGTCATAATCCATGTGCCTCCAGTTGTTGGATACCACGAACATACCGTAGCACGTGTGTCCAGCTCCAGTTAGGTATGTGGCCAGGTGACCTGAGTGTCTCAACCTGGGTTCTCCAAATATCTTCCTAGGTTCAGTGATGGGCAGTGGAACAGATCTGTGTTCCACCAGATGGAGCCATGGTTTTTTGGACTGATCCTGTAGAGCCCCTCTGAAAAGGAGCCAGAGACTTCATACTTGATGCTCACATTCAGGACATTCTCCCACAGGATTTGAGGACGGTGGGGGAAAGTTATCATCATTTAGAAGTTTGTGTTCAGGGTTCGTCACTGGACACTAGGTGTCCAGTATGAACCCTGAATTGTACCGTTCGGAATTGCTCATCCCTATTGACCAGACCTCAAACATATATACAGAATCCACCTCTCGTGTCTCCCCTTTTCCTCATAGTTTGTAAGCTTGCGAGCAGGGCCCTCATTCCTCTTGGTATCTATTTTGAACTGTGATTTCTGTTATGCTGTAATGTCTATTGTCTGTACAAGTCCCCTCTATAATTTGTAAAGCGCTGCGGAATATGTTGGCGCTATATAAATAAAATAATAATAATAATAATAATTATAGAATATACTTATAAAACAAAGATATATATAGCTCTCTAATTTGTCAATTCGTGTGTGTCCACCAGTCACGGAAAAAGCAGCATTTCTCTGATGAGATCCCATCCATTTTATCAGGTATGCCTCTTCTGGGCCAAAAGCCTACAAATTTAAAGTGCAGGTAAGAGCCAATGCTGATTAAAAATATTATATATTTGATGGTAGTGACTGATCAGCAATCCTTCTATCAAGCTATAGCTGAGTTCAAATCACCGTATTTTTGGTCCGACTGCTGTGAAAAAATAGACAGCACTTGGACAGTACATACACCATTATTATTTCATGGACCAGATCTGCGCATGAAAAAAATTGGCTGCATACACTAGCTTCTTCTGTGTGTTGGATGAGACTTTCTCATTCAAATCTATGGGTATTCAAAAATTTATGAAATTATACTGAGCCTTCAGAGAGCATCTTTACAAATATATTGCAATTCTTTAACAAAGGAAACTATATTTAATGTTAAAAATTTGTAATAACCACTCTTCTCTAAAAAAGGATTGCCGACAGATGAAGGAAAAAAATAATAATCAGTTTTCAGGATAAACGTGACGTTTTTATATGTGTGTGTGAACTTGGCTCAAAGTGTAACAGTAGTTTTAACTTCATAAATCAGTAGTGCACGTTAAAATAATACTTTTTGCATTACCGTATATACCCGAGTATAAGCCGACCCGCGTATAAGCCGATCCCCCTAATTTTGCCACAAAAAACTGGGAAAACTTAATGACTCGAGTATAAGCCTAGGGTGGAAAATGCAGCAGCTACTGGTAAATTTCAAAAATAAAAATAGGTACCAATAAAAGTAAAATTAATTGAGACATCAGTAGGTTAAGTGTTTTTGAATATCCATATTGAATCAGGAGCCCCATATAATGCTCCATACAGTTCATAATGGCCCCATAAGATGCTCCATACAAAATACGCACCATATAATGCCCCATACAGTGTATGATGGGCTCCATAAGAAGCTCCATATTAAAATATGCCCCATATAATGCTGCACAAATGTTGATTATGACCCCATAAGATGCTCCATACAGACATTTGCCCCATATAATACTGCCCAAATGCTGATTATGGCCCCATATGATGCTCCTTAGACACGTTTGCCCTGTATAATTCTCTACAAATGCGGATTATGGCCCCATAAGATGCCCCATGCAGATATTTGCCCCATATCATGCTACACAAAGCCCCATAAGATGCTCCATACAGATATTTGCCCCATATAATGCTGCACATGGCCCCATAAAATGCTCAATAAAGATATTTTCCACATATAATGCTGTACATGGCCCCATAAGATGCTCCATACAGATATTTGCCCCACATAATGCTGCACATGGCCCCATAAGATGCTCAATACAGATATTTGCCCCATATAAGGCTGCACATGGCCATATAAGATATTCCATACAGATATTTGACCCACATATTACTGCTGCACATAGCCCCATAAGATGCTCCATACAGATATTTGCCCCATATAATGCTGCACATGGCCACATAAGATGCTCCATACAGATATTTACCCCATATGCTGTTGCTGTGATTATAAAAATAAAAAATCACATACTAACCTCTCATCGCTGAGGCCCCCGGCACTTGCTATTCTCACCTTTCCCGCTCCACCGATGGCCACTGCTGTGTCTTCCCTATCCTCTGCACTGACTGTTCAGGCAGAGCGTGGCGCGCACTAATTGCATCATCGCGCCCTCTAACCTGAGCATTAGTGCAGAGGATGCAGAAAACGGAGCAGCGCCAATGGTGGAATGGGGAGCAGGTGAATATCGCGCTCTGTGTTATACTCACCTGCTCCTGGCGCGGTCCCTGCACGTCTGTTCCCTGGCACCGGCAGCTTCTTGCTGTAGTGAGTGGTCACATGGTAATGCTCATTACAGTAATGAATATGCGGCTCCACCCCTATGGGAGAGGAGCCGCATATTCATTACTGTAATGACCGGTACCGTGTGACCGCTTACTACAGGAAGAAGCTGTCAGCGCCCAGAGAACTATGGACTGCGCCAGGAGCAGCTGAGTATGATTAAACAGCTGCCGCTCCCCCTTCCCTGCCGACCCCTGGGTATGACTCGAGTATAAGCCGAGAGGGGCAATTTCAGCCTAAAAAAATGGGCTGAAATTCTTGGCTAATACTCGAGTATATACGGTATATGTTATCAGGGAAATCTGCTTCTTTCTCATTCTGGACGGATTCTACAAATTCTCAATTCACAGGTAAAATCTGTATTCAGTGAAGACAGACTTTCCCATTAATGAGATAGGAGATGATAGTTGTAGATTCTATGTAGAGGGGAATGAGGAGAAGAATGGAGGTGCTCGAGGCATCACTTCTCTGTACTCCTCTACAAAGAATCTTATTGGTAGCAATGCCCATCTTCTATCTCAACAATGTAACAATCTGTCTTCAGTGAATACAGATTTTATACTTAAGCTGAGAATTTTGAAAATAATAGATCAGTGTCGGTGGAGAAAAAAAAGCAGATTTCCATGATAAGATATATTACAAAATTTCTCATTTGCATGTGCACAATTGATTTATTAAATAAAAATATCCAATGGTGGATACTCTTTAAAACTAAGGCTGTTTCAATGAGCATAGAATCCTACCTGTCCTGTAGATGTGTAGCCATCAAGACAGGAAGTGGCATATGTGATAGAAATGGTTAGAGTCCTAACAAAGAATAGTCACCATGTCTTAGCTTGTGGACACATACGAATTGGCCCATTTGTGCGCTAAGTACCTTCCTTTTTTTCTGCAGGAATGCAGTTTATGTTTCGCATACATATTTGCATGCATCCTAGTACAACCAGTGGCACCTACACACTTGATTTGTGTCTAATCCATCCATCCATAATCCATCCATCTATCCATCCATCTGCCTATTCATCCATCCATCCATTCATCCATTCATCTGTCTATCTAGTTATCTATACTAGTTTATATAAATTTACACAATTTCAATGTTTAAATAAGTTGCCCTTTAAATGAATTAATTTTCATTTTCTTTCCTAGATGCCTCTGAAGACAAAAGTACAACATGGGGAACCTTTAAAATAGTGTCCGGAGTTACATACACATCCAGTTTGCAAGACCAGAACTCAGCTGAATATAAAATTCTTGCATATGATGTGCAAAAAATGGTAACTAACTAACTTTACTTAAAATATATACAAAGATATATTTTATTTTTATTGCATTTATATATTTTTATTTATGTCATATAATGGCAATTTTCTCCAAGCATCAGACATACTGTACCTATCGAAAAGAAAAAAGACCCAAATACAGAGCACTGTTGTAATGTGACGATGCTGAAGTAGTTTTACTTTACAGTTTGTGCCACTTTCTGGTATGAATTATAGTAAATCTGATGATTGGCCTGACCCTTTCAGCCAGGTCTCTTTTATCACACTTTTCTGAAAATGTGTAACTCCAATTGCCTGCCTACATTTTCCTCTTTTTTTCACAGACCATAAAGTGAAAGAGCCAAAAAACTTACTCCATTCACTGTCAAAAAGCACTATGTATAAAAAATAAACCTAATACACACAATAAAACTTAGCATTTAATAAATCATCTATTAAAATGCATAACACATACGACCTTAAACTAATGTCAATTGTTTGATTGAAAGATACAGGGTGCACAATATCCCTGATTTTTCAACTATCTGTACCCTACCTTGCCGCAGAGGTTGGCACCCTAAATCCGGCGCAGTGGTGCCCCCGCTCAACGTAGGCTCTCCCTAATTCACGCTGATGTGCCCTATCGTGCAGGAAAAAAAAACCAGATCAAACAACAGACAAACAAATACACAAAATAATCACAAATAGTGATTGATAACATGTGCTCAAATATATTGCACATAACCCAGTGCAATATTGTGTGCTCAGATATATTGCACACTTTCTATTATTGCACCTATTCCCAGAAATTAGGATATTGAGAGATACCAGAAACCTATACACTGTTCTTGGGTTTGCCCTACCTGTCAGCGGAGGTTGGCACCCTATAATCCTCTTGGCGCCCCCACTCAGCGTTCTCTAGCCCTGATGCACACTACAACTACTTGTGTAGGGGAGAATAGTATAGATTAAATGTGCCCTTTATCAGAGTAACAGAGGTAGATATAAGTATATCAAATAGGGCATACAAGGTTAGCAGTGCACAGAAATAAACAGAATCACATTAGTGACAATTCCCTCTCATAACATAAAGTATATCCTAGCTAGATTAAACATAAAGTATGTAATACTAGACGCGTTTCCCTGAGATCGGTTCATCAGGAGACATACTTATTATTATTTTTGCAAAGACTTATCTGAATAACGAATCAGGAGGATGGGGGTCGCACTGGATTCAAAGAGCGCGCCCTGGAATGCAGTGGGGAACAATGTCCATCCAAAACCATCAGCCTACATTTTTATCCTCCATCCTGGAGCCAGACCAAAGTACGCTGTATCTAAAGTTTGCTGACGGCCATAGAGCAATAAATATTTGAATGATAAATGCTTATAACAAGCTTTTACTCAGAATATATTTAGATGCCGACTTTTAAATATTAAATTAGTAAAATTAAATAATTGAATAGAAGGTCAGTACAAATGTATCCTTGGGTCAAGTTCCCTAGTAATTTTACTGCATTTGTTGTGTCTGTAATCTACATTTATTTTTTTTTAATTAAACAGATAAATGACATTTTTCAAGCCAGTCAGCTAAACTTGGAATACAGAACTTCAGAAATTTTAGAATTCAGGTAAGCACATAGGTTTGATAGAGGATGTCCAAATCTTATATCCAACTTGTAACCAACTATTTCTGTAAATTGTTTATAACATTATAACATTAAAAATATATTGATATTAATCGTAACTTTATTGTAGCAAACACAATAATTAATTGGTTTTCTCATCTTATTGAATGGATAAAATGGAAACAGTGCTTAAAAACACAAACAGTTTACATTACAATTAGCGATGGTCAAACCCCAGGATGTTTGGGTTCGGTGGGTTTTGCCAAACAGTTAAAAAAAGTTGGGTTCGAGTACCAGAACAGTACCTGAACCGGAACCAGACCTTGGATGTCATTCACTTGAATGGGGAGACTAAGTAAAAATTAGATGAAAAAAATGGTCGGTCCATAATCATTTTGCTAAATTATGGAAGGCTGGGTTAAAAAAAATCTTAGAATCACCTCTCCTTGGCCCACCCTATACTTGCCCTGCCATGGCAGCTCCTCCAGTCATTTGTTCTAAATTACATCTTTCTTCTGTCTGAGTCTTCCATTTACTAGGCTACATGTCATCACTCATCAGTTGAGGTGCAACCAACATCAATAACGTGTTGCACCCCATGCAACCACATGCACCGTGAACCACATCCAAGATATTCAAGCATCTTATATGATGACGTGTTGCCTAATGAATGGAAAATCCAGCTGGGAGAAAGATTGAAGATAGAGGAAAGAAGATAGAAGATTACAGGCAGAAGACCTGAATGGAAAACTGTTCAGCCGGAAATCTATGAGCAATAGTTGAGAAGAGGTGAATATAAGATTAGTTTTATACCCCTTCCTGCCAATTAAATTTATGTGATTCAAACCACAATTTCCCCCTGAAGTGAGCAAATCTGCCCAAATCAAGTTTTAGAAGATTCGCTGAAGTCTAGTGTGCAAAAACTTGGGCTGGCTTGGCTATATAGTGGATAGTACATGAAGGGTGATATGCATGCATTGTTATCATATTTAGAAGTCTCCAGTTTATTAATAAAAGTGAAAGTTTCACTCTAATTGTTTCTTTAACTGATTACGGTCCTGTACCAGGATGAGGGTCGTTTTTTCCAGTGGCGTATGGGCCCAGTGCAAAATTTGGACCTGGGCCACCATCTGCGCGTTGGTCAGATTTATGGTTGTAGCATTCTAGATCCTATAAAAACCATATGTGTTCACCCCCATGTAATGTCACATCCTGGCTCTTTTTTGTAATATTCTACCGCATTCTGAGCCCTGTGCTATAACATTTTACGCATCCTAGACCGGTTCTTGTTATACTGTCCCCATCCTGAAATAATGTTCCCCATCATGGTATAATGTCCCAAGTTCTGGGATAATGTCCCCCATCACTGTTACCTTCTGTCCTTCTCCTGGACGTTTTAAAAAGAAACAAACAATTTGACTGGCCTTCCCCTGCTCCCACACTGCACAGCGTCCTTTTCTGTAGCTGACACAAGAGCCAGCAGGTGACTTCGGCATGGCAATATGGGCAGCGCATGAGATCACTACCATGCATCACATGTCACTGGCAAACCGACATCTACTGCCAGCCTCTGATTGGCCGGTGGCATGTATTGCAGCAAAGAGAGCCAAGTGGTCTCTGTGCTGCAATACATATCCCCTGAATGTGGGTCCGATGACATACACCCAAGTCAATTTGGGGCATCTTTCTCCCGCACAGACACTATCATAATTGCACCAGCATGGTTTCAGAGCAGACATAGAATTTAGCTCACATTCCAGTCCAGACATAACATTACATTTATCTCAGTCTATGGGAATATTTACATACAATTTCAGATTATAATTGCTTTTAAGTTCAAATATTACTGTGAAGAAAGTTGACTTAGTTCATAAAATGTGTATTCCAAAAAAATATAACTCTGAATAACTGAAATTTACATTGACCTCTATCAATTCTACAATATTAATCTTGGGAATTGTGCAGTACTTTATGCTTTGTCTGGGCATTACATGCCTGGAATCCAATTTGAGTAAAAAATGTCAGCATAATAATCCACCCTGTGTGGAGATAATGGGCTAAGAAAAGTCAGAAATTGCAGAATAGCAGAAAACTATTTATTCAAAAGGCAATGACACTGTAGGATTTAGCAAACATTTGTAATTTCGTTTCACTTCTCTAAATTAGAAGCTGCTTATATTTGTAAATGCAATGTTCTTTCTAGTTCCTCATTACAATGGAATTAATCCCGGCCAGACTTAATTGCATTTATATTTCCAACAATTGGAAATCATTATTTTCGAATTATTGCATTTACTAAAATAATTGAGTAAAGTGTTGAAATGCTGCATTATATCAAGTCGACTGGGAAAGAAAATATTCAAGTGTAATAAGACAAACTGGATATCTAAATATTTCTTTTCCTATTTATACCTTTTTCTCTATCTATTAATCTGTCTATCTATTTAGGAAAACAGACTAGAACCTCTGAAAATCTGAACAGGTGAAAACTGCTATGGCTGCATAATATAAAAAGAAAAGAATACAGCAGCACTCTATGCGCTAAGATATATGCATACATTGAATATATGAAAATTAGACTACATTACTGCTATGTAGACTATACTTATACAATGAAGGTACTTAGTAGTCATGAGCAAATATAGTCATCGGGTGGTCTCCGAGTATTTGTAACTACTCGGAGATTTAGTTTTCATCCGGGCAGCTGAATGATTTACAGCTACTAGCCAGCTTGATTACATGTGGGGATACCCTAGCAACCAGGCAATGTACTCAGGCTGGGTGGTAGCTGTCAATCATTCATTCAGCTGCTGTGATGAAAACTAAATCTCCGAACACTAACAAATACACGGAGACCACCCGAGCGTGCTCAGGAAAACCCGAGCAATGAGTATACTCGCTCATCACTAGTACTTAGCACAAAAATTGTCCAATTCATGTAAGTCGACCAGCTGTGACAACGTGTACCTTTCTTAGATTTAACCTTAAGCCTAAAATTTATCTAGCATGCCTCTCCCAGGCTGAAGTCTACAAATTTAAATGGTAGGTAGAATTCAGCACTAATTAAAAAAAGGCTTAGGCTGAAGGTAGGAAGAGCTCAGCCAAAAATGATGGTAGTCACAACCTCTAAGGCTATGTGCACACGTTGCGGATTTTGATGCAGATCTGCAGCATTTTTGGACATGTGGAATTGCATCAAATACACAGTGTAGTGCACAAGCAATGTTAGTCAATGGGAAATTGAGAATTGTTGTGCACATGATGTGGAAACATGTCAAATCATTTTGCTGATCTGCAGCGTTTCTGCGCTCATTGACTTCCATTGAGTCAAGCAAATCCGCTGTTAGGGCTGGCGGAACACACCGAGTTAATTTGAGAGATGTTATTTGGTGCGTTCGCAGCCCGGGGTCCACCGTGCAGGAGAGGACCTGCTGCTGGCAAATGGCGGATTGTAAGTTGTTCAAGTTATTCTTTGTTTTTTTATATATAAGATTTTTAACCAGATGATTTGCTCTGTTTATCATGTGATCAACAGAGTAATTCTCATTGGTGACAGCTGGTATTTAACCTTGCTGCCACATGTATGCAGAAGCTTTCAGAAAGAACATACCATTGTTCGAAACGCGTTGCTTGCTACTCTTCACTATGTAATTTATTGGATTGGACTGGACTTTGCCTTTTATCCTGAATAAATTTGTAAGTTTTTGGAAGCTGGATTTTTTTCACTTTTTTGGATTGCTTGCTCACGTGATGACTACACATTATCCGTGCTTCCCCACAACACATGCCGACAGGTGAGCTGGTATATATTTTTTTCTTTTTTCGGCGGACCTATATGGCGGTAGAAATGCACTCTGTTACTTCACAGAGACGCTGTGCCTGATCTCTCTCTGACCCTCGGTGGCTTTTAAGCCCGCGCCAGAGGACGCCCCGAGTCAGCAGCTGATACCTTGGCAACTAAGAAATGCGGAACCCTGTTGACTTCACAGGAGTATCCACCAACTGCCGAGCTGAAGGCAGTGTGTGGCAAAACAAACATACAATCTCCTCACTGGAGGAGCCGGTATTCTAGGGGCTTATTTCACACTTGCGAGAAACTCGCACGAGTCTCGCATCAATACCTGGCAGTGACGTTGTCACTCGGGACCGGAGCGTGCGGCTGCATGTATTTTTATGCAGCCGAATGCTCCGGTCCTGAGTGCCAGTGGCAGTGCCGGGTATTGTGGTGCTAGACTCGAGAGACTTTCTCGCAAGTATAACCCCAACCTAATACAGAATTTGTGTGTGTATGTGTCTTTGTTTAACTCTTTATTTACCATTTTATTATGTTTATGGGCACCTTGATTATATTAGTGCCAGTAATTTGAGTACTGTTCACATGTGTCTTATTATATACAGTGGGGCAAAAAAGTATTTAGTCAGTCAGCAATAGTGCAACTTCCACCACTTAAAAAGATGAGAGGCGTCTGTAATTTACATCATAGGTAGACCTCAACTATGGGAGACAAACTGAGAAAAAAAAATCCAGAAAATCACATTGTCTGTTTTTTTAACAATTTATTTGCATATTATGGTGGAAAATAAGTATTTGGTCACAAACAAACAATCAAGATTTCTGGCTCTCACAGACCTGTAACTTCTTCTTTAAGAGTCTCCTCTTTCCTCCACTCATTACCTGTAGTAATGGCACCTGTTTAAACTTGTTATCAGTATAAAAAGACACCTGTGCACACCCTCAAACAGTCTGACTCCAAACTCCACTATGGTGAAGACCAAAGAGCTGTCAAAGGACACCAGAAACAAAATTGTAGCCCTGCACCAGGCTGGGAAGACTGAATCTGCAATAGCCAACCAGCTTGGAGTGAAGAAATCAACAGTGGGAGCAATAATTAGAAAATGGAAGACATACAAGACCACTGATAATCTCCCTCGATCTGGGGCTCCACGCAAAATCCCACCCCGTGGGGTCAGAATGATCACAAGAACGGTGAGCCAAAATCCCAGAACCACGCGGGGGGACCTAGTGAATGAAATGCAGAGAGCTGGGACCAATGTAACAAGGCCTACCATAAGTAACACACTACACCACCATGGACTCAGATCCTGCAGTGCCAGACGTGTCCCACTGCTTAAGCCAGTACATGTCCGGGCCCGTCTGAAGTTTGCTAGAGAGCATTTGGATGATCCAGAGGAGTTTTGGGAGAATGTCCTATGGTCTGATGAAACCAAACTGGAATTGTTTGGTAGAAACACAACTTGTCGTGTTTGGAGGAAAAAGAATACTGAGTTGCATCCATCAAACACCATACCTACTGTAAAGCATGGTGGTGGAAACATCATGCTTTGGGGCTGTTTCTCTGCAAAGGGGTTAGGACGACTGATCCGGGTACATGAAAGAATGAATGGGGCCATGTATCGTGAGATTTTGAGTGCAAACCTCCTTCCATCAGCAAGGGCATTGAAGATGAAACGTGGCTGGGTCTTTCAACATAACAATGATCCAAAGCACACCGCCAGGGCAACGAAGGAGTGGCTTCGTAAGAAGCATTTCAAGGTCCTGGAGTGGCCTAGCCAGTCTCCAGATCTCAACCCTATAGAAAACCTTTGGAGGGAGTTGAAAGTCCGTGTTGCCAAGCGAAAAGCCAAAAACATCACTGCTCTAGAGGAGATCTGCATGGAGGAATGGGCCAACATACCAACAACAGTGTGTGGCAACCTTGTGAAGACTTACAGAAAACGTTTGACCTCTGTCATTGCCAACAAAGGATATATTACAAAGTATTGAGATGAAATTTTGTTTCTGACCAAATACTTATTTTCCACCATAATATGCAAATAAAATGTTAAAAAAAAACAGACAATGTGATTTTCTGGATTTTTTTTTCTCAGTTTGTCTCCCATAGTTGAGGTCTACCTATGATGTAAATTACAGACGCCTCTCATCTTTTTAAGTGGTGGAACTTGCACTATTGCTGACTGACTAAATACTTTTTTGCCCCACTGTATGTGTCACCATGACTCATTGCAGCCATTTTTGTATGTGTTTTAAATGTTTTTAAAAGTTTTATACATGTTTGTGCACTCGATATTCAATATATCTGGTGCTTAGCTGCTCTCTTCCCACTTGCCCTGTGTCAGTGGAAAGTGGGTTTATAGAGTTGGGGTTGATGGTGGCTTTGTATTATCAGCTGACTAGTGTTGAGCGATACTTTCCGATATTTGAAAGTATCGGTATCGGATGGTATCGGCCGATACCAGCAAAATATCGGATCTCGCCGATACCGAGTTCCGATATCAATACAAGTCAATGGGACACAAATATCGGAATGTATCCTCGATAGTTCCCAGGGTCTGAAGGAGAGGGAACTCTCCTTCCGGCCCTGGGATCCATATTAATGTAAAAAATAAAGAATAAAAATAAAAAATATGGCTATACTTACCCCTCCGAAGAACCCTGGCTGTCACCGCTGCAAGCATTCGCCTCCGTTCCTGAGAATTGCAGAGAGTGAAGGACTTTCGATGATGTCGCGGTCACCGCTCACGTGACCGATCACCTGACCGTGACGTCACCGAAGGTCCTTCACTCACTACAGTCTCAGGAACGGAGGCAGACGCTCGCAGTGGTGACAGCCAGGGTCCTTTGGAGGGGTGAGTATAGCCATATTTTTTATTTTTATTCTTTATTTTTTATATTAATATGGATCCCAGGGCCTGAAGGAGAGTTTCCTCTCCTTCAGACCCTTGGAACCACACGCACCGCACACTCCGATACCGATTTCAGATATCACAAAAATATCGGAACTCGGTATCGGAATTCTGATACAGCAAGTATCGGCCGATACCCAATACTTGCAGTATCGGAACGCTCAACACTACAGCTGACATAAAATCCAGTGGTTAGTAATGGAAAGGCATCTATATGTAGCCCCCATTACTAAAGCCATGGTAAGTTTTGAAATAAACACTCAGCAAGAATAAAGTCCATTATTTCAAATCAAACTCAACACCCTGTTTTACACATTTATTAAAAAATACTAACTAAAATTATACTCACCTTTACACCTAAAAATCCATTGAAGCCCATGTCTTCTGTAAAAAAAAAATAATAATAAACAACCGTATCCTTCGACTGTCTGACGTGAAGATAATCCTCCGATGCTCATTTTCCCTTTAATAAACTAAAATAATAAACAACCATATCCCTCACTTGTCTTCTCCTGCACTCACAGCATGACATTGTCTCCTCATTTTCATCCTGAATGGTCGCATCATGACACCGTCAAGATTGAAAACCAGATGTAGCGGAGAATGATTACGGCATGGGGCAGTATGGATTATCTTCATGTCGGACAATAAGCTCATTTATTATTTTTGTTTTTTTACCGGCTGCTCTGATTGGAAGTAAGTTTGTCCAGCGCTATAAAGGTAACCATAGGTCACAGATGAGAGTGCTGATGAGTGTGGAAATTGGCCCTCTCAAGCCTAAAATAGCAGCCACATCCGCCACAGAAAAGTTGCCTCTATGAGAAGCGTCAATTCTGTTACTTTCCCTGGCTTTTCCCACTTGCCTCGGTGCAATAGCAATTGGGGTAATAGACTTGGGATTTATGTCAGCTGTTTTATGGCCGCTGACATCAAGTAAAGAGGATAGTAATGTTGAGGCGTTTATGAGACGCCCCAATTACTAACCCCATAGTCATATTGTATTGTTAAAAATACACATCAAGAATAAAGTCCTTTAATTGAAAGAAAGACTATACTCATTTATTTACAAAAAATAAAAGAGCAGAGCTATACTCTCCCTTTCGTCAATAATTCAATAATACCCATGTCCCACTGTAAAAGACAAAAAATAATAGAACACAATATTCCTCATCTGTTCAAAGACACTCCACTAATGGCCATAGCCCACAAGAATCCTGATGATTTGAGGAGAAGTCACCTCAGTGTTGCAACTGCATTCCACGCCAGCTGGAACACACTGAGACAAGAGCGTGATTATGCTCCTGCAGTGTGTAGCGCTGATGTCAGAAAAGTGACCGGAGTTTATAGCTGATGAAGCCTGGTGTTAGGAGTCGAGTTTCCTCTGCTACACAGGGGGAATCTCGATCCGTCTCCGCTGCGGTCTCCCATTCTTCTCCAGCCGCAGTGGAGTCTGCTCAGCAGGGACGTCGATCCCAGCGTCTCGCTCAGTCTGACTCTGTGCAAAGAGTTACTGCTGCTTTTCCTGCTTCTGCCATTGAAGCCAGTGCTGGGCAGCGGCGAGTGGACGTTTCTGGATCTAAGTCCTGCTTTTCTCTGTCTGAGCATGCCCAGGGCAGGATCTCCCGTTGGAGATCGAGGGTCACATGCTCAGGTACTGCAGCACATCCCATTGGTCCTTTTGCCAGGTCCTGAAAGGGCAAAACTTCTGTAGCTGTTTCCTGTGCTGCAGCTATATAAACTGCGCATGACCGCACGGCCATGCGCTAGTATTGTCTTGTAAATATGTGTGTGTGTTGTGAGTGAAAGTCGCTCTTTAAATAACCCTCACTATTGAATGATTGTTCGCGGAAGCTGTATGTTTGCTATCTAGCGCCTGACTTATCCAACAGCACGTAACACACATTACAGCTACCAGTTGCTGTGTCCGCCTGTACGGAGCCGTGCGCTTGCTCTGCGCTTTCCTGACCCAAGCCTGGGTGGTTAGTGGCGTTCGTCAGTGTGGCACCGCACGCACTCTTGTGCTTTTATATTATTATTTAGTTTCCTTACACAACCAGTTGCGGTGTTGTGCCAGCAAGTGTCTAATCGGACTTCAATCCTAGTTGGGGTTGAGTTCGCTGACTTCTTGCTCGCGCTCTATGTGCGGTACCGCGGTCCTGTAACGCAACAGGATCGCTTCCTTCACGCAGGGTGAAGTTAACCCATGCGTGTAAACTTATAGTACCGCCATATAGTCCGTCTTACTAGCAGCAGGGTTTTTACCTGCACGGTGGACCTCGGACTGCGAACGCACCTAGTTCCATTTCATCTTGTACTTGGTGTGTTCCGCCAGTCCTTAACATAATACTAGCGCCAAGGTCTGGCTAGTAAATGATGGACGATCAGCATTCACAGCGGTACATCCAGCAGCTGGAGGGAAGGTTGGCGGCTCTTGAGCGTTCAACCTCAGCTGTGGATGTCACTGCAGTCGCTGTTCAGGCTGCTAGTGTTGCTGCAGCCACCTTGTCCACTGCCGCTCCTGTCCCGACTCTAACTCGCCTCCCGCTTCCAGAGAAATTCTCTGGTGACAGTAAGTCTTGTAGGGGTTTCGTGAGACAGTGCTCTATCCATCTCGAGCTTCTGACCTATTGTTTCCCTACAGAGCGGGCTAAGGTGGGATTTATAGTGTCTCTTCTATCGGACAGGGCGTTGCAGTGGGCTACGCCGCTATGGGAGCGTAGCGATCATGTGGTGCAGAGTGCTCCGTTGTTTCTGAGCACTCTGAAACAGGTCTTTTTAGGACCTCGTGTCACCAATGATACGGCGCTCCAATTGTTGGCATTGACTCAGGGCTCGTCCTTGGTCAGTCATTTTGCCGGCCACTTCCGCACCTTAGCATCTGAGCTGGAGTGGTCGGATAAAGCCCTCATTCCAATATTTTGGAGGGGGCTGGCTGACTATGTTAAGGACGCCCTGGCCACTAGGGAGATTCCCGCCACACTGGAGGAATTAATAACTCTATCCACACGTATTGATCTCTGTTTTCACGAGCGGAGGTTAGAGCGAGCTGAGTGTAGGCAGAGGTTTCGGCTGGCTCCCACCTTCTCCAAACCTTTGGAATCTCCAGACCAGGCTCCTGAGCCCCATGAGCCTGTGGTAGAGTCACGAGCGGGATCTAAGTCCCGGACCACTCGTGCACTCCAGATTTGTCATCTTTGCCAACAGACAGGACATCTTGCCTCCAGATGTCTCCAGCGGTCGAGAAAACGTCAGCGTCTAGTGGTAGTTGGTGGAGGTGCACTAGACACGGCGACGTTTGCCTCCAAATTGTCCTTTAAGGGGACAATAACATTGGGCTCATCCTCTCACTCGGTAGAACTCTGCGTGGATTCTGGAGCGGAGGGCAATTTTATGTCTTCAGCCTTCGCCCAACGTCACGCAATTCCTCTGGTCATGCTATCTCAACCTGTAACGGTACGAGTGGTGAATGGGTCGACACTGCCCACACAGATTACACATCAAACTATCCCTTTTACTCTGTCCATGTCACCATCTCATCAGGAGATTATATCTCTACTCGTCATTCCTGAGGGAATTGATGAGGTTCTCTTGGGGATCCTTGGTTATGGTACCACTCTCCTCACATCGAGTGGTCCTCAGGCAGAATTCTGGGATGGGGTGAATCTTGTGGGAACAGGTGTCATCGAGAGTGCGTTCAGGTTGCTACTACAGAGGTACCCGCAGATCTTTCCTCTCTCCCCAAGCAATATTGGTCTTATGCAGAAGTGTTCTCCAAAAAGGCAGCGGAGACCCTTCCGCCCCATCGCCCCTATGACTGTCCTATTGATCTCTTGCCTGGTGCTGAGCCTCCCCGGGGTCGAGTCTATCCATTATCTCTCCCGGAAACGGAGGCAATGTCTCAGTACATTCAAGAGAATCTGGCAAGAGGGTTCATCAGGAAGTCAGTGTCACCTGCTGGGGCAGGGTTCTTTTTCGTGCAGAAGAAGAATGGAGAACTACGTCCATGCATAGACTACAGGGGTCTTAATGCTATCACAGTTAAGAACAAGTACCCTTTGCCTTTGATATCTGAGCTTTTCGATAGGCTTCGGGGAGCTAGAGTGTTTACTAAACTAGATCTGCGGGGTGCTTATAACCTGATTCGCATCCGTGAGGGGGACGAATGGAAAACGGCATTTAACACCAGAGATGGGCACTATGAGTATCTGGCGATGCCCTTCGGGCTCTGTAATGCACCTGCCGTTTTCCAAGACTTTGTCAACGACATCTTCCGGGATATGCTTTCCACCTCGGTTGTAGTCTATCTGGATGATATTCTCATCTTTTCTCCAGATATTGACTCCCACCGGAGAGATGTTGGCAGAGTCTTCGACCTCCTACGGGCAAACTCTCTTTATGCGAAGTTGGAGAAGTGTGTGTTTGAGCAGGAGTCCTTACCTTTCCTGGGCTATATCATCTCCGCCCAGGGATTGGCTATGGATCCTGCCAAACTACAGGCTGTGATGGACTGGCAAGAGCCCCATTCTCTTAAAGCGGTGCAGCACTTTATGGGGTTCATAAACTATTACCGCCAGTTCATTCCCCACTTCTCAACTCTGGTAGCTCCCTTGGTAGCCCTCACCAAGAAGGGAGCGAATCCCAAATTGTGGTCGGAAGAGGTCTCCAAGGCCTTCACTTCTATTAAGTCCCACTTTGCAAGCGCTCCCATCTTACATCGTCCCGATGTGGATAAGCCATTCCTAATGGAGGTGGATGCCTTGTCCGTTGGTGCTGGAGCAGTCCTCTATCAAAAGGATGCTCAAGGTCGGAAGCATCCATGCTTCTTCTTCTCTAAGACCTTCACGCCAGCGGAGAGAAACTACTCCATCAGGGACAGGGAGTTGCTAGCAATGAAGTTGGCCTTTTCGGAGTGGAGACACCTTCTGGAAGGTGCGCGGTTTCCCTTCAAAGTTTACACGGACCACAAAAATTTGGTCTATTTGCAAACAGCCCAGCGGCTAAATTCTCGCCAGGCCAGATGGTCCCTGTTCTTCTCCCGGTTCCACTTTTCCCTTCATTATCTCGCCGGGGAGAAGAATATCCGTGCTGATGCTCTCTCTCACTCCCTTTATGTCAACTGAGGAGGAGGAAGAGGAGTCTCGGCTTATTGTCCCTTCCGAGAGCCTGAGAACCGTAGCGCCGGTTTCGCTAGAGTCTGTGCCTCCGGGCAAGACTTTTGTGCCCATTAATTTGCGGCCGGAGGTTCTCTCTTGGGCTCATTCGTCCAGGGTGGGTGGACACTTTGGAACAAAGAGGACATCTGAGCTACTGGCGAGGACGTACTGGTGGCCGCATATGGTCCGGGATGTCAGGGATTATATTCTGGCGTGTGTCTCCTGCGCCAAAAATAAATCTCCGCGTCAAAGGCCAGCTGGGTTGCTCTATCCCTTGCCGGTGGCAGATAGGCCCTGGGAGATGGTCGGGATGGACTTTGTTGTGGGTTTACCCAAGTCTCGCGGCTGTACCATCATTTGGGTCATCACCGATCATTTCTCAAAAATGGTGCATTTGGTGCCGCTACCACGGTTACCTTCTGCACGGGCCTTGGCAGCGTTGTTCATTAAACACATCTTCTGCCTACATGGTATGCCTGACAAAATTGTCAGTGACCGGGGTCCCCAGTTTGCGTCTCGGTTCTGGAGAGAGCTTTGTTGTCTTCTCAGTATTGAGTTGAATCTCTCTTCCGCTTATCATCCCGAGACGAATGGGTTGGTAGAGAGGGCCAACCAGACCTTGGTCACATACCTGCGACATTTTGTTTCAGCCAGGCAGGATGACTGGGCATCCTTGCTATCATGGGCAGAGTTTGCACTGAACAACGCCATAGCCGACTCTACTGGACAAACCCCATTCCTCCTCAACTATGGTCAGCATCCACGGGTACCTGTGCCTTTGCCCGTGTCTTCTGCCGACTCCAGGGTGGCAGACTGGGCTGTGGAGGCACGTGATATTTGGGACCGCACTCAGGATGCCATTCGGGCCTCTAAGGAGAGAATGAGGTCCTCCGCCGATGCTCATCGGCGCCCCGCTCCGACCTTTGCTCCTGGCGACTTGGTGTGGCTCTCCGCCCGTAACATCAGGCTGCGACTTGAGTCCACTAAATTTGCTCCTCGCTACTTGGGCCCATTCAAGGTCCTCGAGCAGGTTAATCCTGTGGTCTATCATTTGGCCCTACCGCCACGCCTGGGTATCACCGACACCTTTCATGTGTCCCTCTTGAAGCCCGTGTATATGTCCCGGTTTTCCGAGCCATCTGCTGGGACATCGGGTTCATCTACGGACGATTATGAGGTGAACGCTATTTTGGGGTTCAAGGTGGTACGTGGCAAAAAATTTTATTTGGTAGACTGGAAGGGTTATGGCCCCGAGGACAGGTCCTGGGAGCCTGTTGAGCACATTTGGGCCCCGCAGCTCATTGCTGCCTTCGAACATAGCGAGGCCCAAGGAGGGGGGGCAATGTTAGAAGTCGAGTTTCCTCTGCTGCACAGGGGGAATCTCGATCCGTCTCCGCTGCGGTCTCCCATTCTTCTCCAGCCGCAGTGGAGTCTGCTCAGCAGGGACGTCGATCCCAGCGTCTCGATCAGTCTGACTCTGTGCAAAGAGTTACTGCTGCTTTTCCTGCTTCTGCCATTGAAGCCAGTGCTGGGCAGCGGCGAGTGGACGTTTCTGGATCTAAGTCCTGCTTTTCTCTGTCTGAGCATGCCCAGGGCAGGATCTCCCGTTGGAGATCGAGGGTCACATGCTCAGGTACTGCAGCACATCCCATTGGTCCTTTTGCCAGGTCCTGAAAGGGCAAAACTTCTGTAGCTGTTTCCTGTGCTGCAGCTATATAAACTGCGCATGACTACACGGCCATGCGCTAGTATTGTCTTGTAAATATGTGTGTGTGTTGTGAGTGAAAGTCGCTCTTTAAATAACCCTCCCTATTGAATGATTGTTCGCGGAAGGTGTATGTTTGCTATCTAGCGCCTGACTTATCCAACAGCACATAACACACATTACAGCTACCAGTTGCTGTGTCCGCCTGTACGGCGCCGTGCGCTTGCTCTGCGCTTTCCTGACCCAAGCCTGGGTGGTTAGTGGCGTCCGTCAGTGCGGCACCGCATGCACTCTTGGTGGTGCACGGTGGACCTCGGACTGCGAGCGCACCTAGTTCCATTTCATCTTGTACTTGGTGTGTTTCTCCAGTCCTTAACACCTGGTCACCTCCATGACGTTGTTGCTCTCTACCAATTCTGGCTCTTAGTCTTGGCTTTTCCCACTTGCCTTGGTGCAGTGGCAAGTGGGGTAATATTTGTGGGGTTGATGTCAGCTTTGTAAATGTCAGCTGACATCAAGCCCACAGGTTATGAATTGAGAGTTGTCGATTACTAAACCATAGTGAAATGTAATAATAACACAGACACAGAGAAAAGTTCTTTAGTTGAATAATAAACAGACTCCTTCATATGAAATAAACACTCCCCACCCTCTTTTACCCATTTAATAATGTAAATTTAAAAATAATAATACAACATATTCCTCATCTATCTGATGATATCCATTTGTCCCAGGAAGAACTCCAACTCTCCTACATCTGTATTCCCAGCTGAGCAGTGGCATTATGTGAGTGCTCAGCCATGAATTCAGGAGACAATGAGCTAAGCCTCAGAGAGCAGCTTCAGAGACCAGTGGTGATGTCACTGAACTTACCGTGGGTCACTGAAGCTGTGCTCTGAGGCTCAGGTCAGTCTCCTGATTCACAACCGTGCGCTCCCATCATGCCAATGCTCATTAATTAATCCAGATGTAGCAGAGCTGGAGTTAATCTTGGAACAGATATGGATTATCTTCTCTTTGAAGAGGTGAGGAATATGATTTTTTTTTATTTTACAGTAATAAATGGGAAAAAGAGGGATGTTGAGAATTTATTTAAAATAAAGGAATTTGCGTCTTTCTTTCAATTAAAGATTTTCATTCTGGCTGTGTATTTTTTACAATATAACCATGGGGTTAATAATGAGGGCGTCTTATAGTCGCCTACCGATTACTATGGGCTTGATATCAGCTAACATTACAAAATTGACATCATTCCCACAAGTGTTAACTAGTGTTGAGCATTCCGATACCGCAAGTATCGGGTATCGGCCGATATTTGTGATATCGGAATTCCGATACCGAGTTCCGATATTTTTGTGATATCGGGAATCGGTATCGGGATTAAGATTCATGTGTAAAATAAAGAATAAAAATAAAAAATATTGATATATTTACCCTCGGATGCGCCCTGGTTGTCACCGCTGCAACCGCCATGCTTCTGTTCCTAAGAATGAGCGCGTTAAGGACTTTCGATGGCATCGCGGCTTGTGATTGGTCACTGAGCGGTCATGTGACCGCTCACGCGACCAATCACAAGCCGCGACATCATCGAAGGTCCTTAACGCACTCATTCTTAGAAATGGAAGCATGGCGGTTGCAGCGGTGACAACCAGGGCGCGTCCGAGGGTAAGTATATCAATATTTTTTACTTTTATTCTTTATTTTACACATGAATATGGATCCCAGGGCCTGAAGGAGAGTTTCCTCTCCTTCAGACCCTGGGAAACATAGAGGATACCTTCCGATATTTGTGTCCCATTGACTTGTATTGGTATCGGATATCGGTATCGTCGATATCCGATATTTTTCGGATATCGGCCAATACCATCCGATACCGATACTTTCAAATATCGGACGGTATCGCTCAACACTAGTGTTAACCCACTTGCTACTGCACCAGGGCAAGTGGGAAGAGCAAAGCAAAGAGTCAGAATTGAAGCATCTAATCTATACACCTCTTCTGGGGCTGCTGCCTGCTGCTATTTTTAGACTGGAAAATACCAATATACATGGCCCCTTTCCAGTCTGAGAATACCAGCTTCAAAAATGGGGGATATCTTATGACATTTTTATTTAAATGATTAATTTATATAATTTAAAAAAACGCTGTGACCTCTCTATACGTGATAACCAGCCATGATGAAGCTGACAGTTGGAGGCTGAAGCCCACAGCTGTCAGTTATGCCTGTGCTGGTTATCAAAAATGGAAGGGACCCCAGATCATTTTTTTACATTTATTTATTGCACAGGTGTCGGCTGGTGAATACTCTCATCAGCCTCCCATGCTCTCACTGCTATGAGTGAGATCAGGTATTGGATCATTAGAGTAGTGCTCTCATTATCTGACACCTATGACATGCGGTAACCTTTTTACTGGCGGGCATCTGTGTGGCAGCGTGAGAATATAAGCCCTCTGACCTGCAGTACTGATGTTATCGCAGTTCACAGCCGGTCTGTCGCTCAGATGACAGCATGGTAAAAAGTTGGTGTTAGGGCCCCCAATTCATTTGAATGGGGTCCGGGTTTGAGTTCAGGCACCATCATGGTACCCGAACTGTTTTTTAATGTTCGGCCAAACCCGTTGGATCCAAACATCCACAGGTACGTCTATCACTATTTGTAGTCTGTAACCTTTGTGATACATAGATATATATAGCAGCTGTAAACAATTCAAATGGAAGGATATTGTTAACCAAGACTTTACAATATTGCATTTCATTTATTTTAGCTCTATTACATGATTAAAAATGATGAAATGTAAAGGTGACTATACTCTTTAAATATTTGATGCACTAATTTAGTTTGTCATTCTTGTTTATTTTCAGAAATGGCAGCGTTATTGTGGTTTTCACTGTCCAATTTACAAAAGTTCTGTTGACAGAAAATATTAAGAAAGTTCTAATTATCGGCATCCAAGAAAATCATTCACAGCTTACAACAAAGTACAAAATAGACATTTCAACTATAATGATCACAGGTAAATTAAAGGAAAGATCTTGCAATGAAAACTAACTTAGTTAAAGTTATGACATCTAACGTTCATCTCTTTATTTATCGATTTAAACCTGAGCAATTATTGAGTTCAAGCTCCAGTTAATCAATAAAAGTAGCCAATGCATAAAGTAACCAATTATGTGACTGAAGCAATAATGACTTTACCAGTCACAGTCATTACGTTACAGGAGTTTTTCCAGGACATAGATCATAGATAAAATTTGTGATTGGACTGTAACGTTACAATTCCTAATATTGTGCTATGTAATTACTGATAAGACTCCACTGTTTTAGAGTCCCAGCGCTCATTATGTGACCAATAATATTTGATTTGCTGACTGTTTTCAATTTTTTTTAGTTGTTTTTTAACTGAGATCATTGAGAAGTGAATAGTGAAACACATGCCTGGGTACATGCAGCTTCCTCGTACTTAGGTATGGAGAATTATTAGGCTGGAGTCACACTCAGCGTAAGACAATACGGTCCGTATATTACGGCCGTAATATGCTGAAAAGTCCCCAAAATAGTGGTCCGTAGCTCCTCCGTAGGCAGGGTGTGTCAGCGTTTTTTGCGCATGGCATCCTCCGTATGGCATCCGTACTGCGTGTTTTTATCGCAGGCTTGCAAAACCGACATACGGCTACACAAGGGATCCATGTGTAAAAAAAAAAAAAAACATATATACTGTCTATATATACTGTATATATATATATATATATATATATATGTCAGTAGACACATATATGTATATATATTATTACTTCATACAGCGCTAGATAGCTTTAAAGCCGGTAATTGAATTGCCGGCTTTTGCTATCTCCTTCCTAAATCCGACATGATATGAGACCTGGTTTACATATAGTAAACCATCTCATATCCCCATTTTTTTTGCATATTCCACAATACTAATGTTAGTAGTGTGAATATGCAAAATTTGGCTGTTCTAGCTATTAAATTAAAGGGTTAAATGGCGGAAAAAATTGGCGTGGGCTCCCGTGCAATTTTCTCCGCCAGAGTAGTAAAGCCAGTGACTGAGGGCAGATATTAATAGCCTGGAGAGGGTCCATGGTTATTGGGCCCCCCCCTGGCTAAAAACACCTGCCCCCAGCCACCCCAGAAAAGGCACATCTGGAAGATGCGACTATTCTGGCACTTGGCCACTCTCTTCCCATTCCCATGTAGCGGTGGGATATGGGGTAATGAAGGGTTAATGCCACCTTGCTATTGTAAGGTGACATTAAGCCAAATTAATAATGGAGAGGCGTCAATTATGACACCTATCCATTATTAATCCTATAGTAGTAAAGGGTTAAAAAAAACACAAACACATTATTAAAATTATTTTAATGAAAAAATCACAAAGGTTGTTGTAATATTTTATTCTACGCTCAATCCACTCACTGAAGAACCTCGATCTGTAACAAAAAAAAAAAAATAAACCAACAATATCCATACCTTCCAAAGATCTGTAACGTCCAACGATGTAAATCCATCTGAAGGGGTTAAAATATTTTGCAGCCACGAGCTCTGCTAATGCAGCGTTGTTCGTGGCTGCAAAACCCCGGGGAATGAAGGTAAAGTAGGTCAATGACCTATATTTACCTTCATTTACGGTGAGGCGCCCTCTGCTGGTTGTCCCTAGAACGTGGGAACTTTCCTAGAAAGCTCCCAGGCTCGAGTTCATATGAGGACAACCAGCAGAGGGCGCCCTCTTATATCCCACCGCTACACCGGAATGGGAAGAGAGTGGCCAAGTGCCAGATTAGGCGCATCTTCCAGATGTGCCTTTTCTGGGGTGGCTGGGGGCAGGTGTTTTTAGCTGGGGGGGGGGGGCAATAACCATGGACCCTCTCCAGGCTATTAATATCTGCCCTCAGTCACTGGCTTTACTACTCTGGCGGAGAAAATTGCGCGGGAGCCCACGCCAATTTTTTACGCCATTTAACCCTTTATTTTAAGAGCTAGAACGGCCAAATTTTGCATATACACACTACTAACATTAGTAGTGTGGAATATGCAAAAAAAATGGGGATATGAGATGGTTTACTGTATGTAAACCATGTCTCATATCATGTCGGGTTTAGGAAGGAGATTGCAAAAGCCGGCAATTGAATTACCGGCTTTAAAGCTATCTAGTGCTGTATGAAGTAATAATATATATACATATATGTGTCTCACTGACATATATACAGTGGGGCAAAAAAGTATTTAGTCAGTCAGCAATAGTGCAAGTTCCACCACTTAAAAAGATGAGAGGCGTCTGTAATTTACATCATAGGTAGACCTCAACTATGGGAGACAAACTGAGAAAAAAAAATCCAGAAAATCACATTGTCTGTTTTTTTAACAATTTATTTGCATATTATGGTGGAAAATAAGTATTTGGTCAGAAACAAAATTTCATCTCAATACTTTGTAATATATCCTTTGTTGGCAATGACAGAGGTCAAACGTTTTCTGTAAGTCTTCACAAGGTTGCCACACACTGTTGTTGGTATGTTGGCCCATTCCTCCATGCAGATCTCCTCTAGAGCAGTGATGTTTTTGGCTTTTCGCTTGGCAACACGGACTTTCAACTCCCTCCAAAGGTTTTCTATACGGTTGAGATCTGGAGACTGGCTAGGCCACTCCAGGACCTTGAAATGCTTCTTACGAAGCCACTCCTTCGTTGCCCTGGCGGTGTGCTTTGGATCATTGTCATGTTGAAAGACCCAGCCACGTTTCATCTTCAATGCCCTTGCTGATGGAATGAGGTTTGCACTCAAAATCTCACGATACATGGCTCCATTCATTCTTTCATGTACCCGGATCAGTCGTCCTGGCCCCTTTGCAGAGAAACAGCCCCAAAGCATGATGTTTCCACCACCATGCTTTACAGTAGGTATGGTGTTTGATGGATGCAACTCAGTATTCTTTTTCCTCCAAACACGACAAGTTGTGTTTCTACCAAACAGTTCCAGTTTGGTTTCATCTGACCATAGGACATTCTCCCCAAACTCCTCTGGATCATCCAAATGCTCTCTAGCAAACTTCAGACGGGCCTGGACATGTACTGGCTTAAGCAGTGGGACACGTCTGGCACTGCAGGATCTGAGTCCATGGTGGCGTAGTGTGTTACTTATGGTAGGCCTTGTTACATTGGTCCCAGCTCTCTGCAGTTCATTCACTAGGTTCCCCCGCATGGTTCTGAGATTTTTGCTCACCGTTCTTGTGATCATTCTGACCCCACGGGGTGGGATTTTGCGTGGAGCCCCAGATCGAGGGAGATTATCAGTGGTCTTGTATGTCTTCCATTTTCTAATTATTGCTCCCACTGTTGATTTCTTCACTCCAAGCTGGTTGGCTATTGCAGATTCAGTCTTCCCAGCCTGGTGCAGGGCTACAATTTTGTTTCTGGTGTCCTTTGACAGCTCTTTGGTCTTCACCATAGTGGAGTTTAGAGTCAGACTGTTTGAGGGTGTGCACAGGTGTCTGTTTATACTGATAACAAGTTTAAACAGGTGCCATTACTACAGGTAATGAGTGGAGGAAAGAGGAGACTCTTAAAGAAGAAGTTACAGGTCTGTGAGAGCCAGAAATCTTGATTGTTTATGTCTGACCAAATACTTATTTTCCACCATAATATGCAAATAAGTTGTTAAAAAAACAGACAATGTGATTTTCTGGATTTTTTTTTCTCAGTTTGCCTCCCATAGTTGAGGTCTACCTATGATGTAAATTACAGACGCCTCTCATCTTTTTAAGTGGTGGAACTTGCACTATTGCTGACTGACTAAATACTTTTTTGCCCCACTGTATATATATATATATATATATATATATATACCTATTCTATGTGTACACATTTATTCTACCTATTCTTTTGTAAGCTGTCAGTATGATTGTACTGTACACCGCGCTGAATTTTTCTCTCTAACAGCGCTGCGTATTTCTCGCAAGTCACACTGCTGGTCCATGTGTAATCCGTATTTTTGGGGCTTCCATAGACTTTCATTGGCTTTTTTTTGCGCAATACGGTGACAATCGCAGCATGCTGCGATTTTCTACGGCCGTAGAAAGCCGTATAATACTGATCAGGAAAATTCGGCAGATAGGAGCAGGGGCATAGAGAAGCATTGGGACGTTTGTTTGGCGAGTTTTACGGACGTATTTTCTGCGCTCTTACGTCCGTAAAACTCGCTAGTGTGACTCCAGCCTTAGTAGATCAGTGGTAGTTAAATTTTCAGCACTGATCAATAGATCAAATATCAGCAATACCAGACATTAAAAATGTGCCAATATATTGAAGTGGAAATGTATTCTATTCAAATGTTACAAAAATCTACATTCACCCAAATGCAGATTATTTAATAATTCACTTCAATGCAGATTCAATAAAATGATTGCCGACTGTTTGCCATTTTTTTTTACTCGTTTAGGTCAATAAAAAGATTTAAAAAATGATTATAATGTATTATTATAGTGCTATTTATTCCATGGTGCTCTAAATAAAAAACATACTCATTTTATTGCTTACCTCACTGACTCTTTCACTCCTCACCATCACCTGACTGGGTCTCAGCACATCTTCTTATAACCATCGCATAACACTGATTCACCAGGCCTGTTCATGCAAGGCTCGAAATCCCAGAGCATAGTAAGTGACATTCAATTCATAGAGGATAACTTTTCTTCTAATCAAATTTCCTTGGAAAACGTATGCAAACAAGTGGATTTTAATTTTGCCTGATCCTCTCATCTCTACCAGAGATCACTCGATATCTTGGTTGGTGGGGTTGTTGGGAGCCTAAGTATAGGTCATCCATTTAAAAGTTCACAAAACTTTCATTTAGTAGAAGTTCTTTATATGTTGAAAAGCTGCTGAAAAGTTAGCAATTTGTTTGCTGCAGAAATAGAATGTAGTCATTCAGGTAGGAAAAAGTGGTTTGAAGCAAACTTGTCAGCAGAATTTTGCTAAGCAAACTAAATGTATTATCAGGTTGGCAGTGTTAAACTGATTAAAATGATACCTGGGGAGAACAAATCCGTCTTGTAGTTCTTGTGTAATCAGTGATAGATGTTTTTAGTTATTGAGATGCCCATGCTCCAGGATGGGACTGTAGGTAGAGGGTATAGCTAGGGTTTTGATTCCCAGGGGGCAAAACTGTTGAGTGGGTCCGTAGCCAGATAACCTTGATTACAACTGGGTGACGCATCCTAATAGTGGATGAAGGAGAACCTAAGCAGATGACTGCGCTGCTGCTCAAAATAATCTCTATATAAAGTCCAACATGGATATTACCGCCATACAGTGACCAAATAGTGGTAGATACCAGTCGTACGGAACATATAAGAGATCACAGCACAGTTATAGATGATGACTTACAGAGGACTTTCTTTCTGATGGAATCGTTCACTTTTCAAGTCTTTTCCATCTGGCCCCGATCGACATGACAACTTCTTCCAGCCAGGACTCAGCTGCAGAGATTAGAATAAAAACAGCATTTCACATCTCATATTTTCAGCACTGTTCACAATGGGACTGTTCCCAACCTGCACAAACTCCTCATCCTGCTGATACCCCAATACTGAGCCACTGCTGCCATATGTGTCCTTATTAAGGCTGTGTGGTTCTGTGTGTCCTCTAAATTCTAAAGCAAAACTCTCTAGAATATAGCAATGCTGGGTGCAAGTGCCCTAGAGAACAACTAAGTACATTCCTTGAGGGGTCTAGTTTCCAAAATGGGGTCACTTAAACAAACAACAAAGAAAGTACTGTGTAAAGGTAAGGATCACCATTGAATATATAAGTAAAATATAAATAAACTGCACCAAGGGTTAACAACTAACAGAATGATTTTTAATAGTGAAAAATGCAAAGCACTACATCTGGGCAATAAAAATGAAAAAAGCATATACAGAATGGGAGGAATAGGGCTAAGCAACAGCACATGTGAAAAAGACTTGGGTATACTAATAGATCACAAACTGAACATGAGTCAACAGTGTGATGCAGCAGCAAAAAGGGCAAATACAATTCTGGGATGTATTAACAGAAGCATACAGTCTAGATCACGTGAAGTCATTATTGCCCTCTACTCCTCTTTGGTTAGACCTCACCTGGAATACTGTGTCCAGTTTTGGGCACCACATTTTAAAAAAGACATCAACAAATTGGAGCAAGTTCAGGGAAGAGCGACCAGAATGATGACTGGTCTGCAAACCATGTCCTACGAGGAACAGTTACAGGATTTAGGAATGTTTAGCTTGCAAAAAAGAAGACTGAGAGGAAAGTTAATAGCTGTCTACAAATATCTCAAGGGCTGTCACATTGTAGAAGGATCATCTTTATTCTTATTTGCACAAGGAAAGACTGGAAGCAATGGGATGAAACTGAGTGAGAGGAGACACAGATTAGATATTAGAAAAATCTTTTTGACAGTTATGGTGATCAATGAGTGGAACAGGCGGCCATGAGAGGTGGTGAGTTCTCCTTCAATGGAAGTCTTCAAACAGAGGCTGGACAGACATCTGTCTGGGATGATTTAGTGAATCCTGCTTTGAGCAGGGGGTTGGACTAGATGATGCAAGAGGTCCCTTCCAACTCTAACATTCTATGATTCTATGATTCTTAGATATAAGATTTAACAAAATTATCTTTATTCAAAACTAGACAAGCAAAACAAGAAGTGATTTAAAAACAATTAAAATCCCCAAAGGTTTATAGATGAATAAAAACATGGAAGGCCATATAAGTACCCTACAAAATCCTCCACTATGTACACGGGGAGTGTGCTGAGGTCAGGCACATTATACAGAAAAAAAAACATATAAACGGTGCAAAATATACAAAGCTCCAAAATTAAAAAAATATGAAAATTGACAGTGGTCAGAATTGTAAAAATTGGCCTGGTCATTACATGCAAACCACCTTCAGGGGGCAAAGGGGTTAAAAAATGAAAAAATATGGATGCAGTTATGATTTTAAAAAGTAACTAACCTCTCATCCTGTTTCTTTACAAATTTTGCAGGCACTTTAATTGCCGGCTGACTGGCAAGATCAGGCTCTGAGAGCCCCCACTGATTGCCCAATAGATTCTAGAACAGTGCATATCTTGGCAGACAAGAGCGTACAGCTTCTCAGACAAGAGCACACAGTTTTGCTGACAGGAACACACAGCTTCGCAGACAGGAGCACACAATTTCATAGATAGGAAAATACTACTTCTGTCTGAGTATGCACAAAGTGGAGTGCTTGAATAGAATGAATAGGCTTTGTTGTTTGTGCTATTGAATCTGTACTCCACTTTGTGTGCACGGTAAGACAGGTAGTGATGGGTAGGGGTCTCATGACCAACACCTCCTGTGAAAATACAAATAAGATTTTTAATTATTATTATTAATAATCTGTAAGTTATAATAAAGTGAACTGCGTGATTCATGGTGAGATTCGTAAATGATATAGAAGATTGTTTGCTTTAATGAGACCAAATAAAATTTGTGTTGATTCTGCAGATTCACACCCATTACCTACAGCAAGCCAAACCACAGTGGATGCTAGGCGAACCACAGCTGGTGAGTAATAACTGTTTTTTCTGATGGTTTAGCTACAAATCATTTGCTGGTGATGTGCTATTCAACCCATTACAATAAAAACTCACAGATCCAAATCAAGTCAGCTTCCTTTATGTTTCAATTACCATCCAATGTGAAAGTTGTCCCTGATAAGAGAAAGCCTTATGAAAGTGTACACTGGAAGATGACTTTTCCTGATGAAGCTTTTCCTAACAGCGATACACGTGGGGTCTTTCCTCACACCCCTAATCCTTGGGGCTTTGAGCTTATCATGACTTCATATGGTGTATTGGAGCTCTGAGTATCTGAGGTAGCATTATCTACAGCAGTGTTCCCCAACTCCGGCCCTCAAGAGCCACCAGTAGGTCATGTTTTCAGGATTTCTTTAGCATTGCACAGGTGATTGAATGCTTGCCTGTCCAGGTGATGCAATTATCACTGGGGCAATACTAAAGGCCACTTCACACTTAGCGACGCTGCAGCGATACCGACAACGATCCGGATCGCTGCAGCGTCGCTGTTTGGTCGCTGGAGAGCTGTCACACAGACCGCTCTCCAGCGACTAACGATGCCGGTAACCAGGGTAAACATCGGGTAACTAAGCGCAGGTCCGCGCTTAGTAACCCGATGTTCACCCTGGTTACCATGCTTAAAGTAAAAAAATACAAACACTAGATACTTACCTACCGCTGTCTGTCCTCCAGCGCTGCGCTCTGCTTCTCTGCTCTCCTCCTGTACTGGCTGTGAGCCGGAAAGCAGAGCGGTGACGTCACCGCTCTGCTTTCCGGCTCACAGCCAGTACAGGAGGAGTGCAGAGCACAGCGCTGGAGGACAGACGGCTGTAGGTAAGTATCTAATGTTTGTTTTTTTTTACTTTTAGCATGGTAACCAGGGTAAACATCGGGTTACTAAGCGCGGCCCTGCGCTTAGTTACCCGATGTTTACCCTGATTACCAGTGAAGACATCGCTGAATCGGTGTCACACACGCCGATCCAGCGATGTCTGCAGGAGATCCAGCGACGAAATAAAGTTCTGGACTTTATTCAGCGACCAACGATCTCCCAGCAGGGGCCTGATCGTTGGTCGCTGTCACACAGAACGATTTCATTAACGATATCGTTGCTACGTCACAAATAGCAACGATATCGTTAACAATATCGTTATGTGTGAAGGTACCTTAAGGAAATCCTGAAAACATGACCTGTTGGTGGCTCTTGAGGACCGGAGTTCGGGAACACTGATCTACAGACACCTTACTGTAGGACTGTCTAGTGTTATTTTTCACATGGTTTTGAATCTTTTCCATGTGATCTCACTCCCCTTTTTGACTTCACTTATCGTGATCTCTATACCATGCAGTACAGTTACATGACAGGCGTATGTTGCACACGCATGCTGTTATCCTCCAATCTCAGGGGCTTGATATAGGGATACAATTGCTAAAACTTTTCCCTTTTATTCCATATCCCTATATCATCTCTTCAGTGAAGTCTGTATTAATAGGCTGAGCTTTAGACTAGAGGACTAATTTGTTATTAGCACCATGGCTACCTTCTCACAGGTCCATATGTAACATAGTAACATAGTTACATAGTTATTAAGGTTGAAGGGAGACTTTAAGTCCATCTAGTTCAACCCATAGCCTAACCTAACATGCCCTAACATGTTGATCCAGAGGAAGGCAAAAAAAAACATGTGATCTTAGATTCTTTGTAATTGATTCTCCCATTTCATCAATGCTCTCATATGTTCTATTGTATCCCGACATGTTTATAGTTTGCCTTGCTTATTCACCATTTAGGGGTGTTGGCTATTTGTCATGTACTATATAACTGCATATTTTTAGATAGTTTTAATGTTGCTTGAATGTCCTTAGCACTCAATAAAATTGTGATATATTTTTGCATTTAATCATGTGTGCACACCAATATTTGTATTGACCTTTCCTTCTCTTGCTTGCCCCTTATCTTCCGTACAAGGTGTAGCACCCTGATACTTATTTATTTACCAGTCCTTATTACCTTATTTATCAGTCACTAGCTAGGTTAAAACCTGCTTTTCTGAAGACCAACCTCAAAGTCTTAGACCTTACAAGTCTTTGTGCCCCCCTTTAATCAAAAATTCAAGGATCGTTGCTTCCTAAATTTCCAGTCAACTTTACTTCCTCAACCATTTCCTCCCTATTGGTAACAATTATGTAGAAGATGGCAGATCCTCTTTTTCCCAATTTTAGGTTTTTGAAAGATAAATTTGTCAGCGAGAGTAGATAAGAATTTCCTGGATCCATTACTTTTGCCTGGCAAAGATTCCTAACAAATATCTGGATAGTTAATCTAGAATAGGAAAAATGTCAACATTTCAAAGTTACATCATATGTAGTTAATAATTAATCATAGTAGTATATTATTATTAGTTGTTCTGGGGAATAAAGGACTAAAGTTTACTTATTTTTTAAATAGATAGGTCCAAAGTTATGCATGTTTTAGCATATAAATAGGAGGATTAAAGCTGTTTTTTATGCTGCGCTTCAAAACTCCAAATCTCCAAATCTTTTGTGTTTCTTTATACGGTTATAGAGTTCGAATATAACATTTTTGTCATATTCTGTCACCATTATGGAGAGTATGAATGCTATATAGCTCATTAATTTTAAATTAGTTGTACCTACAGTCTGAACTGTGCTAAATGATATTTCATCAAAAATTGTCACGCTAGATCATTAATCAATTAATTATTATTCTTTTATCACATGCATAAACTGTAATAAATTTCCTATCATGGATAACAATAAACACTGTCATCAAGGGGGCCATTATTATGATGAATGGGAGATTACTTTCATGATATCACCGAGTAAAGGTTCACATTTCATATGTTGACTGTGAGATAAATTATCTTTTAGCAGAAATTCTCCTTTAAGTTTAAAGGATAATCAGCGGAGAAAGCGAGCGTGTAGATGATTAACGTTTCGATATGTGAAGACACCAGGAACTGAGCTCTGCTTGGCTCCAGTAATCTGGTAAATCTGGTATAAACAATATAAACGTGCCCTATAGAAACACAATATATTTATAGTGTGGAGCAGGGGAGAACAAAATTGGCCAATTCTTTAAAAATATATGCTGAAGCCAAGCTCATGCATAGTTAGATATATCGCTATATAAAATTACAAACATTTATACGCCGCTCCACAGATATTTTAAACCCAATCCTGTGACACTTTGCTCTACCAAGTGGTAATATAATTTGACATTTCTTATCCGACTATAAATGGCTGAAGTAAGACTCGGTGCTCAGATATAATAATTTAGACTTCTCCTGTCATACAATTAAATTTATTTTAGAATTATTACTAAATGCAAGATAAATGGAGGCTTTTCAGCTGCTGGAGGACCTTTCAGCTGGAACTATAATAACTATGCTAAACCTCTCTCTTGTGCCTTTAGTAATTATCTATCCATCCTTGTTCTTTATTGCATCTTGAAGATATGCTTCTATTTGTATTTTTCTTTATTTTTTTACATATAATGTTAATCTTTATTTAGGGGGAACATTTTGCATCAAAAGAAAAACAACATGCAATTCTGTTTTTTTTTAAATTAAAGCAACTCTGTCAACAGAGTTAACAAAAACGGAATGAATTATTAAACAGACCTGATCAGGATGGTGTAGTTATTGTGAAAAACTGTGACAGAATGGTGGAATAATCCTCAAATTGAAATGAGCATTTTATAGTTAAACTCTTAAAATGTTCATTTTATTATTAGGCATTAAAACTTTCACAAAGTATAATAAAGCCATTCTCACGTGGATTTTCAAAGTAAGTATATCAGGTTCATCTTGTCTAATTGATCTATTAAATCATTTACGGAGTTTTCATTTTTGAATTTGGTGGCAAATGCAAATAAGCAAAATAATTTGCATTAAATTAACTTTTTTATATATAGAATTGTGCAAATCAAATCCCAGATTAAATTTTCATGAATTTAGCAAAGTAATGGCTGTAACATTCCCGCCATTACTTGCCCCCTTTGTTTCCACCTCTATCACTCAGCAACTAGCTGTGAGCCCTTGGAGGGATTGCAATTTGTTTAGTCTCCTGAGTCCCAGGCTTCTACTGCCAGTTATAGTTTATACTAACTCTGGTTCACTCCTGTTGCTCAGCTTCTTTTCAGCCTATTTGACTCCTGTTCTGACCTCAGCCTGTTTGCTGACAATTCTTCAGATTGACGATTGTGTTCCTGATTTTGATATCCTGGTAACAATCCCACATGATGACTCTGATAATCCAGCATGAAGTCATCCCAAATGACGACCATTCTGGATATCAAAATAGTTCACCAGACTGCAGCTCACTTCTTGGTAAGAACCAAGGATGACTAGAGCAAAGCCTGTCCATGGAAGCCCTACTAAGAGCTGCCAGGCTACAATAAAAAGTGTCCTCATATCAATGGTCACCAGAACGAGTAAAATAAATAAAAGATTGTGTTTATATGTCCAAGACCTGCCTCTCACCAGTACTGCCACCACTGCTTTTTGCTTGGTCCTCTGCTCACTTTGGATTCGTCTTCTCTTTGATTTTCCAAAAATGACAGCCTCAAGTATTCACATGGGGCACAATAAATGTAAATGACAATAATTGGTCATGAATTGCACCTGTCATTACTCTATAGTACAAAATCACTAAGACAGGAAACATGGTATACAGAACAGTCCTAAGCCCATGCAACCGGACCGCTGTAGGCAATAGCCATAGATCACTCCCACCAGGAATGCATACATGCAAGTACAAAGATCCAAAATTAAAGTAATAAAAGATAGTTTATTTAACTTAATACATAAAAGGCAATACAAGAAAAGATCATATCGGTGACAGAGCTGTTCGAACAGCCCCTGAGGAAGCCCAAGTGAAACGCAAATTTGAGCAGTGTGTGCAACACCACGGAGTCAGATATGGGTAAGAGCGACCACGTCTTGTAAGTGTCATGCTGCTGCAGTCAATGCCACTGTTCTGTCCATTCTAATAAGGACAGTGCAGCTCGTTTCATGCATTAAAGTTTTAGTACTATAATCTTTGGTTTGCTGTGTTATAGCACCACCCAGTGGTGGTTAAATTTATAACCTGTGTTTTAGTAATAATTAGAGTCTTGCATTATGGGATTGTACCAAGGTAAGCTGGAAAGAGAGACTCCATTACTTTCCGTGTACTTCCTGGGACACACGTGTTCATGTGCGGTGCTGAACTATCTCACTTACTTGCCATCCTGGTTAAGTTTATCCGGTAAGATTGTTACCTCTGTTCTTCAAATTTATTGTTGTACAGAATGTGATTTACTGTATGGCAACTAGTACTTAGGAAATCTATTTTCTGTGATTTACTGTATGTCGTTATATATAGAAGTTATATCATTCTGTATACTTTTCTATTAGTTGTAAAGTATCAGCTGTGTTATTATTTGGTCCAATACATATATAATACTTATATATAATTTGTATTCTTATAGTTTTACCACGCTCATGTTTACCAATAAACAAGTTAGACTGCAGAGAACAGTCTGCTTATTTGGAAGACAGAAGTGGTTTATGCCGTATGTCGGATCACACACTGTATCAACGTGTATGAAGACAGAACAGCCACTATGCTTTAATATTATGATAAATACATAATATAGTTATTGCTTATTTTCAAAACTCGCCAGATTGTGCCTGACGGCAAAAAACCTGATGTGTGAAATCAGCCAGATATATGAATAGATACATCTATGTATCTATAGATATATCTATCTATAAATATATTTATAGATAGATATACAATAGAAAGGCCAATGTTTCTAAAGCTACTTTCACACTTACGTTTTTAGCAATCCGTCGCAATCTGTCGTTTTGGGAAAAAAACGGATACTGCAAATGTGCTCGCAGGATGCGTTTTTTACCCATAGACTTGTATTAGAGACGGATCGCGACAGATGGCCACACGTCGTGTCCATTGTGCAACGGATCCTTCGTGTTTTGGTGAACCGTCAGCATAAAACAATGTTCAAGTGAAGTTTTTTGTCCGTCGCATTCGCCCTTTTCTACCATGGCTGAAACTCCGCCCCCTCCTCCCCAGACTTCAGAATGGGCAGCGGATGCATTGAAAAACTGCATCCGCTGCCCACATCGTGCACAAATTTCACAACGTGCGTCGGTACGTCGGCCCGACGCATAGCGACGAACCCGTACCGAAACAAGTGTGAAAGAGGCCTTAATGAGCATTGAATTTTAAAAAAAGGGACAAAACAGCCGGGGGCCAATATTTGTAGCCTGCCATGAATATCAGCCCGCAGCTGTCTGCGTAGCCTTTACTGGCTATTAAAATAGGGGGACCCCCCAAAAAATGACGTGGGGTCCCCCTATATTTTATAGCCAGAAAGGCTACACAGACAGCTGCGGGCTGATATTCATAGCCTAGAGAGGGGCCATGGATATTGCCCCCCCCTCCTCCCGGCTACAAATACCAGTCCGCAGCCACCCCAGAAATGGCGCATCTGTAAGATGCAACAATTCCGGCACTTAGCCCCTCTCTTCTCACTCCCGTGTAGTGGTGGGATATGGGGTAATAAGGGGTTAATGTCACCTTGCTATTGTAAGGTGACATTAAGCTGGGTTAATAACGGAGAGGCGTCAATAAGACGCCTATCCATTATTAATCCAATAGTAGGAAAGGGTTAATAAAACATACACACATTAGGAAAAAAGTATTTTAATATTATTCATTTAACCATACTTACCATACTTCAGCGCCTGCAAAAAACCTAAAATAATAAACTGTATACTACCTGTCTGCCGTAGTCCAATTAATAACGAGAGTCCCACGACAATCTCCCCTATAGAACAGTGACATCGGGTGATGTCACTGCTCTATAGGACCCTCAGTGACACACTGACAGGAGACAATGGCTCCTGCAGTGCATCACTGAGGTTACTATAGTTCAAAGTCTTACTTTATAGCAATCGCTGCGTGGGAAAATTTCTCACACAGCAATGCCAAAAGTGAGACTAGGGACTATTTTTTTTACAGCGATGGAGGAATACAGTGCGGAATGATACCTTCCTACTGTCATTGTGTTCCTGGAGCCCCTGGAGAGCGGTCGCATCAGCTGATGCTGCTGCTCTCCACGGGATATCGTCGTGGGACTGTCGTGGACTTCTGCGGACAGGGAGTATATTGGTTGTTTGTTATTTTCATATTTTTTTACAGATGACACTGGCTTCGGGGAACAAAGTGACAAGTAATGGTGAGTATGAACTCTATGTTTAATGTACTGTATGTTTGTATGTATGTACTGTATGTAATGTATGAATGTATTGTATGTAGTATGTAGATAGTATGTATGTATGTATGTAGTATGTATGTAGTATGTATGTATGATGTATGTATGTAGTATGTATGTAGTATGTACGTATGTATGTAGCATGTATGCAGTATGTATGTAGTATGCATGCATGTAGTATGTATGTAGTACGTATGTAGTATGTATGTGGTATGCATGTATGATGTATGTATAATGTATGTAGTATGTATGTAGTATGTATGTATGATGTATGTATGTAGTATGTATGTATGTATGTATGATGTATGTATGTAGTATGTATGTAGTATGTATGTATGTAGTATGTATGTATGTAGTATGTATGTAGTATGTATGTATGATGTATGTATGTAGTATGTATGTATGTAGTATGTGTGTAGTATGTAGTATGCATGTAGTATGTATGTAGGATGTATGCATGATGTATGTATTTAGTATGTATGTAGTATGTATGTAGTATGTATGGTTTTTTTTCATTCAACACATTAGCTAGATGATGGGACTACTACTGTCCCATCATTGGCGAATGTGTCAATCACTGTCATTGTAGTAGGCATCGTCTGATGGGACATGTAGTTCCATTGGACGATGCCTGCACACACGCACAGAGCCCCGACATGCCACACAGAGCCCCGGCACACACGCACAGAGCCCCAGCACGCCGCACAGAGCCCTGGCAGCCCGCACAGAGCCCCGGCACACACGCACAGAGCCCCAGCACGCCGCACAGAGCCCTGGCAGCCCGCACAGAGCCCCGGCACACACGCACAGAGCCCCAGCATGCCCGCACAGAGCCCCGGCAGCCCGCACAGAGCCCCGGCACACACACACAGAGCCCCGACACACCGCACAGAGCCCTAGCACGCCGCACAGAGCCCCGGCAGGCCGCACAGAGCCCTGGCAGGCCACACAGAGCCCCGGCACACACGCACAGAGCCCTGGCATGCCCTCACAGAGCCCTGGCACACACGCACAGAGCCCCGGCACGCAGCACAGAGCCCCGGCACACACGCACAGAGCCCCGGCAGGCCGCACAGAGCCCCGGCACACATGCACAAAGCCCTGGCATGCCCTCACAGTGCCCCAGCACACACGTACAGAGCCCTGGCACGCCCGCACAGAGCCCCGGCACACACGCACAGAGCCCCGGCAGCCGCACAGAGCCTCGGCACACACGCACAGAGCCCCGGCACACACGCACAGAGCCCTAGCATGCCCGCACAGAGCCCCGGCACACACGCACAGAGCCCCGGCAGCCGCACAGAGCCCCGGCAGACACGCACAGAGCCCCAGCACACACGCACAGAGCCCTGGCACGCCCACACAGAGCCCCGGCACACACGCACAGAGCCCCGGCACACACGCACAGAGCCCCGGCAGCCCGCACAGAGCCCCGGCACACACGCACAGAGCTCTGTCATGCCGCTCAGAGCCCCGGCACACACGCACAGACCCCCCCACGGTCACGCAAAGACCCCGCCGCACACACACAGACGCAGTCTCCGCCCACGCACCGCCCACACTCCATTATAGTGCATCATTGCACTATAGAAACTTCCAATTCCGGTATCCGATATCGCAAAAGTATCGGAACTCGGTATCGGAATTCCGATACAGGGAATATCGGCCGATACCCGATATTTGCAGTATCGGAATGCTCAACACTAGCTGTGATATATATCAAAATAGGGTGCCAGCAATTCAAAAGGGACAGAATATTAAATGATTGTATGTATATGAAGGGTTTGTCTGATGCTTACAGAAATTGTGTATACTATGAAGTCCTATTCGAGCGCCCCATATTGCATTTCACGTAAATTGCTTTCTCAAGAGATGTTGCTTACATGTCCTCTCCTGTAGCCTTATATTCAAAGCATGTCAGGAGAAACTATTTCCGTCATGTTAATGGAGCAGACCTGCAATGTCTTGAAGCCTTTGCAGGTACAATAAGTCAATAGGGCTAGTGCACATGTGCTTGTTTTCTTAAAGTCTACAGGAGGGAGCCATACTGTGTATGATATAAGGCAATAAATTCGAATTGTAGCAGATTTGCCTTTCTGTAGCTTGATTCCTTACATAAACATAAAACCAGCCTACTATATATTTATATTTTTAACCCTGTAAGTAATATTATTACAGCAATTATTTTTATAAAATGTACTAAAATCAATGCGTACAACGATAGTTTAAGCCCCTCAACAAAAAATCTAATCATGTTTCATGTCTCCATATTTGTATCATTTAGAGTGCCTCTTCACAGTTGTTATCCACTAAGTATCCATTTAGTAACAGAACAAATAACAAAAAATGTTCCTTCTTTAATGGCTGAAAATTAAGGCATGTTTTAATTTAATTGTGTTTTTTTGTTCGATATAATGATTCTGCAGTTTGAGCCAAGATTATACAAACAGTCCAGATAAGATAAAAGAGATTTTTAGTCTATCATTGTTATGGCCCCTTTCTTCTAAAAAGTGTCAATGCCAAATTGTTTTCGTAATTAATGAATCAAGCTTGACATTTACATAAAAAACATGAGTCATAATTAACTTGATGATAGCATATATTAAGTTATTATAACTATGGAACTTATTGTTAAAACGTTTAGACTTTTAGCTCGTCATCTATGGAATTACCATCTATATATTCATATTTGTTGACTTGAATGAGTTTAGAAAGAAGGTTCAGCCACTTTTCTCAAAAAAGAGAACCATTTTTGTTCATAGGGTAAGCTTGGTATTGCAGCTTCTTACCAATCTAATCAACTGAATGAAGCTGAATTGCAATACCAGAGGCAGTTCTTGGGCAAGAGGTTTTTTTTCTGAAGAGTGGATGTGACAGCAGCACCGAGAGCATATCCACGCCAACTTATTGAAGCGTTCAGCTGTACATGATCCAGACACTGGATACCATATTCTCATATTCTATATGTGGCCTCACAAGTGATTTATAAAGGGCTAACAATGCATTGGGATCAAGGGTACCACAGTATGTGGTTCACAGGCGTGACTACTTTTCCTGCCCGAACATAGTAACATAGTAACATAGTTAGTAAGGCCGAAAAAAGACATTTGTCCATCCAGTTCAGCCTATATTCCATCATAATAAATCCCCAGATCTACGTCCTTCTACAGAACCTAATAATTGTATGATACAATATTGTTCTGCTCCAGGAAGACATCCAGGCCTCTCTTGAACCCCTCGACTGAGTTCGCAGACAATGCCAGGTGTGCACTTCACAACACCTTCAGTGTAAAGATCCACATAAATGCTGATATATGGACCAGTAAGCACAGGCAGGGACATTATATCTCTCTAACTGCCCACTGGGTAAATGTTGTGGAGGCTTGGACTGAGGCATAAGCATTTTGGTGCATGTCATACCACCACCAAGGATTGGTGAATGTTTTTGGATATTTTTCTGTCCATGTTGCCTCCTTCTCATACTCCGCTTCCTCCACCGCCTCATCATCTGGTCAGCATAACACTTGCACTACCAACTTCAGCACAGCCAGGGGGAAATGACAGCAGACTATTGTGAAGCTCATCTGTTTAGAGGAAAAATACTTTGCCGCAAAAGAGATGTGGAAGGGGTTCAAAGAACAGAGAGATATGATTTTTTGGTGTCGCTAAATTTCAAGCCCAGCCTAGTTGTGTAAAATAATAAGCAAAATCTTGTCGCAGCTCTGGGCCTAGCCAGTTTGATGCACATCCCTTGCATGGCACATGTGCTGAATTTGGTGGCATGGAGCTTCCTTAAAAAGTACACAGATATATCAGGGCTGCTACCGAAAGTGCGGGACTTCTGTGCACACTTCTGTCATTCTCACTCTGCTGCTGCTCGCCTGTCAGCATCACTTCTGCCTTCCAGCTCACAGCCTCATATGTGACGTACCTACCAGGTAGAACTCCACCTTGGAAATGCTGCAGAGACTGTGCGAGCAGCAGGCGATACTGGAGTTACTGGGATTTGCTCTGTGAAACAACACCACTTGCATGCAGGACATTTGTGCCGTGTTGCACTGATTCGAGTACTCCATGAACATAGCTAATGACGTCATTATTATTGTTATTATCCCACTTCTATTCCACCTAGAAAAAAACGCTTCAGGCGATGATGAATAAGGTGGTCACACAGGAGGAAGAGGAGGAGGAACAGGGACCATTCACACCATTATCAGGCCAGTCATCCGCACATGGCTCATCGGATGAGTTCCTGTGCCAATAGCAGCCAGGTACACAACTGTCCAGACAATTGACATTTTTGGAGGATAAGGAGGAGGAACTGTGTTCACAGCAGGGTGGTGCTCAAAGCAGCTCATGGGCATCACTGGAGCATGGCTGAGGGGATACTGAGGACGCAGATGATACACCTCTCACTAAGGACAGCTTGTCATTTTCTCTGGGTAGCCTGGGACATATGAGCTAAAACATGCTGCTGTGCCTGTGCAATGGCCAGCGAGTTACCAGGATTGTTACAAGTGCTGATTACTGGGTTGCCATCCTGCTGGATCCCCGCTACAAATACAGTGTGCCATCCTTACTTCCATCACTGGAGCATGATCAGAAAATGTGGAAATACAAGCACACACTGGTAGATGCACTCCTGACCATATCCTCACCTGACAGTAAGGGCTCAGTGGAAGCATAAGGCAAATGAGGAGGCAATGTAGCTGGGTTGTAGCACAAACATGGAAACCTTTCTCAGCATGCCATAACATCTAGCAACACCATCTGATATGATACCTGTGACAAGAGTATTGTCAGAAAAGTGTGCTTAGCATGGCAGGGGGATGTGATCACAGGCAGGCTCATCCACCTGCCCACAGCCAACAAGAGCAAGGTCACAATTATTAAAATGAACCAGGCATGGATCCCACATGACTTGTCCATACCTTTAGCTGTATAAAGAAGTATACCAGCTGTACTCAGCCATTGTTCCATTCCACCGCAATTTGTTCATTCTGTTTGCCGTTCTCAATGTTTTGCAGATGACAGCGTGGCAAACAACGGATGTTTGGGTCCATTATTCATCTGAATGGAGTCCCGGTTTGGGTACTGTTCTGGTACCCGAACCAAATTTTTTTTTATGTTCATCCAAACCCGCCGGATCCGAACATCCACGGGTACGCCCATTACTAGTTCTCTGTGATACCTTGCAGCTTTGACATCCCAAAGTCTATCCTTGCCTATCATGTGGTTTCTCAGATCTTGACCTACTGATGGGGACAGTATTTGTAAAATTCCCTATTGAAAGAATGAAAGTCTTCACTTTCCACTCTCTAATTATTTTCCTTTCCACATCCCACCTGCTGGACAGAAGTAAAGAAGTAAATATGAGCACCAAGTGCCTCAGCTTCCCCTGCTTCCCTGGCATTAGATATCTTTAGAAATTCAAATTCACTGATTTCAATACATTTTCCTCCAACATTTCATATGTGGCAAATAAATTTGCACTACGCTCAAAACTCAAAACTTTGTAATTTCTTAGAAAATTACATGTGGGGGAGAAGAGAGACAAAGGACCTTGCTGGCCATAAGACCTCACACTCTGCAGGTTAAATTGAGAGAAAATACTCCACTTTAAGAGCTTAGATTGTGCAGACGAGAAAGAGAGTACGTTACTCAGTGACTCTGGAGATGGAAAATGACTCCGCCGTACAAGCTGTGCTCCACAGCTGTTCTGTGATGGGGAACAGAAATTCATGAGAATTTAGGAGATTCAACTCAAACTCGATCCTACGTGGATCATCTCTGCTTAGCATTCCTGTAAACAGAGATCAATGTGTTCCAGAGGAGCAGACCCCAGAGCATGACTGACAGTTTGTACAGCATAGTTAGTCTTTCTCTCCCTTTTTCTCTCTTATTTGTCGGTAATCAGTGGCTTTTCAGTATTCAGATTTGCAGAAATTATTTGACTAAAATCAAATTTTGGGATAAAATGTGGTGAACTTGTAAAATTTGAATTTCAGATGGTCAACTCATCTCTACTTATCTGCTAACATTCTAAAACTGTAACATCAAGGATTTACATATGACATCTAAATTGGTTTTTACATAGATGCTGTTTATTAATGTCTATAGAGTTGTCAGCAGTATTTTTGTAATTGAAATCAAACAATTTTTTAAATAAAAGATGGAATTTCACATAGAAAAATGACTATAAAATCCATACTGAAAATGTCTTGCATAATGTTTTTTTTTCACAGCTCCTTGTCCACCCTTCCATAAAATGTGTAATGATGCTGTAACATGTATACCAGAGTCTCACTACTGTGATGGATTGCCTGATTGCCCAGATGGTTCAGATGAATATAACAGCACATGTGGTAAGAGAAAAACTGCAAGGATCCATGTCATTGAACTAGGGACTATTTTATTGCATTTTATTTTTTTTTGCTCTCTTTCTCTGTAGCAATAGGTGTAATCTTTCTTCTGAAAGTTAATACTGATGATTAGATAATATAAAATTCATAGAAGAAGATCATACTTGCTGTTTATTAAAGGCTATATGTTAGAGATGAGCAAATCACTTTGAATATAAAAAAAAATTCAAATTCAATAGAATCCAAATTTTTGGCCATTTAATTTGTCCAAAGTCAGCAGATTAGTGTCTGACAAGCATTTTGCTGGATTCAGAAAGGCAAGAAAAGACATAGAGAAATAAAAAATGGGTATATAATATTTCTCCAGCCCTCACCTGTCTTCACTGATTCAGCCACCGATGCAGGATTCACGTGGCCATCTTTGATGTCTTCTGATGCTTAGTATTTTTGGCCTTTCCTGCCCTAAGTAGACAAGAGACAGGAGACACCGAAGATGCCAGTTGCCAGAAGATGTCAAATAACGCTTGTTTGCAGATTTTTTATAATGCTCTGAGGTATGGTGAAAGCTTATAGCATAATAACAGACATTTCATTTGCGTCCAATAAATTCAATGTAATTTATTGGTTCTGGCCAAATTCAACTGAAATGCCAAAGTTTCAGCAGATTTGTTCAACATTACTACTACTACTACTACTACTACTACTGAATTCTATATGAAAAATAATGTGAGTACATATGAATAATAATCTTGGTTGTAATAGGAAAATTACTATTGACAGTTAATACTAACTAAATTTACTATGTAATAAGGCTAAGTTCACATTAGCGTTTGAGACCGTAGCGTCGTTCTGCGGACTTCTTTCCTTAAGCTGTGCCTACTTCCGCATGCATCCTGCGTACCTATGTTTAACATTGGGAACACAGGGACACACATTGTATGCGGATGCGTCTGCATGTGAAATTTTGACGTGCCCGCCGAATGCAAGAAAATGCAACATGTTGCTTTTGGCGGGCACATCAAAACGACACACACGGACGCATCTCCATACAACGCATGTCCCTGCGTCCCCAATGTTAAAGATAGGTACGCAGGATGCGTGTGGAAGTAGGCGGAACTAAGGAAAGAAGTCCACAGCACCACGCTGTGGACTCAAACACTAATGTGAACCCGGCCTAAAGCTGTATCAAGTGTTTTCCCATGCTTAGATACTTCTCTAGGTTCTCCATTTTTCACTTACAGTAAATGTCATAACATGCATGGGACATGGAGATTACAGCTGCACCAAGGACAGAGACTATTATGTGAGACTAACAGATTACAGGCACTCAATATATGTTGCTTACACATTGTAGTGTGCAAAGGTTTTAATTTGCTGTGGTAAAAATGCTGCAAAATAAGATAGCTTTAGAAAAATAAGGTATGGTATTAACAACTTATTTTTATCTATGAACAAAATGCAAAGTGAATGAACAAAAGCAAAATCTAAATCAGATCAATATTTGGTGTGACCAGCCTTTGCTTTAAGAACTGCAACAATTATTTTAGGTACTTGCATACAGTTTTTGAAGGAACTCAACAGGGAAATTATAACAAACTTCTTGGAGAACTAACAACAGATCCTCTGTGGCTGTAGTCTTGCGCAAATCCTTCTGTCTCTGTCGGTATTTCCAGACAGATGTTAGTATGTTGAGATAAGAGCTTTGTAGAAAATTCTTAATGACATTGTATATTCTTTATATTTGGAATACTTGTCCTGCTGCATAATAATTTTGGAGGCAGACATGCGCCTTCCTGATGGTATAACATGATGAATAAGATTTTGCCTGTATTCGTCAGCACGTAATCCCAGAAAGACTTGATACTGAGATCAAGGTTCTGTAAGGGCCATATCAACATTTTCAGGACTCCTTGTTCATTTTTTATGCTAAAGATACTTCTTAAAGACACTGGCTGTATGTTTGAGGTAGATGTTTTGCGGTAGAATAAATTTGAAGACAAACAGATACCTCCCTAATGGTATGTGCTAGGTGCCAGGATTCTCCTGCTGCACAGGGTAGATCCCAAGCCTTGCCTGCATCGGCGGTCTCTCATAAAGCTTTGGCCACTGCTGGTGCTGCTGAGCATAGACTTTGGTTCCAGCATCTTGCTCAGGCTCGTGCTATTCATTTGGTTACTGCTCACCCTACTGAGCTTGCTCATGATGTGGCGACGTCTCATTGCTGGTCGGTCGTCAGCTGCTCTTGTGATGTGGCAGCTCCGGATTGGTTCACGAGCAAGGTCCTGTCTGACTGGACAGATTTACCTATAAAATACTTTCAGAGGTGCATGCCTGTGCGCTAGTAGCAACCTCTTTCCATGTGAAATTGAGATATTGCTACAGTGTGGTTTTTGTCAGCATGTGCTCAAAATTGGTGGTCAGCCGTTAGAATTCCGGCAACTCCCGAGAGGAGTTGGTTGAGTGCTGCTGCTGACTGCTTGACCACTGTTTGCTACTATCCCCGTTAGTGGGCTTCAATCCCATGTGAGGGTAACAGGGATTGTGTCTAGCGTCATGTATTCTTTGTTACTGTGTGTGAGTGACAGCTCTATTGCAGAGCTTCTGCTTTGTTACTGTGTGCGAGGGACACAGCTCTACAGCAGAGCATCTATTCTGTTTCTGTGTGTGACTGACACAACTTTGTGTGCTGTTCACTGAGTGATGTGTAACTCAGTGCGAGCAAGCAATCGCTCGCTATGTGTTCCACCATTGTTCACATTAGCTCCAGTTTTACATCTCTGCACGGTGGACCCTGGGTTGCGATTGCTCTTCTTTATTAAATTTATACAGTGCAATCAGCCAACCATAGCAGTATGGCATGATGGATAAGTGTCTACCTGTATTTATCAGCATTAGGGCATTTAAATCGAACTAGTGCAATGTGAAACAACATTGCATTACACTCTGATCAAGGTAAGTAAATAAATCAGTGATCAGTTTTATTCTCAGTTTGGATTGAACTGAGAAAAAACTTACAGCGTGCTGTGATTGTGAGAATCAGATCTCATTTGTCAATGCAAGTCAATGGGTGCGAGAAAAAAAATGCACGACACAAGCAACATGCGCATGCCATCTGAATTTTACACACACATCTCAAAGGAAAACCAACATTTAAACAGTCAAGCACAATAAGTTCTGAGCCAGAACCCTCTTAATAGTTAGACAGAATAGATTGAAAGTTCTCAGAGAGATATAATCAGTGCTTTGCGCACTGAAATGGTATGGGGTCCCACCTATTTTTAATAACCAGCTAAGGGAAAACAAACAGCTGGGGGCTGGTGTCATTCGTCTGCGAAGAGGCCAATAAACATGGAGCTTCCCAGACTATTAATATCAGCTCACAGCTGTCTGCTTAGCCATTACTGGTTATCTAAAATCCGGGACCACCCAAAAAACAGCTGCCAGCCAGAAAGTCTATGGAAATTTGCCCCTAAATGCACCAATTCTGTTCTTACCAATTGCCCTGGTGTGTTGACAATCGGGTAATGGCTTTGGAGTTGATGTCAGCTGTGTAATGTCCTATAATATCAAGTCCAGGGGTTAAAAATAGAGACACCCCCATTACTAACCCAGCAGTAAAAATAAATAAATACACACGAATAGAAAAGTCTTTAAATTTTACAAAACACTCCCTGTGGATTATTTGTTTATGGTAATAAATGGGTAAGAAAGTAATTGGCAAGGAGTGCTTATAATAATTAAAGGACTTCTAACTGTTGACCCCAAAACCATTACCCTGATTGCCCACACACCAGGGAAATCGAGAAGAGCCGAGGCTCAGTGCCAGAATTAGCACATCTAGTGGATGCGCCATTTCGAGGGCAGCTGAGGACTGGTCTTTTTAGGTTGATGTTAAAAAAGCATTGCATGCAGATTGCATACGCATGTCATACAGATGCTAGGAGAGAAAAATTGCAGTGCATTGTACTTGTATGACAATCACAAGACACTCATCCTACTTTTCTGGATCAACATCAGACCGAATTTTTTTAAACACTAATGTGACTCCAGCTTTAAGAAGTTCATTAATCCTGACCAAATCCCTAACTCCATTTGCTGAAATGAAGCCCTAAATGTGCAAGGAACCTCTACCATGCTTCATTGTTGCTTGGAGACAGTCATCATTGTACCATTCTCCAACCCTTCACGAACAAACTGCCTACTCTTTCTGTCAAATATGTAGTGCATATTTTAGTCATGTGGAATTGCTTTCATGTCAAAAGTATGTTTTTTGGCCGCAATTCTTCCATGAAAACCAATTCTGTGCAGACTTCTTTGAATAGTAATTGGACTTAGCTCAGTCCCACTGGTTGCTGTCAGTGCTAATTGTACTACTGGACATCTAATTTCAAAGGGGAGAAAGCATGACATTACTTTTTTCTTCTGAATTAGGATTCTTTGGGCAACTAGTTCATCTACAGTCCTCAAAATTGCCCATTTCTTTGTGTACTCAATGGTGAGAAGTGCAAGCCATTATGTATCCATGATACAGTATCATCAGGGAGGAGCGTGATTGGCTCTAATTTTCTTCACGCAGCCAGACAATGACCCCAAGTGCACAGTCAATGTCACAAAGATTACAGCATTATTGAATCTGTGAGGGATGACATGAAGAGAGAAAAAAAGGCATTTTGCAGAACATTTGTGGGTAGTTCTCCAAGATGTTTAGAACAACCTCATTATCAAGTTCTTTCAATAACTGTGGGCAAGTGTACCCAGAAAAATTGATGATTTGAACTTATTTTGAAAACAAAGGATTTTGACACCAAAAATGGATTTGATTTAGATGTTTCTTTTGTTCACTCGCTTTGCCTTTTGTTAATTGCTAAACATATTTTAACACTTTTATTTTAGAAAGAATTCTTACCTTGGAGCATTTTTTTTCCACATTTGTCTAAAACGTTTGCACTATACTATACATGGAATCAAATATGTATAGAATGTTTTTGATTATTCTATTATTTTAATAAATAGGCACAATGGCTACATTGTTATGACACATGAGTACTTCATTTATCCCCCACCTACAATTTCAAAACCATCACCTTATACCAGCACTGTAGACTTCCAAAGTAAAGTGACATTTATTTTTAGCTTTAATTTTCAAAACCCTGATGCTAATCTTCTTTAATGCTGTGCGAGATTTTGTTTTGATTGGCAATACATTGTGGCACTTATGATTTTTTAAATTGTATTTTACTACATTTTTTATTAGAAAGCAAGGTGACAAGCATAAATAATAATAATAATAATAATCTTTATTTATATAGCGACAACATATTCCGCAGCGCTTTACAGTTTAGCAGTTTCAAACACAACAGTCATAAGTAACAACGTTAACAATACAATAATTAAAGCGAAATAAAACAACCCTGCTCGTGAGAGATTACAATCTAAAATGAGGTGGGGAGATACAAAGCACAGGTGTGTATTTACAATGATGTATTTACAATGATGGTCCAGCCATCTTCAGGGGGTGGGGGATAGATGGGGATTAGGGTTAAGCGACCTTTACTTTTATAGGATTGGGTCGGGTTTCACGAAACCCGACTTTTTCAAAAGTCGGGTCGAGTGAAATCGGCCGATCCTATAAAAAAGTCGTGGTCGGGGTCGGCCGAAACTCGAAACCCAATGCAGTGCATTGGGTTTCCAATGGTTCCCAGGGTCTGAAGGAGCGGAAACTCTCCTTCAGGCCCTGGGATCCATATTTAAGTGTAAAATAAAGAATTAAAATAAAAAATATCGCTATACTCACCCTCGGACGCACCCTGGTACTAACCGGGAACCTTCCTTCCTTCGAATCAGCCCTTCCAGGACCTTGCGGTGACGTCGCGGTGACGTCACGGCTTGTGACCGTTCGCGCGACCAATCACCAGCCGCGACGTCACCGCGACGTCACCTAAGGTCCTGGAAGGGCTGATTCTTAGGAAGGAAGGCTGCCGGAAAGAAGCAGGGCGCGTCCGAGGGTGAGTATAAACCTAATAGGAATATACTCACCCTCGGACGCGCCCTGCTTCTTTCCGGCAGCTTTCCTTCCTAAGAATCAGCCCTTCCAGGACCTTCGGTGACGTCGCGGTGACGTCGCGGCTTGTGATTGGTCGCGCGAGCGGTCACATGGGCGGCCGCGCGACCAATCACAAACCGCGACGTCACCGCGACGTCACCGCAAGGTCCTGGAAGGGCTGATTCGAAGGAAGGAAGGTTCCCGGTTAGTTCCAGGGCGCGTCAGAGGGTAAGTATAGCGATATTTTTTATTTTAATTCTTTATTTTACACTTAAATCTGAATTCCGATACCAATTCCTGATATAAACATATCGGGAATCGGTATCGGAATTCCGATTCCAGATTCAGAAGATCGCCGACTTCATGGCCGACCCCACACAGGGGTCGGGTCGGGTTTCATGAAACCCGACTTTGCCAAAAGTCGGCGACTTCTGAACATTGCCGACCCGTTTCGCTCAACCCTAATGGGGATAGTGAATGGGCTACACACACACAAATATAAAATGAGTTTGATTAGTGAACATGATCGGCCGCACTGAACAAATGTGTTTTGAGCGAGCGCCTAAAACTATGCAAATTGTGGATGGTCCTAATATCTTGGGGTAGAGCATTCCAGAGGATTGGTGCAGCACGGGAGAAATCTTGGAGTCGGGAGTGGGAGGCATGGATGAGTGCAGAGGTTAGTTGGAAGTCATTTGCAGAACGCAGCGGTCGGTTAGGCCGATAGACAGAAATGAGGGAGGAGATGTAAGGGGGTGCCGCACTGTGAAGAGCTTTGTGGGTGAGAACAAGTACTTTGAATTGTATCCTGTAATGAATGGGCAGCCAGTGTAATGACTGGCAAAGAGCGGACGCGTCCGAGTAACGATTAGCCAGATAGACGACCCTGGCTGCTGCATTAAGGATTGACTGGAGAGGGGAAAGTCGCGTGAGGGGGAGGCCAATTAATAGAGCATTGCAGTAGTCCAGACGGGAGTGGATTGGGGCGACAGTGAGGGTTTTTGTTGTTTCCATGGTGAGAAAAGGGCGGATTCTAGAGATGTTCTTTAGGTGTAAGTGGCACGAGAGGGCAAGAGATTGTATATGGGAGGTGAAGGAGAGATCAGAGTCAAGCATAACACCCAGACAGCGCGCCTGCTGCCGGGGTGTTATTATGGTGCCACCCACGGAGAGGGAAATGTCAGATTAGGGAGGTTAGTAGATGGCGGGAGCAGAAGTTCAGTTTTGGAGATGTTGAGTTTCAGATAGAGAGCGGACATGATGTTTGAGACTGCAAACAGACAATCAGTGGCGTTCTGTAGTACAGCGGTGGTAAGGTCAGGGGATGACGTGTATAGTTGTGTGTCATCAGCATAAAGATGATCCTGAAAGCCAAATCTGCTGATGGTCTGTCCAATTGGGGCCATGTAGAGGGAGAAGAGAAGGGGGCCAAAGACTGAGCCCTGAGGTACCCCGACAGTGAGAGGAAGGGGAGAGGAAGTGGAGCCAGAGAACAGAACACTGAAGGAGTGGTCAGAGAGGTAGGAAGAGAACCAGGAGAGAGCAGTGTCCTTAATGCCAAGTGACTGGAGCCTAGAGAGTAAGAGAGGGTGGTCAACAGTGTCAAAAGCTGCAGAAAGGTCGAGAAGAATGAGCAGAGAATGGTCACCGTTACTTTTTGCTATCAGAAGGTCATTGGTCACTTTGATGAGTGCAGTTTCAGTCAAATGTAGGGGGCGGAAACCGGACTGTGAAGGGTCTAGGAGGGAGTGAGTGGAGAGGTAATGGGTAAGGTGGGAGTATATCAGACGCTCCAAGAGTTTAGAGATGAAGGGGAGATTAGAGACCGGTCTGTAGTTATTTGGGCAGGATGGGTCGAGAGCGTTTTTCTTTAGTAATGCAGTAATGATAGAGTGTTTGAAGAAGGAGGGGAAAATGCCAGAGGAGAGGGAGAGAGGTGTGAGGGAATGGGGTCGGTGGTGCATGTAGTCAGACGAGAAGAGGAGAGGAGCCTGGAGACTTCTTCTTCTGTGATGGGATCAAATGTGGAGAGTGAGCCAGGGCTGTTTCACTCTGTGTTTGTAGGTTCTGAGGGTGTGGGGCCCTACTTGGTCAGGGGTGCTTCTAAGAGTGTCATTGAAGTGATGTACAGCCAGATCAGGACAGGAAAAATAAGTGATTGGGGACAATGATGAGTGTAGGGAGTCTGAAAGCATAACCATCCCTGCATTTTTATGCTATTTACCATCAGATTAAATAATTGATAATTTTAAAGTTATGACTTTTATGGAGTAAGTAATACTGAATATACTTATTTTAATTGTTTTTACTTTTAATTAAAGTAATGGGAAAAAAGTTGTGATTTTAATTATTATATGTTAGGGATTTTTATATACTATTTTAAACTTATTCAAATCGATTCGGGGACTTGAACCTGAGATCGTTTGTTATTTGGTGTAATACAGTACAATATAATTTTGTAAAATAACAATAACTTCTAGTAAGCCCCCTGTCTGCCATCACAGCACATCGGCAAAGCAACCTACAGTAATGTAGGCCGCAGAAGGCTTTATAGTTAAACTGCTGTATTTTGAGCAATCCTAGATTGTGAAAGGTGCATATTGGTGTCAGATGTATAACATAGGAGGAAACCACACCATATGGAGTGAGCTTTGCTCCTGCTACTCCTTTACTCACTTAAATCTAGCATATCACATATAGATGTGCGTCACATGCCAGGTTGGGTTAGCAAATAAATAGCTCTTTCCTATTGTTAAAATCTGACACATACTGTATAATGGTCCTATGTGCAGTTACAACCAACATTATTCAACCCAAATTGCATATTAGATTAGCAATATTTAGAAATGCTTTCCATCGGTTGGATTCTCCAAATTCCATACAAAATATATATTATTGACTAGTGCAGTCTCCGAATTGCTTAGTCCTTTATGACAAGCATCTTTAACACATAGTAGAGCAGCTTCCGGCAGCATTCCTGAGAAATATTAGACCATTTCTCATGAGAAATGGCCTCTAGATCACTAATATTCTTGGATTTTCATGCTTCAATCACCTTCTCCAAATCCTAGCAAAGATTTTCTATGGTGTTCAAGACAAGATTCTTTGACGGCTATTCTAGAATCCTCAAGGATGTCTACTGAAATGAATACTGTACTTTATGGACTGTGGGGTATGATTGAGATTACTGTCCTGTTGGATGGTCCAATAATGCCCAAGCTTCAGATTCCTCAGAGTAAGGGAAGTGCCAAATGGCCATATAACTCAAACAGGGATACAATACTCCGACTGGCCGTTGGCTCTCCTCACCTGAGTATGACAGCATGTATTTCTATGCAGCTGTCAAGCTTGGGTAGCGACAGCTGCCGGCCAGTATAAGCATTGTGTTACGGTCCCTGACCAAGTTATACAAGCTTCTAACTCTACCCTAAGCATGACATTGTCTCCTAGGACTTCTTGATATTTGATTGAAGTCCTAGTAAATTACTCATTGCACTAAATTTGTAGTTTAAACCAAAAAAATCAAACTGTATTTGCTTAGACTTAACTAGAAAGCAAAAAATAAAATTTCAATATTTTACAAAGTATTATAATTTGAAAAATTAAGGTCACAGGTTATGTTGTTTTTCTTTTTACTAATGAAAGCAATTCAGAACTGCATTAGCTAAATAGCTGGGTAAAAAGGCAAGAAAAGAACATGGACAGGATAGAGAGATTATCTATATCAGAAGGCAGAGTCTTATCTTCTCTAAGGCTAGGTTCACATTGAGTCAATAGCAATGCGCTGACGGCATCCATTACACAGCGGCACTAACGCATGCATTATCGCACCCATTGACTGCCTCTATGTAGCGCATCACTAACGCATGTCATAATTAGCATGTGTTAGCGATGTGCCGTCATTCTGTGATGGACCCTCGGACGCTGTAGGCAGTGTTTCCAGGTCCATCACTGATAGCGTAGGAGGGGCATCTGTGCTATCGCGATCGCATAACGTGATCTTTAAAAGGTACTAGTGAGACGCCCAGGAGACCGGGATACCCAGCACCGGACCAATGGAGTCTGTCTCTTGAGGGGGATGTCACGGGTGGCTTGACCCGGTGCTGTGGCCTCAGGCAATGCACAGTGTAAGGGGTATCATGAGGGGACAGGCACTTACTTGATCAGCAGCAGGTTCTCCCAGCGGTGACGATCCCGATCCTGGATAGATGGCTATTGTCCAAATGAAAGACTGAGGCACTGAAACGTTTAACCAGTTTACTTTAACATAAAAGGATTTACAACCAGTCCTGTCACCAGAGTCTGTATGGGAACTCTGAGTTACTTTGACCCTGCCGGGGTCTTCGCCTCTTATTGTGCGCAATTTCTGTGTGGCCCTGCTGCTGTATGTGAACTGGCTGCCGGCCCAATCTGTCCCCTCCGGGTCCTGGTTCGACGGGCAACCCGAGTCCTTTTATCGGTTTACCCCCTCTGGGAGTACCGCTGAACTCTGTGTCTGTTGCTGCGTCCGGCCCTAGTGAAGCTGATATCACCTCACGTTTTTCCGGTTGCTGTATTATATATAATGAATACAGCCACGGATCCGGTATCCGTCTTTGCGCCTGTTCTGGGTAGTGATTAATGCTACCCGGTTCTCACAATGTCCTTTTTCTCTATCCCTCTTCTCCTCAGGCCGGTGATTTAGGCCTGGTAACAGTCACAGGGCTGTTAGAGATTCAATTGTATGACCTCTCACTTTCAGCTCCTTAGCCCAACTGCCATTTCTTCTCTCAGACCAGAATGGATCAAGGGGAGTCTCTGGAGCTCCCCCTTCTGGCCGGAGGTGGTAGTGCAGTCTTGCTATTTTAGTATTTGTACTTACTGTTAGTAACTATTTTTGTGGCAAATACCCCTAGGGGTGCCACATTCCCCCTTAGTTAAGAACAGTACTCCGGGACTGTGGGACAATAACATTTTGAAATAACAATTAATATGTACAGAGTCTTAAAAATGAAAAGTTACAAAAACCACTCAAGGAAACAAAAATAGAGTTCTGTAAAAAGTCACTTCAAATAGCGTCCATTAATACAGTTCTATCCTTGAAGGTATTAGGAAAGGCACTGTACTTAGTGTCCAGGAATTTAGTTCCATTTTTCCAACGGAGTTATCAATATAAAGTCTAAAGAAAGTTCAAAAAGAGCAAAAAGCAAAGTTCAAAAAGCAGTCTTTCCGGAGCTTTGATTTAGTGCCTCCGGGCTGATAAAAAGTTCAAGAATATGCAATAAGTTCATACAGACAAGTCTCTGTAGGCACTGGGCTTAAACGTTGCAGACTGATAACAATGACTATACTACATTTTCTGTTTAACTATATACGGCATAACATATATACAATTCACATTATGAGCTTTATAGTTGGTAATCTGCATACCTGGCCGGTAATTGACCCTGGGTACTACGCTGTGATCTACGTAATAGCGGTGTCTCTTCATGTGGTGTACTACTGTCTACTGCGGATGTAGTATCTGCCCGCTCTGCTAAAGATAATTCCACGACTATGGAGTTGGCAAGTCCACCGTGAATGGGATTACTCTGACCAGGAATCTGTTCTTCCTGGCCTGGAACCTCCTGTAGTACGGGGTCAGCCTCTTCCTGTCTTGGGACTTCTGGTATTGGGTTCGGTGTTGGGTAAAAGGCCACCATGGGAACCACTACTGCACCATGGTATGTTAGTAGAGTTTTGGGAAAGTCTCCTATACAGGTGTGATACACTTCCTCTTCTTTTTCCTTTACTGGTTGAACCTGTATGGGTTGAATAACTTCTGGTTCTGGCTGGACAACGTCTGGCTCTTTCAATGCTTCCGGACATAATTTAAGATTGTCTCTTGACACTAGTACAGATGATAAGCCTCCGTTTTTGCTAATGAGACACATTTTAGGATTATCCACTCTTGTTGGTAAAACTGTGTAGGGTACGGCTTCCCACTGATTGTCCAGTTTATTGGTTCGACGATTTCTCTTGAGCACTTGGTCACCCGGTCTTAATGGGGTCGCTAGAGCATTCTGGTTGAAAGTTCGCTCTTGTCTTTCTCTAGTTTGCTGAAGGCTTCTTTCCACACTCTCTTGCACTTGGCGATACTGCTTTTGCCGTATGATATCCCAATTGGAGTCTTGAACTTCTGCGTCTGGTTTCAGAATTCCCATTTCTAGATCGATTGGTAATTGGCCGGGTCTTGCACGCATAAGGTAAGCTGGGGTGCAGTTGGTGGAGCTCACCGGGACATGATTATACAGATCCACCAAGTCAGGCAATTTCTCTGGCCATTGATTCCTTTCTGTCTCAGGTAAAGTCTTTAGTAGGTCTATTACAATATGGTTCATCTTCTCGCATAAGCCGTTTGTTTGTGGATGATAGGCCGTCGTCCGGATCTTTTTGCAACCATACATATTACAGAATTCTCTGAAGATCTCTGATTCAAAGGCTGTACCTTGGTCGGTGAGAACCTGTTCCGGATATCCATGGGGTCTACAAAAGTACGTTTGGAACGCTTTGGCTGCTGTTTTTGCTGTCAGATCTTTTACGGGTACTACTACCAAGAAGCGTGAATAATGGTCCACGATGGTCAAGGCATAGACATAGCCGGACCGGCTTGGTGTCAACTTCACATGGTCCATGGCTACAAGTTCAAGTGGTTGTTTGGTGATTATGGGCTGCAGTGGTGCTCTTTGGTTCTTTTGATCGTTTCTTCTGAGGTTGCACGGGCCACAATTTCTGCACCACTGTTCGATTGATTTTCTCATCCCGACCCAATAAAATCTTTCTCTTAGAAGTACTTCTAACTTTTTCCAACCGAAGTGACCAGCACCATTATGGTAAGCTTCGAGGACCATCTTCACATCTTGTTTAGGCACAATAATCTGCCAAACCAATTCATGTGTTTTCGGATTGGTGTATCTTCTACAGAGCTTCCCTTGATACAGGAACATTTTGCCACTCTCTTTCCAGAGTTGATGCGTCTCTTCTGGGGCATCCTCATCGGGATATGCACTTTGCTCAGTCAACAGTTCTTTCACCAACTTCACAGCCGGATTGCTGTCTTGGGTGTCAGCCCATCTATGGTGTGCTAACGGATTAAAATTCACCTCTTGTTGTTTCTGATAGGTACTTGACTGATGATGTTTTGCCTTGGGACGATGGAAGGCTGGTAGTTCAATTTCTTCAAGCTCCCCCGTTTCCTCTTCTACATCTCTCAAGTGTGGCATCCGGGATAGGGCATCGGCATTTCCATTCTTGCGACCTGCTCGATACTTGATTATGAAGTTGTAATTAGATAACCGGGCTATCCATCGCTGTTCTAACGCACCTAATTTGGCTGTGTCCAGGTGGGTCAACGGATTGTTGTCAGTATAGACAATAAATTCTGCAGCGGCCAGATAGTGTTTGAAACGCTCCGTCACAGCCCAAACTACTGCCAGTAGTTCCAATTTGAAGGAGCTGTAATTTTCTGAATTTCTTTCAGTAGGCCGGAGCTTTCTACTTGCAAAGGCGATGACTTTCTCCCGACCTTCTTGCTTTTGTGACAGCACCGCTCCTAGTCCCACATTACTGGCATCGGTGTAGAGGATGAAAGGTTTATGGTAATCTGGGTATGCCAGAACCTCTTCTCCGGTTAGTGCCTTCTTTAGTTGTTCAAAGGAGTCTTCCCTTTCGTCGTTCCACTGAAAAGGAGGGTTTCGGTTTGAAGGTTTCTTCGTCTGCCCTACCAAGGTGTCTTGCAAGGGTGCTGCCAACTTGGTAAATCCTTTTATAAATCTGCGATAGTAACCCACCAATCCCAGGAATTGTCTCACTTCTTTTGCGCTGGTAGGTCTTGGCCAATCCCTTATGGCGCTTATTTTCTCGGGATCTGGTGCTACTCCCTCCGAACTCACGATGTGTCCCAGGTACTGTACCTTTGGCTTGAGAAGGTGACATTTGGATGGCTTGACTTTCATGCCATACCTGGATAAGGCTTCGAACACTTCTGCCAGGTCTATTAAGTGTTGTTCGTAAGTCTTTGAGTAGACGATCACATCATCTAGGTACAGGAGGACGGTCTCGAAGCTCTTGTGTCCGAGGCAGCATTCCATCAGCCGCTGGAAGGTACCGGATGCGTTGCAGAGTCCGAACGGCATGCGATTAAATTCACATAGACCCATTGGTGTGGTGAATGCCGTCTTTTCCTTATCTCTCTCAGCCACAGGGACTTGCCAATACCCGCTTGTTAAGTCTAAGGTGGAAAAATAATTAGCAGATTTCAAAGCAGTTAAGGACTCTTCTATCCTAGGCAAGGGGTAGGCGTCTTTATGGGTGATGTTATTAATCTTCCGGTAGTCTACGCACGTTCTCATGGTTCCGTCCTTTTTTTTGACAATCACTAGAGGGGCCGCCCAGGGGCTACAGCTGTCTCTTATTACCCCGGCCTGTTTCATTTCCCTCAGCATATCTTTTGCACATTGATAGTGAGCGGGCGGTATGGGTCTATATCTTTCTTTTATTGGGGGATGGTCACCTGTGGGGATTGTGTGTTCTACCCCTTCTATCCGTCCGAAGTCCAATGGGTGTTTACTGAAGACTTGTTCATATTCCGTCACTAGCCTATACACCCCTTGTTTTTGATGGGTAGGTGTTGAATTTATGCCCACGTGTAGCTGTTGGCACCAATCCTCCATTTCTCCATCTGAGCCATTGCCTTCCACCTGACAGGTCGGTTCTAAGGGCTCAATGATTGTGATGGCATTGTTGTCAACAGCATATAGCTTTGCCATTGTAGCATACCTTGGCAAAGTGACCTCTTCCTCTCCACAGTTCAAAAGTCGTACCGGCACTCGTCCCCGGTGTACCTCGACTATCCCTCGTGCTGTGAGTATAGTGGGCCTGCTGTCGGTGTACACTGGTTCTATTAAGGCTTGATAATCTCGTCCCTTAGTACCAATGGCTGCTCTACACCATACCAGCATTTCTGTTTTTGGTGGGATTACAATAGACGTTGGATCACTTACCCTCACACTGCCGATTTCTCCACCTGCAACTTCTACCTGTTGCCTTAACATCAATACTTTTATTTCCCTCCGGAGAACTCTCTGCTGGCAGGATTGGGCAGTTTCAGCAATTTGCTGTAAGACAGAAATGACTTCGGAAAAGCAGTTCTCTAACACATTCATTCCTATCAATACAGTTGGTTCACAGTTCTGCCGGTCAACATCAACAACAATTATACCCTGTTTCTTCAGTTCTACTTTATCAATCTTTATGGTCATCTCCCTGAATCCTAGTTTCGGTACCAACTTACCATTACTGGCCCATATATCTAGTTCAACATCAGAGGGCCCTTTATCAATATCTGCATCAGCCCAGTACCTCTTATAAAGGATATACGGTATAGATGAAATCTGGGAACCTGTGTCCAGCAAAGCGTTGAGGGGAATTCCGTCCAGCACGATCGGGATAATGGGTCGTCCTCCGATGTACCTGTCGTGCCAGGGTGTTGGGCCTTGAAAGTTCATTCCTGCGAAGCGGCCCGCATTCCCAGGGGATTCCCGTTTAAATCACAATCTCGTGCAAAGTGGCCTGGCTGCTGGCAACGGCGGCAAATGGGCTGTCCATCCGGTTGGTAGCGGTCGCGGGGTCGTCCTCTCCATGTCGGGTATCTCCGGGGTCTCATCCATGGAACATCCTCTCTACAGTTTGCCAACTCCATCTTGTGTCCTCTCATCTCCTGCATGGTTTTAGCCATTGAAGCAACAACATCAGCTAAAGAGTCAAGCTTTTGTTGAAGAGCCTCATTAGTACTGGGCCCCAGGGGCTTAGCAATGGCCCCAGACATAGCTGATGTCACTGGCACCCCCTGTTGTTGAGGTGCCTCTGCCATGGGTTGCGCAGGATCCTGATCCCGAGGTGCCTCTGCCAGCTGGAGACGTATAGCGCTCTCCTTTAATTGGGCAAATGTCAATTCAGGGTTCTTAAAAACAAGCATGCTCACATGCCCCCGGTGAGAAGGGGTGTAGAGTCCCTCAATAAATTGATCTCTTAGCAGTTTATCCGCTCCGGTGTTAAAAATGGGTTCAGCCAGTGTAAGTGATTTAAGGGCTTCCTGCAGGTTTAAGGCAAAGTCTCTCACGCCCTCATTAGCTTTTTGTTTGCAATTAAAGAATCGTATTTTAGCTTTGCTGCTGGCCGTGGTTTCAAATGTAGCTTTTAATCCAGCAAATATGCGTTCAACAGTGCCTTTTAGATCAGCTGCCCATGCTGTGACTTCTCGCTTAGCATGGCCACTTAACTGCATCATCAGGAGACTAACACGCTGAACTTCACCCACAGGGAACATGTCAAAATGGGCCAGCATCTTTTCTCTGAAATCGTCAAGGGTATTAGGCTCACCTTCATACATTGGAAGCCATGGGCCACCCGGGGTATATGGCATCAGCACCGGCATGATGGGCGCCACTCCTTGCACCGCTGCGCTGCCGGACTCTCTATTGACACTCTGTCTTTCAGCTGCATTAGCGTTGCCGGGTGCTGCGGCGTCTCCGTGCTGCGACATACTGTGCCCCCTTAGTTAATCCGGACCCTTCCGGTCCTCCGCTTCCGTCGGGATAGTGTAGATTCGTTCCGCTGTGCAGCAGGATCGATTTTCCCCTTGCTCTGATGTCAGAGCGCTCAGCTTGGTGCCGCCCACAATGACATGCCCCCTGCTGCTCCCACCCACCGCGCTCTGTAATGGCGGATTCTGAAGTTTTTCAGTTAGACTGGGGCTCAGGTGATGGCGTAGCTCAATTAACAGTCTCGTGCCTAACGGTTATGAAGTGATTACCTCAGGGGATGGCGGCCATCTTTACTCCATTATAACCAATGGGGAAAAGTCACTTTCAATAGTTTTCAATGGGGAATGGATTTTTCTTTAATAAAGTCAATTTTCAAGATTTTTCATCCCAGTTTTCACAGTTTTGGGCTCCAATCACGGCACACAATACCCGGTATACGGGCTGGCTAGATCCTGTTCGTGACGCCAATTGAGACGCCCAGGAGACCGGGATACCCAGCACCGGACCAATGGAGTCTGTCTCTTGAGGGGGATGTCACGGGTGGCTTGACCCGGTGCTGTGGCCTCAGGCAATGCACAGAGTAAGGGGTATCATGAGGGGACAGGCACTTACTTGATCAGCAGCAGGTTCTCCCAGCGGTGACGATCCCGATCCTGGATAGATGGCTATTGTCCAAATGAAAGACTGAGGCACTGAAACGTTTAACCAGTTTACTTTAACATAAAAGGATTTACAACCAGTCCTGTCACCGGAGTCTGTATGGGAACTCTGAGTTACTTTGACCCTGCCGGGGTCTTCGCCTCATATTGTGCGCAATATCTGTGTGGCCCTGCTGCTGTATGTGAACTGGCTGCCGGCCCAATCTGTCCCCTCCGGGTCCGGGTTCGACGGGCAACCCGAGTCCTTTTATCGGTTTACCCCCTCTGGGAGTACCACTGAACTCTGTGTCTGTTGCTGTGTCCGGCCCTAGTGAAGCTGATATCACCTCACGTTTTTCCGGTTGCTGTATTATATATAATGAATACAGCCACGGATCCGGTATCCGTCTTTGCGCCTGTTCTGGGTAGTGATTAATGCTACCCGGTTCTCACAATGTCCTTTTTCTCTATCCCTCTTCTCCTCAGGCCGGTGATTTAGGCCTGGTAACAGTCACAGGGCTGTTAGAGATTCAATTGTATGACCTCTCACTTTCAGCTCCTTAGCCCAACTGCCATTTCTTCTCTCAGACCAGAATGGATCAAGGGGAGTCTCTGGAGCTCCCCCTTCTGGCCGGAGGTGGTAGTGCAGTCTTGCTATTTTAGTATTTGTACTTACTGTCAGTAACTATTTTTGTGGCAAATACCCCTAGGGGTGCCACATTAGCGTTGGTGCAGTCCGTTTAACGCATGCGTTGAATGGACTGCACCAACGTGATGTGAACCTAGCCTAACTTGAGCAGAAGATTCAGTTTGTTGAATTTGGCCAGTATAAAAGTACCATGGTCACAACAGAGTTGTTTGTTGATGCCACATTTAACCCCCACTACTTTGAATACATGCATCATCCGCCCCCCATCCCCAGCTGTACCACTGCCAGTGGGACAAAATTCTATGTAGCAGAGAGCCACATTATAGCAGCTTTACCAACTCAAAGGGGGTACATTTATCTAGTTTATATCACTATATAGTTTTTGGTAGACCTCCTATTGACTGACACAGGAAACATGTCTATTAATCATTTAAACACAGTGTGAGAATAAAAATGGTGTCTCCCATTAAACGTATGTACAGTGGGAAAAAAAGTATTTAGTCAGGCACCAATTGTGCAAGTTCTCCTACTTTAAAAGATGAAAGAGGCCTGTAATTGACATCACAGGTAGACCACAACTATGAGAGTCAAAATGAGAAAACAAATCCAGAAAATCACCTAATCTGATTTGGCCAGATTTATTTTTTAAATTATGGTGGAAAATAATTATTTGATCATTAACAAAAGTCCAATATTTTGTTATAAATACTTTTTTGACAATAACAGAGGTAAAAAGTTTTCTGTAAGTTCTTCACAAAGTTGGCACACACTGTTGGTGGTAGGTTGGCCCATTCATCCAGGCAGATCTCCTCTAGAGCAGTGATGTTTTGGGCCTGTCGCTAGGCAACACTAACTTTCAATTCCCTCCAAAGGTTTTCTATGGGGTTGAGATCTGGAGACTGACTAGGTCACTCCAGTACCTTCATATGCTCCTTACGAAGCCACTCCCTGGCGGTGTGCTTGGGATCATTACCATGCTAAAAGACCCATCCATGTTTCATCTACAATGCCCTTGCTGATGCAAGGAGGTTTGCCCTCAAAATCTCATGGCCCCATTCATTCTTTCATGTACACGGATCAGTCATCCTGGTCCCTTTGCAGAGAAAAAGCCAAAGCATGATGTTGCCACCCAATGCTTCATAGTAGGTATGGGGTTCTTTGGATGCAACTCAGCATTCTGTCTCCCCCAAACAAAATGAGTTTAGCTTCTGCCAAACAGTTCTACTTTGGTTTTATCAAACCATATGACATTTTCCCAATACTCTTCTGGATAATCCAAATGCTCTCTAGCAAACGTCAGACAGGCCTGGACATGTACTGGCTTAAGTTGGGTGATACGTCTGGCACTGCAGGAGCTGAGTCCCTGGCGGCGTAGGCTATTACTGATGGTAGCCTTTGTTATGGTGGTCCCAGCTCTATGCAGGTCATTCACTAGGTCCCCCCGCTTGGTTCTGGGATTTTTGCTCACTGTTCTTGTGATCATTTTGACCCCACGGGGTGACATCTTGCGTGGAGCCCCAGATCGAGGGAGATTATCAGTGGTCATGTATGTCTTTCATTTTCTTACTATTGCTCCCACAGTTGATTTCATCACACCAAGCTGGCTGCCTATTGCAGATTCAGTCTTCCCAGCCTGGTGCAGGGCTACAATTTTGTTTTTGGTGTCCCTCGACAGCTCTTTGGTCTTCACCATAGTGGAGTTTGGAGTGTCACTGTTTGAGGTTGTGGACAGGTCTCTTTTATACTGATAACAAGTTCAAACAGGTGCCATTACTACAGGTAATGAGTGGAGGAAAGAGGAGACTCTTAAAGAATAAGATACAGGTCTGTGAGAGCCAGAAATCTTGCATGTTTTTAGGTGACCAAATGCTTATTTTCCACCATAATTTGCAAAATAAATCTTGCCAAATAATACAAGGTGATTTTCTGGATTTTTTTTCTCATTTTGACTCTCATAGTTGTGGTCAACCTATGATGTCAATTACAGGCCTCTCTCATCTTTTTAAGTGGAAGAACTTGCACAATTGGTGGCGGACTAAATACTATTTTTCCCCACTGTATGTTTTTACCCTCTGTCATAAGTATGGCTTCTTTTTGCTCAGACCTAATGGTGGAAGAAGGTAATGCTGGTAATAAAGATACCTAAAGTGTATAGAAAGATAAAGTATGACAGTATAGAAAAAAATAAATTGGGACAAGTATAAAGTCATCGAAGACAGGGAAACAGAGATCCACATTCTCCAACAAGTAGTGTAGTCTTTTTTACCCGATCAGCAAGAATAACAGTGCCAAGTCCTATATTTACACCAGTGATTGCAATGTAATTTATCACATTACAAATCCATTTACTGCCTTTCCAAATTGGATTTCATGGGGACATGAAAACATATTGCAGGATTCAGGAAGAAGTGGGCTAGTTAAAGAGCAAAATGTCCACGCAGCATAAGATCAATTGGTCAGAGACTGCACAAAATGATATTCTCTCCAAGGAACAGCTTTTCTATTTATTAATCCACAAGCTTCTTTTTAAAGAACCTTTCCTTGATACATCTCTGTCTTAGACAGTAAATGTAAATATGTCACAAGGACACACTGCCTATTTAATGTCAAAGATGTCCATGTAAAATAATTAGAGTAATGATAATTTACGTGAATGTATTTTTGATATGATCATTACATGGAGGGTAAAAAAGCAATCAATGTTGTCTTACTAAAAACCTTCAACAGGAGCAATGAGACAAGAGAAGCACAAAAACTGTGATATCTGAGTAGAACATTTAGCCAATGGCTGATGATAGTGAAAAGGAAGCATACATGTTTGCTGTGCTAGGGGAGAAAGAGCTATTGAAGATTTGTGTCCCTATTGCTAGAATAAACAATGCAATTAACATTTATATGACGTTTTATAATAAATTATAGGATATAAGGATGGAGGGCAATGCATGACAGTGGAAATGAAAGTCACTAAGGAGTGAATTTGTGTACTGTTCTCTCATGCCCTGAACTAGGCATGCGAGGGGATAGTCTTTGGTGGAGACTCAATATTAGGGCAGGTGGAGACAAGCCTATTTTCGGTCACAGTGCGTTCTGACAAAACATTGGATCTAATCTCCAATGTCCAATTTTTTCCTAAGTCAGAGACTGTCCGGAGAAAAAAATTTGCTGCATGCCTGAGTTTTATCTGATATTCGGATCGCACCTGGCCATGCTAGTCAATGAGTTTGGATGACAGCTGAGTGAAGTTCGGCCTCACAGAATGGAGAAAAGAGAGATTTTTTTTCCTTCTTCCCCTCATTTGATAGAATCGGAGCCCACTATGCCCTATCTATGCTCACACTTTGATTAGAGTCTGATCAGAGTGTCATTTGCATAATCGACACAGTTTTCTTGAATGAGAGAATTGACGGTCATCTGAACCTAGTCTTCGAGAGATGGCTAAAAGGGATATTAGGTAAATGATTGCAGAGTATTGAGATTTAAGCTAAAGTTCCCAAAGTTGGTGTTTATTTATATAGTTTGTATAATAAAGATACATAAGTTATATACTATAACTGAGACTGGTTAATATTAGTAAGAATGATAGCCAACATGTCAAGTCAATTCAATGAACCACTCCCAGGAATGAATGGAATGATACGCCAGAAAAATGATTTTTCATACCAGCCACAGAACCTGATGGGAAAAAACGTCCTAATATAATCATACCTTTAGTGTCCAAATTCAATATGGTACTGCAATGCTCTTTATACCCTAAGCATGGCCAAGCAGTCCAGTGAACCCTTATATCCTTAGTACGGCTAAGCAGTTCAGTAAATCTTTGCTCCTATTTGTTTTTCATTTATCTTCATTCTCTTGCTTGGTTGACAGCTTTGGCTTTGCAGTAGCCAGAGGAGAGCAAAGAAAAATGACAATCAAGAAGGTAGGAAGGTGCATTGAATTTCTTGGACACGGCCAGTGTGTCCCTGCATCTCACGAGCATACTTGAATTGCACCATGAAACACTACTTTTTGACTGCAGTGGTCAATGCAATGTATGGGTGACAATAATGCCCATGGGCTGTAAATTGTTTCAAAAGCTGAATCCATGGCAATCAACTCAATGGCGAAATGATACTGATCAAATTTTGCACGCATAAAAGTCCCCATACATGCCTAAGAATAACATAGGCTGATACTGACAATATTGTTAGAACTAAACGGCTATCCAATGTGTATGGGGCCTAAGTATTTGCTGATTGGAGATGTTGGGGAAGAGAAGGATCGGCTAACTGAATGGAAACTCTTGTTGCCTGATCCCTTTCTTCTGGGTGACTGGCAATGTCTCACCGTTTCTAAACGGGACAGACGATCTTTTGGTAAAGCCAATGATATATGAGTATGGGAAGGCAGGAGAGATAGCTGCGTAATGTCTATGGACATCTTAAAACCAATGATCATCATTGTTATGAATATCTGGGTGACACTCAGTTGACAGCCGCTCTGGATGACATGTTGGTTGTCCCTCAACTAAAAATTGTTGATTTCAATAAGATTCAGCTGCCATGGAAGGAAAGTGGTATATTTTTTTTCTAATCTCAGACAACCCTTTAGATAAGTGAGTATTTCTACAGCATTCTCAGTAGACCCTGTGACAAGATTTCTGAAATCATTTTTACACTTCTACCAACTAATGTGTTCTGATATAATATTAGACTACTTTATGCGCTTTCTTATGCTTATCCCTTTTTTTTTTACTGATTATTTGTTATCTCTATTACCATATCCTGTGATGAGAAATCATACATATTTATGGGCTCTGTCTTTTTCTGGTCCTTTTTTATTTGTATTACAGAGATAAGCCCTGCTTAGCGAGTTAGCAATATGTAAGTCATTGCAGTTGCTATCAATTCTGACATTCATATAAATCTTAATATTTAACTGCTTTGGAGGGTTCAATGAGGGAGTCTTTGTGATTCTAGCCAGTGGCATGAGATTCGAGTACATCTCTAGATATCAGCGATATGTATTGCTGTGAAATGACTTCCTTCCAAATAGCTCAGCTAGCAGTACCTTTTCAATTTGACATACTTTTTTTCTCTTTCGCTGATAGCCTGAGCCTGACTTGCAATCGCTACAGGATGTTTTTTCTGTATTAGTGTTGCTCCAAGATCTTTTACTGATGCATCACATTGTAAAACTAATGACTCGTCTTGGTTCTAATGCCTTATGAGACTGGACTGTAATGTCTGCAAGAGGCTGTTTAATCAACTCAAAAACCATGCTAGCAACCAATTTTGGAACCTTGTCTGACATATATATTGCATTTCTCCCTGATAAATACCATTGTATTAGTCTATGTCCATTGTACAAGCTTTTCTAGATCCCTCTGAATCCTTTCTCTGTCCTACCTAGCTTTGTATCGTCTGCAAATTTGATTAGTTTACCTTCAGTTACCTTATCTAGATTTATAAATATTTATATTTTTAAGAATATATATAATTTAATTATAATTTATAAAAATGGTGAACAACACTGGGGTAGGACAGAATCTTGTGGAACCCCATTTGAAGCACTCTTTCAATTGGATGTGCAACCATTTATTACCACTCTTTGAGTACGATAACTGAGCCAGTTATAAATCCACCTAACCGCAGCCTTGTCAATCACATAATTGGTTGTTTTTACAATAAGGATAATATGAGATACTATATCAATTGCTTTGCTGAAGTTGAGATATACAATATCTACCACATTTCCCTGATCATTGTAGTCAGTGATTCTATCATTTAAGAAAATTAGATTAGTCTGGCATGACTTGTTTGCAACAAACTCATGCTGGTTCTGGTTAAATCCTGTATTCTTATTCTTAATAGTTTATATACCCTGGTGATTTTGGCCTGATAACATGCACAGAGGTTGACACACATGGTTTTGACTGGCTACTAAAGGTAACATCCTCACCTGTGACCTGTTTGCTTGTAATCAGTGTGTGCATAAAAGCTGAGTAAGTTTCTGGGATCCAGACAGAATTTTGCCTCTTTCATCCAGCTACTGATGTTTCTGGATTGTGAGTCATTGGGAAAGCAAAAGAATTGTCAATGGATCTGTGGGAAAATGTAGTTAAATTGTATAAAACAGGAAAGGGATACAAAAAGATGTCCAAAGAATTGATAATGCCAGTTAGCAGCATTCAAATTCTGATTAACAAATGGAAAATCAGAGTCTCTGTAAAAACAAAACCACAGTCAGGTAGACCAACAACAATTTTGTCCACAACTGTCAGGAAAATTGTTTGGGATGCAAAGAAAAACCAGCAAATATTATCAGCTGAAATACAAGACTCTCTTAAAACTAGCGGTGTGGCTGTTTCAAGATGCACAATAAGGAGGCACTAGAATAAAAATGGGCTGCATGGTCGAGTCGCCAGAAGAAAGCCATTACTGCGCAAATGCCACAAAGTATCTCACCTACAATATGCAAAACAGCACAGGGACAAGCCTCAAAACTTCTGGAACAAGGTAATTCTGAGTGATAGACCAAAATTGAATGTTTAAGCCACAACCATAAACGTTACATTTGAAGAGAGGTCAACAAGGCCTACGATGAAAGGAACACCATTCCTACTGTAAAGCATGGAGGTGGATCGGTGATGTTTTGAGGATGTGTTAACTACAAAGGCACAGTAAACTTGGTCAAAGTTATCAGCAAATACTGGAGGCAAATTTGCAATCATCAACCCGGAAGCTGCGCATGGGGCGTACTGGGATGTTCCAACATGATAACGATCCAAAACACAAGGACAAGTTGACATGTCAATGGCTACAGCAGAACAAAGTGAAGGTTCTAGAGTGGCCATTTCAGTCTCCTGACCTCAATATCACTGAGCGCCTCTCGGGAGATCTCATGCGCGCAGTTCATGTTAAGAACTGCAGAATTTACAGGAACTGGAAGCTTTTTGCCAAGAAGAGTGGACATCTTTACAATCTGAGACAATAAAGAATCTCATCCACAACTACCACAAACTACTTCAAGCTATCATTGCTGTTAGAGGGGGCAATACACAGTATTAAGAAATGCGGTATGTGAACTTTTGGATGTTTCATTTGGATTTTTGGGTTGTCATTATAATTTAAAAAGAGAAAATACAGTAGTTTAATGATAAAAGGCTTCACTCAACCACTAGCCATGAGTTGAGAAAAAGTTTTGGTGTTTGGCATACACTCACGAGTACTAAGAGAACTAAGTAATGTAATAGACAACCATTATTTCTTATATTTAGGGACTCTATAGTGACGGGGTTTGTTCCAGAGGACTGGTGCATAGCAAATGTGGTATCAATATTCAATAAGGGCTCTAAAAGTGAACCTGGAAATTATATAGGCCATTAAGTCTAACATCTATTGTTGGTAAAATATTTGAAGGGTTTCTGAGGAATGTTATTCTGGATTATCTCAATAAGAATAACTGTTTAACTCCATATCAGCATGGGTTTATGAGAAATCGCTCCTGTCAAACCAATCTAATCAGTTTTTATGAAGAGGTAAGCTATAGACTGGACCAAAGTAAGTCATTGGATGTGGTATATCTTGATTTTTCCAAAGCGTTTGATACCCTGCCACACAAGAGATTGGTACACAAAATGAGAATGCTTGGTCTGGGGGAAAATGTGTGTAAATGCGTAAGTAACTGGTTTAGTGATAGAAAGCAGAGGGTGGTTATAAATGGTATAGTCTCTAACTGGGTGGCTGTGACCAGTGGGGTGCCGCAGGGGTTTGTGTTGGGATCTATTCTCTTCAACATATTTATTAACGATCTGGTAGAAGGTTTACACAATAAAATATCGATATTTGCAGATGATACAAAACTATGTAAAGCAGTCAATACAAGAGAAGATAATATTCTGCTACAGATGGATCTGGATAAGTTGGAAACTAGGGCCAAAAGATGGCAGATGAAGTTTAACAATGATAAATGTACGGTTATACACATGGGAAGAAGGAATCAATATCACCATTACACACTGAACGGGAAACCACTGGGTAAATCTGACAGGGAGAAGGACTTGGGGATCCTAGTTAATGATAAACTTACCTGAAGCAGCCAGTGCCAGGCAGCAGCTGCCAAGGCAAACAGGATCATGGGGTGCATTAAAAGAGGTCTGGATACACATGATGAGTGCATTATACTGCCTCTGTACAAATCCTGCAGAGATGGAGACTGCACATGGAGTGCTGTGTACAGTTTTGAGCACCAGTGCTCAGGAAGGATATAATGGAACTATAGTGAGTACAAAGGAGGGCAACAAAATTAATAAAGGGAATGAGAGAAATACAATACCCAGAGAGACTAGTAAAACTAGGATTATTTAGTCTTGAAAAGAATGACTTAGGGGCAATCTATAAACCATGTATAAGTAAATAAGGGGACAATGCAAATATCTCTCCGAGGATCTGGTTATATCAAGGAATGTGACGGTCACAAGGGGGCATTCTCTGCATCTGGGGGAGAGAAGGTTTTTTCCACCAACATAGAAGAGGATTCTTTACTGTTAGGGCAGTGAGAATCTGGAATTCCTTGCCTGAGGAGATGGTGATAGCAAACTCAGTTGAGGGGATCAAGAGAGGCCTGGATGTCTTCCTGGAGCAGAACAATATTGTAACTTACAGTTATTAGGTTCTTTAGAAGGACGTAGATCTGGGGATTTATTCTGACAAAATATAGGCTGAACTAAATAGACAAATGTCTTTTTTTGGCCTTGTTAACTATGTTACTATGTTACTATCATTCATATTCTCTGAAAAACAGCCAAGAAAGCAAAAATTCTGCCCGGGTATGTAAACTTTTGAGAACAGTTGTATATATATACAGTACAGACCAAAAGTTTGGACACACCTTCTCATTTAAAGGTTTTTCTGTATTTTCATGACTATGAAAATTGTACATTCACACTGAAGGCATCAAAGCTATGAATTAACACATGTGGAATTATATATCTAACAAAAAAGTGTGAAACAACTGAAAATATGTCTTATATTCTAGGTTCTTCAAAGTAGCCACCTTTTGCTTTGATGACTTCTTTGCACACTCTTGGCATTCTCTTGATGAGCTTCAAGAGGTAGTCACCGGGAATAGTTTTCACTTCACAGGTGTGCCCTCTCAGGTTTAATAAGTGGGATTTCTTGCCTTATAAATGGGGTTGGGACCATCAGTTGTGTTGTGCAGAAGTCTCGTGGATAGACCTATTGAATAGACTGTTAGAATTTGTATTATTGCAAGAAAAAAAAGGAGCTAAGTAAAGAAAAACGAGTGGCCATCATTACTTTAAGACATTAAGGTCATTCAGTCTGAAAAAATTAGGTAAACTTTGAAAGTGTCCCCAAGTGCAGTGCCAAAAACCATCAAGCACTACAAAGAAACTGGCTCACATGAGGACAGCCCCAGGAAAGGAAGACCAAGAGTCACCTCTGCTTCTGAGGATAAGTTTATCCGAGTCACCAGCCTCAGAAATCGCAGGTTAACAGGAGCTCAGATTAGAGACCAGGTCAATGCCACACAGAGTTCTAGCAGCAGACACATCTCTACAACAACTGTTAAGAGGAGACTTTGTGCAGCAGACCTTTATGGTAAAATAGCTGCTAGGAAACCACTGCTAAGGACAGGCAACAAGCAGAAGAGACTTGTTTGGGCTAAAGAACACAAGGAATGCACATTAGACCAATGGAAATCTGTGCTTTGGTCTGATGAGTCCAAATTTGAGATCTTTGGTTCCAACCACCGTGTCTTTGTGCGACGCAGAAAAGTGAATGGCTGGACTCTATATTCCTGGTTCCCAACGTGAAGCATAGAGGAGGAGGTGTGATGGTGTGGGGGTGCTTTGCTGGTGACACTGTTGGGGATTTATTCAAAATTGAAGGCATACTGAACCAGCATGGCCACCACAGCATCTTGCAGCAGCATGCTATTCCATCCGGTTGAGTTTTGGTTGGACCATGATTAATTTTTCAACAGAACAATGACCCCAAACACACCTCCAGGCTGTGTAAGGGCTATTTTACGAAGAAGGAGAGTGATGGGGTGCTACGCCAGATGACCTGGCCTCCACAGTCACCAGACCTGAACCCAATCAAGATGGTTTGGGGTGAGCTGGACCGCAGAGTGAAGGCAAAAGGGCCAACAAGTGCTAAGCATCTCTGGGAACTCCTTCAAGATTGTTGTAAGACCATTTCCGGTGACTACCTCTTGAAGCTCATCAAGAGAATGCCAAGAGTGTGCAAAGCAGTCATCAAAGCTAAAGGTGGCTACTTTGAAGAACCTAGAATATAAGACATAATTTCAGTTGTTTCACACTTTTTTGTTAAGTATATAATTCCATGTGTTAATACATAGTTTTGGTGCCTTCAGTGTAAATTTACAGTTTTCATAGTCATGAAAATAGAGAAAAATCTTTAAATGAGAAGGCGTGTCCAAACTTTTGGTCTGTACTGTATATATGCAGTACAGACCAAAAGTTTGGACACGCCTTCTCATTTAAAGATTTTTCTGTATTTTCATGACTATGAAAATTGTAAATTCACACTGAAGGCATTAAACTATGAATTAACGCATGTGGAATTATATACTTAACAAAAAAGTGGGAAACAACTGAAAATATGTCTTATATTCTAGGTTCTTCAAAGTAGTCACCTTTTGCTTTGATGACTGCTTTGCACTCTCTTGGCATTCTCTTAATGAGATTCATGAGGTAGTCACTGGAAATGGTCTTCCAACAATCTTGAAGGAGTTCCCAGAGATGTTTACCACTTGTTGGCCCTCTGCTGTCCAGCTCACCCCAAACCATCTCGATTGGGTTCAGGTCTGGTGATTGTGGAGGCCAGGTCATCTGGCGTAGCACCCCATAACTCTCCTTATTGGTTAAATAGCCCTTACACAACCTGGAGGTGTGTTTGGGGTCATTGACCTGTTGAAAAATAAATGATGGTCCAACTAAACTCAAATCAGATGGAATAGCATGCCGCTGCAAGATGCTGTGGTAGCCATGCTGGTTCAGTATGCCTTCAATTTTGAATAAATCCCCAACAGTGTCACCAGCAAAGCCCCCCACACCATCACACCTCCTCCTCTATGCTTCACGGTGGGATCCAGGCATGTAGAGTCTATCCATTCACCTTTTTTGCTTCGCACAAAGACACGGTGGTTGGAACCAAAGATCTCAAATTTGGACTCATCAGACCAAAGCACAGATTTCCGCTGGTCTAATGTCCATTCCTTGTGTTCTTTAGCCCAAACAAGTCTCTTCTGCTTGTTGCCTGTCCTTAGCAGTAGTTTCCTAGCAGCTATTTTACCATGAAGGCCTGCTGCACAAAGTCTCCTCTTAACAGTTGTTGTAGAGATGTGTCTGCTGCTAGAACTCTGTGTCGCTTTGACCTGGTCTCTAATCTGAGCTGCTGTTAACCTGCAATTTCTGAGGCTGGTGACTCAGATAAACTTATCCTAAGAAGCAGAGGCGACTCTTGGTCTTCCTTTCCTGGGGTGGTCCTCATGTCAGCAAGTTTCTTTGTAGCGCTTGATGGTTTTTGCAACTGCACTTGGGGACACTTTCAAAGTTTTCCCAATTTTTCAGACTGACTGACCATCATTTCTTAAAGTAATGATGGCCACTAGTTTTTCTTTACTTAGCTGCTTTCTTCTTGCTATAATACAAATTCTAACAGTCTATTCAGTAGGACTATCAGCTGTGTATCCACCAGACTTCTGCTCAACACAACTGATGGTCCCAACCCCATTTATAAGGCAAGAAATCCCACTTATTAAACCCGACAAGGCACACCTGTGAGGTGAAAACCATTTCCGGTGACTACCTCTTGAAGCTCATCAAGAAAATGCCAAGAGTGTGCAAAGCAGTCATCAAAGTAAAAGGTGGCTACTTTGAAGAACCTAGAATATAAGACATATTTTCAGTTGTTTCACCTCCTCCTGTTCCTCCTTGCACAAAGGCTGAGGTAGCGCTCCTGCTGCTGGGTTATTGCCCTCCTATGGCCCCTCCACATCTCCCTGTGTACTGGCCTGTCTCCTGGTAGCGCCACCAGCCTCTGGACACTACGCTGACAGACACAGCAAACCTTCTTGCCACAGCTCGCACTGATGTGCCATCCTGGATGAGCTGCACTACCTGAGCCACTTGTGTGGGTTGTAGAGTCCGTCTCATGCGACCACGTATGTGAAAGTACAACCAACATTCAAAAGTGACCAAGACATCAGCCAGAAAGCATTGGTGCTGAGTAGTGTTGAGCATTCCGATACCGCAAGTATCGGGTATCGGCCGATACTTGCGGTATCGGAATTCCGATACCGAGATCCGATACTTTTGTGGTATCGGGTATCGGTATCGGATCCATAGTGAGGTGTAAAATAAAGAATTAAAATAAAAAATATTGATATATTCACCTCTCCGGCGGCCCCTGGACATCACGCGGGTAACCGGCAGGCTTCTTTGTTTAAAATGAGCGCGTTTAGGACCTGCGGAATGACGTCGCGGCTTCTGATTGGTTGCGTGCCGCCCATGTGACCACGACGCGACCAATCAGATGCCGCGACGTCATTCCTCAGGCCCTAAATTCCTAGAATGAGCGCGTTTAGGACCTGAGGAATGACGTCGCGGCTTCTGACTGGTCGCGTGCCGCCCATGTGACCGCAACGCGACCAATCAGAAGCCGCGACGTCATTCTCAGGCACTAAACTCCTCATTCTAGGAATTTAGGACCTGAGGAATGACGTCGCGGCTTCTGATTGATCGCATGCCGGTCACATGGGCGGCACACGACCAATCAGAAGCCGCGACATCATTCCGCAGGTCCTAAACGCGCTCATTTTAAACAAAGAAGCCTGCCGGTTACCCGCGTGATGTCCAGGGGCCGCCGGAGAGGTGAATATATCAATATTTTTTATTTTAATTCTTTATTTTACACATTAATATGGATCCCAGGGCCTGAAGGAGAGTTTCCTCTCCTTCAGACCCTGGGAACCATAAGAATACCTTCCGATACTTGGTGTCCCATTGACTTGTATTGGTATCGGATATCGGTATCGGCGATATCCGATACTTTTCGGGTATCGGCCGATACTATCCGATACCGATACTTTTAAGTATCGGACGGTATCGCTCAACACTAGTGCTGAGATGTAGTCTGTGGTCCCCACCTGCAGAATCACTCCTTTATTCAGTGAGACTTGATAATTGCCAATAATTTCCATCTGTTGTCTATTCCATTTGCCCAACAGCATGTGAAATTGATTGTCAAACAGTGTTGCTTCCTAAGTGGACAGTTTGATTTCACTGAAGTTTGATTTACTTGGAGTTATATTCTGTTGTTTAAGTGTTGATATTTTTAAGCAGTATATATATATATATATATATATATATATATATGTGTATATATACAGTACAGACCAAAAGTTTGGACACACCTTCTCATTTAAAGATTTTTCTGTATTTTCATGACTATGAAAATTGTACATTCACACTGACGGCATCAAAACTATGAATTAACACATGTGGAATTATATACTTAACAACAAAATGGGAAACAAAATTATGTCTTATATTCTAGGTTCTTCAGAGTAGCCACCTTTTGCTTTGATGACTGCTTTGCACACTCTTGGCATTCTCTTGATGCGCTTCAAGGGGTAGTCCCCGGGAATGGTCTTCCAACACTCTAGCATCTAGAGATGCTTAGCACTTGTTGGTTTTGACGCCTTCAGTATGATTGTACAATTTCATAGTCATGAAAATACAGAAATATCTTCAAATGAGAAGGTGTGTCCAAACTTTTGGTCTGTACTGTATATATATATATTTATATATATATTGTACCTAGCCATAATTTTAATTGTGCTTCTTGTGAGTTACTTGGAGAACTATTAGAGAAGACAGGGTAAAGACATAGTGACAGGTACTAAAACTCAGAATTCATATTGCCATGAGAGGGCAATGGAACTCTAGAAGACGCATTTGTTCCTTTGGTGCTTGGTGGGGGTCATGTGGTCATGCATTAATGGCATATCCTAAGAATAGAAATACAGTTTTAGCCATGTTCGAAAATGTGAAATGCATCACTTCACCATTTACAAATAAGTCTAATATACTGTATATTCTCTATACATACAAATATATACATGTAAACAGGAAATTGAATATATTTTGCACAGAAGTATAGCCTATAGTTCTGTATGTACGGTATATACAAACATTTCCCAATGAACTGAAATATTATTACTTATCTATAAAAAGACATAGAATGTAGCGTAACAAATATGAATTTTCTAGTTTACTGAGCTTCAACCTCCAGATTCATTATATCTGATTATACTGTATGAATAACACCAGCCTATGAGACCCTGTGTCACATTTGTTTTTCTATGTTGTATCCAATCTTCCATGCATAAAAATAAATGTTTAGCATAATGATCACTGTGATACCGCAGATAGTCAACCACTGTGCAGGAAGACTGAGAGATACTGTCAACCTATGTTCACAGCCTCATTATTCTCAATATTCATAATTCACTTTTAAAGAAGACCTATTACCAAATCATTTTATTAAAAAAAATCACAATAGCCACCTGCCAAAATCATTGTTTTTCTAAATATTACTACTAGTATTTAAAGGGCCCAATGCCAAAAAAGTCAGGTATGGAGTTCTGAGATCTGTTATCCAAGAAAAGCGCAACAACCTGAGAAATCTTCGATCATGACTCCATATTCTGCCTAAGGTAGCTGCGGGAACCCGCTAAGCATGCCTGGACTACACAACCTGTAAGTTCATGCTTTTAGAGTGAGAAGGTGGGTCCCTTACAAATTGGTAATTATTGATTTTATTAATTAATATAACGACGCCAGTACCTGACAAAACCCGACAAGTTTGACAGTTTTTTAAATCTTCGGCCTGGTTAGCCTAGCACTGACGGCCATGCCTCATTCAAGGTTGTTCAGATCACTTGGTGTACGTTTGCCAAAATTGATCCACAAAAAACTTGGACAGATGATTTTACGCGGCCCTCCATGGTCACATCTCTTATCTTTGATATATATATATATATATATATATATATATATATATATATATATATATATATATATATATATATATATATATATATATATATATATATATATATGTATAAAAACTTCCTTCTCTGTTTGTTGTCCATGCTCATTCTTGGGTCCTCTACCAGAGGCCTGGGAGTTTGAGGGTTCTGCGCAGGAGCTTAGTTGTTCCCAGCATTGCGAAATCCAGACAGAGACTCCAGATGTTGATCCTGGGATCTGTTGTAAATCTAATACATAAAGCTGAATGTGTGTGTATGTATGTATGTATGTGTGTATGTCCGGGATTGTCATCTGCACCGTTGCAGCTACAGTGACAACATTTTGCACAGTCACACATCTGGACCCCGAGAGCGTCATAGGCTATGTTGTGAGGCGAAATTTTAACCCCGCGCTTTCCAATTCACAAAATAATTTTGCCACTATCTACATAATGGGGAAAAAGTGAAAGGAAAAGTGTTGGAGGGGGACTTAAACAATGAGAGTGATGGCACCAAAGAGTATATACCGTACAGTTGCTAAGATGGGGCCCCAACATGGGATACCCACCACACACGGGGATATGAACACACACAAAATGCGCCACACACTACCAAGTGCTTGAACATATATACCACCCTCAGCACACATTTCACCACACATATACCAACCTCGCCACATAAAAGTCGAAACACAATAGTCGCCGACTCGCCACTCAAAACTCGCCACGCTCAAAATTTGCCACATGCAAAACTAGGGTCACGCAAAACTCGCCACACATGCAAAAAAATGGAAAAAAATGCCACATGCACAAAAGTTGCAACACATGCAAAAGTTGCCTCACACAAAACTTGCACATACTCAAAATGCACCACACATAAAACTTGCCACGCGCAAAACTCGCCTTGCGCAAAACTTGCTGCACACAACTTGCTACACTAACTGTTATGAACAGGTAATTCAGAACCACAATGGACCTTGAAGTTCAGAGCACACAAAGTGACCTGACATTGACCAAAAACATAGGACGAGCTCTGAGACGTGGAAACTCTGCTGACCGCAATCCCTAATCCTATCACACCACACTAGAGGTAGCCGTGGATTGCGCCTAACGCTCCCTATGCAACTTGGCACAGCCTGAGAAACTAACTAGCCCTGAAGATAGAAAAATAAGCCTACCTTGCCTCAGAGAAATTCCCCAAAGGAAAAGGCAGCCCCCCACATATAATGACTGTGAGTAAAGATAAAATACAAACACAGAGATGAAATAGATTTAGCAAAGTGAGGCCCGACTTACTGAATAGACCGAGGATAGGAAAGATAGCTTTGCGGTCAACACAAAAACCTACAAACAACCACGCAGAGGGGCAAAAAGACCCTCCACACCGACTAACGGTACGGAGGTGCTCCCTCTGCGTCTCAGAGCTTCCAGCAAGAAAAACCAATATAGCAAGCTGGACAGAAAAAATAGCAAACAAAAGTAACACAAGCAGAACTTAGCTTATGCAGGATAGACAGGCCACAGGAACGATCCAGGAGGAAGCAAGACCAATACTAGAACATTGACTGGAGGCCAGGATCAAAGCACCAGGTGGAGTTAAATAGAGCAGCATCTAACGACTTAACCTCATCACCTGAGGAAGGAAACTCAGAAGCCGCAGTACCACTCTCATCCACCAAAGGAAGCTCATAGACAGAACCAGCCGAAGTACCACTCACGACCACAGGAGGGAGCTTGGCCACAGAATTCACAACAGTACCCCCCCCTTGAGGAGGGGTCACCGAACCCTCACCAGAGCCCCCTGGCCGACCAGGATGAGCCACATGAAAGGCACGAACCAGATCGGCAGCATGGACATCAGAGGCAAAGACCCAGGAATTATCTTCCTGACCATAACCTTTCCACTTAACCAGATACTAGAGTTTCCGTCTCGAAACACGAGAATCCAAAATCTTCTCCACTATATACTCCAATTCCCCTTCAACCAAAACCGGAGCAGGAGGATCAATAGATGGAACCACAGGTGCCACGTATCTCCGCAACAATGACCTATGGAACACGTTATGGATGGAAAAAGAAGCCGGAAGAGTCAAACGAAAAGACACAGGATTAAGAACCTCAGAAATCCTATATGGACCAATGAAACGAGGCTTAAATTTAGGAGAGGAAACCTTCATAGGAATATAACGGGATGACAACCAAACCAAATCCCCAACACAAACTCGGGGACCCACACAGCACCTGCGGTTAGCGAAACGTTGAGCCTTCTCCTGGGACAAAGTCAAATTGTCCACTACATGAGTCCAAATCTTCCGCAACCTATCCACCACAGTATCCACACCAGGACAGTCCGAAGACTCAACCTGCCCTGAAGAGAAACGAGGGTGGAACCCAGAATTGCAGAAAAACGGCGAAACCAAAGTAGCCGAGCTGGCCCTATTATTAAGGGTGAACTCGGCCAAAGGCAAAATGGACACCCAATCATCCTGATCAGCAGAAACAAAACATCTCAGATATGTTTCCAAGGTCTGATTGGTTCGTTCAGTCTGGCCATTTGTCTGAGGATGGAAAGCCGAGGAAAAAGACAAATCAATGCCCATCCTAGCACAAAAGGCTCGCTAAAACCTCGAAACAAACTGGGAACCTCTGTCAGAAATGATGTTCTCTGGAATGCCATGTAAACGAACCACATGCTGGAAAAACAATGGCACCAAATCAGAGGAGGAAGGCAATTTAGACAAGGGCACCAAATGGACCATCTTAGAGAAGCGATCACAAACCACCCAAATGACCGACATTCTTTGAGAGACGGGGAGATCCGAAATAAAATCCATAGAGATATGTGTCCAAGGCCTCTTCGGGACCGGCAAGGGCAAAAGCAACCCACTGGCATGAGAACAGCAGGGCTTAGCCCGAGCACAAATCCCACAGGACTGCACAAAAGAACGCACATCCCGCGACAGAGACGGCCACCAAAAGGATCTAGCCACCAATTCTCTGGTACCAAAGATTCCAGGATGACCAGCCAACACCGAACAATGAACCTCAGAGATAACTTTATTCGTCCACCTATCAGGGACAAACAGTTTCTCCGCTGGGCAACGGTCAGGTCTATTAGCCTGAAATTTTTGCAGCACCCGCCGCAAATCAGGGGAGATGGCAGACAAAATTACCCCCTCTTTGAGAATACCCGCCGGCTCAGGCAAACCCGGAGAATCGGGCACAAAACTCCTAGACAGGGCATCCGCCTTCACATTTTTAGAGCCCGGAAGGTACGAAACCACAAAGTCAAAACGGGAGAAAAACAGCGACCAACGAGCCTGTCTAGGATTCAACCGTTTGGCAGACTCGAGATAAGTCAAGTTTTTGTGATCAGTCAAGACCACCACGCGATGCTTAGCTCCTTCAAACCAATGACGCCACTCCTCGAATGCCCACTTCATGGCTAGCAACTCTCGATTGCCAACATCATAATTTCGCTCAGCAGGCGAAAATTTCCTGGAAAAGAAGGCGCATGGTTTCATCACCGAGCAATCAGAACTTCTCTGCGACAAAACAGCCCCTGCTCCAATTTCAGAAGCATCAACCTCGACCTGGAAGGGAAGCGAAACATCTGGTTGGCACAACACAGGGGCAGAAGAAAAACGACGCTTCAACTCCTGAAAAGCTTCCACAGCAGCAGAAGACCAATTGACCACATCAGCACCCTTCTTGGTTAAATCAGTCAACGGTTTAGCAATACTAGAAAAATTATTGATGAAGCGACGATAAAAATTAGCAAAGTCCAGGAACTTCTGCAGACTCTTCAGGGATGTAGGCTGAGTCCAATCATAAATGGCCTGAACTTTACCAGGGTCCATCTCGATAGTAGAAGGAGAAAAAATGAACCCCAAAAACCTTCTGAACACCAAAGAGACACTTTGACCCCTTCACAAACAAAGAATTAGCACGCAGGATCTGGAACACCATTCTGACCTGCTTCACATGAGACTCCCAATCATCCGAGAAGACCAAAATATCATCCAAGTATACAATCAGGAATTTATCCAGGTACTCTCGGAAGATGTCATGCATAAAGGACTGAAACACTGATGGAGCATTAGAAAGCCCGAATGGCATAACCAGGTACTCAAAATGGCCTTTGGGCGTATTAAATGCTGTTTTCCATTCATCGCCCCGTTTAATACGCACAAGATTATACGCACCACGAAGATCTATCTTGGTGAACCAACTAGCCCCCTTAATCCGAGCAAACAAATCAGACAGCAGCGGCAAGGGGTACTGAAATTTGACCGTGATTTTATTTAGAAGGCGGTAATCAATACAAGGTCTCAGCGAACCATCCTTCTTGGCCACAAAAAAGAACCCCGCTCCCAATGGCGACGATGACGGGCGAATATGACCCTTCTCCAAAGACTCCTTCACGTAACTCCACATAGCGGCGTGCTCAGGTACAGATAAAATAAACAGTCGACCCTTAGGAAACCTACTACCAGGAATCAAATCGATAGCACAATCACAATCCCTATGCTGAGGTAGGGCATTGGACTTGGGCTCATCGAATACATCCCGGTAATCAGACAAGAACTCTGGGACCTCAGAAGGGGTGGATGATGAGATAGACAGAAATAGAACATCACCATGTACCCCCTGACAACCCCAGCTGGACACAGACATTGATTTCCAATCTAATACTGGGTTATGGACTTGTAGCCATGGCAACCCCAACACGACCACATCATGCAGATTATGCAACACCAGAAAGCGAATATCCTCCTGGTGCGCAGGAGCCATGCACATGGTCAGCTGGGTCCAATACTGAGGCTTATTCTTGGCCAAAGGCGTAGCATCAATTCCTCTCAATGAAATAAGACACTGCAAGGGCTCCAAGACAAACCCACAGCGCCTAGCAAACTCCAAGTCCATCAAATTCAGGGCAGCGCCTGAATCCACAAATGCCATGACAGAATAGGAAGACAAGAGCAGATCAAAGTAACGGACAAAAGAAATTTCGACTGTACCGTACCAATGGTGGCGGACCTAGCGAACCGCTTAGTGCGCTTAGGACAATCGGAGATAGCATGAGTGGAATCACCACAGTAGAAACACAGCCCATTCTGACGTCTGTGTTCTTGCCTTTCAGCTCTGGTCAAAGTCCTATCGCACTGCATAGGCTCAGGTTTATGCTCAGATAATACCGCCAAATGGTGCACAGATTTACGCTCACGCAAGCGTCGACCGATCTGAATGGCCAAAGACATAGACTCATTTAGACCAGCAGGCATAGGAAATCCCACCATGACATCCTTAAGGGCTTCAGAGAGACCCTTTCTGAAAATAGCTGCCAGCGCACATTCATTCCATTGAGTGAGCACGGACCACTTTCTAAACTTCTGACAATAAATCTCTATCTCATCCTGACCCTGACACAGAGCCAGCAAATTTTTCTCTGCCTGATCCACTGAATTAGGTTCGTCGTACAGCAATCCGAGCACCAGAAAAAACGCATCAATATTACATAATGCAGGATCTCCTGGCGCAAGGGAAAATGCCCAGTCTTGAGGGTCACCATGTAATAAAGAAATAATGATCTTAACTTGTTGAACTGGGTCACCAGAGGAGCGGGGTTTCAAAGCCAGAAACAGTTTACAATTATTCTTAAAACTCAGAAACTTAGCTCTATCTCCAGAAAATAACTCAGGAATAGGAATTTTAGGTTCTAACATAGGATTCTGAACCACTAAATCTTGAATGTTCTGTACTCTTATAGTGAGATTATCCATCAAAGAGGACAGACCCTGAATGTCCATGTCCACACCTGTGTTCTGAACCACCCTGATGTAAAGGGGAAAAGAAAGACAGAACACAGTGCAAAGAAAAAAAAATGGTCTCAGAACTTCTCTTTTCCCTCTATTGAGAAGCATTAGTACTTTGGGCCTCCAGTACTGTTATGAACAGGTAATTCAGAACCACAATGGACCTTGAAGTTCAGAGCACACAAAGTGACCTGACATTGACCAAAAACATAGGACGAGCTCTGAGACGTGGAAACTCTGCTGACCGCAATCCCTAATCCTATCACACCACACTAGAGGTAGCCATGGATTGCGCTTAACGCTCCCTATGCAACTCGGCACAGCCTGAGAAACTAACTAGCCCTGAAGATAGAAAAATAAGCCTACCTTGCCTCAGAGAAATTCCCCAAAGGAAAAGGCAGCCCCCCACATCTAATGACTGTGAGTAAAGATGAAATACAAACACAGAGATAAAATAGATTTAGCAAAGTGAGGCCCGACTTACTGAATAGACCGAGGATAGGAAAGATAGCTTTGCGGTCAACACAAAAACCTACAAACAACCACGCAGAGGGGCAAAAAGACCCTCCGCACCGACTAACGGTACGGAGGTGCTCCCTCTGCGTCTCAGAGCTTCCAGCAAGCAAGAAAAACCAATATAGCAAGCTGGACAGAAAAAATAGCAAACAAAAGTAACACAAGCAGAACTTAGCTTATGCAGGATAGACAGGCCACAGGAACGATCCAGGAGGAAGCAAGACCAATACTAGAACATTGACTGGAGGCCAGGATCAAAGCACCAGGTGGAGTTCAATAGAGCAGCACCTAACGACTTAACCTCATCACCTGAGGAAGGAAACTCAGAAGCCGCAGTACCACTCTCATCCACCAAAGGAAGGTCATAGACAGAACCAGCCGAAGTACCACTCACGACCACAGGAGGGAGCTTGGCCACAGAATTCACAATAACTAACCTGTCACATGCAACTCGACACACGTAAAGTTGCTACATGCATGTCACCACACAAAACTCATCTCACAAAAGTCGCTACATGCATGTCGCCACAGGCAACTCAACGCACACAACTTGACACATAAAACTCACCCTAAAACACACACAAGTCTGATATTATCCTTCAAAAATAAAAATCTGACTAATATGCAGACAAACTACAAGAGCAATAAATGTACCATACAGGAAATACGGCAGCTGTCAGTCAGATGACCTGTCTATTATGTGTATTTGTGAGCTAATATTCAGTTTACTGCCAGGGGGGAGGGCTTCCTATTGGCTGGGGAATTATCAGGCTGCCAATAGCAACCAATCACAGTTCAGCTTCTATTTTGCTACAGTTAATTAATCTGAGCTCGGATTGGTTAATATAGGCAACAAAGGACATTCTCAGTATAACAAAGCTTGTGTGAGGTAATAGCATGTCAGTTAGGGTGTGTTGGTGGAAAGGCTGATGTCTGTCACATTACCTCTATGTGAGAGTGCAGCGCCCCAGGGTCCTGGTCATTGCAGTAATATCATTCTCCTCTAGGGGAGAGTGATGTTACGTTTGAAGGCAATAAAGGAGATCTCTTTACCAGGTATCACAAACATGCAACACACTTCACATTCCAGCCCACCCTGGGGAGCTATGCTCCTAATTATTAGGGCACTCTTCACAATTAGGTAAAACTGGTGGTCTGGATAGGAAGTGAGTCAGTTCCTGTCAGGCAGACAGAGAGGAAGGAGGAACATCTAGTAGTTGCCAACAGGGTTTGTCCCTGACAAGGGTGGGATCCTGTCAGAGGCCTAGATGGAAGGTCACGGAGCTGCGCCTGCCCCACGTGTGGCAGCATCCTAAGAAAGGACACAAACAGGGAACTGTATTGTAGTGGATGAGAAACGAAGTCGTAGCAAAAGGAGAGGAAACCAGAAGGAGTTTTGCTCTACACAGGGTGCCTCCTTCTGAGGCGCAGGATCCGGTAGGCGGAACACCGAGGGAGCAACAGTCTCTATGCCTTGCTCCAGAGACCAGCAGGACAGACACGGTGGCAACTTGTGGGGGCCGGGGCATGCTAGAGCCCCTGTAAAAAGCCTCATGCCATCAGTCATACGGGTTTGTTCCTATCCATCTGGGGGACAGAGAGAGACATAACATCTAGAACATCTACAACAGTTGTGAGGACCTTACGAGAAGCTCAGCAGGAAGGTACTACAACACCCATATCCAACTGAGTTCCTCAATTCCTTGGAGCCTCGAGGACTTTCTCCTCACAACCTCTTTCTAAAACCTGGAGCACCTATTCTGCTATTGAGAAATTTGGATCCACCAAAGCTGTGTAATGGAACAAGTCTCTTGATTAAGAACCTGTTTCCACATGTAATTGAGGCAAACATTTTGACAGGATGTGCCACAGATGAAGATGTTTTCATTCCAACAATTCGTCTCATTCCATTGAGGCAACCATTTTGACAGGATGTGCCACAGATGAAGATGTTTTCATTCCAACAATTCCTCTCATTCCATCTGATTTGCCTTTTGATTTTAAACGCCTCCAGTTTCCTGTTTGATTGGTATTTGCTATATCCATCAATAAGGCTCAGGGACAGTCCTTGAATGTAGTTGGAACCGATTTACAATCTCCATGCTTTTCTCATGGTCAACTTTTTGTGGCCTGTTCAAGAGTTGGAACAGCCAAAAATCTGTTCGTCTTTGCACCTGAAGGAAAAACTAAGAATGTTGTTTATCTAAAGGCTCTCGAATAAGTATTAGAAGATTACTTCACATTACTTGGCCAATTTACTTAAATCTGTGTGGAATATCTCTGGTGTTGAAATATATGTTGTGAAATGCTTCTATTAGCTTAGTTTTTGACTTCTAATAATTACATTTCTATTTGTTTTGTGGTTTTTGTGTGCAGAATAAATTTTTGTTAACACATTCTATTTTGCTAACAGCAGTTATTAAACCAGGTGAAGCTGGGTAGTACATCTAATATACATACAGTATATGAACACATACCATGCTCCTGCAGAGGAAGGCGTCTTCCATTGAGCCCATGCGGAGGAATTTTGGCCCCACTGCAGAAACATTTTGCACAATCATATTGGAGTGCTACCTACTTTTTTGTATCTGGAAATATCTTCGTGTGTATGTATGTATATTATATATATATATATATATGTATATATATATATATATATATATATATATATACATACATATATATATATATATATATATATATATATATATTTAGGTATTGTGTATATACAGTACAGACCAAAAGTTTGGACACACCTTCTCATTTAAAGATTTTTCCGTATTTTCATGACTATGAAAATTGTAAATTCACACTGAAGGCATCAAAACTATGAATTAACACATGTGGAATTATATACTTAACAAAAAAGTGTGAAACAACTGAAAATAAGTCTTTTATTCTAGGTTCTTCAAAAGCCACCTTTTGCTTTGATGACTGCTTTGCACACTCTTGTCATTCTCTTGATGAGCTTCAAGAGGTAGTCACCGGGAATGGCTTTCACTTCACAGGTGTGCCCTGTCAGGTTTAATAAGTGAGATTTCTTGCCTCATAAATGGGGTTGGGACCATCAGTTGTGTTGTGCAGAAGTCTGGTGGATACACAGCTGATAGTCCTACTGAATAGACTGTTAGAATTTGTATTATGGCAAGAAAAAAGCAGCTAAGTAAATAAAAATGAGTTGCCATCATTACTTTAAGAAATGAAGGTTGGTCAGTCCGAAAAATTGGGAAAACTTTGAAAGTGTCCCCAAGTGCAGTTGCAAAAATCATCAAGCGCTACAAAGAAACTGGCTCACATGAAGACCTCCCCTGGAAAGGAAGACCAAGAGTCACCTCTACTTCTGAGGATAAGTTTATCCGAGTCACCAGCCTCAGAAATCGCAGGTTAACAGCAGCTCAGATTAGAGACCAGGTCAATGCCACACAGAGTTCTAGCAGCAGACACATCTCTACAACAACTGTTAAGAGGAGACTTTGTGCAACAGGTCTTCATGGTAAAATAGCTGCTAGGAAATCACTGCTAAGGACAGGCAACAAGCAGAAGAGACTTATTTGGGCTAAAGAAAACAAGGAATGGACATTAGACCAGTGGAAATCTGTGATTTGGTCTGATGAGTCCATATTTGAGATCTTTGGTTCCAACCACCATGTCTTGTGTGACGCAGAAAAGGTGAACGGATGGACTCTACATGCCTGGTTCCCACAATGAAGCATGGAGGAGGAGGTGTGATGGTGTGGGGGTGCTTTGCTGGTGACACTGTTGGGGATTTATTCAAAATTGAAGGCATACTGAACCATCCGGTTTGCGTTTAGTAGGACCATCATTTATTTTTCAACAGGACAATGACCCCTAACACACTTACAGGCTCTGTAAGGGCTACTTGACCAAGAAGGAGAGTTATGGGGTACTACGCCAGACCTGAACCCAATCGAGATGGCTTGGGGTGAGCTGGACCGCAGAGTGAAGGCAAAAGGGCCAACAAGTGCTAAGCATCTCTGGGAACTCCTTCAAGATTGTTGGAAGACCATTTCCAGTGACTACCTCTTGAAGCTCATCAAGAGAATGCCAAGAGTGTGCAAAGCAGTCATCAAAGCAATAGGTGGCTACTTTGAAGAACCTAGAATATAAGACATATTTTCAGTTGTTTCACACTTTTTTGTTAAGTATATAATTCCACATGTGTTAATTCATAGTTTTGATTCTTCAGTGTTAATTTACAATTTTCATAGTCATGAAAATACAGAAAAATCTTTAAATGAGAAGGTGCGTCCAAACTTTTGGTCTGTACTATATATATATATATATATATATATATATATATACATATATTTATATATACATATATATATATATATATATATAATATAACGCTGGGAGCGTCACTCTGTCCGAAGCCTTTATAGACTGCGCAGGCGCAAGCGCCGGCGCAGTCTGGGCCTCACAGAGTGACGCTCCCGGGAGATCGCGGTGTGCGTTCACATTGAACGCACACCGCGATCTCCAACAGAGAAGCAGGGACCGCCAGGAGGGTGAGTATCGCCTATATTCACCTGTCCTGCGTTCCATCGCTGAGCGCCGCCATCTTCCCGGTCTTCGGCCTGTAACCTTCAGTTCAGAGGGCACGATGACGCGCTTAATGCGTGCCGGCGCCGCCCTCTGACTGAACAGTCACGGCCAGGAGACCGGGAAGATGGCGGCGCCCAGCGCTGGAACGCAGGGCAGGTGAATATAGTAAGTGCTGGGGGGCCTGAGCTGGCGGCGATACCGGCACCTGACCCCCACAGCGCGCCGGTGTCCCCGCCTGCTCAGGCCCCCCAGCACTCGGCGCCGAGCGGGTCAGAGGCAGTATGGGGACGCAGGATGGAGCAGCACATAAGGATGGGGACGCAGGATGCAGCAGCACATAAGGATGGGGACGCAGGATGGAGCAGCACATAAGGATGGGGACGCAGGATGGAGCAGCACATAAGGATGGGGACGCAGGATGGAGCAGCACATAAGGATGGGGATGCAGGATGCAGCAGCACATAAGGATGGGGACGCAGGATGGGAGCAGCACATAACAGGATGGGGACGCAGGATGGAGCAGCACACAAGGATGGGGACGCAGGATGCAGCAGCACATAAGGATGGGGACGCAGGATGGGAGCAGCACATAACAGGATGGGGACGCAGGATGGAGCAGCTCATTAGGATGGGGACGCAGGATGGAGCAGTACATAAGGATGGGGACGCAGGATGGAGCAGCACATAAGGATGGGGACGCAGGATGCAGCAGCACATAAGGATGGGGACGCAGGATGCAGCAGCACATAAGGATGGGGACGCAGGATGGAACAGCACATAAGGATGGGGACGCAGGATGCAGCAGCACATAAGGATGGGGACACAGGATGGAGCAGCACATAAGGATGGGGACGCAGGATGGAGCAGCACATAAGGATGGGGACGCAGGATGGGAGCAGCACATAAGGATGGGGATGCAGGATGGGAGCAGCACATAAGGATGGGGACGCAGGATGCAGCAGCACATAAGGATGGGGACGCAGGATGGAGCAGCACATAAGGATGGGGACGCAGAATGGAGCAGCACATAAGGATGGGGACGCAGGATGGAGCAGCACATAAGGATGGGGACGCAGGATGGAGCAGCACATAAGGATGGGGACGCAGGATGGGAGCAGCACATAACAGGATGGGGACGCAGGATGGAGCAGCACATGAAAGGATGGGGACGCAGGACGGAGCAGCACATAAGGATGGGGACGCAGGATGGAGCAGCACATAAGGATGGGGACGCAGGATGGAGCAGCACATAAGGATGGGGACGCAGGATGGGAGCAGCACATAAGGATGGGGACGCAGGATGGGAGCAGCATATAAGGATGGGGACGCAGGATGCAGCAGCACATAAGGATGGGGACACAGGATGGAGCAGCACATAAGGATGGGGACGCATGATGGAGCAGCACATAAGGATGGGGACGCAGGATGGAGCAGCACATAAGGATGGGGACGCAGGATGGAGCAGCACATAAGGATGGGGACGCAGGATGGAGCAGCACATAAGGATGGGGACGCAGGATGGGAGCAGCACATAACAGGATGGGGACGCAGGATGGAGCAGCACATGAAAGGATGGGGACGCAGGATGGAGCAGCACATGACAGCATGGGGACGCAGGATAGAGCAGCACATGACAGGATGGGGACGCAGGATGGAGCAGCACATGACAGGATGGGGACGCAGGATGGAGCAGCACATAAGAATGGGGACGCAGGATGGGTGCAGCGCATGACAGGATGGGGACGCAGGATGGGAGCAGCGCATGACAGGATGGGGACGCAGGATGGGAGCAGCGCATGACAGGATGGGGACGCAGGATGGGAGCAGCGCATGACAGGATGGGGATGCAGGATGGGAGCAGCACATGACAGGATGGGGACACAGGATGGGAGCAGCACATGACAGGATGGGGACGCAGGATGGAGCAGCACATGACAGGATGGGGACGCAGGATGGAGCAGCACATGACAGGATGGGGACGAAGGATGGGAGCAGCGCATCACAGGATGGGAGCAGCGCATCACAGCATGGGGACGCAGGATGGGAGCAGCGCATGACAGGATGGGGACGCAGGATGGAGCAGCGCATGACAGGATGGGGACGCAGGATGGAGCAGCCCATGACAGGATGGGGACGCAGGATGGAGCAGCACATGACAGGATGGGGACGCAGGATGGAGCAGCACATGACAGGATGGGGACGCAGGATGGGAGCAGCGCATCACAGGATGGGAGCAGCGCATCACAGGATGGGGACGCAGGATGGGAGCAGCGCATGACAGGATGGGGACGCAGGATGGAGCAGCACATGACAGGATGGGGACGCAGGATGGAGCAGCACATGACAGGATGGGGACGCAGGATGGAGCAGTGCATGACAGGATGGGGACGCAGGATGGAGCAGCATATGACAGGATGGGGACGCAGGATGGAGCAGCACATGACAGGATGGGGACGCAGGATGGAGCAGCACATGACAGGATGGGGACGCAGGATGGAGCAGCACATGGCAGGATGGGGACGCAGGATGGAGCAGCGAATGACAGGATGGGGACGCAGGATGGAGCAGCACATACCAGGATGGAGACCATATACCAATATAAATGCTCGCCACCTGGGCGTAGAACGGGTTCAATAGCTAGTATATATACAGTGGGGCAAAAAAGTATTTAGTCAGTCAGCAATAGTGCAATTTCCACCACTTAAAAAGATAAGAGGCGTCTGTAATTTACATCATAGGTAGACCTCAACTATGGGAGACAAACTGAGAAAAAAAAATCCAGAAAATCACATTGTCTGTTTTTTTAACATTTTATTTGCATATTATGGTGGAAAATAAGTATTTGGTCAGAAACAAAATTTCATCTCAATACTTTGTAATATATCCTTTGTTGGCAATGACAGAGGTCAAACGTTTTCTGTAAGTCTTCACAAGGTTGCCACACACTGTTGTTGGTATGTTGGCCCATTCCTCCATGCAGATCTCCTCTAGAGCAGTGATGTTTTTGGCTTTTCGCTTGGCAACACGGACTTTCAACTCCCTCCAAAGGTTTTCTATAGGGTTGAGATCTGGAGACTGGCTAGGCCACTCCAGGACCTTGAAATGCTTCTTACGAAGCCACTCCTTCGTTGCCCTGGTGGTGTGCTTTGGATCATTGTCATGTTGAAAGACCCAGCCACGTTTCATCTTCAATGCCCTTGCTGATGGAAGGAGGTTTGCACTCAAAATCTCACTACATGGCCCCATTCATTCTTTCATGTACTCGGATCAGTCGTCCTGGCCCCTTTGCAGAGAAACAGCCCCAAAGCATGATGTTTCCACCACCATGCTTTACAGTAGGTATGGTGTTTGATGGATGCAACTCAGTATTCTTTTTCCTCCAAACACGACAAGTTGTGTTTCTACCAAACAGTTCCAGTTTGGTTTCATCAGACCATAGGACATTCTCCCAAAACTCCTCTGGATCATCCAAATGCTCTCTAGCAAACTTCAGACGGGCCCGGACATGTACTGGCTTAAGCAGTGGGACACGTCTGGCACTGCAGGATCTGAGTCCATGGTGGCGTAGTGTGCTACTTATGGTAGGCCTTGTTACATTGGTCCCAGCTCTCTGCAGTTCATTCACTAGGTCCCCCCGCGTGGTTCTGGGATTTTTGCTCACCGTTCTTGTGATCATTCTGACCCCACGGGGTGGGATTTTGTGTGGAGCCCCAGATCGAGGGAGATTATCAATGGTCTTGTATGTCTTCCATTTTCTAATTATTGCTGCCACTGTTGATTTCTTCACTCCAAGCTGGTTGGCTATTTCAGATTCAGTCTTCCCAGCCTGGTGCAGGGCTACAATTTTGTTTCTGGTGTCCTTTGACAGCTCTTTGGTCTTCACCATAGTGGAGTTTGGAGTCAGACTGTTTGAGGGTGTGCACAGGTGTCTTTTTATACTGATAACAAATTTAAACAGGTGCCATTACTACAGGTAATGAGTGGAGGAAAGAGGAGACTCTTAAAGAAGAAGTTACAGGTCTGTGAGAGCCAGAAATCTGGATTGTTTGTTTCTGACCAAATACTTATTTTCCACCATAATATGCAAATAAAATGTTAAAAAAACAGACAATGTGATTTTCTGGATTTTTTTTTCTCAGTTTGTCTCCCATAGTTGAGGTCTACCTATGATGTAAATTACAGACGCCTCTCATCTTTTTAAGTGGTGGAACTTGCACTATTGCTGATTGACTAAATACTTTTTTGCCCCACTGTATATGTATATATACTAGATGGCAGCCCGATTCTAAAGAATCGGGAGTCAAGAATCCATAAATACTTTATTTATTCAAATGTAAGAATAATACAATTAATAAATAATAGTAAGAAAGAACAAAAATAATAGGCAGTATATGGAGAAAACACCAAACAAAAGTTCAAAATTGGTGTGAAAATGTCACTGAACCACTTCACAACTAAATATATATAGTTTTGGTAAATGGTATTATCATTTTTTTGACGAAATTCGGCAGGAGCTTGAAGAGCAACGTCACTGGGCCCGCCTCCACGCAGTAGAAACTTGCTGTGAGGTAAAAATTCAAAAATCACACCAAAATGGCGGGCGGAGTGTGTCACAGTACGGCACGTTTCTGATTGGTCGCTCGCAGCAGGCGGCAACCAATCAGACACTGGACACTGTTGACGTCACTTATCTCCGGACATTAGCTCCGGACATTAGCTCCGGACATTAGCTCCGGACAGGAAGTTGGCACAAATTGCAGGAAGTAGTATTCTAGGCAATTATATATTAGATATATATATATATATATATATATATATATATATATATATACACACACAATACCGTCCAAAAGTTTAGGGTCACCCAGGCAATTTTGGGTTTTTCATGACAACTCATACCTTTATTAATCAAATGAGTTGACAAATGAATTGAAAATCTAGTCCAGCCATTGACAAGGTTAAAAAAAAAGATTTTATTTTAACCCCTTAAGCCCCGAGGGTGGATTGCACGTTAATGACCGGGCCAATTTTTACAATTCTGACCACTGTCCCTTTATAAGATTATAACTCTGGAACGCTTCAACGGATCTTGGCGATTCTGAGATAGTTTTCTCATGACATACTCTATTTCATGATAGTGGTAACATTTCTTTGATATTGCCTGCGTTTATTTGTGAAAAAAACGGAAATTTGGCAAATATTTTGAAAATATGTCACCCAAAATACTTAATAAGTAACATTAAGTAACATTTTGCACAAGTCTACTTTACATCAGAACAATTTTGGTAACAAAATTTTTTTGTGTTAGGGAGTTATAAAGGGTTAAAAATTTACCAGCAATTTCTCATTTTTACAACAAAATTTACAAAACCATTTTTAGGGACCACCTCACATTTGAAATGCCCAAAAGTGACACCATTCTAAAAACTGCACCCCTCCAGCTGATCAAAACCACATTCAAGAAGTTTATTAACCCGTCAGGTGCTTCACGAGAGCTAAAGCAACATTGAAGGAAAAAATTAAAAGTTAACTTTTTAGTCACAAAAAAGATATTTTAGCAACACATTTTTTATTTTCCCAAAGGTAAAAGGAGAAATTTGACTGAAAAGGTTATTGTCCAATTATTCCTGAGTATGCTGATACCCCATATGTGGGGGGAACCACTGTTTGGGCGCATGGCAGGGCACGGAAGGGAGGGAGCGCTGTTTGATTTTTTTCAACCTAAAATTGGCTGGATTTGCGATCGGATGCCATGCTGCGCTTGATGAGCCCCTGATGTGCCTAAACAGTGGAAACCATCCACAAGTGACCCCACTTGGGAAACTAGACCCCCTAAGGAACTTATCTGGATGTGTGATGAGCACTTTGAACCCCCAGGGGCTTCACAGAAGTTTATAACGCCCGGGTGTGAAAATAAAAAATCATATTTTTTCCACAAGCATAATCGTTTAGTCCCCAATTATTTATTTTCCCAAATGTAACAGGAGAAATTAAACTGCAAAAGTTGTTGTACAATTTGTCCTGAGTACGCTAATACCCCATATGGGGGGAACCACTGTTTGAGCGCATGGCAGGGCTCGTAAGGGAAGGAGCATCGTTTGATTTTTTTTAACCTAAAATTGGCTGGAATTGCGATCGGATGCCATGTTGCATTTGACGAGCCCCTGATCTGCCTAAACAGTGGAACCCTCCACAAGTGACCCCATTTTGAAAACTAGACCCCCTAAGGAACTTATCCAGATGTGTGATGAGCACTTTGAACCCCAAGAACCTTCACAGAAGTTTATAACGCCCGGGAATGAAAATAAAAAATCATATTTTTTCCACAAACATGATCGTTTAGTTCCCAATTTTTTATTTTCCCAAAGGTAACAGGAGAAATTTGACTGCAAAAGTTGTTGTCCAATTTGTCCTGAGTACGCTGACACCCCATATTTGGGGGGAACCACTGTTTGGGCGCATGGCAGGGCTCAGAAGGGAAAGAGCTTCATTTGATTTTTTCAACCTAAAATTGGCTGGATTTGCAATTGGACACCATGTTGTGCTTGACGAGCCCCTGATGTGCCTAGACGGTGGAAACCCCCACAAGTGACCCCAATTTGGAAACTAGACCCCCTAAGGAGCTTGTCTAGATGTGTGATGAGAATTTTGAACCCCCAAGTGTTTCACTAAAGTTTAAAACGCCGGGAGTGAAAATAAAAAATCCTATTTTTTACCCACAAAAATGATCTTTTAGTCCCCATTTTTTTAATTTCCCAAGGGTAACAGGAGAAATTCGACTGCAAAAGTTGTTGTCCAATTTGTCCTGAGTACGCTGGTACTGCATGTGTGGGAAAAAACTGTTTGGGCACACGTTGGGGCTCGAAAGGGAAGTACTGACGTTTTGGAATGCAGACTTTGATAGAATCATCTGCGGGCATCATGTTCCGTTTGCAGAGCCCCTGATGTGCCTAAGCAGGAAAAAAACCCACAAGTGACATTTTGGAAAGTAGACCCCCAAAGAACTTACGTAGATTTGCCTCCTTTGGAATTTATCTGTTTCCTGTAAATTAGTAGTGCATGGAGGTGTGGTACAATTTAAAGCAATCCTTCATACACAGGCCAGGTTTTTCGGGGTAGGTCTCGCATTGATAGATGGTGTCCTTGCGTATTCCTCTTTTGTAGCACACTCTGCACCTTTTTTGTGGCTTACCTTTTCTTCTAGTTGGCGGGACCACCCCAGGAAAATGCTGACCTGGTACGATACGTGCACATTCATGTCCGAAGTACTGGAGCCCGCTCCTTCCAGAGTGCCAAACATCAGGGCCTTAACCACTACTTCCTGGAAATGAAGGTGTGACGTATCGGTGTTGTGTGCACATCCTGACAGCAGGAAAGCGTTGAGCATTGCCATTTGTACAATGTGCAAGGACAGCTTTTTGTGCCACACCCTGGCCTTTCTCAAAGCACTGTACGGTTGGAGGAGTTGATCAGAGAGATCAACGCCCCCCATGTTTTTGTTGTACCCCAGTATACAGGTCAGTTTGCTGACCTCTGTAGAGGTACCCCTTACAGTGCTGAGGGCGCTGCCATCACCGTGTATGGTGGTCAATAGAAGGACATCCCTTTTGTACTTGTACTTGACCACCAGCAGGTGGTCGCTACATTGGACTTTGCTCTCACCTTTTCTGAGAGTTTGCCCAAGTAGCGTCTTCAGGAGGCTTCTCTGATTTTTGCAGACAGTACCGCAAGCAGCGGTATCTCGCGCAGAGAGAGAGTTGTAGAGTGGGATGCTGGTGTAAAAGTTATCGGTATAGAGGTGATAACCTTTATCCAGCAGTGGGTGCACCAAATCCCACACAATTTTCTCACTCATTCCCAGGATAGAAGGACACTCAGGCAGTTCAATCCTGGTGTCCTTCCCTTCATACACTCTAAAGCTCTAGGTGTACCCTGAGGTACTTTCACACAGCTTGTAGAGTTTGATTCCTTACCTGGCCCTCTTGCTGGACAGGTATTGATGGAATCTGAGCCGCTCCTTAAAATGAATTAATGACTCATCCACGCAGATGTCCTTTTGAGGCACGTACACTTTGGCAAACTTTTTGTTGAAGTGTTCGATGACCGGCCGAACTTTGAACAGACAGTCAAAGTAGGGGTCATCTCGTGTGGGACACTGTGCATTATCGTTGTAATGCAGGAACTTATGGATGGCCTCAAAACACGTCCGGGTCATGACCTTTCAGGACACTGGAGTGTTATATAAAATATCAACACTCCAATATTGCCGAAGTTCAGGCTTCATCAGGATCCCCATGTGGAGGACCAGGCCCCAAAACTGCATCATTTCAACTGCGTCTACAGGAGACCAGTTAGAATATGATGAACCTGAGTTTTGGTCCAAAAATTGTCAAGCATACAAGTTACTTTGCTCCACCATGAGGTTAACGAAAGCCTCAGAGAAAAAGACTTTGAAAAAGTCTAGCTCTGTGAGGCCGGTGGTGTCAAACTTCATTCCTGATTTTGCCACAAAATCAGGAATCAGTGGCTCGTAATGTTTGGGTGGTGAGGTCCATATGGGGTCCGCAGTGGGGTGCGCTGGTTTGTGATCGGCAATGGTGGGTGCTTCATCATCTTCATCAATGATGGGCGCTGCCTCATCTTCTCTTCTGCGGCGTCTGCATGGCGTTTCCGCAGGGCCGGAAGAGGAAGATGAGGAGTGGGAAGAGGATGAAGAAGAATTGAAGAAATAAAGAAAAGTAGGATGCTCTCCCTTGCTACCAGTGTCGGAGGCAAGGAAAGAATATGCCTCCTCCTCTGAATAGCGCTTTTGGGACGAACGGGACGAGCGGGACTTTTTTTGTAAGTATGGTGCTTGGGTGTACTTTATTGGTAACTGTGTAAGTGTGGGGGTATAGTGCTTGGTGCAAACTACTCTGAAAAGAAAAAGCTAAAGAAAAAAAAATCAAATAGGGAAAAAAATATGTGTGAAAAAAAGTCTAAAACAGCAGGCCCTAGCTCTGATAAGTGAACCGCATCACTTATCAAAGTTCAACGGCTGCTGGGTGTGTGATTAAAGACGTAAAAAAAAAGGAAGGCTTGGGTTAGACGCGGCAGCTGGGTGAGCGCACAGAGATGTGAAAAAAAAAAGAAAAGAAAGGCACGGGTTAGACACGGCGGCTGGGTGAGCGCACGGAGATGTGGAAAAAAAAGTAAACGGCAGCCACGAGAGCTTTGATAAGTGAACTGCGTCACTTATCAAGGTTCGGCGGCTGCTGGGTGAGCGCACAGGTGTGGTGAAAAAAAAGGAAAAATGCAGGCACAAGCTCTGATAAGTGAACTGCATCACTTATCAAAGTTTGGCGGCTGAGGGATGGGTGTACGGAATTGGACAAAGGGGGTTGATGAAAAAAAGCGAGCACAAGTGTTGATCGGTGAACTGCGTCACCAATTAACGCTTGGCGGCTGCTAAACATGCACACGGAGGCAGTACAAAGAGGGATGGAGGGGGTAAAAAAGAGGGGGAAGAGGGAAGGGGGACGGGGGGATTGGGGGGATGAAAATAGATCGGGTAGGGGCTGGTAACACTTACGTTTGTAGTCTCTCTTCTTTCTTCTGTCTTCGGTCTTCTTTCTTTTCTAATGCACTGATACTGGGATTGTGGTGTTACTGGCTTCTGTACCACCACAAGGCCCAGCAAGAGTAGATCTGGCTGTGTGACCGCTCTGCAGGAGTCCTCAGTGAGAGTGGGGACCCCTGCAGAGCAGCCAGACAGGTCACCTGCAGGTGACAGACAGGTCACAGAACAGTCACACCGCTGTTGCGAGCTGTCATTGAGGGGATCGAATTCTAACCGATCCCACCAATCCCTGCAGGCCCTGGTGACCATGGCAACTGCCTAGGATCCCTCCAGTCCTAGGCAAGTCACCAGCAGGGCACACAGCGGTCACATCGTTACCGCCGCTTTGCCCTGTGATTGGCGCGATCGTTGATAGCATCAATCACGCCAATCAGCTCCTGCAGGCCCTGCTGGGCCTGCACAAGGCTCTGGCCTATGATCGGTGCTATTGCTGCACGGATCCAGGCCGGTACATCAGGGTACAGCGCAGTAATACCACCGCTGTGCTCAGAAATTGGCGCGATCAATACGATCAGCGATCGTGCCAATCCGGTGGGTTATGTCGGTGCCTGGCGTTGCCAGGCACTGGCTCTAGGATCAACTACATCGGTACTCGATCCTAGCCTGGGACCTTATTGTTTCAGCCAATCTGATTGGCTGAAACAATGAGAAACAATGAGAGGCATGGGGGCGGAGCCAGGCCCTGGGATGCCGACACCATCTTCCTCCAGGTAAGATGGCGCCGGAAATTCAATGCGATCACCGTGACTTAAGTTGCGATGTCGCATTAAACAGTATGATGTACTATCCTGTCACTGGGAATTAAGTCCCAGGTCACCTTGATGGGATAGTACGTCATATGGGATTAATGGGGTTAAATAATAATTTTCTCCTTCAATCTTTGCTTTCGTCAAAGAATGCACCCTTTACAGCAATTATAGCATTGCAGACCTTTGACATTCTAGCAGTTAAATTGCTTAGGTAATCTGGAGAAATTTCACCCCATGCTTCCAGAAGCCCCTCTCACAAGTTGGTTTGGCTTGATGAACATTTTTGCGTACCATACGGGCAAGCTGCTCCCACAACAGCTCAATGGGGTTGAGATCTTAGTGACTGCGCTGCCACTGCATTATAGATAGAATACCAGCTGCCTGCTAAATAGTTTCCCTAAATAGTTCTTGCATAATTTGGAGGAGTACTTTGAGTCATTCTCCTGTTGTAGGATGAAATTGGCTTCAATCAATTACTGTCCACAGTGTATGGCATGGCATTGCAAAATGGAGTGAAAGCCTTCAATATCCCTTTTACCTTGTGCAAATCTCCCACTTTACCAGCACTAAAGCAACCCCAGACCATCACATTACCGCCACAATACTTGACAGATGGCATCAGGCACTGTTCCAGCATTTTTTCAGTTCTGCATCTCACAAATGTTCTTCTGTGTGATCCAAACACCTCAAACTTGGATTAGTCTGTTCATAACTTTTTTCCAATCTTCCTCTGTCCAATGTCTGTGTTCTTTTGCCCATATTAATCTTTTCCTTTTATTAGCCAGTCTTAGATATGGCTTTTTCTTTGCCACTCTGCCCTGAAGGCCAGCATCCCAGAGTCGCCTCATCCCCATAGACGTTGACACTGGCGTTTTGCGTGTACTATTTAATGAGGCTGCCAGTTGAGGACGTGTGAGGCATTGATTTCTCAAACTACAGACTCTAATGTACTTGTCTTGTTGCTCAGTTGTGCTCCATGGCCTCCCACTTCTTTTTCTACTCTGGCTAGAGCCTGTTTCTGCTCTCCTCTGAAGGGAGTAGTACACCATTATAGGAAATCTTCCGTTTCTTGGCAATTTCTCGCATGGAATAGCCTTCATTTCTAAGAACAAGAATAGGCTGTCGAGTTTCACATGAAAGTTTTTTTTTTTCTGGCCATTTTGAGAGTTTAATGAACCAACAAATGTAATGCTTCAGATTCTCAACTAGCTCAAAGGAAGGTCAGGATTATAGTTCTCCAATCAGCCAAACTGTTTTCAGCTGTGCTACCATACTTGCACAAGGGTTTTCAAGGGTATTCTATCCATCCATTAGCCTTCTTACACAGTTAGCAAACAGAAAGTACCATAAAAACACTGAAGTGATGGTTGTTGGAAATGGGCCTCTATACACCTATGAAGATATTGCATTAGAAACCAGACGTTTGCAGCTAGAATAGTCATTTACCACATTAACAATGTATAGAGTGTATTTCTGATTCATTTAATGTTAGCTTCATTGGAAAAAAACATTGTGTTTCTTTAAAAAATAAGGACATTTCTAATTGAACCTAAACTTTGAACGGTAGTGTATATATATAATATGTATATAGAAATGTATATAGACTCATACTACAACCTTTTTATGAGATTTTTTTTATAGAACTCTGCTGCTGCACACTTAAATGGCAATATACGGTGGTCCATAAAGACAGCTGTATATGCAATAGGCTCAGCGTTGTTTTGCAGTAAATAGTCATAATGTTAATGTATTATTAGTCATGTAAAATTCAGTCTTGTCCTTACAGCAGCTCGGTTATATTGAGATGCTAATGTGTACTTTTGTGGTGCACATATAGCGCTCTGCCATTTGATTACCAGTTAAATTTGTTTGTCACTTTTTCCATTTATTCATTGATTTGCTTTCATTTGCCTGGTTCTTACAAAAATAGCTGCCGACAAAATCCAGCATAAAAAAAGAAAGCATTATTATATCTTTTATGTATGTATCATTTTATCAGATGTGGTGGAGGAGCGGAGCAGCTCTCTCCCAAATCTAATTAAAAGTTAATGTTCTTACATTAAGCGTTGCAATTACTTAATGCTGCGCTGGGCACTTATTGCAAAATTCAACAGTTCATAGACACGTTTGTTGCATGCTTCAACTTCAAGTATTCGACTTGTTTGTCGAAAAGTTTTATTAAAGTGAGACTAAATCTTGGAAATTACTATGGGCTTAATTTAGAAATGAGACAGTCAATTATACTGCTCAGACATGCAGTCTATTCATGACACAGCTATTAAAAGAGATATTGAAATGAAGATATGAACATGATAGTTTCAAAGGGAATCTGCCAAGGTTTTTGAAAACTAATTTAAGAGAAGTATAAACGTGCTCTTTATTGGAAAGAAAAAGTGCATATATCCATTAGGACATCAGGTGTACAGGAGGGTGCGGTGATGGAGTCTGGACGATGGCCGTTTCGCACTGAATGTGCTTCAACCGGTCCAGACTCCATCAATGTGGACCCATTTAAGCACATTCAGTGCGGAACGGCCATCGTCCTGACTCCATCACCGCACCCTCCTGTACACCTGATGTCCTAATGGATATATGCACTTTTTCTTTCCAATAAAGAGCAAGTTTATACAGCTTCAAACCGGGTGAGTGCCGCATATTTCTATTCTTCTGCCGTGTGGATAATTCAGCTAGATGATTCCAATGCAGAGCACCAGAAACCCTTAGCTTACGTGACACCTGTTGATTACAAGTTGCGAAGTCCTAATCCAGAAGAGTCTGAGCGATTTTGTACGCTCTAGTGCCATCCTTTGTTTGTCTTTTTATGGTTGGAATTTAAGAGAAGAATTCTGTAGAGATGAGATAGAGTCCCTGATTCCAGCAATGTGTCACTTTCAGGGCTGCTTGCTGTAGCTTTTAATAATTTCGCAGTTTTATCAGTAGGAGATCATCACTAGATGACTTGTGACATGCTGCCATATCCAGTCGGGAAAATAAGTATTTAATACACTGCAGATTTTGCAAGTTTCACTTCAATTGTGAGAGAGAATCTTTAAAAAGAAATCCAGAAAATCACCTTTTCTGATTTTTACATAATTAATTTACATTTTATTGCATAAAATAAGTATTTGATACAAAAGAAGAATAGAGCTTAACCTGTGGTACATAAAATTTTGTGTGTAGGGATATTGGCTCACTCCTCCATACAGATCTTTTCTAGGTCTTTCAGGTTTCAGGGCTGTCACTGGGTAACATTGAGTTTCAGCTCCCTCCAAAGACTTTGTATTGGGTTCAGGTCTGGAGACTGGCTAGACCACTCCAGGACCTAAAACTCCTTCTTACGAAGCCACTCCTTAGTTATTCTTGCTGTGTGTTTTTTGGGTCATTGACATGCTGGAAAATCCAGCCCGGCCCATCTTCAATGCTCTTACTGAGGGAAGGTGGTTGTTTGCCAAAATCTCGCTATACGTGACCCCATCCAACCTTCTTTCAATATGTTCCAGTTGTCCTAATCCCTTCACAATAAAGCATCCCCATAGTTTGATGTTTCCCCGCCATGCTTCACAATTGGGGCAATAGTATTGGGTTGTACTCGTCCTTCTTCTTCCTCCAAACATGGCAAGTGAGGTTGTTACCAAAAAGTTCTATTTTGGTCTCATCTGACTATGTGATCTTCTCCCATGGCTCCTCTAAATCATCTAGATGGTCATTGGTGACCTTCAAGCAGGCTTGGTCATGTTCTGCTGCCATTAGCATGGGGACATTGAGTGCCCTGCAGGATTTTAATCCATGACAGCATTGTCACACAATTACAGAGACAGAGTGGAGCCAGAAGACTGCAGTGTCTGATTTCTCCTACTCCTGCAGTGATTAGAAGCACTTCACCTTCATATTATATGGTGAAGGTTTCTTTTAGTAGTGCAGGGGTTGATTTGCTCAGTTGAGAGATCTTGGAAGCCTTCCTGCATTAAGGCTCTCAGCTGTTCACTGTTACCACTCCCATCTGCAATATAATCTGGGCCCTGGCTAGCACTCACTGCCAGAACTAGCTTATGCTGCATGATTGGAGATGGTGTTTTGTGGTTGTTGTTTGAGAAGGCATTTGGTGGATTTATCTGAGACTGCTGCTAGGTTTTGGGTGTGTGCTAATCCCCTTCTTCTCCTACTTTGGTTTTTCTCCTACTTTCCTCTTTTCCCTTGGTGGGTGAGGGTTACAGGCTGAGGGCAGATTAAAGAGATAAAGCAAAGTACGTGGAAGTAATCTGGGGAACAGGGCAAGCTAGGGTGCCCCTAGCGTTAGAAACAGGGAAGGAGCCCCTGGTCCCGAAATACCTGTCAACAGAGTCATGACAAGCATAGTGTGTTACTAATGGCAATGTTTAAGACTGTGGTCCCAGATCAATTCTGTTCATTGACCTGATCCTTTCATGTAATTTTGGGCTGATTCCTGACCTTTCTCAGAATCATCCTTACCCCACGAGGCGAGATCTTGCATGGAGCCCCAGACTGAGGGAGATTGACAGGCATTTTATGTTTCTACCATTTTCCAATAATTGTGCTAACAGTTGTTGCCTTCTCACCCAGCTGCTTGCCTATTATCCTGTAGCCCATCCCAGCCTTGTACAGGTCTATAATGTTGTCCCTGGTGTACTTAGACAGCTCTTTGATCTTGGCCATGGTGGAGAGGTTGGAGTGTAATTGATTGAGTGTGTAGACAGGTGTGTTTTATACAGGTAACGAGTTCAAACAGGTGCAATTAATACAAATAATGAGTGCAAAGTAGGAGGGCTACACCTAGTCCTGTAGTGATAATCTCCTGCCGATAAAACACTGATTTTGTTGAAACCGCAAAACACAACCTAGTAAGTGACATATCACTGGAATTAGGGTTTCAGCTCGTAAATCGTGCTGCTCTCAGATTACTTAGCAAAAACCTGTGCACAGATTCCCATTAAATAATTTAATTAGTACAGTTTAACAGGGACTTTACACATCTATGAATGAACTTACATTAGAAAAGGCATGTCCCTTCTGACTTATCTAGACTGACTTCTCCATATGTTTGTGTATAGGGAATTACCTGAAATCAGCATCTCTGCCCATTCATAATAGTCTCCTCATAGAGTATAGTAAAAATCTGCTGACAGAGGATCCCTTTGAGCTAATTGCGCATATCCATGGTGCTTACTGATATTGGAAACCAAAGCTATGAGGTCGCAGGCAATTAATTACAATAGACCAAATTGCAGGATCTCAACTCAAAAAATTTTGGACTAAGAAATACGGAACATAATTTGTATCGAGTGATTCTTTTCATCTTGGCACCATGTGTAATTTAACTTCCATTTAATCTGCGGGATATTTCTTTTATTTCACATTCTTGGAGATTTTAAGGACAAAAAAAGAAAAAAAAAAAAACGCTTTTTGCTGAAAAGTATAGTTTGCAAAAAGTAAGGTGAAAAGTTCTCAACCTTACCATGGTACCGACATAGCACTTGCCTAAAGTGGGGCCATTTTCTGCTATTCCAGGAAATCACTAAGGCATTGTTCGGCTGGAACAATTTGTCTGTAAAATATACAACATATAAAGTTAAATGAAAAGTGTAGGTATAAAATTGTCTTTTTTTTTGCTATCCATTTCATATCATTTATTTCACCTTTTCCTGACCTGTAACCATTTCATGTGACAGTTTTCTACCACTGCCAAGGAGCCAGTGTAAACAACAAAGCAAACACAGACGTAAAATGGAATAAAAAAAAAAAGCATAAAAATGAAACAAAACCTGGAGCATTTTAAATAATGTTCAATATACTAAAAATTTAAAACATGCAAAATATAATATCAAATATCATGTATTATATGAACATAGAAAAGAGGTACTTAACCGTTAATACAAATTTTTCAACAGATAGACATGTTCATCAAAGCATGTATAATGAAGTAAAGACGTGTGCGAAAACAACCTCAAAAATCCCTCATGCATATGATTTCTCTGAAGCTCTAACTGCATTTTTCTGTTACTATAGACACGGACATATGGGTTGTGGTGAAAAAACAATAATAATAACAGCAAGAATATATCCCCAGTAGGGCTTCTATGCTAATAATCAAACTTTGTGCAGATGTTATTAATATAATTTGCGGTATAAACAAGTTCTGAGTATTTTCTTTGAAGATACAGAATATTTTTTTTTTTCTTTTAAATGATGGCAAATAGATATTAAATCAGAATTGATGACCGAAATGACAGATTTGATTTAAATCTAAAAACAGAAATATTAAAAAGTTATTTTTTTTTCAAAAAAGAAAGTGCTTCTTGATGAAACACAACCCCAGAGGTTGTTGATTTATACATGGGAGCTTCTGAACTGGACCCATTTTTAAGGATTCAAATTTGTCAAATCCATGTGGCTAAAATCAATAGTTTCCAAGATAATATTTTTTGGGGTAATTCTGACATTTTTATACAGATGATCAACATTAGCTACCTTGGTTCGGAGCGGGCAAGTTATTGGTGGGATTTTTGCAGTCTGAGTCTTCTATGTACGCTATACCTTTATTTATTGATTTTTTTGGCATGAATTTCCGTCAGATGGGATTCAATATCTACTTTTTTATTCTTTAGGGACCAGTCGACACGATTTAAAGTAATGTTGTGAAGTGCAATTTAATTTTTATCCTGAATCACTATCTATTTATTGCCGTGATCTAAACTATTTTCCAATATACATGAATTAACAATTCCCTATCATTTCTTAATTTCACTATATAACTGACATTTTTTTCTAGTTACTTTTTGACGACATTTCATTTGAGAATCCCAGTGCATGCTGGGATACTCATACAAAATGTCATGAGGGGAGCCGAGGCTGCGTCCCTGTCACAGCCTCTGCCCCCTTCTTAAAATGAAATATCAGTGATGTTTCAAGGGTTACGCTAATCCCTGCATTCTGTGCACTGTGTGATGAGCACAATGACAGTGCACTCTCTGTTGCTGGCTCATATCAGCAGAAACAAGCAGGTAACAGGGCGCACTATCAGTGAGCAGTGTCAGAATACCCAGTATGCAGAGACCAGTGAAGTAATGGGCATTAAGACGCTGTATGCTGACAGAATGATGAGAGAGCGCACTGTCATTGTGCACATTGCGCCGGGAAAAGCCCAGCCTCTGAAACGAGCATCACTGATGATGCTTCTATTTGGAGAGGGGGCAGTGGCTGTGGCAGTGACCGCAGCCTTCACCCCCCGAAGACGCTGTGTTTGAGTTTCCAAACATGCACTCTCAAATGAAGTGTCATGAAAAAGGAAGTAGAAAAAAAAAGTAAAGCAGTTAGATAGTGTAGTTCAGGAAAGATAGGACATTTTTAATGATAATTTACTAAGAACTTAAGATGAAAATTAATTTGGATTTCAAACCGCCCCTTAAACACAACAAATCGCCATCAGTCTGTTATTCACAACGGTTGCTGATTCACAGCAATCATCTTTAGTCTTTTGGCAAATCAAAAGGGATTTATTTATTTGATTATTTGTTTTTTACAATGTACTAATATAGATGTTTTCTAAAATAGTTAATTATGTATTTTTAGATTGCAAATTGTTCTCGTTTAGCTGTTTTTAATGGTAAGGAAGAATAAATAGTTTGAATTCTGTATTCAAATGGTAGTAAAGAGTCATGGGGGTGGCTCTACACCTATGAATAGTCAAGCTGTTATGTCCAATTTCCAACATGATTGATGCCCCAGATGCTGAGTATATCATCACAAACTGTCTCTAAGGTCAAAGGAGGGAGATGAACTTCGTAGGGCTTCATCTGCGCCCTGAATGCCACTGGGGGGGCTTTGATGAAATACCACCCTACGGGATGTGAATCCAGCACACAGGAGAACTAGTCAGCTATCCTACCTTAGAGAAGGTACTCCATGACCTTTTAGCGTTATTTGAATACAGCAATTATACAGGTCCTTCTCAAAAAATTAGCATATAGTGTTAAATTTCATTATTTACCATAATGTAATGATTACAATTAAACTTTCATATATTATAGATTCATTATCCACCAACTGAAATTTGTCAGGTCTTTTATTGTTTTAATACTTATGATTTTGGCATACAACTCCTGATAACCCAAAAAACCTGTCTCAATAAATTAGCATATTTCACCCATCCAATCAAATAAAAGTGTTTTTTAATAACAAACAAAAAAACCATCAAATAATAATGTTCAGTTATGCACTCAATACTTGGTCGGGAATCCTTTGGCAGAAATGACTGCTTCAATGCGGCGTGGCATGGAGGCAATCAGCCTGTGACACTGCTGAGATGTTATGGAGGCCCAGGATGCTTCAATAGCGGCCTTAAGCTCATCCAGAGTGTTGGGTCTTGCGTCTCTCAACTTTCTCTTCACAATATCCCACAGATTCTCTATGGGGTTCAGGTCAGGAGAGTTGGCAGGCCAATTGAGCACAGTAATACCATGGTCAGTAAACCATTTACCAGTGGTTTTGGCACTGTGAGCAGGTGCCAGGTCGTGCTGAAAAAATGAAATCTTCATCACCATAAAGCATTGACCCTGCCCTTGATGAAACACAGTGGACCAACACCAGCAGCTGACATGGCACCCCACACCATCACTGACTGTGGGTACTTGACACTGGACTTCAGGCATTTTGGCATTTCCTTCTCCCCAGTCTTCCTTTAGACTCTGGCACCTTGATTTCCGAATGACATGCAAAATTTGCTTTCATCAGAAAAAAGTACTTGGGACCACTTAGCAACAGTCCAGTGCTGCTTCTCTGTAGCCCAGGTCAGGCGCTTCTGCCGCTGTTTATGGTTCAAAAGTGGCTTTACCTGGGGAATGCGGCACCTGTAGCCCATTTCCTGCACACGCCTGTGCACGGTGGTTCTGGATGTTTCCACACCAGACTCAGTCCACTGCTTCCTCAGGTTCCCCAAGGTCTGGAATCGGTCCTTCTCCACAATCTTCCTCAGGGTCCGGTCTCCTCTTCTCGTTGTACAGCGTTTTCTGCCACATTGTTTCCTTCCAACAGACTTACCATTGAGGTGCCTTGATACAGCACTCTGGGAACAGCCTATTTGTTGAGAAATTTCTTTCTGGGTCTTACCCTCTTGCTTGAGGGTGTCAATGATGGCCTTCTTGACATCTGTCAGGTCGCTAGTCTTACCCATGATGGGGGTTTTGAGTAATGAACCCGGCAGGGAGTTTATAAAAGCCTCAGGTATCTTTTGCATGTGTTTAGAGTTAATTAGTTGATTCAGAAGATTAGGGTAATAGGTCGTTTAGAGAACCTTTTCTTGATATGCTAATTTATTGACACAGGTTTTTTGGGTTATCAGGAGTTGTATGCCAAAATCATCAGTATTAAAACAATAAAAGACCTGACAAATTTCAGTTGGTGGATAATGAATCTATAATATATGAAAGTTTAATTGTAATCATTACATTATGGTAAATAATGAAATTTAACACTATATGCTAATTTTTTGAGAAGGACCTGTAGATGCTGCACGGTTCTCTCTTTACCTAAACTGCTTGCAGATAGAAAATCATCATTACATTATTTGTCACCATACTGGATAACAGGAGATGAATGATAGGGGGCCAAAATATTGCTGACAGTGTTCTTTCAAATATGCTTCACTGAAAAGGAATCCGTCAGCAGGATTCCAACCCCCCAAACTATATAGATGTTTATGTAGCTCTTTAAAAGACAAATCCAACAATACCTTTACAAGGCCAGTCCATTCCTCTGTTACTGAGAAATCAGATTTTATTTAATATGCAAATGAGGTTGTAGATCTGGAGCCTTGGTCACTTCAGCTCTATTCCTAATCCAGCGCCTCCTCCTCCTGCTTGACAGCCGGCTTCTTTGCCTGTAGTCATATATCCATTGAAGCTGTCAGTCAAGCAGTAGGAGGCGGTACAGTGGAGAAAATAAAACCGGAGCGACAGAGGCTTCAGATCTACAGTCTTATTAGCATATCATTTCAAAAGCTGATTTCTCAGTAATGGAGGAAGGGACTGACCATGAAAAGGCATTGCGTTTGAAAGAGCTACATGCACAAATAAATAGTTTCGGGGATGAAATCCTGCTTACAGATTCTCTTTAAAGGGATTCTCCAGTTTTGAAAGTCCATAAACTCATTTTCATAAGCCCTAAAAAGGAAGTAGAGTTAGTAGAGAGTAGTCAACAGCTCAGGATTTTCATCTTGTAGTTCATTGACTTTATTTTCCTGTACTACACATATGGTCAAAATTGCTGGTACCCCTCATTTAATGACAGAAAAACCCACAAGGTTCACAAAAATAACTTTAATCTGACAAAAGTAATAATAAATAAAAGATCTATGAAAATGAACAAATGAAAGCCAGACATTGCTTTTCAACCATGCTTCCACAGAATAAAAAATAAAAAAACTCGTGAAATACAGGAACAAAATTGAATTGTTATATTTTTATGTTTGATTTTGTGATTTTAACTCTCTATTTCAGCATCATCATGTGATGGACAGTTTTTATTAACTGGAGATTCTGGGACTTTTCGTTCCAAAAATTTTCCCCACCCATATGAGCCAAACCTGTCGTGTCGCTGGATAATAAGGTATGTGACCATACACATTGCTGTGTTTACACTGATATGCTGAAACAATATGATTGATGCAAGAGCTGAATAATCTCTATTAGGCTTTATTTTAACTCACATTGTGCCGCCTGTTTAAAAATGGGAAGCATGATGCTCCATACAATGGAAACCAGACTAAACTATTGATTTTTAAAGTGGTCTATCATGGTTCTGCTCAGGTTTGCATCATTTCGACTGCTGAAATGGTGCTGTGTTCTCCACATCTTCATCATTCACCACCAATGTCTTGATTGACATTTATCAAAATGTTGCCAAAAGTAGGGAATTTAGAAAAATAAATAAAAACTTTACTTATTTCATAAACTTCCTGCCACTGCAATTTACTGCTCTTGTTGCTCCTCACTGGCTCTGTAGTGATGTCAAAGTATCCAAAATTCACATGACCACTGTAGCCAATGACTGACGATGATATTTACATATATGGCATGACACTGCTGGGGCCGTGGGCTGTTTATAGTGTCAACTAAATAAAACCTAAGATAAACACAAAATGAGCAAATACTCTGTACTAAGTAAATAAGTAGCACTAGTACAATTAAATAACATAGGGTACTTAGTAGTGTTGAGCATTCCGATACCGCAAGTATCGGGTATCGGCCGATACTTGCGGTATCGGAATTCCGATACCGAGATCCGATACTTTTGTGGTATCGGGTATCGGTATCGGATCAATAGGGATGTGTAAAATAAAGAATTAAAATAAAAAATATTGATATGCTCACCTCTCCGGCGGCCCCTGGACATCACGCTGTTAACCGGCCGGCTTCTTTGTTTAAAATGAGCGCCTTTAGGACCTGCGAATGACCTCGCGGCTTCTGATTGGTCGCGTGCCGCCCATGTGACCGACACGCGACCAATCAGAAGCCGCGACGTCATTCTCATTCACAAAACTCCTAATTCTAGGAATTAAGGACCTGCGAATGACGTCGCGGCTTCTGATTGGTCGCGTGCCGGTCAATTCTTTATTTTACACCTCACTATGGATCCCAGGGCCTGAAGGAGAGTTTCCTCTCCTTCAGACCCTGGTAACCATCTGGATACATTCCGATACTTGATGTCCCATTGACTTGTATTGGTATCGGATATCGTTATCGGCGATATCCGATATTTTTCGGGTATCGGCCGATACTATCCGATACCGATACTTTCAAGTATCGGACGGTATCGCTCAACACTAGTACTTAGCATTGCTTTGATAAAAAAAAATGTAAAAGCTATCCCACCACAACAAGGTGTACCCTAACCGGGACAGGACCTAACTTGTGTAGTTCAACTCACTATGTGTCTACAGATGTAAAAATAGGTAAGGGCAGGGTAGGACCTGGGTTCAGACTGTTCAGACACCTGCTCATGGAAAGTTATATAAATACTGCAATACTGCCACCTGATGAAGACGGAGCTGTTCCGTTGAAACGCGTTGTGGATTTCAATAAACAAAGAAACTTTTAATCCTTTCATCTGTGTCCTGTGCGCTGCCATGTGACCGGAGTATTTTGCAACTCACTGTTTATTCCTCTCCTGAGGCACCCGGCAGGAGCTGCATCGGACCTTTCTCAATCAACATCTCCCTTGACCGCCAGCCTGGCGCTCCATTAGCCTGTCCTTTCTGTATCTATTTGGAATCATGATGAATGCCACTGCACAAAACCAGTATTTAACCCCTTCATGACTTCATGACCAGAGTTTTTTTCCTCGCTTTTGCGTTTTCGTTTTTCCCTCCCCTTCTTCCCAGAGCCATAACTTTTTTTATTTTTTTCTGTCAATATGGCCATGTGAAGGCTTATTTTTTGCAGGACAAGTTGTACTTTTTAACAATACTATTAGTTTAACCATGTTGTGTAACAGAAAATGGAAACAAAAATTTCAAGTGCGTTGAAATTGCAAAACAAAGTGCAATCCCGCACATGTTTTTTTGTTTGGCTTTTTTGCTACATTCACTAAATGCTAAAACGGACCGGCAATTATCATTTTACAGGTCATTACAAGTTCATAGACACCAAACATGTCTAGTTTCTTTTTTATCTAAGTGGTGAACAAAATTTCCAAAGTTTGCTAAAAAAAAATAAAAATTGCACCATTTTCCGATACCCGTAGTGTCTCCATTTTTCATGATTTTGGGTCGGGTAAGGGCTTATTTTTTGTGCACCAAGCTGGTGTATTCAATTATACCACTTTTGTGCAGATATGTTCTTTTGATCGCCCATTATTGCCTTTTAATGCAATGTTGCGGCAACCAAAAAACGTAATTCTGGAGTTTTTTTTTTTCTTGCTACGCCGTTTAGCGATCAGGTTAATTCTTTCTATAAATTGATAGATCAAGCGATTCTGAACACGGTGATACCAAATAGGTGTATGTTTGATTTTATTTTGATTGTTTTATTTTGAGTGGGGCGAAGGGGGGATGATTTGAACTTTTATTTATTTTATTTTTTTCATATTTGTAATCACTTTTTTTTACTTTTGCCATGCTTCAATAGCCTCCATGGGAGGCTCAGGGTGGCGCTCATAGCAATCCGGCATCAACAACCATAGGGGTCTCAAGGAGACCTTTGGTTGTCTTGCCGATGCACTGATGCCCCCCAATCATGCGCCGGACGTCAGCGGTGCGTGTGTTTCCGACCCGATGGCCAGATGCGCGCGTTAAATGCTGCTGTGACAGTTGGACAGCAGCATTTAACTAGTTAATAGCCTCAGGCAGATCGCAATTCTGCCCGCTCCTATTGCGGGCACATGTCAGCTGTTGAAAACAGCTGACATGTCGCGGCTTTGAGGTGGGCTCTGGACATATGAGGGCTTGATTTTTGTGGGACAAGTTGTACCTTTGAACAACAACATTGGCTTTAACATATTTCGAACCGGAAAACAGGAAAAAAATTCAAATTGAGATGAAATTGTAAAAAAAGTGCAATTCCACAGTTTTTTTTATCATGTTCACTAAATACTAAAACTGACCTGCCATGAGATCAATACAAGTTCATAGACACCAAATATATATAGCTTCTCTTTTATTTAAATGGTGAAACAAATTTCCAAAATTTGTTTTAAAAAAATAGCGCCATTGTCCAAGACCTGTAGCCTCTCCATTTTTTGCTGCCATGTAGCTGAGCCGATCGAGTGGTGCCAGGTTCTAGCCTACCATGGAGGCTATTGAAGCATGGCAAAAGTTAAAAAAAATGATTTCAAAAATATGAAAAAAATAAAAAAAATAATAGTTTAAATCAACCCCCTTTCACCCCATCCAAAATAAAACAATAAAAAAAAAATCAAACCTACACATATTTGGTATCACCGCGTTCAGAATCGCCCAATCTATCAATAAAAAAAAATTAACCTGATCGCTAAATGGCATATCGAGAAAAAAATTTGAATCGCCCAAATTACGTTTTTTTGGTCGCCATGACATTGCATTAAAATGCAATAATGGATGATCAAAAGAACTTATCTGCACGATAGTGGTATCATTAAAAACGTCAGCTCGGCACGCAAAAAATAAGCCTTCACCCGACCCCAGATCACGAAAAATGGAGATGCTACGAGTTTCGGAAAATGGCGTGTTTTTTTTTAAGCAAAGTTTTGAATTTTTTTTTTTTACCACTTAGATTTTTTTTAATCTAAGTGGTAAAAAACACATGTTAGGTGTCTGTGAACTCGTAAAGACCTGGAGAATTATAATGGCAGGTCAGTTTTAGCATTTAGTGAAGCTAGCAAAAAATCCAATCAAAAAACCAGTGTGGGATTGCACTTTTTTTGCAATTTCAACGCACTTGGAATTTTTTTCCTGTTTTCTAGAACAATACAAGGTAAAACCAATGATGTCGTTCAAAAGTAGAACTCGTCCCACAAAAATTAAGCCCTAACATGACCATATTGATGGAAAAGTAAAAAAAGTTATGGCTCTGGGAAAGAGGGGAGCGAAAAACAAAAACATAAAAATGAAAAAGGGTCGCAGCGGGAAGGGGTTAAGTAAAGGGAAGAAAAAGAAGGGTGTGGAAGGCAAGGATCACCAGAAATAAACAAAAATGTCATTTATTGAACTTCAAAATGACAAACAAGACAATAAATTCATTTGAAAACAATTAATAAAGCCAAATAGGCAAAGGGTGGATAACAACTGGGGGGTCATATAAGGACCCTTCAGACTCCTCTACTATGTGCATCGGGGTGTGATAAAATATTGCACACCATAGAAACTTAGTCTAGGAAATACAGTTTATATATCCTGAACTTGACAGTACAAGAGAATGCAAAAATTCCAAAACCATTACGCCCCTTAACAAAAACATAATACCTTTAAGAAAATAGGAAGAGTAGAGGCAGGTGTGGGGGTATCCCAGAAGTAAGGAATACAAAATCACAAACGGAAGGACATGAAACAGAACAGGTAAGGAAGACTGTGTTAGACCTGTTGGTTGACATATTTGAGGAAAGGTCACCCAGTCACGTCATGGTATATGGAGGAGAGGAAACCAAGCTGTTGTTTTTATTGATACCGTTTTGGTGTGTATCCGATCTTTTGATTGCCCGTTATTGCATTTTATTGCAATGTAGAAGCGACCAAAAAACATATTCTGACAATTGAATTATTTAATTATTTCTTGTTATGCTGTTTGGCGATCGGGTTAATTCTTTTTTTATATTGATAGATTGGGCAATTCTGAACGTGGCGATGCAAAATCTGTGTATATTTCTTTTTTTGTTGTTTTATTTTGAATGGGGCAAAAGGGGGTTGGTTTGAACTTTTATATATATATATATATATATTTATATTTTTTTTTAATTTTTTTTACTTATTGCATGCTTCAATAGTCTCCATGGGAGACTAAAAGGTGCAATACTTTGATCACATGTACTACGTACAGGTGATGATCTGATCTCTGTGCAGCAGAAATGCTCACTTATGAGCGTACATACAAATCTGGCAATGACAACCATATAAGTCTGCTGCAGACCTTTGGTAGACATGCCATGCCATCGATGACCTGCAATCATGTGATGGGGTCTCTGATGGCCAGAATTAGTGATGCGCTTCCTGTAAGCACGAGATAAATGCAGCTGTCAGAAATTGACAGCGGCATTAAACTTGATAACAGCCACGGGTGGATTTCGATTCCACCCACGACTGTTGCGGACACATGTCAGCTGTATAGATCATATGTCATTTGCCCGGAAAGGTGCGGGCTCAGCGCCAGAGCTCGCACCAAACAGGGGGAGTCTGACGTGGGCGTACTACTACGCCCAATGTCAGAAAGGAGTTAAAGGAAACATGTTAAGAAATTTTAGGCTCTCCACCACCCAAATCATTTATTTGACTGTGTAGCCTCTTACAAAAATAAGCCATTTGATACACTTATGACCCCAAGATGCTCCACCAGCAGTGAGAAATGACATTTTGAAGTTGTGTCTGGAAGTACATTGGAGCGTGATGATGCACTTCGAGCTTCTCAGTTTTAGCATTCACTCACACTTTCATGTAAAAAATCTGTCCCAACCTTATCGAGGAGAGCCGGACTATTTTTTCTCATTGGTCATCCGTGTGAGTTCCGTATGCAATCTGTTTCTCACAGTAAAATCTATTAATATTTTGCAGGACCATTTACAGTTTCCTTTGCTACAGAATTGTAATGTAGTCATAAAAATCAGATGCCATACAGATGGTCCACACGGCATGGAATTTTTTTTACAGCTGAGAAAAAAATATACAAATCTGCAACAACTCATTGAATAACATTGGTCTGAGTGCAACATTTTTATCAGATTGCACTGATCCGATTTATACACAAGTGTGAGAGAACCCCATAGGCTGGGGTCACACTTGGGAGTTCAATGCGAGAAACTCGCGTATCAAGTCCCGACTCTGCCGCCGGCTATCGGGACCGGAGTTTGTAACTGCATGCCTTTCTATGCAGCTGAACGTTCCGATCCCAAGTGCCGGTGGCAGTACCGTTGGCAGTACCGGTGGCGGGACTTGATGGGAGAGAATCGCGTGAGTTTCTCACATTGAACTCACAAGTGTGACCCCGGCCTTACACTGTTTCCTATCGAGCAGCACTCTCCGCTTGCTGGTTGACAAGTCACTGGCTGTGCACCAGAGTAGATAAATGACCTGTTAATCGATGAGACTGCTGCAAGGTAGGGGAACAAGCTGAGAAGCTGTAAGTGCATCATCTTGCCCCAATGCATTTCCAGGCATCACTTCAAAATGCGAATTCTGGCTGCCAAAACAGTGCTTTAGGGTCATAAATATTTTGACTGGCTTATTTTTTAGCGGGCTACATAATCATTTTCATTGTTCAGTGGTAATACAGCTTCTCATGGGTTCCCTTTAAGCACAGCAATTATTATTATTTTTTTTTTTAGAAGATTAAGCCTTTTATAAGCATCGCCAACCTTTCATTGGAATAATTAGTAACACTGCTGGTGATGTCAGTTACAAACTGTGTTGCCAGTTAACATATTGAGACTCTTTCTTAGCAATCGTTGCGTACAAGTATTTTATACCTAGATTCTAATTAATAGTAACAATGGGAAATAGCAAGTGTTATGGATAGTCCCTTTAAATAACAATCATTGTATGTAAGAAATGTTAAGCAGGCCACGGCTTTGTTCTAGAAATATAACTAGACTGAATCAGTGTTTTAATTTTATTTGTTTTGACATGTGATTTTGTATTGCAATGAATTATTGACGGAGTTTGCTAAATGCTGAACTGCTCTGAGTACAAGGCGGGCTCATGTGAACAGCTTGTAGAACATAACAAGGCACATTCATCCAAGAGTGAATTTTCTTTCAAGTGAGAAACGATACAGAGTCGTACAGTTTGCTTCTATGGGACTGATTCATCAAAGTTTGTAAAGTATCTTGAGGTTTAATGATTCAGCCCACGTAATCGCAATGCATGAAATTGATTTAAATAATTTTTTAGCAAAAGAAAAAAAAAAATTCCGTCTGATTCATCTGTTTCATCATTTGTCGTGATATTTCTTTTATTGTTAAAACTTTAATCTGACCAAATTTTAGCAGCAAAGCATGGTTACATCAATCTTTAGATACACGTTCCCAAATATAAAGAAATTGGAATAGAATAATAATGACATTTTCAAATCTCTATTGGAAAATCGAAGTTAGGAGGGGTGTCTTCATAGGAGGAAGTCCGTATATCACAAAGTTCAAGTTTAATTTCAAAAGGCATTGTGTGATGCTTGAAATCTTCTCTTGTGGCATCGCAGAAAAATTCAACACTTGCTGTTCAAGAAGCACCTCTCCTCCTCCTATCAAAATGGTTCTCTTCTTAATTAATTGCAGTCATATTATCTAGCATTGTGTACTTACAATTGCTCATTTTCCATTTCTACCCAGTTAATTATTCTCTTTTCTATTAGGTCTATGAAATCACATGGTCAAATACAGACAATTGCTCATTTTCCATTTCTACCCAGTTAATTATTCTCTTTTCTATTAGGTTTATGATATCACATGATTAATAACAAACAATTGCTTGTTTTACATTTCTACCCAGTTAATTATTCTCTTTTCTATTAGGTCTATGACCTCACTTGATTAAAAACAGACAATTGTTCATCTTCCATTTCTACCCAGTTAATTATTCCCTTTTCTATTAGGTCTATGACATTACATGGTCAAATGCGGACAAATGCTCATTTTCCATTTCTACCCAGTTAATTATTCTCTTTTCTTTTAGTTTTATGATATCACATGATTAATAACAGACAATTGCTCATTTTTCATTTCAACCAAGTTAATTATTCTCTTTTCTATTAGGTGTATGATATTGCATGATTTAAAAACAGACTAGCTGAATTCTTCTAAGCTCTATGTAGAAACAAGCGGTCAATTTTCACTGCATGATACATGAGTTACTTCAAAAGTCCCTGGTGAGAGGAGGAGGGAGCAGCTGGGTCAGGAGTTGAAGAAATGAATGACTCATGCAGGGAAAAGAAACTTCCTGTTTCTACACAGAGCAGAGAAAAGAGAAGAATTAGCCGGGTAGAAAGGCAAAATGAGCAATTGTAAGTACACAGAGCCATATCATATGATTAAAATATATTAAGAATATAAAAGTTTAACCCCTTCATGACCTTGGGATTTTTCGTTTTTCCGTGTTCGTTTTTCGCTCCCCTCCTTCCCAGAGCCATAACTTTTTTATTTTTCTGTCAATTTGGCCATGTGAGGGCTTATTTTTTGCGGGACGAGTTGTACTTTTGAACGACATCATTGGTTTTAGCATGTCTTGTACTAGAAAACGGGAAAAAAATTCCAAGTGCGGTGAAATTGCAAAAAAAGTGCAATCCCACACTTGTTTTTTGTTTGGCTTTTTTGCTAGGTTCACTAAATGCTAAAACTGACCTGCTATTATGATTCTCCAGGTCAGTACAAGTTCGTAGACACCTAACATGACTAGGTTATTTTTTACCTAAGTGGTGAAAAAAATTCCAAACTTTGCTAAAAAAAAAAAAAAAATGCGCCATTTTCCGATACCCGTAGCGTCTTCATTTTTCATGATCTGGGGTCGGTTGAGGGCTCATTTTTTGTGTGCCGAGATGATGGTTTTAATGATGGCATTTTGGTGCAGATAGGTTCTTTTGATCGCCCGTTATTGCATTTTAATGCAATGTTGCGGCGACGCAAAAAAGGTAATTCTGGCGTTTCAAATTTTTTTCTCGCTACGCTGTTTAGCGATCAGGTTAATGCTTTTTTTTATTTGATAGATCGGGCGATTCTGAGCGCGGCGATACCAAATATGCGTAGATTTGATTTTTTTTTATTGATTTATTTTGATTGGGGCGAAAGGGGGGTGATTTAAACTTTTATATTTTTTTTATTTTTTTCACATTTTTTTTAACTTTTTTTTAACTTTTGCCATGCTTCAGTAGCCTCCATGGGAGGCTAGAAGCAGGCACAGCACGATCGCCTCTGCTACATAGCAGCGATCTGCTGTTCGCTGCTATGTAGCTGAAAATCAGGTGTGCTGTGAGCGCCGACCACAGGGTGGCGCTCACAGCTGCCGGCGATCAGTAACCATAGAGGTCTCAAGGACCTCTATGGTTACAATTCTGAAGCATCGCCGACCCCCGATCATGTGACGGGGTCAGCGATGACGTCATTTCCGGCCGCCCGGCCGGAAGCGGTAGTTAAATGCCGCTGTCTGCGTTTGACAGCGGCATTTAACTAGTTAATAGGCACGGGCAGATCGCGATTCTGCTCGCGCCTATTACGGGCACATGTCAGCTGTTCAAAACAGCTGACATGTCCCGGCTTTGATGCGAGCTCACTGCCGGAGCCGGCATCAAAGCAGGGGATCTGACCTCGGACGTACTATCCCATCCGAGGTCAGAAAGGGGTTAACGGGCGTGCTTCTTTAATTTTCCTCGCAATCAACAGCAGATTATTAAATAAAGGTTTTTCTACAGTGATAATATTTTCAGGAGAATTTTCATGCAAAAAAAGATTTTTAAAAGCAGAAAGTCTCTGTGAGCATACAAAATAATGCAAACACAAGATATGAGTTTGTATAATCCTCTATCAACAGTGTAAAAGTAGATAAAGTAGAGGTTTGAAGAGTTTCTGAACTTTGAACCATTTAAAAGATGTGACATAAGATGGAGCAAGTGAACAGCAATGTCATTGTGGGGCAATGCGATTTTGCCTGATGGGATCTAAGTGAATAAGACAACATATGCATATACCCTGAAATTATGATAATGTAATTTATATAATATGTTGTCAATGTCCCTATAAGTTCCGCTATGTTGTTGTAGTTGTGGGCACCAAGGCACGTGTACACTATTCTTTTAAATTCCTGCATTTACCCCGTAGCCCTTATAATTTAACACTACCTTATTGTTTACTTTCCATAATTTACAGCGGTTCCATAAGTAGCCCCAGTCGAACTGTTGTTTTCCTTAAAATGAAGTAAAACACCAGCTTGAACAATATGCTAATTAGGCTTATGCAGTCAAGTAGGTGGAGTGGCTGTTACTGTATATCAAGTCAAGCTGACCATGGCTTGTTCCCAAACTATATGACTTAATTGACATCCCCTGAGGACAAGATTATAATGACGCATCCAGTAATTAAAGGGAATCTGTCACCTCAAATTGGCGGGATATGTAAATGCCTTTTTTCCTATCCGATGGGCGGTGTTTCGTCTTTATTTCTCCACCCCATCTGTCCCTGTTGTCCGCAATATGTTTGAGAATTAGAGTAATTGTCCTCCATAGTCCTCGCGTGCGCAATGCAATCTTTGCTTGCGCACGCGCAGTATGCTTTGCCCAAGTGCGGGCAAAGCCGAAAAGCATTACTGCACATGTTCCCGCGCACTATATCCCGAAAGTATTTTGCTGTGTTCTGGGACATAGTGCGCGAGCGCATGTTCAGTAATCCTTTTCAGCTTTTCCCGCCAATCTGAGGTAGCAGATTCCCTTTACTCAAGTTATATAGGTAGGAAATCATACATGAACAGCTTGATTTGATTTGTCAGCCCCACCACATCATTGACCTCAAAGACGTAATAAAGAGCAAAAAGCAAAAAAAACCTGAGCTGTCATTAAACTGTTTTTAATCCAAGAAAGAGAAGGGAAAAAAAGCCGCACAACTCAATAATTCTGTGAAAATGAAAAACCTTTGTCCTTTATTGCATCAGAATATCATGGACCAGGTTGGGAGGGTAGAACAATAGCAGGAATGCAGGTAACAAAAATGGACTACAGCCGTTTCGCGTATTACAGGCTTCAACGTGTCCAACCAAAGGATCAGCCGTCCTGGTCCTTTTGCAGAGAAATAGCCCCAAAGCATGATGTTGCCCCCCCAGGCTTCACAATAGAAGAACACCATCTTTGGATGCAACTCAGCATTCTGTCTCCTCCAAACACGATGAGTTTGTTCCTACCAAACAGTTGTATTTTGGTTTTATCAGACCTAATGACATTCTCCCAATATACATGCTCTCTAGCAAAGTTCAGTTGGGCCTGGACATGCACTGGCTTAAGCAGGGGGACACATCTGGCGCAGCAGGATCTGAGTCCTTGGCAGCGTAGTGTGTTACTGATGGTAGCCTTTGTTTGGGTGGTCCCAGTTCTATGCAGGTCATTCACTAGGCCCCCGGTGTGGTCCTGGGATTTTTGCTCACCGTTCTTGTGATCATTTTGACCCCATGGGGTGAGATCTTGTGTGGAGCCCCAGATCAAGGGGGATTATCAGTGGTCTTGTATGTCTTCCATTTTCTTATTATTGCTCCCACAGTTGATTTCATCACACCAAGCTGCTTGCCTATTGCAGAGTCAGTCTTCCCAGCCTGCAGCAAGGCTACAATATTGTGTCTGGTGTCCTTCAACAGCTCTTTGGTCTTCTTCACCATAGTGGAATTTGGAGTGTGACTGTTTGAGGCTATGGACAGGTGTCTTTTATACTGATAACAAGATCAAACAGGTGCTATTACTACAGGTAATGAGTGGAGGACAGAGGAGCCTCTTAAAGAAGAAGATGCAGGTCTGTGAGAGCCAGAAATCTTGCATGTTTTTAGGTGACCAAATATTTATTTTCCACCACAATTTGCAAAATAAATCTTGCCAAACCAGACAAGGTGATTTTCTGGATTTTTTTTCTCATTTTGACTCTCTTAGTTGAGGTCTACCTATGATGTCAATTATAGGCCTCTCTCATCTTTTTAAGTGGGAGAACTTGCACAATTGGTGGCTGACTAAACCTCACTGTAAGTATCTAAAATATAGAAAATAAAAGCAGATTAACAGGGATTTTGTACATCCATGGATGAACTTACTTCAGAAAAGGCACGTGCATTCCGAGTTCACTAGACTAAATGACTTCTCCCTATGTTTGTGTATGGTGGAGGAGTAGTCATTATGTGCTAGGCCACTCTTTCTACCATGGTTTTTTTTTTATCAAATGCTACAGCATTTCAGAGGGAAATATACATGTTTGTCATGCAGGATCCAGTCATATTCATGCTGCCTGTGGTTCAGGCAACAAAAAATATGACATGTCACCTTTATATACAGTTATATGAAAAAGTTTGGGCACCCCTATTAATCTTAACCCCTTCATGACCGGGGGATTTTTCGTTTTTCCGTGTTCGTTTTTCGCTCCCCTCCTTCCCAGAGCCATAACTTTTTTATTTTTCCGTCAATTTGGCCATGTGAGGGCTTATTTTTTGCGGGACGAGTTGTACTTTTGAACGACATCATTGGTTTTAGCATGTCGTGTACTAGAAAACGGGAAAAAAATTCCAAGTGCGGTGAAATTGCAAAAAAAAGTGCAATCCCACATTGGTTTTTTGTTTGGCTTTTTTGCTAGGTTCACTAAATGCTAAAAATGACCTGACATTATGATTCTCCAGGTCATTACGAGTTCATAGACACCTAACATGACTAGGTTATTTTTTATCTAAGTGGTGAAAAAAAATTCCAAACTTTGCTAAAAAAAAAAAAAAAAAGTTGCGCCATTTTCCGATACTCGTAGCGTCTCCATTTTTCATCATCTGGGGTCGGTTGAGGGGTTATTTTTTGCGTGCCGAGATGACATTTTTAATGATAGCATTTCGGTGCAGATACGTTCTTTTGATTGCCCATTATTGCATTTTAATGCAATGTCGCGGCGACCAAAAAAACGTAATTCTGGCGTTTCGAATTTTTTTCCCGCTACGCTGTTTAGCGATCAGGTTAATACTTTTTTTTAATTGATAGATCGGGCGATTCTGAGCGCGGCGATACCAAATATGCGTAGATTTGATATTTTTTTTATTGATTTATTTTGATTGGGGCGAAAGGGGGGTGATTTAAACTTTTATGTTTTTTTTATTTTTTTCACATTTTTTTAAACTTTTTTTTTAACTTTTGCCATGCTTCAATAGCCTCCATGAGAGGCTAGAAGCAGGCATAGCACGATCGGCTCTGCTACATAGCAGCGATCTGCTGATCGCTGCTATGTAGCAGAATTGCACGTGTGCTGTGAGCGCCGACCACAGGGTGGCGCTCACAGCGACGGGCAATCAGTAACCATAGAGGTCTCAAGGACCTCTATGGTTACCATTCACAAGCATCGCCGACCCCCGATCATGTGACGGGGGTCGGCGATGACGTCATTTCCGGCCGCCCGGCCGGAAGCGGTAGTTAAATGCCGCTGTCTGCGTTTGACAGCGGCATTTAGCTAGTTAATAGGTGCGGGCAGATCGCGATTCTGCCCGCGCCTATTACGGGCACATGTCAGCTGTTCAAAACAGCTGACATGTCCCGGCTTTGGTGCGGGCTCACCGCGGAGCCCTGCATCAAAGCAGGGGAGCCGGCATCGGACGGTATAGTACGTCCGATGCCGGTAAGGGGTTAAGCTTAATGTTTTATAAAAATTGTTTTTTTTTTGCAACAGCTATTTCAGTTTCATATATCTAATAACTGTTGGACACATTAATGTTTCTGCCTTGAAATGAAGTTTATTGTACTAACAGAAAATGTGCAATCTGCATTCAAACAAAATTTGACAGGTGCATAAGTATGGGCACCCTTATCATTTTCTTGTTTTAAATACTCCTACCTACTTTTTACTGACTTACTAAAGCACTTTTTTTTGTTTTCTAACCTCATTGAACTTTGAACTTCATAGCCAGGTGTATGCTATCATGATAAAAGCTACTTAAAGTGGCCACTTGCAAGTTGTTCTCCTGTTTGAATCTCATCTGAAGAGCGGCATCATGGGCTCCTCAAAACAACTGTCTAATGATCTGAAAACTAAGATTATTCAACATAGTTGTTCAGGGAAAGGATACAAAAAGCTGTCTCAGAGATTTAACCTGTCAATTTCCACTGTGAGGAACATAGTAAGGAAATGGAAGAACACAGGTACAGTTCTTGTTAAGGCCAGAAGTGGCAGGCCAAGAAAAACATCAGAAAGGCAGAGAAGAAGAATGGTGAGATCAGTCAAGGACAATCCTCAGACCACCTCCAGAGAGCTGCAGCATCAACTTGCTGCAGATGGTGTCACTGTGCATCGGTTAACTATACAACGCACTTTGCATAAGGAGAAGCTGTATGGGAGAGTGATGCGAAAGAAGCCGTTTCTGCAAGCACGCCGCAAACAGAGTCGGCTGAGGTATGCAAAAGCACATTTGGAGAAGCCAATTTCTTTTTGGAAGAAGGTCCTGTGGACTGATGAAACCAAGATTGAGTTGTTTGGTCATACAAAAAGGCGTTATGCATGGCGGCCAAAAACACAGCATTCCAAGAAAAACACTTGCTACCCACAGTAAAATTTGGTGGAGGTTCCATCATGCTTTGGGGCTGTGTGGCCAATGCCGGCACCGGGAATCTTGTTAAAGTTGAGGGACGCATTGATTCCTCTCAGTATCAGCAGATTCTTGACAATAATGTTCATGAATCAGTGACAAAGTTGAAGTTACGCAGGGGATGGATCTTTCAGCAAGACAATGATCCAAAACACCGCTCCAAATCTACTCAGGCATTCAAGCAGATGAACAATTACACTGTTCTGGAATGGCCATCATAGTCCCCAGACCTGAATATCATTGAACATCTGTGGGATCATTTGAAGAGGGCTGTCCATGCTCGGTGACTATCATACTTAACTGAACTGGAATTGTTTTGTAAAGAGGAATGGTCAAAAATACCTTCATCCAGGATCCAGGAACTCATTAAAAGCTACAGGAAGTGACTAGAGGCTGTTATTTTTGCAAAAGGAGGATCTACTAAATATTAATGTCACTTTTCTGGTGGGGTGCCCATACTTATGCACCTGTCAAACTTTGTTTGAATGCAGATTGCACATTTTCTGTTAGTACAATAAACCTCATTTCAAGGCGGAAACATTACTGTGTCCAACAGTTATTAGATATATGAAACTGAAATAGCTGTTGCAAAAAAAACAATTTTTATAAAACATTAAGCTTAAGATTAATAGGGGTGCCCAAACTTTTTCATATAACTGTACATACATAGAGAACCTGCTGCTCCATCTCTTTCCCCCCTCTATTCCTCTAAGTAAGATATATATATATATATATATGTATATAAAATTATTATTATGAGTATGTTATACACTGTGTGCAGAATTATTAGGCAAGTTGTATTTTGATCACATGATACTCTTTATACAGGTTGTTCTACTCCAAGCTGTTCAGGCTTGAGAGCCAACTACCAATTAAGTAATTCAGGTGATGTGCATCTCTGTAATGAGGAGGGGTGTTATCTAATTACATCAAAACCCAATATAAGGTGTGCTTAATTATTAGACAACTTCCTTTCCTTTGGCAAAATGGGTCAGAAGAGAGATTTGATGGGCTCTGAAAAGTCCAAAATTGTGAGATGACTTGCAGAGGGATGCAGCAGTCTTGAAATTGCCAAACTTTTGAAGCGTGACCACCGAACAATCAAGCATTTAATGGCAAATAGCCAACAGAGTCGCAAGAAGCATGTTGGGAAAAAAGGTGCAAAAATACTGCCCAGGAATTGAGGAAAATCATGCATGAAGCTGCCAAGGTGTCATTTGCCACCAGTTTTGCCATATTTCAGAGCTGCAAAGTTACTGGAGTAACAAAAAGCACAAGGTGTGCGATACTCAGGGACATGGCCAAGGTAAGGAAGGCTGAAAACGACCACCTTTGAACAAGAAACATAAGATAAAATGTCATGACTGGGCCAAGAAATATCTTAAGACTGACTTTTCAAAGGTTTTATGGACTGATGAAATGAGAGTGACTCTCGATGGGCCAGATGGATGGGCTAGAGGCTGGATCAGTAAAGGGCAGAGAGCTCCATGCCGACTCAGACGCCAGCAAGGTGGAGGTGGGGTACTGGTATGGGCTGGTATCAAAGATGAACTTGTGGGACCTTTTCGGGTTGAGGATGGAGTGAAGCTCAACTCCAAGACCTACTGCCAGTTTCTGGTAGACAACTTCTTCAAGCAGTGGTACAGGAAGAAGTTGGTATCGTTCAAGAAAACATGATTTTCATGCAGGACAATGCTCCATCACATGCCTCTAACTACTCCACAGCATGGCTGGCCAGTAAAGGTCTCAAAGAAGACAAAATAATGACATGGCCCCCTTGTTTACCTGATCTGAACCCCATAGAGAACCTGTGGTCCCTCATAAAATGTGAGATCTACAGGGAGGGAAAACAGTCCACCTCTCGGAACAGTGTCTGGGAGGCTGTGGTGACTGACAGAATCTATGGATGGAAGGCTGCTGAGTGTCATCATAAAGAAAGGTGGCTATATTGGTCACTATTTTGGGGGGGATTTTGCTTTTGCATGTCAGAAATGTTTATTTCTAAATTTTGTGTAGTGATATTGGTTTAACTGGTGAAAATAAACAAATGAAATGGGAATATATTTGGTTTTTACTAAGTTGCCTAATAATTCTGCACAGTAAGGCTGCCGTCACACTAGCAGTAATTGGTCAGTATTTTACATCAGTATTTGTAAGCCAAAACCAGAAGTGGGTGATAAATGCAGAAGTGGTGCATGTTTCCATTATACTTTTCCTGGTTTTGGCTTACAAATACTGATGTAAAATACTGCTAGTGTGACGGCAGCCTAATAGTTACCTGCACAGACAGATATCCTCCTAAGATAGCCAAATTTTGCACACAGTGTACTTTTGGTTTTCTGTCACACTTAGTATATTGTTGCAGCCAACTAAACATCAAGTCTTTTCTAAAACTTTCACATAGTGCAGTCATATTTCACATTATGTTCAATATCTTTCCCTTTTGTTGATAGAAGTCTTTGTTTTCATTTCCAGCGTTCGGAATGGCTTTAACATTAAACTTAATTTCACATCTTTTGAGACTAACAATTACATAGACGTCGTAAATATTTATGAAGGTAGTGGACCTGACCGAATTTTAAGAGGTAAGTTCTGCGGTTTTCATTTTCAAATTAAATGTCAGACAAAATGCTTCATGTCTGAAATAGCATTATGTTAATAGTTTTCCTTCACAAAGTTTCATTGCACTGTTTTATGCAGATACCAAGTAACATTGAAAGTTTATAGCAGAGGAAAAGTATAAATCTTACAGAACTGTATTCAAAGAAAATGTCACATTTTGTCCAAGACAGCCATTAAAGTGGAAATCCTTTACTAGCAAACCATCATAATAGATTGTAAGCTCATGTGAGCATGACCCGCATTGCTCTTATTTGAATTATTAATTTGTACCTACTTCCCTCTGAAATATGAAATGCACAGAACATGTTGGCACTACATAAAATTGGCTTATTGTTCATGATATTATTACTAGTCTTTTCCTCATTTTTAAGAATTATTATGTATAGATCGCTCCGCCTCCCATAAAATATCCAGAAAGTACAAAACACATATTTGTTTTTCTTTTTTATGAATTTTGCAAATATTTCTATATTTCTGTTTTTTTTTCTGTCAAGATGGGGTGAAGAGTGTACATTAATGAGAAAAAAAAATATTTTTTTTCAAATTGCTGCAATGAAACAAAGAGTGAAAAATTAAAAAGGGTCTGAATACTTTCCATACCCACTGTATATATATATTTGCAGATAGATAAGATATAGATAAGAAAAAGATTATAGATAGAGAGATAGATATAAAGATAGACATATAGATATATAATAGATTGATTAATAGATAGATGGATAGATAGATAGGATAGATTGTATGTGTTTGTGTATATATATATTTTTTCTTTTTCAGCGAAACCAGGTAATACTGGGTTAAATCCTTGCATAGCACATCTTTATTAGATGCAATTGGCCAACTTTGACTAAGAACCAGGAAATGGGTTCTCTTTGTGTCAGCCTGCTGGATGTTGAGCCAAGCTCAGTGAGTTGAAGCTGGTGAATGACCAGCCAAATTGTGATCTATGGCTGGAAGAGTCAAACCAGGGTCTCTCTCTCAGAATGGAGACTGCACAGGTCAGTTAGGAAAGCTGAGCAGTCTGTGTGTTCCACCTGCAGAGTAATGTGTGGAAACAGCAGCTTGTTCAGGGTGAAGTGTGCATTGAGATGAACACTTTAGTTTGTGCTGAAAGGTGCTGGAGATCAGGCTGTAGGTGATACTGAGACTGGTAGGACCGTACGTCTTCTGAATATAAAGTTTGCCCCAGGATAAAGGACTGTAATCTGTTCCATTGAGCTCACACTGACATATGTGATGATTACACCTGTGTACCCAGAAGGGGCTCTTTTGCTTTTGAATCCCTTGAAGATTTATGAAAGCAAAAAATTTATATGTTTGGATCAAACTGCATTCCCTGTGCGACCACTACCCATTGCATATCTGAGAGTGTGATTCCCTACTATGTATATATATATATATATATATATATATATATATATGCAGGGGTTGGACAAAATAATGGAAACACCTAACGTTTTGGCATCATAATCTTCGAACTTGTGATAAACATGCAAACCGTGACATATGGTAATATTTTGTAGTTGATTATTTGCGATATGTGTATGTAAATTAACTGTTTGTTTTGCATAATTGTAAGAACATTGATGAGAACCTGATACCAATGGCAGACCGCTCGGCTTTTCAAGAGGCCAAATTGTTGGTGCTCGTATGGCGGGCGCTAGTGTAACAGAAAGTGCTCGAATGCTTGGCGTGTCAAGAGGTACTGTCTCCAAAGTAATGACTGCATTTGAAAGAGAAGGAAAAACGTCCACAGCAAAGCACAGGTCCGGCCGAAAGTCAAAGTTGACAGAGAGACCGTCAGACTCTAAAGCGAATTGTGAGAGATTATCGCAAGACCACGGCTCCGAAAATCACTGCTGAGCTCAATGAACACCTGCAGAACCCATCAGGAGCTGCACAAATCTGGATTCCACAGAAGAACTGCATTTAGAAAACCGCTGCTCTCAATGACAATTGTTTACAAGCGTTTAGAGTGGTGTAGAAACCTCCAGAATTGGTCCCTCGAGCAGTGGAAACATGTGATATTCTCAGATGAATCATCGTTTACCCTATTTCCGACTTCCGGCCGAGTGTACATTTGGAGACAGCCGAAAGAAGCATTCCATCCAGACTGCCTTCTCCCAACCGTAAAACATGGTGGAGGTTCTGTGATGATCTGGGGTGCTATTTCATGGAGATCCGCAGGGCCAATGATATCCCTTCATGGAAGAATTAATAGCCGAGATTATTTAGGCATTTTGGGCGACCAAGTGCATCCAATGGTTCAAGCACTGTTCCCGGATGGGAACGCCATCTTTCAGGATGATAATGCACCAATTCATACAGCTAGAATCGTTAAAGCATGGCAAGAGGAACATTCTAATGAAGTTGAGCATCTCATCTGGCCCCAACAATCCCCAGACCTCAACATTATTGAGCATTTATGGTCAATTTTAGAGATTCAAGTTAGACGTCGATTTCCGCCGCCATCGTCGCTCAAAGAACTGGAGGGTGTTTTAACTGCAGAATGGGCTAAAATTCCTTTGGAAACAATTCACACTTTGTATGAATCCATACCTCGGGGAATTGAGGCTGTAATCGCCGAAAAAGGTGGACCTACACCATATTAAACTAACTTTTGTTGATGTTTCCAGGTGTTTCCATTATTTTGTCCAACCCCTGTATATATGCAGTACAGACCAAAAGTTTGAACACACCTTCTCATTTAAAGATTTTTCTGTATTTGCACACTGCTTTGCACACTCTTGGCATTCTGTTGATGAGCTTCAAGAGGTAGTCACTGAGTCCCATGGAGACTATTGAAGCAATAAGTAAAAAAATGTTTTTAAAAATATAAAAAAATATATACAGCACAGACCAAAAGTTTGGACACACCTTCTCATTTAAAGATTTTTCTGTATTTTCATGATTATGAAAATTGTACATTCACACTGAAGGCATCAAAACTATGAATTAACACATGTGGAATTATATACTTAACAAAAAGTGTGAAACAACTGAAATTATGACTTATATTCTAGGTCCTTCAGTTTTCACTTCACAGGTGTGCCCTGTCAGGTTTAATAAGTGGGATTTCTTGCTTTATAAATGGGGTTGAGACCATCAGTTGTGTTGTGCAGAAGTCTGGTGGATACACAGCTGATAGTCCTACTGAATAGACTGTTAGAATTTGTATTATGGCATGAAAGAAGCAGCTAAGTAAAGAAAAACGAGTGGCTATCAATACTTTAAGAAATGAAGGTCAGTCAGTCTGGAAAATTGGGAAAACTTTGAACGTGTCCCCAAGTGCAGTGGCAAAAACCATCAAACGCTACAAAGAAACTGGCTCACATGAGGACTGCCCAAGAAAAGGAAGACCAAGAGTCACCTCTGCTTCTGAGGATAGGTTTATCCGAGTCACCAGCCTCAGAAATCACAGTTAACAGCAGCTCAGATTAGAGACCAGGTCAATGCCACACAGAGTTCTAGCAGAAGACACATCTCTACAACAACTATTAAGAGGAGACTTTGTGTAGCAGGTCGTCATGGTAAAATAGCTGCTAGGAAACCACTGCTAAGGACAGGCAACAAGCAGAAGAGACTTGTTTGGGCTGAAGAACACAAGGAATGGACATTAGACCAGTGGAAATCTGTGCTTTGGTCTGATGAGTCCAAATTTCAGATCTTTGGTTCCAACCACCGTGTCTTTGTGCGACGCAGAAAAGGTGAATGGATGGACTCTACATGCCTGGTTCCCACCGTGAAGCATGGAGGATGGGGTGTGATGGTGAGGGGGTGCTTTGATGGTGACACTGTTGGGGATTTATTCAAAATTGAAGGCATACTAGACCAGCATGGCTATCACAGCATCTTGCAGCGGCATGCTATTCCATCCAGTTTGCGGTTGGATCATCATTTATTTTTCAACAGGACAATGACCCCAAACACACCTCCAGGCTGTGTAAGGGCTATTTGACCAAGAAGGAGAGTGATGGGGTGCTACGCCTGATGGCCTAGCCTCCACAGTCACCAGACCTGAACTTAATCGAGATGGATTGGGGTGAGCTGGACCACAGACACGGTCCGCTCATTTACAGTAATGAATATGCGGCTCCACCCCTATGGGAGGTGGAGCCGCATATTCATGACTGTAATCGGCGGCCCCACGTGACCGCTCATACAGTAGAAGGTGCGGCCAGGACAGGAAGCAGCGCCAGCCAGCAAGGGAGCCGGGTGAGTATTTTAAGAACAGCGAGCGGGCGCACAGGGGGCGGGAGGTGGGTGGGGACATGGATATTTATTTTAAACACGAGAAACAAAAAAAAAAGGAATATTCATATCTTCTCTACAGCAAACGCTGCTGCAGGGAAGATATGAATGGCGGCTTCAGCACCAGTGGGGGGACAGCGCTTACTGTAGCGCTGTCTCCTGCACGGCACATGGACTGCACACGGACAACGTCCGTGTGCGGTACGTGTTTTTCACGGACCCATTGACTTTAATGGGTCCGTGTAATCATTGCGCTCCCACGAACACTGACATGTCTCCGTGTTTAGTACACGGAGACACGGTCCGCAAAAAATCAATGACATCTGCACAGATGCATTGATTTCAATGTGTGTCAGTGGTTCCGGTATGTGAGGAAACTGTCACCACACGTACCGGAGCCACTGACGTGTGAAACCGGCCTAAAGTTAGCACTGCAAGTTTCGAAGAATGGGTTTGATTAAAGGAAGGATATGATTGATCGAAGGATTAGATTGATTTAAGGAAAATATTGTATTCAATTCAATATGGGTGCTACAAAAATGTCCAATTTCTTATGCTGCAAATTAAATACATAATCCACATCACAAGAACTTGGTGGCCACATATAGACACATATAGTGTATACAGTACATGTCAATACAGAGCATTGCGATATCTGGCTGGCATTCATGCACAATTCATCTAAGGAGCCAAGAATAGAAGTCATTTTAGGTATGAAACAGAAGTTACAGAAACTTGTCATAAAGACGTTTCTCAGGCAAAAAACTGTCTCACATATTGTATTAGAGGATACTTGCAGCATTCACTATATCAGCACTAACTGCCACCCTTATCACTGAACTCTATCATTCATGGCAAGAACTTGTGCAAAAAGATAAGAAGCCAAGAAAACTGTGGGCCAGACTTCATATTTTCCAAAGTACTCACATCTTCCAACTTTGGTACTGTTAACAGCTCATAATAAATTGAGAAACATCACAATGTAACAAATATGTCGAAAAAAATTGGAATCTTTGACCAAATGGTCGCCAAAAGGAGTCAGTTTAAAACCAGCAATCCTAAGCACCTTGTTGAGTTGGACGTACAATTTACCAAGACTAATAGAACCCATTAATCAACATTGCTACAAGAATCTTGTAGATTATATTTTTTTATGGACAGATTATCTGTAATTTAAAGGGGTTGTCCAGGATTGGGGTACAAGTCTGCAGTCACAATTTGTGATGGCAGTCTTTTGAATCCTCATAGTTCACTGTGTGTATGCTATTAAGGTTCTCCTACAGGGAGGGGGTGGTTTTGACTAAATGTGCATGGCATCACTCAGTACAAGTGAATTGAGCAATGCTGGAGAGGAGAAGTCTAGACAGACTGTGGCAAGATTTATTCAAATGCATACTTGCGGTCACATGACCACCCACTGGACAATCCTGACAGTGTGCATTGTGCGTACTGTGAGGATTCACAAATCTGCCGTCACAGAGAGTGGCTGCAGACTTGAACCACATTCCTTGATAGTCCCTTTAATCATGGCTATTGACCATTTACAGATGCTTCTCACAAAATTAAAATATCATCAAAAAGTAAATTTATTTCAGTTCTTCAATACAAGAAGTGAAGCTCATGTATAGAGAGTCTTTACACACAGAGTGATTTATTTCAAGAGTTTATTTCTGTTTATGTTGATGATTATGGCTTACAGCTAGTGATAAGCGAGTATACTCGTTACTCAAGATTCTTGGTGGTCCCCAAGTATTTCGGCATGCTCAGAGATTTACTTTATATCGACGCAGCTGCATGATTTGCAGCTGCTAGACAGCTTGAATACATGAGGGGATTCCTTAACGGCCAATCCCCCATTTATTCAAGCTGTCTGGAAGATGCAAATCATGCAGCTGCGTCGATACAAACTAAATCTTCAAGCATGACTAAATACTCGGAGATCACCCGAGCATGCTCGGGAAATTTCGAGTAACAAGTATGCTCGCTCATGACTACTTACAGCCAATGAAAACTCAAAGGTCATTATCTCAATAAATTAGAATACTTTGTAAAACCAGCTTGAAAAATTATTTTAAAGATCAAAATGTTGTATAATATAACAAAGCAGGATGTAATCCACAAAAAAGAGTAGTAGAATAGCAATGGACCTAAAACTTAACTTTTATTATCTCCAAAAAAAACATATAGAGTGCCCGTTTAAAAACACCTAAGTGAAAAAAATCACGAACATGACACCACAAGACACAAAAAAGGGAGGGAATAAAAATACTGATGACAATGGAATACTGTGTTCCAATGGGAGCCTATCCCAATAAGTGTGAGAATGTGATTCTAGGCTCAATAATACATAGCCGGTGCCATACCTGGACAAATACAAGCCACGAGGGAATCATCACACAAGGTACAATAGGCCCAATATCAGACCGTATGAAAATGTTCACAAGTGCTGTATAGGACTATACCAGCGTATGAAGAAGATATCGCTGGGACCTAACCCCAGACCAGGGTGAACAAGGGGTATGAAAAAAGTGTATATATATTTTAACACAATATGCTGTTTAGATATAGGCAAAGTTATGACCCGTAGACACTATATAGTTACAGCTATGTGTAAGAGAATGCACTTATAATCGTACCATGCACTTAGTAAACATAGAACGGAAATGACATGAAGCACACACATGTACAACAGTATGCTAAATAGCAGCAAAGCTAAGCAAAAATATATTTGCGGCTCAGAGTGGCAAATAGCATGCCCAGGTAACCATATATATGACGGGCAAATAGCCCATAATTTGCATACCTTAACCAGGGAAACTTAATGCGATAATGCAAATAGCCACATGCCTTCACCTGCGTTGAAAGACCAAACACCCCCTATACATTCTCAGATAGCACCGAAACAGGGATAATAAACAACTGTGTTTGCTTCCAATCACACGCGGTGATAAGGTTAGATCTCACCCAATTCCCGGAGAAGCTGTACCATGTCGCTGCAAGGTTACATGTGCTTTCAGTAGTGGGGGGTGGAAGATCAAAATGTTGGCCTACTGAAATGTATGCTCAGTAAATGCACTCAATACTTGGTTGGGGCTCCTTTTGCATGAATGCGGCATGGCATGGAGACGATCAGCCTGTGCAGTGCTGAGGTTTTATGGAAGACCAAATTGCTTTGATAGCAGCCTTCAGCTCATCTGCATTGTTGGGTCTGGTGTCTCTCATCTTAATCGTGACAATACCCCATAGATTCTCTATGGTATTAAGGTCAGAAAAGATTTCTGGCCAATCAAGCATAGTGATACTGTAACGCACGCGCCGAGACTGGTTGGTGCGGGCGCCTGGGGGTGTGGCCCCACTGGACCACAGACCGAACTTCCCTGGAAGGGGCGTAACTAAGTAGCTTCCTAGGTGTTCGCTGGAGCCTCTGATGGTGAGGTCAGACTTGTGCAATAGGAAGTTACCAGGTACCACTCCAGGGTGGAGTCGGACTGTGGATGCTGATCCCACCAGGGACAAGACACGGGCAGCCAGGCATGGCTGTGACATTGGCTGACAGACAGGTATGACGGAGGCCCTGACGGGCGGACTGGCTTGACGGAGATACAGGCAGGCAGATGGGCGCGGCTGGCACTCAGGCAGACAAGACTGATACTCTGATAGGAACTGGTATTCAGATGGATGTATGGAAACAGGTAAGAACCTGTTCTGACTGGAGAATATAAAGAAACAGGTAGAGACCAGTATGGAAGTTGCAGAGTGAAGATAGAGCAAGAGTAGAAGAAAAGCTGAATCACAGCAGGCGGAGTAAGAGTAGGATGTGGAGCTAAGAGAAGAGAAGGAGAAGGCAGAGCTATGAGCAGAGAAGGAGAAGGCAGAGCCAAGGATGGAGCCGCAGGGGGCGAAGCCAAGAGCAGAGGCACTAGAGGCGGAGCCAAGAGCGGACACGCTGGAGGCGGAGCCAAGAGCGGACACGCTGGAGGCGAAGCCAAGAGCGGACACGATGGAGGCGGTGCCAAGAGCGGACATGCTGGAGGCGGAGCCAAGAGCGGACATGCTGGAGGCGGAGCCAAGAGCGGACACGCTGGAGGCGGAGCCAAGAGCGGACACGCTGGAGGTGGAGCCAAGAGCGGACATGCTGGAGGCAGAGCCAAGAGCGGGAAGCACAGGAGGTAACGCCAAGAGCTAAAGACATAGAACCACAAGGAGGAGCGGAGCCAGGTAGAACCGCAAGGAGTGGAGCCAGGTAGAACCACAAGGAGTGGAGCCGCAGAGCGAGAGCAGGGCAGAGCCGCAGAGCAAAGCCACAGAGGGCAGAGCAAGGTCAGAGTGCAGAGCTGAGAGCAAAGCCACAGAGTGTAAAGCAAGGTTAGAGTGCAAAGTAAGTTACAGAGAGCAGAGCTGAGAGAAAAGTTGAGAGACACAGAACCACAGGTTGTGGTAGAACTGAGCAGAGAGAAGCAGAACCACAGACAGTGGTGCACAGAGCAGAAACTTAAGGCGGAGGTACACACAGCAGAGTGGGAAATGACAAATGACAAAGGAGAAACAGGAACAGACATAGACCAGAGTTCAGACAGGAATGGACACGGATACACAAATAGAACACAGATGAAGGCCTGCAGAATTGCAGCCCTCTGAGACAGGAAACAGACACAACCTGGCAGCTCAGTAGCAAATGCTAACTGAGGGGAATAGTTTGCACAGGCATCCTTCAATGGGTGAGGATGCCTTAAGTATCAGAGGTCTCAAGGCTATTGGCCAGGAACACCCAAGGGAGGTGCACACAGTCTCAATAAGAATCCGTAGTTGCTGGCGCCGCCCCCCTATGTACACAGCCAGGAAGTGTACACAGAGCAAGCCGCCATGAAGCACATGGCATGGAACTGGCAGCAGACAGATCTCACAGCATGGCACTGGGTGAGTGAGTTGATGTAACAGGCAGGTGGGGAATGGAAGGCCATGCAGTGATGCCGGCAGGGTTGTTACAGATACTGTTGTTTTTAAACCAGGTATTGGTATTTTGGCAGTGTGGACAGGTGCCAAGTCCTGCTGGAGAATGAAATTTTCATCTCCAAAAAGCTTGTTAGCAGAGGCAATTATGAAGTGCTCTAAAATTTCCAGGTAGACGGCTGTGCTGACTTTAGTCTTGATAAAACACAATGGACCTGCACCAGCAGACTTGGATCCCCAAACAATCACTGATCCTTTCAAGGCTGTGGTTATCCCGGATTCTTGTGCACCTTTTCTACCACACGTTTTCCTTCTACTCAACTTTCCATTAATATGCTTGGATACAGCACTCTGTAAAGAAGCTGGCTTCTTTAGTAATGACATTTTGGGACTTACCCTCCTTGTGGAGTGTGTCAATGACTGCCTTCTGGACAAGTTAGCAGTTTTCCCCATGATTGTGGAGCCTACTGAAACAGACTAAGGGACCTTTTTAAATGATTAGGAAGCCTTTGCAGGGTTTTTTGTTAATTATTCCAATTTACTTAGACAATGACTTTTGGGATTTCATTGACTGTAAGTCATAGTGATCAACATTAACAGAAATAAACACTTGAAATAGATCACCCTGTTTATAATGACCGTATATAATATATGATTTTCAGTTTTTGTATTGCACTGAAATAATTTAACTTTTTGATGATATTCTAATTTTGTGAGAAGCACGTGTATAAGTATACAACTGTAATGTAAGTCATTCATTATTGTTACTTTTGAAAAGCAGCAAAAGAAGAATTTGGAACTAAAAGGTTACATTATTTTGAGTCATAGTGTTTTATTTACATGTAGCTTTTTACTTTTTCACAATTTTTTATATTTGAACTAGAACTGCTTCAGCACTCCAAAATATATGTTTCAAATGAATCAAATCAATTCAGATTTGCTAAAAAATGAACCTTGTATTTCTTTACTACAATATGTCAATATGTTAATTTTTTTTTCATTTTCACAAATAACACAAGGCATCTTTGCAAAAATATAAAACAAAAAAATGTCTAAACCCATCACTACCTGTATGTTTCATCTTACATACACTATGCATGTTCATTGCGATGTTAATAAAGGTATTCGCTTGCCTCAGTGAATAAGTCCTATCACATGATAAAAATGCATTCAAGGTACTAGAGAAAACCCTTGGATTTTTATTTTTGACAGTAGTATAAGGCTATGTTCACACGTTGCGTTTTTGCTGAATTTTTTTTTCTGGAGGCAAAACTTGCTCTTTTAGCAGTAATGAAGCTTTTTACAGAAAGCAGGTTTTACTGCATTTTTGTTGGGTTTTGAGCTATTGTCTTGTGCATGCTGAAAAAGTTTAGTGTACCAAAACCACATGATTTAACTTCCTTAGGTTTTTGCACCAAAAATACAGAAATACCTGATAACTGCATTTTTTGCTGCTTTTTTTCTTGTGGTATTGCACTTACTTATTGGCTTCTATGGGTGAAAAAATGCTGTAAAAAGCAGAAATAAAGCTGAGAGAAGTGACATGCTGCATGTCACTTCTTTCAGCTTTTTGTTAAGCATTTTCAGAAGCGTAGCAGTTTTCCAGTTTTCTCACACAGTAGTGGTGCCGTAAAGGAGATCACTGGAGCTGATCAGCTGATGAACTCCGGTGAACTCTCTCATGGGAGCTCAGTGATACACTGGGGGAGCGATTACCTCCTGTCAGTGTATCACTGGCTGGCTTTGAGATCAGTCACATCAGTGACTGCTCTAAAAGTCATCAGGATCATCGTGGGACATTCCCAGGTGCCTTCTGGGAGAAGCGAAGTCTCCCTAAGCTAGAAGATCGTTGGGTACAGCCGGGACCAGCTGCTTCGAAAGCATCACCAAACCAAGGATTCAAGCTTCAGGAGGCTAATTTGCATATTCCAGGTGCCTTCTGGGAGAAGCGAAGTCTCCCTAAGCTAGAAGATCGTTGGGTACAGCCGGGACCAGCTGGTTCGAAAGCATCACCAAACCAAGGATTCAAGCTTCAGGAGGCTAATTTGCATATTCCAGGTGCCTTCTGGGAGAAGCGAAGTCTCCCTAAGCTAGAAGATCGTTGGGTACAGCCGGGACCAGCTGCTTCGAAAGCATCACCAAACCAAGGATTCAAGCTTCAGGAGGCTAATTTGCATATTCCAGGTGCCTTCTGGGAGAAGCGAAGTCTCCCTAAGCTAGAAGATCGTTGGGTACAGCCGGGACCAGCTGCTTCGAAAGCATCACCAAACCAAGGATTCAAGCTTCAGGAGGCTAATTTGCATATTCCAGGTGCCTTCTGGGAGAAGCGAAGTCTCCCTAAGCTAGAAGATCGTTGGGTACAGCCGGGACCAGCTGCTTCGAAAGCATCACCAAACCAAGGATTCAAGCTTCAGGAGGCTAATTTGCATATTCCAGGTGCCTTCTGGGAGAAGCGAAGTCTCCCTAAGCTAGAAGATCGTTGGGTACAGCCGGGACCAGCTGCTTCGAAAGCATCACCAAACCAAGGATTCAAGCTTCAGGAGGCTAATTTGCATATTCCAGGTGCCTTCTGGGAGAAGCGAAGTCTCCCTAAGCTAGAAGATCGTTGGGTACAGCCGGGACCAGCTGCTTCGAAAGCATCACCAAACCAAGGATTCAAGCTTCAGGAGGCTAATTTGCATATTCCAGGTGCCTTCTGGGAGAAGCGAAGTCTCCCTAAGCTAGAAGATCGTTGGGTACAGCCGGGACCAGCTGCTTCGAAAGCATCACCAAACCAAGGATTCAAGCTTCAGGAGGCTAATTTGCATATTCCAGGTGCCTTCTGGGAGAAGCGAAGTCTCCCTAAGCTAGAAGATCGTTGGGTACAGCCGGGACCAGCTGGTTCGAAAGCATCACCAAACCAAGGATTCAAGCTTCAGGAGGCTAATTTGCATATTCCAGGTGCCTTCTGGGAGAAGCGAAGTCTCCCTAAGCTAGAAGATCGTTGGGTACAGCCGGGACCAGCTGGTTCGAAAGCATCACCAAACCAAGGATTCAAGCTTCAGGAGGCTAATTTGCATATTCCAGGTGCCTTCTGGGAGAAGCGAAGTCTCCCTAAGCTAGAAGATCGTTGGGTACAGCCGGGACCAGCTGGTTCGAAAGCATCACCAAACCAAGGATTCAAGCTTCAGGAGGCTAATTTGCATATTCCAGGTGCCTTCTGGGAGAAGCGAAGTCTCCCTAAGCTAGAAGATCGTTGGGTACAGCCGGGACCAGCTGGTTCGAAAGCATCACCAAACCAAGGATTCAAGCTTCAGGAGGCTAATTTGCATATTCCAGGTGCCTTCTGGGAGAAGCGAAGTCTCCCTAAGCTAGAAGATCGTTGGGTACAGCCGGGACCAGCTGGTTCGAAAGCATCACCAAACCAAGGATTCAAGCTTCAGGAGGCTAATTTGCATATTCCAGGTGCCTTCTGGGAGAAGCGAAGTCTCCCTAAGCTAGAAGATCGTTGGGTACAGCCGGGACCAGCTGGTTCGAAAGCATCACCAAACCAAGGATTCAAGCTTCAGGAGGCTAATTTGCATATTCCAGGTGCCTTCTGGGAGAAGCGAAGTCTCCCTAAGCTAGAAGATCGTTGGGTACAGCCGGGACCAGCTGCTTCGAAAGCATCACCAAACCAAGGATTCAAGCTTCAGGAGGCTAATTTGCATATTCCAGGTGCCTTCTGGGAGAAGCGAAGTCTCCCTAAGCTAGAAGATCGTTGGGTACAGCCGGGACCAGCTGCTTCGAAAGCATCACCAAACCAAGGATTCAAGCTTCAGGAGGCTAATTTGCATATTCCAGGTGCCTTCTGGGAGAAGCGAAGTCTCCCTAAGCTAGAAGATCGTTGGGTACAGCCGGGACCAGCTGGTTCGAAAGCATCACCAAACCAAGGATTCAAGCTTCAGGAGGCTAATTTGCATATTCCAGGTGCCTTCTGGGAGAAGCGAAGTCTCCCTAAGCTAGAAGATCGTTGGGTACAGCCGGGACCAGCTGGTTCGAAAGCATCACCAAACCAAGGATTCAAGCTTCAGGAGGCTAATTTGCATATTCCAGGTGCCTTCTGGGAGAAGCGAAGTCTCCCTAAGCTAGAAGATCGTTGGGTACAGCCGGGACCAGCTGCTTCGAAAGCATCACCAAACCAAGGATTCAAGCTTCAGGAGGCTAATTTGCATATTCCAGGTGCCTTCTGGGAGAAGCGAAGTCTCCCTAAGCTAGAAGATCGTTGGGTACAGCCGGGACCAGCTGCTTCGAAAGCATCACCAAACCAAGGATTCAAGCTTCAGGAGGCTAATTTGCATATTCCAGGTGCCTTCTGGGAGAAGCGAAGTCTCCCTAAGCTAGAAGATCGTTGGGTACAGCCGGGACCAGCTGCTTCGAAAGCATCACCAAACCAAGGATTCAAGCTTCAGGAGGCTAATTTGCATATTCCAGGTGCCTTCTGGGAGAAGCGAAGTCTCCCTAAGCTAGAAGATCGTTGGGTACAGCCGGGACCAGCTGCTTCGAAAGCATCACCAAACCAAGGATTCAAGCTTCAGGAGGCTAATTTGCATATTCCAGGTGCCTTCTGGGAGAAGCGAAGTCTCCCTAAGCTAGAAGATCGTTGGGTACAGCCGGGACCAGCTGGTTCGAAAGCATCACCAAACCAAGGATTCAAGCTTCAGGAGGCTAATTTGCATATTCCAGGTGCCTTCTGGGAGAAGCGAAGTCTCCCTAAGCTAGAAGATCGTTGGGTACAGCCGGGACCAGCTGGTTCGAAAGCATCACCAAACCAAGGATTCAAGCTTCAGGAGGCTAATTTGCATATTCCAGGTGCCTTCTGGGAGAAGCGAAGTCTCCCTAAGCTAGAAGATCGTTGGGTACAGCCGGGACCAGCTGGTTCGAAAGCATCACCAAACCAAGGATTCAAGCTTCAGGAGGCTAATTTGCATATTCCAGGTGCCTTCTGGGAGAAGCGAAGTCTCCCTAAGCTAGAAGATCGTTGGGTACAGCCGGGACTAGCTGGTTCGAAAGCATCACCAAACCAAGGATTCAAGCTTCAGGAGGCTAATTTGCATATTCCAGGTGCCTTCTGGGAGAAGCGAAGTCTCCCTAAGCTAGAAGATCGTTGGGTACAGCCGGGACCAGCTGCTTCGAAAGCATCACCAAACCAAGGATTCAAGCTTCAGGAGGCTAATTTGCATATTCCAGGTGCCTTCTGGGAGAAGCGAAGTCTCCCTAAGCTAGAAGATCGTTGGGTACAGCCGGGACCAGCTGGTTCGAAAGCATCACCAAACCAAGGATTCAAGCTTCAGGAGGCTAATTTGCATATTCCAGGTGCCTTCTGGGAGAAGCGAAGTCTCCCTAAGCTAGAAGATCGTTGGGTACAGCCGGGACCAGCTGGTTCGAAAGCATCACCAAACCAAGGATTCAAGCTTCAGGAGGCTAATTTGCATATTCCAGGTGCCTTCTGGGAGAAGCGAAGTCTCCCTAAGCTAGAAGATCGTTGGGTACAGCCGGGACCAGCTGGTTCGAAAGCATCACCAAACCAAGGATTCAAGCTTCAGGAGGCTAATTTGCATATTCCAGGTGCCTTCTGGGAGAAGCGAAGTCTCCCTAAGCTAGAAGATCGTTGGGTACAGCCGGGACCAGCTGGTTCGAAAGCATCACCAAACCAAGGATTCAAGCTTCAGGAGGCTAATTTGCATATTCCAGGTGCCTTCTGGGAGAAGCGAAGTCTCCCTAAGCTAGAAGATCGTTGGGTACAGCCGGGACCAGCTGGTTCGAAAGCATCACCAAACCAAGGATTCAAGCTTCAGGAGGCTAATTTGCATATTCCAGGTGCCTTCTGGGAGAAGCGAAGTCTCCCTAAGCTAGAAGATCGTTGGGTACAGCCGGGACCAGCTGGTTCGAAAGCATCACCAAACCAAGGATTCAAGCTTCAGGAGGCTAATTTGCATATTCCAGGTGCCTTCTGGGAGAAGCGAAGTCTCCCTAAGCTAGAAGATCGTTGGGTACAGCCGGGACCAGCTGGTTCGAAAGCATCACCAAACCAAGGATTCAAGCTTCAGGAGGCTAATTTGCATATTCCAGGTGCCTTCTGGGAGAAGCGAAGTCTCCCTAAGCTAGAAGATCGTTGGGTACAGCCGGGACCAGCTGGTTCGAAAGCATCACCAAACCAAGGATTCAAGCTTCAGGAGGCTAATTTGCATATTCCAGGTGCCTTCTGGGAGAAGCGAAGTCTCCCTAAGCTAGAAGATCGTTGGGTACAGCCGGGACCAGCTGGTTCGAAAGCATCACCAAACCAAGGATTCAAGCTTCAGGAGGCTAATTTGCATATTCCAGGTGCCTTCTGGGAGAAGCGAAGTCTCCCTAAGCTAGAAGATCGTTGGGTACAGCCGGGACCAGCTGGTTCGAAAGCATCACCAAACCAAGGATTCAAGCTTCAGGAGGCTAATTTGCATATTCCAGGTGCCTTCTGGGAGAAGCGAAGTCTCCCTAAGCTAGAAGATCGTTGGGTACAGCCGGGACCAGCTGGTTCGAAAGCATCACCAAACCAAGGATTCAAGCTTCAGGAGGCTAATTTGCATATTCCAGGTGCCTTCTGGGAGAAGCGAAGTCTCCCTAAGCTAGAAGATCGTTGGGTACAGCCGGGACCAGCTGCTTCGAAAGCATCACCAAACCAAGGATTCAAGCTTCAGGAGGCTAATTTGCATATTCCAGGTGCCTTCTGGGAGAAGCGAAGTCTCCCTAAGCTAGAAGATCGTTGGGTACAGCCGGGACCAGCTGCTTCGAAAGCATCACCAAACCAAGGATTCAAGCTTCAGGAGGCTAATTTGCATATTCCAGGTGCCTTCTGGGAGAAGCGAAGTCTCCCTAAGCTAGAAGATCGTTGGGTACAGCCGGGACCAGCTGCTTCGAAAGCATCACCAAACCAAGGATTCAAGCTTCAGGAGGCTAATTTGCATATTCCAGGTGCCTTCTGGGAGAAGCGAAGTCTCCCTAAGCTAGAAGATCGTTGGGTACAGCCGGGACCAGCTGCTTCGAAAGCATCACCAAACCAAGGATTCAAGCTTCAGGAGGCTAATTTGCATATTCCAGGTGCCTTCTGGGAGAAGCGAAGTCTCCCTAAGCTAGAAGATCGTTGGGTACAGCCGGGACCAGCTGGTTCGAAAGCATCACCAAACCAAGGATTCAAGCTTCAGGAGGCTAATTTGCATATTCCAGGTGCCTTCTGGGAGAAGCGAAGTCTCCCTAAGCTAGAAGATCGTTGGGTACAGCCGGGACCAGCTGGTTCGAAAGCATCACCAAACCAAGGATTCAAGCTTCAGGAGGCTAATTTGCATATTCCAGGTGCCTTCTGGGAGAAGCGAAGTCTCCCTAAGCTAGAAGATCGTTGGGTACAGCCGGGACCAGCTGCTTCGAAAGCATCACCAAACCAAGGATTCAAGCTTCAGGAGGCTAATTTGCATATTCCAGGTGCCTTCTGGGAGAAGCGAAGTCTCCCTAAGCTAGAAGATCGTTGGGTACAGCCGGGACCAGCTGCTTCGAAAGCATCACCAAACCAAGGATTCAAGCTTCAGGAGGCTAATTTGCATATTCCAGGTGCCTTCTGGGAGAAGCGAAGTCTCCCTAAGCTAGAAGATCGTTGGGTACAGCCGGGACCAGCTGCTTCGAAAGCATCACCAAACCAAGGATTCAAGCTTCAGGAGGCTAATTTGCATATTCCAGGTGCCTTCTGGGAGAAGCGAAGTCTCCCTAAGCTAGAAGATCGTTGGGTACAGCCGGGACCAGCTGCTTCGAAAGCATCACCAAACCAAGGATTCAAGCTTCAGGAGGCTAATTTGCATATTCCAGGTGCCTTCTGGGAGAAGCGAAGTCTCCCTAAGCTAGAAGATCGTTGGGTACAGCCGGGACCAGCTGGTTCGAAAGCATCACCAAACCAAGGATTCAAGCTTCAGGAGGCTAATTTGCATATTCCAGGTGCCTTCTGGGAGAAGCGAAGTCTCCCTAAGCTAGAAGATCGTTGGGTACAGCCGGGACCAGCTGGTTCGAAAGCATCACCAAACCAAGGATTCAAGCTTCAGGAGGCTAATTTGCATATTCCAGGTGCCTTCTGGGAGAAGCGAAGTCTCCCTAAGCTAGAAGATCGTTGGGTACAGCCGGGACCAGCTGGTTCGAAAGCATCACCAAACCAAGGATTCAAGCTTCAGGAGGCTAATTTGCATATTCCAGGTGCCTTCTGGGAGAAGCGAAGTCTCCCTAAGCTAGAAGATCGTTGGGTACAGCCGGGACTAGCTGGTTCGAAAGCATCACCAAACCAAGGATTCAAGCTTCAGGAGGCTAATTTGCATATTCCAGGTGCCTTCTGGGAGAAGCGAAGTCTCCCTAAGCTAGAAGATCGTTGGGTACAGCCGGGACCAGCTGGTTCGAAAGCATCACCAAACCAAGGATTCAAGCTTCAGGAGGCTAATTTGCATATTCCAGGTGCCTTCTGGGAGAAGCGAAGTCTCCCTAAGCTAGAAGATCGTTGGGTACAGCCGGGACCAGCTGGTTCGAAAGCATCACCAAACCAAGGATTCAAGCTTCAGGAGGCTAATTTGCATATTCCAGGTGCCTTCTGGGAGAAGCGAAGTCTCCCTAAGCTAGAAGATCGTTGGGTACAGCCGGGACCAGCTGGTTCGAAAGCATCACCAAACCAAGGATTCAAGCTTCAGGAGGCTAATTTGCATATTCCAGGTGCCTTCTGGGAGAAGCGAAGTCTCCCTAAGCTAGAAGATCGTTGGGTACAGCCGGGACCAGCTGGTTCGAAAGCATCACCAAACCAAGGATTCAAGCTTCAGGAGGCTAATTTGCATATTCCAGGTGCCTTCTGGGAGAAGCGAAGTCTCCCTAAGCTAGAAGATCGTTGGGTACAGCCGGGACCAGCTGGTTCGAAAGCATCACCAAACCAAGGATTCAAGCTTCAGGAGGCTAATTTGCATATTCCAGGTGCCTTCTGGGAGAAGCGAAGTCTCCCTAAGCTAGAAGATCGTTGGGTACAGCCGGGACCAGCTGGTTCGAAAGCATCACCAAACCAAGGATTCAAGCTTCAGGAGGCTAATTTGCATATTCCAGGTGCCTTCTGGGAGAAGCGAAGTCTCCCTAAGCTAGAAGATCGTTGGGTACAGCCGGGACCAGCTGGTTCGAAAGCATCACCAAACCAAGGATTCAAGCTTCAGGAGGCTAATTTGCATATTCCAGGTGCCTTCTGGGAGAAGCGAAGTCTCCCTAAGCTAGAAGATCGTTGGGTACAGCCGGGACCAGCTGGTTCGAAAGCATCACCAAACCAAGGATTCAAGCTTCAGGAGGCTAATTTGCATATTCCAGGTGCCTTCTGGGAGAAGCGAAGTCTCCCTAAGCTAGAAGATCGTTGGGTACAGCCGGGACCAGCTGGTTCGAAAGCATCACCAAACCAAGGATTCAAGCTTCAGGAGGCTAATTTGCATATTCCAGGTGCCTTCTGGGAGAAGCGAAGTCTCCCTAAGCTAGAAGATCGTTGGGTACAGCCGGGACCAGCTGGTTCGAAAGCATCACCAAACCAAGGATTCAAGCTTCAGGAGGCTAATTTGCATATTCCAGGTGCCTTCTGGGAGAAGCGAAGTCTCCCTAAGCTAGAAGATCGTTGGGTACAGCCGGGACCAGCTGGTTCGAAAGCATCACCAAACCAAGGATTCAAGCTTCAGGAGGCTAATTTGCATATTCCAGGTGCCTTCTGGGAGAAGCGAAGTCTCCCTAAGCTAGAAGATCGTTGGGTACAGCCGGGACCAGCTGGTTCGAAAGCATCACCAAACCAAGGATTCAAGCTTCAGGAGGCTAATTTGCATATTCCAGGTGCCTTCTGGGAGAAGCGAAGTCTCCCTAAGCTAGAAGATCGTTGGGTACAGCCGGGACCAGCTGGTTCGAAAGCATCACCAAACCAAGGATTCAAGCTTCAGGAGGCTAATTTGCATATTCCAGGTGCCTTCTGGGAGAAGCGAAGTCTCCCTAAGCTAGAAGATCGTTGGGTACAGCCGGGACCAGCTGCTTCGAAAGCATCACCAAACCAAGGATTCAAGCTTCAGGAGGCTAATTTGCATATTCCAGGTGCCTTCTGGGAGAAGCGAAGTCTCCCTAAGCTAGAAGATCGTTGGGTACAGCCGGGACCAGCTGCTTCGAAAGCATCACCAAACCAAGGATTCAAGCTTCAGGAGGCTAATTTGCATATTCCAGGTGCCTTCTGGGAGAAGCGAAGTCTCCCTAAGCTAGAAGATCGTTGGGTACAGCCGGGACCAGCTGCTTCGAAAGCATCACCAAACCAAGGATTCAAGCTTCAGGAGGCTAATTTGCATATTCCAGGTGCCTTCTGGGAGAAGCGAAGTCTCCCTAAGCTAGAAGATCGTTGGGTACAGCCGGGACCAGCTGCTTCGAAAGCATCACCAAACCAAGGATTCAAGCTTCAGGAGGCTAATTTGCATATTCCAGGTGCCTTCTGGGAGAAGCGAAGTCTCCCTAAGCTAGAAGATCGTTGGGTACAGCCGGGACCAGCTGGTTCGAAAGCATCACCAAACCAAGGATTCAAGCTTCAGGAGGCTAATTTGCATATTCCAGGTGCCTTCTGGGAGAAGCGAAGTCTCCCTAAGCTAGAAGATCGTTGGGTACAGCCGGGACCAGCTGGTTCGAAAGCATCACCAAACCAAGGATTCAAGCTTCAGGAGGCTAATTTGCATATTCCAGGTGCCTTCTGGGAGAAGCGAAGTCTCCCTAAGCTAGAAGATCGTTGGGTACAGCCGGGACCAGCTGGTTCGAAAGCATCACCAAACCAAGGATTCAAGCTTCAGGAGGCTAATTTGCATATTCCAGGTGCCTTCTGGGAGAAGCGAAGTCTCCCTAAGCTAGAAGATCGTTGGGTACAGCCGGGACTAGCTGGTTCGAAAGCATCACCAAACCAAGGATTCAAGCTTCAGGAGGCTAATTTGCATATTCCAGGTGCCTTCTGGGAGAAGCGAAGTCTCCCTAAGCTAGAAGATCGTTGGGTACAGCCGGGACCAGCTGGTTCGAAAGCATCACCAAACCAAGGATTCAAGCTTCAGGAGGCTAATTTGCATATTCCAGGTGCCTTCTGGGAGAAGCGAAGTCTCCCTAAGCTAGAAGATCGTTGGGTACAGCCGGGACCAGCTGGTTCGAAAGCATCACCAAACCAAGGATTCAAGCTTCAGGAGGCTAATTTGCATATTCCAGGTGCCTTCTGGGAGAAGCGAAGTCTCCCTAAGCTAGAAGATCGTTGGGTACAGCCGGGACCAGCTGGTTCGAAAGCATCACCAAACCAAGGATTCAAGCTTCAGGAGGCTAATTTGCATATTCCAGGTGCCTTCTGGGAGAAGCGAAGTCTCCCTAAGCTAGAAGATCGTTGGGTACAGCCGGGACCAGCTGGTTCGAAAGCATCACCAAACCAAGGATTCAAGCTTCAGGAGGCTAATTTGCATATTCCAGGTGCCTTCTGGGAGAAGCGAAGTCTCCCTAAGCTAGAAGATCGTTGGGTACAGCCGGGACCAGCTGGTTCGAAAGCATCACCAAACCAAGGATTCAAGCTTCAGGAGGCTAATTTGCATATTCCAGGTGCCTTCTGGGAGAAGCGAAGTCTCCCTAAGCTAGAAGATCGTTGGGTACAGCCGGGACCAGCTGGTTCGAAAGCATCACCAAACCAAGGATTCAAGCTTCAGGAGGCTAATTTGCATATTCCAGGTGCCTTCTGGGAGAAGCGAAGTCTCCCTAAGCTAGAAGATCGTTGGGTACAGCCGGGACCAGCTGGTTCGAAAGCATCACCAAACCAAGGATTCAAGCTTCAGGAGGCTAATTTGCATATTCCAGGTGCCTTCTGGGAGAAGCGAAGTCTCCCTAAGCTAGAAGATCGTTGGGTACAGCCGGGACCAGCTGGTTCGAAAGCATCACCAAACCAAGGATTCAAGCTTCAGGAGGCTAATTTGCATATTCCAGGTGCCTTCTGGGAGAAGCGAAGTCTCCCTAAGCTAGAAGATCGTTGGGTACAGCCGGGACCAGCTGGTTCGAAAGCATCACCAAACCAAGGATTCAAGCTTCAGGAGGCTAATTTGCATATTCCAGGTGCCTTCTGGGAGAAGCGAAGTCTCCCTAAGCTAGAAGATCGTTGGGTACAGCCGGGACCAGCTGGTTCGAAAGCATCACCAAACCAAGGATTCAAGCTTCAGGAGGCTAATTTGCATATTCCAGGTGCCTTCTGGGAGAAGCGAAGTCTCCCTAAGCTAGAAGATCGTTGGGTACAGCCGGGACCAGCTGGTTCGAAAGCATCACCAAACCAAGGATTCAAGCTTCAGGAGGCTAATTTGCATATTCCAGGTGCCTTCTGGGAGAAGCGAAGTCTCCCTAAGCTAGAAGATCGTTGGGTACAGCCGGGACCAGCTGGTTCGAAAGCATCACCAAACCGCGCGCCTTACGGCGCGCGAATTTTTGCCTATAGGACATTATTGCAAGAGAGCTTGGCTGAGTAGATTACACAAGAAGGAAAACACACAGCAAGTCAGCAGGATCTAGGAGCAACATGGCAGATGTGACAACCTACATGGTGAGCTGCAGCATGTGCTACATGTTCACAGATCGACCAGAAGAAGAATCCAATTTCACCTGTCAGAAGTGTAGACTAGTGGCCCTTTTAGAAGAAAAGGTGCGGGGTCTGGAAGAAAGAATAGCAACTTTGAAACTCATCAAAGAGAATGAAGACTTTCTAGACAGAACAGAAGCATCTCTACTGGTCACAGAAGGTGAAATAAGTGTCAGAGAACCTCCAAAAGCAGATGAGTGGAAGCATGTGACCAAAAGAAGCAAGAAGACCATGGAGAAATCACCAACCACACAACTGAAGAACCGATATCAAATCTTTGTAGAGGATGAAGATGGCACACCTAAGAATGAAGCAATACCAGCAAGCAAAAAAGAAAAGGCCACACAGCAACAAGTGACAGCAAAAAGTACAGCCAAGAAGCAACGAAGAGTGGTGGTGGTGGGAGACTCACTACTGAGAGGCACAGAAGCAGCCATCTGCAGACCGGACATAACTGCAAGAGAAGTATGCTGCCTTCCAGGTGCGATGATCAAGGATGTGACCGATAGGATACCAAAGCTCTTCAGCTCCAAGGACGTCCACCCATTTCTTCTGATACATGTTGGCACCAATGACACGGCAAGGAAGGACCTACCGACAATCTGCAAGGACTTTGAAGAGTTGGGGAAGAAAGTAAAGGAACTGGATGCACAGGTAGTTTTTTCTTCTATCCTTCCAGTAGACGGGCATGGCACCAGGAGATGGAACAGGATCCTTGATGCAAACAACTGGCTAAGACGATGGTGCAGACAACAAGGATTTGGATTCCTGGACCACGGTGTGAATTACTGGTATGATGGACTCCTCGCCAGAGACGGACTACACCTCAACAAACCTGGGAAACACACATTCGCCAGAAGACTCGCTACACTCATCAGGAGGGCGTTAAACTAGAAGAAGAGGGGACGGGAAGAAAAACATTAGACTCGAACAAAGACGACCCAGGAAAACATACTCAGAAGGGAGGTAAGAACATTTCTAAAACAATCCACAGTGAGGAGATTGGAACAAAACAAAATCCTCTAAACTGCATGCTCGCAAACGCCAGAAGCCTGACAAACAAGATGGAAGAACTAGAAGCAGAAATATCTACAGGTAACTTTGACATAGTGGGAATAACCGAGACATGGTTAGATGAAAGCTATGACTGGGCAGTTAACTTACAGGGTTACAGTCTGTTTAGAAAGGATCGTAAAAATCGGAGAGGAGGAGGGGTTTGTCTCTATGTAAAGTCTTGTCTAAAGTCCACTTTAAGGGAGGATATTAGCGAAGGGAATGAGGATGTCGAGTCCATATGGGTTGAAATTCATGGAGGGAAAAATGGTAACAAAATTCTCATTGGGGTCTGTTACAAACCCCCAAATATAACAGAAAGCATGGAAAGTCTACTTCTAAAGCAGATAGATGAAGCTGCAACCCATAATGAGGTCCTGGTTATGGGGGACTTTAACTACCCGGATATTAACTGGGAAACAGAAACCTGTGAAACCTATAAAGGCAACAGGTTTCTGCTAATAACCAAGAAAAATTATCTTTCACAATTGGTGCAGAATCCAACCAGAAGAGCAGCACTTTTAGACCTAATACTATCTAATAGACCTGACAGAATAACAAATCTGCAGGTGGTTGGGCATCTAGGAAATAGCGACCACAATATTGTACAGTTTCACCTGTCTTTCACTAGGGGGACTTGTCAGGGAGTCACAAAAACATTGAACTTTAGGAAGGCAAAGTTTGAACAGCTTAGAGATGCCCTTAATCTGGTAGACTGGGACAATATCCTCAGAAATAAGAATACAGATAATAAATGGGAAATGTTTAAGAACATCCTAAATAGGCAGTGTAAGCGGTTTATACCTTGTGGGAATAAAAGGACTAGAAATAGGAAAAACCCAATGTGGCTAAACAAAGAAGTAAGACAGGCAATTAACAGTAAAAAGAAAGCATTTGCACTACTAAAGCAGGATGGCACCATTGAAGCTCTAAAAAACTATAGGGAGAAAAATACTTTATCTAAAAAACTAATTAAAGCTGCCAAAAAGGAAACAGAGAAGCACATTGCTAAGGAGAGTAAAACTAATCCCAAACTGTTCTTCAACTATATCAATAGTAAAAGAATAAAAACTGAAAATGTAGGCCCCTTAAAAAATAGTGAGGAAAGAATGGTTGTAGATGACGAGGAAAAAGCTAACATATTAAACACCTTCTTCTCCACGGTATTCACGGTGGAAAATGAAATGCTAGGTGAAATCCCAAGAAACAATGAAAACCCTATATTACGGGTCACCAATCTAACCCAAGAAGAGGTGCGAAACCGGCTAAATAAGATTAAAATAGATAAATCTCCGGGTCCGGATGGCATACACCCACGAGTACTAAGAGAACTAAGTAATGTAATAGATAAACCATTATTTCTTATTTTTAGTGACTCTATAGCGACAGGGTCTGTTCCGCAGGACTGGCGCATAGCAAATGTGGTGCCAATATTCAAAAAGGGCTCTAAAAGTGAACCTGGAAATTATAGGCCAGGAAGTCTAACCTCTATTGTTGGTAAAATATTTGAAGGGTTTCTGAGGGATGTTATTCTGGATTATCTCAATGAGAATAACTGTTTAACTCCATATCAGCATGGGTTTATGAGAAATCGCTCCTGTCAAACCAATCTAATCAGTTTTTATGAAGAGGTAAGCTATAAGCTGGACCACGGTGAGTCATTGGACGTGGTATATCTCGATTTTTCCAAAGCATTTGATACCGTGCCACACAAGAGGTTGGTACACAAAATGAGAATGCTTGGCCTGGGGGAAAATGTGTGTAAATGGGTTAGTAACTGGCTTAGTGATAGAAAGCAGAGGGTGGTTATAAATGGTATAGTCTCTAACTGGGTCGCTGTGACCAGTGGGGTACCGCAGGGGTCAGTATTGGGACCTGTTCTCTTCAACATATTCATTAATGATCTGGTAGAAGGTTTACACAGTAAAATATCGATATTTGCAGATGATACAAAACTATGTAAAGCAGTTAATACAAGAGAAGATAGTATTCTGCTACAGATGGATCTGGATAAGTTGGAAACTTGGGCTGAAAGGTGGCAGATGAGGTTTAACAATGATAAATGTAAGGTTATACACATGGGAAAAGGGAATCAATATCACCATTACACACTGAACGGGAAACCACTGGGTAAATCTGACAGGGAGAAGGACTTGGGGATCCTAGTTAATGATAAACTTACCTGGAGCAGCCAGTGCCAGGCAGCAGCTGCCAAGGCAAACAGGATCATGGGGTGCATTAAAAGAGGTCTGGATACACATGATGAGAGCATTATACTGCCTCTGTACAAATCCCTAGTTAGACCGCACATGGAGTACTGTGTCCAGTTTTGGGCACCGGAGCTCAGGAAGGATATAATGGAACTAGAGAGAGTACAAAGGAGGGCAACAAAATTAATAAAGGGGATGGGAGAACTACAATACCCAGATAGATTAGCGAAATTAGGATTATTTAGTCTAGAAAAAAGACGACTGAGGGGCGATCTAATAACCATGTATAAGTATATAAGGGGACAATACAAATATCTCGCTGAGGATCTGTTTATACCAAGGAAGGTGACGGGCACAAGGGGGCATTCTTTGCGTCTGGAGGAGAGAAGGTTTTTCCACCAACATAGAAGAGGATTCTTTACTGTTAGGGCAGTGAGAATCTGGAATTGCTTGCCTGAGGAGGTGGTGATGGCGAACTCAGTCGAGGGGTTCAAGAGAGGCCTGGATGTCTTCCTGGAGCAGAACAATATTGTATCATACAATTATTAGGTTCTGTAGAAGGACGTAGATCTGGGTATTTATTATGATGGAATATAGGCTGAACTGGATGGACAAATGTCTTTTTTCGGCCTTACTAACTATGTTACTATGTTACTATGTTACTATGACATTGTGGATTATCTTCTCTGCTGACAGGTGAGGAATATTGTGGTTTATTATTTTATTTTTGTTGTAGGAGACGTTGGCATCAGTGGATTAGGCGTTCAGTGAGCATGGTTTAATTTAGATTCAATAAAGGAGTCTGTGTCATTATTTCAAATAAAAAACTGTATTCTGGGTGTGTGTTTTTATAATATCACTATGGAGTTAGTAATGGGAGCATCTTATATCACTATGGAGTTAGTAATGGGAGCATCTTATAGACGCCTCTCCATTACTAACCTGTGGGCTTGATGTCACCTGACAATAGAAAGGTGACATCAACCCCCCAACCATCACCCCACTTGCCACCGCTAAAGAGAAAGTTGGAAGAGCATGGCTAAGCTCAAAATTTGGTCCAACTTATAGATGCACCATTTCTGAGGCCAATATCCTTGGCCCCTTCCTAGGCTATTAATATCAGCACGCAGCTCTGCCTAGCCTTTGCTGGTTAGACTTTTCTTTTTTTTCTTGAGTACCCTGTAAACTAGCCAGTAAAGGCAAAACCGACAGCTGTAAGCTGATATTAATAGCATAGGAACCTTTATGGCTATTGCTTCCTTCCCAGAATATTAACATCGACCCTCAGCCAACGGCTTTCCCTCTTTTCCTTATGAAAATTACATGGGAGCCCAAAACAATTTTTTTTCATTTTCTCAGAGTTGCTGTTTCATTACAGCCTATGTAGGTTCATTCTGTTAAAGCTCCTATATAGGCTGGTGACAATGTGTGACTGTATTTGTATGTGTTTGTTTGTGTGTGTGTTTGTGTTTATTTACCAGCTTAGTAATGAGGGTGTCGGGCAGACTCATTAGTAAGCCTAGGGCTTGGTGTCAATGACAGCTGCAGACACAAAGCCCTAATCCCATTACTCTGATTCTACTGCATCAAAATGAAAAAGGTGGTGTTGAACCAAGAAATTACATCACAAAACTTTTTTATTTATTTATTTCGCTAAAAAAGCCTTCATTGCTGTACAAAAATGAATTCATAGAACGCATGCAAAAATGCATGCAAAATCTTGGCAAAACCACACCAAAAATTGTGGCAAAACGCAAGTTTTTGCAGCAGCATTTTTGCTGCCAAGAGATGCAGAAACCTTGCAGAAATTTCTGCAAGCAAATACTCAACGTGAGCACAGCACATAGCCTTAAGGTAATTTTCAGTTGAGTCACTTGAAATATTTGCAACTGGTTATGTTTCTGGATATGAAAAACAGTTTAGTTGCTAATGATTAATTAGTCAGATTTTCATTTATCCTTAGTTACAAAATAATGGTAGTTCTATTATTGCATAACAAATGTATATTTTAAAACATGATCATATTAAATGTTAATCTATACATTTACAGCATCATTGTGGGGGACGAATCCTGGAAATTTTAGAATTTATTCACATCAAGTCACTGTGGAATTTATGAGCGATTCTACATCAAGTGGTCTCAGTGGTTTTGAAGGCATGTATTCAGTGTTCACCACCAGTGGTGTGACAAGTAAGTATTACCATGACCCAGTGTATGGCATAGCAAATGTATTTAAATAATATTATTTATTGGCACATTGGACTCATTGCTCATGCAGCTCAATTGCAAAGTTCTCATACAGTAAGGTCTTGGCAAACCGATATCACAGTACTGCACGTTACATAAGGAAAAGTCTCCATATACACTGCTAAAGGAGTTACAGGAGTTAAGGGGACTCTATCAGCACAGAATCATTGTTCTAACCAAGTAGAGGTGCTTGGCACACCCTTGCTGTTGCCAAACATTTAGATAAACCTTGGTTTCCATCTATCTCCACCCTTCTCTGGCTCTATGAAGCTAGAGCTGTCAATCAAAGAGAGAGGGGGTGGAAAGAGAAAGAAAACAATTAAGGTGGGAGGGTGCACTCACGTGTTTGGCCCCACCATGATGCACTGAGCACCTGTACTTGGTTAGAACAGTCATTCTGTGCTAACAGACTCCTTCTAAAGGAATCACAAAGTTGTTTTTTATGACTCCAATATAATTTTAAGTTAGAGATAAGCAGATAAGGCAAAATTCTAATTTGCCTGTTAATGCAGATTTTTTAGTTGGAGTTATTCTCCATGAAGTTAATATCACTTATTATGCTGTGGGGTATGAAAGTAAATGTCATTTTTCTAAACAGTAAGGGATCAACAAAAGATTAGAAAACAAAAATGATTGCTAGAATAGCTTTTGCTTCTTTCTTCCTTTTTTAATCAATTTGAAACATGTCAGTAGACTTGTCCTATTTTCAGTTGTCTTTCACATCCCCAAGTAGAACCAATCAATCAACGTGACCCCTCCAGTGAATACTTGTGTGCTACATATGAAGTGTTTTGTGAAAAAGGAGAAAAAGTATTATATGGGTTGTCCCATCCGTATCCACAGCATCGGTGATAAGGGTAAAATTGATGACAGTTCCATCACTAGGACCCCTACTGATTTTGAGAACAGCCGATTTGAATGGATCAGTAGCAAAATGCACAGGATCAAGTGCTCTCTACCGCTCTTCAAAGTCTGCAGAATTGATGCCAATAGCCAACTAGAGCAATTGATTGTTCCTGTTACTCTCATAGACTGAATGGAGTGGCTGCGCACATGTTTGACCACCAATCCCTACAGACACGGGACTTCTGTTCTCATGTCTAGTGGGGGCCTCAGCAATATGACTTCCGGCATCGTTTTTTCAATTCTCTGAATAGGTGATTTTTCAATCTTGAGAAAAGCGATTTAATTTTCAGGAGGTACAGTAAATCATCGGTATCTCTTCTGACAGAAGCAGGATACCTTTACTAATAATTTTTCATACACTGTTTATTCTTCACGTTCGAAAGCTACATATGATTTTTCATATTTTTTCTTTGACAACAGAGTGTCCTAGCAGATGAAATGGATGATTTACTTATAAATTGCTCTCTCATAATTTTCAGCATGTTTTATGCTTGCTTCTTCAACACACTAAATGTTAGAATTTGGCAGGAAAAATGTATAGTTTCATTATTTTAAGGTTAAAAGAAGACATGTCCATTGAGTTTAACCTGCAACTTAACATGATGGTCTACAGGAAATTCTTCTTCAGCTATATCCTTCTTATACACGAAGCCCAAAACCGTACCCAGTATTCTAAGGGTGACCGCACTAGTCACATGTATAGAGGCAAAACAATGTTCTCGTCATGAGCCTAAGGCCTCTTTTAAAGAATCCCAAGATGTTATAAGCTTTGGCAGCAGCTGTCTGACACTGGTCATTAAAGTTTATTTTGCTGTCTACCAATACATTCAAGTTATTTTGTTGTCAGTTTTACCCAATGATTTACTTTTTAGTACATAACTGAACATTTAGTATCCTTGGCTCAAGAGAATGATATTACATTTTTTTATATTAAACTTCAATTGTCTTATCTGAGCCAAAGCTTCCATTTTACATAAAACTTTCTGCAATATTAAATTATCCTCATCTGTTTTGATTACCTTGCAGAATTTATTATATGCAAATATTGTGATTCTCATATGTATGCCCTCAACAAGGTAATTAATAAATATGTTAAACAGAAGAGGGCCCAATACTGACCTCTGTGGTATGCAACTGTCAAATTTGACCCAATCAAAGTGTGTTTCATTATTAACCACCCTCTATTTGTTATCACTGAGTCAGTTGTTAGCCCAGTTACACAAATTGTCCCCTAGTCCCATTGTTCTCAATTTATGGACTTACTAGTAGTGTTGAGCATTCCGATACTGCAAATATTGGGTATCGGACGATATTTGCTGTATCGGAATTCCGATACCGAGTTCCGATATTTTTGCGATATCGGAATTCGGAATCGGAAGTTCCTATAAGTTCCCAGTCATCTTCGGCGTGTGCGGTGCGTATGGTTCCCAGGGTCTGGAGGAGAGGAGACTCTCCTCCAGGCCCTGGGATCCATATTCATGTAAAAAATAAAGAATAAAAATAAAAAATATGGATATACTCACCCCTCCGACGGACCCTGGCTCTCAGCGCTGCAAGCGTCTGCCTCCGTTCCTAAGAATGCAGTGAGTGAAGGACCTTCGATGACGTCGCGGTCACGTGAGCGGTCAGGTGAGTGGTCACGTGAGCGGTCAGGTGAGCGGTCACCTGACTGTGACGTCATTGGAGGTCTTTCACTCTCTGCATTCTTAGGAACGGAGGCAGACGCTTGCAGCGGTGACAGCCAGGGTTCGTCGGAGGGGTGAGTATATCCATATTTTTTATTTTTATTCTTTATTTTTTACATGAATATGGATCCCAGGGCCTGAAGGAGAGTTTCCTCTCCTTCAGACCCTGGGAACCATCCAGGATCACTTCCGATATTTGTGTCCCATTGACTTGCATTGGTATCGGGTATCGGTATCGGCGATATCAGATATTTTTTGGATATCAGCCGATCCCATCCAATTCCGATACTTTCAAATATCGGAAGGTATCGCTCAACACTACTTACAGTACTAGGGATGAATGGAACCATGGAAGTTCAGGTTCATCTGGTTCAGCCGAACTCTAGTCCAAAGTTTGGTTCAGGAGCCAGAACTTAACTTGAACTTTACACTGTAACCGAACCACATATAAGTCAATGCTGACCCAAACTTTGGTGCTGTAAAATGGCTGTAAATTAGTCATAATAAGGGCTGGGGGCTGCAAAAGGAAGCAAAATGGGGGGGGGGGGAGCCAGACTATTGCCCAGCAAAATAATGTGAATAGCGAAATTACTTAAAATAAACGATTAAAAAAAGTCAAATAATAATCTCGAACCAGGAGGTGGAGGTCCAAGTTGATGCATGGAGCCGTGCAAAACAAAACAATGTAGGGCCCCCTCTATTTGTAATAACCAGCCAAGTACAAGCAGACAGCTGTGTCCATGGATATTGGTCCCTTCCCAGCCTAGTAAGACCAACCCTCAGTTGCCTCAGAAATAGCGCATCCATTTGCTGTTCCAATTCTGGAACTTAGCTTCTGCTCTTTCTGATTGCCCTGGTATGCTGGCAAACGGGGTAAAAGTTTTTGGGGTTGATTGTAGCTGTGTAATGTCAGCTGGCATTAAGCCCAAGGGTTGACAATGGATAGGAGTCTATCAATATTAAAAAATACTCACAGCAGTTCCGGCATAATCCAGTTTTGGAGTCCACGATGTCTAGCGATTCTCTCAAGAAACCTATTGTGCATTGTTATGGGAACTACGCTCCATAGGTTACTAACGATCATGTATCATGAGTGTTGATCTAAGTATTGTCATCGACTGTGAGCCATAACTACAAGTGACCTATGTAGCCTCGTTCGCAAGGCAATTCAAGAAACAATTACAGTCACCGCTCACAGCACTGCTCATTATACTGTGAGTGGTTTAAAGCATACCCCGGCACCTTGATTGATACAGATGCAGCTGAGCATCATTGTAACACTCTTTAACTGCAGATTAACTCTATACCTACAGGTAAATACAGTAGCTTTTTAATGTGATAGGATCCATTTACAGCCAATATTCCTGTCTTTCCAGTTCAAACAATGGTTTAAAGAAGCACTCCTATCAAAATTGGCATCCTCTTAATATATTGCAATCATCATATTATGTAATAATGTGTACTTACAATTGCTCATTTTGCTTTTCTACACAGTTAATTCTTCTCTTTGCAATTAGGTCTATGAGATCACATTACTAAAAAATGACCAGCTGAATACTTCTAAGCCCTATGTAGAAATGGTAATCTGTTTTCCCTGCATGAGTCGTCACTGCAAAAGTCTCTGGCAGAGGGAGGTGCAGTGCAGCTGTGTCAGGAGTTGAAGAAGAGAAGGATAAATGCAAGGACAAGAGACTTCCTGTTTCTACATAGAGCAGAAAAGAGAGAAGGGTTAACTGAGTAGAAAGGCAAAATGAGCAATTGCAAGTACACAGTGCTATATAATATGATGACTGCAATAGATTGAGGATAGCAACTTTGATGGGAGTGCTTCTTTAAATGCAGCTTCCATGCAAATTGACAAAGTAGGTCCTTCTACAATCTCATCCTCTAAAAATGGTCAAAGACCTACATTCCTTTGGTGCAGTGATAGATGTGCCCCCTGTTCTGGGGGTGTTAACATGCGACTTCACGTTTGCCAGGACATTTAGTCATAGGCCTAGAGCAGCATAACACTATTTGCCCGAGGTGGCTGACAAAACTGGATTTCTTTTTTAAATATTTTATTTTATATTCAGTTTGTATCATGCAGCATAGGCAGATCATTAGAACATTATCACATTATACTATGGTGTGGGCCTGATTATAATTCCACTTTAACATTAAAGTACAAAAGGCCGAGAGTAAATGGAAACCAATTCTCTCCCAGGCTGTGGCCGTAACACAATTTTATGGCTGTGAAAGCTGATTATCCTTTGATATTCAATTCATATACATTGCAAATTGAGAACAGCATCTTCAGGCAGCATCCATCCTTACAGCAGCAACATTTTAAGTGCTTACAAGGCAAAACTTTATAGTCGCAGTTGAGATTTATCAAAAGTCACTTAAATTGGAGTTATGGCCTTTCGTTTTTTTCTTTCTTTTATTTATGTTTATTTAAAATTGCTCTAGTCTTGACTTTGCCGAGACGATATTACGCTGCTGTATGATTCCGTGTGATAAAACTATATTGTGGAGTTAATAGAAATTCAAGTTTCAACCTTTTTTATATAGTGGGGCACTAAAGTTGGTATTGGTATACCATCAGTTATCCTCTTTATGGCTCCTAAAGTGCTTTTAAAACAAATACAGCACTATAGATTTATTCCGAGGAATAGCATTACCGGTGAAATATACGCGCTACCGTGAAAGCTTAAAATAAACACAATTCTGCAGAGAGCAAATTTTTACTCCCAATAGTACCTATTTCTTACTCCATTTTATTAAGTATTGTATTGTTAAAAATACGTCTTTATTTACTGCCCGGAACTTTTAAAGAGTCCCAGTTAAAGTCTGATGTCTTAGCCAAGCATGGATTGTCATTACAACAAAGGAATGTGTCACAAAATCCCTCCGTAGGCTTTAATCATAGATGCAAATCAAACAGGGTATTTTCACTGTGGCTTATAAAGAAAGTATGGTAATTTAGACATTGATTACATTGTAAAGTTTAGTGAAAGACTTTGCTCAAGCAGAAAAAGAGTTAGAAGAAGGAAGAAGTTGGGTGAACTTTTTGCTGACTCTATACATAATATACCTGATCCACATTAAGTAAGCAATTTGCAAACTGATGAAAAAAAGGCCCCCAAAAAAGACACGCGCCAAATTTGCTCACAAAATAGGACATTTTAATATAATTTGACATATTTGAAAAAGTGATGAAAAAAAAGAATGGTTCTAAGGCCGGGGTCACACTTGCAATTGCAATGCGAGAAACTCGCACGAGTTTCTCGCATCAATACCCGACACAACCGCCAGCTCTTGGGACCGGAGTGTGCGGCTGAATGTATTTCTAAGCAGCTGATCGATTCGTTCCCGAGTGCCGGCGGCAATGCCAGATATTGATGCAAAGGACTCGTGGGAATTTCTCACATTGAGCTCGCAAGTGTGACCCCGACCTAAAGGTTCCAGCTTTTATTAAGAAGTCTGAAAAAGGATAAAATTGAGTTAGGGCAAATAGTATATGTGGTCTGTTTCAATACAGATCTATCTTTAAAGGCAACCTGAAGGAGAGACATGGAGAAGGAGAAGATGAGCAGGATATTCAGGTTTGTTGGAAAAGATTCAGTACAACTTGTAATCAATTTATTGAAATCCTCAGTGTTTGCATGAGTCGAGTGGTGGTCCTACTCAGTGATTGAAAACTACAGGTAAAACTGTCAATCACTGAGTTGCCCCACCCACTGAACTCATCTGCATGAAAACACTGGGAATTTCAATGAATAAAACACAGGCGAAATCTGTGTTCCGTGTTTAGCACTGGACAAGAATTGTCTCGCACGAACCTTTGGGTTCACTCATCTCTAACCTTTAACTTTGATCAAATGACAACTGTTATGAACAGGTGATTCAGAACCACAATGGACCTAGTGGTTAAGAGCACACAAAGTGACCTGATAGTTACTATCATAGGACGAGCTCTGAGACGTGGGAACTCTGCTGACCGCAATCCCTAATCCTATCATACCACACTAGAGGTAGCCGTGGATTGCGCCTAACGCTCCCTATGCAACTCGGCACAGCCTGAGAAACTAGCTAGCCCTGAAGATAGAAAAATAAGCCTACCTTGCCTCAGAGAAATTCCCCAAAGGAAAAGGCAGCCCCCCACATATAATGACTGTAAGTTAAGATGAAAATACAAACACAGAGATGAAAGAGATTTTAGCAAAGTGAGGCCCGACTTACTAAATAGACCGAGTATAGTAAAGATAGCTTTGCGGTCAGCACAAAAACCTACAAACAACCACGCAGAGGGGCAAAAAGACCCTCCGCACCGACTAACGGTACGGAGGTGCTCCCTCTGCGTCTCAGAGCTTCCAGTAAGCAAGAAAAACCAATATAGCAAGCTGGACAGAAAATATAGCAAACAAAAGTAACACAAGCAAAACTTAGCTTATGCAGGACAGACAGGCCACAAGAACGATCCAGGAGAAAGCAAGACCAATACTGGAACATTGACTGTAGGCCAGGAACAAAGAACTAGGTGGAGTTAAATAGAGCAGCACCTAACGACTTAACCTCGTCACCTGAGGAAGGAAACTCAGAAGCCGCAGCCCCACCACATCCACCAGAGGAAGCTCATAGACAGAACCAGCCGAAGTACCACTCATGACCACAGGAGGGAGCTTGACCACAGAATTCACAACAGTACACCCCCTTGAGGAGGGGTCACCGAACCCTCACCAGAGCCCCCAGGCCGACCAGGATGAGCCAAATGAAAGGCACGAATCAGATCGACAGCATGAACATCAGAGGCAAAGACCCAGGAATTATCTTCCTGACCATAATCCTTCCACTTAACCAGGTACTGGAGTTTCCGTCTCGAAATACGAGAATCCAAAATCTTCTCCACTATATACTCCAACTCCCCCTCAACCAAAACCGGGGCAGGAGGATCAACGGATGGAACCACAGGTACCACGTATCTCCGCAACAATGACCTATGGAATACGTTATGGATGGAAAAAGAAGCTGGAAGGGTCAAATGAAAAGACACAGGATTAAGAACCTCAGAAATCCTATATGGACCAATGAAACGAGGCTTAAACTTAGGAGAGGAAACTTTCATAGGAATATAACGAGATGACAACCAAACCAAATCCTCAACACGAAGTCGGGGACCCACACAGCACCTGCGGTTAGCGAAACGTTGAGCCTTCTCCTGAGACAATGTCAAATTGTCCACCACATGAGTCCAAATCTGCTGCAACCTATCCACCACAGTATCCACACCAGGACAGTCAGAAGACTCAACCTGCCCTGAAGAGAAACGAGGATGGAAACCAGAATTGCAGAAAAACGGCGAAACCAAAGTAGCCGAGCTGGCCCGATTATTAAGGGCGAACTCAGCCAAAGGCAAAAAGGACACCCAATCATCCTGATCGGCAGAAACAAAACATCTCAGATATGTTTCCAAGGTCTGATTGGTTCGTTCAGTCTGGCTATTTGTCTGAGGATGGAAAGCCGAGGAAAAAGACAAATCAATGCCCATCCTAGCACAAAAGGCTCGCCAAAACCTCGAAACAAACTGGGAACCTCTGTCAGAAACGGTGTTCTCCGGAAAGCCATGTAAACGGACCACATGCTGGAAGAACAATGGCACCAAATCAGAGGAGGAAGGCAATTTAGACAAGGGTACCAAATGGACCATCTTAGAGAAGCGATCACAAACAACCCAAATGACCGACATTTTTTGAGAGACGGGGAGATCCGAAATAAAATCCATAGAGATATGTGTCCAGGGCCTCTTCGGGACTGGCAAGGGCAAAAGCAACCCACTGGCACGAGAACAGCAGGGCTTAGCCCGAGCACAAATCCCACAGGACTGCACAAACGAACGCACATCCCACGACAGAGATGGCCACCAAAAGTATCTAGCCACCAAATCTCTGGTACCAAAGATTCCAGGATGACCAGCCAACACCGAACAATGAACCTCAGAGATAACTCTACTCGTCCATTTATCAGGGACAAACAGTTTCTCCGCTGGGCAATGGTCAGGTCTATTAGCCTGAAATTTTTGCAGCACCCGCCGCAAATCAGGGGAGATGGCAGACAAAATTGCCCCCTCTTTGAGAATACCCGCCGGCTCAGACAAACCCGGAGAGTCGGGCACAAAACTCCTAGGCAGGGCATCTGCCTTCACATTTTTAGAGCCCAAAAGGTACGAAACCACAAAGTCAAAACGGGAGAAAAACAGCGACCAACGAGCCTGTCTAGGATTCAACCGTTTGGCAGACTCGAGATAAGTCAAGTTCTTGTGATCAGTCAAGACCACCACGCGATGCTTAGCTCCTTCAAGCCAATGACGCCACTCCTCGAATGCCCACTTCATGGCCAGCAACTCTCGATTGCCAACATCATAATTACGCTCAGCAGGCGAAAACTTCCTGGAAAAGAAGGCGCATGGTTTCATCACCGAGCCATCAGAACTTCTTTGCGACAAAACAGCCCCTGCTCCAATCTCAGAAGCATCAACCTCAACCTGGAACGGGAGCGAAACATCTGGTTGGCACAACACAGGGGCAGAAGAAAAACGGCGCTTCAACTCTTGAAAAGCTTCCACAGCAGCAGAAGACCAATTGACCACATCAGCACCCTTCTTGGTTAACTCAGTCAACGGTTTAGCAATACTAGAAAAATTATTGATGAAGCGATGATAAAAATTAGCAAAGCCCAGGAACTTTTGCAGACTCTTCAGAGATGTCGGCTGAGTCCAATCATAAATGGCCTGAACTTTAACAGGGTCCATCTCGATAGTAGAAGGGGAAAAAATGAACCCCAAAAATGAAACCTTCTGAACACCAAAGAGACACTTTGACCCCTTCACAAACAAAGAATTCGCACGCAGAACCTGGAACACCATTCTAACCTGCTTCACGTGAGACTCCCAATCATCCGAGAAGACCAAAATATCATCCAAGTATACAATCAGGAATTTATCCAGGTACTCTCGGAAGATGTCATGCATAAAGGACTGAAACACTGATGGAGCATTAGAAAGCCCGAATGGCATAACTAGGTACTCAAAATGGCCTTCGGGCGTATTAAATGCTGTTTTCCATTCATCGCCCTGTTTAATAAGCACAAGATTATACGCACCACGAAGATCTATCTTGGTGAACCAACTAGCCCCCTTAATCCGAGCAAACAAATCAGACAGCAGCGGCAAGGGGTACTGAAATTTGACCGTGATTTTATTTAGAAGGCGGTAATCAATACAAGGTCTCAGCGAACCATCCTTCTTGGCCACAAAAAAGAACCCTGCTCCCAATGGCGACAACGACGGACGAATATGACCCTTCTCCAAGGATTCCTTTACGTAACTCCGCATAGCGGCGTGTTCAGGCACAGACAAATTAAACAGTCGTCCTTTAGGAAATTTACTACCAGGAATCAAATCGATAGCACAATCACAATCCCTATGCGGAGGTAGGGCACTGGACTTGGGCTCATCAAATACATCCCGGTAATCCGACAAGAACTCTGGGACCTAAGAAGGGGTGGATGATGAAATAGACAGAAAAGGAACATCACCATGTACCCCCTGACAACCCCAGCTGGACACAGACATTGATTTCCAATCCAATACTGGGTTATGGACTTGTAGCCAGGGCAACCCCAACACGACCACATCATGCAGATTATGCAACACCAAAAAGCGAATATCCTCCTGATGCGCAGGAGCCATGCACATGGTCAGCTGGGTCCAGTACTGAGGCTTATTCTTGGCCAAAGGCGTAGCATCAATTCCTCTCAATGGAATAGGATACTGCAATGGCTCCAAGAAAAACCCACACCGCCTGGCATACTCCAAGTCCATCAAATTCAGGGCAGCACCTGAATCCACAAATGCCATGACAGAATAGGATGACAAAGAGCAGATCAAAGTAACGGACAAAAGAAATTTTGACTGTACCGTACCAATGGTGGCAGACCTAGCGAACCGCTTAGTGCGCTTAGGACAATCGGAGATAGCATGAGTGGAATCACCACAGTAAAAACAGAGCCCATTCTGACGTCTGTGTTCTTGCCGTTCAGCTCTGGTCAAAGTCCTATCGCACTGCATAGGCTCAGGTCCATGCTCAGATAATACCGCCAAATGGTGCACAGTTTTACGCTCACGCAAGCGTCGACCGATCTGAATGGCCAAAGACATAGACTCATTCAGACCAGCAGGCATAGGAAATCCCACCATGACATCCTTAAGGGCTTCAGAGAGACCTTTTCTGAAAATTGCTGCCAGCGCACATTCATTCCATTGAGTGAGCACAGACCACTTCCTAAACTTCTGACAATATATCTCTACCTCATCCTGACCCTGAGACAGAGCCAGCAAATTTTTCTCTGCCTGATCCACTAAATTAGGTTCATCATACAGCAATGTGAGCGCCAGAAAAAACGCATCGATATCGCATAATGCAGGATCTCCTGGCGCAAGGGAAAATGCCCAGTCCTGAGGGTCGCCACGTAATAAAGAAATAATGATCTTAACTTGTTGAACTGGGTCACCAGAGGAGCGGGGTTTCAAAGCCAGAAACAGTTTACAATTATTCTTAAAACTCAGAAACTTAGCTCTATCTCCAGAAAACAAATCAGGAATAGGAATTCTTGGCTCTAACATAGAATTCTGAACCACAAAGTCTTGAATATTTTGTACACTTGCAGTGAGATGATCCACACAAGAAGACAGATCTTTAATGTCCATCACTACACCTGTGTCCTGAACCACCCAAATGTCTAGGGGAAAAGAAAGACAAAACACAGTACAGAGAAAAAAAATGGTCTCAGAACTTCTCTCTTCCCTCTATTGAGAAGCATTAGTACTTTGTGCCTCCAGTACTGTTATGAACAGGTGATTCAGAACCACAATGGACCTAGTGGTTAAGAGCACACAAAGTGACCTGATAGTTACTAACATAGGACGAGCTCTGAGACGTGGGAACTCTGCTGACCGCAATCCCTAATCCTATCATACCACACTAGAGGTAGCCGTGGATTGCGCCTAACGCTCCCTATGCAACTCGGCACAGCCTGAGAAACTAGCTAGCCCTGAAGATAGAAAAATAAGCCTACCTTGATTCAGAGAAATTCCCCAAAGGAAAAGGCAGCCCCCCACATATGACTGGGAGTTAAGATGAAAATACAAACACAGAGATGAAAGAGATTTTAGCAATGTGAGGCCCGACTTACTGAATAGACCGAGGATAGTAAAGATAGCTTTGCGGTCAGCACAAAAACCTACAAACAACCACGCAGAGGGGCAAAAAGACCCTCCGCACCGACTAATGGTACGGAGGTGCTCCCTCTGCGTCTCAGAGCTTCCAGCAAGCAAGAAAAACCAATATAGCAAGCTGGACAGAAAATATAGCAAACAAAAGTAACACAAGCAAAACTTAGCTTATGCAGGGCAGACAGGCCACAAGAACGATCCAGGAGAAAGCAAGACCAATACTGGAACATTGACTGGAGGCCAGGAACAAAGAACTAGGTGGAGTTAAATAGAGCAGCACCTAACGACTTAACCTCCTCACCTGAGGAAGGAAACTCAGAAGCCGCAGCCCCACTCACATCCACCAGAGGAAGCTCATAGACAGAACCAGCCGAAGTACCACTCATGACCACAGGAGGGAGCTTGACCACAGAATTCACAACAGACAACTACAGAACATGTATGATTGAATAAAAGTGCTAAGTAGGGTTGAGTGACTTTTCTTTTTATAGGATCGGGTCGGGTTTCACGAAACCCAACTTTTTTAAAAGTCGGGTTGAGTGAAATCGGCCGATCCTATAGAAAAGTCGGGGTCAGGGTCGGCCGAAACACGAAACCCAATGCAGTGCATTGGGTTTCTAATGGTTCCCAGGGTCTGAAGGAGAGGAAACTCTCCTTCAGGCCCTGGGATCCATATTTAAGTGTAAAATAAAGAATCAAAATAAAAAATATTGATATACTTACCCTCGGACGCGCCCTGGTTCTCACCAGCAGCCTTCCTTCCTAAGAATCAGCGCCTGAAGGACCTTCGATGACGTCGCGGCTTGTGATTGGTCGCGTGAGCGGTCACATGGGCGTCACGCGACCAATCACAAGCCGCGACGTCATCTAAGGTCCTTCAGGCGCTGATTCTTAGGAAGGAAGGCTGCGGGTTAGAACCAGGGTGCGTCCGAGGGTGAGTATATACCTATTAGGAATATACTCACCCTCGGACGCGCCCTCGGACGCTTCCTTCCTAAGAATTAGTGTCTGAAGGACCTTAGATAACGTCGCGGCTTGTGATTGGTCACGTGACGCCCATGTGACCGCTCACACGACCAATCACAAGCCGCGACGTCATCGAAGGTCCTTCAGGCGCTCATTTTTAGGAAGGAAGGCTGCCAGTGAGAAGCAGGGCGCGTCCGAGGGTGAGTATATCAATATTTTTTTATTTTTATTCTTTATTTTACACTTAAATATGAATTCCGATACCGATTCCCGATATCTTAAACATATTGGAACTCGGTATCGGAATTCCGATTCCAGATCAGAAGATCGCCGACCTCATGGCCGACCCCACACAGGGGTCGGGTCGGGTTTCATGAAACCTGACTTTGCCAAAAGTCGGCGACTTCTGAATCTGGCCGACCCGTTTCGCTCAACCCTAGTGCTAAGCAATTTCCAAATAATAGTGATACATTTAAAGGGAACCTATCACAAACGTTATCGAGTAACACATACGTAATTCAACAGTTACAGGAGGAGTGAGGGTCCTGCTCACAAGCCACAATCTACAAGGAAATGCAGTAGGGGACACAATAGGTAGAACGTGCATGTCATGCATGGTCCAGCCATCATTATAATACACTGTTATATACTAGTTTGGAGGGGACAGTACAAGTTTAAACGTTTAGATTTGTGGTGATCACAAGCCTTGTAATGTCTGAGGAGCTTGCCTTCAGCCGGCATGGATAATGTGTGTTCTATGCCTGCCTGGGTCCATACTACTTTATTCTTCAGTTCTTTTAAATGTACCCATCAACTGACCTTGACTCGAACTGTCATTGCAGGTTAAGGGTATGTTACTTATTTGATCAGACTTTACTTCTCTGTGTTAGAGCAATGATATTGTATATGGAAGATAGGGAATAAGCGGAAAGTGTTCCAACGCATCATATTCCTTTCTTTATTGGTTTACATAGTGCAGACTTTTTTCCATTACAAGAACATTTTATGTAGTTGTCATAAACTAACTTCCAATACCTCAATATCATATATTTACAATACAACATATACTGCACTATGAATAGACTAAAATACTTCTATTTTTGCATTCTATATATTAGGGCGGTCATAAATCACCATCTATGCTGTATGTGATACATTTTTAAAGTTTGATATTCATGTGATAATGATTTCCTAAATGAGCCTGGTGTAACAAGTACAATGAATACTGAAGTGATGCCTGCAGGTGGTTATTATGAAATGTTCCTTAAAGATTACATCTGTTAAATTTCGGAATTTACATAATTTATTGGACATATGTTATCTGTTGTTTCATCTGAAGATAAAGAGAAGATTGACTGTAGCTTTGAAGATGGTTTCTGTTATTGGATTCAGGATATGATGGATGATGCAGAATGGGAGAGATTCAATGGTCCAAATCATCCACCACTGTCTGGACCTGATTATGACCACACGTTTGGCAATAATTCTGGTAAGTACTAGTAACCTACAACACAATGCTGATTAAATAAATTTGCAAGGAACACATGGCTTTATAAGCACAAATGGAGTAACTGTGTGTCCAAATGTGGGTGCCAACTGAGATTTGAGAAGGTCCTACCATCACATAAGAGTTGTTCTAATACAATTTGGCTAAATTTGTAGTCATCCCCAGCTTCAAGCTGCCTTAAAGAAGTACTTATAGTTCACCAAAATCAATAGTTCCTGCATGTAATGAAAACAAGAGGAGCTTCAAAATCCAAGAGACTCAAATGGCCACATCTAGTGGACAGGCAGGTCTCTTGATAACTGATAATGGAGAAGACCTACAGAAATCTTTAGTGTACAGAAAAGTCTGCTACAGACTGCTTTTAAGAGTAAGGCTGGGTTCACACTGCGTTGTGTGAACCCGTTTAACAGACTACGTTACACCGCGGCATAACGCGGTGTCACGTAGTCCGTTAACGCCGGCATTACTTGCAATGGCGAACGCATCGCTGGCGCACACCCACAATGGGCGTGCACTAGTGATGTACCGTCATTGAGTGATGGACCTGAGATGCGGGCTGCAGCATTTCCGGATCCGTCACTGCTAGCGCAGTGCCAAAGTCGGCAGGTGTAAGTGTAAGAACAAACTGTATCCTTGTTTGGATTATCTGAAGCATTTAAATGTGACAAATATGTAAAAGAACAGGAAATTAGGAAAGGGTTAATACTTTTTCACACCATTGTATTCCCCTATCCCTGCTTTCTATTCTGTTTCCTCACACCATTACCCCCTTCCTTCCCATACTGTCCTTTTCTCCCCATACCATACTGTCTCCTTACACACTCACCCATGCTCCCCATACATTCTCATTGCACATTGTAATTTCCATACATGCAGTCATGTGCAAACTTGACGTGCGCCGCTTCATTTAATGCAAATGCATTGCGTGAGGCAGCACATATCTAGTCAAAATGTATCCAGAAATATGCAAATCGCATACCTGCAGTCACATGATCACGGCTCCAGGCATCCACACTGGAGAATCATCGCAGTTGGCGGTGTGTGTGCTGCGAGAATTCACAAGTCTGCAGTTACACAGAGTCACTTAAAACTTGTAGAGTAAGGTCGGACAACCCGTTTGAGTAGTCACCTTGTGAATTAGCCACCCGGTACCGAACCGCATGGAGGACTATTCAAAAAGGTGACTTCTCCCCTCTTGGTTCCCTAGAGTGACAGTATGTTTTTTCTCTGAAACACCTTGGCGTTTCAGACTTAAACATACCTGGCTGAAATCATGCAGGCACCGTTAGATACATACTGCCTGTGGATTGTATGTATGAGGTAACACATTCTCTTTAAGGGCTATTTTCACCATAATTACCATCTAAAAGATAGGTAATAATAACTTATGATTCTTGAGAATGGGGCACTTAAGGTGTACCTTTCATTTCAAGTAACCATTGTGTATTTAACGACTTGTAGCTAATAGTTATGGTGTATTGGGATTGCAATGTTGTGCATTTCTCCTTCTCCCTTCTCTCTAGAGTTATATAGGTTATGTAACCTGATACCTCACTGAAATTGTATGCTGACTTATTTTGACCAAAATTGGATTTAAGCTGCTTTTTTTTTTAGTGAATGATGTGTTCTGTGCCAGGAGAAGGGGAAGAAGTGACTCATAAGTGGGGATAGAAGCACATTTTTCAGAAAAGATATCTTGTAAAGTTTCATGCATTTGCTTATAGTATTGATTTATGCTAATTTGTTGAAACAACAGGGACCATTTAAATGCCTTATTTTTTCCCCGTGGCCCTGCTAGAGATACATGAATACATCAGAGTGGTACAAAATATTGTAATAATAAGTAGAACTATATATATATATATATATATATATATATATACTAGATTGTGGCCCGATTCTAACGCATCGGGTATTCTAGAATATGCATGTCCCCGTAGTATATGGACAATGATGATTCCAGAATTCGCGGCAGACTGTGCCCGTCGCTGATTGGTCGAGGCAACCATTATGACATCATCGTCGCTGTGCCCGTTGCTGATTGGTCGAGGCCTGGCGGCCTCGACCAATCAGAGACGCAGGATGTCTACGTCCTTTATGACATCATCATCACTGTGCCCTTTGCTGATTGGTCGAGGCCTAGCGGCCTCGACCAATCAGAGACGCGGGGGTCTACGACCAATCAGAGACCCGGGATTTCCAGGACAGACAGACAGACAGAAAGACAGACAGACAGACAGACAGACGGAAAAACCCTTAGACAATTATATATATAGAAGGTACTAGATTGTGGCCCGATTCTAACGCATCGGGTATTCTAGAATATGCATGTCCCCGTAGTATATGGACAATGATTATTCCAGAATTCGCGGCAGACTGTGCTCGTCGCTGATTGGTCGAAGCAACCTTTATGACATCATCGTCGCCATGGCAACCATTATGACATCTACGTCGATACTGTGCCCGTTGCTGATTGGTCGAGGCCTGGCGGCCTCGACCAATCAGACGCGGGATGTCTACGTCCTTTATGACATCATCGTCGCTGTGCCTGTCGCTGATTGGTTGGTCTATAATATAACGCTGGGAGCGTCATTCTGTCCGAAGCCTTTATAGACTGCGCAAGTGCCGGCGCAGTCTGGGCCTCACAGAGTGACGGTCCCGGGAGATCGCGGTATGCGTAAACACTGAACGCACACCGCGATCTCCAACAGAGAACCAGGGACCGCCAGGAGGGTGAGTATCGCCTATATTCACCTGTTCCGTTCCACCGCTGCGCGCCGCCATCTTCCCAGTCCTCGGCCTGTGATCTTCAGTTCAGAGGGCGTGATGACGCGCTTAATGCGCGCCGGCGCCGCCCTCTGACTGAACAGTCACAGCCAGAGGACAGGGAAGATGGCGGCGCGCAGCGGTGGAACGGAAGACAGGTGAATATAGTAAGTGCTGGGGGGCCTGAGCTGGCAGCAATACCGGCACCTGACCCCCACAGCGCGCCGTTGTCCCCGCCTGCTCAGGCCCCCCAGCACTCGGCGCCGAGCGGGTCAGAGGCAGCGGGGCCGAGCAGGTCAGAGGCAGCGGGGCCGAGCGGGTCAGAGCAGAGTGTGGCAGATGTAGCAGGCAGGGTGTGGCAGATGTAGCAGAGCAGAGTGTGGCAGATGAAGCAGAGCAGAATATGGCAGATGTAGCAGAGCTGAGTGTGGCAGATGTAGCAGAGCTGAGTGTGGCAGATGTATCAGAGCTGAGTGTGGCAGAAGTAGTAGAGCAGAGTGTGGCAGAAGTAGTAGAGCAGAGTGTGGCAGAAGTAGTAGAGCAGAGTGTGGCAGAAGTAGTAGAGCAGAGTGTGGCAGATGTAGCAGAGCTGAGTGTAGCAGGATGGGAGCAGCCCATGTCAGAATGGGGGCGCAGGATGGAGCAGCGCATGACAGGATGGGGACGCAGGATGGGAGCAGCGCATGACAGGATGGGGATGCAGGATGGGTGCAGCACATGACAGGATGGGGACGCAGGATGGTTGCAGCACATGACAGGATGGGGACGCAGGATGGGAGCAGCGCATGACAGGATGGGGACGCAGGATGGGAGCAGTGCATGACAGCATGGGGACGCAGGATGGGAGCAGCACATGACAGCATGGGGACGCAGGATGGGAGCAGCACATGACAGGATGGGGACGCAGGATGGGAGCAGCACATGACAGGATGGGGACGCAGGATGGGAGCAGCACATGACATGATGGGGAAGCAGGATGGGTGCAGCACATGACAGGATGGAGACGCAGGATGGAGCAGCACATGACAGGATGGGAGCGCAGGATGGAGCAGCACATGACAGGATGGGGACGCAGGATGGGAGCAGCGCATGACAGGATGGGGACGCAGGATGGGAGCAGCGCATGACAGGATGGGAACGCAGGATGGGAGCAGCGCATGACAGGATGGGGACGCAGGATGGGAGCAGCACATGACAGGATGGGGACGCAGGATGGGAGCAGCGCATGACAGGATGGGGACGCAGGATGGGAGCAGCACATGACAGGATGGGGACACAGGATGGGAGCAGCACATGACAGGATGGGGACGCAGGATGGGAGCAGCACATGACAGGATGGAGACCATATACCAATATAAATGCTCGCCCCCGGGCGTAGAACGGGTTCAATAGCTAGTATACATATATATATATATATATATATATATATATATACGGTATATATAAAATTAAACATGTTTTCAAAGGGGAGAATAAAAACATAGAAAGAATATTTACTTTTATCATAAAAATAGCAACATTAAAGTAATTTAAGTGAAACAGAAACATTTCCTTTGATGGCAATAAAGGGGAAAAAAATGCCTCTTGCCACAAGAATATGAGTTTACAGTATTCAGTATGGTAAGCGTAAAGCATATCCGTGGCTGATACACTTGTGGGTGTCACTGTTTATATGCAGGTACTGAATGCAAGTTCATGCTCCAACTTTAAAATGATTTTTGCTGGATTATTCATAGGATTGATCTCTTGATGTACACAGCCTGTCGGGATGGTATAAAATCCGCTTGAACTGCGAATGAAAAGAGCAGCAGGGTGCAGTGAATTGATGTTCTCTTCACAAGGCATAATGCACGATTGGCAGGGTTAATTTTTCAGAACTGTCTTCCAATAAACAGAATATGTTGTATGTGATTAAGAATATTTATATAAACAGATAAGTAAATTATCACAAAAGTCTTGATGCCTCCAAATTCTTAAATTGACTGTGATATTCTTTGTCGTTTTAGCAAAATAATATATTTAAGAAAAGAAGATTAGAATAGAAAAATGAGAAAGTCTGACTTCTGGCTTGGGATACGTTACATAACGTACCTGAGGAATGCAAAACCAACGGTTCCATTATACATTTATAATGCTTGAATCAAGCTAGAGTAAGAAAAGAGCTGAAACTAGAGCAGGACGGCTCAAAGGATTATTAATTTATCTTGCACTTCTCTTTCAGCGGGTCTTAAGAGGCCCATTGTTCTGTTCCATTAGTGGACTGTGGACTGTAGTAAACAGAAGTCTTAAGGTACCGTCACACATAACGATTTCTTCAACGATATCGTTGCTTTTTGTGACATAGTAACGATATCGTTAACGAAATCGTTATGTGTGACAGCGACCAACGATCAGGCCCCTGCTGGGAGATCGTTGGTCGCTGGGAATGATCAGGACCTTTTTTTTGGTCGCTGATCACCCGCTGTCATCGCTGAATCGGCGTATGTGACGCCGATCCAGCGATGTGTTCACTGGTAACCAGGGTAAATATTGGGTTACTAACCTGATATTTACCCTGGTTACCATTGTAAATGTAAAAAAAAAAAAATAGTACATACTCACATTCCGGTGTCTGTCACATCCCTCGCCGTCAGCTTCCCGCACTGACTGTGAGTGCCAGCCGTAAAGCAGAGCACACCGGTGACGTCTCCGCTATGCTCTGGTTTACGGCCGGCCGGCGCTGACACAGTCAGTGCGGGAAGCTGACGCCGGGGGATGCGACAGACATCGGAATGTGAGTATGTAGTGTGCTTTTTTTTTACATTTACAATGGTAACCAGGGTAAACATCGGGTTACTAAGCTCGGCCCTGCGCTTAGTAACCCGATGTTTACCCTGGTTACCTGGGGACTTCGGCATTGTTGGTCGCTGGAGAGCTGTCTGTGTGACAGCTCCCCAGCGACCACACAACGACTTACCAACGATCACGGCCAGGTCGTATCGTTGGTCGTGATCGTTGGTAAATCGTTAAGTGTAACGGTACCTTTAGATCGTCGTCAACTGTAAAGTATTGAGAATTGCTGGTGCAGGAAATATCTGCCACAATATGCTACAGGATAAAACATGCAAACCAATTTCAATAGTCAATGGCTTTTCAATAAAATATATATTAATAGCAGAAGCGATTTTAACTCCTTAGTGACAGAGCCAATTTGATACTTAATGACCGAGCCAATTTTTACAATTCTGACCACGGTCACTTTATGGGGTTATAACTCTGGAACGCTTTAACAGATCCCGCTGATTTTGAGAATTTTTTTTGTGACATATTGTACTTCATGTTAGTGGTAACATTTCTTCAATATTACTTGCGATTATTTATGAAAAAAACGGAAATATGGTGAAAATTTTTACAATTTTGCAATTTTCAAACTTTGTATTTTTATGCCCTTAAATCAGATATGTCACAAAAAATAGTTAATAAATAACATTTCCCACATGTCTACTTTACATCAGCACAATTTTGGAAACAAATTTTTTTTTTGTTAGGGAGTTATAAGGGTTAAAAGTTGACCAGCAATTTCTCATTTTTACAACACCATTTTTTTTTAGTGACCACATCACATTTGAAGTAATTTTGAGGGGTCTATATGATAGAAAAAAACCAAGTGTGAACCATTCTAAAATCTGCACCCCTCAAGGTGCTCAAAACCACATTCAAGAAGTTTATTAACCCTTTATGTGCTTAACAGGAACTGAAACAATGTGGAAGGAAAAAATTAACATTTAACTTTTTTTTGCAAACATTTTATTTCAGAACCATTTTTTTTTAATTTTCACAAGTGTAAAAACAGAAATATAACCATAAATTTTGTTACGCAATTTCTCCTGAATACGCAGATACCCCATATGTGGGGGTAAACCACTGTTTGGGCGCACCGCAGAGCTTGGAAGAGAAGGAGTGCCGTTTTACTTTTTTAATGTAGAATTGGCTGGAATTGAGATTGGACACCATGTCGCGTTTGGAGAGCCCCTAATAATAATAATAATAATAATAATAATCTTTATTTATATAGCGCCAACATATTCCGCAGCGCTTTACAGTTTAACAGTTTCAAACACAAGCCCCTGATGTGCCTAAAAAGTAGAAACCCCTCACAAATTACTCCATTTTGGAAACTAGACCCCTTAAGGCAGGGGTGTCAAACTGCATTCCTCGAGGGCCGCAAGCCATGCATGTTTTCAAGATTTCCTTAGCATTGCACAAGGTGCTGCAATCATTATGTGTGTAGGTGATTAAATTATCACCTGTGCAGTACAAGGAAATCCTGAAAACATGACCTAGTTGTAGCCCTCGAAAAATGCAGTTTGACACCCCTGCCTTAGGGAACTTATCTAGATGTGTGGTGAGCACTTTAAACCCCCATGTTCTTCACAGAAATTTATAAAATAGAGCCGTGAAAATAAAAAATCCTTTTTTTTCCTCAAAAATGATTTTTAGCCTGCAATTTTTTATTTTCTCAAGGGTAACAGGAGACATTGGACCCCAAAATCTGTTGACCAGTTTGTCCTGAGTACGCTGATACCCCATATGTGGGGGGGCACTGTTCGGGCACCCATCAGGGCTCAGAAGGGAAGCAGCGCCGCTTGGAATGCAGACTTTGATGGGATGGTCTGCGGGCGTCATGTTGCATTTGCAGAGCTCCTGATGTACCTAAACAGTATAAACTCCCCACAATTGACCTCATTTTGAAAACTAGACCCCCCAAAGAGCTTATCTAGATGTGTGGTAAGCACTATGAACCCCCAACTGCTTCACAGAAGTTTATAATGTAGAGCCATGAAAATAAAAAAATCATATTTTTTCCACAAAAACGATCTTTTCACCCCAAAATTTTTACTTTCACAAGGGTAACAGAAGAAATTGGACCCCAAAATGTATTGTGCAATTTATGCTGAGTAGGCTGATTCCCCATATGTGGGGGTAAACTACTGTTTGGGCGCACGGCAGAGCTCGGAAGAGAAGGAGCACCGTTTTGGAATGCAGACTTTGATAGAATGGTCGGCAGCGTTATGTTGCATTTGCAGAGTCCCTGATGTACCTAAACAGTAGAAACCCCCCACAAGTGACCCCATTTTGGAAACTAGACCCCCCAAGGAACTTATCTAGATTTGTGGTGAGAACTTTAAATGCCCAAGTGCTTCACAGAAGTTTATAATGCAGAGTCGTGAAAATAAAAAATATTTTTTTTTCCACAAAAAAGATTTTTTAGCCCCCAAGTTTTTATTTTCACAAGGGCAACAAGAGAAATTGGACCCCAAACGTTGTTGTCCAATTTATCCTGAGTATGCTGGTACCCCATGTTTGGGGGGAACCACTGTTTGGGTGCACGGCAGAGCTCGGAAGGGAAGGAGCTCTGTTTTGGAATGCAGACTTTGATAGAATGGTCTGCGGGCATTATGTTGCATTTGCAGAGCCCCTGATGTACCTAAACAGTAGAAACCCCCCACAAGTGACCCCATGTTGGAAACTAGACCCCCCAAGGAACTTAACTAGATGTGTGGTGAGAACTTTGAATGCCCAAGTGTTTCACAGAAGTTTATAATGCAGAGTCGTGAAAATAAAAAATATTTTTTTCCTACAAAAAAGATTTTTTAGCCCCCAAGTTTTTATTTTTACAAAGGTAACAGGAGAAATTGGACCCCAAAAGTTGTTGTCCAATTTATCCCGAGTATGCTGATGCCCCATATGTGGGGGTAAACCACTGTTTGGGCACACGGCAGAGCTCAAAAGTGAGGGAGCACCATTTGACTTTTTGAGCGCAAAATTGGCTGTCCTGTTTGGAGACCCCCTGATGTACCTAAACAGTGGAAACCCCCAATTCTAACTATAAACCTAACCCCAACACACCACTAACCCTAATCCCAACCCAATCCATAATCCTAATCACAACCCTAATGGTAATCACAACCCTAACCCCAAAACAACCCTAATCCCAACACTAACCATAACCCCAATCAAAACCCTAAATCCAACACACCCCTAATCCTAATCTCAACCCTAACCTCATACCTAACCCTAATCCCAATACACCCCTAATCCTAATCTCAACCCTAACTTTAACCCTAATCCCAAACCTAACCCTAATCCCAAACGTAACCCTAATGCTAACCCTAATCCAAACCCTAACCCTTATCCCAACCCTAGCCCTAACTTTAGCCCCAACCCTATCCCTAACTTTAGCCCCAACCCTAACCCTAACACTAACTTTAGTCCCAACCCTAACCCTAGCCCTAACCCTAAATTTAGCCCCAACCCTAACCTTAACCCTAACTTTAGCCCCAACCCTAAACCTAGCCCTAAACCTAGCCCTATGGCTACTTTCACATTTGTGTCGTGTGGCATCCGTTGCAATCCGTCGTTTTGGACAAAAAACGGATTCTGCAAATGTGCCCGCAGGATGCGTTTTTTGCCCATAGACTTGTATTGACAACGGATCGCGACAGATGGCCACACGTTGCGCCTGTCATGCACTGGATCCAATGTGTTTTGGCGGACCGTCGTCACAAAAAACATTCAATGTAACATTTTTTTGTACGTCGCATTTGCAATTTCCGACCGCGCATGCGCAGCCGTAACTCCGCCCCCTCCTCCCCAGGACATACACTAGGCAGCAGATGCATTGAAAAACTGCATCCGCTGCCCACGTTGTGCACAATTTTCACAACGTGCATCGGTACCTAGGGCCAACGTATTGTGACGGCCCCATACCGATGCAAGTGTGAAAAGAAGCCTAACCCTAGCCCTAACCCTAAATTTAGCCCCACCCTTAACCCTAACCCTAAATTTAGCCCCAACCCTAACCCTAAATTTAGCTCCAACCCTAACCCTAACCCTAAATTTAGCCACAACCCTAACCCTAACCCTAAATTTAGCCACAACCCTAACCCTAACCCTAATTTTAGCCCAACTCCTCTAGCTGCCGGCCGACAGATCATGGCGGGTGCACTGCGCATGCGACCACCATTTTCTTAGCGGATGAAGAAGTCGGCAGGCAGGAGGGGACGCAGCAGGATCCAGAGACACCAGTAAGTATAACAGGGTCCCCGAATCCCCCTACACACACCACTTTTTTTTTTGCGGTCGCCGGTAAACAGCTAATTACCGGCGATCGCAAAACAGGGGTCGGTACAAACCAACCCCAATCATGTTCTTTGGGGTCTCGGCTACCCCTGGCAGCCGAGACCCCAAAGATCTTCCGGGTGCTGGCCGGTAGGCGCACTGCGCATGTGCCCGCCATTTTTTGGTCGTAACAAGATGGCGGCGCCCATCAGGAGCCACTAGGAGCACCGGGGGAAACAGGTGAGTATCGGGGGGCGATCAGGGACCCCATTTCTCTGTCTTCAGATGTGCGATCACATCGGAGGACAGAGAAATTAAATGGGAAATCGCGTTTTTTTGTGACCGCCGGTAAACGGTTAATTACCGGCGATCACAACCCAGGGGTCGGTAAAAAAATCCCGAATCATGTTCTCTGAGGTCTCGGTAACCGAGACCCCAGAGAAAATCCGACTCTGGGGGGCGCTATTCACTTTTTCCACTTTTGTGGTTTATGTACCCGTAACTGCCGCCGTTAAAAGGCGTTTCGGCGGTCGTTAAGGGGTTAAGAAACGTATTCAACACATGTTATCAATAACGTTTTGTCAAAGCCAAAGATCAACAAGTATAAAAAACTGAGCAGCTTAATTGAAAACATGATATATCAAAGAAAGAGAAAAAATGCAGAATCAACAACATGATAGAAACACATGTAATAAAAATTCACTCAAAAATGCAATGAAGAGATATGCAAGCAGGTGGAGGAATGCTGCACAAAATCGAAAACATCAAATACTCACTGTGGGAACGTAGCCTTAGGCTATATCAAACAGCATATTTTTGATGACAACTATGGATGTTCCTTACTGAAGGACTTCCTTAGGCCGGTTTCACACGTCAGTGGCTCCGGTACGTGAGGTGTCAGTTTCCTCACGTACCGGAGCCACTGACACACGTAGACACATTAAAATCAATGCATCTGTTCAGATGTCATTGATTTTTTGCGGACCGTGTTTCCGTGTGCCAAACACAGAGACATGTCAGTGCTCGTGGGAGCGCACGTATTACATGGACCCATTAAAGTCAATGGGTCTGTGTAAAACATGTACCGCACACGGACATTGTCTGTGTGCAGTCGGTGTGCCGTGCAGGAGACAGCGCTACATTAAGCGCTGTCCCCCCACTGGTGCTGAAGTCACGATTCATATCTTCCCTGCAGCAGCGTTTGCTGTAGAGAAGATATGAATAATTGTGTTTAAAATAAAGATCTATGTGCCCCCCGCCCTCCCACCCCCTGTGCGCCCCCCCGCTGTTCTGAAAATACTCACCCGGCTCCCTCGCTGCTTCCTGTTCTGGCAGCATCTTCTACTGTATCAACGGTCAAGTGGTGCCGCCAATTACAGTCATGAATATGCGGCTCCACCTCCCATAGGGGTGGAGCCGCATATTCATTACTGTAAATGAGCGGCCCCACGTGACCGCATACAGGAGAAGATGCGGCCAGAACAGGAAGCAGCGACAGCCAACGAGGGAGCTTGGCGAGTATTTTCAGAACAGCGGGGGGGCGCACAGTGGGTGGGGGGGCGCACAGGTTTGGCACATAGATCTTTATTTTAAACACAATTGTTCATATCTTCTCTACAGCAAACGCTGCTGCAGGGAAGATATGAATCGCGGCTTCAGCACCAGATGCTGGTACGTGTGGTACCCAGCACGTTGCATGTGGTACCCAGTGGGCACACGGGCGGCACACGTGTGCCGCCTGTGTGCCACACTGATGTGCCACAGAAACGTAGGGGCACACGGACATGGATAATTCCGGTTCCGATTTTTTCCGGTACCGGAATTATCTGGATGTGTGAGACTGGCCTTAGTTGTATGAATCGAGCAGCGGGTGACTTAGCTGATAAATAGTTGTTATTTTTTTTTTTCAATATTTCCCAATTGTAGTGCCAATTTTGCACAATGCCGGTAAAGGCATTTTTTTTTACAGTTTTTGTTTGTTACTTTAATATTTTTTACATGTCCTATAGAATCCCAAGTAAGTAAGGAATTTTAATGCCTAGCCCATTTCTTTAAGACCTTTTTTCTTTTTAGATTGACTTATTTATTTCATCAATTGACATAACAAATGTTATAAACAATTGTCAACTCAAAACTTCAAGAAGATCCTTAGTCATTCCAGAAACCTAAACACAGGAACTTGAAACTACAAATCAAAAATGTAATTTTCAAGGGTAATTGCTGAAGCAAAGCTTTCTCTGGCTGGATGAAATATTCTGTTTTAGTCAAGGAGCCTCTTGGGTTTGAAAATGGAGAATAAAACACATCAAAATGGGCACCAAGAAAGCAAAGTATTTAAAAAAATAAATAAAATTATATCGACTCTAAAGGATAATTTATGTTTACGCATCAGAGGTTTTAAAACAAATCCAAATTTTCAGCTATTTCTTCTTATGGCGAACAACAGGCAGAAACATCTGGTTCACTTAGATAAATTGGATCCTTGAGAATTTCTGGAACTGTAACGAGAGGAAGAATTATGCAAGCAAGTTTGTGGAGAATTGATATGTTTTTTTATCAGTCAACTAAACATTTTTTCTGAGCCTGACTAGAGGGATGGTGGGGACCTGATTGTAAATAAATAAAATGTAGAATCATGTTCATGGTCATCACAAAAGCTTGCATGATGTTCTTGCGTTCTGCTTCAGTGTTCTGACTTCTGACAGATTGAAAAGGAATCTGTCAGCAGGATTTCACCCTCCAAACAATATGTGCATGTAGCTCTTTCATAGACGAGTCCAGCAATACCTTTACATGGCCAGTCCACTCCTCTGTTACTGAAAAATCTGCATTTAAGTTATATGCAAATGAGGCTGAAGGACTATGGTAGATCTGAAGCCTCTGTCACACCAGCTTTATTTCCCAGTCAGTGCCAACCCTTTCTGCTTGACTGATATAGCCTTTGCCTAAAGTCACAGAGGTCAGTGAAGCATGAACAGGTGGTGCTGGGTGGGAATAGAGCTGGAGTGACAGAGAACTCAGATCTACTAAAGCTCTTCAGCCTCATTTGCATATCAATTCAAACACTGATTTTACAGTAATGGTGGAACGTACTGGCCATGCAAAAATGTTGTTGCACTTGTCTTTGGAAAAGCTACAGTAGATGTATATATAAACATATTGAGAGGTGAAATCCTGATGACAGATTCCCTTTATAGTAGTTAACAGATCACAGGTTCCACTAAGTAACCACCAATAATCACATATATTCCCCCAGTAAAAATGTAGCTGGCATTAACATGACCGGGCAACTATATAATTCATGACCTGACCAGTCTCATCATATGGATAGCCCCTCTTTCTTAAGGTGCCCACACAAATTTTACGTCTTAAGGACCAGGCAATTTTTCACTTTTGCCTTCCAGCGCTTCTTTCCCTTTTTCCAACAGCAATATTATTTTTTTTTCTATTTTTTCTAGCAGCATAGCCATATTAAGGTTTGTTTTTTTTTTTTTTCAGGAAGATTTGTAGTTTCGAATGAAATAATTTATTTTACCATATAATATACTGAAAAATAAGAAAAATAAGACACATTAATTTAAAATAAATGACATTTCACAATTTTTTTGGGGGGTTTCCTTTTTACACTATTCATTATATACTAAAAACTACCTGGCAAATTGTTTATTTTGGTGAGTACAATTAAGACTGTACCGAAAGTAAAAAAAATAAAACATTTTGTCCGCATTTATTGTCCCTATTTTCTGAGAACCTAAACTTTTTTTTTATTTTACCAATAATACACTTGTGTAATGGTTTGCTGTCTTCCATGGCATATTGTCATTTTTATTGATACTATTTAGGTCTACTGATCACAAATCGCTTTTTAATACAGTTTTAAGAGAGTAGTGGAAACCAAAAACAGTATTTTTTTTTCTCTCTGTATGGCAACTACTATCTTGGTTAATAAAACATATAATTTGATATCTCAGATTTTTATGGATTCAGAGAGAGACAATATTTTTATTTTATCTTATTTTTTTAAATGAGAGATTTAACTTTTTTATATATATTTTAAAGCCTTTTTATGTTATTTTTTAGTCTCTTTAGGGGATTTGAATCTTCAAACCTTTTATCATCTTTCCTAAATACTGCAATACAACTGCTTTGAGGTATAAAGTGTGTCCTATGATGCCCATGTCACGACTGGGCTTCTTAGCAGGGTAAACATGGTGATCATGAGGACCTTCGTTAGATCTCTGGCTGACATGGTAACCCATTGGCGCATTGAGATTGCTTCGTAGGAGACGAAAGTGAGTCGGAGCTTACCTGCACCAGTGATTGTATAATTTGAATGTTGCTGTCTGTGAATGACAGCGACATCTGCATGGTTAAACAGCATTGATCAAAGCTAGCTGCAGATGCTGCTGTTAGAGGCAAATGCCCTCTGTATACTACAGTCGGTGTCTTTTCTTTGTCTGGTGCGGGCTCAGCTGTTGAGGCTGCTCCATAAAACTCGAACCAAGAGCGGACATACAGTTAATTCCATCTGTGCCGCAGGGACGGAAATGGTGACAAAACACTTATTTGACTGGCAGGAATTTTGTTCCACCCCTTCCTCCTCTTACAAATATACATTAGTTCTTGAGTGGGAGAGGGGAATTAGTCCTTGCTAGACACCTGTTGCCGCAACTTATTTGTCTTGAGAACAACAGGAGTGTTGAAATTCAATAAGTCAACTTATCTGATCCATCCTTATTCTAACATTACCTGACAGAGCAGGGTAAGAATTGTAAGATGCATAGAAATATGTTAGGGAATAAAAAAAAGCACAATAGGGTCTTATTTGGTGGAAAGGGGGTTCCATCTATAATGTCCATATGGCCTAATGATTGTGAGCAACAGATTTTTGCTATGTCAAATGTATTATTTTGAGATATTGGTCGGATTTAATATCCATATTTTTTTTTTTACAAATGCTCAATGTTCAACTTTATCTCCAGTATCTGAGCTATAAAATTACATAGCTCACAATTACCACCGAGCCCCATTGAATGTTATATAATGTGTGCAAAACTGTAAAGCGCTGCGGAATATGTTAGCGCTATATAAAAAAATAAAGATTATTATTATACTGTATGTATAGCTATATATCAGAGTTGTAGGGCTGGGTAATTTGTGCTGGAAACTTTTGAGACATTTCATTCACTTAGCTCCTTCTGTAAAAAAAACTTGCAGATTATCCACTGACAAATCTGGACTGAACATTTACGGTGTATTCTCTAGATGTGAACTTACTCTTATAGATACATTGTAGACAACACAATTTATTTAATCAGCACATAGATTTCAACGAGTAGACACCCATAAAATACCATCCAAAGATGTCTCTCCCTATTCCAATGGCATGCTCTTGTTTAACTCATTGGAACATAGCATGGAAAATTCTTTCTTATATCTCCAGGAAACTTTGGGCTTCTATGTTTCAAATATACTAAAGTCAATGCAAGTACTCATTCTATTTCTGATTTTTTTCCCTTTTGTATGAAATTTAGCTCTTTAATTTCTCATACTTTTAGGTTACTATATCTCAACCCCACTCGGACCTGGATTTGGCCAACGAATTAGGCTTGCTAGCCTTCCTTTGGTGTCATCATCAACATTAGATCCCCTATGCCTCAGTTTCTGGTAAGTGGGAAACTTACATAAAATAAATGATGTGTCTAACGATAACCACAAAATCACATTCTGCTTGGTAAAGGGGCTTAATTAACAATATGTTAAAGGTTAACTAGTTTGCTCAAGCATAGGAAGAAAATCAATTTTGTTAAATTATAGAAACAAATAATTAGCCCTCCTAAGATGCATCTTGTTTTTCCGTATTCAGGCAGCACGAGTAGAATTTATGTAAACTTCGGCACTGGGGATATGGTACCCGATAAGTATAAATTATCTCAGAAAATCTTTTATATATTTTATGTCCAAAAACAAAACTGATCTCATGAAAATTAAAAAAAGAAATCATTAGAGTATAGAGACTTTTACTGTAGCTATAATATGAATCCCAGAGAAATGAAGGGACCCTGCTTTGTATATTTTGAACTTATATTTTGGAGATACACCCTCCAAAAGGCTGGAGCACGGGGATGAGCCAGACCTCATAAATACATAGGATTCTACCAGATCTGTTTTCCACGTTCTTCTTGCTACTGAGCGGTAAGAACAGATGCTGGACTCTTCTCTACGTAGGGACTACATTTTTAACAAGAAAATACCCCAGGGGATTTTGAAAGAACATGGAATGGAAAATAGACGTCAAGACCAAGATTCGTCAAAGCTTTTATGCCAGAATTCTAGCAGGAAAAGATTCTAAAAGTAGTAAAACTTTGATGGAGCTGTGCTAAAATTGTTCGACATAGGCTACTTTCACACTAGCGTCGGAATCTCCCCGTCGCAATGCGTCGGGCAGAGATTCTGACGCTAGCGTTTAACGCACTGCACAACGGAGGCAGCGGATGCATTTCTCCGGCGCATCCGCTGCTCCATTGTGAGGTACGGGGAGGTGGGGGCAGAGTTCTGGCCGCGCATGCGCGGTTGGAAAAAGCGGTCCGTCAGGAGCAAAATACGTTACATGTAGCGTTTTTTGCTTCCGACGGTCCGCCAAAGCATGACGCATCCTTCGCACGACGGATGCGACGTGTGGCAATCCGTCGCAATGCGTTGTCAATACAAGTCTATGGGGAAAAAACGCATCCTGCAAGCACTTTTGCAGGATGCATTTTTTCTGCAAAACGACGCATTGTGATGGATTGCAGTTAACGCTAGTGTGAAAAGTAGCCTTATGGAGTTCTTCAGTTCTGCAGAGGTGGGTGTAAATGGGGCCGGATAGGAGGATGGCAACTCCCACTCGTCAAATTCATGACAAGCAGCGATGTTTCTCAAGACCTAAATTACAGTCCAGTCCCTAGAGAAAGATTTGTGGAGAGATGCTATATGGAGACACCCGTACCTTCTTGCCTCTATTATTCATTACAAGGCATGCACCTTTAAATAATTCAGTAACCTTGCATGTCACCTTCAATCGAGACCAGCATGAAAAATGCCCTACTTGATAATTCAGGGCCTAAGTCCTCTTATTCCTTGTATTAAAATCTGGCACAATTATTGGCAACCCTTTTTGATTTTAGTTATAGACGATACATTCTTTCACTGTAATGGAGAACTATTTGTTTTTAAAGGTTTATTTTTTAACTTTTTTAGCAATACAAGATATAAGGAAGAATACTACAACTCTCTGTACCACAGTAGACAACTTCACAGATGTAACACAAGATATAGAACGTTTTTTAGTAACTTGCTAGACTTTTACCTTTCTTTAAATTTGTAGATATTTCCGCTCCCATTTAGCTTCCACTCTATATGTTGTGTTCCTTTCCTTATTCTTTAGCTTTCTTCTTCTTTATTTAATTATTATTTTTTTCTGTTTTTCAATCCCAGGTACCACATGTATGGTGTCAATGTATACCGCCTATCTGTTTTTATTATACTTACAAACAATACCGAGCGAGTTATTTTTTCTAAAGAAGGAAATTATGGCCCAAATTGGAATTTTGGACAGATTACATTAAATGAAACTTCTGAACTGTCTGTGAGTAAATATTCTGCTTTTTCCTTCAACGTGTAGATATAATTTGGGCTTAGAGGGAACCTGTCATGTGAAAAAAATGTTATTAAACTGCAGATATGGAGTTAATTTGCAGGTGAATACAGTTTTGAACCTGCCAGGTGCCGGCACTTAAAAACACCCGTTGCTGGGAGCTAATGAACTTTATTACTCCCGTCAGTCACGGGGGCGACGCAAGCACAAGGGCAGTCACCGCTCTGTGTATAGAGCGCGGCGGGTATAGCCGTGCCCCGGCACTGACAGCCAACCCTAATGCTAATATTCAAAAAACATTCTAACTAATTAAGAACTAATCTATGGCTTTCTACATATAAGTCTGAATAGGGAGATTCTTAATTCTTAATCACAATGATCTGATCTGTAATAGACATAAGAAAACTTTCCACCAATTAGCACTGGCAGACACTTATATACAGGACATGACTGACTAATTCATATTAGGTTTCACGATGTAACATGAGCCAACGGGGGTCAGCAGACGGCGCAACACACTAACAATGGGATGGAAATGGGGAAAGGAAGGCCCTACTGATAGGGAAGTGGGGAATGGTCACCACCTGAGCTCAAACTTGAGCCTATCCTTGCACTCCCCTAATGCTCTAACAGTGTCCTTCCCCCCACCGCCATCTCGAACCTCGTCCCTCACTGTCACCTAATACAGCCCTGGATAGTGCACTGGCTGGAAAGGGGAGCTAGCCTTACCACTGCAGATAATACTACACAGGGGACAGTGACAAACATGAAAGGGACAGGGTAAAAACACAACTTAGCTTCAACTTCATCTGCTGCAGTGCGTCACACAGCAGAATAAAGGCACCAGGATCACGAGCTAACAAAATCAGCTGATACACCACAGCAGCCAGCATGCTTCTTCCTCCAGGGTTGGTCACTGTTGATTGCTCTATCACCGACAGTCAGAGGTTGCATCAGGTGACCATTTAAAGGATGGTGGGAGTGGTCACCACCCACATCAGCTGACCTAGCCACACTGCAGTTACAGCTCATTGCCTGTCCGGGGAAACTGATATTTACCCCCACTGGTCCTGAAAGGAAAAAGCTATTTTTAAAAAAGAGTGAAACCAGAGCTGCCATGAATCCAAACATGGATTGTGACATTAGGCTGCTTGGCCTGTTGCTAAATTATATTGACCTTAAAAAGTTTCCTTTCAATTTTTTGCCCACCTGAACAGAACATGTGCACTTGTGCTTACAATTATATTTTAATCAGTTTTGCTATCACTAGATAACCAGGACATAATATCAGTAAGATATATTAGAATATTAGATTATCAGCTCCATTCGGTTGAATAGTTGCGAATCTAAAGTACTTGTGGAGGAGGACACTATCATGTTGAATGGGCTGCACGTGGTAAATGACATGCCTTTTTTGTTCCACAATTTTTTGTTTATTGTTCCAACGCATTTTGGCCTGGGACCTGCACTTTTCTCAAGGTAAAAAAATAAGTATCTAAAGTACCTAAGAGTTAAAACGGAGTGATGTTGTTCCCCTCTGCTAGGCAGGGGTCTTACTAGCAAAAGAACAGCCGATGCGAGAGCATTGGATGTGATATGCTGATGACACTCGGCTCCTGCTCTGCTGCGAGCCAAATGTCCACAATCTGTGCTCCGATCTTCTCGCGAGAGGGTGATAGCACAGTTGTGGAGGAGACAGATAAAGTAATTTCTCCAACTCTTCTGTTGCCGGAGTTAGCGGGAATCGCACTGCACTCGAGTGATATCTGAGTGCAGTGTGATGTTTCACACACACACATAGACTTATATGGGTGTGTGCAATCAGAATTCAACATGCAATCACAGCATGCTGTGATTTTTTTTCTTGCTGATCACGATCCAATGAGAGCAGGAAACAAGACGCAATTGAGAAGAGAACCATAGGATTAAATTGGTACAAATGCAATCTGATGTTTGCATTCTTCTGATTTAATTGGAAGTGGGACGAGCTCTTACTATGCTCACATCTAACCGCTGCTTGAGCTGCCAAGAGCTAATCAGTGGGAGTGACGGGATTGGCCTACACTGTATGGTAAAAAAATGCTTTGAACCGTTCACGACACCCACCGTTCATGTTCACAAAAGCTTTTTCATCACACTGCTTAACAAAAAGTTTAATAATACGAATAAAGCTTTGTCAACTGAGAAAAAAAATATATCTCTCGGAATATAATTATGCAAAAACAATATTTTTTTCTAAGAAAATGAAAAAAAAAAATTTTGTGTAAAAGTGGCAAAGCATGAAAAAGTACACATATTTCATATTACCACGTCCAGAACGACTCTTCTATAAAAAAGAGATATAAATAAGGTAATGCTGTTATTGCACTGACCTGACAAAATAAAGCGTCTATTCACTTATACCGCATGACAAACTGCATAAAAACAATAAATAAATAAAGCCATAAATATATAAAAGTAAATAAAACCAATTATTCACCTGCTTTTGATTTGTTCATTCTGCCTCCTAAAGATCGCAAAAGGCTCGGCTGACATCTATCCTGCACTCTACAATGAACGCTTACACCGAGGTTTCCATATAAATCTCTGAAATGCGTGATTCAGAAGGAACCTCAAGTGTTAGATTCCCTAGATGGAGACACTGTGAACTCTGTCTGGCCTGTGATCCAGCGGTGTTCATCTTTGTAAGCGTGCATAAAAGTGCACTCGGACACAGTTTTGTGCACAAGAAGGTCACGCTGAAAAGAGGCCACATCACACAGAGCCCACAGTAACTCTGCTGCCTCATTATAGTGATTGGCTCTATCGTGGAATTCATCTGAATCATGTCATTTGGAGATTTAGATGGAAACCCAGATGTAAGTGCTCATTTTATGTAAAATGTTCCCAGTAAAAGTTTCAACTCAATAAACAGCAATAGCAAGTCCTCACTCATGTATGTCATCTGTTAAAGGAAATATAGGAGACTTCCATGTTACTGGTAACTCAAAAGTTTGGGAAAAGCAAAATGGCTCCCCCAAATTAAATCCATTGTATGCTGTGCTCTCAAATCCAAATGTCCACTTCCATTCTGAGTGTCAGTGTGTCTAAACCAAATTTATCATCCACACTTGTCAGTCCTGTAGCCATGAGAGCTCACTTAATTTATGGGTGTATATCTCCAGAAGCACAAGCTGGGCACCATGCACTGGGCACTACAATACAAGATACTGGGAACTGCAACATGCTGGGGACTACAATGGCAGATTTGCAATTTTCACTCAGCAATATCTAATGCTGTTTGTTTCTGGAAAAAGCCACAGAGTCAAAATCATCAGTAAACCTGTAGAATTCCCAGAGGGATCTAATTTCCAAAACAGGGTTACTTGGAGAGGATTCTGCAGTTCTGGAACCTATGAACTCTGTATATAGAGTCCACAAACTATTCCAACAAAATCTGTGCTCCAAGAGTTAAATAGCGCTCCTTCCCTCCTGTGTATCACCATGTGGCTAAGCAGTACTGCACAGATACATATGGGGTATTACCACATTCAACAGAAATTATAAGACAATTTTTTGTGCCATTGATATTGATTTCCCCTTTTGAAAAACTCTCACGGTGCTAGTGGTGATCTCACTGAGGTCACTGCAGTTCAGCCCGGCTGGGAGCACAGCCTCAGTGATGTCACCACTAGTCACTGACACTGTGCTCACAGCAGTTCATTCACCAGTGGTTCTCAGCTTGAACGGTCGCATCTTGGCAATGTGCAGGTTGAAAACTGTTTTTCTCCCAGACATGGATTACGGCGTGGGACAAAACAACAGACAGGTATAGAATATTATTGTTTTTTATTATTTTTACTGGTTTATTACAGGAGGGCTTCAGTGGAATTGCGCTAGGTCGTAAGTATGGTTTAACTGAGATTATTAAAGGAGTCTGTGTCATTTTTTTAATTAAAGGACTTTATTATTGGTTTCTGTGTTTTCATACAAGTGACTATGAGGTTAGTAATGGAGGCATCTTATAGATGCCTCTCCATTACCAACCTCAGTGCTTGATGTCACCGGACAATACAAAGATGATATCAACCCCCCCATCTATCACCCCACTTGCCACTGCTACAGGGCAAGTGGAAAGAGCCCGGTGAAGCGCCAGAATTGGTGCATCTAATAGATGTGTCTTTTCTGGCCATATGCGAGCTGCTATTTTTAGGCAGGGGGACAATATCCATGGCCTCTTACCAGCCTGAGAATACCAGCCCCCAGCTGTCTGCTTTAGCAAGGTTGGTTGTCAAAAATGGGGGAGACCCAAGCTGTTTTTTAAAATTATTTTTTAAAATAATTTAAAAAACATGGCATGGGAACTCCTCTATTCTTGATAACTAGCCTTGCTGAAGCTAACAGCTAAGGGTTGAAGTACCCAGCTGTGAGCTTTGCCTGGCTGGTTATCAAAAATAGGGGGAACCCACACTGTTTTTTTAATTATTTAGTTATAGCACAGGAGCGTCTGATGAATACTCCCATCCGCCGCTCCTGCTCTCACTGTTATTAGTAGCAACAGGTGTCAGATGTTGGTAGCTGTAGTCCCATCCTGCTGACACCAGTGACAGGAGGTAAACTTTATATCTATGATCACAGCTGAGTGCTCACGCTGACTTCTGACATCATGGGAACCACGGCTCTCTGACCGGCGGGAGGATTTCAGAAGCAGTGTTTGACGTGATGTCATACACCTGACACCGCAACAAACACCCGGTGTTTGGGCAGCCAAACCTGAACAGTAACACGGATTTCCTGATGAAGTCCGTGTTCGGTGTCCGTGCCCAAACAGTAGGTGTTTGGTATCGACGCCAAACTTTACTGTTCGGGATCGCCCATCTCTAGTTCCAAGTCAAATTTATGTATGAGATAGCCGATCTATGAACAGCCAGCAGAGGGCGCCTCACCGCAAATGAAGCTAAATATAGATCATTGACCTATATTTAGCTTCATTCCCCGGGGTTTTGCAGCAAGGAGCAGCCTGCATTAGCGGAACTCCTTGCTGCAAAATGTTTTAACCCCTTCAGAAGGATTTACATCGTTGGACTTTACAGATCTGCGGAAGGTAAGTATATTGTTGGTTTATTATGTTTTTTCTTTCACAGAACGAGGGTCTTCAGTGATTGGATTGGGTGTTAAATAAAATATTACAACAACCTTTGTTTTTATTTCATTAAAATAATTTTTAATAATGTGTGTGTGTCTTTTTTTTAACCCTTTCATTCAATTGGATTAATAATGGATAGGTGTCATAATTGACGCCTCACCATTATTAATTAGGCTTAATGTCACCTTACAATAGCAAGGTGGCATTAACCCTTTATTACCCCATATCCCACCGCTACACGGGAATGGGAAGAGAGTGGCCAAGTGCCAGAATAGGCGCATCTTCCAGATGTGCCTTTTCTGGGGTGGCTGGGGGCAGGTGTTTTTTAGCCAGGGGGGGGCCAATAACCATGGACTCTCTCCAGGCTATTAATATCTGCCCTCAGTCACTGGCTTTACTACTCTGGCGGAGAAAATTGCACGGGAGCCCACGCCAATTTTTTCCGCCATCTAACCCTTTATTTTAAGAGCTAGAACGGCCAAATTTTGCAGATACACACTACTAACATTAGTAGTGTGGATTATGCAAAAAAAATGGTGATATGAGATGGTTTACTGTATGTAAACCATGTCTCATATCATGTCGGGTTTTAGGAAGGAGAAAGCAAAAGCCGGTAATTGAATTACCGGCTTTTTGCTATATCGCGGCTGTATGATGTAATAATATATATACATATATGTGTCTCACTGACATATATATATATATATACCTATTCTATGTGTACATATTTATTCTACCTATTGGACTGGAAGCTGTCAGTGTGATTTTACTGTACACCGCACTGAATTGCCAGCTTTTCTCTCTAACAGCGCTGCGTATTTCTCGCAAGTCACACTGCTGGTCCGTGTGTAATCCGTATTTTTGGGGCTTCCATAGACTTTCATTGGCGTTTTATTTGCGCAATACGGTGACAAACGCAGCATGCTGCGATTTTCTACGGCCGTAGAAAGCCGTATAATACTGATCAGTAAAATACGGCAGATAGGAGCAGGGGCATAGAGAATAATTGTGCCGTATTTTTTGCGAGTTTTACGGACGTAGTTTCTGCGCTCTTACGTCCGTAAAACTCGCAAGTGTGACGCCGGCCTATGGGGTAAAAACGCATTCTGCCAACAACTTTGCAGTATGCATTTTTTCCCCTAAACGACGCATTGCGACGTATTAAAAAAACGCCAGTGTGAAAGTAGCCTTATCCTGCCCAATGTGACTAGAATGATGTACCTGAGGACATGTTATGTCATTCCAAGTCCTGTCATTAGGGAAGTCAATACATCAAAGATCCCTTTAATATGGGTTTAGAGGACATTCGTGTAGACTGTATTTCTGAAATATAAGCATTGTGCAGACTTTGCCTTTTGTTCCTCAGGTCTACACATGGTACAATGGTCTTTTAGTAAAGCAACATCATGCTGTCCTTCAGGGCATGAAGAATCCAACTCCATTATATTGTAGGCACTTTTATATGAGTGAAGCACAGCTGACATTGCTCTTCTGCCATCTGTACTTGCATTGTGTTTCTAATTACTGACAGGGATATCTTAGCATAAACTATCTCATTCTTAATCACCAGGTGGCATTCGAGGCCATAAAAAATCCAGGTTTTAGCGACATCGCGTTAGATGACATCAAACTATCTGCTGGGAAGTGCAATGAAAGTGGTTATGTCGAACCAACTCGAGTCCCTACTCCTCCCACTACCACCATTCAGCCATGTAAGTGCAAAAGATTTGGAATTTTACATTATTTTTAATTACATGGAAGTCGCAGAGTGTGTATTTGGAGTAATTATCACGTCTTGTGACAATTCTTGGGCACCGCCATGCATTCGAATCGTGTTTTAGTACCAGTCATTTTGACAGATGGAAGTAGTGATTGGTGTGAGGAGGGAAGGAGAATAATTGGCTATGCTGACTGCTAAATTCATAAAACAAATCTGCTATGGAGTATGACTAATGCTACTGAGAGCTGTGTATTTTGCTGTTATTTGATTACTGGCAAGAAATGATTCAGTAGTAAGATCTATTTTTTCATCCCCATACCGGATGTCATCTGTCACAAATTTGGCTTTCTACAAAGAAACATATTTTATCAACCTAATGTGCTTTTTCTCTTTTAGATCAGAGGCAATGAATCTCTTTGTTTTTTTGTGATGTTCATTTTTTAACTTGTTTTTTTTTTCTTCTATTTTTACATTTTTTTAGTCTAATTTATACTATTCCTTCTGTTGGGATTCCCTAACAAACAGGCAATCCCTGAATGTGTTGAGGCTGTCTAACAGCCACAGATCATGCAGCCACAGGGACTCGAACATAATATACTAGCACGCCCAAGATACTCCGATAGCACCCGAGCATGCTCGGATAACACCTTATCCGAGCACGTTCACCCATCAATAATCAATAAGCCTTTCCCTTTTTTCACACATAAGGAGAGACCTGTTAGTCTAGCTGAGCAGGCATGATTCGGGCAGCATGGTTCACCTTAACCCCTTCACCCCAAAGCCTGTTTTCACCTAAGTGACAGGGCCAATTTTTACAATTCTGACCACTGTCACTTTATGAGGTCATAACTCTGAAACGCTTCAACGGATCCTGGTGATTCTGACACTGTTTTCTCGTGACATATTGTACTTCATGATAGTGGTAAAACTTCTTCAATATGACTTGCATTTATTTGTGAAAAAAACAAAAATTTGTCGGAAATTATGAAAATTTAGCAATTTTCAAACTCTTAGTTTTTATGCCCTTAAATTAGAGAGTTATATCACATAATATAGTTAATAAACAACATTTCCCACATGTCTGCTTTACATCAGCACAATTTTGGAAACATAATTTTTTTTGTTAGGACGTTATAAGGGTTAAAAGTTGACCAGCGATTTCTCATTTTTGCAACAAAATTTGCAAAACCATTTTTTTACGGACCACCTCACACTTGAAGTGACTTTGAGGGGTCTATATGACAGAAAATGCCCAAAAGTGACACCATTCTAAAAACTGCACCCCTCAAGGTACTCAAACCCACATTCAAAAAGTTTATTAACCCTTCAGGTGCTTCACAGGAATTTTTTGAATGTTTAAAAAAATTGAACATTTAACTTTTTTTTCACAAAATTTTTACTTCAGGTCCAATTTGTTTCATTTTACCAAGGGTAACAGGAGAAATTGGACCACAAAAGTCGTTGTACAATTTGTCCTGAGTACGCCGATACCCCATATGTGGGGGGTAAACCACTGTTTGGGCACATGGCAGAGCTCGGAAGGGAAGGAGCGCCATTTGACTTTTCAATGCAAGATTTGCTGGAATTGAGATCGGAGCCCATGTCACGAGTGGAGAGCCCCTGATGTGCCTAAACAGTGGAAACCCCCACAAGTGACACCATTTTGGAAAGTAGACCCCCTAAGGAACTAATCTAGATGTGTGGTGAGCACTTTGAACCTCCAAGTGCTTCACAGAAGTTTATAATGTAGAGCCGTAAAAAAATTTTTTTTATTAATTTTCACAAAAAATGATCTTTTTGCCCCAAATTTTTTATTTTCCCAAGGGTAAAAGGATAAATTGGACCCGAAAAGTTGTTGTGCAATTTGTCCTGAGTGCGTCGATACTTCATATATGGGGATAAACCACTGTTTGAGCGCATGGCAGAGCTCGGAAGGGAAGGAGTGCCATTTGACTTTTCAATGCAAAATTGGCTGGAATTGAGATCGGACGCCATGTCGCATTTGGAGAGCCCCTGACGTGCCTTAACAGTGGAAACCCCCCACAAGTGACCCCATTTTGGAAAGAAGACCCCCTAAGGAACTTATCTAGATGTGTGGTGAGCACTTTTAACCCCCAATTGTTTCACTAAAGTTTAGAATGTAGCATTGTGAAAATTAAAAAATCATTTTTTCTTTCCACAAAATGATGTTTTAGCCCGCAATTTTTTTTTCCCAAGGGTAACAGGAGAAATTGGACCACAAATGTTATTGTCCAATTTGTCCTGAGTACGCTGATACCTCACATGTGGGGGGGGAACCACCGTTTGAGTGCATGGTAGAGCTCGGAAGGGAAGGAGCACCGTTTGAAATGCAGACTTAGATGGAATGGACTGCAGGTGTCATGTTGCATTTGCAGAGCCCCTGATGTACCTAAACAGTAGAAACCCACCACAAGTGACCCCATATTGGAAACTAGACCCCCCAAGGAACTTATCTAGATGTGTTGTGAGAGCTTTGAACCAACAAGTGTTTCACTACAGTTTATAACGCAGAGCCGTGAAAATAAAAAATATTTTTTTTCCACGAAAATGATATTTTATCCCCTATGTTTTTATTTTCCCAAGGCTAACAGGACAAATTGGACCCCAAAAGTTGTTGTCCAACTTGTCCTGAGAACGCTGATACCCCATATGTTGGGGGGAACCACTGTTTGGGTGCACGGCAGAGCTCGGAAGGGAAGGAGCGCCATTTGAAATGCAGACTTAGATGAATTGGTCTGCAGGCGTCATGTTGCATTTGCAGAGCCCCTGATGTACCTAAACAGTAGAAACCCCCCACAAGTGACCCCATATTGGAAACTAGACCCCCAAAGGAACTTATCTAGATGTGTTGTGAGAGCTTTGAACCAACAAGTGTTTCACTACAGTTTATAACGCACAGCCGTGAAAATAAAAAATATTTTTTTTTCCACGAAAATGATATTTTATCCCCTATGTTTTTATTTTCCCAAGGCTAACAGGACAAATTGGACCCCAAAAGTTGTTGTCCAACTTGTCCTGAGAACGCTGATACCCCATATGTTGGGGGGAACCACTGTTTGGGCACACAGGAGAACTCGGAAGGGAAGGAGCACTGTTTTACTTTTTCAAAGCAGAATTGGCTGGAATTGAGATCGGACGCCCCCTGATGTGCCTAAACAGTGGAAACCCCCAATTATAACTGAAACCCTAACCCCAACCCTTACCCTAGCCCTAACCCTAACCCTAGCCCTAGCCCTAACCCTAGCCCTAACCCTAGCCCTAGCCCTAGCCCTAGCCCTAACCCTAGCCCTAACCCTCGCCCTAACCCTAGCACTAATGGGAAAATGGAAATAAATACATTTTTTTACATTTTATTATTTTTCCCTAACTAAGGGGGTGATGAAGGGGGGTTTGATTTACTTTTATAGCATTTTTTTGGCGGATTTTTATGATTGGCAGCTGTCACACACTAAAAGACGCTTTTTATTGCAAAAAATAGTTTTTGCATCACCACATTTTGAGAGCTATAATTTATCCATATTTTGGCCCACAGAGTCATATGAGGTCTTGTTTTTTGCGGGACGAGTTGACGTTTTTATTGGTAACATTTTCGGGCAGATGACATTTTTTGTTCGCTTTTTATTCCGATTTTTGGGAGGCGGAATGAACAAAAACCAGCAATTCCTGAATTTCTTTTAGGGGGGGCGTTTATACCGTTCCACGTGTGGTAAAATGGATAAAGCAGTTTTATTCTTCGGGTCAGTACGATTACAGCGATACCTCATTTATGTAATTTTTTTTATGTTTTGGCGCTTTTACACAATAAAAACTATTTTATATAAAAAAATAATTTTTTTTTTGCATCGCATTATTCTGAGAGCTATAACTTTTTTATTTTTCTGCTGATGATGCTGTATGGCAGCTTTTTTTTTGCGGGACAAGATGATGTTTTCAGCGGTACCATGGTTATTTATATCCGTCGTTTTGATCGCGTGTTATTCCACTTTTTGTTCGCCTGTATGATAATAAAGCGTTGTTTTTTGCCTTGTTTTTTTTTGTTTTTTTTGCGGTGTTCACTGAAGGGGTTAACTAGTGGGATAGTTTTATAGAGCGTTTCGTTACGGACGCGGCGATACCAAATATGTGTACATTTATTGTTTTTTTTTTTTTTTACATAAATAAATGGATTTATTGGGAAATGTTTTTTTTTTTTTATTTGGGGATTTTTTTTTTATTTTTTTTTACACATTCTATTTTTTTTTTTTTTTACTTTCTAACATTGTCCCAGGGTGGGACATCTCTGTATTAGATCAGATCGTTGATCTGACACTGTGCATAGCACACTGTCAGATCAACGATCTGACAGGCAGCTTAGCTGGCTCTCCAGCGCCTGCTCTCAGCAGGCGCCGGCTAGCCAGGTCACTTCATGACCCGGAAGGAGTCCGGCGGCCATCTTGGATCCGGGGACTCCTTCCGGGTCACCGGAGCAACGCGATCTCATTGCGTTGCTCCGGTGGGAGAGCGCAGGGAGCCTCCGTCCCTGCGCGATCCCCCTCTATGCCGCTGTCACTACTGACAGCGGCATCAGAGGGGTTAAATGCCCGCGATCGGCGATAGCGCCGATCGTGGGCATTGCTGCGGGGTGTCAGCTGTCGTATACAGCTGACACCCGCACCCGATCACCGCGGCGCTCAGCGCGAGACCGCGTTGATCGGTGCGCCGTACTAGTACTGCTGCTGGCACTAATGCAGTGTCGGCAGCGCAGTACTAGTACGGCGCATGTCGCGAAGGGGTTATTTAGGCCGGTTTCACATGTCCTTTTTTCCGGTACCGGAAAAACCGGTACCGGAGGTGTCCATGTGTCCATGTGCTCACGTGACACATCAGTGTGGCACACATGCGGCAGCCGTGTGCCGCCCGTGTGCTGCCTGAGGACCACACGGACTGTGCAGGAGAGACAGCGCTACAGTAAGCGCATGTAATACAATATGCGCATATTCATCACTGTAATGAGCGGTAACTCGGAAGAGCAGGCTCCAGCACACATATAGCAGAGAGGGGTTTTTAATGGACCTGGTTCAAGTGCGGCGCCCCAGGGTCCAGGTCGTCGCAGTGGTATTGCTTTCCTCTCAAGGAGAGTGATGCTACGTTTGGAGGCAATGAAGGAGAACTCTTTGTCAGGTAACACAATGCATGCAACATGTTCACACTCCAGACCAGACGAGGGAGCTCTAAGCATGTTTAAGGTGAACTCCCCTAGAAGAACATTCTGATCTGGAGGGAAAGGGTTCAGTTCCTTTCAGAAAGACAGAAGGAAAGGAAGCATAGGAGCCGTGTAGCCTAAAGTGCTGCAGCTCATAGGAAAAAGATGGATAGAAAGCAGAGCATATTGCAGCAAGTGTAAAGGAAGTCGTAGTGCAGCGCCCCAGGGTTCTGGTCATTGTAGTAATGTCATTTTCCTCTAGGGAAGGGTGATATTACGTTTGGAGGCAAAGAAGGACAACTGAATCCAGGTATCACAAACATGCAACACATTTCACACTCCAGGCCACCAGGGGGAACTCTGCTCCTATTTACTAGGCACTCCTCACACTTAGGTAAAACTGGTTGCCTGGGGAGGAAGTTAGTTGGTTACTGGCTGAGCTTCGCTCAGTTAGTTGGTCTCTGACAGATGTAGGATCCTGTCAGAGATCGAGACAGAAGGACACAGAGCTGTGCCTGCCCTAAGTGCGGCAGCTTCTAGAAAGAGACACTGAAGGAGGACTGTATTGTAGAGAGGGTGAAGAAGTCATAGCAAAGGAGTGGATATCAGGGGAGTTCTGCCCTACACAGGCTGCCTCCTTATGAGGCACAGGATCCCGGTAGTCGGAACACCGAGGGAGCAATGATGCTTTATGCCTTGCTCCAGAGACCGGCAGGACAATTAATTTCATGTTACCTGTCCGCCCCTAAACCCAGGAGGCAAGGTGGCACCCCTTAGAGGCTGGGACATGATAGAGTCCTTGTAAAATGCCTCAAGCCACAGGTCATACGGGTTTGTCCTATCAATCTGGGGGACAGAGAGAGAGAGACATACCATCTACAACATCTGTGAGGACTTTATGAGAAGCTTAGCAGTAAGGTACTACAACACCACAGCGCTAGAGGAATGCTACTGATTTCTACCTGGACAAGGGGACTCTGGATTTGCCTCCAAACCGGCCGAACTCTGTCTGCCCTGTGGTCTGGTACACAGTATTGCCGCGTCCATAACAACGGCATAACAATAGGGTTAGGGGTGTGTAGGGGTTAGGGATGTGTTGGAATTGGGATTAGAGTTAGGGGTGTGTTGGGGTTAGGGGTGTGGTTAGGGTTGGGATTAGGGTTAGGGGTTTGTTGGGGTTAGGGTTGGAGTTAGACTTGGGGATTTCCACTGTTTAAGCACATCAGGGCCTCTGCAAATGTAACATGATGTTCGATCTCAATTGAAAAAATAAACGTGCTCCTTCCCTTCTGAGCTCTGCCCTGCGCCCAAACATTGGTTTACCCCCACATATGGGGTATCAGCGTACTCTTTTGCTGTCCAATTGTTCCTGTTACCCTTGGGAAAAGAAAAATAGGGGGGCTAAAAAATCATTTCTGTGGGAAAAAAAATGATTTTTTATTTCCACGGCTCTGTGCTATAAACTTTAGCGAAACACTTGGGAGTTCAAAGTTCTCACAACATATCTAGATAAGTTCCTTGGGGGGTCTAGTATCTAATATGGGGTCACTTGTGGGGTTTCTACTGTTTAGGTACATCAAGGGCTCTGCAAACGCAACGTGACGCCTGCAGACCATTCCATCAAAGTATGCATTCCAAAATGGCGCTCCTTCTCTTCCGAGCTCTGCCATGCACCCAAAAGGTGGTTCCCCCCTCATATGGGGTATCACCATACTTAGGAAAAATTACACAACAACTTTTGGGGTCCAATTTCTCCCGATATCCTTGGAAAAATACAAAATTTGGGGCTAAAATTCATTTTTGTAAAAAAATTTTTTTTTTTAATTTTCACGGCAGTACATTATAAATTTTAGTGAAACAATTGGGGGTTCAAAGTGCACACTACCATCTAGATAAGTTCCTTAGGTGGTCTAGTTTTCAAAATGGGGTCATTGTTTGAGGTTTCCACTGTTTAGGCACATCAGGGGCTCTCCAAATGCAACATGATGTCTGATCTCAATTTCAGCCAATTCTGCATTGAAAAAGTGAGACTGTGCTCCCTCCCTTCCGAGATCTGCCATGCGCCAAAACAGTGTTTTACCCCATATATGGGGTATCGGCGTACTCAGGACAAATTTTACAACATGTTTTGGGGTCCAATTTCTCCTGTTACCCTTGGTAAAATAAAACAAATTGCATCTGAATTAATTTTTTTGTCAAAAAAAGTTAAATGTTCAATTTTTTTTAAACATTCCAAAAATTCCTGTGAAGCACCTGAAGGGTTAATAAACTTCTTAAATGTGGTTTTGAGCACGTTAAGGGCTGCATTTTTTAGAATGGTGTAATTTTTTGGTAGTTATTATCATATAGACCCCTCAAAGTGATTTCAAATGTGATGTGGTCCCTAAAAACATGGTGTTGTAAAAATGAGAAATCGCTGGTCAACTTTTAACCCTTATAACTCCCTAACAAAAAAAAATTGGTTCCAAAATTGTGCTGATTTAAAATAGACATGTGGAAATGTTACTTGTTAAGTACTTTGTGTAACATATCTCTCTAATTTAAGGGCATGAAAATTCAAAGTTAGAAAATTACAAAATTTTCTACATTTTAACCAAATTTCAATTTTTTTCACAAATAAACGCAGGTAATATCAAAGAAATTTTACAACTATCATGAAGTACAATATGTCACAAGAAAACTTTGTCAGAATCACCAGGATTTGTTGACGTTTTCAAGAGTTATAACTTCATAAAGGGATAGTGGTCAGAATTGTAAAAAGTGGCCCAGTCATTATGTGTATGTTTGATTTTATTTTTATTGATTTATTTTGAATGGGGCAAAAGGGGGATGATTTGCACTTTTAAAATATTTTAATTAAACTATTTTTTTTTTACTTTTGGCATGCTTCAATAGTCTCCATAGGACTACATAGGCGATGGTCGGCTCTATGTAGTAGAATTGCTGACTTGCTATGAGCGCAGACCACTTGGTGGCGCTCTCAGCAATCTGGTACTGACAACCATAGAAGTCTCGAGGAGACCTCGGGATGTCATGCCGACACACCGGTGACCCACGATCACGTGACGCAGGTCACTGGTGTGCGAATTTCCCGTGCGATTGCCGCAAGCTCCATTTAAATGCCGCTGTCAGAGTTTGACAGTGACATTTAACTAGTTAGTATCCGCTGGTGGATCGCGATTCCACCCACGGCTATTGCGTTCACGTCAGCTGTTCAAAACAGCTGACATGTCTCGGAAAAGATATGGGCTAACCGCCGGAGCCCACATCAAAGAGAGAGATACCTTCATTGGCATACTATAATGCCCGATGTCGATAAAGGGTTAGAGAGCCATTGGTGGGCAACACACTATAATGAGTTAATTGACCAATCAATTCAAGCCTTATTAAAAATACATTTTAAAAAGTATGTTTCTAGTATTCAGCATTGTATTACATTGTTACTCCTACCCATAATTACAGGGCGAGCTAATATATACTGATGCCCGAGAAACTTTCTATCTATGTCATGCACATGTCTGACGGTGCTGTCATAATAAAGCTGAAACATGTGTGTTAACAATAGAATTCTTATATCCCTGCCAGCACATTTGACAGAACAGTTCTAAACATGATACTGATTACATTCTGTGTATTTCTTGAACATTCTGATCGTCACATCTGTCATTTTTATGAGATTAGCTTTGTTTCATTTTTTGCTTGTCATTTTTTCCTTTTACGAACACCTACTCCTGCAGTCTATGTAATCACTAGTTATTATGTGTCACTCATGGGTGGAAAGGATATCTGTCTCTTCTCTCCTAATCTTCTCAATATCATATGCTTTTGTGTTGAGAGATTGAGAATTATAAATGTTTGTCTGATAGAAGAGGTCCCGAAAGCTCACAGGATCCTATTTTTAATTTGTACAGTAGGAAAAAAGGCAATTTCGGTGGGAAAGTATAAAAAAAAGTGGCTGGATAATATAAATTATTGCAGCAAGTTCAGTAAAAGAGAAATTTCCAGAAAAAAAAAGAAAATCAAAGATCTTGAAATGTAGTTAGAGCACCTCTAAGAAGGGGAACAATGGGCCATATCGTATATACCCTGAGAGGGGAACAATGGGCAATATCGTATACACCCTGAGAGGGGAACAATGGGCCATATCGTATACACCCTGAGAGGGGTACAATGCGGTCTGTGAATTCTTATCCGCTTTTATAGTGGGTGGTGAAAAGCTATTATCAACTCTTCTCTACATAGGAACTGCATTGTAATCAAAGATCATACTTATGGAAGGCTCCAAACACCAAGTACTTATGTCCCAGGTGGTCACATTTGGCATCATGACAGACTTTAGGGCCGATTCATAAAACTTTAATGCCACAAAACATACTTTGAAAAATTGCAGAATGTTTGTGTAGTGTCGAGTTGCACAAAAACATTGTGATTTTATGTTTTCTGTGGATCAAATTGGGCTGAGCTGTGGAGGAGCCATATTTTACATCACAACTTCTACTGCAGTCTTTTTGTTGAGTAGCATTATTGATGTGGCACACATATATGTATGCCACTCCTAAGAAGTGTTGAATGCATTAGGTGGCATGAGCGTCTTAAGGACTTTGACACATCTTGTACTCCATCAAGGCTGGCGTAGTGCAAGCAGGGGCGGACACTGACAGCTTGGGGCCCCTGTGCAAGAAATTTGTCTGGGCCCCAAGCACTTTATTATACCTATATGGTTGGTAATGTTTACATGCCCTCAAGCACTTTGCTTTGGACTTTCCAGAGGATATTCCATCTTGGATATTATTATTAATGATTGTAACAGTAGTGGTATGAGGGACATTACCTAAGGCATGATTGCTATCTGTTATATAATATATATCATTCGCAATTTGGCAACCACATTTGAACTGTTTTAGATAGGAGGCATCATTATAATAACTTTTTTCTAAAAAAAAATATTGAATTTGGTTATATAAATAAAATATATATTTTAAACAATACATTCTGCTGCCTGTCCATTATTATGGGAGGCTTTGGTCTCTGCCATGTTTTATTGGCTGACTTGTATAAAAACAAGCTTAGCAGATGCTCACCAGAATTTTTATTGCAGGAAGGGCAGAATTTTTTTTAAAGTAGAAACTACTAAACCAATAGAAACATTTATTATTATCATGTAGCTGCCAAACATCATAATATGGGGACTGAGTGCTAAATCGACTATGGTGTTGGTCGGAGCTGTAGATGTTGGCAAAACCTAAACACCATACTATGTTGGGAAAACAAGAGTTGGGCAGATTTCAATATGTATAATCTTTCATCAGGGTGCAGAAGCTGTAGATTAATACTAGGGATTGGAGAATTGCTTCCTAAGACTTTGATCCATCAACCAAGTCAGTAGTCTGTGACCACTGGATGGCAGCCTGCGAATCCCCTTACCTCTTTGCTCTTCCAGCTCTTCTTTTGATTGACTAAACTGGCACAACATCATGTGTGCGTTAAATCGTAACATTGTGCCAGCCTGGCTAATGTAATCAAGAACTTGGAATGCTGAGAGGATATGTGTAGGCTTCCCATCCAGTGGTCACACATTACTTCCATGGCCGATGGACCAGTTTCCGGCAAGTCAATTTTCCCATCTCTAATTAATACGATTTCATTTTTTAAAACATTGTTGTGATTGTATGAACATGTATGGATCCAAGCTTACGTGTATGGAGGACTATATTTATTTAAAGGATACCTAATTGGGCTCTTTAAGATTTTAGACACAAAAGAGTAACAAGCAATTCATGTGTCCTTAATCTGGATTCAAATGTGTTAAGGTCACTGTTCACCCTTATCAATGACCTTTGTATTTCCTTTGGACAGTCCATGTCTTTTTTTTATCCAGCCCAGAAAGAAAGAGTGTATATACTTACGAACAAGAATTCCCTAAATAATGGGAGTTAGGATAAAAGCTGAAATACTGGATCCTCATTGTAAAAGTATTAAGCTGTACAACAAACAAACAAATATACTTTCGTTATTTTTCACACAAATCCAATTATAGAGAAGAATTGGAAATCACTTAAAAGAGAATCAAATTAGTGAAGAAGTGTAAAAAGAAAGCTTAAACATCAACAACGACCAGCATAATTATAGTGAGGGATATTATCCGTGGTGATTGTTTTAGAAGAAAGATAAAAGAAAGCAGTTAAAGAACTAATCAGTAATATTAGCCGTAATATATTAGACGTGTTTGCGCCAATTTTTTTGTCTGAAAAAAACGCAAATTAGCTCACGAAATACCGAGGTCACGACACCATCTGCAAAATCTCCTATATAAAATCTTATAATGTATTTATATATTGTCTGGATAATTTGGTTAATAAAATGAAACATTAGTTTTAATAGGTTTTATGGTCTCAGCACAACTTAGCTTCGTCTTCCTTCCAGCTGTTGTCACCAGATGCTATCCTTCTTTCTTAAACGTTCACGAGATGGAGACTCAGGAATAGATTTCTCAGTGCTAGACTGTAAGCTCTTGGGTACAGAATGATGAAGGTTAGTTTTTCACTGCTATAAGGCCTAATCCACAGATGGTGGAATCTACTTGTCTTACATCTATACTTTGCACTGACATGGAAGGTATATTCTTCCTCAGATATGTAATAGTTCCAAATGAAATATGATTTATCATTTTTTCATGTAAATATTTTTTGGAACATTAACTTGATTTTGATTCTTTGAAAGCTGAGGAATAAATGAATAGTGACAATCCAGAATGTTCTGTTTATTTTTATTAATGTCTTCAATCTGATGATTGGCATGTTTGTTTACTCTAATACACCTAGTTGTTGTAGCTCTTTCTTGTCTGTGCATTAAGCCACGTTTTCTCCCATCTGTCTAAAATAAGATCATTTCATGGGCCTCTATGTGCACAAAGCAGGTCCTTAAGATATGATTTGATGAGTTTTTGCTATGAGGAACTCAACAGGTCTAAACAATGCCCCGACTTTAACCCCATTCAACACATTTGGGATAAATTAGAAATGCAGTGGTGAATCAGACTTTTATCATGTGTCTGATTTCACAAATACTGTTTTGGCTGAACAGACAAAAATTCATTTATACACTCAGAAATCTTGTGGCAAGCCTTCCTAGAAGATTGGAGGCTATTATCACTGCTAAAAAGGAAATGGACTCCATTATAGCAACCATAGATCTAATAGGAAGCTCAACAAGCTCATATAGGTATTATATACTGTAACTAGAGATAGGCACATTTATTCATGTGGAATTGAATTCTACTAGAATTTAAAAAAAAAACCTTCATTTTGGAGAATACAATTTGTTTTGTAATTTACTTCATGTGAATGCAGCAAGATGGAGGCCAGCTGCGGTCTCCATCTTGCTGAACTTCATTTACCTTACTGCTCATCTCTCCAGTCACTCGTCCTGCTCCTTAAGGTACCTTCACACATAGCGACCCTGCAGCGATACCGACAACGATGTCGATCGCTTCAGCGTCGCTGTTTGGTCGCTGGAGAGCTGTCACACAGACAGCTCTCCAGCGACCAACGATCCCGAGGTCCCCGGTAACCAGGGTAAACATCGGGTTACTAAGCGCAGGGCCGCGCTTAGTAACCCGATGTTTACCATGGTTACCAGTGTAAACATTAAAAAAACAAACACTACATACTTACCTTCCTCCGGCGCTCTGCTTTCCTCTGCACTGTCAGCGCCGGTCAGCCAGAAAGCAGAGCGGTGACGTCACCGCTGTGCTTTCCGGCTGGCCAGTGCTGACACAGGATGCAGGAGGAGTGCAGAGAAGCAGAGCGCCAGGGACAGACAGCTGAAGGTAAGTATGTAGTGTTTGTTTTTTTAATGTTTACACTGGTAACCAGGGTAAACATCGGGTTACTAAGCGCGGCCCTGCGCTTAGTAACCCGATCTTTACACTGGTTACCAGTGAAGACATCGCTGGATTGGCATCACACACGCCGATCCAGCGATGTCAGCGGGAAGTCCAGCGGCAAAATAAAGTGCTGGACTTTCCTCAGCGACCAACGATCTCCCAGCAGGGGCCTGATCGTTGGTCGCTGTCACACAGAACGATTTCCTTAACGATATCATAGCTACGTCACAAAAAGCAACGATATCATTAACGATATCGTTATGTGTGACGGTACCTTTACTGCTGAGACTAAAAAGCACAGACTCAAGGATTTAAACCAAGTTGCATGACAATGCCTTTGGAATTGAAAGCCAATGGTTGCCACGAGGATTGAAGTTAATTTTCTCCCAGTAGCTGAACTTTCAGTAAGGTGGCCAGACAGCATTGTCTCTATATCTGCAGGAAAGTAACATTTGGGGACATGACAAGGACACTTTAATGCAAATAGCTTGCAATCATGAGTTTCATGCTTTGAAAACTGACCACCTTCGATAGATTGCAGAGGAGGCGAGTAACCTCTGATATTGAAAATGGAGAGAGTTTTTTGTCACAAGGTAGAATTAAACGTTGCTTGTTTTTACAGGCGGTTTGCAATTTTACTTATTTCAGAAAATGAGAAAACTCTTTTAATTTCTTAATTTCCCTTTAAGCATCATATGGCACACAATTTATTGAGGAAATGTGCAGTCAGCTCAAAGCCATATCAATAAAGTTATAGTATAGGCACAAGGTTGATGGTCACCAGATGTTGCTTAAGACATTAACTTTTTAAACCTTTAAATCTACAAAGCAAAAAACAATTTACCTTTTGTAATGTACTTCTCTAAAATAAACCAAAGTAACAAATATTTTTTTTTTCCATAGCAAACTGTGGAGGACCTGTTGAATTATGGGAACCAAACAGTACATTTAGCTCTCCAAACTACCCACAGAACTATCCCAATCTTGCATCATGTAAGTTACAGCAAACGCACCATTTTTATTCTATATAATGAACTTTTAAATATCAAATATTTAATGAACCTTAAGGAGGAAATTAGCATTTGTCATTTTTCTGGTGATTGGGTTTTTGAGCAAAATTGTAGAATAAAGTCATTATGTTATCCACAACTGGTTATGGCTCTTGGAAGACCTTAATAAGATAAATAAATTTTAATTAACTTTCTAAAATGTTCTGTATTAATAGAATACACTTTACAGTACTATTTTAGAAGCACTCACAGTAGGCTCATAAATACTTCAAGATAAGATTCTATTGTATTGAATTAGTAATAGGATATGCCAAAAAGAAGGTGCAAGTTTAATGTATGGTAGTTTGCAGCAATGAATACTCAATGTAAAGAAAGCCAATATAAATAGTAGTGTTACATTAGAGAACTTATCTTTTGATGACGGCCAAATAACTTATGAACTTAATGTTTTTGGCACTGGATACATTTGTGTGTGGAGCGTAATGTAAACTTCTGTACTTTATCTGCAATATAATTCTCTACTGGAATTAACTGTAAAAGGGGTTGTTCCACCTAAAGGTACCGTTACACTAAGCGACTTAGCAACGATCACGATCAGCGATACGACCTGGCCGTGATCGTTGGTAAGTCGTTGTGTGGTCGCTGGGGAGCTGTCACACTGACAGCTCTCTCCAGCGACCAACGATCAGGGGAACAACTTCGGCATCGTTGAAACTGTCTTCAGTGATGCTGAAGTCCCCCTGCAGCACCCGGGTAACCAGGGTAAACATCGGGTTACTAAGTGCAGGGCCGCGCCTAGTAACCCGATATTTACCCTGGTGACGTCACAGCTGTGCTCTGCTTTACGGCCGGTGCTGACACAGTCAGTGCAGGGAAGCTGACGGCGGGGGACATGACAGACATCAGAATGTGAGTATGTAGAGTTTTTTTTTTTAACTTTTACAATGGTAACCAGGTTAAATATCAGGTTACTAAGCGTGGCCCTGCACTTAGTAACCCAATGTTTACCCTGGTTACAAGTGAACACATTGCTGGATCAGCGTCACACATGCCGATCCAGCGATGACAGCAGGTGATCAGCGACCAAAAAAAGGTCCTGGTCATTCCCCAATGACCAACAATCTCCCAGCAGGGGCCTGATCGTTGGTCGCTGTCACACATAACGAGATCGTTAGCGGGATCGTTGCTACCTCACAAAAAGTGTGCCGTTGCAATGATATTGTTAACGATATCGTTATGTGTGAAGGTACTTTTAGGCTACAAGTCAAAAATAAGGACCACCACATCTAAGCTAGTGTGAACAGGTGCTAACCAAAAAAAATATAACTTGGAAAAACTATAAGGTTGCTCTTTGTTTGACTACTCTAGAGCACTGAAACTGAATTACTTCCATAGAAAATGGGGAAAAAAAGAAAAATGCTATTTAATGTATATACGAAATATGAATCTGCAAAATTGCCATAAAAAATTACATCTGAAAAGAAGGAACTTAGAGCATAGATTGGCTAATATATTTTTAGATTGGTTGGCACCTGTTCACACTAACTTAGATGTGCTGGTCCTTTTTCTCTATTTGTATCAAACCCTTTTTGGACATGTGCACTACTACTCCCATCAGTCACAAGTGATTTCAAGTAGTTAGCTGGTCCACTCCTGACCCATAAATTGAAGTTTTTTTTGCCAAGGAGAAGTGACATATCAGGACAGGGACTCAACTTTGAGGGACGCCTTGACGTTGGCAGTTGGGCTCACATATATTAGCCAATCTATGCGCTACGTACCTTCTTTTCCACTGTAATCTTTTAGAGTAATCATTCTTATTCATGATGCAACCTTATAGTTTTCAAGTTAGGTTATTAGTCTGCAGTTATTCTATGCAGACTTGAGTACCCTCACAGACCACTCACTTTCTCCTTTTAAGGATTCTCCGGTGCCATGTAACCACAAGTATTTGACTTCCATGCTTCCCGGCCACATTCCGACTAGACTGTAGCTGGCCTAAATCAATAAATGTGGATTCAAACAGACTCTGTACATATAGTTGGCACGTCACTGCATGTATGCAAATCACATATTTGTGGTTATGCACCTGCAGCTCCTTTCACCAGCACTGGATAATCCTCAAAGCGCGCAGTGAGTGCAACGTGAGGATTCACTTGTCAGCAGTCACAAAGATTGGTCACAGACTTGTAACCTAAGGCTTGACAACTCCTTTATTCACAAGTGCAAACAACACACTGTGAATAAAAGTCTAAAGATACCTGTGCACCTTGCTTAGCTGACGAGTCTGTTGACTTCCCCATACAAATGAGCTCTTGGCTCAGTTCATATATTCTCATTGAAAGAGAAGAGCAAGTTGTTTCCAGATACTTCTGCCGGTGACTTATCTAAATGGGAAAGAAAAGGATTGGGCTTTTAGTTCTGCCCAATTCTTCTCTCCTCCTACATCATCTGTTGGAGGAGAGTAAGGAGATATCATATAATCAGGCAATCTTCAGCTTGGGTCACACAACAGTATCCAAGAGAATCAAGCCGATTATGCTGATCAACTCTAATCAACTCTCATGAGAGTTTGATCGGAGTTTGATCACAGTGTGATCTGATTTTGTTGGATGTGAAGATGGACAAAAAATGTTCTCCATCTTGCCAGTCGGAGAAAATCAGATGCCATTCTAGGGCAGCCCTATGTTTACAACTCATTGACTTGAATTGCCGAGTGCGGTCCAATAATTGGATCCAACTTGGGCATGCTGAGAATTTTTCCTTGGACCGAGTCAGTCTGAGGAAAAAGTCAGACATATGAATGGTCTCATAGAATAACATTAGTCCAAGTGCCATCCAACGTTTTGTTGGATCACATTTGAACTGAAAATACGATCATGAGCACAAGCCCACACTGAAATAGTTGAGTTCGGCCATCTTTTTGATCTAATATGTATGTACAGTAGAGTGAGCAGAATGGTTTCTGCCAACTAGTAGTATCCCTTTAAAGTATTACTTTTTGAGTTGAGAGAAGACTTTGGATACACAAGGGAAGATAGATAGGAAAAGCTGAAGCAGCACGTAAACCCTTGCCATTCAAACTGTGATATATTGAGGAATGTCCGTGCCGCAGCTGAGTCCGGAAGCATATAATTACCAAACAGAGTCTGGTAATACATTCTCCACATCAGCATGAGAGAAGATATTTTGGAAAAGCTAATTAAGTTGTATCCGAGGCTTCCACATTCTATCAAATCCTTTATATTTTAGATGATGAAATTCATTAACCAGTCCATCAATATGAACTAAATCATTCTCCGCTATAACGAGTGAGGTTGGGATAAAAATAAAAAATTAAAAACAGCATCCGGCCACTGACAATAATAATGAGTAATAACCTCGCAGTCCTTTTCTTCTCTTTAGTAATGGGGATGTTTTTGCAACGTACTGTTTGGAATAAAAGACTACAACTTGGTTTTTAACATCAATTAACTTTTCAAAAAAGCTGACAAGTCTCTGACAGTAAAATACTAATATTCTAACAATCCAGAAAGTTTTCTCTTCATTTTTTATTTTTTAAAGATCCTTCAACTTCATGAAGGAATAAGCGCTGACGTGGTGCTCTAACCTTTGTAGACCTATTATTTTTATCATTCGTTTTCAACAAAAAGTCTCTGAAAGAAAAAGTGCGAGGTTTATGCAAAATGTGTAGACGTAGACTAGAGTTAACTATTGATGTGCCTGTCTTCCTTTAGGATTCAGTCCTGATAATTGAATACAAAAATATTCATTACTCTTTTAGGTAAATATTCCCTGCTATAAAGGATTTTCTCGTGAAAATGAGAATGATGGGAAATGTCTGAACATAATTTACTGCTTTATCTTTCATAATTAAAGTTTGGGGGATGATTGTTTCACAGAAAACATATGCTGTTTTCCAAAAGATATCATAACAAAGCAGATAAATTATGCACAGAGTTGACCAAATGTTACATGCTGTACAGTATTAATGTAATAGGTTTGTTTTAGGAGATCAATCAATTCGAATAGGCATCAAATGCCAGTATTTGTGCAAGCCAATGTGGGTCCCAATGGCTACCTGATGTTTACCCCATACTAAGAATATAAAAGCAGGATGCTCCATAATCCATACTGCAGAAATCCTTAAAGAGAATCTGCCAGAAAGTACACTCACAGCAGATACTACCTCATCTAAGAGCAGCATGATGTAGACAAAGAGACTCTAAATCCAAAGTTGCATTGCTTAGTTTTCTTGGTGCAGCCATTCTGATACAGAGTTTTTAGATGTAGTAATGCAGCAGAGCTGAGAAAGCTAGCCCCGCCCACACCACAGCTGACGCCGCCCACACCAGAGTCTCTGTACATTGTCAGAATATCAGAGCCAAACAAGTCGGCTCATGACAAGGTCTATCAGTTTGGAAAAGACAGCCGTGCAGGTGGCTTGTTTGATTCGTACTAGTGAGATAACAGACGTTCATGCAAGCAATGTCTGAGCCATGTAACCTGAGTCTGAAATGGTAAACCAAAAAAAAGGTGAAGAAGCCTCAACTCATCATAAAAAGTATCCGCTCGAGTTTGAAAACAAGTACAGAATGTGGACAGTAGGATATTGGAAACGGTAGATTTGGAGCGATGAGATGAAAGTCGATAGACTAGTCTCTGATGGGTGCAAATGGATCGGGAAGAAACAAGGGAAAAAGGGGTTAATGGATTGAGAAATTGAAGAAACTGTCAAGTTTAGTGGAGGAAGCCTCATGATATGGGGTTGTTTCACAGCCAAAGGTGTTGGATACTAAACCAGAATCAATGGTGTTCTCAATGCTGAGCTATATGTATGAGAGTATCCTACAAGATGATTTACTACGTACATTCAAGAACTGTGGGTATGAAAAGGGTGATATAGTGTTGCAGTATGGCTATAAAATGATGATAGTCTCACGTTGGAAGCAGTAGTTGATGAGATATGCAGCCTGAAAGCCAAAAGTTCAAAACATTGTTACCCTTTTGGTAATTTGTGTATGACTAATTGTTGTCCTGTGTACAGAATCTCCCACCTGAAGGGATCTGTGCAGCTCCTCTAGAGTGACCACAGACCTCTTGGCTGCTTCTCTAATTAGTGTTCTCCTTGCTTTAGAAGTCAGTTAAGGTGGAAGAATTTGAAAGGTTTGCATTTGTGCCATATCACTTCCATTTTTGAATTATGGATTGAATAGTTTGTGAGCTGTTCAGAGCTATTTTTTTTCATTACCTAACCCTGCTTTACTCTTTTCTAGAACTTTATCCCTTACCTTAAGGATGTGCTCCTTGGTTTTCTTTAAGCTATTTGATCCCTAATTATCTCAAACAAACCTCTGAGGCCCTCACGGAGCAGCTGTAGTTATACTAAGAATAAGTTACACACAGGCAGACTCGGTTTACTAATTATGTGATTTGTGGTTACAATTTGCCACTCATGACTTTATTTAGGCTTATCAGACTACAGGGGGCTGAATACAAATGCACGTCACAATGTTCAGATTTATATTTTTAAAATATTTAGAAAATCCTGTATCATTTCCATTGCACTTAACAAATACTTGCTACTTTATGTTGGTATATCGCAAAAAATCCTAATAAAACACATTTTAATTTGTGGGTGCAATGTAAGAAAATATGGAAAAGTTTACAGGGTAAAAATTAAAAATGTAGATTTAAATGTTCTTTTAAATAAATATTATTATTATACCTAGTTTCCTTTTTCTTTTTCGCTAGGTATATGGTATCTGAATGCAGCTGAAGGACACAATATCCAGCTGCATTTTCAAGCATTTGATCTGGAGAGTATATATGATGTTGTCGAAGTGAGAGACGGCAGAGGATCCGATTCCTTGTTGCTGGGCAAGTATCCATTCTTTGCTGAGTTCTTAGTTTCCGAAGCTTTTGTTGTATACCGTAGATTTCTTGTGAGTGCTGTGAATTATTACAAAGTAACAGTTACAGTAGCTGCAAGATTTCATGCTGTCACTGATGAAGAACTGAAACAAACCACCAGACACTGAAGAGCAGAGTTTGCGGCTGAACGTCCAACTCATAAAAAGCAGGTCGTAAAGTTCAGCGCTCCTTTGATTTGCTCACTTCTTAGAAGAGGCATGTAGGCAAATTATAATTCAGAAGATGTGAAACTCATAGATAACCTGAAAGTCTAGTGGTGTATTGCTTGTTAACCCAGCAAAATAATGGCATCAGAAAATGGAGAATGTACATGTTTATGTGACTCTATGACCTGTCAAATCCCTGAGGTGGACACAGTTTAAAGTACTTGCCCAGGGAGACTATTAAGAAATGGTTGAAGAATTCTTTTTATGCATACTGTATATATTTTATAGCTTTTTTTCCCCACCATAATGTTGTATTGAATTTTTCTAGTCTTTACTTTATTTGATGTCGAATCTTCTAGTTGTAAGAGTTTTTTGTTTTCGATCTATAACATAAGAATGATTGGAAGAGTTTGTATATTATTTAGAAGTCTTGTGTAAAAAAAAGTGCTCAATGGGGTTAATGATCCTTTCCAGAAGTAGAACAGAATTAAAAGATATGAAAACAGTTTTAGAGTTTAAGTTAAATTAGACAATTGCATGTTTTTATTCGTACCTAATATATACAGTACAGACCAAAAGATTGGACACACCTTCTCATTTAAAGATTTTTCTGTATTTTCAAGATGATGAAAATTGTACATTCACACTGAAGGCATCAAAACTATGAATTAACCCATGTGGAATTATATACTTAACAAAAAAGTGTGAAACAACTGAAATTATGTCTTATATTCTAGGTTCTTGAAAGTAGCCACCTTTTGCTTTGATGACTGCTTTGCACACTCTTGGCATTCTCTTGATGAGCTTCAAGAGGTAGTCACTGGGAATGGTCTTCCAACAATCTTGAAGGAGTTCCCAGAGATGCTTAGCACTTGTTGGCCCTTTTGCCTTCACTCAGTGGTCCAGCTCACCCCAAACCATCTCTATTGTGTCCAGGTCTGGTGACTGTGGAGGCCAGGTCATCTGGAGTAGCACCCCATCACTCTCCTTCTTGGTCACCAAGCCCTTACACAGCCTGGAGGTGTGTTTAGGGTCATTGTCCTGTTGAAAAATAAATGATGGTCCAACTAAACGCAAACCGGATGGAATAGCATGCTGCTGCAAGATGCTGTGGTAGCCATGCTGGTTCAGTATGCCTTCAATTTTGAATAAATCCCCAACAAGGTCACCAGCAAATCACCCCTACACCATCACACCTCCTCCTCCATGCTTCACGGTGGGAACCAGGCATGTAGAGTCCATACGTTCACCTTTTCTGCGTCGCACAAAGACACGGTGGTTGGAACCAAAGATCTCAAATTTGGACTCATCAGACCAAAGCACAGATTTCCACTGGTCTAATGTCCATTGTTGTGAGTTCTGTTTTTGGGCTCCCTCTGGTGGTTACTGATGGTACTGGGTGACTTGTCTTTCCTGGGTCTCTGGGTTCCACCTGTTCCATCAGGATATGGGAGTTTCCTATTTAACCTGGCTTTGCTGGCATTTCCTCGCCGGTTACCAATGTATCCAGTGTGTCTTGTTACCTCTGCTTCCTGCTCCTAGAACCTTCTGGTCAAGCTAAGTTTGGATTTTCCTGTTTTGGTGTTTTGCTTTATTTGGTTTTTTAGTCCAGCCTGCAGATATGTGATTATTGCTGCTGGTTGCTCTAGTGGGCTGAAATTGCTCCTCATGTACCATGAGTTGGCACATGAGTTCAAGTAATTTCAGGATGGTTTTTTGAAGGGTTTTTCGCTGACCGCGCAGTTCACTTTTGTATCCTCTGCTATCTAGCTTTAGCGGGCCTCATTTTGCTGAAACTGTTTTCATACTGCGTATGTGCTTTCCTCTCATTTCACCGTCATTATATGTGGGGGGCTGCTATTTTTGTGGGGTATTTCTCTGGAGGCAAGAGAGGTCTGTGTTTCTTCTAATAGGGGAAGTTAGATCTTCGGCTGGAGCGAGACGTCTAGGATCATCGTAGGCACGTTCCCCGGCTACTTTTATTTGTGTGTTGGGTTCAGGGTCGCGGTCAGCTCAGGTTCCATCGCCCTAGAGCTTGTTTGTATCTGTGCTTGTCCTTTAGTGATCCCCTGCCATTGGGATCATGACAGTATAACCGGCCCACAAAGTGTTAATTGTATTGGCTGAAGTAGGAGGATAAGTAGTCTGAGGAAGTTTTTTTTTTTTTTTTTTTTTTTTTATCTCTTTCCCTCAGAGTTTGCTGCCTAGCCTTATTGCAGCCTGGCTACTTCCGCCTCCTCTTAATCTTTGAATGGCTCTGATCTCAGCTGTTTATCATGGATGTCCAGAGTTTGGCTTCCAGCCTGAATAATCTTGCCGCTAAGGTTCAAAATATACAGGATTTTGTTGTACATGCTCCTATGTCTGAACCTAGAATTCCTGTCCCACAGTTTTTTTCTGGAGATAGATCTCGTTTTCTGAATTTTAGGAACAATTGCAAGTTGTTTCTTTCTTTGAAATCTCGCTCCTCTGGAGACCCTGCTCAGCAAGTCAAGATTATTATATCTTTCCTGCGGGGTGACCCTCAGGATTGGGCATTTGCATTGGCACTAGGGGACCCTGCGTTGCTTAATGCGGATGCGTTTTTTCTGGCATTGGGTTTGCTCTATGAGGAACCTAACCAAGAGATTCAGGCTGAAAAAGCTTTGTTGGCCCTCTCTCAGGGGCAAGATGAAGCAGAAATTTATTGTCAAAAATTTCGGAAGTGGTCGGTGCTTACTCAGTGGAATGAGTGCGCCCTGGCTGCAAGGTTCAGAGATGGCCTTTCTGAGGCCATTAAAGATGTTATGGTGGGGTTCCCTGCGCCTACTGGTCTGAATGAGTCTATGACTATGGCTATTCAGATTGATCGGCGTTTACGGGAGCGCAAACCTGTGCACCATTTGGCGGTGTCGTCTGAACCGTCACCTGAGATAATGCAATGTGATAAAATTCAGTCCAGAAGTGAACGGCAAAATTATAGGCGGAAAAAAAGGTTGTGCTTTTATTGTGGTGATTCAGCTCATGTTATATCAGCATGCTCTAAACGCACAAAAAAGGTTGATAAGTCTGTTGCCATTAGTACTTTACAGTCTAAGTTCATTCTGTCTGTGACTCTGATTTGTTCATTATCATCCATTTCCGTCAATGCCTATGTGGATTCAGGCGCTGCCCTGAGTCTTATGGATTGGTCATTTGCCAATCGCTGTGGGTTTAGTCTGGAGCCTCTGGAAGTCCCTATTCCTTTGAAGGGAATTGACTCTACACCTTTGGCTATGAATAAACCTCAGTACTGGACACAAGTGACCATGCGTATGACTCCTGTTCATCAGGAGGTGATTCGCTTCCTGGTACTGTATAATTTGCATGATGTCCTAGTGCTTGGTCTGCCATGGTTACAAACTCATAATCCAGTCCTTGACTGGAAATCGATGTCTGTGTTAAGCTGGGGTTGTCAGGGGGTTCATGATGATGCACCTCCGATTTCTATCGCTTCATCTACTCCTTCTGAGATTCCTGTGTTTTTGTCTGACTATCGGGATGTTTTTGAGGAGCCTAAGCTCAGTTCGCTTCCTCCTCACAGGGATTGCGATTGTGCTATAAATTTAATTCCAGGCAGTAAATTTCCTAAAGGTCGTTTGTTCAATCTGTCAGTGCCAGAGCATACTGCTATGCGGGATTATGTTAAGGAGTCCTTGGAAAAGGGACATATCCGTCCATCTTTGTCCCCTTTGGGAGCAGGTTTTTTTTTCGTGGCCAAAAAAGATGGTTCCTTGAGGCCTTGTATAGATTATCGTCTTTTGAATAAGATTACCGTAAAATATCAGTATCCTTTGCCATTGTTGACTGATTTGTTTGCTCGCATTAAGGGGGCTAAATGGTTCACTAAGATTGATCTTCGGGGTGCGTATAATCTTATACGAATAAAGCAAGGTGATGAGTGGAAAACCGCATTTAATACGCCTGAGGGCCATTTTGAGTATTTGGTAATGCCTTTCGGACTTTCTAATGCTCCTTCAGTCTTCCAGTCCTTTATGCACGATATTTTCCGTGAATATCTGGATAAATTTATGATTGTGTATTTGGATGATATTTTGTTTTTTTCTGATGACTGGGAGTCTCATGTTCAGCAGGTCAGGAAGGTGTTTCAGGTCCTGCGGGCCAATTCCTTGTTTGTAAAAGGCTCAAAGTGTCTCTTTGGAGTCCAGAAGATTTCTTTCTTGGGGTATATTTTTTCCCCTTCTACTATTGAGATGGATCCCGTCAAGGTTCAGGCTATTTGTGACTGGACGCAGCCTACATCTCTTAAGAGTCTACAGAAGTTCTTGGGCTTTGCTAATTTCTATCGTCGTTTTATAACTAATTTTTCTAGTGTTGTTAAGCCTTTGACGGATTTGACTAAGAAGGGTGCTGATGTTGCTAATTGGTCTCCTGCGGCTGTGGAGGCCTTTCAGGAACTTAAGCGCCGGTTTTCTTCTGCTCCTGTGTTGCGTCAACCAGATGTTTCGCTCCCTTTTCAGGTTGAGGTTGATGCTTCCGAGATTGGAGCGGGGGCGGTTTTGTCACAGAGAAGCTCCGATGGCTCAGTGATGAAGCCATGCACGTTTTTTTCTAGAAAGTTTTCGCCGGCTGAGCGGAATTATGATGTTGGTAATCGGGAACTTTTGGCCATGAAGTGGGCATTTGAGGAGTGGCGTCATTGGCTAGAGGGTGCTAGACATCGTGTGGTGGTCTTGACTGATCACAAAAATTTGATTTACCTTGAGTCTGCCAGGCGTCTGAATCCTAGACAGGCGCGTTGGTCACTGTTTTTCTCTCGTTTCAATTTTGTGGTTTCATACCTGCCAGGTTCAAAGAATGTGAAGGCGGATGCTCTTTCTAGGAGTTTTGTGCCTGACTCCCTTGGAAATTCTGAGCCCTCTGGTATCCTTAGGGATGGGGTGATTTTGTCTGCTGTCTCCCCAGACTTGTGACGTGCTTTGCAGGAGTTTCAGGCGGGTAAACCTGATCGTTGTCCGCCTGAGAGACTGTTTGTTCCGGATAATTGGACCAGTAGAGTCATCTCCGAGGTCCATTCTTCTGCGTTGGCAGGTCATCCTGGAATATTTGGTACTAGAAACTTGGTGGCCAGGTCTTTTTGGTGGCCTTCCTTGTCGAGGGATGTGCGTTCTTTTGTGCAGTCTTGTGAGGTTTGTGCTCGGGCTAAGCCTTGCTGTTCTCGGGCCAGTGGATTGTTGTCACCTTTGCCTATCCCGAAGAGGCCTTGGACGCACATTTCCATGGACTTTATTTCGGATCTCCCTGTCTCTCAAAAAATGTCCGTCATCTGGGTTGTGTGTGATCGCTTTTCTAAAATGGTTCATCTGGTACCCTTGCCTAAGTTACCTTCCTCCTCTGAGTTGGTCCCTCTGTTTTTTCAGAATGTGGTTCGTTTGCATGGGATTCCTGAGAACATCGTTTCTGACAGGGGATCCCAGTTTGTGTCTAGATTTTGGCGGACGTTCTGTGCTAAGATGGGCATTGATTTGTCCTTTTCGTCTGCATTCCATCCTCAGACGAATGGCCAGACTGAACGAACTAATCAGACCTTGGAAACTTATTTAAGGTGTTTTGTTTCTGCTGATCAGGATGACTGGGTTACCTTTTTGCCGCTGGCCGAATTTGCCCTTAATAATCGGGCTAGTTCTGCTACCTTGGTTTCTCCTTTCTTTTGTAATTCGGGGTTTCATCCTCGTTTTTCCTCTGGTCAGGTGGAACCTTCTGATTGTCCTGGAGTGGACATGGTGGTGGATAGGTTGCATCGGATTTGGAGTCATGTGGTGGACAATTTGAAGTTGTCCCAGGAGAAGGCTCAGAAGTTTGCTAATCGCCGTCGCCGCGTGGGTCCTCGACTTCTTGTTGGGGACTTGGTGTGGTTGTCTTCTCGTTTTGTTCCTATGAAGGTCTCTTCTCCTAAGTTCAAGCCTCGGTTCATCGGTCCCTATAGGATCTTGGAAATTCTTAACCCTGTGTCGTTTCGTTTGGATCTCCCGGCATCGTTTGCTATTCATAATGTGTTCCATCGGTCGTTGTTGCGGAAGTATGAGGTACCTGTTATTCCTTCGCTTGAGCCTCCTGCTCCAGTGCTGGTGGAGGGAGAATTGGAGTATGTTGTGGAGAAGATCTTGGATTCTCGTGTTTCCAGACGGAAACTCCAGTATTTGGTCAAGTGGAAGGGTTATGGTCAGGAGGATAATTCTTGGGTGGTTGCCTCGGATGTTCATGCTGATGATTTGGTTCGCGCTTTTCATAGGGCTCATCCTGGTCGCCCTGGTGGTTCTCGTGAGGGTTTGGTGACCCCTCCTCAAGGGGGGGGGTACTGTTGTGAGTTCTGTTTTTGGGCTCCCTCTGGTGGTTACTGATGGTACTGGGTGACTTGTCTTTCCTGGGTCTCTGGGTTCCACCTGTTCCATCAGGATATGGGAGTTTCCTATTTAACCTGGCTTTGCTGGCATTTCCTCGCCGGTTACCAATGTATCCAGTGTGTCTTGTTACCTCTGCTTCCTGCTCCTAGAACCTTCTGGTCAAGCTAAGTTTGGATTTTCCTGTTTTGGTGTTTTGCTTTATTTGGTTTTTTAGTCCAGCCTGCAGATATGTGATTATTGCTGCTGGTTGCTCTAGTGGGCTGAAATTGCTCCTCATGTACCATGAGTTGGCACATGAGTTCAAGTAATTTCAGGATGGTTTTTTGAAGGGTTTTTCGCTGACCGCGCAGTTCACTTTTGTATCCTCTGCTATCTAGCTTTAGCGGGCCTCATTTTGCTGAAACTGTTTTCATACTGCGTATGTGCTTTCCTCTCATTTCACCGTCATTATATGTGGGGGGCTGCTATTTCTGTGGGGTATTTCTCTGGAGGCAAGAGAGGTCTGTGTTTCTTCTAATAGGGGAAGTTAGATCTTCGGCTGGAGCGAGACGTCTAGGATCATCGTAGGCACGTTCCCCGGCTACTTTTATTTGTGTGTTGGGTTCAGGGTCGCGGTCAGCTCAGGTTCCATCGCCCTAGAGCTTGTTTGTATCTGTGCTTGTCCTTTAGTGATCCCCTGCCATTGGGATCATGACAGTCCATTCCTTGTGTTCTTTAGCCCAAACAAGTCTCTTCTGCTTGTTGCCTGTCCTTAGCAGTGGTTTCCTAGCAGCTATTTTACCATGAAGGCTTGCTGCACAAAGTCTCCTCTTAACAGTTGTTGTAGAGATGTAACTGCTGCTAGAACTTTGTGTGGCATTGACCTGGTCTCTAATCTGAGCTGCTGTTAACCTGTGATTTCTGAGGCTAGTGACTCAGATAAACTTATCCTCAGAAGCAGAGGTGACTCTTGGTCTTCCTTTCCTGGGGCGGTCCTCATGTGAGCCTGTTTCTTTGTAACGTTTGATGGTTTTTGCCACTGCACTTGGGGACACTCTCAAAGTTTTCCCAATTTTACTGACTGACTGACCTTCATTTCTTAAAGTAATGATGGACACTCGTTTTTCTTTATTTGGCTGCTTTTTTCTTGCCATAATACAAATTCTAACAGTCTATTCAGTAGGACTATCAGCTGTGTATCCACCAGACTTCTGCACAACACAACTGATGGTCCCAACCCCATTTATAAGGCAAGAAATCCCACTTATTAAACCTGACAGGGCACACCTGTGAAGTGAAAACTAGGGTTGAGCGAAGCGGGTCGGCCATTTTCAGATGTCGCCGACTTTTGGCAAGGTCGGGTTTCATGAAACCTGACCCGACCCCTGTGTGGGGTCGGCCATGAGGTCGGCGATCTTCTGAATCTGGTATCGGAATTCTGATACCGAGTTCCGATATGTTTGCAATATCGGAAATCGGTATCGGAATCCATATTTAAGTGTAAAAGAAAGAATTAAAATAAAAAATATTGCTATACTCACCCTCTGACGCGCCCTGGTACTAACCGGCAGTCTTCCTTCCTTAGAATCAGCGCTTGAAGGACCTTCGGTGACGTCGCGGCTTGTGATTGGTCGCACAATGGCCCATGTGACCGCTCACGCGACCAATCACAAGCGGCGACGTCATCGAAGGTCCTTCAAGCGCTGATTCTTAGGAAGGAAGGCTGCCGGAAAGAAGCAGGGCGTGTCCGAGGGTGAGTATATTCTTATTATACACTTATTATCCTCTTTTACACTTAAATATGGATCCCAGGGCCTGAAGGAGAGTTTCCTCTCCTTCAGACCCTGGGAACCATAGTAACCCATTGCAATGCATTGGGTTTCGGGTTTCGGCCGACCCCGACCCCGACTTTTTTATAGGATCGGCCGATTTCACTCGACCCGACTTTTGAGAAAGTAGGGTTTCGTGAAACCCGACCCGATCCTATAAAAGTAAAGGTCGCTCAACCCTAGTGAAAACCATTCCCGGTGACTACCTCTTGAATCTCATCAAGAGAATGCCAAGAGTGCGCGAAGCAGTCATCAAAGCAAAAGGTGGCTACTTTGAAGAACCTAGAATATAAGACATAATTTCAGTTGTTTCACACTTTTTAGTTAAATATATAATTCCACATGTGTTAATTCATAGTTTTTATGCCTTCAGTGTGAATGTACAATTTTCATAGTCTTGAAAATACAGAAAAATCTGTAAATGATAATGTGTGCAAACTGTAAAGCGCTGCGGAATATGTTAGCGCTATATAAAAATAAAGATTATTTATTAAAATAAAAAAAATAAAGATTAAATGAGAAGGTGTGTTCAAACTTTTGGTCTGTTCTGTATATATATTTATGCAGATAGGATACTATATATTATGGCCATATATTCTATATATTATATCTTGTTATCCAATATATTATTTTGTGATATCTAATACATTATATTCTGATATCTATTATATCCTGATATCTAACATATTGTATCCTAACAGCCAATATATTTTGTCCTTATACCAAATTGAATCCTTGTTTTTAATTATTAAATGTGATATACTTATACTATTCATTGTTCTTGCATTATTATCAGACGTCCATAAGTGCATATTTAATTAAAGGGGTATTCTCATCTCCAAGATTCTATCCCAATACAGTATGTAGTAGATGGAACATTATTGACAAATACATCCAAATTGAAATGTAGTATAGTTCGAATTGGTTATGTCTTTTTCCTCATGTTCAGGGCATTGCAGTATCTTAGGTATCCATGATTAGGACCACTAACTAACTGTCATTATATAAGTGGTTGTAACTATATAAGTGGTCATCACTTTAATACTATACACATTTACTCATGGACACATGTGGTGCTGTTTGGGAAGAAATGTTTCCAATTAAGTTCCATTCTGAGGTCTACAGAAGTTCACTATAAGTTATACATACACTATGTCATAAAAAACATATAATTATATATATTTTCCTTCTAGCTGTTTATACTGGGACAAATCAGGTGCCAGACGTCTTCTCCACAACCAATCACATGACAGTGTATTTTACATCAGACTCTTCTACTACCAAAAAAGGATTTGTGGCTAACTTCACAACCGGTTACCGCCTCGGCATGCCAGGTACTAAACCTATTTTTTCCTCTTCTCTAAGAATCGTTTCTTTTTATATCATGAAATTATTACCATTAGGGCTCGTGGATACAAACATATTTGCTTTCCAAGTGCGACCCGACAAAACATCGGATCATACTTGTACCAATGTTATGTTATGGGGCCGTGCACATGTCCGATTTTGTCCTAGAACAGAGTCTGACCGTGGAAAAAATTTGCATGCCCAAGTTTGATCCAATATTTGGATCGCATTCGGTCAGGCAAGTCAATGAGTGCATGGAAAACATAGGACTGCACACGGATGACATTTGAGTGCCACTCGATTTCCACGGACTGTCACAATGGAGACGATGGCGACTTTTTTTCTTCGTCTTCACCTCGTACAAGTGAATTGGATCACACTATGCTGACACTAACCAGAGTCTGATCAGTGTCATTTGTAGTATCGGCCCGATTCTCTTGGATGAGAGACTCTATGGCTGTCTGCTCCTGGCCTAATAGAACTAATTTTATGAATACTAATATTTCATTTTTGCAATATAAGATAGTGTTCTAAATAAAACTTTGGTCATGTTCCCACATACGCTGCTTTTCTCCAAGTTTATTCTGCAGTTGTCTACATCAAAATATGAAATATTGCTCTAATTGTTGTGTTTGTCCTATTTTTTCGTGTTTTCGGTGCAGATTTGATGCATTGTTCTTTCACTCATATTTTTAGTACAAAAACGCTGGAAATCTGCACCTAAAATTAGAACTGTGTTTTCTCTCTTAATTTTTTCATGCTCCCCAGAGAAACCTATAGACAAAAAAAAAAAAAAAAAGAGTTCAGCAGCATCTTTAAATACACAATGGGAATGTTTTTTTTTTCATGAAATCACATCTAACTTGCTTAAACTGTTAAACGCAGTAGATTTTTCGTACAAAAAAATGCAATGGAAAAAATACGGCATTTACGCAACTTGGGAACATAACGCTAAACAGCTGGCAAAATATAAAGAGTTACATACTTCAAAGAGTTTCTATGTTCTCCCCACGTTTGTGTGGGTTTCCCCTCGGTTCTCCGGTTTTCTCTCCCACTCCAAAAACATACTAATGTCACGATCAGCGGCAGCCGCAGATGCGGCCCAGCCCATAGACGCCCCCAAGCCGACCAACCTCAGAAGGCATGGGGCGCATGTCCCCCGGGGACGAAATACGGACCCTTTAAACCGCAGAGGGGACCCAGGCCTATCCAAACTAGGGGAGGGCAGAGACCGGGGTTCTGTGGCAGCTGAGCATGTGGACAAGGAAAGAGACACGTAGGACTTGATTACATCGCACAACTTCAGGTATAGAGAAAGTAAAGTTTACTAAAGTAAAGTCACACAGTACATAAACAAAACATGACGATGTCAGGCTCCCGATTCCACACCTCCAGAAGGGTACCACCCAGTGGACCCCAAGGCACCAACGGATCACTGACGCACACATAGGCGGGACATCAGGACCCAGGCAGGACATCAGGGTATGCGAGGACATCAGCGCGCAGGCAAGACATCAGGATACAGACAGGACATCAGGACATCTGGACTCAGGAAAGACCTCAGGACATCAGGACACAGGCAGGGCATCAGGACACAGGAATACTGGATAGACATCTGGGACACAGGCGTGGCAGCCGAGGTCATCAGTTACATCAGGACATCGAACACAGGAAGGACATCAGAACATCAGGGAACATGATGTCATCAGGATGCAAGTAACACATCAGGACACACGAGAACATCAGGACATCAGGGTCCATGAGGTAATCAGGACACAGGCAGGACATCAGGGTACAGCCAGGACATCAGGACATCTGGACAGAGGGTCACCAGCAGACATCAGGCAGGAGTCATTCGGTTCCGGACATCCGACACAACCTACAGGCACCACCAGTCATCAGGCTCCAAGCTCCAGGCAGCGGTGATCAGGTTCCAGACTGCGGTCGTCAGGCTCTGGGCATCGGACCTAGGAAGGAACTCAAGCATGATGGTGCAAGCACCGCAATACTGGACGTGAGCCAGACAGGGTTAACACTGCATGGTAGTCAGAGCTCAGAGTAGTAGATGCGCAGCAGAAACACCGGTTTCAAGAGACTCAAAGTCACTGGGAGTGAGGTTCTAGATGCAGACGGATTCCAGGAACATAATCACAGCAGACACAGTTCAGACAGGTTCAGGTACAGGATCAAGGATTCAGGCCTGGATATACCACCTCCAGGAAAGGCACCAGAACAGGACAAAACAGGAATCAAGGCAAGGACTTTGGTACCAAAACGTAGACAGGAGAGGTGCAGGAACACAAACACACATAGCAAAGTTCAGGAGCTTTGTGAGTAGCTTAGCTAGAACTTTATATAGGAGCTGCCCCTCAGCAATTGGCTGGGGACAGCATTTCAAGTACACACCCTAACCCTGATAAAAGCAGGGGAGGTGTGGCCATGCATGCCCTTAGCACACCCAGAAACCATTACAGCGCAATCAGTGCATGGACTGAGGCTCAGGACACCTGGCTGATACTGCACGCCCTGACACACGTGGAAAGTCATGCACCAGCTGCAAATGACCTTGCAACCCATGGACAGCTTCCACAGTGGCAACCAGGGACCGCACATAGGGAATGTAAGCAATAGAAAAGACCCATGTACAGCTGCACAGCAGAGCAGAGAACTGAGAATGCTCCATCCAGGTAACAGCCAACAGTATCCCAGCTCAAATTAGGGGGGAAAAGAGTAAAGGGTTAAAGCAAACATATGCATTGTCATGCCGAAAACCAGAAACAGACAGAATGGCATGACAAGTGAAAGGAAAATTACATTGGGAACCCCAATGGCAATGACCATGTATGTAATCTAAAGCAATATCAAAATACATACCACAGAATCCAGAAAAAACAAGATGGGAGCCACAAGCAGCAGCTTCACCATAGCTGGCACCAGCCATCCAGGTACTGGTATTACAAAACATGAGTAACAATTGGCCTCCTTTGCCTCTGGACAGCTTATTACTGGGGAGGAAGTAGATGATGCTATGGAGTGTATGACACATCACTTATCTCACAGAAGTATGATGTTACCTCTGACAAACACACTGCCAGGGCCATTGCTCTGCACTGTCCTACTCCTCCACCTCTTTATGTTAATTGTGGACTTCCAGAACTGGCACCTTTTTCTTTTTGGAGCCTTGGTCCCCTAAGCTATGGCACTCGAGGGACGAAGGAAGATATTTGCCAATAAGAGTCTGAGCTCATACTCGGATAAGATGGGGCAGAGAAAATGGAGGACATGATTCAAACGTCTAGCTGTGTTAGTGGTTCTGTCAGCCATGGCGGTAAATAGTGATGGGCAAATCCGTTGATGTTCGGGTCCGGCGGGTTCAGTCTAACATTTCAAAAAACCTTGGTTTGGGTACCAGAATGGTAACCCAAGTTGAAAAACATTCATATGAATGGTGGGCCCCAAACATCCATTGTTTTCCCATGCTGTCATTTGAATGACAGAGCAGGAAACATTGGCTCTGATCAACAGGAAGAGCGCTTCTGCCGATCAAAGCGCTGTGCTAGTGCTGTTGACAGCATGTGAGCCAGCAGCTGTGACAGGCGGTAAAAAGGTTTCCTCCAGTTACAAACATCATCAGATAAGAGTATTACTCTCATCATCCTATACCCGCTAGCAGTGAGAGTAGGCGAGGCTGATGAGAGTATTCATCAGCTCGCGACTGAGCAAAAAATAAAAAAAAGAATTTGAAAAAAATGGCGTGGGTTCCCCTCTATTTTTGATAACCAGTGCTGGTTATTCTGATAGCTGTGGGCTGTAACTCACAGCTGTCAGCTTTATATTGGCTGGTTATGAAAAATAGAGGGGTTCCCAAGCAGTATTTTTTAATTATTTAAATAAATAATTTTAAAAAGCAGCGAGAGGTCCCCTCATTTTTGACAGTCAGCCAAGCTAAAGCAGACAGCTGTGTTCTGGTACTCTCAAACTGGGAAGGGGCCATGGATATTGTCCTTCCCCAGCCTAAAAATAGCAGTCCAGAGCTGTCCCAGAAAATGCATATATATATAAGACACATCAATTCTGGTTCTTTGCCTAGCTCTTCATACTTGCCCTAGTGCAGTGGCAAGTGGAGTAAAAGGTTTGGGGGGATGTCATCTGTTTTGTGGCCCCTGATATCCACCATGAAAATTATGGGGAACCCCATTGTTAATATGAAGAAAAAAAACGATTTCCACGCTTCTAGATCTTTGCCACAATAGCACAATGAGGAAATATTTTGCAGCTTTCAAAAGATAGTCCAAATGGGAGTAATATTACCTGCACTGCAAAGCTTTTACACAACAGACAAGCAGACCCCTGTGTGATCCACGCAGACATATTGTTCCCTGCCTGTGCCAGCATTGTGACTCCTACAAGTAGCCGAGGCAGCAATAAAAACACCTGTAGTATATTTCACATGATGAGCAAGATGTTTTTTCTGCAATTGCATCAATTTCGCGCACATTAGCAAATAAAGACGTACCAGTTGAACAGTCAGATTTAGTTGTACATAGACCGTGTCCTTCATCAAGCCAATACCCTGATCACGGATACCATGGATATCTTGATCAGCAAGTTGGACCACTGACATAGTTTTCTATGAGTGTATTGTCATGTCAATCTATCAGCATCATGTTAGAGAGGATACAAAGTGCAGCCAGTGGATTTGTCACACCGAAGCGGAAAAGGTTAAATGTAACAAGTGTGGAAAACTTAATATTTATCAAAGCGAATCAGGCATGGATCAATGCAGACTTTCATGCACCTATGGCTGATACCAATGATTAAATCGAATTTGCCACCCACCTGCCTGATTATGTATTGTCAGTTGTACACAGTGCTGTTGCCGCCAGTGCCAATTGGCCATACTCATCAGGCATCTACTACATGTCCATCATGTCAAATATACTGTAGTACTGCTGGTGATGGAGCTGCCATTGGCTTCTATAAACTGACACACATCTCCATACATGCCCCATCCAAACTCTCTACTATGGTGCCCCTGCTGTCACCACTGCACAACCACACAAGACAAACATCTCCTGGCTGCCCAATGTGTTTCAAAGTGCTATACTGCCACTGCTGCTGCTGGCACTAAACTGACACACTTCTCCTTGCCTGCTCCTTCCTATTGCTCTAGCTTGCTCTTTCAGCCAAAGCCACTGCACAGCTAAGGCTTCTTTCACACTTCCATCCTCCAAATCTGCACAGGATCCGTCAAGACGTTGAAATGACGGATACTGTGCAGATTGTGGAAAACGTGTACACTGGGCCCGTCTTTCTGACGGACCCGTCGAGGCTATGTACACCTGTTGTGTATGCGTCTTCACAGCGGTTTTCCGCTGTGAAAACGCATACACAACACAAACCAGGTTAAAAAAATAAAAAAAATCGCAATATACTCACCTACCGACGTCCAGCGCAGCGTCACCGATGCTCCTGGCAGCTAGCGTTCCTAGTAATACATTGCAAAATCTCGCGAGACCATGACTTCTCGCGAGATTTTGCAATGTATTACCAGGAACGCTAGCTACCGGGAGCATCGGTGACGCTGCGCGGGACGTCAGTAGGTGTGAATATTGCGATTTTTTATTTTTTTTATTATTTTTGACATTATATCTTGTTACTATTCATGCTGCATAGGCAGCATCAATAGTAAAAAGAGAAAGAGAGCGAGCAAGAGAATTTCCCTGATGGTAAATTCTTCCACGCATACTCAGTTTGAAAAGACGGGACTCGTCGCCGGATTCCTGCTTTTCACAGTCAGCGATTTTCCGACATGCAGAAAAAAACGTTCCTCTGAACGTTTTCTCTGCCCGACGGACCGTTTTTTTTGCAGGATCCAGTACACGACGGATGACACTGATGGCCATCCATCACAATCCGTCGCTAATGCAAGTCTATGAGAAAATGCAGGATCCTGCAAATTTTTTTGCAGGATCCTGCATTCTCATAAATCGACAGATTGTGACGGGAGATGAAAGACGGAAGTGTGAAAGAGGCCTAAGCCAGCCATACATCTCCTGACTGGTCACTGTGTTTCACAGTGCTAAATAATACTATTGATGGTGGTAAATGTACTTCATTGAGGGTGCAAAAGTTTAAAAAAGCTTCCAAAGCAGGGCTAATTTTTGGAGAGACTTGGTGACAAGCCATAGCTTCTTCACTTTGAAAGCAATACATGTTTTAACTTCCTAAAAGGGGGATTTTTTGGGGATGGCTTTATAAAAAGCCTTTGTAATTGCCTAATCATTTTAGGATTAGTAAACTAGATGTGGACCGCTAAAAAGGATAATTTTTTCATATTTGTTAAAAAAAACAATAAATTAATATCATTTGAAAAATAATCCTGTTTTGTCTTCCTAATTAAAATAATAATTTGAACAGGCTTCTGAAAAGATCTTGATACTTCCCAAATTGGCATATTTTTGGCATACAACTGTGTGAAAATGCCATGGCTTTTTTGTTTGCATGTATATTGTGTATAACTGTACTTGTGCTTGTGTATAAATAACAGCAAGGCAGTGATCTGCCTGCAAACAGGGATAATTTTTGGACCTCTCATACAATATAATTAGCTTATAAAGCCTAAAACTGCTGTGTGTGGCTTAATAGGTTGCTGGTTACCACCACTTAACATTATTTTTCGCCTAACTAGGTAGGCTAAGGTCTCTTTAAAAGGCTGTGCTTGTATTAAAGAGCTCAAAATAAGTTCAATAGACTCCAAGGGGAATTCAGAGTGTTAAGCAAATATTTTTTCAGGCAAGTAGAGGCTTTTTAGTTCTGCGATTTGCTACCAGTTTATTCACCACAAATAGGGTTTGATTTGAAAATTTTACGCATCTGGCAAATTTTAATTAAAATATATATGCTCATCTCTGCACACTAGTGATTTGAGCTATTACACACTGCTTCATGGGTTAGTCAGTCTGTTCAAAACAAAAATATTCACGTACTTCAACTACAAATATATTACAAATCATGTTTTTTAGACAAAATTTTATTTTAACGATTGCAATCAAGTTTCTAAATCTTTTTTAAATAGAAACAGAGATCTTATCATCAGAGTGTTGCTAGAAGCTTCCTCTCTCATGTATATTCAGTCATGCCTGTTGTCCAAATATTTCAATGATAGCATGAATCAGCAGAAAAGGAGAATTTGCTATCTCTGTCTTTATATTTTTTACAAACAAAGCATAAATACAAATATTCACAAACTTCATGTTATAATAGATGGCTTTCAATTTGCTGTAGCTCAATGTAATACAAACGTGTTTGATCTGGATAGCATTAATAAACCTACAAGGGGGGCAATCAATATAAATACTCCGCCATAATGTATATATAAGAAAACCAACAAAAGATGGACACAGGAGCTAAAATAAGCAATTTTATTGAAGACAAAATTCTAAAAAAGTGTATAAATACATCAATACAAACAACAATAAGAACGATGCAAAGATAAAAGAAAGGCAACACTAGTGCCACGCACAAGCAGACAAAGCAACTGAGCCGTACAACAGATACATATATATATATATATATTAATATATTGATAAGTGCCTATAACGAATCCAAGTAGGTGAACTGGTTACTATGTATACAATCAGATCATACTAAATAATAATATCGATAATTAATAGGGCATAGAAGCAGCTACAACACCAATGTAAGGCTCCAAGACATCATATATCCATAAGGAGGTTCAAAGCCTGAACGTACATACACAGAGTATACTACACTCCAAATACCATGAGGAACACTGTGCAGCTTATACACAACCGTATATATTCCGATATTTCCGGGAAATCCCATATATATGTGTCTAATAAGTAAGACCAGAATTATTCTTTCATGGTAGTAGAGAATAAGAATGAGAAATGAGAGTAAAACTAAAGGCAATGAACCAAACTGCTGCTCGTGCGTGGAAAAGGAAGACCCCGACGCGCTTTTCGCACACGTTGCTTCCTCGGGGGAGACATTGGAATGTGAGTATGTACTGTTTTTTTTTTTTTACTTTTACAATGGTAACCAGGGTAAATATTGGGTTACTAAGCACGGCCTTGCACTTATTACCCCGATGTTTACCCTGGTTACCCGGGGACTTCGGCATCATTGAAGACAGTTTCAACGATGCCGAAGTCTTTCCCCTGATCGTTGGTCGCTGGAGAGAGCTGTCTGTGTGACAGCTCCCCAGCAACCACACAACGACTTACCAACGATCACGACCAGGTCGTATCGCTGGTCGTGATCGTTGGTAAGTCGTTTAGTGTAACGGTACCTTAACAGACAAACCGCAGCAGAAAAATGGTAGACATTTTTTAATGAGAACCTGTAACATACCTTAAACTCCCAAACTGTCATAAAATATTCTGTGATAAAACAAGTGGACTAGTCTGGGTGATTCAAGGACCACCCGGACAAGTTCTACCTAACTGGCATAAAAAATCAGCACATTAAAGTTATTTTAGGACACAAAGGTAAACATTTATATCCATAAATGATCCAAGAGAAATGTCATGCGCTTGATGTACATATCAATCCCGTCTGTTGCACCAAACTCCCAACTTATGTGAGAAGTGAACAGAAAAAGCACAAAGATGAAGATGAGGTTTTTTTTCTTAAAGAAGTAGCAATTTTTATTAAATATACAAAATATGAAAACAAACTTAAAATATAAAACATAATAACCTCAGACGTGAGAGACACTATTGGCTATGGACACCTTTAAACACACCCTGCTGGTATAATACATTACCACAGATTTATATAAAATATCATATCTTCTAGACGAGGGGAACAGCCTATCAATAACTATAGTCTTGCTGGGAGCAGTAAATGCAATTAAAGTGCCTGTACTGAGGTAGGATATAACTGACTGTCCAAGTCCCGTATAGAATGTAAATAGAAGCTAGTGTTCACATGGGTTTTCCTTTAAATTAGGACTATGGGACAGCAAGTCAATTATATTTCTAGCAATTAAATCGCAAGTAGCAAATAGAGAATCAAATAAATACAGACTGTAAACTTCTCAGGCTATACTTACAAGGTGTGTGGAGTCAGTGCCATGTCCCTCTACCCCGACGCGCGTTTTGTCCACACTTCTTCATGGGGCGTGTGGAGATCTAGTTAGGGCTTGGGAATTTTATATATAGCATTCTAGCTATAGTCCCATCCACGGATGATGCCTCATCTGGTGTGAAACATATTGGGAGGACATGTGCTCCAGTAAAACCTGTCCTATTTGCCTTACGGTATTGGCACATCTGAGTGTTACTAAGTGATATTTTGGCAAATGCCTATACACTATTTTAGAACTGTTTAATCAATTTAGAGAGAAAATGCTTCAAGCTTAGTATTGCCCCACTATTTTAATTCATAATAAAAGTTACATTTTAGGACTTTAGTTGTTGGGTTATCCCAAATTATAAATAAATCTTTGCAATTAGGAAACAAATGAACAATAAAAAAACAATTAAAAAAATTAGTTAAAGAGGTTGATCCGTTTATCGTTATTTTAACCCCTTCACCACCAAGCAATTTTCCATTTTGTTTTTTAATAATTCTCCATCCACATAACTGTACGAGGGCTTGTGTTTTGCAGGGCAAGATACTTTTTGAAAGACACCATTCATTTTATTATGTGATGCACTGGAAAGCAGGAAAAATGTTTCAAGTGCACTGAAATTGCCAAACATTTTTCTATTTTGTGAAGTGGGTTTATTTACCATGTTCGCTATAAGGTAAAACCGACCTGATATTATGATTCTCCAGGTCAGAACGATTATGCAGATACCAAATATGTACAGTTTTTACAATGAATTGGTGAAAAAAATTCTGAAATTTGTAAAAAATAAAAAAACTTTGCTGGTGTTGACATTTTTCGAGACCCATGGCACTTTCGATTTCCTGGATATAGAGCTGTGTGATGACTTAGTTTTTGTGCCATGAGCTCATGTTCTTACTGAAACCATTTTGGGGTATCACTTCTTTATTGTAACGTTGGAGCTGCCAAAAAACGTAATTTTGGCATTTGATTTTTTTTCTCATTATGCCATTTAAAAATCTGATTAACTTACTTTATAATTTGATATATCAGATTTTTACGAATCCAGCGATACAAAATATGTGTAGTTTTTATTTTTTTTTATTTGATTTGTTTTTAATGAGCCAAAAGGGGGTTGATATGAACTTTTGCGGGTTTTTTAATTTTTCATATTTTTTAAAACTTTTTTTTTCTTCTTACTGTATTTAATTGCCCAACTGTAGTTTAATAACCCAATGTGGCTAAAAAAAGAAGTAAGACAGGCAATTAACAGTAAAAAAGAAAGCATTTGCACTACTAAAGCAGGATGGCACCATTGAAGCTCTAAAAAACTATAGGGAGAAAAATACTTTATCTAAAAAACTAATTAAAGCTGCCAAAAAGGAAACAGAGAAGCACATTGCTAAGGAGAGTAAAACTAATCCCAAACTATTCTTCAACTATATCAATAGTAAAAGAATAAAAACTGAAAATGTAGGCCCCTTAAAAAATAGTGAGGAAAGAATGGTTGTAGATGACGAGGAAAAAGCTAACATATTAAACACCTTCTTCTCCACGGTATTCACGGTGGAAAATGAAATGCTAGGTGAAATCCCAAGAAACAATGAAAACCCTATATTAAGGGTCACCAATCTAACCCAAGAAGAGGTGCGAAACCGGCTAAATAAGATCAAAATAGATAAATCTCCGGGTCCGGATGGCATACACCCACGAGTACTAAGAGAACTAAGTAATGTAATAGATAAACCATTATTTCTTATTTTTAGGGACTCTATAGCGACAGGGTCTGTTCCGAAGGACTGGCGCATAGCAAATGTGGTGCCAATATTCAAAAAGGGCTCTAAAAGTCAACCTGGAAATTATAGGCCAGTAAGTCTAACCTCTATTGTTGGTAAAATATTTGAAGGGTTTCTGAGGGATGTTATTCTGGATTATCTCAATGAGAATAACTGTTTAACTCCATATCAGCATGGGTTTATGAGAAATCGCTCCTGTCAAACCAATCTAATCAGTTTTTATGAAGGGGTAAGCTATAGGCTGGACCACGGTGAGTCATTAGACGTGGTATATCTCGATTTTTCCAAAGCGTTTGATACCGTGCCGCACAAGAGGTTGGTACACAAAATGAGAATGCTTGGTCTGGGGGAAAATGTGTGTAAATGGGTTAGTAACTGGCTTAGTGATAGAAAGCAGAGGGTGGTTATAAATGGTATAGTCACTAACTGGGTCGCTGTGACCAGTGGGGTACCGCAGGGGTCGGTATTGGGACCTGTTCTCTTCAACATATTCATTAATGATCTGGTAGAAGGTTTACACAGTAAAATATCGATATTTGCAGATGATACAAAACTATGTAAAGCAGTTAATACAAGAGAAGATAGTATTCTGCTACAGATTGATCTGGATAAGTTGGAAACTTGGGCTGAAAGGTGGCAGATGAGGTTTAACAATTATAAATGTAAGGTTATACACATGGGAAGAAGGAATCAATATCACCATTACACACTGAATGGGAAACCACTGGGTAAATCTGACAGGGAGAAGGACTTGGGGATCCTAGTTAATGATAAACTTACCTGGAGCAGCCAGTGCCAGGCAGCAGCTGCTAAGGCAAACAGGATCATGGGGTGCATTAAAAGAGATCTGGATACACATGATGAGAGCATTATACTGCCTCTGTACAAATCCCTAGTTAGACCGCACATGGAGTACTGTGTCCAGTTTTGGGCACCGGAGCTCAGGAAGGATATAATGGAACTAGAGAGAGTACAAAGGAGGGCAACAAAATTAATAAAGGGGATGGGAGAACTACAATACCCAGATAGATTAGCGAAATTAGGATTATTTAGTCTAGAAAAACGATGACTGAGGGGCGATCTAATAACCATGTATAAGTATATAAGGGGACAATACAAATATCTCGCTGAGGATCTGTTTATACCAAGGAAGGTGACGGGCACAAGGGGGCATTCTTTGCGTCTGGAGGAGAGAAGGTTTTTCCACCAACATAGAAGAGGATTCTTTACTGTTAGGGCAGTAAGAATCTGGAATTGCTTGCCTGAGGAGGTGGTGATGGCGAACTCAGTCGAGGGGTTCAAGAGAGGCCTGGATGTCTTCCTGGAGCAGAACAATATTGTATCATACAATTATTAGGTTCTGTAGAAGGACGTAGATCTGGGGATTTATTATGATGGAATATAGGCTGAACTGGATGGAAAAATGTCTTTTTTCGGCCTTACTAACTATGTTACTATGTTACTATGTAATAGTCCCCTTCTGGGACTTGAAGCTGTGATCGATCACTTGTGCTGTGCATAGCAGGGCCTTAGCACTGCTATGTAAAGTGAAAATGACCATCTCCTATAAAGGCCAACTAAAGGATGACTTTCACAGGAGAATTTACATGACAAGCATAGAGGTTTTCGGGGATCACCGGCTGTCATAGCAGAGCATTGGCACCCTGAGATCACATCATGGGTGAGCCCACATCAAGGTCAGGGACACAACATATGACGTAAATGTACTTCAAGTATCGCGAAGGGGTTAAATTATTAAATTAGGGGTTAGCATTTTGTTATCTAGCTTACTGAAGATTAATTTTGCATTCAATAGGTGCTGTATAGTTGGATATGTTGTTAGCAATTCTTAGTGATGGCTGCGGATAATGGAGCTTTAAAGCAGGGGCTTGTGACATTACATTTAAACTTTTGGTTGCAGAAGCTGTTTGATCAATTTGCTCCATTGTTTCTAAAATTCGGTAGACAGCCGCGCTCATGCTCCACCTGACTCCATCTTCCCCTTTCTAAGCTACTAACAGTGAATTGTTTTCAAGACAGGTGAGAGTCACAGAAAACCTGCGCCTATCAGACTTCAAAGACTTTTCTAACAAAACTATGAGAAAAAAATAAACGCATTAATGTCTCTGGTGTAGGCTAAGGGCGATCTAAGGTTTCTGCTACTTCTTTGTTCCTTACATAGACAAAAGGCCATTAAAGCATCCTATTCTTTAAATAATCGGGGGAGTCGTGCACAAGATTTAACAATCATTAATCTTTCTATATGCACAACTAAGAAATATATCAAGATAAGGCTTTCCATTGTCAATAACTCCATTATTAAATACTCCATTAATTAGGGTGTAAGGTAACAGTCGGACTTGGTAGAATTGATTTGTTGTTGCATCAGAAGTATTGTTATGTCTGTTGTATTCAGTTTTAGGCAGACCCAGGGGACGCGTACTCATAGGTGAGGGTCATCTGCAGAACATAGGTTGGTTCCGTAGGGAAGGTTTATTTTGATGTCTTTTTGATATTGTTTCCTTTATAGTTCATGAAAAGAAGCTTAAAAACCAGTTGCTGTTAGTCTGTGCTCAATAAAGACTCAAATAGATACACATACATACTTTGTGTATATATATATATATACTGTACAGACAAAAAGTTTGGACATACCTTCTCATTTACAGATTTTTCTGTATTTTCATGACTATGAAAATTGTAAATTCATACCGAAGGCATCAAAACTATGAATTAACACATGTGGAAGTATATACTGAACAAAAAAGTGTGAAACAAGTGAAAATATGTCTTATATTCTAGGTTCTTCTAAGTAGTCACCTTTTACTTTGATGACTGCTTTGCACACTCTTGGCATTCTCTTGATGAGCTTCAAGAGGTAGTCACTGGGAATGGTCTTCCAACAATCTTGAAGGAGTTCCCAGAGATGCTTAGCACTTGTTGGCCCCTTTGCCTTCACTCTGCGGTCCAGCTCACCCCAAACCATCTCGATTGGGTCTGGTGACTGTGGAAGCCAGGTCAAATAACCCTTACACAGCCTGGAGGTGTGTTTTGGGTCATTGTCCTGTTGAAAAATAAATTATGGTCCAACTAAACACAAACTGGATGGAATAGCATGCCGCTGCAAGATGCTGTGGTAGTCATGCTGGTTCAGTTTGCCTTCAATTTTGAACAAATACCCAACAGTGTCACCAGCAAAGCACCCCTACACCATCACACCTCCTCCTCCATGCTTCACGGTGGGAACCAGGCATGTAGAGTCCATCCGTTCACCTTTTCTGTGTTGCACAAAGACGCGGTGGTTGGAACCAAAGATCTCAAATTTGAGCTCATCAGACCAAAGTACAGATTTCCACTAGTCTAATGTCCATTCCTTGTGTTCTTTAGCCCAAACAAGTCTCCTCTGCTTGTTGCCTGTCCTTAGCAGTTGTTTCCTAGCAGCTATTTTACCATGAAGGCCTGCTGCACAAAGTCTCCTCTTAACAGTTGTTGTAGAGATGAGTCTGCTGCTAGAACTCTGTGGCATTGACCTGGTCTCTAATCTGAGCTGCTGTTAACCTGAGATTTCTGAGGCCGGTGACTCAGATAAACTTATCCTCAGAAGCAGAGGTGACTCTTGGTCTTCCTTTCCTGGGGCGGTCCTCATGTGAGCCACTTTCATTGTAGGCGCTTGATGGTTTTTTGCAACTGTACTTTGGGACACTTTCAAAGTTTTCTCAATTTTCCGGACTGACTGACCTTTATTTCTTAACCCCTTAGTGACAGAGCCAATTTGGTACTTAATGACCAGGCCAATTTTTGCAATTCTGACCACTGTCACTTTATGAGGTTATAACTCTGGAACGCTTCAACGGATCCCGCTGATTCTGAGATTGTTTTTTGGTGACATATTGTACTTCATGTTAGTGGTAACATTTCTTCGATATTACTTGCGATTATTTATGAAAAAAACGGAAATATGGCGAAAATTTTTAAAATTTTGCAATTTTCAAACTTTGTATTTTTATGCCCTTAAATCAGAGAGATATGTCATAAAAAATAGTTAATAAATAACATTTCCCACATGTCTACTTTACATCAGCACAATTTTGGAAACAAAATTTTTTTTTGTTAGGGAGTTATAAGGGTTAAAAGTTGACCAGCAATTTCTCATTTTTACAACACCATTTTTTTTTAGGGACCACATCACATTTGAAGTCATTTTGAGGGGTCTATATGATAGAAAATAATGAAGTGTGACACCATTCTAAAAACTACACCCCTCAAGGTTCTCAAAACCACATTCAAGAAGTTTATTAACCCTTTACGTGCTTCACAGGAACTGAAACAATGTGGAAGGAAAAAATGAACATTTAACTTTTTTTTGCAAACATCTTAATTCAGAACCATTTTTTTTATTTTCACAAGTGTAAAAACAGAAATGTAACCATAAATTTTGTTATGCAATTTCTCCTGAATACGCCAATATCCCATATGTGGGGGTAAACCACTGTTAGGGCGCACCGCAGAACTTAGAAGTGAAGGAGCGCCGTTTGACTTTTTCAATGCAGAATTGGCTGGAATTGAGATCGGACACCATGTCACATTTAGAGAGCCCCTGATGTACCTAAACAGTGGAAACTCCCCACAAGTGACACCATTTTGGAAACTAGACCCCTTAAGGAACTTATCTAGATGTGTGGTGAGCACTTTGAACCCCCAAGTGCTTCACAGAAGTTTATAACGTAGAGCCGTGAAAATAAAAAATCGCTTTTGTTTACACAAAAATGATATTTTGCCCACAAATTCTTATTTTCACAAGGGTAACAGGAGAAATTAGACCACAAAAGTTGTTGTGCAATTTCTCCTGAGTACGCTGATACCCAATATGTGGGGGTAAACAACTGTTAGGGCGCACCGCAGAGCTTGGAAGAGAAGGAGTGCCGTTTTACTTTTTCAATGTAGAATTGGCTGGAATTGAGATTGGACACCATGTCGCGTTTGGAGAGCCCCTGATGTGCCTAAACAGTGGAAACCCCCCACAAGTGACACCATTTTGGAAACTAGACCCCTTAAGGAACTTATCTGGATGTGTGGCGAGCACTTTGAACCCCCATGTGCTTCACAGAAGTTTATAACGTAGAGCCGTGAAAAAAAAAATTGCATTTTTTCTACAAAAATGATATTTTTGCCCACAAATTTTTATTTTCGCAAGGGTAACAGGAGAAATTAGACCACAAAAGTTGTTGTGTAATTTCTCCTGAGTACGTCGATACCCAATATGTGGGGGTAAACCACTGTTTGGGCGCACCGCAGAGCTTGGAAGAGAAAGAGTGCCGTTTTACTTTTTCAATGTAGAATTGGCTGGAATTGAGATCGGACTCCATGTCGTGTTTGGAGAGCCCCTGATGTGCCTAAACAGTAGAAATCCCCCACAAGTGACCCCATTTTGGAAACTAGACCCCCCATGGAACTTATCTAGATGTGTGGTGAGAACCTTGAATGCCCAAGTGCTTCACAGAAGTTTATAATGCAGAGCCGTGAAAATAAAAAATATTTTTTTTTTCCACAAAAAAGATTTTTTAGCCACCAAATTTTTATTTTCACAAGGGTAACAAGAGAAACTGGACCCCAAAAGTTGTTGTCCAATTTGTCCTGAGTATGCTGGTACCCCATATGTGGGGGTAAACCACTGTTTGGGCGCACGGCAGAGCTCGGAAGGAAGGAGCGCCGTTTTGGAATGCAGACTTTGATAGAATGGTCTGCGGGTATTATGTTGCGTTTGCAGAGCCCCTGATGTACCTAACCAGTAGAAACCCTCCACAAGTGACCCCATTTTGGAAATTAGACGCCCCAAGGAACTTATCTAGATGTGTGGTGAGAACTTTGAATGCCCAAGTGCTTCACAGAAGTTTAGAATGCAGAGTCGTGAAAATAAAAAATATTTTTTTTTCCACAAAAAAGATATTGTAGCCCCCAAGTTTTTATTTTCACAAGGGTAACAGGAGAAATTGGACTGCAATAGTTGTTGTCCAATTTATCCCGAGTACGCTGATGCGCCATATGTGGCGGTAAACCACTGTTTGGGCGCACAGCAGAGCTCGGAAGGGAAGGAGCGCCTTTTTGGAATGCAGACTTTGATAGAATGGTCTGTGGGCATTATGTTGCGATTGCAGAGCCCCTGATGTACCTAAACTGTAGTAACCCCCCACAAGTGACCCCATTTTGGAAACTAGACCCCCCAAGGAACTTATCTAGATGTGTGGTGAGAACTTTGAATGCCCAAGTGCTTCACAGAAGTTTAGAATGCAGAGTCGTGAAAATAAAAAATATTTTTTTTTTCACAAAAAAGATTTTGTAGCCCCCAAGTTTTTATTTTCACAAGGGTAACAAGAGAAATTGGACCCCAGAAGTTGTTGTCCAATTTATCCCGAGTACGCTGATGCCCCATATGTGGGGGTAACCCACTGTTTGGGCGCACGGCAGAGCTCAGAAGGGAGGGAGCACCATTTGACTTTTTGAGCGCAAAATTGGCTGTCGTGTTTGGAGACCCCTTGATGTACCTAAACAGTGGAAACCCCCCAATTCTAGCTCCAACCCTAACCCCAACACACCCCTAACCCTAATCCCAACCTCATCCATAATCCTAATCACTAACCCTAACCATAATCACAACCCTTACCCCAAAACAACCCTAATGTCAACCCTAACCATAACCCTAATCAAAACCCTAAATCCAACACACCCCTAATCCTAATCTCAACCCTAACCTCAAACCTAACCCTAATCCCAATACACCCCTAATCACAACCCTAACCTTAACCCTAATCCCAAACCTAACCCTAATCCCAATCGTAACCCTAATGCCAACCCTAACCCTAATACGAACCCTAATCCAAACCCTAACCCTAATCCCAGCTCTAACCCTAACTTTAGCCCCAACCCTAGCCCTAACTTTAGCCCCAACCCTAACCCTAGCCCTAGGGCTACTTTCACACTTGCGTCGTTTGGCATTCCGTCGCAATCCGTCGTTTTGGACAAGAAACGGATCCTGCAAATGTGCCCGCAGGATGCGTTTTTTGCCCATAGACTTGTATTGCCGACGGATCGTGACGGATGGCCACACGTCGCGTCCGTCGTGCACTGGATCAGTTGTGTTTTGGCGGAGCGTCGGCACAAAAAAAGTTCAATGAAACGTTTTTTTGTACGTCGCATCCGCCATTTCTGACCGCGCATGCGTGGCCGTAACTCCGCCCCCTCCTCCCCAGGACATAGATTGGGCAGCGGATGTGTTGAAAAACTACAGCTGCTGCCCACGTTGTGCACAATTTTCACAACGTGCGTCGGTATGTCGGGCCGATGCATTGCGACGGCCCCGTACCGACGTAAGTGTGAAAGAAGCCTAACCCTAAGTTTAGCCCCAACCCTAACCCTAAATTTAGCCCCAACCCTAACCCTAAATTTAGCCCCAACCCTAGCCCTACTCCTAACCTAACCCTACCCCTACCCCTAACCTAACCTTACCCCTAACCCTACCCCTAACCTAACCCTAACCTAACCCTAACCCTACCCCTAACCCTAACCCTAACCCTAACCCTACCCCTAACCCTAACCCTACCCCTAACCCTAACCTAACCCTACCCCTAACCCTACCCCTAACCCTAACCTAACCCTACCCCTAACCCTACCCCTAACCTAACCCTAACCTAACCCTAACCCTACCCCTAACCCTAACCCTACCCCTAACCTAACCCTACCCCTAACCCTACCCTACCCCTAACCCTAACCTAACCCTACCCCTAACCCTAACCCTAACCCTACCCCTAACCCTAACCCTAACCCTACCCCTAATTTTAGCCCCAACTGCTGTTCTCCTGCCGGCCGGCAGATGGAGACAGATGGCGGGCGCACTGGGCATGCGTCCGCCATGTTCTGCTGCCGGCGGCCAGGAGGAGCAGCAAGAGGATCCAGGGACCTAGGTGAGTATGCTAGGGTCCCCGAATCCCCCTATTTCTCTGTCCTCTGATGTGCGATCACATCAGAGGACAGAGAATTACACTTTACTTTTTTTTTTTTTTTTTTTGCGGTCGCCGGTAAACAGTTAATTACCGGCGATCGCAAAACAGGGGTCGGTAATACCGACCCCGATCGTGCTCTTTGGGGTCTCGGCTACCTCCGGCAGCCGAGACCCCAAAGATTCTCCCGGTGCCGGCCGGCGGGCGCACTGCGCATGCGCCCGCCATTGTGAAGATGGCGGCGCCCACCGGGAGACACGAGGAGCATCGGGGGAGCTAGGTGAGTATTGGGGGGCCACCTGGGACCCCTTTTCTCTGTCCTCCGATGTGCGATCACATCGGAGGACAGAGAAATTAAAAAGAGATCGCTTTTTTTTTTTTTTTTTTTTGCGATCGCCGGTAAACGGTTAATTACCGGCGATCGCAAATGCGGGGTGGGTTAAAAACCCCCCGAATCATGTTCTCTGGGGTCTCGGCTACCCTCGGCAGCCGAGACCCCGGAGAAAATCGGCCTCTGGGGGGCGCTATGGACTTTTTCCACAGCGCCGTTAATTAACGGCGCTGTGGTTTAAGTACCCTTAGCGGCCGCCGTTAAAAGGCGTATCGGCGGTCGCTAAGGGGTTAAAGTAATGATGGCTACTCATTTTTCTTTACTTAGCTGCTTATTTCTTGCCATAATACACATTCTAACAGTCTTGTCAGTAGGACAATCAGCTGTGTATCGACCATACTTCTGCTCAAAACATCTGATGGTCCCAACACCATTTAGGCCATGTTCATACAATCCTTTTTTTAATGCGGAACCGCCGCGATTTTGCCGCTGCGGGTCCGCAGCTGTTTTCCATGCAGGGTACAGTACAATGTACCCTATGGAAAACAGGAACTGCTGTGCCCACATTGCGGAAAATCCCGAAAAAAGCCGCGCTGAATAGCTGCGGTAAAAAAGAAGTACCATGTCACTTCTTTTTGCGGAACTGCAGCGGTTCTTCACCCATAGACCTCCATTGTGAGGTCAAACCCACAGTAAAACCCGCAGACGAAAAAAATATCTGCTGGTTTTCTGCGGTTTGTGGTGTAGAACCGCTGCAGCAGGAAGTGCGTGGGCGGAGTGTGGCTGCCCCCCGTGCTCCAATCCCACCCCCCATGCTCCGATGCCACCCCCCGTGCTCCGACGCCCCCCCCCCCCATGCCCTAATCTCCCCCCCTTATACTTACCGGGCCTCCCGGTGTCCGTCCGGCCGTCTTCTCCCTGGGCGCCGCCATCTTCCAAAATGGCGGGCGCATGCGCAGTGCGCCCGCCGAATCTGCCGGCCGGCAGATTCGTTCCAGGCACATTTTGATCACTGTGATAACCTCACAGTGATCAAAATAAAAAAAAGGTAAATGCCCCCCCCCTTTATCACCCCCATAGGTTTTAACAATAATAAAATAAAGATTTTTTTTTTCCCCCACTACAGTTAGAACTAGGGTTAGGGTTAGGGGTAGGGTTCGGGTTAGGGGTAGGGTTAGGGTTAGGGGTAGGGGTAGGGGTAGGGTTAGGGGTAGGGTTAGGGTTAGGGGTAGGGTTAGGGGTAGAGTTAGGGTTAGGGGTAGGGTTAGGGGTAGGGTGAGGGTATTTTCAGCCATTTTAACCCTAAAAAACTTCCTAGAAAACACACAGACTCTGCAGAGAAAACTGCATAAAAAACTGCACTAAAAACCGCATCAAAAAACGCTTCAAAAAACGCATCAAAAAACGCACCAAAAAGCACCAAAAAACGCACCTGCGTTTTCTGCCAAGAGCTGCGGTTTTTAGTGCAGAAAAAACAGCAGGGAAATCAGGAACGAGTGAACATGGCCTTACAGTATAAGGCAAGAAATCCCACTTATTAAACCTGACATGGCACACCTGTGAAGTGAAAACCATTCCCGGTGACTACCTCTTGAAGCTCATCAAGTGAATGCCAAGAGTGTGCAAAGCAGTCATCAAACAAAGCAAAAGTGGCGACTTTGAAGAACCTAGAATATAAGACATATTTTCAGTTGTTTCACACTTTTTTGTTAAGTATATAATTCCACATGTGTTAATTCATAGTTTTGATGCCTTCAGTGTGAATTTAAAAATTTTCATAGTCATGAAAAAACAGAAAAATCTTTAAATGAGAAGGTGTGTCCAAACTTTTGGTCTGTACTGTATGTATATATAATATTTATTTATATTTATTTACAGTGGGAAACATAAGCATTTGCAATAATTTGCAACTCAAATATCTAAAAATGAAACTGTGATTTCCTGGATTTTTTTTTAGATTCTGAGTCTCACAGTTGAAAATTACAGACCTCTCCATCCTTTGTAGGTGGGAAAATTTGCAAAATCTGCAGTGTATCAAATACTTATTTTCCCCACTGTGTATATATACAGTATATATAGTTTGGACACATCTTCTCATTTAAAGATTTGTATGTATTTTCATGACTATGAAAATTGTACATTCACACTGAAGGCATCAAAATTCTGAATTAACACATGTAGAATTAAATACTTAACAAAAGAAGTATGGAACGCTGAAATTATGTCTTATATTCTAGGTTCTTCAAAGTAACCACCTTTTGCTTTGATGACTGCTTTGCACACTCTTGGCATTGTCTTGACGAGCTTCAAGAGGTAGTCACCGGGAATGGTCTTCCAACAATCTTGAAGGCGTTCCCAGAGATGCCTAGCACTTGTTGACCCTTTTGCATTCACTCTGCGGTCCAGCTCACCCCAAACCATCTCGATTGGGTTCAGGTCTGGTGACTGTGGAGGCCAGGCCATCTGGCGTAGCACCCCATCACTCTCCTTCTTGGTCAAATAGCCCTTACACAGCCTGGAGGTGTGATTGGGGTCATTGTCCTGTTGAAAAATAAATGATAGTCCAACTAAACGCAAACCGGATGTACGGTGTTCATTTTAGGACATGGTCAGAAATCAAAGTCAAACATCAGATATACTCTGTCTGATACCTGAGTCTGATATCTGAGTCTGATACATGTGTCTGATACTTGACTCTGATACCTGACTCTGATACCTGACTCTGATACTTGACTCTGATACTTGACTCTGATACCTGACTCTGATACCTGACTCTGATACCTGACTCTGATACTTGACTCTGATACTTGACTCTGATACCTAACTCTGATACCTGACTCTGATACCTGACTCTGATACTTGACTCTGATACCTGACTGATACTTGACTCTGATACCTGACTCTGATACCTGACTCTGATACCTGACTCTGATACCTGACTCTGATACTTGACTCTGATACCTGACTCTGATACCTGACTCTGATACTTGAGTCTGATACTTGACTCTGATACATGAAATTAGTAAAATTAGCTAAAATTAGTACCTGGGATCACTTGAGCTTGTGGTGCAATGGTAAGGCCGACGGCTGTAGTGTCTAGACGCAGGATCCGTTTTTTTTTCCGCCGGATCGGTTTTATTTTTCTGCTGGATCCGTTTTTTTTACGCCAGATCCGATTTTTTTTTACGTCGGATCTGGGTTTTTTACGCCTAATTTCATGTATCAGAATCAAGTATCAGACTCAGGTATCAGAGTCAAGTATCAGAGTCAAGTATCAGAGTCAAGTATCAGAGTCAGGTATCAAAGTCAAGTATCAGAGTCAGGTATCAAAGTCAAGTATCAGAGTCAAGTATCAGAGTCAGGTATCAGAGTCAAGTATCAGAGTCAAGTATCAGAGTCAGGTATCAAAGTCAAGTATCATAGTCAAGTATCAGAGTCAGGTATCAAAGTCAAGTATCAGAGTCAAGTATCAGAGTCAGGTATCAAAGTCAAGTATCAGAGTCAAGTATCAGAGTCAAGTATCAGAGTCAGGTATCAAAGTCAAGTATCATAGTCAAGTATCAGAGTCAGGTATCAAAGTCAAGTATCAGAGTCAAGTATCAGAGTCAGGTATCAAAGTCAAGTATCAGAGTCAAGTATCAGAGTCAGGTATCAAAGTCAGGTATCAGAGTCAAGTACCAGAGTCAAGTATCAGAGTCAAGTATCAGAATGAGGTATCAGAGAGAGTATTTCTGATGTTTGACTTTGAATTGTGACCATGTCCTAAAATGAACACCGTACAAATGGAATAGCATGCTGCTGCAAGATGCCGTGGTAGCCATGCTGGTTCAGTATGCCTTCAATTTTGAATAAATCCCCAACAGTGTCACCAGCAAAGCACCCCCACACCATTTTACACCTCCTCCATGCTTCACGAGAAGATGTGTCCAAACTTTTGGTCTGTATTGTATATATATATATATATATATATATATATATATATATGTATATATATATATATATATATATATATATATATATTTACAGCTCTGGTGAAAATTAAGAGACAATTGCAAAATGTTCAGTTTGTCTGATTTTTCTCTTTATAGGTAACATAGTAACATAGTTAGTAAGGCCGAAAAAAGACATTTGTCCATCCAGTTCAGCCTATATTCCATCAGGTATATTTTGAGTAAAATGTAAATTGCTCTTTTATTCTCTTAACTTCTGACAACGTCTCCGAATTTCAAAGCAAAAAATTTTGTTTGTTTTTTTCCGAAAAGGAGAAATGGTCAAAATTAAAAGAAAATAAGCAGTGCTTTCAGACCTCAAATAATGCAAAGAAAACAAATTCATAATCATTTAGAGGCAACAATACTAATGTTTTAACTCAGGAAGAGTTCAGATATCAATATTTTGTGGAGTAACCATGATTTTTAATCACAGCTTTCATGCGTCTTGGCATGCTTTCCACCAGTCTTTCACACTGCTTCCGGTGCAAAAATGTAAGCAGTTCTTCTTTGTTTGATGGCTTGTGACTCTCCAGGTCTAGAGATTGGGCTGCCCATGACAGGGTTTTGATGTGGTGGTCTCTTGTTTGTTGCCAGAGCTGTATATATATATATATGTATATATATATATATATATATATATATATATATTCTTCCATGTTTGGAGGAAGAGAAATGCTGCCTATGACCCAAAGAACACTGTCCCCACTGTCCAGATTGGACGTGGAAACATTATGTTTTGGGAGGTGTTTCTTCTCAAGACTACTTCACTGCATCAATGGGAGAATGGATGGAGCTATGTACCGTAAAATCCTTAGTGACAACCTCCTTCCCTCCGCCAGGACGTTAAAAATGGGTCGTGGCTGGGTCTTCCAGCAAGACAATGACCCAAAACATACAGCCAAGGCAACAAAGGAGTGTGTTATGATTAGGTAATTCAGTACCACAATGGACATAGAAGTCAGAGCACATACAGTGACCTGACAATAACCCAAAAACATAGAACGAGCTCTGAGACGTGGGAACTCTGCTGACCGCAATCCCTAATCCTCTCCAACCACACTAGAGGCAGCCGTGGATTGCGCCTAACGCTCCCTATGCAACTCGGCACAGCCTGAGAAACTAGCTAGCCTGAAGATAGAAAATAAGCCTACCTTGCCTCAGAGAAATACCCCAAAGGAAAAGGCAGCCCCCACATATAATGACTGTGAGTTAGGATGAAAAGACAAACGTAGAGATGAAATAGATTTAGCAAAGTGAGGCCCGACTTTCTGAACAGAGCGAGGATAGGAAAGGTAACTTTGCGGTCAACACAAAACTGTTATGTTTGCTAATGACAGGTGTTATGAAGGCAATCCAGAAACACAGTGTGCTTAGCGATCAGAGCGCACACAGTGATCTGACAAATACCCAAAAATACAAGAACGAGCTCTGAGACGTGGAAACTCTGTAGACTGCACACCTGATCCTATCCTAAACACAACTAAAAGCGGCTGTGGATTGCACCTAACAACTACCTAGGCAACTCGGCACAGCCTAAGAAACTAGCTAGCCTGAAGATAGAAAAATAGGCCTGACTTGCCCCAGAGAAATTCCCCAAAGGAAAAGGCAGCCCCCCACATATAATGACTGTGAGTAAGATGAAAAGACAAAACGTAGGGATGAAATAGATTCAGCAAAGTGGGGCCCGATATTCTAGGACAGAGCGAGGACAGTAAAGCGAACTTTGCAGTCTACAAAAAACCCTAAAGCAAACCACGCAAAGGGGGCAAAAAAAACCCACCGTGCCGAACTAACGGCACGGCGGTACACCCTTTGCATCTCAGAGCTTCCAGCAAAACAAAAGACAAGCTGGACAGAAAAAAAGCAAAAAGCACTTAGCTATACAGAGCAGCAGGTCACAGGAACAATCAGGAGAAGCTCAGATCCAACACTGAAACATTGACAAGGAGCAAGGATAGCAGCATCAGGCGGAGTTAAGTAATGAAGCAGTTAACGAGCTCACCAGAACACCTGAGGGAGGAAGCTCAGAAGCTGCAGTACCACTTGTGACCACAGGAGTGAATTCAGCCACAGAATTCACAACAGTACCCCCCCCTTGAGGAGGGGTCACCGAACCCTCACCAGAGCCCCCAGGCCGACCAGGATGAGCCGCATGAAAGGCACGAACAAGATCGGAAGCATGAACATCAGAGGCAAAAACCCAGGAATTATCTTCCTGAGCATAACCCTTCCATTTAACCAGATACTGGAGTTTCCGTCTAGAAACACGAGAATCCAAAATCTTCTCCACAATATACTCCAATTCCCCCTCCACCAAAACCAGGGCAGGAGGCTCAACAGATGGAACCATAGGTGCCACGTATCTCCGCAACAACGACCTATGGAATACATTATGTATGGAAAAGGAGTCTGGGAGGGTCAAACGAAAAGACACAGGATTGAGAACCTCAGAAATCCTATACGGACCAATGAAACGAGGTTTAAATTTAGGAGAGGAAACCTTCATAGGAATATGACGAGAAGATAACCAAACCAGATCCCCAACACGAAGTCGGGGACCCACACGGCGTCTGCGATTAGCGAAAAGTTGAGCTTTCTCCTGGGACAAGATCAAATTGTCCACTACCTGAGTCCAGATCTGCTGCAACCTATCCACCACAGAATCCACACCAGGACAGTCCGAAGACTCAACCTGTCCTGAAGAGAAACGAGGATGGAACCCAGAATTGCAAAAAAATGGAGAAACCAAGGTAGCCGAGCTGGCCCGATTATTAAGGGCGAACTCAGCCAACGGCAAAAAGGACACCCAATCATCCTGGTCTGCAGAAACAAAACATCTCAGATATGTTTCCAAGGTCTGATTGGTTCGTTCGGTCTGGCCATTAGTCTGAGGATGGAAAGCCGAGGAAAAGGATAGGTCAATGCCCATCCTACCACAAAAGGCTCGCCAAAACCTTGAAGCAAACTGGGAACCTCTGTCAGAAACAATATGCTCAGGAATGCCATGCAACCGAACCACATGCTGAAAGAACAAAGGTACCAAATCAGAGGAGGAAGGCAATTTAGCCAAGGGCACCAGATGGACCATTTTAGAAAAGCGATCACAGACCACCCAAATGACTGACATCTTTTGAGAAATGGGAAGGTCAGAAATGAAATCCATCGAAATATGTGTCCAAGGCCTCTTTGGGACCGGCAAGGGCAAAAGCAACCCACTGGCACGAGAACAGCAGGGCTTAGCCCTAGCACAAATCCACAGGACTGCACAAAAGTACGTACATCCCGTGACAGAGATGGCCACCAGAAGGATCTAGCCACTAACTCTCTGGTACCAAAGATTCCAGGATGACCAGCCAACACCGAACAATGAAGTTCAGAGATAAGTTTATTAGTCCACCTATCAGGGACGAACAGTTTCTCTGCTGGACAACGATCAGGTTTATTCGCCTGAAATTTTTGCAGCACCCGCCGCAAATCAGGGGAGATGGCAGACACAATGACTCCTTCCTTGAGGATACCCGCTGGCTCAGATAAACCCGGAGAGTCGGGCACAAAACTCCTAGACAGAGCATCCGCCTTCACATTTTTAGAGCCCGGAAGGTACGAAATCACAAAGTCGAAGCGGGCAAAAAATAACGACCAACGGGTCTGTCTAGGATTCAAGCGCTTGGCAGACTCGAGATAAGTCAAGTTCTTATGATCAGTCAATACCACCACGCGATGCTTAGCTCCTTCAAGCCAATGACGCCACTCCTCGAAAGCCCACTTCATGGCCAGCAACTCTCGGTTGCCCACATCATAATTACGCTCAGCGGGCGAAAACTTCCTGGAAAAGAAAGCACATGGTTTCATCACTGAGCAATCAGAACCTCTCTGTGACAAAACCGCCCCTGCTCCAATCTCAGAAGCATCAACCTCGACCTGGAACGGAAGAGAAACATCTGGCTGACACAACACAGGGGCAGAACAAAAACGACGCTTCAACTCCTGAAAAGCTTCCACAGCAGCAGAAGACCAATTAACCAAATCAGCACCCTTCTTGGTCAAATCGGTCAATGGTTTGGCAATGCTAGAAAAATTACAGATGAAGCGACGATAAAAATTAGCAAAGCCCAGGAACTTTTGCAGACTTTTCAGAGATGTCGGCTGAATCCAATCCTGGATGGCTTGGACCTTAACTGGATCCATCTCGATAGTAGAAGGGGTAAAGATGAACCCCAAAAATGAAACTTTCTGCACACCGAAGAGACACTTTGATCCCTTCACAAACAAAGAGTTAGCACGCAGGACCTGAAAAACCATTCTGACCTGCTTCACATGAGACTCCCAATCATCTGAGAAGATCAAAATGTCATCCAAGTAAACAATCAGGAATTTATCCAGATACTCACGGAAGATGTCATGCATAAAAGACTGAAACACAGATGGAGCATTGGCAAGTCCGAACGGCATCACTAGATACTCAAAATGACCCTCGGGCGTATTGAATGCAGTTTTCCATTCATCTCCTTGCCTGATTCTCACCAGATTATGCGCACCACGAAGATCTATCTTAGTGAACCAACTAGCCCCCTTAATCCGAGCAAACAAGTCAGATAACAATGGCAAGGGATACTGAAATTTAACAGTGATCTTATTAAGAAGGCGGTAATCAATACACGGTCTCAGCGAACCATCCTTCTTGGCTACAAAGAAGAACCCTGCTCCCAGTGGTGATGACGATGGGCGAATATGTCCCTTCTCCAGGGATTCCTTCACATAACTGCGCATAGCGGCGTGTTCGGGCACGGATAAATTAAATAATCGACCTTTAGGGAATTTACTACCAGGAATCAAATTGATAGCACAATCACAATCCCTATGCGGAGGTAGAGCATCGGACTTGGGCTCTTCAAATACATCCTGATAATCAGACAAGAACTCTGGGACCTCAGAAGGGGTGGATGACGAAATCGACAAAAATGGAACATCACCATGTACCCCCTGACAACCCCAGCTGGATACCGACATGGAATTCCAATCCAGTACTGGATTATGGGTTTGTAGCCATGGCAACCCCAACACGACCACATCATGCAGATGATGCAACACCAGAAAGCGAATAACTTCCTGATGTGCAGGAGCCATGCACATGGTCAGCTGGGCCCAGTATTGAGGTTTATTCTTGGCCAAAGGTGTAGCATCAATTCCTCTCAATGGAATAGGACACCGCAAAGGCTCCAAGAAAAACCCACAACGTTTAGCATAATCCAAATCCATCAGATTCAGGGCAGCGCCTGAATCCACAAACGCCATGACAGAAAACGACGACAAAGAGCATATCAAGGTAATGGACAGAAGGAATTTGGACTGTACAGTACCAATGACGGCAGACCTAGCGGACCGCTTAGTGCGCTTAGGACAATCAGAAATAGCATGAGTGGAATCACCACAGTAGAAACACAGACCATTCAGACGTCTGTATTCCTGCCGTTCAACTCTAGTCATAGTCCTATCGCACTGCATAGGCTCAGGTTTAACCTCAGGCAGTACCGCCAAATGGTGCACAGATTTACGCTCGCGCAAGCGTCGACCGATCTGAATGGCCAAAGACAAAGACTCATTCAAACCAGCAGGCATAGGAAATCCCACCATGACATCCTTAAGAGCCTCAGAGAGACCCTTTCTGAACAAAGCTGCCAGCGCAGATTCATTCCACTGAGTGAGTACTGACCATTTCCTAAATTTCTGACAATATACTTCTATATCATCCTGACCCTGGCACAAAGCCAGCAAATTTTTCTCAGCCTGATCCACTGAATTAGGCTCATCGTACAGCAATCCGAGCGCCAGGAAAAACGCATCGACACTACTCAATGCAGGGTCTCCTGGCGCAAGAGAAAATGCCCAGTCTTGAGGGTCGCCGCGCAAAAAAGAAATAATAATCAAAACCTGTTGAATAGGATTACCAGAAGAATGAGGTTTCAAGGCCAGAAATAGCTTACAATTATTTTTGAAACTTAGAAACTTAGTTCTATCTCCAAAAAACAAATCAGGAATAGGAATTCTTGGTTCTAACATAGATTTCTGATCAATAGTATCTTGAATTTTTTGTACATTTATAACGAGATTATCCATTGAAGAGCACAGACCCTGAATATCCATGTCCACACCTGTGTCCAGAATCACCCAAATGTCTAGGGGAAAAAAAAAGGTGAACACAGAGCAGAAAAAAAAAAAAATGATGTCAGAACTTTTTCTTTCCCTCTATTGAGAATCATTAGTTAGGCTCCTTGTACTGTTATGTTTGCTAATGACAGGTGTTATGAAGGCAATCCAGAAACACAGTGTGCTTAGCGATCAGAGCGCACACAGTGATCTGACAAATACCCAAAAACACAAGAACGAGCTCTGAGACGTGGAAACTCTGTAGACTGCACACCTGATCCTATCCTAAACACAACTAAAAGCGGCTGTGGATTGCGCCTAACAACTACCTAGGCAACTCGGCACAGCCTAAGAAACTAGCTAGCCTGAAGATAGAAAAATAGGCCTGACTTGCCCCAGAGAAATTCCCCAAAGGAAAAGGCAGCCCCCCACATATAATGACTGTGAGTAAGATGAAAAGACAAAACGTAGGGATGAAATAGATTCAGCAAAGTGGGGCCCGATATTCTAGGACAAAGCGAGGACAGTAAAGCGAACTTTGCAGTCTACAAAAAACCCTAAAGCAAACCACGCAAAGGGGGCAAAAAAAAACCACCGTGCCGAACTAACGGCACGGCGGTACACCCTTTGCGTCTCAGAGCTTCCAGCAAAACAAAAGACAAGCTGGACAGAAAAAAAGCAAAAAGCACTTAGCTATACAGAGCAGCAGGTCACAGGAACAATCAGGAGAAGCTCAGATCCAACACTGAAACATTGACAAGGAGCAAGGATAGCAGCATCAGGCGGAGTTAAGTAATGAAGCAGTTAACGAGCTCACCAGAACACCTGAGGGAGGAAGCTCAGAAGCTGCAGTACCACTTGTGACCACAGGAGTGAATTCAGCCACAGAATTCACAACACAAAACCCTACAAACAACCACGCAAAGGGGGCAAAAAGACCCTCCGTACCGACTAACGGCACGGAGGTACACCCTCTGCGTCCCAGAGCTTCCAGCAAGCAAGAAAAACCAAATACGCAAGCTGGACAGAAAAAAACAGCAAACAAAATAACAAAAGCGGAACTTAGCTATGCAGAGCAGCAGGCCACAGGAACGATCCAGGAGGAAACAAGTCCAATACTAGAACATTGACTGGAGGCAAAGATCAAAGCACTAGGTGGAGTTAAATAGAGCAGCACCTAACGACTTCACCACATCACCTGAGGAAGGAAACTCAGAAGCCGCAGTACCACTCTCCTCCACCAACGGAAGCTCATAGAGAGAATCAGCCGAAGTACCACTTGTGACCACAGGAGGGAGCTCTGCCACAGAATTCACAACAGTACCCCCCCCTTGAGGAGGGGTCACCGAACCCTCACCAGAGCCCCCAGGACGACCAGGATGAGCCATATGAAAGGCACGAACAAGATCGGGAGCATGGACATCAGAGGCAAAGACCCAGGCATTATCTTCCTGAGCAAAACCCTTCCACTTAACCAGATACTGGAGTTTCCGTCTTGAAACACGAGAATCCAAAATCTTCTCCACAATATACTCCAACTCCCCCTCCACCAAAACCGGGGCAGGAGGATCAACAGATGGAACCATAGGTGCCACGTATCTCCGCAACAATGACCTATGGAATACGTTATGAATGGAAAAAGAATCTGGAAGGGTCTAACGAAAAGACACAGGATTAAGAACCTCAGAAATCCTATACGGACCAATGAAACGAGGTTTAAACTTAGGAGAGGAAACCTTCATAGGAATATGACGAGAAGACAACCAAACCAAATCCCCAACACGAAGTCGGGGACCCACACAGCGTCTGCGATTAGCGAAACGTTGAGCCTTCTCCTGGGACAAGGTCAAATTGTCCACTACATGAGTCCAAATCTGCTGCAACCTGTCCACCACAGTATCCACACCAGGACAGTCCGAAGACTCAACCTGTCCTGAAGAGAAACGAGGATGGAACCCAGAGTTGCAGAAAAACGGCGAAACCAAGGTAGCCGAGCTGGCCCGATTATTAAGGGTGAACTCAGCCAAAGGCAAAAAGGATACCCAGTCATCCTGATCAGCAGAAACAAAGCATCTCAGATATGTTTCCAAGGTCTGATTGGTTCGTTCGGTCTGGCCATTTGTCTGAGGATGGAAAGCCGAGGAAAAAGACAAGTCAATGCCCATCCTAGCACAAAAGGCTCGCCAAAACCTCGAAACAAACTGGGAACCTCTGTCAGAAACGATATTCTCTGGAATGCCATGTAAACGAACCACATGCTGGAAGAACAATGGCACCAAATCAGAGGAGGAAGGTAATTTAGACAAGGGTACCAAATGGACCATCTTAGAGAAGCGGTCACAAACCACCCAAATGACTGACATTTTTTGAGAGACGGGAAGATCTGAAATAAAATCCATAGAGATATGTGTCCAAGGCCTCTTCGGGACCGGCAAGGGCAAAAGCAACCCACTGGCACGAGAACAGCAGGGCTTAGCCCGAGCACAAATCCCACAGGACTGCACAAAAGAACGCACATCCCACGACAGAGATACCAAAAGGATCTAGCCACTAACTCTCTGGTACCAAAGATTCCAGGATGACCAGCCAACAACGAACAATGAACCTCAGAGATTACTTTATTCGTCCACCTATCAGGGACAAACAGTTTCTCCGCTGGGCAACGATCAGGTTTATTAGCCTGAAATTTTTGCTGCACCTGCCGCAAATCAGGGGAGATGGCAGACACAATTACTCCCTCTTTGAGAATACCCGCCGGCTCAGATAAACCCAGACAGTCGGGCACAAAACTCCTAGACAGGGCATCCGCCTTCACATTTTTAGAGCCCGGAAGGTACGAAACCACAAAGTCAAAACGTGCAAAAAACAGTGACCAACGAGCCTGTCTAGGTTTCAACCGCTTGGCAGACTCGAGATAAGTCAAGTTCTTATGATCAGTCAAGACCACCACGCGATGCTTAGCTCCTTCAAGCCAATGACGCCACTCCTCGAATGCCCACTTCATGGCCAGCAACTCTAGATTGCCAACATCATAATTTCGCTCAGCAGGCGAAAACTTCCTGGAAAAGAAGGCGCATGGTTTCATCACCGAGCAATCAGAACTTCTCTGCGACAAAACAGCCCCTGCTCCAATCTCAGAAGCATCAACCTCGACCTGGAATGGAAGCGAAACATCTGGTTGACACAACACAGGGGCAGAAGAAAAACGACGCTTCAACTCTTGAAAAGTTTCCACAGCAGCAGAAGACCAATTGACCACATCAGCACCCTTCTTGGTCAAATCGGTCAATGGTTTAGCAATACTAGAAAAATTGCAGATGAAGCGACGATAAAAATTAGCAAAGCCCAGGAACTTTTGCAGACTTTTCAGAGATGTCGGCTGAGTCCAATCATGGATGGCTTCGACCTTAACAGGGTCCATCTCGATAGTAGAAGGGGAAAAAATGAACCCCAAAAATGAAACCTTCTGAACACCAAAGAGACACTTTGATCCCTTCACAAACAAAGAATTAGCACGCAGGACCTGAAACACCGTTCTGACCTGCTTCACATGAGACTCCCAATCATCCGAGAAGATCAAAATATCATCCAAGTATACAATCAGGAATTTATCCAGGTACTCTCGGAAGATGTCATGCATAAAGGACTGAAACACTGATGGAGCATTGGCAAGTCCGAATGGCATTACTAGATACTCAAAATTGCCCTCGGGCGTATTAAATGCAGTTTTCCATTCATTGCCTCGCTTAATACGCACAAGATTATACGCACCACGAAGATCTATCTTGGTGAACCAACTAGCCCCCTTAATCCGAGCAAACAAATCAGATAACAGCTGCAAGGGGTACTGAAATTTAACCGTGATCTTATTTAGAAGGCAGTAATCTATACAAGGTCTCAGCGAACCATCCTTCTTGGCCACAAAAAAGAACCCTGCTCCTAATGGCGATGATGACGGGCGAATATGCCCCTTCTCCAAGGACTCCTTCACGTAACTCCGCATAGCGACGTGCTCAGGCACAGATAAATTAAACAGTCGACCTTTTGCGAATTTACTACCAGGAATCAAATCAATAGCACAATCATAATCCCTATGCGGAGGTAGGGTATCGGACTTGGGCTCATCAAATACATCCCGGTAATCAGACCAGAACTCTGGAACCTCAGAAGGGGTGGATGACGAAATAGACAGAAATGGGACATCTGTTGTGAATTCTGTGGCTGAATTCACTCCTGTGGTCACAAGTGGTGCTGCGGCTTCTGAGCTTCCTCCCTCAGGTGTTCTGGTGAGCTCGTTGACTGCTTCATTACTTGACTCCACCTGATGCTGCTATCCTTGCTCCTTGTCAATGTTTCAGTGTTGGATCTGAGCTTCTCCTGATTGTTCCTGTGACCTGCTGCTCTGTATAGCTAAGTGCTTTTTGCTTTTTTGTTGCTTTTTTTTCTGTCCAGCTTGTCTTTTGTTTTGCTGGAAGCTCTGAGACGCAAAGGGTGTACCGCCGTGCGGTTAGTTCGGCACGGTGGGTTTTTTTTTTTTGCCCCCTTTGCGTGGTTTTGCTTTAGGGTTTTTTGTAGACTGCAAAGTTCGCTTTACTGTCCTCGCTCTGTCCTAGAATATCGGGCCCCACTTTGCTGAATCTATTTCATCCCTACGTTTTGTCTTTTCATCTTACTCACAGTCATTATATGTGGGGGGCTGCCTTTTCCTTTGGGGAATTTCTCTGGGGCAAGTCAGGCCTATTTTTCTATCTTCAGGCTAGCTAGTTTCTTAGGCTGTGCCGAGTTGCCTAGGTAGTTGTTAGGCGCAATCCACAGCCGCTTTTAGTTGTGTTTAGGATAGGATCAGGTGTGCAGTCTACAGAGTTTCCACGTCTCAGAGCTCGTTCTTGTATTTTTGGGTATTTGTCAGATCACTGTGTGCGCTCTGATCGCTAAGCACACTGTGTTTCTGGATTGCCTTCATAACACCTGTCATTAGCAAACATAACAGTACAAGGAGCCTAACTAATGATTCTCAATAGAGGGAAAGAAAAAGTTCTGACATCATTTTTTTTTTTTTCTGCTCTGTGTTCACCTTTTTTTTTTCCCCTAGACATTTGGGTGATTCTGGACACAGGTGTGGACATGGATATTCAGGGTCTGTGCTCTTCAATGGATAATCTCGTTATAAATGTACAAAAAATTCAAGATACTATTGATCAGAAATCTATGTTAGAACCAAGAATTCCTATTCCTGATTTGTTTTTTGGAGATAGAACTAAGTTTCTAAGTTTCAAAAATAATTGTAAGCTATTTCTGGCCTTGAAACCTCATTCTTCTGGTAATCCTATTCAACAGGTTTTGATTATTATTTCTTTTTTGCGCGGCGACCCTCGAGACTGGGCATTTTCTCTTGCGCCAGGAGACCCTGCATTGAGTAGTGTCGATGCGTTTTTCCTGGCGCTCGGATTGCTGTACGATGAGCCTAATTCAGTGGATCAGGCTGAGAAAAATTTGCTGGCTTTGTGCCAGGGTCAGGATGATATAGAAGTATATTGTCAGAAATTTAGGAAATGGTCAGTACTCACTCAGTGGAATGAATCTGCGCTGGCAGCTTTGTTCAGAAAGGGTCTCTCTGAGGCTCTTAAGGATGTCATGGTGGGATTTCCTATGCCTGCTGGTTTGAATGAGTTTTTGTCTTTGGCCATTCAGATCGGTTGACGCTTGCGCGAGCGTAAATCTGTGCACCATTTGGCGGTACTGCCTGAGGTTAAACCTGAGCCTATGCAGTGCGATAGGACTATGACTAGAGTTGAACGGCAGGAATACAGACGTCTGAATGGTCTGTGTTTCTACTGTGGTGATTCCACTCATGCTATTTCTGATTGTCCTAAGCGCACTAAGCGGTCCGCTAGGTCTGCCGTCATTGGTACTGTACAGTCCAAATTCCTTCTGTCCATTACCTTGATATGCTCTTTGTCGTCGTTTTCTGTCATGGCGTTTGTGGATTCGGGCGCTGCCCTGAATCTGATGGTTTTGGATTATGCTAAACGTTGTGGGTTTTTCTTGGAGCCTTTGCGGTGTCCTATTCCATTGAGAGGAATTGATGCTACACCTTTGGCCAAGAATAAACCTCAATACTGGGCCCAGCTGACCATGTGCATGGCTCCTGCACATCAGGAAGTTATTCGCTTTCTGGTGTTGCATAATCTGCATGATGTGGTCGTGTTGGGGTTGCCATGGCTACAAACCCATAATCCAGTATTGGATTGGAATTCCATGTCGGGATCCAGCTGGGGTTGTCAGGGGGTACATGGTGATGTTCCATTTTTGTCGATTTCGTCATCCACCCCTTCTGAGGTCCCAGAGTTCTTGTCTGATTATCAGGATGTATTTGAAGAGCCCAAGTCCGATGCTCTACCTCCGCATAGGGATTGTGATTGTGCTATCAATTTGATTCCTGGTAGTAAATTCCCTAAAGGTCGATTATTTAATTTATCCGTGCCCGAACACGCCGCTATGCGCAGTTATGTGAAGGAATCCCTGGAGAAGGGACATATTCGCCCATCGTCATCACCACTGGGAGCAGGGTTCTTCTTTGTAGCCAAGAAGGATGGTTCGCTGAGACCGTGTATTGATTACCGCCTTCTTAATAAGATCACTGTTAAATTTCAGTATCCCTTGCCATTGTTATCTGACTTGTTTGCTCGGATTAAGGGGGCTAGTTGGTTCACTAAGATAGATCTTCGTGGTGCGTATAATCTGGTGAGAATCAGGCAAGGAGATGAATGGAAAACTGCAATCAATACGCCCGAGGGTCATTTTGAGTATCTAGTGATGCCGTTCGGACTTGCCAATGCTCCATCTGTGTTTCAGTCTTTTATGCATGACATCTTCCGTGAGTATCTGGATAAATTCCTGATTGTTTACTTGGATGACATTTTGATCTTCTCAGATGATTGGGAGTCTCATGTGAAGCAGGTCAGAATGGTTTTTCAGGTCCTGCGTGCTAACTCTTTGTTTGTGAAGGGATCAAAGTGTCTCTTCGGTGTGCAGAAAGTTTCATTTTTGGGGTTCATCTTTACCCCTTCTACTATCGAGATGGATCCAGTTAAGGTCCAAGCCATCCAGGATTGGATTCAGCCGACATCTCTGAAAAGTCTGCAAAAGTTCCTGGGCTTTGCTAATTTTTATCGTCGCTTCATCTGTAATTTTTCTAGCATTGCCAAACCATTGACCGATTTGACCAAGAAGGGTGCTGATTTGGTTAATTGGTCTTCTGCTGCTGTGGAAGCTTTTCAGGAGTTGAAGCGTCGTTTTTATTCTGCCCCTGTGTTGTGTCAGCCAGATGTTTCTCTTCCGTTCCAGGTCGAGGTTGATGCTTCTGAGATTGGAGCAGGGGCGGTTTTGTCACAGAGAGGTTCTGATTGCTCAGTGATGAAACCATGTGCTTTCTTTTCCAGGAAGTTTTCGCCCGCTGAGCGTAATTATGATGTGGGCAATCGAGAGTTGCTGGCCATGAAGTGGGCATTCGAGGAGTGGCGTCATTGGCTTGAAGGAGCTAAGCATCGCGTGGTGGTATTGACTGATCATAAGAACTTGACTTATCTTGAGTCTGCCAAGCGCTTGAATCCTAGACAGGCCCGTTGGTCGTTATTTTTTGCCCGCTTCGACTTTGTGATTTCGTACCATCCGGGCTCTAAAAATGTGAAGGCGGATGCTCTGTCTAGGAGTTTTGTGCCCGACTCTCCGGGTTTATCTGAGCCAGCGGGTATCCTCAAGGAAGGAGTCATTGTGTCTGCCATCTCCCCTGATTTGCGGCGGGTGCTGCAAAAATTTCAGGCGAATAAACCTGATCGTTGTCCAGCAGAGAAACTGTTCGTCCCTGATAGGTGGACTAATAAACTTATCTCTGAACTTCATTGTTCGGTGTTGGCTGGTCATCCTGGAATCTTTGGTACCAGAGAGTTAGTGGCTAGATCCTTCTGGTGGCCATCTCTGTCACGGGATGTACGTACTTTTGTGCAGTCCTGTGGGATTTGTGCTAGGGCTAAGCCCTGCTGTTCTCGTGCCAGTGGGTTGCTTTTGCCCTTGCCGGTCCCAAAGAGGCCTTGGACACATATTTCGATGGATTTCATTTCTGACCTTCCCGTTTCTCAAAAGATGTCAGTCATTTGGGTGGTCTGTGATCGCTTTTCTAAAATGGTCCATCTGGTGCCCTTGGCTAAATTGCCTTCCTCCTCTGATTTGGTACCTTTGTTCTTTCAGCATGTGGTTCGGTTGCATGGCATTCCTGAGAATATTGTTTCTGACAGAGGTTCCCAGTTTGTTTCAAGGTTTTGGCGAGCCTTTTGTGGTAGGATGGGCATTGACCTATCCTTTTCCTCGGCTTTCCATCCTCAGACTAATGGCCAGACCGAATGAACCAATCAGACCTTGGAAACATATCTGAGATGTTTTGTTTCTGCAGACCAGGATGATTGGGTGTCCTTTTTGCCGTTGGCTGAGTTCGCCCTTAATAATCGGGCCAGCTCGGCTACCTTGGTTTCTCCATTTTTTTGCAATTCTGGGTTCCATCCTCGTTTCTCTTCAGGACAGGTTGAGTCTTCGGACTGTCCTGGTGTGGATTCTGTGGTGGATAGGTTGCAGCAGATCTGGACTCAGGTAGTGGACAATTTGATCTTGTCCCAGGAGAAAGCTCAACTTTTCGCTAATCGCAGACGCCGTGTGGGTCCCCGACTTCGTGTTGGGGATCTGGTTTGGTTATCTTCTCGTCATATTTCTATGAAGGTTTCCTCTCCTAAATTTAAACCTCGTTTTATTGGTCCGTATAGGATTTCTGAGGTTCTCAATCCTGTGTCTTTTCGTTTGACCCTCCCAGACTCCTTTTCCATACATAATGTATTCCATAGGTCGTTGTTGCGGAGATACGTGGCACCTATGGTTCCATCTGTTGAGCCTCCTGCCCCAGTTTTGGTGGAGGGGGAATTGGAGTATATTGTGGAGAAGATTTTGGATTCTCGTGTTTCTAGACGGAAACTCCAGTATCTGGTTAAATGGAAGGGTTATGCTCAGGAAGATAATTCCTGGGTTTTTGCCTCTGATGTTCATGCTTCCGATCTTGTTCGTGCCTTTCATGCGGCTCATCCTGGTCGGCCTGGGGGCTCTGGTGAGGGTTCGGTGACCCCTCCTCAAGGGGGCGGTACTGTTGTGAATTCTGTGGCTGAATTCACTCCTGTGGTCACAAGTGGTGCTGCGGCTTCTGAGCTTCCTCCCTCAGGTGTTCTGGTGAGCTCGTTGACTGCTTCATTACTTGACTCCGCCTGATGCTGCTATCCTTGCTCCTTGTCAATGTTTCAGTGTTGGATCTGAGCTTCTCCTGATTGTTCCTGTGACCTGCTGCTCTGTATAGCTAAGTGCTTTTTGCTTTTTTGTTGCTTTTTTTCTGTCCAGCTTGTCTTTTGTTTTGCTGGAAGCTCTGAGACGCAAAGGGTGTACCGCCGTGCCGTTAGTTCGGCACGGTGGGTTTTTTTTTTTTGCCCCCTTTGCGTGGTTTTGCTTTAGGGTTTTTTGTAGACTGCAAAGTTCGCTTTACTGTCCTCACTCTGTCCTAGAATATCGGGCCCCACTTTGCTGAATCTATTTCATCCCTACGTTTTGTCTTTTCATCTTACTCACAGTCATTATATGTGGGGGGCTGCCTTTTCCTTTGGGGAATTTCTCTGGGGCAAGTCAGGCCTATTTTTCTATCTTCAGGCTAGCTAGTTTCTTAGGCTGTGCCGAGTTGCCTAGGTAGTTGTTAGGCGCAATCCACAGCCGCTTTTAGTTGTGTTTAGGATAGGATCAGGTGTGCAGTCTACAGAGTTTCCACGTCTCAGAGCTCGTTCTTGTATTTTTGGGTATTTGTCAGATCACTGTGTGCGCTCTGATCGCTAAGCACACTGTGTTTCTGTATTGCCTTCATAACACCTGTCATTAGCAAACATAACAGACATCACCATGTACCCCCTGACAACGCCAGCTGGACACAGACATGGATTTCTATTATGAAGGGTAATTCAGTACCACAATGGACATAGAGGTCAGCGCACATACAGTGACCTGGCAATAACCCAAAAAACAAGAACGAGCTCTGAGACGTGGGAACTCTGTTGACCGCAATCCCTAATCCTCTCAAACCACACTAAAGGCAGCCGTGGATTGCGCCTAACGCTCCCTATGCAACTCGGCACGGCCTGAGAAACTAGCTAGCCTGAAGATAGAAAATAAGCCTACCTTGCCTCAGAGAAATACCCCAAAGGAAAAGGCAGCCCCCACATATAATGACTGTGAGTAAGATGAAAAGACAAACGTAGAGATGAAATAGATTTAGCAAAGTGAGGCCCAACTTTCTGAACAGAGCGACGATAGGAAAGGTAACTTTGCGGTCAACACAAAACCCTACAAAAACCACGCAAAGGGGCAAAAAGACCCTCCGTACCGAACTAATGGCACGGAGGTACACCCTCTGCGTCCCAGAGCTTCCAGCAAGCAGAAAAAAACAAATTGACAAGCTGGACAGAAAAAAACAGCAAACAAATAGCAAAGAGTAACTTAGCTATGCAGAGCAGCAGGCCACAGGAACGATCCAGGAGGAAACAGGTCCAATACTAGAACATTGACTGGAGGCCAGAATCAAAGCACTAGGTGGAGTTAAATAGAGCAGCACCTAACGACTTCACCACATCACCTGAGGAAGGAAGCTCAGAAGCCGCAGTACCACTTTCCTCCACCAACGGAAGCTCACAGAGAGAACCAGCCGAAGTACCACTTGTGACCACAGGAGGGAGCTCTGCCACAGAATTCACAACAGATTTCCAATCTAATACTGGATTATGGACTTGTAGCCATGGCAACCCCAACACGACCACATCATGCAGATTATGCAACACCAGAAAGCGAATAACCTCCTGATGTGCAGAGCTGGGTCCAGTACTGAGGCTTATTCTTGGCCAAAGGCGTAGCATCAATTCCTCTCAATGGAATAGGACACTGCAAGGGCTCCAAGAAAAACCCACAACGCCTAGCATACTCCAAGTCCATCAAATTCAGGGCAGCGCCTGAATCCACAAATGCCATGACAGAATAGGATGACAAAGAGCAGATCAAGGTAATGGACAAAATAAATTTTGACTGTACTGAACCAATGGTGGCAGACCTAGCGAACCGCTTAGTGCGCTTAGGACAATCAGAGATAGCATGAGTGGAATCACCACAGTAGAAACACAGCCCATTCTGACGTCTGTGTTCTTGCCGTTCAACTCTGGTCAAAGTCCTATCGCACTGCATAGGCTCAGGTTTATGCTCAGATAATACCGCCAAATGGTGCACAGATTTACGCTCACGCAAGCGTCGACCGATCTGAATGGCCAAAGACATAGACTCATTCAGACCAGCCGGCATAAGAGATCCCACCATGACATCCTTAAGGGCTTCAGAGAAACCCTTTCTGAAAATAGCTGCGAGCGCACCTTCTTTCCATTGAGTGAGTACGGACCACTTTCTAAATTTCTGACAATATACCTCTATCTCATCCTGACCCTGACACAGAGCCAGCAAATTTTTCTCTGCCTGATCCACTGAATTAGGTTCATCGTACAGCAATCCGAGCGCCAGGAAAAACGCATCAATATTATTTAATGCAGGATCTCCTGGCGCAAGAGAAAATGCCCAGTCCTGAGTGTCGCCACGTAAAAAAGAAATAATGATCCTAACTTGTTGAACTGGGTCACCAGAGGAGCGAGGTTTCAAAGCCAGAAATAGTTTACAATTATTTTTGAAACTCAGAAATTTAGGTCTATCTCCAAAAAACAAATCAGGAATAGGAATTCTTGGTTCTAACAAAGAATTCTGAACCACAAAGTCTTGAATATTTTGTACTCTTGCCGTGAGCTGATCCACACATGAAGACAGACCTTTAATGTCCATCGCTACACCTGTGTCCTGAACCACCCAAATGTCTAGGGGAAAAAAAAGGCAAAACACAGTGCAGAGAAAAAAAAATGGTCTCAGAACTTCTTTTTTCCCTCTATTGAGAATCATTAGTACTTCGGGCCTCCAGTACTGTTATGAGTAGGTAATTCAGTACCACAATGGACATAGAAGTCAGAGCACATACAGTGACCTGACAATAACCCAAAAACATAGAACGAGCTCTGAGACGTGGGAACTCTGCTGACCGCAATCCCTAATGCTCTCCAACCACACTAGAGGCAGCCGTGGATTGTGCCTAACGCTCCCTATGCAACTCGGCACAGCCTGAGAAACTAGCTAGCCTGAAGATAGAAAATAAGCCTACCTTGCCTCAGAGAAATACCCCAAAGGAAAAGGCAGCCCCCACATATAGTGACTGTGAGTTAAGATGAAAAGACAAACGTAGAGATGAAATAGATTTAGCAAAGTGAGGCCCGACTTTCTGAACAGAGCGAGGATAGGAAAGGTAACTTTGCGGTCAATACTAAACCCTACAAACAACCACGCAAAGGGGGCAAAAAGACCCTCCGTACCGACTAACGGCACGGAGGTACACCCTCTGCGTCTCAGAGCTTCCAGCAAGCAAGAAAAACCAAATACGCAAGCTGGACAGAAAAAAACAGCAAACAAAATAACAAAAGCGGAACTTAGCTATGCAGAGCAGCAGGCCACAGGAACGATCCAGGAGGAAACAAGTCCAATACTAGAACATTGACTGGAGGCCAGGATCAAAGCACTAGGTGGAGTTAAATAGAGCAGCACCTAACGACTTCACCACATCACCTGAGGAAGGAAACTCAGAAGCCGCAGTACCACTCTCCTCCACCAACGGAAGCTCATAGAGAGAATCAGCCGAAGTACCACTTGTGACCACAGGAGGGAGCTCTGCCACAGAATTCACAACAGGAGTGGCTAAAAAAGAAGCCCATTAAGGTCATGGAGTGGCCTAGCCAGTCTCCAGACCTTAATCCCATAGAAAACTTATGGAGGGAGTTGAAGCTCCGAGTTGCCAAGCGACAGCCTCAAAATCTTAATGATTTAGAGATGATCTGCAAAGAGTGGTGGACCAAAATTCCTCCTGACATGTGTTAGGGCTGGCGGAACCCACCAAATAATATAAAGGTAGTAATAAGGTGCGTTCGTAGCCCGCGGTCCACCGTGCAGAGATGTTACCTGCTGCTCGGTAATGGTGGATATTATATAGCGGTATAATAGACGAACACACGTGAGTTAATGTCATCCGGTATGTACAGAGGTGGACTCTGTTGCTTCACATAGCCGCAATACCGCATAATGTAAATGCTGTAGCCTGTTTAAGCCTCACAGAGCTCGGCAGAGTTTGCGCTAGTCTACTGTCACAGAACTCAGCCCAAGGAGGTGGGGTAAGAGAGCTTCTAGACCCACTAGCGCATGGTGCCGCACCTGCGATGTCTGGAGAAGCTATCTAATAAATTTAGCGCACTGAGTACATGCAGCTTCACTCTGGCGAACGCCACTAACTGCCCTAACTAGGGAAGGAAAGCGCACTAACTGCCCATGGCATCGCACTGGCGAACACCACTATTTTATGCTGGTATATCGTGCACATTGCTGGATTGCACTAACTGGAGCTATGTCAGCTCCAATCAATGAAACTCAGACCCAATGCTTGGGAAGGGGATCTTTAGGAGCTTTCACCAGTAACATACACGCATCCACACACCATGATTTCAGGTTATACTAGCGAATGGGCGAGCGCCCATGCAAACCTTTTATAGTCCAGCCTTCTGGGACCTTGCCTGTGGACCAATCAGAGCTGCTTGAGGACCTGGACATGTGACCTCAGACCACCAATGAGTGGTCATCTCCCAGGCATGCCCAGTAGGCAAAAAGCACGATTTAGTCCTAGTTGCCGCTTGCCACTGATCAATGCTGGTTACAATAGCTGGACCTGGGATGGCAGCAGTAACCAGACACACAGCATCAGCCTGAGCAAGATGTTGGGACCGACATCTCTACTGAGCAGACTCCTCTGCATCTGAGAAAGAATGGAAGACTGCAGAGGACATGGTTCGAGATTCCCCCTGTGCAGCGGCGGGGACTCGACACCTAACAACATGTGCACAAACCTCATCATTAAATACAAAAAATGTCTGACTGCTGTGTTTGCCAATAGGGTTTTGTCACCAAGTTTTAATTCTTGATTGCCAGATGGATGAAATACTTATTTCTCACTGCAAATGCAAATACATTTATATAATTTATACAATGTGATTTTCTGGATTTTATTTTTGATATTCTATCTCTCAATGTTAAAATTAACCTACCCTTAAAATTATAGACTGTTCATGTCTGTGTCAGTGGGCAAACTTACAAAATCAACATGGGATCAAATACTTATTTCCCCCACTCTATCTATCTATCTATCTATCTATCTATCTATCTATCTATCTATCTATCTATCTATCTATCTATCTATCTATCTATCTATCTATCTATCTATATATCTATCAGTAGATGCAACATATTCTGAAATGTTATTATATAATATAAGCCCAAAAGTAAAGTTCTTTATAGCAAAATCTAATTCCAATGGCAGATATGATAAGAATTTGTTACAGGTTGTATTTGAACCAAACCCCTCTTTGTAAACCCTAAAATTTCTTCATAAAAGAGTGGAATGCATTTCAATCATTTTTAGAAAGTGGTATAAACAAAGCCTGATGAAAGTTTTCTATGCCAAAGTTAGTAACGGTAGGAATTGGAGACAAGGGTGTAATTATTTGTCCCAAAGAAAAAATTACATATCTATTGAAAAAAAAATGTCCACATCTCTAACACATTACATGGTGTCAGCCTTCTTGATGACATAGAGTAATAACTATAATATTAATTTTATACTCTATTGTGCCATTTATTTATATTGATTTATGGAGTGGAACTTTACTTATGATCAGTAATGATTACGAATTATAATGCAACGAAGTCACCTTACAAATTAAGTTAAGCACTACATCATTGAACTGCAATTATAGTTAATTGGCTATGTGAAATGGTGTGTTTCCAGTTGAAAATACAAGGTAAAGTGGAAGCAATGGAGCATATATTGTGTTGAACAGCTCTAACCTTAAAGAAGAACTCCTCTCAAAGTTTTTATCCTTTTAGTATATTGTAGTCATCATATTATGTACATATATTACGTACTTACAATTGCTCATTTTTAGGGATGAGCAAGCATTCTCGGTGATAGTCGGATATCTCTGGAGTAACTGGGTGCTCGGATGTTCCTGGCACTCGGCAAGCATTCATTTTGGGCAGGATTTGCACTTAGGGCATAGCCTTTATGAGTCTAGGAATACTGTTACATTCCAATTTGAACAGAATGTGTATGACACCCTCCTTTATGTCTTGCTACATAAATTACACTGGCATTTCCTTTTTTTCTTAAAGTTAAATTTTGGCTTACTTAAACTAAAATTTTTTCTTAAATCCATTTAAATTTTGCCTTATATACAAGTTATTATGCAGGAAAAAAAAATATTTCGTCACATTTTTATTCCTGTAATCTACAATTTCTGACCGATTTTGAGCGTTTTATTGTCAGTCTGTAAAGTTCAGTAAAAGTGGGACACTATTGTTCTCAGCAGGGATCTGGGAGTCAGAGATGCTTCCATGCTGTTCTCCTTCCATTCAGCACTTTCTACATCCATTTCAACATTTTCACTGCCCCCCAGACCTTCTTGCAGGGTCTGCTGGAAAAATGCTTGGATTCCCGCTGACTCCCATTATACTCGTTACTCGAAACAAACATCCGAGCATTAAAAATTGCTTGGTTAGAGTAACGAGTATCCAAGCATTTTCGTGTTCGCTCATCCCTACTCGTTTTGCCTTCTCACCCAGTTAAATATTCTCTTTTCTCTACTGTATGTAGGAACAGGAAGTCTCTTTTCCCTGCATGAATCATTATCATCTTCAACTCCTGACCCAGCTGCTCCATCTTCCCCCTGCCAGGGTCTTTTGCAGTGACTATGACTCATGCCAGAACATAGACTTCCTGTTTCTACATAGAGCTTAGAAGGATTCAGCTACTCTGTTTTTAATTACATAATGTCAGGTTATGGACGTAATGCATGTTCACTGCATTCAAAGCGTTGTCGTCTATTGAACGCAGGTGAATCTGCATGTTTTCACTGAACCATGTGCATTTCCCCAGACCAATACATTTTATTGGTGACATTTCTCTTGCGGAGATGTGCTGCGTTCTGGAGAGTGAGTGAGCCGCGGACGTCTCTTGAGGCTTAGTGGGCATGGGATTTCTTGAAATCCAATCCACTATGCTCTAACATCAGGACACTACGGATTGTACGCTACACATCCAACCCACATAATTCACTGATCGTGTGGACATACCCTCATAGTCCTTATAGAGAAGAATTATCTGGGTAGAAAGGCCAAAGGAGCAAGTGTAAGTACACAGTGCTATATTATATGATGATTGCAATATGTTAAGAGGATACAAATTTTGATGAAGGAGTGCTTCTTTAAGGCCAGAGTCAAATTTAACGTGTGAAAGATCGGTAGCTTTCTCTCGGCCGAGAGTCACCCAAATGTTCTCCGTATGGTCATCCGTATGTAATGCGATTGCAATGCGATGATGAGATTTCCTTGCATCTATTCGTATGCCATGAGTATGGCTTTACATTTTTCATTGCTTTGAATTTGATTTTGATTTGAATTTTGAATTTAATGGTTCAATTGGGCTGAAATGAGGAAAATGTGGGCGTATTTCTCGCAAGTCACACTGATGCTCCGTGTGGTGTCCGATTTTGTCTCGCACCCATAGGCTTGCATTGGCGAGACTCAGCCGATATACACGTAAAATCACAGCATGCTGCAATTTCACTCACACGTATAATACACCCAAGAAAAAAAATGGTGATGTGAGCTTCCCCATAGATTAACACTGGTCCGAGTGCTATGCGATGTTTTCTCGCATAGCACTGGTCCTTATTATGGGCTAGTGTGACTCCGGCCTAAAAGGGGACCTCCAGGTTAGGGCAAAGTTTTGGCAAGCAGTTTAGCTTGACATATCCTAACAGTGAGATATGCACTGTTACTATTTGTCTCCGATTGCGATTTCGGGTGGTCATCACATAACTGCATGTTTGTGATTTATGTCATTGTTGTTAAGTGCCAACTAGATCCTCTTCTTGTTAATCTCAAAGAGCAGGAAGATAATTTGAATACTTAAGCCACATGAGAACCCATCAAACAGGCATGCAAAAGTAGAGCTGAATCCTAACAGTGTGTATGTCTCACTCAGAAAGGATTCCATAAGATCACTGGCGGACACAGACAGGGTCCTCTGTGCAAGAACAATATATAGGCCCCTTGCAGTGTAATAGCACATCATAATGCACAATTCCACCTGCTTTGGAAGTATAAATGGGCCCCTTTAGCTCTTGGGCCCCTGTGCGGCTACACAGGTTGCAACAATGATATGCCAGCCCCTTTACTGCTTTCCAAAATTTCTTCTCAGCCTGGGAAGCTGCTTTAAAAAGACTTTATCACTTATATTATTTTGCTATTTAATACCAGTTATGCTTCCTTTTTTGTTATTTTTTTTTATTTTACGATTGTAGATTTTTTGTTCATACTTATAGTGGCTGCCATATTGATCGAGCTGCTACTGATAGCACTTAAAGTGATGTTTTACAGCCGCCACATGTTCAATAGGACTCAATATAGTCTGAAGATTACGTTGTGGGCATGCTCTGTGATCTGTGCAGATGTTACTTAGCAGGGCGGGAAGGATGTGAACTACGACCTTTACTCATTATGATTGTTGGGGCGACCTGTGATCCTTTCTGTAATGATAATGAGAGGACTGCTTCAAGCTATTTTCTACAGAACAGGAAATATCAGTGTTGTGGTTTTACAGCATTTTTCCCAATTTAGTAATGTGCAGCATTTTTTTACAATTTAGTAATTTGCTGCAAAGGACAAATGTAATACCACAGAGAAGCAGATTTCATGGAAGTCCCCTGTGTGGTTCACATCTGACTGGTTAATAAAGTATGTTGTGTTTTGTGACAGCTACTAAATGTCATGAGGTTTTGTTGCAAGTTTTATTACAGTATATTGATTTTTTTTGTATTTTTGTTGTAAGTTTTATTATTAAATTCAAAGGGTGATCTAATAGCTAAATCTATATGTAAAAAGAGCAGCAACAATCAGTTTTTATGTACAGAACCCTGATGCAGCTTACCTTTGTTGCCAAAAGAGAAACCTTAAGGCAACCACAGACTTTGCGACACTACAGTGATTATATAGTATTAGCTATCGTCCAGTCTAACAACTAGACAGGGGTGAATGTTCACATTTTAGCTGTGGAATATGTTCATAAAAGACAAATGCATTTGTTTTTACATAAGCTCTCTCCCTTTTTTAATACACTTTGTCCATCACTCAACAAACTTTTTGTTTTCCCTCATTAAAAATATTTCAGGCTGAGCTGAGAGCCAGAAATGCACATTTTCATCACACGTAAATCTTTGCCCTCATAGTGCTTCTTTCACTGAACATAATTCACTGTCATTTGTCTATCCATTCTATTGCAACCTCATCAGCTGTGGACAGGCATCTGGCTCTTTCTTCATGGCTGTCACTCTTGAGACCTTGTGTGAACATATAACTAGACTAGACAACCAGCAACTAGGCTACAAAGGGGGAAGGGATGCTAGATACCACGTGATAAATCAGGCCAGGTGTTACTAGATGATACAAAACTATGTAAAGCAGTTAATACAAGAGAAGATAGTATTCTGCTACAGATGGATCTGGATAAGTTGGAAACTTGGGCTGAAAGGTGGCAGATGAGGTTTAACAATGATAAATGTCAATGTGACAGAAGAAAAATAACACGGCACCACTACCTATACTTCCCCGAAATGCCTACTGCTATGTGCCGCTGCAGGGTCCATAAACACCAAAAACGGACATTCGGGTGCACCATAAGAATTCAAATACGAACATCCAAGCAGAAAAAATAGAAGTGCACTCACCAGTCCTTATGAATTACGAGCCTTTATTGGAAATACATGCAGGTAATTTTAAGGGAGAACTGTTGTGAATTCTGTGGCAGAGCTCCCTCCTGTGGTCACAAGTGGTACTTCGGCTCATTCTCTCTGTGAGCTTCCGTTGGTGGAGGAGAGTGGTACTGCGGCTTCTGAGTTTCCTTCCTCAGGTGATGTGGTGAAGTCGTTAGGTGCTGCTCTATTTAACTCCACCTAGTGCTTTGATCCTGGCCTCCAGTCAATGTTCTAGTATTGGACCTGTTTCCTCCTGGATCGTTCCTGTGGTCTGCTGCTCTGCATAGCTAAGTTTCGCTTTGCTATTTTGTTTGCTGTTTTTTTCTGTCCAGCATGCTTGTTTGTTTTTCTTGCTTGCTGGAAGCTCTGGGACGCAGAGGGTGTACCTCCGTGCCGTTAGTTCGGTACGGAGGGTCTTTTTGCCCCCTTTGCGTGGTTGTTTGTAGGGTTTTGTGTTGACCGCAAAGTTACCTTTCCTATCCTCGCTCTGTTCAGAAAGTCGGGCCTCACTTTGCTAAATCTATTTAATCTCTATGTTTGTCTTTTCATCTTAACTCACAGTCATTATATGTGGGGCTGCCTTTTCCTTTGGGGTATTTCTCTGAGGCAAGGTAGGCTTATTTTCTATCTTCAGGCTAGCTAGTTTCTCAGGCTGTGCCGAGTTGCATAGGGAGCGTTAGGCGCAATCCACGGCTGCCTCTAGTGTGGTTGGAGAGGATTAGGGATTGCGGTCAGCAGAGTTCCCACGTCTCAGAGCTCGTTCTATGTTTTTGGGTTATAGTCAGGTCACTGTATGTGCTCTGACTTCTATGTCCATTGTGGTACTGAATTACCTTATCATAACAGAGAACGTGGAAGGAACGGACGACGGCCGTTTCGTCGTCCGTTTTGTGCTGCTGCACTTCTCCGGGTCCCGTAGAAGTGCAGCAGCATGAAACGGCCATCGTCCGTTCCTTCCACGTTCTCCCTTAAAATTACCTGCATGTATTTCCAATAAAGGCTCGTAATTCATAAGGACTGGTGAGCGCACTTCTATTTTTTCTGCTTGGATGTTCGTAACAATGATAAATGTAAGGTTATACACATGGGAAGAAGGAATCAATATCACCATTACACACTGAACGGGAAACCACTGGGTAAATCTGACAGGGAGAAGGACTTGGGGATCCTAGTTAATGATAAACTTACCTGGAGCAGCCAGTGCCAGGCAGCAGCTGCCAAGGCAAACAGGATCATGGGGTGCATTAAAAGAGGTCTGGATACACATGATGAGAGCATTATACTGCCTCTGTACAAATCCCTAGTTAGACCGCACATGGAGTACTGTGTCCAGTTTTGGGCACCGGTGCTCAGGAAGGATATAATGGAACTAGAAAGAGTACAAAGTAGGGCAACAAAATTAATAAAGGGGATGGGAGAACTACAATACCCAGATAGATTAGCGAAATTAGGATTATTTAGTCTAGAAAAAAAGACGACTGAGGGGCGATCTAATAACCATGTATAAGTGTATAAGGGGACAATACAAATATCTCGCTGAGGATCTGTTTATACCAAGGAAGGTGACGGGCACAAGGGGGCATTCTTTGTGTCTGGAGGAGAGAAGGTTTTTCCACCAACATAGAAGAGGATTCTTTACTGTTAGGGCAGTGAGAATCTGGAATTGCTTGCCTGAGGAGGTGGTGATGGCGAACTCAGTCGAGGGGTTCAAGAGAGGCCTGGATGTCTTCCTGGAGCAGAACAATATTGTATCATACAATTATTAGGTTCTGTAGAAGGACGTAGATCTGGGGATTTATTATGATGGAATATAGGCTGAACTGGATGGACAAATGTCTTTTTTCGGCCTTACTAACTATGTTACTATGTTACTATGTTACTTATCATTCTGATGCATATTGATGGGTAATGCGTCTGCCTCGAGGCGTTTCTCCTTGGGTGCTTCATCAGGAGGCTACAGTTGTTTGATAGGAAGTACAGATGCAGGAGGATGGTCAGAAACCCATCAATGTTCATCATTAGTAGCCTAGTTTCTCATTGTCTACAGTAGTCTAGGCTCCCTGTAGACATATAAGCACAGGGTCTGCAGGGCAAATGAGGGCTAGCCACCGCAGAGTGGGGGCTCCAAACATCGTATTTATGGTGCCATCCTTCCCTGGTGGGCAGGGATGGTTTAGTGGACAAGTAAGGCAACCTTGGCCATGTGTGGTAGTAGCACAGCAAAAAAAGAAAAAGGTTCCAGCTTCCAATGATAAAATGCATAATTTTAATCCAACATTGTTAAAATTTGCGCCGGTCGAAACGCGTCGCTCGTCTCACCAGTGCCATGGTGGTGTCCCAGGAGTAATCCTGATTTTAACAATGTTGGATTAAAATTTTGCATTTTATCATTGGAAGCTGGAACCTTTTTCTTATTTTGCTGTGCAACATGCTACGTCTCATCAGGACGGAGTCCTGGGCTTCCAACATCAATCGGTGAGCTGGCTTTTTTGTTTTTCTTTTGCATGTGTGGTAGTACCTGGGATATCTCCTATAGAGCTAATTTAGTCCACTTGTCCCTCCTGCTACCTTTCAACTCATCCCCTTATACTCTGGCATATGTAGGAGGAGACAAAGATAGTGGCTCTCTATTGGAGTACTTGTGACTGTTTCAAGACATGGTTTAAGTACAGCTCTGGCAAAAATTAAGAGACCACCACATCAAATCCCTGTCATGGGCAGCCAAATCTCCAGACCTTAACCCCACGGAAAACCTCTGGAATATAATCAAGAGGATGATGCCATCAAACAAAGAACTGCTTAATTTTTTGCGCCAGAAACAGTGTGAAAGACTGGTGGAAAGCATGCCAAGACGCATGAAGGCTGTGATCAAAAATCATGGTTATTCCACAAAATATTGATTTCTGAACTCTTCCTGAGTTAAAACATTAGTATTGTTGTTTCTAAATGATTATGAACTTGTTTTCTTTGCATTATTTGAGGTCTGAAGACACTGTTTGTTTTTTATTTTGGCCATTTTTCTTTGTCAGAAAAAAATACCAAATTTATTGCTTGGAAATCCGTAGACATGTTGTCAGACGTTTAAAGAATAAAAAAAACAATTTACATTTTACTCAAAAATATACCTATAAAGAGAAAAATCAGACAAACTGAACATTTTGCAGTGGTCTCTTAATTTTTGCCAGAGCTGTATATTCTGAAATTATCTGTATGTCCATCACTGTTTTTGTGCACAGAGGGCTTCCTTAGATATTATCTTAGATTTTCTAATAAACATATGTTTTAAGGGTTAAATGGTCACACTTTTAGTCCCTTATTATTATTTATAGCTTCCTAGCACTTGTGAGACCTTCCTTGAACTTCTCCATTCACTTATACACACTTCTTACGGACAAAACACTTTCTCAGTACTGTGCACAAAGTCTTAGAAATATTGGTGCTAGATATACCCTCAGAAAACAAAAAAATTATTATAACCCTTAACATATAGACAACCTGATCCACCAAATCAAGAACACTCTTTGGTATTTAACTTATAGACATTTATCCCTTACTAGGATGTCCACGTTCCCAAAACAGGAATATGTTTGAGGGTTGTCAGAATGAGAAAACCTTTATTATTAATACTCCATAGAAAAAATACAAAATAAATGAGTTGCATTATATAAAATGCATTTGAAAGACAAATGTGCTGAATTGTTCAACAAAATGTTTTATAGCTTTGAGAATAAAAAAAATGTCAATTTTAATTGAACTACAAAATATTATGATGTTTTTTTTATCACTAATTAGCTGGCAGCATGACGGATATTATTGCTTACATGTGTCTGTGTTTATTATCCAGAAACAAGAGCACAACTTGTTTTATCCTTGTAAACTGCTAGCCCATTCCCAGAGACAAAAATCTAAAGGAATATTAATAAATTAGTGATGAGCGAGTGTACTCGTTGCTCGGGTTTTCCAGAGCACGCTCGGGTGACCTCCGAGTATTTATGACTGTTTGGAGATTTAGATTTCATACCCGCAGCTGAATGATTTACAGCTACTAGACAGCTTGCAGACATGTGGGGATTCTCTAGCAACCAGGCAACCCCCACATGTACTCAGCATGGCTAGTAGCTGCAAATCATTCAGCTGCCGCAATTTAAACTAAATCTCCGAACACTAACAAATACTCAGAGACCACCCGAGCGTGCTCAGGAAAAAACGAGCAACTAGTATACTCGCTCATCACTATTAATAATATTAATAATCTTAAAGGGGTATTGTAGTTTTAGCAAATGTCACTTACCATATTTTTCAGTTTATAAGATACACTTTTTCCCCCAAATTTGGGGGGGAAATGGGGGTGCATCTAATAATGCAAATTTACCTTACCGACTGAGTGGAGCAATGTACCAGGGTCGCTGCTGGAGGAGGCAAGAGTGGAGAATTGCTGCAGGTCGCAGGCTGGGATGAGGGAGTGTCAGGATGTGCAACGTTACGAGTGTTCGGTGGTGTGGGGGCTCTTCTGACATTTTGTGAAAGCCCGGAGCCCCCACACTTCCATGGTTTACTGTGCGGTGGACTCTGGGAAAATGGCTGCCGGAGGCGGGGCATGCATAGATGGAGATCTCGGCACCAAGATCTCCATCTGAGAAGTACTCAGCCATGTTATTTGCGAGCGAGACCCTATACTGTCCATTTGAAAAACATCATTGTGAAGAAGACCTAAATGGGAAAAATTACACAATTAGAGTAATAATAATAACATAATACATGTTTTAATGTTATATAATTAGTCAATATCAACCAATATGAAGACCTCTGCTTGCTTCTTTGGAAACTTTCTCAACATGACTGTAAAAGTGTGACAGGAGACGTAATATGCTTCTCCTCTTAAAGACAATGTCTGCAAGGAGTATATTTAAATATGTGTTGCGATTGCATTTTGTGAACAGTGGGAATCTGTGTAGAATTCTATAGGCACTAAGTGTTAAGGTACCTTCACACTCAGCAACTTTACAATGAGAACGACAACGATCTGTAACGTTGCAGCGTCCTGGATAGCGATCTCGTTGTGTTTGACAGGCAGCAGCGATCTGGATCCCGCTGTGACATCGCTGGTCGGAGCTAGAAGTCCAGAACTTTATTTCATCGTCAGGTCGGCGTGTATCGTCATGTTTGACAGCAAAAGCAACGATGCCAGCAATGTTTTACATGGAGCTGGATCGCTCCTGCATCGTTCTGGAGCTGCTGTGTTTGACGTCTCTACAGCGACCTAAACAACGACGCTCCAGCGATCGGCTCGCTGTCTATATCGCTGCAGCGTCGCCTGAGTGTGACGGTACCTTTAGTGTTAATGTAATGTATTTATCAGTAATCTATAGTCTTGTTAAGTACTGATGCTGCTGTGTAAATACTGTAAAGGTAATGCCTATTGTGAGTAACATGCACTCAGCTCAGGTTTATTTAAAGTATAGGACATAGTTTTAAGTTTAGGACTAGCACAGATTAGACAGTAGAAGGTGTGTAATACACATAGTGCATACTGTTATAAGATAGGGACTGTAATTAGTAGGTGAAAGGTTAAGTGTGCCCAGCAACCTATTGCTGGGGCAGACAGAATAAAGAGACAGATAATAATTTCTCCATCCAAAAGTGGGAGGGGTTAGAGCAAGTAAAAGGCAACCACTTTCTGGTTTTAGTTAGCTAGTGAAATAGTTCATTGGTGAAAGTTGCTAATGGGAGTTCAAAGTGCAGTGGGCTAGCAGAAGGAAGTACAAGTTGTGCTGAGTGGTATGATGTCTTACAAAACTCCCTGAGGATATTCCTGCAACATGTGGAGCTCAAGGCTTGAATTGGTGGCTGCTGTCCCCAAAATTGCATGATACAATCTGATTCACTTCAACTGTCAAGTAAACTTTCAAAGGCTGAAACTAACCAGTTGTCCTCTGAGTTGTGTGCAGTAGTGATGGGTGAAACCGTGGCGGTCCGGGTACAGTGGGTAGCACCAAACATCTAAAAAAAATTTCAGGTTGGGTATCAGAACAGTGCCCAAACCCAATCCCAGACCCCATTCAATGCAATGGAAAACAACGCTGCTAGCAGTGTTTTTTTGTCTCACCGCAAGTGCAAAACCGCAAGTGCCGCACATGTCCGCAAATAGACATCACTACCTGTCCCTGCACCTTGCTAGTTCGTCCCTAACCATCCCTCCCTGACCTAAAACTACACTATAAAGCTTTACAAAAACAATTTATTAACTGACATATTCCTATGATAATGAGGGCTCCAGGCTACGGCGTAGACTGGGGCGGGCAGTCTCCGAGTTTCCATTCTCTCGCTGTGCACACCCTCAGTCCCTGCCTCACTGCCTCACTGCCTGTGCACAGACATCCCTCCACCGGACCCCGGTAATCACCATTTGCAGTAGCATACCGGCAGAGGTGTATGTCGGTTTTCTGGCACCCGGGGAAAGAATTCATTTTGGCACCCCCCCCCCAGCACACATGCGATTTGCACACTTGTACCAACGAGATTCTCTTCCTAATACTCTCAATGTTCAGTGAAAAACAGAGAAGCAGAAGAAAAGCTCGTTGTCGCAGGACCATAAGTGTGAAAGTCGCATGTGAGTGAAGTGTCCATGTGACAACTACTGGAACCTGCAGAGCTGAATCCTGACATCTCAGGCTTCTGAATTCTCACAACTAATGTACTGCACACTTTTAGGATTCTCCCTTGCCAGTGGACAGTCATGTCAGCACAAGCATGTGATTTGTATATTTCTGACTACATTCCGACTAGACGTTCCCGGCCTCACTCAGTTCATTTTCATAGAACGAGGCCACACATGTCGAGTTAGCACGTGACCGCATGTATGTAATTCGCCAGCATGAGAGAATCCTAACAGCATGCAGTGTGCACTGTGAGAAGTCAGAAGTCTGCAGTCACAAAGAATGAGTGCAGACTTATCACAAACCTGGACATCCCCTTTAATGCTCCTAACATAAATAAAACATGAGAGTTAGTTAGTATCACAAATAACATTTACATCCAGGTACCTGATAGATGACGTCGCCTCTGGAGCCGTTCTCCTTCTTTTCTTCATCTTGTCCAGACCCCATAATGAGTTTTCTCATCCATAGCCGTCTCTGCAGACCTCCATCTTCTCCGCTCTTTTGCAGAAAATCTCCACATGATGCCCTTAAAGATACAAGTGTCTCCTAAATGAAAAACTGCCCTTCACTATATTGTATGCACAAAACATGACCCCCACACTGTCCCTCCTATGGTACATGCTCTTTACTCTCCTTTCCATACTGGCCCCCTCTTCACACTGTCCACTCACACTGTGTCCCCCCTATAGGGACCAGTATTTATACTGTACTCTCTCATTACACTCCTCCTCCTTGGTGTACTGTCTGCTCCTGGCTGTGCCCTTACACTGTCCCCCATGCTACAAACCCTCTACTCAGATTCTATTCTGTGCCCACTCACTTTTCTCCCCCATACTGTCTCATCACACTATTCCCCTCCCTCCTCATACTGTCTCCTCTCACATCCCTCCTGTTTGCCATACTTTCTCCTCATATATTTACCCCCTCGCTTTCTATACTTCCGGTGCACCTGACTGCCCATACTGTGTCTGCACACATCCCATCACCCTCACTCCCCGTACTCTGTCCACATACATTTTTCACATCGCTACTCATACTGTGCCCGCATACATTCCCCATTCACTCCCCATACTGTCTGCACCCATCCTCCGTACTGTTTCCTCATACATGCCCCCCATTGCCCATACATGCCCCCATTCCCCTGTACTGTTTCCTCATACCTGCCCCCATTGCCTAGTACTGCTTCCTCATACATGCCCCCCATTCCCCAGTACTGTTTCCTCATACATGCCCCCCATGCCACCATACTGTTTCCCCATCTGCCCCTTTGCTCTTCATTTTGTGTCCTCAAATATCCCCCCACATATTAAATCCTCTATCCCCACTCCAATTCTCCCCACACATAACAAATCCCCCTATCCTCACTCAAATTGTCCCCACACACAATAAATCCCTCCAACCTCACTCCAATTGTCCCCACACATAATAAATCCCCTCATCCCCACTCAAACTCACCACACACATAATAAATCCCTCCATCCCCACTCAAATTGTCCCCCCCTCTCATCTTGTATGAATGGCTCAGCTTCCCCCCTCCTCCCATCTTGTATGAATGGCTCAGCTTTCCTCCCCCTTGTAAGAATGGCTCAGCTTCCCCCTTGTATGAATGGCCCAGCTATCCCCCCTTGTATGAATGGTTCAGCTCTCCCCCTTGTATGAATGGCTCAGCTTTCCTCCCCCTTGTATGAATGGCTCAGCTTTCCCCTCTTGTATGAATGGCCCAGATTCCCCCTTTATATGAATGGCTCATCTCTCCCCCTTGTATGAATGGCTCAGCTTTCCTCCCCCTTCTTTAAATGGCTCAGCTTTCCCCCTCTTGTATGAATGGCTCAGCTTTCCTCCTCCTTGTATGAATGGCTCAGCTCTCCCCCTTTGTATGAATGGTTCAGCTTTCCCCCTTGTATGAATGACTCAGCTCTCCCCCTTGTATGAATGGCTCAGCTTCCCCCTTGTATGAATGGCCCAGCTATCCCCCCTTGTATGAATGGTTCAGCTCTCCCCCTTGTATGAATGGCTCAGCTTTCCTCCCCCTTGTATGAATGGCTCAGTTTTCCCCCCTTGTATGAATGGCCCAGCTTCCCCCTTTATATGAATGGCTCATCTCTCCCCCTTGTATGAATGGCTCAGCTTTCCTCCCCCTTCTTTGAATGGCTCAGCTTTCCCCTTCTTGTATGAATGGCTCAGCTTTCCTCCTCCTTGTATGAATGGCTCAGCTCTCCCCCTTTGTATGAATGGTTCAGCTTTCCCCCCTTGTATGAATGACTCAGCTCTTCCCCTTGTATGAATGGCTCAGCTTTCCCCCTTGTATGAATTGCTCAGCTTTTCCCCCCTTGTATGAATGGTTCAGCTTTCCCCCCCTTGTATGAATGACTCAGCTCTCCCCCTTGTATGAATGGCTCAGCTTTCCCCCTTGTATGAATTGCTCAGCTTTTCCCCCCTTGTATGAATGGTTCAGCTTTCCTCCCCTTGTATGAATGGCTCAGCTCTCCCCCTTGTATGAATGGCTCAGTTTCCACCCCCTTGCATGAATGACTCTGCTCTCCCCCTTGTATGAATGGCTCAGCTTTCCCCCTTGTATGAATTGCTCAGCTTTTCCCCCCTTGTATGAATGGTTCAGCTTTCCTCCCCTTGTATGAATGGCTCAGCTCTCCCCCTTGTATGAATGGCTCAGTTTCCACCCCCTTGCATGAATGACTCAGTTTCCTCCCCATAGTATGAATGGCCCAGCTTTTTTCCCCCCCTTGTATGAATGGCTCAGTTTCCTCCCCCTTGTCTGAATGGCTCTGCTCTCCCCCTTGTATGAATGGCTCAGCTTTCCCCCCCTTGTATGAATGGTTCAGCTTTCCTCCCCTTGTATGAATGGCTCAGCTCTCCCCCTTGTATGAATGGCTCTGCTTTCCTCCCCCTTGTATGAATAGCTCAGCTATCCCATCCTTGTATAAATGGCTCAGTTTCCTCCCCCTTGTATGAATGGCTCAGTTTCCTCCCCATAGTATGAATGGCCCAGCTTTTTTCCCCACCTTGTATGAATGGCTCAGTTTCCTCCCCCTTGTCTGAATGGCTCTGCTCTCCCCCTTGTATGAATGGCTCAGCTTTCCCCGGCTCATGCTCCCATCTTGCATGCATGGCTAGCTCCCCCATCCTTCATCCTCCCCCCATTCTCCCTGGCTGTCATACTCACCTTTCCACAATGCGCCGAACCTAGGTCTGTCCTTGCACGGCAGCTACTTCCTGTGTGAACTTTCCCCCCTTGTGTGAATGGCTCAGCTTTCCTCTCCCCTTGTATGAATGGCTCAGCTCTCCCCCCTTGTATGAATGGCTCAGCTTTCCTCTCCCTTGTATGAATGGCTCAGCTTTCCTCCCCTTGTATGAATGGCTCAGCTTTCCTCCCCCTTGTATGAATGGCCCAGCTTTCCCCCGCTTGTATGAATGGCTCAGTTTCCTCCTCCTTGTATGAATGGCTCAGCTCTACCCCCTTGTATGAATGGCTCAGTTTCCTCCCCCTTGCATGAAAGGCTCAGTTTGCTCCCCCTTGTATGAATGGCTCAGTTTCCTCCCATTGTAAGAATGGCCAAGCTTTTGTCCCCCTTGTATGAATGGCTCAGTTTCCTCCCCCTTGTATGAATGGCTCAGCTCTCCCCCTTGTATGAATGGCTCAGCTTTCCCCAGCTCCTGCTCCCATCTTGCACGCATGGCTCGCTCCCCCATCTTTCATCCTCCCCCCCGTCCTCCCTGGCTGTCATACTCACCTTTCCAAAACGCGCCGAACCCAGCTCTGTCCTGGCGCAGCAGCTTCTTCCTGGGTGAGTGGTTACATGGTACCGCTCATTAAGGTGATGAATATGCATCCATATTCATCACCTTAATGAGCGGTACCACGTGACTGCTCATTCAGGACAAGCTGCAGGCGCTGAGACCAGGCATCGCTGGAGTAGGTGAGTATGACGTCCTCAAGCAGGGGGTTCTGAGGTGGGAGGCGGGCGGGCGCAAGTGGAGAGGAGACCCCAGACTTAAATTTAAAAAAAAAAAAGAACAGAAGAACAGAACAAAAAGCTTGCTCAGGTGCCGCCCCCCGCATCGTCCCGCCCTAGGCACGTGCCCTCAAGTGCCTAGTGGCAAATGCAGCCCTGATTAAACCCCTTTCCGACATCGGACGTAATAGTACTCTAATGTCCGACTTCCTCCCTTTGATGTGGGCTTCGACGGTGAACCCACATCTTTCCCTGCACATGACGGCTGTTTTGAACATGGCAGCTGACATGTGCCCACAACAGCTCTTACAGCGGCATTTAACATGCACTTCTGGCAATCATGCAAGAAATCTGCCCATCTCATGTGATCGTGGGTCACAGGTGTGTTGGCATGACAACCAGAGGTCTCTTGGAGACCTCTATGGTTATCACTGCCGGTTTGATGTGAGCAAGTGAGTAATACAGCTAAATACAGGCGAACTGATCATCGCCTCTATGTAGCTGAGCTGATCGAGTTATGGCAGCTTCTAGTCTCCCATGAGGACTATTGAAGCAGGCCAAAAGTAAAAAAAAAAAAAGTAAAAAAAAAAGATCAAATCACCCCCCTTTTGCCCCATTCAAAATAAAACAATAAAAAAAATCAAACATGCACATATTTGGTATTACTGCGTTCAGAATCACCTGATCTATCAATAAAAAAAGGATTAACCTGATCGCTAAGCGGCATAGCGAGAAAAAAGTCAAAACGCCAGAATTACGTTTTTTGGTCGCCGCGACATTGCATTAAAATGCAATAACAGGCGATCAAAAGATTGTACCTGCACCAAAATGGTATCACCAAAAATAAGCCCTCACCCAACCTGAGATCATGAAAAATGGAGACGCTAAAGATATCAGAGTCCAGAGTAAAGAGAAAAAAATGCAATCGCACAGCCGCTATACGCTAGACCCTTACTGCTCCAGGGGCAAAAAAATGCACTGTTTAAGCCTTTTTGTCAGAAAACAAACTAAACAAAAAAACCGCTGAAAAGATTATACCTTGGTGCTGCTTAAGAAAAACAGATCCAATATGATACATAAGAAGAGACTGAAAGCGCACTCACCGGTATTTGAACAATCAAAGCGGTTTATTCACATGAGATCATGCGGTGCAGGGAGGGTATGTGAATACAAAGAGGATGACAGCTGTTTCGTGATAGGTGAGCACTTCAACAGATCCAATGGCGAGTGAAGAGAGAGAGGGCCTTTTAACTAAATAGTCTTCCGGTCCCTCCCATTATTCACTTCGTCATAATGAACAATTAGTCACTATCCGGAGGAAAAAAGGGGGAGTGAAACAGTGAAAAGTTAAAATACAAAAATAAAGATATCAGAATATCGCACATTTTATTTTATTTTAACGAAGTTTGGACTTTCTTTTCACCACTTCGAAAAGAACCTTGACATGTTTGGTGTCTATGAACTCGAAATAACCTGGAAAATCATAATTGAAGGTCAATTTTAGCATTTAGTGAATCTATTAAAAAATCCAAACAAACAAATGTGGAATTGCACTTTTTTTGCAATTTCACCGCACTTGGAATTTTTTTCTCATTTTCTAATACAGGACATGGTAAAAACAATGGTGTCGTTCAAAAGTACAACTTGGCCCGCAAAAAACAAGCCCTCTCACAGCCATATTGACAGAAAAATAAAAACATTATGGCTCTGGGAAGAAGGGGAGCGAAAAACGAAAACGCAAAAACGAAAATACCTCCGGTGGTTAAGGGGTTAAATAAATAATTGAAAATATATGGCATGGGGTCCCCCATTTTTCACAACCAGCCAAACAAAAGCCAACAGCTGGGGGGTTGTATTCTCATACCAGCATGGATAATGGCCCACAAAGCTTAAAAATAGCATCCTGCAGATGCCCCAGAAAAGAAGCACCTGTTAGATGCACCAATTCCGATTCTTTGCCTGGCTCTTCCCAATTGCCCTTCTGTTGTGGTATATAGGACAATGGTTATGTGGTAGATGTCGACTGACATCAAGCCCACAGGTTACTAATGGAGAGGCATCTAATAGACACCCACATTACTAACCCCATAGTTAGAGTGTAAAAAAGACACAGTTGTCATGATTAAGGGAGCTTAGTCTCCAGAAAAGCGTTGAGATTCTTACCCATATGGTTCGTGCTGAAGTCTGTATCCTCCATGTTTATAGTTTGTGAATAAAGAAATTTCTTTTTTACGGATTCGGTGAAGCTGGACATTCCTTTTTTTTTTTTTTATTCTACACGGCTGGACACAGCGGGTCCGTGCTCCCGAAGTTTGGCTTATGCATCACGGGTGAGCTGGCTTATTTTTCCTCTTAAAAAAGACACTGCCAAAAAAAAAAAATCCTTTAATTGAAATAATGACACAGACTCCTTTATTTGAAATAAAAATAAAAAAGCAGTTATGTTCACCTTTAAAACAGGAAATATTAAACATCCATTTTACTATATCAATAGTAAAAGAATAAAAACTGAAAATGTAGGCCCCTTAAAAAATAGTGAGGAAAGAATGGTTGTAGATGACGAGGAAAAAGCTAACATATTAAACACCTTCTTCTCCACGGTATTCACGGTGGAAAATGAAATGCTAGGTGAAATCCCAAGAAACAATGAAAACCCTATATTAAGGGTCACCAATCTAACCCAAGAAGAGGTGCGAAACCGGCTAAATAAGATTAAAATAGATAAATCTCCGGGTCCGGATGGCATACACCCACGAGTACTAAGAGAACTAAGTAATGTAATAGATAAACCATTATTTCTTATTTTTAGTGACTCTATAGCGACAGGGTCTGTTCCGCAGGACTGGCGCATAGCAAATGTGGTGCCAATATTCAAAAAGGGCTCTAAAAGTGAACCTGGAAATTATAGGCCAGTAAGTCTAACCTCTATTGTTGGTAAAATATTTGAAGGGTTTCTGAGGGATGTTATTCTGGATTATCTCAATGAGAATAACTGTTTAACTCCATATCAGCATGGGTTTATGAGAAATCGCTCCTGTCAAACCAATCTAATCAGTTTTTATGAAGAGGTAAGCTATAGGCTGGACCACGGTGAGTCATTGGACGTGGTATATCTCGATTTTTCCAAAGCGTTTGATACCGTGCCGCACAAGAGGTTGGTACACAAAATGAGAATGCTTGGTCTGGGGGAAAATGTGTGTAAATGGGTTAGTAACTGGCTTAGTGATAGAAAGCAGAGGGTGGTTATAAATGGTATAGTCTCTAACTGGGTCGCTGTGACCAGTGGGGTACCGCAGGGGTCAGTATTGGGACCTGTTCTCTTCAACATATTCATTAATGATCTGGTAGAAGGTTTACACAGTAAAATATCGATATTTGCAGATGATACAAAACTATGTAAAGCAGTTAATACAAGAGAAGATAGTATTCTGCTACAGATGGATCTGGATAAGTTGGAAACTTGGGCTGAAAGGTGGCAGATGAGGTTTAACAATGATAAATGTAAGGTTATACACATGGGAAGAGGGAATCAATATCACCATTACACACTGAACGGGAAACCACTGGGTAAATCTGACAGGGAGAAGGACTTGGGGATCCTAGTTAATGATAAACTTACCTGGAGCAGCCAGTGCCAGGCAGCAGCTGCCAAGGCAAACAGGATCATGGGGTGCATTAAAAGAGGTCTGGATACACATGATGAGAGCATTATACTACCTCTGTACAAATCCCTAGTTAGACCGCACATGGAGTACTGTGTCCAGTTTTGGGCACCGGTGCTCAGGAAGGATATAATGGAACTAGAGAGAGTACAAAGGAGGGCAACAAAATTAATAAAGGGGATGGGAGAACTACAATACCCAGATAGATTAGCGAAATTAGGATTATTTAGTCTAGAAAAAAGACGACTGAGGGGCGATCTAATAACCATGTATAAGTATATAAGGGGACAATACAAATATCTCGCTGAGGATCTGTTTATACCAAGGAAGGTGACGGGCACAAGGGGGCATTCTTTGCGTCTGGAGGAGAGAAGGTTTTTCCACCAACATAGAAGAGGATTCTTTACTGTTAGGGCAGTGAGAATCTGGAATTGCTTGCCTGAGGAGGTGGTGATGGCGAACTCAGTCGAGGGGTTCAAGAGAGGCCTGGATGTCTTCCTGGAGCAGAACAATATTGTATCATACAATTATTAGGTTCTGTAGAAGGACGTAGATCTGGGTATTTATTATGATGGAATATAGGCTGAACTGGATGGACAAATGTCTTTTTTCGGCCTTACTAACTATGTTACTATGTTACTATGTTACTCCTCTTTACACCTAATCCACCGATGCCCATGTCCCCTGGAAAAGAAGAAAAATAATAAACAACCATTTCCCTCACCTGTCCGATATGAAGACAATCCATACCGTCCCCTTACCAGTCTGAGAGTACAATCCCCCAGCTATTTGCTTTACTTTGGCTGGTTGTGAAAAATGGGGGAGACCCCATGCTGTTTTTTAAATTACTTATTTAAATAATTTTAAAAAATGGCGTGATACCCCTCTATTCTTGACCAGCCATGTTAAAGCTGACAGCTGAGGGTTGCAGCCCGAACAGGGTTGCAGCCCAAAGCACCCAATGTTTCGTATGCCAAACCCGAACAGTAACATGGACTTCCTGGAGAGATCCATCTTCAGGGTCCATGCACAAACACTAGGTGTCCAGTTCAGACCCCGAACTTTACTGTTTGGGTTCGCCCATCTCTACTGTGCAGTTATTCCTGAGTATGCAAAACTGAAGACAGTGGATGCCTACAGCCGGAAAGTGTGTGTAATGCTTCTTACACGAGAGAGCACACTGGGACTGGGACACGATTTATTTGTAATGTACCAAGGCGTCATGGAGCAGCAGCTCAACTATCGCTACCGTCCTGGGCACTATACACGTCCATAGTTGCATACACGTGTAAGTTCTACATGTGGAGTGTTCAGCTTCCTATGCTATGATATTTTCTTCGGCATTGCCAAGTACAGAAATAGATAGCAGAATAAAATGAAATTAAACAATTTTGAAGATCATTTATGCACAATGGGTGAAGTAATTTGCCTTTTCATGCTTAGGCATTTTTAATATAGCAATCTACTCAGGCTGAAACAAATGTGTCCCTCTAGAGATATATTCTTTTCAAGAAGACATATTAGGTGTTGCGTGACTATATATTTCCTTAATTTGTCCTCCTCTCTTTTCTGAAATGCATTTACTTTGTTCAGCCAAAAGATGCTTTCTTTTGTGCTGTTTCAGCTCCTTTGTAGTTAATGTAGCTGAGAAGAGTCAAGCTTATTCTTTCTGCTTCATATATCATCAGCAATGGTGGCGAGAAAAGCAGAAATGATTATCAATAGGAGGATGATTATATTTGGTAATGATGTATGGAAAGAAAAAAATATGTTTATAGGATAATACAGTAATGCTGCCATTGTATAGAATGTACCAAATATTTCCATTGGAAAAGTGAAAATACTGTATATATATTGAGGATGGATAGACAGAGAGTTGCAAAGATAGATAGATAGATACCGTAGATAGATAGATAGATAGATAGATAGATCATTGATAGATAAATAAAGGTTAGATAGATTGATTGATAGATAGATAGATAGATAGATAGATAGATAGATAGATAGATAGATAGATCACAGATAAATAGAGATTAGATAGATCTGGGGTGGGAATCCTTTTTCTACCAAGGGCCATTTGGATATTTATACCATCCTTTGGGGGCCATACAAACTCCTCCCACAAAGTGCAGTGCCTTGCGAAAGTATTCGGCCCCATGGAACTTTTCAACCTTTTCCCACATATCATGCTTCAAACATAATGATACCAAATGTAAATTTTTGGTGAAGAATCAACAAGTGGAACACAATTGTCAAGTTGAACGAAATTTATTGCTTATTTGAAATTTTTGTGGAAATTCAAAAACTGAAAAGTGGAGCGTGCAATATTATTCGGCCCCTTTAACTTAATACTTTGTTGCGCCACCTTCTGCTGCGATTACAGCTGCAAGTCACTTGGGGTATGTCTCTATCAGTTTTGTACATCGAGAGAATGAAATTCTTGCCCATTCATCCTTGACAAATAGAGCGAGCTCAGTGAGGTTTGCTGGAGATCATTTTCACCCAGCAGTTTTCAGCTCTTTCCACAGATTCTCGATTGGATTGAGGTCTGGACTTTGACTTGGCCATTCTAACACCTGGATACGTTTATTTGTGAACCATTCCATTGTAGATTTTGCTTTATGTTTGGGATCATTGTCTTGTTAGAAGACAAATCTCCGTCCCAGTCTCACGTCTTTTGTTGCCAAAAAGTTCGATTTTAGTTTCATCTGACCAAAGCACCTTCTTCCACATGTTTGGTGTGTCTCTCAGGTGGCTTGTTGCAAACTTTAAACAACACTTTTTATGGATATCTTTGAGAAATCGCTTTCTTCTTGCCACTCTTCCATAAAGGCCAGATTTGTGCAGTGTACGACTGATTGTTGTCCTATGGACAGACTGTCCCACCTCAGCTGTAGGTCTCTGCAGTTCATCCAGAGTGATCATGGGCATCTTGGCTGCATCTCTGATCAGTCTTCTCCTTGTTTGAGATGAAAGTTTAGAGGGACGTCCGGGTCTTGGTAGATTTGCAGTGGTATGATACTCCTTCCATTTCAATATGATCGCTTGCACAGTTCTCCTTGCGATGTTTAAAGATTTGGAAATCATTTGGTATCCAAATCCAGCTTTAAACTTCTCCACAACAGTATCACGGACCTGCCTGTTGTGTTCCTTGGTCTTCATGATGCTCTCTGTGCTTCAAACATAATCCTGAGACTATAACAGAGCAGGTCAAGGAGACTTGATTACACACAGGTGGATTATATTTATCATCATTAGGCATTTAGCACAACATTGGATCATTCAGAGATCCACAATGAACTTCTGGAGTGAGTTTGCAGCACTGAAAATAAAGGGGCCGAATAATATCGCACGCCCCACGTTTCAGTTTTTGAATTTCTACAAAAATTTAAAACAACCAATAAATTTTGTTCAACTTCACAATTATGTTCCACTTGTTGTTGATTCTTCACCAAAAATTTACATTTGGTATCATTATGTTTGAAGCATGATATGTGGGAAAAGGTTGAAAAGTTCCATGGGGCCGAATACTTTTGCAAAGCACTGTACACCCTGACTTTGGCACTGGTGTCACAATTAGTGTTGAGCATTCCGATACCGCAAGTATCGGGTATCGGCCGATACTTGCGGTATCGGAATTCCGATACCGAGATCCGCGACGTCATTCTCATTCACAAAACTCCTAATTCTAGGAATTAAGGACCTGCGAATGGCGGCACGTGACCAATCAGAAGCCGCAACGTAATTCGCAGGTCCTGAAGGCGCTCATTTTAAACAAAGAAGCCGGCCGGTTACCAGCGTGATGTCAAGGGGCCGCCGGAGAGGTGAGCATATCAATATTTTTTATTTTAATTCTTTATTTTACACATCGCTATGGATCCCAGGGCCTGAAGGAGAGTTTCCTCTCCTTCAGACCCTGGGAACCATGAGAATACCTTCCAATACTTGATGTCCCATTGACTTGTATTGGTATCGGATATCGGTATCGGCGATATCCGATATTTTTCGGGTATCGGCCGATACTATCCGATACCGATACTTTCAAGTATCGGACGGTATCGCTCAACACTAGTCACAATGTAATCTTTCATTGAATGCCCTTCAGTGTTCAGTAGTGGACACTGCGTGTGTTCTAACAAAGCAAGAAGAAATGAATGAGCTTGTGGCAATCAAAATACAGCTCCCTGCCCAAGAATGCGGTCCCTGAGAATCTGCTTGGGGGCCTGATAAAAGGTCATTGAGGGCTGTAAATACCCCTAGGTCCTTGGGTTCCCCACCCCTGGGATAGGAAATGACCTCAAAAAGCCTCAATTAGAGATATTTTAAAGTAAGACAAAAATGCGATTGAAAGAAACTCAGGCAGTTCTCCATTTCAGTCTTTTAATAACTAAGAGTTTCATAATGATGCATTTTAATCTTGAGGCTCAAAGATCAGGGGTATTAATATGGAAAGAAAATAATAAAAGCGAGAGAGAAGGATTTAAGGAAGGAAGGAAATTATTAAAAATAAGGAAAGAAAGAAAAAAGAGAGAAAAAGATTATAAGAAAGATAAAGAAATTATAAGAAAGATAGAAGAAAGGGAAAGAAACTAGTAAGAAAAAAAGAAATAATTTAAAAAAAGTATGAAGAATATTCTGGACATTTTATGGCTGTGTTTCATAATCCTCTTTTTAATGAGGCATGCTGCAGTACTCACTCTGGACTAAAGTTCAAAATAGCAGAGTTAAAAAAGAAAAGGGCAAAAAAAAAAAATCAACATTTTACCTAAAATGTTAAGTGCGTTCAGCAAGTTATAAAACTCGAGAAGTGTGAAAAATGTCAATCATCTCTAGGCAAATTTAGCCTTGCACCTATTGTGAAATGAAATTGTATTGATGCTGAGAAGCTGATCTAAGAAAAGTTTGGAGAATGAAATTGCTACAAGTTATCGATGCATCAGATCTCGCACGGCGTTATATAATGTGAACTGTGGAGCATTAGACTGGATCTTAGGTATTTAGAAAGAAGGCAGTCAAAGGAAGGAACAGGGAAGATAGTAAGTAGGGAGGGAAGAAAGTAAGAACGAAGAAAGAAAGGTTGAAATAAAAGCAGGAGAAGGAAGATAAAAATATTAAAACTATTAAAAATTAAAAAATTAAAATATTTTGTAATAATAAATTCTGATGTCTGATTTTCAAAGTATCACAATAGTCCAGAAATGATGAATTCTGTTCATGAGCTAAGATCAGGAGCAAAGGAAGGCAGGCAGGAAGGAAGAGAAGAGGACAGGAAGGAAGGGAGGTGGGGTTAGACCTCTTTCACACTTCCGTCTTTCAGCTGCCATCACAATCCGTTGATTTTTTAGAATGCTGAATCCTGCATTTTCTCATAGACTTGTATTAGTGACTGATTGTGATGGATGGCCATCCGTTTCATCCGTCGTGCACTGGATCCTGCGTAAAAAAATGGTCTGTCAGGCAGACAAAACGTTCAGAGGAACGTTTTTTCTGCACGACGGAAAATTGGTCAGGGACACATCCTGTGCTGCCCGTCACTGGCTACAATGAAAGCCTATGGGTGCAGGATGCGTCGCTGACTGTGAAAAGCAGGAATCCAGCGATGGGTCCCGTCTTTTCAAACTGAGCATGCATGGAAGAATTTCCCATCAGGGAAATTTTCTCTCGCTCACTCTCTTTTTCTTATTACTATTGATGCTGCCTATGCAGCATCAATAGTAACAAGATATAATGTTAAAAATAATTAAAAAAATAAAACATTGCAATATTCTTACCTACCGACATCCCGCGCAGCGTCACCGATGCTCCCAGCAGCCAGCGTTCCTAGTAATACATTGCAAAATCTCGTGAGAACCTCGCGAGATTTCGCAATGTATTACTAGGAACACTAGTTGCCGGAAGCATCGCTGCGTGGGATGCCGGTAGGTGAGAATACTGCAATTTTTAATTTTTTTAACCGGGTTTGTGTTGTGTATGCGTTTTCGCAGCGGAAAACCGCTGCAAAGACGCATACACAACAGGTATTCCACAATCTGCACAGGATCCGTCATTTCAATGTCTTGACGGATAATGTGCAGATTTGGAAGACGGAAGTGGAAAGAAGCCTTAGAGGATGGGCAAAACAAAGGAAAGTAGATAACAGAAGGTAGGAAGAAGGGGAAGAAAAGAAGGCAGGATAAGTAAAGAAAAAATCAGGGCAGGAAGTTAGTAAGAGTAAGGAACAGAGGAAAGAAAGTAGAAAGAAGGTAAAGGAAAGAAGAAAAAAGAGAGGAAAAGAAGGAAGGATAGAAAGAAGAAGCGTGAAAACAAGCTGAAACGAAAGAGAGGGTAATCAAAGACATTTTTAATCTATGATGAATGCTGTCAGCTTATTTTATAATGAGGCATAAGAATTAAATGTGAATATGTAATACTCAGAACTTAAGTTCACAAAAACAGAGCAAAAAAGTAGTGAAAAAAGAAAAGCAACATCTAAGGTAACACGTCAGACGCATTCTGTGAGTGATGGAACTCTAAAACATGTCAATAATTTCTGAGCAAATTTAGACTTACACCTATTGTGAAATGAAATCGAATCGGTGCTGAGGATCTGGTCTAGGAAAGATTCGATAATGAAAGTGCTACAAGTTATCGATGCGACAGACGCTGCATGGCTCCATCTAGTATCATCTATTAGACTGGATGTGCAATTAGCAGAGATGACGAGGAAGACTAGGAGATGCATTCAGCAGTAATAGAGTTATGAGTGACATTGACGCCACATTCAGTCTCACCGTCGAGGGTCCGATTACTAATGTTTTAAAAGCTTGCTAAAAATAGATGTTAATATTATATCAGTGTGTTAATGTCTGTCTATTCGCTGTGTTACATCATTGCCATTTTAACAATGGCACAGTACACTTTTCATCATGGTTTATGTACCAAATATATCTTTTTTCCAGAGCGATGTGATCCATCTTCCTTCCAGTGTAATAGTGGGGAGTGCGTCTCATCGAGTCGTGTCTGTGATCATCACTCAGACTGTCCAGACGGTTCAGATGAAGCAAAATGTGGTAAGGTTGTGTGTCCAATGCTACACTAAGAAGGGATGCTGTTGCAACAGGGCCCTATACACCCCTTACCATAAGTTATTTTTGTCAAATTCAAAATAAAAATCAAACCCAACTTACCTTTTTTTCGATTTTCAAACTTCCTGCGAGAGATCTCTTGGTAAATGACAAACATCTCCTGTACCAAGAAAAGATCAGACATGTTGAAATTTAAGGTAACATAGAAACAAGAGATGCGGCACTCACCCAGTTAATGTGAAATCCAAGTCCTTTATTTTAACATTCAAAAGTTAAAAACATTGTTGAGGAACGGCAGGTAAATGCGATTGTGCTGGGAAAAAAGAACGGGCTTCTTTCCCCGCACCCTCTCATTCACCTGCCGTTCCTCAACAGTGTTCTTAACTTTTGGATCTTAAAATAAAGGACTTGGATTTCACACTAACTGGGTGAGTGCCGTGTCACTTTTTTCTATTTTACCTTGTCTTACCACATGCTTCATGATGCTGAGCACCAGACTGCAGTAGTGGAACACTGCCATTTATTGGTGATTATATGGATCATATCCCTCTCATATTGGTTTTGCCGTTTACCTTGTGCCATTCATTCTGCCTTTTTCTGAAGATTTGTTACATGTTGAAATTTAACATGCCTAATTATTTAAACTCCCAGCATCCGCCATTGTGTGAGTCAATAGACTTCATTTTACTATGGAATGCAAGTTCCGCTCTCTCGGTACCAACCTCTCACTCATAACACTTATGTTACTTAAAGAAGCACACACATCAAAATATTTACCCTCTTAATATATTGCAGTCATCATATTATATAGCACTTTGGACTTACAATTGACAATTTTGCCTTTCTACCCAGGTTATTATTCTCTTTTCTCTGCTCTAAGTAGAAACAGGAATTATCTTGTCCTTGCATTTATCATTCCCCTCTTCAACTCCTGACCCAGCCGCTTCCTCCTCCCCTCACCAGGGACTTTTGCAGTGACTCTTGACTCATGCAGGGAAAATTGACCTCTTGTTTCTAAACAGAGCTTGGAAGGATTCAGCTGGTCAGTTTTTAATCACATCATGTAATAGAATTAATGGAAAAGAGGAGAATTATCTGGGTAGAAAGGCAAAATTACATTACACATTATTTTATTATTATACAGCGCTGTATAATATGATGATTGCAATATATTAAGAGGATAAACATTTTGATGGGAGGAGGAGGAGTGCTTCTTTATACTCCTTTGTCCTTCATGGAATTAAGGACACATTAGCAGAAATAATAATTATAGTAATAGTAATAATGATAATTGCAGTAATAATAATTATAACAAGCATATTAAATAGTCAGTCTTTACTGCAGAAATTGATGTGTTGGATTTTTTTTTATCTAGTTGTTATGACCAGCTTAAAGAGAACCAAAGTGTTATTAAAAGACAAAATACTGGCACAATTATGTTAACTTTACAAAGATGCAATTACTAAGAAGAATTATCTCACTTGGGGTTATAGCTACACCATGTAGTTAGATCCTATGATTGAAAAAGCTTTAAAGGCCCATGACAGTCTGGATGAAGGTGCGCCATGCTTGTAAAAGTGAGGACAATGCTGCACACAAAGACTTGCAGCAAGTCCAAATATACACATAGAATAAGGCATAAACTACAGGTTGGTGTGGATCCGACACAGACACCAATATCAGACTAATAATTATTACTAGTGTTGAGCGATACCATCCGATACTTGAAAGTATCGGTATCGGATAGTATCGGCCGATACCCGAAAAGTATCGGATATCGCCGATACCGATATCCGATACCAATACAAGTCAATGGGACACCAAGTATCGGAAGGTATCCTGATGGTTCCCAGGGTCTGAAGGAGAGGAAACTCTAATTCAGGCCTTGGGATCCATATTAATGTGTAAAATAAAGAATTAAAATAAAAAATATTGATATATTCACCTCTCCGGCGGCCCCTGGACATCACCGCGGGTAACCGGCAGGCTTCTTTGTTTAAAATGCGCGCGTTTAGGACCTGAGGAATGACGTCGCGGCTTCTGATTGGTCGCGTGCCGCCCATGTGACCGCCACGCGACCAATCAGAAGTTGCGACGTCATTCCTCAGGTCCTAAATTCCTAGAATGAGGAGTTTAGTCACATGGGCGGCACGCGACCAATCAGAAGCTGCAACGTCATTCCTCAGGTCCTAAACGCGCTCATTCTAGGAATTTAGGACCTGAGGAATGACGTCGCGGCTTCTGATTGGTCGCGTGGCGGTCACATGGGTGGCACGCGACCAATCAGAAGCCGCGACGTCATTCCTCAGGTCCTAAACGCGCTCATTTTAAACAAAGAAGCCTGCCGGTTACCCGCGGTGATGTCCAGGGGCCGCCGGAGAGGTGAATATATCAATATTTTTTATTTTAATTCTTTATTTTACACCTCACTATGGATCCGATACCGATACCCGATACCACAAAAGTATCGGATCTCGGTATCGGAATTCCGATACCGCAAGTATCGGCCGATACCCGATACTTGCGGTATCGGAATGCTCAACACTAATTATTACGGGTTATGCTTAGTGTCATATTTAGGCCACAGTCACACGTTCAGTATTTGGTCAGTATTTTACATCAGTATTTGTAAGCCAGAACCAGGAGTGGAACAAATAGAGGAAAAGTATAATAGAAGCACGTCACTACTTCACCCGTGGACATACAGTAGCCTCAAGGGCAAATATTATGCAGCAGAATTTGGATCAGGAGACCTGTGGTTGGCTCAGGCCATGTAGTCATACATGAACCATGAAATATGGAAGTCTGAATCTGGCCTAATGTACACCACACGCCATTTTTTTAATCTAAAATTTGATTTAAAGGTATAAGAAAGGCATTGCTGGAATGAGTAGGGGGTTGGACCAGATGACCCAGGCGATCCCTTCCAACTCTAACATTCCATGATTCTATGATTCTATGAATTTAAAGTGAATCTGTCAGCATGTTTTGCTATGTAATCTGACAGCAGCATGATGTAGAGGCAGAGACCCTAATTTCAGTGATGTGTCACTTAGTATACTGGGTGCAGCAGTTGTGATAAAATCACTGTTTTCTCTGCTTCAGATCTAGTAGAGCTTGGAATGCTGAACTGGGTATAACCCCGCCCACACCACTGATTGGTTGCTTTCTGTGTACACTGTGTATAGGCAGAAAATTGCCAATCAGTGTTGGGGGCGGAGTTGAACTGGGAGGCACAAGACACCTAATCCTGTAGCAATAATCTCCTGCTGGTAAAACAATGAGTAAATTAAAACAGCAAAACACAACCTAGTGACATCCCTGTAATCAGTTGCTATAACACTACATCATTGATGTCTCAGATTACATAGCAAAAATCTGATGACAGATTCCCCTTTAACGAAAACGTTTTCACGACTCGGCAATTATGTTTGTTTCCTTTTTGTTTTTTTTACAAATTTATTGTTTGTTTTTTTCATTTTTTTTCTCTCCCTCTATTCTGTCCACGTAGCCTTTTACTTTATTATATAATATACTGAAAAATGGGAACAAATTCAATGTCAGGTGAAATTGTGGAAAAAAAAAAGCAATTTCTCCATCTTGGCGTTCATTGTGCGGTAAAAATAACCTCAGATCATGATTCTCCACGTACAGTGTTCATGGTGATAAGAAACGTGTTTAGTTTTTTCTTTATATTTTCTTGGTAAAAAAATATTCAGAACTTCGTTAAAAAAAAAAAAGAAAGAAGAGTTGATTGAGACCTGTAACTTTTTTTATAGTTCAATCAATGGAATTATATAATGGCTCGAATTTTTTTACTTGCCGATCTAACGATTTTATTCATACAATTTTTGCATAAAGGCAATATTTTAATATTTAGCCTTAAATAAAAAAAATAGCTGAACCTGATAATGCTTAGTAAGGCACGGTTTGTTTTTTTATATAACAAACTGTGCTGGAGAATAGGTATTTTCTGAAATGAGATCCCAGTAAGGACAGGTTTAGAAAAGGACTATGGGTGAATGAGTACATTTTACTGGTACTTAAATAAAAAGTCTGATTGACGGTCTTGTTGTGCTCTTCTTGTCTAGTACAACTCTCCAACAGTTCCTCCAGCGGACTGGTTCAGATCAAAGTTCAGGCTGATTGGCATACGGCATGTGCAGATCTTTGGACTGAGGAAATCTCAAATAATATATGTCATCAACTAGGACTAGGGTAAGTGAGCAAGAACCTTTAAAAGCTAAAAATATAGTGAGAGACTACAATACAATTATTTTGTAACTATTCCAAAAGATGGGAGGATCAGGTTAACTTCAATTTTTTTTTCTTGGGAAATTCTCCTCTCTGGTTCCTTCATTAGTCATCGCCCCCCGTCTGGTTCTCGCCACTTCTTCTGATCTCCCGTCACTCACATTGGAATCTTCGGTCCTCTCGCGCTGCACCAGACTTCTGGGTGTCATGGTGCCGAGGAGGGTTCTGCACAGGCTTTGGAAGGTCAACTGTGCACGTTGTGATGTCACGATGCCATTGACATCCGGCGCAGAATCTTAGCGGTCACCATGACACCTGGAAGTCTGGCACTGCGTGAAGGAACCAAATATTCCAATGAAAGTACCAGAGGGATCAAAAGACAAGGACCGGACGGGTAGTGGGGAGGAGCGGGGATGCTAGAGAGATGAGCATAGTGGTGACTCGAGTATAACAATTTTTTAACCATTTAATGGCCAATTAAGGGTCAGAGAAATTGCATTCATGTGAGTTAATCTGTGCAGAAGCAAATTACAAAAATAATTCCAATTTTGGAAATGAATTTAAGTGAAATTTCAATTCCACTTAATGCATATTCATACATTTTTATTGTGCATATACATGACAGCGATATTTAACCAGTTAATAGTGCAATTCCACCTGTCATGTTTCGGAAAAGGTGTGGACTCAGTGTTGGAAAATTATATCTAAATATCAAATTAAATAGAATTTTTAAAATATCATATATCATATGATGCATGACCTCATAAGACTTGTGTACTTACTAGCAAATGCATGTTACAATGATTATATGATCCTTTCTGAATGTTTTCCTGCCTGAGTCCAACTGTGACCTGACGTCATATTATGATTTCATTGACATTTTATTTAACCCCTTCACCCCAAAGCCTGTTTTCACCTAAGTGACAGGGCCAATTTTTACAATTCTGACCACTGTCATTTTATGAGGTCGTAACTCTGAAACGCTTCAACGGATCCTGGTGATTCTGACACTGTTTTCTCGTGACATATTGTACTTCATGATAGTGGTAAAACTTCTTCGATATGACTTGCATTTATTTGTGAAAAAAACAAAAATTTGTCGGAAATTATGAAAATGTAGCAATTTTCAAACTTAGTTTTTATGCCCTTAAATTAGAGAGTTATATCACATAATATAGTTAATAAACAACATTTCCCACATGTCTGCTTTACATCAGCACAATTTTGGAAACCTAATTTTTTTTTGTTAGGACGTTATAAGGGTTAAAAGTTGACCAGCGATTTCTCATTTTTGCAACAAAATTTGCAAAACCATTTTTTAACGGACCACCTCACACTTGAAGTGACTTTGAGGGGTCTATATGACAGAAAATGCCCAAAAGTGACACTATTCTAAAAACTGCACCCCTCAAGGTACTCAAAACCACATTCAAAAAGTTTATTAACCCTTCAGGTGCTTCACAGGAATTTTTTGAATGTTTAAAAAAATTGAACATTTAACTTTTTTTTCACAAAATTTTTAATTCAGGTCCAATTTGTTTCATTTTACCAAGGGTAACAGGAGAAATTGGACCACAAAAGTCGTTGTACAATTTGTCCTGAGTACGCCGATACCCCATATGTGGGGGTAAACCACTGTTTGGGCACATGGCAGAGCTCGGAAGGGAAGGAGCGCCATTTGACTTTTCAATGCAAGATTTGCTGGAATTGAGATCGGAGCCCATGTCACGATTGGAGAGCCCCTGATGTGCCTAAGCAGTGGAAACCCCCACAATTGACACCATTTTGGAAAGTAGACCCCCTAAGGAACTAATCTAGATGTGTGGTGAGCACTTTGAACCTCCAAGTGCTTCACAGAAGTTTATAATGTAGAGCCGTAAAAAAATTTTTTTTATTAATTTTCACAAAAAATGATCTTTTTGCCCCACATTTTTTATTTTCCCAAGGGTAATAGGATAAATAGGACCCCAAAAGTTGTTGTGCAATTTGTCCTGAGTACGTTGATACTTCATATATGGGGATAAACCACTGTTTGAGCGCATGGCAGAGCTCGGAAGGACAGGAGTGCCATTTGACTTTTCAATGCAAAATTGGCTGGAATTGAGATCGGACGCCATGTCGCATTTGGAGAGCCCCTGACGTGCCTTAACAGTGGAAACCCCCCACAAGTGACCACATTTTGGAAAGAAGACCCCCTAAGGAACTTATCTAGATGTGTGGTGAGCACTTTTAACCCCCAATTGTTTCACTAAAGTTTAGAATGTAGCATTGTGAAAATTAAAAAATCATTTTTTCTTTCCACAAAATGATGATTTAGCCCGCAATTTTTTTTTCCCCAAGGGTAACAGGAGAAATTGGACCACAAATGTTATTGTCCAATTTGTCCTGAGTACGCTGATACCCCACATGTGGGGGGGAACCACCGTTTGAGTGCATGGCAGAGCTCGGAAGGGAAGGAGCACCGTTTGAAATGCAGACTTAGATGGAATGGACTGCAGGTGTCATGTTGCATTTGCAGAGCCCCTGATGTACCTAAACAGTAGAAACCCACCACAAGTGACCCCATATTGGAAACTAGACCCCCCAAGGAACTTATCTAGATGTGTTGTGAGAGCTTTGAACCAACAAGTGTTTCACTACAGTTTATAACGCAGAGCCGTGAAAATAAAAAATATTTTTTTTCCACGAAAATGATATTTTATCCCCTATGTTTTTATTTTCCCAAGGGTAACAGGACAAATTGGACCCCAAAAGTTGTTGTCCAACTTGTCCTGAGAACGCTGATACCCCATATGTTGGGGGGAACCACTGTTTGGGTGCACGGCAGAGCTCGGAAGGGAAGGAGCGCCATTTGAAATGCAGACTTAGATGGATTGGTCTGCAGGCGTCATGTTGCATTTGCAGAGCCCCTGATGTACCTAAACAGTAGAAATCCCCCACAAGTGACCCCATATTGGAAACTAGACCCCCAAAGGAACTTATCTAGATGTGTTGTGAGAGCTTTGAACCAACAAGTGTTTCACTATAGTTTATAACGCAGAGCCGTGAAAATAAAAAATATTTGTTTTTCCACGAAAATTATATTTTATCCCCTATGTTTTTATTTTCCCAAGGGTAACAGGACAAATTGGACCCCAAAAGTTGTTGTCCAATTTGTCCTGAGAACGCTGATACCCCATATGTTGGGGGAACCACTGTTTGGGCACACAGGAGAACTCGGAAGGGAAGGAGCACTGTTTTACTTTTTCAAAGCAGAATTGGCTGGAATTGAGATCGGACGCCCCCTGATGTGCCTAAACAGTGGAAACCCCCAATTATAACTGAAACCCTAACCCCAACCCTAACCCTAGCCCTAACCCTAACCCTAGCCCTAACCCTAGCCCTAACCCTAGCCCTAACCCTAGCACTAATGGGAAAATGGAAATAAATACATTTTTTTACATTTTATTATTTTTCCCTAACTAAGGGGGTGATGAAGGGGGGTTTGATTTACTTTTATAGCGTTTTTTTGGCGGATTTTTATGATTGGCAGCTGTCACACACTAAAAGACGCTTTTTATTGCAAAAAATAGTTTTTGCATCACCACATTTTGAGAGCTATAATTTATCCATATTTTGGCCCACAGAGTCATATTATGTCTTGTTTTTTGCGGGACGAGTTGACGTTTTTATTGGTAACATTTTCGGGCAGATGACATTTTTTGATCGCTTTTTATTCCGATTTTTGGGAGGCGGAATGAACAAAAACCAGCAATTCCTGAATTTCTTTTAGGGGGGGCGTTTATACCGTTCCACGTGTGGTAAAATGGATAAAGCAGTTTTATTTTTCGGGTCAGTACGATTACAGCGATACCTCATTTATGTAATTTTTTTTATGTTTTGGCGCTTTTACACAATAAAAACTATTTTATATAAAAAAATAATTGTTTTTGCATCGCATTATTCTGAGAGCTATAACTTTTTTATTTTTCTGCTGATGATGCTGTTTGGTGGCTTTTTTTTTGCGGGACAAGATGACGTTTTCAGCGGTACCAAGGTTATTTATATCCATCGTTTTGATCGCGTGTTATTTCACTTTTTGTTCGCCTGTATGATAATAAAGCGTTGTTTTTTGCCTTGTTTTTTTTTTTTTTTTTGCGGTGTTCACTGAAGGGGTTAACTAGTGGAATAGTTTTATAGAGCGGGTCGTTACGGACGCGGCGATACCAAATATGTGTACATTTATTGTTTTTTTTTTTTTTACATAAATAAATGGATTTATTGGGAAATGTTTTTTTTTTTTATTTGAGGATTTTTTTTTATTTTTTTTTACACATTCTATTTTTTTTTTTTTTTTACTTTCTAACATTGTCCCAGGGTGGGACATCTCTGTATTAGATCAGATCATTGATCTGACACTGTGCATAGCACACTGTCAGATCAACGATCTGACAGGCAGCTTAGCTGGCTCTCCAGCGCCTGCTCTTAGCAGGCGCCGGCTAGCCAGGTCACTTCATGACCCGGAAGGAGTCCGGCGGCCATCTTGGATCCGGGGACTCCTTCCGGGTCACCGGAGCAACGTGATCTCATTGCGTTGCTCCGGTGGGAGAGCGCAGGGAGCCCCCGTCCCTGCGCGATCCCCCTCTATACCGCTGTCACTACTGACAGCGGCATCAGAGGGGTTAAATGCCCGCGATCGGTGATAGCGCCGATCGTGGGCATTGCTGCGGGGTGTCAGCTGTCGTATACAGCTGACACCCGCACCCGATCACCGCGGCGCTCAGCGCGAGACCGCGGTGATTGGTGCGCCGTACTAGTACGGCTGCTGGCACTAATGCAGTGCCGGCAGCGCAGTACTAGTACAGCGCATGTCGCGAAGGGGTTAAGTACACCCATCTAATCAGGTCTGCGGAGTCTATTCAATAATGTATGCAGTGAGTATTGTTAAATCTGATCACAGATCTGCCTGAAAAACAGTACTTGATCTTCTCAAAATATATTATTTCTCACTCACAAAACCCTGAAACACAATTAATGGAGGCTAGACCTTTAGTTGAAGCTTTTTCATCACAAAGGAACTTTTAGAAAAAAAGGGAGCTGGGCGGCATCACTACACCGAGTTCCACTTATGTTCTAAACATTTCTGCCACTTTTCTTGTCGAAAAAGTGTCAAAAAGCCAAATTCTATATGTGGTGAATGGAACTGGCTGCTACCTGTCAGATAGTAATTATCACTGCGCAGAATCAATTAGTGCAGTAAACTGAATGGCCTTTTCAGCACTTGAATCCACTATTGATTTTCTAGGAACACAAGCATGGAAGGTCAGTGAACGCTATAGTTTACGTTTACCATGAATTGACTACACAAGAGTATTTAAACCCATTCTCATAAATTCCGAGAACAGCTAATACAGATTTTTCACTCCTAGAACAATAGATGCTCCGAGCATCTGTAAAGTAACCCCAGCTATCAGAAGTGTCAGCTACACCATCCTAATGTAGAGAGGAGCTCTGGATCATAAAGGACTCAGCAATTAGACTGATGGATGTGGAGAGGAGACAATAACATCTTGTACAACACAACAATGCTAAAGGCTTCACTCGCAGAGTTAGGCACATATGCTGCATATTGTAAAGGTAGGAATCCCGCGCTTCTGTAAAAATGGCCGACATTTTACAGCCAACACATTGTCTAAAGAATCAATTCCCCGAGAGTGATATACAGAGGCATAAACATGCATTTATGATAATATTAATAATTAACCACCTGTAATAAATGGAAAAATGAAAAAGGGAATCTGTCACGTGAAACCTGCATATATGGGTTAATCTGCAGGTTCATAGTATTATGAATGTGCCCAGCACTGGCACTTTGCTTCCTCCTCGCAGCGGGGATTATTATTATTTATTATTATAGCGCCATTTATTCCATGGCGCTTTACATGTGAGGAGTGGTATACATAATAATAACACGTACAATAATCTTGAACAATACAAGTCACAACTGGTACAGAAGGAGAGAGGACCCTGCCCGCGAGGGCTCACAATCTACAAGGGATGGGTGAGGATACAGTAGGTGAGGATAAAGCTGGTTGTGCAGCGGTTTGGTTGATCGGTGGTTACTGCAGGTTGTAGGCTTGTCGGAAGAGGTGGGTCTTCAAGTTCTTTTTGAAGGTTTCGATGGTAGGTGAGAGTCTGATATGTTGTGGTAGAGAGTTCCAGAGTAGGGGTGATGTGCGAGAGAAATCTTGTATGCGATTGTGGGAAGAGGAGATAAGAGGGGAGTAGAGAAGGAGATCTTGTGAGGATCGGAGGTTGCGTGCAGGAAAGTACCTGGGAGATGAGGTCACAGATGTATGGAGGGGAAAGGTTGTGGATGGCTTTGTACATCATGGTTAGGCTTTTGTGCTGGAGTCTCTGGGTAATGGGGAGCCAGTGAAGGGATTGACAGAGGGGAGAGGCCGAGGAATAGCGGGGGACAGGTGAATTAGTCGGGCAGCAAATTTTAAAATAGATTGGAGGGGTGCGAGAGTGTTAGAGGGGAGGCCACAGAGCAGGAGGTTACAGTATTCGAGGTCGGAGATAATGAGGGCATGAACTAGGGTTTTTGATTCTTGGTTTAGGAATGTACGGATCCGTGAAATATTTTTGAGTTGAAGGCGGCAGGAAGTGGAAAGGGCTTGGATATACGGTTTGAAGGAGAGATCAGTGTCAAGGATTACCCCGAGACAGCGAGATCTAAGGTTATTCTTCCCAGCAGCACTTGGCTTTCAGTCACGGGGGCGGTGCTGGCGCTAATTCAATCATTACTCTGTTTATAGAGAGCGGCAGCTGTAACCGCGCCCTGGCACTTACTGACAGCCTGCCCTAATGCTGAATCTGCTGTCAGTAAGTGCAGGGGGCACAGTCATAGCTGCTACTCTCTATAGACAGATCACTGACTAAACAAGTGCCACCTTCAGGTGCCAGGTAGGTTCAATACGCTATTTACTGGCATATTAACCCTTTATCTCCAGGTTAAAAGAATTTTTTCATGTGACATTTTCCCTTTAACTATTTTAAGAGGAATGACCGCATTATTCATGAGTTATGTTTCCCCTACATAATAGTAGAACGTCGAGTCCAGTTATACTGTAGACAAATATAGATGAAAAGAAGACAGAGACAGACAGAGACAAAAAGAAGACAGGCAGACAGAGACAGGAAGAGACAGGCATGTAAAAATGTAACAAAGGTTACCATGACTCAGATAGCTCAGCACTGGGAAAGTCACAGAGTAGAAAATTGTATTTAGACCGCTAGATTGGCATTAGTCAATGGCTTTCTGTGACAAGTTATCAAGATGGTGCATCGTGAGACATGATAACCTTTGCTACATCTGTATATTGAGCAGGGACGAGCAAACATGCTCAGTGATACTCAAATATCACTCGAGTACCTAGGTGCGCGGCACTAGTGGTCATTAGCTGGATTTGAAAGTTAAACCCCTTGCCCACATGTTTGGCACCTGTTACACAGCCAATAAGCATGTGATGACTGCTTGCGAGTGACTGTAATGCCATAGCCACCTCAGTAGTGGCATTACTATGATTGGCTGGCCGTGTGACATCATCAGGGGTTATAAAAGGACAGGGTGACGCCAGGCTTGCAACACTGAGGCCATTGCACAGCACTGTGAAAGTTCTTATTGAAGGGAGAGAGTGCTTGTCTAGGGTTGTGTGTATACATTTTAATGAATCAGAGTCCTGTAGTGTTGATACTGACACTGAAAGTGAACCATTATGCTAACTAATCTTCTTGTAAGGACTAATTTTGCGCGTTACTGTTTGTATCAGATACATTCTGCATTTAGCGAAGGGAGAGAGAGTTACAGGAGCATGGAGAGTGGTGAATACAGTTGCTTGGAAGGGATTAGGGATTTGCAGTCCCTTGCTAAAAATAAATATATATATATATATATATATATATCTACTGCACTTTACATTTTTGGGGATGAAAAAATTAACTACATTGTCATCCATAGAGTATTACAATTACACTACTACACAATTGCTCAGCCATTAGGTATTACATGCTTTGGGGTATGGTACATTTTAATGATAAATAACACTCCATTTCTGTGGTATATAATACTCAAAAAAAATTGAAAAATGTATCTGTATTTAATTACCCATGCACAGAGTAAAATGTGCTTTCTGTAACATTTCGGCGGTATATAACACCCAAAAAAAACCGTTGAAAAGTTTATCGGTATTCAATTACTCATCCAGAGTGTATTACATGCTCTGTGGTACATTTCTGTGGTATTTAACACCCCAGATAAGCAGTAAAAAAATGTTTCTATTCAAATACTCATCCATAGAGTATTATGTGTTTTGTGGTTCATTTCAACTTTATATAACACTCCAAAAAAGCATAAAAATTTTTTGCGGATTGAATTTGCCATCCATGCTTTTTTACGTGCTTTGTGTTATATTATGGTAGTATTAAACTAAAATGCTGCGACTGCTGCAGTTGACCAATTTTTTTTAATTAAAAATAAGCTTGGCTTCAAGAGATCTAGCAATTGCATAGCAAAAATGCATAAGGCGTGCGGTAAAGGATGTGGATTACTGGCATGCAGAGCGAGGCCAGCAGCGTTACGAGGGAGTGATCAACAGTACTGAAACAGGCAAGAAGAGTCAGTGGGGTGACAACAGTGAAAATGCAGGCAGCAGCTTGTGAATTTCTCCATCAAAGAGTCATGTGTTCCCCAGTCAAGGACTTTTTTAAAGAAAGTTCCGAAACTCGAAAACATGGTCATTTGCAGCCTTTGCCATGCCAAGATGAACAGGGGCTTAACCACTAAGAGCCTAACCACCACCAGCAAGATCAGGCACATATCATCTAAGCACCCATAGTGGTCCGAATGCCTGTGTCCACAATTTGTGCCATCAGGTGATGCTACTGCCTCTTTCCCTGTGCTAGGTGCCTCCCAATTTCCTGTCCATGACACTGACGCAGATGCCTCCCGCCCTGCATCTGTCCTTGCGCATTCTAACACACCATCATCAGGCAAAGAGAAAATTTCCAGCCACTCACCCACAGGCCCAAACGGGCACATTTCTTCTCTGCTTCCTATGGAAATGTTGCTGGCTTTTTGACACCAAGGATTTCCTCCAATTCCTGGCAGCAGCTGTCCCTTCATCCCCAGCCTTCACTTTTTCTCCCGACGTGACATCTATGACTTGTGCTATCACGTGTCCTGGTGGTATATAACACTGAAAAAAAAGCTTTGAAAATTTTATTGGTATTCAATTACTTATCTACAGAGTATTACATGTTCTGGGGTACATATCTGTGGCTTATAAAACTCCAAAAAAGCATTAAATATGTATCTGTATTCAATTACTCATCCAGAGTATAACTTGCTTTCTGTAACATTTCGATGGTATACAACACCCAAAAAAAGAGTTGAAAATGTTATCGGTATTCAATTACCCATCCATAAAGTTGTAACGACCATTATGCCGGTCGCTGCTCGAGAACAGAATACGGCGCTGCTATGAATGACTCAGAGCACAATATGATATTAAACCAACTTTTCTTTATAACTTATGCAAAAAATGACAGAATTTTCTCTCCCAACACAATATGGGCCACAATAGCCACAACTCACAGAATACAAGTTATGCAGCCTGAGAGACCCCAAGTGCCAGCTTCACAGACAGGAATCAGTCTACCCCACAACTATACCACTCCCTCCCTTAACTGTAATGGGCCTACACGGGGTTATACTGTGCCTGTGACACATGGTCCTCTCAGGAATACAATTGTTAGGTGTCGAGTTCCTGCCTCTGCACAGGGGGAATCTCGAACCATCTATGCTGCGGTCTCCCATTCTTCTCCAGCCGCAGTGGAGTCTGCTCAGCGGAGACGTCGGTCCCAGCGTCTTGCTCAGTCTCACTCTGTGCGTAGGGTTACTGCTGCTTTTCCAGCTTCTGCCATTGAAGCCAGTGCTGGGCAGCGGCGAGCAGACGCTTCTGGGACTAAGTCCTACTTTGCACACACTGAGCATGCCCAGGGCAAGATCTCTCAGTGGAGATCTAGGGTCACATGCTCAGGTACTGCAGCGACTTCCATTGGTCCTTTTCACGGAAAGTCCTGTAGGTACTAGGACTAAGTTCTGCTTTGCACACTGAGCATGCCCAGGGCAAGATCTCTCAGAGGAGATCTAGGGTCACATGCTCAGGTACTGCAGCAATTCCATTGGTCCTTCTTTGAACGGTCCTATACGTGCTGCAGCTATTTAAGGCTCGCATGGCCGCATGGCCATGCGCTAGTGTACATTTGTAACTGTGTGTGTGTTGTGAGTGAAAGTCGTTCTTTAAAAACCCTCCCTGACTGTTTGCCCTGGGCATGCTCAGTGTGCAAAGCAGAACTTAGTCCTAGTACCTAGAGGACCTTCCATGAGAAGGACCAATGGAAGTCGCTGCAGTACCTGAGCATGTGACCCCAGATCTCCACTGAAAGATCTTGCCCTGGGCATGCTCAGTGTGTGCAAAGTAGGACTTAGTCTCAGAAGCGCCTGCTCGCCGCTGCCAAGCACTGGCTTCAATGGCAGAAGCTGGAAAAGCAGCAGTAACCCTATGCACAGAGTGAGACTGAGCAAGATGCTGAGACTGACATCTCCGCTGAGCAAACTCCACTGCGGCTGGAGAAGAATGGGAGACCGCAGCAGAGATGGTTTGAGATTCCCCCTGTGCAGAGGCGGGAACGCGACACCTAACATTACCCCCCCCTAAGCCCCCCTCCTTGGACCTCGCTACACTCGAAGGCAGCAATGGGCTGTGGAGCTCGAATGTGTTCAGCAGGCTCCCAGGACCTGTCCTCTGGGCCATAACCCTTCCAATCCACCAAATAGAATTTTTTGCCACGTACCATCTTGCACCCCAAAATAGCGTTCATCTCGTAATCATCTGTAGACGAACCCGATGTCCCGGCAGATGACTCGGAAAACCAGGACATGTATACAGGTTTCAAGAGGGACACATGAAAGGTGTCGGTGATACCCAGGCGTGGAGGAAGGGCCAGATGGTAGACCACAGGGTTATCCTGTTCGAGGACCTTGAATGGACCCAAGTAGCGAGGTGCAAACTTAGTGGACTCAACACGCAGCCTGATGTTACGGGCGGAGAGCCACACTAAGTCGCCAGGAGCAAAGGTCGGAGCGGGGCGCCGATGAGCATCGGCGGAGGACCTCATTCTCTCCTTGGAGGCCCGAATGGCATCCTGAGTGCGGTCTCAAATGTCCCGTGCCTCCACAGCCCAGTCTGCCACCCTGGAGTCGGCGGAAGACACGGGCATGGGCACAGGGACACGTGGATGCTGGCCGTAATTTAGGAGGAATGGAGTCTGACCGGTGGAGTTCTTGCAGACTGCAGATGGCAGAGCCATGATCCAGTAACTAGTGAGCAGACTGCAGGGCCTAGGCTGGTCAGGAGAGAGAAGGAGGTGAGCCAGGACCAGGGTTGGAGAAATGTTAGCAGGCACGCTAACCGCAAGGTACTGACAATCGACTTTCCAACTGATTGCAGACATGTGAATCCTCACATAGTGGGCACACTGCACATTGTGAGGTTTCTATGTTGCCAGAGCCAAGAGCGGGTGGTCATGTGACCTCAAGTATGTGATTTGCATACTTCCTGAAGCAATCTAACTAGACTTGCATGGCCTTTCATTGAGCGAAGCATCTAGTCATCACGTTACCTCATGTATGCAAATGATAAACTTGCAGTCACGTTCCCTCCTTCTCCCATCATCGAAGAATCCTCAGCCTGCAAGATGTAGGGTGCACAATGTGTGGAATGACAGGCCTACAGTCAAATAGAGTAACTGCCGATTTGTTGCCAAAAGCCAGGCAACCCCTTTATAGTTCAATTTTTTCTTTCATATTAATTGGAGTACTGACTGTATTTAGTTTCTTTCACATATTGCTACAATTGAATTTTTGTTTGGGAAGCCTTGCACTCTTAAAGGGAACCTGTCACCCCAAAATCGAAGGTGAGCTAAGCCCATCAGTATCAGGGGCTTATCTACAGCATTCTGTAATGCTGTAGCTAAGCCCCCAATGTATCCTGAAAGATGAGAAAAAGAGGTTAGATTATACTCACCCAGGGGCAGTCTGGTCCGGTTCTGGTCCGATGGTCATCGCAGTCCAATCCAGGGCCTCCCATCTTCTTACAATGACGTCCTCTTCTTGTATTCATGCTGCGGCTCCGGCGCAGGCATACTTTGTCTGCCCTGTTGAGGACAGAGAAAAATACTTCAGTGCACAGGCGCCGGGCCTCTCTGACCTTTCCTGGCACCTGCGCACTGCAGTACTTTGCTCTGCCCTCAACAGGGCAGTCAAAGTAAGCCTAAGCCTGCGCCGCAGCATGAATGAAGATAATGAAAGAAGAGGACATCATCGTAAGAAGATGGGACGCCCATTGGACCCGAACCTCAGCGGGACTGCCCCTGGGTGAGTATAATCTAACCTTTTTTTCTCAGCTTTCAGGATACATCGGGGGCTTATCTACAGCATTACAGAATGCTGGAGAATAGCCCCTGATGCTGATGGGCTTAGCTCATCTTCGATTTTGGGGGGTGATAGGTTCCCTTTAATCACTTATTTGCTGCTCTATTCCGCTATCTGTCATGTAGATAAATAAATACATGATTACCGTATTTTGTGGACTTTTTATCCCCAAAATATGGGAAGAAAATGGGGGTGCGTTTTATAGTCTGAATTTAGCTTGCCAGTGGTGAACGGCTGCCCTGGGCAGGAAGGAGGGGATGTCACAGCGATGTGCTTGAAGAAAGTGTTGGACTAAAATACTTGACCCCCAAAGGATATATTTAAAAAAAAAATACTATTTTCCTCTTCAAAATTTGAGGTGCATTTTATAGTCCGCCAAATGTGGTAGACAGATATAGGATGGATGGATAGATAGATATGAGATAGGTAGATATGAAATAGATATATTTGAAATAGATAGATATGTTTCTAAATACAGTAGATATGTATTTAGTAGATCTGAACGAGAAAAACTTAAGACAATTTTCAAAATAGACAAAAAATTGTAAACAGCCCTAATAAGATTACGAAAAATAAACAATAAAAAAACGGAAATCAAAGAGTCCATAGTGTAATTTTTCTGTAAGAAATACTTGCATTTACTTCATTTTTAAATAGAGAAAAGTATTTTGCTCATTTTGCCTTATTTCTTTTTTCATATATTTTTGGTTTGTCCTCTGGGCTGGTACCAAATATTTTTGCCTTCTGGTTCATATAAAAGCTTGCCTGCAGCACAGAGTACAGCATTCCCCATTCTGCAAGTGTCTCATGCCTCAAAATGACTCATAAATCCTTATTTCATATATTTTTCCATTGTCTTGTACAAGGTGCCGTCCTTTTGAATGATTCAGCAGCTAAGTAAGTGAGAAGTTTGAGAGCAAGAAAAATTCATTTGTTATATTGTTGAAAATGTCTGTATTGTTTCTTGAAGAATCATTTTTTTTTTTACAGAACAAGTTGTCAAAAAATCAGCATCATTCTCATACAAAAAGCTTTTGACTTTTCACGATGCCTACATATAAAATAGTCGTAAAGGGAATTTGCCATCGGAAAATGTTTGAAATAAAGCTTTTGTGTTAAAAGCATTTTTAATTTTTTGCCCATAAAACTTTTTTTTTAATGAAAAATTCGAAATCTTGCAATTTTTATACTGATTTTGGAGCTAAGACACATGTGCATTAGCAGCAATAGACTGACTTTAAAACACCTAATGAGCGTGTGCAAAGGTCATTGTGAAAGGAGGAGGAGCAGGGTCATCTGTCACATCACCTACTGTGATTGGAGGATCCTGTGTTACCAGCTGCATATAGAGGCATTGCCTTTTATAGTAATTCTGCCTAAGATAAGGAAACTGCTGGGAATTATTTCTAAAGGAATACGGAAGTGTTCATTTAACATAACCCAAGTGACCAATTGGAATATTAAAAGATTGCTCATTTTGTTTTTAAATACAGATCATTAAATTGAAAACATTGCTAAAAATCACAACACAAAAACAGGAGTTACAAATGTCATTTTATTATAATAGATTCTATTTATATGAGGCGGCTATTTTTGACAATTTCTATTTGTTAGAAGGGTGACTCGTAGATGAGCTGATGACATTAGCGAGTAGCTCTGTTCCTATGGGTATGTGCACACGTCAGGATTTCTTGCAGAAATTTTCCTGACAAAAACTGGACATTTCTGCCAGAAATCCGCATGCGTTTTTTTCCACGTTTTTGACACATTTTTGATGCCTTTTTTGTGCGCTTTTTGTGCGTTTTTCCCAAATGCATAGAATTGCGGGAAAAATGCAGAAAATCTGAAAAACTAATGAACATGCTAATTTTTTTACCGCGATGCGTTTTTTTTCGTGGAAAAAAACGCATCCATGTGCACAAAACATGCAGAATGCATTCTAAATGATAGAATGTATAATGTATGCATTTTTAATGAGTTTTTATAGCATTTTTAGCGTGAAAAAACATGGAAAAAATGCGAAAAAACCTGAACGTGTGCGCGTAGCCTAAGTAGAACCTGTCTGCATGTGTTTATTTTACCTGCTGTGCGTGAAAAAAATGTATTACACAGACAGTATCCATTGTTTGTATGGGCTGACTGCAAGTGCACATAAAGTAGAGTTGGTGCAAATCGTTACAACCATCAGTCATGATAGGAGTTTGCAGCGCGTGGGTATCCCTATGGACAAGAACATGGGTAAGTTCCACTAATGGTCTCGGGTCCCCCTGGGTAAATTTGATTATATAGCCACTGGGCTTTTTGATATGGAGGGATTCCTGTACCCGTGACCTATGAGACTGCATGGAGCTAGTTTTGTGACTATATGCACTGGGCATCCTATGGTATTTGGGTCCTTGTGTGGACCATAGTGGTCTTATGTTCTTGTCCTGGGGGTGCCATCATTCAAGGTGCACCATTAACCCCTTATCTTGCTCTGTTCATGGAACACATCCGGCATCATCGCGTCCCAGAAGGCGGCGGGGCTTAGCGCAGAGCAGCAAAGCCGCTCCGACGATACCGCCGGCCATCCTGATCGTGGACACGCAGCCTTAGAGTGAGACTTTCTCTGTAGCCTCTGTCCATGGTCCTGAATGTGCAACTCTGCTCTATTAAAAAGTCCTTAGGAAGTAATGACAATATTTCTAAAGATCAGAAGTTATGTTGAGACAGACATGAAACGTGTTGATGCCAATTTGAAAATGATGGCTAATAGAGTTGAGCGACCTTGACCTTTTTAGAGTCGAGCCGGGTTTCGCGAAACCCGACTATCTCAAAAGTCGGGTCGAGTAAAATCGGCCGATTATGGCGAAAAGTCGGGATCGACCGAAACACGAAACCCAATTCAAGTCAATGGGGCAGCATAGTCGGCAGTGAGTGGGGGCCAGGAAAACACCTAGAGTGCCCATTTTAATGTCAAAACCATCCATTCTTCTTAATGAAGCTTGTCAAGCGTAATTTACCTTATAATAATTGGAAGGCATTTGAAATTGGGGGTCATTTGGCTAAAGTTGTGTGGGGTAGGGCTGGTTCAAGTAATTAGTGGGCCCAGGAAATCTGGACCACGTCACGGCAGTGGAGCAGGGAGAGGTAAGTATTTCAACTTTGCAAGTGCTGTGCTCCTGAGCAAGCAGGGGGGGCCCACTTGTTGGCATTGGCACTGGCACAGGGCCCCTCAAAGTACAGCAGTGTGTTTGCACGGCGGGGGCGCCTCCCACCGGCAGCAACACTTTTGCGTACTATGAGAGGCCCTGTGCCAGTGACGTCGCCAACTAGTATTCCTCCCCCCACCTGATGAAGGAACCTGCACTTTCATCTGCACCTTCCTCTTTGTCCCCGTGTAAGGTGGTATGGTATGCGGGAAGAGCAACCTGACTTTCAGCAGGGTCACAATGTTGTTGTGTAGTATGCACGGGGAATGTTGCGTTATGGGTCAATGTACCAGCGACTCATCTATCACTGGCTGGGCAATGGGCACGATGAAGTGGAAACACAGATATAGGCCCAAAGAATAAAGTGGGCTAAATGCAGTTCAAAATTGGTAACACAGGAATAACCAGGGGGCATTGCAGTGGAGGACAACTGGAATGAGAGGCTGACACAGAGAGTAGGGCCAAATCAGTAAGTAGTCAAAATGCAGTTCAAAATTGGCAACCGTAGTAAACAGGCGGCACAGCTTTGTTCAGTGGAGGAGAACAGCAAGGAGTGGCAGACACCGATAGTAGGCCCCAACCCAACTAGTAGGCCAAATGCAGTCTAACATTAACAACTACTTAACGAGAGCCTGAAAATGGAATTTCAGGACAGGAAACCAGGAGAACAGCAAGGAGTGGCAGACACCGATAGTAGGCCCCAAACCAACTAGTACGCCAAATGCAGTTGTTCCATTTAACCACAATTTAATGAGAGCCTGAAGATAGAAGCTCAGGAAAGGCAACCTGGGGAACACCTTGGAGTGTAACACACCATCTCTCTCCACCCCATACCCATTTTGTAGGCCTAATGCAGTGTACTTTTCTACAACTACTAAACGAGAGTCGGAAGACCGAAGCAATGGCAAGGAAACCTGGGGAACACCTTGGAGTGTAACACACCATCTCTCTCCACCCCATACCCAATTTGTAGGCCTAATGCAGTGTAGTTTCCAAGAACTACTAAACGAGAGCCGGAAGATCGAAGCTCAGGAAAGGCAACCTGGGGAACACCTTGGAGTGTAACATACCCTCTCTCTACACCCCATACCCAATTTGAAGGCCTAATGCAGTGTAGTTTCCAAGAACTACTAAACGAGAGCCGGAAGATCGAAGCTCAGGAAAGGCAACCTGGGGAACACCTTGGAGTGTAACACACCCTCTCTCTACACCCCATACCCAATTTGAAGGCCTAATGCGGCGTAGTTTCCAACAACTACTAAACGAGAGCCGGAAGATCGAAGCTCAGGAAAGGCAACCTGGGGAACACCTTGGAGTGTAACAAACCCTCTCTCTACACCCCATACCCAATTTGTAGGCCTAATGCAGCGTAGTTTCCGACAACTACTAAACGAGAGCATGAAGATCGAAGCTCAGGAAAGGCAACCTGGGGAACACCTTGGAGTGTAACACACCCTCTCTCTACACCCCATACCCAATTTGAAGGCCTAATGCAGTGTAGTTTCCAAGAACTACTAAACGAGAGCCGGAAGATCGAAGCTCAGGAAAGGCAACCTGGGGAACACCTTGGAGTGTAACACACCCTCTCTCTACACCCCATACCCAATTTGAAGGCCTAATGCAGCGTAGTTTCCAACAACTACTAAACGAGAGCCTGAAGATAGAAGCTCAGGAAAGGCAACCTGGGGAACACCTTGGAGTGTAACACACCATCTCTCTCCACCCCATACCCATTTTGTAGGCCTAATGCAGTGTACTTTTCTACAACTACTAAACGAGAGTCGGAAGACCGAAGCAATGGCAAGGAAACCTGGGGAACACCTTGGAGTGTAACACACCCTCTCTCTACACCCCATACCCAATTTGAAGGCCTAATGCAGCGTAGTTTCCAACAACTACTAAACGAGAGCCTGAAGATAGAAGCTCAGGAAAGGCAACCTGGGGAACACCTTGGAGTGTAACACACCATCTCTCTCCACCCCATACCCATTTTGTAGGCCTAATGCAGTGTACTTTTCTACAACTACTAAACGAGAGTCGGAAGACCGAAGCAATGGCAAGGAAACCTGGGGAACACCTTGGAGTGTAACACACCCTCTCTCTACACCCCATACCCAATTTGAAGGCCTAATGCGGCGTAGTTTCCAACAACTACTAAACGAGAGCCGGAAGATCGAAGCTCAGGAAAGGCAACCTGGGGAACACCTTGGAGTGTAACAAACCCTCTCTCTACACCCCATACCCAATTTGTAGGCCTAATGCAGCGTAGTTTCCGACAACTACTAAACGAGAGCATGAAGATCGAAGCTCAGGAAAGGCAACCTGGGGAACACCTTGGAGTGTAACACACCCTCTCTCTACACCCCATACCCAATTTGAAGGCCTAATGCAGTGTAGTTTCCAAGAACTACTAAACGAGAGCCGGAAGATCGAAGCTCAGGAAAGACAACCTGGGGAACACGTTGAAGTGTAACACAACGTCTCTCTACACCACGGAAGGGCTGATTCTTAGGAAGGAAGGCTGTTGGAAATAAGCATTGCGCGTCCGAGGGTGATTATATTCTTATTAGGTATATACTCACCCTCGGACGCGCCCTGCTTCTTTATTTGGAATGAATGTTTATTTGCAATGTGGTGTTGACTTTCTCTATTATTTTGGTAATTAATGATTTTATTATTTTCATTGTTTTGCATCTTCTCGGCAATAATATAAAGAAGACGCGACAGGACAACACTCGGTGGATGCCATATCTGTGTTTTCAATTTAAAAAACCTTTCAGTTAAATACTTGCAGGATAAACTAATTGTAGCTGGTGGTCATTTTTAGTACTGTACCAGATTTTAGTTGTGTGTTTGTTTTTAATGTTAAAATGTCTGCATTTGATATCTCACCAGTATTTTCCTTTTTATAAGCAAAATACTTTTTATTTTATTTTATGATGTTGGTTCAAGGGGTACACGGGCAGCAGTAGACAGGTCAGTGGAGGCCTAGTGGAAGGAGGGACCGCAGACAGGCTTCGAAGCCCTAACATAATAAATTGGGCTGCCTGTAGGCAGTTTAAAATTGGTTCCAGGGGAACACGGGCAGCAGTAGACAGGTCAGTGGAGGCCTAGTGGAAGGAGGGACCGCAGACAGGCTTCGAAGCCCTAACATAATAAATTGGGCTGCCTGTAGGCAATTTAAAATTGGTTCCAGGGGAACACGGGCAGCAGTAGACAGGTAAGTGGAGGCCTAGTGGAAGGAGGGACCGCAGACAGGCTTCGAAGGCCTAACATAATAAAATGGGCTGGCTGTAGGCAATTTAAAATTGGTTCCAGGGGAACACGGGCAGCAGTAGACAGGTCAGTGGAGGCCTAGTGGAAGGAGGGACCGCAGACAGGCTTCGAAGGCCTAACATAATAAAATGGGCTGGCTGTAGGCAATTTAAAATTGGTTCCAGGGGAACACGGGCAGCAGTAGACAGGTAAGTGGAGGCCTAGTGGAAGGAGGGACCGCAGACAGGCTTCGAAGGCCTAACATAATAAATTGGGCTGCCTGTAGGCAATTTAAAATTGGTTCCAGGGGAACACGGGCAGCAGTAGACAGGTAAGTGGAGGCCTAGTGGAAGGAGGGACCGCAGACAGGCTTCGAAGGCCTAACGTAATAAAATGGGCTGGCTGTAGGCAATTTACAATTGGTTCCATGGGAACACGGGCAGCAGTAGACAGGTCAGTGGAGGCCTAGTGGAAGGAGTGACGGCAGACAGGCATCAAAGGCCTAACATCATAACATTGGGCTGTTGGCAATTTAAAATTGGTTCCAGGGGTACACGGGCAATAGTGGTCTGGTCAGTGGAAGTCTAGTGGAAGGAGTGACGGCATACAGGCATCAAAGGCCTAACATAATAACATTTGGCTGTTGGCAATTTAAAATTGGTTCCAGGGGTACACGGGCAACAGTGGTCTGGTCAGTGGAAGTCTAGTGGAAGGAGTGACGGCAGACAGGCTAAGAAGGCCTAACATAACAAAATTGGGCTGGCTGTAGGCAAGTTTAAATTGGTTCCAGGGGAACACGGCCAGCAGTGGCCTGGTCAGTGTAGTAGTTGTAGAAAGAACGGACCGCAGACAGGCTTCGAAGGCCTAACATAACAAAAATGTCAAAACAATGGTATTGTCAGTGCCAGGCATTGAAGGATGTCAGCGCATAGACTAAACATTGGTGAAGCTGTGAGAGATAATTTTGCTAGTGGTAGAGACTGTTTGAGCTGGGGGGGGGAACTGTCTTGTGGCCGGCGGTACAGGCCCAGGGCCCCTCATATTACAATGGTGTGTCTGACGTTGGGTGCGCACCACCACCGCCAGAGACACTTTATTGTACTATGAGGGACCCAGTGGCAGTGCCGTCGACCAAAAGCGGGCACACCCACCTCTTCAGACAAACAGCACTCTCACGGGTGCTGGCGCAAAGTGGCGATACCACGGCCCCGTGTGGGGAGTTTGGCCATTTTGTTAGGAGTAAACATGTCGTATGCTGGACAATCAGGTGCAGAAAATTACGAGATTGGAAAAGTCATTCAGAAGAGTCCACAGGCAAGACCTTTTCATAGGAAAGTTAGGTGTCAGCCGGGCAAGGTGGGGCAAAAGATTTCGAAATCCAGTTGTGGTTCATTTTAATGAAGGTTAGATCATCTACATTTTGGGTAGCCAGACGAGTCCTTTTTTCAGTTAGTATTGAACCTGCAGCACTGAATACTCTTTCTGATAGGACACTAGCTGCCGGGCAAGCAAGCTCCTGCAATGCATATTCTGCCAATTCTGGCCAGGTGTCTAATTTGGATGCCCAGTAATCAAATGGGAATGACGGTTGAGGGAGAACGTCGATAAGGGATGAAAAATAGTTTGTAACCATACTGGACAAATGTTGTCTCCTGTCACTTTGAATTGATGCTGCAGTACCTGTTCTGTCTGCGGTCATAGCAAAATCACTCCACAACCTGGTCAGAAAACCCCTCTGGCCAACGCCACTTCTGATTTCTGCCCCTCTAACACCTCTGGTCTGCTGGTCCCTGGAGCTCGTGTGAGAACGATCACGGGCGCTGTGTGCAGGGAATGCCAGAAGCAAACGGTCAACAAGAGTTGATTGTTTGGTTGCTAATATTAGTTCCAAGTTCTCATGTGGCATAATATTTTGCAATTTGCCTTTATAGCGAGGATCAAGGAGGCAGGCCAACCAGTAATCGTCATCGTTCATCATTTTTGTAATGCGTGTGTCCCTTTTGAGGATACGCAAGGCATAATCCGCCATGTGGGCCAAAGTTCCAGTTGTCAAATCTGCGGTTGTGCTTGGTTGAGGGGCAGTTGCAGGCAAATCTACGTCACTTGTGTCCCTCAAAAAACCAGAACCCGCCCTTGCCACGCCACCAATTTCCAATGACCCCGGGAAAGCTTCCTCATTAAAAATATACTCATCCCCATCATCCTCCTTATCCTCCACCTCCTCTTCGCCCGCTACCTCGTCCTGTACACTGCCCTGACCAGACAATGGCTGACTGTCATCAAGGCTTTCCTCTTCCTCTGGTGCAGACGCCTGATCCTTTATGTGCGTCAAACTTTGCATCAGCAGACACATTAGGGGGATGCTCATGCTTATTATGGCGTTGTCTCCACTAACCAGCCGTGTGCATTCCTCAAAACACTGAAGGACTTGACACATGTCTTGAATCTTCGACCACTGCACACCTGACAACTCCATGTCTGCCATCCTACTGCCTGCCCGTGTATGTGTATCCTCCCACAAAAACATAACAGCCCGCCTCTGTTCGCACAGTCTCTGAAGCATGTGCAGTGTTGAGTTCCACCTTGTAACAACGTCTATGATTAGGCGATGCTGGGGAAGGTTCAAAGAACGCTGATAGGTCTGCATACGGCTGGAGTGTACAGGCGAACGGCGGATATGTGCGCAAAGTCCACGCACTTTGAGGAGCAGGTCGGATAACCCCGGATAACTTTTCAGGAAGCACTGCACCACCAGGTTTAAGGTGTGAGCCAGGCAAGGAATGTGTTTCAGTTGGGAAAGGGAGATGGCAGCCATGAAATTCCTTCCGTTATCACTCACTACCTTGCCTGCCTCAAGATCTACAGTGCCCAGCCACGACTGCGTTTCTTGCTGCAAGAACTCGGACAGAACTTCCGCGGTGTGTCTGTTGTCGCCCAAACACTTCATAGCCAATACAGCCTGCTGACGTTTGCCAGTAGCTGCCCCATAATGGGAGACCTGGTGTGCAACAGTGGCAGCTGCGGATGGAGTGGTTGTGCGACTGCGGTCTGTGGACGAGCTCTCGCTTCTGCAGGAGGACGAGGAGGAGGAGGAGGAGGAGGGGGTGCGAACGGCTACAGCCAACTGTTTCCTAGACCGTGGGCTAGGCAGAACTGTCCCAAACTTGCTGTCCCCTGTGGACCCTGAATCCACCACATTTACCCAGTGTGCCGTGATGGACACGTAACGTCCCTGGCCATGCCTACTGGTCCATGCATCTGTTGTCACGTGCACCTTTGTGCTCACAGATTGCCTGAGTGCATGGACGATGCGCTCTTTAACATGCTGGTGGAGGGCTGGGATGGCTTTTCTGGAAAAAAAAGTGTCGACTGGGTAGCTCGTAGCGTGGTACAGCGTAGTCCATCAGGTCTTTGAAAGCTTCGCTTTCAACTAACCGGTAGGGCATCATCTCTAACGAGATTAGTCTAGCTATGTGGGCGTTCAAACCCTGTGTACGCGGATGCGAGGCTAAGTACTTCCTTTTTCTAACCATAGTCTCATGTAGGGTGAGCTGGACTGGAGAGCTGGAGATCGTGGAACTAGCGGGGGTGCCGGTGGACATGGCAGACTGAGAGACGGTGGGAGATGGTATTGTTGCCGCCGGTGCCCTAGATGCAGTGTTTCCTACTTCGAAACTGGAGATTCCCTGACCCTGACTGCTTTGGCCTGGCAAAGAAACCTGCACAGATACTGCAGGTGGTGCAGAAAATGGTGGCCCTACACTGCCGGAAGGGATGTTGCGTTGATGAGTAGCTTCATTGGCCGAGGGTGCTACAACCTTAATGGACGTTTGGTAGTTAGTCCAAGCTTGCAAATGCATGGTGGTTAAATGTCTATGCATGCAACTTGTATTGAGACTTTTCAGATTCTGCCCTCTGCTTAAGGTAGTTGAACATTTTTGACAGATTACTTTGTGCTGATCAATTGGATGTTGTTTAAAAAAATGCCAGACTGCACTCTTTCTAGCATCGGATACCTTTCCGGCATTGCAGACTGAGCTTTAACCGGCTGGCCACGCTGTCCTCCAACAGGTTTTGACTTTGCCACGCGTTTTGGCCAAGATACGGGCCCGGCAGATGGAACCTGTTGCGATGTTGATGCCTGCTGCGGCCCCTCCTCCTCCGCTTCAGAACTGCTGCCGCCTGCACCCTGTTCCCCCAATGGCTGCCAATCAGGGTCAAGAACTGGGTCATCTATTACCTCTTCTTGTAGCTCGTGTGCAACTTCGTCTGTGTCACCGTGTCGGTCGGTGGTATAGCGTTCATGATGGGGCAACATAGTCTCATCAGGGTCTGATTCTTGATCAGCACCCTGCGAGGGCAATGTTGTGGTCTGAGTTAAAGGACCAGCATAGTAGTCTGGCTGTGGCTGTGCATCAGTGCACTCCATGTCAGATTCAACTTGTAATGGGCATGGACTGTTAACTGCTTCACTTTCTAAGCCAGGGACGGTATGTGTAAAGAGCTCCATGGAGTAACCCGTTGTGTCGCCTGCTGCATTCTTCTCTGTTGTTGTTTTTGCTGAAGAGGACAAGGAAGCGACTTGTCCCTGACCGTGAACATCCACTAACGACGCGCTGCTTTTACTTTTACCAGTTTCACGAGAGGAGGCAAAAGAGCTAGAGGCTGAGTCAGCAAGATAAGCCAAAACTTGCTCTTGATGCTCCGGCTTTAAAAGCGGTTTTCCTACTCCCAGAAAAGGGAGGGTTCGAGGCCTTGTGTAGCCAGACGACGAACCTGGCTCCACAGCTCCAGACTTAGGTGCAATATTTTTTTTCCCACGACCACCTGATGCTCCACCACTACCACTACCCTCATTACCAGCTGACAATGAACGCCCCCGGCCACGACCTCTTCCACCAGACTTCCTCATTGTTTTAAAAACATTACCAAACGAACAGTATTTGTTGCTGTCACACAACTTACACGGTGAGCTATAACTTCAGTATGATTTAGCTACCCCTTTACAGGTGGGTGAGACCACAACGAAAATCAGCCACAATGTTACACACTCTGTTGTTGTTGGCAACAAATGAGATGGCACACACGCAGGACTGTCACTGAAGCGCAAATGTAAATATTTATCTCCCACTGATTTGTGTTTGTTTTTTTTAAAAGGGAGACTTCAGAAAAAAAAAAATTAAAAAAAAATTATTTTTTACAGAAGAATTTATAAAACAAATAAAATGAAATGATTGTTTCAGGGAGAATTTAGGAAAAAAAAGAAAAGGCTTTGTGGGGCCCACTGAGTGAGAGAGGACGCACACAGGAGTCAGGAGTGGCACACAAGCCCAGAGGCCAATATTAATCTCCCACCGATTGATTTAGTTTTTTTTTTTGGTAGATTTTGGAACCCAAATCAAGCAAAAAAATTAATAGGCTTTCTATGGCCCACAATTGGGGAGAGAGAGAGAGATGGCACACCCAGGAGTCAAGACTGGCACACAAGCAGAAGGGGCAATATAAATCTCCCACAGATTTTTTTTTTTTTTTTTTTTTCAGGGAGACTTGGGAGAAAAAAAAATACAAAAAAAATGATTTTTTTCAGGAATAATTTAGAAACCAAAGAAAATAAAATGATTGTTTCAGGGAGAATTTAGAAAACAAATAAAACAAAAAATAGGCTTTCTAGGGCCCACTGAGTGACAGATGACGCACACAGGAGTCAGGAGTGGCACACAAGCCCAGAGGCCAATATTAATCTCCCACTGATTGATTTAGTTATTTTTTTTGGTAGATTTTGGAACCCAAATCAAGCAAAAAAATTAATAGGCTTTCTATGGCCCACAATTGGGGAGAGAGAGAGAGATGGCACACCCAGGAGTCAAGACTGGCACACAAGCAGAAGGGGCAATATGAATCTCACACAGATTTTTTTTTTTTTTTTTTTTTCAGGGAGATTTGAGAGAAAAAAAAATACAAAAAAAATGATTTTTTTCAGGAATAATTTAGAAACCAAAGAAAATAAAATGATTGTTTCAGGGAGAATTTAGAAAACAAATAAAACAAAAAATAGGCTTTCTAGGGCCCACTGAGTGACAGATGACGCACACAGGAGTCAGGAGTGGCACACAAGCCCAGAGGCCAATATTAATCTCCCACCGATTGATTTAGTTATTTTTTTTGGTAGATTTTGGAACCCAAATCAAGCAAAAAAATTAATAGGCTTTCTATGGCCCACAATTGGGGAGAGAGAGAGAGATGGCACACCCAGGAGTCAAGACTGGCACACAAGCAGAAGGGGCAATATGAATCTCCCACAGATTTTTTTTTTTTTTTTTTTTTCAGGGAGACTTTAGAGAAAAAAAAATACAAAAAAAATGATTTTTTTCAGGAATAATTTAGAAACCAAAGAAAATAAAATGATTTTTTCAGGGAGAATTTAGAAAACAAATAAAACAAAAAATAGGCTTTCTAGGGCCCACTGAGTGACAGATGACGCACACAGGAGTCAGGAGTGGCAGACAAGCCCAGAGGCCAATATTAATCTCCCACTGATTGATTTAGTGATTATTTTTGGTAGATTTTGGAACCCAAATCAAGCAAAAAAATTAATAGGCTTTCTATGGCCCACAATTGGGGAGAGAGAGAGAGATGGCACACCCAGGAGTCAAGACTGGCACACAAGCAGAAGGGGCAATATGAATCTCCCACAGATTTTTTTTTTTTTTTTCAGGGAGACTTTAGAGAAAAAAAAATACAAAAAAAATGATTTTTTTTCAGGAATAATTTAGAAACCAAAGAAAATAAAATGATTTTTTCAGGGAGAATTTAGAAAACAAATAAAACAAAAAATAGGCTTTCTAGGGCCCACTGAGTGACAGATGACGCTCACAGGAGTCAGGAGTGGCACACAAGCCCAGAGGCCAATATTAATCTCCCACTGATTGATTTAGTGATTTTTTTTGGTAGATTTTGGAACCCAAATCAAGCAAAAAAATTAATAGGCTTTCTATGGCCCACTATTTGTGAGAGAGATGGCACGCTCAGGACTGGCACACAAGCCCAGAGGCCAATATTAATCTCCCATTTTTTTTTTTTTCCAGGGAAAATTTATAAACCCAATAAAAAAAAATAATAATAACATGGCGGTCGGCGGGAACTCCCCTTTATAGCCCCTGTGACGCCGCAGACAGCAAGCCAATCACTGCAATGCCCTTCTCTAAGATGGTGGGGACCAGGACCTATGTCATCACGCTGCCCACACTCTGCGTTTACCTTCATTGGCTGAGAAATGGCGCTTTTCGCGTCATTGAAACGCGACTTTGGCGCGAAAGTCGCGTACCGCATGGCCGACCACGCACAGGGGTCGGATCGGGTTTCATGAAACTCGACTTCGCCAAAAGTCGGCGACTTTTGAAAATGTTCGACCCGTTTCGCTCAACCCTAATGGCTAATGTTTTAAAAATAAACCCTGATTGGGTGCAATATAGCAGGTGATTTATATTAGATTTTTCCTGCCACTGCCAATTTTTGTTATTTTCATTTTTATTTTTTCTCCCCATTTTGCAAAAATCATAACTTTTTCTATTTTTTAGTTGACATAGCCGTATGAGGGCTTGATTTTGGTGCAGTGCGAGTTGCAGTTAAAGGTAGATGTCAGCTATATAACACAGCAGACTTAAGCCATCTGCGGAGTTGGCTCAGCTCCTGACTCCAGACCAAACCCCCATACCCATTGTGTGACATACAGTACATGTACGTCACATTGGGAAGGTATTAAATGAGTTGCGCAGTATCATGCGTCAGTTTTCAGAAGGGTGTAGCAATATCTTTTTTAAACTTTGACTTCCTTTTTAACATTCAGTACTTTGGTAATTTTTGGAGCACTGTACTATGTTTGGCAAAAGTAAAACTTCTTAAGCTTTGATGAGACCTCACTGGTGATGAACCTCCAACAGGGCTCATCAAATTGTGAGGTTTTTTTTTGCAACTCCTCCCCCCTAAAAACACTGCAGAAAAGTTTGTTAGCTCAGCTATGGAGATAGTTAACAAATTCTAGTTTTACCACTTGTTAGGCTAAGTGCACACTTGTTTTTGGCTGGTGTGCATATGGCTGTGTCGTTCCTCCCTTAAGTTCCACCTACTTTCCGCCTACTTCCACGTGCATCATCCTGTGTACCTCTCTTTAGCATTGGGCATGCAGGGACATGCATTGTATGTGGATGCATCCGCATTTGACGTTTTGATGTGCCCGCCGACCGCACGTGAACGCAACATGTTTGCGCTCCCGTGCGGTCCGCGGGCACGTCAAAACACCGCATGTGGATGCATCCGCATACAACACATGTCCCTTTGTACCCAATTTTAAAGATAGGTACACAGGATGATGCAGGACTCATGCGGAAGTAGGCGGAGAGTAGTCAGAGTTTAAGGGAGGAAGTACACAGCCATATGCACACCAGCCAAACACAAGTGTGAAACCGGCCTTACTTACTAGTTTCTGCCATAGTAGTAAAAAGTAGACTCATCACTTTCTGTTTTATAATTGACTAAGTTGATAAAAAGCCTTCAGTTATGAGGATCTCTGCTTTTCCTATGTAAATGCCCACCAGCTACTTTTACCAGGTGCATTGCTTTATTTTTGGCTTGTTGCATTAAAATGTCAGCAATTTAGTCTGACGTTGATAATATCCACTTTAGGAATGGCCAATGTTCATGGATCATTTCTTTCTCTTACACTGACGGACACATTAGCGTAGTGTGAGAGAAATTCTTCTCACGGAGCGTGCCTTTGAGGCTACCTGAGGCATTGCTTTCAGGCAACAAGCAAGATGTCAGAAAAAATGCAGACAACATACATACTTATGTATTGCATTTTTTTATTAATCAGGATATCAATGCACATATATTTTGATTCTGCTTTTTGTGAAGTTATATTTTTAGAGGGTTTTTTCCTTTACAGATTTATTTTAATCATTTGACAGACATGAAGGCGTTATTACATCATTTCTATGATCACAGTGATTGTTCACTGTCGCAGCACATACTTTATTACTAAGAGCAAGCATTTACCTTCCAAGATGAATGAAATATATGTAGTGAATATATACGATGAGGGAGGAAGGAGGAGGAAGTTAAGAGCTTACCATGTTGAAGACTGGGAAAGAGTGATGAGCAAGCGTGCTCGTCACTACTCATTACTCGCCCGAGTTTTAGTGTGCTCGGGATACTCATTAAAGGGAACCTGTCCCTTGAATTTGGCGGGACCGGTTTTTGGTCATATGGGCAGAGTTTTCGGGTGTTTGATTCACCCTTTCCTTACCCGCTGGCTGCATGCTGGACGCAATATTGGATTGAAGTTCATTCTCTGTCCTCCGTAGTACACGCCTGCGCAAGGCAATGGATTGAACTTCAATCCAATATTGCGGCCAGCATGCAGCCAGCGGGTAAGGAAAGGATGAATCAAACACCCGAAAACTCCACCCATATGACCCAAAACCGGTCCCGCCAAATTCAGGTGACAGGTTCCCTTTAATCAGCGAGTACATTTTGAATGACCAAGCGAGAGCTCATGTCCTCGCCCTGGATGTTAAGCGCTTTTTTGACATCCAATGAACATGTGGGGATTGCCTCCCAGTCAGTGTACTGCTGTAGCCATTTTGGTTGTGGCATTACTGTGATTGGCTGGCCACATAGCCTCATCAGGTCTATATAAGTTCTATGACGCTATGCTCAGCACACTGTACCTCGGAAACAGGCACAGTAGGGAGAGGTGCTGGTGGGAAAGAGTTCTGTTAAGTGCAGCAACAGTCCATCTTAAGGGCTAAATATAATAAATATTAATCCTGCTGTTAATAGCACTTAGGGAGAGATTGTGCTGAAGGGATCGCGTAGAACCGGATAGGGTTAATTGCACGTCCTTTTGCTACAGCATGCAACTCATATGAAAACCGCTTCTCAGGGCTAAAAATGTTCTTTTTGCTCTTAATCCTGCAAATCGTTCCGGGCAGGAAAATATTATACACTATTTTTACTGCGGCAATTGCGCATCAAAAGCATACAGCCAGACTAGGTTTGATTGCAATAGCATTGCTATATTGATACTGCAGTCTTATACGTCCATCTGAAGTGTGCAAATGTCCTTGATATTGTTATACTGCATTTTTTGAGCTGTGAAATTTTATATGGCATATGTCGTGCTAGAGTTGGGCCTCATACACACCCCAAAAATGTTTTTTTTTTTTTTTTTAAATCACACTGATGTAATGATACTGCAGTCTTATATGTCCTTTCTCTCTTTGTAATACTGCATTTTTTTCAGCATTGCCATTTTATACAGCATTTATCGTGCTACAGTTGTACCTCAAAACACCTACAAGAAAGTTGTTTGTTAAAAAAAATCAGATTGCTATTTTGATACTGCAGTCTTATACGTTCATTTTGTTGGCATTGTAATACTGCATTTTTTTAGTAGTAAAATTTTATACCACATTTATCATGCTACATTTGGGCCTCAAAGCTGTAAGGCGCCTCTCCATTACTAATCGTATAGTTATATTGTAAATAAACACACACTAAGAAGAAAAGTAATTTAATTGAAAGAATGACACAAACTCCTTTAATTAATCTAATTTAAACTATACTGACGTCATCGCCCAGTCCACAGAAGCCAATGTCTTATGTAACAAAATTAAAATACTAAACAATATTCCTCACCTGTCCACAGATAAGATAATAATCAATTTGTCCCACCATGGGCCAAGCTCTGCTACATCTACATGTATGACCTGATGAATGTCACTGCGAGTGTGAGAAAGTTCTCACGCTCGCTGTGCCATCAGAAAGGTCCTGAGAGTTCGCAGCAAATGATCTCAGTTCAACTCACTGACATCAGCGCAAGCACCGTGGGAAAAGTAGTAACATCGCTTGCCAATGTCTACTGTAACAGAATTAAAATATTAAATTACAATATTCCTCAAATTCCTTCCATTTCACCATACATGCCCGTAGGAGGTGAACAGACAAAAAGGACAATATCCCCAATTCATAATCAAATAATTTTTTATTAGATAATTAAAGATATAAACTTGACTACAATACAAACTAGTTTCCCAATACCTCAGATGTGAGGGACTATAAAACTACTGATTAGTGTTGAGCGATACCGTCCGATACTTGAAAGTATCGGTATCGGATAGTATCGGCCGATACCCGAAAAATATCGGATATTGCCGATACCGATATCCGATACCAATACAAGTCAATGGGACACCAAGTATCGGAAGGTATCCTGATGGTTCCCAGGGTCTGAAGGAGAGGAAACTCTCCTTCATGCCCTGGGATCCACATTAATGTGTAAAATAAAGAATTAAAATAAAAAATATTGATATATTGACCTCTCCGGCGGCCCCTGGACATCACGCTGGTAACCAGCAGACTTCTTTGTTTAAAATGAGCGCATTTAGGACCTGCGAATGACGTCGCGGCTTCTGATTGGTCGCGTGCCGCTCATGTGACCGCCACGCGACCAATCAGAAGCCGTGACGTCATTCGCAGGTCCTAAATTCCTAGAATTAGGAGTTTAGTGAATGAGAATGACGTCGCGGCTTCTGATTGGTCGCATGGCGGTCACATGAGCGGCACGCGACCAATCAGAAGCCGTGACATCATTCGCAGGTCCTAAATTCCTAGAATTAGGAGTTTAGTGAATGAGAATGACGTCGCGGCTTCTGATTGGTCGCGTGGCGGTCACATGAGCGGCACGCGACCAATCAGAAGCCGCGACGTCATTCGCAGGTCCTAAACGCGCTCATTTTAAACAAAGAAGCCTGCCGGTTACCAGCGTGATGTCCAGGGGCCGCCGGAGAGGTGAATATATCAATATTTTTTATTTTAATTCTTTATTTTACACATCCCTATGGATCCGATACCGATACCCGATACCACAAAAGTATCGGATCTCGGTATCGGAATTCCGATACCGCAAGTATCGGCCGATACCCGATACTTGTGGTATCGGAATGCTCAACACTACTACTGATCTCATTAAACACACCGAATATCCACAATTAATCCACAGATGGTAACTGATTCACTTTTATAATTAATAGTATCTCTGAGACCCATAGATAATAATAGTGGCAAACCAAAGCCATAATCCAGATTTGTACAGCATATAGTAAACACATAGTCCAATTATTGTTCATAATGGAATAATGCATATATCTATGGGTATCCATAACTCACTCCTATTTGCAGGAGGCATAAAAGCTCTATGTTGCCATCTAAATAGATAAATAAACAAGACAATGCTTACAATGTGTGAGATGAGTGCCAAGTCCCTCGACCCCGATGCGCGTTTCATCCACACTTCTTCAGGGGGCATGTCGGGGAAGAGGTAAATCTGGTCTCTTAAGCTACGCTGTGGCCAATGAGCTGGGAAGAGTGAGGCCAAGTGCCAGATTTGGTGCATATTATGGATGCGCCATTTCTCGGGTGGCTGAGAGCTATTGTTTTTAGTCTGGGAGGGGCCCTTCTTAAGCTATTAATATCAACCTGCAGCTGTCTGCCTAGCCTTTGCTGGTTATTAAATATAGGGGGACACTACATCATTTTTGGGGGGAATAATAACCAAGAAAGGCTATGTATACAACTGTGAGCTGATATTAGTAGTCTGGTAACCTCTATCAATATTGTTTCTTCCCAAGAATACCAACATCAGCCTCCAGCCGTCAGGTTTCCCTCAACTGAATATTAAAAAGTACAGGGGACCTCACTGTACTTTTTTTAAATATTTCTTTAATTGTTAACAAGAACAGTAAGGCCACCTGGGTTCATAGCAGCTATTTCTCTTGCTTTGGATGTAACAGCCCTCAGCCACCCCAGAAAAGGCATATCTATAAGATGTGCCAATTCTGACACTTTGCCTGGCTTTTCCCACTCGCCCTATGGTGGTGGCAAGTGGGGTTTATATTTGTAGTGTTGATGTCATCTTTGTATTGTCCGCTGGCATCAAGCCCATGGCTTAGTAACTATATGGATTTTTTTGCAGGAAACTGTTGGAGAGAGAAAATTCAGGAGCGCAATAAAAGATGTATAAAAATAGAAATGTGGGTGATATATAAGTGCGTACCTGGAAGCATAGTGCAGTAGGCACAACACTAGCTTGCATTTAGCACGTGAATGGGATCCTCTATTGCGGTATGTGAATTCTGTTGTCGGGCTCCCTCCTGTGGTCATGAATGGTACTTCGGCTGGTTCTGTCCATGGACTTCCTCTGGTGGGTGTTTCTGAGTTTCACAGGTGACGAGGTTAATTCGATAGCTGCTGCTCTATTTAACTCCACTTAGATCTTTGCTCCATGCCACCTGTCAATGTTCCAGTATTGGTCTGTTCACTCCTGGATCGTACTGGTGACCTGTCTTCCCATCAGAAGCTAGGTTCCAGCTTGTATTTCTTTGGTTTGCTATTTTTCTGTCCAGCTTGCTATTTAATTTGTTGTCTTGCTTGCTGGAAGCTCTGGGACGCAGAGGGAGCACCTCCGCACCGTGAGTCGGTGCGGAGGGTCTTTTTGTGCCCTCTGCGTGGTCTTTTTGTAGATTTTTGTGCTGACCGCAAAGTAACCTTTCCTATCCTCGGTCTGTTCAGTAAGTCGGGCCTCACTTTGCTAAATCTATTTCATCTCTGTGTTTGTATTTTCATCTTTACTCACAGTCATTATATGTGGGGGGCTGCCTTTTCCTTTGGGGAATTTCTCTGAGGCAAGGTAGGCTTTATTTTTCTATCTTCAGGGCTAGCTAGTTCCTTAGGCTGTGCCGAGTTGCATAGGGAGCGTTAGGCGCAATCCACGGCTATTTCTAGTGTGTTTGATAGGTTTAGGGATTGCGGTCAGCAGAGTTCCCACGTCCCAGAGCTCGTCCTTATTATCAGTAACTATCAGGTCATTCCGTGTGCTCTTAACCACCAGGTCCATTATTGTCCTGACCACCAGGTCATAACAGTACAGGTGGCCCAAAGTACTAATGCATCTCAATAGAGGGATAAGAGAAGTTCTGAGACCATTTTTTTTCTTTGCAGTGTGTTTTGTCTCTATTTTCCCCTTTACCTCTGGGTGGTTCAGGACACTGGTGTAAACATGGACATTCAAGGTCTGTCCTCTTGGATGGATAATCTCACTACAAGGGTACAAAACATTCAAGATTTTGTGGTTCAGAATCCGATGTCAGAGCCTAGGATTCCAATTCCTGATTTGTTTTTTGGTGATAGATCTAAGTTCTTGAATTTCAAAAATAATTGTAAATTGTTTCTTGCCTTGAAACCTCGCTCCTCAGGTGACCCTGTTCAACAAGTAAAGATCATTATTTCTTTGTTATGTGGTGACCCCAAGACTGGGCATTTTCCCTTGCGCCAGGAGATCCGGCATTGCGTGATGTTGATGCGTTTTTCCTGGTGCTTGGATTGCTTTATGATGAACCTAATTCAGTGGATCAGGCAGAGAAAATCTTGCTGGCTCTGTGTCAGGGTCAGGATGAAGCAGAGATATATTGTCAGAAGTTTAGAAAGTGGTCTGTGCTCACTCAGTGGAATGAATGTGCCCTGGCAGCAATCTTCAGAAAGGGTCTCTCTGAAGCCCTTAAGGATGTCATGGTGGGGTTTCCCATGCCTGCTGGTCTGAATGAGTCTATGTCCTTGGCCATTCAGATCGATCGACGCTTGCGTGAGCGTAAAGCTGTGCACCATTTGGCGGTACTATCTGAGCATGGGCCTGAGCCTATGCAATGTGATAGGACTTTGACCAGAGCTGAGCGGCAAGAACACAGACGTCGGAATAGGCTATGTTTTTACTGTGGTGATTCCACTCATGCTATCTCCGATTGTCCTAAGCGCACTAAGCGGTTCGCTAGGTCTGCCACCATTGGTACGGTACAGTCTAAATTTCTATTGTCTGTTACTCTGATTTGCTCTTTGTCATCCTATTCTGTTATGGCATTTGTGGATTCAGGCGCTGCCCTGAATTTGATGGACTTGGAGTATGCTAGGCGCTGTGGTTTTTTCTTGGAGCCCTTGCAGTATCCTATTCCATTGAGAGGAATTGATGCTACGCCTTTGGCCAAGAATAAGCCTCAGTATTGGACCCAATTGACCATGTGCATGGCTCCTGCACATCAGGAGGATATCCGCTTTCTGGTGTTGCATAATCTGCATGATGTGGTCGTATTGGGGTTGCAATGGCTACAGGTTCATAATCCAGTATTGGACTGGAAATCTATGTCTGTGTCCAGCTGGGGTTGCCAGGGGGTACATGGTGATGTTCCATTTTTGTCTATTTCGTCTTCCACTCCTTCTGAAGTTCCAGAGTTTTTGTCGGATTATCGGGATGTATTTGATGAGCCCAAAGCCAGTGCCCTACCTCCTCATAGGGATTGCGATTGTGCAATTAATTTGATTCCTGGTAGTAAGTTTCCTAAGGGCCGATTGTTCAATTTATCTGTGCCAGAACACGCCGCTATGCGGAGTTATATAAAAGAATCCTTGGAGAAAGGCCATTTTCGCCCGTCGTCATCACCGTTAGGAGCAGGGTTCTTTTTTGTGGCCAAGAAGGATGGTTCTTTGAGACCTTGTATTGATTACCACCTTCTTAATAAAATTACAGTCAAATTTCAGTATCCTTTGCCATTGCTTTCTGATTTGTTTGCTCGTATTAAAGGGGCTAGTTGGTTCACCAAGATAGATCTTCGAGGGGCGTATAATCTTGTGCGTATTAAACAAGGCGATGAATGGAAAACAGCATTTAATACGCCCGAGGGCCATTTTGAGTACCTGGTTATGCCATTCGGGCTTTCCAATGCTCCATCAGTATTTCAGTCCTTTATGCATGACATCTTCCGAGAGTACCTGGATAAATTCCTGATTGTGTATTTGGATGATATTTTGGTCTTTTCGGATGATTGGGAGTCTCATGTGAAGCAGGTCAGAATGGTGTTCCAGGTCCTTCATGCGAATTCCTTGTTTGTGAAGGGGTCAAAGTGTCTCTTTGGAGTTCAGAAGGTTTCATTTTTGGGGTTCATTTTTTCCCCTTCTACTATCGAGATGGACCCTGTTAAAGTCCAGGCCATTTACGATTGGACTCAGCCGACATCTGTGGAGAGCCTGCAAAAGTTCCTGGGCTTTGCTAATTTTTATCGGCGCTTCATCGCTAATTTTTCTACTGTTGCTAAACCGTTGACTGATTTGACCAAGAAGGGTGCTGATGTGGTCAATTGGTCTTCTGCGGCTGTAGAGGCTTTTCAGGAGTTGAAGCGTCGTTTTTCTTCTGCCCCTGTGTTGTGCCTGCCAGATGTTTCGCTTCCGTTTCAGGTTGAGGTTGATGCTTCTGAGATTGGAGCAGGGGCTGTTTTGTCGCAAAGAAGTTCTGAGGGCTCGGTGATGAAGCCATGTGCTTTCTTTTCTAGAAGGTTTTTGCCTGCTGAGCGTAACTATGATGTTGGTAATTGTGAATTCTTGGCCATGAAGTGGGCATTCGAGGAGTGGCGTCATTGGCTGGAAGGAGCCAAGCATCGCGTGGTGGTCTTGACAGATCACAAGAATTTGACTTATCTTGAGTCTGCCAAACGGTTGAATCCGAGACAGGCTCGATGGTCATTATTTTTCTCCCGTTTTGATTTTGTGGTTTCGTACCTTCCGGGCTCTAAGAATGTGAAGGCTGATACCCTGTCAAGGAGTTTTGTGCCTGACTCTCCGGGTGTTCATGAGCCGGCGGGTATTCTCAAAGAGGGGATAATTTTGTCTGCCATCTCCCCTGATTTGCGGCGGGTGCTGCAAAAATTTCAGGCTGATAGACCTGACCGTTGCCCAGCGGAGAAACTGTTTGTCCCTGATAGATGGACTAGTAGAGTTATCTCTGAGATTCATTGTTCAGTGTTGGCTGGGCATCCTGGAATCTTTGGTACCAGAGATTTGGTGGCTAGATCCTTCTGGTGGCCGTCTTTGTCGCGAGATGTGCGTTCTTTTGTGCAGTCCTGTGGGACTTGTGCTTGGGCTAAGCCCTGCTGTTCTCGTGCCAGTGGGTTGCTTTTGCCCTTGAAGGTCCCGAAGAGGCCCTGGACGCATATTTCTATGGATTTTATTTCGGATCTCCCCGTCTCTCAAAAGATGTCGGTCATTTGGGTGGTTTGTGATCGCTTTTCTAAGATTGTCCATTTGGTACCTTTGTCTAAATTGCCTTCCTCCTCTGATTTGGTGCCATTATTTTTCCAGCATGTGGTTCGCTTACATGGTATCCCGGAGAACATCGTTTCTGACAGAGGTTCCCAGTTTGTTTCAAGGTTTTGGTGATCCTTTTGTGCTAGGATGGGCATTGATTTGTCTTTTTCCTCGGCTTTCCATCCTCAGACAATTGGCCAAACAGAACGAACTAATCAAACTTTGGAAACATATCTGAGATGCTTTGTTTCTGCTGATCAGGATGATTGGGTGTCCTTTTTGCCGTTGGCTGAGTTCGCCCTTAATAATCGGGCCAGCTCGGCTACTTTGGTTTCGCCGTTTTTCTGCAATTCTGGTTTCCATCCTTGTTTCTCTTCAGGGCAGGTTGAGTCTTCAGACTGTCCTGGTGTAGATACTGTGGTGGATAGGTTGCAGCAGATTTGGACTCGTGGTGGACAATTTGACATTGTCCCAGGAGAAGGCTCAACGTTTCGCTAACCGCCGGCGCTGTGTGGGTCCCCGACTTCGTGTTGGGGATTTCGTTTGGTTGTCATCTCGTTATGTTCCTATGAAGGTTTCCTCTCCTAAGTTTAAGCCTCGTTTCATTGGTCCGTATAAGATTTCTGAGGTTATCAATCCTGTGTCATTTCGTTTGGCCCTTCCTGCTTCTTTTGCCATCCATAATGTGTTCCATAGGTCGTTATTGCGGAGATACGTGGTGCCTGTGGTTCCATCCGTTGATCCTCCTGCCCCAGTGTTAGTTGAGGGGGAGTTGGAGTATGTGGTGGAGAAGATTTTGGATTCTCGTGTTTCGAGACGGAAACTCCAGTACCTGGTCAAGTGGAAGGGTTATGGTCAGGAAGATAATTCCTAGGTTTTTGCCTCTGATGTTCATGCTGCCGATCTGGTTCGTGCCTTTCATTTGGCTCATCCTGGTCGGCCTGGGGGCTCTGGTGAGGGTTCGGTGACCCCTCCTCAAGGGGGGGTACTGTTGTGAATTCTGTTGTCGGGCTCCCTCCTGTGGTCATGAATGGTACTTCGGCTGGTTCTGTCCATGGACTTCCTCTGGTGGGTGTTTCTGAGTTTCACAGGTGACGAGGTTAATTCGTTAGCTGCTGCTCTATTTAACTCCACTTAGATCTTTGCTCCATGCCACCTGTCAATGTTCCAGTATTGGTCTGTTCACTCCTGGATCGTTCTGGTGACCTGTCTTCCCATCAGAAGCTAAGTTCCAGCTTGTATTTCTTTGGTTTGCTATTTTTCTGTCCAGCTTGCTATTTAATTTGTTGTCTTGCTTGCTGGAAGCTCTGGGACGCAGAGGGAGCGCCTCCGCACCGTGAGTCTGTGCGGAGGGTCTTTTTGCGCCCTCTGCGTGGTCTTTTTGTAGATTTTTGTGCTGACCGCAAAGTAACCTTTCCTATCCTCGGTCTGTTCAGTAAGTCGGGCCTCACTTTGCTAAATCTATTTCATCTCTGTGTTTGTATTTTCATCTTTACTCACAGTCATTATATGTGGGGGGCTGCCTTTTCCTTTGGGGAATTTCTCTGAGGCAAGGTAGGCTTTATTTTTCTATCTTCAGGGCTAGCTAGTTTCTTAGGCTGTGCCGAGTTGCATAGGGAGCGTTAGGCGCAATCCACGGCTATTTCTAGTGTGTTTGATAGGTTTAGGGATTGCGGTCAGCAGAGTTCCCACGTCCCAGAGCTCGTCCTTATTATCAGTAATTATAAGGTCATTCCGTGTGCTCTTAACCACCAGGTCCATTATTGTCCTGACCACCAGGTCATAACAGGTATGCTGCCAATCCATAATGTGTGGTTACAGGTCCAATTAGTAGAATATAGATAAGTATATGAATAAAAATTCTAGGGGCACTTCCATTTGGAGGTTTAGTCCCAGTGCGTGGTCCAATCTGTTCTCCGACTGAATAACCAAACTGATCGGAACACTTTGCTATTCCAAAAGGTTTGGTTTATTCACAAAGGTTAAAAGTAGAGAAAAAACCTACAAGTCCATTAAAAAGGATTGCTAAAAATAACAAGTGTCATAAAAAATGGGAACATGTAGCGTGGGTACACAACACGTTTCTGCTCACAAAGAGCCTTCATCAGGTATAATGTCACATACGGAGTTTTCACACTGCATACAGGATTTCACAGCTGGGACAGGAGAGTTTGTACAGTAAGTACTGAAGATCCTGGTAGCCTCCATGTTAGGCTGAGTAGATGTGAAACTCTACTCTATATTCCCCAGCAGGTTTGAATAAATAACAGTCCTTGATGCTGCTACATTAAACTGATCATTTTTTCAGGACTAATTCAAATAGATTTTATTCCATTATAATAATACCACTCTTATCTGCAATTTGTGTAGGGTGAGGTGTGGCAGTAGGTATAGCGTATGACAGGCATCTAGTCATGGATTACTGCATTAAAATTTCAAAACCTACCTGATCCTGTTTTTCTTCCTTGCACTCATTGACCAAATCATGTTTTTCACGGTGATCTATACTCAGAAATTCATCAAAGCAGGCAAAATTAAGGTATTTAATGTGTCCATTTACAGTTTCCCTGTAGCCTCTGTATGTACATGGTAGTAGTGGGAAACTTTACTGCTGCTGGAATTACCACTTCTAAATTCTCCATTGCTTTGTTTCCATCTATTTCTGGGTGGTTCTTGAAGTATGTTTGGAGTCGTTTTCTTGGAAGATCCATGACCTACTATGATGCAAACTCATCTTTCTGACCACGGGTACTACATTTCAACACAAAATCCTTTGGTAATCTTGACATTTTAAGGCACCAAGTGCCAGAGGCAGCAAAACAACCCCAAAATATCTTTGAACCTCCACCATATTTCAACGTAACTACTCTGTTCTTTTATTCATAGGCATCATTCCATTCACAGTAAACAGTAGAATTATGTGCTTTACCAAAAAACTGTATCTTGGTCTCATCTATCCACAAGACACCTGTTGGCCTCTAACAATAGAGAGGCCGCCAGCTGGCCCTTTACAAATAGTGATGGCCTGAAAAAAGTGACATTTAATAAGTCTGATCATGTCTCACACGCCACATGGCTACATAAGGTATTAAAATGATAAAATTGCATTTCCTGATGAATGTTTTTTTACTATTGAAAGCAATGCAAATGTACAAAAAAAGCATCAAAACACTGCATGTGAACATAGACCAAGGTGTGGAGGAGAATTTTTTTCCCTTATTTATCTTGCCTTATATACAAGTCATTATCCTGGAAAGAATGTTTCCTAACATTTTTTCCAGTCAAAACTAAAGTAAAAGTGGCATAATACTCTGACAACATTGTTTTCATCACTGACCTGGGATTTAGAGATGCTTTAATGGGTCTTCCACATGCTGTTCCAATGCCATTTCAGTGCTGTTTTCAGCAATTTTTAGACCCCCTTCAGACCTCTGGGGGGCCAAAGTGGTCGAGTTTCCCATTTACTTCCTTTAAACTTGTTACTCATGTTGAGCCCTCAAGCATTTTAGTACTCATTAATCACTAATAATAATCCTGAACACATACCAAAATCCACAATAGACGTCCTCCAAAGGCACAAGCTGCAGGTTTTATTATGGCCCTCACAGTCTCCTGATCAGAACATCACTGAAAATCTGTGGCTAGACCTCAAAATAGCAGTGAATGCAAGACCACACAGGAATCTCACAGAACTGGAAGGATTTTCCAAAGAGGGATGGATGAAACTCCTTCAAACAAGAATTTAAAGACTCTTGGATGGCTACAAAAAGCATTTACAAGCTGTGATACATTGAAAAGTATCATGTACTAACCGTGCAGGTAGGGTTGAGCGACTTTTACTTTTATAGGATCGGGTCGGGTTTCACGAAACCCGACTTTCTCAAAAGTCGGGTCGAGTGACATCGGCCGATCCTATAGAAAAGTCGGGGTCGGCCAAAACACGAAACCCAATGCAGTGCAATGGGATACTATGGTTCCCAGGGTCTGAAGGAGAGGAAACTCTCCTTCAGGCCCTGGGATCCATATTTAAGTGGAAAATAAAGAATTAAAATAAAAAATATTGCTATACTTACCCTCTGACGCGCCCTGGTACTAACCGGCAGCCTTCCTTCCTTAGAATCAGCGCGTGAAGGACCTTAGATGACGTTGCGGCTTGTGATTGGTCGCGCGACCGCCCATGTGACCGCTCACACGCCCAATCACAAGCCGTGACATCACCGAAGGTCATTCAAGCGCTGATTCCTAGGAAGGAAGGCTGCCGGAAAGAAGCAGGGCGCGTCCGAGGGTGAGTATATTCCTATTAGGTATTGCTTTAACTTAAGTGTTCACGATAACTGTAATTTTGATGAGGGGTGGCCAAACTTTTCCCTTACATCTGTATATATTTATTTAGAAAACTTAGGAATATAAGGCTTCTTTGCAAGGAGCTAAAAACATCTTTATTATAGACTATTAAAAAGAAATATAAAAACAATATCATAATAAATCTGAGAAAATTGGGATACAGATACATAGAAAAAAAGGTGGGTACACCTGGGTAACAAATCACATGTAGTACACTACATAATCCATATGAGGTCAATAAAGTACATTAACACATCATATCATAGAATAATATATTAGTATCGGATGATCAAGCATCACATTACATGATAAAAGTAGCAAATCACAATGACATCAAAATAATAATAAATGGTGAAAAAATAATCCACATCAGTAGCCTGCATCATCCAAATAGATGAGCAAATAGGTGTCCTTGTTCCTATCTTGCTTCTTTTGGACTGTATTGGTTCAGGATTGAGAAATTTTGTGCATGTATATATTTATTTATTTGAAGATATATCATCGCACTTTCTTCTCTACTCCATTGTTACATGAGTCTTCAGGTTGAAATTGGCCTATTGATAGAAAACATTTTAGCCTTGTCTTTCTGATGACTTCTTTTTCAGCTTCTAAATATTCCTGATATCGAAGTTTATTTCTAAATTGGATAAATTTTCATTCAATATTTCAGAATTATACTTCTCAACTTAATTATTACAGGATACATAAAAATAGTAATGTACAATAAAAGGTTGAAGTAATAAAGGATATGGGCTACAAGTACACACAATTTTGTAAATTATTGTTATTGCAACATTAGTTTTCTTTTATTTGCTTTATAGTCCCCACTTATCGCAATTACAGAAAGACGCCTTTGTGCTTTATGTAAGAAAAAATAAATAAACTATAACTAAAATTAAAAAAATAAATGCAGCAGCTAAAGCAAGACAAAAGCATTTCTGTTTTATTATAAGAAAGAAACATTGAGAAAAGTTGGATTAAGAAATGAAGCTAATGAATATATTTATTTATTGGGACTTATATATTATTTTTAGTGATAAGCTAGTACTAAAATGCTCGGATGCTCGACCCAAGTATTGATTATAATGGAAATTAATGGGAAACATGAGCATTTTTATGGTGGCCTCCACCCTCAGATGTCTGGGGAAGGCATAAAAATTGCTGGAACCACTGAAAACAGCCCTGAAATGGCATGGGAACGGCATGGGGAAAACCCATGGAAGCATCTCTGAATCCCAGGTCACACCAGGGAACAATTTTGTCAGAGAATTATGCCACTTTTTATGGACATCTGGACTTGTGGAAGCATGTTAGACGCGAAACGGCCATAGTCCTGTTCTTTTGCTTCCATGCCAGCATTTGTCCTGCCCTTATACACCTTGTCCATGGAAAGAATTCATAAATAAAGGACTAAGGTTTTTATGACATGATAAACTGAGTGTTGCTGCTTTTTTTCTTCATTCTTGGATTCACATGCAGTGTGTTTGCTGTTTTTTGCACTTTTGCACATTGCTTTCAATGGTGAACAAACATTCAACAGGAAATGTAATTTTATTATTTTAATACCTTATCTGGCCATGTGGTGTGGCAGACATGATCAGACACATCCTGCTTAATTTATGAAAGAGGGACTCTGAAAATCATATTTTTTTCCAGGGCCATCAGGTGGCCATCAATATTTGTAGAGGGTCATCAGGTGACCCTTACTATTGGTGCAGGGCCAGCAGTCGACCATCACTATTGTTAGAGGGTCAGCAGGTGGCCCTCACTACAGTCATTGGGCCATCAGGCAGCACTCACTCTAATTTTAGAGGGCCAGCAGCTAGCGCTCATTAGCATTTTTGCTTTGCATAGCTGTATATCGCTACTGAAATATAATTTATCCATCAGAAATGGGCAAATTTTCTTTTTCTCATTAATACTGTAAAGTTTTGATGCTTGAGGAGCAAGCAGGTGGCCCTCACAATTTATAGAGGGCCCAGCAGGTGGCCCTCACAATTTATAGAGGGCCCAGCAGGTGTCCCCCACCATTTAAGAGGGCCAGCAGGCATCTTGTGGACAGATGAGACCAAGATAGAGTTTTTTTGGTAAAGCACATCATTCTGTTTACTGTAAAATGAATGAGGCCTACAAATAAAAGAATACAGTAATTACAGTAAAATATGGTGGAGGTTCAAAGTTATTTTTTGGTTGTTTTGCTGCCTGTGTCCATTGGTTCCTTGACTGTGTGTGAGGCATCATGAAATGTGAAGATTCCCAAAGGATTTTGTGTCACAATGTAGTGCCTGGGGTCAGAAATCTGAGTTTGCATTCTTGCCATGGGTCTTCCAGCAGGTCAATGACCTCAAACATACTTTAACCCCTTCCTGACCTTTGACACACCGTATCCGTCATGGAAACCTGTGCCAATCCGACCTGTGATGCAGCATATGCATCATGGTTGGAATGCGCTCCTGCAGGCCGGGTGAAAGGATCAACTGTAATTTCACCCGGCCTGCAGGGACAGGGGGAGTTGTACTGTAGCCCAGGGGGGGTGGCTTTGCCCCCCCATGGCTACGATTGCTCTGATTGGCTGTTGAAAGTGACGTTTCACTTTCACTTTCAATCAGAGCGATAGTAATATTTCACCAATGAAAATTGGTGAAATATTACATTCCAGCCATGGACGATGCTGCAATAGCATCAGCCATGGCTGGAGATCATGATCTGACCCCCCCACCACCACCGATCTCTCCTCCGGTCCTTTGTCATGTCATGTGCTGTCCTCCACTCCCTTCCGTCCTCCTGTCTGCTCCCCCCACTGTCCACTCCCCCCCACTGTCCGATCACCCCCTCATACTTACCGACATGTGTCCCTCCCAGTGTCAGTCCGTCTGTTCGATGGGCACCGCCATCTTCCAAAATGGTGGGCGCATGCGCAGTGCGCCCGCCGAATCTGCCCGGCTGGCAGATTCGTTACAGGTACATTTTGATTGCTGTGATAGAACCTATCACAGAGATCAAAATAAAAAAATAACCCCCCCCTTTATCACCCCCATAGGTAGGGACAATAATAAAATAAAGAATTTTTTTTTCTTTGCCCCACTAGGGTTAGGGTTAGGGTTGGTTCACACTGCATCTAAGCAGTCCGTTAGACGGACTACGTTACACCGCGGCATAAGCCGTTACAGACGTTACGGCCGCCATTGACAGCAATGTCGGACGCATCACTAGCGCATGCCCACAATGGGCATATGCTAGGGATGTGCCGTCATTGAGTGACGGACCCGGAGACGCGGGCTGCAGCGTTTCCGGGTCCATCACTGCTAGCGCAGGTAGAGTTAGCAGATGCTCTATCTGCGCTAGCGCGATGCAAACGTCGCCACTTGCGTTAGCAGCAGCCCGTTAGCATATGTGCTGAACGGGCTGCTGCTAGCGCAGTGTGAACCTTGCCTTATGGTTAGGGTTACGGCTAGAATTAGGGTTAGAACTAGGGTGAGGGTTAGAATTAGGCTATGTGCACACGGTGCGGATTTGGCTGCGGATCCACAGCGGATTGGCCGCTGCGGATTCGTAGCAGTTTTCCATCAGGTTTACAGTTCCATGTAAACCTATGGAAAACCAAATCCGCTGTGCCCATGGTGCGGAAAATACAGCGCGGAAACGCCGTGTTGTATTTTCCGCAGCATGTCCGCAGCGTTTTACACTTGTTCCTCAATAGGAGTCCACAGGTGAAATCCGCACAAAAAACACTGGAAATCCGCGGTAAACCCGCAGGTAAAAAGCAGTGCCTGTACCCGCGGATTTTTCAAAAATGGTGCGGAAAAATCTAATAATAAATAATAATAATCTTTATTTTTATATAGCGCTAACATATTCCGCAGCGCTTTACAGTTTGCACACATTATCATCACTGTCCCCGATGGGGCTCACAATCTAGATTCCCTATCAGTATGTCTTTGGAATGTGGGAGGAAACCGGAGTACCCGGAGGAAACCCACGCAAACACGGAGAGAACATACAAACTCTTTGCAGATGTTGTCCTGGGTGGGATTAGAACCCAGGACTCCAGCGCTGCAAGGCGAATCTCACACGAATCCGCAACGTGGGCACATAGCCTTAGGGTTAGGGTTGGACTTAGGGCTAGGGTTGCAAATAGGGTTAAGATTAGGCTGTGGTTAGGGTTATGGTTAGGGTTAGGGATGTGTTGGGGTTAGGGTTGGGATTAGGGTTAGGATTAGGGTTAGGGTTGGGATTAGGGTTAGGGGTGTGTTGGGGTTAGGGTTGTGGTTAGGGGTGTATTGGGGTTAGGGTTGTGATTAGGGTTATGGCTAGAGTTGGGATTAGGGTTAGGGGTATGTTGGGGTTGGAGTGTTGGAGTTAGAATTGAGGGGTTTCCACTGTTACGACACATCAGGGGTCTCTAAACGCAACATGGCGCCACCATTGATTCCAGTCAATCTTGCATTCAAAAAGTCAAATGGTGCTCCCTCCCTTCCGAGCCCCGACGTGCGCCCAAACAGTGGTTTACCCCCACATATGGGGTACCAGTATACTCAGGAGAAACTGGGCAACAATTATTGGGGTCCAATTTCTCCTGCTACCCTTGTGAAAAAAAAATTGCTTGCTAAAACATAATTTTTGAGGAAAGAAAAATGATTTTTTTTTCACGGCTCTGCGTTGTAAACTTCTGTGAAGCACTTGGGGGTTCAAAGTGCTCACCACATATCTAGATAAGTTCCTTGGGGGTCTAATTTCCAAATTGTGGTCACTTGTGGGGGGTTTCTACTGTTTAGGCACATCAGGTGCTCTGCAAACGCAACGTGACGCTCGCAGACCATTACATCAAGTCTGCATTTCAAAAGTCACTACTTCCCTTCTGAGCCCCGACGTGTGCCCAAACAGTGGTTTACCCCCACATATGGGGTATCAGTGTACTCAGGACAAACTCGGCAACAACTATTGGGGTCCAATTTCTCCTGTTCCCCTTGTGAAAATAAAAAATTGCTTGCTAAAACATCAGTTTTGAGGAAAGAAAAATGATTTTTTATTTTCACGGCTCTGCGTTGTAAATTTCTGTGAAGCCCTTTGGGGTTCAAAGTGCTCACCACATATCTAGATAAGTTCCTTGGGGGGGGTCCAGTTTCCAAAGTGGGGTCACTTGTGGGGGGTTTCTACTGTTTAGGCACATCAGGGCTCTGCAAACGCAACGTGACGCCCGCAGACCATTCCATCAAAGTCTGCATTTCAAAAGTCACTACTTCCCTTCCGAGCCCCGACGTGTGCCCAAACAGTGGTCCCCCCCACATATGGGGTATCAGCGTACTCAGGACAAACTGGACAACAACTTTTTGGGTCCAATTTCTCCTGTTACTCTTGTGAAAATAAAAAATTGTGGGCTAAAATATAATTTTTGACGAAAGAAAAATGATTTTTTTATTTTCACGGCTCTGTGTTATAAACTTCTGTGAAGCACTTGAGGGTTTAAAGTGGTCACCGCACATCAAGATTAGTTCCTTGGGAGGTCTGGTTTCCAAAATGGGGTCACATGTGGGGAAGCTCCAATGTTTAGGCACACAGGGGCTCTCCAAACGCGACATGGTGTCAGCTAACGATTGGAGCTAATTTTTCATTCAAAAAGTCAAATGGCGCTCCTTCCCTACCGAGCCCTGCCCAAACAAAGGTTTACCCCCACATGTGAGGTATCAGTGTACTCAGGAGAAATTGCCCAATACATTTTAGGATCCATTTTATCCTGTTGCCCATGTGGAAATGAACAAATTGAGGTTAAAAGAAATTTTTTGTGAAAAAAAAGTACTTTTTCATTTTTACGGATCAATTTGTGAAGCACCTGGGGGGTTCAACATGCTCACTGTGCATCTACATAAGCTCCTTGGGGGGTCTAGTTTCCAAAATGGGGTCACTTGTGGGGGAGCTCCAATGTTTAGGCACGCAGGGGCTCTCCAAACGCGACATGGTATCCGCTAAAAATTGGAGCCAATTTTTCATTGAAAAAGTCAAATGGCGCTCCTTCCCTTCCGAGCCCTGTCGTGCACCCAAACAGTGGTTCCCCCCCACATATGGGGTATCGGTGTACTCAGGACAAATTGTAAAATAACTTTTGGTGTCCAGTTTCTCTTTTTACCCTTGGGAAAATAAAAAAAAATTGTTGCTAAAACATCATTTTTGTGACTAAAAAGTTAAATGTTCATTTTTTCCTTCCATGTTGCTTCTGCTGCTGTGAAGCACCTGAAGGATTAATAAACTTCTTGGATGTGGTTTTGAGTACCTTGAGGGGTGCAGTTCTCACTTTTGGGAATTTTCAGCCATATAGACCCCTCAAACTGACTTCAAATGTGAGGTGGTCCCTAAAACAAATGGTTTTGTAAATTTTGCTGTAAAAATGAGAAATCGCTGGTCAAATTTTAACTCGTATAACTTCCTAGCAAAAAAGAACTTTGGTTCCAAAATTGAGCTGATGCAAAGTAGACATGTGGGTAATGTTATTTATTAACTATTTTGTGTCACATAACTCTCTCGTTTAACAGAATAAAAATTCAAAATTTGAAAATTGCAAAATTTTCAAAATATTAGCCAAATTTCCATTTTTTTCACAAATAAACGCAAAAATTATCGACCTAAATTTACCACTAACATGAAGCCCTATATGACACGAAAAAATAATCTCAGAACCGCTAGGATTCATTGAAGCGTTCCTGAGTTATTACCTCATAAAGGGACACTGGTCAGAATTACAAAAAACGGCCAGGTCTTTAAGGTCCAAATAGGCTGGGTCATGAAGAGGTTAAAAAGCATCCAGAAATAGATAGAAACAAAGCACTGGAGAATTGAGAAGTGGTAATTCAAGCTCAAGTGGTGGACACATTAAATCAGTTAATTTTGCCTTTTGTTGCTGAATTTTGAGTACAGATTACAGTAAAAAAAATAAATCAATCAATGGGTGCATGGGAAAAAAGCAACAGCATGGCTTAAAATTTATAACACAATAATCCTTTACTAGATGCATGTCATATGCGGCACCTCACCTAAAAAGAATTGCAGATAAGAGCAGTATTATTGTAGAATAGAAGGAATTTGAACCAGCACTGTAAATATATTTTATTACACATGGCAGCAACAAACTCTGGAGGAACGCAAGTAACACTGCTAGCTTGGATGAATTTCTGAGTACAGATCTTCGTAAAAAACATGTATAAGTCAATGAGTGCATTGAAAAATAGCAGCAAGGCTTAGAATTTATTAGGCAATAATTCCTGACTAGATGCCTGTCATACACTATACCTACTGACACACCTAACTCTACACAAATTGGAGATAAGAGTAGTATTATTGAAGAATATAGGAGCAACGTGGCAGCAACAAACTCTGAAGGAATGCATGCTACACTGCTAGCTTTGATGAATTTCAGAGTACAGATCACCATAGATAACATGAATCTGTGAATGAGTGCATGGAAAAAAGCAGCAGCAAAGACTATATTTATAAGGCAATAATCCCAGACTAGATGGGTGTAATATGCTATTTGTACTGTCCAACTCACCATAGACAAATTGTAGATAAGAGCGGTATTGTTCTAGCAGAATTAATTCTATTTGAATTAGCCCTGAAAAAAGCAGTTTGTTTAACAATGCAGTATCAAGGGCTATTATGTCATCAAACCTGCTGGGGAATATATAGTGAAGTGTTTCGCATCTACTCAGCCTGATATGGAGGAGACCAGGATCTTCTGTACCTACTGTACAAACTCTCCTGTTCCTGCTGTGAAATCCTGTATGCAGTGAGAACTCCCTATGTGTTGACAACCTGACAGCCCATGATAAGGCACTGGATCATATACTAATGGAACCCACCAGCTCTTTTGGTTTCTAAAAATGTTCCATCTACTATAAGGTGAAGCCTCAGAAAAGCATTTTTTTCATATTACTAAGGAGTGGGTGTCCTACACTGGTAAAAGTAGAACCAATAGAGAAAAGCCGAATATAGGTCAAGACACAATGAGCAGAAAGTGAAAAATAAAACACCTTTATTAGGACAATTGATGAAATGGTGGCACAACTAGAGGACGTGCCCAAACTAGCAAAAAAAATGAAGGGTAAGTAAAGTAATAGTTCAGCACAGTGTCACATGAGGACAAATTGCACAACACAGATATCAATACATGAGACCACCAGAGATAGAGGTAATAAACAAAAAGTAGTGATTCTGGTAATAAATATATCGGTATATACAAAAATATTGAGTAGTCAAGATCAATACATGTAAGAGCGTGTATAAAAACAATGTGTAATATTCTGGTAATAAATATTCTGGCTCTTGCTCCAGAACCTACAACAAATGGCCGTAACCTGGTGGCAGATCTGAAGCTTGGCAAACTTGCACATGGGCCATGCCTGGACTATGTGCTCAACTTAGTTTTTCTTTTTTATTAAATTTGCAAAAATGTCAACATTTCTGTTTTTTTTTCAGTCAAGATGGGCTGCAGAGTGTATATTAATGAGATAAAATGTTACTTTTTTCAATTTACCAAATGTAATGAAACAAAGAGTGAAAAGTAGGGTTGAGCGAAACGGGTCGTTCATTTTCAAAAGTCGCCGACTTTTGGCAAAGTCGGGTTTCATGAAACCCGACCCGACCCCTGTGTGGGGTCGGCCATGCGGTACGCGACTTTCGCGCCAAAGTCGCGTTTCAATGACACGAAAAGCGCCATTTCTCAGCTAATGAAGGTGAACGCAGAGTGTGGGCAGCGTGATGACATAGGTCCTGGTCCCCACCATCTTAGAGAAGGGCATTGCAGTGATTGGCTTGCTGTCTGCGGTGTCACAGGGGCTATAATGAGGCGTTCTCGCCGACCGCCATCTTACTGCTGCTGATCTGAGCTTAGGGAGAGGTTGCTGCCGCTTCGTCAGAAGCAGGGATAGCGTTAGGCAGGGTCCATTAACCCCCAAACCGCTTGTGCTGTAGCGATTTCCACTGTCCAACACCACCTTCGGTGTGCAGGGATAGTGGAAGCTACATTTTTTTTTTCCTCAGCGCTGTAGCTCATTGGGCTGCCCTAGAAGGCTCCCTGATAGCTGCATTGCTGTGTGTACGCCGCTGTGCAAACCAACTGCTTTTTTCAAAGCACAAATCCTCTTGTTCCTTCCTTTCTGCACAGCTATCTTTTTTGTTTGTCCACACTTTTTATTTAATTTGTGCATCAGTCCACTCCTTATTGCTGCCTGCCATACCTGGCTGAGATTACTGCAGGGAGATAGTAATTGTAGGACAGTCCCTTTTATTTATTTATTTTTTTTAATTCTCCCTACAAAAATAAGTTGTGGGAGATTAAGATTGGCATTTCTGCTAGATTGCCATCCCTGTGTGTGTCATCTCTCTCACATAGTGGGCCATAGAAAGCCTATTTTTTTGTTGATTTGGTTTCTAAATTCTACCTGAAAAAATCAATAAATCAATCAGTGGGAGATAAATATTGGCCTCTGGGCTTGTGTGCCACTCCTGACTCCTGTGTGTGCCATCTCTCACTCAGTGGGCCATAGAAAGCCTATTAATTTTTTTTGTTGATTTGGTTTCTAAATTCTACCTGGAAAAATCAATAAATCAATCAGTGGGAGATAAATATTGGCCTCTGGGCTTGTGTGCCACTCCTGACTCCTGTGTGTGCCATCTCTCACTCAGTGGGCCATAGAAAGCCTATTTATTTTTTTTGTTGATTTGGTTTCTAAATTCTACCTGAAAAAATCAATAAATCAATCAGTGGGAGATAAATATTGGCCTCTGGGCTTGTGTGCCTCTCCTGACTCCTGTGTGTGCCATCTCTCACTCAGTGGGTCATAGAAAGCCTATTTTTTTTTTTTTGTTGATTTGGTTTCTAAATATTACCTGAAAAAATCAATAAATCAATCAGTGGGAGATAAATATTGGCCTCTGGGCTTGTGTGCCACTCCTGACTCCTGTGTGTGCCATCTCTCACTCAGTGGGCCATAGAAAGCCTATTTATTTTTTTTGTTGATTTGGTTTCTAAATTCTACCTGAAAAAATCAATAAATCAATCAGTGGTGAGATAAATATTGACCTCTGGGCTTGTGTGCCACTCCTGACTCCTGTGTGTGCCATCTCTCACTCAGTGGGCCATAGAAAGCCTATATATTTTTTTTTTTGTTTCTAAATTCTCCCGGAAAAAATCATTTTATTTTATTTGGTTTCTAAATTCTTCCTTAAAAAATCATTTTATTTTATTTTGTTTCTAAAGTCTCCCTAAAAAAAAAAAAAAATCAGTGGGAGATTAATATTGCCCTTTCTCCTTGTGTGCCAGTCTTGACTCCTGGGTGTGCCATCTCTCTCTCAAATAGTGGGCACTGGGCCATAGAAAGGCAATATTTTTTTTATTTGGTTTCTAAATTCTCCCGGAAAAAATCATTTTACTTTTTTTTGGTTTCTAAATTCTTCCTGAAAAAATCATTTTATTTTATTTTGTTTCTAAAGTCTCCCTGAAAAAAAAAAAAATCAGTGGGAGATTAATATTGCCCTTTCTGCTTGTGTGCCAGTCTTGACTCCTGGGTGTGCCATCTCTCTCTCTCAAATAGTGGGCACTGGGCCATAAATAGCAATTTTTTTTTTATTTGGTTTCTAAATTCTCCCGGAAAAAATCATTTTACTTTTTTTTTGTTTCTTAATTTGTTCCTGAAAAAATCATTTTATTTTATTTTGTTTCTAAAGTCTCCCTGAAAAAAAAAAAAAAATCAGTGGGAGATTAATATTGCCCTTTCTGCTTGTGTGCCAGTCTTGACTCCTGGGTGTGCCACCTCTCTCTCTCAAATAGTGGGCACTGGGCCATAGAAAGGCAATTTTTTTTTTTGCTTTCTAAATTCTCCCTGAAATAAAAAAAAAAAATACAGTGGGAGATTAATATTGACATTTGTGCTTGAGTGACAGTCTTGCGTGTGTGGCATCTCTCTGATTTGGTGCCACAGAAAACAGAGTGTGTAACATTGTGTCTGATTTTCCTTGCGGTCTCACCAACCTGTAAAGGGATATCGAAATCATACTGAAGTTATAGCTCACCGTGTAAGTTGTTTGACAGCAACAAATACCGTTACTTTGGTTACGTTTTTAAAACAATGAGGAAGTCTGGTGGAAGAGGTCGTGGCCGTGGGCGTTCATTGTCAGCTGGTAATGATGGTAGTGGTAGTGGAGCATCAGGTGGTCGTGGGAAAAGAAATATTGCACCTAAGTCTGGAGCTGTGGAGCCAGGTTCGTCGTCTGGCTACAGAAAGGCCTCCAACGTTCCCTTTTCTGGGAGTAGGAAAACCGCTTTTAAAGCCGGAGCAGCAAGATCAAGCTAAAACAACAACAGAGAAGGATGCAGCAGGTGACACAACGGGTTACTCCATGGAGCTTTTTACACATACCGTCCCTGGCTTAGAAAGTGAAGCAGTTAACAGGCCATGCCTATTACCAGTTGAATCTGACATGGAGTGCACTAATGCACAGCCACAGCCAGACTACTATGCTGGTCCTTTGACTCAGACCACAACATTGCCCTCGCAGGGTACTGATCCAGAATCAGACCCTGATGAGACTATGTTGCCCCATCACGAACGCTCTACCACCGACTTACACGGTGACACAGACGAAGTTGCGCACGAGCTAGAAGAGCAGGTTATAGATGACCCAGTTGTTGACCCCGATTGGCAGCCATTGGGGGAACAGGGTGCAGGCGGCAGTAGTTCTGAAGCGGAGGAGGAGGGGCCGCAGCAGGCATCAACATCACAACAGGTTCCATCTGACGGGCCCGTATCTGGCCCAAAACGCGTGGCAAAGCCAAAAACTGTTGGAGGACAGCGTGTCCATCCGGTTAAAGCTCAGTCTGCAATGGCTGAAAAGGGATCCGAGGCTCGAAAGAGTGCAGTCTGGCATTTTTTTAAACAACATCCAATTGATCCGCACAAAGTCATCTGTCAAAAATGTTCAACTACCTTAAGCAGAGGGCAGAATCTGAAAAGTCTCAATACAAGTTGCATGCATAGACATTTAACCACCATGTATTTGCAAGCCTGGACTAACTACCAAACGTCCCTTAAGGTTGTAGCACCCTCGGCCAATGAAGCTAGTCAGCAACGCTACATTCCTTCCGTCACTGTAAGGCCACCATTTTCCGCACCACCAGCAGTATCTGTGCAGATTTCTTTGCCAGCCCAAAGCAGTCAGGGTCAGGGAATCACCAGTTTCGTAGGAGGAAATACTGAATCTAGGGCACCGGCGGAAACAATACCGTCTCCAACCGTCTCTCAGTCTGCCATGTCCACCGGCACATCCGCTAGTTCCACGATCTCCAGCTCTCCAGTCCAGCTCACCATACATGAGACTCTGGTTAGAAAAAGGAAGTACTTATCCTCGCATCCGCGTACACAGGGTTTTAACACCCACATAGCTAGACTAATCTCGTTAGAGATGATGCCCTACCGGTTAGTTGAAAGCGAAGCTTTCAAAGCCCTGATGGAGTATGCTGAACCATGCTACGAGCTACCCAGTCGACACTTCTTTTCTAGAAAAGCCATCCCAGCCCTGCACCAGCATGTTAAACAGCGCATCGTCCATGCACTCAGGCAATCTGTGAGTACAAAGGTGCACCTGACTACAGATGCATGGACCAGTAGGCATGGCCAGGGACGTTACGTGTCCATCATGGCACACTGGGTGAATGCGGTGGATGCAGGGTCCACAGGGGACATTAATTTCGGGACAGTTGTGCCTAGCCCACGGTCTAGGAAACAGTTGGCTTTAGGCGTTTGCACCCCCTCCTCCTCCTCGTCCTCCTGCAGAAGCGAGAGCTCTTCCACAGACCGCAGTCGCCCAACCACTCCATCGACAGCTGTAACTGTTGCACACCAGTTGTCCCATTATGGCCCAGCTACTGGCAAGCGTCAGCAGGCTGTATTGGCTATGAAGTGTTTGGGCGACAACAGACACACCGCGGAAGTTCTGTCCGAGTTCTTGCAGCAAGAAACGCAGTCGTAGCTGGGCACAGTAGATCTTGAGGCAGGCAAGGTAGTGAGTGATAACGGAAGGAATTTCATGGCTGCCATCTCCCTTTCCCAACTGAAACACATTCCTTGCCTGGCTCACACCTTAAACCCGGTGGTGCAGTGCTTATTGAAAACTTATCCTGGGTTCTCCGACCTGCTCCTCAAAGTGCGTGGACTTTGCTCAAATATCCGCCGTTCGCCTGTACACTCCAGCCGTATGCAGACCTATCAGCGTTCTTTGAACCTTCCCCAGCATCGCCTAATCATAGACGTTGCAACAAGGTGGAACTCAACACTGCACATGCTTCAGAGACTGTGTGAACAGAGGTGGGCTGTTATGTTTTTGTGGGAGGATACACATACACGGGCAAGCAGTAGGATGGCAGACATGGAGTTGTCAGGTGTGCAGTGGTCGAAGATACAAGACATGTGTCAAGTCCTTCAGTGTTTTGAGGAATGCACACGGCTGGTTAATGCAGACAACGCCATAATAAGCATGAGCATCCCCCTAATGTGTCTGCTGATGCAAAGTTTGACGCACATAAAGGATCAGGCGTCTGCACCAGAGGAAGAGGAAAGCCTTGTTGACAGTCAGCCATTGTCTGGTCAGGGCAGTGTACAGGACGAGGTAGCGGGCGAAGAGGATGATGGGGATGAGTATATTTTTAATGAGGAAGCTTTCCCGGGGGCACTGGAAATTGGTGGCGTGGCAAGGCAGGGTTCTGGTTTTTTGAGGGACACAAGTGACGTAGATTTGCCTGAAACTGCCCCTCAACCAATCACAACCGCAGATTTGACAACCGGAACTTTGGCCCACATGGCGGATTATGCCTTACGTATCCTCAAAAGGGACACACGCATTACTAAAATGATGAACGATGACGATTACTGGTTGGCCTGCCTCCTTGATCCTCGCTATAAAGGCAAATTGCTAAATATTATGCCACATGAGAACTTGGAACTAATATTAGCAACCAAACAAACAACTCTTGTTGACCGTTTGCTTCAGGCATTCCCAGCACACAGCGCCCATGATCGTTCTCACACGAGCTGCAGGGGGCAGCAGACCAGGAGTGTTAGGGGTGCACACATCAGAAGTGGCGTTGGACAGATTGGTTTTCTGACCAGGTTGTGGAGTGATTTTGCTATGACCGCAGACAGAACAGGTAGTGCTGCATCAATTCAAAGTGACAGGAGACAACATTTGTCCAGTATGGTTACAAACTATTTTTCATCCCTTATCGATGTTCTCCCTCAACCGTCATTCCCATTTGATTACTGGGCATCCAAATTAGACACCTGGCCAGAATTGGCAGAATATGCATTGCAGGAGCTTGCTTGCCCGGCAGCTAGTGTCCTATCAGAAAGAGTATTCAGTGCTGCAGGTTCAATATTAATCGAAAAAAGGACTCGTCTGGCTACCCAAAATGTTGATGATCTAACATTCATTAAAATGAACCACAACTGGATTTCGAATTCTTTTGCCCCACCTTGCCCTGCCGACACCTAGCTTTCCTATGAAAAGCTCTTGCCTGTGGACTACTGTGAATTACTTTTCTAATGTCTTAATTTGCTGCAGCTGATTGTCCAGCATACGACATGTTTAGACCTCCCTAAATGGCCAAACTCCCCACACGGGGGCGTGGTATCGCGACTTGGCGCAAGCACCCGTGAGAGTGCTGTTTGTCTGAAGAGGTGGGTGTGCCCGCTTTTGGTCGACAGCACTGCCACAGGGTCCCTCATAGTACAATAAAGTGTCTCTGGCGGTGGTGGTGCGCACCCAACGTCAGACACACTGTTGTAACATGAGGGGTCCTGGGCCTCTACCGCCGGCCACAAGAGAGTTCACCCACCCCCAGGTCAAACATTGCTCTACCACTTCCACAATTATCTCTCACACTTCCACCAATGTTTAGTCTATGCGCTGACATCCTTCCATTCCTGCCACTGACAATACCATTGTGTTGACATGTATGATGGTACTTAACATAGTCAGGGGCAGTGTCCTCTCTTTACCCAAGTAAATACTTTGCGCCAAATTAGTAGGTCTGAAACTACGCAGAGGATCCCACCCCTGTACCTAATGATTGCACCCTTTAGTGTTTTCATTTTGTTTTAATGCGAGACATTCACATTTATGTATTGTTTTGGACTACTAACTGGCAGACACTCATTACAATCGGCCTCCGCTGACCAGACTACTGCTGCCCGTGTACCCCTGGAACCAATTGTAAAGTGCCTACAGCCAGCCCAATTTTATTATGTTAGGCCTTCGAAGCCTGTCTGCGGCCCGTTCTTTCTACTACTCCTCCACTGACCAGACCACTGCTGCCCGTGTACCCCTGGAACCTATTTAAAAGTGCCTACAGCCCAATTTTATTATGTTAGGCCTTCGAAGCCTGTCTGCGGCCTGTTCTTTCTACTACTCCTACACTGACCAGACCACTGCTGGCCGTGTACCCCTGGAACCTATTTAAAAGTGCCTACAGCCCAATATTTTATTATGTTAGGCCTTCGAAGCCTGTCTGCGGCCCGTTCTTTCTACTACTCCTCCACTGACCAGACCACTGCTGCCCGTGTACCCCTGGAAACTATTTAAAAGTGCCTACAGCCCAATATTTTATTATGTTAGGCCTTCGAAGCCTGTCTGCGGCCCGTTCTTTCTACCACTCCTCCACTGACCAGACCACTGCTGTCCGTGTACCCCTGGAACCTATTTAAAAGTGCCTACAGCCCAATTTTATTATGTTAGGCCTTCGAAGCCTGTCTGCGGCCCGTTCTTTCTACTACTCCTACACTGACCAGACCACTGCTGCCCGTGTACCCCTGGAACCTATTTAAAAGTGCCTACAGCCCAAATTTATTATGTTAGGCCTTCGAAGCCTGTCTGCGGCCCGTTCTTTCTACTACTCCTCCACTGACCAGACCACTGCTGCCTGTGTACCCCTGGAACCTATTTAAAAGTGCCTACAGCCCAATTTTATTATGTTAGGCCTTCGAAGCCTGTCTGCGGCCCGTTCTTTCTACTACTCCTCCACTCACCAGACCACTGCTGCCCGTGTACCCCTGGAACCTATTTAAAAGTGCCTACAGCCCAATTTTATTATGTTAGGCCTTCGAAGCCTGTCTGCGGCCCGTTCTTTCTACTACTCCTACACTGACCAGACCACCGCTGCCCGTGTACCCCTGGAACCTATTTAAAAGTGCCTACAGCCCAATTTTATTATGTTAGGCCTTCGAAGCCTGTCTGCGGCCCGTTCTTTCTACTACTCCTCCACTGACCAGACCACTGCTGCCCGTGTACCCCTGGAACCTATTTAAAAGTGCCTACAGCCCAATTTTATTATGTTAGGCCTTCGAAGCCTGTCTGCGGCCCGTTCTTTCTACTACTCCTCCACTGACCAGACCACTGCTGCCCGTGTACCCCTGGAACCTATTTAAAAGTGCCTACAGCCCAATTTTATTATGTTAGGCCTTCGAAGCCTGTCTGCGGCCCGTTCTTTCTACTACTCCTCCACTCACCAGACCACTGCTGCCCGTGTACCCCTGGAACCTATTTAAAAGTGCCTACAGCCCAATTTTATTATGTTAGGCCTTCGAAGCCTGTCTGCGGCCCGTTCTTTCTACTACTCCTACACTGACCAGACCACTGCTGCCCGTGTACCCCTGGAACCTATTTAAAAGTGCCTACAGCCAAATTTTATTATGTTAGGCCTTCGAAGCCTGTCTGCGGCCCGTTCTTTCTACTACTCCTCCACTGACCAGACCACTGCTGCCCGTGTACCCCTGGAACCTATTTAAAAGTGCCTACAGCCCAATTTTATTATGTTAGGCCTTCGAAGCCTGTCTGCGGCCCGTTCTTTCTACTACTCCTCCACTGACCAGACCACTGCTGCCCGTGTACCCCTGGAACCTATTTAAAAGTGCCTACAGCCCAATTTTATTATGTTAGGCCTTCGAAGCCTGTCTGCGGCCCGTTCTTTCTACTACTCCTACACTCACCAGACCACTGCTGCCCGTGTACCCCTGGAACCTATTTAAAAGTGCCTACAGCCCAATTTTATTATGTTAGGCCTTCGAAGCCTGTCTGCGGCCCGTTCTTTCTACTACTCCTACACTGACCAGACCACTGCTGCCCGTGTACCCCTGGAACCTATTTAAAATGCCTACAGCCCAATTTTATTATGTTAGGCCTTCGAAGCCTGTCTGCGGCCGGTTCTTTCTACTACTCCTCCACTGACCAGACTACTGCTGCCCGTGTACCCCTGGAACCTATTTAAAAGTGCCTACAGCCCAATTTTATTATGTTAGGCCTTCGAAGCCTGTCTGCGGCCCGTTCTTTCTACTACTCCTACACTGACCAGACCACTGCTGCCAGTGTACCCCTGGAACCTATTTAAAAGTGCCTACAGCCCAATTTTATTATGTTAGGCCTTCGAAGCCTGTCTGCGGCCCGTTCTTTCTACTACTCCTCCACTGACCAGACCACTGCTGCCGTGTACCCCTGGAACCTATTTAAAAGTGCCTACAGCCCAATTTTATTATGTTAGGCCTTCGAAGCCTGTCTGCGGCCCGTTCTTTCTACTACTCCTACACTGACCAGACCACTGCTGATCGTGTACCCCTGGAACCTATTTAAAAGTGCCTACAGCCCAATTTTATTATGTTAGGCCTTCGAAGCCTGTCTGCGGCCCGTTCTTTCTACTACTCCTACACTGACCAGACCACTGCTGCCCGTGTACCCCTGGAACCTATTTAAAAGTGCCTACAGCCCAATTTTATTATGATAGGCCTTCGAAGCCTGTCTGCGGCCCGTTGTTTCTACTACTCCTACACTGACCACACCACTGCTGCCCGTGGACCCCTGGAACCTATTTTTAATTGCATAGAGCATCCTTTTTTTAATAGTAGGCGTACAAAGTCTGTCTGCGGTCCACTATTGAAATTGTCCTCCACTGCCCAGAGCAATGCTGCCTGAGTACCCCTGTAACCTTTTTTAAACTGCAGTGAACCACATTTTTGGTTTAAGGCCTACTACCTGTGTCTGTCTGCGCCACTCAATACAGCTGTGTTCCTTTGAAAAAAGCTGAGCATCAATAGTCTTGTTTTCAGCCTCTAGGAATTTTAAAACTGCATTGGGGCTACAACTTTGGTAGGGCCTACTAACGGTGTATGCCGCCCCAAGGTGTGCCCCAGGTTTCGTCCACATTGCTTCAATCTTCCTATTCTCGTTTAGTAGTTGGTGAAAACTACACTGCATTAGGCCTACAAATTGGGTATGGGGTGTAGAGACGGTGTGTTCCACTCCAAGGTGTTCCCCAGGTTTCCTCGCCATTGCTTCGGTCTTCCGACTCTCGTTTAGTAGTTGTTGGAAACTACACTGCATTAGGCCTACAAATTGGGTATGGGGTGTAGAGACGGTGTCTTCCGCTCCAAGGTGTTCTCCAGGTTGCCTTTCCTGAACTTCTATCTTCAGGCTCTTGTTAAATAGTGGTTAAATGGAACAACTGCATTTGGCGTACTAGTTGGTTTGGGGCCTACTAACAGTGTCTGCCGCTCCTTGCTGTTCTCCTGGTTTCCTGTCCTGAAATTCCATTTTCAGGCTCTCGTTAAGTAGTTGTTAATGTTAGACTGCATTTAGCCTACTAGTTGGGTTGGGGCCTACTATCGGTGTCTGCCACTCCTTGCTGTTCTCCTCCACTGAACAAAGCTGTGCCGCCTGTTTACTACTGTTGCCAATTTTGAACTGCATTTCGACTACTTACTGATTTGGGCCTACTCTCTGTGTCAGCCTCTCATTCCAGTTGTCCTCCACTGCAATGCCCCCTGGTTACTTCTGTGTTACCAATTTTGAACTGCATTTAGCCCACTTTATTCTTTGGGCCTATAGCTGTGTTTCCTCCTCATCCTGCCCATTGCCCAGCCAGTGATAGATGAGTCTGCTGGTACATTGACCCATAACGCAACATTTCCTGTGCACGCTACACTGCAAGATTGTGACCCTGCTGTAAGTCAGGTCCCCCTTCCCGCATACCATACTGTTATGGCTGGCAATCAGGCAACACAGCGTGCAGTAATCAGCGCACATACAGAGATCTGGCAATAACCAAAAACAATAGGACGAGCTCTGAGACGTGGAATCTCTGTAGACTGCAGTACCTGATCTATCCTCACACAACTATAAGCAGCAGTGGATTGCGCCTATCACTACCTATGCAACTCGGCACTGCCTGAGGAGCTGACTAGCCTGAAGATAGAAATACAAGCCTGACTTACCTCAGAGAAATACCCCAAAGGAATAGGCAGCCCCCTACATATAATGACTGTTAGCAAGATGAAAAGACAAACGTAGGAATGAAATAGATTCAGCAAAGTGAGGCCCGATATTCTAGACAGAGCGAGGATAGCAAAGAGAACTATGCAGTCTACAAAAAACCCTAAAACGACAACCACGCAAAGGGGCAAAAAGACCCACCGTGCCGAACTAACAGCACGGCGGTGCACCCCTTTGCTTCTCAGAGCTTCCAGCAAAAGTTAATAGCAAGCTGGACAGAAAAAACAGAAAACAAACTAGAAGCACTTATCTAGCAGAGCAGCAGGCCCAAGGAAAGATGCAGTAGCTCAGATCCAACACTGGAACATTGACAAGGAGCAAGGAAGACAGACTCAGGTGGAGCTAAATAGCAAGGCAGCCAACGAGCTCACCAAAACACCTGAGGGAGGAAGCCCAGAGACTGCAATACCACTTGTGACCACAGAAGTGAACTCAGCCACAGAATTCACAACAGTACCCCCCCCTTGAGGAGGGGTCACCGAACCCTCACCAGAACCCCCAGGCCGACCAGGATGAGCCACATGAAAGGCACGAACAAGATCTGGGGCATGGACATCAGAGGCAAAAACCCAGGAATTATCTTCCTGAGCATAACCCTTCCATTTGACCAGATACTGGAGTTTCCGTCTAGAGACACGAGAATCCAAAATCTTCTCCACAATATACTCCAATTCCCCCTCCACCAAAACAGGGGCAGGAGGCTCCACAGATGGAACCATAGGTGCCATGTATCTCCTCAACAACGACCTATGGAATACATTATGTATGGAAAAGGAGTCTGGGAGGGTCAGACGAAAAGACACCGGATTGAGAATCTCAAAAATCCTATACGGACCAATAAAACGAGGTTTAAATTTAGGAGAGGAAACCTTCATAGGAATATGACGAGAAGATAACCAAACCAGATCCCCAACACGAAGTCGGGGTCCCACACGGCGTCTGCGATTAGCGAAAAGCTGAGCCTTCTCCTGGGACAAGGTCAAATTGTCCACTACCTGAGTCCAGATCTGCTGCAACCTGTCCACCACAGAATCCACACCAGGACAGTCCGAAGACTCAACCTGTCCTGAAGAGAAACGAGGATGGAACCCAGAATTGCAGAAAAATGGAGAGACCAAGGTAGCCGAGCTGGCCCGATTATTAAGGGCGAACTCAGCCAACGGCAAAAATGACACCCAATCATCCTGGTCAGCGGAAACAAAACATCTCAGATATGTTTCCAAGGTCTGATTGGTTCGTTCGGTCTGGCCATTAGTCTGAGGATGGAAGGCCGAGGAGAAAGATAGGTCAATGCCCATCCTACCACAAAAGGCTCGCCAGAACCTCGAGACAAACTGGGAACCTCTGTCAGAAACAATATTCTCAGGAATGCCATGTAAACGAACCACATGCTGGAAGAACAAAGGCACCAAATCAGAGGAGGAAGGCAATTTAACCAAGGGCACCAGATGGACCATTTTAGAAAAGCGATCACAGACCACCCAAATGACCGACATTTTTTGAGAAACGGGAAGGTCAGAAATGAAATCCATCGAAATATGTGTCCAAGGCCTCTTCGGGACCGGCAAGGGCAAAAGCAACCCACTGGCACGTGAACAGCAGGGCTTAGCCCTAGCACAAATTCCACAGGACTGCACAAAAGCACGCACATCCCGTGACAGAGATGGCCACCAGAAGGATCTAGCAACCAACTCCCTGGTACCAAAGATTCCTGGATGACCGGCCAGCACCGAACAATGAAGTTCAGAGATAACTTTACTAGTCCACCTATCAGGGACGAACAGTTTCTCGGCCGGACAACGATCAGGTTTATTAGCCTGAAATTTCTGCAACACTCTCCGCAAATCAGGGGAGATGGCAGACACAATGACTCCTTCCTTGAGGATACTCGCCGGCTCAGATAACCCCGGAGAGTCGGGCACAAAACTCCTAGACAGAGCATCCGCCTTCACATTTTTAGAGCCCGGAAGGTATGAAATCACAAAATCAAAACGAGCAAAAAATAACGACCAACGGGCCTGTCTAGGATTCAAGCGCTTGGCAGACTCAAGATAAGTAAGGTTCTTATGATCAGTCAAAACCACCACGCGATGCTTAGCACCCTCAAGCCAATGACGCCACTCCTCGAATGCCCACTTCATGGCCAGCAACTCTCGGTTGCCCACATCATAATTACGCTCAGCAGCAGAAAATTTCCTGGAAAAGAAAGCACATGGTTTGAACACTGAGCAACCAGAACCTCTCTGTGACAAAACCGCCCCTGCACCAATCTCAGAAGCATCAACCTCGACCTGGAACGGAAGAGAAACATCAGGTTGACACAACACAGGGGCACAGCAAAAACGACGCTTCAACTCCTGAAAAGCTTCCACGGCAGCAGAAGACCAATTAACCAAATCAGCACCCTTCTTGGTCAAATCGGTCAATGGTCTGGCAATGCTAGAAAAATTACAGATGAAGCGACGATAAAAATTAGCAAAGCCCAGGAATTTCTGCAGACTTTTTAGAGATGTCGGCTGAGTCCAATCCTGGATGGCCTGAACCTTAACCGGATCCATCTCGATAGTAGAAGGGGAAAAGATGAACCCCAAAAATGAAACTTTCTGCACACCGAAGAGACACTTTGATCCCTTCACGAACAAGGAATTAGCACGCAGTACCTGGAAAACCATTCTGACTTGCTTCACATGAGACTCCCAATCATCCGAGAAGATCAAAATGTCATCCAAGTAAACAATCAAGAATTTATCCAGATACTCACGGAAAATGTCATGCATAAAAGACTGAAAAACAGATGGAGCATTGGCAAGTCCGAACGGCATCACCAGATACTCAAAATGACCCTCGGGCGTATTAAATGCCGTTTTCCATTCATCTTCCTGCCTGATTCTCACCAGATTATACGCACCACGAAGATCAATCTTAGTAAACCAACTAGCCCCCTTAATCCGAGCAAACAAGTCAGAAATCAATGGCAAGGGATACTGAAACTTAACAGTGATTTTATTAAGAAGGCGGTAATCAATACACGGTCTTAGCGAACCATCCTTCTTGGCTACAAAAAAGAACCCTGCTCCCAATGGTGACGACGATGGGCGAATATGTCCCTTCTCCAGGGACTCCTTCACATAACTGCGCATAGCGGTGTGTTCAGGTACGGACAAATTAAATAAACGACCCTTAGGGAATTTACTACCAGGAATCAAATCGATAGCACAATCACAATTCCTATGCGGAGGTAGGGCATCAGACTTGGACTCTTCAAATACATCCCGAAAGTCCGACAAGAACTCTGGGATGTCAGAAGGAATGGATGACGAAATAGACAAAAATGGAACATCACCATGTACTCCCTGACAACCCCAGCTGGTTACCGACATAGAGTTCCAATCCAATACTGGATTATGGGTTTGTAGCCATGGCAACCCCAACACGACCACATCATGCAAATTATGCAGTACCAGAAAGCGAATAACTTCCTGATGTGCAGGAGCCATGCACATGGTCAGCTGGGCCCAGTACTGAGGCTTATTCTTGGCCAAAGGTGTAGCATCAATTCCTCTCAACGGAATAGGACACCGCAAAGGCTCCAAGAAAAATCCACAACGTTTAGCATAATCCAAATCCATCAGATTCAGGGCAGCACCTGAATCCACAAACGCCATGACAGAATACGATGACAAAGAGCACATTAAGGTAATGGACAAAAGGAATTTGGACTGTACAGTACCAATAACGGCAGAGCTATCGAACCGCCTAGTGCGTTTAGGACAATTAGAAATAGCATGAGTAGAATCACCACAATAGAAACACAGTCTGTTCAGACGTCTGTGTTCTTGCCGTTCTACTTTAGTCATAGTCCTGTCGCACTGCATAGGCTCAGGTTTACTCTCAGACAATACCGCCAGATGGTGCACAGATTTACGCTTGCGCAAGCGACGACCGATCTGAATGGCCAAGGACATAGACTCATTCAAACCAGCAGGCATAGGAAATCCCACCATTACATCCTTAAGAGCTTCAGAGAGACCCTTTCTGAACAAAGCCGCTAGTGCAGATTCATTCCACAGAGTGAGTACTGACCACTTCCTAAATTTCTGACAATATACTTCTACATCATCCTGACCCTGGCATAAAGCCAGCAGATTTTTCTCAGCCTGATCCACTGAATTAGGCTCATCGTAAAGCAATCCCAGCGCCTGGAAAAATGCATCAACATTACTCAATGCAGAATCTCCTGGTGCAAGAGAAAACGCCCAGTCCTGTGGGTCGCCGCGCAAAAAAGAAATAATAATCAAAACCTGTTGAATAGGATTACCAGAAGAATGAGGTTTCAAGGCCAAAAATAGCTTACAATTATTTCTGAAGCTCAGGAACTTAGTTCTGTCACCAAAAAACAAATCAGGAATCGGAATTCTTGGTTCTAGCATCGATTTCTGATCAATAGTATCTTGAATCTTTTGTACATTTACAACGAGATTATCCATTGAGGAGCACAGAGCCTGAATATCCATGTCCACAGCTGTGTCCTGAAGCACTCTAATGTCTAGGGGAAAAAAAAGACTGAAGACAGAGCTAAGAAAAAAAAATGTTGTCAGGATTTCTTTTTTCCCTCTATTGGGAATCATTGGGAGGCTCCTTGTACTGTTATGGCTGGCAATCAGGCAACACAGCGTGCAGTAATCAGCGCACATACAGAGATCTGGCAATAACCAAAAACAATAGGACGAGCTCTGAGACGTGGAATCTCTGTAGACTGCAGTACCTGATCTATCCTCACACAACTATAAGCAGCAGTGGATTGCGCCTATCACTACCTATGCAACTCGGCACTGCCTGAGGAGCTGACTAGCCTGAAGATAGAAATACAAGCCTGACTTACCTCAGAGAAATACCCCAAAGGAATAGGCAGCCCCCTACATATAATGACTGTTAGCAAGATGAAAAGACAAACGTAGGAATGAAATAGATTCAGCAAAGTGAGGCCCGATATTCTAGACAGAGCGAGGATAGCAAAGAGAACTATGCAGTCTACAAAAAACCCTAAAACGAAAACCACGCAAAGGGGCAAAAAGACCCACCGTGCCGAACTAACAGCACGGCGGTGCACCCCTTTGCTTCTCAGAGCTTCCAGCAAAAGTTAATAGCAAGCTGGACAGAAAAAACAGAAAACAAACTTGAAGCACTTATCTAGCAGAGCAGCAGGCCCAAGGAAAGATGCAGTAGCTCAGATCCAACACTGGAACATTGACAAGGAGCAAGGAAGACAGACTCAGGTGGAGCTAAATAGCAAGGCAGCCAACGAGCTCACCAAAACACCTGAGGGAGGAAGCCCAGAGACTGCAATACCACTTGTGACCACAGAAGTGAACTCAGCCACAGAATTCACAACACCATACCACCTTACACAGGGACAAAGAGGAAGGTGCAGATGAAAGTGCAGGTTCCTTCATCAGGTGAGGGGAGGAATACTAGTTGGCAACGTCACTGGCACAGGGCCTCTCATAGTATGCAAAAGTGTTGCTGCCGGTGGGAGGCGCCCCCGCCGTGCAAACACACCTCTGTGCTTTGAGGGGCCCTGTGCCAGTGCCAATGCCAACGAGTGGGCCCCCCCTGCTTGCTCAGGATCACAGCACTTGCAAAGTTGAAATACTTACCTCTCCCTGCTCCACTGCCGTGACGTGGTCCAGATTTACTGGGCCCACTAAATTACTTGAACCAGCCCTACCCCCCACAACTTTAGCCAAATGACCCCCAATTTCAAATGCCTTCCAATTATTATAAGCTAAATTATGATTGACAAGCTTCTGTAACAAGAATGGATGTTTTTCCTATTAAAATAGGCAGTGTAGGTGTTTTCCTGGCCTCCACTCACTGCCGACTTTGCTCCCCCATTGACTTGCATTGGGTTTCGTGTTTCGGTCGATCCCCGACTTTTCGCGATAATCGGCCGATTCCACTCGACTCGACTTCTAAGATAGTCGGGTTTCGCGAAACACGGCTCGACTCTAAAAAGGTCAAGGTCGCTTAACCCTAGTGAAAAGTGTAAAGGGGTCTGAATACTTTCCGCACCAACTGTAGATGGATAGATATGAGATAAATAGATAGATATTCTTAATTAAAGCTATAAATATTTACATCCTGTTAGAAAAATCATATTGTAACTGAGGTACCTAAAGTATATGTAAATATATGTTTAGTAGACTGTACTTACTTTGTTGATAACGAAAAACCTAATTGTGCGATATAAAGAAATATATCAGTAAAGAAAGTGAAATGAAAATATCTTCTAAAATGCATAATAAGGAAAAAGGTAAAAATGAAGCAAAATACTATCCAAAAATGTTTTACTTTAGTGTAATGCTTTATTTTTTTTTTATCTTTGATTAAATATTGTCAAGTATCAACTACAATACTAAAACTTCAGGAACATCTTTCTGAATAACAACGTGTTTAAGATAAAGATAGTTTAAAATTTAAATTAAATTTAAATTACTTTTTAAGAAATACGGCTTTTTTTCATTTATATTTTAAATATTAATATACCATCATTTATAGTAAAAAAAAAGAGTTTTAAGTAAAATAATGTAATTGCATCACTAAATAATCTCTCGACTTATCCATCTCTAGTATCAATTTCATTAAAAATGACTGCTCCCGCACTGCTCATACATCAGCTTTTCTACAATAAACTATTTTAAGTCATATTAATGTAACTGGTCCCCTTGAGTCATTCAACTTTTTTTTAAATTCCTTTCATCTTTCCTTGCTCAAGAAAAGTAAGAAATATCAGTAGCAGCCAGTCAATTTATTTGGCTTAATAGACATTTTGTGATTAATGGAGAAAATTAACATATTTCTTGACCTAAATATGTAATTAGCTCTTTTCTTTATTTATTTTTTTCCTCACATTTTAATATTTCATTACACAAGAAAAAAATATGAAGGAGCTTGAAAGAGAATTAAACAACAGTAAAACTACAGACCCGTTATTATTCATTAATTGTTAATATTCAAACTAATCTTTCCCATTAGTAATATGTCTTATGTGAGTTCTCATTATTTGACCTTCCAGATTCATCTTAACATTGTATTTTAGAATTTTGTACTGCTCCAAGCCATTTATTTCAAATTTAACCAAGGGAAATCACTTTGTTCATGTAAGGATTGAAAATGTTTCATGCACACTTTACCGATGCATTATCCTTTTATACTGACATGAAATATTGAGATATCTGAAGATTTACTTGTTACTAGTGTTGAGCATTCCGATACCGCAAGTATCGGGTATCGGCCGATACTTGCGGTATCGGAATTCCGATACCGAGATCCGATATTTTTGTGATATCGGGTATCGGTATCGGAAGTGTAAAATAAAGAATTAAAATAAAAAATATTGTTATATTCACCTCTCCGGCGGCCCCTGGACATCAGCGGGAGGATCCGGCGTCCGGCACGGCTTCTTTCTTCAAAATGCGCGCCTTCAGGACCTGTGGAATGACGTCCCGGCTTCTGATTGGTCGCGTGCCGCCCATGTGACCGCCACGCGACCAATCAGAAGCCGCGACGTCATTCCTCAGCTAAAGTCCTAGAATGAGCGCCTTCTAGGACCTGAGGAATGACGTCGCGGCTTCTGATTGGTCGCGTGGCGGTCACATGGGCGGCACGCGACCAATCAGAAGCCGGGACGTCATTCCACAGGTCCTGAAGGCGCGCATTTTGAAGAAAGAAGCCGTGCCGGACGCCGGATCCTCCCGCTGATGTCCAGGGGCCGCCGGAGAGGTGAATATAACAATATTTTTTATTTTAATTCTTTATTTTACACTTTAATATGGATCCCAGGGCCTGAAGGAGAGTTTCCTCTCCTTCAGACCCTGGGATCCATGAGGATACCTTCCGATACTTGATGTCCCATTGACTTGTATTGGTATCGGATATCGGTATCGGCGATATCCGATATTTTTCGGGTATCGGCCGATACTATCCGATACCGATACTTTCAAGTATCGGACGGTATCGCTCAACACTACTTGTTACACAGTCATACACTGTTGCAAGAGTTTAATTATTTAAGAAAATCCAATTCTAATATTTTTATTATTAAGGTTAGACACATAGTTTAGGTTCCAATTTTGAGGTATTCCTGGTAGTGACAGCTAGACACATTCTCTATAAATTTGGCTAAATGTGTGCTAAGCAGCTTAGTTCTACAAGTATACATAATGTATACAATCAGTGCTCATAGTTGTTTGTAGATAGATAGATAGATAGATAGATAGATATCACAAATATAGAAGCAGTACCAGCAAAAAGTAGGGATGCCAAGTTTCCCAGGTAAGAATCAATTCCTCCAAATATGGAAACAATAATTGAGGCAGCACACCAATTTAAAAATTAGCAAAAATACCAACTTTTAACCTTCGTCCGGCTGAGTAGGTACAATTGTAACTATTCCGTTTTAAAATTGCAATAACTTTTTTTCCGAAAAGCCGTAGAAGGCTGAAATTTCGTGACATCTCTGCAGTTTTGGTCCAGAATATTTTGGCCAAATTTCAATAAAATATATATGAAGGTACAATTGTACCTCTGCAGCCTGTTAACTTTTTAAAATTATGCAGCCTGACGAAGGTTAATAACCCATTGTGGCGACGTTTCAGTCCATAGCGTGATCCTTTCTCCAAAACATCACCACAATGGGCTATTTAAAAGTCAGCCGTTTTTTAATTTTTCAAGAATTTGATAGATAGATATAAACAAACGGAGAAGACAGCACTCCATATTCCTTAAGGTGAAAAAAGTGGACTTTATTCAAACCCACATAGCAGAGCGACGTTTCGGCTCACACTAAGCCTTTCTAAAGCCTTGAGAAAGGTTCAGTGTCGGCTGAAACGTCGCCCTGCTATGTGGGTTTGAATAAAGTCCACATTTTTCACCTTAAGGATTATGGAGTGCTGTTTTCTTTGTTTGTTTGTATCTGGATTTGGGCAAGTATTGAAATTTCAAGGCTTGAAAAAGGTTCACATCTTTATGAACCGAAACGTTGCTGAGATAGGCTAATAAAAATAGCTCCTTCCTTTTTCACTGAGAATGTATAGATAGATAGATATATAGATAGATAGATAGATAGATAGATAGATAGATAGATAGATAAAATTAAGAGCCTTTGTGGTTGTGGTGCACTGTCTTTTATGTCTTGCTAAAGTATGAATTAGAAATGAATTGTTAAGATAACATTCAAATTCGCCTGTTTAAAGTTTCCCGAGAAGTCCGATTCACAGAAAAGTTATTCTGTGGGATTTTAATTTTTTTTATCTCTCCACATCCCAAAGTATAATAAATGTAATATATAAAGGTTAAAAAGGTTACAAAAAAGTCCTTCTATTCGCTGCTCACCTCTCAGGCGCCATCGCTACTCACTGTCACCTGTCTAGTCCTCGTCGCATCTACTGATACCTGCTGCTCACACTGAAACCCCTGGACCTCTCGCGCTGATCTGGCTTTGATGAGGCTTTGATGAGGCTTGGGAGGGTTTTGTGCAAGCTTGCAAAAGTTCATAAAGTCATGATGACATGATGTCTGCCATGACTTGGTGCACTCAAATGCAGAGCCATCCTGAGCCTCATCAGAGCCAAAGATTTCAACATGAGAGACGACATTCAGAAGATGCAATGGGTACTGAAGGATTAATGGTGAGGAGCAAAGGGGATGGAGAAGTGAGCAATGACTACAAGCATTTTTTTGTTTAAAATTTTGAAGACCATTTACGGTTGAGAAAAATAGTGGCTGCTGGGTGTCACTTTGCCAAATATGCGTGGAAGCAAAAAATAAGAAATCCTACTCTCTAATATGAATGTCAGGAATAGGTCATCTTTATGTACCTTTGTACATGATGTACTTTTGTACATTTGTACCTACTGATGGCCCACATTTTCAAATTTGTACAATTGAAATGCTAAGTTCCTATTGTTTAAGAGTTTATTTGAGAATTCTAAACTAATAGATGTGTCCCAAATTTGGGAAATCCATCTATTAGTCAAAATAAACTGTACCAGGAAAGGTCACCTCTTTCTGGGGTACCCAAGAATTCTTGACTCCAGTGGGAACTTTGTAATATTTTAGGGGTATTCCTACCTTGTAAAGTGACAGCATATTTATATGATATGTCATGACTTTGCGATCGTCAGGATCAGTCCTCTGGACTACATCTGATTTTCAGCATTCATTAACAACTGTTCTCCTGACCAAATGGTGATGCAGTGAACTAAAGAACAGGGCAAACAATTACAGATCGTTTAACTCCTTAGTGACCGAGCCAATTTTGTCCTTAATAACCAAATTTTACAATTCTGACCAGTGTAATTTATTCTGGTAATAACTCTGGAATCAGAGGCGTAGCTAGGGTTTTGGTTCAGGGGGCGCGAAACTTCTGAGTGGGCCCCTAACCAGGTAACCTTGATTACAACTGGGTGACACACCCTAATAGTGGAGGAGAACCTCAGCAGATGACCGCGCTGTTACTGAGGATAATCTCTATATAAAGACCAACATGGATATTACCGCCATATGGTCAGTGGTAGATACCAGCCCTACAGAACATATAAGAGATCACACCACAGTTACAGAAAATTACTTACCGCTGACGTTCTTTCTGATGGAATCGTTCATTTTTCCCATCTTTTCCATCTGGGCCAGACCGACATGGCAACTTCCAGCCAGGATTCGTCTGCAGAGAAATCAACAAAGACATATTTCACTTCTCATATTCCAGCCCCATCACCATCTATTCCAAACCTGCACAAACTCCTCATCCTGATGATATCCCAATACTGAGCCGCTGCTGCCATATGTATCCCTATTACTGACCCTGCTGTGTGGTTCTCTGTGCCCTCTAAATTCTAAAGCAACCCTCTATAATATAGTAATTCCAAGTGCAAGTGCCCTAGAAAACACAGCCAATATTTTGTCCACTAGAAAGTAATAATGCCATGTGTGCCCCTTTGATAGTCACAGTATCCAGAGTTCCCCTATAACAATAAGTGCCCACTTTACATTTAATAATGTCCTGACTCTGCCCCCTGTACAGCTCCCCTATACACAGCATGATGCTCTCTTATACACAGTATAATGCCCCCTCATTGTATAGTACCACCCACAAAGTATACTGACTCCTTAGTACCCTCCAAACTGTTTGATGGCTCCAACATTGTACGATCGCCCCGTCTCTGTAATCCCCACACTGTACGATGGCCCCTTCACTGTAATCTCCACACTGTATGATGCTCCCCTAGATAGCCTCCATATAGTATAATGCACCAGATAGCCTCCATATAGTATAATGCACTCCCCATAGGCCTACTATATATTGTATAATGCACCCCCCATAGGCAGACTCTATAGCACAAGGCAGCCCCATAGGCAAACTCTATATTATATAATGCATCCCCCATATGAAGATTCTATAGCACAAGGCAGCACCCATAGGCAGACTCTATAGTACAAGGCAGCACCCCCAATAGGCAGACATTGTAGTATAAGGCAGCACCCCATAGGCAGACCATGTAGTATAAAGCAGCACCCCTATAGGCAGATTCTGTAGTATAAGGCAGCACCCTCATATGTAGACCTTGTAGTAAAAGGCAGCACCCACATAGGCAGACCCTGTAGTATAAGGCAGCATCCCCATAGGCAGACCCTGTAGTATAAGGCAGCATCCCTATGTGACGCCCAAGAGACCGGGATACACAGCACCGGACCAATGGGGTCTGTCTCTTAAGCGGGATGTCACGGGTGGCTTGACCCGGTGCTGTGGCCTCAGGCAATGCACAGTGTAAGGGGTATCGTGAGGGGACAGGCACTTACTTGATCAGCAGCAGGTTCTCCCAGCGGTGACGATCCCGATCCTGGATAGATGGCTATTGTCCAAATGAAAGACTGAGGCACTGAAACGTTTAACCAGTTTACTTTAACATAAAGGGATTTACAACCAGTCCTGTCACCGGAGTCTGTATGGGAACTCTGAGTTACTTTGACCCTGCCGGGGTCTTCGCCTCTTATTGTACGCAGTTTCTGTATGGCCCTGCTGCTGTATGTGAACTGGCTGCCGGCCCAATCTGTCCCCTCCGGGTCCTGGTTCGACGGGCAACCCGAGTCTTTTTATCGGCTTACCCCCTCCGGGAGTACCGCTGAACTCTGTGTCTGTTGCTGCGTCCGGCCCTAGTGAAGCTGATATCACCTCACGTTTTTCCGGTTGCTGTATTATATATAATGAATACAGCCACGGATCCGGTATCCGTCTTTGCGCCTGTTCTGGGTAGTGATTAATGCTACCCGGTTCTCACAATGTCCTTTTTCTCTGTCCCTCTTCTCCTCAGGCCGGTGATTTAGGCCTGGAAACAGTTACAGGGCTGTTAGAAATTCAGCTGTATGACCTCTCACTTTCAGCTCCTTAGCCCAACTGCCAGTTCTTCTCTCAGACCAGAATGGATCAAGGGGAGTCTCTGGAGCTCCCCCTTCTGGCCGGAGGTGGTAGTGCAGTTTTGCTATCTTAGTACTTGTATTTAGTGTCAGTAACTATTTTTGTGGCAAATACCCCTAGGGGTGCCACATTCCCCCTTAGTTAAGAACAGTACTCCGGGACTGTGGGACGATAACATTTTGAAATAACAATTAATATGTACAGAGTCTTAAAAACGAAAAGTTACAAAAACCACTCAAGGAAACAAAAATAGAGTTATGTAAAAAGTCACTTCAAATAGCGTCCATTAATACAGTTCTATCCTTGAAGGTACTAGGAAAGGCACTGCACTTTTTTTCCAGGAATTTAGTTCCATTTTTCCAGCGGAGTTACCAATATAAAGTCTAAAGAAAGTTCAAAAAGAGCAAAAAGCAAAGTTCAAAAAGCAGTCTTTCCGGGGCTTTGATTTAGTGCCTCCAGGCTGATAAAAAGTTCAAGAATATGCAAGAAGTTCATACAGACAAGTCTCTGTAGGTACTGGGCTTAAACGTTGCAGAATGATAACAATGACTATAGTTTTATAGTTGGTAATCCGCATACCTGGCCGGTAATTGACCCTGGGTACTACGCTGTGATCTACGTAATAGCGGTGTCTCTTCATGTGGTGTACTACTGTCTACTGCGGATGTAGTATCTGCCCGCTCTGCTAAAGATGTCTCCACGACTATGGAGTTGGCAAGTACACCGTGAATGGGATTACTCTGATCAGGAATCTGTTCTTCCTGGCCTGGAACCTCCCGTAGTACGGAGTCAGCCTCTTCCTGTCTTGGGACTTCTGGTATTGGGTTCGGTGTTGGGTAAAAGGCCACCATGGGAACCACTACTGCACCATGGTATGTTAGTAGGGTTTTGGGAAAGTCTCCTATACAGGTGTGATACATTTCCTCTTCTTTTTTCTTTACTGGTTGAACCTGTATGGGTTGAATAACTTCTGGTTCTGGCTGGACAACTTCTGGCTCTTTCAATGCTTCCGGACATAATTTAAGATTGTCTCTTGACACTAGAACAGATGTTAAGCCTCCGTTTTTGCTAATGAGACACATTTTAGGATTATCCATTCTTGTTGGTAAAACTGTGTAGGGTACGGCTTCCCACTGATTGTCTAGTTTATTGGTTCGACGATTTCTCTTGAGCACTTGGTCACCCGGTCTTAATGGGGTCGCTAGAGCATTCTGGTTGAAAGTTCGCTCTTGTCTTTCTCTAGTTTGCTGAAGGCTTCTTTCCACACTCTCTTGCACTTGGCGATACTGCTTTTGCCATATGATATCCCAATTGGAGTCTTGAACTTCTGCGTCTGGTTTCAGAATTCCCATTTCTAGATCGATTGGTAATTGGCTGGGTCTTGCACGCATAAGGTAAGCTGGGGTGCAGTTGGTGGAGCTCACCGGGACATGATTATACAGATCCACCAAGTCAGGCAATTTCTCTGGCCATTGATTCCTTTCTGTCTCAGGTAAAGTCTTTAGTAGGTCTATTACAATATGGTTCATCTTCTCGCATAAGCCGTTTGTTTGTGGATGATAGGCCGTCGTCCGGATCTTTTTGCAACCATAGATATTACAGAATTCTCTGAAGATCTCTGATTCAAAGGCTGTACCTTGGTCAGTGAGAACCTGTTCTGGATATCCATGGGGTCCACAAAAGTACGTTTGGAACGCTTTGGCTGCTGTTTTTGCTGTCAGATCTTTTACGGGTACTACTACCAAGAAGCGTGAATAATGGTCCACGATGGTCAAGGCATAGACATAGCCGGAACGGCTTGGTGTCAACTTCACGTGGTCTAGGGCTGCAAGTTCAAGTGGTTGTTTGGTGATTATGGGCTGCAGTGGTGCTCTTTGATTCTTTTGATCGTTTCTTCTGAGGTTGCACGGGCCACAATTTCTGCACCACTGTTCGATTGATTTTCTCATCCCGACCCAATAAAATCTTTCTCGTAGAAGTACTTCTAACTTTTTCCAACCGAAGTGACCAGCACCATTATGGTAAGCTTCGAGGACCATCTTGACATCTTGTTTAGGCACGATAATCTGCCAAACCAATTCATGTGTTTTCGGATTGGTGTACCTTCTACAGAGCTTCCCTTGATACAGGAACATTTTGCCTCTCTCTTTCCAGAGTTGATGCGTCTCTTCTGGGGCATCCTCATCGGGATATGCACTTTGCTCAGTTAACAGTTCCTTCACCAACTTCACAGCCGGATTGCTGTCTTGGGTGTCAGCCCATCTATGGTGTGCAAACGGATTAAAATTCACCTCTTGTTGTTTCTGATAGGTACTCGACTGATGATGTTTTGCCTTGGGATGATGGAAGGCTGGTAGTTCAATTTCTTCAAGCTCCCCCGTTTCTTCTTCTACATGTCTCAAGTGTGGCATCCGGGATAGGGCATCGGCATTTCCATTCTTGCGACCTGCTTGATACTTGATCTTGAAGTTGTAATTAGATAACCGGGCTATCCATCGCTGTTCTAACGCACCTAATTTGGCTGTGTCCAGGTGGGTCAACGGATTGTTGTCAGTATAGACAATAAATTCTGCAGTGGCCAGATAGTGTTTGAAACGTTCAGTCACAGCCCAAACTACTGCCAGTAGTTCCAATTTGAAGGAGCTATAATTTTCTGGATTTCTTCCAGTAGGCCGGAGCTTTCTACTTGCAAAGGCGATGACTTTCTCCCGACCTTCTTGCTTTTGTGACAGCACCGCTCCTAGTCCCACATTACTGGCATCGGTGTAGAGGATGAAAGGTTGATGGTAATCTGGGTATGCCAGAACCTCTTTACCGGTTAGTGCCTTCTTTAGTTGTTAAAAGGAGTCTTCCCTTTCGTCGTTCCACTGGAAAGGAGGGTTTCGGTTTGAAGGTTTCTTCGTCTGCCCTACCAAGGCGTCTTGCAAGGGTGCTGCCAACTTGGTAAATCCTTTTATAAATCTGCGATAGTAACCCACCAATCCCAGGAATTGCCTCACTTCTTTTGCGCTGGTAGGTCTCGGCCAATCCCTTATGGCGGTTATTTTCTCGGGATCCGGTGCTACTCCCTCCGAACTCACAATGTGTCCCAGGTACTGTACCTTTGGCTTGAGAAGGTGACATTTGGATGGCTTGATTTTCATGCCATACCTGGATAAGGCTTCGAACACTTCTGCCAGGTCTTTTAAGTGTTGTTCATAAGTCTTTGAGTAGACGATCACATCATCTAGGTACAGGAGGACGGTCTCGAAGTTCTTGTGTCCGAGGCAGCATTCCATCAGCCGTTGGAAGGTACCGGATGCATTGCAGAGTCCGAACGGCATGCGATTAAATTCACTTAGACCCATTGGTGTGGTAAATGCCATCTTTTCCTTATCTCTCTCAGCCACAGGGACTTGCCAATACCCGCTTGTTAAGTCTAAGGTGGAAAAATAATTAGCAGATTTCAAAGCGGTCAAGGACTCTTCTATCCTAGGCAAGGGGTAGGCGTCTCTATGGGTGATGTTATTAATCTGCCGGTAGTCTACGCACATTCTCATGGTTCCGTCTTTTTTTTTGACAATCACTAGAGGGGCCGCCCAGGGGCTACAGCTGTCTCTTATTACCCCGGCCTGTTTCATCTCCCTCAGCATATCTTTTGCACATTGATAGTGAGCGGGCGGTATGGGTCTATATCTTTCTTTTATTGGGGGATGGTCACCGGTGGGGATTGTGTGTTCTACCCCTTCTATCCGTCCGAAGTCCAATGGGTGTTTACTGAAGACTTGTTCATATTCCGTCACTAGCCTATACACCCCTTGTTTTTGATGGGTAGGTGTTGAATTTATGCCCACGTGTAGCTGTTGGCACCAATCCTCCAATTCTCCATCTGAGCCGTTGACTTCCACCTGACAGGTTGGTTCTAAGGGCTCAATGGTTGTGATGGCATTGTTGTCAACAGTATATAGCTTTGCCACTGTAGCATACCTTGGCAAAGTGACCTCTTCCTCTCCACAGTTCAAAAGTCGTACCGGCACTCGTCCCCGGTGTACCTCGACTACCCCTCGTGCTGTGAGTATAGTGGGCCTGCTGTCGGTGTACACTGGTTCTATTAAGGCTTGATAATCTCGTCCCTTAGTACCAATGGCTGCTCTACACCATACCAGCATTTCTGTTTTTGGTGGGATTACAATAGACGTTGGATCACTTACCCTCACACTGCCGATTTCTCCACCTGCAACTTCTACCTGTTGCCTTAACATCAATACTTTTATTTCCCTCCGGAGAACTCTCTGCTGGCAGGATTGGGCAGTTTCAGCAATTTGCTGTAAGACAGAAATAACTTCGGAAAAGCAGTTCTCTAAAACATTCATTCCTATCAATACAGTTGGTTCACAGTTCTGCCGGTCAACATCAACAACAATTATACCCTGTTTCTTCAATTCTACTTTACCAATCTTTATGGTCATCTCCCTGAATCCTAGTTTCGGTACCAACTTACCATTACTGGCCCATATATCTAGTTCAACATCAGAGGGCCCTTTATCAATATCTGCATCAGCCCAGTACCTCTTATAAAGGATATACGGTATAGATGAAATCTGGGAACCTGTGTCCAACAAAGCGTTGAGGGGAATTCCGTCCAGCACGATAGGGATAATGGTTCATCCTCCGATGTACCTGTCGTGCCAGGGTGTTGGGCCTTGAAAGTTCATTCCTGCGAAGCGGCCCGCATTCCCAGGGGATTCCCGTTTAAATCACAATCTCGTGCAAAGTGGCCTGGCTGCTGGCAACGGCGGCAAATGGGCTGTCCATCCGGTTGGTAGCGGTCGCGGGGTCGTCCTCTCCATGTCGGGTATCTCCGGGGTCTCATCCATGGAACATCCTCTCTACGGTTTGCCAACTCCATCTTGGGTCCTCTCATCTCCTGCATGGTTTTAGCCATTGAAGCAACAACATCAGTTAAAGAGTCAAGCTTTTGTTGAAGAGCCTCATTAGTACTGGGCCCCAGGGGCTTAGCAATGGCCCCGGACATAGCTGATGTCACTGGCACTCCCTGTTGTTGAGGTGCCTCTGCCATGGGTTGTGCAGGATCCTGATCCCGAGGTGCCTCTGCCAGCTGGAGACGTATAGCGCTCTCTTTTAATTGGGCAAATGTCAATTCAGGGTTCTTAAAAACAAGCATGCTCACATGCCCCCGGTGAGAAGGGGTGTAGAGTTCCTCAATAAATTGATCTCTTAGCAGTTTATCCGCTCCGGTGTTAAAAATGGGTTCAGCCAGTGTAAGTGATATAAGGGCTTCCTGCAGGTTTAAGGCAAAGAATCTCACGCCCTTATTAGCTTTTTGTTTGCAATTAAAGAATCGTACTTTAGCTTTGCTGCTGGCAGTGGTTTCAAATGTAGCTTTTAATCCAGCAAATATGCGTTCAACAGTGCCTTTTAGATCAGCTGCCCATGCTGTGACTTCTCGCTTAGCATGGCCACTTAACTGCATCATCAGGAGACTAACACGCTGAACTTTACCCACGGGGAACATGTCAAAATGGGCCAGCATCTTTTCTCTGAAATCGTCAAGGGTATTAGGCTCACCTTCATACATTGGAAGCCACGGGCCACCCGGGGTATATGGCATCAGCACCGGCATGATGGGCGCCATTCCTTGCACCGCTGCACTGCCGGACTCTCTATCGACACTCTGTCTTTCAGCTGCATTAGCGTCGCTGGGTGCTGCGGCGTCTCCGTGCTGCGACATACTGTGCCCCCTTAGTTAATCCGGACCCTTCCGGTCCTCCGCTTCCGTCGGGATAGTGTAGATTCGTTCCGCTGTGCAGCAGGATTGGTTTTCCCCTTGCTCTGACGTCAGAGCGCTCAGCTTGGTGCCGCCCACAATGACACGCCCCCTGCTGCTCCCGCCCGCCGCGCGCTCTGTAATGGCGGATTCTGAAGTTTTTCAGTCAGACTGGGGCTCAGGTAATGGCGTAGCTCAATTAACAGTCTCGTGCCTAACGGTTATGAGGTGATTACCTCAGGGGATGGCGGCCATCTTTACTCCATTATAACCAATGGGGAAAAGTCACTTTCAATAGTTTTTAATGGGAAATGGAATTTTCTTTAATAAAGTCAATTTTCAAGATTTTTCATCCAAGTTTTCACAGTTTTGGGCTCCAATCACGGCACACAATACCCGGTATACGGGCTGGCTGAATCCTGTTCGTGACGCCAATTGTGACGCCCAAGAGACCGGGATACCCAGCACCGGACCAATGGGGTCTGTCTCTTAAGCGGGATGTCACGGGTGGCTTGACCCGGTGCTGTGGCCTCAGGCAATGCACAGTGTAAGGGGTATCGTGAGGGGACAGGCACTTACTTGATCAGCAGCAGGTTCTCCCAGCGGTGACGATCCCGATCCTGGATAGATGGCTATTGTCCAAATGAAAGACTGAGGCACTGAAACGTTTAACCAGTTTACTTTAACATAAAGGGATTTACAACCAGTCCTGTCACCGGAGTCTGTATGGGAACCCTGAGTTACTTTGACCCTGCCGGGGTCTTCGCCTCTTATTGTACGCAGTTTCTGTATGGCCCTGCTGCTGTATGTGAACTGGCTGCCGGCCCAATCTGTCCCCTCCGGGTCCTGGTTCGACGGGCAACCCGAGTCTTTTTATCGGCTTACCCCCTCCGGGAGTACCGCTGAACTCTGTGTCTGTTGCTGCGTCCGGCCCTAGTGAAGCTGATATCACCTCACGTTTTTCCGGTTGCTGTATTATATATAATGAATACAGCCACGGATCCGGTATCCGTCTTTGCGCCTGTTCTGGGTAGTGATTAATGCTACCCGGTTCTCACAATGTCCTTTTTCTCTGTCCCTCTTCTCCTCAGGCCGGTGATTTAGGCCTGGAAACAGTTACAGGGCTGTTAGAATTTCAGCTGTATGACCTCTCACTTTCAGCTCCTTAGCCCAACTGCCAGTTCTTCTCTCAGACCAGAATGGATCAAGGGGAGTCTCTGGAGCTCCCCCTTCTGGCCGGAGGTGGTAGTGCAGTTTTGCTATCTTAGTACTTGTATTTAGTGTCAGTAACTATTTTTGTGGCAAATACCCTAGGGGTGCCACACCTACAAGCAAACCCTGTAGTATAAGGCAGCACCCCTACAGGCAGACCCTGTAGTATAAGGCAGCACCCCATAGGCAGACCTTGTAGTATAAGGAAGCACCCCATAGGCAGACCCTGTGGTATAAGGCAGCACCCCTATAGGCAGACCCTGTAGTATAAGGCAGCACACCTATAGGCAGACCCTGTAGTATAAGGCAGCACACCTATAGCCAGATCCTGTAGTATAAGACAGCACCCCTATAGGCAGACCCTGTAGTATAAGGCAGCACCCCTGTAGGCAGACCCTACAGTATAAGGCAGCACCCCTATAGTCAGACCCTGTAGAATAACGCAGCACCCCTATAGGCAGACCCTGTAGTACAAGGCAGCACCCCTATAGGCAGATCCTGTAGTATAAGGCAGCACCCCTATAGGCAGACCCTGTATTATAAGACAGCACCCCTATAAGCAGACCCTGTAGCATAAGGCAGCACTACTATAGGCAGACTCTGTAGTATGAGGCAGCACCCCCATAGGCAGATCCTGTAGTATAATGCTCACCTCTCTTCCTCCGCAGCTCTGGGTGCCAGCTCATCTCTTGACAGCGGGCACCGGTTAGTGACATCATCGCGCCTCCTGTCAGTGTATGCGTCGGTGACGTCTGATGCTGAGAGGGGGATGATGGGAGAAGGAGCATAGCACTCCTTCTCCCATCAATGCGATCAGCTGTATTGGCTAAATGCCGGTACAGCTGACCTTTGGGATGACAGACGGGGGCCCCACTGCGGGCACCAGGGCTCCCCCGCCTGCTCAGAGGCCCCATAGCGGCAGGTGGCAAAGCAGGGAGATCGATTCTCCCTGCTCTGCCGCAGAATGTAACTGTATTGGTGTGCCGTGTGGTGCCCTGGGTGACCGCCCCCTCTGCCTCCCGGTAGCTAAGCTACTGTCTGGATTGCTTCAACATATCCCACTGATTATGAGACTGTTTTTTCATGACATATTGTACTTTATCATAGTGGTAACATGTCTTCAATATGACTTGTCTTTATTTATTAACAAAATAGAAATAGAAATTTGGCAAAAATTCTAACTACAACCCTAACCCTAACACAACCCTAACCCCAACCCTAACTGCAAAGAATGACACTTGACAGGGAACTGTAAAAACCGGCCCTGGTTATGTTCTCCAGGGTCTCAGGTACCCCGGATAGCTGAGACCACAGAGATCTTCCGATGCTGGTGGGTGCTATACTTATATTTGTTAGAGTCATTAAAAAGTGGCGCAGAAAAATAAGTACCCTTAACTACCCCACTGAGAAGCATATCAGTGCTCGTTAAGGGGTTAATAACCTGTTTAAACCGGCAGACAGGAGAAAACAATGTGCTAATACATAGCTCAGTGTGCACAAGCTGCCATGGCTTTCATCAGTGTTAGTTCTGTTTACAGTGATCCATTACCAAGAGCAATAAGATCATTTCACTCAATGAAAGAGCATTGATGTACATGGACCCATAGAAGCACCAGATAGATGCGAAACATCCGTCATCCACTTTTCCTCCCTCCGCATGTGTCCCTTTTTTCACCTGCATACCGCTGGATACCATCCACAAGTAATGGCATAAAGGACTTTCTTAAAGCTACAAGGATTCAGTGAGTACTGCTTTTCTATTCCTCTCTGCACTTCATGTACTTTGCAACTCCTCATATGCACCACCAATATATATATATATATATATATATATATATATATATATATATATATATATATATATATATATGTATATATATATATATATATATATATTTATATATATATATATATATACATATATATATATCATCCTTTTGGAAGTTGCTATAGCCTGATGAAATAAGGACACGAGTTCAAGCGTCTAACCACTGGTGCCTAAAGATCTACACTCTATTTTTTGCTAAAATTAGAAAAATCTGCTACAGATTTTTCTTTGTCAGACAGAATTTTTAACGTTACCAAAATACCACCCATAAAGATTTCACAAAGATTTTGAAGATATAGTTAAATATATCAAGCTTTTACCTCTGTATAAGATAAAATCATTGTGCTACTTAGTTAAGATTTTCCCTTGAGAGAGTTTTTTACTAGCAGAATGAGCAATTTTAAGTTGTCACTCCTTACACTAGATCATATCTCCAGCTGTTTCCAGGCAGGATGGAGGTTTTCACAGTGCAACATGTGAAACAGAAGCCAAGATCAGCAAGCCAGCATGCTGGGTCTGAGTAAGATGAAGAATAAGAATTTTCAGGAACGGGAAGAAGCTACTTTATATATTGTAAAGAGTTTCCTGTTATAACATGTAGGTTTAACAATGGATATGACAAATGTGTATGATTATGGTTTTTCAAAGAATTCAAAGGCCAATTACTCTTATTTCTAGGACTGCAGGTTGCATCTTACTATAGATACATTTCAGCTTTAAATAGAATAAAATAGGAAAAAATATTTCCTACTAATTAATTATTTCCTGCTGGTGTAAAGAGGGGTTAATAATATCACTAATATTAATGCACTAGAATAGAATAAGGAGGTATTAGATCTATTTTTAGTGTTCCTCTGCAGCACTTGTGTTACACACATATAGCTTTACGGCACATACATACTCTGTACACACACATATGCACCACACTGCTGCATGCATACGGCATACACACTCAGTTCTGTTGTAGATTCACATACATATTTGCTTTACCACATACGCACAAATCTGCTGCACACACAGCTTGACTACATACACACAGTTCTCCTACATGCACACACATGACTCTGCTGTATGCACACAGTACTGCTACATATACACACACAGTTCTCCAACATCAACACAAAGGAAACTCTGCTACATATTCACACACAGCTCTACTACATGCACACAATTCTCCTACATGCACACACATGACTCTGCTGTATACACACAGTACTGCTACATATACACACACAGCTCTCCAACATCAACACAAAGGAAACTCTGCTACATATTCACACACAGCTCTACTACATGCACACAATTCTCCTACATGCACACACATGACTCTGCTGTATGCACACAGTACTGCTACATATACACACACAGTTCTCCAACATCAACACAAAGGAAACTCTGCTACATATTCACACACAGCTCTACTACATGCACACAATTCTCCTACATGCACACACATGACTCTGCTGTATACACACAGTACTGCTACATATACACACACAGCTCTCCAACATCATCACAATGGAAACTCTGCTACATATTCACACACACCTATGCTACATCAACAAACAGCTTTTTTACACACACATATCACCTACATCAGCACACACCCCTACTGAACACTCTGGATGCACTACTACATCTTGAAGTTCCTTTCTGGCATGTGACAGTTCATATGACCCGAATCGGCATGAGAAAATAATCGCAGACCTGGGCTGCACCATAGAGTAACACTGGGTCGAGTGCTATGTGATGTTTTATTGCATAACACTTGGCCGTGCTATACGGTAGTGTGACTCCAGCCTAATGGCAAGTTTTTAGTATGTTTGAGTCACTTACCTAGGACCACAGGCTGGAATATAATTGGGACTAATCAACATGAGTAAAATGATCCAATATATTCTAGGTCTTAAGTAAATGTGTTAAAGATCACATAATTGCAATAGTTACATAATAGCTGGAACATCTCATAGTGAAGGCATAGCTGAAAGCTTCCAAACCATCTGATGCTAATGACAGTGCAATGACTTCAATGTTTTGAGATAAATGTAAACCAACAATGGAACCACCAGTAACAAATAGCTACATAGACCAATGACCTTGTGGTAGGGTCTGTAGCGCAACGTTTCAATAGGACACTCCTGATTAGAGCAATAACAAGAAAAAATGGAGTACAATGTCCAACACACGTGAATCAATAAAAAAAAGTATAAATATATTAGACATTAAAACTAGACAAAATTACAACAATCAATAATATCTATAATTACAACACAAGCATTGGGATCAGGTAGACAAGTGGCTGTAGTGTCAAAAATCAAATCTCATATCTGAACATAGTATCATAATGTCAATATATGTTGGAGTAAGTGGCGGAGATACAGTAAAAAACTAATATAACCGCCCAAGTGCACATGAGGATTCTTCAATCCTCAATCCCCCATAGCCCATAGATGTCTATAAGCGCTTACCCATGATAAATAGAACAAGACCCACGCCACTCCATCACCGATGTGCATTTCATTTACGCTTCTTCAGAATGTGGTAATGTTCTGTGTGACGGGTCAGGGTATACCATTATCCCCAAGGTATACCATTATCCCCAGGAGTCCATTATATCAGCACATGTGTCTGGAAGTACATGCCGGATGTTCCGTCATTTCCGGCAAGGTCCGATAATGCTGCGTGCCAGAGACGCCTTGCTGACGTCACTGACACGCCACTTGTCTACCTGATCCAAATGCTTGTGTTATAATTATAAATATTATTGATTGATGCAATTTTGTCTAGTTTTAATGTCTAATAAATTTATACTTTTTTATTGAGTCAGGTGTTTTGGACATTGTACTCCATTTTTACTTGACTTCAATGTTTTGGAGTAAGTCAATATGGTTAAGAGGCTTTAAGACTACATGTAATGAACAACTGCAACATTGCTGACAGACTAGCTGTCCTACACAGATTATAGTTGCAGCTGCAATAATATATAAGAAATCCAGCAAAGAGACAGCATGTCTATCTGACTTGGAACTTACTGACCAAATAAATAGAGTAGCAGCACAGCATATCAATATGGATAGAAAGTTCAAAGGCAGCGTATAACTATTATCAGAAGTGTTGAGGGAATTACTAACTGGACCTTCAGTACTTAGCAATCAGATAAATACAATGATATACATCATTGAGCTTAATAGATTAGGTATAGTAAGCATGAGTGCAACAAGCCAGATGTAACTAAGGAGATGGAGTGCAAATAGTGCCTAGTTAGAGTAGTCAGTACCTGAGGTCATATTATGAACTGAATCTGCACCAGAGACCAGCACCTCGACGCACGTTTCTCCCTCTGGTTCATAAGGAGGCATGGCTTATTAAAAACAACACTTTAAATATTACAGTGTGGATTAGATAAGTGAAAGCTGCTGTGTGACTGATCCTTTGTGGTAGTGCGGCACATGCTCAGAAGCTTGCAGGTTAGAGCTGCGCCAACAGAGAGGGACATTGTCGGCAGCTGTGGAAATATTAGTTAACCTTTGCATTATGAAAAGAAATTGCATTTAACCACTACACGGTAGGCTAAACTAACTCCTCTCACAGTGAGAGCGATTCAACACATGATATGAAGTTTAAGGGATCAGTCCATGATCTGGAGAGGTGGCACGCTTGCACCTTGCATCATCATAGTGGTGCGGTTGTCCATTATTTAGCCTTAAATAAGCACTCAGTACAGTGTGATGCTATGCCCCAAGGAGTGATGTGGGCAGGCAGTGCTATGCGTGATAAGAGGAAGGACCAGTAAGTCATTCTCTCATCATCATGGCAACCAGCCACCACATGTCAGACCACAAGGCGAAGCAGCGCGCAGTGAAGGCGCATCTGTGCTGCATGGTATTTGGCAGTATAACTATTTATTAGGAGTGAAATAAAGTAAGACTGCTATAACCCATAATGAACTGGCAATCTGCACAAAAGGCAGTGACTACAGGATTAAGGGTCATCAAATCTGTGTTTTGAAACCAGTTTGATTAGTTGTGTACTTATAAATATTCAAAATACAGTCAATATAATTAATAAATGTTCAGCCAAGTATAACCACAGATAGCAGATATAAAATTAGAAAAATATAGGATATAAAAACTCCAAAACATATTATGGTAATTCAGACAGGACCATAGTATTTCACATAGATATAAGATAATTTTTTTGTCTAAATAGCCAAATAAATTAAAATTCAGTAAATTATAACGCATATATAAAGTCAGTATGTCAAGTAAGATGAAATCGTATAAATGTTCAATAGATTCTTGACCATCCATTTCCGATGCTGTACTTTTTGCCTAAATCACCGGTTGTTTACCTTGGGTTACTATACATTTTAACCTAGCCAGATCCAGTGGGTTGAGGCCACTTGGACTTCAATACAGCTTTGTTTGAATTATAGAACTCAAAAGGGGTTTACACAGTCCTAGTAGACCTCCAAGTGTTACGAACCTTTTTTCTGGGCAATTAGAGGTTTTGCATTATTGAGATTTGTGCATATGTAACAAATTTTGGGGAGATTGGTGATTTGATTTCATTCGATTTCAGTTTGATTCTTTCCATTTGTATGAAAAAGGAATTTCCCTACTAAGGCAACCTCTTAACGTCTGCGTTACTTTTTTTCATTTTGTTTGTTGCCTCTATCTAAAATGCTTTTATATTCCATTATAAAATATAGACAGCCTGGAAACACATTTCATTCCTTTTAGTTTTTTAATTTATGTTTCGCTAAGCTTTTTTTGACAAACTGACTGCAGTAACATCAGCATAAAACCCTTTTCATTATTGGTACAGGAGAAGGAGGTTTGAAGGCTGTAAATTCTTAGGAACGTAAACGAAAGCTTAATTGGTATCTATAAAACAGTAGAAAATCCCAAAATAAATTATTTTAAGAAAATATTGGATTTGACCAATAAATCATTTTTCCATTTAAAGTAATGCAGATAAATACATGTACCGGATTGCCAGTGTGTAATCGCTAAGCCTTAGATAGGACATATTACAGCCTTAGAGTAAATGTCAAGCTGTCAGACTGCTTATTAACAAGGTGGAATAGTGGGCATTCCATTTAAATTAAACCTATTCTCTTATACCCGAGCTTACGTGAGCCTGTGTGGTATTATTCTCAAGAGCTGCACTACAGTAGGATTAGTGGCAAAGAAAGCTTCCAGCAACATTCACCTTCCTCCAGACAAAAGGGGCATTATTTGGAATATATTTTGCAAATAAAAAAAAAGCTGTCAAGTATTAGTTAGTCATCCTTATTAAGCCCTTATTATGAGAGTCTACGCACTAAGTTGATCTTAGTCATAATTAACTAATCTTTGAATACTTCAACCCCTTCACGACCTTTGACGTACTTGTATGCTAAAAGTCGTGTCCCTGCCATTGCAGGGGTTCTCATGCCATGCACGCATCTTTCCTGGCACATGACAGCTAATTTAATATACACCAAAAGGGTATCAATAAAAATGTCCGCTTATGGTGCAACACATAAGCCCTCGCCCAGCCTCATACCCCCAAAAATGAAAATGTTACCGATTTTGGAAAATGGCAACACAAGCAAATTTTTATTTTCCTATAAATTCCTGATTTGTTTTCATGACTTAAATAAAAAAAATCTATACATGTTTGTTATCTACGCGCTCATACTTACCTGGAGAATCATATCACAGGGTCAGTTTTACTGTATAGTGAACATTGTAAATAATAAAACAAAAAAGAAAAAGGGTATTTTCCAGCTCACCAATGAAGATAGTTCAGTTTGCATAGAAACCACAATCCGACCAATTGTGCACATAAATGGAAAAAAAAATGAATTTTTTCAGCTCCTGGTAAAAAATATTGTTGAAGACTTAACTCCACATAAAAGTTTAAAATTAGTATCCAAGGCAGAGTGTACAAAAACGACACATTTCGAATGTTCACCAACGGTTTTTGTCAAAGCTTTGCCAAAGAACGTTTGTGCATGTAAGAAATGCATTACTTTTTGAATACTCTGCCATGGATATTCATTTTTAACTTTCATATGGAATAAAGTCTTCAACAATTTTTTACCAAGAGTTGAATAACACGCTTGTTTTTCTTAAAAACCCTGCTGTTGTCTTCTGTCTGGGGAGACCTATTTTGAAATTTGGTATTTTTTGGGGTGTTCAAGATGCGGTTCTGAAACTTGTGGTTGATTGACTTAAATGAGGATGGGTCTGTCGGCCACGAGTTTCAGAGCCGCATCTTGAATATTTTAAAGAATATTGAAGTTCAAGGTTGGTCGTTTTTGACCGAAGACAACAGCATGGTTAAATAATAAAAGCCCCAAACATTTGGGGAGCTGCACTTCTTTTGCAATTTCAATGCACTTTTTTTTCTCACTTTCCAGTGCATTACATTATAAAATTAATGGTGTCATTCTAAAGTACAACTCATTTTGCCAAAAAAAAAAAAAAAAATTGTATAGCTATTTTGACAGAAGAAAAAAAAAACTATGGCTCTTGGAATAAGGGCAGGAGAAAATGAAAATTGCAAGGTGGTGTAGGGGTTAAACCCGTTGTTCAAGGGTTAATTGGCATTCTGCAAAAGTGGCCATAAAAAAATTATTTAGATTAATGTACAAACTAAAATGCATAATCAGTAGATTTTTTTCATCAATAATTAAAAAAAAAACTTTTTTGCATTAAATCAGATAGAAAGTATAAATAAATAGTGAATATTTGTTAAAAAAAAGGATTTGAAGACTTAAATTGAAAATATCCCTGTATCCAGTGGGCTTATTCTCTATTGAGTCAGTGCTCACTAATAACTCCCTATCTAGGCTAGCTGAATCAAATAAGAGAAAGATAGCTGTGTGACTTAAATCTGCCAGAAGGAAGCAATAATTCTAACTTAGAATTAGCCTTGTCACAACATCCCTACACGAGCCCTACGCTTTTCATGCATTCAGTTTACCATTCTTATGTTCCTATTATTCCGTCTGTTGCTTTATGACAATCACTGTAGAAATAGTTGGTTGCTGAGCTGTCATGTTGCAAGCTGTCATGCCTTTAACCACTTGCTCTTTCTCAGTACCTTTTACTTTCATAATAAGAATGGAACAATTGTTCTTAAAAGGGATGAGCACCCTTGTCATGGAAAACATGATTTTTTTTATGTGTGCGTATTAGACCTCCTTCACATGTCCTGGTGACTCTTGTACAGGAAACACCAGTACTGGTGAGATCCACGGTCCGTGTCTGATTGCCATTTATAGTATGTATGTGAGATCCGTGTGACATCCGTGTATCCTTTTGCTGTTCATGTGTCCATGTTTTACATCCGTGTGCTCATGTGACATATACCGGCACCAGGGAAAAGCAGTACAGTTCCCACTGACCCCAGGCACTGGCTGCTGAAGCCAACTCTCACCATTGTCTCTTGGTCTCCCTGTCATTAGCTCGGCCAAGCAACAATGATAGGGGGTGTATTCAGAACCCGCTGTGTACCTCCTGTGTAAATAAAGTATTAAATTAAAAAATGTCATGGGCTCCCAAGTAATCTTCATAATCAGCAGAAGATAAGCCCACATCTGCAGGCTGATGTTCTTAATCTGAGAAAATGTGCAATATCCCAAAGGGTACCAGGCTATTAATAACAGCTCCCAGCTGTCTGCTTAGCTTCTACTTGTGAATTTACGGGGGACCCCTATAAATTCAAACCAGCAAAGGCTAATCAGACAGCCATGGGCTGATACTAATAACTGATGCATAGTAGCTATGTATTCCAAGAAGATGGATCACTTTTTATAGCTATATCACCTTACTTTTTGTTTTATATTTTTTTTTTATATTAGTAATACCATTTAGGCCAAGTTAGAGATGAGCAAATTAATTTATTGGTTTCAAATTTGAGATAAAGTTTATGAAATTTGCAGGTCTCAGCAAATTCAAACAATTTGTAGTTTACGCTGAGCGAAACACCATTAAAAAGTTCCCACTAACATTTTACATGTGGAAGAAGATTGAATTAGTCACAGAAGGCTAACATGACCTCAGGCTCAATCGCACAGGCTTCCCCATAATGCCATACAGCTATCACATCCCATGGTATAGTGCAGTCAAATCGAGACGGTCTATCATAGCCAGTATAAAAGTCTAGGCAGAGAATGCAGCAGCCTGCTTAGGTTGATTTAGAATAGTCAAAGGGCACAACTCATCAATAGAGATAGGCAGAGAAAGTTCTGAAATATTGGACAATTACAGCAGTGAAGAAAATGAGTAGCTTGTGAATAATAAAGATTGAATTGAGGGAGGGAAAGATATAGGGATTGAGACTAATGGTTGTGAGCAACAGAAGCACAAGACTTGGTTAAATTAATCAGGAATATAGTGTATCAGGTATCTCTCCTACTGCATTTGAATTAATATTAATCTGTTTTTTTTTTCTTGATTCATAAGGCACTAGGTAACAGCAGCAATGCAGCACAATATTTTCTACAGAACGAACATTTGAAATTAGTGTCAGTGACAATACTCTTGCAAATCACAAGTGACAGTACTGAATTTTTATACTGTGCAGTCCTTTTTGTAATGAATGTTGCTAAAAAAATGTTAGTTTTTTTAAATGCAGACATTTGACTGTGGATCACTGTTTTTACACCAGTATGACAAGCATTCACATCACACCTATACTGAGTCCACTGCTACATTTCTCCTCCTGTGTGTACCTATCTACCTTGAATTTCTTCTTACAATCTTTTATGGCATGGGTTGAATAATTGGGGTTGACAATTGTCAAAAATAAATTGTAATAATTGAATAAATTTATAGTAAAAGAAAAAGTAGGTATTGCAATGGATGAGGTAGTATAAAAGAAATAAAAAACATACCACGGCTAAGAATATGAGAGCCGGTAGCAGCAGAAGAGGAGTCACCACCACTTCTAGGCAGAAGTACTAGCTAATTAACCCACAATTAGCAACCGTATGAGTGGGTAGGAAGTGGAAGGAACGATAGAATATATCTCAATCACAGCAGGATGTTACCCTACATTCTGCAGAGAACGGTCTGTCTAATCACAAATGATTGAGAGGGATAATTTTTGGACCTTTTTTATTTAAAAAAAAAATTCTGTGAATGCGTTTTTAAATTGGCTATTGGTTACTACTGCTTACCATCCATTTGTAAGATGAGGTCTCTTTGTCATTTCTAAGAATGTGTTTGTATTAAAGAACTTGAAGGGGGTTGGATACAGTCTTATGAGAGTATTACACAGGTCTTTTAAGGGAAATTGGAGACTCTGCAGTATTGTAATTCACTGCGAATCAATTCTGAACAAATCTTTTCTTGTTTTTTAAATTTGTGGAATTTAAAAAAAAATATCATTTCCAGTCAAAGTCTTGAAGGTATTTTTCTGCTTCCAACTATCTGACACAGTTGAAATCTACATAAAATGCTAAGTAACTGTGTAAATACTTTGCAGTACTGGTTTCATACTGATAATTACTTACTTCACATTGTTTTCACAATTTGTTTATATAGCTGCTTTTAAAATTCTGCTGGTTGTCCTTGAAATTAAAAAGCTTGGTTCTTTCTGTATAGCAGCCATTTGATTCCCCACAAAGCATTGGTCTCTGGTGACAAGAAATTAGCAAACATTTAAACTGAACATTATTCATGAATGCATATGAAAACACAGTATAAATCAAAAATCTGTAAAGCAATTAAAGTATTTACGGAGTTACTCACCTTTCTAGTCTTAGAAAATAGTGTACAAAGAGACTGTAGAAATAATTCAGCATAATTATAACACTAGTTATACTTAGGTTATTTAAATAGTGAAAGTGACAATACTCCAGACCTATACCCTACACGTACCTGTGAACCATCAGATATTGTTAGTAATGCTAATGCATCAATACCCACAAATGTTGGCTTACATGAACGTTTTTATAGGAAGCTGGTCATTCCTCTACGTACATAAGGACATCTATCTAAGGAAAATAATGTAAGGGGTAAAGAATGAGATATACAGAGCTATACAGATGTAGCAGTTAAATTTAGGCATCCATTTTTTTGTATAAGACAGGACATCAATATTTTAATATTAACATAAAAGGATAGAGTCCATGAGATTCCATTGAGGCCTTACGTCTTTACCTTGAAGCTTTGCTCGACAAACCGCCTCACATCTCAGGACTTGATAAACGATTGGGAAATGCCATTTTTGAAGGCAGCCCTGTTGGATTTAGGTTTTAAAAAATTTCCTACTGTTGATTTTAGGTAAGTTTCAAAAAAATAGTCATAGTTTATGGTGTACCAGGAGCAATTTGAAGATTTGGTGCCTTGAAGTTGAACCTTTGATACAATTTCTCCTATCACTTGCTTTTTTAGCCTCCTTTTTTATTTTTTACTTAATTTATTCAATGTATTCTCTGCCTTGCAGATTGCTTTTTCTTCTGCTCCTCAGCAGAACTGTCTTTTGGATTAGGTTATAAAGGACGTTCCCATCTGACACAGTTATGGAATAAATACCTGATCAGTATCCCTTGGACAGTCAGTTATCAGAAGAAAAATATTCAAGTGACTGTTTTCTTTATTCAAATTAATTGAGACTTGGCCACTTTTTGAAGCATTTCCCTTTCCTTTAAGATAAATTATGTTCGTGGAAGTTTACTTCTTAGGCCGACATCAAACGTATGGAAAATCAGTGTTCTCCGTATAGTCATCCGTGTGTAATGCATTTGCAATGCGATGATGCAATTTTCTTGCACCTATGTATCCGTATGACATCTGTATGACATGCGTATGACATTACATTTCTCACTGATTCTCCCCATTGAATTTAATGGCTCAATGGGCTGACATGAGGAAAATGTGTGCTTATTTGTCCCAAGCTAGACAAATGGTCCTTGTGGTGTCGAGTTTATCTCGCACCCATAGGCTTGCATTGGCGAGTCTCGGACGATATACATGTACAATTTTACATGCACGTCGAATACACCTGAGAAAAAATATGGTGATGTGAGCGGCCCCATAGATTAACACTTGTTCGAGTGCTATGCATTGTTTTCTCGCATAGCAATCATCCGTATTCTACGGTAGTGACTCCTGCCTTAGATGGAATCCATGACCATCTAATAGAGACATGCAAATTTGATGATATTCAAATTGGGTTGATTTGCTTGAATTCGGCCCAGATATTTCAATTTTCCTCAAATACATTTAGTGCGAATGGAATCAGTTGGGGAGGGATTAAGAAATCTGTAATACTCACCACTCCTTGTCCTCACCATACCTCTACTTCTCTCTTTTCTGTTATCTACCATCTACCATTTTCTGTTTCAGGGCTTCTTTGCTACTTTTTTGCTCTTCTCTTCTAAGCAGCACCATATTCGCCTCCATTTTTCTGGACTTTGCACAAATCAAATCTCGACAATTTTGGATTCTGGAGAATCCAATTTTTTTTTTAAATTCATAACGAATATGATTCATTAAGAAGCCACTCACTAATCTCTAACTTTGAAAAAAAAAACATATTGAAAAAATGGATAAACCTTTTTAAATTCATATGTGGATTTATTATTATTATTATTATTATTATTATTATTAATATCATTTTCAGACTGGATTGACAAAATGAACACTTTTTTGCAGGAATGGGAAAACAACAACTACTGTACAAACGAGTGGAAATTTGACTTATGTAAAATTAACTGAGGCACATGATGGCAGTCTAAGCTTTCAACCCAGGTAGGAACTGAATACTTTTGCCATTTTAAGTATATAAATTCAAATATATTATCAACAACATTGAACAAAACACTCTTTAATTTAGTTTTTAAATAGTATTTTCCTGGTATAGTTTTACTTTCCTTTCAAGAAACTGAATCCTGCTGTGGCCATTTTGACCCTAAATTTTTAATGCTTTAATGCTTTTTCTTTTGTTCTCTCCTTAAACAAGATGTCTTTAGATGTGGGGTCACCAAGTGTCCTCTTTTAGGAGATGTTCTATTATTGCATTATTAATGTGACTATTTAAATGTATAGGTCATGTAGCAGTATGGTTACTGCGAAAGGATTTCATTTATTAACAAAAAGTCTGCAAAATAGTATAGTAATATGTAATTTTATCCTGACAATAGAGAACTCTGTATAAGCCATAAATGCTGTTTGCTTCTGGATTATCCTTTTTTACACATATCTTAAACTTTGTTTCTGAGTGCATATAATTTGACTAATGAGAAATGAAGCTTTTTGCCGTCATGCATCTACTGTAAAGACAAGCCACGCCACTACTACTGGACAGTAAGGACACCTACACTTACACAAAATGCAGATTTCATAATTCTTTAAAGTCCTTTGAAGAATAAAGTTGATTGGTATGTGCCCATTCTTTTGTGTTTTTGAGGCAGCGAGCCCTCAGATTTTCCCAACCAGCAAACATATCAACTATCATCCCAGTCACTTCCAATACTGACCACCCACCTTCTCACTGCCTCAAAAACACAAAAGAACGGGCACATACCAATCAACTTTATTCTTCAAAGTACTTTAAAGAAGTAAAATGTGACACTGGTGGGATATATACTTTATGGTTTGAAGTACGTTAATATCATGGTTATTATTTTCAGTTGAAAAAATATCAGTTGCAGGGCTCCAGAAAGTAAATTCCTCCAACAATTAATTTTTTTGTAAACGTGCTGTCTAAAATGGAAACCCTATTTAATGATTTCTCATCCTTTCATTTTTTTTTAAGAGAATACACAAGATCTAAAATATTTTGCTTAATGATAATGTCAGCTGTGTTCCTTACTTTAACTTTTGGTTTGACATATTTCAAAAAGAGTGTAAGAGATTATCAGCTTTGGAAGAAAAAAATCCCCAAATTTTGTGACACTCCATTGGGAGATGCTTATAATATATTTGTTTATATGTGGCCGCCAAGTGTTTGTGATGTGAACTGCAGCCTGTCAATACATTTTGCCAGCATGGCATGAGGATTGACGTATTTATGAAAATTTGAGAAAAGGTTAAGGTGGACACATTTTTAACTGTAGATGATGCTAATATAGTGTTCAAAGCACCGTAATGAATAATTACTTATTGTCAAGTTTGTGCAGAGAGTTGTGATACAGCTACTTATGCACAATATATTTAAAGTCATTCTAGAAGGGGACATAATATAGATGGCACTAGAGTTCTAGTCCTCTTCCTGTCTGGAGAGACAATTTGATAGAAAGATAGAAAAAAGTTACTGTTAGGCCTCTTTCAAACACTTTTAAAAGTATAGTTGAAGCCAGGAATAAAATATAAGGAGGGTCATCCAATCATCTATAGACCCTTGAAGGCAAAAACTTGCAGGCCTGATTCAAATATTTTGAAAGTGGTTTTGATGTACTCCTACATCCATTGTAATTCATTTGTAAGGCCAAAACAGTCGTAAAAATTTGTACAATTCATTGCACATAAAACAAAGCATAATAATAATAAATAAATGAACAAATAAAAAAGTTTCGCTGTTGAAAAGTGGCAAAACATAACAACAAAAGGTCTAAACTTTAAAGGGTTAATTAACCTTTATCATTTGTTTTAAATATCAATGTCTCTAATAATATCTTGCACAATTATAATAACAAAAAGGTTTTTCTATTTTTGTTCTGAATCGTGAATCCATCATTTAATTGTCTCCCTTTAGATGTGACATACTTCTGTGATATATTATTAGCGCAAACATAATTTAACACGTTTCAGCTCTAATCATCTTACATTCGATATGTTACTGTAGCATGCCTTACCTCTTTATGTGCGTGCTCAGGAACAATGCTGCCGATCCAAGCTTATTAATCCTAAACAATGGGTTGAGGGAAGAATCTCTGAATATGACATATTTGCATATTTTATTGTCTGCATATCTCATCGAGAATTGTATTTGACTTACAAATGAAGGCAAGAAAAGGCTTGTAGGTTGGTTAAGATTTTTTCTGTCTTCATTTACATGTGTAATTATCTATAAATAGATGGGTGACTATACAGGAAAATATTCCAAATGTTTCCTCTAGTGAATTTCAATTTTTCACACAAAGATCAGCTCCTCCGAAAACAAACACTAATAGAAAAACTAAATGGTGTTGTGTGAAAAGAAACAAGTGGAGAAAACAATAACCAACTTGCCAGAGTCACTTTGTGAAGTGGACCCACTAAATCGCACAACCTGGTGGGTACATGGTCCTAGGCAGCTGGCAGGATGGCACATTAGGATCAAGGACGTGGTACACTCAGGATTCTAGGGAGCAACAGGAGGGATGGAATAAAGCCATCAAGGAAAGAGGCAGGTTAGCACTGTGTGCAGGAGGTGAAGAAAACCAAACAAGAGTCTTGAAACAAAATCTGAAGATACAGGTGATGTTATTGATGCCTGCAGGACGACTTGCTAAGCCCAATGTTGACCACAACAGATGGCAGTATATCCAGGATATGGAAGCCTGGACCAGAATACCCTGGACAGGTGCATAGCACAACTTACATTTTCTGAAAAATTCATATAATAGGGATGAGAGCTTGGAGCTTTGTCAGCAGAAAAAAAGATGCTCTGGGGACCGGATGGTCCACTTTTTTCCTCTGGTGCATCTTTGACTTGTTCATTTCAGGACGGGTCTTCCAGCCTCAACCAGGCCTCAGAGATCACTGTGTGTTGCATGCCTGTAACATAATAATAATAATAATTTTTATTTATATAGCTCCAACATATTCCGCAGCACTTTACAATTAAGCGGGGACATGTACAAACAATACGAGTTAAGACAATTTAAACAGTGACATTAGGAGTGAGGTCCCTGCTCGCAAGCTTACAATCTACAAGGAAATGGGGGGACACAATAGGTGAAAAGTGATTGTTATTTCAGGTCTGGCAATTATAATAAATAGGGATTTTCATACAAAGTTGCATGATCCGGTCATCAGCCCGTGTATTTAAGTGCAATAGTCAAGTATCAAGTGCAGATATCATGTGCATAGAGGGTGTGGAGACAGATGAATAGGAGGGGGCAGATTCAGAGTAATATTTAAAAGGAGGGAACAGGACAAAGTTAGTTTACTGAGTAGTTGATGTGGTAGGCTTGTTTGAAGAGATGGGTTTTCAAAGCGCGCTTGAATAGGTCGGGGCTAGGTATCAGTCTGATCGTCTGGGGAAGTGCATTCCAGAGAGCTGGCGCAGCTTGAGAAAAGTCTTGGAGACGGAGGTGAGAGGTTTGGATTACAGGGGATGTTAGTCTTAGGTCATTTGTAGAACGAGGGCACGTATAGGGCGATAGACGGAGATGAGAGAGGAGATATAAGGCGGTGCAGAACTGTGGAGAACTTTGTGGGTGAGAGAGATGAGTTTATACTGGACCCTGTCACAAGATGGAGGCATCGGTGAAGCGGTTGGACAGAAATATGACTCTGGCTGCAGCATTCAAGATGGATTGGAGAGGAGAAAGTTTGATAAGAGGGAGACCGATCAGAAGAGAGTTGCAGTAGTCCAGACGGGAATGAATGAGAGCGACAGTAAGAGTCATAGCAGATTCATCGGTGAGAAAAGGTCGGATTCTGGAGATGTTTTTAAAATGCAGGTGACAAGAGCGAGTGAGTGATCGGATATAGGGAGTAAAGGAAAGTTCTGTGTCAAATATGACCCCAAGACAGCGGGCATGCTGCTTGGGAATTATGGTTGAACATCACAATGGGCAGTTATCTCCAAGGCCTGGTCATGGCTGAAAGTTTTGGTTTCGAGTGAACAGACGGGGAGATGCAACTTGTGGTGAGGGAAAATAGAGGCCACTCTGAATACCATTGAATAATCAGCAGAGAGGCCAAAAAGGTGTGCTTTGAGGTTAGTATTTTTTCAAAACTGTTTCCGGCTGTTTGCAGTACAGGGAAATGGCAATCAGCTGGCCATCATTATGCTGAATCTTCATATAGGAAACTTACCTGAAGCAGCCAGTGCCAGGTAGCAGCTGCCAAGGCAAACAGGATCATGGGGTGCATTAATAGAGGTCTGGATACACATGATGAGAACATTATACTGCCTCTGTACAAATCCCTATGTGACGCCCAGGAGACCAGGATACCCAGCACCGGACCAATGGAGTCTGTCTCTTGAGGGGGATGTCACGGGTGGCTTGACCCGGTGCTGTGGCCTCAGGCAATGCACAGTGTAAGGGGTATCATGAGGGGACAGGCACTTACTTGATCAGCAGCAGGTTCTCCCAGCGGTGACGATCTCGATCCTGGATAGATGGCTATTGTCCAAATGAAAGACTGAGGCACTGAAACGTTTAACCAGTTTACTTTATCATAAAAGGATTTACAACCAGTCCTGTCACCGGAGTCTGTATGGGAACTCTGAGTTACTTTGACCCTGCCGGGGTCTTCGCCTCTTATTGTGCGCAATTTCTGTGTGGCCCTGCTGCTGTATGTGAACTGGCTGCCGGCCCAATCTGTCCCCTCCGGGTCCTGGTTCGACGGGCAACCCGAGTCCTTTTATCGGTTTACCCCCTCTGGGAGTACCGCTGAACTCTGTGTCTGTTGCTGCATCCGACCCTAGTGAAGCTGATATCACCTCACGTTTTTCCGGTTGCTGTATTATATATAATGAATACAGCCACGGATCCGGTATCCGTCTTTGCACCTGTTCTGGGTAGTGATTAATGCTACCCGGTTCTCACAATGTCCTTTTTCTCTATCCCTCTTCTCCTCAGGCCGGTGATTTAGGCCTGGTAACAGTCACAGGGCTGTTAGAGATTTAACTGTATGACCTCTCACTATCAGCTCCTTGGCCCAACTGCCATTTCTTCTCTCAGACCAGAATGGATCAAGGGGAGTCTCTGGAGCTCCCCCTTCTGGCCGGAGGTGGTAGTGCAGTCTTGCTATTTTAGTATTTGTACTTACTGTCAGTAACTATTTTTGTGGCAAATACCCCTAGGGGTGCCACATTCCCCCTTAGTTAAGAACAGTACTCCGGGACTGTGGGACAATAACATTTTGAAATAACAATTAATATGTACAGAGTCTTAAAAATGAAAAGTTACAAAAACCACTCAAGGAAACAAAAATAGAGTTCTGTAAAAAGTCACTTCAAATAGCGTCCATTAATACAGTTCTATCCTTGAAGGTATTAGGAACGGCACTGTACTTAGTGTCCAGGAATTTAGTTCCATTTTTCCAACGGAGTTATCAATATAAAGTCTAAAGAAAGTTCAAAAAGAGCAAAAAGCAAAGTTCAAAAAGCAGTCTTTCCGGAGCTTTGATTTAGTGCCTCCGGGCTGATAAAAAGTTCAAGAATATGCAATAAGTTCATACAGACAAGTCTCTGTAGGCACTGGGCTTAAACGTTGCAGAATGATAGCAATGACTATACTACATTTTCTGTTTAACTATATACGGCATAACATATATACAATTCACATTATGAGCTTTATAGTTGGTAATCTGCATACCTGGCCGGTAATTGACCCTGGGTACTACGCTGTGATCTACGTAATAGCGGTGTCTCTTCATGTGGTGTACTACTGTCTACTGCGGATGTAGTATCTGCCCGCTCTGCTAAAGATAATTCCACGACTATGGAGTTGGCAAGTCCACCGTGAATGGGATTACTCTGACCAGGAATCTGTTCTTCCTGGCCTGGAACCTCCTGTAGTACGGGGTCAGCCTCTTCCTGTCTTGGGACTTCTGGTATTGGGTTCGGTGTTGGGTAAAAGGCCACCATGGGAACCACTACTGCACCATGGTATGTTAGTAGGGTTTTGGGAAAGTCTCCTATACAGGTGTGATACACTTCCTCTTCTTTTTCCTTTACTGGTTGAACCTGTATGGGTTGAATAACTTCTGGTTCTGGCTGGACAACGTCTGGCTCTTTCAATGCTTCCGGACATAATTTAAGATTGTCTCTTGACAATAGTACAGATGTTAAGCCTCCGTTTTTGCTAATGAGACACATTTTAGGATTATCCACTCTTGTTGGTAAAACTGTGTAGGGTACGGCTTCCCACTGATTGTCCAGTTTATTGGTTTGACGATTTCTCTTGAGCACTTGGTCACCCGGTCTTAATGGGGTCGCTAGAGCATTCTGGTTGAAAGTTCGCTCTTGTCTTTCTCTAGTTTGCTGAAGGCTTCTTTCCACACTCTCTTGCACTTGGCGATACTGCTTTTTCCGTATGATATCCCAATTGGAGTCTTGAACTTCTGCGTCTGGTTTCAGAATTCCCATTTCTAGATCGATTGGTAATTGGCCGGGTCTTGCACGCATAAGGTAAGCTGGGGTGCAGTTGGTGGAGCTCACCGGGACATGATTATACAGATCCACCAAGTCAGGCAATTTCTCTGGCCATTGATTCCTTTCTGTCTCAGGTAAAGTCTTTAGTAGGTCTATTACAATATGGTTCATCTTCTCGCATAAGCCGTTTGTTTGTGGATGATAGGCCGTCATCCGGATCTTTTTGCAACCATACATATTACAGAATTCTCTGAAGATCTCTGATTCAAAGGCTGTACCTTGGTCGGTGAGAACCTGTTCCGGATATCCATGGGGTCTACAAAAGTACGTTTGGAACGCTTTGGCTGCTGTTTTTGCTGTCAGATCTTTTACGGGTACTACTACCAAGAAACGTGAATAATGGTCCACGATGGTCAAGGCATAGACATAGCCGGACTGGCTTGGTGTCAACTTCACGTGGTCCATGGCTACAAGTTCAAGTGGTTGTTTGGTGATTATGGGCTGCAGTGGTGCTCTTTGGTTCTTTTGATCGTTTCTTCTGAGGTTACACGGGCCACAATTTCTGCACCACTGTTCGATTGATTTTCTCATCCCGACCCAATAAAATCTTTCTCTTAGAAGTACTTCTAACTTTTTCCAACCGAAGTGACCAGCACCATTATGGTAAGCTTCGAGGACCATCTTCACATCTTGTTTAGGCACAATAATCTGCCAAACCAATTCATGTGTTTTCGGATTGGTGTATCTTCTACAGAGCTTCCCTTGATACAGGAACATTTTGCCTCTCTCTTTCCAGAGTTGATGCGTCTCTTCTGGGGCATCCTCATAGGGATATGCACTTTGCTCAGTCAACAGTTCCTTCACCAACTTCACAGCCGGATTGCTGTCTTGGGTGTCAGCCCATCTATGGTGTGCTAACGGATTAAAATTCACCTCTTGTTGTTTCTGATAGGTACTTGACTGATGATGTTTTGCCTTGGGACGATGGAAGGCTGGTAGTTCAATTTCTTCAAGCTCCCCCGTTTCCTCTTCTACATCTCTCAAGTGTGGCATCCGGGATAGGGCATCGGCATTTCCATTCTTGCGACCTGCTCGATACTTGATTATGAAGTTGTAATTAGATAACCGGGCTATCCATCGCTGTTCTAACGCACCTAATTTGGCTGTGTCCAGGTGGGTCAACGGATTGTTGTCAGTATAGACAATAAATTCTGCAGCGGCCAGATAGTGTTTGAAACGCTCCGTCACAGCCCAAACTACTGCCAGTAGTTCCAATTTGAAGGAGCTGTAATTTTCTGAATTTCTTTCAGTAGGCCGGAGCTTTCTACTTGCAAAGGCGATGACTTTCTCCCGACCTTCTTGCTTTTGTGACAGCACCGCTCCTAGTCCCACATTACTGGCATCGGTGTAGAGGATGAAAGGTTTATGGTAATCTGGGTATGCCAGAACCTCTTCTCCGGTTAGTGCCTTCTTTAGTTGTTCAAAGGAGTCTTCCCTTTCGTCGTTCCACTGAAAAGGAGGGTTTCGGTTTGAAGGTTTCTTCGTCTGCCCTACCAAGGTGTCTTGCAAGGGTGCTGCCAACTTGGTAAATCCTTTTATAAATCTGCGATAGTAACCCACCAATCCCAGGAATTGTCTCACTTCTTTTGCGCTGGAAGGTCTTGGCCAATCCCTTATGGCGCTTATTTTCTCGGGATCTGGTGCTACTCCCTCCGAACTCACGATGTGTCCCAGGTACTGTACCTTTGGCTTGAGAAGGTGACATTTGGATGGCTTGACTTTCATGCCATACCTGGATAAGGCTTCGAACACTTCTGCCAGGTCTATTAAGTGTTGTTCGTAAGTCTTTGAGTAGACGATCACATCATCTAGGTACAGGAGGACGGTCTCGAAGTTCTTGTGTCCGAGGCAGCATTCCATCAGCCGCTGGAAGGTACCGGATGCGTTGCAGAGTCCGAACGGCATGCGATTAAATTCACATAGACCCATTGGTGTGGTGAATGCCGTCTTTTCCTTATCTCTCTCAGCCACAGGGACTTGCCAATACCCACTTGTTAAGTTTAAGGTGGAAAAATAATTAGCAGATTTCAAAGCAGTTAAGGACTCTTCTATCCTAGGCAAGGGGTAGGCGTCTTTATGGGTGATGTTATTAATCTTCCGGTAGTCTACGCACATTCTCATGGTTCCGTCCTTTTTTTTGACAATCACTAGAGGGGCCGCCCAGGGGCTACAGCTGTCTCTTATTACCCCGGCCTGTTTCATTTCCCTCAGCATATCTTTTGCACATTGATAGTGAGCGGGCGGTATGGGTCTATATCTTTCTTTTATTGGGGGATGGTCACCTGTGGGGATTGTGTGTTCTACCCCTTCTATCCGTCCGAAGTCCAATGGGTGTTTACTGAAGACTTGTTCATATTCCTTCACTAGCCTATACACCCCTTGTTTTTGATGGGTAGGTGTTGAATTTATGCCCACGTGTAGCTGTTGGCACCAATCCTCCATTTCTCCATCTGAGCCATTGCCTTCCACCTGACAGGTTGGTTCTAAGGGCTCAATGGTTGTGATGGCATTGTTGTCAACAGTATATAGCTTTGCCATTGTAGCATACCTTGGCAAAGTGACCTCTTCCTCTCCACAGTTCAAAAGTCGTACCGGCACTCGTCCCCGGTGTACCTCGACTATCCCTCGTGCTGTGAGTATAGTGGGCCTGCTGTCGGTGTACACTGGTTCTATTAAGGCTTGATAATCTCGTCCCTTAGTACCAATGGCTGCTCTACACCATACCAGCATTTCTGTTTTTGGTGGGATTACAATAGACGTTGGATCACTTACCCTCACACTGCCGATTTCTCCACCTGCAACTTCTACCTGTTGCCTTAACATCAATACTTTTATTTCCCTCCGGAGAACTCTCTGCTGGCAGGATTGGGCAGTTTCAGCAATTTGCTGTAAGACAGAAATGACTTCGGAAAAGCAGTTCTCTAACACATTCATTCCTATCAATACAGTTGGTTCACAGTTCCGCCGGTCAACATCAACAACAATTATACCCTGTTTCTTCAGTTCTACTTTACCAATCTTTATGGTCATCTCCCTGAATCCTAGTTTCGGTACCAACTTACCATTACTGGCCCATATATCTAGTTCAACATCAGAGGGCCCTTTATCAATATCTGCATCAGCCCAGTACCTCTTATAAAGGATATACGGTATAGATGAAATCTGGGAACCTGTGTCCAGCAAAGCGTTGAGGGGAATTCCGTCCAGCACGATAGGGATAATGGGTCGTCCTCCGATGTACCTGTCGTGCCAGGGTGTTGGGCCTTGAAAGTTCATTCCTGCGAAGCGGCCCGCATTCCCAGGGGATTCCCGTTTAAATCACAATCTCGTGCAAAGTGGCCCGGCTGCTGGCAACGGCGGCAAATGGGCTGTCCATCCGGTTGGTAGCGGTCGCGGGGTCGTCCTCTCCATGTCGGGTATCTCCGGGGTCTCATCCATGGAACATCCTCTCTACAGTTTGCCAACTCCATCTTGTGTCCTCTCATCTCCTGCATGGTTTTAGCCATTGAAGCAACAACGTCAGCTAAAGAGTCAAGCTTTTGTTGAAGAGCCTCATTAGTACTGGGCCCCAGGGGCTTAGCAATGGCCCCAGACATAGCTGATGTCACTGGCACTCCCTGTTGTTGAGGTGCCTCTGCCATGGGTTGCGCAGGATCCTGATCCCGAGGTGCCTCTGCCAGCTGGAGACGTATAGCGCTCTCCTTTAATTGGGCAAATGTCAATTCAGGGTTCTTAAAAACAAGCATGCTCACATGCCCCCGGTGAGAAGGGGTGTAGAGTCCCTCAATAAATTGATCTCTTAGCAGTTTATCCGCTCCGGTGTTAAAAATGGGTTCAGCCAGTGTAAGTGATTTAAGGGCTTCCTGCAGGTTTAAGGCAAAGTCTCTCACGCCCTCATTAGCTTTTTGTTTGCAACTAAAGAATCGTATTTTAGCTTTGCTGCTGGCCGTGGTTTCAAATGTAGCTTTTAATCCAGCAAATATGCGTTCAACAGTGCCTTTTAGATCAGCTGCCCATGCTGTGACTTCTCGCTTAGCATGGCCACTTAACTGCATCATCAGGAGACTAACACGCTGAACTTCACCCACAGGGAACATGTCAAAATGGGCCAGCATCTTTTCTCTGAAATCGTCAAGGGTATTAGGCTCACCTTCATACATTGGAAGCCATGGGCCACCCGGGGTATATGGCATCAGCACCGGCATGATGGGCGCCACTCCTTGCACCGCTGCGCTGCCGGACTCTCTATTGACACTCTGTCTTTCAGCTGCATTAGCGTTGCCGAGTGCTGCGGCGTCTCCGTGCTGCGACATACTGTGCCCCCTTAGTTAATCCGGACCCTTCCGGTCCTCCGCTTCCGTCGGGATAGTGTAGATTCGTTCCGCTGTGCAGCAGGATCGATTTTCCCCTTGCTCTGATGTCAGAGCGCTCAGCTTGGTGCCGCCCACAATGACACGCCCCCTGCTGCTCCCACCCACCGCGCTCTGTAATGGCGGATTCTGAAGTTTTTCAGTTAGACTGGGGCTCAGGTGATGGCGTAGCTCAATTAACAGTCTCGTGCCTAACGGTTATGAAGTGATTACCTCAGGGGATGGCGGCCATCTTTACTCCATTATAACCAATGGGGAAAAGTCACTTTCAATAGTTTTCAATGGGGAATGGATTTTTCTTTAATAAAGTCAATTTTCAAGATTTTTCATCCCAGTTTTCACAGTTTTGGGCTCCAATCACGGCACACAATACCCGGTATACGGGCTGGCTAGATCCTGTTCGTGACGCCAATTGTGACGCCCAGGAGACCGGGATACCCAGCACCGGACCAATGGAGTCTGTCTCTTGAGGGGGATGTCACGGGTGGCTTGACCCGGTGCTGTGGCCTCAGGCAATGCACAGTGTAAGGGGTATCATGAGGGGACAGGCACTTACTTGATCAGCAGCAGGTTCACCCAGCGGTGACGATCTCGATCCTGGATAGATGGCTATTGTCCAAATGAAAGACTGAGGCACTGAAACGTTTAACCAGTTTACTTTAACATAAAAGGATTTACAACCAGTCCTGTCACCGGAGTCTGTATGGGAACTTTGAGTTACTTTGACCCTGCCGGGGTCTTCGCCTCTTATTGTGCGCAATTTCTGTGTGGCCCTGCTGCTGTATGTGAACTGGCTGCCGGCCCAATCTGTCCCCTCCGGGTCCTGGTTCGACGGGCAACCCGAGTCCTTTTATCGGTTTACCCCCTCTGGGAGTACCGCTGAACTCTGTGTCTGTTGCTGCGTCCGACCCTAGTGAAGCTGATATCACCTCACGTTTTTCCGGTTGCTGTATTATATATAATGAATACAGCCACGGATCCGGTATCCGTCTTTGCGCCTGTTCTGGGTAGTGATTAATGCTACCCGGTTCTCACAATGTCCTTTTTCTCTATCCCTCTTCTCCTCAGGCCAGTGATTTAGGCCTGGTAACAGTCACAGGGCTGTTAGAGATTTAACTGTATGACCTCTCACTATCAGCTCCTTAGCCCAACTGCCATTTCTTCTCTCAGACCAGAATGGATCAAGGGGAGTCTCTGGAGCTCCCCCTTCTGGCCGGAGGTGGTAGTGCAGTCTTGCTATTTTAGTATTTGTACTTACTGTCAGTAACTATTTTTGTGGCAAATACCCCTAGGGGTGCCACACCTAGTTAGACCACACATGGAGTACTGTGTCCAGTTTTGGACACCGGTGCTCAGGAAGGATATAATGGAACTAGTGAGAGTACAAAGGAGGGCAACAAAATTAATAAAGGGGATGAGAGAACTACAATACCCAGATAGATTAGCGAAATTAGGATTGTTTAGTCTAGAAAAAAGACAACTGAGGGGCGATCTAATAACCATGTATAAGTATATAAGGGGACAATACAAATATCTCGCTGAGGATCTGTTTATACCAAGGAAGGTGACGGGCACAAGGGGGCATTCTTTGCGTCTGGAGGAGAGAAGGTTTTTCCACCAACATAGAAGAGGATTCTTTACTGTTAGGGCAGTGAGAATCTGGAATTGCTTGCCTGAGGAGGTGGTGATGGCGAACTCAGTCGAGGGGTTCAAGAGAGGCCTGGATGTCTTCCTGGAGCAGAACAATATTGTATCATACAATTATTAGGTTCTGTAGAAGGACGTAGATCTGGGGATTTATTATGATGGAATATAGGCTGAACTGGACGGACAAATGTCTTTTTTCGGCCTTACTAACTATGTTACTATGTTACTATGTTACAAAAATCAGTATTCTCAAAAAGAAGGATTTAATTCAACTTGCATAGATTTCCTCATCTCAAGCATGTAACTAGACACCTACTCTATCCTCACTTCATTCTGTTTATCCGACTGAAAATACGCTAAAGAAACACTGAAATGGATGAGCATCTGCACTGCAATGTAAAGACGACTTGCTTTGTGTATGTTCAGTCTTTTCAGCTTCTTTTAAAGGGAATCTGTCAGCAGGCTTTTGCTACCTCATCTGAGAGCAGCATAATGTAGGGACAGAGATCATGAATACAATCATGTATCTTCCCCTGTCTACACCAGGTTGTCTATATGCAATGTCTATAGACAGTGAGCAGCTTATCACAAGAGGCGGTGGAGTCAGACAACCACGCACGCACTGCTGTCACCCAGCCATGATAAGCTACTGGTGCTAAAACAATTACTGCAAATAAACAACCGCACACATGTAAATAAGAGAGGCATCACAGAAATCTGTGTTTTAACCCATACAACATGTCGTCTTCAGATGACATAGCAAAAACCTAATGACAGATTCCTTATATTTTTCCAAAAAAGTGACCTGACCATTCTTCAGGCATCTTCTGCTTGAAAGCCGCTCACTATTTTAAACATACTAGTAGGAAAAAAAAACACAAATCTGTCGCTAAAGGCAAAAGAAAAGAAGACCTAAAATGACACTTCAGGAAAAACAACGCTGTTCTTTTCTTGAATCGTCTTCTGCTTGAAAAACCTATCATGTGGCATGTAGTCTTACAGTGGTCAATCAGTATATTTCATAATGCAAACAGCATACATTATTAAATACCTACCTTATACCTGAGGAGGCTGGTGTAGTTATTTTAAAAATCTAGGTCAGAGTGGCTGTATAGTGACATTAACCCCTTTCTGACCTCGGACGGGACAGTACGTCCGAGGTCAGATCCCCTGCTTTGATGCAGGGCTCCGCGGTGAGCCCGCACCAAAGCCGGGACATGTCAGCTGTTTTGAACAGCTGACATGTGCCCATAATAGGCGCGGGCAGAATCGCGATCTGCCCGCACCTATTAACTAGTTAAATGCCGCTGTCAAATGCAGACAGCGGCATTTGACTACCACTTCCGGCCGGGCGGCCGGAAATGATCGCATCGCTGACCCCCTTCACATGATCGGAGGTCGGCGATGCTTCAGAATAGTAACCATAGAGGTCCTTGAGACCTCTATGGTTACTGATCCCCGGCAGCTGTGAGCGCCACCTTGTGGTCGGCGCTCACAGCACACCTGCAATTCTGCTACATAGCAGCGATCTGATGATCGCTGCTATGTAGCAGAGCCGATCGTGCTATGCCTGCTTCTAGCCTCCCATGGAGGCTATTGAAGCATGGCAAAAGTAAAAAAAAAGTAAAAAGAAATGTGAAAAAAATAAAAAAAATATAAAAGTTTAAATCACCCCCCTTTCGCCCCAATCAAAATAAATGAATAAAAAAAAATCAAATCTACACATATTTGATATTGCCGCGCTCAGAATCGCCCGATCTATCAATTAAAAAAAAGCATTAATCTGATCACTAAACGGCGTAGCGAGAAAAAAATGTGAAACGCCAGAATTACGTTTTTTTGGTCGCTGCGACATTGCATTAAAATGCAATAACGGGCGATCAAAAGAACATATCTGCACCAAAATGCTATCATTAAAAACGTCATCTTGGCACGCAAAAAATAAGCCCTCAACCGATCCCAGATCATGAATAATGGAGACGCTACGAGTATCGGAAAATGGCACAATTATTTATTTTTTAGCAAAGTTTGGAATTTTTTTTCCCAACTTAGGTAAAAAATAAACTAGTCATGTTAGGTATCTATGAACTCGTACTGACCTGGAGAATCATAATCGCGGGTCAGTTTTAGCATTTAGTGAAGCTAGCAAAAAAGCCAAACAAAAAACAAGTGTGGGATTGCACTTTTTTTGCAATTTCACCGCACTTGGAATTTTTTTCCCGTTTTCTAGTACACGACATGCTAAAACCAATGATGTCTTTCAAAAGTACAACTCGTCCCACAAATAATAAGCCCTCAAATGGCCAAATTGACAGAAAAATAAAAAAGTTATGGCTCTGGGAAGGAGAGGAGTGAAAAACGAACACGGAAAAACGAAAAATCCCAAGGTCATGAAGGGGTTAAGATGGATATTTTATGAGTCCATCTATATGTAGAATGAAATAGTCCAAGTGTTTTCAGTGAGGCTACTTTCTCACAATCAACCTTTTTTAATATTTTATTTCTGTACTCATTAAGTAAAATAAATTACTTGCATAAAAAAAATATGCAGTGTAAAAAAATCAACAAACACTCATAATGGGAACACAGCCTTACAGCCCATACACCCAGCTGGACTGAAAACTGCAACGCTCAGACTTTCAGAAACCGCCAAGCATTTTAAAAAAGTAACATGTTTATTCTCCAGGTCATTTCCACTACAAGGCAATGCGAACACCTGGGTATTTCTTGGCGTGTTATTACAACACTTCCACTGGAAAAATATCCTTGAGTTTTCTTCATTTCTTCGTGGAGATCAAAAAATGCACAAAAAATTCTGGAAGAAAACACTCAATGAATGACCAGAAACGCTCGCAGAAGATGTTTCAAGTGTACGAAACTCCAGAGAAAAGGAGAGTTTCCTGAAGTATCTTCTGCTCGAAAAATAGTCATTTTTAAAAGCGGGAAAAGCTTTAGGGAATGAAAAACTCCTCCAAAAAAATTCCGAAAGCAGATTTGGGTAAAAAAAAGAAATTCATAGTTTTTGACCATTTTTAAAACCTTCCGCCTGCACATAACCCTAGTTTCCTCTTTCTGAGATCTCAGCTGTGGACAGCTGTGTGAATGCCGTGATTAATCTCAGTTACATCCTAAAGGTGTATCCCGATGAATAATATTTATAGGAAATTACAAACTCTTGTCAAAAATGTCCATTTCATAGAAAAAACGAATCCTCTATGTGCGGAAAAATGGCTTAATCTTTTATAAATTCCTGCCATTTCATAGTAACATTTAATTATTATTTCATTGACAGGATCAAACAACATTGCCTTCAGAAATTCTTGAAGTCCCATTGGTGCTGTGATTTTTCCCTAGTTCCCCTTCCTCTGCATGATTTAATTAGCATAATTCACAGCCAGGTGTCGACAATTGACTGCGGCTTACGCAGTAACATATTCTAGACCCGTGCACTGCACTTCTATCCTGTCTGTGGATTTGATATGTAGCCATGATGTCATGTGCAGCGTAAGGAATTGAGATCAAATATAAATATTCAGAACGAGTCCAAACTTACTGATACAAATATCTAGAATTACAACACTCAGAAGCCATAAAACTATATTGAGGCAGCAGTAAAATACTGATACACATTTATTTACACACCCATCATGTATGAGTGGGTGACTGCTTTGATTTATACGTGCACATAAATAAGGTTTCAATAAGGTTCTGTCATAATCAGCATTACCTTTGTCAGTACTTTGCGCTACAGTAGCTGTTCCATAGGATTGGGCCAGACCCGCTAGCTTTGGCACCCCATGCACATCATTAAAAAACAATCCCATCTATATTTTTTATTGTGTGTATAGGTGCATGTAGTCTGAGTGTAGTAATATACTCACTTATTGTTGCTCTCTATGGGATTCAGAGCCATTCTGCTCCTCTTCTCAGTGATGTCCCCGCATATGCCCTAATCTGGATCACTCTATTTTTTATACATGAGCTGGAAGTCTCTTTTACCATGTAAGGCTACTTTCACACATCAGCTTTTCCACATCAGGCACAAGCAGGCGAATTTTCAAAAAAACTGATCCGTTTTTTTCCCGCAAGATCCGTTTTTTCCCATTGAGTTGCATTATCACCGGATTGTGCCTGATGTCCCAACGTTTCATCATTTTGTCATTTTCATTGTTTATAAAAAATATTCTGTTTTTTTGTATATTTTTTATATATTTTTTATATATATTTAAGACCTTTAAAACTCTGTATTCTCCGACTATAACTCTGCCCAATAAAACCAAATAAGATTTGCTCTATGCATGTTCTATGTGATAGAATATAAAACTTTTTTATGACTTACTATATTATCAGCTTACTGAGTTGAAAAATCTTGAGCATGAAGCCTTTTATCTTTCCTCCTCTAGTAATTTAATCTATCATTTGTTCAACGGATCAGCGTTTTTTTTTTTTTAAAGACGAAGACGTACTCTAGATAGGGATATAGTTGCTTTATCTGTCTCCATGGAAACCTGCCCATCTAGATCAGCGTGACAAACTTGTCGAATTTCGATTTAGAAGCTATTGTTCACTGAAATCCGACGGCTTTCACATGGCCTCGGCGAGAAAGAGGCAAGTGCTCCGTTTATTGCAAAAAATTGATTTTGTTAAGATGATGTGTGTATTAAGTTTAGGAGCTGTACTGCTATTTCCATTTAGCTCAATTATGTGCTGATAAGAGAGAAAAAGGAGGAGATTAACACAACAAATTGTGTTAGCGGAATCAAATTCCCCGACTAATGCTGCCGAAGACACTATCTTGAGACATGGCAAATTCTTCAATCTACTTAGTTGTACTATCGATGCATAGAAGCTGCAAAGTCACACAAATTTCAGCTGTAGTCGAAGATCTTCTCTCTTTTATGCTATTTATTTTATGATTATTATTATTATTATTAATGTTTTAGTGTTATAAGGGCTGTTGTTGTATATTTAGGCTTCAACCCATTTAATTAATATGTTTTTTGTTACAATGGGAAGCCCCTGGCACAGACTCTCGTGAATGTGTGAACAGCCTATTGATTACTGTTGTTTCTTTTCGCCTTCTGCGTTTACTTTCTATTCTGCAATAACATTGCAGTATTTTCAATACATGGGGGAATACAATACATGCTTTGCATTGTGCTGTAGTTTAACCTCTGTGTAAGCTGCTCTAGTATCGAGCCATATCGCAGACAATTCTTTAGGATCTACTGATCTCTAGTGGCCAATGTAATAAAACGTTTCATTTCAGAAGGCGTCTCGCAAGAAATATCAGTAAATTCTTACATACAGATGAAGTAGAGATAGATATGAAGCGTAAAGCAGCTCATAAGACTGGTTGGTTTTTACTACCTGAATGCAAGATTGGCCTATAAGCTGCACACTGACCGGATGTGCTTAATTTTTGGAAATAAGAGATTTTTACAACATGTTGAAGAATCTCTGAGCAATTGATCACGAGGAGACCTTGACTTAGGCTCCAAAACATTGTCTACAGAACAGCAGAATCTGGTTTGTCACCAATAATTTGGAGATGGTTATAAAACTTATAGAAGTCCTCGTCCTCTCATCAAAATTGTTATCCTAATATATTGCCGTGATCATATTATATAGCACTGTGTACACACAATTGCTCATTTTGCTGTTCTACCCAGTTAATTCTTCTCTTTTCTATTATGTTTATGACTTCATGTAATTAAAAACTGACTAGCTGAATCATTCTAAGCTCTGTGTAGAAACAGGAGGTCAATTTTCCCTGTATGAGTCATGAGTATCTGCAAATGTCTCTGGCAGGGGGAGGAGGGAGCAGCTGGGTCAGGAGTTGAAGAGGTGAATGATAAATGCAACGAAAAGAGACTTCCTATTTCTACATAGAGTATGAGATGCTTAAAGAAGCCTTGAAAACATAGAGCACTTTTTTCCTGACAGTTTTTATGGCTGTCCCTGTCCCCAATATATTGATCAACAAAATTGGCTGAAGTTTCACACAAGCACTGATCGTCATATACTCAGGGCATGTGCAGAACAAGGATCAGGAAAATGAGCAGAAAAAGGTTTATCTGCACATGCACCAGTAATGTTTCCACCAAAGTCCTTCATAGAGGCACTGATGATGAAACAAACTGGCTTTACACTTGGCTGATTCATGAAATTAAAGGTGTCCACCAGCCCTTTAGGTCATGGCATATGATAAAAACTGTATCAAAGAGTTTACTGTTTGTGAGAAGTGTTTCTTGCTTCATTGAGTGTCCTTTTTGAAATTCAGAAGCTCCAAATTATCTTACATGTCAGTGTGGGCCTTAGATGTTGACACTTGGCACTATTCGCACTTTAGGCCACTTTTTTCCGAGAACTATTAAAAATAGTCCACATTTTGAGAATGGGAAACAGTTTTGGGCCCCACATTTTAAAAAGGATATTCAGAAATTACAGTCAGTTCAAAAGCGGGCAACTAGATTATTACAAGGGATGGAAGGACTCACAGATGATGAAAGGTTGGAAAAGTTGGACTTGTTTAGCTTAGAAAAAAGACGCCTCAGAGGAGATCTGGTTTACATGTATAAATATATGTGTGGTCAATTCAAGGGACTGGCACATGACTTATTCTTTATATGGACCATACTTAGGTCCAGGGGGCACTCATTGCCGGTGGAAGAAAGGTGATTCCGACAGCTAAATGGTAAAGGGTTCCTTGCAGTTAGAGCAGTCAGAATATGGAAAATCATACCACAGGAGATAGTAATGGCAGACACTGTAACAGCTTTTATACAAGGGCTGGATGATTTCCTCAATACACATAGCATTGCGGGTTATAGTTAAATTAGTAACAAAAATGTACAACTGTTGGAGAAAGGTTGAACTTGATGGACTTAGGTCTTTTTTCAACCTATATTACTATGTAATCCTCTGGTAATTAAGTTCTGGGGACTAAATTCTATAAAAAATACAATGCTCAATATTCTAAGTAAGTAAATAGTGGAATTCCCATGGGGGAAAGAACAGAAAAAGGAGCTACTGAGCACCGTGAATTTGTAGAGATGAAAACCAGATATAAAAATAGTGAAATTGCTCACGTGATGGAGTCGTGATCTCTCAGGCACAACTCCTAAAATAAACTGAATCCAGTAGGTGCAACCAACCTGTTGTGTGGTTTTAAAATTCTCCAAGGGCGCTTCGGCACTGAACAATGAGAGTAAAGATACCATGTACGGGGGGGGCTCCCATGGCAGCAAATGTAGATAATGGAAAGAAAAATATCAAAAATATACAAAGAAAGAAGTAAAATGTATCTAAAAACACAACCCATTTTGGCTGAGGAAGGCTAGAGAAAGCCAAAACGCGTTGTACTTTTAAATATATTTAATTTCTTTTTTTTTGTACATTTTTTATATTTTATTTTTTTTATCTCAGTCACTACATTTACTATTCAATATTCTAAGCACCAATGTGAAAATTATGGACACAGTAGAAGATCAGCCTTCAATGATACCTATCATTATTTGGGCATACCTATCAGATAATGTGTTGAGTATAAGAGCTCGTGGACATACAACTGTTTGCCTAGAGCCTTTAATGATGTGCATGGGACCCCATCTGATGCAACATGCCGCAATTTATAATTTTTTTGGGAAATTCAGAGGTTGTTCAGAATAAGGAAGAAGGAAGAATAAAGGCCAAATCCAAAAAATAATTATTACTTAAGGACATGGAGATACTGTAAATTACATATTTTATATTATATTCTGTTTTCAGAAACACAACAGAAAAAAAATATTTTTTCCAATTCCTGTAATTCCCGGTGGCTTCAGAACATCATCACATCAATGTGCAGAGTTTTTAAAGTACTTCAATTGCTTGTTTGCGTCTTTCTTCTGTTCTCTAGTTTCTTGTATTTTGTCTTTATGATTTATTTTAATACAAAAGAAGTAAAAAAGAAGAACACATTAAGCAAAGCGGTTGAACACAAGACGAGTGACTTGGTAAACATTCGCTTTTTGCTGTATTGGATGATAAAACGTGGAAAAACATCAAGGAATAAATAGATGTTTACTGAACTGAAGAATAATGACACTTCATTCGCTGAGCGGATAGTAACACGTTCTTATTATTTTTCTATTACAGTGACTCTTGCTTCAATCATAGTATCATTTTCCTGGAATGCAACCCCAGAGGTCAGCCTTAGTTACCTACATGTTTACTTTGCATGCATATTTGGACTTTTGTTTGTGCACATTAGGTACACATCCATCACCAACTTTGCTTCCTCCTTGAATAATAAGACTAAAGGTACCGTTACACTAAACGATTTACCAACGATCACGACCAGCGATACGACCTGGCCGTGATCGTTGGTAAGTAGTGTTGAGCATTCCGATACCGCAAGTATCGGGTATCGGCCGATATTTGCGGTATCGGAATTCCGATACCGAGTTCCGATATTTTTGTGATATCGGGAATCGGTATCGGGAGTAAGATTTATGTGTAAAATAAAGAATAAAAATAAAAAATATTGAAATACTTACCCTCTGACGCGCCCTGGTTGTCACCGCTGCAACTGCCATGCTTTCCTTGGTAGAATGAGAGCTTGAAGGACCTTTCGATGACGTCGCGGCTTGTTATTGGTCACGGTAGCGTCATGTGACCGCTCACGCGACCAATCACAAGCTGCGACGTCATCGAAAGTCATTAACGCGCTCATTCCTAAGAATGAGCGCGTTAAGGACCTTCGATGACGTCGTGGCTTGTGATTGGTCGCGTGAGCAGTCACATGACGCTACCGCAACCAATCACAAGCCGCGACGTCATCGAAAGGTCCTTCAAGCGCTGATTCTTAGGAAGGAAGGCTCCCGATTACAACCAGGGCGCGTCCGAGGGTGAGTATAGCAATATTTTTTATTTTTATTCTTTATTTTACACATGAATATGGATCCCAGGGCCTGAAGGAGAGTTTCCGCTCCTTCAGACCCTGGGAACCATTACAGGATACCTTCCGATATTTGTGTCCCATTGACTTGTATTGGTATCGGATATCAGTATCGGCGATATCCGATATTTTTTGGATATCGGCCGATACCATCCGATATCGATACTTTCAAATATCGGACGGTATCGCTCAACACTATTGGTAAGTCATTGTGTGGTCGCTGGAGAGTTGTCACACAGACAGCTCTCCAGCGACCAACGATGCCGAAGTCCCCGGGTAACCAGGGTAAACATCGGGTTACAAAGCGCAGGGCCACGCTTATTAACCTGATATTTACCCTGTTTACCATTGTAAATGTAAAAAAAAAAACACTACATACTCACATTCCGGTGTCTGTCACGTCCCTCGTCGTCAGCTTCCCGCACTGACTGTGAGCGCCGGCCGTAAAGCACAGCACAGCGGTGACGTCACCGCTGTGCTTTACGGCCGGCGCTCACAGTCTGTGCGGGAAGCTGACGGCGAGGGATGTGACAGACACTGGAATGTGAGTATGTAGTTTTTTTTTTTTTTACATTTACAATGGTAACCAGGGTAAATATCGGGTTACTAAGCGCGGCCCTGCGCTTAGTAACCCGATGTTTACCCTGGTTACAAGTGAACACATCGCTGGATCGGCGTCTCACACGCCAATCCAGCAATGACAGCGGGAGATCCAGCGACAAAATAAAGTTCTGGGCTTCTAGCTCCAACCAGCGATGTCACAGCAGGATCCTGATCGCTGCTGCATGTCAAACACAACGAGATCGCTATCCAGGACGCTGCAACGTCACGGATCGCTATCGTTATCGTTCAAAAGTTGCTCAGTGTGAAGGTACCTTTATACTCACCTTCAGTGTTGGCACTGTTCCAGAAGTGTCACCACTGCCTCTCCGGTGGATTTCATAATGTTTTTATGGGGTTTGAGGTTGGCAAAGTGGTTAGCACTGCAGCTTTGCAACGTTGGGATCCTGGATTAATCCCTCCAAATGACAACATCTGCAAGGAGTTTGGATGTTTTCCCCATGTTCCCATGAGTTTCTTCTGGCTTCTACAATTTCCTTCCACACTCCAAAGACATACTGATAGGGAATCAAAATTGTGAGTTTCAATGGAGAGAGTGATGATAATGCCTGTAAAGCACTGTGGAATTAATGGCGCTGTGTAAGTGAGTAAAATAAATAAATGAAATAATAAAATTTCACGTAATCCCTGTGGTCAGTCAGCTTCACTCTCCTTCCCGATGGCTAAATCACATACAGTTAGGGCCAGAAATATTTGGACAGTGACACAAGTTTTGTTATTTTAGCTGTTTACAAAAACATGTTCAGAAATACAATTATATATATAATATGGGCTGAAAGTGCACACTCCCAGCTGCAATATGATAGTTTCCACATCCAAATCGGAGAAAGGGTTTAGGAATCATAGCTCTGTAATGCATAGCGTCCTCTTTTTCAAGGGACCAAAAGTAATTGGACAATGGACTCTAAGGGCTGCAATTAACTCTGAAGGCGTCTCCCTCATTAACCTGTAATCAATGAAGTAGTTAAAAGGTCAGGGGTGGATTCCAGGTGTGTGGTTTTGCATTTGGAAGCTGTTGCTGTGAGCAGACAACATGCGGTCAAAGGAACTCTCAATTGAGGTGAAGCAGAACATCCTGAGGCTGAAAAAAAAGAAAAAATCCATCAGAGAGATAGCAGACATGCTTGGAGTAGCAAAATCAACAGTTGGGTACATTCTGAGAAAAAAGGAATTGACTGGTGAGCTTGGGAACTCAAAAAGGCCTGGGCGTCCACGGATGACAACAGTGGTGGATGATCGCCGCATACTTAATTTGGTGAAGAAGAACCCGTTCACAACATCAACTGAAGTCCAGAACACTCTCAGTGAAGTAGGTGTATCTGTCTCTAAGTCAACAGTAAAGAGAAGACTCCATGACAGTAAATACAAAGGGTTCACATCTAGATGCAAACCATTCATCAATACCAAAAATAGACAGGCCAGAGTTAAATTTGCAGAAAAAAAACCTCAAGAAGCCAGCTCAGTTCTGGAAAAGTATTCTATGGACAGATGAGACAAAGATCAACCTGTACCAGAATGATGGGAAGAAAAAAGTTTGGAGAAGAAAGGGAACGGCACATGATCCAAGGCACACCACATCCTCTGTAAAACATGGTGGAGGCAACGTGATGGCATGGGCATGCATGGCTTTCAATGGCACTGGGTTACTTGTGTTTATTGATGACATAAGAGCAGACAAGAGTAGCCGGATGAATTCTGAAGTGTACCGGGATATACTTTCAGCCCAGATTCAGCCAATTGCTGCAAAGTTGATTGGACGGCGCTTCATAGTACAGATGGACAATGACCCCAAGCATACAGCCAAAGCTACCCAGGAGTTCATGAGTGCCAAAAAGTGGAACATTCTGCAATGGCCAAGTCAATCTCCAGATCTAAACCCAATTGAGCATGCATTTCACTTGCTCAAATCCAGACTTAAGACGGAAAGACCCACAAACAAGCAAGACCTGAAGGCTGCGGCTGTAAAGGCCTGGCAAAGCATTAAGAAGGAGGAAACCCAGCGTTTGGTGATGTCCATGGGTTCCAGACTTAAGGCAGTGATTGCCTCCAAAGGATTTGCAACAAAATATTGAAAATAAAAATATTTTGTTTGGATTATGTTTATTTGTCCAATTACTTTTGACCTCCTAAAATGTGGAGTGTTTGTAAAGAAATGTGTACAATTCCTACATTTTCTATCAGATATTTTTGTTCAAACCTTCAAATTAAACGTTACAATCTGCACTTGAATTCTGTTGTAGAGGTTTCATTTCAAATCCAATGTGGTGGCATGCAGAGCCCAACTCGCGAAAATTGTGTCACTGTCCAAATATTTCTGGCCCTAACTGTATAAGGGTGTACCCCCCTAAAAATCAGGGTCATCCCCCTTACTCGCCTGACTAAACCCCCTGCGACTTCTTCTTATTCCCAAGAATGAAGAAAAATCTAAAGGGAAAGCAATTTAAGGACCTAGAAGAGGTTAAGAAAAAAATTTGTGGAGGCACTTAAAGAGGTTGTGCACTACATTTTATGATGCCCCCATTGATTTAAACCTTGTAAATAAGTCTTTTTGTAAATACGTAGTGCTGCCATATGTGCCTCTTAGCGGCGCTATTGCTGACCGTTCAGTCTGTATCACTGATGTCACGTCAAGTTCCGAAATCCCTTCATTCAGCCAGTTATGACCCAGTCGAGGGCACCACCCCCAGATTAACTGTATCCAGCATATACTTGTGGCCATTAAATGCAGAGGATAGAGGGAAAGCCATAGTTGGATATTGGGATATGACGTGTGGTGAAATTCCGACCAGTCAATCAGAGGGTGCCTGGGACTGGGTCACGACTGGCTGTATGAAGGGCTTCTGGAACTTGACGTGACATCAGTGAATGTTATCAGCGGCTGTAGGTGGGGTCACGTGATGCAGACTGAGTGGTCAACAATAGCACTGCTCAGAAGCACATATGGCAACATCATGTATTTACAAGAAGACTTATTTACAGAGTTTAAATTGATGGGGGCATTATAAAATATAGTGGACAACCTTTCTAACAGCATTAGGTCAGAAGAATATTAAAAATGTTTTGAAGAGTTGAAAATCCATTGGGGATAGTGATTATCATCTAATGGACACTATTTTGAAGTGGCTTAATGTTTTAAAAATATTGTCTTGAATAAAAAAATGTAAATAAGTAATTCTTTTTTTGGGGGGTATCCCCTCGTACATCCAGAGGAACCGAGAGAGAGCTACAGCACTGACTTCCTCCAGATGTATTGTGATTTGGCCAAAGACAGAGAGAGTGAAGCCAAATATCATTTCACTCCTGTCTTTACTAATCTCTTTGCATTCAGTTGAAGCAGCGACAGTGGCCCATGGTGTCACGTGACTATGAGATTGCTGCCACATCAGTAGAAGGTGCCACATGCTTTCCTGCTTTCACGGTAAAAGGGGTGATATGCTATCTCCTGCAAGTAAAAACATGCTGAGATCCCCGGTAATCTTTACTGACCTTGGCTGGCCTGCTATAAGCTACTTAAAAAAAATTAGAGACAGAGATAATAGACATGTTCTCCTCCTTCTTTCCAACCAACCAACCAACCAACCAACCAACCAACCAACCAACCAACACCTTAAAACTAGCTGTGAACAATAAACTCGAATGTATAATAAATACTGATGTTATTCACAGGCATAAATTCATGTTAGTGTTATGGCATATGATGATTGATTATTTACACATAACTAATATTATTTTAAAACAGCTAGACACTAAAATACAAGCTGATTTTCCCTCAGGGTGTGGAAAAAGACAAGTGGATGTTTCCAGAATAGTAGGTGGGACGAATGCTGCAGTCGGGGCCTGGCCTTGGATCGTGTCTCTTTATTTCAATGGAAGACAAGTCTGTGGAGCATCGTTGGTCAACAACGAGTGGCTCGTGTCCGCAGCTCATTGTGTGTATGGGTAGGTTCTAATTTTATGTTGCTTTGACATCATGCATTTACATTCTATACCGTATCTCATAGAAAGTCACAGACTCAAAACAAAAATTGAGGTCTAGAGATGTCTTCTATTGATGTAATTACATCTCTGTACAACTCTGTACAAGGCCGTACAGAGGACCAGTTGGCTTTCATAACATGACTATAGCAATATGCGTTGTGACATGCATCTGCTGCAATTTAATGAAGTATATGAATAATTTGATCACTGGGCATGAAATCATAATTTTCACTGGACTGTATCCATGCATACTAGAGATGCAACAATTTTTTTAAAAATCCGCATTCACCAAAACATGATTTTTTTGTAATTTGCTTCTACATTTATTCAGCGACATGATGTACGGTTGACTGCCATTATGCTGAACCACAAAGGGCCATGAAAAAGGTTAAAATACTAAAATTCTTAAATTCACCTTACCGCTCACCTGTCTGCCTCCTCCGCTCCTCACCATCCCCATCTGGTCTTCGTTGCATCTCCTTTTACTGTCACCACAAGAACCTTATATCCTTTGCTACTTCACACTAGTCTGTGACATCTGGCTCTGAAGAAGCCAGGGGTTGTACTGAAATGCTAGGTGAAATCCCAAGAAACAATGAAAACCCTATATTAAGGGTCACCAATCTAACCCAAGAAGAGGTGCGAAACCGGCTAAATAAGATTAAAATAGATAAATCTCCGGGTCCGGATGGCATACACCCACGAGTACTAAGAGAACTAAGTAATGTAATAGATAAACCATTATTTCTTATTTTTAGTGACTCTATAGCGACAGGGTCTGTTCCGCAGGACTGGTGCATAGCAAATGTGGTGCCAATATTCAAAAAGGGCTCTAAAAGTGAACCTGGAAATTATAGGCCAGTAAGTCTAACCTCTATTGTTGGTAAAATATTTGAAGGGTTTCTGAGGGATGTTATTCTGGATTATCTCAATGAGAATAACTGTTTAACTCCATATCAGCATGGGTTTATGAGAAATCGCTCCTGTCAAACCAATCTAATCAGTTTTTATGAAGAGGTAAGCTATAGGCTAGACCACGGTGAGTCATTGGACGTGGTATATCTCGATTTTTCCAAAGCGTTTGATACCGTGCCGCACAAGAGGTTGGTACACAAAATGAGAATGCTTGGTCTGGGGGAAATTGTGTGTAAATGGGTTAGTAACTGGCTTAGTGATAGAAAGCAGAGGGTGGTTATAAATGGTATAGTCACTAACTGGGTCGCTGTGACCAGTGGGGTACCGCAGGGGTCAGTATTGGGACCTGTTCTCTTCAACATATTCATTAATGATCTGGTAGAAGGTTTACACAGTAAAATATCGATATTTGCAGATGATACAAAACTATGTAAAGCAGTTAATACAAGAGAAGATAGTATTCTGCTACAGATGGATCTGGATAAGTTGGAAACTTGGGCTGAAAGGTGGCAGATGGGGTTTAACAATGATAAATGTAAGGTTATACACATGGGAAGAAGGAATCAATATCACCATTACACACTGAATGGGAAACCACTGGGTAAATCTGACAGGGAGAAGGACTTGGGGATCCTAGTTAATGATAAACTTACCTGGAGCAGCCAGTGCCAGGCAGCAGCTGCCAAGGCAAACAGGATTATGGGGTGCATTAAAAGAGGTCTGGATACACATGATGAGAGCATTATACTGCCTCTGTACAAATCCCTAGTTAGACCGCACATGGAGTACTGTGTCCAGTTTTGGGCACCGGTGCTCTGGAAGGGTATAATGGAACTAGAGAGAGTACAAAGGAGGGCAACAAAATTAATAAAGGGGATGGGAGAACTACAATACCCAGATAGATTAGCGAAATTAGGATTATTTAGTCTAGAAAAAAGACGACTGAGGGGCGATCTAATAACCATGTATAAGTATATAAGGGGACAATACAAATATCTCGCTGAGGATCTGTTTATACCAAGGAAGGTGACGGGCACAAGGGGGCATTCTTTGCATCTGGAGGAGAGAAGGTTTTTCCACCAACATAGAAGAGGATTCTTTACTGTTAGGGCAGTGAGAATCTGGAATTGCTTGCCTGAGGAGGTGGTGATGGCGAACTCAGTCGAGGGGTTCAAGAGTGGACTGGATGTCTTCCTGGAGCAGAACAATATTGTATCATACAATTAGGTTCTGTAGAAGGACGTAGATCTGGGGATTTATTATGATGGAATATAGGCTGAACTGGATGGACAAATGTCTTTTTTCGGCCTTACTAACTATGTTACTATGTTACTATGTTACATAAGGCCACAACATCGCATTGTGTGCCGTGACATTACACTCACATACAGAAATGGTCTGGGACTACTCAGAGCCAGAATTCCCCACTTACTGAGAAGAGACTTGTGATCTCAATGTTCGCAGCTGTGGTAAAACGATATGACAAGAACCAAACAAGGGATGGCGACTCTCAGACTGGCTTGAGAGATGATCAGTAAGGTGCGTAAAAGTATTTTTATCTTTCTTCATTTTTTAAATATTACAAATATTGTACTCTAGGGTCTCAAGAGACTGCAGAACATGATGATTTCACTGCAAATTGAATTTCCCTGGAAAATCTGCATAATCTGGTGATTTTGAATGTTACCAAATTTGCTCATCTCTCATACACACTTAGTGCTAATGATGTCAAGATATGTACAGCCCAACCTATGGAATAGAAAGGTCAAAGAAAAATACTCAGCCTTAGGCCCTAATGCAGGGATCCCCAACCAGAGGCTCAAGAGCCACATTTGGATTTGGAACCATTAATATGTAGCTCGCAGCTGTCTGCCAGTTTGATGTATAGCACCAGGCCTAGGAAACAGCTATGAAGCGTGGATCTCCAGGTGGTGACTTTTGTGAGTAGCCCTACACAGTAGAGCAGATCTGTATGTGATTATACAGGCCTTGGGATTGTGCAAAATACAGAAGGAGCTTAAAGCTGAGTGTGAGAGTGTAGTGGGAATGTTTGATGCAAGATTTTTTCTTTATATGTTCGGACAAATATGGCTGCCTTTTTCCAAAATCTGCTCCACCCTTGTCTACACGTTGTGTTTGGTATTAGCACATTTGAAGGGATTGCAATACCACCTGCAACCTTTAACCTTGAACACCTTAAAGCACAAACACGTAAAAATAACAATCATTGTTAAAGAAAAAAAATACAAAATTTCCATAATTAACGTTCTTTAATGATCTATTATAAAATATTAAAAAGAAATGAACTTGTATGACCCTGAACTTTCTTTTCTATCAAACAGCTCCTTTAGAAACCATAATACTCCATTAAAATCTCAGTCCAGTTGACAGTCACTCTATATTCGCTTATAAAGTATGGGAAATTCAATATTCATGCTGCTGCGATTGGACCAATCCTAGCTCAGGTCATATATATTCATGTGTTTGGTTAACATATAATACCGATTTGCAGGAAATGTGTGGTTGGTAGATAAAGCCTTTAGTGATATGCAAATGATTTCCCATTTGGTTCTCAAGCAGATATCAGCTGCAGTGTTTACTGCACTGAGTCTTTCCTCATGCAGAAATGAGGTGCCAAGAACCAATATTTCAAACCAATTGTTTCTCAGATGGAACATACTAATCATCTGCGTCAAGGGGTTGATGACTAATTGGCTCGAGATTTTTAACTTAGCTGTTTAAAAAAATCATAATAATTAAGTTAATAGCCCCTTCATAATTGTATTGTTGTTCCCTCTACTGTTATAATTTACAGCTTTCTAGCCGGAATCAAGGAATCTGCTGATAGTTCTGTGTTAGGGAAAGTGTGTCCTGCAGAGCAGCGAGGAAACATTAAGCACTTTCCAATTATAATAAACTATCTCACTTAATCCAATACAAAGCTTAAATTATGTGTACTGCTTAAGAGGTCAGAGATGAGCACAAATACTACAGGTGGAATCAATCAGGCTTGTGCTATAGACGACAATAAATTCAAAGTTTTCCTTATCATTTGCAGGAGGAATATGATCCCGGCCAATTGGAAAGCCGTGCTTGGGATGCATGATAGTGCCAACGTCACCTATCCACCAAGGGAGAATAGATTCATTGATCAGATTGTTATCAATCCACATTACAACCGACGCACTAAAGATAGCGACATCGTCATGATGCACCTAGAATTACAAGTTAATTATACAGGTATGGAAATGAGTATGGTAGGCAACTTGATAATATGAATATGTGTCTACATGACAATGTACTGTATCTAATTTTCTTTAGGACATATTAGTTTTCTTAAAGGGGTTATCCAGGACTATATACATTTTTTACTGTAGAGTAGACCTAAGAACTAACAGACAGGTAGTTTCTAACTACCTGCCTGTTTTGACCAGCGCATATCTCTGCGGGCACAGAGCAGTCACTCTTCCCAGCATTTCTGTGCCTTTCAATGACGTCACAACAACAGATCAGCTGCTTTTCTTCTGGGCTATCATATCAATGGAGCGAGACTGCTGATGTCATGCTGATTGAGAGCCATAGCTGGGGGAAGTCGGCTGTCAATCAGCATGATGTCATCAGTCACGCCCCATGGACAGTGCAGTCTGGAAGAAGAAGAGCTGATCTGTTGTTGTAGAGCAGCTGAATTGCAGTAGGAGGGGTCAATGAATGCTCTGAGTAGGTGCTCGGTACAACAGAGAGGTAGTTGCAAACTACTCACATATTAGTTTTTGGCTCATAGTAAAAATAATAATTTAGTCCTGGATAACCCCTTTAGCAGAATTCAAAGAAATATAAGGGCGAACGCATCTCTCTAAAAAGCATGAGGCTTATTTAGTCTAATGAATACTTTTCAACTCTCATGGAATACCGAGAGGCTCCTTAAAAAGATGGGTCACATAATAACATAACTGGTGAGAACCCTTACCTCCATATAGCTATGTTCTCCTGTATTGGGAAGCACAGCGAAACAGCTAAGGTGGTGAAAAGAGGTAAAATATACAAAGCATATGAAGTGCGCCATGCACAAAGTATGTGGGCAGAGGCGGAGAAGGAAGTCTGTGATTTTTTACAAATCCACTTTCAAGCAGGAGGTGACATCATTATAGAACATAAATAATTTTTCAAACTTCTTCTGCACAGCCAAGTACTAAGCAGTAGGATTTACTTTCAAAACTTTAAGATGTATTTTTTGGGGTCTCTACTTTGGCCAACCCTCACATCTATACAATCATCCATGCATCTCATCCATTCCACAGTAAACTCTATGGATTTGAACATTATTAAATGAGTTATCTGATGCTTTTATTTTACAATATACTTTAATAATACATTTAAGTTTTCTACCTGATCTGCCCAAAGCCAATCTCTGCTTTCACAGAACAGTCATAGATCTTCTTCAGCAGAGATCACTGATGTCATGTCGTCAGAGCACCGGCTTGTCTTCTGCTCTGCTTCGTTGACAGGATGTGACTGTTGATTTCATATTGATTAACAGCCAACTTCCCGCTGCCTAACTGTGGGGTGCAGGTTATCAATCAGCATGACTTCTGATGTTGTGCTATGGCGACAGAGCAACCCAGAAGAAGTAGAGCTGCTTTGCTGATTTTGGGCAGTTGAATCACCAGCAGTGGTGATCGGTGACTCCTCTAAGCTAGCACCAGGTACAACAGGAAGGTTAATAGCAACTACCTTCCTGTTAGTTTTTAGGCCCACAGTAAAATAAAATATCACCACTTTGTCACTCAGTCACTGCTCTGAGTCACTTCTGAGAATACAGAGCAGATCTTGAGCCTTGACTGACACTCGCTCTGCATTGGGACCGGCTGTCAGTCAGGGCCAGGGACATGATAAAAGCCACTGCTCTGTATTCTAAGCGGTGACTCAGAACAGTGACTGAACCCGGGCCAGGGCCGCCCCCATGACTGAGATCGGAACACTGCAGGAGGAATAAAGTTAATTTTCTCCCTTCAATGTTTGGCTAAGTGTGGGTGCTGGGCAGGTTAATAACACTAATAACTTGCAGGTTAACCCCATATCTGCAGGTTAATAGCGTTTTCTCTGGTGATAGGTTCTCTTTAAAATGTCTTGGATTATGACACCAGAGGTGCTTTCCGAGTTACCATAATAACTTTTGGAGACTAGCACATAGGAGGCCTACATAGAAGGACAGAAAAGTCTGGCACTTGGGTCAGTGTACGTGTGTGACATTGACAGGCTTAAAATCAAATCACTAACACTGTCTAGCTCCATATTGGCATGTATAGCTCAAAAAATATTTCAATAAAGTTATGGCAAAGTGATGAGGTTTTCTAGAAAAGTGTTGAGCCAAAAGGAAAAGTAAGAAATGATACATCTGTGTATGACTGTATATTTCGAACAATAAGGACTAAAATATTGGTTCTTGCAAGGCCAACTTTAGATCGAACACAGGCATGAATATAGACTTACATGTGCATATGAGTGTGTGCAAATATTATACATCAGTAGAGTACATGTGTACATGCACAGTAGATAATGGAATAAATCCAACTACTTGTTTAACCGCTTCTCCTACAGTTCTTTTAAAATCGAATTCCTCGCTTTCTCATCTGTGTGCTCCACCATTAATATTATATTTTTTGTCGGGAAAAAAGTGTAGTTACAAATAAGCTACAAAGAAACAAAATGGAAACATAATAAAACTCAATGCAGACATAATATTAATATTAAGTATCATATAACTGGGAGCAATTATTATCTGTGATTTATACTAAGATGTGGTTAAGGTTGGATTGATTGACTGATAGATTCAAATCGAAAGACGTACTGTATATGTGTTGAATAGTGGGGGTGGTATACAGTTAAGAAGTGAATTTCAGTGTTGCAGCATTAAATCAGAATAGTTCACAAGCCAAGCCACAAAAATCTATATTTCTACAAATTGTTTTGGAGTTTGGTTTATGACGGCCGCACAGTGTGAAGCCGGGATTGGTTTTCATGCCCGATACACACAACATTTATGGTGTCAAAAGATCATAAAATTTTCTCTTCCATACCTTGGTGATTTGCTTCCCCATAGATTTTCAGTACATTCAGCACCTCTTTAGCTGTGCATCCTGAAGTATGTATGCTAATCAGCATTTCTATTACATTTCAGCTTAGTTATTGGTCATGGCACATTTTCTTACTTTAAAGAACACAATGTAATGAAGTCTACGTAATACAAGATGCAAGAAAGAAGTACATACATAGGCACATACATGTTTATATATACAGGTGCTTCTCACAAAATTAGAATATAATCAAAAATGTAATTTATTTCAGTTCTTCAATACAAAAAGTGAAACTTATATATTATATAGAGTCTTTACGAACAGAGTGATCTATTTCAAATGTTTATTTCCTGTTAATGTTGATGATTATGGCTTACAGCCAATGAAAACCCAAAAGTCATTGTCTCAGTAAATTAGAATACTATATAAAACCAGCTTGAAAAATGATTTTAAAATCCGAAATGTTGGCCTATTGAAATGTATGTTCAGTAAATGCACTCAATACTTGGCCGTGGCTCTTTTTGCATCAATTACTGCATCAGTGCGGCGTGGCATGGAGGTGATTAGCCTGTGGCACTGCTGAGGTGTTATGGAAGCCCAGGTTGTTTTCATAGCAGCCTTCAGCTCATCTGCATTGTTGGGTCTGGTGTCTCTCATCTTCCTCTTGATCGGCGAGGTCAGACAAGTTTGCTGGTCAATCAAGCACAGTGATACTGTTGTTTTTAAACCAGGAATTGGTACTTTTGGCAGTGTGGACAGGGACCAAGTTCTGCTGGAGAATGAAATTTCTATCACCAATAAGCTTGTCGGCAAAGGGAAGCATGAAGTGGATCTACACCAGCAGATGACATGGCTCCCGAAACCATCACTGATTGTGGAAACTTTACACTAGACCTCAAGCAGCTTGGATTGTGGCCTCTCCACTCTTTCTCCAGACTTTTGGACCTTGATTTCCAAATGAAATGCTAAATTTACTTTTCTTGTGGAGTTTGTCAATGACTGCCTTCTGGACATCTGTCAAGTCAGTAGTCTTCTCCATGATTGTGGAGCCTACTGAAACAGACTAAGGGACCTTTATAAACGCTTTGGAAGCCTTTGCAGGTGTTTTTCGTCAATTAATCTAATTTACTAAGATAATGACTTTTGGGTTTTCATTGGCTGTAAGCCATAATCATCAACATTAACAGAAATAAACACACACTTGACATACAGTAGATCACTCCGCTTGATTATATATAATATATGAGTTTCACTTTTTGTATTGAAGAACTGAAATAAATTAACTTTTTGATGATATTCTAATTTTGTGAGTAGCACCTGCATGCCAGAAATCCCACCCATCGGCACCTTTTTCCTGCCCATTGGCGCCTGGTGGTTGGCGCTCATAGCAAACCAGCAATGTTGTTACATACAGGTGATCTGATCATCACTTGTATGTAGCAGAGCCAATTGGGTTATGTCAGCTACTAGTCTCCCATGGAGACTATTTAAGCATGTCAAAAGTACAAAAAAATGTTTAAAAAAATATAAAAAAAATAACATAGTAACATAGTAACATAGTTAGTAAGGCCGAAAAAAGACATTTGTCCATCCAGTTCAGCCTATATTCCATCATAATAAATACCCAGATCTACGTCCTTCTACAGAACCTAATAATTGTATGATACAATATTGTTCTGCTCCAGGAAGACATCCAGGCCTCTCTTGAACCCCTCGACTGAGTTCGCCATCACCACCTCCTCAGGCAAGCAATTCCAGATTCTCACTGCCCTAACAGTAAAGAATCCTCTTCTATGTTGGTGGAAAAACCTTCTCTCCTCCAGACGCAAAGAATGCCCCCTTGTGCCCGTCACCTTCCTTGGTATAAACAGATCCTCAGCGAGATATTTGTATTGTCCCCTTATATACTTATACATGGTTATTAGATCGCCCCTCAGTCGTCTTTTTTCTAGACTAAATAATCCTAATTTCGCTAATCTATCTGGGTATTGTAGTTCTCCCATCCCCTTTATTAATTTTGTTGCCCTCCTTTGTACTCTCTCTAGTTCCATTATATCCTTCCTGAGCACCGGTGCCCAAAACTGGACACAGTACTCCATGTGCGGTCTAACTAGGGATTTGTACAGAGGCAGTATAATGCTCTCATCATGTGTATCCAGACCTCTTTTAATGCACCCCATGATCCTGTTTGCCTTGGCAGCTGCTGCCTGGCACTGGCTGCTCCAGGTAAGTTTATCATTAACTAGGATCCCCAAGTCCTTCTCCCTGTCAGATTTACCCAGTGGTTTCCCGTTCAGTGTGTAATGGTGATATTGATTCCCTCTTCCCATGTGTATAACCTTACACATGGGAAGTGATATTCCTAACATGCCAGGGTATGGAGACTTATAGGCTGTGCAATGCTCCTCTGGGAAATTAAATATGCAAATTGCCTCTTCTGAGAGGAAGAGAACTTGAACTCTAGTGCCACTTTACCCTATAACGAGCCTTGCCACAGGACTTAGGATAAAAGCCAAATCAGAATATCAATTTGCAGAAACATGGTAAATGTCTGTTCTCTCAAGTCATGTCCCAATACAGGAAATCCTCTGTCTATGAGAGCTTTGTATGCAGGTTTCATATCCGACATCTTCCTCTGTGTGTGTCCAGAACATGTATTTTTTCTATGTAATGCCAGTATAAAATTATGATAAAATAATTACATCTCCTATATTTCTATATTGGTTATTTACAGATTATATTCAACCAGTATGTGTGCCCGAGAGCCAAGAGGGATTTCCACCAGGACTGAACTGTACCATAGCTGGCTGGGGACGCACACAAAGCCAAGGTAATTTTTGCCCCATTTTTGGAAATTGGGTATTGTTGGGTTGGTGTATATTAAATGAAACAGTAGTTATATGTATTGCATTTTACAACTACATTTAGTATGCTGTCTTAGAGACAAACATTGGAAACTGGCTAACCCCTTCATGATCTTATCACATGTAAAGAATTTTTGGCAACATTTTTTCCTATAGATTTTATAAGGGGCTTGCAAAAATCCATGTACATGCTACAGGAACAGCTCCATTCAGTATGGACTTCCAATTACAGAAATTTCTGTTACAAATTGGAAAAATACCCTGAATAGCTTTCTCTGATTCTATACGATAAAAATGTAGTGATGGCACAGGTGATGGATGATGGAGAAATAAAAGAAACTGAAAAGTAAAAAAAGAGCAAGTCAAAAATGTAAATACTGCAAAGCATGGTAGACAAATTTATATGGCATTCATAAGGAAATACTTTTTGTCTCTCAATATGTGAGCACTCCGAGGACAGCCAATATGATCACATATATATTTATATCATGCATAAATCCTGTAGCCCCTATTATAGTAACCTTGCACCTCTATTGCTGCTGCAGCTCTTAACCTGGTCCTCCGTTCCCTCCCTATGATCTTCCAAATGTGTCTTCTAAGGACCAAGATGAGTTGAACGGTTTTTATTTCCACAATGCTTTTCAATGCCATACTAGCGTCTTTTTCAAGTGAAAAACTTTCAACTTATCTCGGTCCTAAGGATTCTTTATTACAGCAGCACAGTCAGATTTCATGTTATTGTCCAAATTGGTCAACTATCCTGGAGGAGATCATCCCCCAGACAAGAGGCAGCAGCAGCTGATATCTTCAGGTGTTCATCAGCACCTTCTTTTTATTTTTATTTGCATCCAAAACGGTATTATCTGAAGTTTTATACACTTTTGCTCCTCTATAGTTTTTCTGTGACTTGTAGGCTTCCAGCATGTTCCACGGTGATAAGGCCATATGCATATCATTGACATCTATGACATGTGTTGCATCACATGGTTGCATGCATTGTGCCCCATAGTTATGTACGGAGCAATGTTAATGTCACACTTGCAGCCTATTCAGCATGGATCTTGCCAGATCCCTAAGAGTTTGCACCATAAGACAATGATGAGCAAGTTGAGGAGCATGCAGGGGTCTGAGGAAGTTGAACTGGTGAGGGTTGAAGTGTGTATGATATTTTATTATTTTTTATCCTGGTTTTCCACAGAATCTAGCAGCCACTTTGACAGATTTGAGCTAACTGAATCGCAAAAACTTTGGATTGTGACAAATACATTTTTTTTTTGTGAAATTTGTGCAAATTCAATTTGCTTTGATTCAATCCGTATTATTTTTATCCTGGTTTTCCACAGAATCTGGCAGCCACTTTGACAGATTTGAGCTAACTGAATCGCAAAAACTTTGGATTGTGACAAATACATTTTTTTTTGTGAAATTTGTGCAAATTCAATTTGCTTTGATTCAATCCGTTCATCTCTATTCTTCAGCTGTAGCACATCCACGCCCACCCCTAGCATGACTGGATTTGCTTCAGATCTCTTCTCTCCATCTGCAGCTCTTCACCTCAAACCCTACTCACATTACTCAAGTCATCTCCTGAGGCAAAGGCACATGGAACAAGGCTTATATTCCTGTTAGTTCTAGAACTAACTAACTTTTCTTAGCAGGTTGTCTTTTCTGAAGGTCAGTTTTCTGCAGGCCATCTTTGTGGCATCGTTGGATAACCCTTTACCGGCTAGGTTTTTACACTATAGATCTTGATAAGGGGCATTCGGAAAAGGTTCTGTTGTTTGACTTGCACAGAAAACTAACTGACGAGTGTGCAGATCGCACAGCTATTGCCCAGAGACACAGTAGAGCAACATACTTAAGGTCCCCATACACGTGAAAATAAACCTGCCTGTGTCAGTGGGATTGGCTGACCATCATATGGGTATGGAAGCATCCTAAATTGAAGCATCCATAATGAGGTCCTGGTTATGGGGGACTTTAACTACCCGGATATTAACTGGGAAACAGAAACCTGTGAAACCCATAAAGGCAACAGGTTTCTGCTAATAACCAAGAAAAATTATCTTTCACAATTGGTGCAGAATCCAACCAGAGGAGCAGCACTTTTAGACCTAATACTATCTAATAGACCTGACAGAATAACAAATCTGCAGGTGGTTGGGCATTTAGGAAATAGCGACCACAATATTGTGCAGTTTCACCTGTCTTTCACTAGGGGGACTTGTCAGGGAGTCACAAAAACATTGAACTTTAGGAAGGCAAAGTTTGAACAGCTTAGAGATGCCCTTAATCTGGTAGACTGGGACAATATCCTCAGAAATGAGAATACAGATAATAAATGGGAAATGTTTAAGAACATCCTAAATAGGCAGTGTAAGCGGTTTATACCTTGTGGGAATAAAAGGACTAGAAATAGGAAAAACCCAATGTGGCTAAACAAAGAAGTAAGACAGGCAATTAACAGTAAAAAGAAAGCATTTGCACTACTAAAGCAGGATGGCACCATTGAAGCTCTAAAAAACTATAGGGAGAAAAATACTTTATCTAAAAAACTAATTAAAGCTGCCAAAAAGGAAACAGAGAAGCACATTGCTAAGGAGAGTAAAACTAATCCCAAACTGTTCTTCAACTATATCAATAGTAAAAGAATAAAAACTGAAAATGTAGGCCCCTTAAAAAATAGTGAGGAAAGAATGGTTGTAGATGACGAGGAAAAAGCTAACATATTAAACACCTTCTTCTCCACGGTATTCACGGTGGAAAATGAAATGCTAGGTGAAATCCCAAGAAACAATGAAAACCCTATATTAAGGGTCACCAATCTAACCCAAGAAGAGGTGCGAAACCAGCTAAATAAGATTAAAATAGATAAATCTCCGGGTCCGGATGGCATACACCCACGAGTACTAAGAGAACTAAGTAATGTAATAGATAAACCATTATTTCTTATTTTTAGTGACTCTATAGCGACAGGGTCTGTTCCGCAGGACTGGCGCATAGCAAATGTGGTGCCAATATTCAAAAAGGGCTCTAAAAGTGAACCTGGAAATTATAGGCCAGTAAGTCTAACCTCTATTGTTGGTAAAATATTTGAAGGGTTTCTGAGGGATGTTATTCTGGATTATCTCAATGAGAATAACTGTTTAACTCCATATCAGCATGGGTTTATGAGAAATCGCTCCTGTCAAACCAATCTAATCAGTTTTTATGAAGAGGTAAGCTATAGACTGGACCACGGTGAGTCATTGGACGTGGTATATCTCGATTTTTCCAAAGCGTTTGATACCGTGCCGCACAAGAGGTTGGTACACAAAATGAGAATGCTTGGTCTGGGGGAAAATGTGTGTAAATGGGTTAGTAACTGGCTTAATGATAGAAAGCAGAGGGTGGTTTTAAATGGTATAGTCTCTAACTGGGTCGCTGTGACCAGTGGGGTACCGCAGGGGTCAGTATTGGGACCTGTTCTCTTCAACATATTCATTAATGATCTGGTAGAAGGTTTACACAGTAAAATATCGATATTTGCAGATGATACAAAACTATGTAAAGCAGTTAATACAAGAGAAGATAGTATTCTGCTACAGATGGATCTGGATAAGTTGGAAACTTGGGCTGAAAGGTGGCAGATGAGGTTTAACAATGATAAATGTAAGGTTATACACATGGGAAGAGGGAATCAATATCACCATTACACACTGAACGGGAAACCACTGGGTAAATCTGACAGGGAGAAGGACTTGGGGATCCTAGTTAATGATAAACTTACCTGGAGCAGCCAGTGCCAGGCAGCAGCTGCCAAGGCAAACAGGATCATGGGGTGCATTAAAAGAGGTCTGGATACACATGATGAGAGCATTATACTGCCTCTGTACAAATCCCTAGTTAGACCGCACATGGAGTACTGGGTCCAGTTTTGGGCACCGGTGCTCAGGAAGGATATAATGGAACTAGAGAGAGTACAAAGGAGGGCAACAAAATTAATAAAGGGGATGGGAGAACTACAATACCCAGATAGATTAGCGAAATTAGGATTATTTAGTCTAGAAAAAAGACGACTGAGGGGCGATCTAATAACCATGTATAAGTATATAAGGGGACAATACAAATATCTCGCTGAGGATCTGTTTATACCAAGGAAGGTGACGGGCACAAGGGGGCATTCTTTGCGTCTGGAGGAGAGAAGGTTTTTCCACCAACATAGAAGAGGATTCTTTACTGTTAGGGCAGTGAGAATCTGGAATTGCTTGCCTGAGGAGGTGGTGATGGCGAACTCAGTCGAGGGGTTCAAGAGAGGCCTGGATGTCTTCCTGGAGCAGAACAATATTGTATCATACAATTATTAGGTTCTGTAGAAGGACGTAGATCTGGGGATTTATTATGATGAAATATAGGCTGAACTGGATGGACAAATGTCTTTTTTCGGCCTTACTAACTATGTTACTATGTTACTATGTAAATTCTCCCCAACAAATGATCTTTGTGGAATTTCAACTCCAATCCTTTTGCTTCAAATAGAGATAAGATATAGCTGTTGACCGATCCATCAATTAACTGATTGCTATCTAATGTTTATGGCCAACGTTACCATCCACAATTCTTCGTAATGAACTTACAATGCCTTTATACAAGGTCCATATTCAGAGCTCAGGCTCCCAACTTTGCCATGTATATAGACCCTTTTTTTTCCATAATAACTCCCCTGATTATCTCATGCAAATAGCAGGATGATGGATCATCTCTAAAAAATGTTAAACCTCACAATCCATAAAATTTTCCAGAAGTAACTGGAATCAGACTTTTTTCCAGTGTACTGTAAAGTACCGTAATGTTGTCGTATCCAAATCCTGGAGAGATGAAAAGGGCTGGCTGCAATGCAGCAGAGATGTTCATTGTCTGAATTCTATTTCCTTACGTTTAGTCTATTAAATTTCTAGTCAACAAAAAAAAATTAAAAAGAGGAAAAAAAAACCCTCCCACTAACAATCTCATCAACATGACCATCGAGTTTATTATGCTGTATTGGTAAATCAAAATTTATGTGTGGAAATCATTTTAATAACCCTATAAACTGGCACTGTTTATTACATCCACGATAATAAAATGCTGGTAATTACTGACCTGCTTTGCAATCAGGTCACCAATTTAAAAGCACAACCACTGGGAAATGCTGATTCAATTGATATGTTGTGTGAAAACGGACAGCTTGAAATTAAATTATCGGCTTTGCCTGCAATGATACATGTGACTAGACTTCCCACCTTGAATTTTTATGGCTTCGAAATTAATTCTTAACTGTTTAATTTCTGCAATTTCTCATCAGGTCCAGTTCCAAATATTTTACAGGAGGCTAAAGTTCCACTCATATCCAATGGAAAATGTCAACAGCAAATGCCGGAATATAATATCAGCAGTTCTATGATCTGTGCTGGGTACGAAGAAGGCGGCATAGATACCTGCCAGGTAGAAGAGATTATAGTTTTAGGTTTATAGGGCATATAATGATTTATCTTACAGAGATTCATGTTGGTCCTTAAGGTCAAAAGTATTTTATAAGAATGCAAATATTTCTAAACTTCTAAGAAAGGTGTGCAAAACTGAATTATTCAGAATACAGAGAGTGGCTCAAATTCCTTGATCAGATGTATTGTAGATGCTAATTTCATGGGCCATTAAACTTTGCATTATTTTTTTGGAGTGTGGGAGGATGCCTGGGTGTCAAATAGAATTCCACTCAAACAGGTGAAGAACTTGCAGATGTAATCGTAGGTTAGATTCAAAGTCGTTAATTACGAACATGGCAACATTACTAAGCACTGAGCCACTGTGCTGCCCAATATATTGCATCATGGGACATGTAGATTTTAGAAAAGTGTTATTTCGGTTCCATTCATCTTGAATTTTGCCAAAAATGTAGATGCTCAAAAGAATTGAAAGAGTCCGGAAAAAGGGGTGAAAAAAAATAACTTGACCATTCACCTGTTTATGCCCATTTGGGCTTCTTTGCAGCTCCATTTGGACTCTTCACTACTTCATGACACATAAACTCCTCTTCCACCATTCTCTCTGGCACTGTTGCTGACAAAGTCTAATCCAGACGGTGAGTATAAGGAACTTCCAACTTATTTCAATGCATTTTGGAGTAGAACTGAGGGTTATGCTTGAAGAAGGAGAAAGTTCTACTCTGAAATGTGTTACAATAAATTGGAAGTTATTTATACTCACCATCTGGAATAACTTTGACAGCAGCAGAACCCGCGATCCATCGCACTCCTCTCTCCTTTACTTCTTATTTCCTTTCTCCGTTTGGTGTGAGCATAGTGGCAGAGAAGCAGCCATCAATGGATTATACATCACTTTTCACCTAGTTGTGCAGAGCACAACCTGATCAGGTGAGCGACCAACCCTCCAACTCAAACCCACTTATTACTCATAGTGTTAGACAGGGAGGGCTTCTTGTTTTTTATCTCTTCATTTTCACTCTGGGCTTATGGCGATGCCTAATTCTAGTAAGGCTGGTTCCATATTTGCATCTGTTTGCACAGCGTACGATCCGCATGGATCCGTATACGTACTTATCTTTAGCATGGTGTATGCAAGGACATGCGCTTGCTTAGTGTACGCAATATGTTGCATTTTTAGAAGCATCAAAAAATCAGTCAAATATGCGCAGGCATGCGCATACGGATGTGTGTTAAAAAACGCAATACTGTCTATAGGAATGCATGCGTACCTATGCGTTTGATGGGCTTGCGTACTTCAGACTGCGAATGTCCAGGAACTTTTTTGAGACACGCCCTTCTGGAAATATTGAACACATGCGCATAAAAAGCGCAAACACAAGCAAAAATGCATGAAAGCTTTTTTTGCCATCATGCGTAAGCTGATGCAGATAAAAACGCTGTGTTAGCATGCGTTTGCATGCATTTTTGCATGCGGTTGCGGATGATACTTTGCGCACATAGACGCAAATGTGAAACTAGCCTAAATGCCGAGTTGATTTAGTCAACACCTCTGGTGACGCATGTCATGAAGATACATGTCTTGACAGCAGAGCTTTACTCAGTGCCAGAACTCTTGGCATAGAATGAAGATATAGGAAGAGAATATTGCATGCCATGCAGAAGTGAAAAAGAATTTAAAAGAAGGTGTGCAGAGAACAGAACAGGGAGCAGTGGCACCAGGATATTGGAGCGAACATGTATTAATCTATTCATGTTTTGACCCTATGTTTATTATGCTCTACCAACTCAAGACACTCTGGAGCATAAAAGGAGAAGAAACTAGGGAGGAAATTGCACAAATAGGGCGATACCAGTTAAAAAGTAGTTAAAGCAGGGTGTGTTTGCTCACTTTATTTTGTTTCAATTGCAACAATGAAAGCACATGAACAGCTGCTGCAACCCATGGGTCATGGACCAAGATAATAGAGGAAGGAGACATGTAGCTTTCCTGCACTGCTGCCAATATCCCACAAACGATTGTGGAGAATTCATAGAATAAAAACAATGATTTATTCCGTGGAGTGTAACTACGCGTTTTGAGGTACTCCAACCTCTTCTTCAGTACAGTACACAACCACATTTCAGGTCATGTCCGGAAGAAGAGGTTGGAGTACCTCGAAACGTGTGGATCCCCACCAAGAAATAAATAATTGTTTTTATCCTATTGATTCTCCGCAATCCTTTGGGGGATATTGGCAACAGCGCAGAAAGGATGTATGTCTTCTTCCACTATCCTCATCGATTTTCTTGGCTGAATTCAAGTGAATTGCCGAAATCAAATGTTCACAAATTCCCTCATCACTGAAAGACTACACAACGGTGGGAAGTCTACATTGCCCCACGTGAAAAAAGAAGGAATAATGAACTCCAGAGCTGCATTTTGAGTTGAACGGTTAGGATTGTCAATTGATTTAGTTAGTGCAATCAAAAACAGAGACAGGTTCTAATTTAGGATCACTTCAAAGTCAAAGATGCAATTTTTGCCAAGCGTGTTTAATTTATTATATGCCTATCTTAAAATATAATATATCGATGTAAAACACAGATTTAAAATCTAATGCATAGACAATATGGATGTAATAGTTACGTCTTTCGCAATGCAAGAATACTGAAAACATATACATTTCTGCAGACGCCAACATCACCATCTAATTAAAGTCAATAAATTAAAATTAACCTAAGCTTAATAACCAAAAAAAAATTGCGGCTAGCCTTTAAAACGGCTCTTACGTCTCTCTAGGCTCTGAAGTCAATGACAATTGATTTCATCGTGGTAACACAGCACTTGGCGCCTTACTGTGCATAACAATGATTATGAATTAGCATTTCTTACTATGATGCACTCTATCAGTCTGGGGTTGTGAAATGCTTTCCATAACCTTCTGACAATGATAGCAGAATAGTCACAACCAGAATAGTTCCTTCCATACAATTGCTTTCTAAGAATGCGTTGGTGGGTTTGCAAAAGGAAAAAAAACAGAGGAAAAATAAATATCAGAGTTCTTTGTGAAAGGTTCAGTCTATGAAGATGATTTTCTTATTGCTGCAAAATGTCATCGCTGAGACAGATGAGGAACATTTTAGCAACACTTTGCTTTTTCCTTACTTTATAGAATATTTAGGTTAATGCAGTCATTTGACATAAGTAGGTGTTAAACGCACAGATTTCCCTGTAACGATCGGTGTAAAGCGCAAAATAAATTCTGTAATTATGTCAATAATGTTTTCAAGATATTGTCACGGTGACCTTACAGAAAAGTTCTTCTATGTAACTTTTCTGTCTATATCTGTTAGAGAATGGCGCCACAGACTTCAGTTACGCAGAAGTCGCATTCATATAATATTGAACTCATTGTTGGGGTTTTATCTACTGACTTTCCAACATGCATGTACAAATATTCGAAAGGATTGTCCATTATTCAGTAATGGATAGCAGAGATGAGGAAATCTCCCAAATTTACTTTGCGGCAGGATAGCTAGATTCGGCAGACAGGTTAAATATGGTCCAAAGCATGTATTATATTCTGAGGTCGCTTCTAACCACAAAGCATAATAAAGAGAAGAAAGGGTTCAAAATAATTTAATATTTATTTATTATGTTTACATACATAGCGCCATCATATTTCACAGAGATTTACAGACATCGTCTTTGCTGTTCCCATTTAAGCTCACAATTTAGATTCCCTATCAGTATGTCTTTGGAGTGTGGGAGGAAATCGGAGAACCCGGAGGAAACCCACGCAAACACGGGAAGATATACAAGGAGTTGTAGCAATATGTAAAACTTACCAATTCTTGCTCAGACCTATCCTTACTCATTCTCCTCGGATACAGCTTCCCCGTCATCTGTATATGACCAGAGGCCAATCGCTAGACTCAGCAATGGAAGGGAGTACCATAAGAACTGAAAACTAGAACGGAGGCCTGTGAAACTATGGCATAGGAAACAAAATATAATCATATTTTATCTTTTACCCCTTCCTGGCCTTCAAAAAAGAGACTCTTTTGCTGTAATTCTTGCAAATCCAATTCTACAAATTTTATTGCCATAATCCGAAGTTTCAAGAAATTCATAACGAATTTAATTTGTTATGAATTATGAATTAAGAAAATGCAAGACAAAATCACCAAAGTTGGGGTACATCCTTAAAAAAGTTTTCCAGCATCCAAAAATATGGCTTCAAATTCTTGTATACCAGTAAAATAACAAACATAGCAGTTACTTGCTCTCAACAGGTCCAGCAAACACCAGCTCTCCATCACTGCATTGGTGTCCGTTTACAATTTGCAGCGATGATGTCATGACTACATTGCATTTTTACTGCCGCCAATCACTAAGCTTAGTAATTCCTGTCAACTACATAACTACATATAGCTCTATGTAATCCTCGCAAAGCAGAAGTATAAGAGAAAGGTATGTTTGAATTAATTAAAAACATGGTCACTTTGTCATTTTAGGGTGACTCTGGAGGCCCACTCATGTGCCAAATAGAAAACCGATGGATCCTAGTTGGTGTGACCTCATTTGGATATGAATGTGCCCAACCAAATCGGCCAGGCGTATATGCAAGAGTGACTAAATTTTCAGAATGGATATATAATTTTATCATATAAGACAATGAGGAATTTAAAATAAAAACTTTGACCTATGTAAAGTTGCATACATTTTTTATAATTTTTTATCATTAAAATGTTTAACCTCAATATACTGTATATTAAAATGCTAATTATGAAATGAAATGTGAAATAAAGTCAGTCTTGTTAGTCACATTTTTAAGCTTGTAATTTTTTATATTCTTTTCAAAGGATGAATAAACAGAGTTTGAAATATAGAAATCTAAATAAGTACAAAATCAACGTTTGATGTATGCTAACAAATGAATGATTGTGTTGCTAAACTCTCTCCAACACCGGAGTTTGCTTTTTTTCCACTATGGTCATGTCCGTCTATGATAGACTATGTCAGGCTACTCTGGAAACTCAGAAAACAATTCTGATATTAACTGGGAAACAGAAACCTGTGAAACCCATAAAGGCAACAGGTTTCTGCTAATAACCAAGAAAAATTATCTTTCACAAATGGTGCAGAATCCAACCAGAGGAGCAGCACTTTTAGACCTAATACTATCTAATAGACCTGACAGAATAACAAATCTGCAGGTGGTCGGGCATCTAGGAAATAGCGACCACAATATTGTACAGTTTCACCTGTCTTTCACTAGGGGGACTTGTCAGGGAGTCACAAAAACACTGAACTTTAGGAAGGCAAAGTTTGACCAGCTTAGAGATGCCCTTAATCTGGTAGACTGGGACAATATCCTCAGAAATAAGAATACAGATAATAAATGGAAAATGTTTAATAACATCCTAAATAGGCAGTGTAAGCGGTTTATACCTTGTGGGAATAAAAGGACTAGAAATAGGAAAAACCCAATGTGGCTAAACAAAGAAGTAAGACAGGCAATTAACAGTAAAAAGAAAGCATTTGCACTACTAAAGCAGGATGGCACCATTGAAGCTCTAAAAAACTATAGGGAGAAAAATACTTTATCTAAAAAACTAATTAAAGCTGCCAAAAAGGAAACAGAGAAGCACATTGCTAAGGAGAGTAAACCTAATCCCAAACTGTTCTTCAACTATATCAATAGTAAAAGAATAAAAACTGAAAATGTAGGCCCCTTAAAAAATTGTGAGGAAAGAATGGTTGTAGATGACGAGGAAAAAGCTAACATATTAAACACCTTCTTCTCCACGGTATTCACGGTGGAAAATGAAATGATAGGTGAAATCCCAAGAAACAATGAAAACCCTATATTAAGGGTCACCAATAGGGTTGAGCGAAACGGGTCGTTCATTTTCAAAAGTCACCGACTTTTGGCAAAGTCGGGTTTCATGAAACCCGATCCGACCCCTGTGCGGGGTCGGCCATGCGGTACGCGACTTTCACGCCAAAGTCGCGTTTCCATGACGCGAAGAGCGCCATTTCTCAGCCAATGAAGGTAAACGCAGAGTGTGGGCAGCGTGATGACATAGGTCCTGGTCCCCACCATCTTAGAGAAGGGCATTGCAGTGATTGGCTTGCTGTCCGCGGCGTCACAGGGGCTATAAAGGGGCGTTCCCGCCAACCGCCATGTTACTGCTGCTGATCTGAGCTTAGGGAGAGGTTGCTGCCGCTTCGTCAGAAGCAGGGATAGCGTTAGGCAGGGTCCATTAACCACCAAACCGCTTGTGCTGTAGCGATTTCCACTGCCCAACACCACCTTCGGTGTGCAGGGATAGTGGAAGCTACATTTTTTTTTTTCCTCAGTGCTGTAGCTCATTGGGCTGCCCTAGAAGGCTCCCTGATAGCTGCATTGCTGTGTGTACGCCGCTGTGCAAACCAACTGCTTTTTTCAAAGCACAAATCCTCTTGTTCCTTCCTTTCTGCACAGCTATCTTGTTTGTTTGTCCACACTTTTTATTTAATTTGTGCATCAGTCCACTCCTTATTGCTGCCTGCCATACCTGGCTGAGATTACTGTAGGGAGATAGTAATTGAAGGACAGTTCCTATTTTTTTTGTGGGAGATTAAGATTGGCATTTCTGCTAGAGTGCCATCCCTGTCTGTGTCATCTCTCACTCAGCGGGCCATAGAAAGCCTATTTATTTTTTTGCTTGATTTGGGTTCCAAAATCTACCTGAAAAAATCACTACATCAATCAGTGGGAGAAAAATATTGGCCTCAGGGCTTGTGTGCCACTCCTTACTCCTGTGTGTGCCATCTCTCACTCAGTGGGCCATAGAAAGCCTATTTATTTTTGTTGCTTGATTTGGGTTCCAAAATCTACCTGAAAAAATCACAACATCAATCAGTGTGAGAAAAATATTGGCCTCAGGGCTTGTGTGCCACTCCTGACTCCTGTGTGTGCCATCTCTCACTCAGTGGGCCATAGAAAGCCTATTAATTTTTTTGCTTGATTTGGGTTCTAAATTCTACCTGAAAAAATCAATAAATCAATCAGTGGGAGATTAATATTGGCCTTTGGGCTTGTGTGCCAGTCCTAAGCGTGCCATCTCTCTCTCTCAGATACTGGGCCATAGAAAGCCTATTTATTATTTTTTTTATTGGGTTTATAAATTTTCCCTGGAAAAAAAAAAAAAAGTGTGAGATTAATATTGGCCTCTGGGCTTGTGTGCCAGTCCTGAGCGTGCCATCTCTCTCACAAATAGTGGGCCATAGAAAGCCTATTTATTTTTTGGGTTGATTTGGGTTCCAAAATCTACCTGAAAAAATCACTAAATCAATCAGTGGGAGATAAATATTGGCCTCTGGGCTTGTGTGCCACTCCTGACTCCTGTGTGCGTCATCTCTCACTCAGTGGGCCCTAGAAAGCCTATTTTTTGTTTTATTTGTTTTCTAAATTCTCCCTGAAAAAAATCATTTTATTTTATTTGGTTTCTAAATTATTCCTGAAAAATTCATTTTTTTGGTTTTTTTTTTTCTAAAGTCTCCTTGAAAAAAAAAAAAAAAATCAAATCAGTGGGAGATTAATATTGCCCTTTCTGCTTGTGTGCCAGTCTTGACTCCTGGGTGTGCCATCTCTCTCTCTCCAATTGTGGGCCATAGAAAGCCTATTAATTTTTTTGCTTGATTTGGGTTCCAAAATCTACCTGAAAAAATCACTAAATCAATCAGTGGGAGATAAATATTGGCCTCTGGGCTTGTGTGCCACTCCTGACTCCTGTGTGCGTCCTCTCTCACTCAGTGGGCCCTACAAAGCCTTTTTTTTTTTTATTTGTTTTCTAAATTCTCCCTGAAACAATCATTTTATTTTATTTTGTTTCTAAATTCTTCCTGAAAAATTCATTTTTTTGTATTTTTTTTTTCTAAAGTCTCCCTGAAAAAAAAAAAAAAATCAAATCAGTGGGAGATTAATATTGCCCTTTCTGCTTGTGTGCCAGTCTTGACTCCTGGGTGTGCCATCTCTCTCTCTCCAATTGTGGGCCATAGAAAGCCTATTAATTTTTTTGCTTGATTTGGGTTCCAAAATCTACCTGAAAAAATCACTAAATCAATCAGTGGGAGATAAATATTGGCCTCTGGGCTTGTGTGCCACTCCTGACTCCTGTGTGCGTCCTCTCTCACTCAGTGGGCCCTACAAAGCCTTTTTTTTTTTTATTTGTTTTCTAAATTCTCCCTGAAACAATCATTTTATTTTATTTTGTTTCTAAATTCTTCCTGAAAAATTCATTTTTTTGTATTTTTTTTTTCTAAAGTCTCCCTGAAAAAAAAAAAAAAATCAAATCAGTGGGAGATTAATATTGCCCTTTCTGCTTGTGTGCCAGTCTTGACTCCTGGGTGTGCCATCTCTCTCTCTCTCTCCAATTGTGGGCCATAGAAAGCCTATTTATTTTTTTGCTTGATTTGGGTTCCAAAATCTACCTGAAAAAATCACTAAATCAATCAGTGGGAGATAAATATTGGCCTCTGGGCTTGTGTGCCACTCCTGACTCCTGTGTGCGTCCTCTCTCACTCAGTGGGCCATAGAAAGCCTATTTTTTTTTTAATTGTTTTCTAAATTCTCCCTGAAACAATCATTTCATTTTATTTGGTTTATAAATTCTTCCTTAAAAAATCATTTTTTTTTATTATTTTTTTTTTCTAAAGTCTCCCTGTTAAAAAAAAAAAAACAAATCAGTGGGAGATTAATATTTACATTTGCGCTTCAGTGACAGTCCTGCGTGTGTGGCATCTCTCTCATTTGTTGCCACCAACAACAGAGTGTGTAACATTGTGCCTGATTTTCGTTGTGGTCTCACCCACCTGTAAAGGGGTAGCTAAATCATACTGAAGTTATAGCTCACCGAGTAAGTTGTGTGACAGCAACAAATACCGTTAGTTTGGTAACGTTTTTAAAACAATGAGGAAGTCTGGTGGAAGAGGTCGTGGCCGGGGGCGTTCATTGTCAGCTGGTAATGAGGGTAGTGGTAGTGGTGGAGCATCAGGTGGTCGTGGGAAAAAAAATATTGCACCTAAGTTTGGAGCTGTGGAGCCAGGTTCGTCGTCTGGCTACACAAGGCCTCGAACGCTCCCTTTTCTGGGAGTAGGAAAACCGCTTTTAAAGCCGGAGCAGCAAGAGCAAGTTTTGGCTTATCTTGCTGACTCAGCCTCTAGCTCTTTTGCCTCCTCTCGTGAAACTGGTAAAAGTAAAAGCAGCACGTCGTTAGTGGATGTTCACGGTCAGGGACAAGTCGCTTCCTTGTCCTCTTCAGCAAAAACAACAACAGAGAAGAATGCAGCAGGCGACACAACGGGTTACTCCATGGAGCTCTTTACACATACCGTCCCTGGCTTAGAAAGTGAAGCAGTTAACAGTCCATGCCCATTACAAGTTGAATCTGACATGGAGTGCACTGATGCACAGCCACAGCCAGACTACTATGCTGGTCCTTTGACTCAGACCACAACATTGCCCTCGCAGGGTGCTGATCAAGAATCAGACCCTGATGAGACTATGTTGACCCATCACGAACGCTATACCACCGACCGACACGGTGACACAGACGAAGTTGCACACGAGCTACAAGAAGAGGTAATAGATGACCCAGTTCTTGACCCCGATTGGCAGCCATTGGGGGAACAGGGTGCAGGCGGCAGCAGTTCTGAAGCGGAGGAGGAGGGGCCGCAGCAGGCATCAACATCGCAACAGGTTCCATCTGCCGGGCCCGTATCTTGCCCAAAACACGTGGCAAAGTCAAAACCTGTTGGAGTACAGCGTGGCCATCCGGTTAAAGTTCAGTCTGCAATGCCTGAAAAGGTATCCGATGCTAGAAAGAGTGCAGTCTGGCATTTTTTTAAACAACATCCAATTGATCAGCGCAAAGTCATCTGTCAAAAATGTTCAACTACCTTAAGCAGAGGGCAGAATCTGAAAAGTCTCAATACAAGTTGCATGCATAGACATTTAACCACCATGCATTTGCAAGCTTGGACTAACTACCAAACGTCCCTTAAGGTTGTAGCACCCTCTGCCAATGAAGCTAGTCATCAACGCAACATCCCTTCCGGCAGTGTAGGGCCACCATTTTCTGCACCACCTGCAGTATCTGTGCAGGTTTCTTTGCCAGGCCAAAGAAGTCAGGGTCAGGGAATCACCAGTTTCATAGTAGGAAACACTGCATCTAGGGCACCGGCGACAACAATACCATCTCCCACCGTCTCTCAGTCTGCCATGGCCAACGGCACCCCCGCTAGTTCCACGATCTCCAGCTCTCCAGTCCAGCTCACCCTACATGAGACTATGGTTAGAAAAAGGAAATACTTAGCCTCGCATCCGCGTACACAGGGTTTGAACGCCCACATAGCTAGACAAATCTCGTTAGAGATGATGCCCTACCGGTTAGTTGAAAGCGAAGCTTTCAAAGCCCTGATGGACTACGCTGTACCACGCTACGAGCTACCCAGTCGACACTTTTTTTCCAGAAAAGCCATCCCAGCCCTCCACCAGCATGTTAAAGAGCGCATCGTCCATGCACTCAGGCAATCTGTGAGCACAAAGGTGCACCTGACAACAGATGCATGGACCAGTAGGCATGGCCTGGGACGTTACGTGTCCATCACGGCACACTGGGTAAATGTGGTGGATGCAGGGTCCACAGGGGACAGCAAGTTTGGGACAGTTCTGCCTAGCCCACGGTCTAGGAAACAGTTGGCTGTAGCCGTTCGCACCCCCTCCTCCTCCTCCTCGTCCTCCTGCAGAAGCGAGACCTCGTCCACAGACCGCAGTCGCACAACCACTCCATCCGCAGCTGCCACTGTTGCACACCAGGTCTCCCATTATGGGGCAGCTACTGGCAAACGTCAGCAGGCTGTATTGGCTATGAAGTGTTTGGGCGACAACAGACACACCGCTGAAGTTCTGTCCGAGTTCTTGCAGAAAGAAACGCAGTCGTGGCTGGGCACTGTAGATCTTGAGGCAGGCAAGGTAGTGAGTGATAACGGAAGGAATTTCATGGCTGCCATCTCCCTTTCCCAACTGAAACACATTCCTTGCCTGGCTCACACCTTAAACCTGGTGGTGCAGTGCTTCCTGAAAAGTTATCCGGGGTTATCCGACCTGCTCCTCAAAGTGCGTGGACTTTGCTCACATATCCGCCGTTCGCCCGTACACTCCAGCCGTATGCAGACCTATCAGCGTTCTTTGAACCTTCCCCAGCATCGCCTAATCATAGACGTTGCAACAAGGTGGAACTCAACACTGCACATGCTTCAGAGACTGTGCGAACAGAGGCGGGCTGTTATGTTTTTGTGGGAGGATACACATACACGGGCAGGCAGTAGGATGGCAGACATGGAGTTGTCAGGTGTGCAGTGGTCGAATATTCAAGACATGTGTCAAGTCCTTCAGTGTTTTGAGGAATGCACACGGCTGGTTAGTGCAGACAACGCCATAATAAGCATGAGCATCCCCCTAATGTGTCTGCTGATGCAAAGTTTGACGCACATAAAGGATCAGGCGTCTGCAGCTGAGGAAGAGGAAAGCCTTGATGACAGTCAGCCATTGTCTGGCCAGGGCAGTGTACAGGACGAGGTAGCGGGCGAACAGGAGGAGGAGGACGAGGAGGATGATGGGGATGATTATATTTTTAATGAGGAAGCTTTTCCGGGGCCAGTGGAAATTGTTGGCACGGCAAGGCCGGGTTCTGGTTTTTGGAGGGACACAAGTGACGTGGATTTGCCTGAAACTGCCCCTCAACCAAGCACAACCACAGATTTGAGAACTGGAACTTTGGGCCACATGGCGGATTATGCCTTACGTATCCTCAAAAGGGACACACGCATAACAAAAATGATGAACGATGACGATTACCGGTTGGCCTGCCTCCTTGATCCTCGCTATAAAGGCAAATTGCAAAATATAATGCCACATGAGAACTTGGAACTAATATTAGCAACCAAACAATCAACTCTTATTGACCGTTTGCTTCTGGCATTCCCTGCACACAGCGCCCGTGATCGTTCTAACACGAGCTGCAGGGGCCAGCAGACCAGAGGTGTTAGAGGGGCAGAAATCAGAAGTGGCGTTGGCCAGAGGGGTTTTCTGACCAGGTTGTGGAGTGATTTTGCTATGACCGCAGACAGGACAGGTACTGCAGCATAAATTCAAAGTGACAGGAGACAACATTTGTCCAGTATGGTTACTAACTATTTTTCATCCCTTATCGACGTTCTCCCTCAACCGTCATTCCCATTTGATTACTGGGCATCCAAATTAGACACCTGGCCAGAATTGGCAGAATATGCATTGCAGGAGCTTGCTTGCCCGGCAGCTAGTGTCCTATCAGAAAGAGTATTCAGTGCTGCAGGTTCAATACTAAGAGAAAAAAGGACACGTCTGGCTACCCAAAATGTAGATGATCTAACCTTCATTAAAATGAACCACAACTGGATTTCGAAATCTTTTGCCCCACCTTGCCCGGCTGACACCTAGCTTTCCTATGTAAAGGTCTTGCCTGTGGACTATTCTGAACGACTTTTCCAATCTCGTAATTTGCAGCACCTGATTGTCCAGCATCCGACATGTTAACACCTCCCTAAATGGCCAAAGTCCCCACACGGGGCCGTGGTATCGCCACTTGGCGCCAGCACCCGTGAGAGTACTGTTTGTCTGAAGAGGTGGGTGTGCCCGCTTTTGGTCGATGGCACTGCCACTAGGTCCCTCATAGTACAATAAAGTGTCTGGCGGTGGTGGTGCGCACCCAACGTCAGACACACCGTTGTAATATGAGGGGCCCTGGGCCTGTACCGCCGGCCACAAGACAGTCCCCCCCCCAGGTCAAACAGTGCTCTACCACTTGCAAAATTTTCTCTCACAGCTCCACCAATGTTTAGTCTATGCGCTGACATTCTTCAATGCCTGGCACTGTCAATACCATTGTATTGACATTTTTCTTATGTTAGGCCTTCGAAGCCTGTCTGCGGTCACTCCTTCCACTAGGCCTCCACTGACCTGTCTACTGCTGCCCGTGTTCCCCTGGAACCAATTTTAAATTGCCTACAGCCAGCCCAATTTATTATGTTAGGGCTTCGAAGCCTGTCTGCGGTCCCTCCTTCCACTAGGCCTCCACTGACCTGTCTACTGCTGCCCGTGTTCCCCTGGAACCAATTTTAAATTGCCTACAGCCAGCCCAATTTATTATGTTAGGGCTTCGAAGCCTGTCTGCGGTCCTTCCTTCCACTAGGCCTCCACTGACCTGTCTACTGCCGCCCGTGTTCCCCTGGAACCAATTTTAAATTGCCTACAGCCCAATTTTTGTTATGTTAGGCCTTCGAAGCCTGTCTGCGGCCCGTTCTTTCCACTACTACTACACTGACCTGTCTACTGCCGCCCGTGTTCCCCTGGAACCAATTTTAAATTGCCTACAGCCAGCCCAATTTATTATGTTAGGGCTTCGAAGCCTGTCTGCGGTCCCTCCTTCCACTAGGCCTCCACTGACCTGTCTACTGCTGCCCGGGTTCCCCTGGAACCAATTTTAAATTGCCTACAGCCAGCCCAATTTATTATGTTAGGGCTTCGAAGCCTGTCTGCGGTCCCTCCTTCCACTAGGCCTCCACTGACCTGTCTACTGCTGTCCGTGTTCCCCTGGAACCAATTGTAAATTGCCTACATCCCAATTTTTGCTATGTTAGGCCTTCGAAGCCTGTCTGCGGCCCGTTCTTTCCACTACTACTACACTGACCAGGCCACTGCTGCCCGTGTTCCCCTGGAACCAATTTTAAATTGCCTACAGCCAGCCCAATTTATTATGTTAGGGCTTCGAAGCCTGTCTGCGGTCCCTCCTTCCACTAGGCCTCCACTGACCTGTCTACTGCCGCCCGTGTTCCCCTGGAACCAATTTTACATTGCCTACAGCCAGCCCAATTTATTATGTTAGGGCTTCGAAGCCTGTCTGCGGTCCCTCCTTCCACTAGGCCTCCACTGACCTGTCTACTGCTGCCCGTGTTCCCCTGGAACCAATTTTAAATTGCCTACAGCCAGCCCAATTTATTATGTTAGGGCTTCGAAGCCTGTCTGCGGTCCCTCCTTCCACTAGGCCTCCACTGACCTGTCTACTGCCGCCCGTGTTCCCCTGGAACCAATTTTAAATTGCCTACAGTCCAATTTTTGTTATGTTAGGCCTTCGAAGCCTGTCTGCGGCCCGTTCTTTCCACTACTACTACACTGACCTGTCTACTGCCGCCCGTGTTCCCCTGGAACCAATTTTAAATTGCCTACAGCCAGCCCAATTTATTATGTTAGGGCTTCGAAGCCTGTCTGCGGTCCCTCCTTCCACTAGGCCTCCACTGACCTGTCTACTGCTGCCCGGGTTCCCCTGGAACCAATTTTAAATTGCCTACAGCCAGCCCAATTTATTATGTTAGGGCTTCGAAGCCTGTCTGCGGTCCCTCCTTCCACTAGGCCTCCACTGACCTGTCTACTGCTGCCCGTGTACCCCTTGAACCAACATCAGAAAATATAAAAATAAGTATTTTGCTTATAAGAAAGAAAATACTGGAGAGATATCAAATGCAGACATTTTAACATTAAAAACAAACACATACAACAAAAATCTGGTACAGTACTAAAAATGGCCACCAGCTACAATAACTTTCTCCTGCAAGTAGTTAACTGAAAGTTTTTTTCAATTTAAAACACAGATATGGCATCCACCGAGTGTTGTCCTGTCGCGTCTTCTTTATATTATTGCCAAGAAGATGCAAAACAATGAAAATAATAAAATCATTATTTACCAAAAAAATAGAGTAAGTCAAAACCACATTGCAAATAAACATTCATTACAAATAAAGAAGCAGGGCGCGTCCGAGGGTGAGTATATACCTAATAAGAATATAATCACCCTCGGACGCGCCCTGCTTCTTTCCGACAGCCTTCCTTCCTAAGAATCAGCCCTTCCGTGGTGTAGAGAGAGGGTGTGTTACACTCCAAGGTGTTCCCCAGGTTGCCTTTCCTGAGCTTCGATCTTCATGCTCTCGTTTAGTAGTTGTCGGAAAGTAGGCTGCATTAGGCCTACAAATTGGGTATGGGGTGGAGAGAGATGGTGTGTTACACTCCAAGGTGTTCCCCAGGTTTCCTTGCCATTGCTTCGGTCTTCCGACTCTCGTTTAGTAGTTATTATTATTATTTATTATTATTATACATTTTTATAGCGCCATTTATTCCATGGCGCTTTACATGTGAATACGGGGCAAATATAGACAAATACATTAAACATGAGCAGATAACAAGGCACACGAGTACATAAGGAGGGAGGAAAACTAGTTGTAGAAAACTACACTGCATTAGGCCTACAAAATGGGTATCGGGTGGAGAGAGATGGTGTGTTACACTCCAAGGTGTACCCCAGGTTTCCTTGCCATTGCTTCGGTCTTCCGACTCTCGTTTAGTAGTTGTAGAAAACTACACTGCATTAGGCCTACAAAATGGGTATCGGGTGGAGAGAGATGGTGTGTTACACTCCAAGGTGTTCCCCAGGTTTCCTTGCCATTGCTTCGGTCTTCCGACTCTCGTTTAGTAGTTGTAGAAAACTACACTGCATTAGGCCTACAAATTGGGTATCGGGTGGAGAGAGATGGTGTGTTACACTCCAAGGTGTTCCCCAGGTTTCCTTGACATTGCTTCGGTCTTCCGACTCTCGTTTAGTAGTTGTAGAAAACTACACTGCATTAGGCCTACAAAATGGGTATCGGGTGGAGAGAGATGGTGTGTTACACTCCAAGGTGTTCCCCAGGTTTCCTTGCCATTGCTTCGGTCTTCCGACTCTCGTTTAGTAGTTGTAGAAAACTACACTGCATTAGGCCTACAAAATGGGTATCGGGTGGAGAGAGATGGTGTGTTACACTCCAAGGTGTTCCCCAGGTTTCCTTGCCATTGCTTCGGTCTTCCGACTCTCGTTTAGTAGTTGTAGAAAACTACACTGCATTATAGGCCTACAAATTGGGTATCGGGTGGAGAGAGATGGTGTGTTACACTCCAAGGTGTTCCCCAGGTTTCCTTGACATTGCTTCGGTCTTCCGACTCTCGTTTAGTAGTTGTAGAAAACTACACTGCATTAGGCCTACAAAATGGGTATCGGGTGGAGAGAGATGGTGTGTTACACTCCAAGGTGTTCCCCAGGTTTCCTTGCCATTGCTTCGGTCTTCCGACTCTCGTTTAGTAGTTGTAGAAAACTACACTGCATTAGGCCTACAAATTGGGTATCGGGTGGAGAGAGATGGTGTGTTACACTCTAAGGTGTTCCCCAGGTTTCCTTGCCATTGCTTCGGTCTTCCGACTCTCGTTTAGTAGTTGTAGAAAATTACACTGCATTAGGCCTACAAAATGGGTATCGGGTGGAGAGAGATGGTGTGTTCCACTCCAAGGTGTTCTCCAGGTTGCCTTTCCTGAGCTTCTATCTTCAGGCTCTCGTTAAATTGTGGTTAAATGGAACAACTGCATTTGGCGTACTAGTTGGTTTGGGGCCTACTAACAGTGTCTGCCGCTCCTTGCTGTTCTCCTGGTTTCCCGTCCTGAAATTCCGTTTTCAGGCGCTCGTTAAGTAGTTGTTAATGTTAGACTGCATTTGGCCTACTAGTTGGGTTGGGGCCTACTATCGGTGTCTGCCACTCTTTGCTGTTCTCCTCCACTGAACAAAGCTGTGCAGCCTGTTTACTACGGTTGCCAATTTTGAACTGCATTTCGACTACTTACTGATTTGGGCCTACTCTCTGTGTCAGCCTCTCATTCCAGTTGTCCTCCACTGCAATGCCCCCTGGTTATTCCTGTGTTACCAATTTTGAACTGCATTTAGCCAACTTTATTCTTTGGGCCTATATCTGTGTTTCCTCCTCATCCTGCCCATTGCCCAGCCAGTGATAGATGAGTCTGCTGGTACATTGACCCATAACGCAACATTCCCCGTGCACGCTACACAACAACATTGTGACCCTGCTGAAAGTCAGGTTGCTCTTCCCGCATACCATACCACCTTACACGGGGACAAAGAGGAAGGTGCAGATGAAAGTGCAGGTTCCTTCATCAGGTGGGGGGAGGAATACTAGTTGGCGACGTCACTGGCACAGGGCCTCTCATAGTACGCAAAAGTGTTGCTGCCGGTGGGAGGCGACCCCGCCGTGCAAACACACCGCTGTACTTTGAGGGGCCCTGTGCCAGTGCCAATGCCAACGAGTGGGCCCCCCCTGCTTGCTCAGGTTCACAGCACTTGCAAAGTTGAAATACTTACCTCTCCCTGCTCCACTGCCGTGACGTGGTCCAGATTTCCTGGGCATACTAATTACTTGAACCAGCCCTACCCACCACAACTTTAGCCAAATGACCCCCAATTTCAAATGCCTTCCAATTATTATAAGGTAAATTACGCTTGACAAGCTTCATTAAGAAGAATGGATGGTTTTGACATTAAAATGGGCACTCTAGGTGTTTTCCTGGCCCCCACTCACTGCCGACTATGCTGCCCCATTGACTTGCATTGGGTTTCGTGTTTCGGTCGATGCCGACTTTACGTCATAATCGGCCGATTTCACTCGACCCGACTTTTGAGATAGTCGGGTTTCGCGAAACCCGGCTCGACTCTAAAAAGGTCAAGGTCGCTCAACTCTAGTCACCAATCCAACCCAAGAAGAGGTGCGAAACCGGCTAAATAAGATTAAAATAGATAAATCTCCGGGTCCGGATGGCATACACCCACGAGTACTAAGTGAACTAAGTAATGTAATAGATAAACCATTATTTCTTCTTTTTAGGGACTCTATAGCGAAGGGGTCTGTTCCGCAGGACTGGCGCATAGCAAATGTGGTGCCAATATTCAAAAAGGGCTCTAAAAGTGAACCTGGAAATTATAGGCCAGTAAGTCTAACCTCCTTTGTTGGTAAAATATTTGAAGGGTTTCTGAGGGATGTTATTCTGGATTATCTCAATGAGAATAACTGTTTAACTCCATATCAGCATGGGTTTATGATCGCTCCTGTCAAACCAATCTAATCAGTTTTTATGAAGAGGTAAGCTATAGGCTGGACCACGGTGAGTCATTGGACGTGGTATATCTCGATTTTTTCAAAGCGTTTGATACCGTGCCGCACAAGAGGTTGGTACACCAAATGAGAATGCTTGGTCTGGGGGAAAATGTGTGTAAATGGGTTAGTAACTGGCTTAGTGATAGAAAGCAGAGGGTGGTTATAAATGGTATAGTCTCTAACTGGGTCGCTGTGACCAGTGGGGTACCGCAGGGGTCAGTATTGGGACCTGTTCTCTTCAACATATTCATTAATGATCTGGTAGAAGGTTTACAAAGTAAAATATTGATATTTGCAGATGATACAAAACTATGTAAAGCAGTTAATACAAGAGAAGATAGTATTCTGCTACAGATGGATCTGGATCAGTTGGAAACTTGGGCTGAAAGGTGGCAGATAAGGTTTAACAATGATAAATGTAAGGTTATACACATGGGAAGAAGGAATCAATATCACCATTACACACTGAACGGGAAACCACTGGGTAAATCTGACAGGGAGAAGGACTTGGGGATCCTAGTTAATGATAAACTTACCTGGAGCAGCCAGTGCCAGGCAGCAGCTGCCAAGGCAAACAGGATCATGGGGTGCATTAAGAGAGGTCTGGATACACATGATGAGAGCATTATACTGCCTCTGTACAAATCCCTAGTTAGACCGCACATGGAGTACTGTGTCCAGTTTTGGGCACCGGTGCTCAGGAAGGATATAATGGAACTAGAGAGAGTACAAAGGAGGGCAACAAAATTAATAAAGGGGATGGGAGAACTACAACACCCAGATAGATTAGCGAAATTAGGATTATTTAGTCTAGAAAAAAGATGACTGAGGGGCGATCTAATAACCATGTATAAGTATATAAGGGGACAATACAAATATCTCTCTGAGGATCTGTTTATACCAAGGAAGGTGACGGGCACAAGGGGGCATTCTTTGCGTCTGGAGGAGAGAAGGTTTTTCCACCAATATAGAAGAGGATTCTTTACTGTTAGGGCAGTGAGAATCTGGAATTGCTTGCCTGAGGAGGTGGTGATGGCGAACTCAGTCGAGGGGTTCAAGAGAGGCCTGGATGTCTTCCTGGAGCAGAACAATATTGTATCATACAATTATTAGGTTCTGTAGAAGGACGTAGATCTGGGGATTTATTATGATGGAATATAGGCTGAACTGGATGGACAAATGTCTTTTTTCGGCCTTACTAACTATGTTACTATGTTACTATGTTACTCAAGGCATTTTAGGGTGTGCTGCCTGACTATTCACAAATAGGGTTGAGCGAAACGGGTCGAACATTTTCAAAAGTCGCCGACTTTTGGCTAAGTCGGGGTTTCATGAAACCCGATCCGACCCCTGTGCGGGGTCGGCCATGCGGTACGCGACTTTCGCGCCAAAGTCGCGTTTCAATGACGCGAAAAGCGCCATTTCTCAGCCAATGAAGGTAAACGCAGAGTGTGGGCAGCGTGATGACATAGGTCCTGGTCCCCACCATCTTAGAGAAGGGCATTGCAGTGATTGGCTTGCTGTCTGCGACGTCACAGGGGCTATAAAGAGGCGTTCCCGCCGACCGCCATCTTACTGCTGCTGATCTGAGCTTAGGGAGAGGTTGCTGCCGCTTTGTCAGAAGCAGGGATAGCGTTAGGCAGGGTCCATTAACCACAAAACCGCTTGTGCTGCAGCGATTTGCACTGTCCAACACCACCCTCGGTGTGCAGGGACAGTGGAAGTTTTTTTTTTTTTTTCCCCTCAGCGCTGTAGCTCATTGGGCTGCCCTAGAAGGCTCCCTGATAGCTGCATTGCTGTGTGTACGCCGCTGTGCAAACCAACTGCTTTTTTCAAAGCACAAATCCTCTTGTTCCTTCCTTTCTGCACAGCTATCTTTTTTGTTTGTCCACACTTTTTATTTCATTTGTGCATCAGTCCACTCCTTATTGCTGCCTGCCATACCTGGCTGAGATTACTGCAGGCAGGGAGATAGTAGCTGCCTGCCATACCTGGCTGAGATTACTGCAGGCAGGGAGATAGTAATTGTAGGACATTCCCTGTTTTTTTTTTTTTTTTTTTTTTTGGTGGGAGATTAAGATTGGCAATTTGGCATTTCTGCTAGAGTGCCATCCCTGTGTGTGCCATCTCTCTCACATAGTGGGCCATAGAAAGCCTTTTCATTTTTCTGTATTTTTTTTTGTGGGGTGTATAAATTCTCCCTGATAAAAATACAGTGGGAGATTAATATTGGCCTTTGGGCTTGTGTGCCAGTCCTGAGTGTGCCATCTCTCTCACAAATAGTGGGCCATAGAAAGCCTATTTAATTTTTTTTTTGGTTTTATAAATTCTCCCTGAAAAAAAGGGAGATTAATATTGGCCTCTGGGCTTGTGTGCCAGTTGTGAGCGTGCCATCTGTGCCAGTCCTGAGCATGCCATCTCTCTCACAAATAGTGGGCCATAGAAAGCCTATTTAATTTTTTTTTTGGTTTTATAAATTTTCCCTGAAAAAAGGGAGATTAATATTGGCCTCTGGGCTTGTGTGCCAGTTGTGAGCGTGCCATCTGTGCCAGCCCTGAGCGTGCCATCTCTCTCACAAATAGTGGGCCATAGAAAGCCTATTTAATTTTTTTTTTTGGTTTTATAAATTCTCCCTGAAAAAAAGGGAGATTAATATTGGCCTCTGGGGTTGTGTGCCAGTTGTGAGCGTGCCATCTGTGCCAGTCCTGAGCGTGCCATCTCTCTCACAAATAGTGGGCCATAGAAAGCCTATTTAATTTTTTTTTTTGTTTTATAAATTTTCCCTGAAAAAAGGGAGATTAATATTGGCCTCTGGGCTTGTGTGCCAGTTGTGAGCGTGCCATCTGTGCCAGTCCTGAGCGTGCCATCTCTCTCACAAATAGTGGGCCATAGAAAGCCTATTTAATTTTTTTTTTGGTTTTATAAATTTTCCCTGAAAAAAGGGAGATTAATATTGGCCTCTGGGCTTGTGTGCCAGTTGTGAGCGTGCCATCTGTGCCAGTCCTGAGCGTGCCATCTCTCTCACAAATAGTGGGCCATAGAAAGCCTATTTAAATATTTTTTTGGTTTTATAAATTCTCCCAGAAAAAAAGGGAGATTAATATTGGCCTCTGGGCTTCTGTGCCAGTCCTGAGCGTGCCATCTGTGCCAGTCCTGAGCGTCCCATCTCTCTCACAAATAGTGGGCCATAGAAAGCCTATTTTTTTTTTTTTTGGGTTTTAGAAATTCTCCCTGAAAAAAAAAGGGAGATTAATATTGCCCTTTGGGCTTGTGTGCCAGTACTAAGCGTTCCATCTCTCTCTCTCTCTCAGTCAGTGGGCCATAGAACGCCTATTTTTGGTTTTATTTGTTTTCTAAATTCTCCCTGAAAAAATCATTTTATTTTATTTGGTTTCTAAATTCTTCCTGATAAAATCATATTTTTTTTATTATTTTTTTTTCTAAAGTCTCCCTGAAAAAAAAAAAAAAAAAAAAAAAACAGTGGGAGATTAATATTGGCCTTTCTGCTTGTGTGCCAGTCTTGACTCCTGGGTGCGTCATCTCTCAGTCAGTGGGCCATAGAACGCCTATTTTTGGTTTTATTTGTTTTATAAATTCTCCCTGAAAAAATCATTTTATTTTATTTGGTTTCTAAATTCTTCCTGATAAAATCATATTTTTTTTATTATTTTTTTTTCTAAAGTCTCCCTGAAAAAAAAAAAAAGAAAACAACCAAAAAAAACAGTGGGAGATTAATATTGGCCTTTCTGCTTGTGTGCCAGTCTTGACTCCTGGGTGTGCCATCTCTCTCTCTCTCTCTCTCTCTCTCTCTCTCTCTCTCCAATTGTGGTCCATAGAAAGCCTATATTTTTTTTCCTTGATTTGGGTTCCAAAATCTACCAGAGAAAATAACTACATCAATCATTGGTAGAAAAATATTGGCCTCTGGGCTTGTGTGCCACTCCTGACTCCTGTGTGCGTCATCTCTCAGTCAGTGGGCCATAGAACGCCTATTTTTGTTTTTATTTGTTTTATAAATTCTCCCTGAAAAAATCATTTTATTTTATTTGGTTTCTAAATTCTTCCTGATAAAATCATATTTTTTTTATTATTTTTTTTTCTAAAGTCTCCCTGAAAAAAAAAAAAAAAAAAAAACAGTGGGAGATTAATATTGGCCTTTCTGCTTGTGTGCCAGTCTTGACTCCTGGGTGCGTCATCTCTCAGTCAGTGGGCCATAGAACGCCTATTTTTGGTTTTATTTGTTTTATAAATTCTCCCTGAAAAAATCATTTTATTTTATTTGGTTTCTAAATTCTTCCTGATAAAATCATATTTTTTTTATTATTTTTTTTTCTAAAGTCTCCCTGAAAAAAAAAAAAAAAAAAAAAACCAAAAAAAACAGTGGGAGATTAATATTGGCCTTTCTGCTTGTGTGCCAGTCTTGACTCCTGGGTGTGCCATCTCTCTCTCTCTCTCTCTCTCTCTCTCTCTCTCTCCAATTGTGGTCCATAGAAAGCCTATATTTTTTTTCCTTGATTTGGGTTCCAAAATCTACCAGAGAAAATAACTCCATCAATCATTGGTAGAAAAATATTGGCCTCTGAGCTTGTGTGCCACTCCTGATTCCTGTGTGCGTCATCTCTCACTCAGTGGCCCATAGAAAGCATATAGTTTGTTACATTTGTCTTCTAAATTCTCCCTGCAAAAATCTATTTTTTTTTTTTGGGGGGGTTTCTAAAGTGTTCCTGAAAAAAATAAAAATAAAAAAAAAATAATAGTGTGACATTAATATTAACATTTGTGCTTCAGTGACAGTCCTGCGTGTGGGGCATCTCTCTAATTTGCAGCCACCAAAAAAAGAGTGTGTAACATTGGGCCTGATTTTCGCTGTGGTCTCACCAACCTGTAAAGGGGTAGCTAAATCATACTGAAGTTATAGCTCACCGTGTAAGTTGTGTGACTGCAACAAATAACGTTAGTTTGGTTACGTTTTTAAAACAATGAGGAAGTCTAGTGGAAGAGGTCGTGGCCGGGGGCGTTCATTGTCAGCTGGTAATGAGGGTAGTGGTAGTGGTGGAGCATCAGGTGGTCGTGGGGAAAAAAATATTGCACCTAAGTCTGGAGCTGTGGAGCCAGGTTCGTCGTCCGGCTACACAAGGCCTCGAACGCTCCCTTTTCTGGGATTAGGAAAACCGCTTTTAAAGCCGGAGCAGCAAGAGCAAGTTTTGGCTTATCTTGCTGACTCAGCCTCTAGCTCTTTTGCCTCCTCTCGTGAAACTGGTAAAAGTAAAAGCAGCGCGTCGTTAGTGGATGTTCACGGTCAGGGACAAGTCACTTCCTTGTCCTCTTCAGCAAAAACAACAACAGAGAAGAATGCAGCAGGCGACACAACGGGTTACTCCATGGAGCTCTTTACACATACCGTCCCTGGCTTAGAAAGTGAAGCAGTTAACAGTCCATGCCCATTACAAATTGAATCTGACATGGAGTGCACTGATGCACAGCCACAGCCAGACTACTATGCTGGTCCTTTGACTCAGACCACAGCATTGCCCTCGCAGGGTGCTGATCAAGAATCAGACCCTGATGAGACTATGTTGCCCCATCACGAACGCTATACCACCGAACGACACGGTGACACAGACGAAGTTGCGCAGGAGGTACAAGAAGAGTTATTAGATGACCCAGTTCTTGACCCCGATTGGCAGCCATTGGGGGAACAGGGTGCAGGCGGCAGCAGTTCTGAAGCAGAGGAGGAGGAGGGGCCGCAGCAGGCATCAACATCGCCACAGGTTCCATCTGCCGGGCCCGTATCTTGCCCAAAACGCGTGGCAAAGCCAAAACCTGGTGGAGGACAGCGTGGCCATCCGGTTAAAGCTCAGTCTGCAATGCCTGAAAAGGTATCCGATGCTAGAAAGAGTGCAGTCTGGCATTTTTTTAAACAACATCCAATTGATCAGCGCAAAGTCATCTGTCAAAAATGTTCTACTTCCTTAAGCAGAGGTCAGAATCTGAAAAGTCTCAATACTAGTTGCATGCATAGACATTTAACCACCATGCATTTGAAAGCTTGGACTAACTACCAAACGTCCCTTAAGGTTGTTGCACCCTCGGCCAATGAAGCTAGTCATCAACGCAACATCCCTTCCGGCAGTGTAGGACCACCATTTAGCGCACCACCTGCTGTATCTGTGCAGGTATCTTTGCCAGGCCAAAGCAGTCAGGGTCAGGGAATCACCAGTTTCGTAGTAGGAAACACTGCATCTAGGGCACCGGCGGCAACAATACCATCTCCCACCGTCTCTCAGTCTGCCATGTCCACCGGCACCCCCGCTAGTTCCACGATCTCCAGCTCTCCAGTCCAGCTCACCCTACATGAGACTATGGTTAGAAAAAGGAAATACTTAGCCTCGCATCCGCGTACACAGGGTTTGAACGCCCACATAGCTAGACTAATCTCGTTAGAGATGATGCCCTACCGGTTAGTTGAAAGCGAAGCTTTCAAAGACCTGATGGACTACGCTGTACCACGCTACGAGCTACCCAGTCGACACTTTTTTTCCAGAAAAGCCATCCCAGCCCTCCACCAGCATGTTAAAGAGCGCATCGTCCATGCACTCAGGCAATCTGTGAGCACAAAGGTGCACCTGACAACAGATGCATGGACCAGTAGGCATGGCCAGGGACGTTACGTGTCCATCACGGCACACTGGGTAAATGTGGTGGATTCAGGGTCCACAGGGGACAGCAAGTTTGGGACAGTTCTGCCTAGCCCACGGTCTAATAAACAGTTGTCTGTAGCCGTTCGCACCCCCTCCTCCTCCTCCTCGTCCTCCTGCAGAAGCAAGAGCTCGTCCACAGACCGCAGTCGCACAAACACTCCATCCGCACCTGCCACTGTTGCACACCAGGTCTCCCATTATGGGGCAGCTACTGGCATACGTCAGCAGGCTGTATTGGCTATGAAGTGTTTGGGCGACAATAGACACACCGCGGAAGTTCTGTCCGAGTTCTTGCAGCAAGAAACGCAGTCGTGGCTGGGCACTGTAGATCTTGAGGCAGGCAAGGTAGTGAGTGATAACGGAAGGAATTTCATGGCTGCCATCTCCCTTTCCCAACTGAAACACATTCCTTGCCTGGCTCACACCTTAAACCTGGTGGTGCAGTGCTTCCTGAAAAGTTATCCGGGGTTATCCGACCTGCTCCTCAAAGTGCGTGGACTTTGCGCACATATCCGCCGTTCGCCTGTACACTCCAGCCGTATGCAGACCTATCAGCGTTCTTTGAACCTTCCCCAGCATCGCCTAATCATAGACGTTGCAACAAGGTGGAACTCAACACTGCACATGCTTCAGAGACTGTGCGAACAGAGGCGGGCTGTTATGTTTTTGTGGGAGGATACACATACACGGGCAGGCAGTAGGATGGCAGACATGGAGTTGTCAGGTGTGCAGTGGTCGAAGATTCAAGACATGTGTCAAGTCCTTCAGTGTTTTGAGGAATGCACACGGCTGGTTAGTGCAGACAACGCCATAATAAGCATGAGCATCCCCCTAATGCGTCTGCTGATGCAAAGTTTGACGCACATAAAGGATCAGGCATCTGCACCAGAGGAAGAGGAAAGCCTTGATGACAGTCAGCGATTGTCTGGTCAGGGCAGTGTACATGACGAGGTACCGGGCGAAGAGGAGGTGGAGGATGAGGAGGATGATGGGGATGAGTATATTTTTAATGAGGAAGCTTTCCCGGGGGCACGGGAAATTGGTGGCGTGGCAAGGCCGGGTTCTGGTTTTTTGAGGGACACAAGTGACGTAGATTTGCCTGCAACTGCCCCTCAACCAAGCACAACCGCAGATTTGACAACGGGAACTTTGGCCCACATGGCGGATTATGCCTTGCGTATCCTCAAAAGGGACACACGCATTACAAAAATGATGAACGATGACGATTACTGGTTGGCCTGCCTCCTTGATCCTCGCTATAAAGGCAAATTGCAAAATATTATGCCACATGAGAACTTGGAACTAATATTAGCAACAAAACAATCAACTCTTGTTGACCGTTTGCTTCTGGCATTCCCTGCACACAGCGCCCGTGATCGTTCTCACACGAGCTCCAGGGGCCAGCAGACCAGAGGTGTTAGAGGGGCAGAAATCAGAAGTGGCGTTGGCCAGAGGGGTTTTCTGACCAGGTTGTGGAGTGATTTTTCTATGACCGCAGACAGGACAGGTACTGCAGCATCAATTCAAAGTGACAGGAGACAACATTTGTCCAGTATGGTTACAAACTATTTTTCATCCCTTATCGACGTTCTCCCTCAACCGTCATTCCCATTTGATTACTGGGCATCCAAATTAGACACCTGGCCAGAATTGGCAGAATATGCATTGCAGGAGCTTGCTTGCCCGGCAGCTAGTGTCCTATCAGAAAGAGTATTCAGTGCTGCAGGTTCAATACTAACAGAAAAAAGGACTCGTCTGGCTACCCAAAATGTAGATGATCTAACCTTCATTAAAATGAACCACAACTGGATTTCAAAATCTTTTGCCCCACCCTGCCCGGCTGACACCTAGCTTTCCTATGAAAAGGTCTTGCCTGTGGACTATTCTGAATGACTTTTCCAATCTCGTAATTTTCTTCACCTGATTGTCCAGCATACGACATGTTTCCACCTCACGAAATGGCCAAACTCCCCACACGGGGCCGTGCTATCGCCACTTTGCGCTTGGACCCTTGAGAGTGCTGTTTGTCTGAAGAGGTGGGTGTGGCCGCTTTTGGTCGACGGCACTGCCACTGGGTCCCTCATAGTACAATAAAGTGTCTCTGGCGGTGGTGGTGCGCACCCAACGTCAGACACACCGTTGTAATATGAGGGGCCCTGTGCCTGTACCGCCGGCCACAAGACAGTTCCCCCCCCAGCTCAAACAGTGCTCTACCACTAGCAAAATTATCTCTCACAGCTTCACCAATGTGTAGTCTAGGCGCTGACATCCTTCAATGCCTGGCACTGACAATACCATTGTTTTGACATTTTTGTTATGTTAGGCCTTCGAAGCCTGTCTGCGGTCCCTTCTTTCTACAACTACTACACTGACCAGGCCACTGCTGGCCGTGTTACCCTGGAACCAATTTAAAAGTGCCTACAGTCAGCCCAATTTTGTTATGTTAGGCCTTCGAAGACTGTCTGCCGTCACTCCTTCCACTAGACTTCCACTGACCAGACCACTGCTGCCCGTGTACCCCTGGAACCAATTTAAAAGTGCCTACAGCCAGCCCAAGTTTGTTATGTTAGGCCTTCGAAGCCTGTCTGCGGTCACTCCTTCCACTAGACTTCCACAGACCAGACCACTGCTGCCCGTGTACCCCTGGAACCAATTTAAAAGTGCCTACAGCCAGCCCAAGTTTGTTATGTTAGGCCTTGGAAGCCTGTCTGCGGTCACTCCTTCCACTAGACTTCCACTGACCAGGCCACTGCTGGCCGTGTACCCCTGGAACCAATTTAAAAGTGCCTACAGCCAGCCCAAGTTTGTTATGTTAGGCCTTGGAAGCCTGTCTGCGGTCACTCCTTCCACTAGACTTCCACAGACCAGACCACTGCTGCCCGTGTACCCCTGGAACCAATTTAAAAGTGCCTACAGCCAGCCCAAGTTTGTTATGTTAGGCCTTCGAAGCCTGTCTGCGGTCACTCCTTCCACTAGACTTCCACAGACCAGACCACTGCTGCCCGTGTACCCCTGGAACCAATTTAAAAGTGCCTACAGCCAGCCCAAGTTTGTTATGTTAGGCCTTGGAAGCCTGTCTGCGGTCACTCCTTCCACTAGACTTCCACTGACCAGACCACTGCTGCCCATGTACCCCTGGAACCAATTTAAAAGTGCCTACAGCCAGCCCAAGTTTGTTATGTTAGGCCTTGGAAGCCTGTCTGCGGTCACTCCTTCCACTAGACTTCCACTGACCAGACCACTGCTGCCCGTGTACCCCTGGAACCAATTTAAAAGTGCCTACAGCCAGCCCAAGTTTGTTATGTTAGGCCTTCGAAGCCTGTCTGCGGTCACTCCTTCCACTAGACTTCCACAGACCAGACCACTGCTGCCCGTGTACCCCTGGAACCAATTTAAAAGTGCCTACAGCCAGCCCAAGTTTGTTATGTTAGGCCTTGGAAGCCTGTCTGCGGTCACTCCTTCCACTAGACTTCCACTGACCAGGCCACTGCTGGCCGTGTACCCCTGGAACCAATTTAAAAGTGCCTACAGCCAGCCCAAGTTTGTTATGTTAGGCCTTGGAAGCCTGTCTGCGGTCACTCCTTCCACTAGACTTCCACTGACCATACACTGCTGCCCATGTACCCCTGGAACCAATTTAAAAGTGCCTACAGCCAGCCCAAGTTTGTTATGTTAGGCCTTCGAAGCCTGTCTGCGGTCACTCCTTCCACTAGACTTCCACAGACCAGACCACTGCTGCCCGTGTACCCCTGGAACCAATTTAAAAGTGCCTACAGCCAGCCCAAGTTTGTTATGTTAGGCCTTGGAAGCCTGTCTGCGGTCACTCCTTCCACTAGACTTCCACTGACCAGACCACTGCTGCCCATGTACCCCTGGAACCAATTTAAAAGTGCCTACAGCCAGCCCAAGTTTGTTATGTTAGGCCTTGGAAGCCTGTCTGCGGTCACTCCTTCCACTAGACTTCCACTGACCAGACCACTGCTGCCCGTGTACCCCTGGAACCAATTTAAAAGTGCCTACAGCCAGCCCAAGTTTGTTATGTTAGGCCTTCGAAGCCTGTCTGCGGTCACTCCTTCCACTAGACTTCCACAGACCAGACCACTGCTGCCCGTGTACCCCTGGAACCAATTTAAAAGTGCCTACAGCCAGCCCAAGTTTGTTATGTTAGGCCTTGGAAGCCTGTCTGCGGTCACTCCTTCCACTAGACTTCCACTGACCAGGCCACTGCTGGCCGTGTACCCCTGGAACCAATTTAAAAGTGCCTACAGCCAGCCCAAGTTTGTTATGTTAGGCCTTGGAAGCCTGTCTGCAGTCACTCCTTCCACTAGACTTCCACTGACCATACACTGCTGCCCATGTACCCCTGGAACAAATTTAAAAGTGCCTACAGCCAGCCCAAGTTTGTTATGTTAGGCCTTCGAAGCCTGTCTGCGTCCCGTTCTTTCAACTACAACTACACTGACCAGGCCTCTGATGGCCATGTTCCCCTGGAACCAATTTTAACTTGCCTACAGCCAGCCCTATGTTATTATGTTAGGCCTTCGAAGCCTGTCTGCGTCCCGTTCTTTCAACTACAACTACACTGACCAGGCCACTGATGGCCGTGTTCCCCTGGAACCAATTTTAACTTGCCTACAGCCAGCCCAATGTTAGGCCTTTGATGCCTGTCTGCCGTCACTCCTTCCACTAGGCCTCCACTGACCTGTCTATTGCTGCCCGTGTACCCCTTGAACCAACATCATTAAATATAAAAAAATTAATTTGATTATAAAAAATAAGATCGTGTTGAGATCTCAAATGCAGACATTTTAACAATCAAAACAAACACACAACAAATATCTGGAACTGTACTACAAAGGTCCAACAGCTACAATTTCTTTCTCCTGCAAGAAGTTAACTGAAAGTTTTTTGGAGTTGTTAACACAGATATGGCATCCACCGAGTGTTGTCCTGTCGCGTCTCCTTTAAATTATTTCCAATAAGATGTTAAACTATTAATTTAATAAAATCAATAATTAAAAAATTAATTGAGTAAGTCAAAAGCATATTGCAAATAAACATTAATTACAAATCAAGAAGCATGGCGCGTCCGAGGGTGAGTAGATACCGAATAAGAATATAATCACCCTCGGACGCGCAATGCTTATTTAAAACAGCCTTCCTTCCTAAGAATCAGCCCTTCCGTGGTGTAGAGAGAGGTTGTGTTACACTCCAAGGTGTTCCCCAGGTTGCCTTTCCTGAGCTTCGATCTTCCGGCTCTCGTTTAGTAGCTGTTGGAAACTACGCTGCATTAGGCCTACTAATTGTGTATGGGTGAAACAGTGGCGCATCTGCGGTCCCTCCTTCCACTAGGCCTCCACTGACCTGTCTACTGCGGCCCGTGTACCCCTTGAACCAACCTAATAAAATATTTAAAAAATTAATTTGATTATAAAAAATAAGATCGTGTTGAGATCTCAAATGCAGACATTTTAACAATCAAAACAAACACACAACAAATATCTGGAACTGTACTACAAAGGTCCAACAGCTACAATTTCTTTCTCCTGCAAGAAGTTAACTGAAAGTTTTTTGGAGTTGTTAACACAGATATGGCATCCACCGAGTGTTGTCCTGTCGCGTCTCCTTTAAATTATTTCCAATAAGATGTTAAACTATTAATTTAATAAAATCAATAATTAAAAAATTAATTGAGTAAGTCAAAAGCACATTGCAAATAAACATTAATTACAAATCAAGAAGCATGGCGCGTCCGAGGGTGAGTAGATACCGAATAAGAATATAATCACCCTCGGACGCGCAATGCTTATTTAAAACAGCCTTCCTTCCTAAGAATCAGCCCTTCCGTGGTGTAGAGAGAGGTTGTGTTACACTCCAAGGTGTTCCCCAGGTTGCCTTTCCTGAGCTTCGATCTTCCGGCTCTCGTTTAGTAGCTGTTGGAAACTACGCTGCATTAGGCCTACTAATTGTGTATGGGTGAAACAGTGGCGCATCTGCGGTCCCTCCTTCCACTAGGCCTCCACTGACCTGTCTACTGCGGCCCGTGTACCCCTTGAACCAACCTAATAAAATATTTAAAAAATTAATTTGATTATAAAAAATAAGATCGTGTTGAGATCTCAAATGCAGACATTTTAACAATCAAAACAAACACACAACAAATATCTGGAACTGTACTACAAAGGTCCAACAGCTACAATTTCTTTCTCCTGCAAGAAGTTAACTGAAAGTTTTTTGGAGTTGTTAACACAGATATGGCATCCACCGAGTGTTGTCCTGTCGCGTCTCCTTTAAATTATTTCCAATAAGATGTTAAACTATTAATTTAATAAAATCAATAATTAAAAAAATAATTGAGTAAGTCAAAAGCACATTGCAAATAAACATTAATTACAAATCAAGAAGCATGGCGCGTCCGAGGGTGAATAGATACCGAATAAGAATATAATCACCCTCGGACGCGCAATGCTTATTTACAACAGCCTTCCTTCCTAAGAATCAGCCCTTTCGTGGTGTAGAGAGAGGTAGTGTTACACTCCAAGGTGTTCCCCGGGTTGCCTTTCATGAGCTTCGATCTTCCGGCTCTCGTTTAGTAGTTGGTGGAAACTACGCTGCATTAGGCCTACAAATTTGGTATGGGGTGTAGAGACAGGTTGTGTTACACTCCAAGGTTTTCACCAGGTTGCCTTTCCTGAGCTTCGATCTTCATGCTCTCGTTTAGTAGTTGTAGAAAAGTACGCTGCATTAGGCCTACAAAATGGGTATGGGGTGGAGAGAGATGGTGTGTTACACTCCAAGGTGTTCCCCAGGTTGCCTTTCCTGAGCTTCGATCTTCATGCTCTCGTTTAGTAGGTGTCGGAAAGTAGGCTGCATTAGGCCTAAAAAATGGGGAATGGGGTGGAGAGAGATGGTGTGTTACACTCCAAGGTGTTCCCCAGGTTTCCTTGCCATTGCTTCGGTCTTCCGACTCTCGTTTAGTAGTTGTAGAAAAGTACACTGCATTAGGCCTAAAAAATGGGTATGGGGTGGAGAGAGATGGTGTGTTACACTCCAAGGTGTTCCCCAGGTTGCCTTTCCTGAGCTTCGATCTTCATGGTCTCGTTTAGTAGGTGTCGGAAAGTAGGCTGCATTAGGCCTACAAATTGGGTATGGGGTGGAGAGAGATGGTGTGTTACACTCCAAGGTGTTCCCCAGGTTGCCTTTCCTGAGCTTCGATCTTCATGCTCTCGTTTAGTAGGTGTCGGAAAGTAGGCTGCATTAGGCCTACAAATTGGGTATGGGGTGGAGAGAGATGGTGTGTTACACTCCAAGGTGTTCCCCAGGTTTCCTTGCCATTGCTTCGGTCTTCCGACTCTCGTTTAGTAGTTGTAGAAAAGTACACAGCATTAGGCCTACAAAATGGGTATGGGGTGGAGAGAGATGGTGTGTTACACTCCAAGGTGTTCCCCAGGTTGCCTTTCCTGAGCTTCGATCTTCATGCTCTCGTTTAGTAGGTGTCGGAAAGTAGGCTGCATTAGGCCTAAAAAATGGGGAATGGGGTGGAGAGAGATGGTGTGTTACACTCCAAGGTGTTCCCCAGGTTTCCTTGCCATTGCTTCGGTCTTCCGACTCTCGTTTAGTAGTTGTAGAAAAGTACACTGCATTAGGCCTAAAAAATGGGTATGGGGTGGAGAGAGATGGTGTGTTACACTCCAAGGTGTTCCCCAGGTTGCCTTTCCTGAACTTCGATCTTCATGCTCTCGTTTAGTAGGTGTCGGAAAGTAGGCTGCATTAGGCCTACAAATTGGGTATGGGGTGGAGAGAGATGGTGTGTTACACTCCAAGGTGTTCCCCAGGTTTCCTTGCCATTGCTTCGGTCTTCCGACTCTCGTTTAGTAGTTGTAGAAAAGTACACAGCATTAGGCCTACAAAATGGGTATGGGGTGGAGAGAGATGGTGTGTTACACTCCAAGGTGTTCCCCAGGTTGCCTTTCCTGAGCTTCTATCTTCAGGCTCTCATTAAATTGTGGTTAAATGGAACAACTGCATTTGGCGTACTAGTTGGTTTGGGGCCTACTATCGGTGTCTGCCACTCCTTGCTGTTCTCCTGGTTTCCTGTCCTGAAATTCCATTTTCAGCCTCTCGTTAAGTAGTTGTTAATGTTAGACTGCATTTGGCCTACTAGTTGGGTTGGGGCCTACTATCGGTGTCTGCCACTCCTTGCTGTTCTCCTCCACTGAACAAAGCTGTGCCGCCTGTTTACTACGGTTGCCAATTTTGAACTGCATTTCGACTACTTACTGATTTGGCCCTACTCTCTGTGTCAGCCTCTCATTCCAGTTGTCCTCCACTGCAATGCCCCCTGGTTATTCCTGTGTTACCAATTTTGAACTGCATTTAGCCCACTTTCTTCTTTGGGCCTATATCTGTGTTTCCACTTCATCGTGCCCATTGCCCAGCCAGTGATAGATGAGTCTGCTGGTACATTGACCCATAACGCAACATTCCCCGTGCACGCTACACAACAACATTGTGACCCTGCTGAAAGTCAGGTTGCTCTTCCCGCATACCATACCACCTTACACGGGGACAAAGAGGAAGGTGCAGATGAAAGTGCAGGTTCCTTCATCAGGTGGGGGGAGGAATACTAGTTGGCGACGTCACTGGCACAGGGCCTCTCATAGTACGCAAAAGTGTTGCTGCCGGTGGGAGGCGCCCCCGCCGTGCAAACACACCGCTGTACTTTGAGGGGCCCTGTGCCAGTGCCAATGCCAACGAGTGGGCCCCCCCTGCTTGCTCAGGTTCACAGCACTTGCAAAGTTGAAATACTTACCTCTCCCTGCTCCACTGCCGTGACGTGGTCCAGATTTCCTGGGCCCACTAATTACTTGAACCAGCCCTACCCCCCACAACTTTAGCCAAATGACCCCCAATTTCAAATGCCTTCCAATTATTGTAAGGTAAATTACGCTTGACAAGCTTCATTAAGAAGAATGGATGGTTTTGACATTAAAATGGGTACTCTAGGTGTTTTCCTGGCCCCCACTCACTGCCGACTATGCTGCCCCATTGACTTGCATTGGGTTTCGTGTTTCGGTCGATCCCGACTTTACGTCATAATCGGCCGATTTCACTCGACCCGACTTTGGACATAGTCGGGTTTCGCAAAACCCGGCTCGACTCTAAAAAGGTCAAGGTCGCTCAACTCTATTCACAAAGTAGAGCATCCTGTTACCACATACTTTGCCAGGAGTTTGCCTCATCTTCTATTTAAAGCGACTCTGTCACCCCCTCTACCCGTTAGAAACTAAAAGAGCCAACTTGTGCAGCAGTAATGCAGCATTCTGACAAAGTGGCTCCTTTAGTTATTGGTGCAGTTAAAGCCAAAATAAAGCATTTTATAATTTCGCCAAAATACCTGTCTTTAGACAGGGAGGCAGGTCTTAACCCCCCTGCTGCAAACGCCACACTTCAGTCACTCAAATCTTCTTTGGCACCGGGTGCCGCCCCCTCCGCGCTGTTTTCCAATCAAATCCGGCGCCTGCGCTGTTTAGTACTGGCTGGGGCAGGCGCAGTGAGCTCTGGCCGTCTGGCCTCAGATGCAGTCTTGCAGACTGCGCCTGTGCGGCCACCCTGCCTGTGAATCCCAGCCCTGCACTGCGCATAATGCATAACACACTGTGGAGCTGGGATTCACAGGCAGGGCGGTTGCACAGGCGCAGTCTGCAGGACTGCATCTGAGGTCAAACGGCCAGAGCTCACTGCGCCTGCCCCAGCCAGTACTAAACCGTGCAGGCGCGGTATTTGATTGGAAAACAGTGCGGAGGGGGCAGCGCCCGGCGCCGAAGAAGATTTGAGTGACTGAAGTGTGGCGTTTGCAGCAGGGGGGTTAAGACCTGCCTCCAGGACTAAAGAGAGGTATTTTGGCGAAATTATAAAACACTTTATTTTGGCTTTAACTGCACCAATAACTAAAAGAGCCACCTTGTCAGAATGCTGCATTACTGCTGCACAAGGTGGCTCTTTTAGTTTCTAACGGCTGGAGGGGGTGACAGAGTCCCTTTAAAGCAAGCCTGACATGAGAATATTGCCAAAGTAAACCACAGGTATTGTCAGTTTCGAGTAGTTACACTGATTAAAATACTACCTGGGTTGAAGAAATCTGTCTTGTTGCTGTTGTTTCATCTGTGTTAGAAGTTTTCAGTTAATGAGCTGCTAGTGCTCCAGGGTGGGACTGTGGGCAGTTCTTTTTTCTCATGCTCTGACCTCATGATCATCATTGTGGCTTAAATGACAGGTCACTGAACAGTCAGTGATCTGCCTCCTATTTAAATACTGTCTTTGCGCAGTAAATATTGTTGTCTTTTTTCCTATGCTCCAACAAAATGGTGGCAGTGCATGCGCAGTAGCATCAGCAAGTGATGCTCTCAATCTGTGAAAGTGATGTGTACAGATTATGAGCATCACTTGTACATAGATGCTAGCTAGATGTGCAAGCGCTGCCACCATTTTGCTGCAGTAAAAAAAAATTGACTCCAGCAAAATGGCGATGACGCATGTGCAGTAGCATCTAGGGTTGAGCGAAACGGGTCGAACATTTTCAAAAGTCGCCGACTTTTGACAAAGTCAGGTTTCATGAAACCCGATCCGACCCCTGTGCGGGGTCGGCCATGCGGTACGCGACTTTCGCGCCAAAGTCGCGTTTCAATGACGCGAAAAGCGCCATTTCTCAGCCAATGAAGGTAAACGCAGAGTATGGGCAGCGTGATGACATAGGTCCTGGTCCCCACCATCTTAGAGAAGGGCATTGCAGTGATTGGCTTGCTGTCTGCGGCGTCACAGGGGCTATAAAGGGGCGTTCCCGCCGACCGCCATGTTACTGCTGCTGATCTGAGCTTAGGGAGAGGTTGCTGCCGCTTCGTCAGAAGCAGGGATAGCGTTAGGCAGGGTCCATTAACCACCAAACCGCTTGTGCTGTAGCGATTTCCACTGCCCAACACCACCTTCGGTGTGCAGGGACAGTGGAAGCTACATTTTTTTTTTTTCCCTCAGCGCTGTAGCTCATTGGGCTGCCCTAGAAGGCTCCCTGATAGCTGCATTGCTGTGTGTACGCCGCTGTGCAAACCAACTGCTTTTTTCAAAGCACAAATCCTCTTGTTCCTTCCTTTCTGCACAGCTATCTTGTTTGTTTGTCCACACTTTTTATTTAATTTGTGCATCAGTCCACTCCTTATTGCTGCCTGCCATACCTGGCTGAGATTACTGCAGGGAGATAGTAATTGAAGGACAGTTCCTTTTTTTTTTTTTTTTTGTGGGAGATTAAGATTGGCATTTCTGCTAGAGTGCCATCCCTGTCTGTGTCATCTCTCACTCAGTGGGCCATAGAAAGCCTATTTATTTTTTTGCTTGATTTGGGTTCTAAAATCTACCTGAAAAAATCACTACATCAATCAGTGGGAGAAAAATATTGGCCTCAGGGCTTGTGTGCCACTCCTTACTCCTGTGTGTGCCATCTCTCAGTGGGCCATAGAAAGCCTATTTATTTTTTTTGCTTGATTTGGGTTCCAAAATCTACCTGAAAAAATCAATAAATCAATCAGTGGGAGATTAATATTGGCCTTTGGGCTTGTGTGCCAGTCCTAAGCGTGCCATCTCTCTCTCTCAGATAGTGGGCCATAGAAAGCCTATTTATTATTTTTTTTATTGGGTTTATAAATTTTCCCTGGAAAAAAAAAAAAAAGTGGGAGATTAATATTGGCCTCTGGGCTTGTGTGCCAGTCCTGAGCGTGCCATTTCTCTCACAAATAGTGGGCCATAGAAAGCCTATTTATTTTTTTTGTTGATTTGGGTTCTAAATTCTACCTGAAAAAAATCAATAAATCAATCAGTGGGAGATAAATATTGGCCTCTGGGCTTGTGTGCCACTCCTGACTCCTGTGTGCGTCCTCTCTCACTCAGTGGGCCCTAGAAAGCCTATTTTTTGTTTTATTTGTTTTCTAAATTCTCCCTGAAATTATCATTTTATTTTATTTGGTTTCTAAATTATTCCTGAAAAAATCATTTTTTTTTTTTTTTCTAAAGTCTCCCTGAAAAAAACAACAAAAAACAAAACAGTGGGAGATTAATATTGCCCTTTCTGCTTGTGTGCCAGTCTTGACTCCTGGGTGTGCCATCTCTCTCTCTCCAATTGTGGGCCATAGCAAGCCTATTCATTTTTTTGCTTGATTTGGGTTCCAAAATCTACCTGAAAAAATCACTAAATCAATCAGTGGGAGATAAATATTGGCCTCTGGGCTTGTGTGCCACTCCTGACTCCTGTGTGCGTCCTCTCTCACTCAGTGGGCCCTACAAAGCCTATTTTTTGTTTTATTTGTTTTCTAAATTCTCCCTGAAACAATCATTTTATTTTATTTTGTTTCTAAATTCTTCCTGAAAAATTCTTTTTTTTTTTTTTTTTTCTAAAATCTCCCTGAAAAAAAAAAAAAAAATCAAATCAGTGGGAGATTAATATTGCCCTTTCTGCTTGTGTGCCAGTCTTGACTCCTGGGTGTGCCATCTCTCTCTCTCCAATTGTGGGCTATAGAAAGCCTATTTATTTTTTTGCTTGATTTGGGTTCCAAAATTTACCTGAAAAAATCAATAAATCAATCAGTGGGAGATTAATATTGGCCTTTGGGCTTGTGTGCCAGTCCTAAGCGTGCCATCTCTCTCTCTGAGATAGTGGGCCATAGAAAGCCTATTTATTATTTTTTTTATTGGGTTTATAAATTTTCCCTGGAAAAAAAAAAAAAAGTGGGAGATTAATATTGGCCTCTGGGCTTGTGTGCCAGTTCTGAGCGTGCCATCTCTCTCACAAATAGTGGGCCATAGAATGCCTATTTATTTTTTTGGTTGATTTGGGTTCTAAATTCTACCTGAAAAAATCAATAAATCAATCAGTGGGAGATAAATATTGGCTTCTGGGCTTGTGTGCCACTCCTGACTCCTGTGTGCGTCCTCTCTCACTCAGTGGGCCCTAGAAAGCCTATTTTTTGTTTTATTTGTTTTCTAAATTCTCCCAGAAAGAATCATTTTATTTTATTTGGTTTCTAAATTATTCCTGAAAAAATCATTTTTTTTTTTTTTTTTTTTCTTCTAAAGTCTCCCTGAAAAAAAAAAAAAAATCAAATCAGTGGGAGATTAATATTGCCCTTTCTGCTTGTGTGCCAGTCTTGACTCCTGGGTGTGCCATCTATCTCTCTCCAATTGTGGGCCATAGAAAGCCTATTAATTTTTTTGCTTGATTTGGGTTCCAAAATCTACCTGAAAAAATCACTAAATCAATCAGTGGGAGATAAATATTGGCCTCTGGGCTTGTGTGCCACTCCTGACTCCTGTGTGCGTCCTCTCTCACTCAGTGAGCCCTAGAAAGCCTATTTTTTGTTTTATTTGTTTTCTAAATTCTCCCTGAAAAAATCATTTTATTTTATTTGGTTTCTAAATTATTCCTGAAAAAAATCATTTTTTTTGTATTTTTTTTTTCTAAAGTCTCCCTGAAAAAAAAAAAAAAAAAAAAAACCAGTGGGAGATTAATATTGCCCTTTCTGCTTGTGTGCCAGTCTTGACTCCTGGGTGTGCCATCTCTCTCTCTCCAATTGTGGGCCATAGAAAGCCTATTAATTTTTTTGCTTGATTTGGGTTCCAAAATCTACCTGAAAAAATCACTTAATCAATCAGTGGGAGATAAGTATTGGCCTCTGGGCTTGTGTGCCACTCCTGACTCCTGTGTGCGTCCTCTCTCACTCAGTGGGCCCTAGAAAGCCTATTTTTTGTTTTATTTGTTTTCTAAATTCTCCCTGAAAAAATCATTTTATTTTATTTGGTTTCTAAATTATTCCTGAAAAAAATCATTTTTTTTGTATTTTTTTTTCTAAAGTCTCCCTGAAAAAAAAAAAAAAAAAAAAAAATCAGTGGGAGATTAATGTTGCCCTTTCTGCTTGTGTGCCAGTCTTGACTCCTGGGTGTGCCATCTCTCTCTCTCCAATTGTGGGCCATAGAAAGCCTATTAATTTTTTTGCTTGATTTGGGTTCCAAAATCTACCTGAAAAAATCACTTAATCAATTAGTGGGAGATAAGTATTGGCCTCTGGGCTTGTGTGCCACTCCTGACTCCTGTATGCGTCCTCTCTCACTCAGTGGGCCCTAGAAAGCCTATTTTTTTGTTTTATTTGTTTTCTAAATTCTCCCTGAAAAAATCATTTTATTTTATTTGGTTTCTAAATTATTCCTGAAAAAAATCATTTTTTTTGTATTTTTTTTTTCTAAAGTCTCCCTGGAAAAAAAAAAAAAAAACAAATCAGTGGAAGATTAATATTGCCCTTTCTGCTTGTGTGCCAGTCTTGACTCCTGGGTGTGCCATCTCTCTCTCTCCAATTGTGGGCCATAGAAAGCCTATTAATTTTTTTGATTGATTTGGGTTCCAAAATCTACCTGAAAAAATCACTAAATCAATCAGTGGGAGATAAATATTGGCCTCTGGGCTTGTGTGCCACTCCTGACTCCTGTGTGCGTCCTCTCTCACTCACTGGGCCCTAGAAAGGCTATTTTATGTTTTATTTGTTTTCTAAATTCTCCCTGAAAAAATCATTTCATTTTATTTGGTTTATAAATTCTTCCTTAAAAAATCATTTTTTTTTTTTTTCTAAAGTCTCCTTTTTTAAAAAAAAAACACAAATCAGTGGGAGATTAATATTTACATTTGCGCTTCAGTGACAGTCCTGCATGTGTGGCATCTCTCTCATTTGTTGCCACCAACAACAGAGTGTGTAACATTGTGCCTGATTTTCGTTGTGGTCTCACCCACCTGTAAAGGGGTAGCTAAATCATACTGAAGTTATAGCTCACCGTGTAAGTTGTGTGACAGCAACAAATACCGTTAGTTTGGTAACGTTTTTAAAACAATGAGGAAGTCTGGTGGAAGAGGTCGTGGCCGGGGGCGTTCATTGTCAGCTGGTAATGAGGGTAGTGGTAGTGGTGGAGCATCAGGTGGTCGTGGGAAAAAAAATATTGCACCTAAGTCTGGAGCTGTGGAGCCAGGTTCGTCGTCTGGCTACACAAGGCCTCGAACGCTCCCTTTTCTGGGAGTAGGAAAACCACTTTTAAAGCCGGAGCAGCAAGAGCAAGTTTTGGCTTATCTTGCTGACTCAGCCTCTATCTCTTTTGCCTCCTCTCGTGAAACTGGTAAAAGTAAAAGCAGCGCTTCGTTAGTGGATGTTCACGGTCAGGGACAAGTCGCTTCCTTGTCCTCTTCAGCAAAAACAACAACAGAGAAGAATGCAGCAGGCGACACAACGGGTTACTCCATGGAGCTCTTTACACATACCGTCCCTGGCTTAGAAAGTGAAGCAGTTAACAGTCCATGCCCATTACAAGTTGAATCTGACATGGAGTGCACTGATGCACAGCCACAGCCAGACTACTATGCTGGTCCTTTGACTCAGACCACAACATTGCCCTCGCAGGGTGCTGATCAAGAATCAGACCCTGATGAGACTATGTTGCCCCATCACGAACGCTATACCACCGACCGACAAGGTGACACAGACGAAGTTGCACATGAGCTACAAGAAGAGGTAATAGATGACCCAGTTCTTGACCCCGATTGGCAGCCATTGGGGGAACAGGGTGCAGGCGGCAGCAGTTCTGAAGCGGAGAAGGAGGGGCCGCAGCAGGCATCAACATCGCAACAGGTTCCATCTGCCGGGCCCGTATCTTGCCCAAAACGCGTGGCAAAGTCAAAACCTGTTGGAGGACAGCGTGGCCATCCGGTTAAAGCTCAGTCTGCAATGCCTGAAAAGGTATCCGATGCTAGAAAGAGTGCAGTCTGGCATTTTTTTAAACAACATCCAAGAGAAGATAGTATTCTGCTACAGATGGATCTGGATAAGTTGGAAACTTGGGCTGAAAGGTGGCAGATGAGGTTTAACAATGATAAATGTAAGGTTATACACATGGGAAGAGGGAATCAATATCACCATTACACACTGAACGGGAAACCACTGGGTAAATCTGACAGGGAGAAGGACTTGGGGATCCTAGTTAATGATAAACTTACCTGGAGCAGCCAGTGCCAGGCAGCAGCTGCCAAGGCAAACAGGATCATGGGGTGCATTAAAAGAGGTCTGGATACACATGATGAGAGCATTATACTGCCTCTGTACAAATCCCTAGTTAGACCGCACATGGAGTACTGTGTCCAGTTTTGGGCACCGGTGCTCAGGAAGGATATAATGGAACTAGAGAGAGTACAAAGGAGGGCAACAAAATTAATAAAGGGGATGGGAGAACTACAATACCCAGATAGATTAGCGAAATTAGGATTATTTAGTCTAGAAAAAAGACGACTGAGGGGTGATCTAATAACCATGTATAAGTATATAAGGGGACAATACAAATATCTCGCTGAGGATCTGTTTATACCAAGGAAGGTGACGGGCACAAGGGGGCATTCTTTGCGTCTGGAGGAGAGAAGGTTTTTCCACCAACATAGAAGAGGATTCTTTACTGTTAGGGCAGTGAGAATCTGGAATTGCTTGCCTGAGGAGGTGGTGATGGCGAACTCAGTCGAGGGGTTCAAGAGAGGCCTGGATGTCTTCCTGGAGCAGAACAATATTGTATCATACAATTATTAGGTTCTGTAGAAGGACGTAGATCTGGGTATTTATTATAATGGAATATAGGCTGAACTGGATGGACAAATGTCTTTTTTCGGCCTTACTAACTATGTTACTATATGATCAGCGCAAAGTCATCTGTCAAAAATGTTCAACTACCTTAAGCAGAGGGCAGAATCTGAAAAGTCTCAATACAAGTTGCATGCATAGACATTTAACCACCATGCATTTGCAAGCTTGGACTAACTACCAAACGTCCCTTAAGGTTGTAGCACCCTCGGCCAATGAAGCTAGTCATCAACGCAACATCCCTTCCAGCAGTGTAGGGCCACCATTTTCTGCACCACCTGCAGTATCTGTGCAGGTTTCTTTGCCAGGCCAAAGAAGTCAGGGTCAGGGAATCACCAGTTTCGTAGTAGGAAACACTGCATCTAGGGCACCGGCGGCAACAATACCATCTCCCACCGTCTCTCAGTCTGCCATGGCCAACGGCACTCCCGCTAGTTCCACGATCTCCAGCTCTCCAGTCCAGCTCACCCTACATGAGACTATGGTTAGAAAAAGGAAGTACTTAGCCTCGCATCCGCGTACACAGGGTTTGAACGCCCACATAGCTAGACTAATCTCATTAGACATGATGCCCTACCGGTTAGTTGAAAGCGAAGCTTTCAAAGCCCTGATGGACTACGCTGTACCATGCTACGAGCTACCCAGTCGACACTTTTTTTCCAGAAAAGCCATCCCAGCCCTCCACCAGCATGTTAAAGAGCGCATCGTCCATGCACTCAGGCAATCTGTGAGCACAAAGGTGCACCTGACAACAGATGCATGGACCAGTAGGCATGGCCAGGGACGTTACGTGTCCATCACGGCACACTGGGTAAATGTGGTGGATGCAGGGTCCACAGGGGACAGCAAGTTTGGGACAGTTCTGCCTAGCCCACGGTCTAGGAAACAGTTGGCTGTAGCCATTCGCACCCCCTCCTCCTCCTCCTCGTCCTCCTGCAGAAGCGAGACCTCGTCCACAGACCGCAGTCGCACAACCACTCCATCCGCAGCTGCCACTGTTGCACACCAGGTCTCCCATTATGGGGCAGCTACTGGCAAACGTCAGCAGGCTGTATTGGCTATGAAGTGTTTGGGCGACAACAGACACACCGCTGAAGTTCTGTCCGAGTTCTTGCAGAAAGAAACGCAGTCGTGGCTGGGCACTGTAGATCTTGAGGCAGGCAAGGTAGTGAGTGATAACGGAAGGAATTTCATGGCTGCCATCTCCATTTCCCAACTGAAACACATTCCTTGCCTGGCTCACACCTTAAACCTGGTGGTGCAGTGCTTCCTGAAATGTTATCCGGGGTTATCCGACCTGCTCCTCAAAGTGCGTGGACTTTGCTCACATATCCGCCGTTCGCCCGTACACTCCAGCCGTATGCAGACCTATCAGCGTTCTTTGAACCTTCCCCAGCATCGCCTAATCATAGACGTTCCAACAAGGTGGAACTCAACACTGCACATGCTTCACAGACTGTGTGAACAGAGGCGGGCTGTTATGTTTTTGTGGGAGGATACACATACACGGGCAGGCAGTAGGATGGCAGACATGGAGTTGTCAGGTGTGCAGTAGTCGAAGATTCAAGACATGTGTCAAGTCCTTCAGTGTTTTGAGGAATGCACACGGCTGGTTAGTGCAGACAACGCCATAATAAGCATGAGCATCCCCCTAATGCGTCTGCTGATGCAAAGTTTGACGCACATAAAGGATCAGGCGTCTGCAGCTGAGGAAGAGGAAAGCCTTGATGACAGTCAGCCATTGTCTGGCCAGGGCAGTGTACAGGACGAGGTAGCGGGCGAAGAGGAGGAGGAGGACGAGGAGGATGATGGGGATGATTATATTTTTAATGAGGAAGCTTTTCCGGGGCCAGTGGAAATTGTTGGCGCGGCAAGGCCGGGTTCTGGTTTTTGGAGGGACACAAGTGACGTGGATTTGCCTGAAACTGCCCCTCAACCAAGCACAACCACAGATTTGAGAACTGGAACTTTGGCCCACATGGCGGATTATGCCTTACGTATCCTCAAAAGGGACACACGCATAACAAAAATGATGAACGATGACGATTACTGGTTGGCCTGCCTCCTTGATCCTCGCTATAAAGGCAAATTGCAAAATATAATGCCACATGAGAACTTGGAACTAATATTAGCAACCAAACAATCAACTCTTGTTGACCGTTTGCTTCTGGCATTCCCTGCACATAGCGCCCGTGATCGTTCTAACACGAGCTGCAGGGGCCAGCAGACCAGAGGTGTTAGAAGGGCAGAAATCAGAAGTGTCGTTGGCCAGAGGGGTTTTCTGACCAGGTTGTGGAGTGATTTTGCTATGACCGCAGACAGGACAGGTACTGCAGCATCAATTCAAAGTGACAGGAGACAACATTTGTCCAGTATGGTTACAAACTATTTTTCATCCCTTATCGACGTTCTCCCTCAACCGTCATTCCCATTTGATTACTGGGCATCAAAATTAGACACCTGGCCAGAATTGGCAGAATATGCATTGCAGGAGCTTGCTTGCCCGGCAGCTAGTGTCCTATCAGAAAGAGTATTCAGTGCTGCAGGTTTAATACTAACAGAAAAAAGGACTCGTCTGGCTACCCAAAATGTAGATGATCTAACCTTCATTAAAATGAACCACAACTGGATTTCGAAATCTTTTGCCCCACCTTGCCCGGCTGACACCTAGCTTTCCTATGTAAAGGTCTTGCCTGTGGACTATTCTGAACGACTTTTCCAATCTCGTAATTTGCAGCACCTGATTGTCCAGCATCCGACATGTTAACACCTCCCTAAATGGCCAAAGTCCCCACACGGGGCCGTGGTATCGCCACTTGGCGCCAGCACCCGTGAGAGTACTGTTTGTCTGAAGAGGTGGGTGTGCCCGCTTTTGGTCGACGGCACTGCCACTAGGTCCCTCATAGTACAATAAAGTGTCTGGCGGTGGTGGTGCGCACCCAACGTCAGACACACCGTTGTAATATGAGGGGCCCTGGGCCTGTACCGCCGGCCACAAGACAGTCCCCCCCCCCAGGTCAAACAGTGCTCTACCACTTGCAAAATTTTCTCTCACAGCTCCACCAATGTTTAGTCTATGCGCTGACATCCTTCAATGCCTGGCACTGTCAATACCATTGTATTGACATTTTTCTTATGTTAGGCCTTCGAAGCCTGTCTGCGGTCACTCCTTCCACTAGGCCTCCACTGACCTGTCTACTGCTGCTCGGGTTCCCCTGGAACCAATTTTAAATTGCCTACAGCCAGCCCAATTTATTATGTTAGGGCTTCGAAGCCTGTCTGCGGTCCCTCCTTCCACTAGGCCTCCACTGACCTGTCTACTGCTGCCCGGGTTCCCCTGGAACCAATTTTAAATTGCCTACAGCCAGCCCAATTTATTATGTTAGGGCTTCGAAGCCTGTCTGCGGTCCCTCCTTCCACTAGGCCTCCACTGACCTGTCTACTGCTGCCTGGGTTCCCCTGGAACCAATTTTAAATTGCCTACAGCCAGCCCAATTTATTATGTTAGGGCTTCGAAGCCTGTCTGCGGTCCCTCCTTCCACTAGGCCTCCACTGAACTGTCTACTGCTGCCCGTGTTCCCCTGGAACCAATTTTAAATTGCCTACAGCCAGCCCAATTTATTATGTTAGGGCTTCGAAGCCTGTCTGCGGTCCCTCCTTCCACTAGGCCTCCACTGACCTGTCTACTGCTGCCCGGGTTCCCCTGGAACAAATTTTACATTGCCTACAGCCAGCCCAATTTATTATGTTAGGGCTTCGAAGCCTGTCTGCGGTCCCTCCTTCCACTAGGCCTCCACTGACCTGTCTACTGCCGCCCGTGTTCCCCTGGAACCAATTGTAAATTGCCTACAGCCAGGCCAATTTATTATGTTAGGGCTTCGAAGCCTGTCTGCGGTCCCTCCTTCCACTAGGCCTCCACTGACCTGTCTACTGCCGCCCGTGTTCCCCTGGAACCAATTGTAAATTGCCTACAGCCAGGCCAATTTATTATGTTAGGGCTTCGAAGCCTGTCTGCGGTCCCTCCTTCCACTAGGCCTCCACTGACCTGTCTACTGCTGCCCGTGTACCCCTTGAACCAACATCAGAAAATATAAAAATAAGTATTTTGCTTATAAAAAAGAAAATACTGGAGAGATATCAAATGCAGACATTTTAACATTAAAAACAAACACATACAACAAAAATCTGGTACAGTACTAAAAATGGCCACCTGCTACAATAACTTTCTCCTGCAAGTAGTTAACTGAAAGTTTTTTTCAATTTAAAACACAGATATGGCATCCACCGAGTGTTGTCCTGTCGCGTCTTCTTTATATTATTGCCAAGAAGATGCAAAACAATGAAAATAATAAAATCATTATTTACCAAAAAAATAGAGTAAGTCAAAACCACATTGCAAATAAACATTCATTACAAATAAAGAAGCAGGGCGCGTCCGAGGGTGAGTATATACCTAATAAGAATATAATCACCCTCGGACGCGCCCTGCTTCTTTCCGACAGCCTTCCTTCCTAAGAATCAGCTCTTCCGTGGTGTAGAGAGAGGGTGTGTTACACTCCAAGGTGTTCCCCAGGTTGCCTTTCCTGAGCTTCGATCTTCATGCTCTCGTTTAGTAGTTGTCGGAAAGTAGGCTGCATTAGGCCTACAAAACTGGTATGGGGTGGAGAGAGATGGTGTGTTCCACTCCAAGGTGTTCCCCAGGTTGCCTTGCCATTGCTTCAGTCTTCCGACTCTCGTTTAGTAGTTGTAGAAAACTACACTGCATTAGGCCTACAAAATGGCTATGGGGTGGAGAGAGATGGTGTGTTCCACTCCAAGGTGTTCTCCAGGTTGCCTTTCCTGAGCTTCAATCTTCATGCTCTCGTTTAGTAGTTGTCGGAAAGTAGGCTGCATTAGGCCTACAAAATGGGTATGGGGTGGAGAGAGATGGTGTGTTACACTCCAAGGTGTTCCCCAGGTTGCCTTGCCATTGCTTCGGTCTTCCGACTCTCGTTTAGTAGTTGTAGAAAACTACACTGCATTAGGCCTACAAAATGGGTATCGGGTGGAGAGAGATGGTGTGTTACACTCCAAGGTGTTCCCCAGGTTGCCCTGCCATTGCTTCGGTCTTCTGACTCTCGTTTAGTAGTTGTAGAAAACTACACAGCATTAGGCCTACAAAATGGGTATGGGGTGGAGAGAGATGGTGTGTTCCACTCCAAGGTGTTCCCCAGGTTGCCTTGCCATTGCTTCGGTCTTCCGACTCTCGTTTAGTAGTTGTAGAAAACTACACTGCATTAGGCCTACAAAATGGGTATGGGGTGGAGAGAGATGGTGTGTTCCACTCCAAGGTGTTCTCCAGGTTGCCTTTCCTGAGCTTCGATCTTCATGCTCTCATTTAGTAGTTGTCGGAAAGTAGGCTGCATTAGGCCTACAAAATGGGTATGGGGTGGAGAGAGATGGTGTGTTACACTCCAAGGTGTTCCCCAGGTTGCCTTGCCATTGCTTCGGTCTTCCGACTCTCGTTTAGTAGTTGTAGAAAACTACACTGCATTAGGCCTACAAAATGGGTATCGGGTGGAGAGAGATGGTGTGTTACACTCCAAGGTGTTTCTCAGGTTGCCTTGCCATTGCTTCGGTCTTCTGACTCTCGTTTAGTAGTTGTAGAAAACTACACTGCATTAGGCCTACAAAATGGGTATTGGGTGGAGAGAGATGGTGTGTTACACTCCAAGGTGTTCCCCAGGTTGCCTTGCCAATGCTTCGGTCTTCCGACTCTCGTTTAGTAGTTGTAGAAAACTACACAGCATTAGGCCTACAAAATGGGTATGGGGTGGAGAGAGATGGTGTGTTACACTCCAAGGTGTTCTCCAGGTTTCCTCGCCATTGCTTCGATCTTCCGACTCTCGTTTAGTAGTTGTAGAAAACTACACAGCATTAGGCCTACAAAATGGGTATCGGGTGGAGAGAGATGGTGTGTTACACTCCAAGGTGTTCCCCAGGTTGCCTTGCCATTGCTTCGGTCTTCCGACTCTCGTTTAGTAGTTGTAGAAAACTACACAGCATTAGGCCTACAAAATGGGTATGGGGTGGAGAGAGATGGTGTGTTCCACTCCAAGGTGTTCTCCAGGTTGCCTTTCCTGAGCTTCTATCTTCAGGCTCTCGTTAAATTGTGGTTAAATGGAACAACTGCATTTGGCGTACTAGTTGGTTTGGGGCCTACTAACAGTGTCTGCCGCTCCTTGCTGTTCTCCTGGTTTCCTGTCCTGAAATTCCGTTTTCAGGCGCTCGTTAAGTAGTTGTTAATGTTAGACTGCATTTGGCCTACTAGTTGGGTTGGGGCCTACTATCGGTGTCTGCCACTCCTTGCTGTTCTCCTCCACTGAACAAAGCTGTGCCGCCTGTTTACTACGGTTGCCAATTTTGAACTGCATTTCGACTACTTACTGATTTGGGCCTACTCTCTGTGTCAGCCTCTCATTCCAGTTGTCCTCCACTGCAATGCCCCCTGGTTATTCCTGTGTTACCAATTTTGAACTGAATTTAGCCCACTTTATTATTTGGGCCTATATCTGTGTTTCCTCCTCATCCTGCCCATTGCCCAGCCAGTGATAGATGAGTCTGCTGGTACATTGACCCATAACGCAACATTCCCCGTGCACGCTACACAACAACATTGTGACCCTGCTGAAAGTCAGGTTGCTCTTCCCGCATACCATACCACCTTACACGGGGACAAAGAGGAAGGTGCAGATGAAAGTGCAGGTTCCTTCATCAGGTGGGGGGAGGAATACTAGTTGGCGACGTCACTGGCACAGGGCCTCTCATAGTACGCAAAAGTGTTGCTGCCGGTGGGAGGCGCCCCCGCCGTGCAAACACACCGCTGTACTTTGAGGGGCCCTGTGCCAGTGCCAATGCCAACGAGTGGGCCCCCCCTGCTTGCTCAGGATCACAGCACTTGCAAAGTTGAAATACTTACCTCTCCCTGCTCCACTGCCGTGACGTGGTCCAGATTTCCTGGGCCCACTAATTACTTGAACCAGCCCTACCCACCACAACTTTAGCCAAATGACCCCCAATTTCAAATGCCTTCCAATTATTATAAGGTAAATTACGCTTGACAAGCTTCATTAAGAAGAATGGATGGTTTTGACATTAAAATGGGCACTCTAGGTGTTTTCCTGGCCCCCACTCACTGCCGACTATGCTGCCCCATTGACTTGCATTGGGTTTCGTGTTTCGGTCGATCCCGACTTTACGTCATAATCGGCCGATTTCACTCGACCCGACTTTTGAGATAGTCGGGTTTCGCGAAACCCGGCTCGACTCTAAAAAGGTCAAGGTCGCTCAACTCTAGTAGCATCTATTGGAAAGCGATAGATGCTACTGTGCATGCGCCTCCGGTATTTTGCTGGAGTTCCTTTTTTTTTTTTAACCCCTTAGTGACGGAGCCAAATTTTTGAAATCTGACCATTGTCACTTTATGTGGTAATAACTCTGCAACGCTTCAACAAATCCCAGTGATTTTGAGATTGTTTTTTCGTGACACATTATACTTTATGATACTGGTAAATGTAGGTCAATATGTTTTGTGTTTATTTATAAAAAATATAAAATATTTGAGAAAAATGTTAAAAAAATTAGCAATTTTCAAACTTTGAATGATTATCCCTTTAATCCAGATAGTCATAACACAGCAAAACATTAAAAAATAACATTTCCCTCATGTCTGCTTTACATCAGCACCATTTGTGAAATGTTATTTTATTTTGTTAGCATTTTGGGAGGATTAAAAATGTAGCAGCAATTTTTCATTTTTTCAAGGAAATTTACAAAATTTATTTTTTTAGGGACTATCCATGTTTGAAGTGACTTTAGGGGTTTCATATATTGGGAAACCCCCAAACGTGATACCATTTTAAAAACATCACTTCCTGTCATATTGAAAACTGCAGTCAGGTACTTTATTAACTCTTCAGGTGCTTTACAGGAATTAATGCAAAGTGGCATGATAGGAATGAAAATGTGCATTTTTCCCACCTAAATGCCTCTAACTTCTGAACAGATTACTACAGCCATCAGACTAAGGCCACGATTTGGTCATGAATTGCCATGGCAAACATCAGGACCACAAAATCAAGATCTGAGGGCACCAATCTGGTTAAATAGGAAGCCCCCACACTCTGTTAACCATTTATAATGATGTAGTCACTATTGACAGCAGCATCTAAGGGGTTAAACAGAGTTGGACGGTGCAAACACTGATCGTGGCTGATGCAGCAAGTTGTCAGTTATAGTGGACAGTCGACAGCTGCTGGATTGTCACCTGTATGGGGAGGCTATTCTCTTACATCTCAGGTCAGTTAAAAGACGTATTGGCTGTCATTAAGGGGTTAAAGATGAGAATATTAACTGTGCAAGCGCAATATTTAAAGTAGAAGGCATATCATTGAAGGTTCAGTGACCTGTCATTTAGGCCACAATGATCACGATCATTGCCCCAAAGCACGAGCATCTCATTAACTGAAAACTTCTAACACAGATTAAACAACAACAACTACAAAACATGTTTCTTCAACCCAGGTATCAATTTAATAAGTATTATAGCATCAACCTAACAATGCTTGTAGTTTGCTTAGCAAAATCCTGATAACAGGTTCACTTTATATCTGATCCTGTTAGATGTCTCATTATCTTCCCTACATCTCCGGTCTGCAAGTCAGTAGCCAGCTTCTAAACTCAGTCTGGCTACTTCTCATGCTATTCTACAGTATTTTCTGTTCTGCTGTGTCAAATGGCCTGTTTGCAAGCTCTGACTGCAGTATACCAGATTGCATATGCACTGCTAATCCTGTGTCAGCCACATGCCTACTGCATCTAGTGCATCCAGCTTCAGGTCCTGCATACCCTGCTGTCATTGTAGATCTAAATGCCGTCCAGGAATTCCAGCAACCCTGCTTCATTACATCCTGCTGCTCACAGTGTCCTGTAGAGAGTTCACCTCACCAGGTAAGCCCATGACAGATTGTATCTCAGTTTTGCTATTTGCCTAGCATAGTTGCCCACTAATGTGTTGTACTGAGAACCCACATAAATAGCGTGATTTAGCAAAGCAAAAGTTCATTTTGCCCTTGTTACATCTGCATAAGCTGCATTGAGTTCCTCTAAAGCATATATACATCCTGGAAATTAGACTCAATATTCAACATTTAAAAAGCCCTCCCATTAACTTTTGTTCCTTAAACCTGTGTTTATGTGCATTTAGTGGGTGTGTTAACCCCTTCCCGACCTTTGACGCATACGCTGCGTCATGAAAGTCGGTGCCATTCCGACCCATGACGCAGCATATGCGTCATGGAAAGATCGCGTCCCTGCAGATCGGGTGAAAGGGTTAACTCCCATTTCACCCGATCTGCAGGGACAGGGGGAGTGGTAGTTTAGCCCAGGGGGGGTGGCTTCACCCCCTCGTGGCTACGATCGCTCTGATTGGCTGTTGAAAGTGAAACTGCCAATCAGAGCGATTTGTAATATTTCACCTAAAAAAATGGTGAAATATTACAATCCAGCCATGGCCGATGCTGCAATATCATCGGCCATGGCTGGACACACTAATGTGCACCCACCCCACCCCTCCGATCGCCCCCCCAGCCCCCCGATCTGTGGTCCGCTCCCCTCGGTCCTGTGCTCCGCTCCCCCATCCTCCTGCCTGCTCCCCCCGTGCTCCAATCACACCCCCCGTGCTCCAATCAAACCCCCCCGCACTCCTATCCCCCCTGCACAGCGATCCCCCCCTGCACAGCGATCCCCCCCCCGTGCTCCGATCCACCCGCCCGCACAGCGATCCCCCACTCCGTGCTCCAATCCACCCCCCCCGTGTTCCGATCCACTCCCCCGTGCTCCGACGCCCCCCCCCCCCCGTGCCCTGATCTCCCCCCCCTTATACTTACCTGGCCTCCCGGGGACCGTCCATCTTCTTTCCTGGGCGCCGCCATCTTCCAAAATGGCGGGCGCATGTGCAGTGCACCCGCCGAATCTGCCGGCCGGCAGATTCGTTCCAGAGTGAATTTTGATCACTGAGATAGGTTATATCTCACTGATCAAAATAAAAAAAAGTAAATGACCCCCCCCCCCCTTTGTCACCCCCATAGGTAGGGACAATAAAAAAAATTTTTTTTTTTTTTTTCCACTAAGGTTGGGGTAAGAACTAGGGTTAGGGCTAGGGGTAGGGTTAGGGGTAGGGTTAGGGTTAGGGTTAGGGGTAGGGGTAGGGTTAGGGATAGGGTTAGGGGTAGGGTTAGGAATGTGCACACGTATTCTGGTCCTCTGCGGATTTTTCGGCTGCGGATTTGATAAATCCGCAGTGCTAAACCGCTGCGGATTTATGGCGGATTTACCGCGTTTTTTCTGCGCATTTCAATGCGGTTTTACAACAGCGATTTTCTATTTGAGCAGTTGTAAAACCGTTTCCGTGCAGTTTTTCTGCAGCATGTGTACAGCGATTTTTGTTTCCCATAGGTTTGCATTGAACTGTAAACTCATGGGAAACTGCTGCGGATCCGCAGCGTTTTCCGCAGCGTGTGCACATACCTTTAGAATTAGGCTATGTGCACACGGTGCGGATTGGCCGCTGCGGACCCGCAGCGGATTGGCCGCTGCGGATTCGCAGCAGTGTTCCATCAGGTTTACAGTACCATGTAAACATATGGAAAGCCAAATCCGCTGTGCCCATGGTGCGGAAAATACCGCGAGGGAACGCTGCGTTGTATTTTCCGCAGCATGTCAATTCTTTGTGCGGATTCCGCAGCGTTTTACACCTGTTCCTCAATAGGAATCCGCAGGTGAAATCCGGACAAAAAACACTGGAAATCCGCGGTAAATCCGCAGGTAAAACGCAGTGCCTTTTACCCGTGGATTTTTCAAAAATGGTGCTCAAAAATCTCACACGAATCCGCAACGTGGGCACATAGCCTTAGGGTTAGGGTTGGAATTAGGGTTGTGGTTAGGGTTAGGGGTGTGTTGGGGTTACGGGTGTGTTGGGGTTAGGGTTGTGATTAGGGTTATGGCTACAGTTGGGATTAGGGTTAGGGGTGTGTTGGGGTTAGTGTTGGAGTTAGAATTGAGGGGTTTCCACTGTTTAGGCACATCATGGGGTCTCCAAACGCAACATGGCGCCACCATTGATTCCAGCCAATCTTGTATTCAAAAAGTCAAATGGTGCTCCCTCACTTCCGAGCCCCGACGTGTGCCCAAACAGTGGTTTACCCCCACATATGGGGTACCAGCATACTCAGGACAAACTGCGCAACAATTACTGGGGTCCAATTTCTCCTGTTACCCTTGAGAAAATAAAAAATTGCTTGCTAAAACATCATTTTTGAGGAAAGAAAAATGATTTTTTATTTTCACGGCTCTGCGTTGTAAACGTCTGTGAAGCACTTGGGGGTTCAAAGTGCTCACCACATACACATATCTAGATAAGTTCCTTTGGGGGTCTAGTTTCCAAAATGGGTCACTTGTGTGGGGTTTCTACTGTTTAGGCACAATAGGGGCTCTGCAAACGCAACGTGACGCCCGCAGACCATTCCATCAAAGTCTGCATTTCAAAAGTCACTACTTCCCTTCTGAGCCCCGACGTGTGCCCAAACAGTGGTTTACCCCCACACATGGGGTATCAGCGTACTCAGGAGAAACTGGACAACAACTTTTGGGGTCCAATTTCTCCTTTAACCCTTGGTAAAATAAAAAATTCTGGGCTAAAAAATTATTTTTGAGGAAAGAAAACGTATTTATTATTTTCACGGCTCTGTGTTATAAACTTCTGTAAAGCACTTGGGGGTTAAAAGTGCTCACCACATATCTAGATAAGTTCCTTTGGGGGTCTAGTTTCCAAAATGGGGTCACTTGTGTGGGGTTTCTACTGTTTAGGCACACCAGGGGCTCTGCAAACGCAACGTGACGCCCGCAGACCATTCCATCAAAGTCTGCATTTCAAAAGTCACTACTTCCCTTCTGAGCCCCGACGTGTGCCCAAACAGTGGTTTACCCCCACACATGGGGTATCAGCGTACTCAGCAGAAACTGGACAACAACACTTGTGGTCAAATTTCTCCTGTAACCCTTGGGAAAATAAAAAATTCTGGGCTAAAAAATTATTTTTGGGGAAAGAAAATGTATTTATTATTTTCACTGCTCTGTGTTATGAACTTCTGTGAAGCATTTGGGGGTTCAAAGTGCTCACCTCACATCTAGATAAGTTCCTTTGGGGGTCTAGTTTCCAAAATAGGGTCACTTGTGGTGGGTTTCTACTGTTTAGCCACATCAGGGGCTCTGCAAACGCAACGTGACGCCCGCAGAGCATTCCATCAAAGTCTGCATTTCAAAACGTCACTACTTCACTTCCGAGCCCCAGCATGTGCCTAAACAGTGGTTTACCCCCACATATTGGGTATCAGCGTACTCAGGAGAAACTGGACAACAACTTTTGTGGTCAAATTTCTCCTGTTACTGTTGGGAAATAAAAAATTGCGGGCTAAAAATCATTTTTGAGAAAAGAATTTTTTTTTTTTATTTTCATGGCTCTGCGTTATAAACTTCTGTGAAGCACTTGAGGGTTCAAAGTGCTCACCACACATCTAGATTAGTTCCTTTGGGGGTCTAGTTTCCAAAATGGGGTCATTTGTGGGGGATCTCTAATGTTTAGGCACACAGGGGCTCTCCAAACGCGACATGGTGTCCGCTAATGATTGGAGCTAATTTTCCATTTAAAAAGCCAAATGGCGTGCCTTCCCTTCTGAGCCCTGCCGTGCGCCCAAACAGTGGTTTACCCCCACATATGGGGTATCTGCGTACTCAGGACAATCTGGACAACAACATTTGTGGTCCAATTTCTCCTATTACCATTGGCAAAATAGGAAATTCCAGGCTAAAAAATCATTTTTGAGAAAAGAAAAATTATTTTTTATTTTCATGGCCCTGCATTATAAACTTCTGTGAAGCACCTGGGGGTTTAAAGTGCTCAGTATGCATCTAGATAAGTTCCTTGGGGGGTCTAGTTTCCAAAATGGGGTCACTTGTGGGGGAGCTCCATTGCATAGGCACACAGGGGCTCTCCAAATGCGACATGGTGTCCGCTAACAAATGGAGCTAATTTTCCATTCAAAAAGTCAAAAGGCGCGCCTTCCCTTCTGAGCCCTGCCGTGTGCCCAAACAGTGGTTTACCCCCACATATGAGGTATCGGCGTACTCGGGAGAAATTGCTCAACAAATTTTAGGATCCATTTTATCCTATTGCCCATGTAAAAATGAAAAAATTGAGGCGAAAAGAAATTTTTTGTGAAAAAAAAGTACTTTTTCATTTTTACGGATCAATTTGTGAAGCACCTGAGGGTTTAAAGTGCTCATTAGGCATCTAGATAAGTTCCTTGGGGGGTCCAGTTTCCAAAATGGGGTCACTTGTTGGGGAGCTCCAATGTTTAAGTACACAGGGTCTCTCCAAACGCGACATGGTGTCCGCTAACGATGGAGATAATTTTTCATTCAAAAAGTCAAATGGCGCTCCTTCCCTTCCGAGCCTTACCATGTGCCCAAACAGTGGTTTACCCCCACATGTGAGGTATCGGAGGTGTGCTCAGGAGAAATTGCCAAACAAATTTTAGGATCCATTTTATCCTGTTGTCCATGTGAAAATGAAAAAATTGAGGCTAAAAGAATTTTTTTGTGAAAAAATAGTACTTTTTCATTTTTACGGATCAATTTGTGAAGCAGCTGGGGGTTTAAAGGGCTCACTATGCATCTAGATAAGTTCCTTGGGGCGTCTAGTTTCCAAAATGGGGTCACTTGTGGGGGAGCTGCAATTTTTAGGCACACGGGGGCTCTCCAAACTTGACATGGTGTCCGCTAAAGAGTGCAGCCAATTTTTCATTCAAAAAGTCAAATGGTGCTCCTTCCCTTCCAAGCCCTGCCGTGCGCCCAAACAGTGGTTTACCCCCACATATGAGGTATCAGCGTACTCAGGACAAATTGGACAACAACTTTCGTGGTTCAGTTTCTCCTTTTACCATTGGGAAAATACAAAAATTGTTGCTGAAAAATCATTTTTGTGACTAAAAAGTTAAATGTTCATTTTTTCCTTCCATGTTGCTTCTGCTGCTGTGAAGCACCTGAAGGGTTAATAAACTTCTTGAATGTGGTTTTGAGTACCTTGAGGGGTGCAGTTTTTAGAATGGTGTCACTTTTGGGTATTTTCAGCCATATAGACCCCTCAAACTGACTTCAAATGTGAGGTGGTCCCTAAACAAAATGGTTTTGTAAATTTCGTTGTAAAAATGAGAAATCGCTGGTCAAATTTTAACCCTTATAACTTCCTAGCAAAAAAAAATTTTGTTTCCAAAATTGTGCTGATGTAAAGTAGACGTGTGGGAAATGTTATTTATTAACTATTTTGTGTCACATACCTCTCTGGTTTAACAATAAATAATAAAAATTAAAAATGTGAAAATTGCGAAATTTTCAAAATTTTCGCCAAATTTCCGTTTTTATCACAAATAAACACAGAATTTATTGACCTAAATTTACCACTAACATGAAGCCCAATATGTCACGAAAAAACAATCTCAGAACCGCTAGGATCCATTGAAGCGTTCCTGAGTTATTACCTCATAAAGGGACACTGGTCAGAATTGCAAAAAACGGCAAGGTCTTTAAGGTCAAAATAGGCTGGGTCATGAAGGGGTTAATATACTTACCTACTGCAATTTTCTCCGATATCCAGTGCCGTTCTGGTCCTCTTCTGAATTTCTTCACCGTTTTCAGACTCTCAGGATCATATTGCACTCTGTGTAACCCAGAAATGGCTTTCACATTGTAAGTGTATGGCATGTCAGAACAAGTCTCCTAGGTCTACATTGTAAAAGAGACTTCTGACTCATGCATAAAGTGAGCTTGCACCTTACTCAGAATCCAGCAGTTTGACCTGTTCTCCAAACGCTGCCCCCTCTCAACACAGCAGCCGGCTTTCGGTCCCGCAGTTGTGGTCACATAAAAGAATGTTTAATATTGTACATGGCAAAGCTAAGATCTTGAACTCCACATCTCCAATCTGTTGGCCACAGAAATGCTGCCTTTCCGCCTGGTGGATACAGACGGTTTCCAAAAGTTGATGGCCATCACAGTCCCTGGCACTAGTTCCCAGTCGACATTACTTCTCAAAGAAAGTTGTGCCTGCACTACACTAGCATGTCATTGACAACATCACCCATTCCCTGAAAAAAATCTATGTTTGCCCGGATGCATTTCACCACTGACACCTGGATGAGAAAACATGGTTTGAGGTATTACGTCTAGCTGATTGGGCACTGAGAGACTCTGGTGTCTGTGGGGGCAGGCGATCAAGGGGCTGCTCTACAAGTCTTTGAATCCCCAAGGCTTGCAGGACAAACCTCTGTATCTAACAGTTTCCCCACTGCTTCAGCCTCCTCCACCTCCTCTAGGGCCTCCACCTGTGCCCTAAATCTCTCCCTTATTCAGACATGCATTCCAACAGTGCAGATAGAATCTCCCCCATGGCTCATCGCAATTAGGCAATGTTTAAAATAATATGCCTTGGAGATCGCAGTCACACAGCTCAAGAGATGTGAACAGGCATACAGGCCAAGTTAGAGTAATTTCTATCTCCACTAACCCTGGAGCCAGGGAAGGCCATGTGCGTGGCAGTCCCATGCCATGGCAACCTAATACATGTGACTTCCATGGCTTACATACTCAAACTGGTTGTAGAGCAATTTCTCTGCCACTATCCTGGCCTGTATACGCAGCTGCCGAAAGCATGTTCGTTGTGTGCTCACTTCAGCCGATTGCACCCAGCACATATTCAACTTGCATCACTACAGAGGTCTTTCTGCCAACCAGTTAACCTTTTGATTAGCGATGTTCCAACACAGTGGAATTCAGCTCTGCATATGTTGCAGTGGCTGTGGTATCAGCAAAAAGCCCTAATGCAGTATGTGCTTTGGTAAAGACTAGGCCAATGCTGTCCGGACGTGGTTCAAATCACGCATGTCATCATCAGCATCACTATTCCAGTCATCTACATGTTGTAGCACATGTTTAATAGTTTGCTTGAGGAGGTGAAGGTTCCAGAGGAAATGTTAGAAGCAGTGGAGGATGCAGAAAGGATAATAATATCTCAAATTTCCAGACTGTAGTAGCACAGGCGGTGCCATGGGAGGGTCGCTTACAGCGATCAAGGGTGGTTCATGGTACCAGACAAACTGTTAGTGAAGAAAAAGGAGCCAAGGGACAAATTAAGCAGGATGAGGTTATGGACGCGTAACAGTCGGAGATAAAGAGGATAATGATCCGCTCTCTGTTTTCTGTGGTTGTCGGAGGGGTCGGAGGAAGCAACCTTCAGTGTTACCCCGCCACCAACACAGCATGACCTTGGACCTCATGGAAGCACCCAGCACATGACCGCCTTCTTGCTGCACTATCTTCAATGCGATACCCATGTTCTTAGGGTTAGAAATAGTGCTGACTACTGGGTTGCCACTCTGTTAGATTCACTGTACAAGAGTAAATTTAGCCCGATGCTTCCTCCCCTGAAAAGAAATGTGCACATGCTGCTGTATTGAAATATGCTTGTAGACAATCTTACTTGTGGTTTTCCCCAAGGAAGCAGTGACGCACACAGTGTGCATCCCAATTGCAGACGTCCAACCGCAGGAATGTCAAGGTGTCATAGCCAAAACATTAGCAACAGCAGTGTAAGTGGCATAAGTAATTTATGTGAGTAGTTTAGCACATTTTTTAGACCAGCCTGTGCACCAGCAGAATAGAGTCCAAGTCTGCCACTTTGTGAATGACTGGAGAGGATGGTGCAGGTGTATCTGAAGTTCAATATCAATGCCATCTGGTTTGAACCCTTTTACATTTTGGTCTTCAAAAGTGGAAGAGTGGCCTGAGCTCACCTGTCGCACCTTAGAGGTTTTGTCATGCCTGGCAGCCAGCATTTTCTGACAAAATGTATTCAGCGCTGCTGGTGGTGTCCTGAAGGATAAGTGCATCTGGCTGTCTCCTCAAAGTTTAGACTGTCTAGCTTTCATTAAAATTATTAATTCATGGATCTCTGATGACTTTTTCACCATAGTCCCATATTGGGAAGTCTAGGTGATGGTGCAGTTTTTAGTGTCATGTTACATATTGATTTTTCGTTATTGCAGTCTGTGCCATCTTTGTGGTTTCTTCTGTAACTGCTGTTGCTTCTGCAGCAGATGTTACAAACAATTTTTGTAAAATGTGGGAACTTCAAGTTTGGCTTGTTATTATAATGTTTTTACTCCGTGGAAATGAATGACACTTTAGTGCTGTGTGACAATTATTTTTTGAAATGTGGAGACTCCAAGTTGGGTCTCCATGTGATGGGTTGCCTGTGGTGGAAGGTGTGTCAGAGGCCTTTTATAATGTTTCTACTCTGTAGAAATTGATACCACTTTAGTGCTGTGTAACAATTATTTTTTTGAAATGTGGAGACTCCAAGTTCGGTCTCAATCTGGTGGGTTGCATTTGTTATAGGACTCCCAGACAGGCAGGCCTGCACTTACTTTCAGTCAACTACCTGTGGTACTTTCCTAACATGTTTCTACCAATATTACTGTATAAAACTGATGTTTGTGCCATCTGAGTGTGGATGGAATAAAAAAAACTAATTGGAGGTGTTGCATGAGGTGTGAGGTCTCCCAGCTATGAAGGCTTACACTGCTCCCTTAACCACCAGATCCTCATCAAAACTTCAATTCCAAGCTGTTAATGCTTGGCCAGATCTAGATACCTCATGCATGGCCCTTGGCTGACTGCTTATATGCCACTATAACAAGTTCTACTGTGGGTCAATCTATAAGTCAACTGCCCGTGTTACTATTCTTACATTTTTCTATCAATAGTGGTCTACAAAACTGATGTTTGTGCCATCTGAGTGTGGCTGGAATAAAAGAAAAAATTGGAGGTGTTACATGAGGTATGAGGTTTCCCAGCAAAAAAGGCTTACATGGCTCTTTTAACCAGGTCCTTATTAAAACTTATGGAATCCGCTAACGAGCCCAGCAAATTTTATGTCCAAAAATGTAAAATGACGCTCCTTCCCTTCCGGGCCATGCCGTGGACCCAAACATTGTTTTCCCCCAAATATTGTGTATTGGTGTACTCAAGAGAAATTGCAAAACAAATGGTACAAATTTCTCCTGTTACTCTTGTAAAAATAAAAACAAATTGAGGCTAAAATAATGTTTTTGTGGGAAAAATGTGATTTTTTACTTTCACAGCTCAAAGTCATAAACTTCTGTGAAGCACCTGGAGATTCAAAATGCTCACCACACATCTAGATACATTCCTTGAGAGGTCTAGTTTCCAAAAAGGTGTCACTTGTGGGGTGGTTTCCATTGTTTATGCACATCAAAGGCTATCTAAACGCAACATGACATACGCCAATTTTGTGTTAAAAAATTCAAACTGTGCTCCTTCCCTTCCAAGCCCTGCCAAGCGCTTAAGCAGTAGTTTTTCCACACATATGGGATATTAACGTGCTCAGGAGACAGTTCACAAAGGAAACTGGGGTCCATTTGCTCCTGTTACTCTTGTGAAAATAAAAATATGTGGGTCTAAATTAAAATTTTTTGGGGAAAAATTAAGTTCTTCTACATTGCAAAAACTCCTGTGAAACAACTGATGGGTTAATAAACTTTTTGAATGTGGTTTTGAACTCCTTGAGGGGTGCAGTTTTTAAAATGATTTCAATTTTCGGTATTTGCTGTCCCTAAAAGTCACTTCAAATTTGATGAGGTCCCAAAAATTTTATTTTGTTGGAATAATGAGAAATCGCTGGTCAACTTTTAACTTCCTAACTAAAAAAAATTAGTTTCAAAAATTGTGCTGATGCAAAGTAAACATTTGGGAAATGTTATTAACTATTTTGTGTGGCCTAACTCTCTTTTTTAAGGGCATACAAATTTAAATAAATGCAAGTCATTTCAAGTGCATTTTACCAAGAGCATGAAGTACAATAAGTTCTCAGAATCAGTGGAAGCGTTCAAGAGTTATTACCACATAATGGACACTGATCAGAATTGTAAAAATTGGTCTGGTCATGAACTTGAAAACAGGCTTGGGGTGTGAAGGGGTTAATGGATGGTTAATATTGCATTGAATTGATATCTCGACAAATTGTATAATAATACTTTTAAAGGAAAGTTAAGGGTGGACACATCTGTGCTGTCAAAGTGGTGGCAGAAAAAGAGTATTCAAAGAACAAGGAGCCACACAAAAATAAAAACTTTAGTGAAACATTTTACCATGAATTGCTCTGAAAATCCTTAGTTTTATTGATTGCATGAAACTCAACAAAGAATATGATAATTTTGAGATAAATTCCTGTCTTAAAAATTTTTTCTTCTCACCACTAATTTCTGAAGTTATATTTGCCTCCCATCCTTATGGTTCTCCTCTGAAGAATACTTTGGCACACTATAAATGAATAGTACAAACTTTTTGACTACGATTTGAGACCTTCCATTCTTTTGTTAAGCATCACTCTGAGATTTGAATTTGATTGATATGACTGTGAAGTCACATCACGTTTGAATGGAAAACGAAGAACATTGCCAATTTAGGAAAACTAATAATTTGGCTAAGTACATGTAGGTAATGGCAGGAGAACTGTAATTTTGTAGACGCTCATGAAAAGAGTCTTTGTTATGCTCAATGGTGACAATTGAGACAGTCCATTAATATTTCAAAATGTGTGTTATCGTGTCTCAATGCAGAAGTAATGAGTTTCCCTTATTATTCCTTTTTTCTGCTTTTCGAGCTGTGGTTGTATAGCTAAAACAATTGCAAACAAAAGTTCAAAATCAGTCCACACCCATAAAGCTAAATCATTGCAGGGAATAAAATATAATCCATTTAAACTTTAAATTTAACATCTTTAGTACATTTTTGGGAAATTTGTGAATTGACCAGTACTTTAACCCCCCCAAAACGTGTTTTAATCCTGCTGTTTTTCCTGCTTTTTATATGATATTTCTTCGCCACTCTTTTTACACCTTCTGCTCCTTTAACCCCTTAATGACATGTGCTATACATGTAAGGCGTTGCGAGAAGTGCGTTCCCACAAACCTGTCACGCATGTACGGTGCTGCAAGTTCCGGGCACCATGTTAAATCGCACAGTGACCAAATGCAGTCTCTGACAACAGACTATTTCTGCACATTGCCACTGGGGGATGTACCGTCCAACCGAATCGGCGATTGCTGTGATTGGCCCATCAATTCTGACCATCCAATCACAGCGCGTTAGCAATAAAGCTTTAAAAAAAAAATGAAGGTGGCATGGCATGAGTTTTGCTGACTGAGATAGCACCAAACATAACAGTGAAAAGGAATGGGGTGATCACACCGTCACCTCTGATTATTAATCCTTTTGGCACCAATTGATTAATAAATAGTTACTGACTAGTGATGAGTGAATATACTCGTTACTCGAGATTTCCCGAGCACGCTCGGGTGTCCTCCGAGTATTTGTGAGTGCTCGGAGAGTTAGTTTTCCTCACCTCAGCTGAATGATTTACATCTGCTAGCCAGCTTGATCACATGTGGGGATTCCCTAGCAACAAGGCAACCCCCACATGTACTTATGCTGGCTAAGAGATGTAAATCATTCAGCTGCAGCGATAAAAACTAAATCTCCGAGCACTAAAAAATACTCGGAGGACCCCCGAGCATGCTCGAGAAATCTCGAGTAACGAGTATATTCGCTCATCAGTGATCATTATTACTGACCCATCAATGCCAAAAGGATTTATTTAAATTAACGATCACCACTCTGCACGCCTTCTTTTTTTCAGATTTTGCATGCAGAACGCTTGCAGACCCCCAATACTTGTGAGAGAGAAATCATTGGTAGCCAATGACTGTGATTCTCCTGCAATTCTCCTCCATTGATCATCTGAATTGCTGTGCAGTCTGTTCTGCTGTGTGACTGATCACAGCAGCAGCTCCCAATCCCCATTTCCATTCCCCTTATTCCTCCCTTCACCCACTCAGAAATAGAATTTTTGGTGCACTTTTATTTGGCGCTTTTTACATGTGCACATCCCAAATCCACCCCCAATTGCCTTGTGTGCTCAGCATTCATGCTCAAATGTTGGATTTCTTTATTTTTCGAGAATTACATATATCTTCAGTGCTCTGATCAGTATTGATGATTAGAGTCTGTGACTCTGTGAGTCTCTTTCTTTTTTCTGTAGCGTAACAGACGTCGCAGTATTTAGTGACGTCAGAATTTTTTGTAGAAAAAAAATAATAGTAGTTAGTACATAGAAGCTTTGTAGGTAGAGCATTAGGAGAGTAGATGTCACAGTGTTAATTATGTCTGTGTTTCTTTTGCAGAAGAAAAAAAGTAGCACCAAGTAGCTTTATAGGTAGGGCATTAGTGTAGAGAATATCACTGTAATTTTTTTATACAAACATTTTTTTTACTTCTACTGATTTATCTTTTCATTTTTTTCTTCTAAGGGTTCTTCTAAATTTTTCATTTTTACTTTTTTTCTCTACTTCATTTTTCTCTACTTTTTATATTGAATTCAGTGATAAATAGCACCCCTTACATGCGCCCCAAACAATACACATGTAAAATCACCACTTACACACACATTCCCACTGATTAGAAGAATAAAATAAAAATGTTCCATTCGTCAAGAAGATGCTATTCTCCATAGGAAGCATACGGTTTCCTTGCCTCCAACATGCCTTCTCCTCATCTCCTGAGGAGGGGTTCCATCGAGGCACCCTATAGCTGAGGCAACCCCTTCAGCAATTGATCCCATATAGTTTTCACTCAACGAAAATTATCAGCCTCTCTTTATGGATTTCATGCACATATCAGGAATCTAATTTGATGCTACAGGCCTCACTGAAAATGACTTTTTCAAATTCTTTTTCAGCGATGATATAGTAAATCTTATGGTAGCCAAGAGAAATTTCTATGGCCATCAATTTTTCAAGCAGAATTTCAAGTTATCATATGCCAGATGGACCCCAGTAAATGCAGCAGAGATGATGATATTTGGGGGTATTGTTCTGCATGTGGGCATAGTCAAAAAACAGCTTCTGCAATACTGGAGAACTGATATACTATACAGCATACCAGAGAAAGTAATATCCAACATCACATTCATAGGTGAATAAAAAATATTTTCCCTATTTAATCCATGCTAAAATGGCAAAAAATTTTAAATTCCTTAAAAAAGGAAGTAAGGCATAGACAAGGAGAGACCTTGTGCATCTCAAACAAAAATGTTCTTAGTCATAGTACAACAGCCTATGCTAATGGCTCCATTTTAAATCATGGTGAGAGGAAATGACATTCATCCATTAAAAACTGGAAAAATATACATAAATTAAATAATGTGAATTTAATGTATGTATGTAAGATCAGTTCTGATGTTCAACACTGGTATTCTGGTATCCAGATTAAAAATCCAAAAAGCTTCTGTGTATTTGAAGGTTCAAATTTTCCCCATCCCGTTTGTGCCGAGAGACTTTATCTATGGCATTAACCTTTAGAGAGCTGACATTTTCCTTATGAAAGTGTTGTGAAGCACCTGACAGACTCCTGGTGGTTTTGTTCTGAGCATCATGGATATGTTAAGATATACGTTTCCTATACTTCCCACTCAGAAACCCTCCAATGTGGCTGAATTACAACAATTCTGCAAAGATGAGTGGGCCAAAATTTCACCTGAGCGTTGTAAATGACTCATTGCCAGTTATCGCAAACGCAAGATTGCAGTTGTTGCTGCTAAGGGTGCCCAACCAGTTATTGGGTTTAGGGGTAATCACTTTTTTCACACAGGGCCCTGTAGGTTTGGATTTCTTTTTAGGGGCAGCACGGTGACGCAGTGGATAGCACAGTAGCCTTTCAGCGCTGGAGTTCTGGGTTCAAACCCCACCAAGGACAACATCTGCAAAGAGTTTGTATGATCTCTCTTTGTTTGCGTGGGTTTCCTCCGGGTACTCTGGTTTCCTCCCACATTCCAAAGACATACTGATAGGGAATTTAGATTGTGAGCCCCAACGGGTATCAGCGATGATAATGTGTGCAACCTGTAACGCGCTCCGGAATATGTTAGTGCTATATAAAAAAATAAAGATTATTATTTATCTTAATAATAAAGACCTTCAGTTAAAAAACTGCATTTTGTGTTTACTTGTGTTATCTTTGTCTAATATTTACATTTGTTTCGTGAGCTGAAACTTTTAAGTGTGACAAACGTGCAAAAGAATAGGAAATCGGGAAGGGGCAAACACTTTTTTTTACACAACAATGTTGCTGTTAGTAGTAGACATGCATGTCCTTGTATTGTTCATATAAGGACATAATCCACAGAGGTTTTTTCCACACTCATATGACCAATGAATAGATAACAAAGTAGCAGAATTATTATCTCTATTATTTTTCTTATGTTTACATTTATTATTTTTCTTCATGTGGTCACTTGGTTAAATAATATTGTCTATCGCAGATCCGTGTTTAGGAATGCACTTTTATCTTTTTTCTAATATACCTTTTTAAAGAACGATCTGTGTACAATATGTGAATACATTTCTTAATGATATTGGTAATCTGATAATTATTACTATATTGTGTAGAAAAACTATGGGTTTATTTTGTTTATAGTTATTTGGTTGCTTTGTTTTGTTGTTAAAATATATTTTTCTCGTGTTTTCAAAGTGGCTATTTTTTTAAACTATATTTAGTGTATCTATAGAGTACCCTCTCTTTAGGATGACTATTATAAGTAAAAGAAATATTATTAGAGTTATTATTAATGTATTCAATGAAATTGAACGCTCCATCGCCACAAAGACTTAGATGGTTTGAGGACCTGATCTACACCCCCCATGAAATAATTACAATCCAGGATACAATCTGGTTTTGGGACTTCTGTTGTGGTACCTCGGACAGTGACAAGGGAGTGTCATGGTGTATGGTGGTCAAGATAAGGATATCCCTCTTGTCCTTATATTTGACTCCAAAATGTTGTTGCTGCATTGGGCTCTGCTGTCGCCCTTTCTAAGCAGTTTCCAATTAGATCCTTAAGAAGGTCTCTATGATTTCTTCGCACTGTGCCGCATGCAACTGAACCTCTGGCAAAGAGGGTCTTAAAATATGAGATGTCAGTGTAAAAGGTATACACATAGAAATAATGACCCTGATCCAGCAGTGGGTGCACCAATTCCCATCTAATTTTTCCACTCACCACCAGGATGGTGGGGCATTCAGGGTTTCCCTCCCATCATAAACCTTAAATCCGTTGGTGTACCCTGAGGTAGCCTCACACAGTTTATACAGTTTAATTCCATATCTTGCCCTTTTACTGGGCAGGTTTTGTTGGAATTTTTGCCTCCCTTTGAAATGAACCAGAGATTAGTGATGGGTGAGCATCTGGATGTTCGAGTCCGGCAAATTCAGGTGAACATTTAAGAAAAGTTTGGTTCAGGTGTTCCAATGGTACCCGAGCTCAAACCTGAACCCGGACCCCATTCAAATGAATGAACATCCTGTATTTTTCAGGCTGTTATCTGTGTGACAGTGCGAGAAACACCGGGTCTGATTGGCAGTAAGCATGTTACCGTACTTAGCACCATACCATATCGTCAAAGCAATGAGGTTCCTACACTGTCATACAGATGCTAATATGTGAGCCAACAGCTGTGACCAGCGTTAAAAAGGTTACCACAGGTCAGAGGGATCAGATGATGAGAGTACTACTCTCATGATCGTACGCTCTGTCTCGCTGATAGTAGCGATAACATGCATGCAATGATGAGAGTATTCATCAGCCGATGCCTGTGCAATAAATAAATACAATAAAAAAATGGCATGGGGTCGCTTTATTTTTGCTGGCATTCAGAGGCTGGTAAGGGGGTCATGTATATTTACCCCCCTGCCTAAACATAGCAGCCCACAGACACCCAGAAAAGGCGCATCTATTAGATGGTGCTTTGCCCGGCTCTTTCCACTTGCTATAGTGCGGTGGCAAGTGGGGTAATATTTGTGGGATTGATATCAGCTTTGTAATGTCATCTGACAATAAGTCCACAGGTTAGTAATGGGAGAGGCTTCTATAAGATGCTAACCCCATAGTCAAATGTAATAAAATCACAGGCACAGAGAATAGTCAATTTAAAAAAAAAATAGTCCCCACTCTCTTTTACCTATTTATTAATATAAAATTAAAAATAATAAAGCTGGGGATAGGGTTGAGCGAAACGGGTCGTTCATTTTCAAAAGTCGCCGACTTTTGGCAAAGTCGGGTTTCATGAAACCCGATCCGACCCCTGTGCGGGGTCGGCCATGCGGTACGCGACTTTCGCGCCAAAGTCGCGTTTCAATGACGTGAAAAGCGCCATTTCTCAGCCAATGAAGGTAAACGCAGAGTGTGGGCAGCGTGATGACATAGGTCCTGGTCCCCACCATCTTAGAGAAGGGCATTGCAGTGATTGGCTTGCTGTCTGCGGCGTCACAGGGGCTATAAAGGGGCGTTCCCGCCGACCGCCATGTTACTGCTGCTGATCTGAGCTTAGGGAGAGGTTGCTGCCGCTTCGTCAGAAGCAGGGATAGCGTTAGGCAGGGTCCATTAACCACCAAACCGCTTGTGCTGTAGCGATTTCCACTGCCCAACACCACCTTCGGTGTGCAGGGACAGTGGAAGCTCCTTTTTTTTTTTTTTTCCCCTCAGCGCTGTAGCTCATTGGGCTGCCCTAGAAGGCTCCCTGATAGCTGCATTGCTGTGTGTACGCCGCTGTGCAAACCAACTGCTTTTTTCAAAGCACAAATCCTCTTGTTCCTTCCTTTCTGCACAGCTATCTTTTTTGTTTGTCCACACTTTTTATTTAATTTGTGCATCAGTCCACTCCTTATTGCTAAGCAAAAAAAAAGGGAAGAAGCCAGCACTGTTTATGGTCAGAACGCAATAACTGAAGTGCAATTGCACATAAATTCTAACTGTATTTCAAATATGAGACATTTAGCAAACAATTGATCAATTCTTTGAGCTACCCCGCCACTTCACGGCAATCTCATAATGGGGCAGTCCTAATCTTCGTATTTTATTTACGTTGTGCCAATATGGCTTCCTGAATGTATAAAAAAAAAAAAAAGGACCACATTAAATGCGAACTGTACCTGGAGCATTTTCAGAATCACTCCCTTGGTGCCAGGAAAGGCAAGCGCAGGTAAAGGCCGATCAGGTCCAGTGCGGACATTTCAGATCTGGCCTCCACACTGCCAAACCCGCACCAAAGATGAAGGGTGAGACAGGCTGAGACACAGGTGCACAATTAACTTGAGCCTGAGGCGGGGCAGGGCTGCTGTGTGTGTGCACAGCAGCCTATCAATCACAGTGAACACAGAAAGAATGGCGCACATAACCCAGCGTGCGCGGCAACAGTGGTGGTCAGCCACATACCAATGCAAAGCAAAAAAAAAAAAAAAAAAAACACAGCAGCCCTGCCCCGCCTCAGGCTCAAGTTAATTGTGCACCTGTGTCTCAGCCTGTCTCACCCTTCATCTTTGGTGCGGGTTTGGCAGTGTGGAAGCCAGATCTGAAATGTCCGCACTGGACCTGATCGGCCTTTACCTGCGCTTGCCTTTCCTGGCACCAAGGGAGTGATTCTGAAAATGCTCCAGGTACAGTTCGCATTTAATGTGGTCCTTCTTTTTTTTTTTTATACATTCAGGAAGCCATAATGGCACAACGTAAATAAAATACGAAGATTAGGACTGCCCCATTATGAGATTGCCGTGAAGTGGCGGGGTAGCTCAAAGAATTGATCAATTGTTTGCTAAATGTCTCATATTTGAAATACAGTTAGAATTTATGTGCAATTGCACTTCAGTTATTGCGTTCTGACCATAAGCAGTGCTGGCTTCTTCCCTTTTTTTTTTGCTTTGCATTGGTATGTGGCTGACCACCACTGTTGCCGCGCACGCTGGGTTATGTGCGCCATTCTTTCTGTGTTCACTGTGATTGATAGGCTGCTGTGCACACACACAGCAGCCCTGCCCCGCCTCAGGCTCAAGTTAATTGTGCACCTGTGTCTCAGCCTGTCTCACCCTTCATCTTTGGTGCGGGTTTGGCAGTGTGGAAGCCAGATCTGAAATGTCCGCACTGGACCTGATCGGCCTTTACCTGCGCTTGCCTTTCCTGGCACCAAGGGAGTGATTCTGAAAATGCTCCAGGTACAGTTCGCATTTAATGTGGTCCTTCTTTTTTTTTTTTTATACATTCAGGAAGCCATAATGGCACAACGTAAATAAAATACGAAGATTAGGACTGCCCCATTATGAGATTGCCGTGAAGTGGCGGGGTAGCTCAAAGAATTGATCAATTGTTTGCTAAATGTCTCATATTTGAAATACAGTTAGAATTTATGTGCAATTGCACTTCAGTTATTGCGTTCTGACCATAAGCAGTGCTGGCTTCTTCCCTTTTTTTTTCACTCCTTATTGCTGCCTGCCATACCTGGCTGAGATTACTGCAGGGAGATAGTAATTGTTGGACACTCCCTGTTTTTTTGGTTTTTTTTTTGTGGGAGATTAAGATTGACATTTCTGCTAGAGTGCCATCCCTGTGTGTGCCATCTCTCAGTCAGTGGGCCATAGAAAGCCTATTTATTTTTTTGCTTGATTTGGGTTATAAAATCTACCTGAAAAAATCACTACATCAATCAGTGGGAGAAAAATATTGGCCTCAGGGCTTGTGTGCCACTCCTGACTCCTGTGTGCATCATCACTCACTCAGTGGGCCATAGAAAGCCTATTTTTTTTTTTGCTTTATTTGGGTTCTAAATTCTACCTGAAAAAATCAATACATCAATCAGTGGGAGATTAATATTGGCCTTTGGGCTTGTGTGCCAGTCCTAAGCGTGCCATCTTTCTCTCAGATAGTGGGCCATAGAAAGCCTATTTATTATTTTTTTTATTGGGTTTATAAATTTTCCCTGAAAAAAAAAAAAAGTGGGAGATTAATATAGGCCTCTGGGCTTGTGTGCCAGTCCTGAGCGTGCCATCTCTCTCACAAATAGTGGGCCATAGCAAGCCTATTTATTTTTTTGGTTGATTTGGGTTCTAAATTCTACCTGAAAAAATCAATAAATCAATCAGTGGGAGATAAATATTGGCCTCTGGGCTGGTGTGCCACTCCTGACTCCTGTGTGCGTCATCTCTCACTCAGTGGGCCATAGAAAGCCTATTTTTTGTTTTATTTGGTTTCTAAATTCTTCCTGAAAAAATCATTTTATTCTATTATTTTTTTTTCCTAAAGTCTCCCTGAAAAAAAAAAAAATCAAATCAGTGGGAGATTAATATTGCCCTTTCTGCTTGTGTGCCAGTCTTGACTCCTGGGTGTGCCATCTCTCTCTCTCTCTCCAATTGTGGGCCATAGAAAGCCTATTTTTTTTTAGCTTGATTTGGGTTCCAAAATCTACCTGAGAAAAAATCACTACATCAATCAATGGGAGATAAATATTGGCCTCTGGGCTTGTGTGCCACTCCTGACTCCTGTGTGCGTCATCTCTCACTCAGTGGGCCATAGAAAGCCTTTTTTTGTTTTATTTGTTTTCTAAATTCTCCCTGAAAAAATCATTTTATTTTATTTGGTTTCTAAATTCTTCCTGAAAAAATCATTTTATTCTATTTTTTTTTTTTCCTAAAGTCTCCCTGAAAAAAAAAAAAATCAAATCAGTGGGAGATTAATATTTACATTTGTGCTTCAGTGACAGTCCTGCGTGTGTGGCATCTCTCTCATTTGTTGCCACCAACAACAGAGTGTGTAACATTGTGCCTGATTTTCGTTGTGGTCTCACTCACCTGTAAAGGGGTAGCTAAATCATACTGAAGTTATAGCTCACCGTGTAAGTTGTGTGACAGCAACAAATACCGTTAGTTTGGTTACGTTTTTAAAACAATGAGGAAGTCTGGTGGAAGAGGTCGTGGCCGGGGGCGTTCATTGTCAGCTGGTAATGAGGGTAGTGGTAGTGGTGGAGCATCAGCTGGTCGTGGGAAAAAAAATATTGCACCTAAGTCTGGAGCTGTGGAGCCAGGTTCGTCGTCTGGCTACACAAGGCCTTGAACGCTCCCTTTTCTGGGAGTAGGAAAACCGCTTTTAAAGCCGGAGCAGCAAGAGCAAGTTTTGGCTTATCTTGCTGACTCAGCCTCTAGCTCTTTTGCCTCCTCTCGTGAAACTGGTAAATGTCAAAGCAGCGCGTCGTTAGTGGATGTTCACGGTCAGGGACAAGTCGCTTCCTTGTCCTCTTCAGCAAAAACAACAACAGAGAAGAATGCAGCAGGCGACACAACGGGTTACTCCATGGAGCTCTTTACACATACCATCCCTGGCTTAGAAAGTGAAGCAGTTAACAGTCCATGCCCATTACAAGTTGAATCTGACATGGAGTGCACTGATGCACAGCCACAGCCAGACTACTATGCTGGTCCTTTGACTCAGACCACAACATTGCCCTCGCAGGGTGCTGATCAAGAATCAGACCCTGATGAGACTATGTTGCCCCATCACGAACGCTATACCACCGACCGACACGGTGACACAGACGAAGTTGCACACGAGCTACAAGAAGAGGTAATAGATGACCCAGTTCTTGACCCCGATTGGCAGCCATTGGGGGAACAGGGTGCAGGCGGCAGCAGTTCTGAAGCGGAGGAGGAGGGGCCGCAGCAGGCATCAACATCGCAACAGGTTCCATCTGCCGGGCCCGTATCTTGCCCAAAACGCGTGGCAAAGCCAAAACCTGTTGGAGGACAGCGTGGCCATCCGGTTAAAGCTCAGTCTGCAATGCCTGAAAAAGTATCCGATGCTAGAAAGAGTGCAGTCTGGCATTTTTTTAAACAACATCCAATTGATCAGCGCAAAGTCATCTGTCAAAAATGTTCAACTACCTTAAGCAGAGGACAGAATCTGAAAAGTCTCAATACAAGTTGCATGCATAGACATTTAACCACCATGCATTTGCAAGCCTGGACTAACTACCAAACGTCCCTTAAGGTTATAGCACCCTCGGCCAATGAAGCTAGTCAGCAACGCAACATCCCTTCCGGCAGTGTAGGGCCACCATTTTCCGCACCACCTGCAGTATCTGTGCAGGTTTCTTTGCCAGGCCAAAGCAGTCAGGGTCAGGGAATCACCAGTTTCGTAGTAGGAAACACTGCATCTAGGGCACCGGCGGCAACAATACCATCTCCCACCGTCTCTCAGTCTGCCATGTCCACCGGCACCCCCGCTAGTTCCACGATCTCCAGCTCACCCTACATGAGACTATGGTTAGAAAAAGGAAGTACTTAGCCTCGCATCCGCGTACACAGGGTTTGAACGCCCACATAGCTAGACTAATCTCGTTAGAGATGATGCCCTACCGGTTAGTTGAAAGCGAAGCTTTCAAAGCCCTGATGGACTACGCTGTACCACGCTACGAGCTACCCAGTCGACACTTTTTTTCCAGAAAAGCCATCCCAGCCCTCCACCAGCATGTTAAAGAGCGCATTGTCCATGCACTCAGGCAATCTGTGAGCACAAAGGTGCACCTGACAACAGATGCATGGACCAGTAGGCATGGCCAGGGACGTTACGTGTCCATCACGGCACACTGGATGAATGTTGTGGATGCAGGGTCCACAGGAGACAGCAAGTTTGGGACAGTTCTGCCGAGCCCACGGTCTAGGAAACAGTTGGCTGTAGCCGTTCGCACCCCTCCTCCTCCTCTTCGTCCTCCTGCAGAAGCGAGAGCTCGTCCACAGACCGCAGTCGCACAACCACTCCATCCGCAGCTGCCACTGTTGCACACCAGGTCTCCCATTATGGGGCAGCTACTGGCAAACGTCAGCAGGCTGTATTGGCTATGAAGTGTTTGGGCGACAACAGACACACCGCGGAAGTTCTGTCCGAGTTCTTGCAGAAAGAAACGCAGTCGTGGCTGGGCACTATAGATCTTGAGGCAGGCAAGGTAGTGAGTGATAACGGAAGGAATTTCATGGCTGCCATCTCCCTTTCCCAACTGAAACACATTCCTTGCCTGGCTCACACCTTAAACCTGGTGGTGCAGTGCTTCCTGAAAAGTTATCCGGGGTTATCCGACCTGCTCCTCAAAGTGCGTGGACTTTGCTCACATATCCGCCGTTCGCCCGTACACTCCAGCCGTATGCAGACCTATCAGCGTTCTTTGAACCTTCCCCAGCATCGCCTAATCATAGACGTTGCAACAAGGTGGAACTCAACACTGCACATGCTTCAGAGACTGTGCGAACAGAGGCGAGCTGTTATGTTTTTGTGGGAGGATACACATACACGGGCAGGCAGTAGGATGGCAGACATGGAGTTGTCAGGTGTGCAGTGGTCGAAGATTCAAGACATGTGTCAAGTCCTTCAGTGTTTTGAGGAATGCACACGGCTGGTTGGTGCATACAACGCCATAATAAGCATGAGCATCCCCCTAATGCGTCTGCTGATGCAAAGTTTGACGCACATAAAGTATCAGGCGTCTGCAGCTGAGGAAGAGGAAAGCCTTGATGACAGTCAGCCATTGTCTGGCCAGGGCAGTGTACAGGACGAGTTAGCGGGCGAAGAGGAGGAGGAGGACGAGGAGGATGATGGGGATGATTATATTTTTAATGAGGAAGCTTTTCCGGGGCCACTGGAAATTGGTGGCGCGGCAAGGCCGGGTTCTGGTTTTTGGAGGGACACAAGTGACGTGGATTTGCCTGAAACTGCCCCTCAACCAAGCACAACCGCAGATTTGAGAACTGGAACTTTGGCCCACATGGCGGATTATGCCTTACGTATCCTCAAAAGGGACACACGCATAACTAAAATGATGAACGATGACGATTACTGGTTGGCCTGCCTCCTTGATCCTCGCTATAAAGGCAAATTGCAAAATATAATGCCACATGAGAACTTGGAACTAATATTAGCAAACAAACAATCAACTCTTGTTGACCGTTTGCTTCTGGCATTCCCTGCACACAGCGCCCGTGATCGTTCTCACACGAGCTGCAGGGGCCAGCAGACCAGAGGAGTTAGAGGGGCAGAAATCAGAAGTGGCATTGGCCAGAGGGGTTTTCTGACCAGGTTGTGGAGTGATTTTGCTATGACCGCAGACAGGACAGGTACTGCAGCATCAATTCAAAGTGACAGGAGACAACATTTGTCCAGTATGGTTACAAACTATTTTTCATCCCTTATCGATGTTCTCCCTCAACCGTCATTCCCATTTGATTACTGGGCATCAAAATTAGACACCTGGCCAGAATTGGCAGAATATGCATTGCAGGAGCTTGCTTGCCCGGCAGCTAGTGTCCTATCAGAAAGAGTATTCAGTGCTGCAGGTTCAATACTAACAGAAAAAAGGACTCGTCTGGCTACCCAAAATGTAGATGATCTAACCTTCATCAAAATGAACCACAACTGGATTTCGAAATCTTTTGCCCCACCTTGCCCGGCTGACACCTAGCTTTCCTATGAAAAGGTCTTGCCTGTGGACTATTCTGAATGCCTTTTCCAATCTCGTAATTTTCTGCACCTGATTGTCCAGCATACGACATGTTTACACCTCACTAAATGGCCAAACTCCCCACACGGGGCCGTGGTATCGACACTTGGCGACAGCACCCGTGAGAGTGCTGTTTGTCTGAAGAGGTGGGTGTGCCCGCTTTTGGTCGACGGCACTGCCACTGGGTCCCTCCTAGTACAATAAAGTGTCTCTGGCGGTGGTGGTGCGCACCCAACGTCAGACACACCGTTGTAATATGAGGGGCCCTGGGCCTGTACCGCCGGCCACAAGACAGTCCCCCCCCCCAGCTCAAACAGTGCTCTACCACTTGCAAAATTATCTCACAGCTCCACCAATGTTTAGTCTATGCGCTGACATCCTTCAATGCCTGCCACTGACAATACCATTGTATTGACATTTTTGTTATGTTAGGCCTTCGAAGCCTGTCTGCGGTCACTCCTTCCACTATGCCTCCACTGACCACACCACTGCTGCCCGTGTACCCCTGGAACCAATTTAAAATTGCCTACGGCCATGTGTTATTATTTTAGGCCTTCGATGCCTGTCTGCGGTCACTCCTTCCACTAGGCCTCCACTGACCACACCACTGCTGCCCGTGTACCCCTGGAACCAATTTAAAATTGCCTACAGCCAGCCCAATTTTTTTATTTTAGGCCTTCGATGCCTGTCTGCGGTCACTCCTTCCACTAGGCCTCCACTGACCACACCACTGCTGCCCGTGTACCCCTGGAACCAATTTAAAATTGCCTACAGCCATGTGTTATTATTTTAGGCCTTCGATGCCTGTCTGCGGTCACTCCTTACAATATGCCTCCACTGACCACACCACTGCTGCCCGTGTACCCCTGGAACCAATTTAAAATTGCCTACAGCCAGCCCAATTTTTTTATTTTAGGCCTTCGATGCCTGTCTGCGGTCCGTTCTTTCTACTACTACTACACTGACCAGGCCATTGCTGCCCGTGTACCCCTGGAACCAATTTAAAATTGCCTACAGCCATGTGTTATTATTTTAGGCCTTCGATGCCTGTCTGCGGTCACTCCTTCCACTAGGCCTCCACTGACCACACCACTGCTGCCCATGTACCCCTGGAACCTATTTATAATTGCATAGAGCATCCTTTTTTTAATAGTAGGCGTACAAAGTCTGTCTGCGGTTCACTATTGAAATTGTCCTCCACTGCCCAGAGCACTGCAGCTTGGGTACCCCTGTAACTTTTTTCTGCTGCAGTGAGCCATATTTTTGGTTTGAGTCCTACTACCTGTGTCTGTCTGCGCCACTCAATTCAGCTGTGTTCCTTTGAAAAAAGCTGAGCGTCAATAGTCTTCTTTTCAGCCTCTAGGAATTTTAAAACTGCATTGGGTGTACAACTTTGGTAGGGCCTACTAACGGTGTCTGCCTCCCCAAGGTGTTCCCCAGGTTTCCTCTCCATTGCTTCAATCTTCATGCTCTCGTTTAGTAGTTGTTGGAAACTACGCTGCATTAGGCCTACAAATTGGGTATGGGGTGTAGAGAGATGGTGTGTTCCACTCCAAGGTGTTCTCCAGGTTTCCTCTCCATTGCTTCAATCTTCATGCTCTCGTTTAGTAGTTGTTGGAAACTACGCTGCATTAGGCCTACAAATTGGGTATGGGGTGTAGAGAGATGGTGTGTTCCACTCCAAGGTGTTCTCCAGGTTGCCTTTCCTGAGCTTCAATCTTCATGCTCTCGTTTAGTAGTTGTTGGAAACTACGCTGCATTAGGCCTACAAATTGGGTATGGGGTGTAGAGAGATGGTGTGTTCCACTCCAAGGTGTTCCCCAGGTTTCATCGCCATTGCTTCGATCTTCATGCTCTCGTTTAGTAGTTGTTGGAAACTACGCTGCATTAGGCCTACAAATTGGGTATGGGGTGTAGAGAGATGGTGTGTTCCACTCCAAGGTGTTCCCCAGGTTTCATCGCCATTGCTTCGATCTTCATGCTCTCGTTAAGTAGTTGTTGGAAACTACGCTGCATTAGGCCTACAAATTGGGTATGGGGTGTAGAGAGATGGTGTGTTCCACTCCAAGGTGTTCCCCAGGTTTCCTCTCCATTGCTTCGATCTTCATGCTCTCGTTTAGTAGTTGTTGGAAACTACGCTGCATTAGGCCTACAAATTGGGTATGGGGTGTAGAGAGATGGTGTGTTCCACTCCAAAGTGTTCCCCAGGTTTCCTCTCCATTGCTTCGATCTTCATGCTCTCGTTTAGTAGTTGTTGGAAACTACGCTGCATTAGGCCCACAAATTGGGTATGGGGTGTAGAGAGATGGTGTGTTCCACTCCAAGGTGTTCTCCAGGTTGCCTTTCCTGAGCTTCAATCTTCATGCTCTCGTTTAGTAGTTGTTGGAAACTACGCTGCATTAGGCCTACAAATTGGGTATGGGGTGTAGAGAGATGGTGTGTTCCACTCCAAGGTGTTCCCCAGGTTTCATCGCCATTGCTTCGATCTTCATGCTCTCGTTTAGTAGTTGTTGGAAACTACGCTGCATTAGGCCTACAAATTGGGTATTGGGTGTAGAGAGATGGTGTGTTCCACTCTAAGGTGTTCCCCAGGTTTCCTCTCCATTGCTTCGATCTTCATGCTCTCGTTTAGTAGTTGTTGGAAACTACGCTGCATTAGGCCTACAAATTGGGTATGGGGTGTAGAGAGATGGTGTGTTCCACTCCAAGGTGTTCTCCAGGTTGCCTTTCCTGAGCTTCAATCTTCATGCTCTCGTTTAGTAGTTGTTGGAAACTACGCTGCATTAGGCCTACAAATTGGGTATGGGGTGTAGAGAGATGGTGTGTTCCACTCCAAGGTGTTCTCCAGGTTGCCTTTCCTGAGCTTCAATCTTCATGCTCTCGTTTAGTAGTTGTTGGAAACTACGCTGCATTAGGCCTACAAATTGGGTATGGGGTGTAGAGAGATGGTGTGTTCCACTCCAAGGTGTTCCCCAGGTTTCATCGCCATTGCTTCGATCTTCATGCTCTCGTTTAGTAGTTGTTGGAAACTACGCTGCATTAGGCCTACAAATTGGGTATGGGGTGTAGAGAGATGGTGTGTTCCACTCCAAGGTGTTCCCCAGGTTTCATCGCCATTGCTTCGATCTTCATGCTCTCGTTTAGTAGTTGTTGGAAACTACGCTGCATTAGGCCTACAAATTGGGTATGGGGTGTAGAGAGATGGTGTGTTCCACTCCAAGGTGTTCCCCAGGTTTCATCGCCATTGCTTCGATCTTCATGCTCTCGTTTAGTAGTTGTTGGAAACTACGCTGCATTAGGCCTACAAATTGGGTATGGGGTGTAGAGAGATGGTGTGTTCCACTCCAAGGTGTTCCCCAGGTTTCCTCGCCATTGGTTCGATCTTCATGCTCTCGTTTAGTAGTTGTTGGAAACTACACTGCATTAGGCCTACAAATTGGGTATGGGGTGTAGAGAGATGGTGTGTTCCACTCCAAGGTGTTCCCCAGGTTTCCTCTCCATTGCTACGATCTTCATGCTCTCGTTTAGTAGTTGTTGGAAACTACGCTGCATTAGGCCTACAAATTGGGTATGGGGTGTAGAGAGATGGTGTGTTCCACTCCAAGGTGTTCTCCAGGTTGCCTTTCCTGAGCTTCAATCTTCATGCTCTCGTTTAGTAGTTGTTGGAAACTACGCTGCATTAGGCCTACAAATTGGGTATGGGGTGTAGAGAGATGGTGTGTTCCACTCCAAGGTGTTCTCCAGGTTGCCTTTCCTGAGCTTCAATCTTCATGCTCTCGTTTAGTAGTTGTTGGAAACTACGCTGCATTAGGCCTACAAATTGGGTATGGGGTGTAGAGAGATGGTGTGTTCCACTCCAAGGTGTTTCCCAGGTTTCATCGCCATTGCTTCGATCTTCATGCTCTCGTTTAGTAGTTGTTGGAAACTACGCTGCATTAGGCCTACAAATTGGGTATGGGGTGTAGAGAGATGGTGTGTTCCACTCCAAGGTGTTCCCCAGGTTTCATCGCCATTGCTTCGATCTTCATGCTCTCGTTTAGTAGTTGTTGGAAACTACGCTGCATTAGGCCTACAAATTGGGTATGGGGTGTAGAGAGATGGTGTATTCCACTCCAAGGTGTTCCCCAGGTTTCATCGCCATTGCTTCGATCTTCATGCTCTCGTTTAGTAGTTGTTGGAAACTACGCTGCATTAGGCCTACAAATTGGGTATGGAGTGTAGAGAGATGGTGTGTTCCACTCCAAGGTGTTCCCCAGGTTTCATCGCCATTGCTTCGATCTTCATGCTCTCGTTTAGTAGTTGTTGGAAACTATGCTGCATTAGGCCTACAAATTGGGTATGGGGTGTAGAGAGATGGTGTGTTCCACTCCAAGGTGTTCTCCAGGTTTCCTCTCCATTGCTTCAATCTTCATGCTCTCGTTTAGTAGTTGTTGGAAACTACGCTGCATTAGGCCTACAAATTGGGTATGGGGTGTAGAGAGATGGTGTGTTCCACTCCAAGGTGTTCTCCAGGTTGCCTTTCCTGAGCTTCAATCTTCATGCTCTCGTTTAGTAGTTGTTGGAAACTACGCTGCATTAGGCCTACAAATTGGGTATGGGGTGTAGAGAGATGGTGTGTTCCACTCCAAGGTGTTCTCCATGTTGCCTTTCCTGAGCTTCAATCTTCATGCTCTCGTTTAGTAGTTGTTGGAAACTACGCTGCATTAGGCCTACAAATTGGGTATGGGGTGTAGAGAGATGGTGTGTTCCACTCCAAGGTGTTCCCCAGGTTTCATCGCCATTGCTTCGATCTTCATGCTCTCGTTTAGTAGTTGTTGGAAACTACGCTGCATTAGGCCTACAAATTGGGTATGGGGTGTAGAGAGATGGTGTGTTCCACTCCAAGGTGTTCCCCAGGTTTCATCGCCATTGCTTCGATCTTCATGCTCTCGTTTAGTAGTTGTTGGAAACTACGCTGCATTAGGCCTACAAATTGGGTATGGGGTGTAGAGAGATGGTGTGTTCCACTCCAAGGTGTTCCCCAGGTTTCCTCGCCATTGGTTCGATCTTCATGCTCTCGTTTAGTAGTTGTTGGAAACTACGCTGCATTAGGCCTACAAATTGGGTATGGGGTGTAGAGAGATGGTGTTTTCCACTCCAAGGTGTTCCCCAGGTTTCCTCTCCATTGCTTCGATCTTCATGTTCTCGTTTAGTAGTTGTTGGAAACTACGCTGCATTAGGCCTAAAAATTGGGTATGGGGTGTAGAGAGATGGTGTGTTCCACTCCAAGGTGTTCTCCAGGTTGCCTTTCCTGACCTTCAATCTTCATGCTCTCGTTTAGTAGTTGTTGGAAACTACGCTGCATTAGGCCTACAAATTGGGTATGGGGTGTAGAGAGATGGTGTGTTCCACTCCAAGGTGTTCCCCAGGTTTCATCGCTATTGCTTCGATCTTCATGCTCTCGTTTAGTAGTTGTTGGAAACTACGCTGCATTAGGCCTACAAATTGGGTATGGGGTGTAGAGAGATGGTGTGTTCCACTCCAAGGTGTTCCCCATGATTCATCGCCATTGCTTCGATCTTCATGCTCTCGTTTAGTAGTTGTTGGAAACTACGCTGCATTAGGCCTACAAATTGGGTATGGGGTGTAGAGAGATGGTGTGTTCCACTCCAAGGTGTTCCCCAGGTTTCCTCTCCATTGCTTCGATCTTCATGCTCTCGTTTAGTAGTTGTTGGAAACTACGCTGCATTAGGCCTACAAATTGGGTATGGGGTGTAGAGAGATGGTGTGTTCCACTCCAAGGTGTTGTACAGGTTGCCTTTCCTGAGCTTCAATCTTCATGCTCTCGTTTAGTAGTTGTTGGAAACTACGCTGCATTAGGCCTACAAATTGGGTATGGGGTGTAGAGAGATGGTGTGTTCCACTCCAAGGTGTTCTCCAGGTTGCCTTTCCTGAGCTTCAATCTTCATGCTCTCGTTTAGTAGTTGTTGGAAACTACGCTGCATTAGGCCTACAAATTGGGTGTGGGGTGTAGAGAGATGGTGTGTTCCACTCCAAGGTGTTCCCCAGGTTTCATCGCCATTGCTTCGATCTTCATGCTCTCGTTTAGTAGTTGTTGGAAACTACGCTGCATTAGGCCTACAAATTGGGTATGGGGTGTAGAGAGATGGTGTGTTCCACTCCAATGTGTTCCCCAGGTTTCATCGCCATTGCTTCGATCTTCATGCTCTCGTTTAGTAGTTGTTGGAAACTACGCTGCATTAGGCCTACAAATTGGGTATGGGGTGTAGAGAGATGGTGTGTTCCACTCCAAGGTGTTCCCCATGTTTCATCGCCATTGCTTCGATCTTCATGCTCTCGTTTAGTAGTTGTTGGAAACTACGCTGCATTAGGCCTACAAATTGGGTATGGGGTGTAGAGAGATGGTGTGTTCCACTCCAAGGTGTTCCCCAGGTTTCGTCCACATTGCTTCAATCTTCCGACTCTCGTTTAGTAGTTGTTGAAAACTACACTGCATTAGGCCTACAAATTGGGTATGGGGTGTAGAGAGATGGTGTGTTCCACTCCAAGGTGTTCTCCAGGTTGCCTTTCCTGAACTTCTATCTTCAGGCTCTCATTAAATTGTACTTAAATGGAACAACTGCATTTGGCGTACTAGTTGGTTTGGGGCCTACTATCGGTGTCTGCCACTCCTTGCTGTTCTCCTGGTTTCCTGTCCTGAAATTCCATTTTCAGGCTCTTGTTAAGTAGTTGTTAATGTTAGACTGCATTTGGCCTACTAGTTGGGTTGGGGCCTGCTATCGGTGTCTGCCACTCCTTGCTGTTCTCCTCAACTGAACAAAGCTGTGCCGCCTGTTTACTACGGTTGCCAATTTTGAACTGCATGTCGACTACTTACTGATTTGGGCCTACTCTCTGTGTCAGCCTCTCATTCCAGTTGTCCTCCACTGCAATGCCCCCTGGTTAGTCCTGTGTTACCAATTTTGAACTGCATTTAGCCCACTTTATTCTTTGGGCCTATATCTGTGTTTCCTCCTCATCCTGCCCATTGCCCAGCCAGTGATAGATGAGTCTGCTGGTACATTGACCCATAACGCAAAATTCCCCGTGCACGCTACACAGCAAGATTGTGACCCTGCTGAAAGTCAGGTTCCTCTTCACGCATACCATACCACCTTACACGGGGACAAAGAGGAAGGTGCAGATGAAAGTGCAGGTTCCTTCATCAGGTGGGGGGAGGAATACTAGTTGGCGACGTCACTGGCACAGGGCCTCTCATAGTACGCAAAAGTGTTGCTGCCGGTGGGAGGCGCCCCCGCCGTGCAAACACACCGCTGTACTTTGAGGGGCCCTGTGCCAGTGCCAATGCCAACGAGTGGGCCCCCCCTGCTTGCTCAGGATCACAGCACTTGCAAAGTTGAAATACTTACCTCTCCCTGCTCCACTGCCGTGATGTGGTCCAGATTTACTGGGCCCACTAATTACTTGAACCAGCCCTACCCCCCACAACTTTAGCCAAATGACCCCCAATTTCAAATGCCTTCCAATTATTATAAGGTAAATTACGATTGACAAGCTTCTTTAACAAGAATGGATGTTTTTGCCATTAAAATGGGCAGTGTAGGTGTTTTCCTGGCCTCCACTCACTGCCGACTATGCTCCCCCATTGACTTGCATTGGGTTTCGTGTTTCGGACGATACCCGACTTTTCGCGATAATCGGCCGATTCCACTCGACTCGACTTCTAAGATAGTCGGGTTTCGCGAAACACGGCTCGACTCTAAAAAGGTCAAGGTCGCTCAACCCTAGCTGGGGAAGGTGGTGGTTGGGGATGAGAAGAAAGCTGGAACAGGGATTTGGGAATTGCTGCTGCACTCCTGTGATCACAGATCGGTCACAAAGACAGCACACAGCACAGATGAAGATTGCAGGAGACACAGGAGATGCAGAAATATCGAACTGGCCCCCAAAGTGATATTTTTATCTCACAGGTTTACAGGTATACAACCGCTCTGAAACGACCTATCTGAGGAAAAGATGGCATGCAGAGCAGAGATCGTTATTTGAAATGAGCCCTTTTTTACCAATTGGTCATTAACTATTGTTCAGCCAATCGGCGTCAAAAGGGATAATCACCAGAGGTGACGTCGCGATCACCCCATCCATTTTGACTGCTGCAATTGCTGCTCAGTGTGTCACATTGATGTTTTTTTTTTAACTCTAATGTCAAATCGCTGTGATTGTGCTTGGCTATTCAGAAATGAACAATCAATCACAACAATCGCTGATGTGTTGGGGGTGAGCAGTATAGCCCCCAGGGGTGAAGTACAGGGAAAGTCTGCTGTCAGAGACAGCAGCCATCTTAACTCAATCACCACACGATGCAGCGCAGGTGACTGGAACGCATCCGTACATGTACGGTGGATGTTGTGAAGGAGATGAAAGACAGGGGTTAACCACAGCTCTTTATTAAGACTCTCTTTCTTATTTTATTTGTTCTTATGATATGAGTTATGTATATTTTATTGCAGAGACTTGATATTTTAGAGCATTATTAGAGCCTATGAAAGCTGTTAAAGGGACACTGTCACCTGAATTTGGAGGGAACAATCTTCAGCCATGGAGGCGTTGTTTGGGGGTTTTTGATTCACCCTTTCCTTACCCGCTGGCTGCATGCTGGCTGCAATATTGGATTGAAGTTCATTCTCTGTCCTCCGTAGTACACGCCTGCGCAAGGTGCAATCTTGCCTTGCGCAGGCGTGTACTATGGAGGACAGAGAATGAACTTCAATCCAATATTGCAGCCAGCATGTAGCCAGCGGGTAAGGAAAGGGTGAATCAAACACCCCAAAACCCCGCCTCCATGGCTGAAAATTGTTCCCTCCAAATTCAGGTGACAGTGTCCCTTTCAGTCATATTCTTACTTTGTCACCTCTCACAGCAATTTACTGAGAAGTTCTTGGACCTAAATCACAAAGTAATGACTTCAATGATGGAAACTTCACTTTGTGGCTTTTAAGTGAGTAGGAGCAGCTACAAATGAGCACCTATTTTTTCCTTTTCACACTACCGTATTATTTTACAGCAATCGTAGCATCCAATAGAAATGTCCAATGTTCTAGTACAGAGGACCTTCACTGGGCGCTATGACCACGGAGGTTAAATAAAGTTGTAAAAAGAACAATAGAAGAAAAATCTGTGATTGTAGTCACCACCAAACATCTGCTGTTTATATCACTGGTTTCTTTTTATGCATCAGGATTAGGGTCTGAGTGTGACAGTTGACTGGGCATTACCGCTGAGGCTGTTGGTTGGATACGGCAATTTAAAGGGTTTTCCAGTTTTGAAAAATCTCTTAACTCGTCTGCAATTTGTTTGAAAAAAAAATTGGACAGTTCTCATCCTCCCTAGGTCTCCGCCACTGCTCCCTGTACTTGTTATTGTCTTCAGTTCTGATGTCACATCAACTGTCCTGCAACCAATAACTAAGCTTAATAGCTCTGCGCGAGTTAACGATGTGAACCACTCAGAACCACGTAGATCTAAAAAAGGCTGCAGCACTATCAATATGACATCAGCGCTGCAGACAATTACAGATACCGGGAGCAGCAGAAGAAATTTAGCGCCGGGTCTAGGAATAGTGAATAAGTAAAATTTCCAAAATCCAAAAACCCCTTTAACGACCTACCAGCGTATGATTCCCAATTATGACTTACTCGAATCGTTGACTTTGATACGGGCTTAGGTACTGAGCCTACATCTTTGCCGGTAGATGATGGATTCATTATTGAGTCATCATCTCTCTCTAACAGCCGCGAGTGGAGCATTTACAGTGTGCTGGCAGCGAGGCATGCTGTAAATGTCGATGGGTCGCTACGATGATGAAGACCCCCGTGCGTGCAATGACAGTACTAATGTTAATGCCATCTTCTGGCTGGTGTTCATAGAAGAATGGGATTATTACTATTTATAAAAATACAAGAGTTCAAATCAGCCACTTTTTCCCCCATTTAAATTAAAAAAATAAAATTACATATATACTTGGTATCACTACATATATGTCCATAAAAGTTAAATCTATCAATGTATAAAATTAATTAACACATTCGGTAAACAATGTAATGGCAAAAAAAATCTAGAATTAGGTTTTTTCAGCCTTCGAAACACTGCAAATAAATGCAATAAGAGGCAGTCAGAACATCGTGTCTATCCCAATGTGGTATCAATAAAACCACAGCCTAGGGTTGAAAATACAGTTCTATTGACCAAGAATTGAAATTTTTCCAGGTCTTGTACATGGTGACCCATCTATAACTTTTTTACAAATTTCTGAATTTCTTATCACTGCTTGAATTAAAAAAATATATCCTTAGTTGGTATTTCTGTAATTGTACTGACTGGGAAGATCATATAAACAGGTAAATTTTACTTTCTATTGTACTGTGTAATTAAAAGAACCAAAAACAGTTGTATAGCTTTTTTGCAATTTTGACACATTTTTATCAATATATGCCAGTGATGGTGGCTACTGGAGAAAAGCTGCCTTGCTGTTTCCTGATATTTTTGTTGATCACAGAATGACTTTGTATGAAATAGTTTGTTTTTTTATCTTTCTTGAGGTTGGATAGTATCTCTCCTGTCTTGTTAAAGAACGACTTTAGCCAGACATTATCTGATTTTAATTTAGGTAACAATAGTGATTAGGATAGAAAATCATAGAAACAACTTGTTTTTCATTTTGTTGGATAACACGTTTTTATCATTTACAATGTTTGAATTTTAGTTGAATTTGTAGTTTGCACCTGCATCCAGTCACCTAGGGAAGCATTAAGTGCTCCAAAAGTTATTACTGTTTTGTGTTGTATTATGTAGATTTCTTTCTATTGTATCTTGTGGATTTTATAGGAAGTGTCTGGTTTACAAAGCTTACTTTTAAATGTTGTCTTAGGAAGAGATCCAGAGGAGACCCTTATTCTGAGCTGCACAGCAGAGAGCATAATGTCCATACAAGTAAAGTCTATTGATTTGTATAAGAACTGTCTAATGCTTTCTTTCTCCAGTGGTGGAAGGAGAATGAAACAGGTTACCATATAAATGCTAAGTTAAACCATATCCATTGGTTTCATTTGTATTTAATAAATCAATAGTTTAACTGAAAATAAGAAACTGTGTGTTAGGGCTAGCGGAACGCACCAAATAATAAGACTGATAGTGTACGGTGCGTTCGTAGCCCGGGGTCCACCGTGCAGAGATGGAACCTGCTGCTGAGTAATGACGGACTATATGGCGGTACTCATAAGTATACTCGCGTGGGTTAAACTTCACCCAACGTGAAGGAAGCGATCCTGTTGCGTCACAGGATCGCGGTACCGCACATAGAAGGCGAGCAAGCAGTCAGCGAACTTAACCCCAACTAGGATTGAAGTCCGATTAGACCACTTGCTGACACAACACCGCAACAGGGTGTGTTAGGCAACTCTTATAATTAGAGCACCGAAGTGCGAACTGTGCCGTGCTGGCAGGCACCACTAAGCACCCAGACGTGGGTCAGGAAGCGCACTACTGGTGCGTGGTGCCGCTCTGGCGGTCACAGCAATAGACGCTGATACGTGTGTGACACGTTGAGTGATTTGTCGAGCGCTAGATAGCAGCCATACTCCATACGCGAACAGTCAAACAATAGGGTAGGGGTATTTAATGAACGACTTGCACTCACAACAAACACACGTATTCAATTGTACACTAGCGCATGGCCGTGCGGTCATGCGCAGTTTATATAATTGCAGGACAGGAAGTGGCCACAGAAACTTTGCCCTTCCAGGGCCTGCCAAGAGGACCAATGGAATGCGCTGCAGAGCCAGAGCACATGACCCTCGATCTCCAACGGGAGATCTTGCTCTGGGCATGCTCAGTGTGCGCAAACAAGGACTTAGTCCCAGGGAAGTCCGCTCGCCGCTGACCAGCACTGACTTTAATGGCAGGAGCTGAAGAAGCAGCAGTAACTCTCTGTACAGAGTGAGAGCGAGCAAGACGCTGGGACCGACATCCCTGCTGAGCAGACTCCACTGCGGCTGGAGGAGAACGGGAGACCGCAGCGGAGACGGATCGAGATTCCCCCTGTGCAGCAGAGGAAACTCGACTCCTAACATTACCCCCCCCCTCCTAGGGCCCCCTACCTCCTTGGGCCTCGCTACGCTCGAAGGCAGCAATGAGCTGTGGGGCCCGAATGATTTCAGCAGGCTCCCAAGACCTGTCCTCTGGACCATAACCCTTCCAATCCACCAAATAAAACTTTTTGCCGCGTACCACCTTGCACCCCAAAATAGCGTTCATCTCGTAATCGTCCGTAGACGAACCCGATGTCCCGGCAGATGACTCGGAAAACCGGGACATGTATACGGGTTTCAAGAGGGACACATGAAAGGTGTCGGTGATACCCAAGCGTGGAGGAAGAGCCAGGCGGTAGACCACAGGATTAACCTGTTCGAAAACCTTGAAGGGACCCAAGTAGCGAGGAGCAAACTTAGTGGACTCAACTCGCAGCCTGATGTTACGGGCGGAGAGCCACACCAAGTCGCCAGGGGCAAAAGTCGGAGCGGGGCGCCGATGAACATTGGCGGAGGACCTCATTCTCTCCTTGGAGGCCCGAATGGCATCCTGCGTGCGATCCCAAATGTCCCGTGCCTCCACAGCCCAGTCTGCCACCCTGGGATCAGCGGAAGACACAGGCATGGGCACAGGAACACGTGGATGCTGGTCGTAATTTAAGAGGAATGGAGTCTGACCGGTGGAGTCGGCTACGGCATTGTTAAGTGCAAACTCTGCCCACGGTAGCAAGGATGCCCAGTCATCCTGTCTGGCAGAAACAAAATGTCGCAGATATGTGACCAAGGTCTGGTTGGCCCTTTCTACCAACCCATTCGTCTCGGGATGATATGCCGAAGAGAGATTTAACTCAATACTGAGTATACGACATAGCTCCCTCCAGAATCGAGACGCAAACTGGGGACCCCGGTCACTAACAATTTTGTCTGGCATACCGTGTAAGCGAAAGATATGCTTGATAAACAAGACAGCCAACGCCCGTGCAGATGGTAGCCGTGGAAGAGGCACCAAATGCACCATTTTGGAAAAATGATCGGTGATCACCCAGATAATAGTGCAATTACGAGACTTGGGTAAGCCAACCTGTTATGTTTGCTAATGACAGGTGTTATGAAGGCAATCCAGAAACACAGTGTGCTTAGCGATCAGAGCGCACACAGTGATCTGACAAATACCCAAAAATACAAGAACGAGCTCTGAGACGTGGAAACTCTGTAGACTGCAAACCTGATCCTATCCTAAACACAACTAAAAGCGGCTGTGGATTGCGCCTAACAACTACCTAGGCAACTCGGCACAGCCTAAGAAACTAGCTAGCCTGAAGATAGAAAAATAGGCCTGACTTGCCCCAGAGAAATTCCCCAAAGGAAAAGGCAGCCCCCCACATATAATGACTGTGAGTAAGATGAAAAGACAAAACGTAGGGATGAAATAGATTCAGCAAAGTGGGGCCCGATATTCTAGGACAGAGCGAGGACAGTAAAGCGAACTTTGCAGTCTACAAAAAACCCTAAAGCAAAACCACGCAAAGGGGGCAAAAAAACCCACCGTGCCAAACTAACGGCACGGCGGTACACCCTTTGCGTCTCAGAGCTTCCAGCAAAACAAAAGACAAGCTGGACAGAAAAAAAGCAACAAAAAAAACAAAAAGCACTTAGCTATACAGAGCAGCAGGTCACAGGAACAATCAGGAGAAGCTCAGATCCAACACTGAAACATTGACAAGGAGCAAGGATAGCAGCATCAGGCGGAGTTAAGTGATGAAGCAGTTAACGAGCTCACCAGAACACCTGAGGGAGGAAGCTCAGAAGCTGCAGTACCACTTGTGACCACAGGAGTGAATTCAGCCACAGAATTCACAACAGTACCCCCCCCTTGAGGAGGGGTCACCGAACCCTCACCAGAGCCCCCAGGCCGACCAGGATGAGCCGCATGAAAGGCACGAACAAGATCGGAAGCATGAACATCAGAGGCAAAAACCCAGGAATTATCTTCCTGAGCATAACCCTTCCATTTAACCAGATACTGGAGTTTCCGTCTAGAAACACGAGAATCCAAAATCTTCTCCACAATATACTCCAATTCCCCTTCCACCAAAACCGGGGCAGGAGGCTCAACAGATGGAACCATAGGTGCCACGTATCTCCGCAACAACGACCTATGGAATACATTATGTATGGAAAAGGAGTCTGGGAGGGTCAAACGAAAAGACACAGGATTGAGAACCTCAGAAATCCTATACGGACCAATAAAACGAGGTTTAAATTTAGGAGAGGAAACCTTCATAGGAATATGACGAGAAGATAACCAAACCAGATCCCCAACACGAAGTCGGGGACCCACACGGCGTCTGCGATTAGCGAAAAGTTGAGCTTTCTCCTGGGACAAGATCAAATTGTCCACTACCTGAGTCCAGATCTGCTGCAACCTATCCACCACAGAATCCACACCAGGACAGTCCGAAGACTCAACCTGTCCTGAAGAGAAACGAGGATGGAACCCAGAATTGCAAAAAAATGGAGAAACCAAGGTAGCCGAGCTGGCCCGATTATTAAGGGCGAACTCAGCCAACGGCAAAAAGGACACCCAATCATCCTGGTCTGCAGAAACAAAACATCTCAGATATGTTTCCAAGGTCTGATTGGTTCGTTCGGTCTGGCCATTAGTCTGAGGATGGAAGGCCGAGGAGAAAGATAGGTCAATGCCCATCCTACCACAAAAGGCTCGCCAGAACCTCGAGACAAACTGGGAACCTCTGTCAGAAACAATATTCTCAGGAATGCCATGCAACCGAACCACATGCTGAAAGAACAAAGGTACCAAATCAGAGGAGGAAGGCAATTTAGCCAAGGGCACCAGATGGACCATTTTAGAAAAGCGATCACAGACCACCCAAATGACTGACATCTTTTGAGAAACGGGAAGGTCAGAAATGAAATCCATCGAAATATGTGTCCAAGGCCTCTTTGGGACCGGCAAGGGCAAAAGCAACCCACTGGCACGAGAACAGCAGGGCTTAGCCCTAGCACAAATCCCACAGGACTGCACAAAAGTACGTACATCCCGTGACAGAGATGGCCACCAGAAGGATCTAGCCACTAACTCTCTGGTACCAAAGATTCCAGGATGACCAGCCAACACCGAACAATGAAGTTCAGAGATAAGTTTATTAGTCCACCTATCAGGGACGAACAGTTTCTCTGCTGGACAACGATCAGGATTATTCGCCTGAAATTTTTGCAGCACCCGCCGCAAATCAGGGGAGATGGCAGACACAATGACTCCTTCCTTGAGGATACCCGCTGGCTCAGATAAACCCGGAGAGTCGGGCACAAAACTCCTAGACAGAGCGTCCGCCTTCACATTTTTAGAGCCCGGAAGGTACGAAATCACAAAGTCGAAGCGGGCAAAAAATAACAACCAACGGGCCTGTCTAGGATTCAAGCGCTTGGCAGACTCGAGATAAGTCAAGTTCTTATGATCAGTCAATACCACCACGCGATGCTTAGCTCCTTCAAGCCAATGACGCCACTCCTCGAATGCCCACTTCATGGCCAGCAACTCTCGATTGCCCACATCATAATTACGCTCAGCGGGCGAAAACTTCCTGGAAAAGAAAGCACATGGTTTCATCACTGAGCAATCAGAACCTCTCTGTGACAAAACCGCCCCTGCTCCAATCTCAGAAGCATCAACCTCGACCTGGAACGGAAGAGAAACATCTGGCTGACACAACACAGGGGCAGAACAAAAACGACGCTTCAACTCCTGAAAAGCTTCCACAGCAGCAGAAGACCAATTAACCAAATCAGCACCCTTCTTGGTCAAATCGGTCAATGGTTTGGCAATGCTAGAAAAATTACAGATGAAGCGACGATAAAAATTAGCAAAGCCCAGGAACTTTTGCAGACTTTTCAGAGATGTCGGCTGAATCCAATCCTGGATGGCTTGGACCTTAACTGGATCCATCTCGATAGTAAAAGGGGTAAAGATGAACCCCAAAAATGAAACTTTCTGCACACCGAAGAGACATTTTGATCCCTTCACAAACAAAGAGTTAGCACGCAGGACCTGAAAAACCATTCTGACCTGCTTCACATGAGACTCCCAATCATCTGAGAAGATCAAAATGTCATCCAAGTAAACAATCAGGAATTTATCCAGATACTCACGGAAGATGTCATGCATAAAAGACTGAAACACAGATGGAGCATTGGCAAGTCCGAACGGCATCACTAGATACTCAAAATGACCCTCGGGCGTATTGAATGCAGTTTTCCATTCATCTCCTTGCCTGATTCTCACCAGATTATACGCACCACGAAGATCTATCTTAGTGAACCAACTAGCCCCCTTAATCCGAGCAAACAAGTCAGATAACAATGGCAAGGGATACTGAAATTTAACAGTGATCTTATTAAGAAGGCGGTAATCAATACACGGTCTCAGCGAACCATCCTTCTTGGCTACAAAGAAGAACCCTGCTCCCAGTGGTGATGACGATGGGCGAATATGTCCCTTCTCCAGGGATTCCTTCACATAACTGCGCATAGCGGCGTGTTCGGGCACGGATAAATTAAATAATCGACCTTTAGGGAATTTACTACCAGGAATCAAATTGATAGCACAATCACAATCCCTATGCGGAGGTAGAGCATCGGACTTGGACTCTTCAAATACATCCTGATAATCAGACAAGAACTCTGGGACCTCAGAAGGGGTGGATGACGAAATCGACAAAAATGGAACATCACCATGTACCCCCTGACAACCCCAGCTGGATACCGACATGGAATTCCAATCCAATACTGGATTATGGGTTTGTAGCCATGGCAACCCCAACACGACCACATCATGCAGATTATGTGCAGGAGCCATGCACATGGTCAGCTGGGCCCAGTATTGAGGTTTATTCTTGGCCAAAGGTGTAGCATCAATTCCTCTCAATGGAATAGGACACCGCAAAGGCTCCAAGAAAAACCCACAACGTTTAGCATAATCCAAATCCATCAGATTCAGGGCAGCGCCCGAATCCACAAACGCCATGACAGAAAACGACGACAAAGAGCATATCAAGGTAATGGACAGAAGGAACTTGGACTGTACAGTACCAATGACGGCAGACCTAGCGGACCGCTTAGTGCGCTTAGGACAATCAGAAATAGCATGAGTGGAATCACCACAGTAGAAACACAGACGTCTGTATTCCTGCCGTTCAACTCTAGTCATAGTCCTATCGCACTGCATAGGCTCAGGTTTAACCTCAGGCAGTACCGCCAAATGGTGCACAGATTTACGCTCGCGCAAGCGTCGACCGATCTGAATGGCCAAAGACAAAGACTCATTCAAACCAGCAGGCATAGGAAATCCCACCATGACATCCTTAAGAGCCTCAGAGAGACCCTTTCTGAACAAAGCTGCCAGCGCAGATTCATTCCACTGAGTGAGTACTGACCATTTCCTAAATTTCTGACAATATACTTCTATATCATCCTGACCCTGGCACAAAGCCAGCAAATTTTTCTCAGCCTGATCCACTGAATTAGGCTCATCGTACAGCAATCCGAGCGCCAGGAAAAACGCATCGACACTACTCAATGCAGGGTCTCCTGGCGCAAGAGAAAATGCCCAGTCTTGAGGGTCGCCGCGCAAAAAAGAAATAATAATCAAAACCTGTTGAATAGGATTACCAGAAGAATGAGGTTTCAAGGCCAGAAATAGCTTACAATTATTTTTGAGACTTAGAAACTTAGTTCTATCTCCAAAAAACAAATCAGGAATTGAAATTCTTGGTTCTAACATAGATTTCTGATCAATAGTATCTTGAATTTTTTGTACATTTATAACGAGATTATCCATTGAAGAGCACAGACCCTGAATATCCATGTCCACACCTGTGTCCAGAATCACCCAAATGTCTAGGGGAAAAAAAAAAGTGAACACAGAGCAGAAAAAAAAAAAAATGATGTCAGAACTTTTTCTTTCCCTCTATTGAGAATCATTAGTTGGACTCCTTGTACTGTTATGTTTGCTAATGACAGGTGTTATGAAGGCAATCCAGAAACACAGTGTGCTTAGCGATCAGAGTGCACACAGTGATCTGACAAATACCCAAAAATACAAGAACGAGCTCTGAGACGTGGAAACTCTGTAGACTGCAAACCTGATCCTATCCTAAACACAACTAAAAGCGGCTGTGGATTGCGCCTAACAACTACCTAGGCAACTCGGCACAGCCTAAGAAACTAGCTAGCCTGAAGATAGAAAAATAGGCCTGACTTGCCCCAGAGAAGTTCCCCAAAGGAAAAGGCAGCCCCCCACATATAATGACTGTGAGTAAGATGAAAAGACAAAACGTAGGGATGAAATAGATTCAGCAAAGTGGGGCCCGATATTCTAGGACAGAGCGAGGACAGTAAAGCGAACTTTGCAGTCTACAAAAAACCCTAAAGCAAAACCACGCAAAGGGGGCAAAAAAAACCACCGTGCCGAACTAACGGCACGGCGGTACACCCTTTGCGTCTCAGAGCTTCCAGCAAAACAAAAGACAAGCTGGACAGAAAAAAGCAACAAAAAAAACAAAAAGCACTTAGCTATACAGAGCAGCAGGTCACAGGAACAATCAGGAGAAGCTCAGATCCAACACTGAAACATTGACAAGGAGCAAGGATAGCAGCATCAGGCGGAGTTAAGTAATGAAGCAGTTAACGAGCTCACCAGAACACCTGAGGGAGGAAGCTCAGAAGCTGCAGTACCACTTGTGACCACAGGAGTGAATTCAGCCACAGAATTCACAACACCAACCACAAAGTCCATCCCGACCATCTCCCAGGGCCTGTCAGCCACGGGCAGAGGATAAAGCAAACCAGCTGGCCGTTGCCGAGGAGTTTTGTTCCTGGCGCAAGAGACACACGCCCGAACGTACTCCGCGACATCACGAGCCATATGCGGCCACCAGTATGTCCTCGCCAGTAACTCTGATGTCCTTTTAGTACCAAAATGTCCACCCACCCTGGACGAGTGCGCCCAAGAGAGAACCTCCGGTCGCAAACTAGATGGAACAAAAGTCTTGCCCGGGGGCACAGACTCCAGCGAAAACGGGGCCACGGTTCTCAAACTCTCAGTGGGGACAATAAGCCGAGGCTCCTCCTCCTCCTCCGCAGATGACACAACGGAGCGAGAGAGAGCGTCGGCCCGAATGTTCTTCTCCCCAGAAAGGAAATGGAGGGTGAAATGAAACCGGGAGAAGAAAAAGGACCATCTGGCCTGGCGAGAATTCAACCGCTGAGCTGTCTGCAGATACACCAAAGTTTTGTGATCTGTGAAGACTTGGAAGAGAAAACGTGCTCCCTCCAAGAGATGTCTCCCCTCCGAGAAAGCCAACTTCATGGCTAGCAACTCCCTGTCCCCGATGGAATAATTTCTCTCTGCTGGTGCGAAGGTCTTGGAGAAAAAGAAGCAAGGATGCTTCTGACCTTGAGCATCCTTTTGGAAGAGGACTGCTCCAGCACCAACAGAAGAGGCATCCACCTCCATGATAAATGGCTTATCAACATCGGGGCGATGAAGAATGGGAGCACTAGCGAAGTGTGACTTTATAGAGATAAAAGCCTTGGAGACCTCCTCAGACCACAATTTGGGATTCGCCCCCTTCTTGGTGAGGGCAACCAAGGGAGCTACCAAAGTTGAGAAATGCGGGATGAACTGGCGATAATAATTGATGAACCCCATAAAGCGCTGCACCGTTTTAAGAGAATGGGGTTTCTGCCAGTCCATCACAGCCTGTAGTTTGGCAGGATCCATAGCCAATCCCTGGGCTGAGATGATGTAGCCTAGGAAAGGTAAGGACTCCTGCTCAAACATACACTTCTCCAACTTGGCATAGAGGGAGTTTGCCCGTAGGAGGTCGAAGACTTTGCAAACATCTCTCCGGTGGGAGTCAATATCTGGAGAGTAGATGAGAATATCATCCAGATAGACTACGACCGAGGTGGAAAGCATATCCCGGAAGATATCGTTCACAAAGTCTTGGAAAACGGCTGGGGCATTACAGAGCCCAAAGGGCATCACCAGATATTCATAGTGCCCATCCCTGGTGTTAAAAGCCGTCTTCCATTCGTCCCCCTCACAGATGCGAATCAGGTTGTAAGCACCCCGCAGATCTAATTTAATAAATACCCTTGCTCCCCGAAGCCTATCAAACAGTTCAGATATCAAAGGCAAAGGGTATTTATTCTTAACGGTGATGGCGTTAAGACCCCTGTAGTCTATGCATGGACGCAACTCCCCACTCTTCTTCTGCACGAAGAAGAACCCTGCCCCAGCAGGTGACACTGACTTCCTGATGAACCCTCTTGCCAGATTTTCCTGGATGTACTGTGACATTGCCTCCGTGTCCGGGAGAGATAGCGGATAGACTCGACCCCGGGGAGGCTCAGCACCAGGCAAGAGGTCAATAGGACAGTCATAGGGGCGAGGGGGCGGAAGGGTCTCCGCCGCCTTTTTGGAGAATACGTCTGCATATGACCAATACTGCTTGGGGAGAGAGGAAAGATCTGCGGGTACCTCAGTTGTAGCTACCTGAACGCACTCCCTCTGACACCTACCCCCACAAGATTCACCCCATCCCAGAATTCTGCCTGAGGACCACTCGATATGAGGAGAGTGGTGCCGTAGCCAAGGTATTCCCAACAGGACTTCATCAATTCCCTCTGGAATGACGAGCAGAGAAATAATCTCCTGATGAGATGGCGACATGGACAGAGTAAAAGGGATGGTCTGGTGAGTTATCTGTGAGGGCAGAGTCGACCCATTCACCACTCGTACCGTTACAGGTTGAGCTAGCATAATCAGAGGTATTGCGTGGCGTTGGGCAAAGGCAGAAGACATAAAATTGCCCTCCGCCCCAGAATCCACGCAGAGCTCTACCGAGTGGGAGAATGAGCCTAAAGTAATTGTCCCCTTAAAGGACAATTTAGAGGCAAACGTCGCCGTGTCTAGTGTACCTCCACCTACGACCACTAGACGCTGACGTTTCCTCGACCGCTGAGGACATCTGGTGGCTAAATGTCCAGACTGCTGGCAAACATGACAGACCCTGAGTGCACAAGCGGTCCGGGACTTAGGTCCCGCTTGTGACACTTCCCTGGCCTCATGTGACTCAGGAACCAGGACCGGAGATTCCAGAGGTTTGGCGAAAGTAGGAGCCAGCCAAAACCTCTGCCTACACTGGGCTCGCTCTAACCTCCGCTCGTTAAAACGGAGGTCAATTCGAGTGGAGACTGTTATTAACTCCTCCAGTGTGGCAGGAATCTCCCTAGTGGCCAGAGCGTCCTTTACATGGTCAGCCAAGCCCCTCCAAAATATGGGGATAAGAGCTTTATCCGACCATTCCAGCTCAGATGCTAAAGTGCGGAATTGGACGGCAAAATGACTGACCAAGGACTCACCCTGAGTTAATGCCAGCAGTTGGAGCGCAGTGTCATGGGTGACTTGAGGTCCTAAAAAGACCTGTTTTAAAGTGCTCAAAAACAGAGGATCACTCTGCACCACATGATCGCCACGCTCCGACACCGGCGTAGCCCATTCCAACGCCCTGTCCGACAATAGAGACACAATAAATTCCACCTTAGTCCGCTCTGTGGGGAAACGTGCAGCCAGAAGCTCGAGATGAATAGAGCACTGACTCACGAATCCCCTACAAAATTTGCTATTACCAGAAAATTTTTCTGGCAGCGGGAGGCGAGAAAATGTCGGAACAGGGGTGGCAATGGACAAAGTTGCTGCAGCCACGCTGGCAGCCTGTACAGCAACTGCGGTAACATCCACAGCTGGGGTTGCGCTCTCGAGAGCCACCAACCTACCCTCCAGCTGCTGCATATACCGCAGGGATTGCTGTTTGTCCGTCATCACTAGCCAGACCCTGGCGCTAGTGTAATGTTAGGGCTAGCGGAACGCACCAAATAATAAGACTGAGAGTGTACGGTGCGTTCGTAGCCCGGGGTCCACCGTGCTGAGATGGAACCTGCTGCTGAGTAATGACGGACTATATGGCGGTACTCATAAGTATACTCGCGTGGGTTAAACTTCAGCCATCGTGAAGGAAGCGATCCTGTTGCGTCACAGAATCGCGGTACCGCACATAGAAGGCGAGCAAGCAGTCAGCGAACTTAACCCCAACTAGGATTGAAGTCCGATTAGACCACTTGCTGACACAACACCGCAACAGGGTGTGTTAGGCAACTCTTATAATTAGAGCACCGAAGTGCGAACTGTGCCGTGCTGGCAGGCACCACTAAGCACCCAGACGTGGGTCAGGAAGCGCACTACTGGTGCATGGCGCCGCACTGGCGGTCACAGCAATAGACGCTGATACGTGTGTGACACATTGAGTGATTTGTCGGGCGCTAGATAGCAGCCATACTCCATACGCGAACAGTCATACAATAGGGTAGGGGTATTTAATGAACGACTTGCACTCACAACAAACACACGTATTCAATTGTACACTAGCGCATGGCCGTGCGGTCATGCGCAGTTTATATAATTGCAGGACAGGAAGTGGCCACAGAAACTTTGCCCTTCCAGGGCCTGCCAAGAGGACCAATGGAATGCGCTGCAGAGCCAGAGCACATGACCCTCGATCTCCAACGGGAGATCTTGCTCTGGGCATGCTCAGTGTGCGCAAACAAGGACTTAGTCCCAGGGAAATCCGCTCGCCGCTGACCAGCACTGACTTTAATGGCAGGAGCTGAAGAAGCAGCAGTAACTCTCTGTACAGAGTGAGAGCGAGCAAGACACTGGGAGCGACGTCCCTGCTGAGCAGACTCCACTGCGGCTGGAGGAGACTGGGAGACCGCAGCGGAGACGGATCGAGATTCCCCCTGTGCAGCAGAGGAAACTCGACTCCTAACACTGTGTAATATATCTTAATAGAGAACTCTGCTTCCTTCTCAATGTGGACCAATCGAATTATTTTCAAAATTCTCAATTCACAAGTAAAATCTGTATCCAGTGATGGCAGATTATTATTACATTACTGAGATAGGAGATGACAGCTTGTACTGATAAGATTTTATGTAGAAGAGAAGAGGAGGAGCTCTGCCTCAGGCTCCTCCCTTCTACCCATTACCTCCACCCCTTTCTATAGAATCTTATCAGTAGCATTCGCCATCTCCTATCTTAGTAATATAACAATTGGTCTTCACTGATGAAGAGTTTTCAAAATGAATGATGTGTCCCGAAGCAGAAAGATGCATATTTCTCAGATAAGATATATTACAAAGTTTCTTATTTTCATGTGTACTATACATTTATTAAATAAAAATTGCAATGACGGTTACACCTTAAGTGTCTTCTACATATTTTATATTTCTTAACTTAAGTCAACCCAATTTTAAGAAACTTATTCCAGTTTATCCTTTTCCTTTACATCAGCTACTGTTAATCAAATCAATAGCCAATTATATAATACATAGATGACCATTAAGTATTGGAGGCAGGGAGCCCATCAGGCCACGTGTTAAATTTTGAAGAGTTAGATTTTTAAAAATGGACTTAAGCTCTCAATTTTAGCTATATGTAAGCTGTGTGACACAGTATTTAAGCTTAACTATACAGATGTCTATTTTCAGTTGTCAAGAATCATAGACTGTTGTCATATGAGTCTTAAATGTTGATTTTTGAGATGTTTTAAATGGCTGCAATTTGCCTCATATACAAGTTCCTACTGTTTATTGTCTACCATATTTGCAAGACAGAGACACAGGGTCATTGAACAATATATGTTTGATTGACTGACCATTGTGTGGAACCCTGTGGGTTGTTGACTTGCTAAACAGAGGAGGAAAAATTATGTAAAATGATTAAAAACTGAAACAGTGACAATTAAACTTATCCCACCTTCCCCCTGACCTGTGGTTGATGACCTGAGCCAAAGAAGTAGGTATAAAAAAAGGATTTCTATTATTCTGCTAGGAGAAGCAGAGCAACTTTACAAAATCACAGCCAGGAACACTCTACAGGACAGCAGTCAATACATCATGGCTCTATCACCTGGGACATAGATTTGACATTCTACAGGATGCCAGCTTAGGGGACCACAGCCTTGGCTGAAAGAATACAGATCTGCTCCATTCACCATCACGGAACCCATCAACCACTTCATCCATGACTTCTTTATTTCTAATTCTCTTAACCTCCTGGCTCTTACTGAAACCTGGATCCAGCAGTCAGACACCACCGCTGCTGCTGCTCTCTCATATGGTAGAATACACTTCTCTCCTATCCCAAGATCAGACAACAGAGCAGGTGGAGGCGTTGGTCTGCTCCTATGACCCAAATGTACCTTTCAGGTTTTCCCTCAAGTACCCTCACTTGTTTTCCCTTCTTTTGTGGTCCATGCTGTTAGACTCTACATCCCCTTCTCCATGCAAGTGGCGGAGGGGTATCGACCTCCGGGCCTCTCCCATCGGTTCCTGGATCACTTTGCTACCTGGCTTCCACACTTTCTATCCTGTGACATCCCCACTCTCATCATAGCTGATTTCAACATCCCCATTGCTTTTTCCCTCTCCCCCCTCTGCTACCCACCTTTTATCTCTAACCTCCTCCTTCGGCCTCCCACAGCTTACTAACTCTCCAACGCATGAAGACGGACACTCCCTCGACTTGCTCTTCTCCCAGCTTTGCTCAGTGGATGATTTCACAAACTCCCCTCTCCCGCTCTCTGACCACAACCTTCTTTCATTCTCTATCAAGAACTGCCATCCCGCTCTGGTCATCCCTACCTTCCACATATATAGAAATATACAGGCCATTAACACTCAGAAACTTATGAAGAACTTGCAGTCATCCTCCCTCTAATGTAATGATTCTGCCCTGAAGCATTTATAATGAAATACTGCAGAACACCCTGGATGATGCTGCACCTCCTATACATAGAACAACACGGCACAGACAGCGACAACCACGGTGCTCCAGGTGCGCCGAACGTCTGTGGAGAAAATCCAATCTACCCGAAGATTCCATCCATTATAAGTTGTTACTTAAAACATACAACACTGCCCTTCACGTCTCCAAACAAACCTATTTCAACACCCTCATCACCTCACTATCCAATAACCCGAAAAGTCTCTTTGACACATTTCATTCCCTACTCAATCAAGAGTGCAGGCCCCAACCACAGATCTCCATGCTGATAATCAGGCCAATTATTTCAAAAAAAAAACTGACCATATCTGAGAGGAAATTATCTCCCAATCCCCTCATGCCATGCACTCCCCTCCCTCCCCCACTGCATCTAGCTCACTCTCTGACTTTGAACCAGAGGAAGAAGTGATCAGGCTCCTTGCATCTTCTCGCCCAACCACTTGCACTAGAGACCCCATTTTGTCACATCTCCTCCAGTCCATTTCCCCCTGCTGTCACCACAGACCTAACAAAAATATTCAACCTCTCTCTTCTGGTATCTTTCTCTCCTCATTTAAGCATGCCATCATACATCCATTACTTAAAAACCATCCCTCGACCAAAACTGTGCCGCTAATTATAGACCTGTCTCTAATCTTCCCTTCATCTCTAAACTCTTGGAATGCCTGGTCCACTCCTGTCTTATCTGCTATCTCTCAGATAACTTTCTTCTCGACCCTCTACAATCTGCTTTCCACTCTTTACACTCTAATGGAACCGCCCTTACTAAAGTCTCTAATGATCACCTAACAGCTATATCTAATGGTCACTGCTCCCTGCTAATACTCTTGGATTTTTCTGCAGCATTTGACACTGTAGATCATCAGCTCCTCCTCACTATGCTCTGCTCCATCGACCTCAAGGACACTGTTCTAATAATAATCTTAATAATAATAATCTTTATTTATTTAGCAACAACATATTCCGCAGCGCTTTACAGTTTAACAGTATCAAACACAACAGATATAAGTAACAACGTTAACAGTACAATAATTAAAGCGAAATAAAATGACCCTGCTCGTGAGAGCTTGCAATCTACAATGAGGTGGGGGAGATACAAAGCACAGGTGTGTACTTACAATGATGTATTTACAATGATGGTCCAGCCATCTTCAGAGGGTGGGGGATAGATGGGGATAGTGAATGGGCTACACACACACACACACACACAAACATAAAATGAGTTTGATTAGTGATCGTGGTAGGCCACTCTGAACAAATGTGTTTTGAGCGAGTGCCTAAAATTATGCAAATTGTGGATGGTCCTAATTAGGGTTGAGCGACTTTTACTTTTATAGGATCGGGTCGGGTTTCACGAAACCTGACTTTTTCAAAAGTCGGGTCGAGTGAAATCGGCCGATCCTATAAAAAAGTCGGGGTCGGGGTCGGCCGAAACACGAAACCCAATGCAGTGCATTGGGTTTCCAATGGTTCCCAGGGTCTGAAGGAGAGGAAACTCTCCTTCAGGCCCTGGGATCCATATTTAAGTGTAAAATAAAGAATTAAAATAAAAAATATTGCTATACTCACCCTCTGACGCGCCCTGGTACTAAGCGGCAGCCTTCCTTCCTTAGAATCAGCGCGTGAAGGGCCTTAGATGACGTCGCGGCTTGTGATTGGTCACGCAACCACCCATGTGACCGCTCGTGCGACCAATCACAAGCCACGACATCACCAAAGGTCCTTCAAGCGCTGATTCTTAGGAAGGAAGGCTGCCGGAAAGAAGCAGGGCGCGTCCGATAGGAATATATTCACCCTCGGATGCGCCCTGCTTCTTTCCGGCAGCCTTCCTTCCTAAGAATCAGCGCTTGAAGGACCTTCGGTGACGTTGCGGCTTGTGATTGGTCGCACGAGCGGTCACATGGGCGGTCGCGCGACCAATCACAAGCCGCGACGTCATCTAAGGCCCTTCACGTGCTGATTCTAAGGAAGGAAGGCTACCGGTTAGTACCAGGGCGCGTCAGAGGGTGAGTATAGCAATATTTTTAATTTTAATTCTTTATTTTACACTTAAATATGGATTCCGATACCGATTTCTGATATTGCAAACATATTGGAACTCGGTATCAGAATTCCGATACCAGATTCAGAAGATCGCCGACCTCATGGCCGACCCCACACAGGGGTCGGGTTTCATGAAACCCGACTTTGCCAAAAGTCGGCGACTTCTGAAAATGGCCGACCTGTTTTGCTCAACCCTAGTCCTAATATCTTGGGGTAGAGCATTCCAGAGGATTGGCGCAGCATGGGAGAAGTCTTGGAGTCGGGAGTGGGAGGTACGGATTAGCGCACAGGTTAGTCAAAAGTCATTTGCAGAGCGCAGCAGTCGGTTAGGCCGATAGACAATAATGGGGGAGGAGATGTAAGGGGGTGCCGCACTGTAGAGCTTTGTGGATGAGAACAAGTACTTTGAATTGTATCCTGTAGTGAATGGGCAGACAGTGTAATGACTGGTGAAGAGCGGACACGTCCGAGTAACGATTAGCCAGATGGACAACCCTGGCTGCTGCATTAAGGATGGACTGGAGAAAGTCGTGTGAGGGGGAGGCCAATTAATAGAGCATTACAGTAGTCAAGATGGGAGTGGATCAGGGCGACAGTGAGGGTTTTTGTTGTTTCCACGGTGAGAAAAGGGCACATTCTAGAGATGTTCTTTAGGTGTAAGTGGCATGACCGGGCAAGAGATTGTATATGGGATGTGAAGGAGAGATCAGAGTCAAACATAACACCCAGACAACACGCTTGCTGCCGGGGTGTTTTTAGGATGCCACCCATGGAGAGGGAAATGTCAGATTTAGGAAGGTTAGTAGATGGTGGGAGCAGAAGAAGTTCAGTATTTGAGAGGTTGAGTTTCAGATAGAGAGCGGACATGATGTTGGAGACTGCAGACAGACAGTCAGTGGCGTTCTGTAGTATAGCGGGGGTAAGGTCAGGCGAGGATGTGTATAGTTGTGTGTCATCAGCATAAAGATGATACTGAAAGCCAAATCTGCTGATCTGTTCTCTCATGGTTCTCCTCCTATCTCTCCTCTTCCCTTACTGTTGGGGTTCCACAAGGATCTGTTCTAAGCCCCCTCATCTTCTCTTTGTATACTGCCCCTATTGGTCAAACAGTCAGTAGATTTTGTTTCCAGTACCATCTCTATGCTATTGACACCCAATTATACACCTCTACTCCTGACATCATGCCTGCCTTTTTAGAAAATAAGAGTGATTGTCTTACCGCTGTCTCCAACATCATGTCCTCCCTGTATCTGAAATTGAACATGTCAAAAACTGAAATCCTTTTGTTTCCTCCCTCTACTAATGTGTCTATGCCTGACATTGCCATTTACGTGTGTGGTTCCACCATTACTCCCCAACAGCATGCCCACTGTCTTAGGGTCATACTTGATTCAGAGCTTTCATTCTCCCCCCACATTTGATCACTGGCTCGCTCTTGTTATCTGCACCTCAAAAGCATTTCTAGAATTCGACCCTTTCTTCTCTGCAAAAACTCTCTGTTTCTCTTATTCATTCTCGTCTGGACTAATGGGCCACTAGGAAGGTCCCGGAGAGCTTTTTCTATGAGAGGTTCGCATGGCCGCACGGCCATGCGCTGGTATAAACTTGATAATGTGTGTGTAGATGAATGACTGTCGATTGATGAAAGCTCCTTAATCATTCCCATTCCTAGTGTTGTTGACTGCTGGTTGAAGCTGTCTAGCGCCCGACAGTGCTACCTGCACACCTAGGACACGTTACAGTGCCTTTTGCAGTGTCCGCTTATACGGCACCATGTGCAGTCAGTGTGCTTTTATGACAGCCTGTCAGTGTAGGGTGGGAATTCCAGCTTGGACTCTGCATCTGACTCAGGGCGTCCTCAGACTCAAAAGCCACCGAGGGTCAGAGCGAGTCCAATCACCAGATTAGTGGGGGTGATTCATAGGGATCCCATTAGTGTCTTGCAGCTGCACCCTGTGTCCATCCACCATTACTCAGCATCAGGTACCATCTCTGCACTGTGGCTGTAAACGTACCTCATATCTAGCTCTTTATTATTTGGTGCATTCTGCTAGCCCTAACACCAACTTGTGACCTTCTGGTCACCTTGCCTTGTACCTCCTCTCTGTGGGTCTCAAAGGTGGGGGTAGTCAGCACTAGAAGCCTCTAAGTCGCAGCTGCTCTACTCCTGGTGAATCAGCGGAAGTGTGAGACTCTAATTTTGCATCATCTTGGGAATTTTTTGGGATTTTTCTATATGTTATTGTCTGTTTTGTGGGTCAATAAAGTATTGCCACACTGTTTTACTCTCACCCTGTGTTGTCTAAGTATTATTATGCCCACAGTAAAAGGAGAGTGGGCGTTCAGTGGGATGAGCCTTGGTCCCTGCAGTTTTGGGTCTGCGGACTAGAGCACCCACTAAAACCCTGAGCTTCCACCTAATCTATGGGATTCCATGGGCCAGAACAATGCTCTATGCAAAATTCTTCGGGAAGACTTTAATTCCAGTGACAACTACAAAAGAAAAATCTCTTAATGTCAGTCACAATAGTTTAATATTCAGAAATCATTGAAATATTTTGTACAATTGGTTTCCAATAATGCATCCAGTTCATCTTTCGATTGAACTTGGTACACCAATTCTTTCCCAACACCCAATCAGTATAAATATTGCATTGTATTTTTACCCACATTTTGCACATGTAACTGAGTATAACTTCTAAGCAATGGAATTTTAGTTATGATACGAAATTGTTCCATTAAGATCTGAAGTTGTTTCAAAAGCTGTTAGTAATGAAAGTAACATATGGGAAATTGTGGCATTTACGTTAAAAGTAAAGCTATCTGCATGTATTGTGCACATCAGATGTATTGTTATGTCTAATAATGTCACAATTTGTGCCAGAAATGTAACTAAATTAGTATAATAGTCATACTTAAACTGGCTCTGACAGAAAAAGATAATAGATAGCATCCAGAAGACAGTTTATTCAAACAGATCTCAACTTTTTATTCGAATCTGTTCAGATATAATTAGAAGTTTAAGAAAATGATAGAAATGTACAGCGAAGATCTATTTTGTTCACATTTTCTATAGGCTTTTCTTTATTTTATTTAATTTTACATTTGCATTTTTTAATATAACTGTTATGCCCCACTGATGTTATGAAGTCCAACTAGGTAGTAACTTGAAGTAGAAAATTGGATTCATGCCATCTGCTGCTTTGTTATATGCTCAGTTTACAGGCTCTAGGCCACATACGATAGGTGAAGGAGGTTCTTTTATTTGAGAAGCCTTTATGTATACTTTGTACTAATTTCTTCACTCCGAAGCCTTTCTTCACCTTCTTGACCAGGTCAAATTCTCCAATTTTGACCAGTGTCACTTTATGTGGTAACAACCCGGAACGCTTACACATCACAGTGATTCTGAGATTGTTTTTGTGACACATTGTGTTTTATGGTTGTGGTAAATTTAGGTCTATATTTTTTGCATTTATTAGAAAAAATATTATAAATTTGGCAAAAAAAAATTAAAATTTCACCATTTTCAAACTTTCAATTCTATGCACTTGAAACAAACATTTATATCACACAAGATAATAAATAACATTAACCACATGTCTACTTTACATCAGTGTTATTTTATAAACATAATTCCTTTTTTGTTAGGAAGTTAGGAGAGTTAAAATTATATCAGCAATATTTAATATTTCCAATAAAATTTACAAAACCATTTTTAAGAGAACATATCAAATTTAAAGTGACTTTGAAGGGCCTTTGAGACAGAAAATACCCAAAAGTGACACCATTTATAAAAATGCACTCTCTAAAGTGCTGAAAACTACTTTCAAGAAGTTTGTTAAGCCTATAGATGCTTCACAGGAATTAAAGCAATGTGAAAGGAAAAGAAAATATGACATTTTCCCACAAAAATGTTGCTTAGCTCTTAATGTTTCATTTTCACAAGGGTAACAGGAGAAATTGGACCTCAATATGTTGTGCAATTTCTACTAAGTATGTCGAAGCCTCATATGTAATGAAAAACTACTCTTTGGACACACGTCAGGGCTTGGAAAGGAATGAGCACCATTTGACTTTTGGAAAGCAAAATTGTCTGGAATAGATACCGTATATACTCAAGTATAAGCCGAGATTTTCAGCCCAAAATTTTGGGCTGAAAGTGCCCCTCTCGGCTTATACTCGAGTCACGGTGGGCGGCAGGGTCGGCGGATGAGGGGGAGAGGGCGCTGAGGCATACTCACCTAGTCCCGGCGATCCTGGCGCTGTCCCTGCAGTAAATAAAGGCACGGATGATTGACCTAGTGGAGACCAAAACATCCAACACCGCGGAGACACCATCACGTGTTTCTCAACGCAGTGATCCAGAACACTGCCCCCAAATTTGCAAATGCAAGTAGAGGAGTTGCGGAGACACCATCACGTGTTTCTCAACGCAGGCAGTGAATAGCCAGGCCTTTCCCCGGGAAGGAACAACCAAGGGAAGGGCAGCATCCAATAAAGGAAAACATCCAATAAAGGAAAACCACCTATGCCAAGCATGGTATCCATCCACAGACAGCTGTTTCGGGGTTTTTTCCCCTCATCAGTGTGGAGTAGGAAATTGGCTATCAGGAGCAGTGCCTAGTAGAAAGTCTATAAAGGCAAGGATGATTGACCTCGTGGAGACCAAAACATCCAACACCGCGGAGACACCATCACGTGTTTCTCAATGCAGTGATCCAGAACACTGCCCCAAAATATGCAAATGCAAGTAGAGGAGCTGCGGAGACACCATCACGTGTTTCTCAATGCAGGCAGTGAATAGCCAGGCCTTTCCCCGGGAAGGAACAACCAAGGGAAGGGCAGCATCCAATAAAGGAAAACATCCAATAAAGGAAAACCACCTATGCCAAGCATGGTATCCATCCACAGACAGCTGTTTCGGGGTTTCTGCCCCTCATCAGTGTGGAGTAGGAAACTGGCTATCAGGAGCAGTGCCTAGTAGAAAGTCTATAAAGGCACGGATGATTGACCTCGTGGAGACCAAAACATCCAACACCGCGGAGACACCATCACGTGTTTCTCAACGCAGTGATCCAGAACACTGCCCCCAAATATGCAAATGCAAGTAGAGGAGCTGCGGAGACACCATCACGTGTTTCTCAACGCAGGCAGTGAATAGCCAGGCCTTTCCCCTGCAGTCCCACGGTCTTCGGTGCTGCAGCTCTTCCCCTGTTCAGCGGTCACGTGGGACCGCTGATTAGAGAAATGAATATGCGGCTCCACCTCCCATAGGGGTGGAGCCGCATATTCATTTCTCTAATCAGCGGTAACGGTGACCGCTGATAGAGGAAGAGGCTGCGGCACCGAAGACCGTGTGACAGGCAGAGGGAGCGGGACGCCGGGAGCAGGTAAGTATGTAATATTCACCTGTCCACGTTCCACACTCCGGGCGCCGCTCCATCTTCCCGGTGTCTCTCTGCACTGACTGTGCAGGTCAGAGGGCGCGATGATGCATATAGTGTGCGCGCCGCCCTCTGCCTGATCAGTCAGTGCGGAGAGATGCCGGGACGCTGAGGAGCTGCAAGCAAGAGAGGTGAGTATGGCATTTTTTTTTTAATGCAGCAGCAATGGCACAGCTTTATATGGCACAGCTATGGGGTAATAATGAACGGCGCAGAGCACTATATGGCAGCTATGGGGCAATAATGAATGGCGCAGAGCGCTATATGGCACAGCTATGGGGCAATAATGAATGGCGCAGAGCACTATATGGCAGCTATGGGGCAATAATGAACGGCGCAGAGCACTATATGGCAGCTATGGGGCAATAATGAACGGTGCAGAGCACTATATGGCACAGCTATGGGGCAATAATGAACGGCGCAGAGCACTATATGGCAGCTATGGGGCAATAATGAATGGCGCAGAGCACTATATGGCAGCTATGGGGCAATAATGAATGGTGCAGAGCACTATATGGCACAGCTATGGGGCAATAATGAATGGTGCAGAGCACTATATGGCACAGCTATGGGGCAATAATGAAGGTGCAGAGCACTATATGGCATAGCTATGGGGCAATAATGAACGGTGCAGAGCACTATATGGCACAGCTATGGGGCAATAATGAACGGTGCAGAGCACTATATAGCACAGCTATGGGGCAATAATGAATGGTGCAGAGCACTATATGGCACAGCTATGGGGCAATAATGAACGGTGCAGAGCACTATATGGCACAGCTTTCTATGGTACATCTATGGGGAAATAATGAACGGTGCAGAGCACTATATGGCACAGCTATGGGGCCATAATGAACAGTATGGAGCATCTATTTTTATTTTTGAAATTCACTGGTAGCTGCTGCCTTTTCCACCCTAGACTTATACTCGAGTCAATAAGTTTTCCCAGTTTTTTGTGGCAAAATTAGGGGGGTCGGCTTATACTCGGGTCGGCAAATACTCGAGTATATACGGTAGTTCAAAAGAGAATTATCAGTAGCACTACCAATACCAGGTATAGACAAAATATATAAGTCAGGGTGCTACACAATGCATGAAACTGCAAATACTGAGCAAAGGAAGAAAGACACTGCATAAATGCGTGCACACCTGCAACATATAGATAATAAAATCCAACTTTATTGTGTAGATGCAAAGGACACAATACACATACACCTCAACAAACCTGGGAAACACACATTCGCCAGAAGACTCGCTACACTCATCAGGAGGGCGTTAAACTAGAAGAAGAGGGGACGGGAAGAAAAACATTAGACTTGAACAAAGAAGATCCAGGAAAACATACTCAGAAGGGAGGTAAGAACATTTCTAAAACAATCCACAGCGAGGAGATTGGAACAAAACAAAATCCTCTAAACTGCATGCTTGCAAACGCCAGAAGCCTGACAAACAAGATGGAAGAACTAGAAGCAGAAATATCTACAGGTAACTTTGACATAGTGGGAATAACCGAGACATGGTTAGATGAAAGCTATGACTGGGCAGTTAACTTACAGGGTTACAGTCTGTTTAGAAAGGATCGTAAAAATCGGAGAGGAGGAGGGGTTTGTCTCTATGTAAAGTCTTGTCTAAAGTCCACTTTAAGGGAGGATATTAGCGAAGGAAATGAGGATGTCGAGTCCATATGGGTCGAAATTCATGGAGGGAAAAATGGTAACAAAATTCTCATTGGGGTCTGTTACAAACCCCCAAATATAACAGAAACCATGGAAAGTCTACTTCTAAAGCAGATAGATGAAGCTGCAACCCATAATGAGGTCCTGGTTATGGGGGACTTTAACTACCCGGATATTAACTGGGAAACAGAAACCTGTGAAACCCATAAAGGCAACAGGTTTCTGCTAATAACCAAGAAAAATTATCTTTCACAATTGGTGCAGAATCCAACCAGAGGAGCAGCACTTTTAGACCTAATACTATCTAATAGACCTGACAGAATAACAAATCTGCAGGTGGTCGGGCATCTAGGAAATAGCGACCACAATATTGTACAGTTTCACCTGTCTTTCACTAGGGGGACTTGTCAGGGAGTCACAAAAACACTGAACTTTAGGAAGGCAAAGTTTGACCAGCTTAGAGATGCCCTTAATCTGGTAGACTGGGACAATATCCTCAGAAATGAGAATACAGATAATAAATGGGAAATGTTTAAGAACATCCTAAATAGGCAGTGTAAGCGGTTTATACCTTGTGGGAATAAAAGGACTAGAAATAGGAAAAACCCAATGTGGCTAAACAAAGAAGTAAGACAGGCAATTAACAGTAAAAAGAAAGCATTTGCACTACTAAAGCAGGATGGCACCATTGAAGCTCTAAAAAACTATAGGGAGAAAAATACTTTATCTAAAAAACTAATTAAAGCTGCCAAAAAGGAAACAGAGAAGCACATTGCTAAGGAGAGTAAAACTAATCCCAAACTGTTCTTCAACTATATCAATAGTAAAAGAATAAAAACTGAAAATGTAGGCCCCTTAAAAAATAGTGAGGAAAGAATGGTTGTAGATGACGAGGAAAAAGCTAACACATTAAACACCTTCTTCTCCACGGTATTCACGGTGGAAAATGAAATGCTAGGTGAAATCCCAAGAAACAATGAAAACCCTATATTAAGGGTCACCAATCTAACCCAAGAAGAGGTGCGAAACCGGCTAAATAAGATTAAAATAGATAAATCTCCGGGTCCGGATGGCAAACACCCACGAGTACTAAGAGAACTAAGTAATGTAATAGATAAACCATTATTTCTTATTTTTAGGGACTCTATAGCGACAGGGTCTGTTCCGCAGGATTGGCGCATAGCAAATGTGGTGCCAATATTCAAAAAGGGCTCTAAAAGTGAACCTGGAAATTATAGGCCAGTAAGTCTAACCTCTATTGTTGGTAAAATATTTGAAGGGTTTCTGAGGGATGTTATTCTGGATTATCTCAATGAGAATAACTGTTTAACTCCATATCAGCATGGGTTTATGAGAAATCGCTCCTGTCAAACCAATCTAATCAGTTTTTATGAAGAGGTAAGCTATAGGCTGGACCATGGTGAGTCATTGGACGTGGTATATCTCGATTTTTCCAAAGCGTTTGATACCGTGCCGCACAAGAGGTTGGTACACAAAATGAGAATGCTTGGTCTGGGGGAAATTGTGTGTAAATGGGTTAGTAACTGGCTTAGTGATAGAAAGCAGAGGGTGGTTATAAATGGTATAGTCTCTAACTGGGTCGCTGTGACCAGTGGGGTACCGCAGGGGTCAGTATTGGGACCTGTTCTCTTCAACATATTCATTAATGATCTGGTAGAAGGTTTACACAGTAAAATATCGATATTTGCAGATGATACAAAACTATGTAAAGCAGTTAATACAAGAGAAGATAGTATTCTGCTACAGATGGATCTGGATAAGTTGGAAACTTGGGCTGAAAGGTGGCAGATGAGGTTTAACAATGATAAATGTAAGGTTATACACATGGGAAGAAGGAATCAATATCACCATTACACACTGAATGGGAAACCACTGGGTAAATCTGACAGGGAGAAGGACTTGGGGATCCTAGTTAATGATAAACTTACCTGGAGCAGCCAGTGCCAGGCAGCAGCTGCCAAGGCAAACAGGATCATGGGGTGCATTAAAAGAGGTCTGGATACACATGATGAGAGCATTATACTGCCTCTGTACAAATCCCTAGTTAGACCGCACATGGAGTACTGTGTCCAGTTTTGGGCACCGGTGCTCAGGAAGGATATAATGGAACTAGAGAGAGTACAAAGGAGGGCAACAACATTAATAAAGGGGATGGGAGAACTACAATACCCAGATAGATTAGCGAAATTAGGATTATTTAGTCTAGAAAAAAGACGACTGAGGGGCGATCTAATAACCATGTATAAGTATATAAGGGGACAATACAAATATCTCGCTGAGGATCTGTTTATACCAAGGAAGGTGACGGGCACAAGGGGGCATTCTTTGCGTCTGGAGGAGAGAAGGTTTTTCCACCAACATAGAAGAGGATTCTTTACTGTTAGGGCAGTGAGAATCTGGAATTGCTTGCCTGAGGAGGTGGTGATGGCGAACTCAGTCGAGGGGTTCAAGAGAGGCCTGGATGTCTTCCTGGAGCAGAACAATATTGTATCATACAATTAGGTTCTGTAGAAGGACGTAGATCTGGGGATTTATTATGATGGAATATAGGCTGAACTGGATGGACAAATGTCTTTTTTCGGCCTTACTAACTATGTTACTATGTTACTATGACATACAAAATATAAAACCAATTAAAACCTGATCCTTAAGGATCAAACACGAACACACCATTCTCCTCATGTGATGTGTAGCCAGAAAAAGACAAAAGAAATACAATGACAATTATATATATATATCCGTACAAGGAAGTTAAATACAATACAAAGTATTCACTTAAGCCTAAGGTAAAATAACTGGTACCAACCATGTATGTACGCACACCCACAGAGAGTGACAACCATGTTGTCACCGACCAACCGCACCAGACACTGTGCTATGCGGTAGTAACTGGAAATATGCCTAAAATGGAAGCCCAATGTACAGCAGCACAGGGGGTGTTAGCATGGGTGGGTGAAAAAAGGAGTATCAAGCCAAAAGCTAAATGTACCCGCTGTGAAAACACAGCCTAATGGCAACCTCCTGCTAATGTGGCCAGGCTGTATATAAAGTATGCTCACAAGGAGTAGAGATCCAGAAAATTGGATAAGCATGGCCACCAGAAGAAAAACCACATGCTAGCTGGTCAGTGGGAGATGGAGGAGACAATGTGGGAGAATCCCACGCGTATCGCTGCGGCTAGGCAGCTTCGTCAGTGGAGATACAATTTTCTGGATCTCTACTCCTTGTGAGCATACTTTATATACAGCCTGGCCACATTAGCAGAAGGTTGCCATTAGGCTGTGTTTTCACAGCGGGTACATTTAGCTTTTGGCTTGATACTCCTTTTTTCACCCACCCATGCTAACACCCCCTGTGCTGCTGTACATTGGGCTTCCATTTTAGGCATATTTCCAGTTACTATGGCATAGCACAGTGTCTGGTGCGGTTGGTCGGTGACAACTTTGTTGTCACTCTCTGTGGGTGTGCGTACATACATGGTTGGTACCAGTTATTTTACCTTAGGCTTAAGGGAATACTTTGTATTGTATTTAACTTCCTTGTACGGATATATATATAATTGTCATTGTATTTCTTTTGTCTTTTTCTGGCTACACATCACATGAGGAGAATGGTGTGTTCGTGTTTGATCCTTATGGATCAGGTTTTAATTGGTTTTATATTTTGTATGTCCTTTGCATCTACACAATAAAGTTGGATTTTATTATCTATTTGTTGCAGGTGTGCACGCATTTATGCAGTGTCTTTCTTGCTTTGCTTGGAATAGATAGTTGACACAATATCTAATTTGTAGAGCCCTTGTTGTGCCTAAACACTTGAAACCCCAACAAGTGACCCAATTTTGGAAACTACACCCCTCAAGGAATTTATCTAGCATTGTAGTGAGCACCTTGAACCCACAGATGCTTCTCAGAATTTGATAACATTGAACCCTGAAAATGATAAAAGACATTTTTCCCATAAAACTTCACTTTAGCCCCAAAGTACAGAAGAAAATAAACCCCAAAAATTTGTTGTTCAGTTTCTCTTGAGTAGAGATGAGCAAACCTTTCAAAGTTCGGATTCGCCGAATGGATTGCCATTCACCGAAGTACCTGAATGCCATAAGATTCAATGGGAGGCAAAACCAAATGCATAGACAACATCTTAAGGGGTGACCAAAAGCTTCCCAAACAGCTAAAATTGGGGAAAGGCACCATGAAAAGTTGCATCAATTGACCCACAGTAGAAACTTGCAAATGGCAAAAAGCAATCAGCCATCAGGACACCATCAGCAGCGCTGAAGACACGTTCTAAGAGAACGCTGGCTGAGGCACATAACAAAACCTCCAAGGAATGGCAGGCGAGCACTGGCCACTCTTCCATTTTTGAAGACCAAAATCTAAAAGGTCCAAACCCAACAAGATGGCATTGATTATTGAGCTCCTGATACTCCTGCAACATCCTCTTCAGTCGTTCACAACATGTTAGACTTGTACTCTGTTCTGCTGGTGCATGAGCTGGTCTAAAAGAATGTGCTAAACGACTGGCAGAAATTGCTTACGTCACGTACACTGCAGTTGTTGTTAATGTTTTGGCGATGATGCCTTGACATTCCCGGGGTTGGACATCTAAAACTGGGATGTACACTGTGTGCCTCACTGGTGTTTTGGGGAAAGCCACTCTTAAGATTGTCTACAAGCGTATTTGGATACTCCAGCCTGCGCGCATCCCTTTCCAGGGGGAAAGCATCTGAGTAAATTTACTCTTGTACCGTGGACCTAACAGAGTGGCAACCCGGTAGTCAGCTCTATTTTTAACCATAAGAATACAGGCACATGTATGTTAAAGGTGCTCATGTGTCCGGTGCTTCTATGAAGTCCAAGTCCATGCTGTGTTGGTGGCGGTGTAACACTCAAGGTTGCTTCCTCTGTCTTCTCCCACCAACCACAGACAACAGAGAGCGTATCATTTTCCTCTTCATCTACTGACTGTTGTGCGTCCATCACCTCGTCCTCCTCAATTTGTTCCTCCGATAAAACTGCAGGATAAATCAGCCGGCTGAGAGGCCTGGAAACCTCATGGAAAACTTTCAGGGATATTTTAAGGTTACTAGTAGTGTTGAGCATTCCGATACCGCAAGTATCGGGTATCGGCCGATATTTGCGGTATCGGAATTCCGATACCGAATTCCGATACTTCCCGCGTATCGGATACCGGAATCGGAAGTTCCCAGAATTCAAACTGAACGCAGCAGCCAATGAGGAATGATTGGAAGTGTGGGCACATCCTGTTTAGCATGGTGGGCATGTAAGTACTGGCAAGGCTTGGATTGGCTGCTGAAATGATGTCACTCTGCACTATAAAAAACGCTGCCGCCATTTTGCGCTCACTCTGCTGTGATTTCAGTTAGGGACAGGACGCTGTGTTCTAACTGAGGGCCAGTCGAGCTAGCTAATTGCTTTATTTTCCTTTCCAAAGGCTAATTTAGCAAAACGCTGTGTGTTCTTCACTGTTCACCTTGCTCTTGCCTTGCAGCGCTGTTTTAACAGCGTTCTGCAAGGTCTCTGTGTGTGTGTGTGTGTGCAGCTCATTCTGTAGTCTGTGTGCAGCCATATACCCGGTTGTATTCAGCTCAGGGGGGGTTCACACTGCCTCACACAGTTGTCCTTTTTTGCTCTTAGTGCAGCCTGCTGCACATTTTTTCTCAAATTTCCTATTAGTGTTTTTCCACCAGTCTCCAGCTCTATTGTGGAAAAACACTACATAGGATAACCTAGAGGGGGGTTTTTGGGCCTTGCAGCGCCGTTTATGGCTGTCTGCACGGTCTCTGTGTGAGCGCAGCTCGCCCTGTAGTCTGTGTGCAGCCATAGCCGGTTGGATTCAGCTCAGGGTGCGTTACTGCCTCATACCTTGAAAAACAATTTCCTTTATTTCAAATAGTGCAGCCAGTTTAAAATTTGAAAAAAAAAATTCCTATTAGTGTCTTTCCACTCGTATCCAGCTAAATAGTGGAAAAACACTATATAGGATAACCTAGAGGAGGTTTTTTTGGCCTTGCAGCGCCGTTTACGGCTGTCTGCACGGTCTCCGTGTGAGCCCAGCTCGCCCTGTAGTCTGTGTGCAGCCATAGCCGGTTGGATTCAGCTCAGGGTTCGTTACTGCCTCATACCTTGAGAAGAATTTTACTTTTTTTCAAATAGAGCAGCCTGTTTAAAATTTGAAAAAAAAAATTCCTATTAGTGTCTTTCCACTCGTATCCAGCTAAATAGTGGAAAAACACTATATAGGATAACCTAGAGGAGGGTTTGTTGGCCTTGCAGCGCCGTTTACGGCTGTCTGCACGGTCTCTGTGTGAGTGCAGCTCGCCCTGTAGTCTGTGTGCAGCCATAGCCGGTTGGATTCAGCTCAGGGTGCGTTACTGCCTCATACCTTGAAAAACAATTTCCTTTTTTTCAAATAGTGCAGCCAGTTTAAAATTTGAAAAAAAAAATCCTATTAGTGTCTTTCCACTCGTATCCAGCTAAATAGTGGAAAAACACTATATAGGATAACCGAGAGGAGGGTTTTTTGGCCTTGCAGCGCCGTTTACGGCTGTCTGCACGGTCTCCGTGTGATTTAAACTAGCTCTGTAGCCCGATCTGCACCAAAAAAAAAGTTAAGTTCACCAAACACAACTTAACACTTGTGTAGGCCACATTTGAAAAATAATAAAGTTTAGTCCACAATTTACAACATTAGTGTTTCTTACACCTGTTAGGAGGAGCATTTCAGGAATAAGCACACTAAGGCCTTAGTACTTTTCTGCTTATCTTTATCTGTCAACCAAGATGAAGAGGGCAGGGAGTAAGGCACGTGGGCGTGGGCGCGGAGCAGGGAGAGGAGCAGGGAGAGGACGTGGTGATTCTGTGCCTGCTGCGGGCGCCGGTGACTCGTCGTCACTCAGTTTCAGCAGGGAACAGTCCTTCATGCGCAGCTTTGTCGGAGAGCGCCGTGCACCGCTGCTACGTGAAGACCAAATTGAAGCCGTTGTCGGGTGGATGGCAGCTAACGCCTCGGCATCGACTTCAGTTAGTGCCACATCCTCTCAGGCACAGAGCACTGGAGAGCAGCCATCTGTCTCTTCACCACCTGCCAAATTGGCCAGGCAGTCAGAGAGCCCAGGACAGGAGCCGTCTCTACTTCTGTTCTCTGAATCTCTTGGCTTGGAAACAGGGGGCCACCAAGCAGCATTGGAGAAATGGAAGAAGAGGCAGTGTGCAGTGATGCCCAAAAGCTTTATCTCTCTGACTCTGAAGAGGCAGGTGGGCCAGTGCCTCCGGTGACCACAGCGCAGTACGCATCTGATGATGAAGCTCAGGTGCCGCTTTCTGATTCGTACTGTGCTGCCGAGACTACCCAGGAGGAGCAGTTGGTGGCAGAGGGTAGTGGAGATGATGAGGTCCTTGACCCATCGTGGCGTGAGGAACAGGAAGGTGGTGGGAGCAGCTCTGAGGAAGAGCTTCCCCTTACGGGCCAAAGAGGGAGAGGGAGGGGGAAGACTGCGGAGCCTGTAGCCTCCACTTTGGCACCCGTTAGGAGCCTGTCTCTTTCCAAAGCCAAAAAGGGCGCTCCCAAGACTTGCAGTGCCTGGTCCTTTTTTGACACAGTTGCAGATGACATTTGTTTTGTCAAATGCAAGCTGTGTCATCAGAAAGTAAAAAGAGGTAAAAGTGTCAGCAACCTCAATACCACAAATATGTGGAAACATGTGCGGAACAGGCACGCGGTGGAGTTACAGAAACACAGTGAAGACGTAGGCCAACCAACAGCGGCAGCTACCACCTCTTCATCTCGTGTTGCCTCTTCCTCCACTGTTGTCCAGAGACCTAGTGTAATTCCACCCACAGCACCACCTTCCCAGTCATCCTCACACTCCCAGTCTACTCTACAGCCATCGGTAGTCCAGGCATGGGAGAAAAGGCGGGCATTCTCGGCCAACCACCCCCGAGCACAGGCTCTGAATGCAGGCATTGCCAAACTGTTGTCCCTGGAAATGCTCTCGTTCAGGCTGGTGGAGACTGACAGCTTCCGTGACTTGATGGCATTGGCAGTCCCACAGTACAAGGTGCCCAGCCACTTTTACTTCAGCAGGCAGGCTGTCCCTGCCCTGCACAGGCATGTTGAGGCAAACATAAAACATGCGCTACTGAACGCCGTCAGTAGCAAGGTCCACCTCACCACCGATGCGTGGACCAGTCAGCATGGACAGGGGCGATATGTTTCCCTCACTGCCCATTGGGTTAATGTTGTTGAGCCAGGTACAGATCGTGCGAGTGGCGCAGGACGTGTCCTGCCCACTCCAAGGATTGCAGGAATCCAGTCTGTACGCATCGACTCCTCCTCTTACACCAGTTCCTCTGATTCCTCTCTGCAGGATCGTCACAGTCCACCTCCACATGGACCCGTGAACGTTTACCTATGACCGACATGAGCACAGCCGTGGCCAAACGTCAGCAGGCCGTCTTGAAACTAGTTTCATTGGGGCATCGAAGCCACACAGCGCAGGAGCTCTGGAATGCCATCAAGCAGGAGAGCGATGTGTGGTTACTGCCAGCGAATCTCCAGCCAGGCATGGTAGTGTGTGACAATGGCCGAAATCTGGTGGCAGCTTTGGCCCTTGGCAACCTCACTCACATCCCATGTCTGGCACATGTGCTCAATTTGGTTGTGCAGAGTTTTCTGAGGGACTATCCGGATCTTGATGCCCTGCTGCACAAGGTCCGCCTAGAGTGTGCTCACTTGCGGCGTTCCAGCTTGGCCAGATCCCGCATTGCTGCTCTGCAGCGCCGATTCCGCCTTCCGGAACACCGCATCATATGTGACCTACCTACCCGGTGGAATTCCACGTTACATATGTTGGAGCGGTTGTGTGAGCAGCAGCAAGCAGTTATGGAGTACCAGCTGCATCAGGCGCAAAGAAGTCGCAGTCAGCGCCGATCAGACTTCACAACCACAGAGTGGGCCACTATGAAGGACGTCTGCCAGGTTTTGCGTCCTTTTGATTATTCCACGCGGATGGCAAGTGCAGATGATGCACTAGTCAGCATGACTGTCCCCCTTATCTGCCTGCTTCAGCAAACTTTGCAAGGGTTAAGGGATGATGTGGTGGAAGAGGTGGAGGATGAGGAGTCACCTTTTCCATCAGCTTCTGGAGAGTCAGCGCCACGTGGTTCCTCACAAAGGGGTACGCAGGGGCCAATTTGTGAGGAGGATGAGGAGGAGTCAATGGAGGAGGAAGAGCTCCGTCCAGAGGAGGGAGCGACACAATTGTCCAGTGGTCAGTGTGTACAGCGAGGGTGGGGTGATGACGAGCGGGCAGAGATCATGTCTCAAGCAGGGGACAGCGTTTCTGGGCCAGTTGGCACTCTGCAGCACATGTTGGATTTCATGCTGCAGTGCCTGAGAAACGACCGCCGCATCGACCACATTCTCAACATGCCTGATTATTGGGTGTTCACCCTCCTCGATCCTCGCTACCGGGACAACGTCCAAAACCTCATCCCTGCGTTGACCCGGGAGCGTAAATTGCGGGAGTACCACGACACACTGGTGAATTCCATCATCTTCTCCTGTCCAACTGAGAGGAGTGCTGCTAGTGCTTTACAAAGCAGCTCAGTGCGTCGAGGCAGTGGGGGAGGCTCTGCCCAAAGAGGGAGCAGAAGCAGTGCCTCTGCCCAAGGCAAGCCCAGTATGGCACAACTCTGGCACACTTTTGTGTGCCCGCCCCAAATGTCTACACCATCACCGGCGGCTCCAGTCAGCAGGAGGCAACGGTTCCGTCAGATGGTGACAGACTACATGGCTTGCCCTCTTACTGTACTCCCAGACGGCTCTTCCCCGTTCAAGTTTTGGGTCTCTAAGCTGGATACATGGCCAGAGCTAAGCCAGTATGCATTGGAGGTGCTGGCTTGCCCTGCGGCTAGTGTCTTATCGGAACGTGTCTTTAGTGCCGCAGGTGGTGTACTAACAGACCGTCGCATGCGACTATCCTCCGATAACGTTGACCGGCTTACTTTCCTGAAAATGAACCAGGCCTGGATCTCGCAGGAATTTGCCACTCCTCTCTCTGATTAAGTAATTGGGTGTCATCCAGGTCTCCTGCTGTGTTCATCTTTCTACCACCTGAACTGCTATTCCTGGGCTCCAACACAGCCAGTTGCGGCTCAGAAGTGCAGGCTGCACAGTAAAAACATACGACCCAGTGTTATTGGGTTTCAGTAACGTCAGCTGATCCCCAGCTGTGTAGCCGGCAATGTGTCCTGCGACCGCCACGCTGGCACAACAACCTAAATGTAAGGGAACCTGTCCCCCCCCCCATCGTTTGTTACTGAAAGAGCCATCTTGTGCAGCAGTAATGCTGCACAAGGAAAAGGTAGCTCTTTTTTTTTAGCTCTTTGCACACGCAGAACTTAACACTTATAAAATGTGTTCACTGATACCGTTATACCGTCCCGGAGCAGGGACTTTCCTTCGTAATGTGACGCAGCACAGCCGTCATTCCTACCCCCTTGGTGCCATGCGCTGCCTCCTCAGCGTTGTTTTAAGCTGTCACGGAGCCTGCGCTGTTCTGTTATCCTTTGGGCATGCCCTATTTGCGCTGCCTGTCTTCTGACATAATTTGGTGTCAGGCTGGCTGCGCCTGTGCGGCTGCGCTGCCCGAGATCCCGCCTCGCAGTGTCTTCTGATTGAGTCACACTGCGGGCCTGGGATCCATGGGCATGCGCAGTGCATATCTTCCCCTCGGGCTCTCGCTCATTTCCCTCCGCCTTCTTTAGACTGTGCGCTGTCAGCTGATCCCTAGCATGCCACGGCCGTGACACCGCACAGTCTGAAGAAGAGGGAAGGAGGGGAGTGAGAGTCGAGGTTATGCACTGTGCATGCCCATGGTTCCAAGGCCCGCAGTGGGATTACGTTAGACGAGACTGCGAGGTGGGATCTGGAGCAGCGTGGACGCACAGGCACTGACAGCCTGACACCAAATTATGTCAGAAGACAGGCAGCGCTAATTGGGCATGGCCAAGGGCTAACAGAACAGCGCAGGCTCCGTGACAGCTTAAAACAACGCTGAGGACGCAGCGCACGGCATCAAGGGGATAGGAATGACAGCTGTGCTGTGTCCCATTACGAAGGAAATTCGCACCTCCGGAACGGTTTAACGGTATAAAGGGACACATTTTTAGTGTTTACTTCGGTGTTTGCAAGGAGCATAATTAAAAGAGCAACCTTTTCCTTTTGCATCCTTAGTGCTGCACAAGATGGCTCTTTCAGCTACAAACGTCTTGGGGGGGGGGTTAAAGGTTTCCTTTCAACTTGCTCCAATCAGGCTTCGGCCTACACTCTGTTCCTCTGCTCCTCCTGCTGTCCCTGGGCTCTAACACCGCCAGTTGGTGCCTGGAAGTGCTGTGTGCACAGTCAACAGTCGCTCCTCTGTTATTGGGGTTCAGTAACGTCAGCTGATCCCCAGCTGTGTGTGTGGCAATACCTCCAATCTGCTCCTCCTGCTGTCCCTGGGCTCTAACACCGCCAGTTGGTGCCTGGAAGTGCTGTGTGCACAGTCAACAGTCGCTCCTCTGTTATTGGGGTTCAGTAACGTCAGCTGATCCCCAGCTGTGTGTGCGGCAATACCTCCAATCTGCTCCTCCTGCTGTCCTTGGGCTCTAACACCGCCAGTTGGTGCCTGGAAGTGCTGTGTGCACAGTCAACAGTCGCTCCTCTGTTATTGGGGTTCAGTAACGTCAGCTGATCCCCAGCTGTGTGTGCGGCAATACCTCCAATCTGCTCCTCCTGCTGTCCCTGGGCTCTAACACCGCCAGTTGGTGCCTGGAAGTGCTGTGTGCACAGTCAACAGTCGCTCCTCTGTTATTGGGGTTCAGTAACGTCAGCTGATCCCCAGCTGTGTGTGCGGCAATAACTCCAATCTGCTCCTCCTGCTGTCCCTGGGCTCTAACACCGCCAGTTGGTGCCTGGAAGTGCTGTGTGTACAGTCAACAGTCGCTCCTCTGTTATTGGGGTTCAGTAACGTCAGCTGATCCCCAGCTGTGTATCCGGCAACGTGTCATGCGACCGCCACGCTGGCACAACTAAAATGTAAGGGGACCTGTCCCCCCCCCCCCTAGGCGTTTGTTACTGAAAGAGCCACCATGTGCAGCACTAATACTGCACAAGGGAAAGGTCGCTCTTGAAATTATGCTCCTTGCAAACGCTGAACTACACACTCATGTAATGTGTCCCCTCACACCGTCCAACCGTCCCGGAGGTGGGACTTTCCTTTGTAATGTGACGCAGCACAGCCGTCATTGCTACCCCCTTGGCACCGTGCGCTGCCTCCTTAGCGTTGTTTGATTCCGTCATGGACCCTGCGCTGTTATGTTATCCCTTGGCCATGCACAGTTTGCGCTGCCCGTCCTCTGACATCATTTGTTGTCGTCCTGGCTGCGCCTGTGCGTCCACGCTGCCCGAAATCACACCTCGCAGTGTCGTCTAATGTGATCCCACAGTGGGCCTGGTATCCATGGCCATGCGCAGTGCATATACTAGCCTCTCACTCCCCTTCTTCACGCTTCTTCAGACTAGGCGGCGTCAGCTGATCCCTAATAGCATGCCACGGCCGTGACGCCACACAGTCTGAAGAAGCAGGAAGGAGGTGAGTGAGAGGCGATGATATGCACTGCGCATGCCCATGGATCCCTGGCCCGCAGTGGGACTACATTAGATGACACTGCAAGGTTGGATCTCGGGCAGCTTGGATGCACAGGCACTGCCAGCCTGACACCTACATGATGTCAGAAGACGGGCACCGCTAACTGTGCATGGCCAAGGGATAACATTACAGCGCGGGCTCCGTGACAGAACCAAACAACGTTGAGGAGGTGGCGCCCGGCACCAAGGGGGTTGGAATGACGGCTGTGCTGTGTCACATTACAAAGGAAAGTCCCACTTCCGGGATGGTTTGACGGTGTGAGGGGACACATTATATGAGTGTGTACTTCAGCGTTTGCAAGGAGCATAATTTTCGGAGCCACCATTTTCCATGTGCAGTATTACTGCTGTACAAGATGGCTCTTTCAGCAACAAATGCCTGGGGGGGGGGTTAAAGGTTCCCTTTCAACTTGCTCCACTGCAGGCTTCGGCCTACACTCTGCTCCTCTTTGATTCCCTGGGTTTCAACACTGTCAGTTGCCACCTGGAAGTGTTGTCTACACAGAAAAAACACTAGGTGATGTGTCAGTGGGGTTCAGCACCGCCAGCTGTTCCCCTGCTGTGTAGTCGGCAACGTGTCCAGCACAAGCCACGCTGGCACAACAGAACAAAAGCTGCCACCAGTGCAGGCTTCGGCCTACACTCTGCTCCTCTCCTCCTCCTGCTGACCCTGGGCTCAAACACCGCTAGTTTTTGCCCGGAAGTGCTAGCTGCACAGAGAAAAACACCAGCCAATGTGTTAGTGGGGTTCAGCAACGCCAGCTGTTCCCCTGCTGTGTAGCCGGCAACGTGACCTGCAAACGCCACGCAGGCACATGAACTGAAATTAAAGGGAACCTGGCCCCACCCCCCCAGGTGTTTCTATGTATAACAGCCACCTAGTACAGCAGTACTGCTGCATTTGTACAAGGTGGCTGACTTTTTCTCCTTGCCCACGTGGAACTCAACACGTACAAAATGTGTCTCATTGAGACCATTCCACTGTCCCTGAGGTGTGACTTTCCTTTCTAATGATACGCAGCACCCCCCTTGGTAGCGTTTCCCGTCTTTTGTCATCATGGTTAGCTGGCTGCGCCTGTGCATCCGCCCTGCTAGAAACAACGCCCCTCGTTGTCATATTTATTTTGTCAGCGAGGGTGTGGTTTATGGGCACGAGCAGTGCATATGTTCGCCTGTCTTAACTCATCTCCTTCCGCCGTCTTCAGACTGTGCGGCCTCCTGGCCGTGGTAGGCGATAAGGGATCAGCTGAGGCCGCCCAGTCTGGAGCAGGTGTAAGGACATGTGTAAGCGGCAAACCTATTTACTGCACAAGGCCACGAATCCCAGCCACGCAGTGTGATTTTTTGAAAACACACTGTGGGTCTGGGATTCATGTCCATCGCTAACCGCAACGGCCGACATGAAATGAGGTCAGAAGACAGGAAGCGCTCACAGCGCATGGCCAAGGGATCACAATAGCGCAGACTCCTGTACAGCAAATAACAACGCTCAGGAATCTGCGCCCAGTACCTAGGTGCAAATTTTGACACCTGTGCTGCGTCTCCTTAAAAAGACAAGTCACGCCTCCACAACTGTTTGACAGTATAATGGGCTAAATAGTGTACGTGTTTTAGTCAGCGTGTGCAAGGAGCAAAACAAATAGAGCAACCTTTTACTTGTGCAGCATTAATGCTGCACAAGGTGTGGCTCTTGTACCTTGCAACACCTGAGGGGGGTTAAAGGTAACCTTTGAAATTGGTTCAACTAGGCTTCGGCCTACACTCTGCTCCTCTCCTGCTGACCCTGGGCTCAAACACCGCTAGTTTTTGCCCGGAACTGCTAGCTGCACAGAGAAAAATACCAGTCAATGTGTTAGGGAGGTTCAGCACCGCCAGCTGTTCCCCTGCTGTGTAGTCGGCATCGTGTCCAGCACAAGCCACGCTGGCACAACTGACCAAAAGCTGCCACCAGTGCAGGCTTCGGCCTACACTCTGCTCCTCTCCTCCTCCTGCTGACCCTGGGCTCAAACACCGCCAGTTTCTGCCCGGAAGTGCTAGCTGCACAGAGAAAAACACCAGCCAATGTGTTAGTGGGGTTCAGCACCGCCAGCTGTTCCCCCGCTGTGTAGCCGGCATCGTGTCCAGCACAAGCCACGCTGGCACAACTGACCAAAAGCTGCCACCAGTGCAGGCTTCGGCCTACACATTGCTCCTCTCCTCCTCCTGCTGACCCTGGGCTCTAACACCGCCAGTTTTTGCCCGGACATGCGAGCTGCACAGAGAAAAACACCAGTCAATGTGTCAGTGGGGTTCAGCACCGCCAGCTGTTCCCCTGCTGTGTAGCTTGCAACGTGACCTGCAAACACCACGCAGGCACATGAACTGAAATTGAAGGGAGCCTGCCCCCCACCCCCAGGTGTTTCTATGTAAAACAGCCACCTTGTACAGCAGTACTGCTGCATTTGTACAAGGTGGCTGACTTTTTCTCCTTGCCCACGTGGAACTCAACACATACAAAATGTGTCTCATTGAGACCATTCCACTGTCCCTGAGGTGTGACTTTCCTTTCTAATGATACGCAGCACCACCCTTGTTAGCGCTGCCCATCTTTTGACATCATTGGTTAGCTGGCTGCGCCTGTGCGTCTGCCCTGCTCGAAACAACGCCCCTCGGTGTCTTATTTTTTTGAACAGCGAGGGTGTGATTGATGAGCATGTGCAGTGCATATGTTTGCCTGTGTTCACTCATCTCCTTCCGCCTTCTTCAGACTGGGTGTCCTCATGGCCGCGGCAGGCGATAAGGGATCAGATGAGTCCGCCCAGTCTGAAGCAGGTGTAAGGACATGTGTGAGCGTCAAACATATTTACTGAACAAGGCCACGAATCCCAGCCACGCAGTGTGATTTTTTGAAAACACACTGTGGGTCTGGGATTCATGTCCATCGCTAACCGTAACGGCCGACATTAAATGAGGTCAGAAGACAGGAAGCGCTCACAGCGCATGGCCAAGGGATCCCAATAGCGCAGACTCCTGTACAGCAAATAACAACGCTCAGGAATCTGCGCACAGCAGCTAGGTGTAAATTTTGACACCTGTGCTGCATCTCCTTAAAAAGACTAGTAGTCACGCCTCCACTACTGTTTGACAGTATAATGGGCTAAATAGTGTACGTGTTTTATTCAGCGTGTGCAAGGAGCAAAATTAAATAGAGCAACCTTTGACTTGTGCATCATTAATGCTGTTCAAGGTGTGGCTCTTGTACCTTGCAACACCTGAGGGGGGGGTTAAAGGTAACCTTTGAAATTGGTTCAACTAGGCTTCGGCCTACACTCTGCTCCTCTACTCCTCCTGCTGACCCTGGGCTCAAACACTAGTTTCTGCTCGGAACTGCTAGCTGCACAGAGAAAAACACCAGTCAATGTGTTCGTGGGGTTCAGCACCGCCAGCTGTTCCCCTGCTGTGTAGTTGGCATCGTGTCCAGCACAAGCCACGCTGGCACAACCGACCAAAAGCTGCCACCAGTGCAGGCTTTGGCCTACACTCTGCTCCTCTCCTCCTCCTGCTGACCCCGGGCTCAAACACCGCCAGTTTCTGCCCGGACATGCTAGCTGCACAGAGAGAAACACCAGCCAATGTGTTAGTGGGGTTCAGCACCGCCAGCTGTTCCCCTGCTGTGTAGTCGGCATCGTGTCCAGCACAAGCCACGCTGGCACAACTGACCAAAAGCTGCCACCAGTGCAGGCTTCGGCCTACACTTTGCTCCTCTCCTCCTCCTGCTGACCCTGGGCTCAAACAACGCCAGTTTCTGCCCGGACATGCTAGCTGCACAGAGAAAAACACCAGCCAATGTGTTAGTGGGGTTCAGCACCGCCAGCTGTTCCCCTGCTGTGTAGCTGGCAACGTATCCTGCAAACGCCACGCAGGCACATGAACTGAAATTGAAGGGAGCCTGCCCCCCACCCCCCCAGGTGTTTCTATGTATAACAGCCACCTTGTACAGCAGTACTGCTGCATTTGTACAAGGTGGCTGACTTTTTCTCCTTGCACACGTGGAACTCAACAAGTACAAAATGTGTCTCATTACAGACCATTACAATGTCCCTGAGGTGTGACTTTCCTTTTTAATGACACGCAGCACCCCCATTGTTAGCGCTGCCCGTCTCCTGACATCATTGGTTGGCTGGCTGTGCCTGTGCGTCCCTCCTGCCCGACACAACGCCCCCCGTTGTCTCATATATTTTGACTGCGAGGGTGTGATTGATGGGCACGAGCAGTGCATATGTTCCCCTGTCTTCACTCCCCTCCTTCCGCCTTCTTCTGACTGTGCAGCCTCATGGCCGCGGCATGCGAGAAGGGATCAGCAGAGGCCGCCCAGTCTGAAGCAGGTGTAAGGACGTGTGTGAGCGGCCAAAATATTTACTGCTCAAGGCCACGAATCACAGCACCGCAGTGTGACTTTATGAAAAGGCACTGTGGGTCTGGGATTTATGGCCATCGTTAACCGCACCGGCCAACATGAAATGAGGTCATAAGACGGGCAGCTCTAACAGGGCATTGCCAAGGGATAACACAAGAGCGCAGACTCCTGTACAGCAAATAACAATGCTCAGGAAGCTGCGCCAAGCACCAAGGCGTTATTTGGGACACCTGTGCTGCGTCTCCTTAAAAAGCCAAGTCACACATCCACTACAGTTTGACTGTAGAATGGGCTAAATTGTGTACGTCTTTCATTCAGCGTGTGCAAGTAGACAAATTAATAGAGCAACCTTTCACTTGTGCAGCATTAATACTGCACAAGGTGTGTCTCTTGTACATTGTAACACCTGAGGGGGGATTAAAGGTTTCCTTTGAAATTGGTTCAAATAGGCTTCGGCCTACACTCTGCTCCTCTCCTCCTCCTCCTGCTTCAACACGGGCTCTAACATCGCTAGTTTTTGACCGCAAGTGCTAGCTGCACAGAGAAAAACACACGCCATTGTGTTAGTGGGGTTCAGCAACGCCAGCTGTTCCCCCACTGTGTAGCCGGCAAAGTGTCCTGCAAACGCAACGCAGACACAAAGCTGCCTCCAGTGCAGGCTTCGGCCTACACTCTGCTCCCCCTGCTTACCCTTAGCTCCAACACCGCTAGTTGGGGCTCTAAGAAGACAATCTTTAATAGGCAACGCATCTGGGTTCCAGCACCGCCAGCTGGTTCTCGGCAGTGTTCTTGTCACAGGTACTCCCTCGTGCCAAGCCTGGTTTCAGCACCGTCAGCTGTTTCCGGGTTGTGTCAAGCTCACTGAGACGCCTATGCTTGCCCCGTCGTGGTGCGGTCGGGTTAGCCAACTCCAGGGTGCCTCCAGTTTAGGAGCTTCCTATGTGGGCTGCGTGAACTGGTAGTCAAGGCTGGTTCTGTAGTGCCAGTAGGCCCAGCTCCCCCTGTAGGACTGTTGGGGTTCGGTAACTGCGGCTGCCTCGCGGCCTAGCTGTTCTCTCCTCTCCTGTGGGCCTTGGGGTCCACCACCTGGTTCCAGCACCGTCAGCTGGTTCCAGGCCGAGCCTTTGGCTTAGGTGCCTCCTCCTGGGTATCCGAGTTCCGCCAAAGTCAGGCGGTCCTTGGTAGTGCTTTTAAGCGCGGGCACCTACAGCTTAGTAACCGGGTTCCAGCACCGCCAGCTGGTCCTCGGTCGTGCCATTGGCTCTTGCACACTGGGGCAACGCATCTGGGTTCCAGCACCGCCAGCTGGTTCTCGGCAGTGTTCTTGTCACAGGTACTCCCTCGTGCCAAGCCTGGTTTCAGCACCGTCAGCTGTTTCCGGGTTGTGTCAAGCTCACTGAGACGCCTATGCTTGCCCCGTCGTGGTGCGGTCGGGTTAGCCAACTCCAGGGTGCCTCCAGTTTAGGAGCTTCCTATGTGGGCTGCGTGAACTGGTAGTCAAGGCTGGTTCTGTAGTGCCAGTAGGCCCAGCTCCCCCTGTAGGACTGTTGGGGTTCGGTAACTGCGGCTGCCTCGCGGCCTAGCTGTTCTCTCCTCTCCTGTGGGCCTTGGGGTCCACCACCTGGTTCCAGCACCGTCAGCTGGTTCCAGGCCGAGCCTTTGGCTTAGGTGCCTCCTCCTGGGTATCCGAGTTCCGCCAACGTCAGGCGGTCCTTGGTAGTGCTTTTAAGCGCGGGCACCTACAGTTTAGTAACCGGGTTCCAGCACCGCCAGCTGGTCCTCGGTCGTGCCATTGGCTCTTGCACACTGGGGCAACGCATCTGGGTTCCAGCACCGCCAGCTGGTTCTCGGCAGTGTTCTTGTCACAGGTACTCCCTCGTGCCAAGCCTGGTTTCAGCACCGTCAGCTGTTTCCGGGTTGTGTCAAGCTCACTGAGACGCCTATGCTTGCCCCGTCGTGGTGCGGTCGGGTTAGCCAACTCCAGGGTGCCTCCAGTTTAGGAGCTTCCTATGTGGGCTGCGTGAACTGGTAGTCAAGGCTGGTTCTGTAGTGCCAGTAGGCCCAGCTCCCCCTGTAGGACTGTTGGGGTTCGGTAACTGCGGCTGCCTCGCGGCCTAGCTGTTCTCTCCTCTCCTGTGGGCCTTGGGGTCCACCACCTGGTTCCAGCACCGTCAGCTGGTTCCAGGCCGAGCCTTTGGCTTAGGTGCCTCCTCCTGGGTATCCGAGTTCCGCCAACGTCAGGCGGTCCTTGGTAGTGCTTTTAAGCGCGGGCATCTACAGCTTAGTAACCGGGTTCCAGCACCGCCAGCTGGTCCTCGGTCGTGCCATTGGCTCTTGCACACTGGGGCAACGCATCTGGGTTCCAGCACCGCCAGCTGGTTCTCGGCAGTGTTCTTGTCACAGGTACTCCCTCGTGCCAAGCCTGGTTTCAGCACCGTCAGCTGTTTCCGGGTTGTGTCAAGCTCACTGAGACGCCTATGCTTGCCCCGTCGTGGTGCGGTCGGGTTAGCCAACTCCAGGGTGCCTCCAGTTTAGGAGCTTCCTATGTGGGCTGCGTGAACTGGTAGTCAAGGCTGGTTCTGTAGTGCCAGTAGGCCCAGCTCCCCCTGTAGGACTGTTGGGGTTCGGTAACTGCGGCTGCCTCGCGGCCTAGATGTTCTCTCCTCTCCTGTGGACCTTGGGGTCCACCACCTGGTTCCAGCACCGTCAGCTGGTTCCAGGCCGAGCCTTTGGCTTAGGTGCCTCCTCCTGGGTATCCGAGTTCCGCCAACGTCAGGCGGTCCTTGGTAGTGCTTTTAAGCGCGGGCACCTACAGCTTAGTAACCGGGTTCCAGCACCGCCAGCTGGTCCTCGGTCGTGCCATTGGCTCTTGCACACTGGGGCAACGCATCAGGGTTCCAGCACCGCCAGCTGGTTCTCGGCAGTGTTCTTGTCACAGGTACTCCCTCGTGCCAAGCCTGGTTTCAGCACCGTCAGCTGTTTCCGGGTTGTGTCAAGCTCACTGAGACGCCTATGCTTGCCCCGTCGTGGTGCGGTCGGGTTAGCCAACTCCAGGGTGCCTCCAGTTTAGGAGCTTCCTATGTGGGCTGCGTGAACTGGTAGTCAAGGCTGGTTCTGTAGTGCCAGTAGGCCCAGCTCCCCCTGTAGGACTGTTGGGGTTCGGTAACTGCGGCTGCCTCGCGGCCTAGCTGTTCTCTCCTCTCCTGTGGGCCTTGGGGTCCACCACCTGGTTCCAGCACCGTCAGCTGGTTCCAGGCCGAGCCTTTGGCTTAGGTGCCTCCTCCTGGGTATCCGAGTTCCGCCAACGTCAGGCGGTCCTTGGTAGTGCTTTTAAGCGCGGGCACCTACAGCTTAGTAACCGGGTTCCAGCACCGCCAGCTGGTCCTCGGTCGTGCCATTGGCTCTTGCACACTGGGGCAACGCATCTGGGTTCCAGCACCGCCAGCTGGTTCTCAGCAGTGTCCTTGTCACAGGTACTCCCTCGTGCCAAGCCTGGTTTCAGCACCGTCAGCTGTTTCCAGGTTGTGTCAAGCTCACTGAGACGCCTATGCTTGCCCCGTCGTGGTGCGGTCGGGTTAGCCAACTCCAGGGTGCCTCCAGTTTAGGAGCTTCCTATGTGGGCTGCGTGAACTGGTAGTCAAGGCTGGTTCTGTAGTGCCAGTAGGCCCAGCTCCCCCTGTAGGACTGTTGGGGTTCGGTAACTGCGGCTGCCTCGCGGCCTAGCTGTTCTCTCCTCTCCTGTGGGCCTTGGGGTCCACCACCTGGTTCCAGCACCGTCAGCTGGTCCCGGGCCGAGCCTTTGGCTTAGGTGCCTCCTCCTGGGTATCCGAGTTCCACCAACGTCAGGCGGTCCTTGGTAGTGCTTTTAAGTGCGGGCACCTACAGCTTAGTAACCGTGTTCCAGCACCGTCAGCTGGTCCTCGGTCGTGCCATTGGCTCTTGCACACTGGGGCAACGCATCTGGGTTCCAGCACCGCCAGCTGGTTCTCGGCAGTGTTTTTGTCACAGGTACTCCCTCGTGCCAAACCTGGTTTCAGCACCGTCAGCTGTTTCCGGGGTGTGTCAAACTCGCTGAGACGCCTATGTTTGCCCCGTCGTGTTGCAGTCGGGTTAGCCAACTCCAGGGTGCCTCCAGTTTAGGAGCTTCCTATGTGGGCTGCGTGAACTGGTAGTCAAGGCTGGTTCTGTAGTGCCAGTAGGCCCAGCTCCCCCTGTAGGACTGTTGGGGTTCGGTAACTGCGGCTGCCTCGCGGCCTAGCTGTTCTCTCCTCTCCTGTGGGCCTTCGGGTCCACCACCTGGTTCCAGCACCGTCAGCTGGTTCTCGGCAGTGTCTTTTGCTCTTGTACCTTCTGCTCCCCATCCTGGTTCCAGTACCGTCAGCTGGTTCCGGGCAGAGCCTTTGGCTTAGGTGCCTCCTTCTGGGTATCCAAGTTCCACCAACGTCAGGTGGTCCTTGGTAGTGCTTTCAGGCATGGGTACCTCCTGCTTAGTAACCGGGTTCCAGTAACGTCAGCTGGTCCTCGGTAGTTCCATTGGCTCTTGGACCTTCGGCTACCCATCCGGGTTCCAGTACCGTCAGCTGGTTCTCGGCAGTGTCTTTTGCTCTTGTACCTTCTGCTCCCCATCCTGGTTCCAGTAACGTCAGCTGGTTCCGGGCAGAGCCTTTGGCTTAGGTGCCTCCTTCTGGGTATCCGAGTTCCGCCAACGCCAGGCGGTCCTTGGTAGTGCTTTTTAGCACGGGTACCTCCTGCTTATTAACCGGGTTCCAGTAACGTCAGCTGGTCCTCGGTAGTTCCATAGGCTCTTGAACCTTCGGGTAGCCATCCGAGTTCCAGTTCCATCAGCTGGTTCTTGGCATTTTCTCAGCCTTCTTGTACCTTCTGCTACATTTCCAAGTTTAAGACCCTAAAGTCGACGACCCGGAAGACCACCCCGATGACGACGACCCGGAAGACCACCCCGATGACGACGACGACGACCCGGAAGACCACCCCGATGACGACGGCGGAGACGACGACGGCGGAGACGACGACGGCTGAGACGACGACGGCGGAGATGACGACACTGGAGACGACGACCCTGGAGACGACGACATGGAAGACCGAGAAGCAGAAGAACAAGAGGCTGCAGAACAAAGAGCAGAAGAACATTAAGCATAAGACTTAATATCAGAGCAAAAGATATTATCTAAATTATATGCAGAAGAAGACTAAACAGTGTATGGGGGTGAGTCCGTTCCTCCTCGTGGTGCCCCTGGATAAAGCCTGATGCTGCAGGCCAAACTGAACGCGGACAAATGTAACTTTTGTGACTGGCAGAACGGAAGGTGTAATCTTCCAACTTTTATAGATAACAACTACGGGAATGCCTGTCACAAATGAGAATATGATGAAGAAGTAGAATAGGAACAATAATAACAGTGGAATAAAAAGAATATGTAGAATAGGAAGAATAATAATAGTTGAATAAAATGAATATGAAGAATGTAATAAAAAAAAAAAATAGGTAGAAGATGAAGAAGAAGATGAATAAGGTGAAGAAGAAGTTGATGTCAAAGATGCTGATGATGATGAAGATGAAAGTGTGGGAAAAGTAAAAAAAAAAAAGAAAAAAAAGAAGGGGAAGGGCGTGGAATAGTGAAACATCAATATCTGACAAAATAAAAAAAAATTTACATACTCAATATCTTTTTCACTCCGAACGTCTTTAAAAAAAAAAAAAACATGCTATTCTATTTGATTGGGCTAAACCTCATTGCCTTTAATGTCTCCGCCACCTCCCACAATACATCCTACATTATTCTTAGTTGTTTTCCTTGATGTAGAATGAACCCACAAGGAAAGAAAGGGTTTATTTTAATTCCGATATTTTGGTCCCATTGACTTGCATTGGGATCGGGTATCGGTATCGGCGATATCCGATATTTTTTGAATATCGGCCGATCCCAACCGATACCGATACTTTCCGATATCGGAAGGTATCGCTCAACACTAGTTACTAGAGTTTCCAGATGCTGGAAAACCAGAAGGCTATGGTCCTTTGGTGTGTATTTTTACTGAACTTGCTAAAAAGTAAAAAAATAAATGAAAAAATGGCGTGGGGTCCTCCATAATTTTCATAAGCAGCAGAGAGAAAGTCAGCAGCTGAGGGATAATTTTAATAATATAGAAAGGAGGGCAATATTCCTAAAGGTTCCCAGGCTATAAATATCAGCAAACAGCTGTTTGGCTAGCATTTACTGGTTATTTTATGGCTGGGCCCCAGAAAAATAATAAAGTAGGGTTCCCCCATAATTTCAAACCGATGAAGGTTAAACAGACAGCTCTGGACTGATATTAGTAGCCAGGGAAATTGGCCCTTTTCCAGGCTAAGAACATCAGCCCTCATCTGCCCCAGAATGGTGTAATATTAAGGCACACCAATACGAGCGCTTAGCCTCTGCTCTTCCCACATGCCCTGGTGTGGTAGTGGAATGCCCGCCACGGCCGTCGGGTACTCAGTATAGGGTCTGGTAATTAAAGGGATGTGTCACGGCGGTGACCCGGTCCATGGCCCTGGGTACCCATATTAAAGGGATGGTCTTTAAAGGGGTTAGTTGAATAATAAAACTATGTGACACCACCAGTGGCATTCGGTCAGGGGTGACCGACGCTGCATAAAGGGGTCCACTGGGGTGATGTTATGGCAGCAGGGATGGCATGGCTTCCCACAGGTGAAGCTGGGTCCCCCTGGCTCCCGGTGTTACAGATGAAGATGGTGATAGGTGGTGTAGTAAGAATTGGAGGACACAGGGTTGCAGTCTCTTTACCTCTTTACTTGGTTCAAGGCAGCCACAGTCCAGGGTACCGGATCACGGATGCTGGTGTGGTCCAATTGGCATAGAAGTGAATTGGGAATCCCTCTAACCAGGTGGGGTTGGAAGCCTTCCTTCTAGCGCTGTGATGTTGTAGTCCCTTGCTACCTTAGGCCTGACACAAGGTCCTCACGTTTTCTCTCTGTCTCCCTTTAGGTAGGACACTACCCATACGACAGGTAGCTTGAGCCTTTTTACAGGATTTCTATAATGACCTGGGATCTATTTGCTACTGTGTCCTTGGGTGTTAATGGTGGACAGGTAACTTGCAATCAGCTGTCCACTGGTTTCTGCTGTGGGGCACGAAGTTACCCCCACAACCTCGGTCTTCCGGCTACCAGTATCTGCGCTTGGAATGGGGGAAGCTCAGTCGCAGCTTCTCTCTCCAGTTCTTCACTCTCTTGTGCTTCTTCTCCCTCTCAGTCTCCTACAGACTGCTCTGCTTTCTTTTCCCTTCCTAGGAGCTGCAGAATCACTCGTCTCCATGGCCCCAGCTTTCCTTCCTCTCTCCTCGCTCTCCTCTCCACAAAGGTTTAACTCCAACTGCCTAGCAACTGACTCCTCCTCCTGACCAGAGAGAGCAGCTCCCCTGAAGTCAGTTGCAGTGCTCCCCCTTCTGTCCTTGAGTCAGAACAGTGTTGTATGTGCTGAATTCCAGTCAAAGGGATCCTTCCTCGCTTCCAAGCGTGACATCACTCTCCCCGTGAGGAAAGCAATGCCACTATAACAACCAGTTACCTGGGGTGTTACACTAGCAAGTGGAGTAATAGTTAATAATTTTGTTTTTATTTACAAATAGCACAGAAACACAAATTAAGCTTTGGTTTTAACCTAACAGCTTAACCTCTTAGCGGCCAGCTAATTTTTCATTTTCGCCTTTTCCTCCCCAATTTCCAAATGCCATAACTGTTGTGCTTTTCAGAAACCATAGCTATATGAGGTATTATTTTTTTGCACTATGAGTTTGTTTTAAATACAATGCTGAAAAAAAGTATCTCACATACTGCCGATTTTGCAAGTTTTCCCTCCTACAAAGAATGGAGAGGTCTATAATTTTTATTGTAGGTACACTTCAATTGTGAGGGACATAATCTAAAAATAAACAACAGAAAATCACATTGCGTGATTTTTAAATAATTAATTTGCACTTTACTGCCTGAAATAAGTATTTTATCACCTACCAACCAGCAAGAATACACAGACCTGTTAGCTTTTCTTTAAGAAGCCCTCCTACTCTGTACTCATTACCTATATTAACCCCTTTCTGCCATTAGACGTACTATTCCATCCATGTGGGGTGGGCTTTACTTCCCACGGACGGAATAGCACGTCATGGGCAATCGGCCGCGCTCACGGGGGGAGCGCGGCCGATCGCGGCCGGGTGTCAGCTGCTTATCGCAGCTGACATCCGGCACTATGTGCCAGGAGCGGTCACGGACCGCCCCCAGCACATTAACCCCTGGCACACCGCGATCAAACATGATCCCGATGTGCCGGCAGTGCAGGGAAGCATCGCGCAGGGAGGGGGCTCCCTGCGGGCTTCCCTGAGACCCCCGCAGCAACGCGATGTGATTGCGTTGCTCCGGGGGTCTCCTACCTCCCTCCCTGCAGAAAGTCCCGGAACCAAGATGGCCGCGGATCCGGGTCCTGCAGGGAGGGAAGTGGCTTACCAAGTGCCTGCTCAGAGTAGGCACTTGGTAACGCTGCACTGCTCTCAGACAGATCGGTGATCTGTCAGAGTGCTGTGCAAACTGGCAGATCACCGATCTGTATTGTCCCCCCCTGGGACAAAGTAAAAAAGTTAAAACATTTTTTTACAAGTGTGTAAAAAAAAAAAAAAAAAAATCCTAAATAATGAAAAAAAAAATACATTTCTTTATCTAAATAAAAAAAACAAAACAATAAAAGTACACATATTTAGTATCGCAGCGTCCGTAACGACCCGACCTATAAAACTGTCCCACTAGTTAACCCCTTCAGTAAACACCATAAGAAAAAAAAAAACGAGACAAAAAACAATGCTTTATTATCATACCGCCGAACAAAAAGTGCAATAACACGCGATCAAAAAGACAGATATAAATAACCATGATACCACTGAAAGCGTCATCTTATCCCGCAAAAAACGAGCTGCCATACAGCAACATCAGCAAAAAAATAAAAAAGTTATAGTCCTCAGAATAAAGCGATGCAAAAATAATTATTTTTTCTATAAAATAGTTTTTATCGTATAAAAGCGCCAAAACATTAAAAAAATGATATAAATGAAGTGTCGCTGTAATCGTACTGACCCGAAGAATAAAACTGCTTTATCAATTTTACCAAACGCGGAACGGTATAAGCGCCTCCCCCAAAAGAAATTCATGAATAGCTGGTTTTTGGTAATTCTGCCTCACAAAAATCGGAATAAAAAGCGATCAAAAAATGTCACGTGCCCGAAAATGGTAACAATAAAAACGTCAACTCGTCCCGCAAAAAAAAAGACCTCACATGATTCTGTGGACCAAAATATGGAAAAATTGTAGCTCTCAAAATGTGGTAATGCAAAAAATATTTTTTGCAATAAAAAGCGTCTTTCAGTGTGTGACGGCTGCCAATCATAAAAATCCGCTAAAAAACCCGCTATAAAAGTAAATCAAACCCCCCTTCATCACCCCCTTAGTTAGGGAAAAATTAAAAAAATGTATTTATTTCCATTTTCCCATTAGGGTTAGGGCTAGGGCTAGGGTTAGGGCTAGAGTTAGGGCTAGGGTTAGGGCTAGGGTTAGGGCTAGGGCTAGGGCTAGGGTTAGGGCTAGGGTTAGGGCTAGGGCTAGGGCTAGGGCTAGGGTTAGGGCTAGGGCTAGGGTTAGGGTTAGGGCTAGGATTAGGGCTAGGGTTAGGGTTAGGGCTAGGGCTAGGGTTAGGGATAGGGTTAGGGCTAGGGTTAAGGCTAGGGTTAGGGCTAGGGTTAAGGCTACAGTTAGGGTTAAGGCTACAGTTAGGGCTGGGGCTAAAGTTAGGGTTAGGGTTTGGATTACATTTGCGGTTGGGAATAGGGTTGGGATTAGGGTTAGGGGTGTGTCTGGGTTAGAGGTGTGGTTAGGGTTACCGTTGGAATTAGGGTTAGGGGTGTGTTTGGATTAGGGTTTCAGTTATAATTTGGGGGTTTCCACTGTTTAGACACATCAGGGGCTCTCCAAACGCGACATGGCGTCCGATCTCAATTCCAGCCAATTCTGCGTTGAAAAAGTAAAACAGTGCTCCTTCCCTTCCGAGCTTTCCCGTGTGTCCAAACAGGAGTTTACCCCAACATATGGGGTATCAGCGCACTCAGGACAAATTGGACAACAACTTTTGGGGTCCAATTTCTCCTGTTACCCTCGAGAAAATACAAAACTGGGGGCTAAAAAATAATTTTGGGGGGAATTTTTTTTTTTTTCACGGCTCTGCGTTAGAAACTGTAGTGAAACACTTGGGGGCTCAAAGTTCTCACAACACATCTAGATAAGTTCCTTGGGGGGTCTAGTTTCCAATATGGGGTAACTTGTGGGGGGTTTCTACTGTTTAGGTACATTAGGGGCTCTGCAAACGCAATGTGACGCCTGCAGACCATTCCATCTAAGTCTGTATTCCAAATGGCGCTCCTTCCCTTCCGAGCCCTCCCATGCGCCCAAACGGTGGTTCCCCCCCACATATCGGGTATCAGCGCAGTCAGGACAAATTGCACAACAACTTTTGGGGTCCAATTTCTCCTGTTACCCTTGGGAAAATACAAAACTGGGGACTAAAAAATAATTTTTGTGGGAAAAAATTTTTGTTTTATTTTTACGGCTCTGCATTATAAACTTCTGTGAAGCTCTTGGTGGGTCAAAGTGCTCACCACACATCTAGATAAGTTCCTTAGGGGGTCTACTTTCCAAAATGGTGTCACTTGTGGGGGGTTTTAATGTTTAGGCACATCAGTGGCTCTCCAAACGCAACATGGCGTCTCATCTCAATTCCTGTGAATTTTGCATTGAAAAGTCAAACGGCGCTCCTTCCCTTTCCGAGCTCTCCCATGCGCCCAAACAGTGGTTTAACCCCACATATGGGGTATCAGCGTATTCAGGACAAATTGTACAACAACTTTTTGGTTCCAATTTCTTCTCTTACCATTGGGAAAATAAAAAATTGGGGGCGAAAAGATAATTTTTGTGAAAAAAAATGATTTTTTATTTTTACGGTTCTGCATTATAAACTTCTGTGAAGCACTTGGTGGGTCAAAGTGCTCACCACATCTCTAGATAAGTTCCTTAGGGGGTCTACTTTCCAAAATGGTGTCACTTGTGGGGGGGTTTCAATGTTTAGGCACATCAGGGGCTCTCCAAACGCAACATGGCGTCCCATCTCAATTCTAGTCAATTTTGCATTAAAAAGTCAAATGGCGCTCCTTCGCTTCCAAGATCTGTCATGCGCCCAAACAGTGGTTTACCTCGACTTATGGGGTATTGGCGTACTCAGGACAAATTGTACAACAAGGTTTGGGGTCCATTTTCTCCTGTAACCCTTGGTAAAATAAAACAAATTGGAGCTGAAGTAAATTTTTTGTGAAAAAAAGTTAAATGTTAATTTTTATTTAAACATTCCAAAAATTCCTGTGAAACACCTGAAGGGTTAATAAACTTCCTGAATGTTGTTTTGAGAACCTTGAGGGGTGCAGTTTTTAGAATGGTGTCACACTTGGGTATTTTCTATCATATAGACCCCTCAAAATGACTTCAAATGAGATGTGGTCCCTAAAATAAAATGGTGTTGTAAAAATGAGAAATTGCTGGTCAACTTTTAACCCTTATAACTACCTAACAAAAAAAAATTGGTTCCAAAATTGTGCTGATGTAAAGTAGACATGTGGGAAATGTTACTTATTAAGTATATTGTGTGACATATCTCTGTGATTTAATTGCATAAAAATTCAAAGTTGGAAAATTGCGAAATTTTCAAAATTTTCGCCATATTTCCGTTTTTTTCACAAATAAACGCAGGTAATATCAAATAAATTTTACCACTATCATGAAATACAATATGTCACGAGAAAACAATGTCAGAATCACCGGGATCCGTTGAAGCGTTCCAGAGTTATAACCTCATAAAGGGACAGTGGTCAGAATTGTAAAAATTGGCCCGGTCCATAACATGCAAACCACCCTTGGGGGTAAAGGGGTTAATTGCAACTGTTTGAATCTGTGAGTGCATGCAATCAATCAGTAACGCGCCAACCTCTCCACTATGGCCAAGACCAAAGCGCTGTCAAAGGACACCAAGGACAAAATTATGGATTTGCACAAGGTTGGGATGGGCTACAGGACAATAGACAAGCAGCCTGGTGAGAAGGCAACAACTGTTGATGCAGTTATTAGAAAATGGAGGAGTGGGCCAAAATCCCTGCTGCAGTGTCTGCAAACTTGGTCAAGAACTTCAGGAAACGTCTGATCACTGTAATCTGTAATTGCAAACAAAGGTTTCTGTAAAAAATATTAAGATCTGTTTTTCTACTGTATCAAATACTTTTTTCATGCAATAAAATGCAAATTAATTATGTAGGAATCATACAATGTGATTTTTTAGGATTTTGTTTTAGATTGTGTTCCTCACAATTGAAGTGTTCTTACTATAAAAATTTCAGACCTCTTAACTTTTTGCAGGTGGGAAAACTTGCAAAATTGAGAGTGTATCAAATACTTATTTTCCTCACTGTATACATTTTACTAGAAAATGGGAAAAGAAAATCCATATATTGTGACATGCTGACAATGGAGGTGCCTGGACCACCGATTCGATATTAGTGACTGATAGTGACCTGGGCATAGGTCATCATTATCTTAGAATTATTTCCCATATAAATTTGGAGTAATTTACCTTTGATCTAGGGTAGCAATTACATTGAATCATTTGCGTTTAACAGTAGAAAAGCAATTCACAGAAAACAAGCTCCTGGTATTTTCTTACAATAAGCACAATTTGAACATTTCAATGAAACGAGTGATTCAGTGTGCACTATACAGAACATGCTATGCCTTTGTAAAAGCATCAAGTTCACTCTTTTTAGCTATTTAACAAAAAATGCATTCGTTCTGTAACGATGTTACTGTGTTAAAAGAATTATACAAAAGGGATAAAAATCTACTTTTTGGAATTTTTTACAATGCAGTAACTTTCTGAAGCTGCTGGATATTCCCCTATTTTGTCGCACAATTACTCAAATGCTGGTTCTCATTGTTCTGGTTTGGTAGAGACCTGTGCATATTTGCTACAATGGAAAAGAGCAACCTCTCACCAGTGCAAAGTTTAAAGGAAACCTGTCATAAGGCCAAGCTCATGTAGGAATAAGATATTTGGAAATTTGTTAAAATGCAGCCAATAAATGGCTATAGGCGAATAAACAAACATAAGCCAAATCCTTCCGAAAAGAGTTACATATAAAGTATGTCCACTGCCATTGGGACATTTTTTACAGCGTTCTACAATACTGTTAAAACTCCTCCAATCCAGTCTGCAGATCCAAAAAAAAAATCTTTCATTTCACCCACAGACGGCACGTTCCGTTCTGATGGCATCTCTGGTCTTGATCAGGCAACTCCTTTCTTCCTTCAATCACCGTCTCCCATCCCTGCTTCATGAGGATGACACGTACCTTTTCATCCACCCAGTATCCACTATCAAGCTCCTGCACAGACGCATTTGGAGTAATTTACAAGGACAGAGCAAAGTACTATAATGCGCTTGCCCTGGGAAAGGTCAAAGTGCGCGAATAATTCCGAAGTAAAGTTGGCACATTTGGACTACAGTGCTGTGCTCTGCCTTCAGTCGGGGCAGTGAGGAGCGTGCATGTGCAGGAGCATGATTGGATAATGAATGGATCAAGATGATGACGAATCAAGACAAGAGATTCCCATCGGACAAAACCGTGCTTCCTGTGTAATTAAAGGTATTTAGGACTGAATTGGGGACTTTGTTTCAGACTTCTGCTAGGCTTTAAAAATGGCCTTAAAGGGGTTTTCCCATGAACAAACTACATTTTAATTAATAGATATTGGAATAATAATAATTTCCACAATTGGATGTGTTTAAATAAAATGTTCCTGTGCTGAGATAATCTTATAAATGTGCCCCTGCTGTGTACTTTGTAATAGCTATGTCTGACCATACATGAACGGTCAAAAGAGATGGGTGGGAATGACTGCTCACATATCCCCACCCCAGGGGCGTGGTTTGGCAGATAAAATGGAGACCGAGTGTGTCATCCAGTGTCTGCGTTTGGAGATGTGTTGGTCTCCTGTGTGGTGGTCTTTGCTGAGGCCTAAAGAACCAGACACTATCCTGAGCTTGCGGGCCTGCTATATTATATGGACTTTTTACTTTGTGTTTTCATTTTGTGCCGGAAAAGGCTATTCTTTTGTTTGGTTCCCTGAGTGGTATATGCAGTCTTAATAAACCTGATGGCATATTTTCATGAGATTGCTTCTCGTGTCTTCCTCAAACCGTAGCACAGTGAGTACAAAACCCTACAGCTTGTATTGACATAATTATTATGAGTCTACTTACAAGTGTGATGTGCAACATTAATTTAATTTTAACCAGCCTATACAAAAGTGAAGTTTCTCTGTTATTGGTTATACACATATGTTAGTTTTCCATTTGTTTGCAGTTTATCTGCTAATTCAACAGAAAACCCCCAAAACATAGGGTCCTTTTGGATGGACCCTGTTCCCTATTAAAAGGTACCGTGTGTCAAAGTGAAAAATGATATACTGACTTATTTTATGACATATCTTTCTAAAAGGTGGAGGTGGATTTTTCAACCAAAAAAAAGCTTTAAATCTCCAGCTCTTACATAGTCATAAAGTTAAATAGAAACATTATGACTGCATAATTCCACCACAAGGGGGAGCTAACTGCAATTGGATTTATAAATCCAGTATTCACCCCAAAGGGAAGTGGAAAGATGAAGACCTGTTCATATGTGAAGCAGGAAAATGATTCAAAGAGAATTTCCTGGAGATTAAGTGCTCTTGCAACGAACAATTATATATTAACCCCTTTCTGACATTAGACATACTATCCCATCGAGGTGGGTTGGGCCCTTATGCCCACCGACGGGATAGTACGACATAGAAATTGGCCGGGTGTCAGCTGACATCCGGCACTATGTGCCAGGAGCGGTCACAGACCGCCCCTGGCACATTAACCCCCAGCACACTGCGATCAAAAATGATCGCAGTGTTCTGGCAGTATAGGAAAGCAACGCGCAGGGAGGGGGCTCCGTGCGTGCATCCCTGAGACCCTCGATGCAACGCGATGTGATCGCATTGCTCTGAGGGTCTCTTACCTCCTCCCTGCAGGCCCGGATCCAGAATGGCCACGGGGCTGCATCCGGGTCCTGCAGGGAGGTGGCTTACCAGTGCCTGCTCAGAGCAGGCGCAGGGAAGCCTCCAGGAGTGCACGTCCCACTAGGTAACCACTTCAGTGAACACCGTAAAAAAAGAGGCAAAAAAGAATGTTTTATTGTCATACCGCCAAACAAAAAGTGGAATAGCACGCAATCAAAAAGACAGATATAAAAAACCATGGTACCGCTGAAAATGTCATCTTGTCCCACAAAAAATGAGCTGCCATATGGCAGCTGTTATAGTCCTCAGAATAAAGCGATGCAAAAATAATATTTTTTTCTATAAAATAGTTTTTATCATATAAAAGCACCAAAACATAAATAAAGATATAAATGAGGTATCGCTGTAATCGTACTGACCCGAGGAATAAAACTGCTTTATCCATTTTAACAAACGCGGAACGGTATAAACACCCCCCCAAAAGAAATTCATGAATAGCTGGTTTTTGGTAATTCTGCCTCACAAAAATCGGAATAAAAAGCGATCAAAAATGTCACGTGCCCGAAAATGTTACCAATAAAAACGTCAACTCGTCTCGCCAAAAACAAGACCTCACATGACTCTGTGGACCAAAATATGGAAAATTTAGAGCTCTCAAAATGTGGTAACGCAAAAAATATTTTTTGCAATAAAAAGCGTCTTTTAGTGTGTGACGGCTGCCAATCAAAAAAATCCGCTAGAAAACCCACTATAAAAGTAAGTCAAACCCCCCTTCAGCACCCCCTTAGTTAAGGAAAAAATAAAAAAATTGAAAAATGTATTTATTTCCATTTTCCCATTAGGATTAGGGCTAGGGTGAGGGTTAAGGCTAGGGTTAGGGCTAGGACTAGGGTTAGGGCTAGGGTTAGGGCTAGGGTTAGGGCTAGGGCTAGGGTTAGGGTTAGGGTTAGGGCTAGGTTTAGGGTTAGGGCTAGGGTTAGGGTTAGGGCTAGGGTTAGGGCTAGGGTTAGGGCTAGGGTTAGGGTTGGGGCTAGTGTTAGGGCTACAATTAGGGTTGGGGCTAAAGTTAGGGTTAGTGTTGGGGCTAAAGTTAGGGTTAGGGTTGGGGATAAAGTTACGGTTAGGGTTTGGATTACATTTACGGTTGGGAATTGGTATGGGGTGTGTCAGGGTTAGGGGTGTGGTTAGGGTTACCATTGGGATTAGGGTTAGGGGTGTGTTTGGATTAGGGTTTCAGTTATAATTGGGGGTTTCCACTGTTTAGGCACATCAGGGGCTCTCCAAACGCGGCATGGTGTCCAATCTCAATTCCAGCCAATTCTGCGTTGAAAAAGTAAAAAACAGTGCTCCTTCCCTTCTGAACTCTCCCGTGCGCCCAAACAGGGTTTACCCCAACATATGGGGTACCAGGGTACTCAGGACACATTGGACAAAAACCTTTTGGGTCCAATTTCTCCTGGTACCCTTGGTAAATTGCAAAGCTGGGGGCTAAAAAATAATTTTTGTGGGAAAAAAAGAATTTTTATTTTCAAGGCTCTGCGTTATAAACTGTAGTGAAACACTTGGGGGTTCAAAGCTCTCACAACACATCTAGATGAGTTCCTTAGGGGGCCTACTTTCCAAAATGGTGTCACTTGTGGGCGGTTTCAATGTTTAGGCACATCAGTGGCTCTCCAAACGCAACATGGCGTCCCATCTCAATTCCAGTAAATTTTGCATTGAAAAGTCAAATGGCGCTCCTTCCCTTCTGAGCTCTGCCATGTGCCCAAACAGTGGTTTACCCCCACAGATGGGGTATCAGCATACTCAGGACAAATCGTACAACAAATTTTGGGGTCCAATTTCTACTCTTACCCTTGGCAAAATTAAAAATTGGGGGCAAAAAATCATTTTTGTGAAAAAATATTTTTTAATTTTACGGCTCTGCATTATAAACTTCTGTGAAGCCCTTGGTGTTAGGTCTCGAGTTCCCACTTCTGCACAGGGGGAATCTCGGGCCGTCTCCGCTGCGGTCTCCCATTCCTATCCAGCCGCAGTGGAGTCGTCGGTCCCAGCGTTTTGCTCGGTCTCGCTCTGTACAGAGAGTTACTGCTGCTTCTTCAGCTCCTGCCACTAAAATCAGTGCTGGTCAGCAGCGAGCGGACATCTCTGGGACTAAGTCCTTATTTGGGCACACTGAGCATGCCCAGGGCAAGATCTCCCGTTGGAGATCGAGGGTCATGTGCTCAGGATCTGCAGCGCATTCCATTGGTCCTCTTGGCAGGTCTTGGAAGGGCAAAGTTTCTGTGGCCACTTCCTGTCCTGCAACTATATAAACTGCGCATGACCACACGGCCATGCGCTAGTGTACAATTATTATGTGTGTGTGTAGATGGATGTATGTCGTTGGATGAAAGCTCCTAAATATCCCTCCCTAGAGTTGTTGATTGCTCGCGGATGATGGTAGCTCTCTAGCGCCCGACTATCCATCTGTATGTTACACACATCACAGCGTCCTTTAGCTGTGCCTGCCAGTACGGCGCCGTGCGCTTGCCTTGCGCTTTCCATACCCAAGCCTGGGTGGTTAGTGGCGTCCGTCAGTGCGGCATCGCACGCACTCTTGTGCTCTTATATTACTGTTAAGGTTCTTTTCACACCCAGTTGCGGTGTTGTGCCAGCAAGGGTCTAATCGGACTTCAATCCCTTTTGGGGTTACGTTCGCTGACTACTTGCTCGCGCTCCATGTGCGGTACCGCAGTCCTGTGACTTAACAGGATCGCTTTCTTCACGTTGGGTGAGGTTTAACCCGCGTGTTTATACTTTTAGTACCGCCATATAGTCTGTCATTTACTAGCAGTGGGTTTCGCCTGCGCGGTGGACCCCGGACTGCGAACGCATCTATATCATCTTTCTTGGTGCGTTCCGCCAGTCCTAACACTTGGTGGGTCAAAGTGCTCACCACCATCTAGATAAGTTTCTTAGGTGGTCTTCTTTCCAAAATGGTGTCACTTGTGGGGGATTTCAATGTTTAGGCACATCAGTGGCTCTCCAAACGCAACATGGCATCCCATCTCAATTCCTGTCAATTTTGCATTGAATAGTCAAACGGCGCTCCTTCCCTTCTGAGCTCTTCTATGCGCCCAAACAGTGGGTTACCCCAACATATGGAGTATCAGCCTACTCAGCACAAATTGTACAACAACTTTTGCCATCCAATTTCTTCTCTTACCCTTGGGAAAACAATAAATTGGGGGCGAAAAGATCATTTTTGTTAAAAAATATGATTTTTTATTTTTACGGCTCAGCATTATAAACTTCTGTGATTCACTTAATAGGTGAAAATGCTCACCACACATGTAGATAAGTTCTTTCGGGGGTCTACTTTCCAAAATGGTGTCACTTGTGTGGGGTTTCAATGTTTAGGCACATCAGGGGCTCTCCAAACGCAACATGGCGTCCCATCTCAATTTCAGTCAATTTTGCATTAAAAAGTTAAATGGCACTACTTCGCTACCGAGCTCAGCCATGTGCCCAAACAGTGGTTTACCCCCACATATGGGGTATCTTCATACTCAGGACAAATTGTACAACAACTTTTGTGGTCCATTTTCTCCTGTTACTCTTGGTAAAATAAAACAAATTGGAGCTGAAGTAAATTTTTTGTGAAAAAAAGTTAAATGTTCATTTTTATTTAAACATTCCAAAAATTCCTGTGAAAAACCTGAAGGGTTAATAAACTTCTTGAATGTGGTTTTGAGCACCTTGAGGAGTGCAGTTTTTAGAATGGTGTCACACTTGGTTATTTTCTATCATATAGACCCCTCAAAATGACTTCAAATGAGGGTGTGGTCCCGAAAAAAAATGATGTTGTGAAAATGAGAAATTACTGGTCAACATTTAACCCTTATAACTCCCTAACAAAAAAAATTTGGTTCCAAAATAATGCCGAAGTAAAGTAGACATGTGGGAAATATTACTTGTTAAGTATTTTGTGTGACATATCTCTGTGATTTAATTGCATAAAAATTCAAAGTTGGAAAATTGCAAAATTTTCAAAATTTTCGCCTAATTTCCAATTTTTTCACAAATAAACGCAGGTAATATCAAAGAAATTTTAGCACTATCATGAAGTACAATATGTCAAGAGAATACATTGTCAGAATAACTGGGATCTGTTGATGCGTTCCAGAGTTACATAGTAACATAGTTAGTAAGGCCGAAAAAAGACATTTGTCCATCCAGTTCAGCCTATATTCCATCATAATAAATCCCCAGATTTACGTTCTTCTACAGAACCTAATAATTGTATGATACAATATTGTTCTGCTCCAGGAAGACATCCAGGCCTCTCTTGAACCCCTCGACTGAGTTCGCCATCACCACCTCCTCAGGCAAGCAATTCCAGATTCTCACTGCCCTAACAGTAAAGAATCCTCTTCTATGTTGGTGGAAAAACCTTTTCTCCTCCAGACGCAAAGAATGCCCCCTTGTGCCCGTCACCTTCCTTGGTATAAACAAATCCTCAGCGAGATATTTGTATTGTCCCCTTATATACTTATACATGGTTATTAGATCGCCCCTCAGTCGTCTTTTTCTAGACTAAATAATCCTAATTTCGCTAATCTATCTAGGTATTGTAGTTCTCCCATCCCCTTTATTAATTTTGTTGCCCTCCTTTGTACTCTCTCTAGTTCCATTATATCCTTCCTGAGCACCGGTGCCCAAAACTGGACACAGTACTCCATGTGCGGTCTAACTAGGGATTTGTACAGAGGCAGTATAATGCTCTCATCATGTGTATCCAGACCTCTTTTAATGCACCCCATGATCCTGTTTGCCTTGGCAGCTGCTGACTGGCAATGGCTGCTCCAGGTAAGTTTATCATTAACTAGGATCCCCAAGTCCTTCTCCCTGTCAGATTTACCCAGTGGTTTCCCGTTCAGTGTGTAATGGTGATATTGATTCCTTCTTCCCATGTGTATAACCTTACATTTATCATTGTTAAACCTCATCTGCCACCTTTCAGCCCAAGATTCCAACCTATCCAGATCCATCTGTAGCAGAATACTATCTTCTCTTGTATTAACTGCTTTACATAGTTTTGTATCATCTGCAAATATCGATATTTTACTTTGTAAACCTTCTACCAGATCATTAATGAATATATTGAAGAGAACAGGTCCCAATACCGACCCCTGCGGTACCCCACTGGTCACAGCGACCCAGTTAGAGACTATACCATTTATAACCACCCTCTGCTTTCTATCACTAAGCCAGTTACTAACCCATTTACACACATTTTCCCCCAGACCAAGCATTCTCATTTTGTGTACCAACCTCTTGTGCGGCACGGTATCAAACGCTTTGGAAAAATCGAGATATACCACGTCCAATGACTCACCGCTGTCCAGCCTATAGCTTACCTCTTCATAAAAACTGATTAGATTGGTTTGACAGGAGCGATTTCTCATAAACCCATGCTGATATGGAGTTAAACAGTTATTCTCATTGAGATAATCCAGAATAACATCCCTCAGAAACCCTTCAAATATTTTACCAACAATAGAGGTTAGACTTACTGGCCTATAATTTCCAGGTTCACTTTTAGAGCCCTTTTTGAATATTGGCACCACATTTGCTATGCGCCAGTCCTGCGGAACAGACCCCGTCGCTATAGAGTCCCTAAAAATAAGAAATAATGGTTTATCTATTACATTACTTACTTCTCTTAGTACTCGTGGGTGTATGCCATCCGGACCCGGAGATTTATCTATTTGGTCGTATTTAGCCGGTTTTGCACCTCTTCTTGGGTTAGATTGGTGACCCTTAATATAGGGTTTTCATTGTTTCTTTGGATTTTACCTAGCATTTCATTTTCCACCGTGAATACCGTGGAGAAGAAGGTGTTTAATATTTTAGCCTCGTCATCTACAACCATTCTTTCCTCACTATTTTTTAAGGGGCCTTCATTTTCAGTTTTTATTCTTTTACTATTGATATAGTTGAAGAACAGTTTGGGATTAGTTTTACTCTCCTTAGCAATGTGCTTCTCTGTTTCCTTTTTGGCAGCTTTAATTAGTTTTTTAGATAAAGTATTTTTCTCCCTATAGTTTTTTAGAACTTCAATGGTGCTATCCTGCTTTAGTAGTGCAAATGCTTTCTTTTTACTGTTAATTGCCTGTCTTACTTCTTTGTTTAGCTACATTGGGTTTTTCCTATTTCTAGTCCTTTTATTCCCACAAGGTATAAACCGCTTACAGTGCCTATTTAGGATGTTCTTAAACATTTTCCATTTATTATCTGTATTCTTATTTCTGAGGATATTGTCCCAGTCTACCAGATTAAGGGCATCTCTAAGCTGGTCAAACTTTGCCTTCCTAAAGTTCAGTGTTTTTGTGACTCCCTGACAAGTCCCCCTAGTGAAAGACAGGTGAAACTGTACAATATTGTGGTCGCTATTTCCTAGATGCCCGACCACCTGCAGATTTGTTATTCTGTCAGGTCTATTAGATAGTATTAGGTCTAAAAGTGCTGCTCCTCTGGTTGTGGTTCTGTTTCCCAGTTAATATCCGGGTAGTAAAAGTCCCCCATAACCAGGACCTCATTATGGGTTGCAGCTTCATCTATCTGCTTTAGAAGTAGACTTTCCATGATTTCTGTTATGTTTGTCCTTTCTAAACAGACTGTAACCCTGTAAGTTAACTGCCCAGTCATAGCTTTCATCTAACCATGTCTCGGTTATTCCCACTATGTCAAAGTTACCTGTAGATATTTCTGCTTCTAGTTCTTCCATCTTGTTTGTCAGGCTTCTGGCATTTGCGAGCATGCAGTTTAGAGGATTTTGTTTTGTTCCAATCTCCTCGCTGTGGATTGTTTTAGAAATGTTCTTACCTCCCTTCTGAGTATGTTTTCCTGGGTCTTCTTTGTTCAAGTCTAATGTTTTTCTTCCCGTCCCCTCTTCTTCTAGTTTAACGCCCTCCTGATGAGTGTAGCAAGTCTTCTGGCGAATGTGTGTTTCCCAGGTTTGTTGAGGTGTAGTCCGTCTCTGGCGAGGAGTCCATCGTACAAGTAATTCACACCGTGGTCCAGGAATCCGAATCCTTGTTATAACCTCATAAATGGACAGTGGTCAGAATTGTAAAAATTGGCCAGGTCATTAACGTGCAAACCACCCTTGGGGGTCAAGGGGTTAAGTGTAAGTTTCCATTCAGTTGCAGTGATTGTAATTTGCTAAAGATGAATGTAGATTATTAAATCAATTTGGAACTAAGTGAATTCTTTCAGAATCTTCCAAGAATTAAGATTTGTCAGATTCTAAATTTTCTGGGATTCATAAAAATCCAGCAAAATGGTGGACAGACAGCTGTCAGTTTACAAGATTTTAAATGGAACTGGAAAAAGAGTAAGCAAAAAATAAAATATTAACCTCATCTGTCCTAGGCCCTTCCATCATTTGTCCTAGGTCCTTCCATCGCTTGTCATAGTCCCTTCCCTCAGTTGTCCTTCTGCCGAAGCTTCCTGCCTGTTCCCCTGCTAGTTTCAGATTGGTGTTCTGTCTTTGATCTGGATCTTCCGGCACTAATTAGGCTTTGAACTAGAAGCAGAAATATCTACAGGTAACTTTGACATAGTGGGAATAACCGAGACATGGTTAGATGAAAGCTATGACTGGGCAGTTAACTTACAGGGTTACAGTCTGTTTAGAAAGGATCGTAAAAATCGGAGAGGAGGAGGGGTTTGTCTCTATGTAAAGTCTTGTCTAAAGTCCACTTTAAGGGAGGATATTAGCGAAGGAAATGAGGATGTCGAGTCCATATGGGTCGAAATTCATGGAGGGAAAAATGGTAACAAAATTCTCATTGGGGTCTGTTACAAACCCCCAAATATAACAGAAACCATGGAAAGTCTACTTCTAAAGCAGATAGATGAAGCTGCAACCCATAATGAGGTCCTGGTTATGGGGGACTTTAACTACCCGGATATTAACTGGGAAACAGAAACCTGTGAAACCCATAAAGGCAACAGGTTTCTGCTAATAACCAAGAAAAATTATCTTTCACAATTGGTGCAGAATCCAACCAGAGGAGCAGCACTTTTAGACCTAATACTATCTAATAGACCTGACAGAATAACAAATCTTCAGGTGGTTGGGCATCTAGGAAATAGCGACCACAATATTGTGCAGTTTCACCTGTCTTTCACTAGGGGGACTTGTCAGGGAGTCACAAAAACACTGAACTTTAGGAAGGCAAAGCTTGACCAGCTTAGAGATGCCCTTAATCTGGTAGACTGGGACAATATCCTCAGAAATAAGAATACAGATAATAAATGGGAAATGTTTAAGAACATCCTAAATAGGCAGTGTAAGCGGTTTATACCTTGTGGGAATAAAAGGACTAGAAATAGGAAAAACCCAATGTGGCTAAACAAAGAAGTAAGACAGGCAATTAACAGTAAAAAGAAAGCATTTGCACTACTAAAGCAGGATGGCACCATTGAAGCTCTAAAAAACTATAGGGAGAAAAATACTTTATCTAAAAAACTAATTAAAGCTGCCAAAAAGGAAACAGAGAAGCACATTGCTAAGGAGAGTAAAACTAATCCCAAACTGTTCTTCAACTATATCAATAGTAAAAGAATAAAAACTGAAAATGTAGGCCCCTTAAAAAATAGTGAGGAAAGAATGGTTGTAGATGACGAGGAAAAAGCTAACATATTAAACACCTTCTTCTCCACGGTATTCACGGTGGAAAATGAAATGCTAGGTGAAATCCCAAGAAACAATGAAAACCCTATATTAAGGGTCACCAATCTAACCCAAGAAGAGGTGCGAAACCAGCTAAATAAGATCAAAATAGATAAATCTCCGGGTCCGGATGGCATACACCCACGAGTACTAAGAGAACTAAGTAATGTAATAGATAAACCATTATTTCTTATTTTTAGGGACTCTATAGCGACAGGGTCTGTTCCGCAGGACTGGCGCATAGCAAATGTGGTGCCAATATTCAGAAAGGGCTCTAAAAGCGGACCTGGAAATTATAGGCCAGTAAGTCTAACCTCTATTGTTGGTAAAATATTTGAAGGGTTTCTGAGGGATGTTATTCTGGATTATCTCAATGAGAATAACTGTTTAACTCCATATCAGCATGGGTTTATGAGAAATTGCTCCTGTCAAACCAATCTAATCAGTTTTTATGAAGAGGTCAGCTATAGGCTGGACCACGGTGAGTCATTGGACGTGGTATATCTCGATTTTTCCAAAGCGTTTGATACCGTGCCGCACAAGAGGTTGGTACACAAAATGAGAATGCTTGGTCTGGGGGAAAATGTGTGTAAATGGGTTAGTAACTGGCTTAGTGATAGAAAGCAGAGGGTGGTTATAAATGGTATAGTCTCTAACTGGGTCGCTGTGACCAGTGGGGTACCGCAGGGGTCAGTATTGGGACCTGTTCTCTTCAACATATTCATTAATGATCTGGTAGAAGGTTTACACAGTAAAATATCGATATTTGCAGATGATACAAAACTATGTAAAGCAGTTAATACAAGAGAAGATAGTATTCTGCTACAGATGGATCTGGATAAGTTGGAAACTTGGGCTGAAAGGTGGCAGATGAGGTTTAACAATGATAAATGTAAGGTTATACACATGGGAAGAAGGAATCAATATCACCATTACACACTGAATGGGAAACCACTGGGTAAATCTGACAGGGAGAAGGACTTGGGGATCCTAGTTAATGATAAACTTACCTGGAGCAGCCAGTGCCAGGCAGCAGCTGCAAAGGCAAACAGGATCATGGGGTGCATGAAAAGAGGTCTCGATACACATGATGAGAGCATTATACTGCCTCTGTACAAATCCCTAGTTAGACCGCACATGGAGTACTGTGTCCAGTTTTGGGCACCGGTGCTCAGGAAGGATATAATGGAACTAGAGAGAGTACAAAGGAGGGCAACAAAATTAATAAAGGGGATGGGAGAACTACAATACCCAGATAGATTAGCGAAATTAGGATTATTTAGTCTAGAAAAAAGACGACTGAGGGGCGATCTAATAACCATGTATAAGTGTATAAGGGGACAATACAAATATCTCGCTGAGGATCTGTTTATACCAAGGAATGTGACGGGCACAAGGGGGCATTCTTTGCGTCTGGAGGAGAGAAGGTTTTTCCACCAACATAGAAGAGGATTCTTTACTGTTAGGGCAGTGAGAATCTGGAATTGCTTGCCTGAGGAGGTGGTGATGGCGAATTCAGTCGAGGAGTTCAAGAGAGGCCTGGATGTCTTCCTGGAGCAGAACAATATTGTATCATACAATTATTAGGTTCTGTAGAAGGACGTAGATCTGGGGATTTATTATGATGGAATATAGGCTGAACTGGATGGACAAATGTCTTTTTTCGGCTTTACTAACTATGTTACTATGTTACTATATGGGGCTTGACACACATCAGTGATATGCACCACGTTGTACTTGAGGGCTAGTTATGGAAGATCGTGACCAAAAGCCAATCTGGACTAGGTTTGAAGCAGTGACTATGATCCTTAATACAAGCATTTTTCATGTACAGTTTTAAAAACAGATTTATCCCCATATATTATTTACTGCCTACATTATTAAGGCAGCTGTCCACTACTTGGATAACCCCTTCTTAATCTAAAAGTTTGGCCCTGATAAAATAAAAAAAGCTTATACTCACCTCCCGTGCCAGCGCCGTTCCAGTGGTGTTGGCACTCACATTCCCGGGTCTCTTGTGCGTTTTTTGTGACATGTGACCTAATCAGTGCTGGTGTCACTGTCTCCACCTTCATATGAATCAAACATGAAGAGGAAATCAGGGCTGCAGCTGCTCTCTCACGTATTCTTCTTGTTCAATTCGTATGAAGGTGGGGATAGTGACACCAGTTGTTATTGTGTGCCAGGATCAGGTGTCACAATTACCGCACGAGGGACCAGGGAATGCGAGAACCAACACCACTGGAACGGCGCTGGCACCCTACTGGAGGTGAGTATAAGCTTTTTTATTTTATCGGGGCCAAACATTTAGATCAAGAAGGGGTTCTCCTAGTAGTGGAAAACCCTTTATCTAGATTGTTTATACCTGACGAGATTGATGTATTTGCTACAAAAAAGTCTTGTTTTTTAAAGAAAACAATCTTGTGCAGGTTATTACGGCTGTACTTATCTTTGTTTTACAGCATGCAAAGTATGCTTATAATGTCTTTCTAGCCATATTCTGAGCTAAAGACATACATCACTTATAATCTTTACGGCTCATTACAGTTTCCAATGTGTCCATTAACAGGTAAGCTGTCTCTGGTTTTTAAAAAGTTGTGCAGTGAAAAAGATTAAAGCATCAGATTTGCAGCTCTGGACACATTGATGTAGTTAACTCATTCTTTACCAATTTTGCAAGAGACCTACCAAGGACAACCTTACAACAAGCTTACTTCTTGTAACACCAATCTAATAAACCAATGGCAACTAATAAACAGCCAATGAAAATGCTGGGTGGGTGAGGTTCCGTTAGGTGGATTGGTCATTTTACGCACAGTGAGAGCTATTGAGAGACTTTTGTGGCTCTTACTGTGGGGGGAAACTCAATTTGATCACGGCAGGGAGCCAGACCCATTGCTACCTTGGGTGCTGTTAAAGTTCAGTTAGGGATTAAGTATTGTAGTGAGAAGAAGGGAGGACATAAGTGTAAAAGCTGCAGATTGTGTGTGTGTGGAAGGAGGGAGAACAATGATAGAGTAAAGTAAATGATGGAGAAGTTACAGCTTAGATCTAGACATGGCAGGAATGCCTTTGAGGTCCTGGAAAGTAGAATAGAGAAAAAGGTAGAATAGAGAAAAAGGAAAGCTAAGCTGGAGCAGGTACCGCCAGGAACCCAGGAAAGTATAACTGTGGGCTTGTGGGTGACCTGAGATAACAAAAGGCCAAGTTTTGAGTTTCAGGCAATGTGTAGGCTGAACCTAGGAGTGTTAGTAAGAAATAATGGACTGGTCAGGCCAGAGCACAGTTACTGCATAGAATTGGGCTGTGGACAGTGAGGATATTGTGTGAAGGAGAGGCCAAGTCATCTATGCCAAGTGTTTGAAAGGTGCCTTGCAAAATACATACCTTCACTTGTAACTGCTAATGCCTGTGCCTCTGCTAAGATGTGATTTACAAGTCATGTTCTTGCTACTGTATATAAGTATCAAGTTCTCCGGTAAAGACCAGTTTATTTTTATAAGCAAGACTGACTCCTTCATTGTCTATTCTTCAGATTTGGAGTTCTTGCACCATGTTAAAGTATGTGGTGGTAACAGAGGATAACATCTGCAGAGGTTAACAACATGTGGACCTTGAAGAAACCATTTCACTAGTGCCTAGGATCATGGAAGAACTCTCAGGGCCTGAACGACCATTACATTCTTACATGGCAGAGGGCCTTGGGGCTCCACAGATATCAAGATATGAGTCTGACTGCTTCAGCTAAGCCAATGAAATAGACAATTACATTGTATATAGTTCTTACAGTTTGATTTTAAAGGGAATCTGTCACCCCATTTTTGGCCTATAAGCTGCAGCCACCAGCATCAGGGCCTTATCTACAGCATTCTTAAAGATAAGAAAAACAAGTTAGATTATATTCACCCAGGGGCTGTCTGGGTCCGATGGGTGTCGCAGTCTGGGTACGGTGCCTCCCATCTTCATACGATGACGTCCTTTTCCTTGTTTCCTGTCACACGACTCCTGCACAGGCATACTTTATTTGCCCTGTTGAGGGCAGAGCAAAGTACTGCATTGCACAGGCGCTGGGAAAGGTCAGAGTGGCATGGCGTCTGCGCACTGCAGTACTTTGCAGGGCAAATAAAGTACATCTGCACATAAGCCATGACAGGAAGCAAAGAAGAGGACGTCATTGCATGAAGATGGGAGGCCACGGACCGGACCGCGACGCCCATCGAACCCGGACCGCACCGGGACCGCCCCTGGGTGAGTATAATCTAACTTGTTTTTCTTATCTTTCAGGTTACATCGGGGGCTTATCTACAGCATCACAGAATGTTGTAGATAAGCCCCTAATGGCGGTGGCTGCAGCTTATAGGCCAAAAATGAGGTGACAGATTCCCTTTAATAATAAAGAAATCTCTCTTTAGTGATAAGAGAAACAATAGTAGTCGAGCTGCAGTTATCTAATGTGATCAAAATATAATCAAAAGGGGAGACTGTGCACTATGATTGTTAATAATAATAATAATCTTTATTTATATAGCGCCAACATATTCCGCAGCGCTTTACAGTTTAACAGTTTCAAACACAACAGTCATAAGTAACAATCTTTAACAATACAATAATTAAAGCGAAATAAGACGACCCTGCTCGTGAGAGCTTACAATCTACAATGAGGTGGGGGAGATACAAAGCACAGGTGTGTATTTACAATAATGTATTTACAATGATAGTCCAGCCATCTTCATTGGGTGGGGAATAGATGGGGATCGTGGATGGGCCACACACACAAACATAAAAAGAGTTTTGATTAGTGAACGTGGTAGGCCACTCTGAACAAATGTGTTTTGAGCGAGCGCCTAAAACTATGCAACTATGTGGATGGTCCTAATATCTTGGGGTAGAGCATTCCAGAGGATTGGTGCAGCACGGGAGAAGTCTTGGAGTCAGGAGTGGGAGGTACGGATAAGTGCAGAGGTTAGTCAAAAGTCATTTGCAGAGCACAGCGGTCGGTTAGGCCGATAGACAGAAATGAGGGAGGAGATATATTGGGGTGCCACACTGTGGAGAGCTTTGTGGGTGAGATCAAGTACTTTGAATTGTATCCTGTAATGAATGGGCAGCCAGTGTAATGACTGGCGAAGAGCGGACGCGTCCGAGTAACGATTAGCCAGATGGACAACCCTGGCTGCTGCATTAAGGATGGACTGGAGAGGGGAAAGTCGCGTGAGGGGGAGGCCAATTAATAGAGCGTTACAGTAGTTAAGACGGGAGTAGATCAGGGTGACAGTGAGGGATTTGTTGTTTCCATGGTGAGAAAAAGGCAGATTCTAGAGATGTTCTTTAGGTGTAAGCGGCATGAGCAGGCAAGAGATTGTATATGAGAGGTGAAGGAGAGATCGGAGTCAAACATAACACCCAGACAGCGTGTCTGCTGCCGGGGTGTTATTATGGTGCCACCCACGGAGAGGGAAATGTCAGATTTAGGGAGGTTAGTAGATGGCGGGAGCAGAAGAAGTTCAATTTTGGAGAGGTTGAGTTTCAGATCGAGAGCGGACATGATGTTGGAGACTGCAGTCAGTGGCATTCTGTAGTAAAGCGGGGGTAAGGTCAGGGGATGACGTGTATAGTTGTGTGCCATCAGCATAAAGATGGTACTGAGAGCCAAATCTAATGATGGTCTGTCCAATTGGGGCTGTGTAGAGGCAGAAGAGAAGGGGGCCAAGGACTGAGCCCTGCGGTACCCCGACAGTGAGAGGAAGAGGAAGTGGAGCCAGAGAACAGAACACTGAAGGAGCGGTCAGAAAGGTAGGAAGAGAACCAGGAGAGAGCAGTGTCCTTAATGCCTAGTGACTGGAGCCTAGAGAGTAGGAGATGGTGGTCAACAGTGTCAAAAGCTGCAGAAAGGTAAAAAAGAATGAGCAGAGAGTGGTCACCGTTACATTTTGCTGTCAGAAGGTCATTGGTCACTTTGATGAGTGCAGTTTCAGTCGAATGTAGGGGGCAGAAACCGGACTGTGAAGGGTCTAGGAGGGAGTGATTGGAGAGATAACGGGTAAGGCGGGAGTATATCAGGCGCTCCAAGAGTTTAGAGATGATGGGGAGATTGGAGATCGGTCTGTAGTTATTTGGGCAGGATGGGTCGATAGCGGGTTTCTTTAGTAATGGAGTAATGATAGAGTGTTTGAAAGAGGAGGGGAAAATGCCAGAGGAGAGGGAGAGATTAAAGATTGTAGTTAAGTGAGTTGTGACGACTGGAGAGAGAGACTTGAGGAGGTGTGAGGGAATGGGGTCGGTGGTGCATGTAGTCGGACGAGAAGAGGAGAGGAGCCTGGAGACTTCTTCTTCTGTGATGGGATCGAATGTGGAGAGTGAGCCAGGGGAGATGCAGGGAGGGATGGGAGTCACTGAACTTGGTGATTGGGAGTGGATTTCCTGACGGATATTGTCTATTTTCTCTATAAAGTGGGAGGCTAGGTCATCAGCACAGATGTCTGTGATAGGGGCTTGTCCTTTTGGCCTGAGAAGGGAGTGAAAGGTGTCAAAAAGTTTCTTGGGGTTGTTGGCTAGTGAGGAGATCAGGGTGGTGAAGTAGGTCTGTTTGGCATGGTGAAGGGCAGAGTTATAGGTCCTTAACATAAATTTGAAGTATATGAAGTCTTCTGGTGTGCGTGTTTTCCTCCATAAGCGTTCAGCACACCTAGAGCATCGCTGGAGAAATTGGGTTTGCGATGTGAGCCAGGGCTGTTTCACTCTGTGTTTGGAGGTTCTGAGGGTGAGGGGAGCTACTTGGTCAAGGGTGCTTCTAAGGGTATGTGCACATGATGCAGATTTGGTGCAGAATTTTCTGCATAAAATCTGCACTAAATCTGCATCTCCTGGCAGAATCCGCAGGTGCGTTTTTTATGCGTTTTTTTATGCGTTTTTGATGCGTTTTTTGATGCGTTTTTGATGCGTTTTTGATGCGTTTTTGATGCGTTTTTGATGCGTTTTTTACCAATGGATTTCTATTATGGAGGGTGCAGAAACGCTGCAGAACTGCACAAAAGAAGTGACATGCACTTCTTTGAAATCTGCAGCGTTTCTGCGCAGATTTTTCTGCACCATGTGCACAGCTTTTTTTTCACATTGATTTCCATTGTACTGTAGATCACAGTGCAGTTCTGCAGCGTTTCTGCTGCAGAAAAATCTGCTGCAGTTCTGCACTAAATCTGCATCGTGTGCACATACCCTAAGGCTATATTCACACTTTGCGGATTTTGCTGCGGATCCGCAGCGGATTTGACCGCTGCGGATCCGCAGCAGTTTCCCATGAGTTTACATTTCAATGTAAACCTATGGGAAACAAAAAACGCTGTGCACATGCTGCAGAAAAATCCGCGCGGAAACGCTGCGGATTACATTCCGCAGCATGTCACTTCTTTTCTGCGGATTTTCAGCTGCTCCAATAGAAAACTGCAGTTGAAAATCCGCAGAAGAAAACGCAGTAAAAACCGCGATAAATCCGCAGTGAAAACGCGCTGCGGTTTTCACTGCAGATTTTGGAATTCTGCTGCGGAAAAATCCGCAGTGGAATCTGCAAAGTGTGAACATAGCCTAAGAGTGTCATTGAAGTTATGTACAGCCAGATCAGGACAGGGAAAAGAAGAGATTGGTGACAATGATGAGTGTAGGGAGTCTGAAAGTGTATGAGGGTTAATGGCATGTAGATTTCTGAATGTGCGGTAGGTAGGAGAGTGCTGGGGTGGGCGAGGATTTGTGAGTGTGAAGGAAAGAATGTTGTGGTCAGAGAGGGGAAGCGGTGAGTTATCTAGGTAGGAGATTGAGCAGAGACCAGGTCAAGGGTGTTACCGTTCTTGTGTGTCTCAAAGGTTGAGAGCTGTGAGAGGCCAAGAGAAGTGGTTAGTGATAGAAGCTGGGATGCAGATGTGGAAGTGGGGCTGTTTATGGGGATGTTGTACATTGTTCCACATGTTCTTCATCCCCATCTTCCCAGAGCCAAAACTTTGTGGGGTCAAATAGAAGAAAGAAAAAAAGGCAATTCCATCATTGCTTTATTTTTACAGTGTTCTCTATTTGGTAAAAATTATCTGGAAAGTTTACTCTGTGCGTCGGTGTAATTATAGTGGTGCCAAATTTTATATTTTTGTTAAATACAAATTTGGTATCTGTAGCTATAGGCTTGTATTCTGCTGTACATATATGGTTTTTTTTAAATCTTTTTGCTGAACAAGCTGCGTGAGAACTTGACTTTTGCAGAGCCAGTTGTAGTTTTTATTAATACTGTTTTGGACTATATAACACTTTTTAATTTTTGGTGGGAGGCAATGTGACCAAAATAAAATAATTGAAGATATGTTTTCTTTTGACATTTATGTATTAGTTCAAGACATCTAACGACCACAATGGAAAGTGAAATGTTTCTTACAGGCAAGCAATTATTCATCATAGTTAGACCCTCAGAGGAAGCTAAATTTTGGCGATACACATGGGGATTTCTTTGTCCCTAACAGGAGAAAGAAAAAAACATTTTTCTTGTCATTTAACTCTATTATCCTCTCCGCTGGACTGGGATTTATCCAATGTGTTAATTTACATTTTTGTTATTCCGTGTACATGTGATGTTTAAAGTAGTTGTCCGGTCCAAATCGATATCACACAGAGTAACTGCAGACTTTTGAATTTCCCCAGAGCACACACTGTGTGCTGCAGGGATTTGCGGTTTCTGACTCTGGACCGGAGGGTATGTATGAATTATTCATGCTCCTGGCCAGTGGGCGCTGCCTTGCTCTATATACTTGTCCAAGTGTATGGAGCGTTGCCACACCCACTAGATGGCTTCTGCCCAGGAGTATGTATAACTTATACATACCCTTTGGTCCCGATTCAGAAGCCAGCAAATCTCTGCATCACACAGTGTGTGCTCTGAGGAGGGATTCATAAGTCTGCATTCACACAGAGTGTCTGTAGACTCATTGATTTGGACCGATCAACCCCTTCAATGCTGAACTTTTTTCCCACTATTGTGAGATATGGGAAAAATAGCACAGCATTAAACCTCACATGAACAGTACCAGGAATAAGAAAAATGTGAATTAACACATTGGAACAGTACCAGCCCAGGGTAGAGAATAAGGGAGTTAAATCATAAGAAATATGTTTTTACGTATACATACAATACAGATCAAAAGTTTGGACACACCTTCTCATTTAAAGATTTTTCTATATTTTCATGACTATGAAAATAGTAAATTCACACTGAAGGCATCAAAGCTATGAATTAACACATGTGGAATTATATACTTGACAAAAAAGTGTGACACAACTGAAAACATATCTTATATTCTAGGTTCTTCAAAATAGCCACCTTTTCCTTTGCACACTCTTGGCATTCTCTTGATGAGCTTCAAGAGGTAATCACCGGGAATGGTCTTCCAACAATCTTGAAGGAGTTCCCAGAGATGCACAGCACTTGTTGGCCCTTTTGCCTTCACTCTGCGGTCCAGCTCACCCCAAACCATCTCGATTGGGTTCAGGTCTGGTAACTGTGGAGGCCAGGTCATCTGGCGTAGCATCCCATCACTCTCCTGGGTCAAATAACCTTTACACAGCCTGGAGGTGTGTTTGGGGTCATTGTCCTGTTGAAAAATAAATGATGGTCCAGTTAAACGCAAACCTGATGGAATAGCATGCCACTGCAAGATGCTCTGGTAGCCATGCTGGTTCAGTATGCCTTCAATTTTGAATAAATCCCCAACAGTGTCACCAGCAAAGCACCCCCACCCCATCACACCTCCTCCTCCATGATTCACGGTGGGAGCCAGGCATGTAGAGTCCATCCGTTCACCTTTTCCGCGTCGCACAAAGACACGGTGGTTTTAACCAAAGAACTCAAATTTGGACTCATCAGACCAAAGCACCACTGGTCTAATGTCCATTCCTTGTGTTCTTTAGCCTAAACAAGTCTCTTCTGCTTCTTGCCTGTCCTTAGCAGTGGTATCCTAGCAGCTTTTTTATCATGAAGGCCTGCTGCACAAAGTCTCCTCTTAACAGTTGTTGTAGAGATGTGGCTGCTGCTAGATCTCTGTGTGGCATTGACCTGGTCTCTAATCTGAGCTGCTGTTAACCTGCGATTTCTGAGGCTGGTGACTCGGATAAACTTATCCTCAGAAGCAGAGGTGACTCTTGGTCTTCCTTTCCTGGGGCGGTCCTCATGTGAGCCAGGTTCTTTGTAGCGCTTGATGGTTTTTGCCACTGCACTTGGGGACACTTTCAAAGTTTTCCCAATTTTTCGGACTGACTGACCTTCATTTCTTAAAGTAACAATGGCCACTCGTTTTTCTTTACTTAGCTGCTTTTTTCTTGCCATAATACAAATTCTAACAGTCTATTCAGTAAGACTATCAGCTGTGTATCCACCAGACTTCTGCACAACACAACTGATGGTCCAACCCCCATTTATAAGGCAAGAAATCCCACTTATTAAACCTGACAGGGCACACCTGTGAAGTGAAAACCATTCCCGGTGACTACCTCTTGAAGCTCATCAAGAGAATGCCAAGAGTGTGCAAAGCAGTCATCAAAGCAAAAGGTGGCTACTTTGAAGAACCTAGAATATAAGACATAATTTCAGTTGTTTCCCACTTTTTTGTTAAGCATATAATCCCACATGTGTTAATTCATAGTATTGATGCCTTCAGAGTGAATTTACAATTTTCATAGTCATGAAAATACAGAAAAATCTTTAAATGAGAAGCTGTGTCCAAACTTTTGGTCTGTACTGTATATACACTTTTATTTCCTTGTATTTTTTTTACATTCGTTGGTTACATGTTGCCTAACGGTTCTAGGCGAATATTTACTGATACAGTGGGGCAAAAAAGTATTTAGTCAGTCAGCAATAGTTCCACCACTTAAAAAGATGAGAGGCGTCTGTAATTTACATCATAGGTAGACCTCAACTATGGGAGACAAACTGAGACAAAAAAAATCCAGAAAATCACATTGTCTGTTTTTTTATCATTTTATTTGCATATTATGGTGGAAAATAAGTATTTGGTCAGAAACAAACAATCAAGATTTCTGGCTCTCACAGACCTGTAACTTCTTCTTTAAGAGTCTCATCTTCCCTCCACTCATTACCTGTAGTAATGGCACCTGTTTAAACTTGTTATCAGTATAAAAAGACACCTTTGCACACCCTCAAACAGTCTGACTCCAAACTCCACTATGGTGAAGACCAAAGAGCTGTCAAAGGACACCAGAAACAAAATTGTAGCCCTGCACCAGCCTGGGAAGACTGAATCTGCAATAGCCAACCAGCTTGGAGTGAAGAAATCAACAGTGGGAGCAATAATTAGAAAATGGAAGGCATACAAGACCACTGATAATCTCCCTCGATCTGGGGCTCCACGCAAAATCCCACCCCGTGGGGTCAGAATGATCACAAGAACGGTGAGCAAAAATCCCAGAACCACGCGGGGGGACCTAGTGAATGAACTGCAGAGAGCTGGGACCAATGTAACAAGGCCTACCATAAGTAACACACTATGCCACCATGGACTCAGATCCTGCAGTGCCAGACGTGTCCCACTGCTTAAGCCAGTACATGTCCGGGCCCTTCTGAAGTTTGCTAGAGAGCATTTGGATGATCCAGAGGAGTTTTGGGAGAATGTCCTATGGTCTGATGAAACCAAACTGGAACTGTTTGGTAGAAACACAACTTGTCGTGTTTGGAGGAAAAAGAATACTGAGTTGCATCCATCAAACACCATACCTACTGTAAAGCATGGTGGTGGAAACATCATGCTTTGGGGCTGTTTCTCTGCAAAGGGGCCAGGACGACTGATCCGGGTACATGAAAGAATGAATGGGGCCATGTATCGTGAGATTTTGAGTGCAAACCTCCTTCCATCAGCAAGGGTATTGAAGATGAAACGTGGCTGGGTCTTTCAACATGACAATGATCCAAAGCACACCGCCAGGGCAACGAAGGAGTGGCTTCGTAAGAAGCATTTCAAGGTCCTGGAGTGGCCTAGCCAGTCTCCAGATCTCAACCCTATAGAAAATCTTTGGAGGGAGTTTAAAGTCCGTGTTGCCAAGCAAAAAGCCAAAAACATGACTGCTCTAGAGGAGATTTGCATGGTGGAATGGGCCAACATACCAACAACAGTGTGTGGCAACCTTGTGAAGACTTACAGAAAACGTTTGACCTCTGTCATTGCCAACAAAGGATATATTACAAAGTATTGAGATTAAATTTTGTTTCTGACCAAATACTTATTTTCCACCATAATATGCAAATAAAATGTTAAAAAAACAGACAATGTGATTTTCTGGATTTTTTTTTCTCAGTTTGTCTCCCATAGTTGAGGTCTACCTATAATGTAAATTATAGACGCCTCTCATCTTTTTAAGTGGTGGAACTTGCACTATTGCTGACTGACTAAATACTTTTTTGCCCCACTGTATATCCTGTGAGGGGGTCTCGTATCTCATTACTTGAGCTTAGACTGTTAGGCCGGAGTCACACTACAGCGAAATACGGCCGAGTCTTGCAGGTTAAAAACAAGCTCTGGCACCGGCACTCCGGAGCGTAGCGTGCAGCTCCATGTATTGCTATGCGGCCGCATGCTCCGCTCTGGAGTGCCGATCCCAGAGCTGGGTTTTAACCTGCGAGACTCGGCGATATCTCACTGTGTTTTATCCCGGCCTCAATCTCATTGTGGCACTATAGTTATGTGCATTTTTTTAATTTCTTTTAATTTGTCTTTATCTGATTTTTTTTGCATTACGGAATAAAAGTATTACATTTTCGGATGTGCTTGTCCAAGCATATTTTCTTTTTCTGCCTATCCAACACAGTTAGTTAACACATAAAGATAAGCGAATCTCTGGAAATTCGAATTCGGCAGATGAAAGTCGATTTGCATCCAATAAACTCAGGGCAAATCAAATCTGCCTGGATAGGGGATAAAATAATAACCTCACTTCTCCCTTCCAGTATCTCTCCCATCACTGCTGGTCCCATCATCTTTCTTTTCTCTTCTATCTATGTCATCTGTCTCCAGGCTTTGCCACTAATATTAACTACTTGCGTAAAACCCAACACAAAAGAACGGGCCATAATAAAGCAGCACCGGAGGTCCGGAAACAGAAGAAGAGATAAAGTAGGAGAGCCAAGCAGAGGACCGGTGGGACGTGGGACAGATATGGAGGTGTAGGAGAGGTGAGCATAAGATTTTTTTTAACTCCTTCCTGGCACTTAGTATTCAGCAAAATGATGGACAGCTAACCAATCAAATATAAATTTGGGATGAAATTTGTAACAAAATTAATTACTGTAGCTATGAAAACACTACTTACGGTATATGTCAGCATAAAGATGTCACTTCAGCTCCCATAATCAGTGAGCGAAATATATTGCAATTTAAAGCCCTCAGCGTAGCTATATGGGGTGTAGACTTTGGAGCCAAAGTTCCCTCTGCCATGTAAAAATATGCTGGTATCATAATTACCACCATTTAGAATGGAAAATTTAGGAACTTTATGCTCTGCCCTACTGAAGCCCCTGAGTATAGCAAAACAGACATTTTTTGGGCATGACTTTCCTGACCTCTGGTCTTTACGTTCCAGTTCCAGAGGTTAAGAACATTTAGACCGAGTATATAAATGGCACATAGTGAATGGGGGCAATGTTACAGATTTTGCATTAGGGTCCCAGGAGTTGCTTGTTGTTACATGACTTTCCAAATAAATAGATTTTTACATCCTGCAACATCCCTTTAAAATTAGGTAACAGCTTGTTAAAGTCTGTATTTGATTGAACCAGATGAAATTGAGTAAGTCCACAGTGCTCATATCCATTAGAACTAGAAGATAAAATTTTAGCCCTCCATGGTGAAGTCCCGGTGATAAGAAACAGGAAAGAAAAGATGGAATTAGCCCATGTGGTGCAGTTGGGTGGGTCAACCACAACTCTGATGAGAGAAGTAGTAAAGTGTTTTTTTTTTAATCCGACAGAACGGCTCATTAAAATAAAGAATCTACTTGTCTTTACCTAAAGATGATAAAGACACCTGACAATTATTTATTAACCCCTTAATCCCATATGATGAACTATCCCATCAAGGTGACCTGGGACTTAATTCCCAGTGATGGGATAGCACGTCATAGTTGATCGGCCGTGCTCACGGGGGGAGCGTGGCCGATCACGGCCGGGTGTCAGCTGACCATCGCAGCTGACATCCGGCACTATGTCCCAGGAGCGGTCACAGACCACTCCTGGCACATTAACCACTGGCACACTGTGATCAAAGATGATCACAGTGTTTCGGCGGTATAGGGAAGCATCGCGCAGGGAGGGGGCTCCCTGCGTGCTTCCCTGAGACCCACGGAGCAACGCGATGTGATTGCTTTGTTCTGAGGGTCTCCTACCTCCTCCTCCCTGCAGGCCCTGGATCCAATATGGCCACGGGGCTGCTTCTGGGTCCTGCAGGGAGGTGGCTTCCAAGCGCCTGCTCAGAGCAGGCGCCTGCAAGCCTCCAGCAGTGCACGTACTCTGCAAAGTGTCAGATCAGCGATCTGACCCTATAACATGATGCCCCCCTAGGGCAATATTGTAAAGTTAAAAAAAAATATTCACATATGTAAAAAAAAAAATCCTAAATAAAGAAAAAATATATATATATTATTCCCATAAATTATTATTATTTATTATTATAGCGCCATTTATTCCATGGCGCTTTACATAGTAACATAGTAACATAGTAACATAGTAAGGCCGAAAAAAGACATTTGTCCATCCAGTTCAGCCTATATTCCATCATAATAAATCCCCAGATCTACGTCCTTCTACAGAACCTAATAATTGTATGATACAATATTGTTCTGCTCCAGGAAGACATCCAGGCCTCTCTTGAACCCCTCGACTGAGTTCGCCATCACCACCTCCTCAGGCAAGCAATTCCAGATTCTCACTGCCCTAACAGTAAAGAATCCTCTTCTATGTTGGTGGAAAAACCTTCTCTCCTCCAGACGCAAAGAATGCCCCCTTGTGCCCGTCACCTTCCTTGGTATAAACAGATCCTCAGCGAGATATTTGTATTGTCCCCTTATATACTTATACATGGTTATTAGATCGCCCCTCAGTCGTCTTTTTTCTAGACTAAATAATCCTAATTTCGCTAATCTATCTGGGTATTGTAGTTCTCCCATCCCCTTTATTAATTTTGTTGCCCTCCTTTGTACTCTCTCTAGTTCCATTATATCCTTCCTGAGCACCGGTGCCCAAAACTGGACACAGTACTCCATGTGCGGTCTAACTAGAGATTTGTACAGAGGCAGTATAATGCTCTCATCATGTGTATCCAGACCTCTTTTAATGCACCCCATGATCCTGTTTGCCTTGGCAGCTGCTGCCTGGCACTGGCTGCTCCAGGTAAGTTTATCATTAACTAGGATCCCCAAGTCCTTCTCCCTGTCAGATTTACCCAGTGGTTTCCCGTTCAGTGTGTAATGGTGATATTGATTCCTTCTTCCCATGTGTATAACCTTACATTTATCATTGTTAAACCTCATCTGCCACCTTTCAGCCCAAGTTTCCAACTTATCCAGATCCATCTGTAGCAGAATACTATCTTCTCTTGTATTAACCCCTTAATCCCATATGACGTACTATCCCGTCCAGGTGATCTGGGACTTAATTCCCAGTGACGGGATAGTACGTCATATGCGATCGGCCGCGCTCACGGGGGGAGCGCGTCCGATCGCGGCCGGGTGTCAGCTGCCTATCGCAGCTGACATCCGGCACTATGTGCCAGGAGCGGTCACGGACCGCTCCCGGCACATTAACCCCTGGCACACCGCGATCAAAGATGATCGCGATGTGCCGGCGGTGCAGGGAAGCATCGCGCAGGGAGGGGGCTCCCTGCGGGCTTCCCTGAGACGATCGGTACACGGTGATGTACTCACCGTGTACCGAGCGTCTTCTCCCTGCAGTCCCCGGATCCAAAATGGCCGCCGGGCTGCATCCGGGTCCTGCAGGGAGCACTTACGGGTCAGGATCAGGCTGCAGCTGCAGCTCTAATCCTGCCCGGCTGTATGTCAGATCACCGATCTAACAGAGTGCTGTGCACACTGTCAGATCGGTGATCTGTGATGTCCCCCCCTGGGACAAAGTGAAAAAGTAAAAAAAAAAATTTCCACACGTGTAAAAAAAATTCCTAAAAAAAGCAGAAAAAAAAAAATATTATTCCCATAAATACATTTCTTTATCTAAAAAAACCCCCAAAAAACAATAAAAGTACACATATTTAGTATCGCCGCGTCCGTAACGACCCGACCTATAAAACTGGCCCACTAGTTAACCCCTTCAGTGAACACCGTAAGAAAAAAAAAAAAAAAACGAGCCAAAAAACAACGCTTTATTATCATAATGCTGAACAAAAAGTGGAATAACACGCGATCAAAAAGACGGATATAAATAACCATGGTACCTCTGAAAACGTCATCTTGTCCCGCAAAAAACGAGCCACCATATAGCATTATAACCAAAAAAATAAAAAAGTTATAGTCCTCAGAATAAAGCGATGCCAAAATAATTATTTTTTCTATAAAATAGCTTTTATCGTATAAAAGCGGCAATACATAAAAAAATGATATAAATGAGGTATCGCTGTAATCGTACTGACCAGAAGAATAAAACTGCTTCATCAATTTTACCAAACGCGGAACGGTATAAACGCCTCCCCCAAAAGAAATTCATGAATAGCTGGTTTTTGGTCATTCTGCCTCACAAAAAATCGGAATAAAAAGCGATCATAAACTGTCACGTGTCCGAAAATGTAACCGATAAAAACGTCAACTCGTCCCGCAAAAAACAAGACCTCACATGACTCCGTGGACCAAAATATGGAAAAATTATAGGTCTCAAAATGTGGAGACGCAAAAACTTTTTTGCTATAAAAAGCGTCTTTTAGTGTGTGACGGCTGCCAATCATAAAAATCCGATATAAAAAACGCTATAAAAGTAAATCAAACCCCCCTTCATCACTCCCTTAGTTAGGCTAGGTTCACATTGCGTTAACCCCTTTACCCCCAAGGGTGGTTTGCACGTTAATGACCGGGCCAATTTTTACAATTCTGACCACTGTCCCTTTATGAGGTTATAACTCTGGAACGCTTCAATGGATCCTGGTGATTCTGACATTGTTTTCTCGTGACATATTGTACTTCATGACAATGGTAAAAATTCTTTGATAGTACCTGCGTTTATTTGTGAAAAAAACGGAAATTTGGCGAAAATTATGAAAATTTCGCAATTTTCCAACTTTGAATTTTTATGCAATTAAATCACAGAGATATGTCACACAAAATACTTAATAAGTAACATTTCCCACATGTCTACTTTACATCAACACAATTTTGGAACCAAAATTTTTTTTTGTTAGGGAGTTATAAGGGTTACAAGTTGACCAGCAATTTCTCATTTCTACAACACCATTTTATTTTAGGGACCACATCTCATTTGAAGTCATTTTGAGGGGTCTATATGATAGAAAATACCCAAGTGTGACACCATTCTAAAAACTACACCCCTCAAGGTGCTCAAAACCATATTCAAGAAGTTTATTAACCCTTCTGGTGCTTCACAGGAATTTTTTGAATGTTTAAATAAAAATGAACATTTAACTTTTTTTCACAAAAAATTTAATTCAGCTCCAATTTGTTTTATTTTACCAAGGGTAACAGGAGAAAATGGACCCCAAACATTGTTGTACAATTTGTCCTGAGTATGCCAATACCCCACATGTGGGGGTAAACCACTGTTTGGGCGCATGGCAGAGCTCGGAAGCGAAGGAGTGCCATTTGACTTTTCAATGCAAAATTGACTGGAATTGAGATGGGACGCCATGTTGCGTTTGAAGAGCCACTGATGTGCCTAAACATTGAAACCCCCCACAAGTGACACCATTTTGGAAAGTAGACCCCCTAAGGAACTTATCTAGAGGTGTGGTGAGCACTTTGACCCACCAAGTGCTTCACAGAAGTTTATAATGCAGAGCCGTAAAAATAAAACAAAATTTTTTTCCCACAAAAATTATTTTTTTAGCCCCCAGTTTTGTATTTTCCTGAGGGTAACAGGAGAAATTGGACCCCAAAATTTGTTGCCCAATTTGTCCTGAGTGCGATGATACACCATATGTGGGGGGGACCACTGTTTGGGCACATGGGAGGGCTTAGAAGGGAAGGAGTGCCATTTGAATGCAGACTTAGATGGAATGGTCTGCAGGTGTCACATTGCGTTTGCAGAGCCCCTAATGTACCTAAACAGTAGAAACCCCCCACAAGTGACACCATTTTGGAAAGTAGACCCCCTTAGGAACTTATCTAGATGTGTGCTGAGCACTTTGACCCACCAAGTGCTTCACAGAAGTTTATAATGTAGAAACGTAAAAATAAAAAATCATATTTTTTCACAAAAATTATCTTTTCGCCCCCAATTTTTTTATTTTGCCAAGGGTAAGAGAAGAAATTGGACCCCAAAAGTTGTTGTACAATTTGTCCTGAGTACGCTGATACCCCATATGTGGGGGTAAACCACTGTTTGGGCGGATGGGAGAGCTCGGAAGGGAAGGAGCGCTGTTTGACTTTTCAAAGCAAAATTGACAGGAATTGAGATAGAACGCCATGTTGCGTTTGAAGAGCCACTGATGTGCCTAAACATTGAAACCCCCCACAAATGACACCATTTTGGAAAGTAGACCCCCTAAGGAACTTATCTAGAGGTGTGGTGAGCACTTTGACCCACCAAGTGCTTCACAGAAGTTTATAATGCAGAGCCGTAAAAATAAAACAAAATTTTTTTCCCACAAAAATTATTTTTTTAGCCCCCAGTTTTGTATTTTCCTGAGGGTAACAGGAGAAATTGGACCCCAAAATTTGTTGCCCAATTTGTCCTGAGTGCGATGATACACCATATGTGGGGGGGACCACTGTTTGGGCACATGGGAGGGCTTAGAAGGGAAGGAGTGCCATTTGAATGCAGACTTAGATGGAATGGTCTGCAGGTGTCACATTGCGTTTGCAGAGCCCCTAATGTACCTAAACAGTAGAAACCCCCCACAAGTGACACCATTTTGGAAAGTAGACCCCCTTAGGAACTTATCTAGATGTGTGCTGAGCGCTTTGACCCACCAAGGGCTTTACAGAAGTTTATAATGGAGAGCCGTAAAAATAAAACAAAAATTTTTTCCCACAAAAATTATTTTTTAGCCCCCAGTTTTGTATTTTCCCGAGGGTAACAGGAGAAATTCGACCCCACAATTTGTTGTCCAATTTGTCCTGAGTGCGCTGATACCCCATATGTGGTGGGGAACCACTGTTTGGGCGCATGGGAGGGCTCGGAAGGGAAGGAGCTCCATCTGGAATGAGGACTTAGATGGAATGGTCTGCAGGTGTCACATTGCATTTGCAGAGCCCCTAATGTACCTAAATAGTAGAAACCTCCCACAAGTGACACCATTTTGGAAACTAGACCCCCTAAGGAACTCATCTAGATGTGTTGTGATAGCTTTGAACCCCCAAGTGTTTCACTACAGTTTGTAACGCAGAGCCGTGAAAATTTAAAAAAAAAATCTTTCCCCCCAAAATTATTTTTTAGCCCCCAGTTTTGTATTTTCCCGAGGGTAAGAGGAGAAATTCGACCCCAAAAGTTGTTGTCCAATTTGTCCTGAGTACGCTGATACCCCGTATGTTGGGGGAAACCACCGTTTGAGCGCATGGCAGAGCTCGGAAGGAAAGGAGCGCCATTTGGAATGCAGACTTAGATGGAATGGTCTGCAGACGTCACATTGCGTTTGCAGAACCCCTAATGTACCTAAACAGTAGAAACCCCCCACAAGTGACCCCATATTGGAAACTAGACCCCCCAGGGAACTAATCTAGATGTGTTGTGAGAACTTTGAACCCCCAAGTGTTTCACTACAGTTTATAACGCAGAGCCGTGAAAATAAAAAATCTTTTTTTTCCCCACAAAAAATATGTTTTAGCCCCGAGTTTTGTATTTTCCCAAGGGTAACAGGAGAAATTGGACCCCAAAAGTTGTTGTCCTATTTGTCCTGAGTACGCTGATACCCCATATGTTGGGGTAAACCCCTGTTTGGGCACACGGGAGAGCTCGGAAGGGAAGAAGCACTGTTTTACTTTTTCAACGCAGAATTGGCTGGAATTGAGATCGGACGCCATATCGCGTTTGGAGAGCCCCTGATGTGCCTAAACAGTGGAAACCCCCCAATTATAACTGAAACCCTAATCCAAACACACCCCTAACCCTAATCCCAACAGTAACCCTAACCACACCTCTAACCCAGACACACCCCTTACCCTAATCCCAAACCTATTCTCAACTGTAAATGTAATCTAAACCCTAACTGTAACTTTAGCCCCAACCCAAACTGTAGCCCTAGCCCTAACCTTAACCCTAATCCTAACCCTAGCCCTAACCCTAGCCCTAACCCTAGCCCTAACCCTAACCCTAATCCTAACCCTAGCCCTAACCCTAGCCCTAACCCTAACCCTAATCCTAACCCTAGCCCTAACCCTAACCCTAACCCTAGCCCTAACCCTAACCCTAGCCCTAACCCTAGCCCTAGCCCTAATGGGAAAATGGAAATAAATACATTTTTTTAATTTTTCCCTAACTAAGGGGGTGATGAAGGGGGGTTTGATTTACTTTTATAGCGGGTTTTTTAGCGGATTTTTATGATTGGCAGCCGTCACACACTGAAAGACGCTTTTTATTGCAAAAAATATTTTTTGCGTTACCACATTTTGAGAGCTATAATTTTTCTATATTTTGGTCCACAGAGTCATGTGAGGTCTTGTTTTTTGCGGGACGAGTTGACGTTTTTATTGGTAACATTTTCGGGCACGTGACATTTTTTGATCGCTTTTTATTCCGATTTTTGTGAGGCAGAATGACCAAAAACCAGCTATTCATGAATTTCTTTTGGGGGAGGCGTTTATACCGTTCCGCGTTTGGTAAAATTGATAAAGCAGTTTTATTCTTCGGGTCAGTACGATTACAGCGACACCTCATTTATATCATTTTTTTATGTTTTGGCGCTTTTATACGATAAAAACTATTTTATAGAAAAAATAATTATTTTGGCATCGCTTTATTCTCAGGACTATAACTTTTTTACTTTTTTGCTGATGATGCTGTATGGGGGCTCGTTTTTTGCGGGACAAGATGACGTTTTCAGCGGTACCATGGTTATTTATATCTTTCTTTTTGATCGCGTGTTATTCCACTTTTTGTTCGGCGGTATGATAATAAAGCGTTGTTTTTTGCCTCGTTTTTTTTTTTTTTTCTTACGGTGTTTACTGAAGGGGTTAACTAGTGGGCCAGTTTTATAGGTCGTGCCGTTACGGACGCGGCGATACTAAATATGTGTACTTTTATTGTTTTGTTTTTTTTATTTAGATAAAGAAATGTATTTATGGGAATAATATATTTTTTTTTTTTTTCATTATTTTGGAATATTTTTTTTTATTTTTTTTTACACGTTTGAAAATTTTTTTTTTTACTTTTTTACTTTGTCCCAGGGGGGGACATCACAGATCAGTGATCTGACAGTTTGCACAGCACTCTGTCAGATCACTGATCTGACATGCAGCGCTGCAGGCTTCACAGGGCCTGCTCTGAGCAGGCTCTGTGAAGCCACCTCCCTCCCTGCAGGACCCGGATCCGCGGCCATCTTGGATCCGGGGCTCGAGCAGGGAGGGAGGGAGGTAAGACCCTCGCAGCAACGCGATCACATCGCGTTGCTGCGGGGGGCTCAGGGAAGCCCGCAGGGAGCCCCCTCCCTGCGCGATGCTTCCCTGCACCGCCGGCACATCGCGATCATCTTTGATCGCGGTGTGCCAGGGGTTAATGTGCCGGGGGCGGTCCGTGACCGCTCCTGGCACATAGTGCCGGATGTCAGCTGCGATAGGCAGCTGACACCCGGCCGCGATCGGCGGCGCTCCCCCCGTGAGCGCCGCCGATCGCGCTGGACGTACTATCCCGTCCATGGTCATAGGGGCCCACCCCACATGGACGGGATAGTACGTCCGATGTCAGAAAGGGGTTAATGGGTTAACGCTAACGGACAGCGTTGCATGGCAAAAATGTCACAATTAACGCTGTGCAACGGGTCCGTTAGCACAACCATTGACAGCAATGTGATTTTCGGGTGTAGCGCATCGCTAGAGCATGCCATTTTCGGCTCGCGCTAACAAGGTGCCGTTCTTTTGTGGCGCGCCTCAGACGCTGCTTGCAGCGTCCGCGGCATGCCCGAGGTCCGATCCCCGATCTTCCAGAGCGGGGACGTTAACGCGACCACTAAACACGACACCTAAAAAGACATTGCGTTAGCGCAATCCGCTAGTGCTAAACGGATTTCCCTAACGCAATGTGAACCTAGCCTTAGGGAAAAATAATAAAATAAAAAAAAAATGTATTTATTTCCATTTTCCCATTAGGGTTAGGGCTAGGGTTAGGGCTAGGGTTAGGGTTTGGATTACATTTACGGTTGGGATTAGGGTTGGGATTAGAATTAGGGGTGTGTCAGGGTTAGGTGTGTGGTTAGGGTTACAGTTGGATTTAGGGTTAAGGGTGTGTTTGGATTAGGGTTTCAGTTATAATTTGGGGGTTTCCACTGTTTCGGCACATCAGGGGCTCTCCAAACGCGACATGGCGTCCGATCTCAATTCCAGCCAATTCTGCATTGAAAAAGTAAAACAGTGCTCCTTCACTTCCGAGCTCTCCCGTTACATAGTTACATAGTTATTAAGGTTGAAGGAAGACTATATGTCCATCTAGTTCAACCCATAGCCTAACCTAACATGCCCTAACATGTTGATCCAGAGGAAGGCAAAAAAAACCCATGTGCAAAGAGTAAGCTCCACATTGGGGAAAAAAAATTCCTTCCCGACTCCACATACGGCAATCAGACTAGTTCCCTGGATCAACGCCCTATCAAGGAATCTAGTGTATATACCCTGTAACATTATACTTTTCCAGAAAGGTATCCAGTCCCCTCTTAAATTTAAGTAATGAATCACTCATTACAACATCACACGGCAGAGAGTTCCATAGTCTCACTGCTCTTACAGTAAAGAATCCGTGTCTGTTATTATGCTTAAACCTTTTTTCCTCCAACCGCAGAGGATGCCCCCTTGTCCCTGTTTCAGGTCTATGATTAAAAAGATCATCAGAAAGGTCTTTGTACTGTCCCCTCATATATTTATACATTAAAATGAGATCACCCCTTAGTCTTCGTTTTTCCAAACTAAATAGCCCCAAGTGTAATAACCTATCTTGGTATTGCAGACCCCCCAGTCCTCTAATAACCTTGGTCGCTCTTCTCTGCACCCGCTCCAGTTCAGCTATGTCTTTCTTATACACCGGAGACCAGAACTGTGCACAGTATTCTAAGTGTGGTCGAACTAGTGACTTGTATAGAGGTAAAATTATATTCTCCTCATGAGCATCTATGCCTCTTTTAATGCATCCCATTATTTTATTTGCCTTTGTAGCAGCTGCCTGACACTGGCCACTGAATTTAAGTTTGTCATCCACCCATACACCCAGGTCTTTTTCATTGACGGTTTTGCCCAGAGTTTTAGAATTAAGCACATAATTATACATCTTATTACTTCTACCCAAGTGCATGACCTTACATTTATCCCCATTAAAGCTCATTTGCCATTTATCAGCCCAAGCTTCTAGTTTACATAAATCATCCTGTAATATAAAATTGTCCTCCTCTGTATTGATTACCCTGCAGAGTTTAGTGTCATCTGCAAATATTGAAATTCTACTCTGAATGCCCCCTACAAGGTCATTAATAAATATGTTAAAAAGAAGAGGGCCCAATACTGACCCCTGTGGTACCCCACTGCTAACCGCTACCCAGTCCGTGCGCCCAAACAGGGGTTTACCCCAACATATGGGGTATCATCGTACTCGAGACAAATTGGACAACAACTTATTGGGTCCAAGTTCTCTTGTTATCCTTGGAAAATAAAAATTTGGGTGGCTAAAAATCATTTTTGTGGGAAAAAAAAAGGATTTTTTATTTTCACGGCTCTGCGTTGTAAACTGTAGTGAAACACTTGGGGGTTCAAAGTTTTCACAACACATCTAGATAAGTTCCGTGGGAGGTCTAGTTTCCAATATGAGGTCACTTGTGGGGGGTTTGTACTGTTTGGGTACATCAGGGGCTCTGCAAATGCAACGTGACGCCTGCAGACCAATCCATCTAAGTCTGCATTCCAAATGGCGCTCCTTCCCTTCCGAGCTCTGCCATGCGCCCAAATAGTGGTTCCCCCCCACATATGGGGTATCAGCGTACTCAGGACAAATTGGACAACAACTTTTGGGGTCCAATTTATTCTGTTACCCTTGTAAAAATACAAAGCTGGGGGCTAAAAAATAATTTTTGTGAAAAAAAAAAGAATTTTTATTTTCACGGCTCTGCGTTATAAACTGTAGTGAAACACTTAGGGGTTCAAAGTTCTCACAACACATCTAGATAAGTTCCTTGGGAGGTCTAGTTTCTAATATGGGGTCACTTGTGAGGGGTTTGTACTGTTTGGGTACATCATGGGCTCTGCAAATGCAACGTGACTCCTGCAGACCAATCCATCTAAGTCTGCATTCCAAATGGCGCTCCTTCCCTTCCGAGCTCTGCCATGCGCACAAACAATGGTTCCCCCCCACATATGGGGTATCAGCGTACTCAGGACAAATTGGACAACAACTTTTGGGGTCCAGTTTATTCTGTTGCCCTTGTGAAAATACAAAACTGGGGGCTAAAAAATAATTTTTGCGAAAAAAAAAAAAATTATTTTAACGGCTCTGCGTTATAAACTGTAGTGAAACACTTGGGGGTTCAACGCTCTCAAAACACATCTAGATAAGTTCCTTAGGGGGTCTAGTTTCCAAAATGGTGTCACTTGTGGGGGGTTTTAATGTTTAGGCACATCAGGGGCTCTCCAAACCAACATGGTGTCCCATCTTAATTCCAGTCAATTTTGCATTGAAAAGTCAAATGGCGCTCCTTCCTTCCGAGCTCTGTTATGCACCCAAAAAGTGGTTTACCCCCACATATGGGGTATCGTCGCACTCAGGACAAATTGCACAACAACTTTTGTGGTCTAATTTCTTCTCTTACCCTTGGGAAAATAAAAAATTGGGGGCGAAAAGATCATTTTTGTGAAAAAATAAGATTTTTTATTTTTACGGCTCTGCATTATAAACTTCTGTGAAGCAATTGGTGGGTCAAAGTGGTCACCACACATCTAGATAAGTTCCTTAGGGTGTCTACTTTCCAAAATGGTGTCACTTGTGGGGGGTTTCAATGTTTCGGCACATCAGGGGCTCTCCAAACGCAACATGGCGTCCCATCTCAATTCCTGTCAATTTTGCATTGAAAAGTCAAATGGCGCTCCTTTCCTTCCGAGCTCTGCCATGCGCCCAAACAGTGGTTTACCCCCACATATGGGGTATCAGCGTACTCAGTACAGATTGTACAACAATGTTTGGCATCCATTTTATCCTGTTACCCTTGGTAAAATAAAACAAATTGGAGCTGGAATAAATTTTGTGTGAAAAAAAGTTAAATATTCATTTTTATTTAAACATTCCAAAAATTCCTGTGAAACCCCTGAAGGGTTAATAAACTTCTTGAATGTGGTTTTGAGCACCTTGAGGGGTGCAGTTTTTAGAATGGTATTTTCTATCATATAGACCCCTCAAAATGACATCAAATGAGATGTGGTCCCTAAAAAAAAATGGTGTTGTAAAAATGAGAAATTGCTGGTCAACTTGTAACCCTTATAACTCCCTAACAAAAAAAAATTTTGGTTCCAAAATTGTGCTGATGTAAAGGAGACATGTGGGAAATGTTACTTATTAAGTATTTTGCGTGACATATCTATGTGATTTAAGGGCATAAAAATTTAAAGTTGGAAAATTGCGAAATTTTCTAAATTTTCGCCAAATTTCCGTTTTTTTTCACAAATAAACGCAAGTTATATCGAATAAATGTTACCACTAAAATGAAGTACAATATGTCACGAGAAAACAATGTCAGAATCGCCAAGATCCGTTGAAGCGTTCCAGAGTTATAACCTCATAAAGGGACAGTGGTCAGAATTGAAAAATTGGCCCAGTCATTAACGTGCAAACCACCCTCGGGGCTTAAGGGGTTAACTGCTTTACATAGTTTTGTATCATCTGCAAATATCGATATTTTACTGTGTAAACCTTCTACCCGATCATTAATGAATATGTTGAAGAGAACAGGTCCCAATACTGACCCCTGCGGTACCCCACTGGTCACAGCGACCCAGTTAGAGACTATACCATTTATAACCACCCTCTGCTTTCTATCACTAAGCCAGTTACTAACCCATTTACACACATTTTCCCCCAGACCAAGCATTCTCATTTTGTGTACCAACCTCTTGTGCGGCACGGTATCAAACGCTTTGGAAAAATCGAGATATACCACGTCCAATGACTCACCGTGGTCCAGCCTATAGCTTGCCTCTTCATAAAAACTGATTAGAATGGTTTGACAGGAGCGATTTCTCATAAACCCATGCTGATATGGAGTTAAACAGTTATTCTCATTGAGATAATCCAGAATAACATCCCTCAGAAACCCTTCAAATATTTTACCAACAATAGAGGTTAGACTTACTGGCCTATAATTTCCAGGTTCACTTTTAGAGCCCTTTTTGAATATTGGCACCACATTTGCTATGCGCCAGTCCTGCGGAACAGACCCTGTCGCTATAGAGTCCCTAAAAATAAGAAATAATGGTTTATCTATTACATTACTTAGTTCTCTTAGTACTCGTGGGTGTATGCCATCCGGACCCGGAGATTTATCTATTTTGATCTTATTTAGCTGGTTTCGCACCTCTTCTTGGGTTAGATTGGTGACCCTTAATATAGGGTTTTCATTGTTTCTTGGGATTTCACCTAGCATTTCATTTTCCACCGTGAATACCGTGGAGAAGAAGGTGTTTAATATGTTAGCTTTTTCCTCGTCATCTACAACCATTCTTTCCTCACTATTTTTTAAGGGGCCTACATTTTCAGTTTTTATTCTTTTACTATTGATATAGTTGAGGAACAGTTTGGGATTAGTTTTACTCTCCTTCTCCTTTACTGTGCTTCTCTGTTTCCTTTTTGGCAGCTTTAATTAGTTTTTTAGATAAAGTATTTTTCTCCCTATAGTTTTTTAGAGCTTTAATGGTGCCATCCTGCTTTAGTAGTGCAAATGCTTTCTTTTTACTGTTAATTGCCTGTCTTACTTCTTTGTTTAGCCACATTGGGTTTTTCCTATTTCTAGTCCTTTTATTCCCACAAGGTATAAACTGCTTACACTGCCTATTTAGGATGTTCTTAAACATTTCCCATTTATTATCTGTATTCTTATTTCTGAGGATATTGTCCCAGTCTACCAGATTAAGGGCATCTTTAAGCTGGTCAAACTTTGCTTTCCTAAAGTTCAGTGTTTTTGTGACTCCCTGACAAGTCCCCCTAGTGAAAGACAGGTGAAACTGCACAATATTGTGGTCGCTATTTCCTAGATGCCCAACCACCTGCAGATTTGTTATTCTGTCAAGTCTATTAGATAGTATTAGGTCTAAAAGTGCTGCTCCTCTGGTTGGATTCTGCACCAATTGTGAAAGATAATTTTTCTTGGCTATTAGCAGAAACCTGTTGCCTTTATGGGTTTCACAGGTTTCTGTTTCCCAGTTAATATCCGGGTAGTTAAAGTCCCCCATAACCAGGACCTCATTATGGGTTGCAGCTTCATCTATCTGCTTTAGAAGTAGACTTTCCATGGTTTCTGTTATATTTGGGAGTTTGTAACAGACCCCAATGAGAATTTTGTTACCATTTTTCCCTCCATGAATTTCAATCCATATGGACTTGACATCCTCATTTCCTTCGCTAATATCCTCTCTTAAAGTGGACTTTAGACAAGATTTTTACGATCCTTTCTAAACAGACTGTAACCCTGTAAGTTAACTGCCCAGTCATAGCTTTCATCTAACCATGTCTCGGTTATTCCCACTATGTCAAAGTTACCTGTAGATATTTCTGCTTCTAGTTCTTCCATCTTGTTTGTCAGGCTTCTGGCGTTTGCGAGCATGCAGTTTAGAGGATTTTGTTTTGTTCCAATCTCCTCGCTGTGGATTGTTTTAGAAATGTTCTTACCTCCCATCTGAGTATGTTTTCCTGGGTCTTCTTTGTTCAAGTCTAATCTGAGGATACATAATAAAAACAGGTACAATAATCTTAAACAATACAATTAACAACTGGTACAGGAGGAGAGAGGACCCTGCCCGGGTGGGCTCACAATCTACAAGGGATGGGTGATACAGTAGATGAGGCTAGAGCTGGTCGTGCAGTGGTTTGGTCGATCGGTGGTCACTGCAGGTTGTAGGCTTGCTGGAGGAGGTAGGTCTTCAGGTTCTTTTTGAAGGTTTCGATGGTAGGCGAAAGTCTGATATGTTGTGGTAGAGACTTCCAGAGTAGGGGTGATGCACGAGAGAAATCTTGTATGCGATTGTGGGAAGAGGAGATCAGAGGGGAGTAGAGAAGGAGATCTTGTGAGGATCGGAGGTTGAATGCAGGAAAGTACTGGGAGACGAGGTCACAGATGTATAGAGGGGACAGGTTGTGGATGGATTTGTATGTAATGGTTACGCTTTTGTACTGGTGTCTCTGGGTAATGGGGAGCCAGTGAAGAGATTGACAGAGGGGAGAGGCCGGGGAATAGCGGGGGGACAGGTGGATTAGTCGGGCAGCAGTGTTTAGAATATATTGGAGGGGTGCGAGAGTGTTAGAGGGGAGGCCACAGAGCAGGAGGTTACAGTAGTCGAGGCGGGAGATGATGAGGGCATGGACTAGGGTTTTTGCAGATTCTTGGCTTAGGAATGTACGGATCCGTGAAATATTTTCGAGTTGAAGGCGGCAGGAACTGGAAAGGGCTTGGATATGCTGTTTGAAGGAGAGTGCAGTGTCAAGGATTACCCCGAGACAGCGAGCTTGTAGGACTGGGGAGAGTGGGCAGCCGTTTACTGTAATGGATAGGTTCGTTGGGGGGGTCACGTAAGATGGGGGAAAGACATTGAATTCTGTTTTGTCCATGTTAAGTTTTTGAAATCTAGCAGAGAAAAAAGATGAAATAGCAGATAGACATTGAGGGATTCTGGTTAGTAGGGTAGTGATATCTGGTCCAGAGATGTAGATCTGTGTGTCATCAGCATAGAGATGGTACTAAAAACCATGAGATTCTATGAGCTGTCCCAGGCCAAAAGTGTAAATGGAGATGAGCAGGGGCCCTAGGACTGAATCTTGCGGGACTCCAACAGATAGGGAGCGAGGTGAGGAGGTGGTGTATGAATGGGAGACGCTGAATGTTCAGTCAGTTAGGTATGATGAGATCCAGGATAGGGCCATGTCTGTGATGCCAAGGGATGAGAGGGTCTGTTGTAATAGGGAATGTTCCACTGTGTCAAAGGCAGAGAACAGGTCCAGGAGGAGGAGGATAGAGTAGTGTCGCTTGCTCTTGGCGGTTAATAGGTCATTGTCACCTTAGTTAGGGCAGTTTCAGTGGAGTGGTGTGACCGGAAGCCTGATTGTAAGAGATCACAAAGGGAGCAGGAAGATAGATGAGAGGACAGTTCAAGATGGACGTGTTGTTCCAGTAGTTATGAGGCATAGGGGAGAAGTGATATATGGTGATAGCTAGATACAGAGGATGGGTCAAGTGAGGGCTTTTTGAGGATAGGTGTGATTGAGGCATGTCTAAAGCTTGAGGGGAAAACACCAGTTGTTAGTGATAGGTTGAAGAGATGAGTTAGGGTTGGGATGAAGACTGTGGCAAGGTTTGGGATGAAGTGGGAAGAGATCGAATTTCTTTATCTAAAAAAAACAAAACAATAAAAGTACACATATTTAGTATCGCCGCGTCCGTAACGACCCAACCTATAAATCTGTCCCACTAGTTAACCCCTTCAGTGAACACTGTAAAAAAAAAACGAGGCAAAAAACAACGCTTTATTATCATACCGCCGAACAAAATGGAATAAAACGCTATCAAAAATACATATATAAATAACCATGGTACCGCTGAAAACACCATCTTGTCCCGCAAAAAACAAGCTGCCATACAGCATCATCAGCAAAAAAATAAAAAAGGTATAGTCCTCAGTAGTGTTGAGCATTCCGATACCGCAAGTATCGGGTATCGGCCGATACTTGCGGTATCGGAATTCCGATACCGAGATCCGATATTTTTGTGATATCGGGTATCGGTATCGGAAGTGTAAAATAAAGAATTAAAATAAAAAATATTGTTATATTCACCTCTCCGGCGGCCCCTGGACATCAGCGGGAGGATCCGGCGTCCGGCACGGCTTCTTTCTTCAAAATGCGCGCCTTCAGGACCTGTGGAATGACGTCCCGGCTTCTGATTGGTCGCGTGCCGCCCATGTGACCGCCACGCGACCAATCAGAAGCCGCGACGTCATTCCTCAGGTCCTAGAAGGCGCTCATTCTAGGACTTTAGCTGAGGAATGACGTCGCGGCTTCTGATTGGTCGCGTGGCGGTCACATGGGCGGCACGCGACCAATCAGAAGCCGGGACGTCATTCCACAGGTCCTGAAGGCGCGCATTTTGAAGAAAGAAGCCGTGCCGGACGCCGGATCCTCCCGCTGATGTCCAGGGGCCGCCGGAGAGGTGAATATAACAATATTTTTTATTTTAATTCTTTATTTTACACTTTAATATGGATCCCAGGGCCTGAAGGAGAGTTTCCTCTCCTTCAGACCCTGGGATCCATGAGGATACATTCCGATACTTGATGTCCCATTGACTTGTATTGGTATCGGATATCGGTATCGGCGATATCCGATATTTTTCGGGTATCGGCCGATACTATCCGATACCGATACTTTCAAGTATCGGACGGTATCGCTCAACACTAGTCCTCAGTATAAAGCGATGCAAAAATAATTATTTTTTCTATAAAATAGTTTTTATCATATAAAAGCGCCAAAACATAAAAAAATATAAATGAGGTATCGCTGTAATCGTACTGACCCGAAGAATAAAACTGCTTCATCAATTTTACCAAACGTGGAATGGTATAAACGCCCTCCCCCTAAAGAAATTCTTGAATAGCTGGTTTTTGGTCATTCTGCCTCATAAAAATCGGAATAAAAAGCGATCAAAAAATGTCACATGCCCGAAAATAGTACCAATTAGAATGTCAACTCGTCCTACAAAATCAACACCTCACATGAATCTGTGGACCAGAATATGGAAAAATATGGAAAAAATTATGGCTCTCAAAATGTGGAGACGCAAAAAATATTTTTTGCAATAAAATGCATCTTTTAGTGTGTGACAGCTGCCAATCATAAAAATCTGCTAAAAACCGGCTATAAAAGTAAATCAAGCCCCCCTTAATCACCCCCTTAGTTAGGGAAAAATAAAAAAATAAAAAAAATGTATTTATTTCCATTTTTCCATTAGGGTTAGGGTTGGGGCTAGGGTTAGGGTTGGGGCTAGGGTTAGGGCTAGGGTTAGGGTTAGGGTTGGGGCTAGGGTTAGAGTTAGGGTTGGGGCTAGGGCTAAGGTTAGGGCTAGGGGTAGGGTTGGGGCTAGGGTTAGAGTTAGGGTTAGGGTTGGGGCTAGGGTTAAGGTTGGGGCTAGGGATAGGGTTGGGGTTGGTGTTAGGGCTAGGGCTAGGGTTAGGGCTAGGGTGGGGGCTAGGGTTGGGGCTAGGGCTATTGTTAGGGTTGGGGCTGGGGTAAGGTGTGGGGCTAGGGTTGGGGTTAGGGCTACAGTTAGGGTTGGGACTAAATTTAGGGTTAGAGTTGAGGCTAAAGTTAGTAATAGGGTTGAGGCTAAACTTAGGGTTAGAGTTTGGATTACATTTATGGTTGGGATTAGGGTTAGGGGTGTGTCAGGGCTGGGGGTGTGGTTTGGGGTACGGTTGGGATTAGGGTTAGCGATGTGTTGGAGTTAGGGGTGTGGTTAGGGTTGGGATAAGGGTTAGGGGTGTGTTGGGGTTAGGGGTGTGTTGGGGTTTGGGGTGTGGTTGAGATTAGGGTTGTGTTTGGGACTAGGGTTAGGGGCATGTTTGGGTTAGGGGTGTGGTTAGGGTTATGGTTACAGTTGGGATCAGGGTTAGGGGTGTGTTTGGGTTAGTGTTTCAGTTAGAATTGGGGGTTTCCACTGTTTGGGCACATCAAGGGCTCTCCAAACGCGACATGGCGTCCAATCTCAATTCCAGCCAATTCTCCGTTGAAAAAGTAAAACAGTGCTCTTTCCCTTCTGAGCTCTCCCGTGCGCTCAAACAGGGGTTTACCCCAATATAAGGGGTATCAGCGTACTCAGGACAAATTGGACATCAACTTTTGGGGTCCATTTTCTCTTGCTATCCTTGGGAAAATAAAATTTGGGGGCTAAAAAACCATTTTTGTGGGAAAAAATGATTTTTATTTTCACAGCTCTGCATTATAAACTGTAGTGAAACACTTGGGGGTTCAAAGTTTTCACAACACATCTAGATAAGTTCCTTGGGGGTCTAGTTTCCAATATGGGGTCACTTGTGGGGAGTTTCTACTGTTTAGGTACATTAGGGGCTCTGCAGACGCAATGTGACGCCTGCAGAAAATTCCATCTAAGTCTGCTTTCCAAACGGCGCTCCTTCCCTTCCGAGCTCTGCCATGCGCCCAAACGGTGGTTCCCTTCCAAATATTGTGTATCAGCGCACTCAGGACAAATTGCACAACAACTTTTGGGGTCCAATTTCTCCTCTTACCCTTGGGAAAATACAAAACTGGGGGCTAAAAAATAATTTTTGTGAAAAGAAAATAATTTTTATTTTCACGGCTCTGCATTATAAACTTCTGTGAAGCACTTGGTGGGTCAAAGCTCTCACAACACATCTAGATAAGTTCTTTAGGAGGTCTACTTTCCAAAATGGTGTCACTTTTGGGGGGCTTCAATGTTTAGGCACATTAGGGGCTCTCCAATCTCAACATGGCGTCCCATCTCAATTCCTGTAAATTTTGCTTTTAAAAGTCAAACGGCGCTCCTTCCCTTCTGAGCTCTGCCATGCGCCCAAACAGTGGTTTACCCCCACATATGGGGTATCTGCGTACTCAGGGCAAATTTTACAACAACTTTTGTGGTCCATTTTCTCCTGCTACCCTTGGTAAAATAAAATAAATTGGAGCTGAAGTAAATTTTTTGTGAAAAAAAGTTAAATGTTTATTTTTTTTAAACATTCTAAAAATTCCTGTGAAACACCTGAAGGGTTAATAAACTTCTTGAATGTGTTTTTGAGCACCTTGAGGGGTGCAGTTTTTAGAATGGTGTCACACTTGGTTATTTTTATCATATAGACCTCTCAAATTGTCTTCAAATGTGATGTGGTCCCTAAAAAAAATGGTGTTTTAAAAATGAGAAATTGCTGGTCAAGTTTTAACCCTTATAACTCAAAATTATCAGGGTCCGTTAAAGCGTTCCAGAGTTATAACCTCATAAAGGGACAGTGGTCAGAATTGTAAAAATCGGCCAGGTCATTAACGTGTAAACCACCCTTGGGGCTTAAGCGGTTAAATGACAGCAAAGTGTTTCACAATCGATCTGAGGAAGAAATCACTTCGACTTTGAAATGCGTTGCTGCCTTTTTTCATAACTGATAGTTGCGTGTTTCTACACCTTCTCATCCTTGACTTTAACGTGACAGCTTCCACCATGTTTATTCCTTATTTTTGGCCTCTTAATCAAATCCTTTAGAAATCATTTGAAAGGATACAGGATTAATGAAGGCAAAAGCAGGCGAATTCCTTTATGACGGTGTCTATCGGCTTCTTCTTAAATATATCACGACGTTGGGAAGACAGATTAACAACATGCCAACGCCAAACACACTTTTTTCTATAAAATCTTTATGCAAAGATAATTTAGGGTTCTTTTTTACAATACACATTCAAAGCAATAGACTTTAATGTTCATCAAAAAGTACAATACAGAAGGAACAGGAAAATAAAATCATCCATTCTCATTGCAAACCGTGTCAAACCTACAGAATATCTCTCCATGTAAATTGAAAGAAGAATTGTCCGTTTCCTCGGCTGCATGGTAATTGAAGATTTTCAACCAGCAAAATAAGCATTGACTTTTTCATTCTAAACAAGCAAGACTCGGATTCTGGATTATTTATGAATCAAACATGAGTATTACAAAAGTGTTCTTAAAATGTGCCTCGAGGGGGAGCCATTAGTTCTTCTCGAAGAACAAAATACTGATGCTGCGGAGATAGCAAGTCATTCCAAGCAGATGCTTTAAAGTTTAGTGATCCACAAAATACAAAGGTAAGACTGTTTTTTTTTTTGCATTGTGGAAATATAAGTCATTGTTTTGTTAAACTTCCATAGTAGTATCGGTCCTGGGGGCTTTGGAAATCCACAGGGTAGATTGAGTTGGACTGGTCTTTGAACGTTCTTTGCTAGATGTCAGAGACACAATACAGAGAAAAGATTACTGAATGATAGTGAGCCGAAGTGCTTCAGATAAAGTAGTAAATTAGTGTTAGTTTCCTCTGTGTATGTAACGAACGAGGAAAATGGATAAATTAAATGACAACTTCCAGAAAAAAAAATCTAATTTTTAAGCTATTTTCTTTCTAAAGTTTCTTGTTTACTTCTGTTCTTTAGTGAAATATTACAAATATCTGTGGTATTACAGAAAAACATATCTAAGAGTTTAGATAATGTAGAAAGGCAGAAGATCTACAGATAAACAGCATCAATAGATAGATAGATAGATAGATAAGAAAGATGAAAAGCAGCACTAGCAATCATTATGTGAAAAATGGGTGCCTTCCAGGCATACACCGATCCTCAGTATAGTACAAAAAAGATGAAGACGGCACCCCTTAGAAAAGAATATAGTGGGCTCCTGTGACACAATGTATATTTTTTCTAAGGAGTGCTGTCTTAATTTTTTTTCTAAAATAGATAGATCAATAGATTCATGGTTAGTACCTAGTAGCACCACCTTTTGAAAGTATCACAGCTTGTAAAAGCATTTTTTAGCCAGCCAAGAGTCTTTCAATTTTCCAAGGAAGAATGGATGAAAATCTCTCAAACAAGAATTGAAAGACTCTTGTCTGGCTACAAAATGCGTTTACAAGCTGTGATACTTTCAAATGGGGTGTTACTAGGTACTAACTATGCAGGGTGCCCAAACTTTTGCATAAACACATTTTCCTTTTTGTAATTTTTAAAATATAAAAGATGAAAATATATGTGTTAGGTGTCGAGTTCCCGTCGCTGCACAGGGGGAATCTCGAACCTTGTCCGCTGCGGTCTCCCATTCTCCTTCAGCCGTAGTGGAGCCTGCTCAGCAGAGACGTAAGTCCCAGCGCCTGGCTCAGGCAGATACTGTGCGTTTGGTTACTGCTGCCCTTCCAGGTTCAGCTATTGTAACCAGCACTGATCAGCGGCGAGCAGGCACTCCTGGGAATAAGTCCTGCTTTTCTTCCTCTGAGCATGCCCAAGGGACAACCTGTCATTGGAGGTCAGGGGTCACATGCTCCGGTCCTGTGGCAGCTCTTATTGGACCACCAGGAAGGTCCCAGAGAGCTACAGCTATAAAAGGTTTGCATGGCAGCACGGCCATGCGCTAGTATAAACCTGTTATCGTGTGTGTGGCTGTATGCCTGTTCTGGTGAATGCTCCTAATCATACCCACTCCTAGTGATGTTGAATGTTCGCAAATGATGGAGCTACCCAGCACCTGAGAGTGCTATCCAAGCACAAGAGCACGATCCTTACTGCGTCAAACCAGTAGCGACCGCCAGTGCGGAGCCGTGCGCAACTAATAATAATAATCTTTATTTTTATATAGCGCTAACATATTCCGCAGCGCTTTACAGTTTTGCACAACTTATCATCACTGTCCCCGATGGGGCTCACAATCTAGAATCCCTATCAGTATGTCTTTGGAGTGTGGGAGGAAACCGGAGTACCTGGAGGAAACCCACGCAAACCCGGAGAGAACATACAAACTCTTTGCAGATGTTGCCCTGGGTGGGATTAGAACCCAGGACCCCAGCACTGCAAGGCTGCTGTGCTAACCACTGCGCCCACGTGCTGCCCACCATGCGCTTTCCTGGCCCTAGTTGGGGTGGTAAGTGGCATCCGCCAGAGTGGCGCTGTACGCACTCACATGCAGTTAATGTTTATGTTGTTTTCCCCCGAGCGCTAGTGGTCTAGAGGGACTCTTCCCCCAGTCCTTGGGGCAGAGTTCTGTGACCTCGTCCTAGTGCTCACTCTGCGGTTCGGCTGCCCTGTGAAGCAACAGGGTTCATTTCCTTTTTCATACTGGGTGAAGCTAACCCATGTATGATCACGTTATACATATAGTGTCCGCCATTACCAAGCAGCAGGAGTTTCTCTGCACGGTGGACCCCGGGCAGCGAACGCACCTTAAACCTTTCATATTAGTATTAGGTGCGTTTCGCTAGCCCTAACAATATGTATAGATACTTTGCCTAAAATACAAAGGAAATGTGTCATCTTTAACTTTTGGTCTTTTAGAGATTATATATTCCTTCATTTGCTTAACTGTTCATAATAACAGTAATTTTGACAAGGGGGCCCACTCTTTTTCTTGCCATCACATGTAAGTAAGTAGATTGATAGAAATAATGTATGACCCTTATTTTTCCATACAAAAAAAATCTTTCTTTCATATATATATACACAGTGTGTCTGTAAAGTCATGGTGCACTTTTGACCAGTCTCTGGAAAGCAACAAAAAAGTATAGAAATGTGAAATCTGCTCCAAATAAAAGAAAAACTCTCCCAGTTTAATACCTATTCAGTGAAGTTCAATGTGGGCTCCATTTGTTGCCCTACACATATCCAAAGGTTAGCATAAGTTTGTGGTTGCATGATGTCACAGACCTGGCAGTGTATTAATCAGAGTTCAGTTTATCAGGAGTAAATCTGACTGGGGGCTCAGCAACAGCTGAAATGAGTTTGTGTTGTTTGACTGGTTCTCCTCATGAACAGGTCTGATATGATTTGGACAGAGGAAGGGCGCCTAAATGTAAACTATAAAAGTGCACCATGACTATATGGACACACTGTATATATATATATATATATATTTATATATATATATATATATACAGTACAGACCAAAAGTTTGGACACACCTTCTCATTTAAAGATCTTTCTGTATTTTCATGACTATGAAAATTGTACATTCACACTGAAGGCATCAAAACTATGAAATAACACATGTGGAATTACAGTGGGGCAAAAAAGTATTTAGTCAGTCAGCAATAGTGCAAGTTCCACCACTTAAAAAGATGAGAGGCGTCTGTAATTTACATCATAGGTAGACCTCAACTATGGGAGACAAACTGAGAAAAAAAAATCCAGAAAATCACATTGTCTGTTTTTTTAACATTTTATTTGCATATTATGGTGGAAAATAAGTATTTGGTCAGAAACAAACAATCAAGATTTCTGGCTCTCACAGACCTGTAACTTCTTCTTTAAGAGTCTCCTCTTTCCTCCACTCATTACCTGTAGTAATGGCACCTGTTTAAACTTGTTATCAGTATAAAAAGACACCTGTGCACACCCTCAAACAGTCTGACTCCAAACTCCACTATGGTGAAGACCAAAGAGCTGTCAAAGGACACCAGAAACAAAATTGTAGCCCTGCACCAGGTTGGGAAGACTGAATCTGCAATAGCCAACCAGCTTGGAGTGAAGAAATCAACAGTGGGAGCAATAATTAGAAAATGGAAGACATACAAGACCACTGATAATCTCCCTCGATCTGGGGCTCCACGCAAAATCCCACCCCGTGGGGTCAGAATGATCACCAGAACGGTGAGCAAAAATCCCAGAACCACGCGGGGGGACCTAGTGAATGAACTGCAGAGAGCTGGGACCAATGTAACATGGCCTACCATAAGTAACACACTACGCCACCATGGACTCAGATCCTGCAGTGCCAGACGTATCCCACTGCTTAAGCCAGTACATGTCTGGGCCCGTCTGAAGTTTGCTAGAGAGCATTTGGATGATCCAGAGGAGTTTGGGGAGAATGTCCTATGGTCTGATGAAACCAAACTGGAACTGTTTGGTAGAAACACAACTTGTCGTGTTTGGAGGAAAAAGAATACTGAGTTGCATCCATCAAACACCATACCTACTGTAAAGCATGGTGGTGGAAACATCATGCTTTGGGGCTGTTTCTCTGCAAAGGGGCCAGGACGACTGATCCGGGTACATGAAAGAATGAATGGGGCCATGTATCGTGAGATTTTGAGTGCAAACCTCCTTCCATCAGCAAGGGCATTGAAGATGAAACATGGCTGGGTCTTTCAACATGACAATGATCCAAAGCACACCGCCAGAGCAACGAAGGAGTGGCTTCGTAAGAAGCATATGAAGGTCCTGGAGTGGCCTAGCCAGTCTCCAGATCTCAACCCTATAGAAAACCTTTGGAGGGAGTTGAAAGTCCGTGTTGCCAAGCGAAAAGCCAAAAACATCACTGCTTTAGAGGAGATCTGCATGGAGGAATGGGCCAACATACCAACAACAGTGTGTGGCAACCTTGTGAAGACTTACAGAAAACGTTTGACCTCTGTCATTGCCAACAAAGGATATATTACAAAGTATTGAGATGAAATTTTGTTTCTGACCAAATACTTATTTTCCACCATAATATGCAAATAAAATGTTAAAAAAACAGACAATGTGATTTTCTGGATTTTTTTTTCTCAGTTTGTCTCCCATAGTTGAGGTCTACCTATGATGTAAATTACAGACGCCTCTCATCTTTTTAAGTGGTGGAACTTGCACTATTGCTGACTGACTAAATACTTTTTTGCCCCACTGTATATACTTAATAAAAAAGTGTGAAACAACTGAAATTATGTCTTATATTCTAGATTCTTCAAAGTAGCCACCATTTGCTTTTATGACTGCTTTGCACACTCTTGGCATTCTCTTGATGAGATTCAAAAGGTAGTCACCGGGAATGGTTTTCACTTCACAGGTGTGCCCTGTTAGGTTTAATAAGTGGCATATCTTGCCTTATAAATGGAGTTGAGACCATCAGTTGTGTTGTGCAGAAGTCTGGTGGATACACAGCTGATAGTCCTACTGAATAGACTGTTAGAAGTTGTATTATGGCAAGAAAAAAGCAGCTAAGTAAAGAAAAACGAGTGGCCATCATTACTTTAAGGCTAGTTTCACATTGCGTTAGTGGGTGTCCGCTAATGGACTCCGTTACATGGTGCAATTGTCGCAATTAACGCTATGTAACAGATCCGTTAGCGCACCCATTGACTGCAATGTGCTAATGGATCCCTAACACATCGCAAACGTATGCATCTGCGATGTGCCGTTAGTTTCGGACGGACCTCGAACGCTGCTTGCAGCGTTCAGGGTCCGTTCCTCGCTAGCGCAGATCGGGCATCTGCGCTAGTGGGATTGCCGAACGCAATCCCTTTTTGGACATTGCATTAGCGCAATCCGTTAGCATATCCGCTAAATGGATTGCACTAATGCAATGTGAACTAGCCTAAGAAATGAAGGTCAGTCAGTCCAAAAATTAGGAAATCTTTGAAAGTGTCCCTAAGTGCAGTGGCAAAAACCATCAAGTGCTACAAAGATACTGGCTCACATGAGGACCGCCCCAGGAAAGGAAGACCAAGAGTCAACTCTGCTTCTGAGGATAAGTTTATCCAAGTCACCAGCCTCAGAAATCGCAGGTTAACAGCAGCTCAGATTAGAGACCAGGTCAATGCCACAGAGAGTTCTAGCAGCAGACACATCTCTACAACTGTTAAGAGGAGACTTTGTGCGCAGGACTTCATGGTAAAATAGCTGCTAGGAAACCACTGCTAAGGACAGGCAACAAGCAGAAGAGACTTGTTTGGGATAAAGAACACAAGGAATGGACATTAGACCAGTGGGAATCTGTGCTTTGGTCTGATGAGTCCAAATTTGAGATCTTTGGTTCCAACCACCGTGTCTTTGTGTGACACAGAAAAGGTGAACGGATGGACTCTACATGCCTGGTTCCCACCATGAAACATGGAGCAGGAGGTGTGATGGTGTGGGGGTGCTTTGCTGGTGACACTGTTGGGGATTTATTCAAAATTGAAGGCTACCACAGCCTCTTGCAGCGGCATGCTTTTCCATCCGGTTTGCGTTTAGTTGGACCATCATTTATTTTTCAACAGGACAATGACCCCAAACACACCTCCAGGCTGTGTAAGGGCTGTTTGACCAAGAAGGAGAGTGATGGGGTTCTACGCCAGATGACCTGGCCTCCACAGTCACCAGTACTGAACCCAATCGAGAAGGTTTGGGGTGAGCTGGACCGCAGAGTGAAGGCAAAAGGGCCAACAAGTGCTAAGCATCTCTGGGAACGCCTTCAAGATTGTTGGAAGACCATTCCCGGTGACTACCGCTTGAAGCTCATCAAGAGAATGCCAAGAGTGTGCAAAGCAGTCATCCAAGCAAAAGGTGGCTACTTTGAAGAACCTAGAATATAAGACATAATTTCAGTTGTTTCACACTTTTTTGTTAAGTATATAATTCCACATGTGTTAATTCATAGTTTTGATGCCTTCAGTGTGAATGTACAATTTTTATAGTCATGAAAATACATATATACACACACACACATACATATCCGTACATATGTACATATATATATATATATATCAAATAAATTTACTTAGAATTACATTTAGTCTCTGGTACAGACGCTGCCTCTAATAGTCAGAGGTCCAAATTTATAATCTGTGCCTTCATCCTAATTATCTGATTCTTTGTTATGATGACCTAAAACAGCTGCAATTCCACCCGGTGACTGATTTACACAGAACAGCATTTGTATAGAGACACTTTGTACCTTTTATGTAGCATTTGGAAACAGCAGGTCCCGAACGCCACCAGTATCAGCAGCAGCAGCGGTATGGTGGGTATAATAACATAGATTAGGTTTGGCATAATTCCTAGAAGATGAAGAGAAAGAAGAAAGCAAACAGAAAAAAAAATATTAACAATCCACCTTCCCACTCAATTGTTCCACGCAGCAGTTTGCTGCACATATCTAATGTTCTCTGCTTAAACAGCAATATAATTATATTTATTCCAGCCTTTAAAAGTATTGATAATTAATAAATGATCAGCCGCTATCACAGCCTTAATTACTGCTCTGAGATACAGCACACGCTGCTGCTTTTCTTCAGCCTGACAACTATATTATGGGAATATTTACTGCATGCTGCTACTCTTATTGGAAAATGAAGTAAGCATTTCGCCCACACAAATGAATTTTAGCTGAGCTGTTTCGCCTTAATGGAAACAAATCACCTGTTTCTGCCATGGATACATGAGAGGAGTCCTCCGGCTTGCTTGTAGCCAAAGTTATATCGGTGGTCACAGGAGACAGTGGGTCTAGAAGTCGGAAACAAAGTAAATTATTATTGGTATTGGCAGTATTATTTTTATTGTTATTAGTCATCACAGTTTTTGTTTTTAGACATATGTATATAAATTATAGCATTTATAGTCAACCTTCTCTATATTTACAAGCTGTTTTGTGATTTGCAAGGAAAATAATGCAAGGTGAAGTAAGGTCTTCATGGCCGGTTGCTGCACAGGTCGGAATCATTACCGGCGTAGCACTGCCAATTGTCGTTCAATGTTGTGGTTTTTGATGGACTAAAATATTGTGATGCCATTGTATTGCGCATGCAGTGTGATTTAAGCCACATCGTCTTAACTCAACCTTAGGCCGGCTTTACACATCCACATTTCACATTTCGGGACTCATATATGCTTATAATGATGCTAGTCCAGGTCAGAAGACCCTCATCCAATTTGGAAATCGCAGTCCGTACTTGACCAATGAAATAGAGATGGTTGAAGTTAGAGAACACACCCATGTCTTAGTATTGAGCTTGTAGAGTGATCCACCATCAGTTCGCACTGGGCAGACATCTTGCAATACTCCTGTGAAATCTAGATACCTTCAGCCCTGCCTGTTAATCCTCTGCTAACCACCTTCTGAATTATTTGGTTGTAGGTTATTACAAACTGTTATTAGACTCTGTTCATATTGTGGATTCATCTTTGCCAAACACCCATGGTTCCTCTTACTACCACTGTGTGCAGCTTCAGAAGTTGTTTTCCTCTTTAATTACCATCCTGTTTCTGTGTTTTTTAATTTCTCAGTCTTTGCTTTTCCCCGTACTCTCCAACCTGCTATGTTAACACCCTAGATCTGTATCTCCACCCTGGGCTGCGACTTCATGACTGCACCTCACCAGGTGAACCTAACACTCCCAGTACAGCTCTTTATCTCCTTGCTTTCTATCTTTAAAGTGGTTGTCCACTACTTGGACTACTTATTTTTAAAGAATATATTGTACAATGTAAAATAAAAATCACAGATATTCACCTCCTGCTCCAGCGCTGTTCCAGCTTTGTCGTTCCAACTCGCCTGACATTGTTACAAAAGCACTGCAGACAATCAGCAGTTGCTAATGTGCTCCAGTTCTCGGACTTCCTTCAGATGGTTGAGGTCCATCTAAAGTAATTGCGAGCAAAGCAGCCTATTAGCGACCGCTGATTGGTTGAACTGCTCACGTGGCATATACACGATGGACCATGTATATGGATACACCTAAATAAAATGGGAATGGTTGGTGATATCAACTTCCTGTTTGTGGCACATTAGTATATGGGAGGGGGAAAACTTTTCAAGATGGGTGGTGACCATGGTGGCCATTTTGTAGTCGGCCATTTTGGATCCAACTTTATATATGGCCCACCATGGTGTATCCATATAAATGGCCCACCCTGTACAATGTCACAAGAGCCCCCGGATAACCCGTGGCTACATCAATGGAATGGCACAGATACATAAGTATCTGTTATTTTTATTTTATATTAGGAAATATAGTGTTTAAGAAAGGGTTTGCCAAATAGTGGAAAATCCCTTCAATAAAAAATACCTGTCTGCAGACACCAAAAAATGGACCTCTGTGCTTGAGAATTTTTTCAAAAGAAGCAGTAAAAATCCCTATGAAATAAGATTCCCTTAGAAATGCTTGCCGGAAAAAAAAATGGGAAAGCTCTATTTCAGGAAGCAGAAAAGCAGAAAAGCAAATTTTTAGAAATTCAAATTGCCAGCTTCAACATGTTTTTACCAAAAATGTGTTTTGCCACAAATCACAAGTACTGAAAAGCCTCCAATTGCCCTAATAAGACATGTGCAACACTCTCCGAACTTTACTGAACCATTTCCAGCTCTTTAATGCAAACACAGCCTTAGCAATGTCAAAGTAACTTCAACATATGGCTAAGCAGCTGATGAATGATCTTCACTGCTATGTTGTTACACTGTCTGTAATGTTTATTCGGTGTTCTATGTTTTTTTTTTCTATTTCCATTTCTAACATGAGAACTGTGATGTCCTCTTACTATCCAGATTCAGATTCACTGTTAGCCAAATCTCTTGGATATTACTGGGAAGTCGATTCAATGTTCCTCACTGTGTTCGGGAGTCCATTCTAATCCCAGAACATAATAAAATTAAGATGTTAAAAAAAATCACAAAACCTAATACCTCAATGCTCACCTTTCTGGCCAACCGTCAAGGTCCCCAAGTATCTTCTTTCCAACATTGCACGCTATGTTTCCAGCATCTTTCCTCTAGAATGGGACTTTTGAGCATGACCAGGCCTCAGACATCTCTGCACATCGTGGCAATACATGGAACATCATGACCTCACGACACGTAGTGACCTTGAGGCTTGGTTGTGCCCTGAAGTCGCACTTAAGAGTAAAGACACAATAGATTCACAGAGTGATGACAGAATGAAGAGCTGTGAATGCCAAATGCCACTTTTTTTTTATTAATCTTTTGCTGGCAAAATGTCAGGCATTTGTTTTTCTTCCCCCTGAATTTACACCCAGTTAATTAAAAAAAAACTCCATATTCTGAAAAATATGAAATTTTGTAAAATTTGAGCCAAATTCAATTCCACTAGAGCTAATTTGCCCATACCTAAGATTAACTATAAATTGACTGCTATATTCCCTGCCTCTGCTTTTATATAGGCTATGATAGTCCCTACAAGTGTCTGTGCTATTCCATATAGTATTATAGCTGTAAATCATTTTTTGAAAGCCTGCCAAGCCATGCACGAGCCAATGTGAGCCTTCTCTGCCTGATGCAGAATTTTGTTGACGATTCATGCAAATCGAACTGAAAATTGTTTGAATTTGCCAAGGGCTGTGTATTTCCTAAAATTCGACGGAATTCCATTTACTGTACTTCAAATTGATTTTTTCATCTCTACATATGAGCCTTCTCATCCCAACTGAATTGACTTAAGGCTCATGGAAGGGAAGGTAACACTACAATTGTCACTCTATGGGCTTATTATGGAACATGTTATAGATATCTAATGTCTTATCCATATGTACATTTTTTTTAGTTTTCCGTTCTCTAGATTCTGACAATATAATCAAGATGCAAAAAAAAAAATCTGGATTCACTGTCACACTACATGAAGTCTGGAAATGAAATTACAGCAAACCAGAAGGGAACATTTCAGAACCATGCACAATTATTATTATCCTCTATGAGATTACTTCTCCATCTCTACATTCGTCCATAAATACGTCCATAATAATTGAGTTATCCTTTTGGCCAGTGAATCATGGGATACTTTCTGTATTTCTGAAAGGCTTTCAGTTTCTTACCATAATCTGGCTCTGCTCTGTCTCCTAATTCTTTCTCTAGGATATTTTCTGTTAAAGAAAAGAGAATTGCCCAGAGGTGTAGAAACTCCGTTAGCTCCTTGTAAAAATCACTCATTTTTCTTGCTGTGTCATGGATTACAGCTTGTAATGCAGGTATTGCAGTAATAAACCTAATACTGTATTGTGCCCCTAAATATGCATTAGGGACCAGATTGTCATGATTATTTGAAACAAAACTTTGCAAACTGTACAATAAAATATGCATAAAAAAAAATGAAAATAATGGAAATTGTGCAACATATAACAAATTAGATTAGAGCAAATGTTGGCTCCTCGTAGGCTGGATTTAAATCTGCACATATTTCTGTTTCTCTAATCTATCATAGGTAAAAAAGTCAAAAAGATTTCTGACAAGGCGCCTATCATTTACTATACAAACAAGAGAGAGAGTCACATATAAAGAAACTTATTCACACCCTCAAAACTAATATTAAAAAATATAGCAAATGTATTTCATCAAATAATACAAAATGAGACGCAAATTAAAATTTAAAACTCTCAAAAAACACACATAGATGGAGTTAAAAGGGGTGATTCCCAAACCCTACCCATAAATGACCAGGTGATACCTTCATATATAACATCCCAAATGCCAAGTTATTAAAAGTACAAAAAGGCACAATAGTGAAGCAGTACCAAAAAGTAAAATAAAAAATAAAATAGTAAAAGAAACAAACATTAATATATAAATATAAACTGGGGCATAGTAGATATCAATCACAAACCAACAAAGCATGTATTCAAATGCCAAAATTAAGAATTAAAAAATCATAAACCGATATTGTCAAGAAGGTCAAGAAATGCAGGGGAAATTACCCCACTCATTACATTGCTCCCAAATGCAGCATCTTCAAATATCTGTCTTTTATGAAGACGTCTATGCAAATCGGTCCAAGGACGGACTGCTAATGCAAGGACTGACCCAATGACAATGATCCAAAATAAAAGGTCAAGCCGACCTGCCATTAGCTACAGCAGAATAAAGTGAAGACGTCTTTTATGAAGACGTCTATGCAAATCGGTCCAAGGACGGACTGCTAATGCAAGGACTGACCCAATGACAATGATCCAAAATAAAAGGTCAAGCCGACCTGCCATTAGCTACAGCAGAATAAAGTGAAGGTTCTGGAGTGGCCATCTCAGTCTCAGTCTTGCGTTCAAAAAGTCAACTGGTGCTCCCTCCCTTTTGAACCCAGACGTGTGCCCAAACAGTGGTTTACCCCCACATATGGGGTATCAGCTTACTCAGGACAAACTGGACAACAACTTTTGGAGTCCAATTTCTCCTGTCACCCTTGTGAAAATAAAATATTGCGGGCTAAAAAATCATTTTTGAGGAAAGAAAAATGATTTATTTATTTTCACGGCTCTGCGCTATAAACTTCTGTGAAGCATATAGGGGTTCAAAGTGCACACCACACATCTAGATAAGTTCCTTGGGGGGTCTAGTTTCCAAAATAGGGTCACTTGTGGGGGAGCTCCAATGTTTAGGCACACACGGGCTTTCCAAACGCGACATGGTGTCCGCTGAGGATTGGAGCTAATTTTCCATTCAAAAAGTCAAATGGTGCTCCTTCCCTTCCGAGCCCTAGCGTGCGCCCAAACAGTGGTTTACCCCCACATATGAGGTATCGGTGTACTCAGGAGACATTGCCCAACAAATTTTAGGATCCATTTTATCCTGTTGCCCATGTGATAATAAAAAAATTGAGGCTAAAATACAGTTTTGTGAAAAAAAGTACTTTTTCATCTTTGCGAATCAATTTGTGAAGCACCTGAGGGTTTAAAATGCTCACTATGCATCTAGATAAGTTCCTTGGGGGGTCTATTTTCCAAAATGGGGTTACTTGTGGGGGAGCTCCAATGTTTAGGCACACAGGTGCTCTCCAAACTCGAAATGGTGTCCGCTAACGATTGTAGCTAATTTTTCATTCAAAAAGTCAAATGGCACTCCTTCCTTTCCAAGCCTTGCTGTGTGCCCAAACAGTGGTTTACCCCCACATGTGAGGTATCGGTGTACTTAGGAGAAATTGCCCAACAAATTTTAGGATCCATTTTACCCTGTTGCCCATGTGAAAATGAAAAAATTGAGGCTAAAAACAGTTTTGTGAAAAAAAGTACTTTTATATTTTTACGGATCAATTTGTGAAGCACCTGAGGGTTTAAAGTGCCCACTATGCATCTAGATAAGTTCCTTGGGGGTCTAGTTTCCAAAATTGGGTCACTTTTGGGGGAGCTCCAATCTTTAGGCACACAGGGGCTCACCAAACACGACATGGTGTCCGCTAAAGATTGGAGCTAACTTTTCAATCAAAAAGTCAAATGGCGCTCCTTCCCTTTCGAACCCTGTCGTGCGCCCAAACATTGGTCCCCCTCCCCACATATGGTGCATCGTCGTACTCAGGACAAATTGGACCACAACTTTTGGAGTCCAATTTCTCCTTTTACCCTTGGTAAAATAAAAAAAAATTGTTGCTAAAAGATCATTTTTGTGACTAAAAAGTTAAATGTTCATTTTTTCTTCCATGTTGCTTCCACTGCTGTGAAACACAACTGAAGGGTTAATAAACTTCTTGAATTTGGTTTTGTGCACCTTGAGGGGTGCAGTTTTTAGAATGGTGTCACTTTTGGGTATTTTCAGCCATATAGACCCCTCAAACTGGCTTCAAATGTGAGGTGTTCCCTAAAAAAATGGTTTTGTAAATTTTGCTGTAAAAATGAGAAATCGCTGGTCAAATTTTAACCCTTATAACTTTGTAGAAAAAAAAAATAGGTCAAAATAGGCTGGGTCATGAAGGGGTTAAGGTGCTTGCCCCATGTTGAAAACAGAAGTTAAGCTCAACTAGCCAGACACCAAAGCAATGTGATACACATTATTGTTTAATAAAGAAAAACAAGGCGCACAACCGTAAATCAGATAACAGGGAGGTGCCAAAAGGCCGGTAGTAAAAGACCATATGAACAAAAAGAGAAAGAAAAGGACTACCGTAAAGCCCGCACACTACACCAAAGTAATATATGAAAATATTTTATTAGGTACACAAAACAGCAAAAAACATATATAAAACATAAGTAAAACCAGAGAAATGGCACCCCACTCATGGACCCCCTAGCATACAAAATAAATGGTGTGATAACAATAGATACAAATATGTAAGCATATAAATATAAATATATAGTAGTTATCAAAAACCATGTAGGCTAATACAAAAGCATCTGGAATGGCACATATATAAAACCCCCTATAGTGACCATATAGCGTACAAAACGCTCAGCCACGGCTAATAAAGTGGCTAAAGTGCATTCTACTCGGACCTATATGAGCCTATAATAGAGAGTGAGTCATATTCTGAAATAATCCGAGAGGCGGGCCACCGTTGCCCATAGAGCAAGAGGGTTACGGCGATACGCGTTGGTCGCGCCCCACTCTCATTTTCATCTGGGGCCCCCTCATGGTTGGTATCTCCCCCTTTTGCTGGCCTGCTAGTGGCATTCTTATTGTGTCTTTGACATCGGGCTCTGCGCCACTTCTGGCGAAAATATCACTGGGGCCGTGTTCTAGGGTCTCTTCATCTGTGCTGGCCTGACTATTTGTTCTCTATGGGCAACGGTGGCCCGCCTCTCGGATTATTTCAGAATATGACTCACTCTCTATTATAGGCTCATATAGGTCCGAGTAGAATGCACTTTAGCCACTTTATTAGCCGTGGCTGAGCGTTTTGTACGCTATATGGTCACTATAGGGGGTTTTGTATATGTGCCATTCCAGATGCTTTTGTATTAGCCTACATGGTTTTTGATAACTACTATATATTTATATTTATATGCTTACATATTTGTATCTATTGTTATCACACCATTTATTTTGTATGCTAGGGGGTCCATGAGTGGGGTGCCATTTCTCTGGTTTTACTTATGTTTTATATATGTTTTTTGCTGTTTTGTGTACCTAATAAAATATTTTCATATATTACTTTGGTGTAGTGTGCGGGCTTTACGGTAGTCCTTTTCTTTCTCTTTTTGTACACATTATTGTCTGTGACCAAAGGATTATGCTGCATTTACGGCATGTCTGATTTTCTTTGATCCCCTGATGTACCCTAATACTATCAAAATAAAAAAATAGTGAATCAAACTCCCCCTTATCACCCCCTTAAATAGGTAAAAAATAATAAAATGAAGAAAATGTATTTATTTCCATTTTCCATTAGGGTTAGAGTTGGCTAAAAGAGTTGAGCTAAAGTTAGGGTTCAGCTAAAGTTAGGGTTGGGCTAAAGTTAGGGCTGGGCTAAAGTTAGGGTTGGGGCTAAATTTAGGGTTGGGCTAAAGTTAGGGTTGTAGTTATGGTTGGGATTACGGTTAGGGGTGTGTTGAGGTTAGGATTGTGGTTAGAATTGTTATTAGGGGTGTGTTGGGTTTAGGGTTGGAGTTAGAATTCGGGGGTTCCACTGTTTAGGTACATCAGATGGTCTCCAAACGCAACATGGCGCCACCATTGATTCCAGCCATTTTTGCATTCAAAAAGTCAAACGATGCTCCCTCCCTTCTGAGCCCAAATAGTGGCTTTCCCCCACATAACACACTACAAATTTTGTGGTCCTGATACCCTTGTGAAAATAAAAAAATTTGGTTCCAAAGTAAATTTTTGTGAAAAAAGTAAAATGGTTTTTTTTTTTACTTCCACATTGCACACCTTGAGGGGTGCAGTTTTTAGAATGTTGTCACTTTTGGGTATTTTCTGTTATTTTAACCCCCAAAACCTACTTCAAATGTGAGGTGGTCCCTAAAAAAAATGGTTTTGTAAATTTTTTTGGAAAAATGAGAAATCGCTGGTCAACTTTTAACCCTTATAACGTCCTAACAAAAAAAAATTGTTTCCAAAATTGTGCTGATATAAAGTTGACATGTGGGAAATGCTATTTATTAACTATTTTGTGTGACACCCCTCTCTGATTTAAGGGTACAAAAATTTAAAGTTTTTTGCCAAATTTCCGTTTTTTTCATAAATACACGCAAGTTATATAGAAGACATTTTACCACTAACTTGAAGTACAATATGTCACAAAAAAAAAACAATCTCAGAATCAGTGGGATATGTTGAAGCGTTCCAGAGCTATAACCTCAAAAAGTGACAGTGGTCAGAATTGTAAAAATTGGCTTGGTCATTAAGTACCAAATTGGCTCTCTCACTAAGGGGTTGTGTCTTGTTTGCCAGAGGGATCAAATACTTATTTCTCACTGAAAAATGCAATATATAACACAACAAATAATGACAATAGTATAAACTATAATAAAATAAGAAGAAGAATGTAAAATCACTTACCAGGGGGGTATTTACATATGAAATTGTGCTTCATATTACACCGGTCATCATTCCACTGGTAAAGATAAGGGCCTCCAATACCAGGATTTGCTGTTGGCTGATGATACATGACGACACATGCTTCACTACCACAAGATGGCTCATCTTCATACCATTTCCTACCAATGTACACAAATATTTCAACTCATATGTACTTAAAGTCAATGTGTCATAAAATATGACATACAGTTAGAGATAAGACATTATCTGCCATTCATAAGTGTCAGCCACAGCTTACCGCTTCTCCCTCTCTGCACAATGACCTCTACACAACTTATGTTGCATAGTCACAACTCTCCAACTGAAGTCATATATATATATATATATATATATATATATATATTTATATGTACTAATAATATACAATATATATAGACTACAGCAAAGAGTATATGTATATACACATATATGGAGCAGATTCTTATACTCTGTTGAAACCTAAACCACTGTTCATCCTGAGTTTCCAGGTTTATAAATGTACTCAAAGGTGGGGTTGAATATATACTCAAAAGGGTTTTCTTATCTTGGTAATATATGACCCCTTCACAGCTAGGTGATAGTTTGCTAATTGAAAAGGGTTCAACTTCTCCGACCCTCTGGGTTCTGAGATGACCTTTGAAAATGTACAGGTGGCAGCACAAATTCACCACTAGCACTTACACCCTTTATGGTCTACTAGATGGTGGCCCGATTCTAACGCATCGGGTATTCTAGAATATGCATGTCCACGTAGTATATAGCACAGTCACGTAGTATATTGCCCAGCCACATAGTATATTGCCCAGCCACGTAGTATATTGCCCAGCGATGTAGTATATTTCTCAGCCACATAGTATATTGCCCAGTTACATAGTATATTGCCCAGCCACATAGTATATTGCCCAGCCACGTGGTATATTGCCCAGCCACGTAGTATATTGCCCAGTTACGTAGTATATTGCCCAGCCACGTAGTATATTGCTCAGCCACGTAGTATATTGCTCAGCCACGTAGTATATTGCCCAGCCACGTAGTATATTGCTCAGCCACGTAGTATATTGCCCAGCCACGTAGTATATTGCCCAGCCACGTAGTATATTGCCAAGTGATGTAGTATATTGCCCAGCCACATAGTATATTGCCCAGCCACATAGTATATTGCCCAGCCACGTAGTATATTGCACAGCCATGTAGTATATTGCCCAGTCACGTAGTATATTGCTCAGCCACGTTGTATATTGCCCAGTCACGTAGTATATTGCACAGCCCATGTAGTATATTGCCCAGCCACGTAGTATATTGCCCAGTCACGTAGTATATTGCCAAGTGATGTAGTATATTGCCCAGCCACATAGTATATTGCCCAGCCACATAGTATATTGCCCAGTCACGTAGTATATTGCTCAGCCACGTTGTATATTGCCCAGTCACGTAGTATATTGCACAGCCCATGTAGTATATTGCCCAGCCCAGGTAGTATATAGCAATGTGGGCATCATATCCCTGTTAAAAAAAAGAATTAAATAAAAAAATAGTTATATACTCACCTTTCGGAGCCCCCGGATCCAAGCGAAGCGGTTCCCGACGCTCGTCGCACTCCGGTCTCAAGAGTGCATTGCGGACTCGCGAGATGATGACATAGCGGTCTCGTGAAACAGCTACGTCATCATCTCGTGAGATCACAGCATGGACCGGTTACCGGAGCATCGCGAGCGGGAAAGGCCTGCTGTGCATCCGAGGGGCCGACGGACGGTGAGTATATAACGATTTTTTTTTTTTATTATTATTTTTAACATTAGATCTTTTTACTCTTGATGCCGCATAGGCAACATCAATAGTAAAACGTTGGTCACACAGGGTTAATAGCAGTGTTAACCGAGTGCGTTACATCGCGGCATAGCGCAGTCAGTTAACGCTGCCATTAACCCTGTGCGAGCGCTGACTGGAGGGGAGTATGGAGGGGGCACTGACTGTGGGGAGGAAGGAGCGGCCATGTTGCCGCCGGACTGTGGCCATCGCTGATTGGTCATGGCTGGTTTGCGACTTGGATTTCCATGACAGATAGAGGCCGCAACCAATGAATATCCGTGACAGAAGGACAGACAGACAGACAGACGGAAGTGACCCTTAGACAATTATATAGTAGATGAGACTGCTGAAGACAGTGGGGCACTGTACATGGCTTTCTCTGGCAGGCATACGTGATTAATGCTGTATTCCGGCTGTCCATTCATTGTCCATGGGCCTGTCTGAAAAATTTCTGTTCTCCAGAAACACTATCAATGCTTCATTCTGTGTGTTTCTGAGCCTTGTTTTTTGGAATTCATGGGGTTCCAAGTGGTCAAATTGGCAAATTATCATCTGTAGATATGTGATAACCTTCATTGTTGGGAGAAACCTTGTAAGCTATACAAACATACACATGTATACATTTACAGAATCATATACTTAAACACACTCATACATACATTACATACATAAATTCACATGCTTTCTCACATGGTTATTAGTAGAGGGTTGGGCACGGCCAAACCTATAAATCTCTCTCTTCAGTTTCCTCTGTAATTAATCTGTCTGGCAACTGTAAATCTCACTTGTAGTGTTAAGGTACCGTCACACTTAGCGACGCTGCAGCGATACCGACAACGATCCGGATCGCTGCAGCGTCGCTGTTTGGTCGCTGGAGAGCTGTCACACAGACAGCTCTCCAGCGACCAACGATGCTGGTAACCAGGGTAAACATCGGTAACTAAGCGCAGGGCCGCGCTTAGTAACCCGATGTTTACCCTGGTTACCATCCTAAAAGTAAAAAAAAACAAACACTACATACTTACCTACAGCCATCTGTCCTCCAGCGCTGTGCTCTGCACTTCTCCTGTACTGGCTGTGAGCACAGCTGCCGGAAAGCAGAGCGGTGACGTCACCGCTCTGCTTTCCGGCTGACCGATGCTCACAGCCAGTACAGGAGGAGTGCAGAGCACAGCGCTGGAGGACAGACGGCTGTAGGTAAGTATGTAGTGTTTGTTTTTTTTTACTTTTAGGATGGTAACCAGGGTAAACATCGGGTTACTAAGCGCGGCCCTGCGCTTAGTTACCCGATGTTTACCCTGGTTACCAGTGAAGACATCGCTGAATCGGTGTCACACACGCCGATTCAGCGATGTCTGCGGGGAGTCCAGCGACAAAATAAAGTTCTGGACTTTCTTCCCCGACCAGCGACAGCACAGCAGGGGCCTGATCGCTGCTGCCTGTCACACTGGACGATATCGCTAGCGAGGACGCTGCAACGTCATGGATCGCTAGCGATATCGTCTAGTGTGACGGTACCTTTAATCTTTCACCGGCAGATGGCAGCTTTACATACAGATGAGCTGGAAGGGGCGAGGCAGTTTTAAAGGGAATGTACTGTTGAAAATAAGCTACTTAAAGTAAATCTAGTTTTTGTGCTATATGTACTGTATGTTTTGTGCTATATGTACTGTATGTTGTTTTTATATCACATTAAAAAAAAAGCTAAATTAGTAGTCTTGCAATTTTCACACTGGCAACTAGGGCTCGATTCGAACTTCCTATAGTTTTGCAAGAGTTTTCTGCAGGCTCCTATCATCAGAGGTAGGATTATTATGACAGGTGAGGTGACACGTCTATACACATTTGGTAACACATTATCCATCAATCCCTATAGAGGATGTCACACATTCCCCTCCTACCCAACCTGTACAATGGACTTTTCACATTCTCATTAGATACTTCAGTATAAAAGATGGGGTCTGAGGCAATCTATTGCTGCTAATGTGATATTTTTTGAAAATTGCAAGATTTCTCATTTTTATTTTTAATAAAGATTGTGATATGAAAATAAACTTGATGCCAAAGCTTTTTACTAAATACATTTAACATAAACATCAGGTCTAAGCAATAGTTCAGTTTCTGATGACACATAACTTTTAAGCCATCTACTGACCTCCCTAAATCTGGCTCCCTCTCCGTGGATGGCACCATAATAACACCCAGGCAGCAGGCACGCTGTCTGGGTATTATGTTTGACACCAATCTTTCCCTCACATCCCATATACAGTCGCCTGGTCTCGCTGCTTACACCTAAAGAACATCTCTAGAATCTGTCCATGTCTCATCATGGAAACAACAAAAACCCTCATTGTTGCCCTCATCCACTCCCGCCTGGTCTACTGCAACGCTCTATTAATTGACCTCCCCCTCACCTGACTTTCCCCTGTCCAGTCTATCCTTAATGCAGGAGTCAGGGTCATCTATCTGGCTAATCGGTAATCGGATGCCCAAACATTATAGGATCCAATTTAAACTGCTTGTCCTTACCCACAAAGTTCGCTACAGTGAGGCCCCCCTACATCTCCTCCCTCATTTCTGTTTATCGATCTAACCGCTTGTTATGCTCCGCAAATGACTTTTGACTAACATCTGCACTAATCCATACCTCCTACTCCTGGATCCAAAACTTCTCGTGAGTTGCACCAATCCTCTGGAATGCTCTACCCAGTAGCGTAGCTACCGAGGGGCAGAGGGGGTGGTCGCCTGGGCCCCGCTCTCTGAGGGGGCCTATGTATTGCTCAGAGCGGGGTACTCAGGTCACCGAGCAGCGTGGGATTCTGGGGGTCACGGGATGGCGGCTGTGCCAGGTGCCTGTGCTCTGGGGACAGTGAAACAGGAATTAAAAATAAAAAAATAAATAGGAAAACAAAAATTAGGAAAAAGAGATTGTGATGCCAGTTGGAGTGTTTGGCTGTAATATGGCCGGCACTGCAGATGATCCCTGGGTGGTAGGAGATGATGGCAGTGCAGTTGTTTAACCCCCTCCAACTATGGCTGGCCTCCAGGATAGTGATAGAAGTAGATGGTGCAGAGTAATAAGGCAGGAGACAAGGAAAGTCACTTTACCATTTACTGAAGTCCAAATACAGGTGCTTTATATTGTATAGAGTCTGCTAATGGGGGCCTGCATTATACCATATAGAGTCTGCCTATGGGGGGGCCCACTCAGAAGTCCCCCCTCGAATCAAAACCCTAGCTATGCCTCAGGTACAGTTTTAGGTGCTCCCTAAAAACACATCTGTTTAGAGCAGTCTATCACGTTCCCCAACCAAAATCCTTTTATATATATATATATATATATATTTTTTTTTTTTTTATGTTTTTATATTGTCTTCAATAAAAATGTTATTTTTAGTACCATAGTGTGGATCAAGTCTATCTTTTTGGTCACACTGTCTGTGAGTGACATATAGTTAGTTGGTACTTCACCCTCCGTTTGGGAGGTATGAGTGCTATATCTTGTGAGCAACTTATTGTGAATATATATATATATATATATATATAGCCCATTCACTTTCTCTGAACACAATTCTCCATCAAACTCCCCGCAACCAAAAGCACCACACATACTGGCTGGTGACTACCTCATGCAGCCTTTATCTACCCCCCATTCCCTCAAGATGACTGGACCAATGTTGTAAATAAGCACCTGTACTTTGTATCTCCCCCACCTCATTGTAGATTATAAGCTCTCACGAGCAGGGTCATCATTATTTTTGCCTTAACTATTGTATTATCTTTAATGTTGTTACTTATGACTAGTGTTGAGCATTCCGATACCGCAAGTATCGGGTATCGGCAACCAGGCAACCCCCACATGTACTTATGCTGGCTAACAGATGTAAATCATTCAGCTGCGGCAATAAAAACTAAATCTCCGAGCACTAAAAAATACTCGGAGGACACCCAAGCATGCTCGAGAAATCTAGAGTAACAAGTATATTCACTCATCACTAATAATATTACTAATCCTTATTTGTATAGCGTCAACATACTCAGAGGACCCCCAAGCATGCTCGAGAAATCTCGAGTAACGAGTATATTCGCTCATCACTAATTACACTGGCATGGACTTTAAGAACAGTTTTAGACTAATTCGAGGGTGCTGAATTCAAATCTGATCTTATAATTTCTCTATCACATCACGTTTTTGCGCTATAGGTATATAGCCCATTTTCATGAATTCCATGATTAATATAAGTAGTGTATGAAAAGTGCCGGTTTATACGGTTCACTAAGGTAAATTTAGTTTTCATTTAGTCTCCCAATAAATGTGAGAAAATCTTTATCTTTGTTTTCTTTGAACATGCATAATTCCCAATTGTTATGATAAGAAAGTAAACAAACAGTTTTCAACGTACACAACAGTCGTGTGCAGGTACTGTGTTTTATTTATTGAAATTTTCAATGAATTTTGATATTTATTGTTTTTGTCCTGCTGTTTTTCTCTTTTTTGTTTGTGAATCATTACCTAAGGTGTGTGTGTGCGTGGGGGGGGGGGGGGAGGGGACAGAAATTCAATGAACAACTCAGGTAGCTAACAACTTTTATTTTTATCTTGTATGTCTCTGCAGGATGTGTTTTGCTGATCTAACAATGGCCTCTACATCTCGCAGAAGACAGTGCTCAAATGATCCAAATATTTTTGTTACTTCTGTGGAAACTTTACTGTGAAGACTCATTACTGACTTTGTTACGAGGGTGTATTTTGCGTACTTCAAAGTAAAACTTGGAGTCAAGACAAGCATTGGGCTCCGCACAAAGTGTGCACAACCTGTACTGAGAGCTTGAGATCATGGTCCCAAGGAAAGAATGCTAAACTTCAGTTTGGAGTTCCTATGGTTTGGAGAGAACCAAGCAATCATTTAGAAGACTGCTATTTCTGCCTTGTCGATGTAAATACCCGAGTATCCCTTCAGCTATTCGACCAGTTACCCATAGTCACCCCCCGACGAAGGATAAAATCCGAAACGCGCGTCGAGGTGTGCAATTACAGGACGTGGCGATTCCTAAAGGTAGATATAGATCCCCCATTTTATGCACATTGCACTTTTTGGTTGTATTGAAATACTTAGTTGTGATTCACTAAATGCTAATTGCTCTTTGGCACATTGCACTTCTATGAGTAATTTTATCCCAGATTCTGATACACTCTTGGTATATGAATTATTTGAATACACAACTTTTTAAATTATATATTGTACACTATTTTACATCCACACTTAAGCGAATTAACCCCTTTCTGACATCGGACGTACTATCCCGTCCATGTGGGGTGGGCCCCTATGACCACGGACGGGATAGTACGTCCAGCGCGATCGGCGGCGCTCACGGGGGGAGCGCGGCCGATCGCGGCCGGGTGTCAGCTGCCTATCGCAGCTGACATCCGGCACTATGTGCCAGGAGCGGTCACGGACCGCCCCCGGCACATTAACCCCTGGCACACCGCAATCAAAGATGATCGCGATGTGCCGGCGGTATAGGGAAGCTTCCCGCAGGAAGGGGGCTCCCTGCGGGCTTCCCTGAGCCCCCCGCAGCAACGCGATGTGATCGTGTTGCTGCGAGGGTCTTACCTCCCTCCCTGCCTGCTCCAGGCCCGGATCCAAGATGGCCGCGGATCTGGGTCCTGCAGGGAGGGAGGTGGCTTCACAGAGCCTGCTCAGAGCAGGCACTGTGAAGGCTGCAGCGCTGCATGTCAGATCAGTGATCTGACAGAGTGCTATACAAACTGTCAGATCATTGATCTGTGATGTCCCCCCCTGGGACAAAGTAAAAAAGTTTAAAAAAAAATTTCCAAATGTGTAAAAAAAAATAAAAAAAATATTCCTAAATAATGAAAAAAAATATATATATTATTTCCATAAATACATTTCTTTATCTAAATAAATAAAAAAAAACAATAAAAGTACATATATTTAGTATAGCCGCGTCCGTAACGGCCCGACCTATAAAACTGGCCCACTAGTTAACCCCTTCAGTAAACACCGTAAGAAAAAAAAAAAGATGCAAAAAACAACGCTTTATTATCATACCGCCGAACAAAAAGTGGAATAACACGCGATCAAAAGTACAGATATAAATAACCATGGTACCGCTGAAAGCGTCATCTTGTCCCGCAAAAAACGAGATGCCATACAGCATCATCAGCAAAAAAATAAAAAAGTTATAGTCCTGAGAATAAAGCGATGCAAAAATAATAATTTTTTCTATGAAATAGTTTTTATCGTATAAAAGCGCCAAAACATAAAAAAAATGATATAAATGAGGTGTCGCTGTAATCGTACTGACCCGAAGAATAAAACTGCTTTATCAATTTTACCAAACGCGGAACGGTATTAACGCCTCCCCCAAAAGAAATTCATGAATAGCTGGTTATTGGTCATTCTGCCTCACAAAAATCGGAATAAAAAGCGATCAAAAAATGTCACGTGCCCGAAAATGTTACCAATAAAAACGTCAACTCGTCCCGCAAAAAACAAGACCTCACATGACTCTGTGGACCAAAATATGGAAAAATTATAGCTCTCAAAATGTGGTAACGTAAAAAATATTTTTTGCAATAAAAAGCGTCTTTCAGTGTGTGACGGCTGCCAATCATAAAAATCCGCTAAAAAACCCACTATAAAAGTAAATCAAACCCCCCTTCATCACCCCCTTAGTTAGGGAAAAATTAAAAAAATGTATTTATTTCCATTTTCCCATTAGGGCTAGGGCTAGGGTTAGGGCTAGGGATAGGGATAGGGCTAGGGTTAGGGCTAGGGCTAGGGTTAGGGCTAGGGTTAGGGCTAGGGTTAGGGTTAGGGCTAGGGTTAGGGCTAGGGTTAGGGTTAGGGCTAGGGTTAGGGTTACGGCTAGGGTTAGGGTTAGGGCTAGGGTTAGGGCTAGGGTTACAGTTTGGGTTGGGGCTAAAGTTACAGTTAGGGTTTAGATTACATTTACAGTTGGGAATAGGGTTGCGATTAGGGTTAGGGGTGTGTCAGGGTTAGAGGTGTGGTTAGGGTTACCGTTGGAATTAGGGTTAGGGGTGTGTTTGGATTAGGGTTTCAGTTATAATTGGGGGGTTTCCACTGTTTAGGCACATCAGGGGCTCTCCAAACGCGACATGGCGTCCGATCTCAATTTCAGCCAATTCTGCATTGAAAAAGTAAAACAGTGCTTCTTCCCTTCCGAGCTCTCCCGTGTGCCCAAACAGGGGTTTACCCCAACATATGGGGTATCAGCGTACTCAGGACAAATAGGACAACAAGTGTTGGGGTCCCATTTCTCCTGTTACCCTTGGGAAAATACAAACCTGGGGGCTAAAAAATAATTTTTGTGGGAAAAAAAGATTTTTTATTTTTACGGCTCTGCGTTATAAACTGTAGTGAAACACTTGGGGGTTCAAAGTTCTCACAACACATCTAGATAAGTTCCCTGGGGGGTCTAGTTTCCAATATGGGGTCACTTGTGGGGGGTTTCTACTGTTTAGGTACATTAGGGGTTCTGCAAACGCAATGTGACGCCTGCAGACCATTCCATCTAAGTCTGCATTCCAAATGGCACTCCTTCCCTTCCGAGCCCTCCCATGCGCCCAAACGGTGGTTCCCCCCAACATATGGGGTATCACCGTACCCAGGACAAATTGGACAACAACTTTTGGGGTCGAATTTCTCCTCTTACCCTCGGGAAAATACAAAACTGGGGGCTAAAAAACAATTTTTGGGGGAAAGATTTTTTTTTTAATTTTCACGGCTCTGCGTTACAAACTGTAGTGAAACACTTGGGGGTTCAAAGCTCTCACAACACATCTAGATGAGTTCCGTAGGGGGTCTAGTTTCCAAAATGGTGTCACTTGTGGGGGGTTTCTACTGTTTAGGTACATTAGGGGCTCTGCAAACGCAATGTGACACCTGCAGACCATTCCATCTAAGTCTGCATTCAAATGGCACTCTTTCCCTTCCGAGCCCTCCCATGCGCCCAAACAGTGGTTTCCCCCCACATATGGGGTATCAGCGCACTCAGGATAAATTGGACAACAAATTTTGGGGTCCAATTTCTCCTGTTACCCTCGGGAAAATACAAAACTGGGGGCTAAAATATAATTTTTGTGGGAAAAAATTTTTGTTTTATTTTTACGGCTCTCCATTATAAACTTCTGTGAAGCCCTTGGTGGGTCAAAGCGCTCACCACACATCTAGATAAGTTCCTTAGGGGGTCTACTTTCCAAAATGGTGTCACTTGTGAGGGGTTTCTACTATTTAGGTACATTAGGGGCTCTGCAAACGCAACATGGCGTCTCATCTCAATTCCTGTCAATTTTGCATTGAAAAGTCAAACGGCGCTCCTTCCTTTCCGAGCTCTCCCATCCGCCCAAACAGTGGTTTACCCCCACATATGGGGTATCAGCGAACTCAGGACAAATTGTACAACAACTTTTGGGGTCCAATTTCTTCTCTTACCCTTGGGAAAATAAAAAATTGGGGGCGAAAAAATTTTTTTGGGAAAAAATATGATTTTTTATTTTTACGGTTCTGCATTATAAACTTCTATGAAGCACTGGGTGGGTCAAAGTGCTCACCACACCTCTAGATAAGTTCCTTAGGGGGTCTACTTTCCAAAATGGTGTCACTTGTGGGGGGTTTCAATGTTTAGGCACATCAATGGCTCTCCAAACGCAACATAGCGTCACATCTCAATTCCTGGTAATTTTGCATTGAAAAGTCAAACGGCGCTCCTTCCCTTCCGAGCTCTCCCATCCGCCCAAACATTGGTTTACCCCTACATATAGGGTATCAGCGTACTCAGGACAAATTGTACAACAACTTTTGGGGTCCAATTTCTTCTCTTACCCTTGGAAAAATAAAAAATTGGGGGCGAAAAGATAATTTTTGTGAAAAAATATGATTTTTTATTTTTACGGTTCTACATTATAAAATTCTGTGAAGCACTTGGTGGGTCAAAGTGCTCACCACACCTCTAGATAAGTTCCTTAGGGGGTCTACTTTCCAAAATCGTGTCACTTGTTGGGGATTTCAATGTTTAGGCACATCAGGGGCTCTCTAAACGAAACATGGCGTCCCATCTCAATTACAGTCAATTTTGCATTGAAAAGTCAAATGGCGCTCCTTCGCTTCCGAGCTGTGCCATGCGCCCAAACAGTGGTTTACCCCCACATGTGGGGTATTGGCGTACTCAGGACAAATTGTACAACAATGTTTGGGGTCCATTTTCTCCTGTTACACTTGGTAAAATAAAACAAATTGGAGCTGAATTAAATTTTTTGTGAAAAAAAGTTAAATGTTCATTTTTATTTAAACATTCAAAAAATTCCTGTGAAGCACCAGAAGGGTTAATAAACTTCTTGAATGTGGTTTTGAGCACCTTGAGGGGTGTAATTTTTAGAATGGTGTCACACTTGGGTATTTTCTATCATATAGACCCCTCAAAATGACTTCAAATGAGATGTGGTCCCTAAAAAAAAATGGTGTTGTAGAAATGAGAAATTGCTGGTCAACTTTTCACCCAACAAAACATTTTTGGTTCCAAAATTGTGCTGATGTAAAGTAGACATGTGGGAAATGTTACTTATTAAGTATTTTGCGTGACATATCTCTGTGATTTAATTGTATAAAAATTCAAAGTTGGAAAATTGCGAAATTTTCATAATTTTCGCCAAATTTCCGTTTTTTTCACAAATAAACGCAGGTACTATCAAAGAATTTTTACCATTGTCATGAAGTACAATATGTCTTGAGAAAACAATGTCAGATTCACTGGGATCCGTTGAAGCGTTCCAGAGTTATAACCTCATAAAGGGACAGTGGTCAGAATTGTAAAAATTGGCCCGGTCATTAACGTGCAAACCACCCTTGGGGGTAAAGGGGTTAAGGTACCTTCACACTGAGCGACTTTAGAACGATAACGATAGTGATCCGTGATGTTGCAGCATCCTGGATAGCGATATAGTTGTGTTTGACACGCAGCAGCGATCAGGATCCTGCTGTGAGATCGCTGGTCGGAGCTAGAAGGCCAGCACCTTATTTCGTCACTGGATCACCCACTGACATCGCTGAATCGGCGTGTGTGACGCCAATCCAGCGATATCTTCACTGGTAACCAGGGTAAACATCGGGTTACTAAGCGCAGGGCCGCGCTTAGTAACCCGATATTTACCCTGGTTGTTACCATTATAAATGTAAAAAAAACACTACATACTTACATTCCGGTGTCTGTCGCGTCCCCCGGTGTCCGCTTCCCTGCACTCCTCCTGCATCCTGTCTCAGCACCGGCCGACCGTAAAGCAGAGCACAGCGGTGACATCACTGCTCTGCTTTACGGCCGGCGCTTACACAGGATGCAGGAGGATTGCAGGGAAGCGGACGCCGGGGGACGCAACAGGCACCAGAATGTGAGTATGTGGGGTTTTTTTTTACATTTACAATGGTAACCAGGGTAAACATCGGTTTACTAAGCGCGGCCCTGCGCTTAGTAACCCGATGTTAACCCTGGTTACCCGGGGACTTCGGCATCGTTGGTCGCTGGAGAGCTGTCTATGTGACAGCTCTCCAGCGACCACACAGTGACGCTGCAGCGATCGGCATCGTTGTCTATATCGCTGCAGCGTCGCTTAATGTGACGGTACCTTTACTCTTCTATTTAAATAGGGTCGGCCATTACTATTCAAATTGTGGAGCAAATACATGTGTTGCTCCTTAGTCCTGTTATGCGCACAGATGTTTTTTTTTAATCTTGCCATTAATATTTAATAAAGGCATTTTATATCTATTACCTGCTCGGTGCTTTTCTGGCTATCCAAATATTGGTTGGGTTGGTTGTTTCAACATGTATAAAATGTGTAAATAATAGCCCTGTGTTTAACCCCCCAAAACATTTTTTTAGTAACCCATTTAATAAAAAAAAGCAATTTTGCACATAGGGTAAATCAATGGCTATAAGTGTCTTCTCATTTAGGACTAATCCTCTGGTTGCTAAGAGGTTAAATTACTCCTGGAAATGTAAGAATAAATTAAGTATTGCAGTTAATAATTTTTCATGTGTTATAAACCTAACTTGTAGCAGATCACAATAAATACTTTTGTTTTCACCCCTATGCAGGGATTTTGACTTTGCTGTAAAAAATCCTGAATAGCTGCTGGCTAGTGAAAAGAGTTGGCAGAGGGACTGTTATATAGCCAAGTCAAAGCCAACAAAATCAGAATACAGCATGAAGGGTAAGAGAGAAGCAAAGGTCAAGCAAGTAGGTTGGAGAATCAACAAGCAAGGTCATGTGCAAGGAAAAGCCCAGTAGTCCATTAATGCAATGTCAAGCAAAAGGGAAGTGACTAACAAGCCAGGATGAAAGTCAGGATACACAAGCTGGAATATAATGCATCAGGAGCTGTAATACAAGTATCAGAGACAATGTGTGCACTAATAGGATAAAAAAATTTGCCAAACACCATAATTAGTCCCCAAAAACTGCTCTGATTAGTTTTCCGACCAGCAGCAAACCCTAATTTATAAATAACAAATCTTAGTTTGGAGTGGGGCAGTGATTACTTTGCCCAGTAGGAGGAGAAGAAACTAACGTCTGACCGAGGGCCACCACACCGCCCTGAAGTGATTGCAATGACGGGCTGGGCAAACAGTGCACATGTAACAAGGTGGCACGGGGTGGTAGTCGTGGGCGAGTTCACTAAGCAACAGTAAGTGAGCACCCCGGTACCTTGTACATGAAAAGATAAATAAAGTCCCTTGTACTGCATGTGCAGCATGCACCACAGCATACTCACAGGCTCTGTTAGATTCCCCTCAGCTGCTGTCATGCTGGCTCCACATTCATGAGCTCCGCAAGCCACTTCAGAGACGAGGTCTTTTTCCAACAGCTTAAGTTAACTAGACAGCAGCATATTCATGACATAGGCAGCACAAGTCAAACACAGAGACACCTTCTTAGATGTGTTCTTCACACAGGCAGCACAAGTTAAACACAGAGAAATCTTATCTTTCCCTGTCATCCGGACAGACTTTATCTTCTGCATTAGCTTCCCTTTCCTAGCAAGCTCAACTATATTTCTGGACAATCCGTGTCCCATCTGTTTCCTTGGCCAATATCTGTCCCACTCATGCTCCAGACCCACCAGCTTCCTATTGTTTCCCTGATCCGGCTGTGAGTTATAAGGTAACAGACTTGCTGACTTAGTTGCCTCCTAATCCCAGCTGCTATCTTCGGATCCTTCCTTGGAACGGTTCTATAAAAGCTGGTGACTGCCTGCACGATTCTCAGCCTGGGAGCCCCTTACTGCCATCTTCAGACTTATCCCCCAAGGCCTGTAATACTCTGCTCACATGTCATGCCCTGGGGCAAGCTGCCCAGGCATCTGACAGAACCAGGAAGTATCTGTCCTATACCTCCCTGCTCTGTGCTGCTCTGCTCTGTGACTCCTCCCATCTACTTAGCGTCTCTGCTACCTATACCTTTCTACTCTTACATCTATCCTATGCTTTATCTCTACTGTGCCCCCTGTATTGTAATTCCCTATGGTCCTACACTACTTACTAATCTATCCCTAACTGAAGCACATTACATCACATTACAGTACATGACAAATACATTACAGTGCACACCATGCAAAACATAAGTAAAACATCAAGGTGCCACATGTGACACAGGTGAACAGCATCAGGGAGAGGAAAGGTACATGAGGGTCCCCGCCACCTTCTTACGCACAACCGAGCCATAACATCAGCACCTTACCCTCCACTGTCTGGACCTCTTGCCAAGGTAGTGCACTGGTGCCCAACATTAGAGACAGATGGCGCAAGAATATAGAAAGGTATGTAACTCCTTGACAATAAGGTGTGTCCTTCACACTGTCTGACATTGTCAACATCCCATCGACAAGGAATTAATAATGCTTGTTTGTTGATTTTTATGCATTTATAAGAGAAATTAAAGAGAAAAGCAAATTACAAAGAAATGCTCCAGAACTTTTATTCCATGGTAACTGCAAGTATTTATTAAACCAGACATCAGTTAGTTGTGGAATAATAGAAGTGTGTTTAAAACAACTGAGAAAAAGCTTAACTCTCATAATAGCACTTATTTCCATATACACAAAGGCACTGAGAACTGAATATTCAATCCCAAATGAAAACATAAGCAAAATATCAATTTTTAAACTTAAAATGAAGAAAAAAGAATAATAGGCTCTTCAAAAAATAGCAGTGTCTGCATTTTCATTTACAAACTTGAATATTTACTGTGTAGTATAGACAGACCTCCCCCCAAGCGAAACGTGCATTGGGGCTGCTAGTCTGGTGCCGGACAGGGGAATAAATGGGTTAGGCCGGCGTCACACTGGCGTTTAAAACGGCCGAGTGCAATGCGATAAAAAATCGCATTGCACTCGGACCAATGTTAACATATGGGGCCGCTCCCAGCAGCCGACTTTTTGTCGGCCGATTTCCTCGGTCCGAGACAATCGCAGCATGCTGCGATTGTCTCGGACCGAGGAAAAATCTCGGCTCACTCGCACCCATATAAGCCTATGGGTGCGAGTGAGACAGCGCACATCACTCGGATAACATCCGAGTGATGTGCGCTATAAGCGGACCCCAGCAATGGAGGAGATGTAGAAATTCATTTCTCCGCCCCCTCCGCAGCTGTGCTCCGATCCTCTCTGTGCGAGAGAATCGGAGCACAGACGCATGACTCTCGGCTCCTGCTCTGCTGCGAGCAGGAGCCGAGTGTCATTAGCATATCGCATCCGATGATCTCGCATCGGATGCAATACGCTAGTGTGAGATGGTTATCTGGATTAAGTGTTCACAATGTTACTCTGCAGGAGTCATAAATTTATACTGAGTATGGCTATACTGATTATTATTGTTGTTTTCATCTGTTCCTGTATTTGTGAGACATCTCTAGATATATATTTTATGCCATCAATTATTTGGTTACTGATACCCCCATGAGACTCACTCTCCCTACACCTATAGTCATGTGTTGACCCCAGATTCCAATTACCTGAGTCTTTTTTTACTAATTACCTTGTCTCTATGTGTATTAGATATTATTGCCTTTTTTGCGATTATGATTTAATAAAGATATATAATAATAATAATAATTTTATTTATATAGCACCAACATATTCCGCGGCACTTTACATTATAGAGGGGACTTGTACAGACAATAGACATTACAGCATAACAATAAACACAGATCAAAATAGATACCAAGAGGAGTGAGGGCCCTGCTCACAAGCTTACAATCTATGAGGAAAAAGTGGGGACATGAGAGGTGGATGGTAACAATTGCTTTCGTTGTTCGGACCAGCCATAGTGTAAGGCTCAGGTGTTCATGTAAAGCTGCATGAACCAGTTAGCAGCCTAAATATGTAACAGTATAGACACAGAGGGCTAATTAACTTCATAAAGTGTATGAGAACATGATCCGAGGAACCTGATTATGGTTTAAGTTATTTGAATGGGCCACACAGGGAGAGTTAGGTTAATTAGGTGAGGCGGTAGGACAGTCTGAACAAATGCATTTTTAGGGCACGCTTAAAACAGTGCGGATTGGGGATTAATTGTATTAACCTGGGTAGTGCATTCCAAAGAATTGGTGCAGCATGAGAAAAGTCTTGGAGACGGGAGTGGGAGGTTCTGATTGTTGAGGATGTTAACTGTTATGATTAGGAAACTCAGTACCACAGTGAACATAGAGGTCAGAGCACATACAGTGATCTGACAATAATCCAAAAACATAGAACGAGCTCTGAGACGTGGGAACTCTGTTGACCGCAATCCCTAATCCTATCCAACAACACTAGAGGCAGCCGTGGATTGCGCCTAACGCTACCTATGCAACTCGGCACAGCCTGAGAAACTAGCTAGCCTGAAGATAGAAAATAAGCCTACCTTGCCTCAGAGAAATACCCCAAAGGAAAAGGCAGCCCCCCACATATAATGACTGTGAGTAAGATGAAAAGACAAACGTAGAGATGAAATAGATTTAGCAAAGTGAGGCCCGACTTTCTGAACAGAGCGAGGATAGGAAAGGTAACTTTGCGGTCAACACAAAACCCTAAAAACCACGCAAAGGGGGCAAAAAGACCCTCCGTACCGAACTAACGGCACGGAGGTACACCCTCTGCGTCCCAGAGCTTCCAGCAAACAAATAGATAAGCTGGACAGAAGAAAAGCAAACAAAAAAGCAAAGGAAAACTTAGCTATGCAGAGCAGCAGGCCACAGGAACGATCCAGGAGGAAAACAAGTCCAATACTGGAACATTGTCAGGAAGCCAGGATCAAAGCACTAGGTGGAGTTAAGTAGAGCAGCACCTAACGACCTCACCACATCACCTGAGGGAGGAAACTCAGAAGCCGCAGTACCACTTCCCTCCACCAACGGAAGCTTACAGAGAGAATCAGCCGAAGTACCACTTGTGACCACAGGAGGGAGCTCTGCCACAGAATTCACAACAGTTAACCTCAGGTCATTAGCGGAGCGGAGGGCACAGGTAGGGTGGTAGGCTGAGACCAGGGAGGAGATGTAGTGTGGTGCTGAGCCATGGAGTGCTTTGAGGATGAGGGTAATAAGTTTCTACTGGATTCTGGAGTGGATAGGTAATCAGTGTAATGACTGACACAAGGTAGAGGCATCGGTGTAACGATTAGTGAGGAATATTATCCTGGCTGCTGCATTCAGCACAGATTGGAGCGGGGAGAGTTCAGTAAGAGGGAGACTGATTAGTAGAGAGTTACAATAGTCGAGACGAGAATGAATAAGAGAAACAGTAAGAGTTTTTGCAGAGTCAAAAGTAAGAAAAGGTCAAATTCTAGAAATGTTTCTAGAAATGTTTTACTGACAGACTAGTTGACTCCTTGTCTTTTGTTCACAGTATAAACTGAAATTTGCTTCCAGCTTTTCTGTTTTTCACTAAACTAATATTTAGCTATATAACCTTTATTTCTGATAACTGCTTTACATCTGTGTGGCATGGAGTCCACTAACATCTTACACCTGCTAACAGATATTCTGGCTCAAGTTGACTAGACTACAGTCCGCAGTTCTTTTGGATTCTTAGGTTTTGTAACAGAACAACATGTTTATGTCACTGCACAAATTCTCAATCGAATTTTGGTCTGGGGATTGGGCTGGCCACTTCATAACATCAATCTTGTTGGTCTGGGAGAAGCACGCTGCCCGCTTGCTGGTATGCTTGGGTCGTTGTCCGGCAGGAACACCTATTTCAAATTAATTTCTTCAGCATAAGGCAGCATTCCAGTATTTTGATATATTCAATGAGCGAGACTCCACAGTATGAGAAACATCCCCAATGCTGTGTAATATGTGATGTAGGCCGAAAGCCTGAAAATTGAAGCTCAGCTTTGTAAAGTGGAGGAGAACACCAAGCAGCCGCAGACACCATTAGTACGCCCAACCAAACCAGTAGCCCAAATGCTGTGTAATATGTGATGTAGGCCGAAAGCCTGAAAATTGAAGCTCAGCTTTGTAAAGTGGAGGAGAACACCAAGCAGCCGCAGACACCATTAGTACGCCCAACCAAACCAGTAGCCCAAATGCTGTGTAATATGTGATGTAGGCCGAAAGCCTGAAAATTGAAGCTCAGCTTTGTAAAGTGGAGGAGAACACCAAGCAGCCGCAGACACCATTAGTACGCCCAACCAAACAAGTAGGCCAAATGCAGTTTAATATTTGATATAGGCTGAAAGCCTGTAAATTTAAGATCACCTTTATTCTGTGGAGAGCACCAAGCTGCGGCACACACCATTTGTAGGCCCAACCAAAGAAGTAGGCCAAATGCACTTAAATATCTGACACCAGATGAAAATTGAGGCTCAGCTTTGTTCAGTGGAGGACAACAGTAATGGGAGGCAGACACAGTTAGTAGGCCTTAATAAGTAAGTAGGCAAAATGCAGTTCAAAATAGGTAAGTGGAGTACACAGGCGGCATAGCTTTTTTCAGCGGAGGACAACTGTAATAAGTGGCTCAGAGAGACAGAGTAGGCCCACAATTAAAAAAGGTGGCTAATTGCATTTCAGAGTTGGTATGAGGAGTACACAGGTGGAATAGCGTGGTTAAGTGGAGGAGGACAAGTGTAATTAGTGGCTTTGACACACTGAGTAGGCCTAAAATAAAAAATAAGGTTATATTCTGTTCACAATTGCTAAGAGGACTACAGAGGCGGCATTGCTGGGTTCAGCGGTGGAGGACAACTGTTGTGAGAGTCTGACACAGTTACTAGGACAAAATAAGTAAGTAGGCTAAATGCTGTTCTAAATTGGTCAGAGGAGTACACAGGTGGCATAGCTTGGTTCAGCGGAGGAGGACAACTGTATTAAGTGGCTCAGACAGACAGAGTAGGCCTAAAATAAAAAAAGTAGGCTAATGTCTGTTCAAAATTAGTTTGAGTAGTACACAGGCGGCATAGCTTTGTAAAGCGGAGGACAGTTGTAATTAGGGTTGAGCGACTTTTACTTTTTCAGGATCGAGTCGGGTTTCGCGAAACCCGACTTTGTCAAAAGTCGGGTCGGGTGAAATTGGCCGATCATTGCGAAAAGTCGGGGGGCCGACTAAAACACGAAACCCAATGCAAGTCAATGGGGAAAAAAAGTCGGCAGTGAGTGGAGGACAGAAAAACACCTACAGAGACCATTTTAATGTCAAAAACATCAATTCTTGTTACTTAAGCTTGTCAATCTTAATTAACCTTATAATAATAGTTAGGTATTGAAAATTGGGGGTCATTTGGCTAAAGTTGTGGGGGGGGGGAGCTGATTCAATTTTTTCTTGAGCCCAGGAAATGTGGAATACGTCACGGCGGTGGAGCAGGGAGAGGTAAGTATTTCAACTTTGCAAGTGCTGCGATCCAGAGCAAGCAGGGGGGCCCACTCGTTCGCATTGGCACTGACACAGGGCCCCTCAAAGTACGGCGTTGTGTTTGACGGCAGGGGCGCCTCCCACCGGCAGTGACACTTTTGCGTACTATGACGGGCCCTGTGACAGTGACGTCGCCAACGAGTATGCCCCCCCTCACCTGATGAAGGAACCTGCACTTTCATATGCACCTTCCTCTTTGTCCCCGTGTAAGGTGGTATAGTATGCGGGAAGGGGGACCTGACTTTCAGCAGGGTCAGATTCTGGCTGTGTAGAGTGCAAGGGGAATGTAGTGGTCTGGGTCAATGTACCAGCAGACCCATCAAGCAGTGGCTGGGTAATAGGCAGGATGAGGAGGAAACACAGATATAGGCCCGAAATAAAAAAAGGAGGCTAAAAGCAGAAAACAATTGGTAACAGGAGTAAACAAGCAGTATTACTTTGTTCAGTGGAGGACAACAACAAGCAGCAGCAGACACTGTTAGTTGGGCCCAACCAAACTAGTAGAGCAAATACAGTTTCAAATTCTAAATACAGGCCGAAAGCCTGTAGATTGAAACTCAGCTTTGTTTCTTTGAGGAAACCAAGAGGCAGCAGCAGACGTCACTAGGCCCAAACCAAGAACCAGGCCAAATGCAGTTTCATATTGTTGATAGAGGCCGAAAGCCTGTAGATTGAAACTCAGCTTTGTTTCTTTGAGGAAACCAAGAGGCAGCAGCAGACGTCACTAGGCCCAAACCAAGAACCAGGCCAAATGCAGTTTTATATTGTTGATAGAGGCCGAAAGCCTGTAGATTGAAACTCAGCTTTGTTTAGTAGAGGTAGAGTTGGCGCACCCACCTGTCCAGGCAAACGGCACTTGCACGGGTGCTTGTGCCAAGTGGTGACCACGGTCCTGTGGGGGGAGTCAGCCCATTTAGGGAGGTATAAAAATGGCCTATGGTGGACATTCAGCAGCTGCAAATGGAGGAATTGGCAAAGTCAGTAAGAGGAGGGCAAAAGCGAGTCATTTATCACCCAAGCTACGTGTCAGCAGGGGAAGGTGGGGCAAAAGAATTGGCAATCCATGATTGGTTCATTTTAATGAAGGTTAGATCATCAACATTTTGGGTAGCCAGACATGTCCTTTTTTCGGTCAGTATTGAACCAGCAGCACTGAAGACTCTTTCTGAAAGCACACTGGCAGCAGGGCAAGCGAGCTCCTGTAATGCATATTCTGCCAATTCGGGCCAGGTGTCTAGTTTAGATGCCCAGTAATCAAAGTGGAATGACCTGTGAGGGAGAACATCGATAAGGGATGAAAAATAGTTTGTAACCATACTGGACAAATGCTGTCTCCTGTCACTTTGAATAGATGCAGCAGTCCCTGTTGTGTCAGCGGTCATTGAAAAATCACTCCACAACTTTGTCAGAAAACCCCTCTGTCCAACGCCACTTCGGATTTCTGCACCTCTAGCACCTCTGCCATGTTGCCCCCTACGGCAAGTGTGACGACCATCACAACCTCAGTGTGCTGGGAATGCCTGAACCAAATGGTCTACAAGAGTTGCTTGTTTGGTAGCCAATATTTGCTCAAGGTTCTAATGTGGCATGATGTTTTGCATTTTCCCTTTATAGCGTGGATCCAGGAGGCAGGCCAACCAGTAATCGTCATCGGTCATCATTTTGACAATGCGGGGGTCCCTGTTATGACCTGGTGGTCAGGACAATAATGGACCTGGTGGTTAAGAGCACACGGAATGACCTGATAGTTACTGATAAATAAGGATGAGCTCTGGGACGTGGGAACTCTGCTGACCGCAATCCCTAATCCTATCACACACACTAGAAATAGCCGTGGATTGCTCCTAACGCTCCCTATGCAACTCGGCACAGCCTAAGGAACTAGCTAGCCCTGAAGATAGAAAAATAAAGCCTACCTTGCCTCAGAGAAATTCCCCAAAGGAAAAGGCAGCCCCCCACATATAATGACTGTGAGTAAAGATGAAAATACAAACACAGAGATGAAATAGATTTAGCAAAGTGAGGCCCGACTTACTGAACAGACTGAGGATAGGAAAGGTTGCTTTGCGGTCAGCACAAAACCCTACAAAAAGACCACGCAGAGGGCGCAAAAAAGACCCTCCGCACCGACTCACGGTGCGGAGGCGCTCCCTCTGCGTCCCAGAGCTTCCAGCAAGCAAGACAACAATAAAAATAGCAAGCTGGACAGAAAAATTGCAAACCAAAGAAAATACAAGCAGGAACTTAGCTTCTGCTGGGAAGACAGGTCACAAGAACGATCCAGGAGAGAACTAGACCAATACTGGAACATTGACAGGTGGCATGGAGCAAAGATCTAAGTGGAGTTAAATAGAGCAGCCAGCTAACGAATTAATCTCGTCACCTGTGGAAGGAAACTCAGAAACACCCACCAGAGGAAGTCCTTAGACAGAACCAGCCGAAGTACCATTCATGACCACAGGAGGGAGCCCGACAACAGAATTCACAACAGGTCCCTTTTTAGAATACGCAAGGCATTCTCAGCCATGTGGGCCAATGTTCCTGGTGTCAATTCACTGCTCCTGCTGGGTTGAGGAGCACTTTCTTGGAAATCCACATCACAAGTGTCGCGCAAGAAACCTGTACCTGACCTTGCAACGCCACCAGTTTCAAGTGGCCCCTGAGTATCATCCTCCTCCCATACATAGTCATCCCCATCATCCTCCTCCTCATCCTCTTCGACCGCCACCTCGTCCTGGACAGTTCCCTGACCAGACAATGGCTGACTGTCATCAAGGATTCCCTCCTCCTCGGCTGCAGACGCCAGCTCCTTGATGTGCGTCAAACTTTGCATCAGCAGACGCATAAGTGGGATGCTCATGCTTATGATGGCGTCGTCTGCACTTGCCAGCCGTGTGCATTCCTCGAAACACTGAAGGACTTGACAGAGGTCTTGTAGCTTGGACCACTGCACACCAGACAACTCCATGTCTGCCATCCAACTGCCTGCCCGTGTATGCGTATCCTCCCACAAATACATGACAGCACGCCTCTGTTCACACAGCCTCTGAATCATGTGCAATGTGGAGTTCCACCTTGTTGCAACGTCGATAATTAGGCAGTGCTGTGGAAGATTGAGCGATCGCTGATGGTTCAGCATACGGCTGGAGTGTACGGGCGACCGGCGGATGTGCGAGCAAAGTCTTTGCACCTTCAGGAGCAGGGCTGGTAGCTCTGGATAATTTTTAAGAAAGCACTGCACCACCAGGTTCAAAGTGTGAGCCAGGCAAGGTATGTGTTTGAGTTGTGAAAGGGCTATGGCAGCCATAAAATTCCTTCCATTATCACTGACTACCTTGCCTGCCTCAAGATGTACACTGCCCAGCCATGACTGAGTTTCTTGCTGCAAGAACTCGGCCAGAACTTCCGCGGTGTGTCTGTTGTCACCCAAACACTTCATTTCAAACACGGCCTGCTGACGCTTCCCACTAGCTGTTCCGTAATGGGACACCTCGTGTGCAACACTGGCAGCTGCGGATGGAGTGGTCGTGCGACAGCGCTCTGTGGATGAGCTTTCGCTTCTGGAGGAGGAGGAGGTGGGGTGGCGAACATCTACAGCCAACTGTTTCCTAGATCGTGGGCTAGGCAGAACTGTCCCTCTATTGCTGTCCCCTGTGGACCCTGCATCCACGACATTAACCCAGTGCGCCGTGATGGACACGTAACGTCCCTGGCCATGCCTACTGGTCCATGCATCTGTTGTGAGGTGCACCTTCCCACTGACAGACTGCCTCAGTGCATGGACAATGCGGTCTTTGACATGCTGGTGGAGGGCTGGGATGGCTTTTCTCGCAAAGAAGTGGCGACTGGGTAGGTCATAACGTGGTACTGCGTAGGCCATCAGGGCTTTGAAAGCTTCGCTTTCAACCAACCGGTAGGGCATCATCTCTAACGAGATAAGTCTGGCAATGTGGGCGTTCAAACCCTTTGTACGCAGATGACAGGATGAGTACTTTCGTTTCCTAACAAGAGTCTCTTCTAGGGTGAGCTGGACTGGAGAGCTGCCTATGGTGGAACTAGCGGTGGTGGTGGTTGTGGACATGGCAGATTGAGAGTGAGTTGGTGATGTTGGCCTACATACAGTGCTTCTTAGCAATAACCTTCTGACTCCCTGACTGCTTTGGCCTAGCAACGATCCCTCCACATTTGCTGCTGGTGTCCTAACCGGTGGGCTTACAGTGAGGGAAGCAATGTTGCAGTGCTGACTACCATCATTCAGACCTGGTGCACCAACGGTACGGGACGTTAGGTAGTTAGTCCAGGCTTGCAAGTGCATGCTGTTTAAATGTCTATGCATGCACGTTGTATTTAAATTGTTAAGAATCTTCCCTCTGCTAAAGGTCTTTGAACATTTTTTACAGATCACTTTTGACTGATCATTGGGATCTTGGTCAAAAAAATGCCACACTGCACTCTTCCTACTATGGAATTCCTTTTCAGGCATTGCACGCTGTGCAACTTTCACAGGATGGCCACGCTGTCCTAAAACTGGTTTTGTCAAACGTTTTTTGCCTGATACGCGCCTGCCAGATGACAGCTGTTGCAATGTAGATTGGCGCTGCTGTGGATAACCCTCCTCCGCTTCTAAGCTAGTGGCAGCACCACCCTCTTCCCCAATGGCTGCCAATCTGGGTCAACAACTGGGTCATCTATCACCTCCTCCTCCTCAATGTCATGTGCACCTTCCTCAGTGTCACCGTGTAAGGTGCTATAGCGTTCGGGACAGGGCACCATAGTCTCATCAGGGTCAGATTCTGGCTCAGCAAACTGCGAGGGCAATGTCGTGATCTGACTCGATGGAACAGCATCATAATCTAGCTGTGGCTGTGCATCAGTGCACTCCATGTCCGATTCTTCTTGTAATGGGCAGGGTACAATTTCCCTTTCTAACCCAGGCACGGTATGTGTAAAGAGCTCCATGAAATAACCTGTTGTGTCACCTGACGCATCCTTCACTTTTGGTTTGGGAGAAGGACACAAGGAAACGTTTTGTTCCTGACCGGGAGCATCCACTGACGACTGGCTGCTGTGACATTTTGAACTTTGGGAAGAGGAGGCCAAAGAGCTAGAGGCTGAGTCAGCAAGGAAAGCCAAAACTTTTTCCTGCTGCTCCGGCTTTAAAAGCTGTTTTCCTACTCCCAGGTAAGGGAGCCTTCGAGGCCTTGTGTAGCCAGACGATGACGCAGGCTCAACACCTCCAGCCTTAGGTGCTACTGTGCTTTTGCCACTACCACCAGATGCAGCACCACCATCAGTACCAGCTGACAACCCCCGCCCACGGCCTCTTCCACCAGACTTCCACATTTTTTGGGGGGAGACACAGAAGCACAACTCTGGCACAGTGGTATAACAGTAAACTATGAACTAGGCAGAAAGTGGCTGCCTGATATATATGACACACTAGCAGTACAGCAGAATATACACTGTGTGCGAATTTTAATCTCCCTTTTTTTTGGGGGGGGAGACACAGAACCACAACTCTGGCCCAGTGGTATAACACAACACTATGAACGTGCCAGAAAGTGGCTGGAATTATTATTTAAAAAAAAAAAATAACAAGCTCCCTACAATGAGCTCAGGACAAGTATGGCAGCAATAAAAAGGACTGCTTAACACAAAAAATGTGGACAAATAAACAAGATAGGTAACTGTGCAGAAAGGAGCAACAGGAATTTTGCTTTAAAAAAAGCAGTTGTTTTGCACAGCACCGTGCACACAGCTATGCAGCTGCTGCACTAAAATACGACCTCCACTGTCCCTGCACAAAAAGGTGGTGTGGGACAGTGAAAATCGCTCCAGCACAAGCGGTTTGGGGGTTTATATTTCCTCCCTAACTCTGTCCCTGCTTCTGACTAACTGCAGCAACACCTCTCCCTATGCTCAGATCGGCAGAAGTAAGATGGCGGTCAGCGTGCACGCCCCTTTATACCCCCTGTGACGCCACAGACAGCAAGCCAATCACTGCCATGCCCTTCTCAAAGATGGTGGGGACCGAGACCTATGTCATCACGCTGCCCACACACTCTGCGTCCTCCTTCATTGGATGAAAAACGGCGGTGACAGCATCATATGAAACGCGACTTTGGCGCTCTGATCGTGTACCACATGGCCGATCCCACTGTAGGATCGGTTCGGGTTTCATGAAACCCGAATTTGCCTAAAAGTCGCCGATTTATGAAAATGACTGATCCGTTTCGCTCAACCCTAGTTGTAATGTGTGGCACAGACAGACAGACTTACAGACAGACAGGCCTAAAATAAAAAAAAGGTGGCTTCATGCAGTTCAAAACTGCCACCATGACTAACCAGGCGGCCTAGCTTGTTTCGGGGGGGACAGACAGACAGAGGCCTAAAATAAAAAAAGGTGGCTAAATGCAGTTCACAATTGGTTACAGGATTACTCAGGTGGCATAGCTTTGTTCAGCGGAGGACAACTGTTATAAGTGGCTGACACAGTTAGTATTCCAAAAAACTAAATTGTGCTAAATGTCTGCCAAGGAATTGTTCATAAATAAACTGGTGGCATAGCGATGTACAGGGGTGGGTTCCTCTGCAGAGTTGCAGACAGTGGTATTTGGCAAAAAATATTAAGGGGTCTAAATGGAGGCAAGGGCCCCTGTATATTTTAACTATCATCTATCATTGCAACAAATTTGTAATGGCAGTGCCATTGAAGGATTTAACAGCACAGATTACACAGTGGTGGAGCAGGGAGAGGTAAGTATTGCAAGTGGTAGAGCACTGTTCGAGCTGGGGGGATCACTCTCTCGTGGGCGGCAGTACTGGCACAGGGCCCCTCATATTATGACGGTGTGTCTGACATTGGTTGTGCACCACCACCGACATTTCATTGTACTATGTGGGACCCTGTGCCAGTGCCGTCGCCCAAGAGTGGGCACACACACCTGTCCAGGCAAATGGCACTCACACGGGTGCTTGCGCCAAGTTGCGACCACGGACCAGTGGGGGGAGTAAGCCCATTTAGGGAGGTATAAAAATGGCCTATGGTGGACATTTGGCACCTGCAAATGGTGGAATTGGAGCAGTCAGTAAGAGGAGGCCAAGTACAAGCAATTTTTCAGGCAAGCTACGTGTCTGCAGGTGAAGGTGGGGCAAAATAATTTGAAATCCATGATTGGTTCATTTTAATGAAGGTTAGATCATCAACATTTCAGGGAGCCAGACGTGTCTTTCTTTGGTCAGTATTGAAGCAGCAGCACTGAAGACTCTTTCTGATAGCACACTAGAAGCTGGGCAAGCGAGCTCCTGTAATGCATATTCTGCCAATTCGAGCCAGGTGTCTAGTTTAGATGCCCAGTAATCAAAGGGGAATGACCTGTGAGGGAGAACATCGATAATGGCGGAAAAATAGTTGGTAACCATACTGGACAAATGCTGTCTCCTGTCACTTTGCATCGATGCAGCAGTACCTGTAGTGTCTGTGGTCATTGTGTAATCACTCCACAACCTGGTCATAAATCCCCTCTGTCCAACACCACTTCAGCTTTGTGCACCTCTAACACCTCTGCCATGTTGCCCCCTATAGCTCGTGTGAGAACCATCAGCGCCGCTGTGTGCTGGGAATGCCAGAACCAAACGGTCTACAAGAGTTGCTTGTTTGGTTGCCAATATTTGCTCAAGGTTCTCATGTGGCATGATACTTTGTAATTTGCCTTTGTATAGTGGATCCAGGAGGCATGCTAACCAGTAATCATCATCGGTCATCATTTTGATAATGCGGATGTCCCATTTTAGGATATGCAAGGCATACTCTACCATGTGGGCCAAAGTTTCAGGTGTCAATTCACTGCTTGTGCTGGGTTGAGGAGCACTTTCTTGAAAATCTACATCACTTGTGGCCCGCAAAAACCCTGTACCTGACCTTGCAATGCCACCAGTTTCTATTGCCCCCTGTGAAGCATCCTCCTCCCATAAATATTCAGCCCCATCATCCTCCTCCTCCTCTTCATCCGCCACCTCGTCCAGAAAGTTCCCTGAGCAGACAATGGCTGACTGTCATCAAGGCTTCCCTCCTCCTCGGCCGCAGACACCTGCTCCTTGATGTGCATCAAACTTTGCATCAGCAGACGCATTAGTGGGATGCTCATGCTTATGATGGCATCATCCGCACTGAACAGCCATGTGCATTCCTCAAAACACTGAAGGACTTGACAGAGGTCTTGGAGCTTCGACCACTGCACACCAGACAACTCCATGTCTGCCATCCAACTGCCTGCCCATGTATGTGTATCCTCCCACAAATACATGACAGCATGCCTCTGTTCGCACAGCCTCTGAAGCATGTGCAGTGTGGAGTTCCACCTTGTTGCCATGTCGATTATTAGGCGGTGCCGGTGAAGATTCAGCGATCGCTGATGGTTCAGCATACGGCTGGAGTGTACGGGCGACCGGCAGATGTGCGAGCAAAGTCTGCGCACATTCAGGAGCAGGGCTGATAAATCTGGGTAATTCTTGAGGAAGCACTGCACTACCAGGTTCAATGTGTGAGCCAGGCAAGGTATGTTTTTCAGTACTTCCGCGGTGTGTCTGTTGTTGCCCAAACACTTCATTTGCAGCACAGCCTGTTGACGCTTCCCACTAGCTGTTCCATAATGGGACACCACAGGTGCAACACTGACAGCTGCGGATGGAGTGGTCGTGCGACTGCACTCTGTGGACGAACTTTCGCTTCTGGAGGAGGAGGAGGAGGAGGAGCAAACACCTACAGCCAACTGTTTCCTAGACCATGGGCTAGGCAGAACTGTGCCAGTATTGTTGTCCCCTGTGGACCCTGCATCCACCACATTAACCCAGTGTGCGGTAATGGACAGGTAATGTCCCTGGCCATGCCTACTGGTCCATGCATCTGTTGTGAGGTGCGCCTTTCTACTGACCGATTGCCTGAGTACATGGACAATGCGTTCTTTGACATGTTGGTGGATTGGTGGGATGGCTTTTCTTGCAAAGAAGTGTCGACTGGGTAGGTCATAGCGTGGTACTGCGTATGCCATCAGGGCTTTGAAAGCTTCGCTTTCAACCAAACAGTAGGGCATCATCTCTAACGAGATTAGTCGAGCAATGTAGCCATTCAAACCCTGTGTACGCGGATGAGAGGAAGAGTACTTTCTTTTCCTATCGAGAGTCTCTTTTAGGCTGAGCTGGACTGGAGAGCTGCATATGGTGGAACTAGCGGGCGTGGTGGTGGACATGGCAGATTGAGAGAGGCTTGGCAATGATATTCTTGATATGGGCCTACCTACAGTGTTTCCAACCAAGAACCTTGCGATTCCCTGACTGCTTTGGCCTTGCGGCAATACCTCCACATTTGCTACTGGTGGTGTTATAACCGGAGGGCTTCCAGTTAGGGAAGCAATGTTGCGTTGCTGACTAGCTTCAATATGAGCAGATGCACCAATGGTATGGGATGTTTGGTAGTTAGTCCATGCTTCCAAGTGCCTGCTGGTTAGATGTCTACGCATGCACGTTGTATTTAAATTATGAACATTCTTCCCTCTGCTAAAGGTCTTGGAGCATTTCTTACATATAACTTTGGACTGATCATTCGGATCTTAGTTAAAAAATTGTCACACTGCACTTGTCCTACTATGGAATACCTTTTCAGGCTTTGCATGCCGTGCTACTGCCACCGGATTGCAACGCTGTCCTACACCTGTTGTGGTTTTTGACACACGTTTTGGGCCTGATGCGGGCCTGCCAGATGACAACTTTTGCGATGTAGATGGCTGCTGCAGATCATCCTCCTCCGTTTCTGAGCTCCAGGTTGCAGCACCCTCTTCCCCCAATGGCTGCCAATCTGGGTCAACAACTGGGTCATCTATCACCTCCTCTTCAATGTCATGTGCACCGTCCTCTGTGTCACCGTGTAAGGTGCCATAGCGTTCGGGACTGGGCACCATAGTCTCATCAGGGTCAGATTCGGGCTCAGTACACTGCAAGGGCAAAGTTGTGATCTGAGTCAATGGAACAGCATAATAATCAAGCTGTGGCTGTGCATCTGTGCACTCCATGTCTGATTCTTCCTGTAATGGGCTTTTAACAATTTCCCTCTCTAACCCAGGCACTGTATGTGTACAGAGCTCCATGGAGTAAAGTGTAGTGTTGCCTGCCACATCCTTCACTTTTGTTTTGGGCGAAAAACACAAGGAAGCAACTTTTTCTGGTCCTGGAGCATCCACTGTCGACTTGCTGGATTTAGATTTCAAAGCTTCTGAAGAGGAGGTGAAAGAGGTGGAGGCTGAGTCAGCAAGGAAAGCCAAAACTTGTTCCTGCTGCTCCGGCTTTAAAAGCTGCTTTCCTACTCCCAGATAAGGGAGCCTTTGAGGCCTTTTGTAGCCAGACGATGATGCTGCCTCTACACCTCGAGCATTTGGTGCTATCTTGTTTTTCCCAGTACCACCGGATGCTCAACTACCACCCCCACCATCAGTACCAGCTGGCAACGACTGCCCACGGCCTCTTCCACCAGACTTCCTCATTTTTGCGGAAATGTTACCAAAATAACAAGCGTTATATGATACCGTTACACAAAGTAGAAGGTGTATATAAACTATTGGAGAATTTATATCTCCTTTTTTGGCGGGAAGACAGCAGGAGAAAACAGGCCCTGTGTATTACACAACACAATGGACAAGGCAGAACGTGGCTGGCAGATATACACCAAACAGAACTCACGTAGATCCACTAAGTGGCAATTTAAAGCTCCCTTTTTATTTTGTTGGGTGGAGACTGCAGGAAAAACAGGCTCTGTGCATTAAACCACACAATGGACAAGGCAGAACGTGGCTGGCAGATATACACCAAACAGAACTCACGTAGATCCACTTAGTGGCAATTTAAAGCTCCCTTTTTATTTTGTTGGGGGGAGACTGCAGGAAAAACCAGGCCCTGTGTATTATAACACACAATGGACAAGGCAGAACGTGGCTGGCAGATATACGCCAAACAGAACTCACGTAGATCCACTTAGTGGCCATTTAAAGCTCCCTTTATTTTTGTTGGGAGGAGACTGCAGGAAAAAACAGGCCCTGTGTATTACACCACACAATGGACAAGGCAGAACATGGCTGGCAGATATACGCCAAACAGAACTCACATAGATCCACTTAGTGGCAATTTAAAGCTCCTTTTTTTGGGGGGACGGGAGACTGCAGGAAAAAACAGGCTCTGTGTATTACAACACATGTTGGACAAGGCAGAACGTGGCTGGCAGATATACGCCAAACAGAACTCACGTAGATCCACTTAGTGGCTATTTAAAGCTCCATTTTTTTGTTGGGGCAGACTGCTGCAAAAAACAGGCCCTGTGTATTACACCACACAATGGACAAGGCAGAACGTGGCTGGCAGATATATGCCAAACAGAACTCACATAAATCCACTTAGTGGCAATTTAAAGCTCCCTATTTTGGGGGGGACGGGAGACTGCAGGAAAAAACAGGCCACACACAATGGACAAAGCAGAACGTGGCTGGCAGATATACGCCAAAGAGAACTCACGTAGATCCACTTAGTGGCAATTTAAAGCTCCCTTTTTTGGGGGGACGGGAGACTGCAGGAAAAAACAGGCTCTGTGTATTACATCACATGATGGACAAGGCAGAACGTGGCTGGCAGATATACGCCAAACAGAACTCACGTAGATCCACTTAGTGGCTATTTAAAGCTCCCTTTTTTGTTGGGGGGAGACTGCAGGAAAAAACAGGCCCTGTGTATTACAACACACAATGGACAAGGCAGAACATGGCTGGCAGATATATGCCAAACAGAACTCACATAGATCCACTTAGTCGCAATTTGAAGCTCCCTTTTTTGGGGGGATGGGAGACTGCAGGAAAAAATAGGCCCTGTGTATTAAACCACACAATGGGCAAGGCAGAACGTGGCTGGCAGATATACGCCAAACAGAACTCACGTAGATCCACTTAGTGGCAATTTAAAGCTCCCTTTTTATTTTGTTGGGGGGAGACTTCAGGAAAAAACAGGCCCTGTGTATTACACCACACAATGGACAAGGCAGAAGTGGCTGGCAGATATACGCCAAACAGAACTCACGTAGATCCACTTAGTGGCAATTTAAAGCTCCCTTTTTATTTTGTTGGGGGGAGACTGCAGGAAAAAATAGGCCTTGTGTATTACACCACACAATGGATAAGGCAGAACGTGGCTGGCAGATATACGCCACACAGAACTCACGTAGATCCACTTAGTGGCAAAGTAAAGCTCCCTTTTTGGGGGGGGGATGGGAGACTGCAGGAAAAAATAAAGGCACTGTGTATTACACCACACAATGGACAAGGCAGAACATGGCTGGCAGATATACGCCACACAGAACTCACGTAGATCCACTTAGTGGCAATGTAAAGCTTCCTTTTTTTTATTGGACGGGAGACTGCAGGGGAAAAAAAAGTCACTGTGTATTACACCACACAATGGACAAGGCAGAACGTGGCTGGCAGATATATCAAAAAATACAAGGGATGTAGTAGAATTTCAATCTCCCTACAAAGATCAAAGGACAGCAATAAAAAAGGACTGCTGCACAGTGCACACAAAAGACTGTGGACAAAGAAACAACAGAACTGTGCAGAAAGAAGCAACAGGATTTTTGCTTTGAAAAAAGCAATTGGTTTGCACAGAGGCGTACACACAGCAATTCAGCTATCAGGGAGCCTTAAAATGCAGCCTAAGAAGCTACAGAGCTGATGCACCCAAAAAAAAATCCACTGTCCCTGCAAAGAAAAGGTGGTGTTGGACAGTGGAAATCGCTACAGCACAAGCGGTTTGGGGGTTAATCTTCCCTCCCTCTTCTGACGAAGCTGCAGCAACCTCTCCCTATGCTCAGATCGGCAGAAGTAAGATGGCGGTCGGTGTGTACGCCCCATTATAGCCCCTATGACGCCGCAGAAAGCAAGCCAATCACTGTAATGTCCTTCTCTAAGATGGTGAGGACGAGACCTATGTCATCACGCTGCCCACACTCTGCGTGCACCTTCATTGGCTGAGAAATGGCGCTTAAAGCATCACACAAAACGCGACTTTGGCGCGCAGATCGCCGACCTCATGGCCGATCCCACTGTGGGATCGGGTCAGGATTCACAAAACCCGACTTTGCCAAAAGTCGTCGATTTCTGAAATTGACTGATCCATTTCGCTCAACCCTACACAGCACCACTCTTATCAATTTCATCTTTTAGAGATGATCTGCAAAGAGGAGTGGACCAAAATTCCTCCTGACATGTGCGCAAACCTCATCATCAACTCCAAAAAACATCTGACTGCTGTGCTTGCCAACAAGGGTTTTGCCAGCAAGTATTAAGTCTTGTTTGCCAATGGGATCAAATACTTATTACTCACTGCAAACTGCTAATAAATTAATATAATTTAGACAATATAATTTTCTGGATTTTATTTTTGATATTCTATCTCTCAATGTTAAAATTAACCTACCCTTAAAATTAGAGTCTGTTCATGTCTTTGCAAACTTACAAAATCAGCAAGGGATCAAATACTTCTTTCCTTCACTGTAGCTGCAAAATACATACACTGAGCTAATAATGTGTCACTGTAGGAAAATGCATGAAAACATCTTATGAAATAATCTCCGGGTCCCTTTCATTTCTCCTTTACTGCTTGTTTCCAAATTTTAAAATTAAAAACATATATTTGTTAAATTGTTCTAAAAATAAATGTTTAGTGGATAATCGCTGAATGAGGCAACAGTAATCTGCCTTCCATCTGCAGTTGTAAGAATTTCTTAATAACATGTTATAATAAACTCAGTTAACTTGTTATGCTACAATGAATGCAGTAATTGACTTATTAAAAGCAGATCTGTCAGCTTACGTGCTGGAGAGCAGCAGATTCAGGTCGGTATTCTTAGAAGACAAAATATGCTGCGCAGTTCACAGCCAGAGTACAGTGGACTTATAGTTATGAGTCCCGTATATTTCTAAGGAGAGCACCTCCGCCTCCTCCCTCCCCTATTTATAGTAATTGACATGACCGCGTACACAACGGCAATTCTAAGGCCTAATAAGACGGGGATCAACCACTATTGGATAAATTAGACTCACTAGCCTGAGTCCGCTGAATTTTGACACTGATCATTTTTGCTAAGCAGCACATTTTTTGTACTATGTTGACTACAAGGGCAGAATAAAGATAAGTAAATCAACTTTGTTATGAATCAGTTTTGTTACAAATTTCCCCAAAATTTTGGATTCCAGTGAATCCAAATTTTTCTGAATTTGACTTCGCTGGATTTTTGTGAGTCCTTGAAGGATGAAATAAAAAAAAAAATACTCACCTATTCTAGGTCCTCCCTACTCTTTACAACACCTCTGTCTCATCTCCTGGTCCTTCACTTGAATCATTCCTCAATTCAATCATTGCCGAGACCCACACAGTCACATGGAAGACATTGCACATCAATTAATCTGTTGTCCTATGTGCTGAAAGGACTGAACACTATTGCAGAGAACTGTTAGCTGCAAAGAGCCAGGCGATGGCGTAAAGAACTAGGTAAGGAACTAAGACAGATAGGTCATTTCTTTTAACTCTTCCTTCTGCTTATTATGGTTTGCAGTTGGAGAGACCTAAGAGCATTTTAATGACATGTAAGCCACAGTCAATTGGAATTGACAGGAAATCTGTCAGTAGAATCAACTCTCCTAAGTCATATATATGGACATGTAAGTCATAGGAAGCTGAATAAAATGATAAAACAAGAAGAGAAGGTCCAGCTTCACTGAATCCGTAAATAAGGGTTTTCTTTATTCACAAACTTTAAGCATAGAGGATAGAGACTTCAGCACGAACCATATGGGTAAGAATCTCAACGCGTTTCTGGAGACTAAGCTCCCTTAATCATGTCATAATTAAGGGAACTTAGTCTCCAGAAACGCGTTGAGATTCTTACCCATATGGTTCGTGCTGAAGTCTGTATCCTCTATGCTTAAAGTTTCTGAATAAAGAAAACTCTTTTTTACAGATTCAGTGAAGCTGGACATTCTCTTCTTGTTTTGGACTTTATACGCCTGGACACAGCGGGTCCGTGTTCCTGAAGTTTGGTTTATGCAATACGGGTGAGCTGGCTTATATTTCTTCTTTCTGAATAAAATGACACCTTGACATCAGACCCCTTATTCCAGAGAAATCCACATTTTTTTTAATATGCAAATGAGCTGTTAAAATCTATAGGCTAGACATAGATCTCCCCGAGAATCTGCCTCCAGAGCTTATTTAAAATTAAAGGGATCTTAACAAAGGGGAAACATGTCATGACTGACAGTCTACCCTCATGATGTCACTGAGGAGCTGCATGTGATTATAACTAACAGTACAGCAGAGCTGAACCTTGTCTCTTTAAAAACACATTTATAGCTGTCTTCGTAAAGTTCTGTCAACTCTACTGTAGTGTGATTACAACTAACACAATTTTATTGGACCGAATTGAATATGTCAGGTGACTTCAGGGACTGAAAAAAAATATTGGGAAATTCTATCATCTTTAGTAAAGACCCAAAGTTTTTATATGATGCACAGATCTTTACCAGTTTATTATATGAGACACATTGATAATTACCTGAACCGGGAGGTGCTTCCATCATCCCACCTATAGAGGTCTGAACAAGCACTAGATGAAGCCATGGATTCTCGGTTCCTTGAGAGTCCGATCCAGAAATCCCCATCAGATTTTCCGGAACCGGAATTTGTGAGATTTTGCAGCATTCTTTCGATGAGTTTTTGCTCTCCTTCACTTCCAATGCTCAGAAGATGGCCTCCTTCCCCTTCACAAACCTCACGTGCCTGATGGTACCCAACCCGCGCTGTCAAGTCTTGGAAATAAGCAATTTTGTAACATGGATGTTTATAATCTGCATAACAAACCTTCCGACCTGTAATAAAAATAACAAATTTAGAATAATTGTGGATCACATTTAACATGTATTTCACTATGGTAAATCTATGTTTTGTAATTTTTTCTTTACTTTTCCTTACCCACATTTCACAGATACAGTTATATGAAAAAGTTTGGGCACCCCTATTAATCTTAAGCTTAATGTTTTATAAAAATAGTTTTTTTTTGCAACAGCTATTTTAGTTTCATATATCTAATAACTGTTGGACACAGTAATGTTTCTGCCTTGAAATGAGGTTTATTGTACTAACAGTAAATGTGCAATCTGCATTCAAACAAAATTTGACAGGTGCATAAGTATGGGCACCCCACCAGAAAAGTGACATTAATATTTAGTAGATCCTCCTTTTGCAAAAATAACAGCCTCTAGTCGCTTCCTGTAGCTTTTAATGAGTTCCTGGATCCTGGATGAAGGTATTTTTGACCAATCCTCTTTACAAAACAATTCCAGTTCAGTGAAGTTTGATGGTTGCCGAGCATGGACAGCCCTCTTCAAATGATCCCACAGATGTTCAATGATATTCAGGTCTGGGGACTGTGATGGCCATTCCAGAACAGTGTAATTGTTCCTCTGCATGAATGCCTGAGTAGATTTGGAATGGTGTTTTGGATCATTGTCTTGCTGAAAGATCCATCCCCTGCGTAACTTCAACTTAGTCACTAATTCGTGAACATTATTGTCAAGAATCTGCTGATACTGAGAGGAATCCATGCGTCCCTCAACATTAACAAGATTCCCGGTGCCACATTGGCCACACAGCCCCAAAGCATGATGGAACCTCCACCAAATTTTACTGTTAGTACAATAAACCTCATTTCAAGGCAGAAACATTACTGTGTCCAACAGTCATTAGATATATGAAACTGAAATAGCTGTTGCAAAAAAACAATTTTTATAAAACATTAAGCTTAAGATTAATAGGGGTGCCCAAACTTTTTCATATAACTGTATTTTACATTGATTCTGCAGTTTGTCTATCAAAGCAAAAATTTATATACATAATTGTCTAAGGGTCACTTCCGTCTGTCTGTCTGTTCTTCTGTCACAGTTATTCATTTGCTGATTGGTCTCGGCAGCTGCCTGTCATGGCTGCCGCGACCAATCAGCGATGGCCACAGTCCGATTAGTCCCTCCCTTACTCCCCTGCACTCAATGCCCGGCGCCCGCTCCGTAATCCCCTCCGCTCACCGCTCACACAAGGTTAATGGAAGCGGTAACGGCCCGCGGTTTAACGCACTCCGTTACCGCTGCCATTAATCCTGTGTGTCCCCAACTATTTACTATTGATGCTGCCTATGCAGCATCAATAGTAAAAATATGTCATGTTAAAAATAATAAAAAAAACAAAAAACCTGCTATACTCACCCTCCGCCGCCTTTCTCGCTTCTTGCCACGCTCCCGGGACCGCTCCATTGCAAGCGGCAGCTTTCGGTCCCATCCCAGGGCTGGTGTGCGACAAGGACCTGCTGTGACGTCACGGTCATGTGACCGCGACGTCATCATAGGTCCTGATCACACCAGCCCTGGGACCGGAAGCTGCCGCTTGCAATGGAGCGATCCCAGGAGCGTGGCGAGGAGCGGGAAAGGCGGCGGATGGTAAGTATAGCAGGACTTTAACAGGCTATAGGTGAGTATATGTTTATTTATTTTTTAAGTCTCTATACTACGTGGCTCTGTGCTGGGCAATATACTACGTGACTGGGCAATATACTACGTGGCTCTGCTATATGCTATGTGGCTGGGCAATATACTACGTGACTGGGCAATATACTACGTGACTGGGCAATATACTACGTGGCTGGGCAATATACTACGTGACTGGGCAATATACTACGTGGCTGGGCAATATACTACGTGGCTCTGTGCTGGGCAATATACTACGTGACTGGGCAATATACTACGTGGCTCTGCTATATGCTATGTGGCTGGGCAATATACTACGTGACTGGGCAATATACTACGTGACTGGGCAATATACTACGTGGCTGGGCAATATACTACGTGACTGGGCAATATACTACGTGGCTGGGCAATATACTACGTGGGCTGTGCTATATACTATGTGGCTGGGCAATACGTGAATGGGCAATATACTACGTCACTGGGCAATATACTACGTCGCTGGGCAATATGCTACGTGGCTGGGCAATATACTACGTGGCTGGGCAATATACTACGTCGCTGGACAATATACTACGTCGCTGGGCAATATACTACGTCGCTGGGCAATATACTACGTGGACATGCATATTCTAGAATACCCGATGCGTTAGAATCGGGCCACCATCTAGTAAAAAATAATGATCTTGAACCAGGAGGAAGATGTCCAAGGGTAGGAGGAGGTGGAGTAGGTGGAAGAGATGGAGGTGGATGTGGCAGTGGAAGAGGCAACTGAGGAGTTCTCCAACCCTGTTTGTTTTTTTTATTAGTGTTTTATTTGGGGGGAGAGGAGGAGTTATGGAACTGATATAAAATAACCTGTAATAAACAAAACTAAAAATATAAATCTAGAACCAGGAGATGTATGTCCAAGTGGAGGAGGAGGTGATTGTAGTGCTGTAGGTGGAAGAGACAAGGGAGGAGTAATCAAACACTATGGCCATGTTCACACAGTGCGTTTTTTACTGCGGAACCGCAGCGGTTTTGCCGCTGCGGTTCCGCAGCTGTTTTCCATGCAGGGTACATAACAATGTAACCCTATGGAAAACAGTCACTGCTGTGCACATGATCCGTAATTTCGTTTAAAAAGCCGCGCAGAATAGCTGCGGCAAAAAAGAAGGAGCATGTCACTTCTTTTTCCTGAACCGCAGCGGTTCTGCACCCATAGACCTCCATTGTGAGGTCAAAATCGCAGTAAAACCCGCAGATCAAAAATATATCTGCGGGTTTTACTGCGATTTGATGTGCAGAACCACTGCAGCAGGAAGTGCGGGGGAGCGGGCGGAAGTGCGTGGGCGGAGTGTGGCTGCCCCCCCCGTGCTCCGATCCCGCCCCCCCCGTGCTCCGATGCCCCCCCCCGTGCTCCGATGCCCCCCCCAGTGCTCCGATGCCCCCCCCGTGCCCTAATCTCCCCCCCTTATACTTACCCGGCGTCCCGGTGTCCGTCCGGCCGTCTTCTCCCTGGGCGCCGCCATCTTGCAAAATGGCGGGCGCATGCGCAGTGCGCCCGCCGAATCTGCCGGCCGGCAGATTCGCTCCAAAGTGCATTTTGATCACTGAGATAGGTTATATCTCAGTGATCAAAATAAAAAAATAGTAAATGACACCCCCCCCACTTTGTCACCCCCATTGGTAGGGACAATAAAAAAATTAAGAATTTTTTTTTTTTTTTCACTAAGGTTAGAATAGGGGTAGGGGTAGGGTTAGGGTTAGGGTTAGGGGTAGGGTTAGGGTTAGGGGTAGGGTTAGGGGTAGGGTTAGGGGTAGGGTTAGGGTTAGGGGTAGGGTTAGGGTATTTTCAGCCATTTTAGCCCTAAAAAGCTTCCTAGGAAACACACAGTCTCTGCATAGAAAACTGCATAAAAAAAGGATAAAAAAACGTATCAAAAAACGCATCAAAAAAGGACAAAAAAAGGGCCAAAAAAAGGACCTGCGTTTTCTGCCAAGAGCTGCAGTTTTTTAAAAAAACTGTCCTGAAAAAAAAAGGATGGAAATCCTGAACGTGTGAACATACCCTATTTTTGTTTTGTTTTTTCTGGAACTAAATTAAAACAACCTAGAATTAGCAAAACTAAAACTAGCAATAGAGAACCATGAGGTGTTAGGTCCCAGTGGAGGAAGAGGTAGACATGGCAGTGTACGTGGAAGAGGCAAGGGATGAATAAACCAACACTGTTTTTGTGTGGTTGTTTTGTATTTTTTTCAGTGTTTTTGTTCTCTTTTTTTATTGAATGGACTTAAAACAATCTAGAATTAACAAAACTAAAACTAGCAATATAGAACCAGCAGACATAGGTCCAAGCGGAGGAAGAGGTGGACATGGCAGTGTAGGTGGAAAAGGCAAGGGAGGGGGGTTAGGGAACTGTCTTATTCTTCCATTGAGTCATCGCTGTCAGGTGGGAAAGCCGCCAGTAGTTTTTCTACCAGAGTGTGCTTTTAACCGCGCATTTTGTGATGCTGCTCCAATGACGGAATTAATGATTGTACGTTGTTCTGGTAAAGGGGAACCAGCAGAGTGGCCACCCAGTAATCTGCACTGATAACAGCACGGGCAACTCAGCAATTGTTGCTCAAGCACAGCAGCATGTATTGTCTCGTGTGCCAGTATGCCCAGAGGAAACGACAAGTTTTCCTTAGTGGGAGGTGTATCCTCTTAGTCCTGGGATTCCCCTCAGCCACGTTTCAGTGATGCCCAAGAGCTGCTTTGAGTGCCACCCTGCTGTGAAAATGGTTATTCCTCTTCCTTATCCTTCCAAACTGTCACCTGGCTGTACAGTTGTATATCTAGCCGCTGTGGAACAGTAAACCACCCTCTGAGCCAAGTGTAGACGACAGGCCTGATAATGGTGTGAATTGGCCCTGCTCCTCTTCCTTCTGTGCCTCCACCTCATCCATCATTGCCTGAATTGCTTTTTTTCCAGCAGGCCTATAAGTAGTATAGTAATGCTCATCAGCGATGGCCATATTGGTGGAGTATTCAACACATGTCCAACATGGAGGCCCACTCATTGGTTGTGAAGTGGTCGTGTTCTACAGAGCAACTCAGCCATGCGTGCTGCAGCTAAAACTACACTATTGCTTGCAACTGCTCGCACAGTCTCTCCAGCATATGCATTGTGGAGTTCCACCTTATTGGTATGTCATGTTGCAAATGAGGTGGTGAGAAGGAAGGCATAAGTGACACTGCAGCGCAGACAGGCAAGCAACAGCAGGGTCAAAACGCCAAAGTGCGCATACCCTGCCCACACTTTCAGCAGCAGCTCTGACATATGTGGATAGTTTTTCAGGAAGCTCTGCACCACCACAGCATATGTGCCAGGCAAGAGATATGTGCCAAATTGGCTAGGCCCAGAACTGCTAGGAGATTTCAACAGTTATCGCACACCACCAGGCCAGGCATGAGGTTCCTGCGCAGTATGGGATTTGCCCCCAAAGCAAATGGGTTTCAGAATAGCCTGCTGTTATTTCACCCTTGCTGTACTGAAGTTGGTGGTGCAGGTCTTATTGTGACCAGTTCAGGAGGCAGTGTAGGAACGGAGTAGGAGGCAATCTGGACAGGTAAATGTCCAGCAATCATCGGTGGTGGTAGGACATGGTCTAGAATGTCTTCCGCCTTTGTCCCAGCCGCCGCTACATTTACCAGGTGGGCTGATGAGATATAACATCACTGGCCATGCTTACTGATCCCCATATCATTGATTATGTGGACCTTGCCACTGATGGCCTTGCGCAGTGCACACCTTATTTGGTCTGTGATATGTGTACAGGGCATGGATTGCACGATTAGAAAAGTAGTTCTGGCTGGGTAGTAGTGGCAGCTTCTGCCATCAATTTTTTAAAACTGTTAATCTCCAGCAGCAAGAGAGGCAGCATTACAAAACCTAGTAAATTGGAAATGCTATCATTCAGAACCATGTCTTGTGGGTGGGTAAAGAGGGTGCCTCCTATTTCTTTCAAGGTTTGGGAGATGGAAAGCTGAACACTTCCATGGGATAGTATGTAGATGCTCAGTGACACTGGTCATAGTGGTTGTGTTGTCACATCTTCTATTTGTGGGGAGACAGCTGGCCCTGTTGATTGTGAGGAGGAGGAAGAGGCAAAGACTACAGCAGAAAAGGGAGTAGGAGGAGGTTCAGATCTATCATGCTTTGTAAGGTGTGTACTCCACTGCACCTCTTGCTTGGAATTCAGATGGCTTGTCATGCAGGTGGTGCTCAGGTTCAGAACATTTATTCTTTGCTTCAGAATCTTATGGCACAGCGTGCAAACCAGCTGTCACTTGTCATCAGCACATTGCCTAAAGAAATGCCATGCTAGGGAGCTCCTTAGAGCTGGCTTTATTTTGCTCATTTCCTTTGCGTGGCGGGCAGCAGCAGTCAATGTACTGGCTAGGGGCTGACCACTGTGCTGTTGGGGCAGCATAACCACCCACTCTTCATCCGAACCACGCATGTCACTGGGATGACCTACGCTCCATGTGGGGACTACTACCTCATCATTCCATGCATCATCTTCCACCCAGTCCTCACCCCTGCTGCAATGCAGGTAGGTGCAGGCTTCACTAGATGGCAGTTGAGAGGAAGCAGGTCTGAAAATAAGAGAGCTTACCTGCAGTGCAACAGTGAGGCTACCACATGTGGCAGCAGAAGAGTCAAAACAAGCAGGGTCAAATCCTCGACTGTAGTACATTATCAAAGGAAAAAGCAAACTCGAGGTCGGAGACAAGCCAGGGGGTCAGTAACAGTCAGGAGTGGATAAGTCAAAAGACAAATGACAGAATCAGGTCAGGATACTTGCCAAGTCAAACCGAGGAGTCTGCTCACTAAAGGGAAACACTGAGTCAAGATGGGAACAGGGGAAAACAGAGACATGGGTTCAGACAGAAAACGTAGTAGGACAAAACGGAGTAATCAGAGTCAGCTTACAGCAGCACTAGGCAGAAACTATAACTGACATGATCTGCAGGACACAGCAGGGCTAAATAGCAAACTTGAGACCAGACTGAGGCTGAAAAAAGTTAACCCCTGACATGATCAGATCGGGAAAAGGGAAGACAGGACTCATAACCTGGTCTGGATCATGACACTTGCCCTCTTTCTGAACACTGCAGAAAGACACAACAGTCGGCACCTGTGTTTCATCATCATCAGAGATGTGCTGCGGTTGTCCACTGACCAGGTGCATTAACGCTCTCATGTACTCATCCTCCAACTGAACAAGTGGATGGGCATCACTGAACTCAATATCTTCTACCTGTGGACCACGGCCAGGTGGATGGCCTATGGAACCACAGCCAGCGGAGTATTATTTTTGAGGGGCTGCACTACTCATATAGACATGGCTGCAGAGTACACAGAGGCTATTTGGAACAGTACTCCCACAGGTGGTTGTGCAGAGTACACACAAAGGCTTAAAAGCACAGTAATCCCACAGGTAGAGCTGCAGAGTATACACAGACTTTAATGCACAATACTCCCACAGGCGGGGATGCAGAGTACAAACAGAGAGGCTTAAAGGCAAAGTACTCCCACAGATATGGGTGCAAAGTACACACTGCGGCTTTTTGGCACAGTACTCTTAATGAGATGTGTGCAGAGTGCACACAGTGGCTTTTTGTCAACGTGCGCACATGCAAAATCTAATACTGTCCCTCACTCCAGCTACATTCTGTTCCTACACTAATCAGAGCAGAATGACGGTGGCACCCGTAATCTGGGATTTATGTAGATCGGGTCACATGATGCTCCAGCCAATCACAGTCATGCCCATACCTGGCATGGCTGTAATGGCTCAGGAAGTGCTCAAAGTCTAAAAGCTTGTTGATTAGCTGTGCTGCAGCCTTACAACAAACTATTCGTCACCACACCCGAACAGTAAATCAAACATCCTGTAAAAAGTCACTGTTCGGGGTTCAGTAATGGACATTAGGCGTCCTGTAAAAATCCCGAAATGTACAGTTTGGGTTCGCTCATCCCTACTTATAACAATGTGTAACTTTTCTTTTCCTTTTTTGTTTATGCAATACTGACACTAGTCATGGACAGAAAAAGACTAAAAATAGTTACAGTTATTATAATTTAACACTGTTTTTTCACAAGTGACACTTTTAATCTTCGAAAACTCTCTTAGCTGATGTCTGTGTACTGTTACAAAATCACAAGTGATGTAGAACAGGCCTCTTTACTATCAGTTGTATCAGAGTTAAATAGATGTCTTAGATCTGATGAAATTGGAACCAAATCTTTCTAAAAATGTAAACTCAATTTCAGCTCCTCAGTGTCCCGCCTACTTGCTGAGATCTCACACTGCTCAGTACAAGCTGTAGCTGTGAATCATGTTGGGTGAGCAGAAAATGAATACACTATAATTCTATAGCTGGATTCATAAAATGTGAACGTTAATATCAGGATTTTACATCTAATATTACTTGATGTTTCAAAGTATTTTCCTAGATATCTATGGTATAATGTGTGCAGTTTGTATTGTAAAATCTGATTTGATAGATCCACGTCAACTACTCCTTTCTAGATAATTTTAGAAAAAAACCTCACGATACTTGCAAGAAATGAAAAGGAAATTGAGAAAGGTGAGAGACCCTCTTCAAGTACCTCCATATCATATCCTGATATTTCCTCAAATTAACTATTACTCTTGTTTGAAAAAAGGGGAATAGTCATACTCTTCAGACTCTTTGACAGAATATTAACATTAATTATCCTTTCCCCATCATAATTATTAACATGTGTGCCATAAAATCCAACAGTGATGAATGGTAATTATGATCATTGGTAAAATGCCAGACTAATGGCTGAGACATAATGCTTTATATCACCATTAGCTTTCATTCATGGCTGTATTCCTGGCTCTTACTTTTTGACTAACAGATCACTAAGCACCACAGACAAATGTCTCCTATATATGGATCATTTTTATGATATCAAAAATTGCGAATTTGGTGTAACTTGGACCAAAGTAAGTCAACTAATACATAATGTAAACATTTGGAACGTTTCATTTTTCTTTGCTCTTCATCACGTTTGTCAAGTTTTTGCACCTGTTTTTTCTTGTTTTGTGCCATCAGGTTAGACTTATAGGTGTATCTCACAAAATTAGAATATCATCAAAAAGTAAATTTATTTCAGTTCTTCAATACAAGAAGTGAAGCGCATATATTATATAGAGTCATTACAAGCTGCTTCAGGTCTAGTGTGAAGTTTCCACAATCAGTGATGGTTTGGGGGCCATGTCATCTGCTGGTGTAGGTCCACTGTGTTTTATCAAGACCAAAGTCAGCCAAGCCATCTACCGGGCAATTTTAGACCACTTAATGATTCCCTCTGCCGACAAGCTTTTAGAAGATGGAAATTTCTTTCTCCAGCAGGACTTGGCACCTGTCCACACTGCCAAAAGTACCAATACCTGGTTTAAAAACAACAGTATCACTGTGCTTGATTGACCAGTAAACTTGCCTGACCTTAACACCATAGAGAATCTATTGGGTTTCTATGGGGTATTATCAAGAGAAAGATGAGAGACACCAGATCCAACTATGCAGACGAGCTGAAGACTGCTATCAAAGCAACCTGGGCTTCCATAACACCTCAGCAGTGCCACAGGCTAATCACCTCCATGCCACGCCGCATTGATGCAGTAATTGATGCAAAAGGAGCCCCGTCCAAGTATTGAGTGCGTGTACTGAACATACATTTCATAGGTTAATATTTCAGATGTTAAAATCATTTTTTCAAGCTGGTGTTATAAAGTATTCTACTTTACTGAGATAATGACTTTTGGGTTTTCATTGGCTGTAAGCCATAATCATCAACATTAACAGAAATAAACACGTGAAATAGATCACTCTGTTTGGAATGACTCTATATAATATATGAGTTTCACTTTTTGTATTGTAGAACTGAAATAAATTAACTTGTTGATAATATTCTAATTTTGGGAGATGCACCTGTAAGTCTAGAAAAAGTGTAGTTTCATTGCAATCATTGGTTATGTTTTGTTTGCTGATAGAATGGATGCACACCTGCAGTGTATGATGGCACATTGTTTCAGCTATGTTCAGTGTGCCAGAACTGAAAACAGCTGATCATTGGGGTGCCGAATCTGGGGTCCTCACCAGTCTGATATTGATGACCTATCTATTATATAGGTTATTGATAGTGTTGAGCATTCCGATACCGCAAGTATCGGGTATCGGCCGATATTTGCGGTATCGGAATTCCGATACCGAGATCCGATATTTTTGTGATATCGGGTATCGGTATCGAATCAATAGGGATGTGGAAAATAAAGAATTAAAATAAAAAATATTGATATGCTCACCTCTCCGGCGGCCCCTGGACTTCACGCTGCTATCCGGGAGGCTTCTTTGTTTAAAAAGCGCGCCTTTCGGACCGGTGAATGACGTCCCGGCTTCTGATTGGTCGCGTGCCGCCCATGTGACCGGCACGCGACCAATCAGAGGCCGCGACGTCATTCGCAGGTCCTCAATTCCTAGAATTAGCAGTTTTGTGAATGAGAATGACGTCGCGGCTTCTGATTGGCCGCGTGCCGCCCATGTGACCGGCACGTGGCCAATCAGAAGCCGCGACGTCATTCTCATTCACAAAACTGCTAATTATAGGAATTGAGGACCTGCGAATGACGTCGCGGCCTCTGATTGGTAGCGTGCCGGTCACATGGGCGGCACGCGACCAATCAGAAGCCGGGACGTCATTCACAGGTTCGAAAGGCGCGCTTTTTAAACAAAGAAGCCTCCCGGTTAGCAGTGTGAAGTCCAGGGGCCGCCGGAGAGGTGAGCATATCAATATTTTTTATTTTAATTCTTTATTTTACACATCCCTATGGATCCCAGGGCCTGAAGGAGAGTTTCCTCTCCTTCAGACCCTGGGAACCATGAGAATACCTTCCGATACTTGATGTCCCATTGACTTGTATTGGTATCGGATATCGGTATCGGCGATATCCGATATATTTCGGGTATCGGCCGATACTATCTGATACCGATACTTTCAAGTATCGGACGGTATCGCTCAACACTAGTTATTGATATTAGGCTAGACAACCCCTTTAATGACTGAGGATAATACTTCTGTTTTAAAGTGGTTAACAAAGGTTCCTATATCTAGCACCAATCTGTCCAGCATATGTGTCTATTCGTGCAAAACTGTAGAAAAGAATGGGTTTGTTAACATCAAATACCACAACAATTGAAATCTGCTAATCCCAGTCTAATATATAAAGGACTTGTCCTAATTCTCATGCTCTACAAAGTTGTCAACTATTTTTTTAGATTTATTTTCATCAGTATTTCTCCAGCACTATAGGAGCTGGAACTTTTATTTCATCACTTCCAAGTCTACAGTGTTCCTGCCATTTTCTTACAGCTTTACTGCTTGCCTACCCCAAAATACTCGTAAAAGGCTGATTCTTTGTTATGCCTATTATGGTAGCACTACTCACTTTTCCACTATTGAGGTAGATACAGGAACTTGATTCCAGCTCACCCAGCTGCTCTATGCTCATACACCTGGGGCTCACATCAAGGAAAATAGAAAAAAATTGGAGTCTGGCTCAACAGGAGGACTGGGTCATGTCGACCATTGTTGTGAATTCTGTGGCAGAGTTCACTCCTGTGGTCACAAGTGGTACTTCGGCTGAATCTCTCTGGGAGCTTCCGTTTGTGGAGGAAAGTGGTACTGCAGCTTCTGAGTTTCCTCCCTCAGGTGATCTGGTGAGGTCATTAGCTGCTTCTCTACTTAACTCCACCTGATGCTTTGATCCATGCTTCCTGTCAATGTTCCAGTGTTGGACTTGTGTTTCTCTGGATCATTCCTGTGGCCTGCTGCTCTGCATAGCTAAGTGCTTCTTTGCTATTTGTTGCTATTTTTTCTGTCCAGCTTGTCTATTTGTTTTGCTGGAAGCTCTGGGACGCAAAGGGTGTACCTCCGTGCCGTTAGTTCGGTACGGAGAGTCTTTTTGCCCCCTTTGCGTGGTTTTCTTTAGGGTTTTGTGTAGACCGCAAAGTTATCTTTCCTATCCTCGTTCTGTCTAGAATATGGGGCCTCACTTTGCTGAATCTATTTCATCCCTACGTTTGTCTTTTCATCTTACTCACAATCATTATATGTGGGGGGCTGCCTTTTCCTTTGGGGTATTTCTCTGAGGCAAGGTAGGCTTATTTTTCTATCTTCAGGCTAGTTAGTTTCTCAGGCTGTGCCGAGTTGCATAGGGAGCGTTAGGCGCAATCCACAGCTGCCTCTAGTTGTGTTTGGAGAGGATCAGGAATTGCGGTCTACAGAGTTTCCACGTCTCAGAGCTCGTTCTATTATTTTGGGTTATTGTCAGATCACTGTATGTGCTCTGATCGCTATGTACATTGTGTTACTGAATTGCCTATCATAACAGACCATGTAAGTTTTCTTTTGTGTGAACCATGTTTTCTTTTGAAAAAGAAAAAGAAAAGGAAAATCCAGTCCTGTTAAGCCAGACTCCATTTATTTCTATTTTCCTAGATACAGGAACACTTGGGGTTAAAATGTCTGTGGCTGATTTATTACTTCATAAACCAACAAAACAAAAAGAGTAACACAAAACAGTCATTTCTGGAATAATTGAAAAATAAACAGCACTGAAAAAAGTTCTGCAACTCCAGCCTTGTGAAAACAACAATTATCAGGTCACACTTGAGCTCCAGACGGGAGACTTCCTCACCTTCAAACACAATCTCTTTTCAATCAACTCTGTGGCTGGACATTAACCTGCCTCACCCTCGGGGAGGAGTATGGTGAGCAGCTGTCCCACCCACCTATTACAGCTACTCACAAAAATACCCAACCATGTCATGGTCGATTAACCCCTCAGCACATAATATGCTGGAGAGAATGTTCTGGGTTTCAGATCACGAAGGATAACAACCTTTGTGACACAAATCTGCGCTTAAATACATTGCCAGTGACTGTCACACTATATGAGAAGTTTGATAGAAAAGTAGAAGCAAAGTTACACAGACTTGTCCATGCTTCCTGTAATCTATTACAGTGTCTCAGCAGCTAGACATGGATTATTCTTGAGAACAGAGGCAGAGAAACAAAAATACATCCTCTCTTTCTGCAATTTGCAATTGTAACAGTTCTCTTTAGAATTAGATTGTAAGATTCTGCTACTTTGCAATATAAACAGTGACAGTGCGCTCCCCGTGCCGGCCCTGATCAGTATTGAACTGGCAAGAGAGCGCACTGTCAGTGAGTGTTGTAATTGTACTCAGTACAGGACAAGCAGAAACCAGCACCACCACCACAAATGAGAATATATATATATATCGATGGATAACTTTTGCAATTGAAAATTGATTGAAGACAGCTGGGCTGGCTGAACATACAGGAGAACTAATGACAGAATCTACTGAGCATCAATTGACAACTGACGCATTTTCAGTAGAGCAGGGATTAAGCTCAGTCACCGAACACCCTTTGATTCAGGGTGGGGGCAGAGGCTATGGCAGTGATCACAGCCTCTGCCCATGATGACGCTTTGTTTGATTATAACAGCATGCACTGGGATTCTCAAAAAAAAGCAAAATCAAAGTAAGTAGTAAAAAATAAATAAAGAGAGTAGATAGGGAACTGTGGGGACTATTTAACCCCTTTACCCCCAAGGGTGGTTTGCACGTTAATGACCGGGCCAATTTTTACAATTCTGACCACTGTCCATTCATGAGGTTATAATTCTGGAACGCTTCAACGGATCCCAGTGATTCTGTCATTGTTTTCTCGTGACATATTGTACTTAATGATAGTGGTAAAATTTCTTTGATATTACCTGTGTTTATTAAAAAAAACGAAATTTGGTGAAAATTTTGAAAATTTCACAATGTTTCAACTTTGAATTTTTATGCCCTTAAATCACAGAGATATGTCACATAAAATACTAAATAGGTAACAATTACCACGTCTACATTACATCAGCACAATTTTGGAACCACATTTTATTTTTGTTAGGGAGTTAAGGGTTAAAAGTTGACCAGCAATTTCTCATTTTTACAACACCATTTTTGTTTAGGGACCACATCTCATTTGAAGTCATTTTGAGGGGTCTATATGATAGAAAATATCCAAGTGTGACATCATTCTAAAAACTGCACCCCTCAAGGTGCTCAAAACCACATTCAAAAAGTTTATTAACCCTTCAGGTGTTTCACAAGAATTTTTGGAATGTTTAAATAAAAATGAACATTCTACTTTTTTTCACACAAAATTTACTTCAGCTCCAATTTGTTTTATTTTACCAAGGGGAACAGGAGAAAGTGGACCCCAAAAGTTGTTGCACAATTTGTCCTGAGTACGTCGTTACCCCATATGTGGGGGTAAACCACTGTTTAGGCGCATGGCAGAGATCGGAAGGGAAGAAGCAGTATTTGACTTTTCAATGCAAAATTGACAGGAATTGAGATGGGACGCCATGTTGCGTTTGGAGGGCCACTGATGTGCCTAAACATTGAAACTTGTTAAATAACAAAAGATGCAGCACTCACCAGATTCTTGCTGAAGATAGTGTCCTTTATTCGCTTAAAGCGATGTGAGACATTATGCGGAGAGGCGGCAGGAAAGAGGATTGGGTGCGGGGGAGAGGAGAAGGACTACGGTCGTTTCACGCAAAATGCGCTTCCACGGGTCAGTAACATAGTAACATAGTTAGTAAGGCCGAAAAAAGACATTTGTCCATCCAGTTCAGCCTATATTCCATCATAATAAATACCCAGATTTACATCCTTCTACAGAACCTAATAATTGTATGATACAATATTGTTCTGCTCCAGGAAGACATCCAGGCCTCTCTTGAACCCCTCGACTGAGTTCGCCATCACCACCTCCTCAGGCAAGCAATTCCAGATTCTCACTGCCCTAACAGTAAAGAATCCTCTTCTATGTTGGTGGAAAAACCTTTTCTCCTCCAGACGCAAAGAATGCCCCCTTGTGCCCGTCACCTTCCTTGGTATAAACAAATCCTCAGCGAGATATTTGTATTGTCCTCTTATATACTTATACATGGTTATTAGATCGCCCCTCAGTCGTCTTTTTTCTAGACTAAATAATCCTAATTTCGCTAATCTATCTAGGTATTGTAGTTCTCCCATCCCCTTTATTAATTTTGTTGCCCTCCTTTGTACTCTCCAGGTGCTTTATATGCTAAGCACCACCCGGCATCTGCAAACACATAGACTGGTGGCTTGAAGTTTATGCCGAGACTTCTCCTACACTGTTACTGCCTGTGAAGATTAACACATCGAGTGCCGCTCAGTTCCTTTTCTGCGGGTCACTAAACATTGAAACCCCCCACAAGTGACACCATTTTGGAAACTAGACCCCCTAAGGAACTTATCTAGATGTGTTGTGAGCACTTTGACCCACTAAGTGCTTCACAGAAGTTTATAATGCAGAGCCGTAAAAATAAAAAATCATATTTTTTCACAAAAATGATTTTTTTGCCCCCAATTTTTTATTTCCCCAAGGGTAAGAGAAGTTATTGGACCCCAAAATTTTTGAAATTTGTCCTGAGTATGCTGATACCCCAAATGTGGGGGTAAACCACTGTTTGGGCACATGGCAGAGCTCAGAAGGGAAGGAGCGCCGTTTGACTTTTCAATGCAAAATTGACTGGAATTGAGATGGGATGCCATGTTGCGTTTGGAGAGCCACTGATGTGCCTAAACATTGAAACCCCCCAAAAGTGACACAATTTTGGAAAGTAGACCCCCTAAGGAACTTATCTAGATGTGTTGTGAGAGCTTTGAACCCCCAAGTGTTTCACTATAGTTTAGAACGCAGAGCCATGAAAATAATTTTTTTTTCCCAAAAAATTAAATTTTAGCCCCCAGTTGTGTATTTTCCCAAGAATAACAGGAGAAATTGAACCCAAAAGTTGTTGTCCAATTTTTCCTGAGTATGCTGATACCTAGCATGTGGTGGCAACCACCGTTTGGGTGCATGGCAGAGCTAGGAAGGTAAGGAGCGCCATTTGTAATGCAGACTTAGATGCATTGGTCTGCAGGCGTCACATTGCGTTTGCAGAGCCCCTAATGTACCTAAACAGTAGAAACCCCCCACAAGTGACCCAATATTGGAAACTAAACACCCCAAGGAACTTATCTAGATGTGTTCTGAGAAGTTTGAACCCCCAAGTGTTTAATTACAGTTTATAACGCATAGCCGTGAAAATAAAAAATAATTTTTTTCCACAAAAATTATATTTTGGTCCCCAGTTTTGTATTTTCCCAAGGGTAACAGGAGAAATTGGACCCCAAAAGTTGTTGTCCAATTAGTCCTGAGTACGCTGATACCCCACATGTGGGGTGAACCACCGTTTGGGTGCATGGCAGAGCTCGGAAGAGAAGGAGCGCCATTTGGAATGCAGACTTAGATGGATTGGTCTGCAGGCATCCCATTGCATTTGCAGAGCCCCTAATGTACATAAACAGTAGAAACCCCCCACAAGTGAAGCCATATTGGAAACTAGACCCCCCAAGGAACTTATCTAGATGTGTTGAGAGAACTTTGAACCCCCAAGTGTTTCACTACAGTTTATAATGCAGAGCCGCGAAAATAAAAAATCATTTTTTTCCCACAAAAATGTTTTTATTTTCTCAAGGGTAACAAGAGAAATTGGACGACAAAAGTTGTTGTCCAATTTGTCCTGAGTACGTTGATACCTCATATGTTGGGGTAAACCCCTGTTTGGGCGCACGGCAGAGCTCGGAAAGGAAGGAGCACTGTTTTACTTTTTCAACACAGAATTGTCTGGAATTGAGATCGGATGCCATGTCGCGTTTGGAGAGCCCCTGATGTGCCTAAACAGTGGAAACTGTTGTGAATTCCGCTCTTGGGCTCCCTCCGGTGGTTGTAAGTGGCACTTTTGTGAGTTCTGCTCTTGGGCTCCCTCCGGTGGTTTTAAGTGGTATGGCTGCTCCTTGGATTTAGCAGTCTGCAGCTGCTTCCACTGATTGTCTTTCTGCTCGGCTATTTATACCTAGCTCTTCCCTTCAGCCAGTGCCACTGATCAATGGTTCCTGGTTGGATTCACATCTCTCTTGGATTTCCCTGATATCCTGACCAGTTCAGCAAAGATAAGTCCTTTCTTTGCTCTTTTCTGTCCACATGTTGTGGACTTATTCGTTCTGTGCATTCTATGTTTTGTCCAGCTTGTCAGTATGGATAAATTCAGTTAAGCTGGAAGCTCTGGGAAGCAGATTTACCCTCCACACCTTTAGTCAGGTGTGGAGATTTTTGTAAACTCTGTGTGGATTTTTGTAGTTTTTAATACTGACCGCACAGTATTCCGTCCTGTCCTATCTATCTAGCTAGACTGGCCTCCTGTGCTACATCCTGGTTTCATTCTACGTATGTCTTTTCCCTCTCCACTCACAGTCATTACTTGTCGGGGGCTATCTATCCTTTGGGGATTTTCTCTGAGGCAAGATAGTTTTCCTGTTTCTATCTTTAGGGGTAGTTAATTCTCAGGCTGTGACGAGGTGCCTAGGGAGTGACAGGAGCATCCCACGGCTACTTCTAGTGTTATGTTGAGCTTAGGGACTGCGGTAAGTACAGGTACCACCTCCTTCAGAGCTCGTCCCATGTTGCTCCTAAACCACCAGTTCATAACAGGAAACCCCCAATTCTAACTGAAACCCTAACCATAGCCCCAACCCTAAACCTAGCCCCAACCCTAGCCCTAAACCTAACCCTAGCCTTAATCCTTCCCCTTCCCCTAACCCTAGCCCTAACCCTAACCCTAGCCCTAACCCTAGCCCTAATCCAAACCCTAGCCCTAACCCTAATGGGAAAATGGAAATACATATATTTTTTTTTATTTTATTACTTTTCCCTAATTAACCCCTTACCGGCATCGGACGTACTATACCGTCCGATGCCGGCTCCCCTGCTTTGATGCAGGGCTCCGCGGTGAGCCCGCACCAAAGCCGGGACATGTCAGCTGTTTTGAACAGCTGACATGTGCCCGTAATAGGCGCGGGCAGAATCGCGATCTGCCCGCACCTATTAACTAGTTAAATGCCGCTGTCAAACGCAGACAGCGGCATTTAACTACCGCTTCCGGCCGGGCGGCCGGAAATGACGTCATCGCCGACCCCCGTCACATGTCCGGGGGTCGGCGATGCGTCTCCATTGTAGCCATAGAGGTCCTTGAGACCTCTATGGTTACTGATTGCCCGTCGCTGTGAGCGCCACCCTGTGGTCGGCGCTCACAGCACACGTGCAATTCTGCTACATAGCAGCGATCAGCAGATCGCTGCTATGTAGCAGAGCCGATCGGCTTGTGCCTGCTTCTAGCCTCTCATGGAGGCTATTGAAGCATGGCAAAAGTTAAAAAAAAAAGTTTAAAAAAATGTGAAAAAAATAAAAAAAACATAAAAGTTTAAATCACCCCCCTTTCGCCCCAATCAAAATAAATCAATAAAAAAAATATCAAATCTACGCATATTTGGTATCGCCGCGCTCAGAATTGCCCGATCTATCAAATAAAAAAAAGTATTAACCTGATCGCTAAACAGCGTAGCGGGAAAAAAACTCGAAACGCCAGAATTACGTTTTTTTGGTCGCCGCGACATTGCATTAAAATGCAATAACGGGCGATCAAAAGAACGTATCTGCACCGAAATGCTATCATTAAAAACGTCATCTCGGCACGCAAAAAATAAGCCCTCAAACGACCCCAGATCACGAAAAATGGAGACGCTACGAGTATCGGAAAATGGCGCAATTTTTTTTTTTTTTTTTTTTAGCAAAGTTTGGAATTTTTTTTCACCACTTAGATAAAAAATAACCTAGTCATGTTTGGTGTCTATGAACTCGTAATGACCTGGAAAATCATAATGGCAGGTCATTTTTAGCATTTAGTGAACCTAGCAAAAAAGCCAAACAAAAAACCAATGTGGGATTGCACTTTTTTTGCAATTTCACCGCACTTGGAATTTTTTTCCCGTTTTCTAGTACACGACATGTTAAAACCAATGATGTCGTTCAAAAGTACAACTCGTCCCGCAAAAAATAAGCCCTCACATGGCCAAATTGACGGAAAAATAAAAAAGTTATGGCTCTGGGAAGGAGGGGAGCGAAAAACGAACACGGAAAAACGAAAAATCCCCTGGTCATGAAGGGGTTAAGGGGGTGATGAAGGGGGGTTTATTTTACTATTTATAGTGGGCTTTTTAGCTGATTTTTATTATTGGCAGCTGTCACACACTAAAAGACGCTTTTTATTGCAAAAAATAGTTTTTGCGTCTCCACATCTTGAGAGCTATCATTTTTCCATATTTTGGTCCACAGAGTCCTGTGAGGTCTTGCTTTTTGCGGGACGATTTGTCATTTTTATTGGTATCATTTTCGGGCACATGACATTTTTTGATCGCTTTTTATTCCAATTTTTGTGAGGCAGAATGATCAAAAACCAGCTATTCATGAATTTCTTTTAGGAGGATGCTTATACCGTTCCATGTTTGGTAAAATTAATAAAGAAGTTTTATTCTTCGGGTCAGTATAATTACAGTGATACCTCATTTATATTTTTTTATGTTTTGGCGCTTTTTTACGATAAAAGCTATTTTATAGAAAAAATAATTATTTTTGCATCGCTTTATTCTGAGGAGGACTATAACTTTTTTAGTTTTTCACTGATGATGCTGTATGGCAGCTCGTTTTTTACGGGACAAGATGACGTTTTCAGTGGTACCATGGTTATATGATTATTTATATCTGTCGTTTTGATCGCTTTTTATTCCACTTTTTGTTCGGCTGCATGATAACAAAGCGTTGCTTTTTGCCTCGTTTTTTTTTTTTTTTTTTACCGCGTTCACTGAAGGGGTTAACTAGTGGGACAGTTTTATAGGTCGGGTTGTTATGGACGATACTAAATATGTGTACTTTTACTGTTTTTTTATTTATTTAGATAAAGAAATGTATTTATGGGAACAATATTTTATTTTTTTTCTTTATTTTGGAATTTTTTTTCACATGTGAATATATATATTTTTTTACTTTATAATATTTCCCCAGGGGGTCTGTTAGGGCTAGCGGAAAGCACTGAGTAAATAGATATGTTTTTATTGATATTGGTGCGTTCGCAGCCCGGGGTCCACTGTGCAGGAGTACCTGCTGCTAGCAAACACTGGTACTATATGGCGGTATGGACTAACTCAGTTAATTCACCAACTAGCCGTGAAAGAAAAGCACTGTGCTCTGTTAGACTCCACAGAGGCACAGGCTAACTGCCCATACAGAGAGCAGTCAGTGGTAGGGTTGAGCGAAACGGGTCGTTCATTTTCAAAAGTCGCCGACTTTTGGCAAAGTCGGGTTTCATGAAACCCGATCCGACCCCTGTGCGGGGTCGGCCATGCGGTACGCGACTTTCGCGCCAAAGTCGCGTTTCAATGACGTGAAAAGCGCCATTTCTCAGCCAATGAAGGTAAACGCAGAGTGTGGGCAGCGTGATGACATAGGTCCTGGTCCCCACCATCTTAGAGAAGGGCATTGCAGTGATTGGCTTGCTGTCTGCGACGTCACAGGGGCTATAAAGGGGCGTTCCCGCCGACCGCCATGTTACTGCTGCTGATCTGAGCTTAGGGAGAGGTTGCTGCCGCTTCGTCAGAAGCAGGGATAGCGTTAGGCAGGGTCCATTAACCACAAAACCGCTTGTGCTGTAGCGATTTCCACTGCCCAACACCACCTTCGGTGTGCAGGGACAGTGGAAGCTACATTTTTTTTTTTTCCCCCTCAGCGCTGTAGCTCATTGGGCTGCCCTAGAAGGCTCCCTGATAGCTGCATTGCTGTGTGTACGCCGCTGTGCAAACCAACTGCTTTTTTCAAAGCACAAATCCTCTTGTTCCTTCCTTTCTGCACAGCTATCTTTTTGGTCCACTCCTTATTGCTGCCTGCCATACCTGGCTGAGATTACTGCAGGGAGATAGTAATTGAAGGACAGTCCCTGTTTTTTTTTTTTTTTTTGTGGGAGATTAAGATTGACATTACTGCTAGAGTGCCATCCCTGTCTGTGTCATCTCTCACTCAGTGGGCCATAGAAAGCCTATTTATTTTTTTGCTTGATTTGGGTTATAAAATCTACCTGAAAAAATCACTACATCAATCAGTGGGAGAAAAATATTGGCCTCAGGGCTTGTGTGCCACTCTTGACTCCTGTGTGCATCATCACTCACTCAGTGGGCCATAGAAAGCCTATTTATTTTTTTGCTTGATTTTGGTTCTAAAATCTACCTGAAAAAATCACTACATCAATCAGTGGGAGAAAAATATTGGCCTCAGGGCTTGTGTGCCACTCCTGACTCCTGTGTGCATCATCACTCACTCAGTGGGCCATAGAAAGCCCTTTTTTTTTTTTTTTGCTTTATTTGGGTTCTAAATTCTACCTGAAAAAATCAATAAATCAATCAGTGGGAGATTAATATTGGCCTTTGGGCTTGTGTGCCAGTCCTAAGCGTGCCATCTCTCTCTCTCAGATAGTGGGCCATAGAAAGCCTATTTATTTATTTTTTTTTTTTATTGGGTTTATAAATTTTCCCTGGAAAAAAAAAAAAAAAGTGGGAGATTAATATTGGCCTCTGGGCTTGTGTGCCAGTCCTGAGCGTGCCATCTCTCTCACAAATAGTGGGCCATAGAAAGCCTATTTATTTATTTTTTTTTGGTTTTATAAATTCTCCCTTAAAAAAAAGGGAGATTAATATTGGCCTTTGGGCTTGTGTGCCAGTCCTAAGCGTGCCATCTCTCTCTGTCTCTCAGATAGTGGGCCATAGAAAGCCTATTTATTATTTTTTTTATTGGGTTTATACATTTTCCCTGGATCAAAAAAAAAAAGTGGGAGATAAATATTGGCCTCTGGGCTTGTGTGCCACTCCTGACTCCTGTGTGCGTCATCTCTCACTCAGTGGGCCATAGAAAGCCTTTTTTTGTTTTATTTGTTTTCTAAATTCTCCCTGAAAAAATCATTTTATTTTCTTTGGTTTCTAAATTCTTCCTGAAAAAATCATTTTATTCTTTTTTTTTTTTTCCTAAAGTCTCCCTGAAAAAAAAAAAAAAAAAAACAAATCAGTGGGAGAATAATATTGCCCTTTCTGCTTGCGTGCCAGTCTTGACTCCTGGGTGTGCCATCTCTCTCTCTCTCTCCAATTGTGGGCCATAGAAAGCCTATTATTTTTTTAGCTTGATTTGGGTTCCAAAATCTACCTGAAAAAATCACTACATCAATCAGTGGGAGATAAACATGGGCCTCTGGGCTTGTGTGCCACTCCTGACTCTTGTGTGCATCATCTCTCACTCAGTGGGCCATAGAAAGCCTTTTTTTGTTTTATTTGTTTTCTAAATTCTCCCTGAAAAAATCATTTTATTTTATTTGGTTTCTAAATTCTTCCTGAAAAAATCATTTTATTCTATTTTTTTTTTTCCTAAAGTCTCCCTGAAAAAAAAAAAAAAAAAAACAAATCAGTGGGAGATTAATATTGCCCTTTCTGCTTGTGTGCCAGTCTTGACTCCTGGGTGTGCCATCTCTCTCTCTCTCTCCAATTGTGGGCCATAGAAAGCCTATTATTTTTTTTAGCTTGATTTGGGTTCCAAAATCTACCTGAAAAAATCACTACATCAATCAGTGGGAGATAAATATTGGCCTCTGGGCTTGTGTGCCACTCCTGACTCCTGTGTGCGTCATCTCTCACTCAGTGGGCCATAGAAAGCCTTTTTTTGTTTTATTTGTTTTCTAAATTCTCCCTGAAAAAATCATTTTATTTTCTTTGGTTTCTAAATTCTTCCTGAAAAAATCATTTTATTCTTTTTTTTTTTTTTCCTAAAGTCTCCCTGAAAAAAAAAAAAAAAAAAAAAAAAATAAGTGGGAGATTAATATTGCCCTTTCTGCTTGTGTGCCAGTCTTGACTCCTGGGTGTGCCATCTCTCTCTCTCTCTCCAATTGTGGGCCATAGAAAGCCTATTATTTTTTTTAGCTTGATTTGGGTTCCAAAATCTACCTGAAAAAATCACTACATCAATCAGTGGGAGATAAATATTGGCCTCTGGGCTTGTGTGCCACTCCTGACTCCTGTGTGCGTCATCTCTCACTCAGTGGGCCATAGAAAGTCTTTTTTTGTTTTATTTGTTTTCTAAATTCTCCCTGAAAAAATCATTTTATTTTATTTGGTTTCTAAATTCTTCCTGAAAAAATCATTTTATTCTATTATTTTTTTTTCCTAAAGTCTCCCTTAAAAAAAAAAAAAAATCAAATCAGTGGGAGATTAATATTTACATTTGTGCTTCAGTGACAGTCCTGCGTGTGTGGCATCTCTCTCATTTGTTGCCACCAACAACAGAGTGTGTAACATTGTGCCTGATTTTCGTTGTGGTCTCACTCACCTGTAAAGGGGTAGCTAAATCATACTGAAGTTATAGCTCACCGTGTAATTTGTGTGACAGCAACAAATACCGTTAGTTTGTTTACGTTTTTAAAACAATGAGGAAGTATGGTGGAAGAGGTCGTGGCCGGGGGCGTTCATTGTCAGCTGGTAATGAGGGTAGTGGTAGTGGTGGAGCATCAGCTGGTCGTGGGAAAAAAAATATTGCACCTAAGTCTGGAGCTGTGGAGCCAGGTTCGTCGTCTGGCTACACAAGGCCTCGAACGCTCCCTATTCTGGGAGTAGGAAAACCGCTTTTAAAGCCAGAGCAGCAAGAGCAAGTTTTGGCTTATCTTGCTGACTCAGCCTCCAGCTCTTTTGCCTCCTCTCGTGAAACTGGTAAATGTCAAAGCAGCGCGACGTTAGTGGATGTTCACGGTCAGGGACAAGTCGCTTCCTTGTCCTCTTCAGCAAAAACAACAACAGAGAAGAATGCAGCAGGCGACACAACGGGTTACTCCATGGAGCTCTTTACACATACCGTCCCTGGCTTAGAAAGTGAAGCAGTTAACAGTCCATGCCCATTACAAGTTGAATCTGACATGGAGTGCACTGATGCACAGCCACAGCCAGACTACTATGCTGGTCCTTTGACTCAGACCACAACATTGCCCTCACAGGGTGCTGATCAAGAATCAGACCCTGATGAGACTATGTTGCCCCATCACGAACGCTATACCACCGACCGACACGGTGACACAGACGAAGTTGCACACGAGCTACAAGAAGAGGTAATAGATGACCCAGTTCTTGACCCCAATTGGCAGTCATTGGGGGAACAGGGTGCAGGGGGCAGCATTTCTGAAGCGGAGGAGGAGGGGCAGGCATCAACATCGCAACAGGTTCCATCTGCCGGGCCCGTATCTTGCCCAAAACGCGTGGCAAAGCCAAAACCTGTTGGAGGACAGCGTGGCCATCCGGTTAAAGCTCAGTCTGCAATGCCTGAAAAGGTATCCGATGCTAGAAAGAGTGCAGTCTGGCATTTTTTTAAACAACATCCAATTGATCAGCGCAAAGTCATCTGTCAAAAATGTTCAACTACAGAGGACAGAATCTGAAAAGTCTCAATACAAGTTGCATGCATAGACATTTAACCACCATGCATTTGCAAGCCTGGACTAACTACCAAACGTCCCTTAAGGTTGTAGCACCCTCGGCCAATGAAGCTAGTCAGCAACGCAACATCCCTTCCGGCAGTGTAGGGCCACCATTTTCCGCACCACCTGCAGTATCTGTGCAGGTTTCTTTGCCAGGCCAAAGCAGTCAGGGTCAGGGAATCACCAGTTTCGTAGTAGGAAACACTGCATCTAGGGCACCGGTGGCAACAATACCATCTCCCACCGTCTCTCAGTCTGCCATGTCCACCGGCACCCCCGCTAGTTCCACGATCTCCAGCTCTCCAGTCCAGCTCACCCTACATGAGACTATGGTTAGAAAAAGGAAGTACTTAGCCTCGCATCCACGTACACAGGGTTTGAACGCACACATAGCTAGACTAATCTCGTTAGAGATGATGCCCTACCGGTTAGTTGAAAGCGAAGCTTTCAAAGCCCTGATGGACTACGCTGTACCACGCTACGAGCTACCCAGTTGACACTTTTTTTCCAGAAAAGCCATCCCAGCCCTCCACCAGCATGTTAAAGAGCGCATCGTCCATGCACTCAGGCAATCTGTGAGCACAAAGGTGCACCTGACAACAGATGCATGGACCAGTAGGCATGGCCAGGGACGTTACGTGTCCATCACGGCACACTGGGTAAATGTGGTGGATGCAGGGTCCACAGGGGACCGCAAGTTTGGGACAGTTCTGCCTAGCCCACGGTCTAGGAAACAATTGGCTGTAGCCGTTCGCACCCCCTCCTCCTCCTCTTCGTCCTCCTGCAGAAGCGAGAGCTCGTCCACAGACCGCAGTCGCACAACCACTCCATCCGCAGCTGCCACTGTTGCACACCAGGTCTCCCATTATGGGGCAGCTACTGGCAAACGTCAGCAGGCTGTATTGGCTATGAAGTGTTTGGGCGACAACAGACACACCGCGGAAGTTCTGTCCGAGTTCTTGCAGAAAGAAACGCAGTCGTGGCTGGGCACTGTAGATCTTGAGGCAGGCAAGGTAGTGAGTGATAACGGAAGGAATTTCATGGCTGCCATCTCCCTTTCCCAACTGAAACACATTCCTTGCCTGGCTCACACCTTAAACCTGGTGGTGCAGTGCTTCCTGAAAAGTTATCCGGGGTTATCCGACCTGCTCCTCAAAGTGCGTGGACTTTGCTCACATATCCGCCGTTCGCCCGTACACTCCAGCCGTATGCAGACCTATCAGCGTTCTTTGAACCTTCCCCAGCAGCGCCTAATCATAGACGTTGCAACAAGGTGGAACTCAACACTGCACATGCTTCAGAGACTGTGTGAACAGAGGCGGGCTGTTATGTTTTTGTGGGAGGATACACATAGACGGGCAGGCAGTAGGATGGCAGACATGGAGTTGTCAGGTGTGCAGTGGTCGAAGATTCAAGACATGTGTCAAGTCCTTCAGTGTTTTGAGGAATGCACACGGCTGGTTAGTGCAGACAACGCCATAATAAGCATGAGCATCCCCCTAATGCGTCTGCTGATGCAAAGTTTGACGCACATAAAGGATCAGGCGTCTGCAGCTGAGGAAGAGGAAAGCCTTGATGACAGTCAGCCATTGTCTGGCCAGGGCAGTGTACAGGACGAGGTAGCGGGCGAAGAGGAGGAGGAGGACGAGGAGGATGATGGGGATGATTATATTTTTAATGAGGAAGCTTTTCCGGGGCCACTGGAAATTGGTGGCGCGGCAAGGCCGGGTTCTGGTTTTTTGAGGGACACAAGTGACGTGGATTTGCCTGAAACTGCCCCTCAACCAAGCACAACCGCAGATTTGAGAACTGGAACTTTGGCCCACATGGCGGATTATGCCTTATGTATCCTCAAAAGGGACACACGCATAACTAAAATGATGAATGATGACGATTACTGGTTGGCCTGCCTCCTTGATCCTCGCTATAAAGGCAAATTGCAAAATATAATGCCACATGAGAACTTGGAACTAATATTAGCAACCAAACAATCAACTCTTGTTGACCGTTTGCTTCTGGCATTCCCTGCACACAGCGCCCGTGATCGTTCTCACACGAGCTGCAGGGGCCAGCAGACCAGAGGAGTTAGAGGGGCAGAAATCAGAAGTGGCGTTGGCCAGAGGGGTTTTCTGACCAGGTTGTGGAGTGATTTTGCTATGACCGCAGACAGGACAGGTACTGCAGCATCAATTCAAAGTGACAGGAGACAACATTTGTCCAGTATGGTTACAAACTATTTTTCATCCCCTTATCGATGTTCTCCCTCTACCGTCATTCCCATTTGATTACTGGGCATCAAAATTAGACACCTGGCCAGAATTGGCAGAATATGCATTGCAGGAGCTTGCTTGCCCGGCAGCTAGTGTCCTATCAGAAAGAGTATTCAGTGCTGCAGGTTCAATACTAACAGAAAAAAGGACTCGTCTGGCTACCCAAAATGTAGATGATCTAACCTTCATTAAAATGAACCACAACTGGATTTCGAAATCTTTTGCCCCACCTTGCCCGGCTGACACCTAGCTTTCCTATGAAAAGGTCTTGCCTGTGGACTATTCTGAATGCCTTTTCCAATCTCGTAATTTTCTGCACCTGATTGTCCAGCATACGACATGTTTACACCTCACTAAATGGCCAAACTCCCCACACGGGGCCGTGGTATCGACACTTGGCGACAGCACCCGTGAGAGTGCAGTTTGTCTGACGAGGTGGGTGAGCCCGCTTTTGGTCGACGGCACTGCCACTGGGTCCCTCCTAGTACAATAAAGTGTCTCTGGCGGTGGTGGTGCGCACCCAACGTCAGACACACCGTTGTAATATGAGGGGCCCTGGGCCTGTACCGCCGGCCACAAGACAGTTTCCCCCCACCCCAGCTCAAACAGTGCTCTACCACTTGCAAAATTATCTCACAGCTCCACCAATGTTTAGTCTATGCGCTGACATTCTTCAATGCCTGCCACTGACAATACCATTGTATTGACATTTTTGTTATGTTAGGCCTTCGATGCCTGTCTGTGGTCACTCCTTCCACTAGGCCTCCACTGACCACACCACTGCTGCCCGTGTACCCCTGGAACCAATTTAAAATTGCCTACAGCCATGTGTTATTATTTTAGGCCTTCGATGCCTGTCTGTGGTCACTCCTTCCACTAGGCCTCCACTGACCACACCACTGCTGCCCGTGTACCCCTGGAACCAATTTAAAATTGCCTACAGCCATGTGTTATTATTTTAGGCCTTCGATGCCTGTCTGCGGTCACTCCTTCCACTAGGCCTCCACTGACCACACCACTGCTGCCCGTGTACCCCTGGAACCAATTTAAAATTGCCTACAGCCATGTGTTATTATTTTAGGCCTTCGATGCCTGTCTGCGGTCACTCCTTCCACTAGGCCTCCACTGACCACACCACTGCTGCCCGTGTACCCCTGGAACCAATTTAAAATTGCCTACAGCCATGTGTTATTATTTTAGGCCTTCGATGCCTGTCTGCGGTCACTCCTTCCACTAGGCCTCCACTGACCACACCACTGCTGCCCGTGTACCCCTGGAACCAATTTAAAATTGCCTACAGCCATGTGTTATTATTTTAGGCCTTCGATGCCTGTCTGCGGTCACTCCTTCCACTAGGCCTCCACTGACCACACCACTGCTGCCCGTGTACCCCTGGAACCAATTTAAAATTGCCTACAGCCATGTGTTATTATTTTAGGCCTTCGATGCCTGTCTGCGGTCACTCCTTCCACTAGGCCTCCACTGACCACACCACTGCTGCCCGTGTACCCCTGGAACCAACATCAGAAAATATAAAAATAAGTATTTTGCTTATAAAAAAGAAAATACTGGAGAGATATCAAATGCAGACATTTTAACATTAAAAACAAACACATACAACAAAAATCTGGTACAGTACTAAAAATGGCCACCAGCTACAATAACTTTCTCCTGCAAGTAGTTAACTGAAAGGTTTTTTCAATTTTAAACACAGATATGGCATCCACCGAGTGTTGTCCTGTCGCGTCTTCTTTATATTATTGCCAAGAAGATGCAAAACAATGAAAATAATAAAATCATTATTTACCAAAAAAATAGAGTAAGTCAAAACCACATTGCAAATAAACATTCATTACAAATAAAGAAGCAGGGCGCGTCCGAGGGTGAGTATATACCTAATAAGAATATAATCACCCTCGGACGCGCCCTGCTTCTTTCCGACAGCCTTTCTTCCTAAGAATCAGCCCTTCCGTGGTGTAGAGAGAGGGTTTGTTACACTCCAAGGTGTTCCCCAGGTTGCCTTTCCTGAGCTTCGATCTTCCGGCTCTCGTTTAGTAGTTGTTGGAAACTACGCTGCATTGGGCCTACAAATTGGGTATGGGGTGTAGAGAGATGGTGTGTTACACTCCAAGGTGTTCCCCAGGTTTCCTCTCCATTGCTTCGATCTTCATGCTCTCGTTTAGTAGTTGTTGGAAACTACGCTGCATTAGGCCTACAAATTGGGTATGGGGTGTAGAGAGATGGTGTGTTACACTCCAAGGTGTTCCCCAGGTTTCCTCTCCATTGCTTCGATCTTCCGGCTCTCGTTTAGCAGTTGTTGGAAACTACGCTGCATTAGGCCTACAACTTGGGTATGGGGTGTAGAGAGATGGTGTGTTACACTCCAAGGTGTTCCCCAGGTTTCCTCTCCACTGCTTCGATCTTCCGGCTCTCGTTTAGTAGTTGTTGGAAACTACGCTGCATTAGGCCTACAAATTGGGTATGGGGTGTAGAGAGATGGTGTGTTACACTCCAAGGTGTTCCCCAGGTTTCCTCTCCATTGCTTCGATCTTCCGGCTCTCGTTTAGTAGTTGTTGGAAACTACGCTGTATTGGGCCTACAAATTGGGTATGGGGTGTAGAGAGATGGTGTGTTCCACTCCAAGGTGTTCTCCAGGTTGCCTTTCCTGAGCTTCGATCTTCCGGCTCTCGTTTAGTAGTTGTTGGAAACTACGCTGCATTAGGCCTACAAATTGGGTATGGGGTGTAGAGAGATGGTGTGTTCCACTGTAGAGAGATGGTGTGTTCCACTCCAAGGTGTTCCCCAGGTTTCCTCGCCAATGCTTCGATCATCATGCTCTCGTTTAGTAGTTGTTGGAAACTACGCTGCATTAGGCCTACAAATTGGGTATGGGGTGTAGAGAGATGGTGTGTTCCACTCCAAGGTGTTCCCCAGGTTTCCTCGCCAATGCTTCGATCATCATGCTCTCGTTTAGTAGTTGTTGGAAACTACGCTGCATTAGACCTACAAATTGGGTATGGGGTGTAGAGAGATGGTGTGTTCCACTCCAAGGTGTTCTCCAGGTTGCCTTTCCTGAACTTCTATCTTCAGGCTCTCATTAAATTGTGGTTAAACGGAACAACTGCATTTGGCGTACTAGTTGGTTTGGGGCCTACTATCGGTGTCTGCCGCTCCTTGCTGTTCTCCTGGTTTCCTGTCCTGAAATTCCGTTTTCAGGCGCTCGTTAAGTAGTTGTTAATGTTAGACTGCATTTGGCCTACTAGTTGGTTTGGGGCCTACTATCGGTGTCTGCCACTCCTTGCTGTTCTCCTCCACTGAACAAAGCTGTGCCGCCTGTTTACTACTGTTGCCAATTTTGAACTGCATTTCGACTACTTACTGATTTGGGCCTACTCTCTGTGTCAGCCTCTCATTCCAGTTGTCCTCCACTGCAATGCCCCCTGATTAGTCCTGTGTTACCAATTTTGAACTGCATTTAGGCCACTTTATTCTTTGGGCCTATATCTGTGTTTCCTCCTCATCCTGCCCATTGCCCAGCCAGTGATAGATGAGTCTGCTGGTACATTGACCCATAACGCAACATTTCCCGTGCACGCTACACTGCAAGATTGTGACCCTGCTGAAAGTCAGGTCCCCCTTCCCGCATACCATACCACCTTACACGGGGACAAACAGGAAGGTGCAGATGAAAGTGCAGGTTCCTTCATCAGGTGGGGGGAGGAATACTAGTTGGCGACGTCACTGGCACAGGGCTTCTCATGGTACGCAAAAGTGTTGCTGCCGGTGGGAGGCGCCCCCGCCGTGCAAACACACCGCTGTACTTTGAGGGGCCCTGTGCCAGTGCCAATGCCAACGAGTGGGCCCCCCCTGCTTGCTCAGGTTCACAGCACTTGCAAAGTTGAAATACTTACCTCTCCCTGCTCCACTGCCGTGACGTGGTCCAGATTTCCTGGGCCCACTAATTACTTGAACCAGCCCTACCCACCACAACTTTAGCCAAATGACCCCCAATTTCAAATGCCTTCCAATTATTATAAGGTAAATTACGCTTGACAAACCTTCATTAAGAAGAATGGATGGTTTTGACATTAAAATGGGCACTCTAGGTGTTTTCCTGGCCCCCACTCACTGCAGACTATGCTGCCCCATTGACTTGCATTGGGTTTCGTGTTTCGGTCGATCCCGACTTTACGTCATAATCGGCCGATTTCACTCTACCCGACTTTTGAGATAGTCGGGTTTCGCGAAACCCGGCTCGACTCTAAAAAGGTCAAGGTCGCTCAACTCTAGTCAGTGGTAACGCATGCACACAAAACTCCTCGCCGGAGGTGTCAGCATTCTAGGGGCTTATTTCAGCCAGGTCCCTGAACACATTCTCACGAGACCACACTGGTGCAAAGCACATAACAAAAGACAATACTGGCGCATGGCCGTGCGGCCATGCGAGCCTTAAATAGTTGCAGCACGTATAGGACCTTCCTAGAAGGACCAATGAGAGGCTGTCACAGAGCGTGAGCACCTACAGGGCCTTCCTGAAGGACGAATGACCTTAGCTGCAGTATCTGATCATATGACCCTCGATCTCCACTGAGAGATCTTACTCTGGGCATGCTCAGAACGTGAAAAGCAGGACTTAGTCCCAGAAGCGTCTGCTCGCCGCTGCCCAGCACTGACTTCAATGGCAGAAGCAGGAAATGCAGCAGTAACTCTTTGCACAGAGTCAGACTGAGCTAGATGCTGGGACCGACGTCTCTGCTGAGCAGGCTCCACTGCGGCAGGAGAAGAATGGGAGACCGCAGCGGAGATGGCCCGAGATTCCCCCTGTGCAGAGGCAGGAACTCAACCCCCAACATTACCCCCCCTCCTTGGGTCTCGCTACATTCAAAGGCAGCAATGAACTGCAGAGCCCGAATGTGCTCAGCAGGCTCCCAGGATCTATCCTCAGGACCGTAACCCCTCCAGTCCACCAAATAAAATTTTTTGCCACGAACCACCTTGGACCCCAAAATAGCGTTCACCTCGTAATCATCCGTAGATGAACCCGATGTTTCGGCAGATGAGTCAGAAAACCGGGACATGTATACGGGCTTAAGGAGGGAAACATGAAAGGTGTCGGTGATACCTAGGCGTGGAGGAAGGGCTAGACGGTAGACCACAGGATTAACCTGTTCGAGGACCTTGAAGGGACCTAAGTAGTGAGGAGCAAACTTACTGGACTCAACACGCAGCCTGATGTTACGAGCGGAGAGCCACACTAAGTCGCCAGGAACAAAGGTCGGGGCAGGGCGCCGATGTGCATCGGCGGTGGACTTCATTCTCTCCTTGGAGGCGCGGATGGCATCCTGAGTGCGGTCCCAAATGTCTCGTGCCTCCACTGCCCAGTCTGCCACCCTGGAGTCAGCAGAGGACACAGGCATAGGCACAGGAACCCGTGGATGCTGGCCGTAATTAAGGAGGAAAGGAGTCTGACCGGTGGAGTTGGCTACAGCATTGTTAAGGGCAAACTCTGCCCACGGTAACAGGATGCCCAGTCATCCTGCCTGGCAGAAACAAAATGTCAGAAATAAGTGATCAGAGTCTGATTGGCTCTCTCAACCAACCCATTCGTCTCGGGATGATAAGCCGAAGAGAGATTTAACTCAATACTGAGTAGACGACAAAGCTCCCTCCAGAATCGAGAAGCAAACTGGGGACACTGGTCACTGACAATCTTGTCCGGCATACCGTGTAAGTGAAAGATATGTTTGATGAACAAGGCTGCCAGAGCCCGTTCAGAAGGTAGCCGTGGAAGAGGCATCAAATGAACCATTTTGGAAAAATGGTCGGTGATCACCCAGATAATGGTGCAACTACGAGACTTGGGTAAGCCCACCACAAAGTCCATCCCGACCATCTCCCAGGGCCTGTCGGCCACCGGCAGAAGGTAAAGCAAACTAGCTGGCCATTGCCGTGGGGACTTGTTCTTGGCGCAAGAGACACACGCCCGAACATAGTCTGCGACATCACGAGCCATATGCGGCCACCAGCATGTCCTCGCCAGTAACTCAGATGTCCTTTTGGAACCAAAATGTCCACCCACCCTGGACGCGTGTGCCCAAGAGAGAACCTCCGGTTGCAAACAGGATGGTACAAAAGTCTTGCCCGGAGGCACAGACTCTAGCGAAACCGGGGCCACAGTTCTCAGGCTCTCGGTGGGGACAATAAGCTGAGGCTCCTCTTCCTCCTCCACAGATGACACAACAGAGCGAAAGAGAGCGTCGGCACGAATGTTCTTCTCCCCAGAAAGAAAATGGAGGGTGAAATGAAACCAGGAAAAGAACAAGGACCATCTGGCCTGGCGAGAATTTAACAGCTGGGCTGTCTACAGGTACACCAAATTTTTATGATCTGTGAAGACTTGGAAGGGAAAACTAGCTCCCTCCAAGACATGTCTCCACTCCGAGAAAGCCAACTTCATGGCTAGCAACTCCCTGTCCCCGATGGAATAATTCCTCTCTGCTGGTGTGAAGGTCTTGGAGAAGAAGAAGCAAGGATGCTTCCGACCTTGAGCATCCTTTTGGAAAAGGACTGCTCCAGCACCAACAGATGAGGCATCCACCTCCATGATAAATGGCTTATCTACATCGGGGCGATGTAGGATGGGAGCGATAGCGAAGTGTGACTTTATGGAGACAAAGGCCTTGGAGACCTCCTCAGACCACAATTTGGGATTTGCCCCCTTCTTGGTGAGGGCAACCAAGGGAGCTACCAAAGTTGAGAAGTGCGGAATGAACTGGCGATAATAATTAATGAACCCCATAAAGCGCTGCACCGCTTTAAGAGAATGGGGTTCCTGCCTGTCCATCACAGCCTGTAGTTTGGCAGGATCCATAGCAAATCCCTGGGCGGAGTTGATATAGCCGAGGAAAGGTAAGGACTCCTGCTCAAACATACACTTCTCCAACTTGGCATAGAGGGAGTTTGCCCGTTGGAGGTCGAAGACTTTGCAAATATCTCTCCGGTGTGAGTCAATATCTGGAGAGTAGATGAGAATATAATCCAGATAGACTACGACCGAGGTGGAAAGCATATCCCGGAAGATGTCATTCACAAAGTCTTGGAAAACAGCTGGGGCATTACAGAGCCCGAAGGGCATCACCAGATATTCATAGTGCCCATCCCTGGTGTTAAAAGACATCTTCCATTCGTCCCCCTCATGGATGCGAATCAGCTTGTGAGCACCCCGCAGATCTAATTGAGTAAATACCCTTGCTCCCCGAAGCCTATCGAAAAGCTCAGATATCAAGGGCAAAGGATACTTATTCTTAACGGTGATGGCGTTAAGACCCCTGTAGTCTATGCATGGACGCAGTTCTCCATTCTTCTGCATGAAGAAGAACCCAGCCCCAGCAGGTGACACTGACTTCCTGATGAACCCTCTTGCCAGATTCTCTTGAATGTACCGAGACATTGCCTCCGTCTCCGGGAGAGATAATGGATAAACTCGATCCCGGGGAGGCTCAGCACCAGGCAAGAGATCAATAGGACAGTCATAGGGGCGATGGGGTGGAAGGGTCTCCACCGCCATTTTGGAGAACACGTCTGCATAAGACCAATATTGCTTGGGGAGAAAGGATAGATCTGCAGGTACCTCTGTAGTAGCAACCTGAACGCACTCCATCTGCCACCTACCCCCACAAGATTCACCCCATCCCAGAATTCTGCCTGAGGACCACTTGATATGAGGAGAGTGGCACCGTAGCCAAGGTATCCCCAACAGGACCTCACCAATTCCCTCAGGAATGATGAGCAGAGATATAATCTCCTGATGGGATGGCGACATGGAAAGAGTAAAAGGGATGGTCTGGTGTGTTATCTGTGAGGGCATGGCCGACCCATTCACCACTCGTACCGTTACCATTACTGGTTGAGCTAGCATAACCAGGGGTACTGCGTGACATTGGGCGAAGGCAGAAGACATAAAATTGCCCTCCGCCTCAGAATCCATGCAGAGCTCCACCGAGTGGGAGGATGAGCCTATAATAATTGTCCCCTTAAAGGACAATTTGGGGGCAAATGTCGCCGTGTCTAGTGTACCTCCACCTACTACCACTAGACGCTGACGTTTCCTCGACAGCTGGGGACATCTGATGGCAAGATGTCCTGACTGCTGGCAAACATGACAGACCTTGAGTGCACAAGCGGTCCGGGACTTAGATCCCGCTCGTGACACTTACATGGCCTCATGTGACTCAGGAACCTGGATCGGAGATTCCAGAGGTTTGGCGAAGGTGGGAGCCAGCCGAAACCTCTGCCTACACTGGGCTCACTCTAACCTCCGCTCGTTAAAACGGAGGTCAATTCGAGTAGAGACAGTTATTAACTCCTCCAGTGTGGCAGGAATCTCCCTAGTGGCCAGAGAGTCCTTAACGTGATCAGCCAGGCCCCTCCAAAATATGGGGATAAGGGCTTTATCCGACCACTCCAGTTCAGAAGCTAAAGTACGAAAGCGGACGGAAAAATGGCTGACCAAGGACTCACCCTGAGTTAGTGCCAGCAGTTGGAGCGCCGTGTCATGGGTGAGTTGAGGTCCTAAGAAGACCTGTTTCAGAGTGCTCAGGAACAGCGGAGCACTCTGCACCACATGATCGCCACGCTCCCACAGCGGCGTAGCCCATTCCAACGCCCTGTCCGACAAGAGAGACACAGTAAATCCCACCTTAGCCTGCTCTGTGGGAAAACGTGCAGCCAGGAGCTCGAGGTGAATAGAGCACTGACTCACGAATCCCCTACAAGATTTGCTATCTCCAGAAAATTTTTCTGGCAGAGGGAGGCGAGATAATGTCGGAACAGGGGTGGCAGTGGACAATGTTGCTGCAGCCACACTAGCAGCCTGTACAGCAACTGCGGTAACATCCACAGCTGAGGTTGAGCTCTCGAGAGCCGCCAACCTACCCTGCAGCTGCTGGATATACCGCAAAGATTGCTGAATGTCCACCATTTACTAACCAGACCCTGGCGCTAGTATTATGTTAGGGCTAGCGGAACGCACCGAGTAAATAGAGATGTTTTTATTGATATTGGTGAGTTCGCAGCCCGGGGTCAACCGTGCAGGAGTACCTGCTGCTAGGAAACGGCGGTACTATATGGTGGTATGGACTAACTCAGTTAATTCACTGAGTAGCCGTGAAAGAAAAGCACTGTGCCCTGTTAGACTCCACAGAGGCACAGGCTAACTGCCCAAACAGAGAGCAGTCAGTGGTCACGCATGCACACAAAACTCCTCGCCAGAGGTGCCAGCATTCTAGGGGCTTATTTCAGCTAGGTCCCTGAATACATTCAAACACAAACACCTCGCCGGAGGTACCAGCATTCTAGGGGCTTATTTCAGCCGGGTCCCTGAACACATTCTCACGTGACAACACTGGCGCAAAGCACATAACAAAAGACAATACTGGCGCATGGCCGTGCGGCCATACGAGCCTTAAATAGTTGCAGCATGTATAGGACCTTCCTAGAAGGACCAATGAGAGGCTGCCACAGAGCGTGAGCACCTACAGGGCCTTCCTGAAGGACGAATGACCTTAGCTGCAGTATCTGATCATGTGACCCTCGATCTCCACTGAGAGATCTTACTCTGGGCATGCTCAGAACGTGAAAAGCAGGACTTAGTCCCAGAAGCGTCTGCTCGCCGCTGCCCAGCACTGACTTCAATGGCAGAAGCAGGAAATGCAGCAGTAACTCTTTGCACAGAGTTAGACTGAGCGAGACACTGGGACCGACGTCTCTGCTGAGCAGGCTCCACTGCGGCAGGAGAAGAATGGGAGACCGCAGCGGAGATGGCCCGAGAATCCCCCTGTGCAGAGGCAGGAACTCGACCCCTAACATTGTCATCATGTTATAGGGTCAGACCACTGATCTGACACTTTGCACAGCACTGTGTCAGATCAGCGATCTGACATGCAGGGCTGCAGGCTTAACAGCGCTTGCTCTGAGCAGGCGCTGGTAAGCCACCTCCCTGCAGGACCCGGATGTAGCCCTGCGGCCATTTTGGATCCGGGGCCTGCAGGGAGGAGATGCTCGGTACAAGGTGAGCACATCGCCTTGTAATGAGGGTTTCAGGGAAGCACGCAGGGAGCCCCTTCCCTGTGCGATGCTTCCCTGTACCGCCGGACCGCTTCGATCATCTTTGATCGCAGTTTGCTGGGGGTTAATGTGTCCTGATGAAGAGGTTTGAAAACCTTGAAACGCGTTGACAAAATAAACCACATTCACATCCACTTTCATACATGTACGGCAGATGTCATGAAGGGGTAAAGTATCTGCTGCAGATATTTCTGCACCAAAAACATGTCTCTTGGCTGCATAAAAAAGGTGACTTTTTTTTTCTTGCTGTGTTTTTATGTGCCTCCTTGTATGTGTTTTTCCCATTCATGATGAAGAGTGAAAAATGTCGCAATAACGCTGAAAGAATTGACATACTGCAGATTTGAAACTGATTGAAATTGTCAAGGAAAAAATAATCATCCTGTGTATGAGATTGCAAAAAATCTCATTCACTTCACTGGGAGAGTAAAATGCTGCATTTTTCATGAAAAATAAAAAAGGTGCAGAAAAAAAAACCCATAAAAAATGCAAAAACATCACTTTACACAAAAACGAGACAACTAGCGGCCGGCACTTCGTAATGACTTTATGGGAATAAGACAACTTAGATTTCAAATAAAGTGATTTACGGATTTTCCATTTCTGCGTCTTCACATTCACTGACCATTTACATTTGTCTGCTGCCCTGCATTGAAAAATGGACAGATAAAATGTAGCATAAAATATGATCTGGTATCTGATATGTTGTAACGGTGAGCAATAGTTTCGGTGCCGCACTTTAATTGGGGCCTCCATAAAGTGCGCAGCGCACCTTATAATAATAATAATAATTTTTATTTATATAGCGCCAACATATTCCGCAGCGCTTTACAAATTATAGAGGGGACTTGTACATACAATAGACATTACAGCATAACAGAAATACAGTTCAAAACAGATACCAAGAGGAGTGAGGGCCCTGCTCGTAAGCTTACAAACTATGAGGAAAAGGGGAGACACGAGAGGTGGATGGTAACAATTGCTATAGTTATTCGGACCAGCCATAGTGTAAGGCTTGGGTGTTCATGTAAAGCTGCATGAACCAGTTAATTAATTTTTTTTTTTTTTTTAATATAGGCCACACAGGGATCGTTAGGTTAATGCATTGAGGCGGTAGGCCAGTCTGAACAAATGAGTTTTTAGGGCACGCTTAAAACTGTGGGGATTGGGGATTAATCGTATTATCCTAGGTAGTGCATTCCAAAGAATCGGCGCAGCACGTGTAAAGTCTTGGAGACGGGAGTGGGAGGTTCTGATTATTGAGGATGCTAACCTGAGGTCATCAGCGGAGCGGAGGGCACGGGTAGGGTGGTAGACTGAGACCAGAGAGGAGATGTAGGGTGGTGCTGAGCCATGGAGTGCTTTGTGGATGAGGGTAGTAGTTTTGTACTGGATTCTTGAGTGGATGGGTAACCAGTGTAATGACTGGCACAAGGTAGAGGCATCGGTGTAACGGTTGGTGAGGAATATGATCCTGGCAGCAGCATTCAGGACAGATTGGAGCGGGGAGAGTTTGGTAAGAGGGAGGCCGATTAGTAGAGAGTTACAATAGTCCAGACGAGAATGAATAAGTGAAACAGTAAGAGTTTTTGCAGAGTCGAAAGTAAGAAAAGGGCGAATTCTAGAAATGTTTTTGAGATGCAGGTAAGAAGAGCGAGCCAGTGATCGGATGTGGGGGGTGAATGAAAGGTCAGAATCAAGGATGACCCCAAGGCAGCGGGCATGTTGCTTTGGAGTAATGGTGGAACCGCAAACGGAGATGGCAATGTCAGGCAAAGGTAGGTTAGTAGAGGGAGAAAACACGAGGAGTTCAGTTTTTGACAGGTTTAGTTTCAGATAGAGGGAGGACATGATGCTAGAGACAGCGGTAAGACAATCACTGGTGTTTTCTAATAAGGCAGGCGTGAGATCAGGAGAAGAAGTGTATAGTTGGGTGTCGTCAGCATAGAGATGGTACTGGAAGCCAAATCTACTGATTGTTTGTCCAATAGGGGCAGTATACAAAGAGAAGAGGAGGGGGCCTAGGACTGATCCTTGAGGAACCCCAACAGTAAGGGGAAGGTGAGAGGAGGAGGAACCAGCGAAACATACAGTGAAGGATCGGTCAGAGAGATAGGAGGAGAACCAGGAGAGAACGGTGTCCTTGAGGCCGATGGAGCGGAGCATAGTGAGGAGGAGCTGATGATCCACAGTATCAAATGCTGCAGAGAGATCCAAGAGGATTAGCATGGAGTAGTGACCATTAGATTTAGCTGTTAGTAGGTCATTAGAGACTTTAGTGAGGGCAGTTTCAGTAGAGTGTAAAGAGCGGAAACCAGATTGAAGAGGGTCGAGAAGAGAGTTATCTGAGAGATAGCGGGTAAGACGGGAGTGGACCAGGCGTTCGAGGAGTTTAGAGATGAAGGGAAGATTAGAGACAGGTCTATAATTAGCGGCACAGTTTTGGTCGAGGGATGGTTTTTTAAGTAATGGATGTATGATGGCATGCTTAAATGAGGAGGGAAAAATACCGGAAGTGAGGGAAAGGTTGAATATTTTAGTTAGGTGAGAGGTGACAGCCGGGGAAAGGGACTGGAGGAAATGTGACGGAATGGGGTCACTGGTGCAAGTGGTCGGGCGAGAAGATGCAAGGAGCCTGCTTACTTCTTCTTCTGTAACTGGTTCAAAGTCAGAGAGTGAACTAGATGCAGTGGGGGAGGGAGGACAGTGCATGGTATGAAGAGATTGGGAGATGATTTCTCCCAATCTTGTTCAGGCCTGTTTAAAGATTTCATGCCTCATTTATATAAACCTCAATTATGGAAATAGCGGTGATGAAAAATTAAAGTTGAGCTTTTTTTTTTCCGTTTCCACATTAAAGATCATTGTCCGTCCGTGCATAACATTTCTTTACTGTCAGAATTACTTTAGCCAATAAAGCGAGAAGAGATCTCTAGTGTCTTATGAAATATAAATGGTTTCGTTTCTGGAAGTACACCAAACCACTATGTGGTCTAGAGAGAAATACCCTGCAAAATGAGATCTGAAAACAATGGAAGGCTTCTAACGCTGCGCAAATCAATTAGAATAATACAGTTCCTTGTGGAAATCCAATTCACTGCAGCACCGACACACTGATAATTCGGTTAGACTCTGTGCCAAATACGCATGGACATGGCTTCACATCTACTCCATACAGTATTTAAAAGGTAATGCAATAATGATGATGGTCGCAACAAAAAAAATTAACATAATGGAAAATCACATGCTGCTATCCTAAAGAGGCTGTCTGCTTCATTAATCTGATTTTTATAATTAACTATTAGGCAAATCTAAGAAAAAAGTGTAGTGTCTGTACTAGTGGCTCAAAAATCAACAGTGAGTAAACTTAAAAATGCCTGGGATACATCTTTAGGGGTCTGGCTCTCCTTAAGGAGATGAACTTTTATTAGCAATGCTCCATGGGAAAAATATGCAAATGAGCTGTCTCCTGAATACATAGAAAACTATGGTGCTAGTGCCACCTAGTGCAGGTATCTGCCCTGCAAGGCAAAGTCCGAACCGTTATTGAGTCTTGCAACTAGGCTGTCTAGCTTGGATCAGGGGTGTCAAACTGCATTCCTTGAGGGCCTCAAACCATGCATGTTTTCAAGATTTCCTTAGCATTGAACAAGGTGCTGGAATCATTCTCTGCAGGTGATTAAATTATCACCTGTGCAATGCAAGGAAATCCTGAAAACATGACCTGTTTACAGCCCTCGAGGAATGCAGTTTGACACCCCTGGCTTGGGTAATATCAGTAGTCATATTGCAGGGCTGTTGTAAGGTCTATTATATACACATGCAGTCATTTTCCTCTTTCCTTCCATCTTTTACATGTCTATATGGACAGCTTATTGATTTAAATGGGAACTGAGCAATTATTCATTTGTCCTATGATGGAACAATAACAAAATGCAAGGGAACAAGTCAGGAATGACTTGTAGGATCGCTGCTTTCAACAGGTGGCGCTATAGAGTTCAAGTCCTCTTTCTCTCTGAAGGGAACAAGTCAGGAAATTTTTGCTGCCCAAACACTTGGGTACCACAAATCAGGGCCTGGCTGCCAGGGGTGTACCTACAATAAGTGCGAGGGTTGCATCACACCCGAACCCTGGAGCCTAAAGGGTCCAAATAGTCCCTTTGGCCTATATGAAAAGACCAATACTATGAAAGATTTGCAATAATTTGGTGCCTCATTTGGAGATTTTGCATTGGGGCCCTTGAGCTCCAAGTTACTCTACTGTTGGTGCACTGCTGAAGACAGGTATGTTTTAGTCTGCTCCGGCGTTTCCGAGAAAATATAGTTTGAAGATCCGGGGACCATAGGCAAAGGCCTCATTTCGCTAGCCCTGTCACTAGCAAATTTTTTCATGCAATAGGTGACTGACAAGTCTCCTACTGCGGTACATCCATACATGAGAGAAACCAGCTGTAGCAGTCAGCGAAGAAACCAGCCATGGACAGTGCTAAACTAGTTTTGTCTCGTCCAATAATTCCTGGTCAGATCTTCAAACTATATTTTCTCTGAAACATCCTAGTATTTCAGTGCAAAACATACCTGACTGCAATCCTACAGCCAGGCTTTAATTCATGCTACCGTTGGTTTGCGCAGCATGAAACAGATGACAAGTTTTCTTTAAACACTTTGTTTAAAAGAAAAAAAAACAATTCATCTATAGCTCCTCGCAGAGCCCTGCTCATCCTCAACCGGCTTCTTGGGCCCCATATCAGTCTCGTGTTCATTCTTCATTGGTGCTTCTGGCCTTGTTGTACCTTTTGACATCTTGATGTAAGAACTAGTGATGAGCGAGTGTACTCGTTGCTCAGGTTTTTCCGAGCACGCTCGGGTGGTCTCCGAGTATTTGTGAGTGATCGGAGATTTTGTTTTTCTTGATGTAGCTGCATGATTTACGGCTGCTAGCCAGCCTGAGCACATGTGCGGGTTACCTGGTTGTTAGGGTATTCCCACATGTATTCAAGCTGTCTAGCACCCGCAAATCATGCAGCTGTGGCGAAGAAAATGAAATCTCCGAGCACTTACAAATACTCGTGAGACCACCCAAGCATGCTCGGGAAAACTCGAGCAACGATTATACTCGCTCATCACTAGTAAGAACGCTTAAGGGAATACCCTGGATTGTAAAAAAAAAAAGTACCTAAGCACTAACGGACAGGTAGTTGCCACCTATCTGGTGTGCCAGGTGCCATCATGTCAACAGAGTGACAGTTTTCTTTTCCCCTGGGGGTAGCTGGCTGTCAATCAGTATGACACCAGTGGTCCTGCCTTGTCAACAAGAAGAGAAACTGCTGCTCTGTTGACAGGGAGCAGCTGAATCTCTGGCAGGAGCAATCAATGACCAGTGTCGGGTACATGCCTGTTAGTGCTAAGGCGATTTTTTTTTTTAAGTCTCGCATGTCCACTTTAAGGCTTAGCCATTGCTATAGTCAGGCCTCATTCGATTACCATTGAATAAGTTTCACATGAATCAAATTATCAACTGCTTCGATGCTTTGGTGAATAAAGACAAAGATACAAAGTCTTAGAAGTGAAGTAGGTAATGAGTCCAAGTACAGGTGCTTCTCACTAAATTAGAATATCATCAAAAAGTTATTTTATTTCAGTTCTTCAATAGAAAAAGTGAAATTCATATATTTAGGGTCATTATAGAAAGAGTGATCTATTTCAAGTGTTTATTTTTTTTAATGTTTATGATTAAGGCTTACAGCCAATGAAAACCCAAAAGTCATTATCTCAGTAAATTAGAATACTTTATAACACCAGCTTGAAAAATTATTTTAAATCTGAAATGTTGGCCTACTGAAATGCTTTGGTCGGGGCTCCTTTTGCATGAACTACTGCATCAATGTGGCATGGAGGCGATCAGCCTGTGGCGTTGCTGGGGTGTTATGGAAGCATAGGTTGCTCTGATAGCAGCCTTCAGCTCGTCTGCATTGTTGGGTCTGATGTCTCTCATCTTCCTCTTGACAATAACCCATAGATTCTCTATGGGGTTAAGGTCAGACAAGTTTGCTGCCAATCAAGCACAGTGATACTGTTGTTTTTAAAACAAGTAATGGTTCTATTGGCAGCATGGACAGGGACCAAGTCCTGCTGGAGAATGAAATTTCCATTTCCAAAAAGATTGTCGGCAGAGAGAAGCATGAAGTGCTCTAAAATGTCCTCGTATACAGCTGCTCTGGCTTTGGTCTTGATAAAACACAGTGGACCTACACCAGCCGATGGCATTACTCTCCAAACCATCATTGATTATGGAAACTTCGCACTAGACAACAAGCACATCAGATTGTGGCCTCTCCACTCTTCCTCCGGACTCTGGGACCTTGATATCCAAATGAAATGCAAAAGTTACTTTCATTTGAAAACACCTTGAACCACTGAGTCAACAGTTATTCAGTTCCTTTTCTCCTTGACCCAGGTAAGATGCTTCTGGCTATTGATCATGAGTGGCTTGACACAAGGAATGAAACACTTGTAGCCCATGTCCTGGATACGTCTGTGTGAGGTGGCTCTTGAAGCAATGACTCCAGCAGCAGTCCACTCCTCATGAATCTCCTCTAAATTTTTGAATGGCCTTTTCTTAACAATCCATTCAAGGCTGCAGTTATTCGGGTTGCTTGTGCACCTTTTTCTACCACACTTTTTCCTTCCATTCAACTTTACATTAATATGCTTGGATACAGCACTATGTGAACAGACACCTTTTGTGGTTTACCCTCCATGTGGATTGTGTCAATGACTGCCTTCTGGACATCTGTCAAGTCAGCAGTCTTCCCCATGATTGTGGAGCTACTGAAACAGACTAATGGACCTTTTAAAAACGCTTAGGAAACCTTTGCAGGTGTTTTTGTTAATTATTCTAATTTACTGAGATAATGACTTTTGGGATTTCATTGGCTGTAAGCCATAATCATCAACATTAACAGAAATAAACACTTAAAATGGATCACTCTGTCTGTAAATACTCTATATAATATATGAGTTTCACTTTTTGTATCGTAGAACTGAAAAAAAATTAACTTTTTGATGATATTCTAATTTTGGGAGAAGCACCTGTGTATTAAGTCTCTGCTCACAAACCATGGCTAATGGCTGCAAGTTATATCGAGCAGTGTGAGAGCTCAGCAGGAGAGCGGGACACTGATAAGTTCTTAATCAAGCTAGGTAGACAGAGATTGAGTTAAACTTTGATAAAAAAATATTGAGCCATTCTGACATGGATTTTCAAATTAAGTACACCAACCTTATCAGGTTTAAGAGGATCTATTTTGTAATTTATGCAGTTTTTATTATGAAACCTGGTGATTAGTGATGAGCGAATGTGCTCGGATTACGCGTTATCCGAGCATGCTCAGTTGTTATCCTCGTATTTTGGGTGTGCTTGGATAATATGTTCGAGTCCCTGTGGCTGCACAAACACATGGCCGAAGTGACTTGAATATATTATCCGAGCACACCCAAAATACTTGGATAACACCAGAGCATGCTCGGATAACGCGTTATTCGAGCATGTTCGCTCATCACTATTGGTGACAGATCCACTTTAAGGCCAAGAACGGAAAATAACTAACTACTATCATACTGCAATGTGCAGGGAATATATATATTTATAGTCCAGAGTCCAGAGTGGGTTGGAGAGCACTGGAAACTGTTTGCACTACATTGGATATAGGAAAATATCCCTACATACAGACAAGACATGTAGCCTTCATGTGGACATTATTAAAAGTAATGGTGGTGAACAAATTTTGCATCTCACAATACTATTTAACAATGCGTTTAATACAAAGCAGAGGCATTTTATTGAGTGTAATCCCAGAAGATGGATGGCTCTGACTGCACTGCTCATCATTATCGGTAGACAGTCCAGGAATGAGTGATGCCGCAGTGATTCAGCATCAGATGGCTCAAACAGCTAACTAGATGCATTTAATTACATTATATTAGGACTTAATGACAACGGTAATAAATAACCATCCGGGAAGAGCATCTATATTGCATTGGCTTCACATTTAATACTGCAGCATTATTATTTTTGGAAGATGATATCAGCAGGTATTACATCTTTATAGGCAGAATGTTAAAATATCACTTTTAATTTTTTTTTTATTTATCCTTAAAGGAATATTCCTCCTGTTTTTCTTTAAGAAGACTCCATATCTAGCTACAATATCACAACATTTAAAGGAGTTTTCTGGATTGTAAAAACGTATCTTGCAAATAATACTAGAGCGGTTTGAGCTAACACAAATGGTCTGAACATACATGAGTTAGACAGAGAGCAACTAAAACAATTGTTTCTTGATTAGAAGGACCTGACGTGTCCGTGCATTTCCCATACAGTTTATTGATTTCATGAAGAACCTTTAAACACTGATATGGATTCCGTCTTGACTATCAATCTCCCTCCAATCTACTTTTATTGTCATGTAAGTCTTTGAAAGATAAACCAGTCAGTAAGTTTATTGATAAAATCTCCATAACACATTTTAATCCACATGCACATGAGGCTGCAGTGCTCTGGGCGAAACCGGGGGATTTACCAAGTCTCTTCCTTCCTGTTATTCCTCCCACCAGTCATTCAAGTCTATGAGCTGGCACTAAAGAATGAGGCCGGCGTCACACGTGCGAGTTTTACGGACGTAAGAGCGCAGAAACTACGTCCGTAAAACTCGCAAAAAATACGGCACAATTATTCTCTATGCCCCTGCTCCTATCTGCCGTATTTTACTGATCAGTATTATACGGCTTTCTACGGCCGTACAAAATCGCAGCATGCTGCGTTTGTCACCGTACTGCGCAAGAAATACGCCAATGAAAGTCTATGGAAGCGTGAAAAATACGGATTACACAAGGACAAGCAGTGTGACTTGCGAGAAATACGCAGCGCTGTTAGAGAGAAAAGCCGGCAATTCAGTGCGGTGTACAGTAAAATCACACTGACAGCTTACAGTCCAATAGGTAGAATAAATGTGTACACATAGAATAGGTATATATATATATATATGTCAGTGAGACACATATATGTATATATATTAATATTTTTTCCAGCGCTAGACAGCTTGAAAGCCGGTAATTCCATTTTTTTTGCAGATTCCACACTACTAATGTCAGTAGTGTGTTTCTGCAAAATTTGGCCGTTCTATCTACTAAATTAAAGGGTTAAATGGCGGAAAAAATTGGCGTGGACTCCCGCACAATTTTCTCCGCCATAGATCGTGGGAACTTTCCTAGAAAGCCTGGGAGCTTTCTAGGTAAGTTCCCACGATCTATGAACAGCCAGCAGAGGGCGCCTCACCGCAAATGAAGCTAAATATAGATCAGTGACCTATTTTTAGCTTCATTCCCCGAGGTTTTGCAGCAAGGAGCAGCCTGCATTAGCGGAACTCCTTGCTGCAAAATGTTTTAACCCCTTCAGAAGGATTTACATCGTTGGACTTTACAGATCTGCGGAAGGTAAGTATATTGTTGATTTATTATGTTTTTTCTTTCACAGAACGAGGGTCTTCAGTGATTGGATTGGGCGTTAATAAAATATTACAACAACCTTTGGTTTTATTTCATTAAAATAATTTTTAATAATGTGTGTGTGTTTTTTTTTAACCCTTTCATTCATTTGGATTAATAATGGATAGGTGTCATAATTGACGACTCTCCATTATTAATTTGGCTTAATGTCACCTTACAATAGCAAGGTGGCATTAACCCTTCATTACCCCATATCCCACCGCTACACGGGAATGGGAAGAGAGTGGCCAAGTGCCAGAATAGGTGCATCTTCCAGATGTGCTTTTTCTGGGGTGGCTGGGGGCAGGTGTTTTTAGCCAGGGGGGGGCCAATAACCATGGACCCTCTCCAGGCTATTAATATCTGCCCTCAGTCACTGGCTTTACTACTCTGGCGGAGAAAATTGTGCGGGAGCCCACGCCAATTTTTTCCGCCATTTAACCCTTTATTTTAAGAGCTAGAACGGCCAAATTTTGCAGAAACACACTACTGACATTAGTAGTGTGGAATCTGCAAAAAAAATGGAGAGAAGACATGGTTTACTGTATGTAAACCATGTCTCAAATCATGTCGGGTTTTAGGAAGGAGAAAGCAAAAGCCGGTAATTGAATTACCGGCTTTTTGCTATATCGCGGCTGTATGAAGTAATAATATATATACATATATGTGTCTACTGACATATATATATATATATATATATATAGACAGTATATATGTTTTTATTTTTTTTTAAACACATGGATCCCTTGTATAGGCGTATGTCGGTTTGGCAAGCCTGCGATAAAAACACGCAGTACGGCTGCCATACGGATTACATACGGAGGATGCCATGCGCAAAAAACGGTGACACACCCTGCCTACGGAGGAGCTACGGACCACTTTTTTCAGGACTTTTCAGCGTATTACGGCCGTAATATACGGACCGTATTTGCATACGCTGTGTGTGACGCCGGCCTAAGAAAGTGGAGCTAGGCAGGGAATAAATCTGGGGAGGCAAAGGCTCTAAAGTGCTGATTTTGCCAGGAGCACTTCAGCTTCTTTTACATATTAATTAAAGCATGGATTTTCTTGTTAGGAAGCAGCAGATTTTACAAATAAGGTACCTTTACACTGAACAACATTACAACGATAACTATAACGATCCGTGATGTTGCAGCGTCCTGGATAGCGATATCGTTGTGTTTGACACGCAGCAGCAATCTGGATCCTGCTGTGCCATCGCTGGTCGGAGCTAGAAGGCCAGCACCTTATTTCGTCGCTGGATCACCCGCTGACATCGCTGAATCGTCGCGTGTGTGACGCCGATTCAGCGATGTCTTCACTGATAACCAGTGTAAATATCAGGTTACTAAGCACAGGGCCGCGCTTAGTAACCCGATGTTTACCCTGGTTGCCATTGTAAATGTAAAAAAAAAAAAAACACCTACTCACATTCCGGTGCCTGTCACGTCCCTGGCGTCAGCTTCCCTGCACTCCTCCTGCATCCTGTGTCAGCGCCGGCCGGCCGTAAAGCAGAGCACAGCGGTGACATCACCGCTCTGCTTTACGGCCGGCGCTTACCCAGGATGCAGGAGGAGTGCAGGGAAGCGGATTCCGGGGACGTGACAGGCACCGGAATGTGAGTATGTGTTTTTTTTTTTACATTTACAATGGCAACCAGGGTAAACACCGGGATACTAAGCGCGGCCCTGCGCTTAGTAACCCGATGTTTACCCTGGTAACCCGGGGACTTCGGCATCGTTGGTCGCTGGAGAGCTGTCTGTGTGACAGCTCTCTAGCGACCACACAAGGACTTTCCAACGATCACGGCCAGGTCGTATCGCTGGTCGTGATCGTTGGAAAGTTGCTGAGTGTGATGGTACCTTAAAGGTACAGCTTGGCTTATCTTTAAAAAGTCAGATTAGTGATTAGTGATGAGCGGTTGTGCTCGGATAAGGACTTACCCGAAAATGCTCAGTGCTAATCAAGTGTCTTCGGCGTGCTCGAATAATATGTTAGAGATACCATGGCTGCATGCCTCGTGGCTGTTAGAGAGCCGCAGAACATGCAGGGATTGCCTAACAAACAGGCAGGACAACCTGCAACTAGTGCAATTTTAGCGAATCCTAGTAACAAAAGGGATTGTAAAAAAGCTTGTCAGTTGCTTTAAACAGGCTTTTTACTATTTGTTTAATTTATTACCCCTGCATGTCTATTATAAACATAATTAAATAAGCTTTAATTACCCATTGCAGGTACAGTGGTGCCTCTGTGCTGCTTTCCCAGGTTTAGATTAACAGGTTGTATTGGCAAAGTCATGACTATGGTACCTGACTGCAGTCAGTCACTAGGCTCGACAGTCTTGTGCCAATGACATCAATATCACCACTGAGTCCATTTTACAGTGCATGTATCAATGCAAGGCAGCTCCTGCAACGGTGCGTACTGCGTAAAGCTGTATATGGAGTTAGACGATATCAGCCTTAAAAAGGACCTTTTGTAGCGCGGCGCGGGGTGGCAGCCGCGGGTGAGGCACTCATTTCCTTTTACGAACCATCATGCTACATGAAAGTGTAGGTCTTTTGAGAAAATTAACTATAAAGCATTTACTCCTGTTTTTATCCTAGATTTGGATATACCCATTCCTTTAACCTTCTGGGTGTGTGGGACTTGTGCTGCCAGGGCATCATGCCCATGCAGGCTCCATGTAGCCAGTCGTGTGGGATGGCAAGGCAAGAAGTCCATGGATTGGAAGACATGTCATGAGAAACCTCGAGCTTGCAAAACCCCAAAGGTGGTGGACCTAAATAGGACTGAGTTTGTGGGGCTAGTGGGTGGTCTTGAGCGTTAGATCCAGGGTGCCATAAGTGGAAGAAATAGGATGCGAAACCACTGAGCAGGTAGAGAGACTTGCTGATCAGGACTGCAGCGACAAGCTAGGCTGTGACAAAGTAGGGTGAAACAGTGTGCTTCACCAGCATTTGAGTAGATTACAGTAGAAGGAAACAATCTGTGTGAAAATGCTTTACACTGTGATAGAAATGTCCATAAGACTTTGTAGCCGCTACCCATTGTACATAACCCTTACAAAGTTACCGTTAAGTAAAGATTGTGTTTTAGAATGGAAGTCTCCTTTATTGAACTTTGAAACCTATAGTCCTGGCCAGCCAACGCCATTGGCTACAGGTGGCCTGCACAAGTGGAGGGCCCTCACAGCACCAATATCAACACTCAGCCAGGACCCACTCTTTCATGTAGCGAGCCATGGCACCAGAGGAGGGGATGAGTGCCTCTCCAGCTGTTGCCACCTTGTGCTGTGCTACATCGTCACAATCCTGCCTGAACATCACAGTCTTGATCAGCAAGTCTCTCTACTCATTCAGCAGTTCCACGTCCTATTTCTTCTACTACTGGTGCCCTGGCTCAACAGCTTGGGACACCCACCAGTCACACAAACTTAGTGCTGTTTAGGTCCGTTATTTTCGGAGTTGCAAGGTAAGGGTTCAGGACTCTGTGTCCTAGTCACAGATTCCTTCTTTGGAAGGCCACTATGACTTCTTTAAGATCTAGCTATCACTGGCCTTGAGTCTCTTTATTCTATGGATTACTCCTTTTTGGCAGCACTGCTCACTCGACACTCCAAACTCGAACTAACTACCTACAGGAAGCAATAATTTGCCCTAACACCAAGCCCATCCCACTATGGAATATGTTTAATAAAATCATTGTTGCAAATTAAAATACCATATATGCATGATTAATATTTCAATTACTTCTAAGTAGCAGTAGTAGTCTGAAACACACTGAGGAGTGAAGAAAAAAAACTACATGGGGCATTTTCTTTTTCTCCCTTGTGTGTTAATGTCTGAGGATGATTGACAAAGCTAGCAGAATTATGAGAGATCTACTAGAAGTGTTTGCAATGCGACTCAACTCTGAAGCACCTCTGACTGCCTCTCCCACCATACTGACTGTCAGAGATTAAAGCAGGAATCTGTCCATTAATCACACTCAGGTCTGCTGTGCTTCAGCACATTTCAGCACTCTGCAGTGAGGAGAATAGACTGTTTGTAAATACATGTCTCACATTAAGCCTGTTTTAAGCTATTTTGGGCTGTGTTATTCTATCCTCAGTGTGTTGCTGCCCGCTCATGATTGCTTAGCATCAGAAAGAGGAAGAAGTGAACGTCCACAGTGAAATCTATCTGGTAATGCCCACACTAGAACATAAAAAAAAATCATCAGAAAATACACATGGTGGACAGGATACAGAGAGAAAACCCTGCTAATCATAAGAACTTACACTTTACAGGCGAGAGAAAGAATACCACTGATCATAAGAGCCTAAACTTTATGGCAGAGTGAACTAGAGAGGACCCCACTTACCATAAGAGCTTACACTCTACAGGAGAGAGAGGACCCCGCTTACCATAAGAGCTTACACTCTACAGGAGAGAGAGGACCCCACTGACCATAAGAGATTACACTCTACAGAAGAGAGAGGACCCCGCTGACCATAAGAGGTTACACTATACAGGGGGGAGAGAGGACCCCGCTAACCATAAGGGCTTATACTCTACAAGAGAGAGAGGACCCCACTGATCATAAGAGCTTACACTCTACAGGAGAGAGAGGACCCCACTGACCATAAGAGCTTACACACTACAGGAGAGGACCCTGCTGACCATAAGAGCTTACACTCTACAGGAGAGAGAGGACCCCACTGACCATAAGAGCTTACACTCTACAGGAGAGAGAGGACCCCACTGACCATAAGAGCTTACACTCTACAGGAGAGAGAGGACCCCACTGACCATAAGAGCTTACACTCTACAGAAGAGAGAGGACCCCGCTGACCATAAGAGCCTAAACTCTATGGCAGAGTGAACTAGAGAGGACCCCACTGACCATAAGAGCTTACACTCTACAGGAGAGAGAGGACCCCACTGACCATAAGAGCTTACACTCTACAGGAGAGAGAGGACCCCACTGACCATAAGAGCTTACACTCTACAGGAGAGAGAGGACCCCGCTGATCATAAGAGGTTACACTCTACAGAAGAGAGAGGACCCCGCTGACCATAAGAGCTTACACTATACAGGGGGGAGAGAGGACCCCGCTAACCATAAGGGCTTACACTCTACAGGAGAGAGGACCCCACTGACCATAAGAGCTTACACTCTACAGGAGAGAGAGGACCCTGCTGACCATAAGAGCTTACACTCTACAGGAGAGAGAGGACCCCACTGACCATAAGAGCTTACACTCTACAGGAGAGAGAGGACCCCACTGACCATAAGAGCTTACACTCTACAGGAGAGAGAGGACCCCGCTGACCATAAGAGCTTACACTCTACAGGAGAGAGAGGACCCTGCTGACCATAAGAGCTTACACTAAACAGGAGAGAGACAGGACCCCACTGACCATAAGAGCTTACACTCTACAGGAGAAAGAGGACCCCACTGACCATAAGAGCTTACACTCTACAGGAGAGAGAGGACCCCACTGACCATAAGAGCTTACACTCTACAGGAGAGAGGACCCCACTGACCATAAGAGCTTACACTCTACAGGAGAGAGAGGACCCTGCTGACCATAAGAGCTTACACTCTACAGGAGAGAGAGGACCCCACTGACCATAAGAGCTTACACTCTACAGGAGAGAGAGGACCCCACTGACCATAAGAGCTTACACTCTACAGGAGAGAGAGGACCCCGCTGACCATAAGAGCTTACACTCTACAGGAGAGAGAGGACCCTGCTGATCATAAGAGCTTACACTCTACAGGAGAGAGGACCCCACTGACCATAAGAGCTTACACTATACAGGAGAGAGACAGGACCCCACTGACCATAAGAGCTTACACTCTACAGGAGAGAGAGGACCCCACTGACCATAAGAGCTTACACTCTACAGGAGAGAGGACCCCACTGACCATAAGAGCTTACACTCTACAGGAGAGAGAGGACCCCACTGACCATAAGAGCTTACACTCTACAGGAGAGAGAGGACCCCGCTGACCATAAGAGCTTACACTCTACAGGAGAGAGAGGACCCCACTGACCATAAGAGCTTACACTCTACAGGAGAGAGAGAGGACCCCGCTGACCATAAGAGCTTACACTCTACAGGAGAAAGAGGACCCCACTGACCATAAGAGCTTACACTCTACAGGAGAGAGAGGACCCCGCTGACCATAAGAGCTTACACTCTACAGGAGAGAGAGGACCCCGCTGACCATAAGAGCTTACACTCTACAGAAGAGAGAGGACCTCACTGACCATAAGAGCTTACACTCTACAGAAGAGAGAGGACCTCACTGACCATAAGAGCTTACACTCTACAGGAGAGAGAGAGAGGACCCCGCTGACCATAAGAGCTTACACTCTACAGGAGAAAGAGGACCCCACTGACCATAAGAGCTTACACTCTACAGGAGAGAGAGGACCCCGCTGACCATAAGAGCTTACACTCTACAGGAGAGAGAGGACCTCACTGACCATAAGAGCTTACACTCTACAGAAGAGAGAGGACCTCACTGACCATAAGAGCTTACACTCTACAGGAGAGAGAGAGAGGACCCCGCTGACCATAAGAGCTTACACTCTACAGGAGAAAGAGGACCCCACTGACCATAAGAGCTTACACTCTACAGGAGAGAGAGGACCCCGCTGACCATAAGAGCTTACACTCTACAGGAGAGAGAGGACCTCACTGACCATAAGAGCTTACACTCTACAGGAGAGAGAGGACCTCACTGACCATAAGAGCTTACACTCTACAGGAGAGAGAGGACCTCACTGACCATAAGAGCCTACACTCTACAGAAGAGAGAGACTTAACCAGTGACTCTGGAGATGGAAAACGACTCTGACGAACAAACCCAGGAACTGAACCCCCTATACAAGGAATGTTAATCCGTAAGATATCATAGCTGCAGGGCATTATTGTGAGGCTTGTGTGTCAATGCAAAATGATGTTAGCCAGCTCAATGATTCTTCAACAGTGTGGGGAATGGTGCCAGTACCAGATACAAAAGGGGTTACTGACTGCAGGCATTATGTTTAGTTCCTGTCAGTAAAGCTCATAATAAATATGTGACCTCTCATTTCATATCAAACAAGCCATTAGGTTTTGGAAGAAGCAATACATATTGGGTAGAGAAGGAAAGTCAGTTCTAACACCTAAAGTGCTGGCAGAATGCTGAATAAGCGGAACGATTCACTAAAAAAGATTGGATTATAAGCTACAAAGTATGACCAAAGGCACATTTTCTACATATATTACACTGATGTTTGCACCAAAATCAGTTTTAACGTATCGTTGTGGGTGAAGGCAGAAAAACCATGCTTATACTTGGGTTTTGGGTGAAAAGGCAGGTACGATTACAATGAAAAACTCCCTGCCGCATATGCAGTTTACAAATCAAGGCTGACTTATTTATATAATTGTATTTAAAGCAGACAGTCGTGTACAGCTCGTAGAATACGCATTAGATTTATTGACGCAGGGGCCATAAGGACCCGTCACTTTAATTAGTATTGTGTACAACGGAAAGTGGAAAACCCCTGTAAAAGCCGGCAGTTTATTTAAGCAGAGTTGTTAATCTTGGCCTGTAAGTACAGTACTTCCAGTCTTCCATAAATTTAACTGCCAAGAACATGACGCAAGACAGATGCGACATGTCCAGGAATGAAACTATTCCCTCAGCACTTTTTTTGCCAGTTATTGCTAATATGACCAGAATAATTATGAGCTCCTGTATTTCTGCAAATGAGACTGTACGTCCGTCGCCAAATATCTCTATCTGGGAAAGATCTTTAATGTGTTATATGACAAAGGCTTCTGAGCCAAGAGTCTTAGTCATGGCAGTTTTACAGTAGCTTTTAAGTGGAAAAGATGGCCGTATCGTTGGCGTCTGCTCCATACTCTATATTAAACATTGATCTCTCGAAATGGATTTTTTTCGGTAATTTAGCCTCTTGTCCAATTACTACTTTTTTATACTATCTGGCCGACCATCGCTGACGCTTTACCATTCCACATTAGATGCAGATAGATCTTTTCTGTTTACTCATTTCCATGGACTTTATGACTCAGCTCATTTATGAAAGACGACTCACCGGAGGCCATCGCGTAGGAAACACGGAGGCCTATCACGCTCCACAGAAGTGGGGGGTACATTGTAAAAGAAATGATTCCGGCTGATAGCAAAGCCTTCATAAGGTTAGGCCGTACATTACCTCATGAAATTTAATGCGTAACACTACATTAATATAGGATTGAGCGCAGCTGTGACTAATCACCGCCGAAGAAAGTTAATGGAGGTTGCCGACGAGGATTTACATAAATGGAAATCCAAATTGTGTTGTTCGAAGTAAAGAAGTTAGATTGAAAACAGGAGGAAGCAGGTGGAAAAGAAAAAGCAATAAACTAACAGAATGGAGTCAACATGAAAGATCAATTGCAAGGGATGAAGAGCGGAATGGGGCTTTACGCACGCAATTGACATGATTTGGCAACGTGGTGTATTTTATAATGTCATTCAAGTACAGTTTTTGAAAAGACTTTAACGTACGTGAAATTTCAATTTACTTACAAAGGGCCTCAAGCGGCAAAGACAATGAAACAAAAAAAGAATTCCGCTCCTACATTTTTACACAAAGGCGCCAAAGTGATTATTTTTCTTTGAACTCTGCTGGACATAGACCAGTTCACAACCTATAGAGTAAATTTTGCATTTGACCAATCCACTGTTCAGCATAAAAGCCGCTGTTGATCAGTTCACAATTAAGTGTAATCGTTTTCTTCATCTTACAACTAATAATGTTAATTTTTAATTTTGTAAACAAAAAGTAATTGACTTAATTTAAAAAAAAATTGACTTTATTTAAAAATAAAAACAGTACTCACCAATTTTCTCATGGTGCTCACAGTGATTGTCCCGGCTCACAGTAAAGTGTGGGAAAGCAGCTTCAATGATCAGTGGTGAACTTTGTGATGTCACCGCTAGTAACTGAACCTGCGCTAGCAGCACCTCATTCTCCAGTGGCTTTCAGTCTGGACGGTCGCATCATGGCACAGTCCAGGTTGTATACCACATATCGCATATCGAGATGGATTACGGCGTGGGACATCTTCAATTCGGAAAAATGAGGGATATGGTTGTTTATTATTTTTCTTTTTTTTACCAGGGACAAGGGCTTCAATGGAACGGGCTTAAGATGAGTATTTTTGTTGTTTATTATTTTCAGGGTTTTTTTTTTTTTACAGGGGACAAGGGTTTCAATGGAATGGGTGTAAGGTCAACATAACTGTGCTTTTTTATTTTTATTTCAAATATAGGAGTCAGTGTCTTTCTTTCAAATAAAGGACTTTATTCTGGCTTTTTTACAGTCAAACTATTGGGATGTAAATAGATAGGCATCATAAAACAGCTGACATCAATCCAACAGCCATAATCCACAGCGCTAGTGGGAAAAGCTGAGCAGAGAGACAGAATTGGCCCATCTAATATATGCACCTTTTCTGGGGTGGCTTCAGGCTGCTATTTTTAGGCCAGGGGGCAATATCCATGGCCTCTTACCTGCTTGAGAATACCAGCCCACAGCTGTCTACTTTAGCTTTGTTGGTTGTCAAAACTGGGGGAGACCCATGCCGTTTTTTAAAATTATTTATTTAAATGATTTTGAAAAACTGCATGAGGATCCCTCTATATTTGATAACCAGCCATAATAAAACTGACAGCTGAGGGCTGCAGCCTGTAGCTGTCAGTTTTGCCAGGCTGGTTATCAAAAATAGAACAGACCACAAAAGCATTTTTTTAAATTATTTAATCATAACGCACATGCGCTGGATGATGAGTACTCCCATCAGCAGCACCTGCTCTCACTGTTATCAGTGACAGCAGGCATAGGCTGATGGGAGTAGTACTCTCTCATCAGCTGATTGCCTGTGACTGGAGGTAAACTTTTTACTGTCGGTCACAGCTGCTAGCTCATGCTGTCATCTTACATCGAGGGAACCACAGCTCTCTGTCTGGGAGTAATAATCTTACCGCCGATCAGAGCTGCTGGTTTTCTGCATGACAATGTCAAAAACACCCTTTGTTTGGGATGCCGAACCCAAACAGTAACATGGACTTCCTAGAGATGTCTGTGTTCATCCATCTCTATTCATCACGCCAGTGTTGAATAAAAGTGAAAAAAGTCCACAAAGATTGTGGCTTTCATAGCTCCCCTCCAAAAGGACAAGTGCCTTCACAAATCTTCCCTAATCTTTTAAGCCAGAAATCCCCACAGTGATCTGATATCTCTTGTTCTCCTTTCACACAACTTAGCAAAATGCCTTCATGGTTCTGGCTTCCACAGAGGATGTCACCTTAGTCAACAACAGAAGGCAAAATCAAAGTTTGGCTCTCTAGAAATGGAAGCTGGGATTTCAGAAAGTGAGGAACCAGCTGGTCAAAAGCACTCCTTAGGCTGTGTGCATAGAGTGCGTTTTTTATGCGTTTTCTCCACGCGGAAATGGGCCAAAAATGCTATGGAATCCTTATGCAAACTAATTCAATGAGAAATCCTAAAGTGTTGTGCCATTCTGTACAAATAAATAATGCCACTATACAGTATACAAATAACACTCACACATAGCACAGCCAGAGCCCTCACAGTAGTAGCAGCATCAGATTATCGTACCTGTGTCATCATAGCCAACAGAGTGCCTCCACTCCCCCGTGTTACACTATCTGTATTACTGCAATACCTAATCATTTACTTTTCAATATCTTTTATTAGGTTTTGTTTCTGTGTGTTTTTTATCCTTCATGATTTCATATTTTCTGTTATATGGTTCACATATACTATAGTTATTAAATCTTCTTACTAGGTTTTATTTGATTGAACTCATATTAGCAGTAAATGCATGTTGATATGTTTAGTATTGCCTTCTACTGAGGTCTGTCTTGCAATCCTAATAGAATTTATGACTAATTACCCAGGATCTGATCCATACTACTCCAGTAATTGGGGTTTCTAGTTCCTATTAGTCAAATTCATTTATCCAATTTTTCAGAAGAGTTTATGATTGGCTACCAACCTTTCTTAAAGCCAGCTGTTTGTTTGGATTATTTTATTGCTGATACAGCAAGTTATTACATTACGATCCTTGTCTTCAGTATCAGCAAAATTCAAACATTAGTATGGAATAATAAAAAAAGTAAAAAAAAAGCCTGGAATCAAAAATTGTAGAATATGATTGCAAATTATGATGTAAATCAGTAAGATATGCAATGCATGGACCAGGCTACTGTGGAAAATTTTGGAATGGATTACAAAGAATGCTAATCGTGGAAGGAATTTGGAAAATGAAGATATTTAATAAATAATTTGGCATTAAATTTGAAGCATGTTCAACATTTGAGAAAATATTTGCTGCTTGTTGTGTGCATAAGAAAAATCTTCTTATGGATTTGTACTACTTTCGAAAGTAAGATATTCAAATTGTTTCTTCAGAGAGAAAATGGACTTGAGCTCTTTAGCACCACCTGTTAGAAGTAGCGATCCTACAAGTCACAATCAACCAATTAATGAGTTGTGCAATGTGACTTAGGATAAAAGCCAAATCAGAATCTCAATTTGCAGACACAGTGTTTTAGGCTATTGGCCCTCATCAGTGCATAGTATGAGAACTGATTTGGATAGGTGAGAGGCTCTGGACTGAGGCCCAAAGGGTAAATTTGCATATTAATTTTCCCAGAGGAAAATGCCAGAGCTGATGTGTCACTTTCCACAAGGAGAAACTTTACCCCTTAGACCTCAGTCCAGAGCCTCTCACCTTGCCAAATCATGTCTCATACTTTTCACTGATGAGGGCCAACAACCCGAAGCACCATGTCTGCAAATTGAGATTCTGATTTGGCTTTTATCCTAAGTCATATTGCACGACTCGTTAAAGGGTTGATTGTGACTTGTAGGATCGCTGCTTTCAACAGGTGGCGCTATAGAGTTCAAGTCCTCTTTCTCTCTGAAGAGGTAATTTGCATAATAAATTTCCCAGATGAGCATTGCACGGTGAATAAGCCTCCTTACCTTGACATGCCAGAGCTGGTATGTCTTAGACCTCAGATTTTAAAATAGAAATCATTGGTTGGAGGTATGTGCTCAGTTTAATTCTACAGTACTAGAGATGTGCTGTCCCTTTTTATTTGTTTACAGTGGATGGGATTTCTGTGCTCACTAGAGGTGTAAAAAACAATATAGGTAGACATGAGCGAATAACCAAAATATGAGTTTCAGGTAGATTTACTTAATTTGGCCTGTAGATTTGATTACAGCCCCCAGCTGTGAGTTTTGCCTGGTTGGTTATCAAAAATACAGGGGAACTCACACAGGTTTTTTTTAAAAATTATTTATTTGCAGAGCAGGAGTCAGCTGATGAATACTCTCATCAGCCGCCCATGCTCTCTCTATCAGCGGCTGCAGGTGTCGGCTGATGGGAGCAGTAGTCCTATCAACTAATACCAGTGACTAGAGATGAACTTTATACCTCTGATCACAGCTGCTGGCTCACGCTGTGTTTTGACAATGTGGGAACCGGGGCTGTCTGATGATTTTACCGCCGGTCAGAAGCGGCATTTGCTGCGCTGTCATGCACATGACAGCTCTGCAAACACTGGATGTTCAGGCCCCCCATTCAATTGAATGAGGTCCAGGTTTGGGTCTGCTGCTCAGTGTCTCTACTGGATAACAGGCTGTATGGTTGCATCATGCAACCATGCATGTCTGCCATCTAGATGCAGCAAAGCTGACTGTGAGGTCACATCCTGCTGTCCTATGACTTTTCTGCAGCAAACACGCAGCAAAAAAATGATACCTGCGTTTTTGTAGCATTTTTTCACCATTTATTCAAGTCAATGGGTGAAAAACGCTGAAAAAATGCTGAAAGACGTGACATGCTTTATGTCCAAAACAATAAGCAAAGCACAAAATACTGATGACACAAAACAATGTGTGTAATGAGATTTCAGAAATCTCAGGCATTGCTGGTACTGTAAAAAAATTAGCATAAAAAAACAGCCAAAAACGCCCAGTGTGAACATAGCCTTAAAGGGACACTGTCACCTGAATTTGGAGGGAACAATCTTCAGCCATGGAGGGTTTTGGGGTTTTTGATTCACCCTTTCCTTACCCGCTGGCTGCATGCTGGCTGCAATATTGGATTGAAGTTCATTCTCTGTCCTCCATAGTACACGCCTGCGCAAGGCAAGATTGCCTCATTCAATTGTGGGATTAAATTCAGAATAATCAGAATATATTTAAACATAAGATAACAATATGGTGCATATGGCCCTCGTAAATGTCTCATTAAGTATATAGCTATGAATTACTACAATAAATGTGTCCAAACTCTCATGGAGGGAGCAGAAAGAGATTTGAGGCAAATCCTATAACATCAAGAAACGTATCCGTAATCATCGTACATGAAATAACGAAAGCATTTATGGTCACAGCAAGTTCAAATATAGCAAGAGAAGTGAACCTCAATTTATACATTGCATGCATGTCATGAATGATCCAGCTTTCTGTGGTTTTTCCTGTCAGGTTGTTGAATACATGTAGGAAAATGCAGCAGCTAAATAGATCTCTGCTCCCCATTTATCAGACCTGATGTTAACGTATGTAGGAGCCCAAGGGTTGACATGCTCACTCTCCCGTATACATATTTATTTGACATTCCACTTTGCCCATGTTACAGATGAAAACCTGTAACTGTAAATATAGAATAAGGAAAAATGACATTATTTTTTTAACAGTGAGTTGCAATCTGACCATTATCCCAATAAAAAAAAAGTTGCATTGCTGTACAGAACCAAAACAAAGACACGATATCTTTCATTGGCACAATGCACCCAACCCCGAGCTGTGGGAAATATTGGTTTTAATAAAGGAGAAATCTCAGTAACTTTTCTTTTTCCCAATTCCTTCTAATTATGTACAGTATGTCATGTAGTGCAATATTTCTAATTGCTATCTTCACGGGTTTTCACTGCCACTCCAGTCCTCTTCTGAGCCATGTGAACTGAAAACAGACTAAAGGCTCATGCAGACGACCGTAAAAATCAGGTGAGTGCTATCCATCGTTTTGACCGGTGGCACTCATTAGCATGTTATTCAATAGGGTTGTACACATATCCTATTTTTTCCTCACATCGATTCGGTTCGAGGCAGAAATTGCAGCATGCATAATCTGCCTCTGAGAATCGGATAGTACTCGCCCGTTCAATTCTATGGGTCCGTGAAAAAAAAAATCAGACCACAGTCAGATCACATAAGTGTGCAGTCCGATATTCATAGAGAAGGTGGAGAAGCTAAGTTTTTCTCCACCTCAGAGAAAATTGGATCACACTTTAATCACACTCTGATCACACTCTGATCAAAATCTTCCCAGAGTCTGATCGGAATGTAATTAGCAGATTCGGACCGATTTTCTCGAAAGAGAGAAAAATGGTCGTGTGACCCTAGCCTAACGGGCTGACACAGAAGCCTTGTCTGGGTTCTCATAGACCTACAATGGAAAAGTAGTATCACCTCACATAGTTTGATCTAGGATATCTGAAGTTTGGGTCAAAGCAAACCGGAACAATGCTAGAAAAACGTGGAAGATGGCGATCAGTAAGTTTCTTAATACACTTCACTATATCACATGCATAATTATGAGGGTTTCAGTGAAAAAATAAAAATAGAGACTTCTTATTTCAAAGGGATATTTAGGATTTAGATATTATAATCTAAGGATCAATAACAGGTACTATACTAGTTGTGTACGACACTGACAGCGTAGCTTGCATCATCCCAGCTCAGTTTACTCCATACTGTCCGCCCTTTCATTATGGGCACTGTGTTATATGATCTCCAGTCTGACCGCCAGTCCAGTACATGCTCTCCGGTATAGACAGGAAATCAGTCTCTGACTTCCTGTAATCCAAAATATTGCATAACAACATACGGTGCCTTGCGAAAGTATTCGGCCCCTTTGAATGTTTCAACCTTTTCCCACATATCATGCTTCCAACATAATGATACCAAATGTAAATTTTTGGTGAAGAATCATCAACAAGTGGAACACAATTGTGAAGTTGAACAAAATTTATGGGTTATTTTAAATTTTTGTTGAAATTCAAAAACTGAAAATATTATTTGGCCCCTTTACTTTCAGTGCAGCAAACTCACTCCAGAAGTTCATTGTGGATCTCTGAATGATCCAATGTTGTCCTAATTGCCTAATGCTGATAAATATAATCCACCTGTGTCTTGTCAAGTCTCCGTATAAATGCACCTGTTTTGTGATAGTCTCCACAGAGAGGAGAAGACCAAGGAACACAAAAGTCAGGTCCGTGATACTGTTGTGGAGAAGTTTAAAGCCAGATTTGGATACAAAATGATTTCCAAAACTTTAAACATCCCAAGGAGCATTGTGCAAGCGATCATATTGAAATGGAAGGAGTATCATACCACTGCAAATCTACCAAGACCCGGCCGTCCCTCTAAACTGTCATCTCAAACAAGGAGAAGACTGATCAGAGATGCAGCCAAGAGGCCCATGATCACTCTGCATGAACTGCAGAGATCTACAGCTGAGGTGGGACAGTCTGTCCTTAGGACAACAATCAGTCGAACACTGCACAAATCTGGCCCTTATGGAAGAGTGGCAAGAAGAATGCCATTTCTCCAAGATATCCATAAAAAGTGTAATTTAAAGTTTGCAACAAGCCACCTGGAAGACACACCAAACATGTGGAAGAAGGTGCTCTGGTCAGATAAAACCAAAATCGAACTTTTTGGCAACAATGCCAAAAGATATGTTTGGTGTAAAGGCAACACAGCTCATCACCCTGAACGCACCATCCCCACTGTCAAACATGGTGGTGGCAAAATCATGGTTTGGTCCTGCTTTTCTTCAGCAGGGACAGGGAAGATGGTTAAAATTGATGGGAAGATGGATGGAGCCAAATACAGGACCATTCTTGAAGAAAACCTGTTGGAGTCTGCAAAAGACCTGAGACTGGGACAGAGATTTGTCCCAATGATCCCAAGCATAAAGCAAAATCTACAATGGAATGGTTCACAAATAAACGTATTCAGGTGTTAGAATGGCCAAGTCACAGTCCAGACCTCAATCCAATCGAGAATCTGTGGAAAGAGCTGAAAACTGCTGTTCACAAACGATCTTCATCAAACCACACTGAGCTCGAGCTGTTTGCCAAGGATGAATGGGCAAGAATTTCAGTCTCTCGATGTGCAAAAGTGATAGAGACATACCCCAAGCGACTTGCAGCTGTAATCGCAGCAAAGGGTGGGGCAACAAAGTATTATGTTAAAGGGGCCGAATAATATTGCACGCCCCGCTTTTAAATTTTTGAATTTCCACAAAAATTTTAAATAACCAATAAATTTCGTTCAACTTCACAATTCTGTTCCACTTGTTGTCGATTCTTCACCAAAAATTTACATTTCAAACTTTATGTTTGAAGCATGATATGTGGGAAAAGGTTGAAAAGTTCAAGGGGGCCGAATACTTTTGCAAAGCACTGTATGAAACTCATTCTGGCAGCTCTTAAGCCCCTCATACAATCTCTGCCCTTTTTAGTTATATATATGTCTCACCCATGCAGATAAAGATATAACAATTTTGTCCTCCATGGCAACCAATCACAATCCTTTAATTTTGTTTTATGTTCTAGAAAAATAAAACCTGCATGGTGATTGGTTCATATGGGCAACAACAACAAATTTGCATTGGGACAGCAGTTCTTTGGTACGATCACTGGAAAACGGATGTCACAGATGAACAAAATAGTGCAAACACAGACAAGTAAACACACAGTGCAATTTGTTTTTGTTTCTTTGTTTTTTTCAGGCAAACCTAAAATAAAAATAACAAATTAGTTAAAGAGAATCTGGCACCAGGTCAAAGCTTAACAGTTTTTGCTCTTATTATATTCCTACTTCTTTCTTGTACTCTCTTTTTTTATATTTTCTTTTTTGTAATTTGTCATACGACATTAGAGACATGGGCCTTTTTATCTTTTATTGTCTTAATATTGCAGAGCAGCCTACCGACACATCCCAGAGGATCCTAAGAGCAACACACCCTTAGAAAAATTAGCACCAAATTATTATTATTACACTGGTCTACAAAAAAAAAATTTCTGGCATGGACTTTAAGAACAGTTTTAGACTAATTCGAGGGTGCTGAATTCAAATCCGTTATCCGTTATAATTTCTCTATCACATCACGTTTTTGCGCTATAGGTATAAAGCCCATTTTCATGAATGCCATGACAAATATAAGTAGTGTATGAAAAGTGCCGGTTTATACGGTTCACTAAGGTTAATTTAGTTTTCTTTTAGTTTCCCAATAAATGTGAGAATATCTTTGTTTTCTTTGAACATGCATAATTCCCATTTGTTATGATAACACCCTTGTTTTCTGTGCTACTGGGACAGTAGAGCTACAGCAGAGCATTGGGTGAAAGCTGAATGGCCTCAGCGACAGAGTTTGGCATCCGGCGATAAGAATGTCATCCATGATCCTCTAGTGGATAGGAAGGACATTGTCTTTCCTCCCTTACACATAAAACTTGGATTGATGAAGCAGTTCGTCAAAGCTCTCAATCACAGTGGAGAATGCTTTAACTATATATGTTCAACTTTTCCTGGTCTTAGTGAAGAGAAGAAAAAGGCTGGAATATTTGATGGACCTAAAAAAAGAACATCTATGAAAGACCCAAATTTTATCACATCAATGAATGAGACAGAAGAAAGAGCTTGGAATGCATTTTGTTATGTGGTGCAGAATTTTCTAGGGAATAAGAAAGCAGACAACTATGAAGAGATTGTGGAAGAGAAGAGCTACTAATGAGTCTGCGAAATCTTGGGTGGAGAATGAGGATCAAGATTCACTATTTACACAGCCATTTGGACTTTTTTCCAGAGAACCTTGGGGATGTGAACGAGGAACAAGGGGAGCGTTTTCATCAGGACATTAAAACAATGGAAGAACGGTATCAAGGCCGGTGGGACTCACATATGATGGCTGACTATTGCTGGAGCTTGATGAGAGACAACCCAGAAGCTGTACATCACAGATCAGCCAAGAAAAGAAAGTCCAAATACCTGCGCCTGTGCGGGCAGTGCGGCCACCCTGTTACTGAATCCCCACCCCGCATTGTGTTATGCATTATGCACAGTGCGGGGCGGGGATTCAGTAACAGGGTGGCCGCACAGGCGCAGACCGGAACCCGGCGTCAGAGGTGGGACGGCCGCTGCTCTATGCGCCTGCTCCAGGCAGAAGAGCAGAGCGCAGGCGCCGGATTTCAGACAATAACAGTGCTGAGGGGGCGGCGACAATCGCCCCAGAAGAGATGACTGACGGCAGTTGGGCGCTTCAAAGAGGAGGCTTCAGACCTGCCTCCAGGTACAAAGACAGGTATTTGAGCAAAATTATAAATACCTTTATTGTGGGAATATCAGCAACAAAAACTAAAAGAGTCACCTTGTTAGACTGCAGCATTACTGCTGCACAAGGTGGCTCTTTTAGTTTATAACGGCTGGAGGGGGGTGACAGTGGCTCTTTAAGACTCAGAAGAGCTATGGAAATGAAATAAGAGCAAAAACTGGACACATTTGACCTGGTGACAGATCTTCTCTAAAGAGAACCTGTCAGCTACTATATTTATTTTAGTAATTACCTGCATACGATAATATAGCAATTCTGGAGCATCTTTTCTTTTACATTTACATTTTGCTGTTCCTCGGGTTAATTATTTTTCTAATTTATTAATTTAATGGGAATTATTAGTTTAGGGTCCATTTATACCCTGACACCATCAAATCAGTGCTGACCCTGAAGTGATACACCTATTTACAAAAGCAACGCTAACACCCCGCTGTGAATTCACTCATATATTTATATATTCCAGGAGGTATAGCAGAGGAACTGTACAGTGCAAAGTTCTTAAATGGTGCGCTCTACTATACTCATTCCTTTAGGAATTCAAGCAATTATTAAGATGAGAGTTGACAAATGCTCTTAAACACTGAGTCGAACACCCGAGATTTACATTTAAATGCCTAAAATGTATCTTAAAGCTCCATTACGTATTTTAATTGTATATTAGGCCTGCTTCTATTTTGTAATGTAGTCCATATTATTCTAAGAAGACTGATATAATTGATGAGACCTCTCAAGTCAGAGAGGATGGAATTTGATAAATTAAGACTAACTCCAAAAAGTTTTTTGGGCAGAAATCTTCTAAATCAGTGTAAAAGCCTAGAAACATTTACTAAGCCAAAGCTGGCAGCCCTGGGTGCTTCAGCAATCATTCTTATTATTTCCACCCCTGACAATATAGATATGGCAGAAATTCAATGAAGAGCTCTGTAGCCAAAAATGAACGCACCTACCAAAGGGAAGATCCAGTACAATGCTCCAGGATGTTTGTAGATGCGGTGGTGCAGCATGTGTGGGGTCGGTATGGAGGGCACAGGGGAGGTTTTCTCTTGGGCACCAAATTCTATAAAATTACAAAATGTTGCCTAATAAATGGAAATTGAGACTTCTGCACATGAAATCCATTTATTCCTCTGAATGAAACAATGTACGTAAATTTGAACAGAGTCTTATTTTACTTACATTAGTATGTTGTTAAATTACAATAAATGTGTTTTGGGAATACGAGGTTGAGCATCGGACTTGTGGAAAGAACGCAAGGAATGTTAATGATCCATGGTTTAGGGGGCACAATATACTTCCCTGAAGCTGGCAACCCACGACTCGCTACGAAGTAGATGAGTTAGTACTGAATTAATATATGTAACCATCTAATATTCGATGTCCTACACAGCAGAGGTGAAAATTAGTATGTATCCATCGAATATGTAGTGGCCTTCCGGAGGCTACTCCTTAACCCCTTTACCCCCAAGGGTGGTTTGCACGTTAATGACCGGGCCAAATTTTACAATTCTGACCACTGTCCCTTTATGAGGTTATAACTCTGGAACGCTTCAACGGATCCCAGTGAATCTGACAATCTTTTCTCATGACATATTGTACTTCATGACAATGGTAAAAATTCTTTGATAGTACCTGCGTTTATTTGTGAAAAAAACGGAAATTTGGCAAAAATTATGAAAATTTCGCAATTTTCCAAATTTGAATTTTTATGCAATTAAATCACAGAGATATGTCACACAAACTACTTAATAAGTAACATTTCCCACATGTCTACTTTACATCAGCACAATTTTGGAACCAAAATTTTTTTTTGTTAGGGAGTTATGAGGGTGAAAAGTTGACCAGCAATTTCTCATTTCTACAACACCATTTTTTTTTATGGACCACATCTCATTTGAAGTCATTTTGAGGGGTCTATATGATAGAAAATACCCAAGTGTGACACCATTCTAAAATCTACACCCCTCAAGGTGCTCAAAACCACATTCAAGAAGTTTATTAACCATTCTGGTGCTTCACAGGAATTTTTTGAATGTTTAAATAAAAATGAACATTTAACTTTTTTTCACAAAAAATTTAATTCAGCTCCAATTTGTTTTATTTTACCAAGGGTAACAGGAGAAAATGGACCCCAAACATTGTTGTACAATTTGTCCTGAGTACGCCAATACCCCACATGTGGAGGTAAACCACTGTTTGGGTGCATGTCAATGCTCGGAAGCGAAGGAGCGCCAATTGACTTTTCAATGCAAAATTGACTGGAATTGAGATGGGACGCCATGTTTTGTTTGGATAGCCCCTGATGTGCCAAAACATTGAAACCCCCCACAAGTGACAGCATTTTGGAAAGTAGACCCCCTAAGGAACTTATCTAGAGGTGTGGTGAGCACTTTGACCCACCAAGTGCTTCACAGAAGTTTATAATGTAGAACCGTAAAAATAAAAAATCATATTTTTTCACAAACATTATTTTTCGCCCCCAATTTTTTATTTTTCCAAGGGTAAGAGAAGAAATTGGACCCCAAAACTTGTTTTACAATTTGTCCTGAGTACGCTGATACCCAATATGTGGCGGTAAACCACTGTTTGGGCGGATGGGAGAGCTCAGAAGGGAAGGAGCGCTGTTTGACTTTTCAATGCAAAATTGACAGGAATTGAGATGGGACGCCATGTTGCGTTTGGAGAGCCACTGATGTGCCTAAACATTGAAACCCCCCACAAGTGACACCATTTTGGAAAGTAGACCCCCTAAGGAACTTATCTAGAGGTGTGGTGAGCACTTTGACCCACCAAGTGCTTCACAGAAGTTTATAATGCAGAACCGTAAAAATAAAAAATCATATTTTTTCACAAAAATTATCTTTTCTCCCCCAATTTTTTATTTTCCCAAGGGTAAGAGAAGAAATTGGACCTCAAAAGTTGTTGTACAATTTGTCCTGAGTACGCTGATACCCCATATGTGGGGGTAAACCACTGTTTGGGCGGATGGGAGAGCTCGGAAAGGAAGGAGTGCCGTTTGACTTTTCAATGCAAAATTGACAGGAATTGAGATGAGACGCCATGTTGCGTTTGCAGAGCCCCTAATGTACCTAAATAGTAGAAACCCCTCACAAGTGACACCATTTTGGAAAGTAGACCCCCTAAGGAACTTATCTAGATGTGTGTTGAGCGCTTTGACCCACCAAGGGCTTCACAGAAGTTTATAATGGAGAGCCTTAAAAATAAAACAAAAATTTTTTCCCACAAAAATTATTTTTTAGCACTCAGTTTTGTATTTTCCCGAGGGTAACAAGAGAAATTGGACCCCAAAATTTGTTGTCCAATTTGTCCTGAGTGCGCTGATACCCCATATGTGGGGGGAAACCACTGTTTGGGCGCATAGGAGGGCTCGGAAGGGAAGGAGTGCCATTTGAATGCAGACTTAGATGGAATGGTCTGCAGGTGTCACATTGCGTTTGCAGAGCCCCTAATGTACCTAAACATTAGAAACCCCCCACAAGTGACACCATTTTGGAAACTAGACCCCCTAAGGAACTTATCTAAATGTGTGGTGAGCGCTTTGACCCACCAAGGGCTTCACAGAAGTTTATAATGGAGAGCCGTAAAAATAAAACAAAAATTTTTTCCCACAAAAATTATTTTTTAGCCCCCAGTTTTGTGTTTTTCCGAGGGTAACAGGAGAAATTGGACCCCAAAATTTGTTGTCCAATTTGTCCTGAGTGCGCTGATACCCCATATGTGGGGGGAACCACGGTTTGGGCGCATGGGAGGGCTCGGAAGGGAAGGAGCTCCATTTGGAATGCAGACTTAGATGGAATGGTCTGCAGGTGCCACATTGCATTTGCAGAGCCCCTAATGTACCTAAACAGTAGAAACCCCCCACAAGTGACACCATTTTGGAAACTAGACCCCCTAAGGAACTCATCTAGATGTGTTGTGAGAGCTTTGAGCCCCCAAGTGTTTCACTACAGTTTGTAACGCAGAGCTGTGCAAATAAAAAATCTTTTTTTTTTCCCACAAAAGTTATTTTTTAGCCCCCAGTTTTGTATTTTCCCAAGAGTAACAGGAGAAATTGGACCCCAACAGTTGTTGTCCTATTTGTCCTGAGTACGCTGATACCCCATATGTTGGGGTAAACCCCTGTTTGGGCACACGGGAGAGCTCGGAAGGGAAGAAGCACTGTTTTACTTTTTCAACGCCGAATTGGCTGGAATTGAGATCGGACGCCATGTCGCGTTTGGAGAGCCCCTGATGTGCCTAAACAGTGGAAACCCCCCAATTATAACTGAAACCCTAATCCAAACACACCCCTAACCCTAATTCCAACGGTAACCCTAACCACACCTCTAACCCTGACACACCCCTAACCCTAATCCCAACCCTATTCCCAACTGTAAATGTAATCTAAACCCTAACTGTAACTTTAGCCCCAACCCAAACTGTTGCCCTAGCCCTAACCCTAGCCCTAACCTTAGCCCTAACCCTAGCCCTAACCTTAGCCCTAACCCTAACCCTAGCCCTAACCCTAACCCTAACCCTAGCCCTAACCCTAGCCCTAACCCTAGCCCTAACCCTAACCCTAGCCCTAACCCTAACCCTAACCCTAGCCCTAACCCTAGCCCTAACCCTAGCCCTAATGGGAAAATGGAAATAAATACATTTTTTTAATTTTTCCCTAACTAAGGGGGTGATGAAGGGGGGTTTGATTTACTTTTATAGTGGGTTTTTTAGCGGATTTTTATGATTGGCAGCCGTCACACACTGAAAGACGCTTTTTATTGCAAAAAATATTTTTTGCATTACCACATTTTGAGAGCTATAATTTTTCCATATTTTGGTCCACAGAGTCATGTGAGGTCTTGTTTTTTGCGGGACGAGTTGACGTTTTTATTGGTAACATTTTCGAGCATGTAACATTTTATGATCGCTTTTTATTCCGATTTTTGTGAGGCAGAATGACCAAAAACCAGCTATTCATGAATTTCTTTTGGGGGAGGCGTTTATACCATTCTGCGTTTGGTAAAATCGATAAAGCAGTTTTATTCTTCAGGTCAGTACGATTACAGCGACACCTCATATATATCATTTTTTTATGTTTTGGCGCTTTTATACGATAAAAACTATTTTATAGAAAAAATCGCGTTGCTGCGGGGGGCTCAGGGAAGCCCGCAGGGAGCCCCTCCCTGCGGGAAGCTTCCCGATACCGCCGGCACATCGCGATCATCTTTGATCGCGGTGTGCCAGGGGTTAATGTGCCGGGGGCGGTCCGTGACCGCTCCTGGCACATAGTGCCGGATGTCAGCTGCGATAGGCAGCTGACACCCGGCCGCGATCGGCCGCGCTCCCCCTGTGAGCGCCGCCGATCGCGCTGGATGTACTATCCCGTCCGTGGTCATAGGGGCCCACCCCACCTCGACGGGATAGTACGTCCGATGTCAGAAAGGGGTTAAATGGGCTGTCCGGTCTAGAATGATAAGTCTACAGTCACTCGATGAGACTGCAGACTTATGAATCCCCCCAGCACATGCACTGTGCACTGCGAGGATTCGTCTGTGGCTGAGTCGAGAATGGTCAAGTATGCGATATACATACTCCGGGCCAGAACTTGCCACCCTTGTGCAATCCATACACATTATGTATTTTTTACAGCAGCAGCTAGTTATCATTTACAGGACTAATTACAGTTTCCTGTTACAGAATTACAATGTGTCCATAAAACATGGATTCTATTCTGTGGCTCCATATGGCATATCATTTAAATTTGTGCACCAGTAGACTTGAATGGGTGAGTCTCATCCAATTTATGAAGGGAAGTCGTGCATGTTCTGATTCGGTCAGTGAAAATAACCACTCTTCTGTACTGCCTCATTCAATAATATTGGTCCAAATGCGATCCATTTTTTTAACAGATAGCACCTTGGACCAAAAATACAATTGTAAGCATGAGCCCTGAGTCTGGTTAACTGGATTTAATCGTCACGTGCGCCGATGTTGCAGCTGGAATATAGAAACTAGTGGACAACATGGAGATGTGTGACTCAAAGCTCCTGGGATCCAATGCAAAATCTGTAACTCATCCCTCCCTTAGTGCTTGCCTTGACGGGCATATAATTGGTCCATATGCTATTCTGTGTGCAGCACGGACTGCATACGGATAGCACACGGACCCATTAGAGCTAGTGTGCCAGTGCACATGGGCAATTTGAACTGATGGTCTGTGCGGAGAAATTCACAGCATGCACTACTTTAGTCCGTTTTATGGACTAGAATAATGCATGCAATATATGACACTAGTATTATCGATCCTCCGTTGAGATAACCGCATACCCAGGCCTTAATGTCCCCTACCTCAAAAACTCCCCCACTTTGGATTTACCAAATAAAACCATGACACTGTAGTTTGGATAATTTAGGCCACATCAGCCTTTAAACAGATAATACATTTTACTTTAATATAGTAATGGTAGGGTCCTTGAAGCTTCAAAAATCTGGTGATTACCAAAATAGAAACCATAATATAATATATAATATAATTATTTCCAGCCCTTACTCCACTGGTTCGGGAGCACCATAAGCCAAAGGGTTCCATTGTACATTTCAACTTCCAGGAACCCCACATTCCATGGCCGTAACTCCCCTCAAAAATCACCAGAACAAAAAACATCTTTTTCCAATTAAGGAATTCATATCCTAATCAATCCCCCCAAACCAATTTAGAACCATCTTCAAGGACCCCCCAACCACCTATCGTCACTATGACCCCAAAATATCCCAAACTATCAACAATCCGAAACGCTAGAATTTAAAAGAGGGTGGGTGGAACTGTTCTTGACCCCTGAAAACGGGATAAAGCAGGACCCCTCCCTTTCCTGTCCCTATAAATCTCCCAAATATGGGCCCACCCCTCTGTAACTAAAACACCCCCACTCCCTCCAACCCATTGTCATGACGGCCTCCGCCCATGCCGAGGGGGAGGTTTCCGCTGGGCTCCGGCATCTCCTTGGGCAGCTCATGTACCCATCTGCAATGCAGATGAGACCGCAAAGCTGGACACATAGCAAGTCAAGTTAACTATTTGCAGTCACGGTTGGCTCAATTTTCTATGTAGCAATCTGAACCCAGCTACAGTATACCCAGAAGCCCAATTGGAATGCTACCTTGGCACCCCTCTATGCTACAGTACATGGCCCCACCTAATGAAAATAAAATAATACAAACTCTGATCATCTGAGCAATATAACACAAAGTGTACCTTGAGTATATGTGTATATACTTATTTTATGCATACAGGTAGGGGCCCAGGCACACATCCAGTACAATGGCCCTCTGCTATCAGTATCTGCCTGTTGGTGTGTGGGTTGTGCTGCTAGATAGGTGTCATCAGTAGGGGTGCCAGGTGTTGGACCCTCATGTATATTATATTGATGACCTATTCCCCTGATAAGTCATCAATATGTGAGTGCTAGACATCTCCTTTACTCTTTCAGTATTTTTTGGTGTGTGGCAGAATCCCAGAGCACTATAAGGAGGCGTATACACACATGGGCAGAACATACAAACTACATGTAGATGTTTGCGTTGGTCATACTCCAACATGGGACACCAGTTTTAACCTCCGATCTGTCATGCTGCCCACCCCTCTAATGCAGCATAGCAATAAAAGATGGAAGTGGACGCCATCTTCTTGGGAGTGGTAAAATCAAATAGAATATCGGGGAAGTCAATAATAAGCTTGATGATCCCCAAAGACCAGAACACTGTATGGAGGCATCAAAAAGGGCGCTGCCCAAACATAAGACAATAATTTGTCATGTTTGGGAAATACTGCATTATGGAGTTACTGCAATCCAGAAGTAAAAGGAAAAGCATTCATTCATATAAATAGCTGCCGATTTAAAAAAAAAAAACAGAATGCAGTAAACAGCAGTCATTAAGGTATAATGGCTATGATTAATACACAGGTCGTTAAATGGCGAGTAACAAGATTAGCTTGCATCTTTCCTGCCCAATATATACTTAAAGTAATTGCATCTCTACAAAGTGCATTATCATCACTTCTCATCCTTTATGAAGTCATGGGAGAGCGCTGCAGTCGAGGTGGAAGAATGGAGCAGATTTGCATTGCCACCCTGCAGCTGTCTACGGGAGGCGGAAAATGTTGATCTGCATGTACGAGATTTATTCTATGCGTTATTAAAAAATGTAATGAATGGCGCTTGTATCGTTGTCCCCCCCACCCTCCATCAATCCGGGAAAATAATCTCTGGTACTAAACTGAGCTCAAATCATCAGTGGATTTGACTTGGATATGCTGAATGCTACATCCGCAGCCCCAGGAGTTAATGTGATGCTGTTCATTCAGTCGCGTTACCCAGGTGTTGGTATCTGAAATAACCTACATGGAAAGGAAAGATATATTCACGGGCACAAATATTTCTCATCAAGGGGATGAATATTATGAAAATGTAAAGATGCCGCATGTCATGAACAGAAATGTGTGGCTCCCAGATGCAATTTTCAGATTACCCGGCTTGTTGGAACATATGGAGGATGCTTGGTTACTACTGAGGTTCTGGTTTTGGGGATTTTATTGTAAGTAATAAATGTATTGGTTCATGCAGGGTGAATTATGTACAAAGCGGCCGTTTGCAGAAAAAGATAAAAATTCTGCATTTCGGAAGAGGTTTAGATTCGCTCAAAGTCACTTATCCGGATGGCACCAATGTAGAGAAGCTCTGAGTTCTCTTAGTTTCTCACCATGTTTTCGCGGAGTGCTTGATGTGTCCATTTGTACTGTAAAAAGAACGTACTTAAATGGATCCATTTGCATTAACAAATTTAACAACAATCAATATCTGTTGGCAATACGTTTGTGCACAGATCCGTTTTTTTTTTTTACAGGATGAGATAAATTCAGCCTACTGCACTTTCTCATCCTTAAAAAAATGAAATCAGGTTCCATTTTTTTTTTAGAACACTGCGATGTATGGAAAATGGGTGTAAGCGTACTCACATTTGCATCAGTTTTTCTATCCGTTTTTTACTCCTCCTTCATAACATTTACAAAAAAAAGAATGCAAACAGATGCATTGTATATGTTAAAAAAGGGATACGCTCGCTTTAAAATATATCCTTTGGCATCAGTTTTACCAAAGATCATTTTTGTTAACAATTAAAAAAATATATTACTTATGCTGTACTGTACACGAGAAGGAATGTTGTACAAAATACACATATAAATTACAATCAAGAAACTAACAAAAGAAAGACTGGTATAGAAAGGAGAGAGCTTGGCCCTTTTTGTAGGCTCACACAGGGTGAAAATCTTGAAGCTAAGGACTATATTAATGGAAGTTAAAAAAAATTACATTGAGAAGTGCCTCGGTAATCTGAGGGCGCTGAAAAAAATGTTAACCTTGAATATAGAAATTTCGATCTGTATTACTGCTATATAGACCAGACTAGATTTGCTTTTAGATATATATTTTTTATTTTATTTTATTTCACAGATTGTACCACTCCCCTTTTTATAAGCCACACCATCAAAAGACCAATCCAATTTGTGCTACCACCTGCTGCTCAAGAATCAACCTGATAGTGATCTCAGGGTACTTTCACACTGGCGTTTTTTTTTAATACGTTGCAATGCGTCGTTTAGGGGAAAAAACGCATCCTGCAAAGTTGTTTGCAGGATGCGTTTTTGTCCCATAGAGTAACATTACCGACGCATTGCGACGTATTTTTGCTGCCGATGGACCGCATTTTCCGACCGCGCATGCGCGGCCGGAACTCCGCCCCCACCTCCCTGCACCTCACAATGGGGCAGCGGATGCGCCGGAGAAATGCATCCGCTGCAGCTGTTGTGTCGCGCATCAAACGCTCGTGTCGGAATCTCGGCCCGACGCAATGCGACGGGCCGAATCCGACGCTAGTGTGAAAGTAGCCTAAAGATGACTTTCTGCAGCTCCACGGTCAATGGTGTGCCATCAGATTGGAGATGGTGCTAGCTATGCTGGACCTTTAACAAAAAAATATTCTCACTGTCACCCCACCCCAATGCTTGACATATCTACTCAACTAAAACATGCCTTTGTTGATGACATCTTCCTATGCGCCATAGAGGAGCCCAAAGTCTGGAAACCGGAATGCCATTGGATGCCATTTGGGTCAAGTATAGATTCAGAAATTGTAAGATTTCGAGCAGCTTTTCTTGTTTGAATGATGTAACGGTGTGTAATGTCTTATGTAGTTTGTTTATGTCCCTTCTGATTTGCAGTGCTGTGGAACATGTTGGCGCTAAATAAATTAAATTATCACCATTAGTTATTATAGTATTAGAATTGTGCTGCCTAACAGAGAATAGGGCTGGGCTCAGCAAGGTCAAGTATCAGATTCAATAGCAAGAAAAAAATTGTCTGAATATTTTCCTTTATTTTGCTTTGCGCAATCCTTTATATATAAAGCCATCCGTTATTATATAGTGTCCTCACTTATTATGTATAATGCCTTTCATTATTACAGCATTCTCCCTTATTATGCATACCTAATCCATTATTACATAATACCATCCATTACTATACAGTGTCTTCCCTTATTATTTACAGTGCCTTCTAGAAATGATCAAATCGATACAGAGATACATTTCATAACATTTGCAGGTTCCGGCCATTTCAAGCAATTTGCGATTCGATTCTAGTGTATCGTCAAAAATATTCTCACCAATGACATTACATGGTATAGTGCCGCAAACCAGAAGAACTATCGTAGCCTGTAGAAAATGCCAAGGCAAGGAATGTAGCAGCTATTTTAGGATGATTTAGAATACTGAAAGGACACCAGAGCTCACATCTCAACAATACAGAGAGAGCCCTAAAGAATTGGACAAATACTTCAGACAGCAATGTGGTAAACAATTTCAGCAGTGAAGATGAGAGTAGTAATCTATTAATAATAGAGTTTCATTTGATAGTAAGAGATCGAGATAGGAGACTTGCCAGCAGCAGCGGTACCAGAATCAGAGGGATTGATCAGCAATATGGTGTTACTGGCATTTGTCCTGCTGCAGTGCAAATACAGATATGCATTTTTATATTATTCTTAATGTACTAGAAAGAACCAGCAAGGGAGCACATTATTTTTTGCAGACATTTTTTATGTCTGCAAAAAACACCTCATTTATATTTTTTTTGTGCTTTGGCGCTTTTATATGATAAAAACTATTTTATAGAAAAAATAATTATTTTTGCATGGCTTTATTCTTGAGGACTATAACGTTTTTATTTTTTGCTGATTGTGGCTCGTTTTTTGCGGGACAAGATGACGTTTTCAGCGGTACCATGGTTATTTATATCTGTCTTTTGGATCGCGTGTTATTCCACTTTTTGTTCGGCGGTATGATAATAAAGCGTTGTTTTTTGCCTCTTTTTTTTTTTTTCCTTACGGTGTTTACTGAAGGGGTTAACTAGTGGGACAGTTTTATAGGTGGGGTCGTTACGGACGCGGCGATACTAAATATGTGTACTCTTATTGTTTTTTTTATTTAGATAAAGAAATGTATTTATGGGAATAATATTTTTTTTTTCATTATTTAGGAATATTTTTATTTTATTTTTTTACACATTTGGAATTTTTTTTTTTTTACTTTTTTACTTTGTCCCAGGGGGGGACATCACAGATCGGTGATCTGACAGTTTGCATAGCACTCTGTCAGATCACCGACCTGTCTCAGAGCACTGCAGGCTTACCAAGTGCCTGCTCTGAGCAGGCTCTGTGAAGCCACCTCCCTCCCTGCAGGACCCGGATGCCGTGGTCATCTTGGATCCGGGCCTGGAGCAGGGAGGGAGGTAGGAGACCCTCGCAGCAACGCGATCACATCGCGTTGCTGCGGGGGGCTCAGGGAAGCCCGCAGGGAGCCCCTCCCTGCGCGACGCTTCCCTATACCACCGGCACATCGCGATCATGTTTGATCGCGGTGTGCCGGGGGTTAATGTGCCGTGAGCGCGGCCGATCGCTATGACGTACTATCCCGTCGAGGGTCAGATAGGCCCAGGGCACCTCGACGGGATAATACGTCTAAGGTCAGAGAGGGGTTAAACAATACACACTGTGGCTTTTGCCAAAGTACACCCACAGATAAGTATAGAAGAATCCACACAGCAGCTTTTTGCACAGTCCTATCACAGACATGGTTGCATAAGCGTAGAAAAATATGTTTAGAAGCACATCACTCCCATAGACACAGTTGTAGATTATTAAAACTTTTGGTTACTCATGGTACTATCGCCGATACAGAACGCACAGATGCACACACAGAACATAATGGTTATTACATCCGGATTAGCTACAGGTTGAATGCTACGTACAGCCGCACTGTTCAATCCGCAGCCTCCAGATGTTACAGCATAATGGAGGGGATTTGATGAAATGCCATCTCCACTATGCGTGAGAACACGCATCCGGCGGCCCTGCGTTTCTGGACATGCGGCACGTCTTTTTAGACCGCAGCATGTCCGTTTACCTAGCGGCGACGCTCTGTCTCCGCAAGGTAAAAAACACATTTCTATATATAGGGTGCGGTGACTCCGGATGTGTACAATGAACACATCCGGAATCGCTGCGCGTACAGAAGGCGGCGGCACTTTTGGTGAAGCGGTGTTTCCGCTCCGTCCAAAGTGCCGACAATACGGCCCGTGGACACGTACCCTTACACTGTCCCTCATAACAGCTGCATCCTTTCCCTACGTTAAGCAGAGCAGAAGTGAAAAATAAGAATCTTGAGCCAGGAAGAACAAGTTCAAGTGGAGGAGGCGGTGGACCCGGCAGTGTAGGTGCAAGAGGTAAGGAAGCAAAGTGGCTCAGTGGTTAGCACTGTTGCTTTGCAGTGCTGGGGTTGTGTGTTTAAGGACAACATCTGCAAGGAGTTTTCATCTTCTTCCCATGTTTGTGTGGGTTTCCTCCAGTTTCTTCCTACACTCCAAAGACATACTGACAGGGAAAATAGATTGGGAGCCCAAATGGGGACAGAGATAATGATGTCTTAAAGTGCTGTGGAATTAATAGCACTATTTTACTAAATACAAAACAGATTCAAGAGAGGATTAACACACCATTTCTTTTTGGTATTTTTTGCTTTCTTTTACTTTTTCAGACTTTTTTTTATTTTTGTTATGGAAGTGACTTAAATAACCTACAATTTATAATAATAATAATCTCTATTTTTATATAGCGTTAACATATTCCGCAGCGCTTTACAGTTTGCACACATTATCATCGCTGTCCCCATTGGGGCTCACAATCTAGAATCCCTATCAGTATGTCTTTGGAATGTGGGAGGAAATCAGAGAACCCAGTGGAAACTCACGCAAAGACGGGGAGAACATACAAACTCCTTGCAGATACTAAACACAAGAAGAAAGGAGTACCAAACTACCCATAAAATAAAATATTTATTGGTAATAAATATAAAGGGTATCACACCAAAATACAAAATAGTGCAAAAAATTTATACTGTGGACAAACAGATTCAATGGTGAAGGACACAGACAGAAGTCAACCCAGTTGCATATATGTAAATAGGACCAGGGAAAAGTGACATCATATATGTTCCAGCATATACAGGTCCTTCTCAAAAAATTAGCATATAGTGTTAAATTTCATTATTTACCATAATGTAATGATTACAATTAAACTTTCATATATTATAGATTCATTATCCACCAACTGAAATTTGTCAGGTCTTTTATTGTTTTAATACTGATGATTTTGGCATACAACTCCTGATAACCCAAAAAACCTGTCTCAATAAATTAGCATATCAAGAAAAGGTTCTCTAAACGACCTATTACCCTAATCTTCTAAATCAACTAATTAACTCTAAACACATGCAAAAGATACCTGAGGCTTTTATAAACTCCCTGCCTGGTTCATTACTCAAAACCCCCATCATGGGTAAGACTAGCGACCTGACAGATGTCAAGAAGGCCATCATTGACACCCTCAAGCAAGAGGGTAAGACCCAGAAAGAAATTTCTCAACAAATAGGCTGTTCCCAGAGTGCTGTATCAAGGCACCTCAATGGTAAGTCTGTTGGAAGGAAACAATGTGGCAGAAAACGCTGTACAACGAGAAGAGGAGACCGGACCCTGAGGAAGATTGTGGAGAAGGACCGATTCCAGACCTTGGGGAACCTGAGGAAGCAGTGGACTGAGTCTGGTGTGGAAACATCCAGAGCCACCGTGCACAGGCGTGTGCAGGAAATGGGCTACAGGTGCCGCATTCCCCAGGTAAAGCCACTTTTGAACCATAAACAGCGGCAGAGGCGCCTGACCTGGGCTACAGAGAAGCAGCACTGGACTGTTGCTAAGTGGTCCCAAGTACTTTTTTCTGATGAAAGCAAATTTTGCATGTCATTCGGAAATCAAGGTGCCAGAGTCTGGAGGAAGACTGGGGAGAAGGAAATGCCAAAATGCCTGAAGTCCAGTGTCAAGTACCCACAGTCAGTGATGGTGTGGGGTGCCATGTCAGCTGCTGGTGTTGGTCCACTGTGTTTCATCAAGGGCAGGGTCAATGCAGCTAGCTATCAGGAGATTTTGGAGCACTTAATGCTTCCATCGGCTGAAATGCTTTATGGAGATGAAGATTTCATTTTTCAGCACGACCTGGCACCTGCTCACAGTGCCAAAACCACTGGTAAATGGTTTACTGACCATGGTATTACTGTGCTCAATTGGCCTGCCAACTCTCCTGACCTGAACCCCATAGAGAATCTGTGGGATATTGTGAAGAGAAAGTTGAGAGACGCAAGACCCAACGCTCTGGATGAGCTTAAGGCCGCTATTGAAGCATCCTGGGCCTCCATAACATCTCAGCAGTGTCACATGCTGATTGCCTCCATGCCACGCCGCATTGAAGCAGTCATTTCTGCCAAAGGATTCCCGACCAAGTATTGAGTGCATAACTGAACATTATTATTTGATGGTTTTTTTGTTTGTTATTAAAAAACACTTTTATTTGATTGGATGGGTGAAATATGCTAATTTATTGAGACAGGTTTTTTGGGTTATCAGGAGTTGTATGCCAAAATCATCAGTATTAAAACAATAAAAGACCTGACAAATTTCAGTTGGTGGATAATGAATCTATAATATATGAAAGTTTAATTGTAATCATTACATTATGGTAAATAATGAAATTTAACACTATATGCTAATTTTTTGAGAAGGACCTGTATCACCGGTTACAGGGAAGATCGAGGGTCACTTAAAGCCACATAGATCACCACAGTTGTGGCCCAAAATTGAGTATCCAGAACTCCATGCAGTGTACATCAATAAAAAAAATAATGTCTCACCCAGGTAGGTCCGTGCACGTGGTTGAAAAACGCAGCCCCAACACGCGTTTCGCATGGGCTTCCTCAGGGGGCACGGACCTACCTGGGTGAGACATTATTGTTTTTATTGTTTTTATTGATGTACACTGCATACAGTTCTGGATCAGTACTCCCACAGATATGGGTGCAGTGTACGCACAGATTGCTAAAAGAAAGTTCTCCCACAGACGGGAGGGTGATGAGTACACACAAAAGACAATGCTCCACACCTATTTGTGAGAAGTACAAACAGCTTATTAAAGGACCATACTCCCATAGGTGGGAGGGTGCAGAGTATCCACATCAGCTTAATGGACAGTACTCCCACTGGTAGGGGGTGTAGAGTACACACAGCGGCTTAAAGAACAGTACTCCCACAGGTGGGGGGTACAGAGTACACACAGTGGCTTAAAGTACAGTACTCCAACAGATATGGGTGCAATGTACACACAGCTTGTTCAAAGACAGTACTCCTACAGGTGGGAGGGTGAGGAGCACACACAGTGGCTTAAAGGGCAGTACTCCCACAGGCAGAGGTGCAGAGTAAGCACAGCAGCTTAAAGGACAATGCTCCCACACATATTTGTGCAGAGTACACACAGGTTACTAAAGGACCATATTCCCATAGGTGGGATGGTGCAGAATACACACATCTGCTTAATGGACAGCATTCCCACTGGTGGGGGGTGTAGAGTACACACATCAGTTTAAAGAGCAGTACTCCCACAGGTGGGGGGTACAGAGTACACACAGCGGCTTACAGGACAGTACTCTCACAGATACGGGTGCAGTGTACACACAACTTGTTAAAAGACAGTACTCCCACAGGTGGGAGGGTGAGGAGTACACACAGTGGCTTAAAGGGTAGTACTCCCACAGGCAGGGGTACAGAGTACACACAGCAGCTTTAAGGACAATGCTCCCACACATATTTGTGCAGAGTGCACACAGCTTATTAAAGGACCATACTCCCGTAGGTGGGAGGGTGCAGAGTACCCACATCAGCTTAATGGACAGTACTCCCACTGGTGGGGGGTGTAGAGCACACACAGCGGCTTAAAGAAAAGTACTCCCACAAGTGGAGGGTGCAGCATACAAACAGCAGCTTAAAGGACAGTACTCCCACAGGTAGGGGGGTGCATAGTCCACACAAAGGCTTAAGGACAGTACTCACACAGATGTGGGTGCTGAGTACACACAGCATATTTTTTGCAGACTGCACAGTCACAATCTATGACTCACTCCATCTGCATCCTATCCCTACACTAATATACATAGTAACATAGTAACATAGTTAGTAAGGCCGAAAAAAGACATTTGTCCATCCAGTTCAGCCTATATTCCATCATAATAAATCCCCAGATCTACGTCCTTCTACAGAACCTAATAATTGTATGATACAATATTGTTCTGCTCCAGGAAGACATCCAGGCCTCTCTTGAACCCCTCGACTGAGTTCGCCATCACCACCTCCTCAGGCAAGCAATTCCAGATTCTCACTGCCCTAACAGTAAAGAATCCTCTTCTATGTTGGTGGAAAAACCTTCTCTCCTCCAGACGCAAAGAATGCCCCCTTGTGCCCGTCACCTTCCTTGGTATAAACAGATCCTCAGCGAGATATTTGTATTGTCCCCTTATATACTTATACATGGTTATTAGATCGCCCCTCAGTCGTCTTTTTTCTAGACTAAATAATCCTAATTTCGCTAATCTATCTGGGTATTGTAGTTCTCCCATCCCCTTTATTAATTTTGTTGCCCTCCTTTGTACTCTCTCTAGTTCCATTATATCCTTCCTGAGCACCGGTGCCCAAAACTGGACACAGTACTCCATGTGCGGTCTAACTAGGGATTTGTACAGAGGCAGTATAATGCTCTCATCATGTGTATCCAGACCTCTTTTAATGCACCCCATGATCCTGTTTGCCTTGGCAGCTGCTGCCTGGCACTGGCTGCTCCAGGTAAGTTTATCATTAACTAGGATCCCCAAGTCCTTCTCCCTGTCAGATTTACCCAGTGGTTTCCCATTCATTGTGTAATGGTGATATTGATTCCTTGTTCCCATGTGTATAACCTTACATTTATCATTGTTAAACCTCATCTGCCACCTTTCAGCCCAAGTTTCCAACTTATCCAGATCCATCTGTAGCAGAATACTATCTTCTCTTGTATTAACTGCTTTACATAGTTTTGTATCATCTGCAAATATCGATATTTTACTGTGTAAACCTTCTACCAGATCATTAATGAATATGTTGAAGAGAACAGGTCCCAATACTGACCCCTGCGGTACCCCACTGGTCACAGCGACCCAGTTAGAGACTATACCATTTATAACCACCCTCTGCTTTCTATCACTAAGCCAGTTACTAACCCATTTACACACAATTTCCCCCAGACCAAGCATTCTCATTTTGTGTACCAACCTCTTGTGCGGCACGGTATCAAACGGTGCGGCACGGTATAATGAGAGCATAATAGCGGCAGCACTCTTTATACAGGCCGGGTCACATGCTGCGCCGGCGAATCACAGCCTTGCCAATATTTGTTTTGGCTGTGATGGCTCCGAATGGGCCCACAGTTTAAAGCATGTTGATTGGCTGCGCTGCAGCCTTTCAACAAGGAAACCTACCATAAATTAAAAAGTCCATGTTCGGGGTTTGGTAACAGACACTACTGTAGGTGTTCGGTACGGACCCTGGACTTTCCCATTCGGGTTGGCTCATCATGACTAGATCTATCATTTCTTATTACATCAGTTTTAGAAAGTGGTTAAGATTTAAAAAATAAATAAATAAAAAAATTGTAGATATAGACAAAGTGTACATGTTGAGTTAAATAAATAAAATGCAAAATAAATAAAACATACCACACTCAAAATGTAGGAGCCATTATCTAGAGCAGAAGCACTACCACTAACACCAGATGTCCAGGCAGACGTATTGCCAAATACAGTTCACAATTAGCCTAATTTTTCTAAGGCAAGCCAGTTAGTGTGGTGCATAGGAGGTTATTGAACGTGTGACACATCACTCATGTCATTCGTAGCAGGCTAATGTTATCTCTGACAGCAACACCATCAGTTTATATCAGTGTTCTGCAAAGAACAGTCTGTTTAGTCACAAATGACTAAGAGGGATACATGTTGACTGTTTTATTTTAAAGACATGAGAAGTCAGACAGTGCACTGTGTGATTGAAAGAGCTGTTAGTTACTACCGTTTACCATCCGTTTCTATGGCGAGGTCACTGTGACATTGTCCTAGGAGTCTTAAGGGTGTTACACACTTCTATTCAAGTCAAATGGTGGCTTTGAAGTATTGTGATTCATTGTTAAATGATTTGTTATTTCTTGTATAGTGTCATCTTTTGTCACATAGTCTCTTCCTTATTCCTTATAGTTCTGTTATTGTTGTCGCCACCCTTATTATGTACAACAACTCTGCTGGCATCACTACATGGCCTTCCATCCCTCACACACCATCTTACTCACTGCTCCATGTCATGTTGTGTTCTGTCTGTTGCCAGCTCCATATTCTGTGCCTCTGCTCTCTGCATGCTTCCTGGCTGTGTGCATAGGGGGGCAGAGCCAGAACTCTCTGGTTCTTATGGAATCAGGGCGCACCTGTCTATTCTGTTCCTGACCAATTACCAAGAGGCCTCCAGTGTTTAGGGCAGCTCCATCCTGTGGACTGGGCCTGGGCAATGTGTTAACTTAGTTAGTGTTTTGCTTCTGAGCTGCCAGGCCTTGCTCTGTGTTCCTCCTTCTCTGGAGGTTCTACTCCTAGCTTTGAATTGATCTTGTCTGTCTGCCCTCCAGGAGGCTGTATATCCTAATCTCAGTGTTTCTGTTCTAGCCTTGCCTTGTTCTTGTTGTCCGCCTTCCAGGAGGCAGTATATCCTGGTCCCTGTGTCTTTGTTCTTGTAACTTGTCTTGTTCCATTACCTTGTCTGAACTTTGTCCTACCTCTGTCTCCTTGTCTGTGGCTTCTTTCCCTGCTGTGTCTTTCTTTGTGTCCTCTGTTTGCTTATGCTCCGCACTCTTGCAGCTCTTATGGCTTTGCCTGTGCTCCGCTCTTTACCTCTGCTCTGCAGTTCTGCTCCGTTCTACTCTGCTCTGCTCCTGCAAATATCTCTTGCTGCAGCTCCTATTCACATTTCTTGTGGTTCCGCTCTGCTTAGCTTCTGCTGCAAAAATCTCTTTCTGCAGCTCCTCTCCGCATTCCTTGTGGTTCCGCTCTGCTTAGCTTTTGTTGCTGCACTATCTCTTCCTGCTCTACCGCTCCTATCCGCAGCCTTGCGGTTCTCTTCCTGTGTGAGCAGGTCCCAACCTGTTCCTTCATTCTCCTTTCCTTCTGGATTGTTTCCGTACCTGCATCTCCTGTGTGAACAGGTTCCAACCTGTTCCTTCATACTTCATATCCGTACCTGCACCTCCTGTGTGAACAGGCTACCTGTTCCTTCATACTTCATATCCATACCTGCTGCTCCTGCCAGCCCTGTGTCTCTGCCATTCCTGCCAGCCCAGCGTCTCTGCCGTTCCTGCCAGCCCTGTGTCTCTGCCGTTCCTGCCAGCCCTGTGTCTCTGCCGTTCCTGCCAGCCCTGTGTCTCTGCCATTCCTGCCAGCCCTGTGTCTCTGCTGTTCCTGCTAGCCCTGTGTCTCTGCCGTTCCTGCCAGCCCACTCATCTGAGTTTCATCTGTGCTCATTTGCTAGTCTTGCCTGATGCCCGCACCTGTCTAGTGTTCCTGTTCTCCAAGTGGGATTAGCAGCCACAGCCAGACACCACCCTGGAGTAGCACCTGGCAGCTGCCTGCTGCACAAGCCTGACCTCACCATCAGAGGCTCCAGTGAAAACCAAGGCAGCTGTTATAGATACACCTTTTCCAGGGTAGTCTGGTTCGTGGCACAGTGGGGCCACAAACCCTTTGTGCTCACACCCACCAGTCAGGGCGTGAGCGTGACATTATGTATAGCACTGTCCAATATTGTATGGCATTCTCCCTTACTATGTGTAGTGGTGTCTGTTATTACAATCTCCTCCCATATTGTATATAGGACCCTGCATTATCTCTTAGTGTCCTAGGTATAGCATCACCCATCATTACGCAGTGTCCCTAGTTACTTTATAAGGTGACTGATATCTTTGGGCGTTGTTTGTATCAGTTTAGAGTGTCATATAAATTCATTTTGACGAGTCAAATGATGTAGCCGGGGCAATGAAAACAGAAAAAAAAGTTAGCTTGGCTCGCTTCAATATTTCGCCATCTTTACGCTGTTTCCCACATGTGCACTATCATGTTCATGATGTACCGTAACTTCATCGCATGACCCATCATGTGACATGTCACCCTGTCTGAATAGCCCAGAGCCTTGTGTGCTCGTTCCAATGGATTTAATAAGGAACTTCCATCAGTCTTTATTCTATCTTATTGATACCAGTTCTTGGCATGGCAACTGGGTCACATCAAAGTTCCGCTCAAATTTCTTGTGATCATAAAACAGGCATTGGAGCGTGGTCCAGAAGAAGCAGAGATACTGTTCGAAGAAACGTCCCGACAAATTCACTGGTAACTCTCATTCTACAGCCAGTTCTACACTGAAACATAGAAGTTCCAGAAGCTGAACAGCTCCAAATTCTAAGTAAAAAGCCAAGTGTAAGAATAATTTTCAGTCAAAACTGCAAGAATGTAAGTAAATGAAAAACTTTACACCCAGGCAATTATTAATTTTTGCTTTTTTGTTTCTTCCTATTTCCCAAGAGCCGTTCATAACTTTATATTTTTTCAACATAGCCATACAAGGTCTTGATTTTATGTGACATGATATGTAGTGTGTAGAATGACACCATTCACTTTATTATAGGTGTATAGGAAAAATGTAGATAAAAATTCCAAGTGGCTTAAAAAAGTGAATATAAAAAATGCTTTTCCGCTGTAGTTTTTTGGGTTTCATTTTTTACAGTGATCATTGAGTGTTAAAGCTTAGATATTCAAGTCTTTGTTGATTACGGCAATGCTAAACTTATATATATGTGTATATATATGTACTGTGGTACTGTGACTCACTCAGCTACTCACAGAGGTAGGCACAAGAGGTTTTCTTCTGCTGGTTTATTCAAACAGGGCATAAACCAGAGCAGGGTTCAAAAACACAAACATGGCCTTTTCTAGCAAAACGAGAAAATAAAAGATATCATATAGTACAGTTCATATGCCTGCGGGGATCCGCCAGTTCAGGGTCCAATCAAGTCAAGCACAGTTGCACATAAACACTTCTCTGGAGCCTCCTGCGTCCAGATCCACAGACGGAAAAAAACTCAGTGGTCAGACATTTAACTTGTCGAACCTCACCCTTGGGGAGGGATTACGGTGAGCGACCGTCCTGCCCATCTCTTACAGCCACTCACAAAAAACCCAATCCTGTCAGGGCAAATCAACCTGTTTCAGCACATAACATGCTGAAACTTCCGGGTTTTAACATAATGGGACATAGCAGTCTGTGTGATACATATTTCCTCTCACATACATTACATTGCCAGAGACCATGTCACTATATATTTATATATATATATAAATATATATATATATATATATATTGTAGGGATTGTACTCGCTCAGGTGCATAGGAGGAAACAGGAGGCACAGTCTCTTCAGCGTTCATGTAGGTTTATTCACTCCATAAACCACATAGCAACAGGAACAACAGGTAAACAGTCTTACTTCAGACAGTTGAATCCTCAATGTCCATATTAGAGCACCGCTCTCTCTCAGACCTGTAGGCATACAGGCTGTGCCATGTCCAGCACGTAGGCTCTCCAGCCTAAATATGGTCTCTGTGTGCTGTTCAGGACGTCTGTCCCCACTTGGAACCGTCCAACACACAGGCCACTCTGCAGTGTCCAGCCAGGACACATGGAAGTCTGTCCACTCTTGCAGACTCCCAAACACACTCACCACATGGGCTACACACACCTCTTTACATAAGTGTAACCACACCCAGATACCTGTCACATGGCCAGTCAGGTGAGTGTGACATCACCACAGGTCCTTCAACACAAAACCATCTTAGGTATTCAAACACGCCTCTTAGGGTGGGTTTGTAGGTGACTGAACCCACCCATCTCTCCAATCACCTGGAAGCCTTCCCAATGTAAACAAATCCCTCAGCAGTAGATCTGCTTGAGCAAAACATACCCAGGCTTCCATCACAGGGCCACCCACCTCTGCGATACATACCGTCCATTAATCACATGACCTTTAGCCACGCTACAATATATATATATATATATATACCCATACACACATGAACATATATATATATATATATATATTTTAGGGGAGGGTTGAATGTATACGTAGAACTTGTTTTAGAAAATTTTTTGTTTAGGTCACCACTTTCAGAGGTATGCAACTCTTTATAATGTTTCCATTAATGTAACGGTCTCAGGGTTTGTTGTTTGTGTGGCTTTTTTGTGTGGCAAATTGATGCTGTTATTGACAACAAATTGGAGTACATTTTGATTGAGCAGAACGGCGCTGCGAAGGCCTGTGAGTCATCACCGTGACTAGCACACTGTCTAATAATACATTTGTCTGCACCTGACCTTAGACTGTGCCGCGTGCCCAGGTCAAGGTGTGGATCTGAACAACTGAGACGCATGTTTGCCAACATACCATTAGAAGAATGTAGACCTGAGGTACTATGGAGTATTGAGATAAAGAGACTGAAACCAATAAGAAAAAGGTAAATGGAACAAGATCCATCATCGGCCATAGCAAAGCACCCTGAGATGTATGAGTGCCATTATTACAGAAAGCCACCGTCTGAACCATTGCTGAAATATTAAGGTACTAAACCTTTCTATGGAAAGACAAAAAAGTGCAACCTATTTCTCTAGTGGGAAAAATCCTGTGAGATGCATGACCTATGCCCCACTATGTGGGCTTTTTCATAAATAAAAGGCTCTGAAAATAAGACCAGAGGGCACAAAATTAGAATATCATCAAAAAGTTAATTTATTTCCGTTCTGACTTTTGGGTTTTCATTGGTTGTAATAATCATCAACATTAACAGAAATAAACCCTTGAAATAGATCACTCTGTTTGTAATGACTCTCTATAACAGTGTTCCCCAACTCCGGTCCTCAAGAACCACCAACAGGTCATGTTTTCAGGATTTCCTTATTATTGCACAGGTGATTGAAATCTTGACTTTCCAGGTGATGCAATTATCACCTGTTCAATACTAAGGAAATCCTGAAAACATGACCTGTTGGTGGCTCTTGAAGACCGGAGTTGGGGAACACTGCTCTATAATATATGAGTTTCCCTTATTGTATTGAAGAACTGAAATAAATTAATTTTTTGATGATTATTCCATTTTGTCGGAAGCACCTGTACATCTCAGTATTGTTATCTCTTCCTAGTTGCGGACATATCATTGGTGTAACCTGTTTAGCTAGAAAAGGGTCACAAGCGGTAAGGGGGCACTACCACCTCCAAAGCAGCAAAATACTTCTGTCACATACGCATTATTAATAAATATACTGGGGAGAAAGAATAGCACACAATAGAGTTTTATCTACATAAGCATAAAGGAGTGGGTCAAAATGTGCCAACCTGATGTCAGTTTTTTATCACTTGTAGGTGGTACTTATCATCTGCTGTAGATCCACGGGTCACACTGTCACCATCCATATGAAAATACGTTTTTGTGGAGATCCTCCGCGTTGCTGAATCGTGGAAAGATGTCAGTCCGAGACAAGTTTTAATAAATTATTTGTGGTTTTTATTCATTCTACGTGTTTTGAAGTTACAGGAACTTACTCTTTAGGAAAAGACAGACCACGTGTAAGTGAGAAGATGCACAGATGGATCTATCTGAGGATCTCCACAAAATTGTCCTTTGATATGGACATACACATCATTGGACTGCAAATGGCCCATATACTGTCCATTCTGTCTGTGTCTGCCCCTGTCTCTCCTCATGTATTGACTCCAGTCACCTCAGGGAGGTGGATAAAACTATTTTTATGCTATCACCCGTCTTACCTATCACTCCCTGGTGTTTAACGCTCTAACTTTGTACAGTCTTCATTGACCATATAGTAATGAGAATAACATGAGCCTATGTTATTCCACTTCTTGTACAACATGATAGAATCACAGAATTGTAGAGTGTTAGAGTTGGATGGGACCTCCAGGGTCATCATGTCCAACCCCCGGCTCAATGCAGGAGTCACCACCTCTTGTGGTAGCCTGTTCCACTCATTGATCACCCTCACTGTCATAAAGTATTATCTATATATATAATTGTCTAAGGGGTTTTCCGTCTGTCTGTCTTTCTGTCTTTCTGTCTGTCTGTCTGTCTGTCCAGGAAATCCTGCGTCTCTGATTGGTCGAGGCCGCCAGGCCTCGACCAATCAGCAACGAGCACAGTATCGACGTAGATATCATAATGGTTGCCATGGCGACGATGATGTCATAAAGGTTGCCTCGACCAATCAGCGACGGGCACAGTCTGCCGTGAATTCTGGAATCATCATTGTCCATATACTACGGGGACATGCATATTCTAGAATACCCGATGCCCGATACCCGATACCCGATGCTTGTTAATTGACTTCTAATGGGGGAGATTTATCAAAATTAGTGCAACTGAGAAGTGTAGCAATTGTCCATAGATTTTAGGCCTTTGTAAAATGAAAGGGTAAGGCCTCATTCACATGTCTGATTTTTCCACATATGAGAAAACAGACAGAGTGTGTGTGGACAGAGTGTGTGTGGACAGAGTGTGTGTGGACAGAGTGTATGAGGACAGAGTGTGTGTGGACAGAGTGTGGTCAGAGTGTGTGTGGACAGTGTGGTCAGAGTGTGTGTGGTCAGAGTGTGGTCAGAGTGTGTGTGGACAGTGTGGTTAGAGTGTGGACAGAGAGTGGACAATCTATATATATAATTGTCTAAGGGTTTTTCCGTCTGTCTGTCTGTCTGTCTGTCTGTCCTGGAAATCCCGCGTCTCTGATTGGTCGAGGCCGCCAGGCCTCGACCAATCAGCGACGGGCACAGCGACGATGATGTCATAAAGGACGTAGAAATCCCGCGTCTGATTCAGCGACGGGCACAGTATCGAAGTAGATGTCATAATGGTTGCCATGGCGATGATGATGTCATAAAGGTTGCCTCGACCAATCAGCGACGGGCACAGTGTGCCGCGAATTCTGGAATCATCATTGTCCATATACTACGGTGACATGCATGTTCTAGAATACCCGATGCGTTAGAATCGGGCCACAATCTAGTCTATATATATAATTGCCTAAGGGTTTTTCCGTCTGTCTGTCTGTCTGTCTGTCTGTCTGTCCTGGAAATCCCGGCTCTCTGATTGGTCGAGGCCGCCAGGCCTCGACCAATCAGAGACCGGCACAGCATCGACGTAGAAATCCCGCGTCTCTGATTGGTCGAGGCCGCCAGGCCTCGACCAATCAGCAACGGGCACAGCGATGATGATGTCATAAAGGACGTAGAAATCCCGCGTCTGATTGGTCGAGGCCGCCAGGCCTCGACCAATCAGCAACGGGCACAGCGACGATGATGTCATAAAGGACGTAGACATCTCACGTTTCTGATTCAGCGACGGGCACAGTATCGACGTAGATGTCATAATGGTTGCCATGGCGACGATGTCATAAAGGTTGCCTCGACCAATCAGCGACGGGCACAGTCTGCCGCGAATTCTGGAATCATCATTGTCCATATACTACGGGGACATGCATATTCTAGAATACCCGATGCGTTAGAATCGGGCCACAGTCTAGTTATATATAATTGTCTAAGGGTTTTTCCGTCTGTCTGTCTGTCCTGGAAATCCCGCGTCTCTGATTGGTCGAGGCCACCAGGCCTCGACCAATCAGAGACGGGCACAGCATGGCGACGATGATGTCATAAAGGGTGCCTCGACCAATCAGCAATGGGCACAGTCTGCCGCGAATTCGCCTTGACCAATCAGCGACGGGCACAGTATCGACGTAGATGTCATAATGGTTGCCATGGCAACGATGATGTCATAAAGGTTGCCTCGACCAATCAGCGACGGGCACAGTCTGCCGCGAATTCTGGAATCATCATTGTCCATATACTACGGGGACATGCATATCCTAGAATACCCGATGTGTTAGAATCGGGCCACAATCTAGTATATATATATAATCTGTATCTTCTCCCTTTCAGTTTCATCCCATTGCTTCTCGTCTTTCCATGTGCAAATGATTATATTGATGATCCCTCTACACTGTGACAGCCCTTCAGATATTTGTAGACAGCTATTAAGTCTCCTCTTACCCTTCTTTTTTGAAATCTAAACATTCCCAGATCCTTTAACCATTCCTCGTAAGAGCGGTTAAAGGATCTTTATATAGTAAACTTTTTATAGTAAACTAAGGGTTTACATACGTAAACGTACTAACAGTCAGCCCACAGTAAATTACAAGCTAAGAAACTTTGGGCTGCGGCTGGGAAAAAAGTTCCAAGTGGTGCAGAATACACACAAGTATGTCTGGACAATCCCGTTACTGGATATATACTCAATGTCGGTCTACAAGAGCTGAATCCCCCGCCTGCCTCTATCACATATAGAGTATCATCCCATGGAAAACTTTATTTTATTTTACATGGCGGCAAGTTCCCGAATAAGCCTTGACATCACGTTTTACTCCACATATGAGAGACACAACACTTCTCCCAAGTGAGGAAACATAACCTGCAGTCAATTAATAGCAAATAAGTGAAATATGTGACTATATAAATCGTATCTGTAGCCTAAAGCACTGGAGACGTCGCTACATCGCAGTCCTTAGTCATTTGGCTCCATTTTCCCACGGATCTGCAGAATGGAGATTTTGGTTCTTTGCCCCTATCTCTACACTCACGCAATTTAAAATGATGGCCAAGTGCTCATTACAATGCCCGGCTCCTACCTATACATTATACACACAGCCGCATGGACTTGCCAAATTTGCTTTAAAACTGAACCTGACATCACTTGACAGCTCGGCTGTGGTCTGCAGTGTATTAACCCATTGTAACTCATCAATTATTCCTTCTAAAGGTGCAGCAGAGCTGAATTTTCCTTCCAACTCATAGATACTACATTGTTTATGCATGAAAACAGACCCCCACTGAGATACCCGAATTATCTTAAAGGGATATTATAGTTATTACAAGTGCTCGTTGTGAAAGTTTGCCGAGGGTGCCCGTGTATGCACCGAGTATCGCGGGTGCTCGAGTGACATGTTGGAGTCCCTGCAGCTGCATGTTTCGGGACTGTTAGATAGTCCTAAAACATGCGGGGATTGCCTGACAAACACCGGCAATCCCTGAATATTTTGTGGTTGTCTAACAGCCACGAAACATGTGGCCATTGGGACTCGAACATCTCACTTGAGCACCTGCGATACTCGGTGTATACACGCAGGGTCGGCATTAGGGGCAGGCAGACCAGGCAGCTGCCTGGGGTCCCCACTCCCCCAGGGGCCCCCAGATAGCGGCAAGTCACGCAGCCGCTATGGGGCCCCTGTGAGGCAGCGCCGACTCCCCCGCCGCATTGAACTATACCGGCGTCACCGGCGTCTGCCGGTACAGTTCAAAGCAATGATGGAGGAGAGAGCATCACCTGACGCTCCCTCTCCCATCATTCCCCGCTCTGCCTCTGAGACAGCGGGTGTGCGCGCACTCACTGTGACCCAGGAAGAGCAGGGAGCAGCGCGGGCTCGGGGAGAGGTAAGGAACTTGTGTTTTTTTTTTTTTTTTACTGGATTGTGCGGCCTTTCTCAGGAGGAGAGAGGCGGGGAGGGAAGGGGGGATGTGAGCTGTGCTGTATACTCTTGTGTGCTCTGCTGTATACTACTGTGGGCTCTGCTGTATACTACTGTGGGCTGTGCTATATACTATTGTGGGCAGTGCTGTATATTACTGTGGGCTCTGCTGTATACTACTGGGCTCTGCTGTATACTACTGTGGGCTCTGCTGTATACTACTGTGGGCTCTCCTGTATACTACTGTGGGCTGTGTTATATACTACTGTGGGCAGTGCTGTATATTACTGTGGGCTCTGCTGTATACTACTGGGCTCTGCTGTATACTACTGTGGGCTGTGCTATATACTACTGTGGGCAGTGCTGTATATTACTGTGGGCTCTGCTGTATACTACTGGGCTCTGCTGTATACTACTGTGGGCTGTGCTATATACTACTGTGGGCAGTGCTGTATATTACTGTGGGCTCTGCTGTATACTACTGTGGGGGGCTGCATTATATTCTATAGGGAGGTTACATTACACTCTGTGGGGGACTGCATTATACTCTGTGGGGTGGTGGCTGCATTATACTATATGTGGGCTGCATTATACTGTATCGAGGACTATGGGGAATACATTATGCTATATGAAGAACTATGGGGTGCATTATACTATGGAAAGTGAATTGTACTACATGGATGACTATGGCGGTGCATTATACTTTATGGAGCACTGTGAGGAGTGTATTATGCTATATGGAGGACTGAGGAGTATATTTTAATATATGGAGGACTATGAGGAGTGTATTATACTATATGGAGGACTATGGGAAGTGTATAATACTATATGGAGGACTATGAGGAGTGTATTATACTATATGGAGGACTATGATGAGTGTATTATACTATATGGAGGACTATGAGGAGTGTATTATACTATATGGAGGACTATGGGAAGTGTATAATACTATATGGAGGACTATGAGGAGTGTATTATACTATATGGAGGACTATGAGGAGTGTATTATACTATATGGAGGACTATGGGAAGTGTATAATACTATATGGAGGACTATGAGGAGTGTATAATACTATATGGAGGACTATGAGGAGTGTATTATACTATATGGAGGACTATGAGGAGTGTATTATACTATATGGAGGACTATGAGGAGTGTATTATACTATACGGAGGACTATGGGAAGTGTATAATACTATATGGAGGACTATGAGGAGTGTATTATACTATATGGAGGACTATGAGGAGTGTATTATACTATATGGAGGACTATGAGGAGTGTATTATACTATATGGAGGACTATGGGAAGTGTATAATACTATATGGAGGACTATGAGGAGTGTATTATACTATATGGAGGACTATGAGGAGTGTATTATACTATATGGAGGACTATGAGGAGTGTATTATACTATATGGAAGACTATGGGAAGTGTATAATACTATATGGAGGATTATGAGGAGTGTATTATACATTTTACAATATGGAGGACTGTGGTACACATTATAATATATGGAGGAGTATGGGGTGTATTTTACCAAACAAGCAAAATGCTGCCTATTCATTGGGTGATTGGATTGTTTATGCTGGAATAAAAATCCTTGTTCTCAGCAGCACATCGCCGGTGTAAACAGTAGATGTGCTGCTGATAACATGATGCTGTATGGTGATCTGTTTGTGATCTATTAGTGATGGTTCTGTCCCCATCATTCTTTCTCAGACGGTGGAAAGAGGCTGGGAAACAAGCGTCCAAAGACTTCGGTATTGTCGATCTCACTCGTTTAGCGGCCTGAGATCAGCGCTTGTAATTATAACCGAAATGCTTCTGTGTGATGTGCAATATGTTAGCATTTGGGGCCCCATTTTAAACTTTGCCTAGGGCCCCACTTTGCCTAAAACCGGCCCTGCATACACGAGCACCCTCGGCAAACTCACGTAACGAGCACTCACGCTTATTAGTAATTACAAGTTATCTCCTATCCATAGGAGAGATTAGCTGCCAAATCCCCCCAACGATCTCCAGAATGGAGGGGCTTGTGACATCCCTCCTACCGATGTGTCACAACAGAGAAGTAACTACACATGTGCGCTGGAGCTCCATTCGATCTCTTTGGGACCTGGCGCCATAACCGAGCACTGTACTCGACTACCTCCAGAAGTCCTATCATGGCCAGATCCCCACAAATCTGATAGCAATCATCAATCCGTGCATAGGACATAACTTGTAACTGGAATTTCCCTTTAAGTTTGGAACTTAATACGGAATTTAATCTCTTGGTTATTATACTTCATTGGGCTTAACTGCAGTCCTATGTAAGACCCCAAATAACATTAATCTGATATTAATAATGTAATTAGTAGTAATCATAAATAAGTAATATCACAATGAGCTATGCCAAATTACAAACTCAGCACTACTAGAAATCCCAGCACTGCTACATCTGTCCTTCTAGACTTTTGGGGATTGATGTTAAACTTGAGTGTAAACTACTTAAACATCACCTACATGTAGACTATCGGGCCACAGTTAGTATTTAATCTGTATTTTAAATCAGTATTTAAGCCAAAACCAGTAGTGGAACAATCAGAGGAAAAGTATAATAGAAACATATGCTCCACTTCTGTATTTATCACCCACTCCTGGTTTTGGCTTAGAAATACTGATGTAAAATACTGACCAAATACTGAACGTGTGAACTTGTCCTCAGTCTGTCTAGTTATTTTTACGCACAGCGCTATGACTTAAGCCTCATTCACTTGTCAGTATTTTTCATTAGTTCTTATCTTCCAAAACCAGGATTGAACCTTACAGAGAAAAAAAGCTAAAAAAAAGAAGAATTGACACCTGTTCAATGTTTTGTAGACTCTCCTGGTTTTTGGCATAGAAATACTGATCCAAAATATTAATGTGTGAATAGAGCCTTATGTTGGTGCCATAAAAGTCCTATAACAATAAAGTATTGCAATAGACGTAGCAGGGATGATCTTGTCATTTAGAGTCACTAGGGATAATATTTTATACAACCATTGCCATTTTTACAGTCACGACCACCTGTAGGTCCTGAAACTCAACAATCCCTGTAGTGTTTGGTTAAGGTCTGGTCACTGCTTTCCGGACACTTTTGTTTTAACTTTGTGAAGTTTCTTTGACATCTGCAAATTCGCTCCAAAATACTATAAGGCTGAGTTCACACTGGGCGTTTTTTTCTGCCTTTTTTTTCTGCCTTTTTTTCTGCAGCAAAACCCGAGTGCTTGGCAGTTTAGAAGCTGCGGCAAAAACGCAGGTTTTGCTGCATTTTTTGTGCGTCTTTGCTGCTTTTTTTTTCCATTCAATTCAATGGTCGAAAAAACGCTAAAAGAAGTCACATGCCCTATTTCCTAAAAACTATGCAAAATACAAAAAAAAAACAAGCTCTGAAATCTCATAGACATAGCTGGTTCTGTCAAATCCAGCTGAAAATTAGCTTTAACAAATACAGCAAAAACGCCCAGTGTGAACATAGCCTAAAGTTTATAAAGTTTCTAAATAACCTGTATTCAGTTTTTGGCTCCATCTACAAATACCCAGACTCTTGGATTCTGAATGTAGCAGTTTCCTAGCTACGAAAAAAAGGATCAAGAAACATTTGTAACATGAGGACCTGGGAATAAAAGTTATGTGCAGATGCAGAAGAGAGCAGAAATTCATGACAAATTTTACATAGGACTGCAGGATGACTTACATATATACGGTTAAACATGTTACATATCCCCAGCACACATACAGGCTCCTGATGAAAGTTTGCACACTGGCACATTACTTACCACTCACAACACGAGTATCTGAGGAGCTGTGCCCCCACAGGATGGCACTGAGCAGCACCAGGAATGTGTTTGAGTAAAGCATTGGCTGCATGATCACACAGATGTCCAAAAATAATAATAAAAAAGTATAAATCTATACAGATGTGGTGCAGGGAAGCCTCCTCCTGAGCTGTGGTCCTGGCAGAGCTGGCAGTGTGCTCCTCACATCCCCTGTGCCTGGCAGCCTGGGCTCATGTTAAGCACAGCCTGTTCTCTAATGAGCAAAGCTTGTGAATGCCTGGAGAACTCTGCAGTAACCAGCTCCATCCCAGAGCTATTGATTTCTGTCCCCTCCATCCTGTTGCAGCCAATCCCAAGGCTTTCGCTTTATGCAATAGACCATAGCGAACCATAGATTTGGCACAGAGAGGTAGAAGCAAGTTGTCAGAGCTGCAGTTCTTCCACAGGGTGTTCAGAGAAGTAGAATGATGTTCTGGAATCATTTTACATGGACGCAAGAGGAAGAAACTATATTAATGCACTGAAAAGTATCGTGATGTTGGTTCCTAAGCTTTCATCCTTCAGACATTTATCGGATCAAAGATGGACATGTCATCCTAGATGCCGGCAGTGCAACTGCACAAAAAGTTATCGCAATCCTACCTACTAGTTTTGCGTTCTGACTACTGCTATATGAACCAAAAAAACGGAAATACATCAGTCACAGTTTCTGTGGGACCCCACTGACTATTTTTGTTGGGTTTCCGTTAAGGTGTCCTTCATCATATCAGCAAATTGTCAAAATTAAAAAATATAAGACCTTAGATGTCGGTTCCTACTGGAAGCTCAGGTGGCAATGTGAACACAGCCTTAAAAAAAGCTCTCCCATCATCAGTTTTTATGATCTTAATATGTTGCAGTCATCATATTATATAGCAGTGTACTTACAATTGGTCAATTTGTCTTTCTACCCAGTTAATTTTTCTCTTTTCTCTGAAATATGTCAAAGCAGGAAGTCTGTTTTCCCTACATTTATCATTCTTCTGTTCAACTTCTGACCCAGCTGCTTCCTCCTCTCCTCACTCGGAACTTTTGCAGAGACTCCTGGCTCATACATGGAAAATTGACCAAATGTATCTACATAGAGCTTAGAAAGATTCAGCTAGTCAGTTTTTAATACTGTGACTTTATAAACCTAATGGCAAAGAAAATAATTAGGTAGAAAGGCAAAATGAGCAATTGTAAGTACACAGTGCTATATAATATGATGACTGCAATATATTAAGAGGGTAAAAACTTTTATGGGAGGAGATGGAGGAGGGCTCCTTTAAAGGGAAGGTCACCCCCAAAATCAAAGATGAGCTAAGCCCACCGGCATCAGGGGCTTATCTACAGCATTCTGTAATGCTGTAGATAAGCCCCCGATGTATCCTGAAAGATGAGAAAAAGAGGTTAGATTATACTCACCTGGGCGGGCGGTCCGATCCGATGGGCGGGCGGTCCAATCCGATGGGCGTCGCGGTCTGGTCCGGGGCCTCCCATCTTCTTACGATGACGTCCTCTTCTTGTCTTCACGCTGCGGCTCCGGCGCAGGCGTACTTTGTCTGCAGACCAAAGTACTGCAGTGCGCAGGTGCCGGGAAAGGTGAGAGAGGCCCAGCACCTGCGTACTGCAGTACTTTGCTCTGCCCTCAACAGGGCAGACAAAGTAAGCCTGCGCCGGAGCCGCAGCATGAAGACAAGAAGAAGACATCATTGTAAAAAGATGGGAGGTGCTGGACCGGACCGTGACGCCCATCGGACCAGACCGCAGCGGGACCGCCCCTGAGTGAGTATAATCTAACCTCTTTTTCTCATCTTTCAGGTTACATCGGGGGCTCATCTACAGCATTACAGAATGCTGTAGCTAAGCCCGTGATGCCGGTGGGCTTAGCTCACCTTCGATTTTGGGGGTGACAGGTTCCCTTTAAGTGAACCCCGTCTGAATAACACTGCATGAACAACAGGCAGCATGATTCAGAGTCTGGCTATGTTATTGCAGCAGTGGTCTTTCAAGGAAAGCAGACTTTTAATCCCTTTCCGTCACTGGGTGTAACAGAGCTTGGAAGAATTCAGCTATTCTGTTGCTTCTTTAAGTGGCGTGTGCCTCTCAATGAATTAAGTTCATTTATTAAGACTGGTAAGCGCCCTAATGAATCGGCCCATACGTGTATTGCCTGACTAGTCAGCATAAATCAGAGTGTGGCTGCATTGTCACAACAGTAATACTTTGGTGAGGGACCCACCGACACCAGCAAATATATCACGCAGATATGCATCCTCGGATACGCATTAAGCTGAAGTGTATTGTGTTGCATAAACAATTTGGGTTCGTGTGCAGCAAAACAGGGATCCGGCCAATATGAGTCCAGCAACTGACGCTGGCATGCCCGTAACTGGGGGCGAATGGCAGTGACGTCATGCGTTCCCGTCACTTGCACACTAAGTCAACTGCCGCCTTCAGAAGAGGACACCGCATGGTGGGGAAGCGCAGGGAAGGTGCATTTAATTATTTTGTTTAAATCGGTGAGTACATGGTGGCCATAGTACTACATATATGAGTAAGGGCTGTGTAATATACTATATAAAGGATATGGGCTGTGCTTTATACTATATGGAGGATATGAGCTGTGCATTATACTATATGGAGGATATGGGCTGTGTATTATATTATATGAAGCATATGGGCTGTGTATCATATTGTGACGCCGAGTCACTTCTCACAGCCAAGCCATAAGATGGGATAATCAAAGTGTCCGAGGTCAAAAGCCAGGAAGGTATGTCATAAACAGAAGGAAAAGACAAATGTATAGTCAGGTATCGTTCTGAGGTCAGAATATCAGGAGGATAATGGACCAGATCAGAAGTGGTTAAACAGATGGATGGTCAGAATGAGGTCCAAGGTCAGGCAACATAAGATCTACAAAAAGAACACAAGGCACAAAGAGACAAGTTAGCTGAGTGTACATCTGGCAGAGGGCTGGGAGTTACACTCAATAGTCTTTCAATTCCTGTTTGAGGAATTTTCATCCATTCTGCCTTGGAAAATTCTTCCAGTTCTGTGAGATTGCTGCATTATCTTGTCTGTTTTTATAATTAGTGAATTATACTATATGGAGGGCTATGGGTTGTCCATTATATATGGAGGACTTTGGAGGGTACATTATACTACATAGAGGAGTACGGAGTGCATTATACTATTTGGAGGACTATGGGATGCCTTATACTATACAGTATGTGGACTATGGGGGTGCATTATACTAGATGGAGGACTATGAGGGATGCCATATGTTGCACGGAGGTCAATAGGGGTGCATTATACTATATGAAGGACTATGGGGAGTGCATAATACTATATGGAGGACTACAGGGGTGCATTATAGAAAGAAAGAAAAAGGAAGAAATAAAGGCAGAAAGAAACAAAGAAAGGAAAAAGGAGTAAAACGGAAAAAGGCAAGGGAAAAGAAAGAAAATAATACATTAGCAGTTGTTTCCCTTCTGTATGATTTTGTATATTGGCTGTGATTTCTCAGCATGCCTCTGTGTCCATTATTAGTAAATGAATAGGCTCTCTTTCATCTTGGTCAGAGGCTTTTTTTCTGCTTTCAGACCTAAGCACTTGTGTGGACTGAAATGCTTCGCCAGTAGAAAATGGAACCAAATTCCAGTCAGGTTGATTGATAATCAAATCAGGGTCAAAGGAGCAATTTAACATCTTTGCTAAAGAAGTGAGATTGAAGGAAGGGTGGAAGGGTTCTCTAAACATAGGTCAGCAGCTTTCCACACTGAACGCTCCTATCTAGAATAATCTCATATATAGTAATGCTGGAACAGGCTGGAATACATTGTAACTGTATACAGTATATAAATATATTGTATTTTGTAAGATATTTCACATGTAACTAAATAATTGCTGCAAAAAAAGCACATGAATACTATACTAATATTAAACAATTTCATTTGTGGTCTATTTTTAACTGTTTCAAGACGCTGCCAATTTTCATTACTTCAGTTTCTATTTTCCTCCCTTCTTCCAAGAGCTATAACTTTTGATTTTGATATCAATATAACAATAGAGGCTATATTTTTCTGAGATAAGATGTAGTTTTGAATAGCATTGTTCACTTTTTTACATAATGTGCTGAAAAATAGAAAAAGTTCTTCCAGGTGTGATGAAATAGTGAATAAAACACAATTAAGCCATTGTTTTTGTGTTTTCTTTTTACGTATCCATCTTATATTGAAAATCATTTGGCAGCGTGATTCTTCAGGTCAATACAAAGACAGTAATGCCAAAGTTTTATAGCTTTGTAAAGCTTTGTAAAGCGCTGCGGAATATGTTGGCGCTATATAAATAAAATTATTATAATTATTATTAGCTTTTTTTATATTTTTGTGAGTGTAAAAAAATTCTGAGATTTGATTAAAAAATTAGTTTGTGTCACCATTTTCTGAGACTCATAACTTTTTTTAAAAAAGCAGCAAGTTTTGTTGAAGCGTGTTGCTAGTGTTACTATGAGCAGCCTGTGTGGCCTAAATATGCTACCATATATTCTGCAGCATTTCCAGACCTTGTCTCCTATTGAGCACTTATGGAATGTCATTGATTGGCAATTGCAAAGGAGCTGCCAGCAGTGGATTTTGATGATTTGCCCAAGTGCATTCAGTGTGACAGAATATTTCTCAGTCACCCATTAACAACTTTATTAATAAACTTTTAAATTCCTATTTTGCATCTGCGGTCTTTAAGTAAATGTAACATCAATTGATCTGCACCGTGCTATTGAGGGAATAAAAGAATGTGTAACGCGTGTGAAACGTGAACCCACTGCACCATGGGCCGGGCATACCCTGGAGGGGCGTAACTAAGTAGCTACCTAGTTTTCACTGGAGCCTCTGAGGCCAGGCTTGTCTACAGGTAGCTGCCAGGTATCACTCCAGGGCAGCGTCTAGAATGGTAGTAGCTGACCCCAAAAGTTAGAAATGTTGTTTTGGATAGAGTATCCCAGACAGGACATCATGGCCACTTGTACAGGTATGGACTGTGCGGCTCGGGATAGTACACAGGACAGGCACTGTTGTGGGTTCAGGCTGTGCGGCTCTGGATAAATAACAGGACGTCCACTGGTACTGGTACAGACTCTGTGGTTCTGGATCTCATACAGGATGGACACTGGTACTTGTACAGACTGTGTGGCTTCTGGAAAGCAGACATGAAAGGAATGCAAGCGGGAAACAGGTTAGACAAAGCTTTGCCAGAAACAGAGTCAAGAGTCTGCTTTGTCTCTTCAAGAGACAGGAAGCAAGCACATGCATGCCCTAAGTGCACTGCCAGGAGATCTGACAGATGTTCGCTGTTATGCTGTGCTATCAGGCAACACAGTGTGCAGTAATCAGCGCACATACAGTGATATGGCAATAACCCAAAAACAATAGAACAAGTTCTGAGACGTGGAATCTCTGCAGACTGCAGTACCTGAACCTATCCTCACACAACTAAAAGCAGCAGTGGATTGCGCCTAACACTACCTATGCAACTCGGCACTGCCTGAGGAGCTGACTAGCCTGAAGATAGAAATACAAGCCTGACTTGCCTCAGAGAAATACCCCAAAGGAATAGGCAGCCCCCCACATATAATGACTGTTAGCAAGATGAAAAGACAAAACGTAGGAATGAAATAGATTCAGCAAAGTGAGGCCCGATATTCTAGACAGAGCGAGGATAGCAAAGAGAACTATGCAGTCTACAAAAAACCCTAAAGCAGAACCACGCAAAGAGGGGCAAAAAGACCCACCGTGCCGAACTAACGGCACGGCGGTGCACCCTTTGCGTCTCAGAGCTTCCAGCAAAAGAGAATAGCACAGCTGGACAGAAAAAACGGAAACAAAAACAAAGTAACACTTATCTAGCAGAGCAGCAGGCCACAGGAAAGATGCAGTAGCTCAGATCCAACACTGGAACATTGACAAGGAGCAAGGAAGACAGACTCAGGTGGAGTTAAATAGCAAGGCAGCCAACGAGCTCACCAAAACACCTGAGGGAGGAAGCCCAGAGGCTGCAATACCACTTGTGACCACAGGAGTGAATTCAGCCACAGAATTCACAACAGTACCCCCCCCTTGAGGAGGGGTCACTGAACCCTCACCAGAACCCCCAGGCCGACCAGGATGAGCCACATGAAAGGCACGAACAAGATCTGGGGCATGGACATCAGAGGCAAAAACCCAGGAATTATCCTCCTGAGCATAACCCTTCCATTTGACCAGATACTGGAGTTTCCGTCTAGAGACACGAGAATCCAAAATTTTCTCCACAATATACTCCAATTCCCCCTCCACCAAAACAGGGGCAGGAGGCTCCACAGATGGAACCATAGGTGCCACGTATCTTCTCAACAACGACCTATAGAATACATTATGTATGGAAAAGGAGTCTGGGAGGGTCAGACGAAAAGACACCGGATTGAGAATCTCAGAAATCCTATACGGACCAATAAAACGAGGTTTAAATTTAGGAGAGGAAACCTTCATAGGAATATGACGAGAAGATAACCAAACCAGATCCCCAACACGAAGTCGGGGACCCACACGGCGTCTACGATTAGCGAAAAGCTGAGCCTTCTCCTGGGACAAGGTCAAATTGTCCACTACCTGAGTTCAGATCTGCTGCAACCTGTCCACCACAGAATCCACACCAGGACAGTCCGAAGTCTCAACCTGTCCTGAAGAGAAACGAGGATGGAACCCAGAATTGCAGAAAAATGTAGAGACCAAGGTAGCCGAGCTGGCCCGATTATTAAGGGCGAACTCAGCCAACGGCAAAAATGACACCCAATCATCCTGGTCAGCAGAAACAAAACATCTCAGATATGTTTCCAAGGTCTGATTGGTTCGTTCGGTCTGGCCATTAGTCTGAGGATGGAAGGCCGAGGAAAAAGATAGGTCAATGCCCATCCTACCACAAAAGGCTCGCCAGAACCTCGAGACAAACTGGGAACCTCTGTCAGAAACAATATTCTCAGGAATGCCATGCAAACGAACCACATGCTGGAAGAACAAAGGCACCAAATCAGAGGAGGAAGGCAATTTAACCAAGGGCACCAGATGGACCATTTTAGAAAAGCGATCACAGACCACCCAAATGACCGACATCTTTTGAGAAACGGGAAGGTCAGAAATGAAATCCATCGAAATATGTGTCCAAGGCCTCTTCGGGACCGGCAAGGGCAAAAGCAACCCACTGGCACGTGAACAGCAGGGCTTAGCCCTAGCACAAATCCCACAGGACTGCACAAAAGCACGCACATCCCGTGACAGAGATGGCCACCAGAAGGATCTAGCCACTAACTCTCTGGTACCAAAGATTCCTGGATGACCAGCCAGCACCGAACAATGAAGTTCAGAGATAACTTTACTAGTCCACCTATCAGGGACGAACAGTTTCTCGGCCGGACAACGATCAGGTTTATTAGCCTGAAATTTCTGCAACACTCTCCGCAAATCAGGAGAGATGGCAGACACAATGACTCCTTCCTTGAGGATACTCGCCGGCTCAGATAACCCCGGAGAGTCGGGCACAAAACTCCTAGACAGAGCATCCGCCTTCACATTTTTAGAGCCCGGAAGGTACGAAATCACAAAATCAAAACGAGCAAAAAATAACGACCAACGGGCCTGTCTAGGATTCAAGCGCTTGGCAGACTCGAGATAAGTAAGATTCTTATGATCAGTCAATACCACCACGCGATGCTTAGCTCCCTCAAGCCAATGACGCCACTCCTCGAATGCCCACTTCATGGCCAGCAACTCTCGGTTGCCCACATCATAATTACGCTCAGCAGCAGAAAATTTCCTGGAAAAGAAAGCACATGGTTTCAACACTGAGCAACCAGAACCTCTCTGTGACAAAACCGCCCCTGCTCCAATCTCAGAAGCATCAACCTCGACCTGGAACAGAAGAGAAACATCTGGTTGACACAACACAGGGGCACAGCAAAAACGACGCTTCAACTCCTGAAAAGCTTCCACGGCAGCAGAAGACCAATTAACCAAATCAGCACCCTTCTTGGTCAAATCGGTCAATGGTCTGGCAATGCTAGAAAAATTACAGATGAAGCGACGATAAAAATTAGCAAAGCCCAGGAATTTCTGCAGACTTTTCAGAGATGTCGGCTGAGTCCAATCCTGGATGGCCTGGACCTTAACCGGATCCATCTCGATAGTAGAAGGGGAAAAGATGAACCCCAAAAATAAAACTTTCTGCACACCGAAGAGACACTTTGATCCCTTCACGAACAAGGAATTAGCACGCAGAACCTGGAAAACCATTCTGACTTGCTTCACATGAGACTCCCAATCATCAGAGAAGATCAAAATGTCATCCAAGTAAACAATCAGGAATTTATCCAGATACTCACGGAAAATGTCATGCATAAAAGACTGAAAAACAGATGGAGCATTGGCAAGTCCGAACGGCATCACCAGATACTCAAAATGACCCTCGGGCGTATTAAATGCCGTTTTCCATTCATCTCCCTGCCTGATTCTCACCAGATTATACGCACCACGAAGATCAATCTTAGTAAACCAACTAGCCCCCTTAATCCGAGCAAACAAGTCAGATATCAATGGCAAGGGATACTGAAACTTAACAGTGATCTTATTAAGAAGGCGGTAATCAATACACGGTCTTAGCGAACCATCCTTTTTGGCTACAAAAAAGAACCCTGCTCCAAATGGTGATGACGATGGGCGAATATGTCCCTTCTCCAGGGATTCTTTCACATAACTGCGCATAGCGGTGTGTTCAGGCACGGACAAATTAAATAAACGACCCTTAGGGAATTTACTACCAGGAATCAAATTGATAGCACAATCACAATTCCTATGCGGAGGTAGGGCATCAGACTTGGGCTCTTCAAATACATCCTGAAAGTCAGACAAGAACTCTGGGATGTCAGAAGGAATGGATGACGAAATAGACAAAAATGGAACATCACCATGTACTCCCTGACAACCCCAGCTGGTTACCGACATAGAGTTCCAATCTAATACTGGATTATGGGTTTGTAGCCATGGCAACCCCAACACGACCACATCATGCAGATTATGCAGTACCAGAAAGCGAATAACTTCCTGATGTGCAGGAGCCATGCACATGGTCAGCTGGGCCCAGTACTGAGGCTTATTCTTGGCCAAAGGCGTAGCATCAATTCCTCTCAACGGAATAGGACACCGCAAAGGCTCCAAGAAAAATCCACAACGTTTAGCATAATCCAAATCCATCAGATTCAGGGCAGCACCTGAATCCACAAACGCCATGACAGAATACGATGACAAAGAGCATATCAAGGTAATGGACAGAAGGAATTTGGACTGTACAGTACCAATGACGGCAGAGCAATCGAACCGCCTAGTGCGCTTAGGACAATTAGAAATAGCATGAGTGGAATCACCACAGTAGAAACACAGCCTGTTCAGACGTCTGTGTTCTTGCCGTTCAACTTTAGTCATAGTCCTGTCGCACTGCATAGGCTCAGGTTTACTCTCAGACAATACCGCCAGATGGTGCACAGATTTACGCTCGCGCAAGCGACGACCGATCTGAATGGCCAAGGACATAGACTCATTCAAACCAGCAGGCATAGGAAATCCCACCATGACATCCTTAAGAGCCTCAGAGAGACCCTTTCTGAACCAAGCCGCCAGTGCAGATTCATTCCACAGAGTGAGTACTGACCACTTCCTAAATTTCTGACAATATACTTCTACATCATCCTGACCCTGGCATAAAGCCAGCAAATTTTTCTCAGCCTGATCCACTGAATTAGGCTCATCGTAAAGCAATCCAAGCGCCTGGAAAAACGCATCAACATTACTCAATGCAGGGTCTCCTGGCGCAAGAGAAAACGCCCAGTCCTGTGGGTCGCCGCGCAAAAAAGAAATAATAATCAAAACCTGTTGAATAGGATTACCAGAAGAATGAGGTTTCAAGGCCAGAAATAGCTTACAATTATTTTTGAAGCTCAGGAACTTAGTTCTGTCACCAAAAAACAAATCAGGAATAGGAATTCTTGGTTCTAGCATAGATTTCTGATCAATTGTATCTTGAATCTTTTGTACATTTATAACGAGATTATCCATTGAGGAGCACAGAGCCTGAATATCCATGTCCACAGCTGTGTCCTGAAGCACTCTAATGTCTAGGGGAAAAAAAAAAAAAAAAACTGAAGACAGAGCTGAGGAAAAAAAAAAATGATGTCAGGACTTCTTTTTTCCCTCTATTGAGAATCATTGGTTTGGGCTCCTTGTACTGTTATGCTGTGCTATCAGGCAACACAGTGTGCAGTAATCAGCGCACATACAGTGATATGGCAATAACCCAAAAACAATAGAACAAGCTCTGAGACGTGGAATCTCTGCAGACTGCAATACCTGAACCTATCCTCACACAACTAAAAGCAGCAGTGGATTGCGCCTAACACTACCTATGCAACTCGGCACTGCCTGAGGAGCTGACTAGCCTGAAGATAGAAATACAAGCCTGACTTGCCTCAGAGAAATACCCCAAAGGAATAGGCAGCCCCCCACATATAATGACTGTTAGCAAGATGAAAAGACAAAACGTAGGAATGAAATAGATTCAGCAAAGTGAGGCCCGATATTCTAGACAGAGCGAGGATAGCAAAGAGAACTATGCAGTCTACAAAAAACCCTAAAGCAGAACCACGCAAAGAGGGGCAAAAAGACCCACCGTGCCGAACTAACGGCACGGCGGTGCACCCTTTGCGTCTCAGAGCTTCCAGCAAAAGAGAATAGCACAGCTGGACAGAAAAAACGGAAACAAAAACAAAGTAACACTTATCTAGCAGAGCAGCAGGCCACAGGAAAGATGCAGTAGCTCAGATCCAACACTGGAACATTGACAAGGAGCAAGGAAGACAGACTCAGGTGGAGTTAAATAGCAAGGCAGCCAACGAGCTCACCAAAACACCTGAGGGAGGAAGCCCAGAGGCTGCAATACCACTTGTGACCACAGGAGTGAATTCAGCCACAGAATTCACAACAGTTCGCAGACCTTAGGGATCAGAAGCGGAGGTAGGACGCATGAATTGGCAGTCAAACAGAATCCACAGTATATATAAACAGAGAGATGGTAAGGGAACTCTTTCTAATTTAAATTAATTTTAATCTCCTGGTCCAGACGAATGACATCATATGGTTCTGAAAGAGATAGCAGAGGAAATTGCAGAACCACTAGCCAGAATGATAGAAAATTCCTGGATAACAAAAGAAGTCCCAGAAGATTGGAGAAGAGCATATGTTGTCCCTATGTTTAAAAAAGGAAAGAAAATGCAGTCAGAAAATTACAGGCCAGTTAGCCTTATTTCTTTACCAGGAAAGATCTTTGTACAAATTAATAAACAGCATGTATGTAAGTACGTGGATAAGAATACAGTAATTAACCAGAGTTAGCATGGGCTTGTAGCAAACAAGTCATGCCAAACTAATCTAATTTCCTTCAATGATAGAATCACTGACTGGGTGGATCAGGGAAATGAAATAGATAAAGTATATCTCAATTTCAGCAAAGCATTTGATAACATATCTCTTGCAATCCTTTTTGAAAAAAGGATGAAGTATGGAATTGACAAGGCTACGACTAGGTGGATTCATGACTGGCTCAGTGATCATACTCAATGAGTGGTAATAAATGGTTGGACATCCAATTGGAAGAGTGTTTCAAGTGGAGTATCATAAGGCTTTGTCATGGCCAGAGTGTTGTTCAACATTTTTATAAATTATCTAGATAAGGTAACTAAAGATAAACTAATCAAATTTTCAGATGATGCAAAGCTAGGAAGGATAGCTAACACTAGAGAAGACAGAGAAATGTTTCAGAAGGTTCTAGATAAGCTTGAACAATGGGCGTTGACTAATGGAATGGTATGAAGACACAATAGAGCACAGTGAGGTCAAAAATACTCTGTTGTAAAAAAATCACAGTAATAAGCAAGTGCTAGTCAAAAGATGTAAAGAAAACAGGGTATTTAGTTGATACGTTTTTTTGGAAAAAAATGTATACTAAGCTGCTCCACCAATCGTCAAGTTATACCCTTATAGAGCAGTCCTATCTAATGTATATAATCCCTATCTGATGTATTTAAAACCTGATCATCTGTATAGTACCTGTATAAGCAGGGTTCAGAGAAGGAATATCCATGTAGACATGCAAGAGTCCATCACTCCTCTGTGGGTCATTTGCATTTTAGCTGTTCCATCCTGCATGTCCACATGGATATTCCTTGACGATTGGTGGAGCAGATTAGTATACATTTTTTTGCAAAAAAACGTATCAACTAAATACCCTGTTTTCTTTACATCTTTTGACTAGCACTTGCTTATTACTGTGATTTTTTTTTACAACAGAGTATTTTTGACCTCACTGTGCTCTTTTGTGTCTTCAAATTTTTTGGTGGTGTGAACAGGTTCCAACAGACTTGTTCAATGTGCAAGTAGCCCATGTGTTTCTGGTTCTATAATGGAATGGTATATAACAGGGAGAAATCCAAGATTCTACATCTGTGCAAGAAAAACAAGAATTACATTTACAGAATGGGAGGAACAGAATTAGGCAACAGCACATGTGAAAAAGACTTGGGTATACTAATGGATCACAGACTGAACATGAGTCAACAATGTGATGCAGCAGCAAAAAAGCAAACACAGATCTAGGATGTATTATGAGAAGCATAGAGACTAGATCACTTGAAGTAATTATCCCATTCTACCCCTCCTTGGTCAGGTTTCATCTGGAATACTATGACCAGTTCATGCACCACTTTTTCAAAAAGACAAAAAAAACGGAGCAAATTCAGAGATGAGCTACCAGGATGGTAAGCGGACTGCAAAGTATGTCCTACAAGGAATGGTTAAAATATCTGGGAATGTTTAGCTTGCAGAAAAGAAGGCTAAGAGGAGACGTAATTGCTGCCTATAAATATCTGGTTTGGCTTTTATCCTAAGTCATGTGACAAGGCTTGTTAAAGGGTCCACATTGACTTTTAGGATTGCTGCTTCCAAGAGGTGGCACCGGAGTTCTAGTCCTGTTCCTCTCTCAGGAGACAATTTACACATATCTCATGAGATGTCACTGTGTAGAAGGATCATTCTTATTCTCATTTGCACATGGAAACATGAGAAGCAATGGAATGAAACTGAAAGGGAGAAGATGCAGATTACATATTAAACAAAACTTTTTAACAGTGAGGGTGATCAATGAGGCGAGCAGGCTGCCACGAGAGGTGATGAGTTCTCCTTCAATGGAAGTCTTCAAACAGAGTCTGGACAGACATCTGTCTGAGATGGTTTAGTGCATCCTGCAGTAAGCAGGGGTTTGAACACAATGGCCCTGGAGGTCCCTTCCAACTCTAAATTTCTAAGATTCTGATTCTATGATTCTATGAATAGCAGCCAAGTATTGTACTGTATTTACTGTACAGTACAGTACGTGTGTTTGTGTGTGTGGCTCTCAGAGTTGATACTGAATAAATTGAGATGTTTGTTGTATTTTCATAATTTGGTTATGACTAGTGTTGAGCATTCCGATACCGCAAGTCGCGTGCCGCCCATGTGACCGGCACGCGACCAATCAGAGGCCGCGACGTCATTCGCAGGTCCTCAATTCCTAGCATTAGCAGTTTTGTGAATGAGAATGACGTCGCGGCTTCTGATTGGCCGCGTGCCGGTCACATGGGCGGCACGCGGCCAATCAGAAGCCGCGACGTCATTCTCATTCACAAAACTGCTAATGCTAGGAATTGAGGACCTGCGAATGACGTCGCGGCCTCTGATTGGTCGCGTGCCGGTCACATGGGCGGCACGCGACCAATCAGAAGCCGGGACGTCATTCACAGGTCCGAAAGGCGCGCTTTTTAAACAAAGAAGCCTCCCGGTTAGCAGCGTGAAGTCCAGGGGCCGCCGGAGAGGTGAGCATATCAATATTTTTTATTTTAATTCTTTATTTTACACATCCCTATGGTTCCCAGGGTCTGAAGGAGAGTTTCCTCTCCTTCAGACCCTGGGAACCATGAGAATACCTTCCTATACTTGATGTCCCATTGACTTGTATTGGTATCGGGTATCGGCGATATCCGATATTTTTCGGGTATCGGCCGATACTATCCGATACCGATACTTTCAAGTATCGGACGGTATCGCTCAACACTAGTTATGACTAATATGTCTATTGATCCTGTGAACTACATAACTTCATAGTTCCCTGATGTTTCTTGGTATGGCAATTTCAATGTTGAGAAGTGTGTCGGCATTGATTTTTTGATTTTGTTCATGTATAGATTTAATTTATTTTTTTGTTCATTCCATTTGCATTTTATTTATTGATAAAAATATACAATCAACACTATTTCTGAAAGCATCCTGTGCAGAAGTTGTCTCCTCAAATAATCCCAGACAGACTTGATGATATTGTGATCAGGGCTTCTTTGGTGCCATATCATCACTTAAAGGACGCTTTGCTCTTCTTTATGTTGAAGATAGTTTCTTAGTGACATTGGCTATGTGGATAGGGTCGTGATTCTTCTGTAGAATACATTTAGAGACAGTCAAGCACTTCCTGATGCTATTGCATGATGGATTAGTTTCTGCTTCTATTTCTCAGAATTTAGGATACCATTAATCCTAAGGAAATCCCCAACTCCATTTGCTGAAATTGACCCCAAATTTGCAAGGACCCTCCTTTATGCTTCACTGTTACCTGCAGACACTTATTTTCCCTCTCAAGCCCTTCGCTGTAATAGTCAAATATTTCAAATTTTGACTCCACCGTCCAGAGCACCTGCTGCCATTTTAATGCACCCTAGTTTCTATGTTATCAAGCAAAGTTGAAACACATGGCCTTGTTTCCATGTCGAATGTATGACTTTTGGCCACACTTCTCCAAACAGTAGATCTATGTATCTTGGTCGCACTGTTTGCTGCCAGTTCTGAGTGTCACGGGGCTATTGCGATAGAGAGGTTCCAGAGAACTGCAGCGCTCTGAGCCTCGTGCACACACGATGAACAGAAGCTCTTCTCCTGAATTCTGACCTGGCTGTCTTGTGCCAGCAGGGCAGGAGTTAAACCTTGTTACTAAAGGTGATGAGAGCTATGTCTCTCAGCTGATTTGGTTTTGGTAATCTCCGCTCCTATATAGACTCAGCTTTGTCTACAACTGTTGTCAGTGATCAGTTCTGCTGCCTGGCTTGGAGGTTGTAGGAGCGTGGTATTTGGAGCTTGGAGGTTTATTTACAGAGATTGGTGTCTGCTGTTTTGGTTGCATGTTAAACCTGTTTTCCTTCCTAGTTTTTTGTTCTCTTCCCTTCTATGTGTTACCTCTGTGGTTGTGTGAGCATTTGGTGAGTTTGAGACTTTTAGTTACCTTGTCTGTATACCCTGTTTAATTGTCGTATTTATACACTGGTGCAGTCAACCTCCTTTGGGGGGAGAGGGGGCCACTGATAGGGCCTGCACAGGAAACAGGGATACACTGGCGGCTCAGGCCTCCTAACCATCATAGGTACCCCTGAGATAAGGGAAAGTCTGGGCCCATTTTAGTGGCAGGGACAGGTGCGGGTTCCAGTACGCCATCCTGCCCTTTTATCGCCGTTGACAGCATGACACTGAGATGATGAAACTGCTGGACATTTTCTGATTTTGAAGAGAAATAAACTTAATTTCTTTAATCTGCTGCATTAAGTATATTTGGTCGACCACTGGCTCTATGGTTATCAAAGTTACTCATTTCTTGGTACTTCCTCAAAAGAGCTTGAACAGTAAATATTTTTAGATCAGTGCTATTAGAAACCACTTCAGAATAGTCCAATGCTTTGCTCTCAGCTATTCTTGGATGTTTTTATCTGAGTGTTTTGGGTCATTATCCCGTTGGCGGGCCCATGACCTGCAACTCAGACCATTTTCTCCAACTTTGGGCAGCATATTTGATCCTGAAATGCCTTGACAGTCTTGAGATTTCATTGCACCTTGTAAAGATTCAAGACTCCCTGTGCCAGATGCAGCAATGCAACCCTAAAACATAATGGAGCCTCCTACATGTTTCACAGTAGGTACAATGTATGTTTTAATTTGGCGTCTGTTTACAGAGAGCTAATGGGACTTGCAAAAGCTCTAGTTTTGTCTTATCTGTCCAAAGAATATTCTCCCAAAAGCTTTCGTAGCTTATGAATATGCATTTTGGCAAATTCAAGTCTAATTTTTTATTTACTTTTAACAGTGGTTTCCTCCTTGGTTGTCTGTCATGAAGCCCTCGTTTGCCAAGACAGCGAATAATGGTGCGATCTGACACTCATGTACCTTGACCTTTGAGTTCACCTTAATGTGAATCTGTCATCAGGTTCTTTCTATGTCATCTGAAAGCACCATGCTGTATGAGCAGAGACCCTGATTCCAGAGATGTGTCACTTACTGATTCTTGTTTTGCTGATTAAATACAACAGTGCTTTATAAACAGGCAATTATCACTACATGACAAGTGGCCTCGTGCCTCCTAGTCCAACCACTTCCCCACCACTTCACAGATAAATGTAGCCAATCCGTGGTGTGGGGAGGTTATACACAGCTCAGAATTCCAAGTTCTGCTTGATCTACAGCAGAGAAAACCATGATTCAATCACAACTTCTATACACAGTAAAATATTGAAATACCAATAGCAGTGCCCTACTACTCAAATGACCCATAAAAAGACATGTATGCAATATAAATCCATGAAAAATAAGGATCGTATCATATAAAGATAGATGCGCAAATTAGTTAATACTGCAGCTTTTAAGAAACCAGCTCCTATAAGGCATAAAACATTTCTGTTCAGACTCCTATTATATAGATTCTAGATTACAGGTAATGAAATAAGATATGATGAAACATTTCAAGATAGTTTGATCTGGAAAATAGATCTTTGCCAGCAATAAAACTGATAGTGGTTGAGGCAGGGGATGGGGCGTAACGGATATTGAAGTCAACAATCAAGATATACAAATTTCACTGCTACTGTAAAATTTTAGCCAGTAGCTGACAATAAGATGAATCTATCTGGAGTTACTTGGGTGATTTCAATCCAAGATTAAAGGGCTCTTCAGTGTTATAGCAATAAAGCCTAATGAACATATAAATTACAGTATATTAGTACAAATTTTAAATATACAGCCTAGGTGTCACCGGTATACCTCGACAGATAGTGGCCAGAAGACCTTGGTGTCTGATTTCAGGTATTACTGCACTAATTAGAAGCACTTCTTCTATATATATATATATATATATATATATATATATATATATATATATATATATGTATGTGTATATATATATATATATATATATATATATATATATATACTGTATATAGTTGGTTTCTTCTAGCAGTGCAGGGGTAAATCTATTTAGTTAAGAGCTCCTGGAGATTTGCTATACATACTCGCCGCTGGCAACATATTGCCAGTGTTAGTTTCATACTGCATGGTTCTGGAGTTGGAGGTGTTAGTTATTTGAGGAGGTGATAGCAATGTTGTTCAGAAGGCTGTTGCTTGGTAATTTGTCAGTGTGTCCTCATCCTCTACTATTTTGTTTTTGCTTCCTTTACTTCCCGGTATTCCACTCTGTTGTTTTTGACAGCAAATTAGTATCATTGGTATTTTCATTTATCCCTGTATGTCTTTCCTTGGTAGTTTGGTTGGTATATTCTTATACACTACAACTCCCCACTTCCCTGAGTGGGGGAATGGACAGATAAGGGCTGATTTAGGAGCTCAGCATGGCATGTAGCGTGGCATCTTCACAATCAGAAGTAATCCAGGGAGCATTGATAGTTAGGCTGCCCTTAGTTTTAGGGATAGGGAGGGAGCCGATAACCCTAGATTATCCTGCAACCGTGTTGTGACAGTAAAAGTGGCCAAAATCATTTTTTTTTCTCCATCATGGATCTAATGACTGTTCTGGCAGGGCAGAGGTGGCAGACCTATGCACTTTTGTTTTGCAGCACCTAAACATGTCTTTTTAATGACCGAGACTCACAGGCATCCCCTGGTGGAGCCCAAGTTCACATTGTCTGACATGTGCTTTGTGGGGTGAGACAAATTTGTTGTCTTCAGGGAGGCCTGTAAGCTTTACTTTAAATTATGTTCTCCTCAAGAATCGAAGAATAATGGGTAGATATTGTAATTTTTCACCTTCAGGGTGACCCCCAAGCATGGGTATTTCCTCTACGAACAGACTCTCATTCTCTTCAGACGTCTGAGGAATTTTTTAAGGTGCTGGGTCATATATACATCAATCCTGACTTCATCCCTCCGGCCAAATCTACACTACATCAGATTCAGCAGGGAGACCGGCCAGCAGACAAGTATTTCTCCAAGTTTCGGAGATGGTCCACAGGTACAAAGTGGAATGACCCCGTGCTCCATAGCCAATTCAGTCAAAGGCTTTCTTGAAGCAGCTTTGCCAGAGACATAAAGAGACACTCCAATTTGGGGGTGGCCCCTGGTCAAGAAAATCTAGGTTTGAGTAAAATGAGGAACCTATACATTTGGGTGGACCACTATTTTGGTCCAACTAGCTTGGCCTAAAGGGGAGTGTATTTCTTCTGTGGTAGAAAGGGTGATATTGTGGGTGCTTGTCATTCCTTATCACACGGTTCAACAGCAGCCAGAAAACAAAGAAGCTCTAGTTGTCGGGAGGTTGACAGGTTTTACCAGCTGAGATCCATCTGGGCGAAAATAAGGTGGTTATTTCAGCCTTTTGGGACAGTGGGGCAGGGTTTAATTTGATCTACTTTAGATTTGTCCAGGTTCAGGGCCTCAAACCACTTAAATTGTTTAAACCAGGGGTCTCAAACTGAGGTTGCTTCATGCAGCTCACAAGCAGCGCCGGCATTAGGGGCAGCTAGGGCTGGCATTAGAGACAGGTAGACCAAACTGCCTATAGGAGCATCATAGACGCCGATACAGTTGAAAGCAGTGATAGAGTAGAGGGCATTAGATGATGCTCCCTCTCCCATCATTCCTCTTCTGTTTCTGACTCAGCGGGAGCATGATAACCTCACTTCATCATGCGTCATGCTGTGCCAGCAGTGGAGCTGATGAGATGCGCTGCAGAATCCAGAGCAGCGGTGGAACAAGGAAAGGTGATTATTGTTTCTGTCTGCATTATAGGGTGTGTAATACTGCTGGACTGTGGGGCTGCATTATTGTGTGTGTGTTTAGGGGGCTGTATTATACTGTGTGTGGAGGGGCTGCATTATACTCTGTGTGTGGTGGGGCTGCATTATACTTTGTGTGTAGGGAGGTGCATTATACTACAGTATGTGTGTGGGGGGGCTGCACTATACTGTGTGTGGGGCTGCCTTATACTGTATGTGTGTGGGGGTCTGCATTATATTGTGTGTGGGGGGCTGCATTATACTATGTGTGTGGGGGGTGCATTATACTGTGTGGGGGGGCTGGCTGCATTATGCTGTGTGTGAGGGGTTGTTTTATACTCTGTGAGGGGGCTGTATTATACTCTATGAGGGGTGCTTTATTATACTTTATGACGGGGCTGTGTTTTACTCTATGAGGTAGACATTGCATTATACTCTGAGGGTGCACTTCATTATACTCTGAGGGGGTGCTGCAGTACACTTGCATGGGGCGCTGCATTATATTCACAGGGGGACTGTATTGTATTCTATGAAGGGGAGTTGTATTATTCTCTCAGGGGCCATGATGGGGATGAGGGGACCATGCATACTAAGATGGGGTTGTTGGAACCATGCATACCAGGATAGGGATGAGGGGGCCATGCACACCAGGATGGGGATGAGGGGCCATGCATACCAGGATGGGGATGAGGGGACCATGTATACCAGGATGGGGATGAAGGGACCATGCACACCAGGATGGGGATGAGAGGGCCATGCATACCAGAGAGGGGGATGAGGGTATCAAGCATACCAGAATGGGGATGAGGGGGCCATGCATACCAGGATGGGGATGAGGAGGCCATGCATACCAGGGTGGGGATGAGGAGGCCATGCATAACAGTATGGAGATGGGTACCATGCATACCAGGATAGTGATGGGAATGGGCACAATGCATACCAGGATAGGGATGAGGGGGCTATGCGCATACTAGGATAGGGGTAAGGGGACCATGCAAACCAGGATAGGGATGAGGGGGCCTTGTACACCTGGATTGGGGACATGACTATAACATGAGGACCTGGATGGGGACGTGACTACAATATGGGGACATGGATATGGGGACATGACTACAATATGGAGATCTGGATGTGGACATAACTACAATATGGGGACCAGGATTAGGGTCATAACCACAATATGGGTGTCACAACACAGCTGTCAGTTGACCCGGGACCAGAGGCTCCTTCCCTGTCCCTAACACTAGGGTGTGCCCTAGCTCATCCTGCTCCCTGGGATACTTCAGAAGGCGAAGATGCTGGGGCCTCCGCCCTTGCCTTATCTTCTGAGTTAGCCCTCTGTCTGTTCTCTTCCCCCACCCAGGAAAGAGGAGGCACTACTGTTTACCATAGTACACCAACCCAACAAACAAAGCAACACAAACAAAAAGGTAACAGAAAACTTCAGGCATATAAAATATTTATTCACATATAACAGAGGAAGGCAACCAGGGTGTGAAGATAGGGAAATAAACCAAAGCAGAGAAGGATAAGGAATTACCACGCATACAAACCAGGCAAGAGTCACTAATAACTCCTTCAACTCTCCTTCTCATTCTAACTCCCCTCCCTCTGTTGGCTATACAGCAATAAATCTAGCTCTGACAAGGATTAATATCAGAGCCCAGATTACAAAGGCAAATGGAGTGGCTAACTGAGCACAGCTGTGAGCACAGGGATTTCCAACACGGCCGATTAACCACTGTGCTGCCAGAAGGAATAAACACATTTAAAAGGAAGAAGTGCTTCTTCTCTGCACCGGAGTAGGAGCCCTCAGACACTGCGGTCTTCTGGCTCCACACTGTCGCGGTAACCCCGTGACAATGGGGACCTAGACATGGAGACCTGGATATGGAAACATGACTACAATATGAGAACCTGGATGGGGACATAACTACAATATGGGTACCTGGATAGGCACAAATCTACAATATGGGGACCTGGATGGAGACATAACTACAATATGGGAACCTGGATGGAGACATAATTACAATATGGGACATAGCTACAATATGAGTGTACATTTGTTATCACCGCATCCATAAAGACCCAAGCTCTAAAAAATTTTTTAGAAAAACACTGTAAAAATGTCCAAAAGGTGTACAGACGAAAATGGTATCAGTAAAAATGTCACTTTGTCCTTCAAAAAATGTGGCCATCCAAGTTCAAATTTTTTCTATATGCAGCCCATAAACCCAGGCATGTTTGAGACCCCTGGTCTATTCCAATACCCATGATCGCCATTGACTCTGCACCCTTGAGCCAGGGGTAATTTACTCAGGTAGTTATTATTATTATTTATTATTATACCGCCATTTATTCCATGGCGCTTTACATGTGAGGAGGGGTATACATAATAAAAGCAAGTACAATAGTCTTGAACAATACAAGTCACAACTGGTACAGGAAGAGAGAGGACCCTGCCCGTGAAGGCTCACAATCTACAAGGGATGGGTGAGGATACAGTAGGTGAGGATAGAGCTGGTCGAGCAGTGGTTTGGTTGATCTGTGGTTACTGCAGGCTGTAGGCTTGTTAGAAGAGGTGGGTGTTCAGGTTCTTTTTGAAGGTAGTTTGAGTGTTATATCCACAGGTAGGGTTCATGCACTCAGAATTTATTGACTGCTATGTGCTAGAGGGTTTGCTCTCTCCTGTGTTTCTTGGACTACCTTGGGTTATGCTGAAAAATTCTGCGGTAGACTGGCAGACTCGGGTGGTGGTAAAGTGGAGTGAGTATTATAAAGAACACTTCTTGGGTACCCTGCTAACCTGGATGGGTACCCAATTTGTGCCTGAATACCTGTCTGACTTTGGGGATGTGTTGTCAGAAAAAGCGTGTTAAGAACTTCCCCCCATCATTCTTATAATTGCGTCGTTAATTTTATACCTGAGTAAAAGCTGACAAAGAGCAAGCTGTATAATATGTCTGGTCCAAAGAGGCAGGCCATGAAAAACTATATCGCTGAATGTCTGACAAAGGGCCATATGAGACCTTCTTTTTCTCCTGTTGCAGTGGGGTTTTTGTTTGTGCCCATGCCTAGATTTTTGTGAACTTAATCGGATCATGGTCCGGGATCCTTATCCTCTTCCTTTCATCCCGTACCTCTTTAACCAGATCGTAGGCACAAAATGGTTTTCTAAACTGGATTTCAGGTGGGCATATAATCTCATTCGAATTAAGGAGGGGGATGAGTGGAAGACAAGCTTCAATATACCTAAGGGACACTATGAAAATCTGGTGATGCTATTTGGGTTAACCAATACTCCAGCACTTTGCAAATTACATTTTTAGTCACCAGGCAGCTACCTTAGTGACACGCCCCCGGAAGAAGAATTCATTCGAAACGCGCTTAGGGGTTTCACAGGTCCTGTGCTCTCTTACTGTGGTAACTATGTTTTGAGGTATTTTCCATAGCTGCAAATTTACCGCTAATTTCAGGCACCTCGGCAGATGTTTTTGGTTAGGTATATGGTACCAGTGTTTAGGTGTTATCCTCGGTACTAATTTTAGCCTTCCAACCTTACTGACCTGGAGGCGAGGTTATCTTGTATGCACGCACTTAGCACTTTGCATGATTGTTTTTCTGCTTAGTTTTCCTCATACATATGTACCATTACCATTATGTTGAACTACATGGCATATAACCACTTAGTGGCTTGCCGACAATATTGTTTATAGGTATCAGTATATGTTTACATGTGACCTGTTGTTTAGATTGGAGGTATTTTTTTCATCACAATTGGATTGTGTATTATAGTTTGAGATTTTTATCCTATTTTGATACTACTAAAATGATTTGCCTTTGAACTTAACATTCATGTGGCCTGTCTGAATTCTTGTTGGGAGGACCTTGTGTGTTTATGATACTTGAATGTGTTCTTTTCATTGACTTATGGACTAACATGTATACCATATTGATTAATTCGCCTGACGTCAAGTCATATCGGGTTCATGTCAGGCAGGTTTTACAGATACTCAGAGACATTCATTTATTTGTCAAACCAGAGAAAGGTATGTTCTTGGTTCAGGAGACCCCTTTCCTGGGTTATTTCTTATCATTCACTGGTGTTAACATGGATTTGGCAAAAGTCCAGGGCAGTATTGGATTGGGATGATCCTGAGGATATAAAGGTGTCACAAATGTTTTTGGGTATCATCAACGACTACGCTCATTTATAATAATGAATATGCGGCTCCACCCCTATGGGAGGTGGAGCCGCATATTCATGACTGTAATCGGCAGCCCCACGTGGCCGCATACAGTAGAAGGTGCGGCCAGGAGAGGAAGCAGCGACAGCCAACGAGGGAGCTGGGTGGGTATTTTCAGAACAGCGGGGGGGGGGGGGGGCGCTGTTATGACCTGGTGGTTAAGAGGCCACACTGAGATGACCTGGTGGCTAAAACGCAACATGGAGCGAGCTCTGAGAAGGTGGTATCTCTACTGACCGCAGTCCCTAATCCTAACAACAACACTAGAAATAGCCGTGGGATGTTCCTGACTCTCCCTAGACACCTCTTCACAGCCTAAGAAATAGCTTCCCCTAAAGAAGGAAATAGAAAGCTATCTTGCCTCAGAGAAAACCCCCAAAAGGAAAGATAGCCCCCCACAAATATTGACTGTGAATGGAGAGGGAAATGACGAACATAGAAATGAAATCAGAATACAGCAAAGGAGGCCAAAACTAAACTAGATAGACAGAGAGAAAAGGATACTGTGCGGTCAGTATAAAAACTACAAAATCCACGCAGAGATTACAAAAATGAACTCCACACCGACTCACGGTGTGGAGGGGCAAATCTGCTTTCCCAGAGCTTCCAGCTAGCCTGAATAAGACAGAGTGACAAGCTGGACAAAAAGAAACATATTTTCAAAGCAATAGAGTCCAAACGAATGGACAAACAAAAACAAGCAAAAACTTATCTCTTGCAGACAAGGACTGGCCATATGAAAATTCCAAGGACAGAACCAAATCCAACCAAGAACATTGACAGCAGGCATGGACTAATGCTCAGAGCAGGTTTAAATAACAAACCCAGGCAAGGCGATTAGTGAAGGCAGCTGCTACAGCTATCTAAAGGAGCAGCAGTTCCACTCTAAACCACCAGAGGGAGCCCAAGGGCAGAACTCACAAAAATACCATTAGCAACCACAGGAGGGAGCTCCAGAACGGAATTCACAACAGTACCCCCCCCCCCTTGAGGAGGGGTCACCGAACCCTCACCAGAGCTCCCAGGCCAATCAGGACGAGCCAAATGGAAAGCATGAACCAAATCGGCAGCATGAACATCGGAGGCAACAACCCAAGAATTATCCTCCTGGCCATAACCCTTCCACTTGACCAGATACTGAAGCTTCCGCCTCGAAAAACGAGAATCCAAAATCTTCTCCACCACATATTCCAATTCCCCCTCAACCAACACCAGAGCAGGAGGATCAACGGAGGGAACCATAGGTACCACATATCTCCGCAACAAGGATCTATGGAACACATTATGAATGGAAAAGGAAGCTGGAAGGGCCAAACGAAAAGACACTGGATTGATAATTTCAGAAATCTTATAAGGCCCAATAAAGCGAGGCTTGAACTTAGGGGAAGAAACCTTCATAGGAACATGATGAGAAGACAACCAGACCAAATCACCAACACAAAGTCGGGGACCAACACACCGACGACGGTTAGCAAAACACTGAGCCTTTTCCTGAGACAACGTCAAATTGTCCACCACATGAGTCCAAATTTGCTGCAACCTGTCCACCACGGAATCCATACCAGGACAGTCAGAAGGCTCAAGCTGCCCTGAAGAAAAACGAGGATGAAAACCAAAGTTACAAAAGAAAGGCAAAACCAAGGTAGCAGAACTAGCCCGATTATTAAGGGTAAACTCGGCCAACGGCAAAAAGGTCACCCAATCATCCTGATCAGCAGACACGAAGCATCTCAAATAGGTTTCCAAGGTCTGATTGGTTCGCTCCGTTTGGCCATTTGTCTGAGGATGGAAAGCTGAAGAAAAAGACAAATCAATGCCCATTCTAGCACAAAAGGACCGCCAAAACCTAGAAACCAACTGGGAACCTCTGTCAGACACAATATTCTCCGGAATACCATGCAAACGAACCACATGCTGAAAAAATAATGGAACCAAATCAGAGGAGGAAGGCAACTTAGGCAACGGCACCAAATGGACCATCTTAGAAAACCGGTCACAAACCACCCAGATGACAGACATCTTCTGAGAGACAGGAAGATCAGAAATAAAATCCATGGAAATATGCGTCCAGGGCCTCTCAGGAATAGGCAAAGGCAAAAGCAACCCGCTGGCATGGGAACAGCAAGGCTTAGCCCGAGCACAGGTCCCACAGGACTGCACAAACGAACGCACATCCCGCGACAAGGAAGGCCACCAAAAGGACCTAGCCACCAAATCTCTGGTACCTAAAATCCCTGGGTGACCAGCCAACACCGAACAATGAACCTCAGAAATTACCCTACTAGTCCATCTATCAGGAACAAACAATTTCTCCACAGGACAGCGGTCAGGTTTATCAGCCTGAAACTCCTGAAGTACCCGCCGCAAATCAGGGGAGATGGCAGAAAGAATCACCCCCTCCTTGAGGATCCCAGGCAGCTCAAGAACTCCCGGAGAATCAGGCAAAAAACTCCTAGAAAGGGCATCAGCCTTCACATTCTTAGAACCCGGAATATACGAGACCACAAAATCAAAACGTGAGAAAAACAGAGACCACCGAGCCTGTCTAGGATTCAACCGCTTAGCAGACTCGAGGTAAATCAGATTCTTGTGATCAGTCAAGACCACCACGCGATGCTTGGCTCCCTCAAGCCAATGTCGCCACTCCTCAAATGCCCACTTCATAGCCAACAACTCCCGATTGCCGACATCATAATTACGCTCAGCAGGCGAAAACTTTCTGGAGAAGAAAGCACACGGTTTCATCAAAGTGCCATCAGAATTTCTCTGAGACAAAACGGCCCCTGCCCCAATCTCAAAAGCGTCAACCTCAACCTGAAAAGGGAGAGAAACATCTGGCTGACGCAACACAGGGGCAGAAGTAAAACGACGTTTAAGCTCCTGAAAGGCCTCAACAGCCGCAGAGGACCAATTCACCACATCAGCGCCCTTCCTCGTCAAATCAGTCAGAGGCTTCACCACACTAGAAAAATTAGCAATAAAGCGGCGATAAAAATTGGCAAAGCCCAAAAATTTCTGAAGGCTCTTTACAGATGTAGGTTGAGTCCAATCATGAATGGCCTGGACTTTAACAGGGTCCATTTCAATAGCCGAGGGGGAAAAAATGAAACCCAAAAAAGTAACCTTCTGAACTCCAAAGAGGCACTTAGACCCCTTCACAAACAACGCATTAGCACGAAGGACCTGAAATACCATCCTAACCTGCTTTACATGAGACTCCCAATCATCGGAGAAAACCAAAATATCATCCAAATACACAATCATGAATTTATCCAGATAATTCCGGAAGATATCATGCATAAAGGACTGAAATACCGATGGAGCATTAGAGAGCCCGAATGGCATCACAAGATATTCAAAATGGCCTTCGGGCGTATTAAATGCTGTTTTCAATTCATCACCTTGTTTAATACGCACGAGATTATATGCCCCTCGAAGGTCAATTTTAGTAAACCAACTGGCACCCTTAATCCGGGCAAACAAATCAGAAAGTAAAGGTAAAGGGTACTGGAATTTGACAGTGATCTTATTGAGAAGGCGATAATCAATACAGGGTCTCAAGGAGCCATCCTTCTTGGCAACAAAAAAAAATCCCGCTCCCAACGGTGACGAAGACGGGCGAATATGCCCCTTCTCCAAGGACTCCTTACATAACTCTGCACAGCGGCATGCTCTGGCACAGACAGATTGAAAAGTCGGCCCTTAGGGAACTTACAGCCAGGAATCAAATTAATGGCACAATCGCAGTCCCTATAAGAAGGCAGAGAGCTGGACTTGGGCTCATCAAATACATCCTGGAAATCCGACAAAAACTCAGGAACTTCAGAAGAAGGGGACGAGGAAATGGACATCAAAGGAATATCACTATGTATCCCCTGACAACCCCAACCAGTTACAGACATAGATCTCCAATCCAGCACTGGGTTATGTACCTGTAACCATGGAAAACCCAGCACAACAACATCAAAAAGCGAATATTTTCCTGATGTGCTGGAGCCATGTACATGGTTAACTGAGTCCAATACTGAGGTTTATTCTTGGCCAATGGCGTAGCATCAATCCCCCTTAAGGGAATAGGACTCTGCAAAGGCTCCAAGGAAAAACCACAGCGCTTGTCAAATTCTAAGTCCATTAAGTTCAGGGCAGCGCCAGAATCCACAAATGCCATAACAGAGAAGGACGACAATGAGCAAATCAGGGTAACAGACAAGAGAAATTTAGGCTGTACAGTACTAATGGTAACAGACCCAGGAACCCTCCTAGTACGCTTAGGGCAATCAGAAATAGCATGAGCAGAATCACCACAGTAAAAACACAGGCCATTCTGACGTCTGAATTTCTGTCTTTCTGCTCTAGTCAAAATCCTATCACATTGCATAGGCTCAGGAGTTTGCTCAGAGGATACTGCCATATGGTGCACCACTTGCGCTCACGCAAGCGCCGATCAATCTGAATGGCTAGAGACATAGATTCGCTCAAACCGGTAGGCGTAGGAAAGCCCACCATAACATCTTTAAGGGTTTCAGAAAGACCTTTTCTGAAAATAGCAGCCAGCGCCTCTTCATTCCACTTAGTGAGCACAGACCATTTTCTAAATTTCTGGCAGTATAACTCTGCCGCTTCTTGACCCTGACACAGGGCCAACAGTGTTTTCTCAGCATGCTCTACTGAGTTAGGTTCGTCATACAACAATCCGAGCGCTTGAAAAAATGCATCCACACTCAACAATGCCGGATCCCCTGTTTCAAGAGCAAAAGCCCAGTCTTGAGGATCACCACGCAGTAAGGATATGATGATTTTCACTTGCTGAATGGGATCACCAGAAGAACGGGGTTTCAAAGCAAAAAACAATTTGCAGCTATTTTTAAAGTTCAAAAACTTGGATCTGTCCCCAAAAAACAAATCAGGAGTAGGAATTCTAGGCTCTAGAGCCGGAGTCTGGACAATATAATCTTGGATACTCTGGACTCTTGCAGCAAGTTGATCCACACGAGAAAACAAACTGTGAACCTCCATACCAGAGCATATATCCAGCACCACCCAGATATCAAGAGGAAAAAAAGACAGAACAGAGCACAGAAAAAAAATGGTTCAGAACTTTCTTTTCCTTCTTTTGAGATGCATTTAATTCATTTCTGGCCTGCTGTACTGTTATGACCTGGTGGTTAAGAGGCCACACTGAGATGACCTGGTGGCTAAAACGCAACATGGAGCGAGCACTGAGAAGGTGGTATCTCTACTGACCGCAGTCCCTAATCCTAACAACAACACTAGAAATAGCCGTGGGATGTTCCTGACTCTCCCTAGACACCTCTTCACAGCCTAAGAAATAGCTTCCCCTAAAGAAGGAAATAGAAAGCTATCTTGCCTCAGAGAAAACCCCCAAAAGGAAAGATAGCCCCCCACAAATATTGACTGTGAATGGAGAGGGAAATGACGTACATAGAAATGAAATCAGAATTCAGCAAAGGAGGCCAAAACTAAACTAGATAGACAGAGAGAAAAGGATACTGTGCGGTCAGTATAAAAACTACAAAATCCACGCAGAGTTTACAAAAATGAACTCCACACCGACTCACGGTGTGGAGGGGCAAATTTGCTTTCCCAGAGCTTCCAGCTAGCCTGAATAAGACATAGTGACAAGCTGGACAAAAAGAGACATATTTTCAAAGCAATAGAGTCCAAACGAATGGACAAACAAAAACAAGCAAAAACTTATCTTTTGCAGACAAGGACTGGCCATATGAAAATTCCAAGGAGAGAACCAAATCCAACCAAGAACATTGACAGCAGGCATGGACTAAAGCCCAGAGCAGGTTTAAATAACAAACCCAGGCAAGGCGATTAGTGAAGGCAGCTGCTACAGCTATCTAAAGGAGCAGCAGTTCCACTCGAAACCACCAGAGGGAGCCCAAGGGCAGAACTCACAAAAATACCATTAGCAACCATAGGAGGGAGCTCCAGAACGGAATTCACAACAGGGCGCACAGGGGGTGGGGACATGGACCTTTATTTTATACACAAAAAAACACCAAAAAAATGGATTATTCATATCTTCTCTGCAGCAAACGCTGCTGCACAGAAGATATGAATCACGGCTTAAGCACCATGTGGGGGGGACAGTGCTTACTGGAGCGCTGTCTCCTGCACGGCACACGGACTGCACACGGACAACGTCCGTGTGCGGTATGTGTTTTACACGGACCCATTTACTTTAATGGGTCCGTGTAATCCGTGCGCTCCCACGAACACTGACATGTCTCCGTGTTTGGCACACGGAGACACGGTCCGCAAAAAATCAATGACATCTCCACAGATGTATTGATTTTAATGTGTCTACGTGTGTCAGTGGCTCCGGTACGTGAGGAAACTGTCACCTCACGTACCGGAGCCACTGACGTGTAAAACCGGCCTTAATGCGGGCTGATCAATTCTACTACAGATGATCAACTCTACTATATATAGCAGGGCTGAAGCCCTGCTATGTGTAGCACAACCAATCAGAAGATGACTGCTTCAAGTCTAATCAACGACATGTTAACAGTAGCAGAAATTGACAGTAGTGCCAGGACAGTCATATGACGAACACCACTCGCTATTGACTATAATGGGGTTTTATCAGGCTTCCATCATGCGATCTGCCATTTTACCATATTTTTTTCTGAGTGAAGGGAAAAGACAGAGATTCTAAACATAAACTATGAAAAGGAAAGGGAAAAGGGTGTGTTACCCCCAATATAAGACACAATGAGCAGGGAATTGGTGTGGTTTGTGACCAGACACAACTCCGTACCTGTTGTAAAGAAACATATTTAAGGCAACTTTCACACTTCCATCTTTTAGAATCAGTCACAATCCGTCAAAGTGTTGAAAAGACGGATCTTGTGCAGATTGTAAAAAACGGATGCACTGGATCCTGTTTTTTGACGGATCCGTCGATGCAGCAGCTGCAGGAAAAATGGGTTAAATTAAAGGAATAGAAATCCTTCCAGGCATGCTTAGTGTAAAAAAACGGAATCTGTTGCTCGATTCCATCATTTGAAGGACAGCAAAGGATCCGTCACTGTACGTTTTTTCGACGCAGACAAAAAACGTTACATTGAACGTTTTTTCCAGACGACGGTCTGCCAAAACACAACGGATCCGTCACACGACGGATGCGACGTGTGGCCATCCGTCGCGATCCGTCGCTAATACAAGTCTATGGGAATAAAATGGATCTCGCTGGCACATTTGCAGGATCCGTTTTTTTCCCAAAACGACGCATTGCAATGGATCTGAAAAGACGGAAGTGTGAAAGTAGCCTAAATCAAACAGGAAAAAAAGCTGTGATTCCTGGACATTGCCGAAGACCCAGAAACATGTTTACTAAATATCATACATTATTTTCATGCACTATGCTATTTATTTATTCATTGCAGTGTATTTAATCATTATGTTTCTGTTTATTATGTTATGTTTTTTCTCTTTATTGGCTAGTGTGAACGTGCGCTTACATGCTGCTTGCACACCAACTTATATCCCAGTTCATATCTTTGCGTTTTTTTCTGTCTGTTAGCATTATGTGTATATAAAGCTGTGGCCTGCCTTTCCTTTGCGCTGAGAATTATATTGATGTCGTCTCTCTTGGTTGTGGGTTCACTAGTTGGGCTCAGTCTGCTCCAGCCCTTATCTACATGTATGTCACTTTACAAGCGGTAAGGTTTTTAATATTAGAGTTAGGAATGTCTCAATTGCGGTCACCGTGACGAGGGATGGCTTTTGCATTTTTTTTTTATCAAAAAACATGTTAGCTAAATACCTTAAATTATTTTCATGCACTATGCTATTTATTTATTTACTGCAGGGTACTTGATCACTATGTTTCTGTGTTTTTTTTGTACTGTGTTCGTAGTAGCCTGATCCCCATGTGGCCAGTCCCGTATCCCCTTTCCCTGGGCCCGAAGTGGTCAGTGCCTGAACTTTGTCCCCTGGTCCCAGAGCAGCCAGGTCCTGAATCTCATCCCCTGGTCTCGGAGCTTCCAGTGCATGAACCTCATCCCCTGGTCCCAAAACAGCCAGAGCCTGAACCGTGTCCCCTGGTCTTGGAGCAGCCAGTGTCTGAACTCTGTTCCCTTGTCCTGGAACAGCCAGTGCCTGAACAGTGTCTCCCGGTCCTGGAGCAGAGTGGCCAGTGCCTGAACAATGTCTCCTGGTCCTGGAGCAGAGCGGCCAGTGCCTGAACATTGTCTCCTGGTCCTGGAGCAGAGCGGCCAGTGCCTGAACAATCTCTCCTGGTCCTGGAGCAGAGCGGCCAGTGCCTGAACAATCTCTCCTGGTCCTGGAGCAGAGCGGCCAGTGCCTGAACAATCTCTCCTGGTCCTGGAGCAGAGCGGCCAGTGCCTGAACATTGTCTCCTGGTCCTGGAGCAGAGCGGCCAGTGCCTGAACAATCTCTCCTGGTCCTGGAGCAGAGCGGCCAGTGCCTGAACAATCTCTCCTGGTCCTGGAGCAGAGCGGCCAGTGCCTGAACAATCTCTCCTGGTCCTGGAGCAGAGCGGCCAGTGCCTGAACATTGTCTCCTGGTCCTGGAGCAGAGCGGCCAGTGCCTGAACAATCTCTCCTGGTCCTGGAGCAGAGCGGCCAGTGCCTGAACATTGTCTCCTGGTCCTGGAGCAGAGCGGCCAGTGCCTGAACAATCTCTCCTGGTCCTGGAGCAGAGCGGCCAGTGCCTGAACATTGTCTCCTGGTCCTGGAGCAGAGCGGCCAGTGCCTGAACAATCTCTCCTGGTCCTGGAGCAGAGCGGCCAGTGCCTGAACATTGTCCACTGGTCCTGGAACTGATTCAGTCATACTTATCTGACTCTTGCAAAACATTTAGCTATTGGCTGAATCACTGATAGAGATATATGTATCACTATGACAGGAACCCCATTATGGTGTCCCCTTTTCCCTCCATGCATGGATGCCGGCTTACGCATTGCCCCGGTCCTGCGGCATAGTCCCTAGCATTCCCTGCTTCCTGTTCTGTACTGAATTCCGGTGGCACGCTCTCCCCTTCTCTTAAAGGAGCAGCATGCATACAGAAAAATGAACTCAGCCTGATACTGAGAGTCATATAAGACTTTACCTGCTGGATGTCTCTAATCCTAGTGCTGGGAGGCATCCTATATAATAGACTCCCTCTCCCTTAGGGAGTCGCCAAACGATGAGATTAGTCATTAGATAGTGTGGTGTTCTATCAGTACAGTTGTGAGATCCACTGGTCCTAGTGTGTCCAGTGTTCTGAACCCGAATTTCTAGTCCCGATGTGGCTGTTGTCCCAAATGTTCTCTCTTGTGGCAAGTGTCCTGAACCCAAATCCCTGGTCCCGGTGTGGTCAGAGTTCTGAACTTGAATGCTTGGTCCCAGTGTGGCAGGGTACTGAATGTTGTCACCTGATCCTGGTGTGGCCAGTGTCCTGAACCCGAATCTCTAGTCCTAGTGCGGTCAGTGTCCTGAACCCGAATCTCTAGTCCTAGTGCGGTCAGTGGCAAAATGTTGTCCCCTGGTCCCATTGTAGTTAGTATAAGAAAAAAGCAAAAAGTGCATCTAAATAACGCAAAGTTTTTAGCAATACTGTTTTTGATCAAAAATACTGTGTTATGTAGATGCACATTTTGATTTTTACTTATTTACAGCAGAGTTTTTGCTATTTTTTTCTCTTGTAGGTTTTACATGTTTTATGGCCAATGTGAACATGAGTTTGTGTGCTGCATGTGTACCAACTTAAGTCAAGCTCAGTTTTTGTGTTTTTTCCACTGTAGTTAGTGCCTGAACATTGTCCCCTGGTTCCGGAGTGGTCAGGCCTGTTCCAGAAGTTCCCTAGTCCCAGTGCAGCCAGTGCCAGAACATTGTTCCTCGGTCCATGTGTAGCCAGTCCTTGATTCAGTATCCTATACCGGTGTGTCTGAACATAGCCCCAGCCTGTGTCAGCGTACCTGACCCCTGGGATCAGCAGCTGCAGTACTGGCATCTGCCTTGGAGTGGTACCTGCTAGCTACTTGTAGCCCAGTCTCTCCCTACCATCAGGAGCTCCAGTGTGCACCAGGTAGCCGCTTAGCTATGCCCCTTCCTAGACTGGCCTGGCCCTGTGGCACAGTGGATCCACAAATCCACTTGCGCCACTGTAGAGCATGAAAATATATACGCTGTTAACTTGCACTTGCATTTTGCAAATAGATTATTGTGACTGTGGAATTATTAATTTATTCTATTTATTCTTTATAGATCCTGTATGGCATATGTGTACTCATATGAGATATTCCCAGTTCATTCCCAATTTTAGCCTTATTGTTTAATATTTGAATTCATAAATAAAAAATCAGAATTTTGTTAATGACTTATTCTGGCATTTGTCTCTTCTTATCCCGTGACTAGGTACTCAAGTAGTGTTTATATACTATGTTTTTGAAGTGGTATGCACCATTTGGACAGAAGTGATAAATGATACTTATGGCCAGAGCGGAGCAGCTTGACTATCTGGGCTATCAGATAGTTACTATAAGAGCGATAATAGAGATTAGAGCCTACAGCTAAGATGAGCTATAACCTAATGGTTTTGAACATCAAAACACTTGGGCCTCCACGATCATGAGATTGATGTGGCCATATTTCATGTAAAACTCCGTGACCAACCTTAGACTTTACAAGTACTCCATGCCGATGACTCCACTGGACTTGCTGTCCTTAACCCATAGATTCTAGCGACCAGGTGTGCAGAATTTGATTGTTATAAAGCTTTATATATTTTTATTGATTAACTTAAGCCTTTTCCAATATCTAAGAATGCTAGAACATGAAGGCCTCAACATGTTGGAACACCTTGACATACTGTTACACAAAAAAAGAATGACCTGGCACAGCCAATGTGTCCATACAATCAACATTGGAAAAAACTCCTACATCAACTGATGAGATCAGAGAAATCCTGGCAGTCATCCCCTTTAATTTCCTAATAAAACCTGATTAGAAGTTCAACCCAACCTCCATTAATTTATCATGGCATTAATTCGCAAAAAAAAAACATACAAGTCCACTTTTAGGTTTTGCTCATGTTAATTATTAGGAGAAGGAGAAGGAGCTATGACAACAATGTTGGTTTCTTTTTTCAAACAGATACTAGCATAATAGCACATCCTGATAAATCACATTGAAATTATGCATTCTCCAAGTGCTGTACTGTTTTTCATAGCAAAAAAATTAATGAAGATTCTCATTATTATTTACTAGATGGTGGCCCGATTCTAACGCATTGGGTATTCTAGAATATGTATGTAGTTTATTTATGAAGTTTTCAGAATAATGCAATTTATACACAGGATTCGGCCGCGCGTGACCAATTAGCAAAGCGCCAATTCGCGGGCGGACTGTGCCTGTCGCTGATTGTTCACGGCCGGGCGTGACCAATCAGTGAAGCCAGGGCCGGCTCCAGGTTTTTGAGGGCCCCGGGCGAAAGAGTCTCAGTGGGCCCCCCTCTTTAACACAGACCACTATTCATGATGCACAGATACAGCAGAGAAATATAGCACAGCCAAGTAGCGTATAACACAGCTCATGTAGTATATAGCACAGCCACGTAGTATATAGCACAGCCCACGTAGTATATAGCACAGCCACATAGTATATAGCACACCCAAGTAGCGTATAACACAGCCCACGTAGTATATAACACAGCCATGTAGTATATAGCGCAGCCCACACTGTGTATAACACAGCCCACATAGTATATAGCACAGCCATGTAGTATATTGCCCAGCCACATAGTATATTGCCCAGCCACGTAGTATATTTCCCAACCACGTAGTATATTGCTCAGCCACATAGTATATTGCACAGTGAAGTGTGATTTAAATCCCACGGCAATGTCACTGATTGGTCGCGGTCAGCCGGCTTGGCGCGACCAATCAGCGAAGCAGTGGGACCGGAGCATCGCAAGCTGCTGCGGAGGTGACGGAAGGTGAGAATGTCACGATTTTCAATTTTTTTTATTATTTTTAACATTATATCTATTTACTATTGATGCTGCTTAGGCAGCATCAATAGTAAAAAGTTTGTCACGTAGGGTTAATAGCAGCTTTAACACACTGTGTTATGCCGCGGTGTAACGCAGTCGCTTTAACGGACTGCTGCAACGCTATGTGTGTGGCGGGCACTGACTGAGGGGGAGTATAGAGGGGACACTAAGTGCAGGGGACTAGGGAGCGGCCATTTCGCGGCTGGACTGTGCCCGTCACTCCCAAGAGTGCATTGCGGTCTCGCGAGATGATGACAAAGCGGTCTTGCGAGACCGCTACGTCATCATCTCGTGAGACCGCAATGCATGAACCGGTCACCGGAGCGCCGCGTGGAGCGGGAAAGGCCTCGGCTGGAACCGGGGGGCCGATGGAGGGTGAGTATATAATGATTTTATTTTTTTTTATTATTTTTAACATTAGATATTTTTACTATTGATGCTGCATAGGCAGCATCAATAGTAAAAAGTTGGTCACACAGGGTTAATAGCAGCGTTAACAGAGTGCGTTACACCGCAGCATAATGCGGTCCGTTAATGCTGCCATTAACCCTGTGTGAGCTCTGACTGGAAGGGAGTATGGAGCAGGTGCCGGGTACCGACTATGGGGAGTAAGGAGCGGCCATTTTGCTGCCGTACTGTGCCCGTCGCTGATTGGTCGTGGCTGTTTTGCCGCGACCAATCAGTGACTTGGGATTTCTGTGACAGACAGAAAGAAACACAGAAGGACAGACAGAAAGACGGAAATGACCCTTAGACAACTATATAGTAGACTAGATGGTGGCCCGATTCTAACGCATCGGGTATTCTAGAATATGCATATCCACGTAGTATATTGCCCAGCGACGTAGTATATTGCCCAGTCACATAGTATATTGCCCAGCCACGTAGTATATTGCCCAGCCACGTAGTATATTGCCCAGCCACATAGTATATTGCCCAGCCACGTAGTATATTGCCCAGTCACGTAGTATATTGCCCAGTCACGTAGTATATTGCCCAGTCACGTAGTATATTGCCCAGCCACGTAGTATGTTGCCTAGTCACGTAGTATGTTGCCCAGTCACGTAGTATATTGCCCAGCCACGTAGTATATTGCCCAGTGACGTAGTATATTGCCCAGCCACATAGTATATAGCAGAGCCACGTAGTACGGTATATTGCCCAGCTACGTAGTATATTGCCCAGCCACGTAGTATATTGCCCAGCCACGTAGTATATTGCCCAGCCACGTAGTATATTGCCCAGCCACGTAGTATATTGCCCAGCCACGTAGTATATTGCCCAGCCACGTAGTATATTGCCCAGCCACGTAGTATATTGCCCAGCTACGTAGTATATTGCCCAGCCACGTAGTATATTGCCCAGCCACGTAATATATTGTCCAGCCACGTAGTATATTGTCCAGCCACATAGTATATTGTCCAGCCACGTAGTATATTGCCCAGTCACTTAGAATATTGCCCAGCCACGTGGTATATTGCCCAGTCACGTAGTATATTGCACAGCGACAGAGTATATTGTCCAGTTACATAGTATATTGCCCAGCCACGTAGTATATTGCCTAGTCAGGTAGTATATTGCCCAGCCACATAGTATATTGCACAGCGATGGAGTATACAGCACAGAGCCACGTAGTATAGAGACTTAAAAAAAATAAACATATACTCACCTTCCGAAGGCCCGTTGAAGTCCTGCTATACTCACCATCTGCCGCCTTTCGCGCTCCTCACCACACTCCCGGGACTGCTCCATTGCAAGTGGCAGCTTCCGGTCCCAGGGCTGGTGTGAGCAGGACCTATGATGATGTCGCGGTCACATGACCATGACGTCACGGCAGGTCCTTGTCGCACACCAGCCCTGGGACCGGAAGCTGCCACTTGCAATGGAGCGGTCCCGGGAGCGTGGGGAGGAGCGCGAAAGGCGGCAGAGGGTGAGTATAGCAGGTTTTTTGTTTTTGTTTAATATTTGTAACATGACATATTTTTACTATTGATGTTGCATAGGCAGCATCAATAGTAAATAGTTTGGGACACACAGGGTTAATAGCAGCGGTAACGGAGTGCATTACACTGCGGGCCTTTACCGCTGCTATTAACCCTGTGTGAGCGGTGAGTGGAGGGGATTACGGAGCGGGCGCCAGGCAGTGAGTGCAGGGGAGTAGGGGAGGGACTAATTGGACTGTGGCCATCACTGATTGGTCGCGGCAGCCATGACAGGCAGCTACCGAGACCAATCAGTGAATGAATAACCGTGACAGAAGGACAGACAGAAAGACGGAAGTGACCCTTAGACAATTATATATATAGATAGGCAAATTAAACTTTAAAGTATAGGCTACGTTCACATTGGCGTTCCGCCAATGTGCGTCGCTGTTGCGTCGGCGACGCAGCGGCGACGCGCCCCTATGTTTAACATAGGGGACGCGTGCGTTTTTAGGGTGGCGTTTTTCGACACTTGCGTCGTTTCCGACGCTAGCGTCGGACGCAAGAAAATGCAACAAGTTTTTTCGCGCGTTGCGTCGCCGACGCAGGGCGGCGCAACGCTAGTGTGAACGTAGCCTTAGCTGCACTTTCAGGCTACGTTTCAGAATAAACTGCCATGTGTGTATACATTAGGAATAACATTATTTCTGTCAATTATATGACTTATTTCTTGCGATTTTAGCAGTTTTTCCTGCATTAGAAACTTCCTCTATGTACGTACATTCTGCTTTTTCTGTCCTCCAACTTCCCATCTCCATAGACATATATAGGCAGCGAGTGTAATGTGATCCCTCACTGCAGACAGATTCATCGACAGATTTCAGCAGATTGAATGGTCAGTGCAGGAGACAAAAAAAAGTCACTAATAAGTGGAGAAAGATGTAGAATAAAATATATTACAAAGTTTCTTTTCTTAACTTGTACTATTGACTTATAAAAAACAAGTGTAGTTACTATTTAATATTACATTGCTTTCCAAAATGTTTAAGAAAATATATTTTCATAAAATTGTAACTTAACCTAGCAGTTTAAGCACACTGCTGTTTGCCCAATCTCGCTCTTGGCAGCAATGAAAATACTATTTATTTTTGTATTTAATCTTCCTTTTGCCATCTAAAATTGAAAGGTTTTGCAGCCAATTTACAAAGATAGCAGCCTGAGATTTCCATTCCCTATATACAATGCTAAGACACTGGCAATCAACCAGGACTACTGTTTGTCACTCCAGTTTAACCCTTAAGGCCCCTTCACATTAAGCGACGCTGCAGCGATACCGACAACGATCCGGATCGCTGCAGCGTCGCTGTTTGGTCGCTGGAGAGCTGTCACACAGACCGCTCTCCAGCGACCAACGATGCCGGTAACCAGGGTAAACATCGGGTAACTAAGCGCAGGGCCGCGCTTAGTAACCCGATGTTTACCCTGGTTACCATCCTAAAAGTAAAAAAAACAAACACTACATACTTACCTACCGCTGTCTGTCCTCCAGCGCTGCGCTCTGCACTCCTCCTGTACTGTCTGTATGAGCACAGCGGCCGGAAAGCAGAGCGGTGACATCACCGCTGTGCTTTCCGGCTGACCGACGCTCACAGCCAGAGCAGGAGGAGTGCAGAGCACAGCGCCGGGGACAGACAGCGGTAGGTAAGTATGTACTGTTTGTTTTTTTACTTTTAGGATGGTAACCAGGGTAAACATCGGGTTACTAAGCGCGGCCCTGCGCTTAGTTACCCGATGTTTACCCTGGTTACCAGTGAAGACATCGCTGGATCGGTGTCACACACGCCGATTCAGCGATGTCTGCGGGAGATCCAGCGACGAAATAAAGTTCTGGACTTTCCTCAGCGACCAACGATCTCCCAGCAGGGGCCTGATCGTTTTGGTCGCTGTCACACATAACGATTTCATTAACGATATCGTTGCTACGTCACAAAAAGCAACGATATCGTTAACAATATCGTTATGTGTGAAGGTACCTTTAGAGCCTCAGTTTTAATCCTGTTGAGAACTTTGTGCAAACTGAAGGGGCTGGTTAGAAGGGGTTGAACATTTTTAAAATCCCCGACTGGTTTTTTAAGTGATCACCACTAACACTAGTGGCAAGAATTAAATGGGTTATGTTGATCATGAAGTGTCAAATGATGGTCACTACATTTTGGAGCAGCGCAGTGCGTGCATTGCGCTGCTTGTGCAGAGTGCAGCTGTCGAGATGAGATTGACATCAGCTGAGGCGCTCTGCATAGGTACCCACTAAAATGACAAAGCTCAGTATAATAAAGTGAGCTTTGTCTTCTTGGTTGCTATCCATACAGAATACAGCAGGCCATGACAATCTCATCTTGCTGCACTTTGCGAAATCAGTGGTTGAGATGACAGAAGACAAACATTATTATTATTATACATTTTTATACGCCATTTATTCCATGGCGCTTTACATGTGAAAAGGGGGCAAGTATAGACAAATACAATACACATGAGCAAAAAACAAGGCACTAACAGGTACAGAAGGAGAGAGGACCCTGCCCATGAGGGCTCACAGTCTGCAGGGGATGGGTGAGGATACACTAGGAGAGGGTAGAGCTGGTCATTCGGCGGTTCAGTAGGTTGAGGATCACTGCAGGTTGTAGGCTTGTCGGAAGAGGTGTCTTCAGGTTCTTCTTGAAGGTTTCTATGGTAGGTGAGAGTCTGATGTGTTGGGGTAGAGCATTCCAGAGTATGGGGGAAGCACGGGAGAAGTGTTGGATGCGGTTGTAGGAAGAAGAGATAAGAGGGGAGTAGAGAAGGAGATCTTGTGAGGATCGAAGGTTGCGTGTAACATCACACTTAATTCTAAGTCTTCATTCATTAGTAAGAGATCCTGTTATGTTTCTACACTTTTTCTAAACTTAATATTAGGAATTGGATTAAGGGTTAGAGCTTAGGCTTATGGTTAAAGTTAAGGTTAGGGATAGGATTAGAGATAGGGTTAGGGTAATATTGTTACGTTTACAAAATCAGATAAAAAATAAAGAAGCAAACAAATTATTAATGTATAACTTTATTTGTAACATTTTACATCTGATTTCAACAAAAGCAGAAAAAACAACGGGGTCAAATCACAAACTATAATTACATCAGAATTTTTTTCCAAATTTCAATATACTAGTGGCGGAAGGATGAGTACTAATTATTTACGGGTCATTGTGCTTAAAATGTTTGTCTTTTCCTCGGCATTCGTAAGTAACTGGTGCTGACTGAAAACACCTGTCTACTAGAGTTTAGCAGATCACTTGAAATTCAAATTTTCACACTTTTCCAAATTTTCCACAAAATGATATTCCTGTTTAATAAATTTGCAGCAAATTGTAATGCTAAGTAGCTAATTGCCTGGAAAATACCTGTATAACTCTTTGGGGTCTACAAGGACTATATTGAAAACCTTTTGAACTCTTCAACGCAAACAAAGCTTTACTAATATCAAAAGTGACCTCAACCTATCTGACTCAGAAAATACAGTGGGGGGAAATAATTATTTGATCCCTTGCTGATTTTGTAAGTTTGCCCACTGACAAAGACATGAACAGTCTATCATTTTGAGGGTAGGTTAATTTTAACATTGAGAGACAAAATACTAAAAATAAAATAAAAAAATAAAAACCTATTGACAGATTCCCGTTAAGGATTTTCCCCATATGCTGCAAACTCTGCAAAGAAAGACAGTGAAGGAGACAGAGTGGCAAACCCATGCTGGGACCTGCCAAAATTTTCAGGATCATTAAGGTCCCAGAGGCCGTTCCCCCACCTAGCCATATCCCAGCTATATGTCATCCCTTAATGCGATAGCTATGTACCTTTGAGTAGGTCAATAGTATGTGTCCCTTAACGCATTCCTATAGATGCACAGTGTGTAAATCCTGACTGAAGTCATTATCTTTGACAATATATATATTATAAAACAATAAACATGGGATACTGCATGCTGGGGCTTTCAGGACTTGCTCATAATTCATCTCCTGTTATCCCCACTCACCTTGTAATATGTGGTTAATTATTTTCCATAGCTACTCTTACTATTTCCCATGGAGCTGCCCAATACTTACACCTACGTGTCACAACGACTACTATAGTGTTTCCGTTCCCTCTTTCTATTTATTTCCTGAATAATGGCAAACAGATGTCAGCCATGTAATAGAGACAATTCTGCAGTGTACAAAAGTATAGACATCAACAGATCATTGTAAAGGAAAGCTCTGTAAAGGGGGTTATAAAAACAGGGTAGGAGAGACAATGGATTTACAAGAAATCTTCCGCACTCAAATTCTACATTCCTGATTCACTTTATAATGGAATAAAAATTGAAACAGTAATTCTGATGTGAAGAAATGTGACTTTGAGACAACAGCTGTCAAAATTCCGAGGTAGAGTAGTGTATCTTCCTTTCGTCTTTTTGGTCTGGTGGGGGATATGTCTACTCCAGCGGTGTACGGCCGAAACCCACTCTACTCTTTTTTCTACTAAAGCCCCAAAGCACATTAGACTAATGTTGGCTGCACCCGCTGATATCAACAGGTCCGGCCGACAGTGTAATGTGTATCCTGGGTCCTGGGCAACTGATTGCTAGGGAAGATGTTGGTCAGGTATGTCCAATTTCAGACTACTAAGTACTTTGCTCTCACAAAGATCAGCGACTAGACATATCAGTCAGCAGCTATCTCGTAGAGAACCCAGGAACACTCGGCAGAAAGCACAGTCCTGTGTATAGGAGAGCTGGCCGTCAGTCATCTAATGTGTAGGGCAATCTAAACACATGTCCAATGGGCCCAGCTCGGTTATCAGAAAGATAACTGTTGAGTTGACTGACTGAGTTTTCAGATGACCACTTTCTGAGGTGCATAGGCACCTTTACTACGCTCTTCCTATTAAGAAACATCTATCTTCCTGGTGGGGTCCAGCCTTTATGTGTATGGGGATATCTGAGAGATAGCTTTAGGCAGCTAACTTAAGCCCATGACCAACCCAAGTCCATCAACCTCAGATCTTTAATGTGAAAACGTTATGGTATCTTGTACATTTGCTTACAAGACTAAAAACTCCTAATGAAATGTTTAAAACGCAAAAAATTTTAACAGTTACATAAATAAAATTATGCTATATTACAAAAAAAATATCCACAATGTTTATTAAATACACCTCTCAAGTATATAACAGAGATAGTGCAGATTATTATCCATGTGTCTGTAACAACTCATGCACTAAGTTAAACTATAAGTGATGAGTGAACAGGCTCAGGTAAAGTGTTATCGAAGCATGCTCGTGTGCTAACCGAGTGTCTTCGGCATGTTTGAAAAGTATGTTCAAGTCCCCGTGGCTGCTGAATGTCTCACGGTGCTTTGACAGCCGCAATACATGCAGGGATTTCCTGTTTGTTAGGTAATGCCAGCTAACATCAGTTTGGCAAGGAACATGCCACTGACAAGTTGCAGTGGGTACGGAAAGTGTACACTCTTTGTTTCATTGCAGCCATTTGGTAAATTCAAAAAAGTTCATTTTTTTCTCATTAACCCCTTCCTGACATGCGCCGTACTAGCACTGCTCTGCGGGAACTGAGTTCTCGCAAACAGCAGTACTAGTATGGCGGCACGATCTCGCGGCCTCACGCTGAGCACCACGGCGATTGCTTGCAAGTGTGAGCTGTATATGACAGCTAGTGACAGTGACACAGAGAGGCATCGCGCAGGGACGGGGGCTCCCTGTGCTCTCCCACCGGAACAACGCGATGCGATCGCTTTGTTCCGGTGTTCTGGAAGGAGTCCCCGGATCCAAGATGGCCGCGTAGCTCCTTCCGGGTCCTGAAGTGAGGTGGCTTGCCAGAGCCTGATAAGAGCAGGTGCCGGGAAGCCTCCTGCACTGCCTGTCAGATCGCTGATCTGACACAGTGCTATGCAAAGTGTCAGTTCAGCGATCTGAAATAATATAGTGATGTCCCACCCTGGGACAATGTTAGAAAGTAAAAAAAAAAATAGAATGCATAAAAAAAAATCCTCAAATGAAGAAAAGAAATATATATATTTCCCAATAAATCCATTTATTTATGCAAATTAAAAAAAAAGATAAAAGTACACATATTTGGTATCGACGCGTCCGTAACAACCCGCTCTATAAAGCTATCCCACTAGTTAACCCCTTCAGTGAACACCGCAAAAAAATAAATAAAAAACGAGGCAAAAACAGCGCTTTACTATCATACCGGCGAACAAAAAGTGGAATAACACATGATCAAAAAGACGGATATAAATAAGCATGGTACCGCTGAAAACGTCATCTTGTCCTGCAAAAAAAAGCCACTATACAGCATCATCAGCAGAAAAATAAAAAAGTTATAGCTCTCAGAATAAAGCGATGTAAAAACAATAATTTTTTACATAAAATAGTTTTTATTGTGTAAAAGCACCGAAACATAGAAAAATTATGTAAATGAGGTATCGCTGTAATCGAACTAACCCGAAGAATACAGCTGCTTTATCGATTTTATCTCACATGGAACGGTATAAATGCCCCCCCAAAAGAAATTCAGGAATTGCTGGTTTTTGTTAAGTCTGCCTCCCAAAAATCGGAATAAAAAGCAAACAAAAAATGTCATGTGCCCGAAAATTTTACCAATAAAACGTCAACTCGTCCCGCAAAAAACAAGGCCTAATATGACTCTGTGAGCCAAAATATGGATAAATTATAGCTCTCCAAATCTGTTGATGCAAAAACTATTTTTTGCAATAAAAAGCATCTTTTAGTGTGTTACGGCTGCCAATCATAATAATCCGCCAAAACAAAATGCTATAAAAGTAAATCAAACTCCCCTTCGTCACCCCCTTAGTTAGATAAAAATAATAACATTTTTAAAAATGTATTTATTTCCATTTTCCCATTAGGGTTGGGGTTATGGTTAGGGTTGGAGCTAAAGATAGGGTTAGGGTTGGGGCTAAAGTTAGGGTTAGGGTTGGGGCTAAAGTTAGGGTTGGGGTTGGGGCTAAAGTTAGGGTTAGGGTTGGGTTTAGGGTTGGGGCTAAAGTTAGGGCTGGGGCTAAAGTTAGGATTTGGATTAGATTTATGGTTGGGATTAGGGTTGGGATTAGGGTTAGGGGTGGGGTTAGGGTTATGCTTGGGATTAGGGTTAGGGGTGTGTTTGGGTTAGGGTTTCAGTTAGAATTGGGGGGTTTCCACTGTTTAGGCACATCAGGGGCTCTTCCTATGCGCCACGGAGTCCAATCTCAATTCCAGCCAATTCTGCATTGAAAAACTAAAACAGTGCTTCTTCCCTTCCGAGCTCTCCCGTGCGCCCAAACAGGGGTTTACCCCAACATATGGATTATCAACGTACTCAGGACAAATTGGACAACAAATTTTGGGGTCCAATTTCTCCTGTTACCCTTGGGAAAATACAAATCCCAGGGCTAAAAAATAATTTTTGTGGAAAAAAAAAGATTTTTTATTTTCATGGCTCTGCGTTATAAACTGTAGTGAAACACTTGGGCATTCAAAGTTCTCACAACACATCTAGATAAGTTCCATGGGGGGTCTAGTTTCCAATATGGGGTCACTTTTGGGGGGTTTCTACTGTTTAGGTACATCAGGGGCTCTGCAAATGCAAAGTGACGCCTGCAGACCAATCCATCTAAGTCTGCATTCCAAATGGTGCTCCTTCCCTTCCGAGCTCTGCCGTGCACCCAAACAGTGGTTCCCCCCCACATATTGGGTATCAGCATACTCAGGACAAATTGGACAACAACTTTTTGGGTCCAATTTCATCTGTCACCCTTGGGGAAAAAATTGCAGGCTAAAAGATCATTTTGTGGAAAGAAAAAATGATTTTTTAATTTTCACAGTTCTACGTTCTAAACTTTAGTGAAACAATTGGGGGTTAAAAGTGCTCACCACTCATCTAGATTAGTTCCTTATGGGGTCTTCTTTCCAAAATGGGGTCACTTGTGGGGGATTTCCATTATTTAGGCACATCAGGGGCTCTCCAAACGCGACATGGGTTCTCAATTCTAGCCAATTTTGCATTGAAAAGTCAAACGGCGCTCCTTCCCTTCTGAGCTCTGCCATGCGCTCAAACAGTGGCTTACCCCCATATATTGGGTATCAGCATACTCAGGACAAATTGAACAACAACTTTTGGGGTTCAATTTCTCCTGTTACCCTTGAGAAAATAAAAATTTTGGGGTGAAAATACCATTTTTGTGAAAAAAAATGATTTTTTTTACGGCTCTACATTATAAACTTATGTGAAGTACTTTGGGGTTCAAATTGCTCACCACACATCTAGATTAGTTCCCTAGGGGGTCTACTTTCCAAAATAGTGTCACTTTTGGGGAGTTTCCACTGTTTAGGCACATCAGGGGCTCTCCAAACGCAACATGGTGTCCGATCTCAATTCCAACAAATTTTACATTGAAAAGTCAAATGGCGCTCCTTCCCTTCTGAGCTCTGCCATGCGCCCAAACAGTGGTTTACAGACTGGGTATCAAAAAATTCAGGACAAATTGCACAACAACATTTGGGGTCCAATTTGTCCTGTCACCCTTGGAAAAATAAAAAATTTGGGACAAAAAGATCATTTTATGTGAAAAAAATATGATTTTTTTTACGGCTCTACATTATAAACTTATGTGAAGCACTTGGAGGTTCAAAGTGCTCACCACAAATCTAGATTTAGTTCCTTAGGAGGTCTGCTTTCCAAAATGGTGTCACTTGTGGGGGGTTTCAATGTTTAGGCACATTAGAGGCTCTCCAAACACAACATGGTGTCCGATCTCAATTCCAACAAATTTTACATTGAAAAGTCAAATGGCGCTCCTTCCCTTCCGAGCTCTGCCATGCACTCAAACAGTGGTTTACCCCCACATTGTACATATGTACATATGTACAATGACTTTTGTGGTCCGATTAAAAAATTTGTGAAAAAAGTTAAATGTTCAATTTTTTTTAAACATTCCAAAAATTCCTGTGAAGCACCTGAAGGGTTAATAAACTTTTTGTTTGTGGTTTTGAGTACCTTGAGGGGTGCAGTTTCTATTTCACTTTTGGGCATTTTCTGTCATATACACCCCTCAAAGTCACTTCAAATGTGAGGTGGTCCCTAAAAAAAATGGTTTTGCAAATTTTGTTGTAAAAATGAGAAATCGCTGGTCAATTTTTAACTCTTATGACTTTCTACCAAAAAATATATAGTTCCAAAATTGTGCTAATGTAAAGCAGACATGTGGGTAATGTTATTTATAAACTATTTTGTATGATATGACTCTCTAATTTAAGGGCATAAAACTAAAATTTTAAAAATTGCAACATTTTTTATTTTTTTGCCAAATTTCCATTTTTTTCACAAATAAACTCAAGTCAAATAGAAGAAATTTTACCACTGTCATAAAGTACAATATGTCACGAGAAAACAGTCTCAGAATCACCAGGATCCATTGAAGTATTTCAGAGTTATGACCTCATAAAGTGACAGTGGTCAGAATTGAAAAAAATGGCCTGGTCAGGAAGTTGAAAACAGGCTTTGGAGTGAAGGGGTTAATGTACACTCTGCACCCATCTTGACTGAGTAAAAACAGAAATGTAGAAATGTTTGCAAACCTATTAAAAAAGAAAAACTGAAATATCACATGGTCTTAAGTATTCAGACCCTTTGCTCAGTATTGAGTAGAAGCCCCCTTTGAGCTAGTACAGCCATGAGTCTTCTTGGGAATGATGCAACAAGTTTTTCACACCTGGATTTGGGGATCCTCTGCCATTCTTCCCTGCAGATCCTCTCCAGTTCCATCAGGTTGGATGGTGAACGTTGGTGGACAGCCATCTTCAGGTCCCTCCAGAGATGCTCAATTGGGATTGGGTCAGGGCTCTGGCTGGGTCGGTCAAGAATGGTCACAGAGTTGTTCCGAAGCTGCTCCTTTGTTATTTGAGCTGTGATGCTCCATCCATCTTCCATTTGGAAAAGACATGAAAAGCGTCAAACAAAAATGTCTTAATGTGATTAAATGGAACTTATTGTTCTGCCAGAGGGGTATTCAGCGCTTTGTAATTTATGAGCTCTACAATCTAAAAATATAATTATAGTCTGTCACTAATTTTCTGATATTAAACCCCCTCAGATACGAACACTGCAGCAGTGAGTGATTTGTATCTTCTGATGCCGCAATCTCTCACCTCAATCTTCTATAAATTTAAGAATACAGTAGATTCAGGTAGAAAATGCATTAAGGAAAATTAATAAAGGCACGAGGTATTAGATTATCTGGAAAAAAAATTTCTGTCCAAGCTGATGAGTAGAGTGAAGTAATTGGCACACTAACACGGAGCTTTTAACTATAAGTGGTTGGTTCCAGTCCGTCTGTGTATAGAGCAGGCCGAATATCATTAGCATCTGACAGCTGATCAATGACCTACGTGAAATTAGTAAGTGGCCCCTTTCCAAATTTACTGAACTAGTTATCATACCAATTTAATCACTGTTACAGTTTCTGCATTTCAGCCATGGGGACAGATTTCCAGCTATACTAAAACAAGCTACAGTATGTCTCCAAAGCTGAAGACTCTGCTCAAGCCGGCGTCATGCACTGTTCCTTCCAGTCTGTGGTATCTGGTAATGAAAAAATTAAAACAAGATATTAAAAAAGAGCCCAATAGCATCCAGTCTATAGAGTTTGAACCTATTACCTGTTTCCATAGGGCACAGATTGGAAGGAACCCTGGTCTGATAGCTGCCACAGTAATGTATAGAGATGAACCAAAGGTGTGAGTCAGAGCATAAGTTGGTATACGTGCAATGTATAAGAGTAGGGTTGAGCGAAACGGGTCGAACATTTTCAAAAGTCGCCGACTTTTGGCGAAGTCGAGTTTCATGAAACCCGATCCGACCCCTGTGCGTGGTCGGCCATGCGGTACGCGACTTTCGCGCCAAAGTCGCGTTTCAATGACGCGAAAAGCGCCATTTCTCAGCCAATGAAGGTAAACGCAGAGTGTGGGCAGCGTGATGACATAGGTCCTGGTCCCCACCATCTTAGAGAAGGGCATTGCAGTGATTGGCTTGCTGTCTGCGGCGTCACAGGGGCTATAAAGGGGAGTTCCCGCCGACCGCCATGTTACTGCTGCTGATCTGAGCTTAGGGAGAGGTTGCTGCCGCTTCGTCAGAAGCAGGGATAGCGTTAGGCAGGGTCCATTAACCACAAAACCGCTTGTGCTGTAGCGATTTCCACTGCCCAACACCACCTTCGGTGTGCAGGGACAGTGGAAGCTCCTTTTCTTTTTTTTTCCCCTCAGCGCTGTAGCTCATTGGGCTGCCCTAGAAGGCTCCCTGATAGCTGCATTGCTGTGTGTACGCCGCTGTGCAAACCAACTGCTTTTTTCAAAGCACAAATCCTCTTGTTCCTTCCTTTCTGCACAGCTATCTTGTTTGTTTGTCCACACTTTTTATTTAATTTGTGCATCAGTCCACTCCTTATTGCTGCCTGCCATACCTGGCTGAGATTACTGCAGGGAGATAGTAATTGAAGGACAGTTCCTTTTTTTTTTTTGTGGGAGATTAAGATTGACATTTCTGCTAGAGTGCCATCTCTGTCTGTGTCATCTCTCACTCAGTGGGCCATAGAAAGCCTATTTATTTTTTTGCTTGATTTGGGTTCCAAAATCTACCAGAAAAAATCACAACATCAATCAGTGGGAGAAAAATATTGGCCTCAGGGCTTGTGTGCCACTCCTTACTCCTGTGTGTGCCATCTCTCACTCAGTGGGCCATAGAAAGCCTATTAATTTTTTTGCTTGATTTGGGTTCTAAATTCTACCTGAAAAAATCAATAAATCAATCAGTGGGAGATTAATATTGGCCTTTGGGCTTGTGTGCCAGTCCTAAGCGTGCCATCTCTCTCTCTCTCAGATAGTGGGCCATAGAAAGCCTATTTTTTTATTATTTTATTGGGTTTATAAATTTTCCCTGGAAAAAAAAAAAAAGTGGGAGATTAATATTGGCCTCTGGGCTTGTGTGCCAGTCCTGAGCGTGCCATCTCTCTCACAAATAGTGGGCCATAGAAAGCCTATTTATTTTTTTGGTTGATTTGGGTTCATAATTCTACCTGAAAAAATCAATCAATCAATCAGTGGGAGATTAATATTGGCCTTTGGGCTTGTGTGCCAGTCCTAAGCGTGCCATCTCTCTCTCTCAGATAGTGGGCCATAGAAAGCCTATTTATTATTATTTTTTTTATTGGGTTTATAAATTTTCCCTGGAAAAAAAAAAAAAGTGGGAGATTAATATTGGCCTCTGGGCTTGTGTGCCAGTCCTGAGCGTGCCATCTCTCTCACAAATAGTGGGCCATAGAAAGCCTATTTATTTTTTGGGTTGATTTGGGTTCCTAATTCTACCTGAAAAAATCAATCAATCAATCAGTGGGAGAAAAATATTGGCCTCAGGGCTTGTGTGCCACTCCTTACTCCTGTGTGTGCCATCTCTCACTCAGTGGGCCATAGAAAGCCTATTAATTTTTTTGCTTGATTTGGGTTCTAAATTCTACCTGAAAAAATCATTAAATCAATCAGTGGGAGATTAATATTGGGCTTTGGGCTTGTGTGCCAGTCCTAAGCGTGCCATCTCTCTCTCTCAGATAGTGGGCCATAGAAAGCCTATTTATTATTATTTTTTTTATTGGGTTTATAAATTTTCCCTGGAAAAAAAAAAAATGAGAGATTAATATTGGCCTCTGGGCTTGTGTGCCAGTCCTGAGCGTGCCATCTCTCTCACAAATAGTGGGCCATAGAAAGCCTATTAATTTTTTTGCTTGATTTGCGTTCCAAAATCTACCTGAAAAAAATCACTAAATCAATCAGTGGGAGATTAATATTGGCCTCTGGGCTTGTGTGCCACTCCTGACTCCTGTGTGCGTCATCTGTCTCTCAGTGGGCCCTAGAAAGCCTATTTTTTGTTTTATTTGTTTTCTAAATTCTCCCTGAAACAATCATTTTATTTTCTTTGGTTTCTAAATTATTCCTGAAAAAAATCATTTTTTTTGTATTTTTTTTTCTCTCAAGTCTCCCTGAAAAAAAAAAAAAAAAAAAATCTGTGGGAGATTCATATTGCCCCTTCTGCTTGTGTGCCAGTCTTGACTCCTGGGTGTGCCATCTCTCTCTCTCTCCCCAATTGTGGGCCATAGAAAGCCTATTAATTTTTTTGCTTGATTTGGGTTCCAAAATCTACCAAAAAAAATCACTAAATCAATCAGTGGGAGATTAATATTGGCCTCTGGGCTTGTGTGCCACTCCTGACTCCTGTGTGCGTCATCTGTCTCTCAGTGGGCCCTAGAAAGCCTATTTTTTGTTTTATTTGTTTTCTAAATTCTCCCTGAAACAATCATTTTATTTTCTTTGGTTTCTAAATTATTCCTGAAAAAAATCATTTTTTTTGTATTTTTTTTTCTCTCAAGTCTCCCTGAAAAAAAAAAAAAAAAAAAATCTGTGGGAGATTCATATTGCCCCTTCTGCTTGTGTGCCTGTCTTGACTCCTGGGTGTGCCATCTCTCTCTCTCTCCCCAATTGTGGGCCATAGAAAGCCTGTTAATTTTTTTGCTTGATTTGGGTTCCAAAATCTACCAAAAAAAATCACTAAATCAATCAGTGGGAGATTAATATTGGCCTCTGGGCTTGTGTGCCACTCCTGACTCCTGTGTGCATCATCTGTCACTCAGTGGGCCCTAGAAAGCCTATTTTTTGTTTTATTTGTTTTCTAAATTCTCCCTGAAACAATCATTTTATTTTCTTTGGTTTCTAAATTATTCCTGAAAAAAATCATTTTTTTGGTATTTTTTTTTCTCTCAAGTCTCCCTGAAAAAAAAAAAAAAAAAAAAATCTGTGGGAGATTCATATTGCCCCTTCTGCTTGTGTGCCAGTCTTGACTCCTGGGTGTGCCATCTCTCTCTCTCTCCCCAATTGTGGGCCATAGAAAGCCTATTAATTTTTTTGCTTGATTTGGGTTCCAAAATCTACCAAAAAAAATAACTAAATCAATCGGTGGGAGATTAATATTGGCCTCTGGGCTTGTGTGCCACTCCTGACTCCTGTGTGCGTCCTCTCTCACTCAGTGGGCCCTACAAAGCCTTTTTTTTTTTTTTTTTCCTAAATTCTCCCTGAAACAATCATTTCATTTTATTTGTTTTATAAATTCTTCTGTAAAAAATAATTTTTTTTTAATTTTCTTTTTTTCTGAAGTCTCCCTTTTAAAAAAAACAAACACAAATCAGTGGGAGATAAATATTTACATTTGCGCTTCAGTGACAGTCCTGCGTGTGTGCCATCTCATTTGTTGCCAACAACAACAGAGTGTGTAACATTGTGCCTGATTTTCGTTGTGGTCTCACCCACCTGTAAAGGGGTAGCTAAATCATACTGAAGTTATAGCTCACCGTGTAAGTTGTGTGACAGCAACAAATACCGTTCGTTTGTTAACGTTTTTAAAACAATGAGGAAGTCTGGTGGAAGAGGTCGTGGCCGGGGGCGTTCATTGTCAGCTGGTAATGAGGGTAGTGGTAGTGGTGGAGCATCAGCTGGTCGTGGGAAAAAAAATATTGCACCTAAGTCTGGAGCTGTGGAGCCAGGTTCGTCGTCTGGCTACACAAGGCCTCGAACGCTCCCTTTTCTGGGAGTAGGAAAACCGCTTTTAAAGCCGGAGCAGCAAGAGCAAGTTTTGGCTTATCTTGCTGACTCAGCCTCTAGCTCTTTTGCCTCCTCTCGTGAAACTGGTAAATGTCAAAGCAGCGCGTCGTTAGTGGATGTTCACGGTCAGGGACAAGTCGCTTCCTTGTCCTCTTCAGCAAAAACAACAACAGAGAAGAATGCAGCAGGCGACACAACGGGTTACTCCATGGAGCTCTTTACACATACCGTCCCTGGCTTAGAAAGTGAAGCAGTTAACAGTCCATGCCCATTACAAGTTGAATCTGACATGGAGTGCACTGATGCACAGCCACAGCCAGACTATTATCCTGGTCCTTTGACTCAGACCACAACATTGCCATCGCAGGGTGCTGATCAAGAAACAGACCCTGATGAGACTATGTTGCCCCATCACGAACGCTATACCACCGACCGCCACGGTGACACAGACGAAGTTGCACACGAGCTACAAGAAGAGGTAATAGATGACCCAGTTCTTGACCCCGATTGGCAGCCATTGGGGGAACAGGGTGCAGGCGGCAGCAGTTCTGAAGCGGAGGAGGAGGGGCCGCAGCAGGCATCAACATCGCAACAGGTTCCATCTGCCGGGCCCGTATCTTGCCCAAAACGCGTGGCAAAGCTAAAACCTGTTGGAGGACAGCGTGGCCATCCGGTTAAAGCTCAGTCTGCAATGCCTGAAAAGGTATCCGATGCTAGAAAGAGTGCAGTCTGGCATTTTTTTAAACAACATCCAATTGATCAGCGCAAAGTCATCTGTCAAAAATGTTCAACTACCTTAAGCAGAGGACAGAATCTGAAAAGTCTCAATACAAGTTGCATGCATAGACATTTAACCACCATGCATTTGCAAGCCTGGACTAACTACCAAACGTCCCTTAAGGTTGTAGCACCCTCGGCCAATGAAGCTAGTCAGCAACGCAACATCCCTTCCGGCAGTGTAGGGCCACCATTTTCCGCACCACCTGCAGTATCTGTGCAGGTTTCTTTGCCAGGCCAAAGCCGTCAGGGTCAGGGAATCACCAGTTTCGTAGTAGGAAACACTGCATCTAGGGCACCGGTGGCAACAATACCATCTGCCACCGTCTCTCAGTCTGCCATGTCCACCGGCACCCCCGCTAGTTCCACGATCTCCAGCTCTCCAGTCCAGCTCACCCTACATGAGACTATGGTTAGAAAAAGGAAGTACTTAGCCTCGCATCCGCGTACACAGGGTTTGAACGCACACATAGCTAGACTAATCTCGTTAGAGATGATGCCCTACCGGTTAGTTGAAAGCGAAGCTTTCAAAGCCCTGATGGACTACGCTGTACCACGCTACGAGCTACCCAGTCGACACTTTTTTTCCAGAAAAGCCATCCCAGCCCTCCACCAGCATGTTAAAGAGCGCATCGTCCATGCACTCAGGCAATCTGTGAGCACAAAGGTGCACCTGACAACAGATGCATGGACCAGTAGGCATGGCCAGGGACGTTACGTGTCCATCACGGCACACTGGTTAAATGTGGTGGATGCAGGGTCCACAGGGGACAGCAAGTTTGGGACAGTTCTGCCTAGCCCACGGTCTAGGAAACAATTGGCTGTAGCCGTTCGCACCCCCTCCTCCTCCTCTTCGTCCTCCTGCAGAAGCGAGAGCTCGTCCACAGACCGCAGTCGCACAACCACTCCATCCGCAGCTGCCACTGTTGCACACCAGGTCTCCCATTATGGGGCAGCTACTGGCAAACGTCAGCAGGCTGTATTGGCTATGAAGTGTTTGGGCGACAACAGACACACCGCGGAAGTTCTGTCCGAGTTCTTGCAGAAAGAAACGCAGTCGTGGCTGGGCACTGTAGATCTTGAGGCAGGCAAGGTAGTGAGTGATAACGGAAGGAATTTCATGGCTGCCATCTCCCTTTCCCAACTGAAACACATTCCTTGCCTGGCTCACACCTTAAACCTGGTGGTGCAGTGCTTCCTGAAAAGTTATCCGGGGTTATCCGACCTGCTCCTCAAAGTGCGTGGACTTTGCTCACATATCCGCCGTTCGCCCGTACACTCCAGCCGTATGCAGACCTATCAGCGTTCTTTGAACCTTCCCCAGCATCGCCTAATCATAGACGTTGCAACAAGGTGGAACTCAACACTGCACATGCTTCAGAGACTGTGTGAACAGAGGCGGGCTGTTATGTTTTTGTGGGAGGATACACATACACGGGCAGGCAGTAGGATGGCAGACATGGAGTTGTCAGGTGTGCAGTGGTCGAAGATTCAAGACATGTGTCAAGTCCTTCAGTGTTTTGAGGAATGCACATGGCTGGTTAGTGCAGACAACGCCATAATAAGCATGAGCATCCCCCTAATGCGTCTGCTGATGCAAAGTTTGACGCACATAAAGGATCAGGCGTCTGCAGCTGAGGAAGAGGAAAGCCTTGATGACAGTCAGCCATTGTCTGGCCAGGGCAGTGTACAGGACGAGGTAGCGGGCGAAGAGGAGGAGGAGGACGAGGAGGATGATGGGGATGATTATATTTTTAATGAGGAAGCTTTTCCGGGGCCACTGGAAATTGGTGGCGCGGCAAGGCCGGGTTCTGGTTTTTTGAGGGACACAAGTGACGTGGATTTGCCTGAAACTGCCCCTCAACCAAGCACAACCGCAGATTTGAGAACTGGAACTTTGGCCCACATGGCGGATTATGCCTTACGTATCCTCAAAAGGGACACACGCATAACTAAAATGATGAATGATGACGATTACTGGTTGGCCTGCCTCCTTGATCCTCGCTATAAAGGCAAATTGCAAAATATAATGCCACATGAGAACTTGGAACTAATATTAGCAACCAAACAATCAACTCTTGTTGACCGTTTGCTTCTGGCATTCCCTGCAAACAGCGCCCGTGATCGTTCTCACACGAGCTGCAGGGGCCAGCAGACCAGAGGAGTTAGAGGGGCAGAAATCAGAAGTGGCGTTGGCCAGAGGGGTTTTCTGACCAGGTTGTGGAGTGATTTTGCTATGACCGCAGACAGGACAGGTACTGCAGCATCAATTCAAAGTGACAGGAGACAACATTTGTCCAGTATGGTTACAAACTATTTTTCATCCCTTATCGATGTTCTCCCTCAACCGTCATTCCCATTTGATTACTGGGCATCAAAATTAGACACCTGGCCAGAATTGGCAGAATATGCATTGCAGGAGCTTGCTTGCCCGGCAGCTAGTGTCCTATCAGAAAGAGTATTCAGTGCTGCAGGTTCAATACTAACAGAAAAAAGGACTCGTCTGGCTACCCAAAATGTAGATGATCTAACCTTCATTAAAATGAACCACAACTGGATTTCGAAATCTTTTGCCCCACCTTGCCCGGCTGACACCTAGCTTTCCTATGAAGAGGTCTTGCCTGTGGGCTATTCTGAATGCCTTTTCCAATCTCGTAATTTTCAGCACCTGATTGTCCAGCATACGACATGTTTACACCTCACTAAATGGCCAAACTCCCCACACGGGGCCGTGGTATCGACACTTGGCGACAGCACCCGTGAGAGTGCAGTTTGTCTGAAGAGGTGGGTGAGCCCGCTTTTGGTCGACGGCACTGCCACTGGGTCCCTCCTAGTACAATAAAGTGTCTCTGGCGGTGGTGGTGCGCACCCAACGTCAGACACACCGTTGTAATATGAGGGGCCCTGGGCCTGTACCGCCGGCCACAAGACAGTTTCCCCCCACCCCAGCTCAAACAGTGCTCTACCACTTGCAAAATTATCTCACAGCTCCACCAATGTTTAGTCTATGCGCTGACATCCTTCAATGCCTGCCACTGACAATACCATTGTATTGACATTTTTGTTATGTTAGGCCTTCGATGCCTATCTGTGGTCACTCCTTCCACTAGGCCTCCACTGACCACACCACTGCTGCCCGTGTACCCCTGGAACCAATTTAAAATTGCCTACAGCCATGTGTTATTATTTTAGGCCTTCGATGCCTGTCTGCGGTCACTCCTTCCACTAGGCCTCCACTGACCACACCACTGCTGCCCGTGTACCCCTGGAACCAATTTAAAATTGCCTACAGCCAGCCCAATTTTTTTATTTTAGGCCTTCGATGCCTGTCTGCGGTCCATTCTTTCAACTACTACTACACTGACCAGGTCACTGCTGCCCGTGTACCCCTGGAACCAATTTAAAATTGCCTACAGCCATGTGTTATTATTTTAGGCCTTCGATGCCTGTCTGCGGTCACTCCTTCCACTAGGCCTCCACTGACCACACCACTGCTGCCCGTGTACCCCTGGAACCAATTTAAAATTGCCTACAGCCATGTGTTATTATTTTAGGCCTTCGATGCCTGTCTGCGGTCACTCCTTCCACTAGGCCTCCACTGACCACACCACTGCTGCCCGTGTACCCCTGGAACCAATTTAAAATTGCCTACAGCCAGCCCAATTTTTTGATTTTAGGCCTTCGATGCCTGTCTGCGGTCCATTCTTTCAACTACTACTACACTGACCAGGGCACTGCTGCCCGTGTACCCCTGGAACCAATTTAAAATTGCCTACAGCCATGTGTTATTATTTTAGGCCTTCGATGCCTGTCTGCGGTCACTCCTTCCACTAGGCCTCCACTGACCACACCACTGCTGTCCGTGTACCCCTGGAACCAATTTAAAATTGCCTACAGCCATGTGTTATTATTTTAGGCCTTCGATGCCTGTCTGCGGTCACTCCTTCCACTAGGCCTCCACTGACCACACCACTGCTGCCCGTGTACCCCTGGAACCAATTTAAAATTGCCTACAGCCATGTGTTATTATTTTAGGCCTTCGATGCCTGTCTGCGGTCACTCCTTCCACTAGGCCTCCACTGACCACACCACTGCTGCCCATGTACCCCTGGAACCAATTTAAAATTGCCTACAGCCAGCCCAATTTTTTTATTTTAGGCCTTCGATGCCTGTCTGCGGTCCATTCTTTCAACTACTACTACACTGACCAGGGCACTGCTGCCCGTGTACCCCTGGAACCAACATCAGAAAATATAAAAATAAGTATTTTGTTTACAAAAAAGAAAATACTGGAGAGATATCAAATGCAGACATTTTAACATTAAAAACAAACACACAACTAAAATCTGGTACAGTACTAAAAATGGCCACCAGCTACAATTACTTTCTCCTGCAAGTAGTTAACTGAAATGTTTTTTAAATTGAAAACACACATATGGCATCCACCGAGTGTTGTCCTGTCGCGTCTTCTTTATATTATTGCCGAGAAGATGCAAAACAATGAAAATAATAAAATCATTAATTACCAAAATAATAGAGAAAGTCAACACCACATTGCAAATAAACATTCATTCCAAATAAAGAAGCAGGGCGCGTCCGAGGGTGAGTATATACCTAATAAGAATATAATCACCCTCGGACGCGCAATGCTTATTTCCAACAGCCTTCCTTCCTAAGAATCAGCCCTTCCGTGGTGTAGAGAGACGTTGTGTTACACTCCAAGGTGTTCCCCAGGTTGCCTTTCCTGAGCTTCGATCTTCCGGCTTTAGTTTAGTAGTTGTTGGAAACTACGCTGCATTAGGCCTTCAAATTGGGTATGGGGTGTAGAGAGATGGTGTGTTCCACTCCAAGGTGTTCCCCAGGTTGCCTTTCCTGAGCTTCGATCTTCCGGCTCTCGTTTAGTAGTTCTTGGAAACTACACTGCATTAGGCCTTCATATTGGGTATGGGGTGTAGAGAGAGGGTGTGTTACACTCCAAGGTGTTCCCCAGGTTGCCTTTCCTGAGCTTCGATCGTCATGCTCTCGTTTAGTAGTTGTCGGAAACTACGCTGCATTAGGCCTACAAATTGGGTATGGGGTGTAGAGAGAGGGTGTGTTACACTCCAAGGTGTTCCCCAGGTTGCCTTTCCTGAGCTTCGATATTCCGGCTCTCGTTTAGTAGTTGTTGGAAACTACACTGCATTAGTCCTACAAATTTGGTATGGGGGAAACATTGGCGCATCTGCGGTCCCTCCTTCCTCTAGGCCTCCACTGACCTGTCTACTGCTGCCCGTGTTCCCCTGGAACCAATTTTAAATTGCCTACAGGCAGCCCAATTTATTATGTTAGGGCTTCGAAGCCTGTCTGCGGTCCCTCCTTCCACTAGGCCTCCACTGACCTGTCTACTGCTGCCCGTGTACCCCTTGAACCAACATCATAAAATAAAAAAAAAAGTATTTTGCTTATAAAAAAGAAAATACTGGTGAGATATCAAATGCAGACATTTTAACATTAAAAACAAACACACAACTAAAATCTGGTACAGTACTAAAAATGGCCACCAGCTACAATTACTTTCTCCTGCAAGTAGTTAACTGAAAGGTTTTTTAAATTGAAAACACACATATGGCATCCACCGAGTGTTGTCCTGTCGCGTCTTCTTTATATTATTGCCGAGAAGATGCAAAACAATGAAAATAATAAAATCATTAATTACCAAAATAATAGAGAAAGTCAACACCACATTGCAAATAAACATTCATTCCAAATAAAGAAGCAGGGCGCGTCCGAGGGTGAGTATATACCTAATAAGAATATAATCACCCTCGGACGCGCAATGCTTATTTCCAACAGCCTTCCTTCCTAAGAATCAGCCCTTCCGTGGTGTAGAGAGACGTTGTGTTACACTCCAAGGTGTTCCCCAGGTTGCCTTTCCTGAGCTTCGATCTTCCGGCTCTCGTTTAGTAGTTGTTGGAAACTACGCTGCATTAGGCCTTCAAATTGGGTATGGGGTGTAGAGAGATGGTGTGTTCCACTCCAAGGTGTTCCCCAGGTTGCCTTTCCTGAGCGTCGATCTTCCGGCTCTCGTTTAGTAGTTCTTGGAAACTACACTGCATTAGGCCTTCAAATTGGGTATGGGGTGTAGAGAGAGGGTGTGTTACACTCCAAGGTGTTCCCCAGGTTGCCTTTCCTGAGCTTCGATCTTCATGCTCTCGTTTAGTAGTTGTCGGAAACTACGCTGCATTAGGCCTACAAATTGGGTATGGGGTGTAGAGAGAGGGTTTGTTACACTCCAAGGTGTTCCCCAGGTTGCCTTTCCTGAGCTTCGATCTTCTGGCTCTCGTTTAGTAGTTGTTGGAAACTACGCTGCATTAGGCCTTCAAATTGGGTATGGGGTGTAGCGAGAGGGTGTGTTACACTCCAAGGTGTTCCCCAGGTTGCCTTTCCTGAGCTTCGATCTTCCGGCTCTCGTTTAGTAGTTCTTGGAAACTACACTGCATTAGGCTTTCAAATTGGGTATGGGGTGTAGAGAGAGGGTGTGTTACACTCCAAGGTGTTCCCCAGGTTGCCTTTCCTGAGCTTCGATCTTCCGGCTCTCGTTTAGTAGTTCTTGGAAACTACACTGCATTAGGCCTACAAATTGGGTATGGGGTGGAGAGAGATGGTGTGTTACACTCCAAGGTATTCCCCAGGTTTCCTTGCCATTGCTTCGGTCTTCCGACTCTCGTTTAGTAGTTGTAGAAAAGTACACTGCATTAGGCCTACAAAATGGGTATGGGGTGGAGAGAGATGGTGTGTTACACTCCAAGGTGTTCCCCAGGTTGCCTTTCCTGAGCTTCTATCTTCAGGCTCTCATTAAATTGTGGTTAAATGGAACAACTGCATTTGGCGTACTAGTTGGTTTGGGGCCTACTATCGGTGTCTGCCACTCCTTGCTGTTCTCCTCCACTGAACAAAGCTGTGCCGCCTGTTTACTACGGTTGCCAATTTTGAACTGCATTTCGACTACTTACTGATTTGGCCCTACTCTCTGTGTCAGCCTCTCATTCCAGTTGTCCTCCACTGCAATGCCCCCTGGTTATTCCTGTGTTACCAATTTTGAACTGCATTTAGCCCACTTTATTCTTTGGGCCTATATCTGTGTTTCCACTTCATCGTGCCCATTGCCCAGCCAGTGATAGATGAGTCTGCTGGTACATTGACCCATAACGCAACATTCCCCGTGCATGCTACACAACAACATTGTGACCCTGCTGAAAGTCAGGTTGCTCTTCCCGCATACCATACCACCTTACACGGGGACAAAGAGGAAGATGCAGATGAAAGTGCAGGTTCCTTCATCAGGTGGGGGGAGGAATACTAGTTGGCGACGTCACTGGCACAGTGCCTCTCATAGTACGCAAAAGTGTTGCTGCCGGTGGGAGGCGCCCCCGCCGTGCAAACAAACCGCTGTACTTTGAGGGGCCCTGTGCCAGTGCCAATGCCAACAAGTGGGCCCCCCCTGCTTGCTCAGGATCACAGCACTTGCAAAGTTGAAATACTTACCTCTCCCTGCTCCACTGCCGTGACGTGGTCCAGATTTCCTGGGCCCACTAATTACTTGAACCAGCCCTACCCCACACAACTTTAGCCAAATGACCCCCAATTTCAAATGCCTTCCAATTATTATAAGGTAAATTACGCTTGACAAGCTTCATTAAGAAGAATGGATGGTTTTGACATTAAAATGGGCACTCTAGGTGTTTTCCTGGCCCCCACTCACTGCCGACTATGCTGCCCCATTGACTTGCATTGGGTTTCGTGTTTCGGTCGATCCCGACTTTACGTCATAATCGGCCGATTTCACTCGACCCGACTTTTGAGATAGTCGGGTTTCGCGAAACCCGGCTCGACTCTAAAAAGGTCAAGGTCGCTCAACTCTATATAAGAGCATGCTCACACTGTGGCCATTTAATAGACAACAAATCTTAGAAGAAAAAGAAAATAGGCATATGTTCCTATGCTATACCCTGCTGTAAGCAAATAGTGATAGTACATACTATATATAATAGTGGGTACTTAGTAAACACTGATTTTAAACAAAAAAAGCATGCAGGCCATCCTACCACGACAAGGTGCACTCAATCGGGATGGTCCTATACTGTAGTATTAACCCTTTCCCCAGTTTGGGTTTTTCCGTTTTTGAGTTTCTGCTTTCTGCTTCCCAGAGCCATAACTTTTTTTATTTTTTGGTAAATATGGCAATGTGAGGGCTAGTTTTTTTGAGGGACAAGTTGTACTTTTGAAAGACGCCATTGATTTTGCCATGTAGTGTACGGGAAAACGGGAGAAAAATCAAAATGCGATGAAATTGCAAAAAAAGTGCAATTAGACATTTGTTTTTTGTTTTTTTTTAATATGCTCACTAAATGCTAAAATTGACCAGAAATTATGATTCTCCAGGTCATTACGAGTTTGTGGATACCAAATATGTATAGGTTCTTTTTTATTTAATTGCTAAAAAAAAAATCCACAGTTTCTAAAAAAAAACACTTTAATTAGAGAGAATGAAGATCAGAAATATAAAAAAAATGGGAGTGTTGTATGTGTTGCCATTTTCCAAATATTATTGTTTTTTTGTGGGGGGGGGACTTAGAATTTCTGCTATGGGGCCTCATGGTTTCTATGTACACCAGTAGGCTCCTGCTATGTCATTTCATGCCGAAATATAAGAGAGAGCTATAGCCAAGGAGTAGTTTTGTGTCCTTATTAACCAAACACATGGATCTCTCTGTATGTATGTATGGTTTTATTTTACTTGGATTCACTTTCAGCCGGAATATTACTGCATGACAGAGCAAACCAGGACCTAATAATCTCATAAGAAAGGAGACACTCAAGGATGTAAAACTAAACAGTTGTTTAATGAATGAATGGATGGAACATATATACAGGTTGTGCAGGAATCAGACTTGACATTGACTTTTTACACAATACAGACGGCTATGCTTTACGGTTACAGTGGCACATATCATGTGAAACAACGTTATAGTTATACAGCATACTTCAATAAGAGCCTGCATCTTCTCCTCTTTCTTCCTCAGCTCACTTTCTTGAAGTACACGTGCCCCAGCGTAGCAAACTTAGGCTACGTTCACATTTGCGTTGGGCGCAGCGTCGGCGACGCAACGCAACCAACAACGCATGTACACAACACAGCGTTTTGCGACGCATGCGTGGTCATAAGATCCTACAGATCAGGAATTTTGGCGCAGGGAAAATGCTACAAGTAGCGTACTCTGCGCCCTGTCTTGTGCGTCTATATGACGCATGCGTCGTCAAACGCAGTACAACGCATACCGGCGCATGTCCATGCGCCCCCCATGTTAAAGATAGGGGCGCATGACGCATGCGTCAGTATGCGTCGACGACGCTGCGCCCAACAACGTAAATGTGGACGTAACCTTAATATTTCTTCACTAATGCTCCCACTTCACCTGTGCTGTCTCACGGCTCCCCAAAGCCCACAGCTACCTCCTAGACTCCTGGCTCTGTAATCCAGAAGTTGAGCTATCCAGTCTATTAGTTCTCCTTTTCACACAAGGTGCCCTTTCCAGCCTGCTGTCTTCAGATGTTTATCACACTACTCAAATCCAATTGTTGGCTTACTACCTGTGTATCCAGATCCCCTCTTTAACACACACACTAGTCTGGTAATATCACCTTTTTCTCATCTACGTCTGTGCAGAACCCACACAGACGACTGGTAGAGTACAAGATTCCATCATGAACAGCGGGGATAAGAAGATGCGGCAAGGACTGGAAGGGTGTCGGTGAGTAACTAAGAGACCGAAGAGATGAATGGTGAAATGACTATAACAATTTTTTTATTTTTTCAACCTCTTGATGGCCCATTATGGTTCAGAAAAATGGTGGACACTAGGTCCATGCAAAAGTGAATTACAAAAAAATTGGACTTTGTCGAATGCCAAATTCTTGTAAAATTTGAGTTGAATTCATTTCTGTATTAACAAAAAGGGGCAAACGCCATATTGAAATCCCTCACTAATAAGCCATTAAATGTAATTTTTATTTTTATATATTACAACTGCTGTGAGGTATTACTAAAATATTGTTCATAATCTGTTCAATCTCATATTGTAAGGTATACAATTACAGGTGATTCTCACAAAATTAGAAAATCATCAAAAAGTTATTTTATTTCACTACTGAAACAGACTAAGGGACCTTTTTAAACACTTAAGAAGCCTTTGCAGGTGTTTTTTGTTAATTATTCTAATTTACTACGATAATGACTTTTGGGTTTTCATTGGCTTTAAGCCAGAGGTCCCCAACTCCAGTCCTCAAGGCCCACCAACAGGTCATGTTTTCAGGATTTCCTTTGCATTGCACAGGTGATGCAATTATTACCTGGGCAAGACTAAGGAAATCCTGAAAACATGACCTGTTGGTGGGCCTTGAGGACTGGAGTTGGGGACCTCTGCTTTAAGCCATAATCATCAACATTAACAGAAATAAACACTTGAAATAGATCACTCTGTAATGACTCTATATAATATATGAGATTCACTTTTTGTATTGAAGAACTGAAATAAAATAACTTTTTGATAATGTTCTAATTTTGTGAGAAGCACTTGTATATTTTGTATGGGTGTCACCGAGGAAGTCACCAACTTTCGGACAGAAGGATGTTCAAACTATAACACGAGTTAACCCGACATATTTCACTGCAGACGCTGCGTCATCAGGGAATGGGACACTGGCTAGAAAATCATCGGTCTTGAAGAATCTGGCTATCTGCCTACAGGGCCGCGTTCAGGGCATGACGGCTGTGACTGGCATATGGGGCTCGGAGGGCAGAGGGGGCCCGCATCGGGCCCCATCTCATCTGCTCACCGGGCCCCCACCAGCAGCCGCAGGCTAACCGGGCCCTTAGCGCCGACGCTGCAGCTGGTTAAAGCTATTGACGTGCGGGCGCGGGCCCGCACGTCAATAGTTAACAGCCGCCAGCCAATCGAGGCTGGCAGCTGATGTCAGCCGCAGCGTGTGTGCATGTCGCCGGCGTCTAACATCATTGTCAGTCGCCGGCGAGTGCACGCTGCAACGCTGCAGATGCGTGGAGACAGAGAACTTCGCCCGCCGCAGGAGCATGGCCAGGTGAGAAGAACTTTTTTTTTTTTTTATTGAGAGCGGCGATCCGGGGGGCCCAGGGCAGAACGCTGGACACGGGCAAAACGCTGGACACGGGGGCAGAAAGCTGGACACAGGCAGAATGCTGGACACAGGGGCAAAACGCTGGACACAGGGGCAGAAAGCTGGACACGGGCAGAACGCTGGACACAGGGCAGAAAGCTGGACATGGGCAGAAAGCTGGACACAGGGGCAGAACGCTGGACACAGGGGCAGAACGCTGGACACGGGCAGAAAGCTGGACACAGGGGCAGAAAGCTGGACACAGGGGCAAAAAGCTGGACACAGGGGCAGAACGCTGGACACAGGGGCAGAAAACTGGACATGGGGACAGAAAGCTGGACACGGGGGCAGAAAGCTGGACACGGGGGCAGAAAGCTGGACACGGGGGCAGAATGCTGGTCACGGGGGCAGAATGCTGGACACTGGGGCAGAAAGCTGGACACAGGGGCAGAAAGCTGGACACGGGCAGAAAGCTGGACACGGGCAGAAAGCTGGACACAGGGGCAGAAAGCTGGACACAGGGGCAGAATGGAGATACGGGGCATGATTGGAGACACAGGGGGCAGGATGAAAGGCATGGCGACATGACTGGAGACAGATGGGGCAGGATTGGAAACAGATGGGGCAGAATGGAGACATAGGGGGCATGATTGCAGACATGGGGGCATGATTGGAGATACGGGCATGATTGGAGACACGGGGCAGGATTTGAGACAGATGGGGCAGGATCATGGGGCAGGATGGATACGATGGAGACAGATGGGGCAGGATGGGGAGATCATATGGGGCAGAATGGATACTCATGAGGGCAGGATGGGAGAACATATGGCTGACGCCAAGAATGAGACACACGGGGGCTAGGATGGCGAATATTACCATAGGGGCTAATTAAGAGATATTATTATTGCAGTGATGTATTTATTTTATTTTTTGAGTATACTGTTTTAAATGGGGGCGGTCCTGTTACTGTGTAGAGTGATACTATGTCGCCTTCTTCATGTGGTGTAATGTACAGGCTGGGAAAATTAAGTAATGTGTTCTACAAGCGGAAATCGAGATAACTGTGTTATTTCCTGCAGAAACGAGTCCTGGCTGGATGAAGTGATGACGGTCTGTGCTGGATGAAAGATGAAGGACTTCACCTAGAGACGTCACTGGTGAGTCAGTGTTACCTATACACTGACACTATATACTGTATACTATATACAGAGGTCCTGTGTACAATGTCACTAGTGATCACTGTATTACCTATACATTATATACAGAGCTCCTGTGTATAATGTCACCGGTGATCACTGTATTACCTGTACACAGACACTGCTTACTAATTACAGATCTCCTGTGTATAATGGCACTGATGGTGCTAGTATTGTGGTGTTTTTTTATTACTGATCAGTATTGTAGTATTCAGTCACTATGTGGTGGTAATATGTGGTCTGGTCATGATGCGGTGATATTTGTTCCTTGTATTTGATATTATTCGATCACCGTGGTGGTAATATGTCATCTGGTCATTATGCTGTGGTATTTGTTCCTTGTATGTGGTATTTTAGGTCATTTTAAAAATTGAAAAATAAATAAAAATATGCCTAAATTGTATTGCATATTTTAGCAAATATTTAATAGGTTACAGCAGAGTAGGGCCCGGCCTAAAGTGTCTACCGTGTTATGGTGGCGGCTTAAAAAATCTTTTGGCCAAAAACAAAAGCTGCCGGCTAGTTGTGTGATCTGGTGATGGGAACTATCAATGTGTGATAGGTGAGAAGTGGAGATTTTCCAAGAGAGAACAGTGGGACTGTGGACAGTTCGAGGGGTGGAGCCTGGAGGCAGGGCTGGGGTGGAGCCTGGGCAGAGTCTCAAGGGGGCCCCGAAAATTTTGCCAGTATGGGGCCCCAAAATTTCTAGTGGCAGCCCTGTCTGCCTAAAATGAGAAGCAAACTTTCCTCTAGTTCCCCTGAATCTCCTCCTACTATCTGGGCTGGACAGCTGCTAACCCTTTCTTTCCCAGCTTTCAATCATATAACTGTATTACACAAACAACAAGACATGAACAATGTTGGTGTAAAAGTCTTCAGAGGCAGTTAGACATCTTCTCACTCTTTTACAATGTAATAATATAGGAAGTCTACTAATCAGTAGAGGCACCAGCTATGCTTCAGATAGCAGGAGGTTTGTAGTGCTCTGGCGCGGAGGCTATGGACTACCAATATGGCCACTAGAGCAGGTTCCTTCAGGTAATTTTGCCCAACTCTAATGATTTTGCAATGAATTGTTGGGAAATATTTATTCCATAAATGGAGACCTCAAGATTGTGATGTGAATTACTGTCCAAGCCTCTTGGATGCATATTGAATATGTATAATTAGAAATGGAATTCCTTAACCCCTTAATGCCATCAGATGTACTATTCCATCCATGTGACCTGGGACTTAATTCCCATGGATGGAATAGTACGTCCAATGTGATCAGCCACGCTCCGGGTGTCAGCTGATTCTCACAGCTGGCACCTGGCACTAAGTGCCTGGAGTGGTCACGGACCGCTCCCAGCACTTTAACCACCGGAACACTGCGATCAAACATGATCACAGTATTCCGGAGCTGGCATAGAAGCTGACAGCCCCTCTGCCTTTGTATCGGAGACCCTGCAGCATGACGCGGGGTCCCGTTCGCTCACTTGGTAATCCGATGTCATCATGACGACATCCGTGCTACCAGAGCTGAGAGACTTCCTGTCATGCGCAGTGCATGTCAGGAAGTCTCTAAGGTCAGTGTGCAGGGATTGCAGCGCTGACAGCTTCTATAGAATGCAGATCTGCATGCTATAGAAGCGATCAGCCTGCATAAAATGAGTGTCCCATAGTGGGACACAGTGTAAAAGTTAGAATGAATTTAAAAAAAAAAAAAGTTATAGCTCTCAGAATAAAACAATGCAAAAATAATTATTTTTTATATAAAATATTTTTTATTGTATAAAAGCACCAAAACGTAAAAAACTATAAACAAGGTATCGCTGTCATTGTACTGACCCGAACAATAAAACTGCTTTATCAATTTTACCACACACGGAACGGTATAAACGCCTCCCCTCTAAAAGAATTTCATGAATTGCTCGTTTTTGTTCCTTCTGCCTCACAAAAATTGGAATAAAAAGCGATCAAAAAATGTCATGTGCCTGAAAAAGGTACCAGTAAAAACGTCAACTTGTCCCATAAAAAACAAGACCTCACTTGACTCTGTGGGTCAAAATCTAGAAAAATTATAGCTCTCAAAATGTGGTGATGCAAAAACTATTTTTTGCAATAAAAAGCGTCTTTTATTGTGAGACAGCTGCCAAACATAGGAACCTGCTATAAATAGTAAATCAACTAAAGGGGCCCCCTTTATCATCCCCTTAGATAGGGAAAAATAATAAAATAAAAAAATGTATTTCCATTTTCCCATTAGGGTTAGGGCTAAAGTTAGGGTTAGGATTGGGGCTAGAGTTGAGGTTAGGGTTTGGTTTATGTTTACGGTTGGGTTTAGGGTTAGGGTTGGGATTAGGGTTAAGGGTGTGTCAGGGTTAGGGGTGTGGTTAGGGTTATGGTTAGGGTTGAGATTAGGGTTAGGGGTGTGGTTAGGGTTAAGGGTGTGGTTAGGGTTAAGGTTAATGTTGGGATTAGGGTTAGGGGTGTGTTGGGGTTAGGGTTGGAGTTAGAATTGGGAGGTTTCCACTGTTTAGGTACATCATGGGCTCTCCAAATGCGACATGGCATCCGATCTCAATTCCAGCCAATTCTGCATTGAAAAAGTAAAACAGTGTGCCTTCCCTTCTGAGATTTGCCGTGCGCCCAAACAGTGGTTTACCCCCACATATGGGGTATCAGCGTACTCAGGACAAATTGGACAACAACTTTTGTGGTCCAATTTCTCCTATTACCCTTGGGGGAAAAAATGGACCTGAAGTAAATTTTTTGTGAAAAAAAGTTAAATGCTCATTTTTTATAAACATTCCAACAATTCCTGTGAAACACCTGAAGGTTTAATAAACTTCTTGATTGTGGTTTTGAACACTTTGAGGGGTGCAGTTTTAGAATGGTGTCACTTTGGGGTATTTTCTATCATATAGCCTCTCAAAGTGACTTCAAATGTGATGTGGTCCCTAAAAGATATGGTGTTGTAAAAATTAGAAATCGCTGTTCAAATTTAACCATTATAACTTCCTAACAAAAAAAATTCAGTTTTTTTCACAAACAAATGCAAGTCATATCAAATAATTTTACCACTATCATGAAGTACAATATGTCATGAGAAAACATTGTCAGAATCACCGGGATCCGTTGAAGCGTTCCAGAGTTATAACCTCATAAAGGAACAGTGGTCAGAATTGTAAAAATTTGCCTGGTCATTAACATTCAAACCACCCTTGGGGGTAAAGGGATTGAAGGGGACGTACAGTGCCAAACGTTAATGGTCCAAAGACACAAACTGTATTAAAATAACAATGTCATTATTACTTTTCCAAGCTCTCACTTGCGTCTTTTAGATTGTTTTTATATGGCAGAACTATGTGACAAGACATGGCTTAGGAGTCTTATACCATCTACCTTGACATAGATTGAGCGCATTAATTGGCAGGATCGGTCACAAGCAGTAGATGTGATACCGTCACTGCAACCAACAAAAAGAAGGAGGGAGCAGATGAGAAAAGTAGTTGGAGCAACATGAGTAAATAATGATGATTTGCTGGATACAAATCAGGCCTTTGGACCAAAGACATTTAAAAACATACAACCCATTTAAAAATGTTTGTGAAAAGGTTTAATATTGATAATAAAACTAACACAGTCAAGAACCTTTTGATCTCAATGAGGTCTGTCTAGGTAATTCCTAAATTTTTGCTCCTAAAAATGGCAAGGTATGTGATACCATATCGTTCCTTCCATAGGGGAGTACCGGCAAATTTGGCGATTGATGGGCAGGACACCATTTTTTTTCTTTGATTAAAGCTGAGAATAAATGGACAATCTCTAACAGAAGCTTTATAATATTGGTGTTTTCTTTTGTGGTCAGAATGGTCTTTGAGCCAAGCCTTCATGAAATTAGGACCTCTGTACAAACCTAAAATTACTAGTAAAAAAACATAATGCCTCTGTATGAAATCATAGATGTAAGGATTGGAGGTAAAGTATAGGACTTTAGACATCTATGGTTGCGGTATTATTGCCTTGTACAACACAGCATGGAGACTTGAGGAGATTTCGTGTCGCTGATCCTCATCCCAGCTCTAGCCTTCACATTTCATAATTGAGCCACAACACATAGGGAGCCTACGTCTAAAAAAATAAAAAAGAACAAGTGCAGAACAAGCTTTCATCATTAGTTAGCGGATTTTAATGATTTGGAAGGTAAAAAGGTCCTATACTAATCTCCATAAATTTTGCAGTTAGTTACAGGAAGCATCACATAATTATAATGTAACATTGTAAACATTATCAAGCGGCCATTCATGGAGAACACGAGCGCTTCTGTTGCCATGACATGTTTTCATTAGGGTTTGCAAAAATAATAGAAAGGAAGGAATTTCAGGATAATTCTATTTACGTATAGGTTCTGTCTGAGGATATATCACTTATAGAGGAATAATCTTCTAGCTTGTATACACACTTTAATATGTCGTAATTGTTGGAGCTTTAGGCTTTATTTAATTAGAAAATGGATTTCGTAGCTGCTCTTTGTCAGGTGACTTCCTTTTGGTTGTCTGGAAAGTCTAAGCTGTCTCGGTATTAGATGACGGAGGTTGTGGGTAGGCTTGCTACTGCTTTTCCAAGCATAATTGCAAGAGGAAAAATAATATATTGTAAATAAAAAAAAAAAAAAAAAAAAAAATGTAAAAACATTTTCATCAGAGTCATCCCCTCCTAAGTATGTTTTCTCTTGTTTCTGGTGGAAAAAATATATTGTCACTTCAGATGAGTGGATCTTTTGAAATTCAAGTTCACACACCACTAAATTTTTCCCCAAAATTTGATTTGCATCAAATAAACACTCGCAAATCTCAATACTGTAAAGCTGGTAATTTCTAATAAAAATAAACGTGGGGGAGAGGAGAAAGAGAAACAGAGAAGGTCGCTGAGTATAAGAGCTAACACTCTACAGGATAGAGAGGACTCCACTGACCATAAGAGCTTATACTCTATAGGAGAGAGGAGCCTGCTTACAATAAGAGCTTATGCTCTACAGGAGAGAGAGGACTCCACTGGCCATAAGAGCTTACACTCTACAGGAGAGAGAGAGGACTCTACTGACCATAAGAGCTTATACTCTACAGGAGAGAAAGGACCCCGCTGACCATAAGAGCTTACACTCTACAGGAGAGAGAGGACCCCGCTGATCATAAGAGGTTACACTCTACAGAAGAGAGAGAGGACCCTGCTGACCATAAGAGCTTACACTCTACAGGAGAGAGAGGACCCCGCTGATCATAAGAGCTTACACTCTACAGAAGAGAGAGAGGACCCCACTGACCATAAGAGCTTATACTCTACAGGAGAGAGAGAGAGGACCCCACTGATCATAGGAGCTTACACTCTACAGGAGAGAGAGAGGACCCTGCTTACAATAAGAGCTTATGCTCTACAGGAGAAAGAGAGGACCCTGCTGATCATAAGAACTTACACTCTACAAGAGAGAGAGAGGACCCTGCTGAGCATAAGAGCTTACACTCTACAGGAGAGAGAGAGGACGCCACTGTCCATAAGAGCTTACACTCTACAGGAGAGAGAGGACCACGCTGACCATAAGAGCTTACACTCTACAGGAGAGAGAGAGGACCCCACTGACCATAAGAGCTTACCCTCTACAGGAGAGAGAGAGGACACCGCTGACCATAAGAGCTTATACTCTACAGGAGAGAGATGACTCCACTGACCATAAGAGCTTATACTCTACAGGAGAGAGAGGACCCTGCTGACCATAAGAGCTTACACTCTACAGGGGAGAGAGGACCACACTGACCATAAAAGCTTACACTCTACAGGGGAGAGAGGACGCCACTGGCCATAAGAGCTTACACTCTACAGGAGAGAGAGAAGACCCTGCTAACCATAAGAGCTTATACTCTACGGGAGAGAGAGAGAGAGGACTCCACTGACCATAAGAGCTTATACTCTACAGGAGAGAGAGAAGACCCTGCTAACCATAAGAGCTTATACTCTACGGGAGAGAGAGAGAGGACCCCACTGACCATAAGAGCTTATACTCTACAGGAGAGAGAGGACTCTACTGACCATAAGAGCTTACACTCTTCAGGTGAAAAAATGGACTCTGCTGACCATAAGAGCTTACACTCTACAGAAGAGAGAGAGGACCCCACTGACCATAAGAGCTTACACTCTACAAGAGAGAAAGGACCCTGCTGACCATAAGAGCTTACACTCTACAGGAGAGAGAGGACCCCGCTGATAATAAGAGCTTACATTCTACAGGAGAGAGAAAGGACCCCGCTGACCATAAGAGCTTACACTCTGCATGAGAGAGAGAGGACCCCACTGACCATAAGAGCTTACACTCTGCATGAGAGAGAGAGGACCCCACTGACCATAAGAGCTTACATAGTACAGAAGAGAGAGAGACTTACTCAAACTCTGGAGATGGAGAGCTTACACTCTACAGGGCATATGATCCCGCTTACCATACTTACACTCTACAGGAGAGAGAGAGGACCTCGCTGACCATAAGAGTTCTAGAGGAGAAAGAGACTTACCCAGTAATTCTACAAATGGAAAGCGACTCTGTTGTACAAAGTGAGCGCTACTGGAAGGTGTATAATAATCCATAAGATGCAGGGCATTGTAAGATGCTTCCTGATTCTTCAGCAGTGTGGGAAAAGAAGCCGGGCACATTTTTTTTGCAAACCACAATCTAATCTGAAAATGTTCGAATTCACCCCAAACTCGATTCTCCATTGATTGATCCTCTCATCTCTAAGCATCTCAATTAAGAGTAACCTTCTAGAATGATTTTAGTAATCAAACTAACAGTATAGCTGTATATGTCTTAGTACAACAATAAAATAATACTTGTTTTGTATTAATATATAGTCCCTGTGTTGAGAAATTGAGCTAAAAGCTAAATGCAAATTAGCCTGGAAGTGCATTTGAGACTGTCTGTCAGTCTATATTGACGAGAGCCCAATGCACTTATAGTCTTATTTGCATGTGGTTTCAAGCTCAAAACTTGATTTCTCAGCATTGGAACATCAGCTTTTTACAAAACATGTTTAATTTTAATTGTTGCGTTATGCAACCATACCACTGGTTTCATAAGCAAAAAAAATCCTAACAAGTTTGCTTTATTGGGTGGTGGAGTGTGGGTTACACAGAGTTAGTTGACTTCTGTATGGAAAATCTGATAAATATCTATCTATATGTACTGTGACACTGTGAGAGGAATCATATATGAGGGCCGGTATCTGTCCCCCAGGATGCGTATGGAGACATATTAAATCCGCCGAAGCGCATTGTGTTTACACTAAAACGTCTGTGTTTTATAAGGCAATGTAAAAGTAAGTGTGGATTTGGTCAAAGTAGTTGACCAAGTCAGACTTTAGGAAAGCCCAACATGGTCTTTTATTTTTGGAGGGAGTTGTAGGTTTGGTAGTGGGCCGAATCCCTCCCTCCACTCTAAGTTTTGGGAGTGGCTCTGTGTCCATGACTCCCATTTAAACTCTCAGTTTTGTCTTGGGTGTGTCAGTTTTGGTTTTGCAAGCTGCAAAGCTGCAGAGCAGGTGGCTCTGTACAACCCAGGTCTGTGTGGAGCTAACACAGAGTCAGGGACTTCAAAGCGGCTGACGCTCCCAAGAGATACGGCTGTGCCATTACCTATGGCAACAGGTTGGAGCACGAACTGTTTTTTGAGGACCCATCTGTGAACCAGAGGATATCGTTTTCCTGTTTATGTGAGTTTCTGGAATAAAGACATTTTATGTTGAACTTTCTGTGGTCTCTGCCTATCTGTCAGATTGTGTAAACCCCGCTGCACTACAGTACCTAACCTATATCCAAGCTTAGTTACAATCCCTATGAGGGATTATTTCTGGTATTAAAAGACTATTCTCAATACTTGAAAGTTATCACATTTTCAAAGGGTCTTTGAACAAATCCCAAGAATGAAGCTCTGAAGTGCCAAATTGGAAAAAAGTGATGGATGCACATGAGCCCCAGTATTTTGATCATTGTCTATTGGAAAGCTGGAGAAAGCCAAGCATTGGAGGTATGCCATAATTCCAACTATTGTATATACATATCTACAGTATATACAGCTCTGGCAAAAATGAAGAGACCACCACATCAAAACCCTGTCATAGGCAGCCCAATCTCCAGATCTGAACCTCATTGAAAACCTCTGGAATGTAATCAGGAGGATGATGGATAGTCACAAGCCATCAAACAAAGAAGAACTGCTTAAATTTTTGCGCCAGGAGCAGTGTGAAAGACTGGTGGAAAGCATGCCAAACTGCATGAAAGCTGTGACTAAAAATCATAGTTATTCCACAAAATATTGATTTCTGAACTCTTCCTGAGTTAAAACATTAGTATTGTTGTTTTAAATGATTATGAACTTGTTTTCTTTGCATTATTTGAGGTCTGAAAGCACTGTATTTTTGTAATTTTGACCATTTCTCCTTTTCAGAAGAAAGATACAAATTTTATTGCTTGGAAATTCGGAGATATGTTGTCAGAAGTTTATAGAATAAATGAAAAATTTACATTTCACTCAAAAATATACCTATAAAGAGAAAATCAGACAAACTGAACATTTTGCAGTGGTCTCTTATTTTTTGCCAGAGCTATATATATATATATATATATATATATATATATATCAAGAGGGTCTCTGGTAAGGTGCTGGAGAGGAGATATGTTTCATTGAGGGAATTAATTTCAGTGAAAGATTCTTGGAAATTTTGCTCCAGCATATAGGACCAGGGCCAGGTTTATGATTAACAGCTGAACAGGTGGGCGGGACAGCGGTGCACCATATCCCCACCCTAGGGAGGAGTCCAGGAGCTAAAAGTGAAGCCTTTAGAAATAATGATGATTCTCTTTACTCTAGAGGGGGCTGATCTCCAGAGCTGGGTTCCTGGTAAAAAGAGCTGGACATCCGGTTTTCTCTACGGAACCCCGCAGTTATAAGGATTGTAGTGAGTGCTGTTTTGTTTATGTCAAGCAGACTGAATATGAATATTTATTTTGTCTGGACTGGTTTATGAAGCTTGTTTTAATAAATACGATAGATAGATAGATAGATAGATAGATAGATAGATAGATAGATAGATAGATAGATAGATAATAGATAGACAAAAGTCACTATTTTGTGATAGCTGATGGTTTAGAAATTTTGAATTTCACTACTTTGTGCTTTCACAGCACAGAGTAATATTTTACAACTGCAGAGCTTAATGCACTCCTGTAATGTTTTGCATATGGGTCACTGCAAAATCATATATTTTACTAGAGAAGCAAAATATGAAGAATAATGTGTTCCTTCTGCATCTTTCCTGGCATGGACTTCTGGCATTAGCACCTTGCTTTTATTTTAAGGAGATTAAAACATAAAATAAAAGCAGTATAATGCAGTAGGGACCATCTCCCCCAAAATACTCATTCAAATTCTTAAGTCAGTACATCATTTATTATTCACACACATATATTCAGTATCGATAGATACTGTAGATAGATAATAGATGGATAGATACATAGATTCATAGATAGATAGATAGATAGATAGATAGATAGATAGATAGATAGATAGATAGATAAATTGATTCCTGCTCTCCGTCCTTTCTGCACATCCAAATGACAGGTCCAATCTGCACCATATGTGGCATATAGATAAATCAGGCTCTTCAGAAGATTTTAGACCAGGTTTCAACGCCCTAGGACCCACAGTTATTGACATATTTGATAAAAAAAGTAATACAAAATTTTCAAAATAGGTAAATCAGTAACTATTCAAAGTTTTAGATGGGGTTTCAGCTTTTCGTAGCATCTACCGTTCTTAATGTGTTCACCAAAAACGGTGAACAACTACAAATAATTTACGCCCAACAACTGGACTAATCTACTCCAATTTCAGCATGTAGGTAAATCAGGTGCTTAGGAACGTTTTGCACCAGGTGTCAGTTCTCTAACACCTACTGTTCTCAACATATTTGAAAAAAAAATGGAATACAAAGCCAAATATTAATTTAATTTTTTTTTAGGACACGACTTGAGAGATGTAAGCAATGCATAACACCTCAGATATTATTAGTTCCAAACAATGTTGTTAATCCCACATACAAATAATAAACATTTAAACCTAATAGTAATTTTAAATATAAATTCATGTGTAACTTTCAAAAGTGTTAATAGTTTATTTAACATTTCACAAAATGCAAAAGAGAAATCACCATCACATCAATATTTGGAGTGATCAACACTAGGGAGGGTTTGTCAGGTTCGGCCCAACTGTACTTCAAAGTTTGTTTCGGTATCAGAACTTGACCTCTGGACTTGACTTGACCTGAGCTTTAATGGGGATAAATGTAAAGTCATGCACTGGGGCAGAAGTAATAAGATGTATAACTATGTGCTTAATTGTAAAACTCTGGGCAAAACTGTCACTAAAAAAGACCTGGGTGTATGGGTGGATGACAAACTCATATTCAGTGGCCAGTGTCAGGCAGCTGCTAGAAAGGCAAATAAAATAATGGGATGCATTAAAAGAGGCATAGATGCTCATGAGGAAATCATAATTTTACCTCTATACAAGTCACTAGTTCGAGAATAGTGTGCACAGTTCTGGTCTCCGGTGTATAAGAAAGACATAGCTGAACTGGAGCGGGTGCAGAGAAGAGCGACCAAGGTTATTAGAGGACTGGGGGGTCTGCAATACCAAGATAGGTTATTACACTTGGGGTTGTATAGTTTGGAAAAACGAAGGCTAAGGGTGATATTATTACAATGTATAAATACATGAGGGGACAGTACATAGACCTTTCTAATGATCTCTTTACTCGTAGGCCTGAGACGGGGACAAGGGGGCATCCTCTACGTCTGGAGGAAAGAAGGTTTAAGCATAATAACAGACGCGGATTCTTTACTGTAAGAGCAGTGAGACTATGGAACTCTCTGCCCTATGATGTTGTAATGAGTGATTCATTACTAAAATTTATGAAGGGACTGGATGCCTTTCTTGAAAAGTATAATGTTACATGTTATTTACACTAGATTCCTTGATTGGGCGTTGATCTAAGGAACTAGTCACTAGGAACTAGCCATATTTTTTCCCCCAATGTAGAGCTTACTGTTTGCCACATGGGTTTTTTTTGCCTTCCTCTGGATCAACAAGTTAGGGCATGTTAGGTTAGGCTATGGGTTTAACTAGATGGACTTAAAGTCTTCCTTCAACCTTAATAACTATGTTACTATAAAGACAGCATAAAGTCCTTTATTAGAAATAAGACTAAACACAGTTTCCATTTTATTTAAAAATAACAAACACAGTTATACTCACCTAACGCCTAATTCCACCGAACCCTCATTCTCCTGTAATAAAAGTAAAATAAAAAAACAACAGTATCCCTCATCTGTCGGTTGTTCTGTCCCATGCTGTAATCCATGTCTGGAGGATTAATAGTTTTTAACCTGGATGATGCCAAGATACGACCATCCAGGCTGAGAACCACTGGTGCATGAGCTGCTGCGAGCACAGCCTCAGTGATAAGCGGTGAAGTCATCGAGGTTACCTCCGGTCACTGAGGCTGCTTTCCCAGAAGGGCTAAACTGCCATAACCTCAGCACCATGGGAAAAAGTCAGTGATGAGTTCACTGCAGTTTAAGCTCAGTGACTTCATAGCAGATCACCGTGAGAATCACTGGCACTTGCACTGATATCATAAAGGTGAAGTGAGTTCATTGGCCTTAAACTCGCAGGACCTGTCTGATGGCACCGCGAGCAGGAGAACTTTCTCACTCTTGTGGTGCCCTCAGACAGGGAACAGCATTTCACAGGCAGACACTGACATGGAACCATGCAGTCTGCCATCTAGATGTAGCAAAGCTAGACCCGTCGTGGGACAAATGGATTAAAAGCATCTCTGTGGAAAGGTGAGGAATATTATTTTTTGTTTTTTTTACCTCTTTTGCAGATGACGGGGAATAGGAGAGGTTTTAAGTATGGTTTCATTAAGATTATTACAGGAGTCTGTGTCATTCTTTCAATTACAGGACTTTATTCTTGATGTGTGTAACTATTGTAAGTATTATTGACGCCTCTCCATTACTAACCTTGGAGGATGATGTCACCTGACAATACAAAGGTGACGTCAACCCCCCAACTATCACCCCACTTGCCACCTATACAGGGCAGGTGGGAAGAGGTTTGAAGAGCAAAGCTAAGTGCCAGAATTGGTGCATCTTAGAGATGGACCTTTTCTGGAGCTGCTGAGAGCTGATGTTTTTAGCCTGGGGGGCATTATCTATGGCCCCTTCATAGGGTATTAATATCAGCCCATAGCTGTCTGCATAGACTTTGCTGGTTATTAATTATAGGGGGACCCTATGTTAGGGGACAAGTTCCCGCCTCTGCAAAGGGGGAATCTCGGGCCATCTCCGCTGCAGTCTCCTATTCTTCTCCTGCCGCAGTGGAACCTGCTCAGCCGAGACGTCGGTCCCAGCATCTCGCTCAGTCTGACACTGTGCAAAGCGTTACTGCTGCCTTTCCAGCTTCTGCCATTGTAGCCAGTGCTGGGCAGTGGCGAGCAGATGCTTTTGGGACTAAGTCCTACTTTTCCCCTTCTAAGGATGCCCAGAGTAAGATCTCTCGTTGAAGATCAAGGGTCACATGCTTAGATGCTGCAGCAAATCCCATTGGTCCTCTAGGAAGGTCCTGAAGTTGCTCAAGTTCTGTGGCAGCCTTCCATTGGTCCTTCTGGGAAGGTCCTGCACTTGCTGCAGCTATAAAAGGTTCGAATGACTGCACGGCCATGCGCTAGTATCAATTCATGTCATGAGTTTTGCGCCAATGTGGTCATACATGTGTGTATTCAGGGCCTAGGCTGAATAAGCCACTAGAATGCCGGCACCACCGGTGATAAGATTGTGTGTATGCATTCAGGGTCCCGGCTGAAATAAGCCACTAGAATAGCGGCTCCTCCGGTGAGGAGATTGTATGAGTGCCTCTTTGACTGCGTGACCACAGACTGTTATCTGCTCGGCAGTTGCTGTGTACTCCTGTGAGCTAAACAGGACACAGTGCTTTTTTTATAGGCGACTCTGTGAAGTAACAGAGTTTGCTTCTACCGCCATATAGGGCCGCCATTTGCCAGCAGCAGGTTCTCTCCTGCACTGTGGACCCTGAGCTGCGAACGCACCAAATATCATCTCACTATTTACTCGGTGCGTTCCGCTAGCCCCTAACATCCTACGTCATTTTTTTAGGGTACCCCATTTTAATAGCTAGTAAAGCCTAATTATACAGTTGTGAGCTGTTATTAATAACCTGGGAAGCGTCATGGTTATTTCCCTCCTTCCCAGACTATAAACATCATCTCCCAGCCGTCGGCTTTCCCTCTGCTGGTTAAGAAAATTACACAGGAGGCCACGCCATTTTTATCAGATTTTTACAGTAATTTGCACACACACTGTACTAATTGTATTTGTCACAGACATCTGTATATCTACCTATTCTTTGTATAATTAATGTATGTAATCCATCTCTTCTATCCTGTAGGCTCCTGCAGTGATTTTACAGTACACGGCAGATGAATTGCCGGCTTTTCTTCCATCTATCTATGTAATATATATATATATATATACACAATACATAAATATGTGTGTTTGTCAATGACATCTACATGTAACAACTCTGCTGGCATCACTACATGGCCTCCTATCCCTCACATACCTTCGTACTCACTGTTCCATGTCATGTTGTGTTCAGTCTGTTGCCAGCTCCATATTCTGTGCCTCTGCTCTCTGCATGCGGCCTAGCTGTGTGCATAGGTGGGTGGTGCCAGCACTCTCTAGTTCTTATAGGAATCAGGTGCACCTGTCTAATCTGTTCCAGACCAATTACCAAGAGGCCTCCACTATTTAGGGCAGCTCCACCCAGTGAACTGGGCCTGTGCAATGTGTTAACTCAGTTGGTGTTTTGCTTCTGAGCTGCCAGGCCTTGCTCTGTGTCTTGCCTTCTCTGAAGGCTGTTTTCTTTGCTTTGCCTTGTACCTGTCTGCCTGCCCTCCAGGAGGCTGTATATCCTGGTCCCTGTGTCTTTCTTCCAGTACCTTGACTCTTTCCGTTAGCTTGTCTGAACTCTGTCCTACCACTGTCTCCTTGTCTGTACATCTTTCCCTACTGTGTCCTTACTTGTGTTCACTCTGAACCACTCTTCTACCTCTGCTCTGCACTCCTGCGATTCTGTTCTGTTCCACTCTGCTGCTGCAGAATCTCTTGCTGCAGCTCCTCTCCGCATACCTTGTGGTTTCACTCTGCTCTGCTCTTGCTGCTGCAGAATCTCTTGCTGCAGCTCCTCTCCGCATACCTTGTGGTTTTGCTCTGCTCTTGCTGCTGCAGAATCTCTTGCTGCAGCTCCTCTCTGCATACCTTGCGGTTTACCTCCTGTGTGAATAGGTCCCAACCTGTTCCTTCTTACACCACACCAACCTACCCTGTGATTAACAAATGGAACATCAGGGGCTCTGTAAAAACAAAACCATGGTCTGGTAGACCAACAAAAATTTCATCCACAACTGCCAGGAAAATTGTTCGGGATGGAAAGGAAAACCCACATATAACATCAGCTGAAATACAGGGCTCACTGAAAACTAGTGGGGTGGCTGTTTCAAAATACACAATAAGGAGGCACTTGAAGAAAAATGGACTGCATGGTCAAGTTGCCAGAAGAAAGCCATTACCACAAATGCCAAATGCCACAAAGTATCTCGCCTACAATAAGCAAAACAGCACAGAGACAAGCCTCACAACTTCTGGAACAAGGTAATTTGGAGTGAGGAGACCAAAATTGAACTTTTTGACTACGACCATAAATGTTACTTTTGGAGAGAGGTCAACAAGGCCTATGATGAAAGGAACACCATTCCTACTGTAAAGCACGGAGGTGGATCGCTGACATTTTGGGGATGTGTGAGCTACAAAGGCACAGGAAACTTGGTCAAAGTTGAAGGAAAAACGAATGCAGCATGTTATCAGCAAATACTGGAGGCAAATTTGCACTCATCAGTACGGAAGCTGTGCATGGGACATACTTGGATGTTCCAACATGACAACGATCCAGAACACAAATTGACCTGTAATTGGCTACAGCCAGAGGCGTAGCTAGGGTTTTAACTTAGGGGGGGGGGGGTGAAACACCTGAGTGGGCCCCTAACCAGCTAACCCTGATTACAACTACGGTTGCGCACTCTAATTGTGAATATAAAGGAACCTCAGTATATGACCGCGCTGTTATTGAAAATAAATCAATACACAAAACAAACATTGATTTTACTGCCATATTGTGACCATATAGTGGTAGATACCAGTTCTGCAGACCATATAAGAGATTACAGTACAGTCATGGATGGTGACTTACAGCTGACGTCCTTTCTGATGGAATCGTTCACTTTCCCGTCTTTTCCACCTGGCCCACACCGACATGACAACTTCTCCAACCAGGACTTGTCTGCAGAGATTACAACAAAGACACGTCTGACTCCTCACATTTCCTGCACTGTCCCCATCTTCCCCAACATGCACAAACTCTTCATCCTGATGATGTCCCAATACTGAGCCGCTGCTGCCGTATGTGTCCCTATTACTGCCCCTGATACTCCAATACTGAGCCGCTGCTGCCATATGTGTCCCACTCCCTATTACTGCACTTACTGTGGGGTACAATAACGGCTCCTTTTACTGCCCCACATAATAATGCCACCACTGTGTGCCCCTTACATAATAATAATGACTCCTTTGTGCTCTCTAGAGAGTAAAATTGCCTCCTAGAAAATATTAATGCCCTTTGCTAGTGCCCTCCACATTTTTGACCTAGAAAGTAATAATACCCCATATGCAACTTTGATGGTCACAATACTCTGAGTGCCCCTATAACAATAATGCTTAAGTGCCCACTTAAGATTTAATAATGTCCCCTAAATTCCCCCATGTACTGCTCCATTATACACAGTATGGTGAGCTCAAAGCTTCCATATACGCAGTATAAGGCCCCCACAGCTCCCCTATACACAGTATGATGATTCTATAATTCCCCATATACACCGCATGATGTTCCCACTGCTCCCCTTTACACAGTATGATGTTCCCACTGCTCCCCTTTACACAGTATGATGTTCCTACTGCTCCCCTATAGAAAGTATAAGCCCAATGCTCCCATTTACACAGTATAATGCTGACAGAGCTCCACTATAGAAAGTATAATGTACCCCAGAGCCCCCTATATACAGTGTAATGGGCCAACAACTCCCATATGCACAATTTAATGCCTTCACAGTTCCCTATACAAAGTATGGTGGGCCGACAGCTCCCTTATACACAGTATGATTGGCCCGCAGCTCCCTTATACATAGTATGATGGGCCCACAGCTCCCTTATACACAGTATGATGTGGCCAGCAGCTCCTGTATACACAGTATGATTGGCCTGCAGCTCCCTTATACACAGTATGATGGGCACGCAGCTCCCGTATACACAGTATGATTGGCCCGCAGCTCCCTTATACACAGTATGATTGGCCCGCAGCTCCCTTATACACAGTATGATTGGCCCGCATCTTCCTTATACACAATATGATGGGCCCGCAGCTCCCGTATACACAGTATGATTGGCCCGCAGCTCCCTTATACACAGTATAATTGGAGAGCAGCTTCCATATACACAGTAGGATTTTCCCGCAGCTCCCTTATACACAGTATGATTGGCCCACAGCTCCCTTATACACAGTATGATGGGGCCACAATTCACCTATACACAAAATGATTGGCCCGCAGCTCCCTTATACACAGCATGATTGGCCTGCAGCTCCCTTATACACAGTATGATTGGCCCGCAGGTCCCTTATACACGTTATGATTGGCCCGCAGCTCTCCTATACACAGTATGATTTGCCCGCAGCTCTCTTATACACAGTATGATGGGCCCACAGCTCCCTTATACACAGTATGATGGGCCCACAGCTCCCTTATACACAGTATAATTGGCCTGCAGCTCTTTTATACACAGTATGATTGGCCCACAGCTCCCTTATACACAGTATGATTTGCCCGCAGCTCCCTTAAACACAGTATGATTGGCCCACAGCTCCCTTATACACAGTATGATTGGCCCGCAGCTCCTTTATACACAGTATGATTTGCCCGCAGCTCCCGTATACACAGTATGATGGGCCCACAACTCCTTTATACACAGTATGATTGGCCCGCAGCTCCCTTATACACAGTATGATTTGCCCACAGCTTCCTTATACACAGTATGATGGGCCCACAACTCCCTTATACACAGTATGATGGGCCCGCAGCTCCCTTATACATAGTATGATGGGCCCACAACTCCCTTATACACAGTATGATGGGCCCACAACTCCCTTATACACAGTATGATGGGCCCGCAGCTCTTTTATACACAGTATGATGGGACCACAACTCCCTTATACACAGTATGATTGGCCCGCAGCTCCCTTATACACAGTATGATTTGCCCACAGCTCCCTTACACACAGTATGATTGGCCCGCAGCTCTCTTATACACAGTATGATGGGCCCACAGCTCCCTTATACACAGTTTGATTGGCCCGCAGCTCCCTTATACACAGCATGATGGGCCCGCAGCTCCCGATTATGATTTGGCAGTCTGTCGTCATATAAAGTGACTGCAGACATTTGTTCCAAGCCTTTATCAACTTTATAGTAAAAAATTGCTTATTATTAAATTATTAACCCCTATCTGACCTCGGACGGGATAGTACGTCCGAGGTCAGATCCCCTGCTTTGATACAGGGCTCCGCGGTGAGCCCGCACCAAAGCCGGGACATGTCAGCTGTTTTGAACAGCTGACATGTGCCCGTAATAGGCGCGGACAGAATCGCAATCTGCCCGCACCTATTAACTAGTTAAATGCCGCTGTCAAACGCAGACAGCGGCATTTAACTACCGCATCCGGCCGGGCGGCCGGAAATGACGTCATCGCTGACCCCCGTCACATGATCGGGGGTCGGCGATGCGTCTCCATTGTAACCATAGAGGTCCTTGAGACCTCTATGGTTACTGATGACCGGTGGCTGTGAGCGCCACCCTGTGGTCGGCGCTCACAGCACACCTCCATTTCTGCGCCATAGCAGCGATCAGCAGATCGCTATGTAGCAGAGCCGATCGCGTTGTGCCTGCTTCTAGCCTCCCATGGAGGCTATTGAAGCATGGCAAAAGTAAAAAAAAAAGTTGAAAAAAATGTTAAAAAAATAAAAAAATATAAAAGTTTAAATCACCCCCCTTTCGCCCCAATCAAAATAAATCAATAAAAAAAATATAAAATCTACGCATATTTGGTATCTCCGCGCTCAGAATCGCCCGATCTATCAACTAAAAAAAAGCATTAACCTGATCGCTAAACAGCGTAGCGGGAAAAAAATTCAAAACGCCACAATTACGTTTTTTTTGGTCGCCGCGACATTGCATTAAAATGCAATAACGGGCGATCAAAAGAACATATCTGCACCTAAATGCTATCATTAAAAACGTCATCTCGGCACGCAAAAAATAAGCCCTCAACCGACCCCAGATCATGAAAAATGGAGAAGCTACGGCTATCGGAAAATGGCGCAATTTTTTTTTTTTTTTTTTTTTAGCAAAGTTTGGAATTTTTTTTCAACACTTAGATAAAAAATAACCTAGTCATGTTAGGTGTCTATGAACTCGTACTGACCTGGAGAATCATAATGATAGGTCAGTTTTAGCATTTAGTGAACCTAGCAAAAAAGCCAAACAAAAAATAAGTGTGGGATTGCACTTTTTTTGCAATTTCACCGCACTTGGAATTTTTTTCCCATTTTCTAGTACATGACATGCTAAAACCAATGATGACGTTCAAAAGTACAACTCGTCCCGCAAAAAATAAGCCCTCACATGGCCAAATTGACGGAAAAATAAAAAAGTTATGGCTCTGGGAAGGAGGGGAGTGAAAAACGAACACGGAAAAACGAAAAATCCCAAGGTCATGAAGGGGTTAAAGCACCACTCTGGCTTTTTTTTTTCTACCGCTGGAATGGTGCTTTAAGCGCAAGTCCCCTGCCCCGGTCATTTACTCATCTTCCGGCATATTCACTATTTTGTGGCACTGCTGCAGTGCCGCGGCTCAAACTTGTGAGCCCAGCTTCTGACTGGCCAGAAGTTAGAAGCTATGTCACAAGCGCTCAATGTAAGACTATGAAAGCGATAAACAAGCCAGAACGATGCTCTCATAGACTTACATTGATTAGTGACCTCTGCGCTGCTTCATGAAACACTGGAGACATGGACAAGTCACAAACTGCAGGAGACGGAGCCGAGGTGAAAACTGATAAAAACACCTGAAGGTGAGAATTAGAGCGGGGGCAGGGGACTTGGATTTTCAGCTCCGCTCCAGCAGTGAAATAAAAAAAAAATACTGGAGTGGTGCTGTAAATGTGATGCAGCTCTTGGTTACTGTATGGGGCTTCTTATACTAATACTCATAAAAGACCCAGGTGGTATGTATCAAAAGCCCCCTACCCCCCATCTCCAGCCTCCCCAGACAGCAAATATTACACATGATGGAGTACATATAATAAAATAACATAACAAAACATAATATTCAGCCCCCAGTGCCATGTCCCCCTACCCCATTTCAGCCCCAACAATACCCACATCATCTCACATCCACACCAACAATGCCCTGTCCCACCTCACCCACAGCACCCCCATGGCCTCACATGCACCCCCCAGTGCCCTGTCTCCCCTCCCCCACAACACCCCCATGGCCTCACATGCACCCCCCAGTGCCCTGTCTCCCCTCCCCCACAATACCCCCATGGCCTCACATTCACCCACCAGTTCCCTGTCTCCCCTCCCCCACAATACCCCCATGGCCTCACATTCACCCCCAGTGCCTTGTCTCCCCTCCCCCACAATACCTCCATGGTCTCACATTCACCCACCAGTACCCTGTCCCCCCTCACCCACTTTCAGCCCCCACAATACCCCCATGGTCTCACATTCACCCCCCAGTACTCTGTCCCTCCTCACTCACTTTCAGCCCCCACAATACCCAATGGTATCACATTCACCTGACAGTGACATACCTGAATTTAGTAAACCTAATCAGTTCCATCCCCACTTACTGATGAAGTTTGCAGGCAAGACAAGGAGGTGTCTAAGTGTCAGTGAAATGGCACTAGGACCCAGTGTGCACACTGCACAGAGTGAAGATTCAGAACTGCAGCCTGGGAAAAGCTTAAGCTTCATCATCAGGTCAGACAGGCAATACCATTCACTGCAGGAGGGAGACTCTGTGTTAGCCAGCCTGCAGAGTCTCCATCAGGCGGGAACAGACATACTGCTTTGCTCCTATGCTGTGTTCTGCCTCGTCACAGAAGTGGCCTCGCCCTGGCTCCCAGTGGGCCCCTTCATGTGACAGGGCCCGGGGTGACAGCCCCCTCTGCCCCCCCAGTAGCTACGCTACTGGCTACAGCAGAACAAAGTGAAGGTTCTGGAGTGGCCATCTCAGTCTCCTGACCTAAATATCATTGAGGCACTCTGGGGAGATCTCAAGCGCGCAGTTCATGCTAGACAGCCCAAGAATTTACAGGAACTGGAGGCTTTTTGCCAAGAAGAGTGGGCAGCTTTACCATCTGAGAAAATAAAGAACCTCATCCACAACTATCACAAAAGACTTCAAGCTGTCATTGATGTTAGTGGGAGCAGTATACGGTATTAGGAAATGGGGTATGTGAACTTTTGATCAGGGTCATTTGGATGTTTTGGTTGTCATTGTGATTTAAAAAGAGAAAACACAGTAGTTTGACAATAAATGGCTTCACCCAACCACTAACCATGAGTGGAGAAAAAATTTTGGTTATCATTTATATTCTCTGAAAAAAGGCCAAGAAAGCAAAACTTCTGCCGGGGTATGTAAACTTTTGAACACAACTGTATGACATTTCACATCATTTGAAACATCTGGATTTTTTGGTTGAATCTTCCGTCTCCTTTTTCTAGACTTATGGGAAAGCAGTGACATGGTAGAGGAAAGGGATAAATTAAATAAATGAATTTATACCTAAACATTTATCATGATGAACTGTCAGGAGCAAGTACCGGTAGTGCGGATTCTGAAAACTGTATTTTTCGATGCAATGGAATGAAAAAAATAAAAATCTAAAAATCAAATGGGATTCCACAATATAAAAATTACATCTATTAGAGGAATTGAAAAAAGTGCGCAGACGGTATTGATTTCAGAATTAAAGGTAAAAATCAAAGAGGATGGAATTAGCTCATGATTAATATATTTCTGATACAAAAGTACAAACTTGTCATAAAAAATCAGTCCAAGTAACCAAATAGGAATCAGTGGAATTGATTACCAATTAAGATAAGTGACCACAAAAATATCAAGTATGCCACCAAAATTGTTACTGGATATCAAAGTAATAAAAGTAATAAATATAACTACAATTCTTCTGCCTCAATATTGAATCATATGGTATGTTATTAGAGTAAAAGTTGTTTCAAAAATATGAATCTACAGTGATATGATGTAAATAATATTGACAACATAGGGGTAATGCACCATTGTTAATATATATTGAAAGGGTTTGCAGCGCCAACACAGACATGAAGCAGTGCACTGTTGAATTTGAAATCAATTTAGTGTGCATTTCTGTTCTGACATAATAATAATAGTAATATTAATAATTATACGGGTTGCACAGGTCAAGAAGTAATGCAGCAGCCCCTAGAATCAGTGAAACAGGTTCCTGTGGGTGTGTGTGTTACGATATCACTCTCTCAGACCACCTCCTGTATGATAACATAAGAACCCCCTGTTAAAGCAGTACACAAGGAATAACTCAGTTCACTTTGTTAAAAGAGAACAATCTTTACAGATGAACCTTATATAATGTATGTACGGTAGGTAGAGGGTGCAAATCTTAGTATGCACATAAACTGTTTTATGCACAGGCACAGACTCATTGGTTGTAAATGATGGCGTAGAGTTTGCAAAGTACTTGTCAAAACAACTTGAATTCTCCATGTTATCCATTTTATGTCTTTCTATAGCCCACATCTGTAGTAGTACCCATGCCCCAACCTGGGCAGCCTTGCCTTGTTCCTATTCTTTCAGGATCAGCTAACAAGTTGCCTCTTCACCCCCACTCCCTCTAGCTGTTTTGGACCCCCAATCCAACAGCTCCTGTATTTCTATCTTGAGGGTATACTCAGGACAGCTGGCTCCCTCCTGTTAGGCTCACTTCTAAATATCAAGGATCTGAATTCCGGCCATGTTTGAATATTTGTACTACTTCTTCTCCAGTATGGCTACTTTCTGGGCTTGCTACTTCAGCAATCTTCTTATTTCACACACACCCTAGTAACATGACGCACACACACCCAAAATTACTTACTAATCAACAATGCAGGAAATCACTCCCGATTACCTCCAAAATCGACATCCCATCTACAGAGCTCACAAATTGTTAACCCTACTTTGTTCTGCAGCTCCACTGGTCCATCGCTCCCCCAATACAAGCAAATTAATGTTACTTTTGCAGAGCGTAATAATACCATAAGCAATAACGTCAACTATCATACAGTTAGGGCCAGAAATATTTGGACAGTGACACAATTTTCGCGAGTTGGGCTCTGCATGCCACCACATTGGATTTGAAATGAAACCTCTACAACAGAATTCAAGTGCAGATTGTAACGTTTAATTTGAAGGGTTGAACAAAAATATTTGATAGAAAATGTCGGAATTGTACACATTTCTTTACAAACACTCCACATTTTAGGAGGTCAAAAGTAATTGGACAAATAAACATAACCCAAACAAAATATTTTTATTTTCAATATTTTGTTGCAAATCCTTTGGAGGCAATCACTGCCTTAAGTCTGGAACCCATGGACATCACCAAACGCTGGGTTTCCTCCTTCTTAATGCTTTGCCAGGCCTTTACAGCCGCAGCCTTCAGGTCTTGCTTGTTTGTGGGTCTTTCCGTCTTAAGTCTGGATTTGAGCAAGTGAAATGCATGCTCAATTGGGTTTAGATCTGGAGATTGACTTGGCCATTGCAGAATTTTCCACTTTTTGGCACTCATGAACTCCTGGGTAGCTTTGGATGTATGCTTGGGGTCATTGTCCATCTGTACTATGAAGCGCCGTCCAATCAACTTTGCAGCATTTGGCTGAATCTGGGCTGAAAGTATATCCCGGTACACTTCAGAATTCATCCGGCTACTCTTGTCTGCTCTTATGTCATCAATAAACACAAGTGACCCAGTGCCATTGAAAGCCATGCATGCCCATGCCATCACGTTGCCTCCACCATGTTTTACAGAGGATGTGGTGTGCCTTGGATCATGTGCCGTTCCCTTTCTTCTCCAAACTTTTTTCTTCCCATCATTCTGGTACAGGTTGATCTTTGTCTCATCTGTCCATAGAATACTTTTCCAGAACTGAGCTGGCTTCTTGAGGTGTTTTTCTGCAAATTTAACTCTGGCCTGTCTATTTTTGGTATTGATGAATGGTTTGCATCTAGATGTGAACCCTTTGTATTTACTGTCATGGAGTCTTCTCTTTATTGTTGACTTAGAGACAGATACACCTACTTCACTGAGAGTGTTCTGGACTTCAGTTGATGTTGTGAACGGGTTCTTCTTCACCAAATTAAGTATGCGGCGATCATCCACCACTGTTGTCATCCGTGGACGCCCAGGCCTTTTTGAGTTCCCAAGCTCACCAGTCAATTCCTTTTTTCTCAGAATGTACCCAACTGTTGATTTTGCTACTCCAAGCATGTCTGCTATCTCTCTGATGGATTTTTTCTTTTTTTTCAGCCTCAGGATGTTCTGCTTCACCTCAATTGAGAGTTCCTTTGACCGCATGTTGTCTGCTCACAGCAACAGCTTCCAAATGCAAAACCACACACCTGGAATCCACCCCTGACCTTTTAACTACTTCATTGATTACAGGTTAACGAGGGAGACGCCTTCAGAGTTAATTGCAGCCCTTAGAGTCCATTGTCCAATTACTTTTGGTCCCTTGAAAAAGAGGACGCTATGCATTACAGAGCTATGATTCCTAAACCCTTTCTCCGATTTGGATGTGGAAACTATCATATTGCAGCTGGGAGTGTGCACTTTCAGCCCATATTATATATATAATTGTATTTCTGAACATGTTTTTGTAAACAGCTAAAATAACAAAACTTGTGTCACTGTCCAAATATTTCTGGCCCTAACTGTATATAGAAATTGCAGCAAGTTTATAGTCATCATTACATTATGCATTATAATCAACATTAAGGAATTGTGACAACAGGAATATGGTCCACAATTTCCCCAAAGGACCAGCCTCTTTGTATTGGCTGAGGTAGTGCACCAAAAACCTATCACCAGTGATGAGGGAGCACTAAAATGCCTGGATGCTCATTACTAGAACCATGCAATTCCTGAAGCTTGGATGCTTGTTTTGAGTAACAAGTATAATGGGACTCAATGGGAAATCCATTTTTCCAGCAGACCTTACAATGAGTTCTGGGGACAGTGAAAATGTGAACATAGATTGAAAAAAATGCTTCATCTAAGAACAGCATGGGGAAGACAACTGGAAGCATCTTTGACTCCCAGATTACTAATGAGAACAATGATGTCACACTTTTACTCCACTTTAAGTACTGACAATAAAACATTTAAAATTGATGAGAAATTGGAGTTTACAGGAAGAAAAAATGTTAAGAAACATTATTTCCAGTACAATGACTTGTATATAAAACAAAATTTTCAAAGGATTTTTTTTAAATAATAATTTAAGTAAACCAAAATTGAAATGAGCTAATGATTAATATATTTCTGATACAAAAGTACAAACTTTGCATAAAAAGTCTGCCCAAGTAACCAAGCAACTATCAGCAGAATTGATTACCAATTAAGAGAAGTGACCACAAAATATCAAGTACGCCATCAAAATTGTTAATGGATGTCCAAGTAAATAATATACAGTTCTTAATAGCTACAATTATACTGCCTGAATATTGAATCATATGTTATATTATTAGAGCAAAAGTTCTACAGTTGGTGCCCTGAAGGGTATATGGATGACCCTGCTTATTGTTCTTTGCAAGCTTTGCATATAGTGCATAGCCTTTATGAGTCTAGGAGGAGTACCATTACATGAAATTTGAACAGAATGTGAGAATGTGTATGAGGCCCTCCTTTATGTCTAAAATAGAAATAATAACTCCCCCCACACCTCCTATTGCGCTTTGTTTGTTGGGAAATCTCTGCATGCGTTGCGGCTGTCAAAAAGCCGCGAGATATGCAGATGCGGCACTCAAACAAATTTTTAAAGCACACCGAAAACACTTGGTTAGCACATGAACATGCTCAGATACCACATAATCTGAGCACATTCGCTCATCACTACTTATCTCTACTTACTATAGTGCTTTGATACTTTATGATTTGTGTATTTTTTTTTGACCAAGGACATCCCCTCCTACATCAACTTATCATCTCCAAGCAGCTGGCTCAGAGTCACCATATTGATGCTGAGGACAGAGAAGACCCCCTGATCCACATAGCTGGGTGCTGTGGCGAACACCTGTAATCCTAGCTACTATGGGAGGCTTGGGCTGTGGGATCACTGGAGCTTGTCAGTTCTGGTCCATCCTGTGCTATGTGGATCAGGGGGTCTTCTCTGTCCTCAGCATCAATATGGTGACTCTGAGCCAGCTGCTTGGAGATGATCAGTTGATGGAGGAGGGGATGTCCTTGGTTAAAAAAAAAAAAAAAAAAATACACAAATCATCTCTACTTACGTCTGTCCTCTGAGACCTCCATGATTCCAAGAAAGAGACTGCAAGACCAAAGAACATGGACGATGGATTCTAAAAAGACTAGTAAAAAAAGTTATTTAACATTTTGCTGCATTTAATTCAGCTTTTCTTTGCTGTTTTAGCTATTAACAACATCAAATGAAAACACAGGAACATTAGTATCTGCATTTATATGTTGCATTAAATCATTTATGTCTTTAAGTAAGCCGTTTCATTACTCTATTTACAGTACTTAATCATCTCCTCGCTAAAAAAAGAACTTCTTCTTTAAAGAAATTAACGTCATGCGGAAGAAATTGTGATGGTGCAGAGCTTCATGTTACAATTTATGCTCGCTGACAATCATCGGCATTCATATAAATCCCATCCATCATATGGATTGTAATAAACGTGACTGCAAAGTACAGGAGACAAAATGCTTCTTGTAATTACAGTCTGAAGGTGCACCTGTTTCCCGAAGTCTAAATTTAACCCAAACGTAACATAAATGGGAGAAGGTTAATTTTTGGAGACAGCACAACAGAAGGGAAACAATTAGTGAAGCAAAACTACGACCTCTTCTTAAATGTCACTGACAAATTTTCTCTGACAGGCCAATTCACGTTGTCAGTACATTTAATTACAAAACTGAGGTCTGCTTGTTGGCGGGTGATCGGGAAAGGATCCCGTGTCTCAGAGGGAGAGACAATTACATAGAACAGTTAAAAGAAAAGGGACGAACAAACAGGATAGTGATTCATAGCAAGCAAAAGCGAGAGCACAAATGGAGACAAATGGTTTCATGCGGAAGGTGGCGGAGAAGGAGGGCAGATACTTTGTCTGACCACAATAGACTCTGACTATGAAAGAGAAATTGGAACTTAACTCTGACAATACTAGACCCTGACTTTCTGACAACAATATTAGACTCTGACTCTCTGACAACAATATTAGAGCCTAATCCTCTGACAACCATATTAGACCCTGACTCTCTGACAACTATATTAGAACCTTACTTTCTGACAACCATTTTAGACCCTTAATCTGACAATATTAGACCCTGACTGTCTGATAACAATGTTAGGCTACTTTCACACTAACGTTAACTGCAATCCGTCACAATGCGTCGTTTTGCAGAAAAAACTCATCCTGCAAAAGTGCTTGCAGGATGCGTTCTTTCCCCATAGACTTGTATTGACGACGCATTGCGACGGATTGCCACACGTCGCATCCATCGTGCGACGGATGCGTCGTGCTTTGGCAGACTGTCGGGAGCAAAAAACGCTACATGTAACGTTTTTTGCTCCTGACGGACAGCTTTTTCCGACCGCGCATGCGCAGCCAGAACTCCGCCCCCACCTCCCCGCACCTCACAATGGGGCTGCGGATGCGCCGGAGAAATGCATCCGCTGTCTCCGTTGTGCAGTGCGTTAAACGCTAGCGTCGGAATCTCTGCCTGACGCATTGTGACGGGGAGATTCCGACGCTAGTGTGAAAGTAGCCTTAGCCTCTGATTCTCTGACATCCACATTAGGCTATCTGACAACCAGGTTAGAACCAGATGTTTTATTTACCACTGCACCAACCTTCACCCTAGCAAACATACATTCACTGTCTGAATAGCCAAGATCAGTCATACCTGCCCTGTGTACGTTGTCCAGCAGCCATGACCCCATAGATTTATGGGTCGGGAGATTGGACCAGAGGCAAGAAGTTGGATAGAAGGCTATGAACGTGCAGTCTTCTTGATCCTCCGGTGTACTGTCAGAGAGGAGATTTAGTGTGTCCAGTGGCTTTGTTATGCCTCAGTGGACCAGAATGTCCTAGACAAGTGTGGGAAACCTTAAACTTGTCAAGATGAATCAGCCATGGATCAGGTCCCACGTAAATTCACCTAAGGACTGATGCCTATGATTACATTGGCCATAGAATCTAACTGCCTGTCCATAGATTTCTACATTATTTGAAACATTTTAACATTCTAAAAAGCATAAAACCGGGTCACTTGGACATTAATGATTTGCTTAAAAAGGGTGCTCAATAGATTCGTAGGAGCCCTTGGAGTGTTATAGATGTCTTTTCTGGGCAAGTGGAGGCTTTGCAGTATTTGCGATTCGCAGTAAGTTGATTCACTGCACATCAAATTCTTTGTGCAGAGTGCAGAAATTCAGGGTGCCTACAATCAAATGTGGGTGGAGGATTAGAAATGTAATGGGTTTGGGCTAGAATCACCTAATATTTTGGGGAACACCTTACTCTTCCAAATAGACTGTGCTCCAGTGCAAAAAGCGAGGTCTGTAAAGACTTGGTATGAAACTTTTCGTATGAAGTAACTATTCAGTAAGACCTCATCCTTATCAAACTCAACTGTTCTATGCCAGACCTTCTTATCAAACCTCACAAATGCTCTATTGGAAGAAAACAAATTCTCCCAAATAATCTGGAATTTTGTGGAATAATATAGGCTGCTATGGCCATGAGGGAGGGGTCTAACTCCATATTACCACTCATGTCTTTTAAATGGGATGGCCAAGGCGGTCACATAAATGTTTGTTGCAAAATTTTGGAACTGTCGGCCAAATTGCTCTACAAAAAGCAAAAAAATCCAATCCATATAAGGGCTACATCTGCATGGGGATGGTAATCTCTCCACGTGTATTGGGTGGGTTTCTTCCACATTCTTAAAGGGAAGGTGCCATCAAAAAAAAAATTTTTTACAGCGATTGAAAAAGTATAAAATATTAGTGTTTACATTTTCTTAAAAAATATTATCATTTGTTTATAATTTAGTAAACTATGAAAAATAATTTTAAAAGGTTTGGCATTTCCACTTTTAAACACTAGGGGAGCAGCTAATGAAATTTGACAAAAACCTAGTGTACAACTAGCTCACATTACTGCACTGCAGTAATTATGGGTGGAGTCTGCTGACCTGTGTGATGTCTCCTCTCCTCCCCTTCTGGGTGTTTGCTAAGGGATAAGAGGATGATATTCAGGAACCCAGTGAGCAGCCATTTTGTTGGTGACTGCAGAGTCAGGGTATGTTTCCACGTTCAGGAAACGCTGCGTTTTTGACGCTTTGTTGAGCCGCAGCGTCAAAAACGCAGCATCCAGATGTTACAGCATAGTGGAGGGGATTTCATGAAATCCTGTCTCCACTATGCATTAAAAGACGCATGCGGCAGACCCGCGGAAACGGACATACGGCGCGTCTTTTAAGAGCGCAGCATGTCCTTATATTGCAGAAACAGCGCAAGGACAACGCAGGTGACCTGCCAGTGACCTCAGGTGCAGATTTGGTCAGGATTTTACCTGCATAAAATCCTGATCAAATCCTGATAAAATCCTGAACGTGGACACATACCCTTATACTGACAAGTAGACAGTCACCGAGGATGGCAGGCAGCAAGGATTCTGGGAGATATATGGTGGAGGGAGCAGGGTGACAGCAGCACAGAGTATTTCAGGAGAGCAGTGTGCTGGTTTATGGGGGGCACCCCATTCGGTGCGCAGAGCAGCCAGGGATTGTACATAAAGTGCTGTCTTTTATACACATGGATGGACCGTCTGCTTCTCTGCTCCACTGAAATCCAGGAAACATTTCTGCGGATTGATGGCCTGGTCTGATCCAGACTTTGCATGCAGACCCCATTCCCCTCCTCAGATCCTGTGTTCTCCATCCTGTCCTGGCGATGTGTGAAAGCGAGGCGACAGGCGCAGTCGGGGTGACGCTGGGAAGGAAATGTAGCCATATAGTAACGATAACCATGAGACCCCTCTCTTCAGCTGCCTCACCAGCCCTCGCCTGACTGCACCTAACTGGAGGCCATGTTGTCCCCTCTATTACCCCAGACCGGTGTGCAGCTGTTCAACCAGAACAACCCTAGAATGGGTCCCCTTTTATGAAGATAATACTGCCATAGTGTTCTCACATAATACCGCCATATAGATCTCACATAATACCGCCATATAGAGCACTCACAATACCGCCATATAGAGCACACAATACCGCCATATAGAGTACACATAATACTGTCTATAGTTCTCACATAATAACATCATATAGATTGCAAATAACGACGCCATAGTGTTCTCACATAATACCGACATATAGATCTCACATAATACCGCCATACAGAGCACAGATAATACCGCCATATAGAGCACACAATACCGCCATATATTTCACACATATACCGCCATATAGATCTCACATAATACCACCAGTGTTCTCACATAATACCGTCATATAGATCACACATAACGGGGGAGAGGAGTGCATAGGAGAGGATTAGATACACAGGTCAGCAGTCAGTATCACACAGGACAGTATTAGATACACAGCTCAGTCAGTATCATACAGGATAGGATTAGATACATGGCTCAGCCATCAGTATCACAAAGGATAGCATTAGATACACAGCTCAGCAGTCAATATCACACAGGGGAGGATTAGATACACATCTCAGCACAGTAACATACAGAATAGGATTAGATACATGGCTCAGCACACAGTATCCCACAGGAGAGGATTAGATACACATCTCAGCACATTATCACACAGGGTAGGATTAGATACAAGGCTCAGCACAGTATCACACAAGATAGGATTAGATACATAACTCAGCAGTCAGTATCACACAGGAGAGGATTAGATACACGGCTCAGCAGACAGTATCACACAGGACAGGATTAGATACACATCTCAGCACAGTATCACACAGGATAGGATTAGATGCATGGCTCAGCAGACAGTATCACACAGGAGAAGATTAGATACACAGCTCCGCAGACAGTATCACACAGGAGAGGATTAGATACATGGCTCAGCACAGTAACACACATGGGAGGAGATAACTGCTCAGAGGCAGCACCACAAAGGAGAGGATTAGATTACCTCTCCCCCTCCCCACTGATACTTACTTCACTGCTTGGCTGCTGAGTCCTTTCTCCCCCCCGTCCTTGGTCTCCTCCTCCTATAACCGCAGGGCTCCTGCGATTATACTGGGAAACTGGAGCTCACAGATGCACTGTGAGCTCCAAGAAGATGGCGCTCATCTCCTGCCTCTGCTGTGATGTGGACGGCTCAGGGGGCGTGGCCACATCAGAGCAGGGAGCAGCACAATGAAAACTATACCGTGGGACGGCTACTGCTGAGTCCTATGCCCAGGGCTGCTGTATTTGCAGAGTGTAAGTGTCGTGCAGCTACACTTACACTCCTGCAAAGGAAAATGGCGGCGCCCAGTGGCTGAAAAAAAAATTAATAATAAAAAAAATGTTAAAGTTAAAAAAAGTAAATTTGCATTAAAAATAATTGTTTATATAAACAATCATTTTTAATACAAAAAATAAAATGCGGCACCTTCCCTTTAAGTTCTTCAGTGTTCTCTATTTTTCTCCCACACCTGAAAAAAACATACTAATAGGTTAATTGGCTTCTTTAGAACTCAGTACTTCTGAGTGTGTGTCTGAAAAAGAAAATTTCACTGTAGACTAAATTGCTAAGACTTTATTTTAGGTTACTAATTATTATTTAATTGATTTACTGTTGTAGTTTTGAAGACAGTAATCACCTTGGATAACAGACTTCCTGCCTGTTTATGGATCTCATCTTCATTATATCCTAATGGTTATTTGGTACTTTATTGCTTTTCATATAGGTGGATATTTTGTATAACAGTCAATTGAAATAAGCCATTCCGTCTTGTCACTTTATGGAAACCATAACAATGAAGGCTACATTAAACATGTAATTTTTACTCCTATTAATTCCTGCTCGTATAATGCTTCCATTTATCTCATTTCTTCAACTAGTTTTTGTTTAAAAGCAGTGAAATGTTCAATTAACATAAAGGTTATTTGAGCAAAGACGCAGCTAAGGAAACTATATTGTTGTAGGTCTTGGTGATGCATTTGAAGCCTTATCAGAAATGAAAGGAGGAAATGCTGCAATTAGGAATTAGTCATAGCAAACTATAAAAATACATCAAAGGACAAGATGCACAGCAGCCATTAATGAAATCTGACTGCATTTTATACACAGAGAATATGAGCAATATAGCTGAAGGTGTGTGATATCTTTACAACACATCGGAATACATGGTGTGGTGGTCTTAATTCTGAAAAACTAGAACAATGAGTTAAGGGCATATTCCCCTTTAAAAAAAAAGCTTGTTGTCCCTGTGGTAGATAGGCTCAGTCAGCTGGACACAGAGGTATGACTGAAAAAATGTCTCTTTAAGAAAGGGCTTGGTTTATTGTATACAGCATAAAACAAGCTTGGGAACGTAAACAAGGCCCTCTGGGCAAAACACAGAAACAAAAAAAATATTCTTTTCTTTTCCTAGCAGGGGTCAGCCCACTCACAGGTAGCAATGTCCGCTTTTCAGGTTTAGCACACACCTTCCTGGAGTGCTCTCTCTCCAGGCACATAATGAACACTGAAAGCTTTTGCCGTCAGCCATTTAAGCCCAGATCATGTGACTCCTCCATCATGTGATTGATCACATGATCACGACATCACACAAATCCTGTCAGGAAACTGCAAGTGTAGATACGTGGACATTCTCCCTCCCGCTCTATGAATGTTCACTAAAACCAGCCCAAAATATAACTTCCAATAAACTATCCCAACATGTAGTGTGCTGGAGGAAACTATTCTGTTTTTACATCACTGACTACATCATGCGCAGTGACACGTATCTCCCCTCCATCACTTCACCACTGACTCTGTCACAACCCCTATGTGTAGAATAGGGAATAACTTGCTGACTGCTATGGGTCTGATGGCTGAGACCTCCAACAATTACAAAATGAATGATCTAAAACCCCCAAAATGAGAACCTGAAGCCCTTTCCATAAATGAAGCAAAGGTGCACAAGCACGGCTTCCACTCCCTTCATTGTCTAAAGGACTGCAAAGTGTGTGCAGCTATTTCCAACAGTCCCAAGGATGATGAATGGAGTTGAGGTCGAGCATGTGAGATTGAGCATGTACTACTCCATTCAATTCAAGACTGGTCTGCATAGAAGGTAACTGGGGGTTCCAAAGACCCAATCTCAGGATAGCTGGGGCCCAAGACATTAGACCCCCAGCAATTAGCAAGAATTCTTATGGATAACGGATAACTTATTTTTTGTGGAATAATCCTTCAAGTGAAGCATGGCCCACAACCTGTACCATACATCTGTGCTAGAAGTAACTGCCTCATTGATCCACGACTCAGCATGACAAACATTTCATCCCATTTAGGGATTAGCGTCCACCTTTCAATGCTTGACCAGTGGCCTATGGGCGATGGGTCTTGACCGGCGAAGTATGGATGTTGAGTTTTGATTGGCAAAGTCTGGACGCTGGGTCTTGATCTGTGAAGTCTGGACTTTGGTGCTTAAAGTCTCGCATGCTCTGGTGTCCAGTTGCTCTCATTTGACTGCACTTCAAGGATTACCACAAGCTCTTTTCACAGCTCATGGAGCTCATTTCTTGGTGCCAACTGCTCTCACTTTGCCATTCCGCCCTTTAATATTTGTAACTGCACCACAGCTGTCACCTGACAAGTCATTCCCCTTCAAGATCTTCCCTCCAGGAATACTCTCCCCATCTTTCAGTTCCAGTCTGTTCAGCTCAGCAAGCAGGTGGCGAAATTTGGTCATGAGTGCCGTAGAACATTGGATAATTTCATCTTCCATTTTCCACTTTTTTACATTCCTCGTTCCTTTTAACTTGCCAGTACTCAGGCGAGAAGAAGGGGTGGTCTTATTGTTGCCAATAACTGAGCACACTGGTGAGTCTTTTGTATGATGTTCTGCCATATGATCTCATCCTTTGCATACCTGGTTGGTGGTATACTGGTGTTGGCGCGCTCAGCTCTATGACGCTCCAATAGCGCAGTTTCACCAAGGCACTTGGGACTTCGCATGCTGCAGGTGAATATTCGATTTCGGGCCCCTTTTCCTATTTAGTGGAGGGTGGTGGCGCTCTCTCCCTGGGTTCTGGGGGTACCGAAACCCACTTGTCCTCGATATGAGCAGCCCTCTCTTTCTCTCTTCTCTCGGGGGTTCAGCCTTCATCTCCTCTCCTTCTGACAGGCAGAATCAGAGCATGATCCGGTGTAGCATTCTCTTCCTCTTCTTCAGGTTGAACTACATACACCGTGTTTTCGAGGTGAATCCTTTGTACCACTCGGTGTCGTGTCGCCTTCCATCAATAATCCAACTTGTTTCTAAGGAGCTTTGCCTTAACCAGCACCCGATCTCCTGGTTGTAGCAGTACTTCTTGCATTGGGGTCATCTCTGAGTGATCCAGCTTCTTACATTTCTGTCCCACCAGACATCTCAGTGTCTGCAGCCAACGTCTATGTTTTCATACCCAGGAACTTGGACTGCTTCTAGTACAATCTTCCTCTGGGTTGAGTTCCATTTCGGTGATTTCTCGACCCTTTCACAACAAACAGCAGTATGTAAGGTGTGTTCCCGGTGGTGGCATGGACTAGGTTGTTGATCACCCACACTAGCACTGAGGCAAATTCAGACCATCTTATTTTCCAATCCTCTTCCAGTGTCCTTAACATCTGCATTAATGTCGAGTTGAGGCACTCACAGGCCCCGTCCCTTGAGGTTGATAAGGCATGATTTGAGACTTATTAATGCCAAAGAGTTGGCCTTTAAGGCAGGGCCACCTGATCAAAGTGGATCTGCTTCGGGCACCCGTACACACAAATAGCCCTGGCTATTGCTTCAGCTGTCTGGTCTCTGGTTGGAATCATAACTGCAAATTTGATGAAGTGGTTGGTCATTACAAGGCAGTACTCGTAACTATTGTGGGACAAACCTATCATCAGGTAGTCCACCATTAGCACCTCCAGTGGTGCGGATGTCTGGATCACTTGGGTGTGAGCTATTTGTCATGAGGGGTAGGGGCTTGGTCTGTTCACACTGTTTGCACCTTTGACAACATTCATAATACACAAGCCACTGTCACCACTGGAAGGTCCTTTCTGTCCAAAATGTGAGCCCCTTTGATGGGCCTACTTAATCAAGCTGTATATCATTCATTTGGTATTACCACCTACCATGTGGTCTGGGCTGGCTCCAGGTTTTTGGAAAGAGTCTCAGTGGGCCCCTTTAACACATACCACAATTCAAGATGCACAGATACGGCAGAGAAATATAGGTGTAGTACAATGCCAAAGATTACACTTCTTTATTACATGAGAGATATCAATAGCTCGGAACCGGACAGAATAGTCCTCCATACAGTATTATGGACTCTACATAAGGCTCCATACAGAATAATGTGATTCATATAATGCTCCATCTACTATATAATTGTCTAAGGGTCACTTCCGTCTGTCTGTCTTTCTGTCTGGCTGTCACGGATATTCACTGGTCGCGGCCTCTGTCTGTCATGGAAATCCAAGTCGCTGTTTGGTCGTGGCAAAACGCCCATGACCATTGCCACGACCAATCAGCGACGGGCACAGTCTGGCGGCAAAATGGCCACTCTTTCCTCCCCGCAGTCAGTGCCCGCTCCATACTCCCATCCAGTCAGCCCTCACACAGGGTTAATGCCAGCGTTACTGGAGCGCGGTGTAATGCACTCCGGTAACGCAGCTATTAGCCCTGTGTGACAAACTTTTTACTATTGATGCTGCATATGCAACATCAATAGTAAAAAGATCTAATGTTACAAATAATACTAATAAAAAAAAGGTTATTCTCACCCTCCGACGTCGCCCGCTGTTCTCGGCAGTGCAAGCGGCAGGTTCTGGTGCCAAGGATGCTATGCGAGAAGGACCTGCCATGACATCACGGTCACGTGACCGTGACGTCATCACAGGTCCTGCGCTCATACCAACCCTGGGACCGGAAGCTGCCACGTGCACCGTACACAGGCTCCAGGACTTCAACAGACCTTCAGAAGGTGAGTATATGTTTATTTTTAATTTTAAGTCTTTTTTAACCATGCATATAGTGCCCACATTGCTATATACTACGTGGGCTGTGTTACATACTGCGTGGGCTCTGTTACATACTACATCTCTGTGCTATACACTATGTAGCTGGGCAATATACAATGTGACTGTGCAATATACAATGTGACTGTCCAATATACTACGTGGCTGTGCAATATACTACGTGCTCTGTGTTATGTACTACGTAGCTGTGCAATATACTATGTGGCTGTGTCGGTTCTGTTATATACTACGTCGACTGTGCAATATACTACGTGGCTCTGTTATATACTACAGGGGTGTCAAACTGCATTCCTCGAGGGCCTCAGACCATGCGTGTTTTCAAGATTTCCTTTGCATTACACAAGGTGCTGGAATCATTCTGTGATTAAATTGTCACCTGTGCAATACAAGGAAATCCTGAAAACATGACCTGTTTGCGGCCCTCGAGGAATGCATTTTGACACCCCTGATATACTACGTGACTGTGCAATATACTACGTAGCTATGCAATATACTACGTGACTCTACAATATACTATGTGGCTATGTTATATACTACGTCACTGACCAATATACTACATAGCTGTGCAATACACTACGTAGCTGTGTAATATACTACGTGACTGTGTTATATACTACGTGGCTGTGCAATATACTATGTGCCTGTGCAATATACTACGTGGCTCTACAATATACTACGTGGCTATGCTATATACTACGTGGCTCTGCTGTATACTACGTGGCTGACCAATATACTACATACCTGTGCAATACACTATGTGGCTATGTTATATACTACGTGGCTGTGTTATATACTACATAGCTCTGCTATATACTACGTACGCTGTGTTACATACTACGTAGCTCTGTTATATACTACGTAACTATGTTATATACTACGTTGGTTGTGTTATATACTACGTCACTGTGCAATATAGTATGTAGCCTGTGCTATATACTACCTACATATTCTAGAATACCCGATACGTTAGAATCGGGCCACCATCTAGTACAGAATAATGAGCCCCATATAATTGTACATACTGAATAATGAACCCCATATAATGCTCCATTCAGAATAATGGACCCCAATGTAATGCTCCATTCAGAATAATGGACCCCATATAAAGTTCCATACAATATAATGAGCCCCATATAATGCTCCAACCAGTACGATGAGCCCCATATAGAGATCCATACAATATAATGGACCCCATATAATGGTCCATATAGAATAATTGACCCCATATAATGCTCCATACAGAATAATGGACCCCATATAATGCTCCATAGATAATGAGCCTCATATATTTCTCCATACAGTATATGATGGGCGCCATATAATGCTCCTGTATATGATTGGCTCCATATATTGCTCCATATATAATAGGCCCCATATGATGCTCCAATATATGATGAACCCATATAATTCTCCAGCATATAATGGGCCCTATATGATGCTCCAGTATATGATAGGCCCAGTATGATGCTTCAGTACAAGATGGGCCCATATAATGCTCCAGTATATGAACCCCATATAATGGTACATACTGAATAATGGACCCCATATAAAGCTCCATACAGAATAATGGACCCCATATAATGTCCTATACATTATAATGAGCCCCAAATAATTCTCCAAACAGTACAATAAGCCCAATATAGAGATCCATACAACGTAATGGACCCCATATAATGCTCCATATAGAATAATTGACCCCATATAATGCTACATACAGAATAATGGACCCCATACAATGCTCCATACATAATGAGCCCCATATATTGCTCCATAAAGTATATGATGGGCCCCATATAATGCTCCAGTATATAATGGGCCCCACATGATGTTTCAGTATATGATGGGCCCCATATGATGCTCCATATATAATGGGCCCCATATGATGCTCCAGTATATGATAGGACCCATATAATGCTCCATATATAATGGGCCCCATATGATGCTCCGGTATATGATGGGCTCCATGTAATGCTCCAGTATATGATGGGCCCCATATAATGCTCCATATATAATGGGCGGCGGGCCCCATATGATGCTTCAATATATGATGACCCCCATATGATTCACCAGTATATGATGGCCCCATATGATGCTCCATATATAATGGGCTTCATATGATACTACAGTACATGATGGGCTTCATATGATACTACAGTACATGATGGGCCCATATAATGTTCCATTATATGATGGGCCAACATGATGCTCCAGTATATGTTGGGCCCCATATGTTGCTGCATATATCATTGGTCCCATATGATGCTCCAGTATATGATGGGCCCCACATGATGCTCCAGTATATGATGGGCCCCATATGATGCTCTATATATAATGAACCCAATGATTCTCCAGTATATGATGGGGCCCATATATTTCTCCATATACAGTAAAATAGGCCCCATATGATGCTCTAGTATATGTTGAGCCCCATATAATGCTCCATATATTATGGGCCCCATATAATGCTTCAAACATAAATAAAATATTCACCTCTTCTCGCTGGCCGCTGCTCTGCTCCAGACTCCTCGGCGTTAGCATCTTCTGGCTCTTTGCACTGACTGTTCAAGCAGATGGCGGACAGACATGAAATCATCACACCCTCTGACCGGAAATGTCAGAGTCGAAGACGAGGAAGACGCAGCAGCACATGAGCGGGGAAAGGTAAGTATTGCAAGTCCCGGGGCCCTGACCATGCGGTAAGGGGATCCACTCGCCGGCACTGCCAAAGGGCCCCTATAGCGTGCCGGTGTCCCCAACAGCAACTGGGCCCCCCACTTGATCAGGGCCCTGTCACTTGGTCAGATGTGCCGGGAGCCAGCTCCGGCCCTGCATGTGGTAATGAACTCTCGGGGGCAGGCTTGTGGTAATAATGCACAGTCGCCATTATGAGCAAACAATGAAGATGATTATTGACACATAATGTATCAGAGATTATGATGAATATACAGTGCCTTGCGAAAGTATTCGGCTCCCTGGAACTTTTCAACCTATTCCCACATATCATGCTTCAAACATAAATATATCAAATGTAAATTTTTGGTGAAGAATCAACAACAAGTGAAACACAATTGTGAAGTTGAACGAAATTTATTGGTTATTTAAATGTTTGTGGAAATTCAAAAAATGAAAAGTGGGGTGAGCAATATTATTCGGCACCTTTACTTTCAGTGCAGCAAACTCACTCCAGAAGTTCATTGTGGATCTGAATGATCCAATGTTGTCCTAAATGCCTAATGATGATAAATATAATCAACCTGTGTGTAATCAAGTCTCCGTATAAATGCACCTGCTCTGTGATAGTCTCAGGGTTCTGTTTGAAGCACAAAGAGCATCATGAAGACCGAGGAACACAACAGGCAGGTCCGTGATACTGTTGTGGAGAAGTTTAAAGCTGGATTTGGATACAAAATGATTTTCAAAACTTTAAACATCCCAAGGAGCACTGTGCAAGCGACCATATTGAAATGGAAGGAGTATCATACCGCTGCAAATCTACCAAGACCCAGCCGTCCCTCTAAACTTTCATCTCAAATAAAGAGAAGACTGATCAGAGATGCAGCCAAGAGGCCCATGATCACTCTGGATGAACTGCAGAGATCTACAGATGAGGTGGGGTAGTCTGTTCATAGGACAACAATCAGTCGTACTCTGCACAAATCTGGCCTTTATGGAAGAGTGGCAAGAAGAAAGCTATTTCTCAAAGATGTCCATAAAAGTGTCATTTAAAGTTTGCAATAAGCCACCTGTGAGACACACCGAACATGTGGAAGAAGGTGCTCTGGCCAGATGAAACCAAAATCGAACTTTTTGGCAACAATGCCCAACGATATGTTTGGCGTAAGGGCAACACAGCTCATCACCCTGAACACACCATCCCCACTGTCAAACATGGTGGTGGCAGCATCATGGTTTGGGCCTGCTTTTCTTCAGGAGGGACAGGGAAGATGGTTAAAATTGATGGGAAGATGGATGGAGCCAAACACAGGACCATTCTTGAAGAATAACTGTTTAAGTCTGCAAAAGACCTGAGACTGGGACGGAGATTTGTCTTCCAACAAGACAATGATCCCAAACATAAAGCAAAATCTACAATGGAATGGTTGACAAATAAACGTATCCAGGTGTTAGAATGGCCAAGTCAAAGTCCAGACCTCAATCCAATCGAGAATCTGTGGAAAGAGCTGAAAACTGCTGTTCACAAACGATCTCCATCAAAACTCAGTGAACTCGAGCTGTTTGCCAAGGAAGAGTGGGCAAGAATTTCATTCGCTTGATGTACAAAACTGATAGAGACATACCCCAAGTGACTTGTAATTGCAGCAAAAGGGGTCGCAACAAAGTATTAAGTTAAAGGGGAAAAATAATATTGCACGCCCCACTTTCCAGTTTTTAAATTTCCACAAAAATTTAAAATAACCAATACATTTCATTCAACTTCAAAATTGTGTTTCACTTGTTGTTGATTCTTCACGAAAAATTTACATTTGTATCTTTATGTTTGAAGCATGATATGTGGGAAAAGGTTAAAAAGTTCCAGGGAGGTGAATACTTTTGCATGGCACTGTAATAAAGTTTTAAAGGTCCATTACTGCATCTTATAGTAGTTGATATATCACTTGTTCTGCTATCAGGAATGATCAAGGATTGAAATTCATCCCTAGCATGTGAAAGCACACAGGTGCATGCTATCCCTGTTCCCTTCCCCAGATTGGGGTTTCTGTTACGTATGTTACCCTGCCTGGAGGAAAGATTTATTACAATACCAATATCACCAATAATACCTCTATATAAAATTATTAATATCGTGATAATAACTTCAATATAATACTATTGCATTATGAGAGACAGATACCTCCAGTCCACACCCACATACAACCAGCATATACAGTAGTGATAATACTGCCATATTGATCATTACCAAGGCATTATTAAAGGTTCTGTGCTGTGTGACTCCAAGCAAAGGAGTCTTCAGTCAAGCTGGAGGTGATGCTAAGTGGAGCATAGAGCTGGAGTGACAGAGGCTTCAGATCTACCATATCTATTTGCATATCAATTCAAACACTGATTTCTCAGTAATGGAGGATTGGACTTGCAGCGCCCCAGGGTCCTGGTCGTTGCAGTAATGTCATTCTTCCACCAGGGGGAGTGATGTTACGTCTGATGGCAATAAAGGAGATCACTTTACCAGGTATCACAAACCTCACAATTAGGTAAAACTGGTGGTCTGGACAGGAAGTTAGAGAGAAGTGAGCTGGGCTTCACCCAGTGAGCTGCTATCTGAGCTCCTCTCAGGTAGTGGGTCCCTGACAGGGGTGGGATCCTGTCAGAGGCCTAGACAGAAGGCCACGGAGCTGCGCCTGCTTACCAATGCGGCAGCATCCAAAGGAAGAGACATTGAAGGGAATTGCGTTGCTGAGAGTGAGAAACGAAGTCAGAGCAAAAGGAGAGGAAACCAGAAGGAGTTCTGCCCTGTAATAGGCTGCCTCCTTTCTGAGGCGCAGAAGGCGGTAGCCGGAACACCAAGGGAGTCATCATCTCCAAGCCTGGCTCCAGAGACCGGAAGGACAGCTAGTTCCATATTAGTTGCCTGACCTTTACCCAGGAGGCACGGTGGCAACTGTGGGGGCCGGGGCGTGATAGTGTCCCTGAAAAAGCCTCAGGCCATCAGTCATACGGGTTTGTCCTATCCTTACCATCAGGGGGACAGAGAGAAAGAGACTTAACATCTACAATAGTTGTGAGAACCTCACTGAGAAGCTCAGCAGGGAGGGACTACAACACTTAGGCACTAGAGGAAGGCTACTGATTTCCACCTGGATAAGGGGACTCTGGATTTGCCTTCAGACCGGCCGGACTCTGCCTACCCTGTGATCCAGTGCTCCGGACTGAGGACGCTGAAGCCTTCAGTAAAAAGGTAAACAGACTGCAACCTTGTGTCCTCGTTCTTCACTGTGCCTCATACCATCCACCATCTACACTCTGGGAAGCCCTGGGGACATACTTCACCTGTGGGAAGGTATACCAACTAGCTGCCTAAACATCACCCCAGCGGACCCCTAAGCAGCGTAGGTCACCGTGACCGAATACTAAAGGTGGCGTCACGAACATTTCCCCTTTAAAGACCTTCCCCCTTTTTATTTACAATGGACGTCCCTAGGGCCACGGATCGGGTCAGCCGCCGTGACATCCCCTTCGAGAACCGAAGGGCCCGGCTCCGAGTACCCCTAGCCCTTGGGGGCGCTCCAGACTGGCCAAGTAAAGTTATTGCAGGACTTGTTTTTGAATTAGCCACATTTAAATATAAATAGTTTGGGGCGTGAAATCCTACTAACATATTCCTTTAATCTAACTTTATTTTACCAATGTAGTGGTGCCATTAGTTTATGTTCCCTGCCTTTAGTCTCATACTTACCAGATGCCATCTTCTTCTGTTATCAGTGTTGCTCCTGATGTCTTCTGCAGGTTAAGACCTGCTGGATCACTCCAGTGTTTGCTGCGCGAGACGGAGGTCACTTCTCAATGTAAGCAAGAATGAGTCTCTCATAGATTGACATTGGGAGCCAGGAAGCCTTACCTCTGACTTCTGGTCAGTCGGAAGCTGTGGTCACAAAATGGCCGCTCGGAACTTGAAAACCACTGGATAGAGCTGAAGACACAAGCTGGTGAATGTAATATTAGGGTCAGGGACCTTACGTCAGTGGCACTACTACAGCGCTGAAATAAAACAAACACTGAAATATAAGGTGCCCCTTAAATTAGCTGAATGCCAGGAGGGCAGTCGGAGTCCCAACAATCTGTCATTAATAACCTATCATAAGAAGAGGACATCAATATTCCAGTCCTCAAAAATTACTTTAACTATAAAAATATCTCTGCTTCACACAAATGTTTTAGACCAGATCTGAATTGAAGAGTTACGTTGGTCTCCAGGTAATAGCTCTTATCCCCAGGTTAGACAAGAACTGTTTTTACTATTTTGGACCTAGTCAGGACATTGGCACTGAATTCTATTTTTTGTCAATGTCTCCAGATGTTGTAAGAAAGCCAGAAGAATAAGTGGTTGATGTGTCTCCTTGTAGTACAGAACATATTGACATCGCAGCTTGTATCAGCCAAACGGAGCACTTTTAGTTCAATAACCTCTCTGGAGAATGTGAATATGGTCGTGTTCCAGTTACTCTTTGTCAGACACACAGTAGTTTCATGTATTCTGCAGACCCTTTATATGAGGAGCTTTTCCTACTGCTGGATTTCCGGTAATTCTATTGTCATTCTACTTTTGTAAAGACTGCTATAGTTTTCAACGACTATAAAAATGTCAAGATTTTCAGTGCTTTGAAATAATTTATAGAACAGTTGTAGAAACCAAAATGATCCATGACCCCTAATGTCTAACCAAGAGCTTGGATATTTCACAAAGTTTTACTAACTAGTGGGGGAAGGGGATGATAAATGTTGTGTTGCCCAAATTTGATTTCTAGTATATAATATTTCTGCCGGGGTGATCTAATAGGATATATTATCTTAAATGGAGTGACAAGCGGCTATTCATTTTTTTCAAAGAGTTCAAAGGGACTGATTTTTAAGAATATAAAAGCAGCGATAATTGCCATCCTTGATTTCTAATAGCTTCAGTTCATCTCCTTTCCTGGTTCCCACTGGTCTCTGCTTCCTGGCTTCATATAAACATAGTTTTCTGGATTAGTGTGTCATCAGTATGCCATCAGTGTCCATCAGTGTGTCATCAGTGTGTCATCAGTGTGTCATGAGTGTGCAATCAGAGAGTCATCAGTGTGTCATCAGAGAGTCATCAGAGAGTCATCAGTGTGTCATCAGTGTGTCATCAGTGTGCCATCTGTGTGCCATCGGTGTGTCACCAGTGTGCCATCAGTGTGTGATCAGTGTGGCATCAGTGTGCAATCAGTGTGTTATCAGTGTGTCATCGGTGTGTCATCAGTGTGTCATCAGTGTGTCATCAGTGTGTCATCAGTGTGTCATCAGTGAGCCATCTGTGTGCCATTAGTGTGCCATCAGTGTGCCATCAGTGTGTTATGAGTGTGCTATCAGTGTGCCATCAGTGTGTCAGTGTGCCAGCAGTGTGTCATCAGTGTGCCATCAATGTGCCATCAGTGTGTCATCAGTGTGTCCGTGTGCAATCAATGTGTCATCAGTGTGCCATTAGTGTGTCATCAGTGTGCCATTAGTGTGTCAGTGTGCCAGCAGTGTGTCATCAATGTGTCATCAGTATGTCATCAGTGTGTCATCAGTGTGTCCATGTGCAATGTGTCATCAGTGTGCCATTAGTGTGTCATCAGTGTGCCATCAGTGTGCCATTAGTGTGTCATCAGTGTGTCATCAGTGTGTCATCAGTGTGTCCATGTGCAATGTGTCATCAGTGTGCCATTAGTGTGTCATCAGTGTGCCATCAGTGTGCCATTAGTGTGTCATCAGTATGTCATCAGTGTGTCATCAGTGTGTCCATGTGCAATGTGTCATCAGTGTGCCATTAGTGTGTCATCAGTGTGCCATCAGTGTGCCATTAGTGTGTCATCAGTGTGTCATCAGTGTGTCATCAGTGTGCCATCAGTGTGTCATCAGTGTGTCATCAGTGTGCCATTAGTGTGTTATCAGTGTGCCATTAGTGTGTCATCAGTGTGTCATCAGTGTGCCATCAGTGTGCCATCAGTGTGCCATCAGTGTGTTATCAGTGTGCCATTAGTGTGTCATCAGTGTGTCATCAATGTGCCATCAGTGTGTCATCAGTGTGCCATCAGTGTGCCATCAGTGTGCCATCAGTGTGCCATCAGTGTGTTATCAGTGTGCCATTAGTGTGTCATCAGTGTGCCATTAGTGTGTCATCAGTGTGCCATCAGTGTGCCATCAGTGTGCCATCAGTGTGCCATCAGTGTGTTATCAGTGTGCCATTAGTGTGTCATCAGTGTGTCATCAGTGTGCCATCAGTGTGTCATCAGTGTGCCATCAGTGTGTCATCAGTGTGTCATCAGTGTGCCATCAGTGTGTCAGTGTGCCATCAATGTGTCATCAGTGTGCCATTAGTGTGCCATTAGTGTGTCATCAGTGTGTCATCAGTGTGCCATCAGTGTGCCATCAGTGTGTCAGTGTGCCATCAGTATGCCATTAGTGTTTTATTGTATGGCAAAAGAAAAATAAATTTTAAAGCTTCTTCTATACTTTGCAATGTTAATCCCTTCCTGCCATTAGATGTAATAATCCATCCATGTGAACTGGATCTATCTGACCAGGGATGGATTATTACGTCTATGCAGTGACTCCTCACACGGGTGGTGTGTGGGCTATCGCTGCCATGTGTCAGCTGATTCTGACAGCTGACACCCAGTACTAAGTGCCAGGAGCAGTCGCGCACCGCTCCCGGCACTTTAACCCCCCCAAAATGCTGCGATCGAGCGAGATTGCAGCATTCCTGGAGCCGGCAGAAAGCTGACAGCCCCTCGGCCTTTGGATCGGAGACCCCGTAGCGTGATGCGGGGTCCCGATCATTGTCATGGTGACCCGATGTTGTCATGATCACATTTGGGTCACCAGAGCTAGGAAACATGCTGATCATGTGCAGTGCATGGTCAGCAAGTCTTTGTCAGTGCAGAGCTGACAGTTTCTACAGCATGGGAATGCTGAAATAGTGATCAGCCTGCAAAAGATGATAGTCCCATAGTGCAACAAAGAAAAAAGTTAAAAAAAAGTAAAAAAAAATGTTTTTAATTAACTGTAAAAATATAAAAACAGTCAAAAATAATAATAGAAAAATCTAAATATATTGTATCTATAAATATTTGAATGAAAAAAACATAAACAATCAAAGAACACATATTTGGTATCGCCACGTCCGCAATGACCCAACCTATAAAACTGTTATACTAGTTAACCCCTTTAGTGAACACCATAAAAAATAAATAAAAACAAGGCAAAAAACAATGCTTTATCATCATACCATCGAACAAAAAGTGGAATAACATGCGATCAAAAAGACATCTACTATATAATTATCTAAGGGTCACTTCCGTCAGTCCTTCTGTCTCTCACAGATATTCATTGGTTGCGGCTTCTGTCAGTCATGGAAATCTAAGTTGCTGATTGGTTGTAGCAAAACAGCTATGACCAATCAGCAACGGGCACAGTCCGGAAGAAAATGGCGGCTACTTCCTCCCCACAGTCAGCACCCACTCCGTACTCCCCTCCGGTCACAGCGCCCGCTCTGTACTCCCCTCCGGTCACAGCGTCCGCTCCGTACTCCCCTCCGGTCACAGCGCTCCCTCCGTACTCTCCTCCGGTCAGCGCTCACACAGGGTTAATGGCAGCGTTGACAACGGTGTAACGCACTCGGTTAACGCTGCTATTAACCCTGTGTGACCAACTTTTTACTATTCATGCTGCCTATGCAGCATGAATAGTAAAAATATCTAATGTTAAAAATAATAAAAAAATAAAAAATAGTTATATACTCACCTTCTGGAGCCTCCGGATCGAAGCGGCCGGTTACCGATGCTCCTCACGACGCCCCGATGACTGCAGTGTGGTCTCACGAGATGATGACGTGCGGTCTCACGAGACCGCTACGTCATCATCTCACGAGACCGCAATGCAATCTTCAGACCGAAGCGCACGAGGAGCATCGGTAACCGGACGCTTCGATCTTTGATCCGGAGGCTCCAGAAGGTGAGTATGTAACTATTTTTTTATTTTAATTCTTTTTTTTAACATGGATATGGTGCATACTATGTGACTGGCCAAAATACTACGTGACTGGGCAGTATACTACGTGGCTGGACAATATACTACGTGAGCTTCACAATATACCACGTGGGCTGCGCAATATACTACGTGGGCTGCGCAATATACTACATGGGCTGCGCAATATACTACGTGGGCTGTGCAATATACTACGTGGGCTGCGCAATATACAATGTGGGCTGCGCGATATACAAAGTGGGCTGCGCAATATACAACGTGGGCTGGGCAATATACTACGTGGGCTGCGCAGTATACAACGTGGGCTGCCCAATATACTACGTGGGCTGGGCAATATACTACGTGGGCCGCGCAATATACAAGCAATAACAAGTACAAAATGGCTCCTCACCCGCCAAAAGAAATTCAGCAAATTCTGCACTCTAATCCAAATGCCCCCCTTCCTTCTAAGCCCCACAGTGTACCTAAACCTCATATAGCATCCACATGTTTGGCATTTCTGAAGCGATGAGAGGCCGCCTAACTTACTGGTGTATGCCTCCAGAAGCACGGGCTGGGCACAATGGCAGTTTGCAATTTTCACTCGGCAACATTCATTGCTGCTTGCTACTGGAAAACACCCATGGAATCAAAATCTTCACCACACCTGTAGATAGCCCTAAGGCTGTGTGCCCACGTTGCATTTTTATGCGTTTCCGCCACGTTTTTTGCCACAGTGGAAACACTTAACAAACGCTTAAAAACGCTTTAGCAAGCAATCCCATGGGATTCTGCAGTTGCTGTGCCCATGCTGTGGATTTTCCCGCTGCGGAATTGCATAGCAGTAAAATCCACAGCATGTTCATTATTTCTGCAGAATCACGGCGATTCCGCCGCCATAGGATTGCATTGAAATGATCAATGCCCACCATACGTAAAGTGAGCGCTTCATGTGGGGATGGTACACAGGGTTTGGAGGAGAGGAGACTCTTCTTCAGGCCCTGGGTACAATATTCCTGTAAAAAAAGAATTAAAATAAAAAATAAGGATATACTCACCTTCTGATGGCCGCCGGAGTCCTCCTGGCTCTCAGCGGTGCACGTGGCGGCTTCCGTTCCGAGGGATGCATTGCGCAAATCACCTGAGATGACGTTGCGGTCACGTGACCGTGACATCACAAAGGTCCTTCCCGCAAAGCATCCCTGGGAATGGAACATACCGGGAGAGCCGCTGAGGAGATCAGGAGCCGTCGGAAGGTGAGAATAACCATATTTTTTATTTTTTTATTTTTTTACATTCTATCTTTAGGCAGCAACAATAGTAAAAAGTTGGTCACACTTGTCAAGCACTATGCTTGACAAGTGTGACCAACCTGTCAATCTCTTTTCCAAGCGATGCTTCAAATCACTTGGAAAACGCTAGCATTCTGCATGCTAAAAACGCTTGCAAAATGCTTGTGTTTTGCGGGAAAATGCATGCGAATTCCGCATGCATTTTACCCATGGCAGGGAGCTGCAGAAATGCTGCGTACATTTCCGCAACATTTCTGCAACGTGGTCACATAGCCTTAGGGGTATAGTTTTCTAAATGGTGTTAATTGAGAGGATGGAAACGGAGGCACAGTTGTAGAAGTTCACATTCGTATTTATTGAGGTTTGATGTGGAACCACTAGACCACAGTCCGGGGGGCTCTGAAGGGGGCGTTACTGCATGAGCCCCAGACACCAGTAGTAAGTCCCCTCGAACAGGGACGGAATGGAATGCCTGGAGGACATGGGTTCTACCTTCAGTTAGACCCTGTACTCCTGGCGGCTGTCCCAGCGGAACAGACGGATCAGCAAGGTTAGTGGGTATTGCAGAGTTGACTGGAGGATACCGGGTGTAGAAGTCGGCGCTGGAAGACCTGGCGTGGTCCGGAAGTGAGGCTGGCGGACTGGCAGGACTAGACAGGTCCAGCGTAGATACTGCAGATGCAGTCCAGAATAGCCGGGTAACTGGTAGTAGAAGATCTGTGGAGACAGACAGAATAAGTGGAGTTCCTTGCAGATACTTCAGAAACAGAAGCGCAAGATAACAGGAACCGGAAGTTAGCAACAGTAGATGCTTGTTGCTCCGGCGCCCTCCCTATGGTGGAAGGGCTAGAAATAATAGACAAACACATGCCATTGGTTAGAGGCAACATTTGGAAAATGCACACTGTCTCTTTAAGAGACCGGGAGCAAGTGCGTGTGCAACCTAAACCCTGCCCGGGAGCCTGCCGGCCGCACGCCAGGAAGCAGGAGAGGTAGGAGGGGGGGGGGCTGTGTCCAGACAGAGTGAAGCCAGTACAGAGCGAGAGTCTGACGGAGACCCCCTGGAGGTACAGTAAACAGACCGGGTGTAACAGAGGGTATTCTGCTCTTCTAGCAATTAGGGGCTCTGTATATGGTGTCCGCAAACTGCTCTAGGAAAATCTGCACTCCAGGAGGCAAATAGCACTGCGTTCCTCCCGAGTCTCTCCATATGGCTAAGTAGTACTGTACAGCCACACATGGGGTATTACCGCGTTTAGTAGAAATTGTGGGACAAATTTTGGTGCCATTTTAACCCACTTCTTGTGTGAAAATTTAAAATCTGGGGCTAAAACAAAATTTTGGCGGCAAAAATGTAGTTGTTTTTTCTTCACTGTCCAATAGTATAAAATTCTGTGACATGCCTGTGGTGTCAATATGATCACTGCAACCCTAAATGAATTAATCGAGAAGTGTATTTTGTAAAATGGGGTCACTTATAGGAAGCCCTGCTGTTCTGGCACCTCATGGGCTCTCCCAATGGGTCATGGCACCTGCAAACCATAACAATAAAATCTGGCGCTCTTTGCCTTCTGAGCCTTGCACTGTGCCTGAAAAACATTTCCTGATTACATGCAGGGTATTGGTGCTCTCAGGAAAAAATGGACCTCAGTATTTTGCGAAAAAATACATATTAGCTCTTAGAAAAATTAAAAACTTGGGGCTAAAACAACATTTTAGTGGTAAAAAATTTATTCTATTCGTTCTTAACCACTTGGTGGTATAAAATTCTGTGAGACACATGTGGTGTCAATGCAGCATCCCAGTGTCCGGGTTCATTGCAGTAATGGTAGTCTTCCACCAGGGGGAGTGATGTTACGTCTGAAGGCAATGAAGGAGATCTTCTGTCCAGGTATCACAACCATTACATACACTTAACACTCCAGACCACCAGGCGAGCAAAGGTTCTATCTAATAGGCCACTCCTCACACTTGGGTAAAACTGGTGGGATGGGGAGAAAGTTAGTCAGTGTTCTTGGCTTGGGACTGACAAGGAAAGGTCTCCAGGTCGAGCTGGCTGGAGTGATCTTCAGTCAGATCCAGACTGCTGTCTGAGGAGGATGAGGGTACACGGAGCTGCGCCTGCATCCCATGCGGCAGCATCCTAGGAAAGGACACGAAAGGAAGTGTGTTGCAGTGAGTGAGCAATGAGGTCATAGCAACAGGAGTGAAACATCAGAGGGAGACCAGCTAGAAGCAGGCTGCCTCTTTCTGAAGCGCAGGACCGGTAGCCAGAACACCGAGGGAGTAAAGAGCTCTATGCCGTCACTTCAGAGACTGGCAGGGCAGTTAATTCCACGTTAGCTGCCCGACCATTTACACAGGAGGCACGATGGCAACTTGTGGGGGCCAGGACGTCTCTAGGGTTCCTATAAAAAGCCTCAGGCCACCGGTCATACGTGTTTTGTTCTATCCGACCACGGGGAACAGTGAGAGGAGTAACAACAGTGAGGACCTTATTGCAGCTTATGCAAGTAGGGACCTACTGTATTACTGTGCACTAGGGGAAGGCTATTGATTTCCACCTGGATAAGGGGACTTTGGATTTGCCTTCAGACCGGCCGGACTTTGCCTACCCTGGACTGTGGATGCTGAAGCCTTCAGTAAAGGTAAAGAGACTGCAACCTTGTGTCCTCATTATTCAGTTCCACTTCTTGTGTGAAAATTTAAAATCTGGGGCTAAAACAAAATTTTGGCGGCAAAAATGTAGTTGTTTTTTCTTCACTGTCCAATAGTATAAAATTCTGTGACATGCCTGTGGTGTCAATATGATCACTGCAACCCTAAATGAATTAATCGAGAAGTGTATTTTGTAAAATGGGGTCACTTATAGGAAGCCCTGCTGTTCTGGCACCTCATGGGCTCTCCCAATGGGTCATGGCACCTGCAAACCATAACAATAAAATCTGGCGCTCTTTGCCTTCTGAGCTTTGCACTGTGCCTGAAAAACATTTCCTGATTACATGCAGGGTATTGGTGCTCTCAGGAAAAAATGGACCTCAGTATTTTGCGAAAAAATACATATTAGCTCTTAGAAAAATTAAAAACTTGGGGCTAAAACAACATTTTAGTGGTAAAAAATTTATTCTATTCGTTCTTAACCACTTGGTGGTATAAAATTCTGTGAGACACATGTGGTGTCAATGCAGCATCCCAGTGTCCGGGTTCATTGCAGTAATGGTAGTCTTCCACCAGGGGGAGTGATGTTACGTCTGAAGGCAATGAAGGAGATCTTCTGTCCAGGTATCACAACCATTACATACACTTAACACTCCAGACCACCAGGCGAGCAAAGGTTCTATCTAATAGGCCACTCCTCACACTTGGGTAAAACTGGTGGGATGGGGAGAAAGTTAGTCAGTGTTCTTGGCTTGGGGCTGACAAGGAAAGGTCTCCAGGTCGAGCTGGCTGGAGTGATCTTCAGTCAGATCCAGACTGCTGTCTGGGGAGGATGAGGGTACACGGAGCTGCGCCTGCATCCCATGCGGCAGCATCCTAGGAAAGGACACGAAAGGAAGTGTGTTGCAGTGAGTGAGCAATGAGGTCATAGCAACAGGAGTGAAACATCAGAGGGAGACCAGCTAGAAGCAGGCTGCCTCTTTCTGAAGCGCAGGACCGGTAGCCAGAACACCGAGGGAGTAAAGAGCTCTATGCCGTCACTTCAGAGACTGGCAGGGCAGTTAATTCCACGTTAGCTGCCCGACCATTTACACAGGAGGCACGATGGCAACTTGTGGGGGCCAGGACGTCTCTAGGGTTCCTATAAAAAGCCTCAGGCCACTGGTCATACGTGTTTTGTTCTATCCGACCACGGGGAACAGTGAGAGGAGTAACAACAGTGAGGACCTTATTGCAGCTTATGCAAGTAGGGACCTACTGTATTACTGTGCACTAGGGGAAGGCTATTGATTTCCACCTGGATAAGGGGACTTTGGATTTGCCTTCAGACCGGCCGGACTCTGCCTACCCTGGACTGTGGATGCTGAAGCCTTCAGTAAAGGTAAAGAGACTGCAACCTTGTGTCCTCATTATTCACTGCGCTTTACATCATCCACCATCCTTTATCCTTACTCTGGGAAGCTCTGGGGACATACTTCACCTGTGGGAAGGTATATCATCTAGCTGCCATAACATCACCCCAGCGGACCCCTAAGCAGCGTCGGTCACCCTGACCGAATACCACAGGTGGCGTCACGAACATTATCCTAAAAGCTGTTGTCCTTTTATTGGACGCCCCTCAAAGGGCCACGGACCGGGTCTAGCCAACGTGACATCCCCACTGACTACAGAAGGGCCCAGATCCGAGTACCCCGCTGCCCTGACATGGGGGCACTCCATCAATATGATCATTGCACCACTGGATGAATTTAATGGGGAGTGTAGTTTGTAAAATGAGTTCACATATAGGGGGTTTCTGTTGTTCTGGCACCTCAGCGTCTCTGCAAATGTGACATGGAACCCTCAAACCATTCCAGCAAAATCTGAACTCCAATATGGCGCCTCTTCCCTTCAGAGCTTTGCACTGTGCCTCAAAGAAGTATTCCCCCACATATGGGGTATCGGCATGCTCAGGAAAAATTGCCCAACAAACTGCATGGTGCAATTAATCCTGTTACCCTTATGAAAATGCAAAATTTAGGGCCAAAATAACACAAAATTCTGTGCTAGAACCATATTTGTGGGAAAAATTAGATTTTTTTTTGTTTTACGGCTCAACATTATAAACTTTTGTGAAGCACCTGAGGGTTCAATATGCTCAGCACACATCAAGATCAGTTCCCTGAGGGGTCTAGTTTCCAAAGTGGTGTCACTTGTGGGGAATTTTCACTATTTAAGCACATAAGAGGTTCTCCAAACACGACATGGCATCCGAAAATTGTTCTTGCAAATTTTGCATTCAAAAATTCAAATGGCGTGCCTTCCCTTCCGAGCTCTGCTGTGCACCCAAACAGTGGTTTTCTCCCTCAAATGGGGTATCGGCATGCTCAGGAGAAATTACACAGCAAATTTTGGTGTCCATTTTTTCCTGTTACCCTTGTAAAAATAAAAAAAAATTGGATCTGAAGTAAATTTTTAGTGAAAAAAAGTTAAATGTTGCTTTTGTTTTTTTATTCATAAAATTCCTGTGAAGCACCTAAAGGTGTAATAAACTTCTCGAATGTGGTTTTGAGCACCGTGAGGGGTGCAGTTTTTAGAAAAATGTAACTTTTCGGGTATTTTCTATCATATAGACCCCTCAAAGTGACTTCAAATGTGATATGATCCCTAAAATAAATGGTTTTGTAAATTTTGCTTGAAAAATGAAAAACCACTGGTCAATTTTTAACCCTTACAAACTCCTAACAAAAAAAACTGTTGGTTCCAAAATTGTGCTGATGTAAAGTGGACATGTGGGAAATGTTAACTATTTTGTGTGACATATCTCTGGGAGTTAAGGGCAGGTAAATTCAAAGTTGGAAAACTGCAAAATATTTCCAATTTTTGCCAAATTTCAATTTTTTTCACAATAAACGCAAATTTTACCAGTATCATGAAGTACAATATGTCACAAAAAGCAATCTCAGAATCACCGGAATCTGTTGAAGCGTTCCAGAGTTGTTACCTCATAAAATGACAGTGGTCAGAATTGTGAAAATTGGCCTCGTCATAAACGTGCCAACCACCCTCAGAGGTAAAGGTGTTAAATATGTAAAGCACACATTTGGCACATGCCATCCATGTTTTTCATGGATCCATAGACTTTAATTGGCCCTTGCTCTCCGTGCTTACAGAAAAAATGGGAATGTGAAGGGGGCTAAGTAAGTCACTGGATGAGAGAGAATTTTCTGCTGTTTTGGTGTAATGAGGTGGGACAAGAATGTAGAGCTAAGTAAGGATGTGGGGAAAACAGTGATACTTGATGTGCGAAGGATTGTGAGGATGACTATGGCCTCTTTTATGGAGGAGTTCCCTGTTGAGGTCCATGCCCTTCAAAATAAGGAAAGCAAAAATAAATACTTCTGCTTTTGGAAAAATTAATTAGCAATACGAAAGCTGTTATAAAAAAAATACATGTATAAATAGTAATAAATATACTATGCCAGGTGACTATGACTATAACCAGGGGTGTCAAACTGCATTCCACGAGGGCTGCAAACAGGTCATGTTTTCAGGATTTTCTTGTACTGCACAGGTGATAATTTAGTCACCTACACAAATAATGAGTTGGTGATTAAATTATCACCTGTGCAGTACAAGGAAATCCTGAAAACATGACCTGTTTGCAGCCCTCGAGGAATGCAGTTTGACACCCCTGACTATAACAGTAGACTATAGCAGGTGACAATAAACATTATTATTTATTGTTTTTGTAATTGTAATTTTATTTTTTTTCTTATGCCTCTAATTTTTGTATAAATATCTCATGCAGTAAATTTATGAGAAGGTCTGTGATTGGCCAAAATGTCAATTTGCTGGTTATTACGGACTGTGTTGATTGTTAATGAATCTACAATTCTTAGATAGCATCCCATCGAGTGCTACTTATATTACAGTTTGGAACCCTACTCGAGCACCTCACCACCCATTACCAAAGTGGCATGAGCTGTCACTGTACGGGGCAAGTTCAGTATCTGAGTCCACTCCAAGTAGCGTGATATCAGTTGGGTTTCATAGCCAACACCTGACAGGAACTGCTGCAATTAGAGAAAGCTCAGAATACATCAATTTAACCTCTTATACCTCTGTCGCACATGACAGCAGCATTTCAAGTTTTCAAGATGGAAGATTTCCCTTATGATGACCACCGGCGCAGAAAAAGGAAAAAAAAGCCACCTCACCGCTACATCAGGAAGATCCAGTGTGCACGGAACCACGTACAGGATATACGTGTAAAACTAGGGGAAAAGAAGCCGGTTTGCTCCATCTCCTGGGTGCAGATTAAAAAGCTATCTCTTTCTCTATTGAAGTATGTCTAAAACAGAGTAGACAGATGTAGGTGGAAGATGGTAGGCAAATGGGACGTGCTTCGAAAGCAGCTTTTGCATTCCATCTTTTATCTAAACCTCTTGGAAAAATTAAGAGACCACCACATCAAAACCCTGTCATGGGCAGCCCAATCTCCAGACCTGAACCCCATTGAAAACCTCTGGAATGTAATCAGGAGGATGATGGATAGCCACAAGCCATCAAACAAAGAACTGCTTACATTTTTGCGCCAGAAGCAGTGTGAAAGACTGGTGGAAAGCATGTCAAGACGTATGAAAGCTGTGACTAAAAATCATGGTTATGCCACAAAATATTGATTTCTGAGCTCTTCCTGAGTTAAAACATTAGTATTGTTGTTTTTAATGATTATAAACTTGTTTTCTTTGTATTATTTGAGGTCTAAAAGCAGGGTTTTTTTTTTACCATTTCTCCTGTTCAGAAAAAAAAATAAAAAATGTATTGCTTGGAAATTCGGAGACATGTTGGCAGAATTTTATAGAATAAATGAACAATTTACATGTCACTCAAAAATATACCTATAAAGAGAAAAATTAGACAAACTGAACATTTTGCAGCGGTCTAATTTTTGCCAGAGCTGTATGTCTTTCTACTATGTTTTAAAATACTTCTATAAAGAAAGAAAGTTTTTAAATGTGCACCCAGGAGATGGAGCAAACCTGCAATTTTTCCCTTATGGCCACGGGCACCTTGGGCAACATAATTGCAGGATGCAGATTGATAACCATGGCAGCTAGGGTTGAGCGAAACGGGTCGTTCATTTTCAAAAGTCGCCGACTTTTGGCAAAGTCGGGTTTCATGAAACCCGATCCGACCCCTGTGCGGGGTCGGTCATGCGGTACGCGACTTTCGCGCCAAAGTCGCGTTTCAATGACGCAAAAAGCGCCATTTCTCAGCCAATGAAGGTAAACGCAGAGTGTGGGCAGCGTGATGACATAGGTCCTGGTCCCCACCATCTTAGAGAAGGGCATTGCAGTGATTGGCTTGCTGTCTGCGGCGTCACAGGGGCTATAAAGGGGCGTTCCCGCCGACCGCCATGTTACTGCTGCTGATCTGAGCTTAGGGAGAGGTTGCTGCCGCTTCGTCAGAAGCAGGGATAGCGTTAGGCAGGGTCCATTAACCACCAAACCGCTTGTGCTGTAGCCATTTCCACTGCCCAACACCACCTTCGGTGTGCAGGGACAGTGGAAGCTACATTTTTTTTTTTTTCCCCTCAGCGCTGTAGCTCATTGGGCTGCCCTAGAAGGCTCCCTGATAGCTGCATTGCTGTGTGTACGCCGCTGTGCAAACCAACTGCTTTTTTCAAAGCACAAATCCTCTTGTTCCTTCCTTTCTGCACAGCTATCTTTTTTGTTTGTCCACACTTTTTATTTAATTTGTGCATCAGTCCACTCCTTATTGCTGCCTGCCATACCTGGCTGAGATTACTGCAGGGAGATAGTAATTGTTGGACACTCCCTGTTTTTTTTTTTTTTTTTTTTTTTTTGTGGGAGATTAAGATTGACATTTCTGCTAGAGTGCCATCCCTGTGTGTGCCATCTCTCAGTCAGTGGGCCATAGAAAGCCTATTTATTTTTTTGCTTGATTTGGGTTATAAAATCTACCTGAAAAAATCACTACATCAATCAGTGGGAGAAAAATATTGGCCTCAGGGCTTGTGTGCCACTCTTGACTCCTGTGTGTGCCATCTCTCAGTCAGTGGGCCATAGAAAGCCTATTTATTTTTTTGCTTGATTTGGGTTCTAAAATCTACCTGAAAAAATCACTACATCAATCAGTGGGAGAAAAATATTGGCCTCAGGGCTTGTGTGCCAGTCCTGACTCCTGTGTGCATCATCACTCACTCAGTGGGCCATAGAAAGCCCTTTTTTTTTTTTTTTTTGCTTTATTTGGGTTCTAAATTCAACCTGAAAAAATCAATAAATCAATCAGTGGGAGATTAATTTTGGGCTTGTGTGCCAGTCCTAAGCGTGCCATCTCTCTCTCTCAGATAGTGGGCCATAGAAAGCCTATTTATTATTTTTTTTATTGGGTTTATAAATTTTCCCTGGAACAAAAAAAAAAAGTGGGAGATTAATATTGGCCTCTGGGCTTGTGTGCCAGTCCTGAGCGTGCCATCTCTCTCACAAATAGTGGGCCATAGAAAGCCTATTTATTGTTTTGCTTGATTTGGGTTCTAAAATCTACCTGAAAAAATCACTACATCAATCAGTGGGAGAAAAATATTGGCCTCAGGGCTTGTGTGCCACTCCTGACTCCTGTGTGCATCATCACTCACTCAGTGGGCCATAGAAAGCCCTTTTTTTTTTTTTTTTTGCTTTATTTGGGTTCTAAATTCAACCTGAAAATATCAATAAATCAATCAGTGGGAGATTAATATTGGCCTTTGGGCTTGTGTGCCAGTCCTAAGCGTGCCATCTCTCTCTCTCAGATAGTGGGCAATAGAAAGCCTATTTATTATTTTTTTTATTGGGTTTATAAATTTTCCCTGGAACAAAAAAATAAAAAGTGGGAGATTAATATTGGCCTCTGGGCTTGTGTGCCAGTCCTGAGCGTGCCATCTCTCTCACAAATAGTGGGCCATAGAAAGCCTATTTATGTTTTTGGTTGATTTGGGTTCTAAATTCCACCTGAAAAAATCAATAAATCAATCAGTGGGAGATAAATATTGGCCTCTGGGCTTGTGTGCCACTCCTGACTCCTGTGTGCGTCATCTCTCACTCAGTGGGCCATAGAAAGCCTTTTTTTGTTTTATTTGTTTTCTAAATTCTCCCTGAAAAAATCATTTTATTTTATTTGGTTTCTAAATTCTTCCTGAAAAAATCATTTTATTCTATTATTTTTTTTTCCTAAAGTCTCCCTGAAAAAACAAAAAAAAACAAATCAGTGGGAGATTAATATTGCCCTTTCTGCTTGTGTGCCAGTCTTGACTCCTGGGTGTGCCATCTCTCTCTCTCTCTCCAATTGTGGGCCATAGAAAGCCTATTATTTTTTTAGCTTGATTTGGGTTCCAAAATCTACCTGAAAAAATCACTACATCAATCAGTGGGAGATAAATATTGGCCTCTGGGCTTGTGTGCCACTCCTGACTCCTGTGTGCGTCATCTCTCACTCAGTGGGCCATAGAAAGCCTTTTTTTGTTTTATTTGTTTTCTAAATTCTCCCTGAAAAAATCATTTTATTTTATTTGGTTTCTAAATTCTTCCTGAAAAAATCATTTTATTCTATTATTTTTTTTTCCTAAAGTCTCCCTGAAAAAAAAAAAAAAAAATCAGTGGGAGATTAATATTGCCCTTTCTGCTTGTGTGCCAGTCTTGACTCCTGGGTGTGCCATCTCTCTCTCTCTCTCTCTCCAATTGTGGGCCATAGAAAGCCTATTATTTTTTTAGCTTGATTTGGGTTCCAAAATCTACCTGAAAAAATCACTACATCAATCAGTGGGAGATAAATATTGGCCTCTGGGCTTGTGTGCCACTCCTGACTCCTGTGTGCGTCATCTCTCACTCAGTGGGCCATAGAAAGCCTTTTTTTGTTTTATTTGTTTTCTAAATTCTCCCTGAAAAAATCATTTTATTTTATTTGGTTTCTAAATTCTTCCTGAAAAAATAATTTTATTCTATTATTTTTTTTTCCTAAAGTCTCCCTGAAAAAAAAAAAAATCAAATCAGTGGGAGATTAATATTTACATTTGTGCTTCAGTGACAGTCCTGCGTGTGTGGCATCTCTCTCATTTGTTGCCACCAACAACAGAGTGTGTAACATTGTGCCTGATTTTCGTTGTGGTCTCACTCACCTGTAAAGGGGTAGCTAAATCATACTGAAGTTATAGCTCACCGTGTAAGTTGTGTGACAGCAACAAATACTGTTAGTTTGTTTACGTTTTTAAAACAATGAGGAAGTCTGGTGGAAGAGGTCGTGGCCGGGGGCGTTCATTGTCAGCTGGTAATGAGGGTAGTGGTAGTGGTGGAGCATCAGCTGGTCGTGGGAAAAAAAATATTGCACCTAAGTCTGGAGCTGTGGAGCCAGGTTCGTCGTCTGGCTACACAAGGCCTCGAACGCTCCCTTTTCTGGGAGTAGGAAAACCGCTTTTAAAGCCGGAGCAGCAAGAGCAAGTTTTGGCTTATCTTGCTGACTCAGCCTCTAGCTCTTTTGCCTCCTCTCGTGAAACTGGTAAATGTCAAAGCAGCGCGTCGTTAGTGGATGTTCACGGTCAGGGACAAGTCGCTTCCTTGTCCTCTTCAGCAAAAACAACAACAGAGAAGAATGCAGCAGGCGACACAACGGGTTACTCCATGGAGCTCTTTACACATACCGTCCCTGGCTTAGAAAGTGAAGCAGTTAACAGTCCATGCCCATTACAAGTTGAATCTGACATGGAGTGCACTGATGCACAGCCACAGCCAGACTACTATGCTGGTCCTTTGACTCAGACCACAACATTGCCCTCGCAGGGTAATGATCAAGAATCAGACCCTGATGAGACTATGTTGCCCCATCACGAACGCTATACCACCGACCGACACGGTGACACAGACGAAGTTGCACACGAGCTACAAGAAGAGGTAATAGATGACCCAGTTCTTGACCCCGATTGGCAGCCATTGGGGGAACAGGGTGCAGGCGGCAGCAGTTCTGAAGCGGAGGAGGAGGGGCCGCAGCAGGCATCAACATCGCAACAGGTTCCATCTGCCGGGCCCGTATCTTGCCCAAAACGCGTGGCAAAGCCAAAACCTGTTGGAGGACAGCGTGGCCATCCGGTTAAAGCTCAGTCTGCAATGCCTGAAAAGGTATCCGATGCTAGAAAGAGTGCAGTCTGGCATTTTTTTAAACAACATCCAATTGATCAGCGCAAAGTCATCTGTCAAAAATGTTCAACTACCTTAAGCAGAGGACAGAATCTGAAAAGTCTCAATACAAGTTGCATGCATAGACATTTAACCACCATGCATTTGCAAGCCTGGACTAACTACCAAACGTCCCTTAAGGTTGTAGCACCCTCGGCCAATGAAGCTAGTCAGCAACGCAACATCCCTTCCGGCAGTGTAGGGCCACCATTTTCTGCACCACCTGCAGTATCTGTGCAGGTTTGTTTGCCAGGCCAAAGCAGTCAGGGTCAGGGAATCACCAGTTTCGTAGTAGGAAACACTGCATCTAGGGCACCGGCGGCAACAATACCATCTCCCACCGTCTCTCAGTCTGCCATGTCCACCGGCACCCCCGCTAGTTCCACGATCTCCAGCTCTCCAGTCCAGCTCACCCTACATGAGACTATGGTTAGAAAAAGGAAGTACTTAGCCTCGCATCCGCGTACACAGGGTTTGAACGCCCACATAGCTAGACTAATCTCGTTAGAGATGATGCCCTACCGGTTAGTTGAAAGCGAAGCTTTCAAAGCCCTGATGGACTACGCTGTACCACGCTACGAGCTACCCAGTCGACACTTTTTTTCCAGAAAAGCCATCCCAGCCCTCCACCAGCATGTTAAAGAGCGCATCGTCCATGCACTCAGGCAATCTGTGAGCACAAAGGTGCACCTGACAACAGATGCATGGACAAGTAGGCATGGCCAGGGACGTTACGTGTCCATCACGGCACACTGGGTGAATATTGTGGATGCAGGGTCCACAGGGGACAGCAAGTTTGGGACAGTTCTGCCTAGCCCACGGTCTAGGAAACAGTTGGCTGTAGCCGTTCGCACCCCCTCCTCCTCCTCTTCGTCCTCCTGCAGAAGCGAGAGCTCGTCCACAGACCGCAGTCGCACAACCACTCCATCCGCAGCTGCCACTGTTGCACACCAGGTCTCCCATTATGGGGCAGCTACTGGCAAACGTCAGCAGGCTGTATTGGCTATGAAGTGTTTGGGCGACAACAGACACACCGCGGAAGTTCTGTCCGAGTTCTTGCAGAAAGAAACGCAGTCGTGGCTGGGCACTGTAGATCTTGAGGCAGGCAAGGTAGTGAGTGATAACGGAAGGAATTTCATGGCTGCCATCTCCCTTTCCCAACTGAAACACATTCCTTGCCTGGCTCACACCTTAAACCTGGTGGTGCAGTGCTTCCTGAAAAGTTATCCGGGGTTATCCGACCTGCTCCTCAAAGTGCGTGGACTTTGCTCACATATCCGCCGTTCGCCCGTACACTCCAGCCGTATGCAGACCTATCAGCGTTCTTTGAACCTTCCCCAGCATCGCCTAATCATAGACGTTGCAACAAGGTGGAACTCAACACTGCACATGCTTCAAAGACTGTGCGAACAGAGGCGGGCTGTTATGTTTTTGTGGAAGGATACACATACACGGGCAGGCAGTAGGATGGCAGACATGGAGTTGTCAGGTGTGCAGTGGTCGAAGATTCAAGACATGTGTCAAGTCCTTCAGTGTTTTGAGGAATGCACATGGCTGGTTAGTGCAGACAACGCCATAATAAGCATGAGCATCTCCCTAATGCGTCTGCTGATGCAAAGTTTGACGCACATAAAGGATCAGGCGTCTGCAGCTGAGGAAGAGGAAAGCCTTGATGACAGTCAGCCATTGTCTGGCCAGGGCAGTGTACAGGACGAGTTTGCGGGCGAAGAGGAGGAGGAGGATGAGGAGGATGATGGGGATGATTATATTTTTAATGAGGAAGCTTTTCCGGGGCCACTGGAAATAGGTGGCGCGGCAAGGCCGGGTTCTGGTTTTTGGAGGGACACAAGTGACATGGATTTGCCTGAAACTGCCCCTCAACCAAGCACAACCGCAGATTTGAGAACTGGAACTTTGGCCCACATGGCGGATTATGCCTTACGTATCCTCAAAAGGGACACACGCATAACTAAAATGATGAACGATGACGATTACTGGTTGGCCTGCCTCCTTGATCCTCGCTATAAAGGCAAATTGCAAAATATAATGCCACATGAGAACTTGGAACTAATATTAGCAACCAAACAATCAACTCTTGTTGACCGTTTGCTTCTGGCATTCCCTGCACACAGTGCCCGTGATCGTTCTCACACGAGCTGCACGGGCCAGCAGACCAGAGGAGTTAGAGGGGCAGAAATCAGAAGTGGCGTTGGCCAGAGGGGTTTTCTGACCAGGTTGTGGAGTGATTTTGCTATGACCGCAGTCAGGACAGGTACTGCAGCATCAATTCAAAGTGACAGGAGATAACATTTGTCCAGTATGGTTACAAACTATTTTTCATCCCTTATCGATGTTCTCCCTCAACCGTCATTCCCATTTGATTACTGGGCATCAAAATTAGACACCTGGCCAGAATTGGCAGAATATGCATTGCAGGAGCTTGCTTGCCCGGCAGCTAGTGTCTTATCAGAAAGAGTATTCAGTGCTGCAGGTTCAATACTAACAGAAAAAAGGACTCGTCTGGCTACCCAAAATGTAGATGATCTAACCTTCATTAAATGAACCACAACTGGATTTCGAAATATTTTGCCCCACCTTGCCCGGCTGACACCTAGCTTTCCTATGAAAAGGTCTTGCCTGTGGACTATTCTGAATGCCTTTTCCAATCTCGTAATTTTCTGCACCTGATTGTCCAGCATACGACATGTTTACACCTCACTAAATAGCCAAACTCCCCACACGGGGCCGTAGTATCGACACTTGGCGACAGCACCCGTGAGAGTGCTGTTTGTCTGAAGAGGTGGGTGTGCCCGCTTTTGGTCGACGGCACTGCCACTGGGTCCCTCCTAGTACAATAAAGTGTCTCTGGCGGTGGTGGTGCGCACCCAACGTCAGACACACCGTTGTAATATGAGGGGCCCTGGGCCTGTAGCGCCGGCCACAAGACAGTTCCCCCCCCAGCTCAAACAGTGCTCTACCACTTGCAAAATTATCTCACAGCTCCACCAATGTTTAGTCTATGCGCTGACATCCTTCAATGCCTGCCACTGACAATACCATTGTATTGACATTTTTGTTATGTTAGGCCTTCGAAGCCTGTCTGTGGTCACTCCTTCCACTATGCCTCCACTGACCACACCACTGCTGCCCGTGTACCCCTGGAACCAATTTAAAATTGCCTACAGCCAGCCCAATTTTTTTACTTTAGGCCTTCGATGCCTGTCTGCGGTCACTCCTTCCACTAGGCCTCCACTGACCACACCACTGCTTCCCGTGTACCCCTGGAACCAATTTAAAATTGCCTACAGCCATGTGTTATTATTTTAGGCCTTCGATGCCTGTCTGCGGTCACTCCTTCCACTAGGCCTCCACTGACCACACCACTGCTGCCCGTGTACCCTTGGAACCAATTTAAAATTGCCTACAGCCATGTGTTATTATTTTAGGCCTTCGATGCCTGTCTGCGGTCACTCCTTACAATATGCCTCCACTGACCACACCACTGCTGCCCGTGTACCCCTGGAACCAATTTAAAATTGCCTACAGCCAGCCCAATTTTTTTAATTTAGGCCTTCGATGCCTGTCTGCAGTCACTCCTTCCACTAGGCCTCCACTGACCACACCACTGCTGCCCGTGTACCCCTGGAAACAATTTAAAATTGCCTACAGCCATGTGTTATTATTTTAGGCCTTCGATACCTGTCTGCGGTCACTCCTTACAATATGCCTCCACTGACCACACCACTGCTGCCCGTGTACCCCTGGAACCAATTTAAAATTGCCTACAGCCAGCCCAATTTTTTTAATTTAGGCCTTCGATGCCTGTCTGCGGTCACTCCTTACAATATGCCTCCACTGACCACACCACTGCTGCCCGTGTACCCCTGGAACCAATTTAAAATTGCCTACAGCCAGCCCAATTTTTTTATTTTAGGCCTTTGATGCCTGTCTGCGGTCCGTTCTTTCTACTACTACTACACTGACCAGGCCACTGCTGCCCGTGTACCCCTGGAACCAATTTAAAATTGCCTACAGCCATGTGTTATTATTTTAGGCCTTCGATGCCTGTCTGCAGTCACTCCTTACAATATGCCTCCACTGACCACACCACTGCTGCCCGTGTACCCCTGGAACCAATTTAAAATTGCCTACAGCCAGCCCAATTTTTTTAATTTAGGCCTTCGATGCCTGTCTGCGGTCACTCCTTCCACTAGGCCTCCACTGACCACACCACTGCTGCCCGTGTACCCCTGGAACCAATTTAAAATTGCCTACAGCCAGCCCAATTTTTTTAATTTAGGCCTTCGATGCCTGTCTGCGGTCACTCCTTCCACTAGGCCTCCACTGACCACACCACTGCTGCCCGTGTACCCCTGGAACCAATTTAAAATTGCCTACAGCCATGTGTTATTATTTTAGGCCTTCGATGCCTGTCTGCGGTCACTCCTTACAATATGCCTCCACTGACCACACCACTGCTGCCCGTGTACCCCTGGAACCAATTTAAAATTGCCTACAGCCAGCCCAATTTTTTTATTTTAGGCCTTCGATGCCTGTCTGCGGTCCGTTCTTTCTACTACTACTACACTGACCAGGCCACTGCTGCCCGTGTACCCCTGGAACCAATTTAAAATTGCCTACAGCCATGTGTTATTATTTTAGGCCTTCGATGCCTGTCTGCGGTCACTCCTTCCACTAGGCCTCCACTGACCACACCACTGCTGCCCGTGTACCCCTGGAACCAATTTAAAATTGCCTACAGCCAGCCCAATTTTTTTATTTTAGGCCTTTGATGCCTGTCTGCGGTCCGTTCTTTCTACTACTACTACACTGACCAGGCCACTGCTGCCCATATTCCCCTGGAACCAATTTAAAATTGCCAACAGCAATGTGTTATTATGTTAGACCTTCGATGCCTGTTTGCGGTCACTCCTTCCAATAGTTCTCCACTGACCAGACCAATGCTGGCCGTGTACCCCTGGAACCCAGCTGAAAGTGCATGTAGCCTCCTTTTTTTCTTTGTTTTATATTTAGAAAGCCCAGATGAACTACGCTGTGCAATGGTTCAAGCTACCCAGTCGACATTTCTTTTGCGAGAAAAGCCATCCCAGCCCTCCACCGGCATGAAAAAGTCTGCATTGTCATAGCACTCAGGCAATCAAACAGTAGAAAGGTGCACCTGACAAGAGACGCATGGACCAGTAGGCATGTCCACAAAAAGTTACGTGTCCATTACAGCGCACTGGGTTAATGAGTTGGATGCATGGTCCACAGGGGACAGCCTACAAAGTCTGTCTGCAGTCCCTAATTCCAATTTTCCTCCGCTGACCACACCACTGCTGCCCGTGTACCCCTGGAACCAATTTTACAGTGTCTACAGCCTAATTTTGTTATGTTAGGCCTACTACGCCTGTCTGCGGTCCCTCCTTCCAATACTCGTCCACTGACCACACCACTGCTGCCCGTGGACCCCTGGAACCTATTTTTAATTGCATAGAGCATCCTTTTTTTAATAGTAGGCGTACAAAGTCTGTCTGCGGTCCACTATTGAAATTGTCCTCCACTGCCCAGAGCACTGCTGCTTGTGTACCCCTGTAACTTTTTTAAGCTGCAGTGAGCCACATTTTTGGGTTAAGTCCTACTACCTGTGTCTGTCTGCGCCACTCAATTCAGCTGTGTTCCTTTGAAAAAAGCTGAGCGTCAATAGTCTTGTTTTCAGCCTCTAGGAATTTTAAAACTGCATTGGGGGTACAACTTTGGTAGGGCCTACTAACGGTGTCTGCCTCCCCAAGGTGTGCCCCAGGTTTCCTCGCCATTGCTTCGATCTTAATGCTCTCGTTTAGTAGTTGTTGGAAACTACACTGCATTAGGCCTACAAATTGGGTATGGGGTGTAGAGAGATGGTGTGTTCCACTCCAAGGTGTTCTCCAGGTTACCTTTCCTGAGCGCCGATTTTCCGGCTCTCGTTTAGTAGTTCTTGGAAACTACACTGCATTAGGCCTACAAATTGGGTATGGGGTGTAGAGAGATGGTGTGTTCCACTCCAAGGTGTTCTCCAGGTTGCCTTTCCTGAGCTTCGATCTTCCGGCTCTCGTTTAGTAGTTGTTGGAAACTACGCTGCATTAGGCCTACAAATTGGGTATGGGGTGTAGAGAGATGGTGTGTTCCACTCCAAGGTGTTCCCCAGGTTTCCTCGCCAATGCTTCGATCTTCATGCTCTCGTTTATTAGTTGTTGGAAACTACACTGCATTAGGCCTACAAATTGGGTATGGGGTGTAGAGAGATGGTGTGTTCCACTCCAAGGTGTTCTCCAGGTTGCCTTTCCTGAGCTTCGATCTTCCGGCTCTCGTTTAGTAGTTGTTGGAAACTACGCTGCATTAGGCCTACAAATTGGGTATGGGGTGTAGAGAGATGGTGTGTTCCACTCCAAGGTGTTCCCCAGGTTTCCTCGCCAATGCTTCGATCTTCATGCTCTCGTTTAGTAGTTGTTGGAAACTACACTGCATTAGGCCTACAAATTGGGTATGGGGTGTAGAGAGATGGTGTGTTCCACTCCAAGGTGTTCTCCAGGTTGCCTTTCCTGAGCTTCGATCTTCCGGCTCTCGTTTAGTAGTTCTTGGAAACTACGCTGCATTAGGCCTGCAAATTGGGTATGGGGTGTAGAGAGATGGTGTGTTCCACTCCAAGGTGTTCTCCAGGTTGCCTTTCCTGAGCTTCGATCTTCCGGCTCTCGTTTAGTAGTTCTTGGAAACTACGCTGCATTAGGCCTACAAATTGGGTATGGGGTGTAGAGAGATGGTGTGTTCCACTCCAAGGTGTTCTCCAGGTTGCCTTTCCTGAGCTTCGATCTTCCGGCTCTCGTTTAGTAGTTCTTGGAAACTACACTGCATTAGGCCTACAAATTGGGTATGGGGTGTAGAGAGATGGTGTGTTCCACTCCAAGGTGTTCTCCAGGTTGCCTTTCCTGAGCTTCGATCTTCCGGCTCTCGTTTAGTAGTTCTTGGAAACTACACTGCATTAGGCCTACAAATTGGGTATGGGGTGTAGAGAGATGGTGTGTTCCACTCCAAGGTGTTCTCCAGGTTGCCTTTCCTGAGCTTCGATCTTCCGGCTCTCGTTTAGTAGTTGTTGGAAACTACGCTGCATTAGGCCTACAAATTGGGTATGGGGTGTAGAGAGATGGTGTGTTACACTCCAAGGTGTTCTCCAGGTTGCCTTTCCTGAACTTCTATCTTCAGGCTCTCATTAAATTGTGGTTAAACGGAACAACTGCATTTGGCGTACTAGTTGGTTTGGGGCCTACTATCGGTGTCTGCCACTCCTTGCTGTTCTCCTGGTTTCCTGTCCTGACATTCCATTTTCAGGCTCTCGTTAAGTAGTTGTTAATGTTAGACTGCATTTTGCCTACTAGTTGGGTTGGGGCCTACTATCGGTGTCTGCCACTCCTTGCTGTTCTCCTCCACTGAACAAAGCTGTGCCGCCTGTTTACTACGGTTGCCAATTTTGAACTGCATTTCGACTACTTACTGATTTGGGCCTACTCTCTGTGTCAGCCTCTCATTCCAGTTGTCCTCCACTGCAATGCCCCCTGGTTAGTCCTGTTACCAATTTTGAACTGCATTTAGCCCACTTTATTCTTTGGGCCTATATCTGTGTTTCCTCCTCATCCTGCCCATTGCCCAGCCAGTGATAGATGAGTCTGCTGGTACATTGACCCATAACGCAAAATTCCCCGTGCATGCTACACAGCAAGATTGTGACCCTGCTGAAAGTCAGGTTCCTCTTCCCGCATACCATACCACCTTACACGGGGACAAAGAGGAAGGTGCAGATGAAAGTGCAGGTTCCTTCATCAGGTGGGGGGAGGAATACTAGTTGGCGACGTCACTGGCACAGGGCCTCTCATAGTACGCAAAAGTGTTGCTGCCGGTGGGAGGCGCCCCCGCCATGCAAATGCACCGCTGTTTTTTAGGGGCCCTGTGCCAGTGCCAATGCCAACGAGTGGGCCCCCCCTGCTTGCTCAGGATCACAGCACTTGCAAAGTTGAAATACTTACCTCTCCCTGCTCCACTGCCGTAACATGGTCCAGATTTACTGGGCCCACTAATTACTTGAACCAGCCCTACCCCCCACAACTTTAGCCAAATGACCCTCAATTTCAAATGCCTTCCAATTATTATAAGGTAAATTACGATTGACAAGCTTCTTTAACAAGAATGGATGTTTTTGCCATTAAAATGGGCAGTGTAGGTGTTTTCCTGGCCTCCACTCACTGCCGACTATGCTCCCCCATTGACTTGTATTGGGTTTCGTGTTCCGGGCGATACCCGACTTTTCGCGATAATCGGCCGATTCCACTCGACTCGACTTCTAAGATAGTCGGGTTTCGCGAAACACGGCTCGACTCTAAAAAGGTCAAGGTCGCTCAACCCTAATGGCAGCCAATGCCCCCATGTCTGTCACTTGAGATCTTATATCAAAATGATCCTGTAGCTGGGCTTCATAGGAGAAAGCCTTTTTTGCAATACAGAAAAATGCTATTATATTGCAGTGTATCACAAAGGTGTTCAAGATATCACAGGTTCAAGCCCCCAAGGGGAACTATTTAAAAATAAATAATTAAAACAATTAAAAATAATTTAAAAGAACAAAAAAAAAATGTAATATTTAAATCAGTCTCCTTTTCCCCAAACGTAAAAAATGCAGAGTCCTGTCTGAATGGAACGGAGATTGAGCAACACACCGTCATTCCATTAATTTTTATTTCTTTTATTTGTGGAGGGTTGTGAGGTTGAGCACGACCTATTTTGTGATTTTTTTTTTATGCCAGTGCCTGCTAATTCAAAGAAAACAAGTATAAATTATAATGCTGTCGCAGCGCAGTATCATGCATCTTATCTCAAGGGTGCTGGAGAGGGAAGATAGATATCACTCACAGCGTAACATTTCAGTGCAGCAGAACAGGCACCAATAGGTGGCGAGAGAGAGGTCAGACAAGCCGGGTCAGGGACAGAGAGCTAATGCAGTATCAGGGGAAACAGCAATAAAAGTGGTCAGATACAAGCCAAAGAAGTCGGAGGCAGTCGGGAGCGCAGATGCCAGAGACGTAAGACAGTGAAACAGGTCAGAGGTCAAGCCGGGATAGATACCAAGGTCACAGCATGGGAGCACATAGCAAGACGAGTGGGGAAGCATGGAATGGGAAGGCAGGGGAACTGAGTAAACGGGCAGAGAACAAATCAAGGTGTAACGGGGTCAGTTGCTCAAGCCGGGGGGCAAGAACTATAGCTGACACTGCCTGCAAGCAGCCGTGGACTGAAATAGCAAAACAGATCTCAAAATGAGGCAAAGATGGTTAACCCCCGCATGACCAGACCGGGGAGAGAATAGCAAGAAACAAACCATGAGTGGATTCATATATAGATTTTTAGTGAAAGATTTAGTATAACTTGTATTTTATTAATTTTATCCTCTGCTCTTTCTGGGATCTTTGGTCCAGTGGGCGGTCCTAATAGTGACTGACAGCTTCCTTTGTATAAGTGTGTATACAGAGATCACTGTTAGTCACTGATATGACTGTCTACTGAACTGAATATCCCAGAAAGAGCAGAGGATTAAATGATGAAAACACAAGTTACACTGAATCTTTTTGTACAAAACTACATATCAATTTCCTCAGCTCCCCTTCTCTTTGGTACCTGCAGATTACAATACAATTTTTGGTGACAGGTTATCTACAAGCAATAACTTATTGAGTATTTTTATTATTGTTTTGTCAAGATTTTGTAAGATGAAAAAATCTAATTTGTCTGACGAATGCAAAAAGCAAAGTACAAAAGCATGTTTCTCCTTGTGGAGAGTGACAAGCAAGGCCTGACATATCAGAGTGTATGCTCATCTGGGAAAATAAATATGCAAGAGGACTTAAACTCTAGTTTCACCCATTGGAAATAGCACTCCTAAAAGTCAATATCGACCCTCTAACAAGCCTTGCCTTATGACTTAGGGTAAAAGCCAAACTAGAATCTCAGTTTGTAGATACTAGAGTTCAAGTCCTCTTCCTCTTTGAAAATACAGCGGTGAACAACAGTAAAGTTATCCATGTGGAACTGAGATGTAATATACTGACATTAGTCTATTATGGGCAATTAGATGACCTAGCACTTTATGTGTACTACATATTGATTATCCTTTTGGCATAAATACGTATATATCACTAGATATCATTTCAGCTTGAAATGTAGTTTAATCTATTTATCATAAAAAGGCCATGATTGGATGTGTAGAGAGCATCTGAGGAACAAGCTGCTCATTTTGATATTTATTACCTATGGGTGTACTATGTGATTGGGAAGTCTTATTTGTATTGCATCTCCATCTTTTACTTAGTTGTGTACTATTTTAGTTTTTTGTGATAATAAAATTGTTGTATTTTACCTTTTGGCAATTGCTTCTGTTTTCTATTTGGACTATGTGTAGAACTTGGCCTAGGTGGATGACCAACCTGATGGTCAACCTGTGGTATGCCAGATATACTGTATATGAAGGGTTGTGTTGCAAGGATCTATCCTGTGTCTGAGGTAAAAATTGTTGTTGAGGGTAGAAGTGCATTAACTCCTGTGTACTGGATTGTCCCATTTGGTCATACCCCCAATATGGCCATGTCGAGCAGACAAATGTTGGGACCAGCCTCCAAATGTGTGTCTGCTCAAGTGGTCATATTGGGCAGGTGGTGGATACTCACACATTGGCCTAGGTTGTGTTTGTTGGTTGCTTTGGGCAGTCTGTTGTTGTGGTGCAATACGTGGCGGGGGTGGTGCTGCGACAGGTTGTGTTTGTTCCTGTGGAAGGTCTTGCATTGCCAGAAGGTTGGTAGATGACATTTGCCAAGTTTCTAGGTAGTTAAACACAGGAGTAGGGTTGTTTGGGGGTGTTGCCGCATCTATTACTATTTGTAGACAACCTCTGGTTCGCAGCCTGAGCGAGCGTGGAATGGGACACAAGTAGCGGACAACACTGTGGAAGTATGCTTACTCACCATCGTCATTGGCAGCACTGGACTAACAGTCCAACACCCCTGTATCCACTTGCCCCCTGGTGCCAGTGTTGGAAGGCACCCTTCTGCGCCGATCACGGTGTGGTCTTGTAGTAGGCTGTGGTGATGTATCCAGAGCCAAGGTTGGACTGCTGCCGTGGGCACCTTCCTCCACCTCTGGATTTGCATCCTGTGTGGCAGAAGACGCTGCTGCTGGTTGTGGTGATGGTGATTGGTTGCTGCTTGTTGGTTGGGCAGATGGTCCCGCTACTTTGACACCTTCACCACCGGGGTCAATCACCACCTCGGAGTCAGATGCAGTCTCCCTTTCTGTCAGATTTGACTCTGTTCTGCAAATCAAAAAATTTAAAAAAAGCTTTTAAATAAACATATTCACGTTATAACATGTGTTACAAATTTTGTGGCATAAGTAAGAAGGGTGGAGGGCACCATCATCCCTATAACAGACTGGGATCTACCCGGGGTATGTCAAACAAAAGTACTGTCAAGAAGCAAGAGAAAAAAGAAAGACATACACGAGATCGGGATCACCAAAAGAAAAACAATAATGATTACACTAAATAATTTTATTAAGGTCAACAACAAGACATAGCACACAATAAAAACAAGGCATCCGTAATGGATGGCAATTTGCTGTCAATGGAGCTCGGCGCATGCGCATTTATGTCATACTCCGCCATACTGGTACACCTGTCTTTGCTGGGTGTGCATGACGCTGGGGCACTTCCGCCTCGCACTATGGCACCGTGGCGTTATCATGGCAACATGCTGTCAATGGATTTCGGCGCATGCGCATTTATGTCATACTCCGCCATACTGGTACACCTTCCTTTGCTGGGTGTGCATGACGCTGGGGCACTTCCGCCTCGCATTATGGCGCCGCAGCGTTATTATGGCATATATCTCCACCACCTGCTTGAAGATCTACACAGCTGGTATGATACTTCTTCTTGATTCATTTGTATAAATAGTAGTCAATGTGTGGACATTAGCACTTGCTCCTGACGAAGCCACGCTGTGGCGACACGCGTTGGGCTCCTTTTGCCCCCCCTTGACCAGTGGTATGCTGATGTGTGGACATTAGCACTTGCTCCTGACGAAGCCACGCTGTGGCGACACGCGTTGGGCTCCTTTTGCCCCCCCTTGACCAGTGGTATGCTGCTCTAGCGCCGGTTTCAGCTCTGGGCAGCTATTTTTGGCGCATATGGCCCCCTTTTTTTTGCTCACCTTTGTGCGTACCTGTATGCCTCTTTCTCTCCATTCAATCACTGCCTGTAGGCAGTTATGATAGTGATAGGGTTTTTTTTACCTGTGACCTATATGGTTCTTACATTTAGTCTATGGGGTTTAGGCAATTTCCTTTATCCTATACTATAGACTATGTTATTGGGTATATGACATATATATATATATATCAGGCTTATGCAGGGTACAGGTTTGTTTTGTATTTATTAGCACCCGCTTAATCAGCCATCGGATATTGTGTGTATACACATTCCCTCGTTTCATCTAGCTATTTTTGATAGGCAGGTGCGATACCTACATACCCTTTTCTGTGGGTCTACACCCAGGTCTTTGTGGGGTTTAGTATTGTTTTTTTTCCCCCACATTACAGACGTTGTACACCCTGCATATAGTATCTTCCATTTGGGGCCCTTTCTAGCACATAAGGTGTATGCATGTATACTTACAACAGTGCAATTGGTTATTTACTGTATTGTATTTCTGTTTTTGTTATGGCCATAACAATTCTGTGTCTGTAGGGCAGATTGTATTATTCTGCTCTTCAGTAATTGTTTGTACATTTTCTATGCGCTTTTTTATATATCATCTGTTTGTCAAGTTATGTATCGGCTGCGAGATGCTTGTATTATAATTACAGTATTAGCCTTGATCTGGTCTTCGGGGGTATTCCCTATTTAGGGATGTACCTGTTTGGTTTTTAATTGTTTTTATTGTGTGCTATGTCTTGTTGTTGACCTTAATAAAATTATTTAGTATAATCATTATTGTTTTTCTTTTGGTGATCCCCGGTCTCCTGTATGTCTTTCTTTTTTATCTCTTGCTTCTTGACAAATTTTGTGACATACAAGCACTTACGGTCTGAGCTCCATCACCGGTGCAAGAAAATTAAGATGCTTAAAATAAAGATATTTTCTTTTTTGGGGGCTACATCACCACTACGCCCAAAAAGTTGACGTTCACGACGGTATTGGTTCCGGCAACTCCGCCAGCGTCTATTGACATCATTCACTGCAAAGAAATGCAAGAATTGTTTTAACTATGAAGCACATAACTCCAACAGGTACAGGGTTTGTATTCACACTTGGGCCCTGGAGCCTAGGGGGACATGAAAGTCCCTTTGTCCTATATAAAAGTACTCTTTCTGGAAAATTTTTCCCATATTAGGGTGTCATGTTGATGATTTTGCATCCGCAAGCAAGAGTTTTTAACATTTACCTCACTAAGAATAAACACTTCACATAACTTCACATATGATGTGTTCATGGTTATTTTTATCAGGAACACAATTTTTTAAATATTTTGGTAAAGGATGGTACTTACAAATTTCTTGCTGAACATCATGAGGTTGCTCATCAAAATTGGGGAACATGTGGTGACAGATTGCCCTCCATGCTGCGTCTTTACGTGCATAATGTACGTTGCGTTGGTCCCATAATTCTGGTCTATCATGGACCAGAGCAATCAGCATCTCCACATTTATGTGTCTGGCCATGCTGCTACACAGTACACTCCGTGGAGGCGTGCTTCCTGGTTTTCAATACAGCGTGGCCAAGAAATTTGCATTCCAAAGCTTCCTCATAATGGATGATTCAATTTCCTGTCACCTGGAGATGTCTTCCGTATTTCTCGCAAGTCACATGCATGGTCCGTGTGTAATTCAATTTTATCTCGCACCCATAGACTTGCATTGGCGATTCTCAGCCGAGATACGCTGACAATCGCAGCATGCTGCGATTTCACTAGGATCCTGAATATGGCCGAGAAAATATCGGATGATGGGAGCTGCCCCATAGATTAACATTGGGCCGAGTGTTATGCGATTTTTTATCTCATGGCACTCGTCCGTATTACAGTCTAGTGTGACCCCGGCCTTACACTGATGAGGGGAAACACCCTGAAACACAGTGTCTGCAAATTGAGATTCTGGTTTGGCTTTTAGTCTAAGTTTTATGGCAAGGCTTGTTAAAGGGTTGATATTGACTTTTAGGATCGCTGCTTCCAATAGGTTGTGGTAGAGTGCAAGTCTTCTTCCTCTCTGAAGAGGCAATTTCCACATTGAAAATAGGCTAAAATTATATAATATTACAGCTACATGTGAAAAGAAAAGCCAAACGTACAAATGGTGACTGGAAAAATAAATCAGTTTTGTCTAGTTATGAAATTGTCCAGCTGGCTAGCTTGTAAAAAATTAGGAATACTACTCTGAAATGGGCACCCGGAACCTTGACCTCAAACTGAGTCCTTAACATATCACACTGACAGCTCAAATCATTTCTTTTTGTTTCTGTGCCTAACATTGTATCATGAACTGCTGTAAAGCCTGAGGCTCTATTCAGCACCTCCGTCAGAGGCTCCGTCATATTTGACAGCACACAGCAAGACCGGCGCAGCATGGAGATCTACAGTATTTGTACCAACGAAAACTTCAACAGAACCATGAGTGACCCTTATATAAATCCTTGAGGACCGCCAGGTGGCATTTAATTTGTGGTACATCAAATCAGGTACAAAGTATTGGCTTCCATTATCAACTAAGGCAACTGTGATCTTTGAACAAAATCTAACGAAACCAAGCTTCATATAACCGTTTGTGTTGTGTATATCCTGTACTTGTGTACTCTGCATTTGTTTCATGTGTGTGATGTGTGTATGGTGCTGGTGTGACATGTGTGTCATGTGTGCATGGTGTGAGTTGGAGTTTGTGTCGTGTGTGCATGGTGCTTGTATGATGTTTGTGTCATGTGTGCATGGTGCGTGGTGACGTTTGTGTCGTGTGTGCATGGTGCTTGTGTGCATAGTGTTTGAGTGACATGTGTGCGCTGGGCATTCATAGCTTGTGTGACAATTTTACGTGTATATTCTGTGTTCTTATATGATACAACTTATATTTATTGTATGACGTGTTACATAAAGTTGGGGACCCATACACAATTTTTGCTCAAAGGCCCTTTGCGCTCAGTTTCTGTTACCGACCTCTTTGTACAATATGCATATTCAGAATTCCTAACATTAATCCCTTGTCATACAATATAGCCTGTATTAATTTAAAGCCCACAGGACAAGACCTACACGTGTTCCTGCAGTCGGGGATAGTGGTCGCATAGCTGATGTGACTGTTATCCAAATCATCGAGATCGTCGTGGGACAGCATGGATTATCTTTGCGTCAGACAGGTGAGGGATATTGATGGTTATTACTTTTATTTTTTTTTCCAGGGGACATGGACATCGATGGATTAGACGTAAAGGTGAGTATTATGGTTGTTTATTATTTTCTGCTTTTTACAGGTGACATGGGTTTCAATGGACTAGGAGCAATGGTGAGTATAAGTTTTCTTTTTTATTTTTATTTCAAATAAAGGTGTCTGTGTCATTATTTCAATTAAAGAATTTTATTCTGGCTGTGTCTTTTTTACAATCTAACTATGGGGTTAGTAATGGAGAGGCATCTTATAGACGCCTCTCCATTACTAACCTCTGGGCTTGATGTCAGTGGCCATAAAACAGTTGACATCAACCCCACAAATATTACTTCACATTCACCGCACCTGGGCAAGTGGGCGAAAGCCATGCAAATAGATATGCCTTTTCTGGGACGACTGTGGGCTGCTTTTTTTAACACTGAGGGGGACAATATCCATGGTTTAGCTGGTTGTCAAAAATGAGGGGGGCTATATGCCATTTTTTAGAATTATTTATTTAAATAATTTTGAAAAACAGAATGGGACTCGTCTATTCTTGATAACCAACCAAGATAAAGATTTCACCTGTGGTTTACAGCCGGCAGCTGTCAATTTTGCCTACTCTGGTTATCAAAAATAGAGTTTTATAAAAAAATTATTTACAGCTCAGTTGCTGGCTCATAAATACTCCCATCAGCAGCTCCTGCTCTCACTGTTATGAACAACAGTAGGCATAGACTGATGGAAATAGCACTCTCTCATCAGCTGATGCCTGTAACCAGAGGTAACCTTTTTACCAGCGGTCACAGCTGCTGGCTCATGCAGTCATCTGCCGATCAGAGCCTCTGTTTTCTGCGCTGTCATGCAGATGGCAGCATGGCAAACAACGGATGTTTGGGTCTCCTATTCATCTGAATGGGATCCGAGTTCGGGTTCAGGTACTGTTTTGGTACCCGAACTAAACTTTTTTATGGGTTCACCCATCAATACTCAAAAGATAACAAGGGGAAAATGTCAGAAGACCAAAATATGGAGCCTATGAACCCCAACAACATATACATTTCATATAAAAAGTATAACTTTTATTAAACATGTTAAAATAATTAACAAAATAATCACAAAAATGTACATGAAAAAAATTATATATGTATGTATTGTGACGTAGCAATCACTAAGTAAGTTGGGGGTACACTCCCTTGGTGGCGATATTCAAACAAACAGCAACCATTTTTCATTTACAAAAGTCCATGCTTGGTTTATTACATCTTCATAAACCATGTTACGGCATTTCAACACTACAGCACTGACATACAGTCCATTTCAGTTGCGGTTACGTTCATACAGTTCCATACCTGACGCCTGTCAGGTCACAGTTCCCCAGGCTCTGGGCTACCTGCTTAACCGATACTGCCAGTTTTCCCAGCCTGAATTCATAGAGGTCCTGTCAGTAGTCCAGACCCTCAGTGCTCCCTGGACTCTCAGAGCTCCAGCCAGCTCCAGTCACACTTGGTCATCCCCCATGTGGTGCAACCAGGAAAACATATAGGACCTTCCTGACGTCACAGGAGCGCACCCCCTGGGAGGTATGTGGTTAACCAGTCCCATCTATCACTTTCTGGTTAATCCCTAAATCCAGCCCTTCATTAAAATACAGGTTTGTGGAACTACAAGACCCAGCAGCCTGTCCTGGATTCAGATCGCGGCAACCTATGTCTGTGTGATATATACCTGTCTCTCAGTAGATCACTAGTTGGTACATCACATACTCTCCCCCTCTGTTCAAACCAGTGGGATGAACACATGACCACAGTCCAGGGCCCCGAGAAAAGACATCCCTATCATCTCGAGCTACCAATCAAGGGGACCCACTTCATCTATTATAACCATTGGCTCATGGAAACTGATCCCTCATCGTCAACTGATTCTTTAGAGAGCTACCATCCATCACTGTCCTCTCACAATCCCGAGTCGTTACTTGGTTAGACCTCCCCCACCCCCTGAGGACAATACAGTAGTGTGATTCACTCCCGTATCTACGGTCAGGTCCGACTCGGTATTGTTGCATATACTATTAGGTCCCTTGTCTAAGACCCTCAGCATTGGTTTAACCGGGAATTACCTCCCCTTCAACATACTATGCCCACTATCCTCAGGACAGCTCCAGAAAGCTCTCAGATGGTGTTTTCCTCCATAGCCTAGAGTTTATTGGCTCTATTTTTTGATCTTTTGACATTTTCCCCATGCTATTTGGGAGCTTCCCTCACAGACTATGTTTTTTTATGCCCATGGTTCTGGCTTATATCTCATATCATAAGATAACAAATATTATTCCCCCCATCACTCTTGCCAGTCCTTCTACTTCCTCTTTTGGCTGTATGGAGATGCGTTACACTGGTAATGTATTTGATGCTTACAACAATTTTAGAAATTCAAGACATTTTTAAAGAAAAGAAAAGGAGGATGGACAAGCCCTTTAAATGGAACCTGCCACCAGGTTTTCCCACTATTAACTACAGCCCCCACTTTACAGTCTTTTTTTACAGTAGTCCAACAATCTGTATATAAGTCCCCAACCCCTTCTGCATATCCCAAAAATACCTTTTAGAATCCCCTCATTTGGCACAGTTTGGTCAGATGGCCATCACTAGTCTTTCTTGACACCTCCTTTCTTCCCGCAATCGCCGTCTTCTTGCCATCCTTTATGTGGATGATGCCTTCTACATCATCCACAGAGCACCGCCAATCTCACGTACTTTGCTTTGCCCTGCGCGTAATGAAGAGTCAGAGACTTTGATTCCAGAGATGTGTCACGTACTGGGCTGTTTAGTGTAGTTCTTCTAAAATCACTGCTTTATTAGCAGGAGATTATCACTGCAGGGCTATTTGGCCTGCTGCCAAGTAATCCAACTACGCCTCCACCACTAATTAGCAGCTTTCTGCCTATATACAGTGCGCAAAGAAAGTTGCCAATTAGTTGGGGGGCGGGATTTTCCAGACCTCAGCAATCAGGGAACACTTAGGTCTTCAGAAGATAAAACAGTTTTTAATCAAAACTGCGGCAAGCAGCCCAGTAAGTAATATGTCGCTGCAATCAGGATCTCTGCAGCTATAAAATGCTGCTCTCAGATGGAGTAATACAATTTTGGTGACAGATTGATTGTTTTCTATTGGTCCACACTATATCATCTTGGTCTCACATTTTTATTGGAACAATTCTACCAGTTTTGTAAAAATCCATTAATGATGGAAGCAAAATGAAAATTTTGAAGTATGAAATGTTACAGGTAAAAAACAATCTTCTCTAACAAAACACATTTTATTTGAATAGGTGTCATAGTCCTTAAATCATTCTGTGAATTCGCAGGTCATGTTTCACTTGGTTTCAGTGCTAGGAAAAAAATTAGTTCTCATTTGTATATTGGGATCCTGAATCAGTCCATGTTTATTTTCTCTCCTTCAAAGCAAATAAGAAAAATAAAATGCATTTTGTTTGTAATTCTCTGTGCCTACGTTTAATTTGGTTACCTCATTATAAGGCTAAACACAAAGCGTTTGAATACAGTTCCAGTACTTGCTTATGTCAGAAAAGACATGGACTTGTAAAGTGCAATAAAAACGTTTTAACATTCCAAACTTTTTTTTATAAGCGACTTTTCCTTCGTAAGTGACAATCCATAATTCCCATATGCCAATATCCCAAACGTTAAGAAAGAAAATTAAAATATTACAGTTCTGTCATTGCCTACAAGACCACTGAAAATAGGCTGGCGCATCCTGTTCTGCCGTTCACTTGGTAACTTTGTTGTGTAGATTGGAGCTGAATGAGCAGAGCCATCTTGCTCCTATTCTACATCTTTAGCGTACATTAGACAACTTTAGAGGTCTAAATAAGATAGGAAAGTAAAACTATAACTGATAATATATACATATAATACTATGTACACATCTCTGCTTTTAATCTCAGGTCTCCATGAAGCAATGGAAAGTGTTTCAAGTATTCTATCGCTTCCTAGAGACTGTGTTAATCTTTGGCATTTGTCTACTAATTAAAGAGATTGTCCACTTGAAGATAATTTTTGTCCCCTGGCACAGTTTTTTTTTGTTTTTTTGTTTTATTGTGGTATATTCACCATCACCATGTACAGGGCTGCCACCAGGAATTTTATGGCCACATGCTGGCAAAATTTGTGGGCCCCGCTTGAGAATCCGCCCTGGCTCTACCCCAGCTCTGCCTCCACCCCTTGACCCTTCCACAGTCCCATCACCCACTCTTGGAAAAACTCCACTTCTGCACCACGTCCTCACCAGTCACACATTAGCAGTTCCCATTAAACATGATATCACGCAGATAGCCATCAGCTTTTATTTTTGCGAAAAGATTTTTTAAGCCACCACCACGACGAGGTTTTTGCAGGGCCTTACTCTACACTATTAACAGTTGTTAAAATATCCAATACTCTTTTTAGATATATTTTTATTTAAGGGAACATGTCATACATTTTTTAAAATGACCAATAATATCACATACAAGGGACAAATACCGTCAGACCATGACCAGATCACATAGGCTAAGTTCACATAAGCGTCATGCGACGCTGCGTCGCCGACGCAACGCACGACGGATCGGAAACGCGCGCAAAAACGCACCTTTTTTGACGCAAGCGTCTGACGGATGCATCGTAAAACGCAGTGTTTTTGGTGCGTTTTTGGTGCGTTTATACAAAAAACGCAGCGTTTTACGACGCATGCGTTGTCAAACAATGATTATATCTTTACACACAATTTAGTGTCTAGACACTAGATAACACCACCAATGAATAGAAGAGGGTGGGTCTAGTGTCTAGACAATCGATAATGCCACCAATGGGTAGTTGAGGGTGGGTATTAATGTAATAGTGGTATATATACCCCGGCATAGATTATTTCCAACCATAGAGCATCAAGATGGATCGTTCCATGGAGAGTATCTACCTCAATTTTGAGCTGGAATTAGCCCTTGCTATTGCTTATGCTATTGCCTGTCATGAACAGAGGAAAAGAGACAAACTACGGAGAAGGAGTCATCGGCGTTTTTGGCTACACCCTATAGTGGAAGTCCGAGAGAGTCGTGGAGCCTACCATTGTCTGTTTGGCGAATTAAATGACAACCAGGAGAAATACTTCGAGTACACCAGGATGTCTCAAAACAGCTTCCGATATCTGCTGCGTCTGGTGGAAGGAGCCATTTCCAGGCAGGACACGCAGCTCCGTAAATTGATTTCCCCCGAGGAACGTCTGCTGGTGACTCTACGGTACGTAATGCAATGTGAAGGATTTATATGTTCTTGCCATTTTTTCAAGTAACGTGTTTTGGTATTGTGGGGTGGGGGATTGTAATTAAGAATGAAAAATTTTTTCAAAACAATTTAATAATTACATTTATTTATTTTTCTTCTTGTCAGTTTCCTGGCTACCGGACAGTTTCAGATTGGAGTCTCCACACTGTCTGGGATTATTGCCGACACATGCCGCGCATTGTGGGACAACCTCCGGGAGGAATTTTTACCCATCCCTACAACAGCAATATGGCAGGCCAACGCCCAAAAATTCGAACAAGTGTGTTCTTTCCCTAACTGTATTGGAGCCGTGGATGGGAAGCACATTAGGATTACCAAGCCTTCAAGAAGTGGTTCTCTTTTTTTTAATTATAAAAAATACTTTTCCACCGTGCTAATGGCAATTGCAGGTGCAGACTGCAGGTTTCTCGCTGTGGACATTGGAGCGTTTGGCCGTGCAAATGATTCACGGACATTTAAGGAGTCTGACATGGGCCGAAGATTGTACGATAACAATTTTAATTTCCCCCAGCCACGACCTCTTCCCAACACTGAAGGACCGGCCCTGCCATTTGTTGTGGTTGGGGATGAGGCTTTTCAAATGAGTGGCAACCTACTTAAACCGTACTCCAGTCGGGGGTTGGACCGCACCAAAAGTATTTTTAATTATAGACTGTCCAGGGCCAGAAGAACTGTGGAGTGCGCCTTTGGCATCCTGGTCTCCAAATGGCGTATCTTAGGATCCGCTATAAATTTGAAAATTGAGACAGTGGATGAGGTGGTGAAGGCGTGTGTGGTTCTACACAATTTTATTATTGATAAAGAGAGAGTCAACGTGGAACTCGATGAACCCATACCAAATCCATTGCCTGATTATCAAGCTCATCCTCTGCGGACAACTTTGGAGATTGCTCATATGAGGGACCAATTTGCTGCATACTTTGTTTCCGATGCTGGGCGTGTTTCATGGCAAGATCAAATGGTTTAATTCAACTTGTTGTTATGATGTCATGTAAACACTGTGGAGTCCATGTCATGTAACCATCCTATGCAAGGTTATTGTTATAATGTCACCCGATTGTCTAATGCGTTGTGTTTTGAAATAAAGTTCTTGTGCCTTTCCGTTTTCACAAAACAAATCTCCCATCCGTTTTTCCATAGTAATTGTAAAATCCAATTTTATTGAAAGTAATGTTTGTCCCACAAAATTTATGTGAGCACCAGTACCCAAATGGACTGTGACAAAACAAAAAAATTTTCAGCCGTGTGTACCATAGTTTTGACGTATAACATGATCGGCTCCCACCTTGTTAACCATTTTTAATACTGAAGACTATTTTCATATGGAACCTGGCTTGACAAGGAGGGAGACGATCATGTTTGCAAAACTCTACAGAGTTAACACTATTGCACTCAGGATGCTAGAATTTGTCCAGAGTCAAATAGTGGCGACACTGTGAACATTGCTTCCACCTCACCTGACCAATATTCTTAAGGTACATTAATAAAACTATTATCCAACGATACCGACCAGTGATACGACTGGACCGAGATCGTTGTTTAGTTGTCGCGTGGTTGCTGGAGAGCTGTCACACAGACAGCTCTCCAGCGACCAAAAAAGAGCAAGTCCCGTGTAATCTGGGTAATGTATTGAAGCGCATGGCCGCACTCACGATGTTTACCATTGTAAATGTAGTTTTTAAAAATACAAAAAACCATTATATTTCAGTGTGTGACACGTCCATCGCCGTCAGCTTCCCGTACTGTGCCAGCCCTAAACCACAGCACAACGTTTATTATTAATTAGTCAACGGTGTGCTCAGCTGTACGGGCGGGAATCACAGTGTCAGTCATTGCGGAAAGATGACGGCGAGGGACGTGGTAGACACCTTTTTATATTTGTGGGGTATTGTTCACTTTTTATGTGAGTGTTTAAAACACTGCGCTAGTAACCCAATATTCCCTTGTTTAAAATAAAGACATCGCTGGATCGGTGTCTAACTCGCCGATCCAACAATGACAGCGTGGGTACCAAAAAAAAAAAAAAAATCATTCGCTGACACCAAAAATCTCACAGCAGGGGCTCAATCGTTTTCCGATTCCAGAAAAGATAACGTTGGTTACACAAAAAAACCAACTTTATCTATACTGAAATCGTTGTGTGATGGTACATTTTAAACTTGACATATTGAGCAATGCTGGTTGTGTTTGTAACAGCTGATAGTACAATGAGCGCCAGCCCTATAAAACAATTAATAAAAAAAAAATTAAAAAATATTGTCAGACATTGCACATCAGGTGTTACAAAGACTATATTTGTGTATACGGCGCAAGGTGTGATTTGGTGCAAACTTTATTTGAGACAATAAAAACTAATTTTTTTTTTTAAAAATAACATTTTTATTTAGGGACACAAAAAAAATTTTGGAAATGTAATTAGGGGGTATCAACATCGGCAACTAAAGGGGATTGATATCCCTCACTTCTGGTGGGTGTGGAGGAGACCGAGGAGGAGGACGAGGGGGAGGAAGCAGCAGCATAGTCTATGACACTAGATGGGATGCCGACATCAATCCAGCCAGTTGATGGTGGCGAGACTGACAAAGCAGGAGGTGAGGGAGGAGGAGGGACGACCAGTGTCCTTGGCTGGCTACTCCGGCTCCGGGTCGACCCAGGCTGTGTAGATGGTGTACTCCTTGTAGACCCAGGCTGGGTACTGGGTGTGCTCCGTGTAGACCCAGCCTGGGTACTTGGTGTGCTCCGGGTCGACCCAGGCTGTGTTCTGGTGGTAGTTGTGGGAGCAGCCATAGCCAAGGTCGTAGTGCTTGTCGTCGTCGTTGTCTTCTTCTTTTTTTTCCTCCTCTCTCCCTCTGGGTGTGGGTCGGCTTCCCGTCTGTGCCCGTGTGCCCTTGAAGGCCTGTCATGCTCTGAACTTTGGGGCTCTGTTCTGTGGTGGCGGTGGCGGTGGCGGTGGCCCTCGGCACGCGGAGCTCTGTGGTGGTGCTCTGCAGCAGGAGTCGGAGTCATGGCAGCCAGCGATGGTACTGCGGGCACATTTGTCGCTGACTGCATGACCCGAGCCTGCTGCAGAGCAGTGACATATACATTGTTGCAGCCCTGCATGACCGAAATCTGGAGTTCCGGCGTAAGATGTTCAACCATCCCGTTGTGAATGGCATTAAAAAAATGTTTGGCCGGCCTCGCGAGATCCGTTTTGATGTTTTCAAGACGCCGTTCGATATTGGACATTTTATCGCACAGCGCCTTGAAACCATTCTGAAATACGGTGCTCAAATGTAAAAGTTCGGGCATGACCGCCCTGTCCGAGGCCCGCTGACGCTGTCGGGAAGACCCGAAGGAAAGAGCGACAGAGGCCTCGGCCAGGGGAACATCTGATGGACCGGCTGCTGGTTCGCCAGATTGTGGTGGTGCAGACCTGCTCTCGCTGTGGGATGGCTGCGACGCTTCAGATGGCGCTTCACGAAGGACCGCTCCAGAGGGTCGGACAGTCTCGCGGGTGCTGCTGTGTGTTCTGTGAAAACATAAGGAAAGCATTAGTATACTAAATATCACATTTCACATGCGTCATTAATTAACTTTACCGCCAGGTATCCATTGCCGCCATTAATATTAACCTATATTTAATATTGACACTGCATATGCACCATCAATATTAAAAAAAATGCATTTATTTAATTCAAAATAGTCACCCATGGTTGCGGTTTGTAACGCCCGACAGTTACGCTTACCGTTGGAACTGCCATGACGTCACGGTCATGTGACCGAGACGTCATCACAGGTCCTGCGAGCTGAGCAACCATGGGAACATAACCTGCTTTGCAGTGGAATGTATGCCGTATCTATTATATTTTACTTTTTTGTGTATAAAAAATCTGGGATACACCTGGATAGGCACTATACTACTCCACTATGAAATATTGGCTGGGCATGGCCAATCTACTATCTTTCTGTGTTCTGTATACTTCTGATTTCAGGGAAATTACTAAAGCTCACCATTGTAGTAATCCCAGAAGGGAGCCGCTGTGTCAAGTGTGAGAATACCAGAAATGAATAAAAAATTCGAGGTCAACGAGGCGTGAAAAGTAAAAACAAAATACTTTATTCACTTCAATCAGAAGCAGAGGATGAAACATCTGCACAATACAATAAAAACACTATCTACGCGTTTCAGGTCTGATGTTCCCTGTCACCTGAAACGCGTAGATAATGTCTATTGTATTGTGCTGATGTTTCATCCTCTGCTTATGATTGATATGAATAAAAGTATGTGTTTTTTTACTTTTCACGCCTCGGTGAACTTGCCTTTTTTTCTTCATTTCTATACTTTGTACTTGCCAAAATAAATGGCTGGGCAATAAGCTACGTGGCTGGAATGTAGTATGTGAATATGCATGTTGTAAAAACTAGGTGTGTGCATAGGTACTATACTTACTCTCTGCTTTCAAGGACCGGTCGCAGGAACTGCAGTATACGGTTGTACTTGTACACCGAGGTCCTTGAAGCTGCAGCACCACTACGGGTCTGTCCCTCCTTTTTCAGGCCCCTCTTGAAACGGTCCTTCATGGAGCGCCATCTGGTCCTCAGTTTTCTAACTGTGTATAAATAAAAAAAATAAAAAAAAATTTAGAGAATATATTGACAACGATTACGCAACCGTGTCCAATACCAATAGAAGACATCACAGACGGTTGTGTAATTCTGGCATGATGGGTCACAGCAGCATTTTGGAAATACTTACGAAATACTTACGAAAACTAGCTTGGACCGTGGAGGAAGCGCTGTCGAAGCCATCCCACAGCAATTGTGCCACCTCTTTCCACAGACGCCGCAATATGCCCTGGTCCGCGTGCCGGGGGTCACGGCAGTCCCACAACGGGCCCCGTGCTTCAATGGATGCCACCATGAGGTCTATGTCCAGTGGTTCATCCAGGGCCCGTTGTGAAACCTAGAATAAATGGAAAATATTAATGTTTGTAAGATAAATAAAAGTTGTCCCTACCTCCTCCACCGCCACCTACCACACACAACACCACCCCATCCCACCACCCCCCATACCCGCAAAAACAAAAAAAAAAACAAAAAAAATAAATAGGTTTGAAATAAAAACTTACTCTCCGTCCTGCAACCACAGCTTGGCCCCGTGGTCTCTGCTCCTGCTCCCTCTCTTCCTCCTGGCTCTCCTCCTCACTTGAAGAAGCCTGCAAAATAGTTTACCAAAAAGTTGAGTGACCCATCTACAAATGACAGCGAATATAGTAATAGTAGATCATGTACTCACCGGACTCCTCAGCGGTGGGGTGTGGCTGGAATCGCTGCCGCTGGCCATGACAAATGCAATTCTGAAATAAAGAACAAAATAATTGATCCTATGCTCCTATGCACAATCCAGCAATATAAAAAAAAAAAAAAAAAAAACCTTTTCATTTAAACCACAAAGAACATTGCACTCCAACTAAAGGTACCTTCACACATAACGATATTGTTAACGATATCGTTGCTATTTGTGACGTAGCAACGATATCGTTAATGAAATCGTTATGTGTGACAGCGACCAACGATCAGGCCCCTGCTGGGAGATCGTTGGTCGCTGAAGAAAGTCCAGAACTTTATTTCGTCGCTGGACTCCTGCTGACATCGCTGGATCGGCGTGTGTGACACCGATCCAGCGATGTCTTCACTGGTAACCAGGGTAAACATCGGGTAACTAAGCGCAGGGCCGCGCTTAGTAACCTGATGTTTACCCTGGTTACCATGCTAAAAGTAAAAAAAAACAAACACTAGATACTTACCTACCGCTGTCTGTCCTCCAGCGCTGCGCTCTGCACTCCTCCTGTACTGGCTGTGAGCCGGAAAGCAGAGCGGTGACGTCACCGCTCTGCTTTCCGGCTCACAGCCAGTACAGGAGGAGAGCAGAGAAGCAGAGCGCAGCGCTGGAGGACAGACAGCGGTAGGTAAGTATCTAGTGTTTGTTTTTTTTTATTTTTAGCATGGTAACCAGGGTAAACATCGGGTTACTAAGCGCGGCCCTGCGCTTAGTTACCCGATGTTTACCCTGGTTATTGGCATCGTTGGTCGCTTGAGAGCGGTCTGTGTGACAGCTCTCCAGCGACCAAACAGCGACGCTGCAGCGATCCGGATCGTTGTCGGTATCGCTGCAGCGTCGCTAAGTGTGAAGGGGCATTAACTAAAGGTACGGTCACACATAGCGACGCTGCAGCGATACCGACAACGATCCGGATCGCTGCAGCGTCGCTGTTTGGTCGCTGGAGAGCTGTCACACAGACAGCTCTCCAGCGACCAACGATCCCGAGGTCCCCGGTAACCAGGGTAAACATCGGGTAACTAAGCGCAGGGCCGCGCTTAGTAACCCGATGTTTACCCTGGTTACCATCCTAAAAAGTAAAAAAACAAACGCTACATACTTACCTTCCGCTGTCTGTCCTCGGCGCTCTGCTTTTCTGGTCTGGCTGTGAGCGCCGGGCAGCCAGAAAGCAGAGCGGTGACGTCACCGCTCTGCTTTCCGGCTGACCGACGCTCACAGCCAGAGCAGGAGGAGTGCAGAGCACAGCGCTGGAGGACAGAGAGCGGTAGGTAAGTATGTAGTGTTTGTTTTTTTACTTTTAGGATGGTAACCAGGGTAAACATCGGGTTACTAAGCGCGGCCCTGCGCTTAGTTACCCGATGTTTACCCTGGTTGCCAGCAAAGACATCGCTGAATCGGTGTCACACACGCCGATTCAGCGATGTCTACGGGGAGTCCAGCGACGAAATAAAGTTCTGGACTTTCTTCCCCGACCAGCGATCTCCCAGCAGGGGCCTGATCGCTGCTGCCTGTCACACTGGACGATATCGCTAGCGAGGACGCTGCAACGTCACGGATCGCTAGCGATATCGTCTAGTGTGACAGTACCTTAACGCTGAGCAAACAACACTACCACATTGATTAAATTAAAGAAACAATGGCTGAGACAACCCAATGAGACAACCCAATGCCAGAGTAAACAAAAGCCTAAAGATAAGAAAACTAATCTACAACAGACCCAATGTAGTAATACCAAAAGAGTGTTTTTTTTTTTTTTTAAAGTACAGTAAAGGCCCCTTCACATTAAGCGACGCTGCAGCGATACCGACAACGATCCGAATCGCTGCAGCGTCGCTGTTTGGTCGCTGGAGAGCTGTCACACAGACAGCTCTCCAGCGACCAACTATGCCGGTAACCAGGGTAAACATCGGGTAACTAATCGCAGGGCCGCGCTTAGTAACCCGATGTTTACCCTGGTTACCATCCTAAAAGTAAAAAAAACAAACAGTACATACTTACCTACAGCCGTCTGTCCTCCAGCGCTGCGCTCTGCTTCTCTGCTCTCCTCCTGTACTGTCTGGGAGCCGGAAAGCAGAGCGGTGACGTCACCGCTCTGCTTTCCGGCTCACAGCCAGTACAGGAGGAGTGCAGAGCACAGCGCTGGAGGACAGACGGCTGTAGGTAAGTATGTACTGTTTGTTTTTTTTCACTTTTAGCATGGTAACCAGGGTAAACATCGGGTTACTAAGCGCGGCCCTGCGCTTAGTTACCCGATGTTTACCCTGGTTACCAGTGAAGACATCGCTGGATCGGTGTCACACACGCCGATCCAGCGATGTCTCCAGGGAGTCCAGCGACGAAATAAAGTTCTGGACTTTATTCAGCGACCAACGATCTCCCAGCAGGGGCCTGATCGTTGGTCGCTGTCACACATAACGATTTCATTAACGATATCGTTGCTACGTCACAAATAGCAACGATATCGTTAACAATATCGTTATGTGTGAAGGTACCTTTATGCACGGAGCAAGCAACCCAAAAAACACAATAGATTTTTGAAAGGAAAAAATTAACAAATAACACACCATACTTTACAATAAAACCGACAGGGCCGGAGACAATAAAAGGACATACAACGCCATACATCACAACCAGAAACATACAACAATGTCTTTACACAACCACAGTGCAGAACATAATACACAACTTGCAATAAAAATTATTAAATGTAATAAAAGGGCGCAGAATCATTCTATACACTACCATACTTTACAATAAAACTGTCAGGGCCGGAGACTATTAAACGCCATCATATAACGCAAGAATAAAACATCACAACTGAATACAAAAAACACCACCAAACCAATAAATGGAAAATAAAATTCTATCCTGGAAAGAACAATCATCAAGGCCGCAGACAATGAAACGCCATCCTATACAACGCCATAAATCACAACCAGACTAAAAATACCACACTATCTTTAACCACAGTGCAGAATATAATACACAACTTGCAAAAATAATTTTAAAACACATGTAGAAAATGCACAGAATCATTCTATACTTACATCTCTGAACAGCGGATGAGAAGACAGTTGCTCTGGTGTGTCTGGTCTGATGTAGACTGTTGTGTAGCCTGCTGCAGAAGTGACAAACAATCCAAACATTTTCTTTATATATGGGGGATGTTTTTCTCACTGTTTGCACTGTCTAGACACTGTCTAGACACCTTTTTGTTCAATTTTATGTAACGACGCATGCGTCGTACAACGCACGCACGACGCACACACGCGACGCAAGTGCGTTGTCAATGTGTTTCAATGGAGATTGTAACGCAATGGCGACGCACGAGCGACGCAAGTGCGACGCATGCATTTTTTGGACGCTACAAAAATGCAACATGGTAGCGTCTCCGACGCCACCCAGGTGCGGTGAAACGACGCATGCGTCGTGCGTTTTACCGAAAACGCACGACAACGCAACGCATGCGTCCCCAATGATAAAGATAGGGGCTCATGACGCATGCGTTGTCGTGCGTCGACGACGCAGCGTCGCATGACGCTAATGTGAACGTAGCCATATTAGCATAATACAGTGACCGAATAATACCACATACAAGGAACAAATACCACCACACTATGACCAGACCTCATATTACCACCACATAGTGACCCAATAATACCACATACCAGGGACAAATACCACCACACCATGACCAGATCACATATTACTACCACATAGTGACCGAATAATACCACATAGCAGGGACAAACACCACCACTTCATGACCAGACCACATATTATCACCACATAGTGACTGAATAATACCACATACCCAGCTCGGTACTACAGTCCAGTTAATGAGAGTCCTTTTCTTCTATCCCATCAAGGGAACTGTTTTTTTCAATATGGCCAGTAGCTAATCTGCTACTGATGCTTTGAAACTCCAGCCCAGAACGCTCTCTTCATCTCAAGTTCTCTGTCTTGTCCTGACCCATTATCTCTTTGATTTAAAGGCATCCTGTCCCAGGACCTGTTTCCGGTACATCACTCTGTCCTTTAGTAACATCGCTCTTTTTCTCTCTCTCTTTACTCAAGATTACTCTGACCGCTGTCTTGGTGAGTAGCTTTTCAATCAAGTCCAAACATAGCTGGTTTCTACAACTCCCACTGACGTGAATGGAGACAAATGTGCTCATGTGTAACCTCACCATCCAATCTCCGCCATGACTCAGCTGCATCACATAGTGAAACATCGTTCAGGGGACCCATTCGCTCACAGTGTGGACACCTGCAGTACCTAGCAGAAAACTACGGCCTATCCTGCAGCTTGTGGGAAAAAAAAACATTTAAAGTATTTTCACAGTTTAGTAAAACAATAATGATTACTTTGCTTAATTTAACATAATTTACAAGATAAATTTTCAGATAAATCTTGTCTCATAATATCCTTAAGGGCAAATTATTGTGGAACTCTCCCGAGCCGCAGCTGCAGCCTAGCCCTAAGACCCGATTAAACAGAATGTGTGATGTGCAGCTCTGCTATAATTAAAAACATTTGTTTGAGAAATACAAAGAGTCCTTGACAGTTGGGATAGCTGACAAGGGCATTATAATACTGTATAATTATCAGGAAAGCTGAGTTACATATAGGAAAGATCTGTATTTACACAATATTTATTGCTTTGGGCCATGGGATGGTCTTGATTAAGAGTCTTGGGATGATCTCATATTAGACTTTCTGTTCTTAAGTTCGAAACTATTTTGAAAGTTTTATGTTTTATACATTCGGCCACCTTTTTTTCTTTTACACTGCGTGGAAATCATCAACATTCCATCAACGTATAGGTTTTAATAAATGTAATATTACCCGTATATACTCGAGTATAAGCCGACCCGAGTATAAGCCGACCCCCCTAATTTTGCCACAAAAAACTGAGAAAACTTATTGACTCGAGTATAAGCCTAGGGTGGAAAATGCAGCAGCTACCGGTGAATTTCAAAAATAAAAATAGATGCTCCATACCGTTCATTATTGCCCCATGGATGCTCCATATAAAGCTGTGCCATATATAATGCTCCATACCATTGATTATTGCCCCATAGATTATCCATATATAGCTGTGCCATATAGAATGCTCTGCACCGTTTATTATGGCCCCATCGATGCTCCTTATAAAGCTGTGCCCTATATGCTCTGCACCGTTCATTATGGCCCCATAGATGCTCCTTATAAAGCTGTGCCCTATATGCTCTGCACCGTTCAGTTTGGCCCCATAGATGCTCATTATAAAGCTGTGCCCTATATGCTCTGCACTGTTCAGTTTGGCCCCATAGATGCTCATTATAAATATGTGCCCTATATGCTCTGCACCGTTCAGTTTGGCCCCATAGATGCTCATTATAAAGCTGTGCCCTATATGCTCTGCACTGTTCAGTTTGGCCCCATAGATGCTCATTATAAATATGTGCCCTATATGCTCTGCACCGTTCATTATGGCCCCATAGATGCTCATTATAAAGCTGCCCCATATAGAATGCTCTGCACCGTTCAGTTTGGCCCCATAGATGCTCATTATAAATCTGTGCCCTATATGCTCTGCACCGTTCAGTTTGGCCTCATAGATGCTCCACATAAATCTGTGCCATATATAATGCTGCTGCTGCAATAAAAAAAAAAAACACATGCTCACCTCTCTTGCTTGCAAATCCCCAGCGTCCGGTCCCGGCGTCTCTCAGCACTGACTGATCAGGCAGAGGGCGCAGCACACACTATATGCGTCATCGCACCCTCTGACCTGCACAGTCAGAGCGGAGAGAGTCGGGAAGATGGAGCGGCGCCCGGCGTGTGGAACGGGGACAGGTGAATATGCGATACTTACCTGCTCCCGGCATCCCTGGCTCCTTCTCCCGGACAGCTGGTCTCCGGGTGCCGCAGCTTCTTCCTCTATCAGCGGTCACCATTACCGCTGATTAGAGAAATTAATATGCGGCTCCACCCCTATGGGAGTGGAGTCCATATTCATAAGTTTAATGAGCGGTCCCACGTGACCGCTGTACAGGGGAAGAGCTGCGGCACCCGAAGACCGTGTGACAGGCAGGGGGAGCGTCAGGACCGCCGGGACTAGGTAAGTATGCCTCAGCGCCCTCTCCCCCTCACCCGCCGACCCTGCCACCCACCGTGACTCGAGTATAAGCCGAGAGGGGCACTTTCAGCCCAAAAATTTGGGCTGAAAATCTCGGCTTATACTCGAGTATATACGGTATCTAATTTTCACAATGGATACTGTCATGCATGGAGATAGAGTCAAAACTGTTTGTCTTCAAAGCAATGTTCCTTCTTCTCTCTAAGGTTGTGTTTCCATAATCCTGCAACCACATGATGCCGATGCCCCATCCACATGTGGTTGCCATTTGTCATATTATTAGCAGCAATAAACTGAACAAAATCATGTAGTCGCCATTTACCACCACACTGCCCTGGGTGTGAACTGTGGAAACCATGGAGTTAAAAGTTCAGCTCTTTGAATACAAGTAGAATTGTAATTAGGTTTATTGCCCTCATTATGTGGAGTTTTAGCATCTTTATTTCCAGAGGACACAGCTTAGGCCTCTTTCACACTTCAGTTGTTTGGCGTCAGTCTAAAACCGCCTTTTTCCTCAAATAATGGATCCGTCTTTTTTTTGACGGATCCGTTATTTTCCCATAGACTTGCATTAGCGACGGATTGTGACGGATGGCCGTCCGTTCCATCCGCCATGCGACGGATCCGTCGAAATTTGGCGGACGTGATCTAGACATAGTCGGACATTATAACGTTTTTTGTCAACGCCAAAATGGCGGATGGCGACGGATCCGTCGCGTCTGCCATTCCATAGAATGGTCGCCTATGGGCGACGGATCCGTCGCGACCGTCATTTCGGCGGATCCGTCGCCCAATCCGCTTTTTCAATTGCGCATGCTCAAAGTAGATACTTTTCCCAGACAACCCCCAAGTAACGGATCCGTCAAAAAAACGGATCCGTTAAAACCGTTTTCTCAACAATTGTGACGGATCCGTCGATCCGTCACTATGTCGGAGGTGACTGACGCCAAACAACTGAAGTGTGAAAGAAGCCTAAGTGGGAACCCTTCTCTGTAAGCACGGTCATTAATCCTGCAGCCCTTTCTTCATATTTTACTCATGAGATGTTGCGATTAATATCTAGAATTATACAGGTGCAGCGGCGCTTAAGAGCAATCACCTGTTATTTTTTCTACGGGAAAGCTAGTTCTCATCTCTCTTCTCCATTCTTATTGAATCAGTGCTGATGCTGCTGTAATCCCAGGACTATGTCATGTAAGGTCATGTTTTTGTCTGCATGTTCAGCATATCGCATTTATACACTGCCATTGTAGGATCTACCTATATTGTACTCTATACCCCTCATAGAGGAGCTCCGTGAGAGGTATCCCCCGATATACCTACCATTCTACAGTGTGTGGTCCCCCATTTTTCACGGGGTAGTTTGTTATCACTATTATTCATCTGATGATATTGGTAGGGGGGATTCCCTCTGATGTGGCACGGTGGACTCCACTATTAGCTGGGTTTGTTTATTTCTTTCCGAATGGTGACCATTTCGTGGTCCTTTGGAGTGATCCGAGGCAGTGAGATATTTTATGGTCTCTTTGTTTCTGTGTTTTTGTATATGTCAGCACTAGCACCTTAGTGGCACTGTTTGTTTATACCACTTTTTATCAAGTAACAGAGTAAAAGTTACGTTTTAACGCTTCCATTTTTTCAAAAACCTGCTTACTTTGGTACTTTTTGGTTTTTTGGTTTTTGACCCATTTGTTCAAGCCAGGCTAGTTTAATTACTTCACATCATGTAGGAAAACAACTTGTGTGAACTACCACACTGTATTTTATTTGGCCAAACATTTAGCAAAAGGGTTGTTTCATATATTCCACCCAACATAAAAATTATATACATTGATTGCAAGGAATCGCCACCGACCACCACAGGCATCCCAGACAAAGGTCACCTACCCATCATGAGATCTATAGTCTCCTGACTCCACTCTGTCAGGAAGGCAGCCTTGAAGAATGAATGGTGAGGTTGCTGTACATGCACTTATCACTTAATTCTGGTCTTTGGTGGACACAGAAACTTCTAAGTGTTCTTGAAGACCAACTAACAGTAGTGACCTTGCTTCATTTTTTCAATAAGTGTTGGTCCGTGAAGTGGGATTTCTCATTATTCTAAGACTTTAGCCATAACCTGCGCTCATAATATGTTGACATTTTCGTTAAAGGGGTTTTCTTACTCAATATGTTCATCACCTATACAAAGATGGGACTCATCCCAACAACAGGGGTCCCTATAGTGGTCAAGCAGGTGTTACCACCTCACACTTCATTTCTTTTTTTACTGACAAAATAAAAATCCTTTAAGAATAAGATGTCTTATTTAAGTATTCTCAAAATGAAAAATCTTTTGTTGCAGAGAATAAAATATATATTTTTTTTATCTCAGTTTGTACTTTTTTTTTTAAGTGCAGTTTGATAGACCAGGATCAGAGAGCTTTGTGCATTGAATTGTATTGAAAGGACAGTAATGAATTGGAATGTTCTTTCTATAAACGTAAAGCAGCAGGACCAAAAGTCAGAGAAGAAATTGTTCACCCTATGACAACCAATAATAATTGCTGCATTGAAAATATATATATTGTCACAGATCCCTTCTCCGTGGTGTCACTTATTTGTCACGTGCCCGCTCTCAGCAAGTGACTTGGGGTTGTGCCTGCAAGGGTTAATCTATCTCCCCACTCTCAGTCCAGCATTCAACCTCTGTCCTATGCTGTAATGGGAGCATAAATCACACACCGACCCAGGCCACACACCCGCTCATACACGCTGCCATTACTCACCGAATACAATAAGTATGGGCAATGAGTCCCGGAAATATCAATACTAATAATGTCTATCACTCATAAATCTCACACACCTTAGGCTATGGATTATTTTAGAACATTCAAGGTTCAACTTGTTAAAGTTTTATACTTTAATAACAAAAGGTTCAATGCTTACAATAAGAAAAAGGTATAAAAATATGATAATAAAAAGACATACAACTATGCAAAAGAAACTTACAGAAATTATCTTCCTGGTAGTTGCTTCTGCTCCCTGAGGTTAGGACGAATGTAGATTGGATCACACCAGCTTCTCAGGCTGCCCCCATCATGTGAACACAATTCTCTGTCTGCAGCCTAAATTTATAATTTTGGCCGGAGGTCAGGTTTCTAGACCAGCCCCTCAGGTTAATACCATAATTTCTGGCTTTCTGAATGGCCACGGCCGCGCTACTAATGAATATATTATTTTTTTTCTTGAGACACTTGTGAAAAGGTTCTCAGAAATAGATACCCTCAGGCCGCAATTAATATCTCCCCTCCAAGACCTAGGAGGTGCCAAATGTTACCTTTCTTCTTGGCCCTAGCTAGCCCTCCTGGTGATATAGGGAGACACAATTTCTACTAGTCCCAAGGAAGTACCTATTAACACCTAGGTGCGACTTTCCTTCAGGACAGATGTTAGATTATCACTTGTCATACATATAACCCTAGACATATGTCACTACACACATATAGATATGTATACACATACTTCACCACACATATATATATATATATAAATATATTTATATTCATATTTACATGTGAAAGGTCCTAAAAAAAAAAATAACCACTATTGTTAAGAATAGTACAACCTGAGGGTTTGGAAAGGATTCCTGGCCCATAAAGAAGTTATCATCACTGGCAAGGTAATTGTAAAACGAATTCTGGGCGGGAGCGAGCCAAACCTGGACAGATGCAAGCGCCATCAAAGGTTAGGTCCATGGCTAACTGGGCAACAATAACTATTTTATGCTTGTAAAGCCAAGGAAGGGGTAGACAGATGATCAACTGTGATGTTATAGGGCAACAGACATCTTACCTAGTAATTGGAAAATATTTTCCAGCTGTGTCATTGGATGTAGAGTTCAATAAGCATGCTGTTGCGGGAGCCATTGATATGAAGTAGCAAGATTAGTAACTATAGGAAGGCAGCTGGGTAACAGTTAAAAGAAGGGTAGGGGAAAAGTGTTAGGGAGCCCAGTCCTGATCTGGGGCAACCTAGTAAATATGCCTGTTTGGCTGATATTAGGAATGAAAGCCCAGTACTAAGATCACTACAGCAGGATGTTGCTCTAAGCAACCAGGAATACAACAGCAGTGGGAAGGAGGGAAATAAGAATGTAGCAAAGACCAGACAGATGTTGGTGGTAGGGGACTGCATAATTAGGAGGACAGACAGGATCATCTGTCGCAGAGACCATGAATGTGTGGGCTACTGGGAACTCTGGTTCAACATATTGTGGATCGGAAAGACGGATTGATGAGTTGGCTTAGTGAAAACCCAATGACAAAGTCAGGGAGAGATAGAAGATCTTTAAAAATGATTACTGTGAACTTGGAGAAAAGCTGAAATCCAAGACCTCCAAGGTGGTATTTTCAGAAATGCTAACAGTACTATGAGCATCAATAGAAAGGTAATAGGAGATTAAAGAAATAAATAAGGCTTAGAAATTGGTGCAGGAGTGAAGGGTTTGGGTTCATGGAGAACAGGCCTGTGCAGAAGAAACAAGAAGCCAATGCCCATAGAAGGGAATATCACAATTGAAGGGCGTGGGGGTGGGAAAACCATTAGTCATCACAGGGCCCTGTGATGCTGATGTGAGGTGACAGGCAAGCAAATGAAGACCTTTCAGGCACCGCATGCCCCAGAGCCCGGACGATCAGATTAACAAAGGATTAAAACAGGACTTCTGAAAATCAAGACAGTAGATATGAGGCACACAGGTTTGACAATTTTAAGCATTCTACGTAGTACCTGTATGCCCATATTAATGGCTTAGGTAGGTCCAAGAGGATCACGAATTCCCTTTAAGAGGTCAACAGACACGGCCAAAGCTCAGCTGCTGCCCCGATTATGAATGTGATGCCCGCAATGGCCGTGGGGTACTCGGACTGAGTCGTGCAGTTCTTCAGGGGGTTGTCACGGCAGCAGTGACCCGGTCCATGGCCCTGGGACGTAACGTGACACTACCTGTGGTGTTCGGCAATGGATGGCCGACGCTGCTTAGGTGAACTGCTGAGGCCAATGGTGATGCAGCTGGGATGGTTCTGCTTCCCACAGGTGGAGTGGGGCCCCAGGGCTACTTGTGCTGTTGTAAGGGTTCGTGGACATTGGGGTGCAGGACTGAGGGTGCAAGAAATGACTGGAGGACACAAGGGCTGTAGTTTTCTTTACCTTCACTCAATGGCTGAAGGTGTAGTCCAGGGCACGGGTAACAGATGTTAATGGAGATCCGGGCAGCCTGGAAGCAATTTAGGATCCACCTAGCTAGGTGGGTTCAAATGCCTTCCTACTGCTCTGTCCTGTTAGGTCATTTCTGCTTTAAGCTCTGCTCAAGTTCCTCTCACTCTCTAGTAGTTAAAATAAACTGTAACTGCATGGCAGGCAGCTTGAGCCTATTACAGGTGTTGCTCCGTCGTGGCGGCTCCAGGCTCTGGGATGCTGTTGTGCTGCTCGGTGTTCGATGGGCCAGGAGACCTCCAGTCTCCTGCCCTCCAGATTTAGCTGCCGGGACTTCAGTATGCGCACAACCATGGACTCCGGTGTCCGGTTTCTAGCGCTCAGCTCTGGGGTGAGCTTGATTGCAGCTCCACTCGAGGTTCTCCTCGACTTCTCTCTCTCCTCTCCTCTCACTCTCTCTCTCTCAGACTGACTAACTCCGCCTCCAAGCAGAACTTATAGGGAAGCTGCCCTGAAACCAGGTGTTAGAGCTCCCCTTTTGGTCTGGAGTAAGTAAAAAGTGTTGGATACTGGTGTTACCTGGTAAGGGGACCCCTCCTTGCTTCCAGGCATGACATCACCCTCTATGTGGGAAGCAATGCCACTCTGGTAACTGGACTCCTAGGGTGCCACTTAAGCGATATATGCCAGCTACTTAACACAATCGACATCTACCATGTGTGGAAGGAGCTCCCCTCCTGAGTCAGATCCATACACAGTAACCCATCCATCAATCATGTACTTGCACTTGATTTTTCATTATTGGGATAAAATGCCAGTGAGGATATAATGTCAATACCCATCTCTGTATCCATTTTTTGTTTCTAAAATGCATTGATAAAATAAAAAATGTAGGAACTTTGCAAGCAGTTTTCATATGATTCTAAAGAGATTCATGCCATATTCACACCGTAGCAGCTATCAGTGTACATAGATGAGATCTAATAGCTGCTATTGCGCATGCGCCCGCGGCGCCATATTGGAGGAGGACTTTTATTTTTCTTCTCTAGCAAGTTGGGAGTGCAAGCAAACCCTACTGTCTCCATACCATATGTGTGTCATCAAGAAATACTAAATGGGTTAACAAAAATTAGAATAAATAGCGTATATATTTTTTGTAACCATGGAAACGTGTAGATGTGCACTTGAACTGTATACAGAAAATGGTTAGATATTTTAAAACATTTACTTTGGGTGTATTACATTAATGGATATTGCTGGAATACTCTATTACTTGGACGTGACTCCAAACCAAAAGGGACTTTTCATGTTTGAATAAAGTAGCTGTTAAACAGACTCTGTATTTGGGGCAAAAAAATAACAACATTTATTTAACGGAAGATGATTTCATTACTATCAGCATGTGGAGATTTATACAATATAACGGGAAGTACTTTGGAGATAAACATTTGGCTTCAGGATATGGCCGTGATCCACAGAAGGCACCTGGTGGATTAAAAGAGGCTTTGTTCTATCACATTTGTGATTTTATAAATGAAGCTCATCGAGGGTTAGCGCATTTCTCAATAGCCTGTGGATTTTCCTATTTATTAGTTATTTTTTAACGTTGAAGTTTTCATTGGAACTTTCAATTGGGAAATACTAAGAAGCTGTCTGCACAGACAGAAGTGTATTCCAAGAGATACATGTACTTGAAATCTCTGTGGGTTTAATTACTTCTTGGTGGTAAACTTGAGAAAGGTCAAAACAGAAACCCATCATGTAAAAAAACAGTTTCTCAAGGACAAAAATATGGAGACAAGACAGAATCATGCAAGGGATTAGCGATGTTAGTGATCACGATGAATAATTATGATCAACGATTATGGCGACTGAGGAGATGATGGTAATTATGATAGTCATGATGATGATAAACGAGAAGATAACTCTTTCTGGTTTGTCTGGAAAGCAGATTTTATCCACACATACTGTATATAAAATAGCTCTCTGAACTGTCTTTCTAGGGATCTCTGACCCTTCGAACATGCTGAAACATGGCTTAGGGATATCAGTCAAAGCAAATAACCCAAGTACAAACCAGCGCTGTTTCACATTCATTGATCCTTGTAAGCACAGATCGGGGTTTTAATTTGACTGTGTGAAATGCCATTTGTTCTTGCTCCTAGAAAGTACTGATTTTCCTTGCATAGGTCCATAAGTCAAAAAGCCATATACCTACACAGTGGAACAACTGGTCTTCCTTATTTGGTGAAAAGAAGAAAATCCCACATTGTAGACCACAGAACAATCTCCATGAAGTGGTAGCTGGAGATGAACGGATTGATCCACGGAGGATCGAGTTTGTGTCAAATTTTCTGAAATATGTGGTTTCCTGTGAATGCAAACACTATGAAATTCTATTCATGGTTTGCTAGGAAACAAACCATCATCTCCCATATTGCCAAGGATCTGGTGGACGCAGACAGAAAAGGGCCCCTGTGCAAGAAAGAACAATATATGGGCTCTTTTCAGTCCAATAAGTTATCGTAATGCACGATTCCACTTGTTTTGTAGCTCGAAATAGACCCTCTAACCTCTTTGGCCCCTGTGCTGCTGCACAGTTGGCACCAATGATATGTCCACCCCTGGCAAGGCATCAGAGAGTAAGCTAATGTCTCTTTGCATTGCAGCAAGGGTTTCCCCATAATGTCTTGCAGCTATGATATCTAGCGGATATGTTGTACAGTGGTGAACAATACCCGAGCCATCAGAGATCAGCGATTTTCAATGGGGAACAGTTTGTATGGCAGAGTTTTCCACCTCCAGAATCTCTAGTTAAGTCGTTCTCTCCTGTATTGTGTAAGCTTTCATGGTCAGCAGGGTCTTCTCTCTCTCCCCTGTAGAGTGTAAGCTCTTATGGTCAGTGGGGTCCTCTCTCTCCTGTAGAGTGTAAGCTCTTATGGTCAACAGGGTCCTCTCTTGCCTGTAGAGTGTAAGCTCTTATGGTCAACAGGGTCCTCTCTTGCCTGTAGAGTGTAAGCTCTTATGGTCAGCAGGGTCCTCTCTCTCCTGTAGAGTGTAAGCGCTTATGGTCAGTGGGGTCCTCTCTCCTGTAGAGTGTAAGCTCTTATGGTCAGTGGGGTCCTCTCTCTCCTGTAGAGTGTAAGCTCTTATGGTCAGCAGGGTCCTCTCTCTCCTGTAGAGTGTAAGCGCGTATGGTCAGTGGGGTCCTCTCTCTCCTGTAGAGTGTAAGCTCTTATGGTCAGCGGGGTCCTCTCTCTCCTGTAGAGTGTAAGCTCTTATGGTCAGTGGGGTCCTCTCTCTACTGTAGAGTGTAAGCTCTTATGGTCAGTGGGGTCCTCTCTCTCTCTCCTGTAGAGTGTAAGCTCTTATGGTCAGTGGGGTCCTCTCTCTTCTGTAGAGTGTAACCTCTTATGGTCAGCGGGGTCCTCTCTCTTCTGTAGAGTGTAAGCTCTTATGGTCAGCAGGGCCGCCTCTCTCCTGTAGAGTGTAAGCTCTTATGGTCAGCAGGGCCCCCTCTCTCCGGACCATAAGCTTACACTTTACAGGAGAAAGAGAGATGATGCTGATGACCATAAAAGCTCATACACTACGGAAAAGAGAACCCACTGATCAAAAGAGCAATCATTCTACAGGAGAAAGAGAAAGGCTTCCCTAGTGATTCTGGAAGTGAAAAATGTCTCTGCTATACAAACTGTGCTCCAGTGGTATCTAATCTGTGATGACTAAAGCATTGATCACCACTGTACAAGGTACACTCTAAAGGAGAAAGCGAGAGGGAAGACCTAGATGATAGTAAGAATTTATACTCTACAGAAGAAAGAGATGACCTTGATGACATAAGAGCTCATACACGACAGAAGAGGGAAACCCACTGATCATAAGAGCTTACACTCTACAGGAGAAAGAGAGAGGAGCACTCTGACCATAAGTGATTGTACTCTACAGGAGGGAGAGGAGCCCAATGTCCATAAGACCTTACACTCTACAGGTGAAAGAGAGAGAGGACCTTGATGACCATAAGAGCTCATACACTACAGAAGAGAAAAACCCACTGATCACATGAGCTTACACTTTACTGGAGAAAGAGAGAAGATCTTGATGTCCATAAGAGCTTACAGTCAACAGGACAGAGAGCGGACTCATTTCATCGTAAGAGCTTACACTCTACAGGAGACAGAAAAACCTGCCCAGTGATTCTGGAAATTAAAAATGTCTCTGCTGTTCAAACTGTGCTCCAGTGGGATCTGATCTGTGAAGGCCCAGGTACTGACCACCACTGTACATGGTATATAATCAGTAAGATGTCACAGCTGCAGGGCATTATGGGGAAGACGGCAGAACAGCACAACATAACCAATGATTTAACAGTGTGGAAATAGTGTCCGGTAAGTTTTTGGTTTTTTTTGCGAATGGGTGTGTTTTTCCCTTGTTGGAAGGTCAACGGGTGGCAGTGACATAAAGCATATGGGTATATGAATAACATTGTCAGTCATTTTCCGTAAACCAGTACAATCTTAATAGTGTTATGCTCATCCACAGTGTGCAGAGCTCATTGGCAAAATTACTTCTTTCTTAGCTGCAAATTACTTTATATACATAAGTCCTCAACTTTATCCCACAAAGCTTCTCACAATTACGTAAACTAATCAAGAAATGTAATTGAGCTCATGATTTTCTAGGTGCCTTTTACTGATGCTGCACAGAATACATTTTACATAATGAAATTGATTGACATTTCGCAGAGAGCTGTACACCTGCCACCATCAATAAGATGTCATATTAATAAGTAACTTCACTTAGTGCTACACAGCTATAGCCGAGTCCCTTAAATCTCCGCTCCTACCTCTCTACTTATAAGGATCACTGGAACATAACTGGAAAAATTAGAACTTTATGCAGGTTCCCCTTTTACAAGTGCATTAGCAATTACATTTATTCAGTCTAATAGTTTGCAGCTGTATGCTAATAACTCATCAGTCATCAAATTTAGTAATTGGCTCACGAATAAATGTGGCTTTTATACTTTTATAACTTGCCATCCACCCGTGATAGGGAAGGATATAATCAGCTGGAAAGATAGAAATGTTTCACATTAAAAGTTTTTTTTTTTTAAATCAAAAGCTGCAATGCATATCTAGATTTTTCTGGTATAGTTATTATAAAAAGTATTTAAAGGGAAACTGTCAGCTTGAGTTCATCTCACCTCCAAACTGTGTGTGTGTAGCTCTTGCAAAGACAAGTCAATTCTTACTTTTAGTTAGCCAGTCCATTGCTCCATTACTGAGAAATTGCCATTTTCAAAAAATTTGCAAATGGAGACAAAGTGTTGAAAAAGCACTTACCCACACTGGACATTTGCCTCCCAAGCTCTATTTCCTGCCTAGCGCCACATTCTGCCCTGTGCATGACTAACAACTCCTTCTCTTAAAGGGAGCCTGTCCGCACAGAATGACTGTCTAAGTATAGGACCTTGTTGTACCCTTGATTTGTCCAAACAGTTCTGTGCACCTTCCCACCTACTTGTTTTCCCTCTATCTCTTTGATTGAAAGCTCTAGCTTTATAGAGCCAGAGAAGGGTGGAGATGAAAGGTTAACAAGTAGGTGGAAGGAGCACTTAACTCTTTGGCCACACCAAGGGTGCACTGAGCACCTGTACTTGCTTGAAAAGTCATTCTGTTCCGCACTCTTAAAGGGAACCTGTCACCCCCAAAATCAAAGGTGAGCTTAGCCCACTGGCATTACAGAATGCTATAGATAAGCCCCTGATGCTGGTGGGCTTAGCTCACCTTCGATTTTGGGGGTGACAGGTTCCCTTTAAAGAAGCTGTCATTCATGCAGAACGTGATACTAAATGAGGTTAGAGAGTCTTGGGAAGTGCTTCTCCACATCCCAAAGCACTTCAACCTAATCTGCATATTGATTTAAACAGACATTTCTTAGTAGAAGAGCAACAGACTGACTAGCTAAAGTTATGGACAGACAAATATTTGCAGGAGTTACATGCACGTCTTAATAGTTTGATGGCCGAAATCAAGCTGACAGTTTCCCTTTACATGTTTTTAATATCGCTATATTTGCCCCCTGAAAATAGATGTGCATGAAAACCTTTGATTTTTAATCGGCTTTAAATCATTGCGGACCTTGGTTACAGCAGCCGTTCATTATGTACTGAGCTGTGACAGAAGCTGTGACTGACGCATCTCTACGACTGAAAGCTCGAGGCTGCTGGGAGGAATAAAGCTCATTTCCTCTCAGTAGCCGGGCTTTCAGTACAGGCAGCTGTGGAATGCTATTAACCTACAGATTAATCTATAACTATAGGTTAATAGCGGTTTGGGACGTGACAGTTTCCCTTTAAATCATGTCTATGGACATTTGTATGTCCGAAATGCGTCAAATTGTGCCTTGATGCAATATTTTTAATAAAACTGGAATCTTTTAAGCTCGACTAATACGTTAGTGCAGTTTGATATCCAAATGGCTGAATACCTGTGTTTGCTTTGTCTGCACCTTGAGCCAAGCAGCGACTTATACTTTCCGTGCCGAGGATCTTCACATCTACGAGAGCTGGTGCTCTTGGTACGTTGTGCTTATTATGTGCAGCACTAACCTAAAGGGGATTTCCATGATTTGACATTGATGTTTTCTTCAGAATAGGCTTCAAATGTGTAATTGGTGAGGTTTTCACCCCAGTAACCCATCAATTAGCGGAGCCAAGGAGAAGGGCGCTCTTTATCAGGTACTGCAGCTTGGCCCATGTAGGACGTCTAGCTGTAGTGCCAGGCACAATGTCACACATGCCTGTGTCTGTATGAGTAATGCAGTAAAAGGCTTCAGTGCCCTTCAACCTCTTCCTGATATGACAATTTTCCGGTTTTGTGCTTTTGCAGTGAAATAACTGTATAAGGGCTTGTTTTTTTATGGGATAGTTTGTACTTTTGATTGACATGTTATGTGATGTCCTGGAAAGCAGGAGAATACTTTTCAAATGTAGTAAAATTGCAAGAAATGCTCAATTCTGCAATTGTTTTTTACAATGATGCCGAAAAACTTAGTTTTTCTTTTTATTAAAGCGGTGAAAAGAATTTGAAATTAATTAAGGAAAAACATTTCCATGTGTCGCTAATTTTTAAGACTCGTAAAATTTTTAATTTTCCATCAATGGAGCTGTTTGCAGGATTTTTTTTTTTGCGAACCGACATTTATTGATTATTTTGTGGTAGAAATTATGTTTTAATCGCCTTTTATTGCATTTATTTCAGGTGTAGTTGTGACTGAAAAAATGCAATTGTACCGTTTTGATCTTTTTCTTATTGCGCTCTTTATCGATCAGGTTAATTTATTTAATAAAAAGTTAAAAGTAGGGCTCCAAATGATAACATATGCGTGCCATCTCACAGGAACATTTAGGATGTGAGCTGATTTTAGAAAAGTAAACGGGCTCCTATCAAGTTTATTCATCAGTTTGGTGCTTGTTTATTGGCCTCTTTACACCGGCTAACAAAGAATAATGAGGATGGAACAATATCTAACAGATAGCTCTCTCCCCATACATATCATATTTTAGACAGCAACTTTTTACACAAGGCAATGTGCTGCCGAGAACAATGATTTTCATTCAACGATATAAAAAACAAGACTAGCGTTACTGCTATAAGGCGACCGTATAGTGGTAGATGCCAAATGTTAGGAGTCGAGTTTCCTCTGCTGCACAGGGGGAATCTCGATCCGTCTCCGCTGCGGTCTCCCATTCTCCTCCAGCCGCAGTGGAGCCTGCTCAGCAGGGACGTCGATCCCAGCGTCTCGCTCAGTCTGACTCTGTGAGAAGAGTTACTGCTGCTTCTCCAGCTTCTGCCTGTAAAGCCTATACTGGTCAGCAGCGAGTGGACTTCTCTGGGACTAAGTCCTTGTCTGCGCACACTGAGCATGCCCAGGGCAAGATCTCCCGTTGGAGATCGAGGGTCATGTGCTCAGACTCTGCAGCGCATTCTATTGGTCCTCTTGGCAGGTCTTGGAAGGGCAAAGTTTCTGTGGCCGCTTCCTGTCCTGCAACTATATAAACTGCGCATGACCGCACGGCCATGCGCTAGTGTACAATTTAATACGTGTGTTTGTTGTGAGTGCAAGTCGTTCTTTAAATACCCCTACCCTATTGTATGATTGTTCGCGTATGGAGTATGGCTGCTATCTAGCGCCCGACTTATCACTCAACGTGTCACACACGTGTCAGCGTCTACTGCTGTGACCGCCAGTGCGGTGCCACGCGCCAGTGTGCGCTTCCTGACCCACGTCTGGGTGCTTAGTGGTGCCTGCCAGCACGGCACAGTTCGCACTTCGGTGCCTTAATTATATTATTCCTTTCACACCCAGTAGCGGTGTAGTGCCAGCAAGGGTCTAATCGGACTACAATCCCTGTTGGGGTTTAGTTCGCTGACCACTTGCTCGCGCTCTATGTGCGGTACCGCGGTCCTGTGACGCAACAGGATCGCTTTCTTCACGCTGGGTGAGGTTTAACCCACGCGTGTATACTTTTGAATACCGCCATATTGTCTGTCATTTCCTAGCAGCAGGTTTCACCTGCACGGTGGACCCCGGACTGCGAACGCATCTATATCATCTCTCTTGGTGCGTTCCGCCAGTCCTAACATTACACTAGTGCCAGGGTCTGGCTAGTGATGACAGACAAACAGCAATCTCTGCGGCATATCCAGCAGCTGGAGGGTAGGTTGGCGGCTCTCGAGACCGCGACCTCAGCTGTGGATGTTACTGCAGTAGCTGTACAGGCTGCCAGCGTGGCTGCAGCTACTATGTCCATTGCCACCCCTGTTCCGACATTATCTCGCCTCCCGCTGCCAGAAAAATTTTCTGGTGATAGCAAGTTTTGTAGGGGATTTGTGAGTCAGTGCTCTATTCACCTCGAGCTCCTGGCTACACGTTTTCCCACAGAGCGGGCTAAGGTGGGATTTATTCTGTCTTTATTGTCGGACAGGGCGTTGGAATGGGCTACGCCGCTGTGGGAGCGTGGCGATCATGTGGTGCAGAGTGCTCCGCTGTTTCTGAGCGCTCTGAAACAGGTCTTTTTAGGACCTCAAGTCACCCATGATACTGCGCTCCAATTGCTGGCATTAACTCAGGGTGAGTCCTTGGTCAGTCATTTTGCCGTCCAATTCCGCACCTTAGCATCTGAGCTGGATTGGTCGGATAAAGCTCTTATCCCCATATTTTGGAGGGGCTTGGCTGACCACGTAAAGGACGCTCTGGCCACTAGGGAGATTCCTGCCACACTGGAGGAGTTAATAACTGTCTCCACTCGAATTGACCTCCGTTTTAACGAGCGGAGGTTAGAGCGAGCCCAGTGTAGGCAGAGGTTTCGGCTGGCTCCTACTTTCGCCAAACCTCTGGAATTTCCGGTCCTGGTTCCTGAGTCACATGAGGCCAGGGAAGTGTCACAAGCAGGATCTAAGTCCCGGACCGCTTGTGCACTCAGGGTCTGTCATGTTTGCCAGCAGTCAGGACATCTAGCCACCAGATGTCCTCAGCGGTCAGCGTCTAGTGGTAGTAGGTGGAGGTACACTAGACACGGCGACGTTTGCCTCTAAGTTGTCCTTTAAGGGGACAATTACTATTGGCTCATTCTCCCACTCGGTAGAGCTCTGCGTGGATTCTGGGGCGGAGGGCAATTTTATGTCTTCTGCCTTTGCCCAACGTCACGCAATACCCCTGGTTATGCTTGCTCAACCAGTAACGGTGCGAGTGGTGAATGGGTCGACATTGCCCTCACAGATAACACACCAGACCATCCCTTTTACTCTGTCCATGTCGCCATCTCATCAGGAGATAATTTCTCTGCTCGTCATTCCGGAAGGAATTGATGAGGTCCTGTTGGGAATACCTTGGCTACGGTACCACTCTCCTCATATCGAGTGGTCCTCAGGCAGAATTCTGGGTTGGGGTGAATCTTGTGGGGGTAGGTGTCAGAGGGAGTGCGTTCAGGTTGCTACTACTGAGGTACCCGCAGATCTATCCTCTCTCCCCAAGCAGTATTGGTCTTGTGCAGACGTGTTCTCCAAAAAGGCGGCGGAGGTCCTTCCGCCTCATCGCCCCTATGACTGTCCTATTGATCTCTTGCCTGGTGCTGAGCCTCCCCGGGGTCGAGTTTATCCGCTATCTCTCCCGGAGACGGAGGCAATGTCACAGTACATCCAGGAAAATCTGGCAAGAGGATTCATTAGGAAGTCAGTGTCACCTGCTGGGGCAGGGTTCTTCTTCGTGCAGAAGAAGAATGGGGAATTGCGCCCATGCATAGACTACAGGGTTCTTAACGCCATCACCGTTAAGAATAAGTATCCTTTGCCCTTGATATCTGAGTTATTCGATAGACTTCGGGGAGCAAGGGTATTTACTAAATTAGATTTGCGGGGTGCTTACAACCTGATTCGCATCCGTGAGGGGGACGAATGGAAGACGGCCTTTAACACCAGGGATGGGCACTATGAATATCTGGTGATGCCCTTCGGGCTCTGTAATGCCCCAGCCGTTTTCCAAGACTTTGTGAACGATATCTTCTGGGATATGCTTTCCACCTCGGTCGTAGTCTATCTGGATGATATTCTTATCTACTCTCCAGATATTGACTCCCACCGGAGAGATGTTTGCAAAGTCTTCGACCTCCTACGGGCAAACTTCCTCTATGCCAAATTGGAGAAGTGTATGTTTGAGCAGGAGTCTTTACCTTTCCTGGGCTACATCATCTCGGCCCAGGGATTGGCTATGGATCCTGCCAAACTACAGGCAGTGATGGACTGGCAGGAACCCCATTCACTGAAAGCGGTGCAGCGCTTTATGGGGTTCATAAATTACTATCGTCAGTTCATCCCCCACTTCTCAACCCTGGTAGCTCCCTTGGTATCCCTCACCAAGAAGGGAGCGAATCCTAAATCGTGGTCCAAAGAGGTCTCCAAGGCCTTCACTTCTATTAAGTCCCACTTTGCTAGCGCTCCCATCTTACATCGTCCCGATGTGGATAAGCCATTCCTAATGGAGGTGGATGCCTCTTCCGTTGGTGCAGGAGCAGTCCTCTATCAAAAGGATGCTCAAGGTCGGAAGCATCCATGCTTCTTCTTCTCAAAAACCTTCTCACCAGCGGAGAGAAATTACTCCATCGGGGATAGGGAGTTGCTGGCAATGAAGTTGGCCTTTTCGGAATGGAGACATCTCTTGGAGGGTGCTCGGTTCCCATTCCAAGTCTTCACGGACCACAAGAATTTGGTCTATTTACAGACAGCCCAGTGGCTGAATTCTCGTCAGGCCAGATGGTCCTTGTTTTTCTCCCGGTTCCACTTCACTCTACATTATCTCGCCGGGGAGAAGAACATTCGTGCTGACGCTCTCTCTCGCTCCCTGGTGTCAACTGTGGAGGAGGAGGACGAGCCTCGGCTCATTGTCCCTTCAGAGAGTCTGAGAACCGTAGCTCCGGTTTCGCTTAAGTCTGTGCCTCCGGGCAAGACTTTTGTCCCCATCAATTTGCGTCCGGAGGTTCTCTCGTGGGCTCATTCGTCCAGAGTGGGTGGACACTTTGGGGCAAAGAGGACATCTGAGTTGTTGGCGAGAATGTATTGGTGGCCACATATGGTTCGTGACGTTGGAGACTACGTTCGGGCATGTGTCTCTTGTGCCAAAAATAAGTCTCTCCGTCAACGGCCAGCTGGGTTGTTATACCCTCTGCCGGTGGCAGACAGGCCCTGGGAGATGGTCGGGATGGACTTTGTGGTGGGTTTGACCAAGTCACGTGGCTGTACTGTCATTTGGGTTATCACCGACCATTTTTCTAAAATGGTGCATTTGGTGCCGCTTCCCCGGCTACCTTCTGCACGGGCCTTGGCAGCATTGTTGGTTAAACACATCTTCTGTCTTCACGGTATGCCAGACAAAATTGTCAGTGACCGGGGTCCCCAGTTTGCGTCTCGGTTCTGGACAGAGCTTTGTTGCCTTCTCAGTATCGAGTTGAATCTCTCTTCGGCATATCATCCCGAGACGAATGGGTTGGTGGAGAGAGCCAACCAGACCTTGGTCACATATCTGCGACATTTTGTCTCTGCTAAACAAGATGACTGGGCATCTTTGCTACCGTGGGCGGAGTTTGCTCTTAACAATGCTGTAGCTGACTCCACTGGACAGACCCCATTCCTCCTTAACTATGGTCAGCATCCGCGGGTACCTGTGCCCATGCCCGTGTCTTCTGCCGATTCCAGGGTGGCAGACTGGGCTGTGGAGGCACGGGACATTTGGGATCGCACTCAGGATGCCATTCGGGCTTCCAAGGAGAGAATGAGGTCCTCCGCCGATGTTCATCGGCGCCCAGCTCCGACCTTTGCTCCTGGCGACTTGGTGTGGCTCTCCGCCCGTAACATCAGGCTGCGAGTTGAGTCCACTAAGTTTGCGCCTCGCTACTTGGGTCCCTTCAAGGTTCTCGAACAGGTTAATCCTGTGGTCTACCGCCTGGCTCTTCCTCCACGCTTGGGTATCACCGACACCTTTCATGTGTCCCTCTTGAAACCCGTATACATGTCCCGGTTTTCCGAGTCATCTGCCGGGACATCGGGTTCGTCTACGGACGATTACGAGGTGAACGCTATTTTGGGGTGTAAGGTGGTACGCGGCAAAAAGTTCTATCTGGTGGATTGGAAGGGTTATGTTCCAGAGAACAGGTCATGGGAGCCTGCTGAAAACATTCGGGCCCCACAGCTCATTGCTGCCTTCGAACGTAGCGAGGCCCAAGGAGGGGGGGCCCTAGGAGGGGGGGTAATGTTAGGAGTCGAGCTTCCTCTGCTGCACAGGGGGAATCTCGACCCGTCTCCGCTGCGGTCTCCCATTCTCCTCCAGCCGCAGTGGAGCCTGCTCAGCAGGGACGTCGATCCCAGCGTCTCGCTCAGTCTGACTCTGTGAGAAGAGTTACTGCTGCTTCTCCAGCTTCTGCCTGTAAAGCCTATACTGGTCAGCAGCGAGTGGCCTTCTCTGGGACTAAGTCCTTGTCTGCGCACACTGAGCATGCCCAGGGCAAGATCTCCCGTTGGAGATCGAGGGTCATGTGCTCAGACTCTGCAGCGCATTCTATTGGTCCTCTTGGCAGGTCTTGGAAGGGCAAAGTTTCTGTGGCCGCTTCCTGTCCTGCAACTATATAAACTGCGCATGACCGCACGGCCATGCGCTAGTGTACAATTTAATACGTGTGTTTGTTGTGAGTGCAAGTCGTTCTTTAAATACCCCTACCCTATTGTATGATTGTTCGCTTATGGAGTATGGCTGCTATCTAGCGCCCGACTTATCACTCAACGTGTCACACACGTGTCAGCGTCTACTGCTGTGACCGCCAGTTCGGTGCCACACGCCAGTGTGCGCTTCCTGACCCACGTCTGGGTGCTTAGTGGTGCCTGCCAGCACGGCACAGTTCGCACTTCGGTGCCTTAATTATATTATTCCTTTCACACCCAGTAGCGGTGTAGTGCCAGCAAGGGTCTAATCGGACTACAATCCCTGTTGGGGTTTAGTTCGCTGACCACTTGCTCGCGCTCTATGTGCGGTACCGCGGTCCTGTGACGCAACAGGATCGCTTTCTTCACGCTGGGTGAGGTTTAACCCACGCGTGTATACTTTTGAATACCGCCATATTGTCTGTCATTTCCTAGCAGCAGGTTTCACCTGCACGGTGGACCCCGGACTGCGAACGCATCTATATCATCTCTCTTGGTGCGTTCCGCCAGTCCTAACACCAGATCTGAAGATCATGAGATTACAGGTCATATATTAATAGTGACTTACAGATGACACTCTCTCATGGAGTTTTTCACTCTTCTCATTTTTTCCATCTGGCTCAAACCGATGTGACTTCTGAAGAAACAATTCACCAGTACAGTTTACAAAAAGACATTGGACTCCCCACGTGTCCAGCACCGTCCCCATCTATTCCCGGTCTCACAAAGCCCCCATCCTACTGATGCCCCAATTCTGAGCTGTTACTGCTGCTGCTGTATTTGTCCCTATTAAACCACCAGTTGTATGGCATAGTAATAGTGCTCTTCTTACTGCCCCACATAGTAATGCACACCACTGTGCCCCTTGCATAGTAAAATGCCCCCTTTGTGCCCTCTAGATCATTAAATTGTCCCTTAAAAAATGAAAGCCCTCCATGAATGTCATTGAAAGTAATAGTGTTCGCATTTTGCCTTTAGATAGCAACAATGTCTTCTTTCTGCCCCTCTAACCATTATACTAATTATAATAATAATAATACGGTAATATTATTTCTATAGCGCCAATATATGCCGCAGCACTTTACATTATAGAGGGGATTTGTACAGACAATAAAAGACATTACAGCATAACAATAATCACATAAACAACAGATACCAAGAGGAGTGAGGGCCCTGCTCACAAGCTTACAATCTATGAGTTAAAAGGGGAGACACGAAAGGTGGATGGTAACAATTGCTTTTGTTGTTCGGACCAGCCATAGTGTAAGAATTGGGTGTTCATGTAAAGCTGCATGAAACGGTTATTGGCCTAAGTATGTAGCAGTACAGACACAGAGGGCTATTAACTGCATAAAGTGTATGAGAACATGATGTGGGGAACCTGATTATGGTAAAAATTTTGAATGTGCCACACAGGAATAGTTAGGTTCATGCATTGAGGCGGTAGGCCAGTCTGAACAAATGAGTTTTTAGGGCACAATTAAAACTGTGGGTGTTGGGGATTAATCAAATTAACCTAGGTAGTGCATTCCAAAAAATTGGCGCAGCACGTGAAAAGTCTTGGAGACGGGAGTGGGAGGTTCTGATTATTGAGGATGCTAACCTCAGGTCATTAGCAGAACGGAGGGCACGGGTAAGGGGGTAGACTGAGACGAGGGAGGAGATGGATGCTGAGCCATGGAGTGCTTTGTGGGTGAGGGTAATACGTTTATACTGAATTCTGAATTCTTGAAGAGGATGGGTAAACAGTGTAATGACTGGCACAAGGTAGAGGCATCGGTGTAACGGTTGGTGAGGAATATGATCCTGGCTGCAGCATTCAGGACAGATTGGAGCGGGGAGAGTTTGGTAAGAGGGAGACCGATTAGTAGAGAGTTACAATAGTCCAGATGAGAATGAATAAGAGAAACAGTAATAGATTTTGCAGAGTCAAAAGTAAGAAAGGGTCGAATTATAGAAATGCCCTAAGTGCAGTTATAATGTAATGATGCCTCTTAAGTGTTCTCTCCCCCTAAAAGCAATAATGTCTACTAATGATCAACAGTCCCCTTATATGCAGCATGATAACCCCACACAGCTATCAAATATATATAGTATGATTGCCCCCACGGCTCCCTATACAGTATGATGGCCCCCACAGCTTTCTATATTCAATATGATGGCGCCATAGCTGTCAATGTACAGTATGATGACCCCCACAGCTCCCTATGTACTGCGTGATGACCCCCACAGCTCATTATGTATAGTAGGATTTCTCCCACAGCTCCCTTATATGCAGTATGATGTCTCCACAAGTGCTTAAATACAGTATAATAACTCCTCAGCTGCCTTTCTAATGTAAATCCTCTCCTAGGCTGAAGCCTGCATTTAAATGGGCAGATAGGATCCTGCTATGATTAAAACCACCAGATTGGTGGAGTGCTCAGTCACAAAGCCTATGCATACAAATAACAAAAGACTGATCGTCACTTCCAAACAGAAACCATGTATGTACAGATTTGAGCTAACAGTAGTATATATATACATATAGTATACATATATAGTATGATGGCTCCCACAGCCCCAGGCATATTGTATTGGATCTCCATAGCTAATACTATGGGTCATCTCAAGAATGGGGGTCCAGGGCAATTGTCCAATTATTCTCCACACGTACACACACACTAAATGCCGGCCCGATATCACTTTGGAGGAAAATGGGGTGATTCAAATTTTTTTATGTATATTTTGAAAACATTTTTTGTTACTTTTCACTGTACTAATCTAGAGTGTGACAAGGTCACTGGTAAAATACTGGAGGGGAGATATGTGTCACTGAGGATGTTAGCTTTAGTAATATGAACCTGGAAAAATAGTCCAGCACACTAAGTGCTAAGAGGGGTTATACAGCTATATTAAGGGCTGAGTTTTTGTGGAAAGTGAAGAGTAGGTGGGACACTTTCCAAGATGTCACCACCCCAGGGTGTGATCCAGAAGGTAAGTAGACAGCCTTCTGAGTCATTCAGTGGTCGGTGTCTCTGGAGAAAATAGCCTCGGAGCTGTGTTTGGGATAAAGAGAGCTGAACCTTGCTGTTTTCCCTGAGCGTGCAGATCCCCACAGCCACACACAATGTGCTATATATTATTTTTTTGTTATGCCAGAAAGGCCGTGTTTCTTTTTCTTAACTTTGCACTGGTTTATGCAGTAGACGATTCAAATGGAAAATGTTTCTGTGTCTACCTCTGTGAGCAGCCAAATGAGACGATCTACCATAGTTGGTGGAGACTGTGAGAAGCAGGTGTGATGGCTGTGGATAAACTACAGGTGTTGGGTGTAGTAAGCTAGGAAGCAAAGTCAAACAGCATGGAGGAGCTGATCAAGCCCAACAGCAACAGCTAATACAATAGGTAACAAACTGATGGTGTAGCAGCTCCAACAACAGCAGCAACAGCAACAGGAGGTGTTTACGTGGCAGATGGATCTCCTCACAGAGGCTGTTCTGGAAGCACTTGCAGCCAGATTCCTGTATCCCAGCCCTGTTGGTCGAGCTGGCTGTTATGTACAGATTTATCCACTCCCTACCTAGTCCAGTGAAGACCTGGGTTGCCTGGGAAGACCCCCGGAAAGCAGATGACCTGGTAGGCCTAGTGGAATGTTACCAGGTGGTCAAGAAATGATTAAGGAAACCGGGCATTGCTGCATCCACATATCGAGGTACCTAGAAGGAGCTCGACTCTCAAAAAAAGGACAATAGAGCAACAAAAGGGGGAATCCAAACTCCCAAGGGGTCACTGAGAAGTTGCTAAAGGCTGCTGGTATGGACTTAATTTGTTGGAGATGTCACGATCCTAGGCACATAGCCGTCCATTGCCCTATGTCCACAGAACAGATGAACTGCAGCATAGTGAACTCACTATCCAGCCTGCATTGTGGGTAATCAGCCCAGTAAGAGTACACAGACATGTGCCGTGACAATAAATGGGGTTTCCGGACTCTTGGACTTGGGGAATTTGGTGACCCTGGTAAGGGCACCACTCCGCCACCAGTTTATCCCCGGAAAACTCGTGGGTGTCCGCTGCATTCACGGGGATGCCGAGGACTACCCCGTTGCCAGCATGACTAAAAACCGAATTGTGGCACTGAGGTCCATGAGGTTAGAGTATTTAAAGACCTGCTTCATTTTTGTTTTCTTTTTTTCCTCACCCTCTTCCAAGAGCCATAACTTTAAATTTTTCTATCAATATAGCTGTATGATGGCTTGTTTTTTTTTGTGGGATGAGTTGTGCTTTTGAATAACACCATTGATTTTACCACATAATGTAGTGGAAAACGGCAAAAAAAAATCCAAGTGCGGTAAAATTGCAAAAAAGTGGGTTTGGGTTTTTCATTTACCATGTTCACTATATGGCAAACTGTCCTGGCAATGATTCTCCAGGTCAGTATGAGTACATAGATACCAAACATGTACAGGTTTTTATTCTCTAAGTGATGAAAAAAATTTGGAAATTGGTATAAAAAACATTTGCTTTTGTTGCCATTTTCTGAGACCCGCAACATTTTCATTTTTCGGGATCTGGGACTGGGTGAGGGCTCATTTTTTGTGCCCTGATCTGTTGTTTTTGTTTTCAACAAATCTCTAATTATTTTGGCTTACTCACACCAACTTATAGAGATTTAAACGGGTGGTTCAAAACGAAAATATGTTTTCTACCTAAACTACAGTGGAAGGAAACGATGTCTGTGAAAAGGCTTCTTGACGTAAATTAAATGTGCTTAAGACTGTGTACTCACTATTCCTTGTGCATAGCCCATAGTTCATCAAGTTCAGTAAAGTTCCCATGTTTGAACTGAAGTCTCCTTTATTAATCTGTTGAACTAGTGGTCCTGGCCAGACATTAAAGTTACCTTCACACATAACGATATCGTTAACGATATCGTTGCTTTTTGTGACGTAGCAACGATATCGTTAAGGAAATCGTTATGTGTGACAGCAACCAACGATCCCCTAACAATGGGGGAGACAGGCGAACATACAGTTGAATTGTATAAAACATAGTAAGATAACAAGTGCTATGTGCAGTTTCGCTAAAACATAGTAAATAACGCAATAAGCTATTAAACTGACACAAGTAAAGTTTTATGTAATAATAATAATCTTTATTTTTATATAGCGCTAACATATTCCGCAGCGCTTTACAGTAATAATATAGTGATAATGTCTGTAAAGCGCTGCGGAATATGTTAGCGCTATATAAAAATAAAGATTATTATTATTATGTAGATTCGTTGAGTATGCATCTAGGACCATAATGACTAACTAGTAGGTAGTAATATACGAAGGCCTGTTGTAAATTTTAGCTTAATATATGATATGTAGTAACTTATGTCTGGAAACACCCAATGGTGATCCTGCGACTATGTGGGCGGTAACTCTAAGTTTGGTGTATAGTAGTTAATCAATATGTACTCAATAGGTTGCTAAAGTGACATAAGTAATACTTTGAACAGGTTCGCTACGTGAATATCTAAAGCTATATTGTTTAATCAGTATGTAATAAAATGCAAAGGCCTGTTTTGAACAAGTGCTTACAGTAGGTTATAAGGTAACTTACTATGTTCGGGAACACCTTCAGGTGACCCTACGACTATGTGGGCGGCAAAATATGGCTCATTGTCAAAGCTAATCATTGGGAAGAGGTATATCTATAACTCCTATTAGTAGAGAAAGGGTGTCGCTATGTGTTAAGCAGAACCGTAATTCAGGCAGGACTACTGTGGGTTCTGTAAGATTTGAGACCCTGCTGTTGCAGGAAGGACATGCCCTCTAAGGCTACGTTCACATTAGCGTCGCGTCGCTGTTGCGTCGGCGACGCAGCGGCGACGCACGGAAAAACACGCGCAAACGCGCGCAAAAACGCGCGCGTTTTGCGACGCGTGCATCATTTTTGGACGAAATCGGACGCACAGAAAATGCAACTTGTAGCGTTTTCTTGCGTCCGACGCTAGCGTCTAAAACGACGCACGTGTCGGAAAACGCGTGCAAAAAGACGCACGCGTCCCCTATGTTAAACATAGGGGCGCGTCGCCGCTGCGTCGCCGACGCAACAGCGACGCGACGCTAATGTGAACGTAGCCTAAAGGGCTAAAGGGCTGTAAAGATGTGTACAGTTCCGGACAAGAGTTTTATTGAAAGAGTAGAGGATGGCGACCATGAATAGGCGAAATGAGACCTCCGGAGCTCCCGCGTAACTGGTGAAAAATCCCGTTGCTTTTTTAAAGTATCTTTGGATAAGTCTCTGTAGAATGTTAGGTGACCATATAGAGAAAGCAGAAAATTTTTTTCGGAGGAGAGGTCGAATAGTTTACCTCTAACCCAGGCTGGGAAAAAGGAGACAATAATGTCTCTTGGTACGTCTGGTGGGAGGGACTGAGGTTTTTTAATTCGGTACACTCTTTCAATAATATTAGGTTTGTTGATGTCAGGGATGAATTTAGAGATCATCCTGTAAACATAGCTTTTTAAGTGGGGGGGTTTAACAGATTCCGGAACTCCCCTGATTTTCACATTGTTTCTCCACTTATGATCTTCGAGACTCGCCAGGTTACATTTTAGTGAGTCAATGTCTTTTTGTAGGCTCTCTAGCAAAACTGTGGAGATAGGGGGAGACGGTGAACCATCCGAACTATCCGAACAAGGAAGATCCGAACCCTCAGGTGGATAATCCTCCATACTACTGTCTGAGGAACATACAGAGGAAGGGTATGAGTCATATGAAGGTGGTGAGAAGTCACATTGGGATGTCCCTGAAGATGATACGGACGAGGAGGAAGAAAGGCTTTCTGCAATGGAAGTCAATGCATCCCTTATATAAGACTCAGTTGCTATATCTTTACAGGATGATCCCGCGTTTAACGCATTGAAAGAGAATAAGAATTTATCTAATATTAAGGAGCGCTCATCCATTTTTTTATTTATGATGTCACAGAAGTCTTTTAACATGTTGTTTATTGCAAGTTCAGTGGGAGGACTCTCCTCGACCTTCACCCTCTCTGTGTCTTGTGAAGGACCTGTAACTTCTGTGGCAGAGTTCTCCCCCCCCTGTCCGATATGGCTGTCAGATCCCTGTAGCGTTGCTGCTTGTAAGCAGTGATTTCTTTGTGACCCGCCTTCCTTTGTAACTGGCGCTGTCTCTGAGCCTATGGTCTGGTGTTTGTCTATCACCTGAGGCCCGGGCTGAGGTATATATTCAGGTGCATCGTATCTTAAGGCACGGCTTGTAATCTGCCTCTTCCCCTCCCTAGCTGCAGTGTTGCCGTGGACTGTGCACTGAGTTGTGGGCGGGGTTTCCTCCCCTCCCCTACTCCCCATTTTCTCTGGCATGAGTAGAGCCGCGGCAATGATCCCGGCGGCTGTGCCGGTCTGGAGGGCTGGAGCAGAGGGCCTCGGGGGAGTTAGAGTGTGAGCCGCTAGTAGAGGTGGCTCACCTTTTGCTTCTCCTGTAGCCGAGTCAGTGTCTTTGCCTCCCGGAGTGATGCCGCAGCAAGCCGTGGGCGGAACAGTGGGCGGAGCCTCGGCGCTCCTTCTGCGACCCGACCCCGCCTGTTCGAGCGAAGCTGCGGCTCTGTGCCCCCTCCCGGCGGCAGCTCCGGTATGTGTAAGAGTGGCCAAGGGCTTCGGGAACTTCAGGGCAGGAGCCGTACATGGAGGTTTTGCGGCTGCTTTAGAGCTCCGTTCCCTGGGAGCGATGTTGCTGCATAAGGTAGGCGGAGTTATGGGCGGAGTTATGAGCGGGGCCTCGGCGTCTCTCTTACCTCTCGGCCCCGCCGGTACACGCAGGGCTGCGGCTCCCGGTTTAATCCCGGAGGATGTGCCTACCCGGGAAAGCTGGGTGGAGGGTCCTGAGTGTCTCAGGGCGGGAGTCGCCCGTAGTAGAGGTCTCCCCGTGATTCTTCCTGCGGCTCTGTTCGTGTTCTTGTCATTAACAGCGGGGCTGCTGTGCACTGTAGGCGGAGTCATGGGCGGGGTTATAGCTTCTTCTCCGCGTCCTGGCTCCGTCGGCTTAGGAAAGACCGCGGCTTTAGGCCTATGCATGGAGGTAGCTCCGGTCTTCACAGTAGTGGCTGCAGGTCTCGCAGGTTTCAGTGCGGGAGCTGCTGCGGGCTTCTCCGGTGATCCTCCTGCATCTGAGTCCGGGCTGTAGCCTGAGGGCTTTGTTGAGTGGAGTTTTCTGGTCTTCTGAGTATACAGGCCTGCAGTAAGGACGCAGCTGGAGCTTGCATGTCCTTTTGCTGTATTTGCCATAATTAAAGTTGTTCTGTAGGAGTTCTGTCTTGCTCCTGGTAACTTTAGGCAATGTTCAGTGGTGTTTCTTCCCAAAAAGTAGGCAATTAGCCGCTAATAATAAGGGATTTTCTGGGAGCTCCTGTGTCCCAGGTCTGCTTCAGATCCCCAGCAAGCCAGGCCCCGGATGTGTGTTTTAATCACCAGTGTAGGTTTGTAATAAGAAGAGTGAAGTCACCTTATCATTCCATGATGTCTGAGTATTATTTTAACACTACCATTATTATATCATTATAATTAAACTAAATCTGGATAATGAAATGGAAGGAGGAACAGGAGCATATAGTAATAATGTAAAAAATCTTTATTAATATAACAAAGTTAAAAGAGGGGTATAGGACACACAATGAGCGTAATTTTGTAAACCATGACAGAACATGAAAAAAGGGGGGAAGAAACACATCCCACAACCCACCGCCCCCACGTAGAGTAATAAGGTGGTTGTAATCTGGCAATAAAGGGGAGTACCCCTGCAAAAAGCGTGGTACCATAAACTGGGATAGGTGGGAACACAGAACAAAATATGTCCCACCAAGCCGACAGGAGCCAAAATACACTGGCCAAAAAGAAGCCCCCACCGCAGTGGCAGTGCCTGACTAATGGGTGACTAAACGTGTGCAGAGCCTAGCAGTATGTACAAAATGGCATCCATAACGTACCCTATCACACCAAATAGAAACAAGTAAATCATATGGTAAAAGTAGTATGTAGTACTCAAATAGGAGCGCACAGCCAAAGGCCGTGGGTGGCCAGAACGGCCCCAATGTCAGACATACAATCGCAGGGAGAGCTCACCTGATGCCATACAATCTCCCTGCGATTGTATGTCTGACATTGGGGCCGTTCTGGCCACCCACGGCCTTTGGCTGTGCGCTCCTATTTGAGTGTGAGGGCAACGGCGAATCCCTCTCACACCATACTACTTTTACCATATGATTTACTTGTTTCTATTTGGTGTGATAGGGTACGTTATGGATGCCATTTTGTACATACTGCTAGGCTCTGCACACGTTTAGTCACCCATTAGTCAGGCACTGCCACTGCGGTGGGGGCTTCTTTTTGGCCAGTGTATTTTGGCTCCTGTCGGCTTGGTGGGACATATTTTGTTCTGTGTTCCCACCTATCCCAGTTTATGGTACCACGCTTTTTGCAGGGGTACTCCCCTTTATTGCCAGATTACAACCACCTTATTACTCTACGTGGGAGCGGTGGGTTGTGGGATGTGTTTCTTCCCCCCTTTTTTCATGTTCTGTCATGGTTTACAAAATTACGCTCATTGTGTGTCCTTTACCCCTCTTTTAACTTTGTTATATTAATAAAGATTTTTTACATTATTACTATATGCTCCTGTTCCTCCTTCCATTTCATGTTTAGCGTTTGGAGCGATTATATAGAGTCTGGGTGACTACTACATATACTTGTTTAATTTTCTTTCCCAGATCTCTGATATTATGTACTCGGTATCTTGTTTGGCATAAATCTGGATAATGTATAATTGGTCAAGAAAGATTAAACTTGATGTACGCCAGTCTTTTGTAGACCTATGTAACTGTAATTCTTCTTTTACCAAATAATTGTCTCTTTTTCCACAAGATACACTAGATGCCAGTAGGTTGACCAATAAAGTGCTTACCACATAAAAAAGTAGTATGGCAAATTCCAACCTAACTTTGTCTTTCGTCCTTTCAGCAAATTTTGGCATACTGTTGTTAAAAAATAAAATTATTTATTGAATAAATAAAACATAAACCTTAACTTACTGAAATGTATTTATTTTAAAACTATGAACAATACTTTTTTTTTTGCTTTTGGGCACTGCTATGTCGAAGGTTTTTTGTTCAAAATTTCATCAATATGATCTTCCCAGAAGAATCTCCTAGAAAATCATAAGATCCTTCCAGTTGGATCGTGATCATCATAGGCCACCATACTGGTTATACTTCAAAATGGTCTTCAACCCGTGATGAAAGAAATGTTCATTTTATGCTTATTAAAACAAAAGCAATCTTGTTTCTTGTTCACTTTATGGCTTTAATATCAGTCAACCGACTTACATGATATACTGATTTTATAGACATTTCCTTCCTTGACTTTGGCCATCAGTGACTAAGAAGCATCTGTTATGATGTGAGGACGAGATAACTTTATATTTACAGTGAAGTTCCCGACTCTATATCTCTGGTGACATTTTTATTATCATTGTTGAATGAGCTGTGCCGAATATATGAAATGTCAGAGCTTAACCAGCAAAATTAATAGTATTGGAGTATCTTAAGTTTCAGAAGTTTGATTCCACCCGTAAACTACTTGTTTCTGTAATCATAAAAAGTAATCATGGGGGGAAAACAGAGACAGAAAAGAAAATTTCTGCTTTATTTAGGACTCTTCTACTTAGAGCCGCTAAGAATATATAAAGGTTCTATGTGGCTACTCAGATGTTTTTCAGGAATGAAACTTTTTTGTTTGTTATATTATGGAGGTGCTATATAGCGGTCTACTATTTATGGCAGTAATTGATATGTAGATGTTGGTTTGTTCATCTAAAGAGTGACTTCTTTTTCTAATGAAAGGCACAACACATGGTTGGATCTGACGTGCAATGGATTTCATAAGTATGCATAAGATCTCCGGGTTTTCCCATGGTTTTTGTCATTTTGACATCAAATCCCCCACCACCGGCTGAGCCAATGAGCGGTGCCGTGTGGCTTTTGCGGGGATTTGAATCCCGCTCATCGGTTGAGCACCAGGGGCTTTGGTGGGGATTTGAATCCTGTGCCAAAGCTGCGCGGCACTGCTCATTGGCTGGGCCTCCTGCCACCTGAGCCAATGAGCGGGGCTGCGCGGGATTTGAATCCCCGCCAAGCCTCAGCCAGTGGGTGGCTCAGCCAATTAGCGGAGCTGCACGGCTTAGGTGGGGGATTTGAATCCTGCACTATTCAGTGGAAGCGGCCAGGGGCGCTCAGCCAATGAGCGGTGCCACGTGGCTTGGCAGGGATTCAAATCCCATGCGGCAATGCTCATTGGCTCAGCCGGCTTGGTGGGGATTTGATTCCTGCGCCGCTCATTAGCTGAGTGCTAGGGGCGCTTAGCCAATGAGCGGTGCTGCATGGCTTGGTGGGGATATGAATCCCAGCCACCATATCGGAATACCCATAACTTGGGTGTTCCAATATGGGGGTTGACATAGTTCGTAGTGCTGCAGATCTCCCCACTAGTGTTGAGCCACCTCCCTAGTGTTTTGGTTCGGTTCGTCGAACAGGGAGGTGTTCGCCGAACTGTTCGTCGAACGTTCGACGAACACAGTCAAACCCCATTGAAACCAATAGCAGACAAACATAAACACATACAAACACATGGAAAACACATAGAAAACACCTTAAAAGGTGTCCAAAAGCTGACAAACTACTCAGAAGACACAACAAACATGGAAAAGTCACAACTACATATAGTCATGCGAAAAGAAAAGAGGTGGAGGAGTAAAAGGAGGAGGAGACACAGATATAGGCATGTCATGCTCTTCTAAAATCAAGAAAGGCTGGAGTAAAAATCTAAACTCACTCTACCAACACCCAGACGTCTTCTTGACAAAAAAAAGAAAAAAAGAAATATCTTTAGGTAGAATGGCGGCGGGTCCATTCAGAACACTTTCCTTAGAAGACGTAGTGGTACCCCCATTGGGAGTTGTGCCAAAAAATGAACCCAATACATTCAGACTAATCCACCATTTGTCATATCCAAGGGGCAGGTCAGTAAACGACAACATCGACACGGAACCAAGTACAGTACTATGTACTGTACCTTCTTTGACGAGGCAATCAGGCGGGTCAAGAAGTTGGTAAGGGGCACCCTAATGGCAAAAACAGACATTGAGGGGGCGTTCCGGTTACTACCTATGCCTCTGAATAGTGTCCTCCCATTGGACTGCTTCTGTGAAGGAACATACTACATAGATCGCTGTTTGCCCATGGGGTGCTCCATATCCTGCTATTTGAGGAGTTTAGTTGCTTCCTCGAATGTGTCATCATGGTTGTTTGTAAGGCGGCACATATTATCCATTACCTCGACGACTTCTTATGTCTGGGCCCAAAAGATTCGCCACAGTGTGAAAACACGCGGTAGTCCACCTGTGAGAAGGAGAGAGCTGGAGGGAGAGTGGACACCCGAGAGCCGAGGGGTTAGATTGAGAAAGAAAGAAGGGGGTGTAGCTTGCTTCATGGGTGGGGTACTCTGCTGAGTAGCAGAAATTGCTACTAGGCCCAAAAGGATTTCCTGGGCTAGATGCCGTTACAATATAGTAGTTAGGTAAACAGGTGGTGTAGCTTGCTTCATGGGTGGGGTACGCTGCTGAGTATCACTAAATTCTACTAGGCCCAAACGGATTTCCTGGGCTAGATGCCGTTACAAAATAGTGCTTAGGTAAACAGGCAGTGTAGCTTGCTTCATGGGTGAAGTACCCTGCTGAGTAGCACCAACTTCTATTAGGCCCTAAAGGATTTCCTGAGCTACATGCCATTAAAAATAGTACTTAGGTAAACAGGCGGTGGGTGGCTGGGCTACTCTTCTGACTAGCAGACACTGAAGCTTTGGAGCAGACCTCTTAATCCCAGGCCATAGTATGAGAAAACAACTTTGCAGATGGCCCGACCCACCTGGAATTGACGATGGCAACGTCATGTAAAACTCAGCAAGGGGACTAAATAAAAGAGTCTCCATTTTTTCCAAAAATTCAGCTACAGACACCACTTAAGTGGCATCAATTTCGCCAGAGTTTTGTAACAGTTGGTGAGGTGATTTTCAAAAATCAACAAGCTTTTAGTCTCCTAAAGATGACACAGTGGTAGAAAAGTCCTTGCGGATCCAGGATTTGTTCATCTTGATGAACGATAGTCTGTCTACATTGTCACTGGACAGCCGTGTGTGATTATCTGTCAGCACACCACCAGCAGCGCTGAACACACGTTCAGAGAGAACGCTGGCTGCAGGGCACAACAAGATCTCCAAGGCGTGAGTGGCGAGCTCAGGCCATTTTTCAAGATTGGAAGCCCAAAATGAGCAAGGGTCCAGTTCCACAGCCATGGCACCGATGTTAATTTGGAGATACTCTTCTACCATCCTCACTAGGCGTTGGCTGTGCATCAGACTTCTTGTCTCCTGTTGCCTTGCAAAGGATGGTCTAAAAATATCTTGAAACGATTGGAAAAATTGCTGTTACCACCAGATACGATGTTACTGTTACGGTTTGAGTGATGACTCGATAGTCCCACGGTTGGCAAGTTAGAACTCAGAGATTGACTACGTGCACCACTGGTGTTTTGTGGAAAAGCAGATGTTAGATTCTGTAACAGTCTCTGCTGATACTCCTGCATGCGTTAATCCCTTTCTATGGCAGAAATGATTTTGCCAAATTTGCTTTTGTACCGGGGATCTAAGAGTGTGGCAACCCAGTAGTTGGCATTACTTCAGATTCTGACAATCCGAGGGTCATGTTGCAGGTAGTGCAGCAAGAAGGCACTCATGTGTCTTGCGCATCCAGGAGGACCAAGTCCTTGTTGTCTTGGTGGTGGTGAGGTGAGAATCATGCTTCCTTCATCTGCCCTCTCCCCCCAACCTCACACAACAGAAATTTGATCAAGGTCTCCCTCATCTGATGAGTCTTCCATGCCCAGCGCCAGTTTGTCCTCCACTTCTTCCTCGCCTCCTGCACCTTCCTCAACAGTTTGGCTGCTACCACACACCCTTGGTAACCCCTCTTTCCCAGCCTCCAATGCCAGCCGTCTTGTTGCTGCCAACCTTCTTGACTTTGGAGATATGATCCCTTCCGCATACGACGCCTCCTGTTCCTCCTCCTCCTCCTCTTGTTCCACCACCTGACTCCGAACACTGTGTAAGGTGTGCTCCAGCATGTAAATCACCGGAATGGTCGTGCTGATAGTGGCTTCTTCAGCACTAAACATCTTCGTTGCTATTTCAAAACTGTGCAGAAGGGTGCATAGGTCCCTGATCTGAGACCACTCCTACAGCGTGATTTGCCCTACCTCTTGATCTCGTTGGCCCAGGCTATACGTCATAACGTATTGCACCAGGGCTCGTCGGTGCTGCCACAGTCACTGCAACATGTGCAGAGTTGAATTCCACCATGTGGGCACATCGCATTTCAGCCGGTGAACTGGCTGGCCCAACGACTTCTGTAGAGATGCAAGTCGTCGAGCTGTGGGATGTGGGAAGTGAGCACACAGCGACCGTGCCCTCTGCAGAAGCCCATCTTGTCCGGGATAGTGGGATAAAAATTGCTTGACAACCAGGTTCAAAACGTGAGCCATACAAGGAACGTGTGTGACATTGCCCCGGCGAAGGGCCGCACCCAGGTTTGCAGCATTGTCGCACACAGCGTTCCCTTGCTGCAGGTTGAGTGGAGACAACCATTGATGGAACTCGGTCTCCAGAGCTGACCACAACTCCTCCGGTGTGTGACTCACATTTCCCAGACATTTCAATGTAAACACTGCCTGATGCCGTTGAGCCCTGGTGACAGCATAGTGAGGAGGTGTGCAGGATTCCTTCTGCGCATTTACAACGTGGGTGCATTAGCAGACAGGCTTTGGGTGCAGGTGGAGGACCGAGAGGAGGTTGAGGAGGCAGAAGCAGTGGAGGAACTTCTAGATACAGAGGATCGACGAGCAACTTGTGGCGACGGCAAGACTTGGACAGCAGCCCCTTCTCCTGATGTCGCCGTAGTTACCCAGTGCCCAGTCACCGACATGTAACGCCCCTGTCCATGTCTACTCATCCAAGTGTCTGTGGTGAAATGCAATAAGTCCAATAAACCCTACTCAACTTATTAAAGGTTAAAGGAGTTTTGTATAATGGAATGCCGAAAAAAACACAATCAATTTAAGCAACGGTGTAATGAAGAGGGAAGAAAATTCCTCCAGAACGATGTAAGACACTGATAAAGCCTTACCGAAAATTATAACTTCAAGTTATTACTGTTAAATATGCTTCTTCAAGCTAATGATCCTTGGGGTGTACTTTGTTTTTCACAAATTGTCCCGTGCGGTTGTTCACCTGAGGTTGATACATAAAACTTAAGAGGGTGAGAGGGTGCACTTAGTTTTTCTCATGACGGTAGATATTTCAATTTGCAATATAACGAAAATGAAAACATATAACAAACTTTACAATTTTAAGATTTCACACCACATAGTCTCAAAAAGGAATATATCTCAGACTATTAAATTAGCCTCTTCCCTCCCATTAATCCATAGCAAAGCTGCTTGCCGCCAGATAAGGCATTATATTTCTATACACTACAAATGCCAATATGCTGTTATTGATGGTTGAAGAAAAACAGACCTCAGCAAATATAAAAAGTAAAGCCACATTAACTCCAATAAACAATGGGATGATAAATAATGCACATCCTGCCCATGTACATATAGTTACCGGTACTTAAAAAAGCAGAATTGTTCATATCAATCACCATTATTTCAGAAGTAGCGATGGATAAATGAATGGTAACAACTGCAGACAACTGTGGTTTTTACTCCTGCACTGAGCATTGCAAATGATATAAACAGTCAGTTGTTCCTTTTTACCCCATTAGTTTTTCAGTCATACGCATCGTAAAAAAGCGTTGGTCACAAATCGCTACTGCCACGTTTATAAAATATAGAATTACATTGGTCAAGGCAATTTTTCTGGCAAAAGGTTTTAAAACATATTTTAAGTCAATTTTGGCTGCTGATTATGAATATGAACTCCGTTTTTGGCTTTCACATCAGGAATTCGAGATATTTTCAATTTTTGATGACAATTACTCCTAATGTTTTATGATAAAAACACATGATTTTCGGTACTACATTTTGTATATTTTTAATCAAGGAATAACAAAGATTACAAAGTCTATGAACAGCAAATCAAATATACTTACAGAATTAAACTGCAAAATATAAAAACACATATATATGGCGCACAGATGAATGACAAATGGCCGTTATTATTTGAACTTTCTTTTCTTGGCTGATCTGTGACGTACGGCTTCTGGGTTGTCTCTCATCAAGCTCCAGCAATAGTCGCCATCATATGTGAGTCCCACCGGCCTTGATACCGTTCTTCCATTGTTTTAATGTCCTGATAAAAACGCTCCCCTTGTTCCTCGCTCACATCCCCAAGGTTCTCTGGAAAAAAGTCCAAATGGCTGTGTAAATAGTGAATCTTGATCCTCATTCTACATCCAAGATTTCGCAGACTCATTAGTAGCTCCTCCACAATCTCTTCATAGTTGTCTGCTTTCTTATTCCATAGAAAATTCTGCACCACATAACAAAATGCATTCCAAGCTCTTTGTTCTGTCTCATTCATTGATGTGATAAAATTTGGGTCTCTCATAGATGTTCTTATTGGAGGTCCATCAAATATTCCAGCCTTTTTCTTCTGTTCACTAAGACCAGGAAAAGTTGAACATATATAGTTAAAGCATTCTCCACTGTGATTGAGAGCTTTGACGAACTGCTTCATCAATCCAAGTTTTATGTGTAAGGGAGGAAAGACAATGTCCTTCCTATCCACCAGAGGATCATGGATGACATTCTTATCGCCAGATGCCAAACTCTGTCATTGAGGCCATTCAGTTTTCACCCAATGCTCTGCTGTAGCTCTACTGTCCCAGTAGCACAAAAAACAAGGGTGTTATCATAACAAATGGGAATTATGCATGTTCAAAGAAAACAAAGATATTCTCACATTTATTGGGAGACTAAATGAAAACTAAATTTACCTTAGTGAACTGTATAAACTGACACTTTTCATACACTACTTATATTTATCATGGAATTCATGAAAATGGGCTATATACCTATAGCGCAAAAACGTGATGTGATAGAGAAATTATAAGATCAGATTTGAATTCAGCACCCTCAAAAACTGTTCTTAAAGTCCATGCCAGAAACTATTTTTTTTTTTGTAGACCAGTGTTATTCACATTCACTACTGCTAATGTTTTTTTTTTATAAATAAACACAAAATGAAAATTAACACGAAAACCTGTTTTAGACAATATGGCATTTTCTTAAATACATTTTTTGAGAGTGGTGTTGCCTGATATTTTTGTTATATTTCTTTTTTTTTTTTGGGGGGGGGGGGAAACTACTGCAGCCAGATGTTAGTTTGACAGTTCTGTAATGCCTTCCTTTGGTTGTTGCATTTGTATGTTTTTAGAAATGTTGCCACTTTTTTGCCAAGATGCACTAGGTATGCATTTTCCCATATTTTCTGCAATAAAAAAAGTGATTGTGATTAAAAAAAAATGAAAAGCGCACAAAAGAAGAAGAGACTGTTGGAAGAAAAAATTTATGAAATTTATGGTACGAAAGGAAAACCCAATATGGTTCCGTAAGGATGCGTCATATTTCTGAACGAAAATTCATTTCACGCAGGATTTGCATGGATGTCTGTAATTCCCAGTCACTTGTACACAGGCTGCGTATGGACAATAAAGATGTGGATCCCACTCTAGGAGGCAAAATGGAGGACTATGTTATGAGAAATTTTCATTGTGTCAAATGCAAGACGCCGTGAGTTACATTGGCCAACATTATGTCCGGGAGCGGCTACTGAACGGGAAGCAAACACCACCCACTGGCCTCATGTACAAGAGCCGGCAATATACTCCATGGCTACATGTAGATTACATGATTCCAAAAAATTCATCATCGCCCTGTGCCTTTTCTGGTGCAGTGTGGCCCCTTCTGACTGTCCCTAATATCTGCATCACTCGGTTCCTGTCTCACAATGCCTAGCCGATACTTGCAAAGTCATTTTCTCACCTGTCTGGACTGGAGCTGTGATGGAGAGTTCTGTCATTTAATTCAGTTATACTTAATCATCCTCATACCGCAGAATAACATATATGACAATGCCACATCAGCAAGAATCTCTTATACTTGGTCAGCAAAGCAATAATGAGATAAAAGCCGGGGAGATGAGTGCACAGCCTCGTTGTATGGCTATAGGGCAGGATGTGAGATGAACATTACAGGGTTAATGTAAATTGTGGATTTCCATTTGGTTATGAGTTTATTTTATAAATCATGTGTTACGTGTATTTAGAGGAATATTGCATACAATTTAAGGGGATAGACTGGTCAACAACAGCATAAGATAAATCATCAAAATGAGGTTGGTTGGGACACTGGCGGACATAGACAGAAAAGGGCCCCTGTGCGAAACAGGATATGGGCCAATTTACAGTCACACAGTTCTGTCTATGACAGAAGCTGATTTTTGCTTTTGTAGGTGGAAGATGCCCCTTTACATCAGGAGCCATTATGCGGCTGCACAAGTTGGACCTACGATATGTCTGCCCCTGGGTGGGCACCAGACACCCAGCACCCCCATCCATCAACTGTTTTTGCTTCATCAGCTATCAGATGTGAACATTTTGAGCAAAGCTGCGGTTCACTGCTCCATTCAAAGTGTAGTGGCAGCTGCCGGGTCCTGCAGGGCAATTCATATTTAAAAGAATAGGAGCTGTTCTGCAGTACCCGGCAGTGGCTGCCACACATTTAACAGAGATGCGCAGTGCAGATTTGTTCAAACTAATTACATCCAGCAGCCACTGGGCACAAGTGAAGTGATGCACTCCTTTTTAATATACTACTTTTGATCATCAGGCCTGGCATGATATCATCGTTTTGGTACGATGCCCATGTTGTCAGGCCAGCTAACCTAAAGAAGAGGCACGGATGTCGACAAGTAAAGGGCGACTCTCAGGTCTCGCATCCAGCAGCCACACATTTCTGTTTGCACCAACTCTAGCGGTGATACATGCCTTATCTGGTGAACACTCTTCTCGCTTGCACGCAGGAACCACTTCCGTCTCTTCTGCAGTGGTCTCTCTTACACACCCGTAGGAATAAGCTCCTCTGATCCCCCTGCAGTGGCTTTACATCTTCACACTTTAGGTGTTAAGCTAGCCCCTTTTAGTTCAGGACAGAGCACAAGGACCTTGTAATTTCTGGCCGTGAGACTTCCTTTTCCATAACTAAGTCCAGAGTAGCGCACTAATTGGTGAGTACTGCAGGACTTTCATTTTGTTATGATGCAGGCTTCCAACTGTATTTCACAAACATACCAGTTCCAACTAAAGTTCTTTTTGTAGACATAGAAGAGTGGAAGGACCTGTGATAGAATCATAGAATGTGAGAGTTGGACGGGACCTCCAGGGTCATCGTGTCCAACTCCCCACTCAATGCAGGATTCACCAAACCATCTCAGACAGATGTCTGTCCAGCCTCTGTTTGAAGACTTCCATTGAAGGAGAACTCACCACCTCTTGTGGCAGCCTGTTCCACTCATTGATCACTCTCACTGTCAAAAAGTTTTTATAATATCTAGTATGTATTTTCTCCCTTTCAGTTTCATTCCACTGCTTCTCGTGTTTCCATGTACAAATGAGAATAAGGATGATCCCTCTACACTGTGACATTTTGAGACAGCTATTAGGTCTCCTCTTGGCCCTAAACATTCCAAAATCTTTTGACCATTCTTCGTAGGACATACTTTGCAGTCCACTCACCATCCTGTTAGCTCTTCTCTGAACTTGCTCCAGTTTTTCAATGTCTTTTTAAAATGTGGTGACATCTGATGTTGATGTCATCTGGGTCACATAACTTGAGTCTACAGGTCATGCCAGCCACAGTGTGCAGCCTGAATAAACACTAGACATACAGTGGAGCAAAAAAGTATTTAGTCAGTCAGCAATAGTGCAAGTTCCACCACTTAAAAAGATGAGAGGCGTCTGTAATTTACATCATAGGTAGACCTCAACTATGGGAGACAAACTGAGAAAAAAAAATCCAGAAAATCACATTGTCTGTTTTTTTAACATTTTATTTGCATATTATGGTGGAAAATAAGTATTTGGTCAGAAACAAACAATCAAGATTTCTGGCTCTCACAGACCTGTAACTTCTTCTTTAAGAGTCTCCTCTTTCCTCCACTCATTACCTGTAGTAATGGCACCTGTTTAAACTTGTTATCAGTATAAAAAGACACCTGTGCACACCCTCAAACAGTCTGACTCCAAACTCCACTATGGTGAAGACCAAAGAGCTGTCAAAGGACACCAGAAACAAAATTGTAGCCCTGCACCAGGCTGGGAAGACTGAATCTGCAATAGCCAACCAGCTTGGAGTGAAGAAATCAACAGTGGGAGCAATAATTAGAAAATGGAAGACATACAAGACCACTGATAATCTCCCTCGATCTGGGGCTCCACGCAAAATCCCACCCCGTGGGGTCAGAATGATCACAAGAACGGTGAGCAAAAATCCAAGAACCACGCGGGGGGACCTAGTGAATGAACTGCAGAGAGCTGGGACCAATGTAACAAGGCCTACCATAAGTAACACACTACGCCACCATGGACTCAGATCCTGCAGTGCCAGACGTGTCCCACTGCTTAAGCCAGTACATGTCCGGGCCCGTCTGAAGTTTGCTAGAGAGCATTTGGATGATCCAGATGAGTTTTGGGAGAATGTCCTATGGTCTGATGAAACCAAACTGGAACTGTTTGGTAGAAACACAACTTGTCGTGTTTGGAGGAAAAAGAATACTGAGTTGCATCCATCAAACACCATACCTACTGTAAAGCATGGTGGTGGAAACATCATGCTTTGGGGCTGTTTCTCTGCAAAGGGGCCAGGACGACTGATCCGGGTACATGAAAGAATGAATGGGGCCATGTATCGTGAGATTTTGAGTGCAAACCTCCTTCCATCAGCAAGGGCATTGAAGATGAAACGTGGCTGGGTCTTTCAACATGACAATGATCCAAAGCACACCGCCAGGGCAACGAAGGAGTGGCTTAGTAAGAAGCATTTCAAGGTCCTGGAGTGGCCTAGCCAGTCTCCAGATCTCAACCCTATAGAAAACCTTTGGAGGGAGTTGAAAGTCCGTGTTGCCAAGCGAAAAGCCAAAAACATCACTGCTCTAGAGGAGATCTGCATGGAGGAATGGGCCAACATACCAACAACAGTGTGTGGCAACCTTGTGAAGACTTACAGAAAACGTTTGACCTCTGTCATTGTCAACAAAGGATATATTACAAAGTATTGAGATGAAATTTTGTTTCTGACCAAATACTTATTTTCCACCATAATATGCAAATAAAATGTTAAAAAAACAGACAATGTGATTTTCTGGATTTTTTTTTCTCAGTTTGTCTCCCATAGTTGAGGTCTACCTATGATGTAAATTACAGACGCCTCTCATCTTTTTAAGTGGTGGAACTTGCACTATTGCTGACTGACTAAATACTTTTTTGCCCCACTGTACATTACACAGCACAGCAGCAAAGATCGATTAACTGAAGTTAATATTTCCACACTTTTGTTTAGTGATGACATCATCACAGGTTCTTCTGTACTTCTACAGGTGCTTCTCGCAAAATTAGAATATCATCAAAAAGCTAATTTATTTCAGTTCTCCAATACAAAAAGTGAAACTCATATATTATAAAGTCACTACAAACAGAGTGATCTATTTCAAGTGTTTATTTCTGTTAATGTTGATGATTATGGCTTACAGCCAATGAAAACCCAAGAGTAGGGTTGAGCGAAACGGGTCGACCATTTTCAGAAGTCGCCGACCTTTGGCAAAGTCGGGTTTCATGAAACCCGACCCGATCCCTGTGTGGGGTCGGCCATGAGGTCGGCGATCTTCGCGCAAAAGTCGCGTTTCATTCCGATACCGCAAGTATCGGATATCGGCCGATATTTGCGGTATCGGAATCCATATTTATGTGTAAAATAAAGAATAAAAATAAAAAATAGGGATATACTCACCCTCGGACGCGCCCTGGTTGTAACCGCTGTAACCGGCAGCTTCCATTCCTAAGAATGAGCGCGTGAAGGACCTTCGATGACGTCGCGGCTTGTGATTGGTCGCATGAGCGGTCACATGAGGGTCACGCGACCAATCACAAGCCGCGACGTCATCGAAGGTCCTTCACGCGCTCATTCTTAGGAAGGAAGGCTGCCGGTTAGTACCAGGGCGCGTCCAAGGGTGAGTATATCCCTATTTTTTTTTTTATTCTTTATTTTACACATAAATATGGATCCAAGGGCCTGAAGGAGAGTTTTCTCTCCTTCAGACCCTGGGAACCATTAGTATCCCATTGCACTGCATTGGGTTTCGTGTTTCGGCCGACCCCGACTTTTTAATAGGATCAGCCGATTTCACTCGACATGACTTTTGAGAAAGTCGGGTTTCGTGAAACCCGACCCGACCCTAAAAAAAGAAAAGTCGCTCAACCCTACCCAAGAGTCATTATCTCAGTAAATTAGAATACTTTATAACACTAGCTTAAAAAATGAGTTTAAAATCCAAAATGGTGGCCTACTGAAATGAATGTTCAGTAAATCTACTCAATACTTGGTCAGGCTCCTTTTGCATCAGTTACTGCATCAATTCTGCGTGGCATGGAGGCGATCAGCCTGTGGCACTGCTGAGGTGTTATAGAAGCCCAGATTGCTTTGATAGCAGCCTTCAGCTCATCTGCATTGTTGCGTCTGGTGTCTCTCATCTTCCTCTTGACAATACCCCATAGATCACAATTCTCTTGTTCAGTAACTTGCCAACCACTTCTTTTAGAATGGGCAATTCGTGTTCATCAGCATTCTGCCAGCACTGCAGGAGATGGAACTTCATTTCCCTCACTTCCAAGAATGCATTGCTACAGAATTTATCCAGTGCCTTGCCTGCCCTAAAGTAATAGGCAGCATTCAGATTTTCCACTTTCAGCATAATCATAAGCATTCAGACACTGGGAGTCTGAATTGTGCTACTTGGGACACAAAGAAACCATTATCTACAACATGGAGCATAATAGGAAGAAGCGAACACAATACAGCACATATTCTAACCATTAAAGAGGTTGTCCACTACTAGGACAATCCATTCTCAATCACCATAGTTACCCCCACATAAAACAACAACAGTAACTCACAACCACCATTGCAGGCACCAATGCAAGCACTACCAGTGATGTCGGGGCCTGCTCTCCCAAGGCTTACCTGATAGTGTTAAGTCACACAAGCCCTGCAACCAATTAGCAGCCACGTCACTCTCACTTCCTTCCTCTGTAACTAGTATCAAGAGGAAATCAAAGAGCAGCAGCAGCTCTCACTTCTTCCAGGTATCAGTTTTATCTGAGGGGAGTGAGAGGGAAGCAGCCGCTTATTGGCTGCAGAGCTCGCGTTGAATAACAATGTGTCACGTAAGCCCCGGGAAAGCAGGCGCTGACATCGCTGGAATGGCACCGGCACCAGAAGTGAACATGGCTGCTATTATTTTTCATGAGGGAACCATGAGATTTGAGAAGGGGATGTCCAGGTAGTGGACACCCCCTTTAACACAGTGTTCTCTCCTCAACACAGTTCCTCCACAGCTGACACACATGTGAGAGAGAGAAGGGGGACCGAGGCCCACCCGTGCTTTCTGTAATCCATATTATTGTCTCTGTAGGAACAGATGAGTTAGAGTTAAGAAAAGGCAGATGGATTACACTTAACAACTGACAACATGGTAGACAGAAGGGAAACACATATTGGTCTGCACTTTGAAATTATTTTAAGGAACATCATTTTCAAGATGTCTAAAAGTACAGCTTTGAAGGACATCTGTCAGTAAAATCAAACCTTCCTACTTTGTCCATATGAGCGTGTAGATCATAGAAGGTTGAATACACATTACCAGTGTGAGACATGTAATGACTGACAGTCTGCTCTCCTGATCTGTATCTCTCACACTGATATTGTCCCCATTCATTTATAATAATCTCTGAAGGCATATTCTCAGGTGATATATGTCCGGCCCATAGATCTTAACAGTTCATTTACATATTAAGAAAAATATCGATTTCTCTAGGACAAGACATCGGATCACAGATATCCAGGTATCATTTTATTTAGCTTTCTATGACCCACATGCTCCTTTAGATGGGTACGGAGGGTTGATCCTACTGACAGATTCTCTTTAAAGCCTTACAAAAGTAAAGTATAATCAAAGGTATCTGGAAGTGATTTTTTATTTGACACAACACATAGCATGCATGCAAATATCGAAAGTCTGCCCTTATGCAAGTCAAACCTTTAGCAACTTGGTACCTAAAATCCTGGTATTGTCTGTCCCTCTTCTAACTTTAAAGGAAAAAAAAAATCATAAAATCTCAGAAAAACACCTAAATTTAATGATGCGTTGGAACCTTCCATTTTCCTGTTGTGTTTCTGCAATGAGCTTGAGGATCAGATATAGCAAAACAATAGCAATTAGGAAAAAGCAAGTTTTGTGTTACAGATTCTTATCTTCACACTTGGCTAACGCCTCTATCATTTCAAGCGAATCACATCCTCACTGATCTCCAGCTTTTGTTGGGTTACTTTGCGTTTTGAGATAAATGTGATCTGACAGCTTTAAGATGAGAGCATATGCTTCCAGTCTCTTGACTTATCCCCTCAAATTATTCAAGATAAAGGATTCATTTGTGCTTCACGCTCCGGCGCTCTCATACATTACATTAAACAAAGGATTCCGCTCCGCTTTTGGAAATCATAATGTGTGTCTTGTGGGCTCCTCCGCAGAGTAATTTACTGCTGCAGATGTAAACAAGACTCTTCAATTAGTCCAAACACTTACAGGTGATGATACATCATACTGGAGGATACGAGAGCGCCAACTGATATTCAAGAAGAAGTGTAGAGGCGTAGCTAGGGGTTTGTTTCAGGGGAGGGCAAACTTCTGAGTGGGCCCCTAACCAGGTAACTCTGATTACAGCTGGGTAACCCGCCCTAATAGTGGGGGAGAACCTCAGCAGATGACCGCGCTGTTACTGATAGAAATACCAACGTTGATATTATAGCCACATGGTGACCATATAGTGGTACCAGTCATGCAGAACATGTAATAGATTACTGGACAGCTAAAGATAGTGTCTTACCGCGGACGTTCTTTCTGATGCAGTCATTCTCTTTTCCCGTCTTTTCCATCTGGCTCAGACCGACATGACAACTTCTCCAGCCAGGACTCAGCTGCAGAGAATACAACAAAGACACATTTCACTTCTCACATTTCCAGCACCATTCCCATGTATCTCCAACCTGCACAAACTCCTCATCCTGCTAATACCCAAATACTGAGTCGCTACTGCTGTAAGTGTCCGTATTACTGCTCCTACTGTGAGGTACTGTGTACCCTCTAGATAGTAAAACAAACCTCTAGAATATAGTAAAGCTGTGTGCAAGTGCCCTAGAAAACAATGCCAACACTTTCTAGAAAGTAATAATGCCCTCTGTGTAGCCCTTTGACAGTCACAATAATCAGAGTGCTCCTATAACAATAATTGCCCACTAAACAGTTAGCAATATTCCAAGTCCACCCACTGAACAATATAAAGCCTCTACACAGTATACTGACCCTTTAGTAGTCCCCAAACTGTTTGATGGCTCCAACACTGTATGATGGCCCCCACACTATATAAATACCCCACCTTACCTCCCGCACTATATGATGGCCACCTCACTGTAATCCCCACACTGTATGATGGCAATTAAATATAGCTCCATATAGCACTCCCCATAGGTCTCTATACAGTATAATGCACTCCCCATAGGCCTCTGTACAGTATAATGCACTCTCCATAGGTCTCTATATAGTATAATGAACTCCCCATAGGCCTTTATATAATAATAGATTGTGGCCCGATTCTAACGCATCGGGTATTCTAGAATATGCATGTCCCCGTAGTATATGGACAATGATGATTCCAGAATTCGCGGCAGACTGTGCCCGTCGCTGATTGGTCGAGGCAACCTTTATGACATTGTCGCCATGGCAACCATTATGACATCTGAATCAGAAACGTGGGATTTCTACGTCCTTTATGACATCATTATGACATCATCGTCGCTGTGCCCGTTGCTGATTGGTCGAGGCCTGGCGGCCTCGACCAATCAGAGACGCGGGATTTCTACGTCGATGCTGTGCTGGTCTCTGATTGGTCGAGGCCTGGTGGCCTCGACCAATCAGAGAGCCGGGATTTCCAGGACAGACAGACAGACAGACAGAAAGACAGACAGACAGACAGACAGAAAAACCCTTAGACAATTATATATAGACTAGATGGCGGCCCGATTCTAACGCATCGGGTATTCTAGAATATGCATGTCCCCGTAGTATATGGACAATGATGATTCCAGAATTCGCGGCACACTGTGACCGTCGCTGATTGGTCGAGGCAACCTTTATGACATCATCATCGCCATGGCAACCATTATGACATCTACGTCGATACTGTGCCCGTCGCTGAATCAGAAACGTGAGATGTCTACGTCCTTTATGACATCATCGTCGCTGTGCCCGTTGCTGATTGGTCGAGGCCTGGGGGCCTCGACCAATCAGACGCGGGATTTCTACGTCCTTTATGACATCATCGTCGCTGTGCCCGTTGCTGATTGGTCGAGGACTGGCGGCCTCGACCAATCAGAGAGCCGGGATTTCCAGGACAGACAGACAGACAGACAGACAGATGGAAAAACCCTTAGACAATTATATATATAGATAATATACTCCTCAATGGCCGCTATATAGTGTAATGCACTCCCGAAAGGCTTTATATAGTTTAATGCACTCCCCATAGGTCTGTATATAGTGTAATGCACTACCCATAGGCCTCTATACAGTATAATGCACTCCCCATAGGGCTCCAGATAGTATAATGCATATCCTATAGGCCTCCATACAGTATAATGCACTCCCCATAGACCTCTACGTAGTATAATGCACTCCCCATAGGCTTCTATACAATATAATGCACTCCCCATATGATTACATATAGTATAATGCATTGCTAATAGGCCTCCTTATAGTATAACTAGATTGTGGCCCGATTCTAACGCATCGGGTATTCTAGAATATGCATGTCCCCGTAGTATATGGACAATGATGATTCCAGAATTCGCGGCAGACTGTGCCCGTCGCTGATTGGTCGAGGCAACCTTTATGACATCATCGTCGCCATGGCAACCATTATGACATCTACGTCGATACTGTGCCCGTTGCTGATTGGTCGAGGCCTGGCGGCCTCGACCAATCAGACGCGGGATATCTACGTCCTTTATGACATCATCGTCGCTGTGCCCGTCGCTGATTGGTCGAGGCCTGGCGGCCTCGACCAATCAGAGAGCTGGGATTTCCAGGACAGACAGACAGAAAGACAGACAGACAGACAGACGGAAAAACCCTTAGACAATTATATATATAGATGCACTCCCTATAGGCCTCTATATAGTGTAATGCACTCCTCATAGGCCTCCATATAGTGTAATGCATATCCCATAGATGTTCATATAGTATAATGCACTCCTCATAGGCCTCCATAAAGTATAATGAACTCTCCATAGGCCTTCTTATAGTATAATGCATTCCCCATATGCCTCTATATAGTATAATTCACTCCTCATAGGCCTCTCTATATTATAATGCACTCCCCATAGGCCTCCAGATAGTATAATGCACTCCACATAGACCCCTAAATAGTGTAATGTGCTTCCCAAAGGCCTCTATATAGTATAATGCTCTCTCAATAGGTCTCTATATCAAATATTATACTCCCCAATGGCCTCTATATAGTATAATGCACTCCTCGTAGGCCTCTATATAGTATAATGCACTCCCCATAGGTCTACATATAGTATAATGCATTCACCATAAGCCTCCATATTGTTTAATGCACTCCCCATATGCCTACAAATATTATAATGCGCTCCTCATAGGTATCCATAAAGCATAATGCATTCTCCATAGGCCTCCATATACCGTATATACTCGAGTATAAGCCGAGATTTTCAGCCCACTTTTTTGGGCTGAAAGTGACCCTCTCGGCTTATACTCGAGTCAGTGACGGTGTGGGGTCGGCGGGTGAGGGGGAGCGGTGGCTGTGATATACTTACCTTCTCCTGGCGCTGTCCCTGCATGTCCGATGGTCTCCGGGCAGTGCTTCCTGTGTTCAGCGGTCACGTGGTACCGCTCAATAAAGTAATGAATATGCACGCATATTCATTACTCTAATGAGCGGTACGTGACCGCTGAACACAGGAAGATGCCGCCGGCTCCCGGAGACCATCTGACAGTGAGACGCTGCCAGGGACCGCGCCGGGAGCAGGTGAGTATATCAGGGGAGGGGGAGCATTACGCGATAGTCACCTTCCTCGTTCCACCGCTGCGCGCTGCTCTGTCTTCCGTCCTCTGGCTGTGAATGTTCAGGTCAGAGGGCGCGATGACGCGATTAGTGTGCGCGCCGCCCTCTGCCTGAACAGTCAGTGCCGAGGATGGAAGACAGAGCAGCATGCAGCGATGGAACGTGGAAGGTGACTATCGCAAGTGCCGGAGGCCTGAGCGAAGAGAGGTAAGTATGTGATTTTCTTTATTTTAATCGCAGCAACAGCAAATGGGGCAAATGTATGGAGCATCTTATGGGGCATATATGAGGAGCATCTTATGGGGTACATATGAGGAGCATCTTATGGGGCATATATGAGGAGCATCTTATGGGGCATAATGTGTGGAGCATCTCATGGGGCCATAATGTATGGAGCATCTCATGGGGTCATAATGTGTGGAACATCTTATAGGGCCATAATATGTGGAGCATCTTATGGGGCCATAATATGTGGAGCATCTCATGGGGCCATAATGTGTGGAGCATCTCATGGGGCCATAATGTAGGGAGCATCTCATGGGGCCCCTAATGTGTGGAGCATCTTATGGGTCCATAATGTGTGGAGCATCTTATGGGGCCATCAACCTTTATGCAGCATTGTATGGGGCAAATGTTTCTATGGAGCATCTTATGGGGCCATTATTAACCTTTGTGCAGCATTATATGGGGCATATTTTAATATGGAGCATCTTATGGGGCCCATCATGAACTGTATGGAGCATTATATGGGGCTCCTGATTCAATATGGATATTCAAAAACACTTAACCTACTGATGTCTCAATTAATTTTACTTTTATTGGTATCTATTTTTATTTTTGACATTAACCGGTAGCTGCTGCATTTCCCACCCTAGGCTTATACTCGAGTCAATAAGTTTTCCCAGTTTTTTGTGGCAAAATTAGGGGGGTCGGCTTATACTCGGTCGGCTTATACTCGAGTATGTATGGTAGTATAATATACTCCCCTTAGGCCTTCATATAGTATAATGCCTCTATACAGTGTAATGTATAATAATATAATGTAATATAATATACTTCCCCCGCTGTTCCGAGCACCCACTCATCTCAGCACAGCAGGCGCCATGTACTGACTTCATCGTGCCCGCTGTCAGTGTCTGCATCATTGACATCCGATGCAAAGGGGAACTGATGGGAGAGGGAGTGCGTCACTCCCTGTCTCATCATTTCTTTCAACTGTATCGGCATCTAGCCAACACAGTTGAGCTTGTGATGACAGGTGGAGGGCACCGGGCCCCCCCCCTTCCTGCTCAAAGGCGCCATAGCGGCCAGGTGGCAGTGCAAGGTAATCAAGACTCCCTGCCTCCCTGCTTTCCTGCAGAGTGTAACTGTATGGGTAGGCTGCGCACGCTGATTCAGTTACAGTAGTGTAGCTCTGGGTGGACTGCCTCTCTGCCCCCCATGGTAGGTAAATTACTGAAGAGGTGTAATGTGTTATGAAGTGAAAACCATTCCCGGTGACTACCTCGTGAAGCTCATCAAGAGAATGCCAAGAGTGTGCAAAGCAGTCATCAAAGCAAAAGGTGGCTACTATGAAGAACCTAGAATATAAGACATATTTTCAGTTGTTTCACACTTTTTTGTTAGGTATATAATTCCACATGTGTTAATTCATACTTTTGATGCCTTCAGTGTGAATGTACAATTTTCATAGTCATGAAAATACAGAAAAATCTTTAAATGAGAAGGTGTGTCTAAACTTTTGGTCTGTACTACTAGATGGTGGCCCGATTCTAACGCATCGGGTATTCTAGAATATGCATGTCCACATAGTATATTGCCCAACCACGTAGTATATTGCCCAGTCATGTAGTATATTGCCCAGTTATGTAGTATTTTGCCCAGCTACATAGTATTTTGCCCAGTCACATAGCATATTGCCCAGTCACGTAGTATATTGCCCAGCTACGTGGTATATTGCCCAGTCACGTAGTATATTGCCCAGTCACGTAGTATATTGCCCAGTCACGTAGTATATTGCCCAGCTACGTAGTATATTGCATGCCTGCTGTCTCTTTCAATTGTGCCCTTTGGAATTCTCGCTCTGTGTGTAATAAACTCTCCTTCATTCATGACTTCTTCCTTTCTAATTCTCTTAATCTCCTGGCTCTTACTGAAACCTGGATCCAGCAGTCAGACACCACCGCTGCTGCTGCTCTTTCATATGGTGGACTACACTTTTCTCATACCCCAATATCAGACAACAGAGCAGGTGGAGGCGTTGGTCTGCTCCTTTCACCCAAATGTACTTTCCAAGTTATCCCCCAAGTACCCTCACTTGTCTTCCCTTCCTTTGAGGTCCATGTGGTCAGACTCTACGTCCCCTTCTCCATGCGAGTGGCGGTGGTGTATCGTCCTCCCGGCCCCTCTCATCAGTTCCTGGATCACTTTGCCACCTGGCTTCCACACTTTCTCTCCTGTGACACCCCCACCCTTATCATGGGTGATTTCAACATCCCTATTGCCTCTCCCCTCTCCCCATCTGCTTCTCACCTTTTATCTCTATCCTCCTCTTTTGGCCTCTCGCAGCATACTAACTCTCCAACACATGAAGATGGAAACTCCCTTGACTTGGTCTTCTCCCGACTTTGCTCAGTGGATGACTTCACAAACTCCCCTCTCCCGCTCTCTGACCACAACCTTCTTTCATTCTCTATCAAGAACTGCCATCCCGCTCAGGTCACCCCCACTTTCCACACCTATAGAAACATACAGGCCATTAACACCCAGAAACTTATGAAGAACTTGCAGTCCTCATTGGCCCCTATTTCCTCCATCTCATGTCCTGATTCTGCATTGAAGCATTACAATGAAACCCTGCAAAGTGCTCTGGATGAAGCTGCTCCTCCTATACATAAAACAACTCGGCACAGACGGCAACAACCGTGGCACACGCTGCAAACACGTTTCCTGCAGCGGTGCTCCAGGTGCGCAGAACGTCTGTGGAGAAAATCTAATCTACCCGAAGATTTCATCCATTATAAGTTCATGCTAAAGACATACAATTCTGCCCTTCACCTCTCCAAACAAACCTACTTCAACACCCTCATCACCTCCCTGTCCAATAACCCTAAACGTCTCTTTGACACGTTCCAGTCCCTACTCAACCCAAGAGAGCAGGCCCCAACCACGGATCTCCGTGCTGACGATCTGGCCAATTACTTCAAAGAAAAAATTGACCACATTCGACAGGAAATCATCTCCCAATCTCTTCATACCATGCACTGTCCTCCCTCCCCCACTGCATCTAGTTCACTCTCTGACTTTGAAGCAGTTACAGAAGAAGAAGTAAGCAGGCTCCTTGCATCTTCTCGCCCGACCACTTGCACCAGTGACTCCATTCCGTCACATCTCCTCCAGTCCCTTTCCCCGGCTATCACCTCTCACCTAACAAAAATATTCAACCTTTCCCTCACTTCCGGTATTTTTCCCTCCTCATTTAAGCATGCCATCATACATCCATTACTTAAAAAACCATCCCTCGATCAAAACTGTGCCGCTAATTATAGACCTGTCTCTAATCTTCCCTTCATCTCTAAACTCCTCGAACGCCTGGTCCACTCCCGTCTTACCCGCTATCTCTCAGATAACTCTCTTCTCGACCCCCTTCAATCTGGCTTCCGCTCTTTACACTCTACTGAAACTGCCCTCATTAAAGTCTCTAATGACCTACTAACAGCTAAATCTAATGGTCACTACTCCATGCTAATTCTCTTGGATCTCTCTGCAGCATTCGACACTGTGGATCATCAGCTCCTCCTCACTATGCTCCGCTCCATCGGCCTCAAGGACACCGTTCTCTCCTGGTTCTCCTCCTATCTCTCTGACCGATCCTTCACTGTAGGTTTTGCTGGTTCCTCCTCCTCTCACCTTCCCCTTACTGTTGGGGTTCCTCAAGGATCAGTCCTAGGCCCCCTACTCTTCTCGTTGTATACTGCCCCTATTGGACAAACAATCAGTAGATTTGGTTTCCAGTACCATCTCTATGCTGACGACACCCAATTATACACTTCTGCTCCCGATATCACACCGACCTTTTTAGAAAACACCAGTGATTGTCTTACCGCTGTCTCTAACATCATGTCCTCCCTCTATCTGAAACTAAACCTGTCAAAAACTGAACTCCTCGTGTTCTCTCCCTCTACTAACCTACCTTTGCCTGACATTGCCATCTCCGTGTGCGGTTCCACCATTACTCCAAAGCAACATGCCCGCTGCCTTGGGGTCATCCTTGATTCTGACCTTTCATTCACCCCCTACATCCGATCACTGGCTCGCTCTTCTTACCTGCATCTCAAAAACATTTCTAGAATTCGCCCTTTTCTTACTTTCGACTCTGCAAAAACTCTGACTGTTTCACTTATTCATTCTCGTCTGGACTATTGTAACTCTCTACTAATCGGTCTCCCTCTTGCAAAACTCTCCCCGCTCCAATCTGTCCTGAATGCTGCAGCCAGGATCATATTCCTCACCAACCATTACACCGATGCCTCTACCCTGTGCCAGTCATTACACTGGCTACCCATCCACTCCAGAATCCAGTACAAAACTACTACCCTCATCCACAAAGCACTCCATGGCTCAGCACCACCCTACATCTCCTTCCTGGTATCAGTCTACCACCCTACCCGTGCCCTCCGCTCCGCTAATGACCTCAGGTTAGCATCCTCAATAATCAGAACCTCCCACTCCCGTCTCCAAGACTTTACACGTGCTGCGCCGATTCTTTGGAATGCACTACCTAGGTTAATACGATTAATCCCCAATCCCCACAGTTTTAAGCGTGCCCTAAAAACTCATTTGTTCAGACTGGCCTACCGCCTCAATGCATTAACCTAACGATCCCTGTGTGGCCTATTTATATTAAAAAAAAAAAAAAAAAAAAAGGTTCCTCGCATCATGTTCTCATACACTTTATGCAGTTAATAGTCCTCTGTGTTTGTACTGTTACATACTTAGGCAGGTAACTGGTTCATGCAGCTTTACATGAACACCTGAGCCTTACACTATAGCTGGTCCGAATAACTAAAGCAATTGTTACCATCCACCTCTCGTGTCTCCCCTTTTCCCCATAGTTTGTAAGCTTGCGAGCAGGGCCCTCACTCCTCCTGGTATCTGTTTTGAACTGTATTTCTGTTATGCTGTAATGTCTATTGTCTGTACAAATCCCCTCTATAATTTGTAAAGCGCTGCGGAATATGTTGGCGCTATATAAATAAAATTATTATTATTATTATTATTATTATATTGCCCAGCCACATAGTATATTGCCCAGCGACGTAGTATATTGTCCAGCTACGTAGTATATTGCCCAGCCACGTAGTATATTGCCCAGCCACGTAGTATATTGCCCAGTCACGTAGTATATTGGCCAGTGACGTAGTATATTGCCCAGCCACGTAGTATATTGCCCAGTCACGTAGTATATTGGCCAGTGACGTAGTATATTGCTGAGCCGCGTAGTATACTGCCCAGCCACGTAGTATACAGCACAGGGCCACGTAGTATACAGCACAGACACATAGTATATTGGCCAGTTACGTAGTATATTGCCCAGCCACGTATGTAACAGGATAAAAAATAAACATATACTCACCTTCCGAGGGCGCCTTGTAGTCCTCTCGCCTGTGTGCGCTGCACGCGGCAGCTTCCGGTCTCAGGGTCTGTATGAGCGCAGGACCTGTGATGACGTCGCGGTCACATGACCGTGACGTCATGGCAGGTCCTTCTCGCATACCATCCCTAGCACCGGGACCTGCCGCCAAACAGGACGCGACATCGGAGGGTGAGAATAACGTTTTTTTTTTAATTATTATTATTTGTAACATTAGATCTTTTTACTATTGATGCTACATAGGCAACATCAATAGTAAAAAGTTGGTCACACAGGGTTAATAGCTGCGTAACCGGAGTGCGTCACACCGCGCTCCAGTAAAGCTGGCATTAACCCTGTGTGAGGGCTGACTGGATGACTGGAGGGGAGTATGGAGCGGGCACTGACTGCGGGGAGGAAAGAGTGGCCATATTGCCGCCGGACTGTGGCCATCGCTCATTGGTCGTGGCAATGGTCGTGGGCGTTTTGCCACGACCAATCAGCGACTTGGATTCTATGACAGAGGCCGCGACCAATGAATATCCATGACAGACAGAAGGACAGACGGAAGTGACCCTTAGACAATTATATAGTAGATATATATCCAACATCACAGCAGAGCTGAGTAGGTCATGTAGCAAAAATAATGCAGCAGACTCAAACAATGCAGCAGAACTGAGTAGGTCAGGTAGCACAATTATTACAGCAGTGTCCAGAGGCGTACTATTAGTGGTGAGCATGCCTGTAATGCTTGAAAGTGTAACATCAAATGTGTTATGTTATCCAAGGCGCACAGCCTCCATAATGTTCTGTATAGTCCTTGTTGCTCGTAGCTTCCTAGTTCAGCTCCACTGCTCTCTCTATCCATCTTCACAATGTCTTGGATAACTTACAACAAAAAAAGTTTAATTTCCAGCAGTATCAAAATGAGCCATCACTTGTTTGTTTTAATGGAAAATGAAGAATTCATTTTCGTCACTGATTTTTCAACATCTAATGAGACATTTTTAAGAGGGATAATTTATGGCATCTGTTTATTGTTTGTATTTTCAGAAAAAAAAGTGCATTAAACGCCTTGTTTATATTGTTGTACTTTACAATCTCATAAAAATCAATTTCCCAGAAGACTCAACATATTGTATGTAATAAAAGCGAATGAAGACAAAACTAAATAATTTTACATTTTTACGATAAGGATAAGTTACAATGTTTATGAATAAGTGAATATCGAATTGTTTTCCATTGCCGGCGGGATTTTCAGCATTATCTCACTTTACTGAGTCAATATTTATCATCAGAAGGAATATAAAGTGTCACCTCCACTTCAGTCTCCAGGCACCAATAGGACTTTTTAGACATTTTTGCTTTAAAGTTGATGCATTCTCGGAAAAAAATGATTTGGTGAGTCTATAGTTTATTGATGAAATGTTTTATACTCCTATATACAGTGTCAGACTGTGTTACCAAGAGCCCATCATTAAGATTGATTCTGGGGGCCCACTATTCTGTTATTTGCAAAACTAAACTGAGACCAGTACACAAAGTTACTTAGTTTTGGCTGCTATGGAATAACAAACTGAGTAGTTTGTTTAATGAATAACTAGGTGTTGCCTGTAAATATTGAATCAAGTGTAGTTGCAATGTTCATGTAAGTGTGTGGCCTACCGGGGAATTTACCTGTCCCCCGATGCACCAGTCCAAGCCTGCCTGTATAGACTATAGGCCTCATCAGTATCTTTGATCAGTATTTGTATGTCAAAAGCAGGAGTGCCTACAAAACACAAAACAGTTGTCAATATTTCTATGATAGATTTTCTCTGTAAGTTCCACTCATGGCTTTGATATACAAACACTGATGCAAAATACTGACCAAATACTGATGTATGAATGAGACCTTAAACATATACTGTCAGCTTATCGGCACTGATGCAAACATCAGACCTCATAGACATGGGCATATTATGACTATATAATCTGTCTCAATACTTTATACCGTTGCTTGGGTTCTTAGATTCTAATTCCATTCACCATAAAGTTTGCATGTTTTCCATTGCTTACCTGGGATTCTTCCAAATTCTCCGATTTCATCTCATCCTCCAAAAACATATTGGTAGACCACCTATAAAATTAGCCGTATAGGGTGTCTAAGATGTGGAAAGTAGATTGTGTTCCACATAAGGAAAATGTATCGTTATATCTCCGAGTTGTGCGAGGCTATAAACCGATGTAACAGGTCGGAGCATATCCCAAGTCCAGACTGTACCTAGGATTTAGTACCTTAGGCTTCATTATACCTGGGTATATTATAGCCTATTCTAATTTATACTCTGGGGTATAAATTGGCTTATGCCATTTCATACCCCCTCATGCCTGATTATACCCCCCTTGATATCAGCAACGTGAGTGATATACACAAGAATTGCTTAATTTTTCAACATTTTATTGTGGGTTCCTGTTTGTCAGGTAAGTTACGTGAGAAGATAACAGATGACTTAAATCTTATAATACTAAATACATAGACTTTTATTACTTGAACCAGAAAAATTTCAATCAGTAAAAGTATTAGGGTACCGTCACACTAAACGATATCGCTAGCGATCTGTGACGTTGCAGCATCCTGGCTAGCGATAGCGTTCAGTTTGACACACAGCAATCCTGCTGTGATGTCGTTGGTCGCTGCAGAAAGTCCAGCACTTTATTTCGTTGCTGGACTTCCTGCTGACATCGCTGAATCGGCGTGTGTGATGCCGATTCAGCGATGTCTTCGCTGGTAACCAGGGTAAACATCGGGTTACTAAGCGCAGGGCCGCGCTTAGTAACCCGACGTTTACCCTGGTTACCAGCGTAAAAGTAAAAAAAAAAAAAACACTACATGCTTACCTTCCGCTGTCTGTCCCTCGGCGCTCTGCTTCTCGGCCCTGTGTAAGCACAGCGGCCGGAAAGAAGAGCGGTGACGTCACCGCTGTGCTTTCCGGCCGCTGTGCTTACACAGGGCAGAGAAGCAGAGCGCCGAGGGACAGACAGCGGAAGGTAAGTATGTAGTCTTTGTTTTTTTTTAACTTTTACGCTGGTAACCAGGGTAAACATCGGGTTACTAAGCGCGGCCCTGCGCTTAGTAACCCGATGTTTACCCTGGTTACCGGCATAGTTGGTCGCTTGAGAGCTGTCTGTGTGACAGCTCTCCAGCGACCAAACAGCGACGCTGCAGCGATCCGGATCGTTGTCGGTATCGCTGCAGCGTCGCTTAGTGTGACGGTACCTTTAGACTTCCACAAAGATATAAAAAGGTAAAGATTCCTACCGCACTTCTCAGTAGTTACACATTAAAAGCAGTTCTCTGTCTGAGGATGATAAAATGAGATCTACACACTTTTCAATTAATCAGAGGCAGGGTAAGAAAACCAGTGAAGTGATAAGATCAAGTTACAATTGTGATCTAAGGTAAAAAGAATCTACCGCACTTCTCAGTAGTTACACATTATAAACTGCTGTGTGTCTGAGTATGATAGAAAGAGATCGGTACACTGTTCAACCAATCAGAGACATAAGAAAACCAGTGAAGTGATAAGAACAAGTTAAATTTTACATACTAAGGTAAAAGCAATTATCTTACTGGACAGCAGTGTAATCTCAGATGTAATGACTGTTGTCCACTATCAGTGATATTGTATTGTAAGATTAATCTTCATCATCATCATTATTATTATTATTATTATTTATTTATTTATATAGCACCATTAATTCCATGGTGCTGTACATGAGAAGGGGTTACATCAAAATACAAATATCACTTACAGTAAACAAAACTAACAATGACAGACTGGTACAGAGGGAAGAGGACCCTGCCCTTGCTGGCTTACATTCTACGGGATTATGGGGAAGGAGACAGTAGGTCGAGGGTTGCAGTAGCTCCGATGGTGTTGAGGTGGCCGTGTGGTCATTACAGGCTGTAAGCTTCTTTGAAGAGATGGGCTTTCAGGTTTCTTTTGAAGGATCCAAATGTGGTGGATAATCGGACGTGTTGGGGCACAGAATTCCAGAGGATGGAGGATATTCGGGAGAAGTCTTGGAGGCAATTGGGTGAGGAGCGAATAAGCGTGGAGGAGAGAAGGAGGTCTTGGGAGGACCGGAAATTACATAAGGGAAGATAGTGAGAGACTAGTTCGGAAACATAGGTAGGAGAAAGGTTATGGATGTCTTTGTAGGTCAGCGTTAGTAGTTTAAACTAGATATGTTGGGAAATTGGGAGCCAGTGAAGGGATTTGCAAAGAGAGGAAGCAGAAGTGTAGCGAGGAGAGAGATTAATTAGTCGGCACCAGAGTTAAGGATGGACTGGAGGGGTGCGAGAGTGTTAGAAGGTAGGCCACAGAGGAGGATGTTGCAGTAGTCGAGGCGAGAGATGATTAGGGCATGCACGAGCATGGTAGAGGGTTGAGGAAAGGACAGATTCTGGAAATATTTTTGAGCTGGAGGCGATAGGAGGTGGCGAGAGCTTGGATGTGCGGTTTGAAGGACTTGGCAGAGTCAAGGGTTACTCCGAGGCAGTGGATTTTGGGGACAGGGGAAAGTGTGATTTAATTTATTTTGATAGATAGATCAGGTAGGGAAGATATGCGAGAAGGAGGAAAGATAATTAGTTCAGATTTATCCACAATGAGCTTGAGGAAGCGAGAGGAGAAGGAGGGGGATATGGCTGATAGACACTCTGGGATTCTGGAAAGCAGAGAGGTGACATCTGGGCCAGAGAGGTAGATCTGAGTGTCATCAGCATATAGATGGTACTGGAAGCCATAAGACCCTATGAGTTGTCCCAGGCCGAGTGTATAGATTGAGAAGAGTAAGGGCCCAAGGACAGAGCCTTGAGGGACTCTAACAGAGAGGAGGCGAGATGAAGAGGTAGTGTGGGAGTAGTATATGCTAAATGTGCAGTTGGTAAGGTATGAGGAGATCCAAGATAGGGCAAGGTCTTTGACACCAAAGGAAGAGAGGATCTGTAGTAGGGGGCAGTGGTTAACTGTGTCAAAGGCAGAGGACAGGTCTAGGAGGAGGAGTATAGAGAATTGTCTGTTAGCTTTGGCTGTAAGTACGTCGTTAGTAATGTTGGTCAGGGCAGTTTCAGTGGAGTAGTGGGGACGGAAGCCAGATTCTAGGCTGTCGACGAGAAAGTTAGATGCAAAGTGAGAGGAAAGTTCAGCATGGAAGTGCTGCTCAAGGAGTTTGGAAGCAAATGGGAGCAAAGATATCGGGTGATAGCTGGACATAGCGCTTGGGTCAAGGGATGACTTTTTGAGGATAGGTGTGATTGTGGCATGTTTGAAAGCAGCAGGGAAGGTATCAAACGTTAGTGATAGGATGAAGAGCTGGGTTAGTGTAGTGGTGAGGTTGGGGAGGAGGTGGGATGGGATGGGGTCAAGTGTACAAGTGGTGAGGTGTGATTCAGAGAGAAGATGAGCAAGCTCAACTTCAGTGATTTTGGAGAGGGAAGTTATGGGGTTTGGGCATTGGTCTGGTATACAAAGGGGTTGTGGTGGCTTGACAACAAAGACTTGCCTTGTTTGGTCTATCTTATTTTTGAAGTGCGTAGCAAAGTCCTCGGCAACGATTAGGAAACTCGGAGGGGGCAGTAGTGGACGGAGGAGGGAGTTAAAAGTGTTGAACAACTGTTTGGGGTTGTGGGATAAGGAAGTTACGAGGGTTGTGAAGTAGGTCTGTTTAGCAGAGGTGAGAGCTGATTTCAATGCCAGTGTTGCTTGTTTGATTGCAGTGAAATCATCTTGCAAATGTGTTTTCTTCCATCGCCGATCTGCAATTCTGGATACTTGCCAAAGCTTTTAGTGATGTTATTGTGCCATGGTTGTCTATTGGTTCGTCGCACTCTGCTATGCATGACAGGGGCGACTGTGTCGATAGCTGATGCAAGAGTGGCATTGTAGAAAGTAGTGGCAGTGTCTGTGTCATGGAGTGAGGATATGGATGCTAGTGGTAGGACAGAGTCAGAGAGTGTGTGGGTGTCTAGGTGTGCGAGGTTCCTGAATTGGGTGCGCATGTTGCTGGACATGGGTAACAGGTGAGGAGGACAGGGACGAGAAAGTGAGTAGATGGTGGTCAGATAGAGGGAGAAGGGAGGTTGTGAAGTTAGATAGAGAGCAGAAACGGGTGAAGACCAGGTCTAATGTGTTTCCGTCTGTGTGGGTGGCTGAGGAGGACCACTGAGTAAGTCCAAAGGATGATGTAAGGGACAGCAGTTTGGAGGCTGCTGACTGGTGGGTGTCAATGGGGATGTTGGAGTCACCCATGATGAGGTTGGTAATGTCAGCAGAGAGGGTGCGAAACGGCCGTCGTTCGCCTGCTGCTCTCTTCTTGTTTGTACTCCCGTGCCGTGAAGCAATAAAGATACCTGTTTGAAGACCGGTGAGTGCCGCCAAGTTTCTTCGTCTTGCTGCTAAATATTAATGTCTCGTTAATCCAAAAAATGCTCAATGACAAAAGACCACCCCAAATGACTCATAATGCACACATAATAGTGGAGTCAGTCCTGCAGATGCAATAACCATATGGTCAAATGCATGTACAGCATCTGAAAGGTCACTCACAGAGTGATAACCCCAAAACATAAACATATCCCACATAGGTCTCTAAGAAGACCTCCAATCGGGATATCATCCCAAATAATACCCGACGCGTTTCCCCCTGTGGGAGTATCGGGGGTTCATCAGGGGGTATTGACCGTCCAAATTATGGGAGGGTAGTATAGCGCCACACATACATCCACACTAAATACCCGAGTTCATTACCACGTGGGGATACCACTTGTGTTTTTGTTTTTTTCTTTAGGTCTAGCACTGCGCTTGGTAATTGCTTTAAAAGGTTTTTGTTAGAGCATATGTCAGCATGATGAGTGTAAGTGTGGTGGAAAGGTAAAGAAATTTTGTTCATTTATTAACAATGGTTAGTCTTACCTTCTGTTCACTTCTGGCTCATTTCTGGCATATTTCTGCTGTCATCTTTGGTGATCATGTGATTAACAACACAAATACCTTCCCACTATTTGGGTCACTGTTAAGTTATTAAAAATTAAAAAATCTAAAGTCTATCTTATTTACAAGGGCTCATAAAATAGAGTATGGGTATATCATAGCCTGATGCGGTATAATTTGGCCTAGGACAGTTTATACCCCAGAGTATACTCTGGCCTGGGGGATAAACTGGACAGGGGTTAATTTGGCCTGTTAGACCAGCATTTACAGACCGCAATGAGGCCATGCTGCACCTCAATATGACTCTAATTCCATTATGCCAGATTCTAAATTAGCGAAGGAGAAAAATAATATGGCATGCTCCATCAGATTTTGTGTCACTAAGATATTATCGTCAAGAAACAATGCCTCATATGATTCAGTAGAGAGCAATATTTTGGAACACGTAAGGTAACCGTCTCTGTATTATGGAGGTGCTGGGACTCGATGAGACACTCTACAACCTCTTGATTTGCAGAGAATAGTGCATCGATTTCATCTTGATAGTCCACAGCCAGATCATAAATTGAGATTGTGTTCAAAGGGAAGCTGAAAAATGAGCTATTGTCATCATTGATGCGGCAAATAACAATGTAACCATGTTGTCTATATACATTAAAATCTACAAGAGAAAAAAGTAAGCAAAAACCCTGATGTAACTAAGTAAAAAAGCAAAAGTGCATTTAAATAACACAGAGTTTTTAGTAATACTGTTTTTTGATAAAAAAAAAATAGCACAAAAGCCATCCCACCACGTCACGGGGTGTGGCCTCCCTGTTTCTGAGCTAGAGACCATATATAAGGCTTCCCCAGTCTGGTGTTTCACTGGTTGGGCCCAGTCCTTTCTGTCTGCCCTTATTCACGCTGAGGTCAACATTGACACATGGTAAGGTTTTAATATTAGACAGTGTAGGACTGTCCCTATCAGAGTTACCGTGACGAGGTGGGATGGCTTTTGTGCTATTTTTTGATCAAAAAACAGTATTACTAAAAACTCTGTGTTATTTAAATGCACTTTTGCTTTTTTACTTAGTTACATCAGGGTTTTTGCTTACTTTTTTCTCTTGTAGGTTTTAATGTTTTGTGGCCAATGTGAACATGCGTTTAACCTCTGCATGTGTACCAACTCAAGTTAAGCTCAATTTTTGTGTTTTTTTCTCTGTATTGTTGCATTCTGTGCAAGCCGGGGTGTGGCCTCCCTGTTTCTGAGCTAGAGACTATATATAAGGCTTCCCCAGTCTGGTGTTTCACTGGTTGGGCCCAGTCCTTTTTGTCCACCCTTATTCACACTGAGGTCAACATTGACACATGGTAAGGTTTTAATATTAGACAGTGTAGGACTGTCCCTATCAGAGTTACCGTGACGAGGTGGGATGGCTTTTGTGCTATTTTTTGATCAAAAAACAGTATTACTAAAAACTCTGTGTTATTTAAATGCACTTTTGCTTTTATACTTAGTTACATCAGGGTTTTTGCTCACTTTTTTCTCTTGTAGGTTTTAATGTTTTGTGGCCAATGTGAACATTCGTTTAACCTCTGCATGTGTACCAACTCAAGTTAAGCTCAATTTTTGTGTTTTTTTCTCTATACACATTATAACATTTCTTTACAATTCTTGCCAATGCTAGGATCTTTTTTTTTCTTTTGTTTTGGTTTGGTTTTGCGATGTCATCCATTGTGTTTATATTACATTATTTTTATTTTCCATTGCACATTTTAATAAATAGAGATATGAAAACAGAGAATAAATGGACCCAATCACACGTGTGCTATATGAGGGTGTAACATAGATGAGGCACATACTATAGTGTTTACTACTACACGTAATTACCAGCTTTCTAGGAAAACTCTATTTTGTACTAATTATACCCTACAGTTGGGTTTTATCATAAATCAGCTTGTGTCCGCTCATAGACTCCTTGTTTATTTTTTTCCAGGAATGGCGCCTTTCGTTTCATCAGATTTAATTTTGCTCTGTGACTTCTAGGCAGAAGAAAATAAAATAATGATTGCCAGTGCAGCGCCCCGTGTCCCTTCCTCACGTCTATAATTTGTTTTGACTCTGCGCATTTATTTTGCAAACGCAGATAAAATACAAGCAATTAGGTAGAAATGAAAATATTGTGTGACAGCAAGCGGCTAAATGGCCTGTATAGTGTGTAATGTATGGACGGAGCCTGGTGATTGCAAAATGCATGCTTGAATTTGTTTCAATGGTTTTGTATAGCTAGAAATGGACGACTTGTGCACTACGCTTGTACGGTTTTAGGAACATTTTTGGCTTTGGCACTTGTATATGCCCAATTAGGACTTACCTACATCCTTGTGAACCCCATTTATCATCGCCTACACTAACCTATAAACCTCTAGAGGACCTGTCACTTACCATAAATAAGTGGGTTTTTTTTTAGCTAGGTCTAAATGCCGCTATTCTCCTGAATCCAACGATGTTTTTCTTTTGTTCCTGCTCCTCCTCATTCCTGAGATATGGCCCTCTTTTCCATGAGTGTAAATTGAGTCTTGATAACCAAGAGGGCGTAATCCTTAAGAAGATGCCTACAGAGAAGAGTTAATGACCACTCCCCCTTGGATAACAAGACTAGATTTTTGTAAAAGGGAAAAAGTAGCCATATCTCAGGAATACAGAGGCCCAGGAACAATAGAAAAACAATGCCGGCTTCAGGGGAAAAGCAGCATTTTCAACAGGAAAAAAACATCCTATTTATGGCACGTGATGTTCTCTTTAGCTACAGCGTCCACTCTGAAAATACACAAGCATTTAGTTTGGGGTTCATTCATTTATGGGATACACTTCAGGAGTGGCAAATGTTTCACAAGTTGCTGGTGATATTCAGTCTAGGTGAGTACAGTACATGAGATGTGAATACATTTCATCCACAACTAGGGGGTATTTTCCACACAGAAATGAACCTACTGCTCTCATTTTATATATATATATACTGATCAAAAATAAAGGGAACACTAAAACCCCACATCCTAGATATCACTGAATGAAATATTCCAGCTGCAAATCTTTGTTCATTACATAGTGGAATGCGTTGATAACATTAAAACATAAAAATGATCAATGTAAATCACAACTAATATCCCACGGAGGTCTGGATTTGGAATGATACTCAAAATCAAAGTGGAAAGTCAAATTACAGGCTGATCCAACTTCAGTAGAAATGCCTCAAGATAATGAAATGATGCTCAGTAGTATGTGTGGCCTCCATGTGCCTCTATGACCTCCTTACAATGCTTGGGCAGCGGATGTTCTCCTGAGGGATCTCCTCCCAGACCTGGATTAAATCATCAGTCAACCCCTGGACTGTGGTTCAACAAGGAGTTGATGGATGGAATGAGGCATGATGTCTCAGATGTGCTTGATTGGATTCATGTCTGGGGAACAGGCAGACCAGTCCATAGCTTCAATGCCTTCATCATGCAGGATCTGTTGACACATTTCAGCCACATGAGGCCTAGCATTGTCATGCATCAGAAGGAACCCAGAGCCCAGTACACCTGCATATGGCCTCACAATGGGTCTGAGGATCTTATCCTGGTACCTAATGGCAGTCATGGTACCTCTGACTACAACATGGAGGGCTGTGCAGCACTCCAAATAAATGCCACCCCACACCATTACTGATCCAGTGCCAAACTAGTCATGCTGGAGGATGTTGTAGGCAGCAGATCGCTCTCCACGGCATCTCCAGACTCTATCACTTTTGTCACATGTGCTCAGTGTGAACCTGCTCTCATTAGTGAAGAGCACAGGGTGCTGATGTTAAATCTGGCAGTCTTGGTATTCTCTGGCAAATGTCAATGGCCCAGTGTGGTGTTAGGCTGTGGACGTCGGGCCCTTATACCAGCCTCATGGAGTCTGTTTCTAACAGTTTGAGCAGATGCAAGGTTGTTAGTGGCCTGCTGGAGGTCATTTTGCAGGGCTCTGGCAGTGCTCCTCCTGTTCCTCCATGCACAAAGGCTGAGGTAGCGGTCCTACTGCTGGATTGTTGCCCACCTATGGCCCCCTCCACATCTCTTTGTGTGCTGGCCTATCTCCTGTTATCTGCTTCAAGCTGTATATGTATACATATATATATATATATATATATATATATATATATATATATATATATATACTGTATATACTTTGGTACAGTCACTGACAAACTCTGCAATAACCACAGAAAAAAACTAACTGCCACCACCAGTTGTTTATGCAGGTCTATTGACCACTCATACTAATATTGTGGAGCTTCACAAGACTATAGGGGAGCGGTTCATAGAGCAAGAGGAACACAGTTATTACATTTTATATATCTAATCCAACAATTAGGCAGTATTGATAAAAATAGACAAAAGATGTTACAAAGGTGACCAAATGATGCATTAAATTCAGTCACATAAAAAATAAGGGATAAACAAAAGAAAATTACTAGATCTGTTGCCATAGGTGCAGATCTTGTGGAGAGGAGCACTCAGAGTATGAAATGGTGTTGTTTTACAGCTGTATCTCCCAATACTGAACAATGACTCTAAGTTAGAATCTACTTTTACCAGGTAAGAGTCACTCCTACAAATTTCCCCTTGTGACCTCAGCTGGGGTTGGTAAAAGAGATGTATGTGTCTCAGGAACCAAAAATGATAAGATCCCCAATGTTAAGAATATCTTCCCTACTAAAGGTTTCGGAGATATTCATGCCATATTTCCTATCATGGTTTTAACTTTCTTTAGATATGAGATGTGGCATATACAACATTATCCGTCTGGCTGATATTAATTTAGGGCTTACGCGCAGACCACACAGTGATACAAGTAAATGTGTTGTGTTCGTCAATGTGCCACAATGCCTAAAATATGTATACCATAACTACAGGACCTACAACGGTCACAAAAAAACAATAATCATATCCGGCATCCGGCACCATGCAGGCTGCTTGTAGTTCTTTGAAAATAGGAAGACTTATTTACACAGGGCAGAAAAGTATCATCTCACAGTCTGTTGTTTCCTCTGTGTACAGCCTCCATGTCTGCTCTCCATAAGATAACCTACTTTATTACCTGGTTACAGCAGGGGGTTCATAGAACAAAAGGGTCAAAATAGAACCTTACCTCTTTTTTCATTTACAATTTATACTGAAGCCATGCTTCTATGCTCAATATGAGGGTGACAGGTAAATATATATTTTTATTATTTATTTTAGATGCTAATCTGTTTTTTTTTGCTGGAAACAAAGGTAAATGTAATCTACACCAAAATCTACAGTATTTCGGTCAAATTTCACTATGGCATATTCGAAATTTGCTGCAAAATTTTTCTGCAGCATATAAAGCACATGTGAACCTGAAAAGATACTTCCCAAATTTGAAGGTTCTACATTGTATAATGAACAGTATACCAATAAAATTCTTGCATCACTTTCACTTTTTCCGAGATCTCTGCTTGCTGAGCTACAATAGCCATTTTTATTGTTTCCTTCTTTTGTCCATGAAGTGGTTTCCACAAAGGTAACAGTAAAGAGCCATGCACCGATTAGGACTCTTTTATTCCTTGAAACTAATCAATGCATTGAATGCCTGCCAGCAGAGATCTTGAAAGCCACGTGGAATTGAGATATAAAGTCTACAAGGAACTTCTTACAATGCACAGCCTGTGTTACCTATACCTGATCTGTGCGTCAAACATGGTGCAAATAGAGCCGCACAGTGACAACATACAATGGATGTAAAGCAGGATGGCAATTATTTTTGCTACAACTGCATGTTGAATTAAATTAATTTACTGCAAGCTCTAGTCTCGTCTAATAATATAATGTAACAATATATTATATAATTGATTAAGAGCATGCATGTTTTATTCATATGTCATCCTATCTCCATTCATTAAATTACAGCATAAACCAGGAGACGGTAATTGAGTCTGTAAACCCAGACGATGGCAGAACCCACCTGTAATGCTATAGAGATTTCCTACTCACTTATAAAGCTATCACTGAAATGGATTCTCATCCAGACGAAATGGACAGTGTGGTATGTATGCAGAGACAAATATGGGCATGTATGTAAGCTATCTAACCTATTTATATATATGGATATTTAATAAACTACTCGTTTGTTTTGAACTAATGAACTAGATTCTTGTGTGTGCACGAGGATCTACTGTGAGAGACAATCTCTTACAATTGATGCTCTCATTGCAGGCAGAAGCCTTTCCATTTCTCCAAAAATTTACTGTCCACCGTGGGTACCAGTACTAGAGCCCAATCTCCGGGACTAAACTGTCTTACCTTTACTGACCGGTTGTACACCACTATCTTGTGGCCCTGGTGGTTAATAACCACCAGGGCCACAGGGTAGTCTTAAGCATCCCCACTTATACAACAGACACCCACCATCTTTCCTGAAATCAGCCGTGTTGCCCTCACTAGTGTTACCAAACTTCCCGAGCCCAACAAACTAGTCACTGGCACTCAGTTGACGGATGCAGGACGAACTTGTGGCCCCTAGTCGGGTTGAGGGCTAGTACTGCAGGCAAGGTATGCAAATTCTGAGCAGTGCTGACCTATTCTGCAGTTCTTTGGCTCAGTGGGCATGGGGCAATGGGCGGCTGTGTACTCAGGGACATGACACTTCCAACCAATCACTGTTACTAAATAGGGCCTTTGGTAACAACTCAGAAGGCTTCTTGGACACTACCCAGATGTAGCCATAGCTCCCTTCTTTTAGGTGTCAGCTCTCTTTTGGAACTTCATTATGGAGATGTTAAGACCCCTTGCTTCCCCAAGGAACTCTCGACTGCCTGGTACCTTTCCAACAGGTCATTTGCATTCTGGGCATCTTCCTGGGCAGCCCAGGACTGTTCCGGGAATATATGAACCTGTCCATGAAGACCCACTCCACCCTTCCTGGGCAGCCCAGGACTGCACCGGGAATGTATGAACCTGTCCATGAAGACCCGCTCCACCATCTGCCTAGGAGAAGAAGATGTATCAACCAGATACATGTATTAATCAATGAGATGTAATAAGTCAAACATTTGGGACCAGGGAGGTTGGTCATTGTGATAGGCCCAGTGGTGCACACTTTGAGCTTTGACGGTCATAGTAACTGCTAAGCGCACCAAGATCTCTGTTTTCAATTTAGTGTACTCTTTTGCACCCTACAAGGCAAGGTTATAATAGGCCTTCTTCGGTTTCCCCTTTAGAAATGGTGCCAGAACCTCAGCCCACTGCTCCGGAGGTAATTTTTCCTGTTTTCCTGTTCCGCCACCCTTTCAAAAACCGCCAAGAGCATCTTGACCCAGGGTCATCACCGTCATCACATCTTCCTCACATGTTAATCATCACCTTGATTTGAGGTTTGGGTGGTTGACCTGCCACAGATTGCTCCAGCTAGAATTTCCATCTCATTATTGTGCTGCTGCTGCCACCATTGTTGCTGCTTTCATAGCTGTTGTTGCTGGAGATTATGTAAGATGCCTAAGAGAGGAGTTGTGGGCGAGCTTTGGTCCCCACTCGCTCGGCATCCTACAAATAAGGTATTCTCAGTCCCAGTGTGATGCTAAGTATGTGGTGCTCTCCACTAACTTCTGGCCTGCAGGCCTCTTCTGACTTATGTACTTTACCCAAACACTTGGCTAAAATGTCTCCATTTTAAGACTGAATTCAGACATCCATGTATCATAGTCTGACCCAACCTTGGCAGGTTTATATACTTTATACAGTGCCGTGAAAAAATATTCATACCCCATGAACTTTTCCACATTTTTTTCACATTACACTCAGAAACGTTAATGCATTTTATTGGGATTTTATGTCATATACCAACACAAAGTAGCAAGTATTTGTGAAGTGTAAAGGAAGTGATACATGGCTTTTCTAATTATTTTAAAAATATAAATCTGAATATTGTGACTTGCATTTGTATTCAGCCCCCCTGAGTCAATACTTTGTTGGACCACCTTTCTTTGAAATTATTGTTGCATGTCTTTTGGGTTATGTCTCTACATCTAGAGGTGACATTATTGCCCCTTCTTCTTTGCACACTCGCTCTCGCTCAGAGAGAGTAGATTGAGGTGTCTCTGAACAGCAATTTTCAAGTCTTGTCACAGGTTTAGGTAGTCTGTACATCGACTGTTTCATAGTCATGTGAATTTACCCTTATGTCGTAATGCTCTGTTCACACTTAGATAAGATTTTTATATGTCCATTTTATGGTCGACACATCGAAACATTTTCTCCAGTTGCTGCGGTGGTGAGCTTTTGCTGTGATTTTGGATATGTAAGGAGCTGTGCTGTCGTGGCTGCGGTGGGGGTGCCGAGTGTCAGACAACCAACAAACTGATATTAGTTAGCTATGGGTTATTAATATGCCGCTTCTGGACCACCCCTTTAATTCACTAATAGGGTGTGTGCCTAAGCTATCGCTATATTAAAGTATATACACCCCCTCAATGTCGCCGGGCTAGACTTAAAATATTACAACTGTCAGCACCATTGACCACCCTGTATAATATTTCTTCATTTCAGCAGGTTACCCCCTGATCGAACTGTCAAGATGCAAATGAAATTGAGAAAAGTGATCAGGGCGATAGCAGTAAGATGTAAGCGCTTTCCCGCCCTGTAATACTTGGTATCGGCATTTTATAATCTATAGGCCTGTGTCGAAAACAGATTAAATAGTGGGAATAAATACAAACTGTCACCGAAAAGAACCTGCAGCAAAACTAGCAAGGCTGATCGACACAGCCCGAGCGGCCTCTTCACCCCTGCTTTACACAGCAGACTGACCCAAGGTGACCCAATAAAAACAAATATAACTCTAAAAGGATAGTCAATAGAAAAGAATCACCTCCAACGTGTTCCCTGACTTTTATTGCTATTGTATGCAGTAGGAATTTACACAGCTCGGGTCAAGTGAGACGGTAAATTAAATCTCCTGTGAACACCTCCGGGATTCTGCTCTTCTCCTTTCCTCAGATTTTTCATACAACACAAACAATACAATATCTCCAATTTAAAATGCGTCTTATTTCTCTTCTTGTCAATTCCTGGTGTAAATTAGACGTATATAAAATTCCTTCTTAATTTAATTTATTCCCAGGTCGGCCGCAGCCGGTGTCAACTTTTATTCAATAAGCAATCAATCATGATTTATTTATGAATTATAGAAGAAAAGAAAGTCGATTTACTTCCTAACCGCAGCTTGTAGGATAACTACAATTTATTCATCTAAGTACGGAGGGAAGGTTTCTATATTCTGAAAATGATACTAGAAATAAAGCATGACTCCGTCTGTAAAGGCTTCTCCGGTCATCAAAAATACTGTGTTCTAATAAAGACAGTCCATACTTCATAGAAAGGTCTTTTGCTAATATGTTGATCTCCAAATGTCTCCATTGAAGTAGCAGTAACTCGCCGACACAAGCGCAGAAGAAGCAGAAATGACTCGTCGTGCCTAAGCAGAAGAAGTAGAAATGACTCGCCTGCACCCGAGCAGGAGAAGTAGAAATGACTAGCCGACGCCTGCGCAGAAGAAGAAATGATTCTCCGGCACTTGCGCAGAAGAAGTAGAAGTGACTCTCCAGTGACTGAGCAGAAGTATGAAGAACACACCGCCGCCTGCGCAGAAAAAGTAGCAATTACTCACTGGTGCCTGTGCAGAAGAAGCAGAAATGACTCGCCGGCACCTGCGAAAAGAAGTAGAAATTACTCACCGGTGCCTGTGCAGAAGAAGCAGAAATGACTCGGTCGTGCCTAAGCAGAAGAAGTAGAAATGACTCGCCTGCGCTCGAGCAGGAGAAGTAGAAATGACTCACCGGTGCCTGTGCAGAAGAAGTGGAAATGACTCACCGGTGCCTGCGCAGAAGAAGTAGAAATTACTCACTGGCACATGCGCAGAAGAAGTAGAAATGACTCGCTGGCGTCTGACCAGAAGTGGAAATGACTCACTGGCACCTGTGCAGAAAAAGTTTAAATGACTTGCCGTCACAGAAGGAGTAGCAATAACTTGTTGGCGCCTGCACAGAAAAAGTAGAAATGACTCGCTGGCACCTGCGCAGCGGAAGCAGAAATGGCTCACCAATGCCTACGCAGAAAAAGTGGAAAGGACTCACCGACGCTTGCGCAGAAGAAGTAGAAATGACTCGCCTGCGCAGATGGAATAGAAACGACTCGTCGATGCCTGCGCAGATGGAGTAGAAATGACTTGCCGTCACCTGCGCAGAAGAAGTAGAAATGACTCGCCGGCGCCTGAACAGAAGATCAATGAAACAAATGCCTAAGGCAGGGTGGAAAAAGTAAGTATAATCACATGATTGCAGAGTGCAGGTGCGGGATTCCAGACCAGTAATACACAACACAGGACACTGTGACGTTGATGGGAGGGAGGTGGTATGCAAGCAAAGACCGGAGGTCGAGCTCTCTTTACTCATTACCATAAGAAAATAAAAGATGATTCCACCTCAGTAGGAATTAAGCATTGCACAAAGTCCATTTAAATCAATGTGATGGCTCTGTGGTGCATGATAGGCTAGTTCTACATAAGAGTCTTTGTAACAACCTTCTATAATGAAGAAAGATTCTGTATAGGGGACACAGGGAGATCTCTAAGCTAGATTAGTTTTAGGGTGTCATAGAGAGGAAATACAGGCTGGCTAGCAGCCATGGTGTGGAGCACAAGATTGCACAATATGGAAACAAACCATGTTGCTAGATAAAACGGTCGCACCAGCCTGCCATCCATTGTACTGGAAGGCTTGGGTCATGTAATGTGGGAAGGAGAGTAGGAGTTGGCTAGGCAACCAAAGAGCTGGGGAGCTAGAAGTAGGCAGGATATAGATGTTAACTTGGGTTAAGTGGACAGAAATGAAGGTGGACGGTTTTGAGCAGAGTACTGAAGAATAACCACCTCTTCAGTCATATGCTCTTCTGACATCCTGATACAAGAAAAGAGAAAGAATGAACTACAATGCATCCAGTCCTAGAATGAACTACAATGCTTCCAGTCCTAGAATGAACTACAATGCTTCCAGTCCTAGAATGAACTACAATGCTTCCAGTCCTGGAATACGAGGAGAAATGGTGAAAAACTCCATTGGATTTTTTTTTTACAAAAAAGTATAAGGGTTTGTACAACTAAGTAAATACTGTGCTCTGAAGGAAAATAGTAATAACAGGTAAGTGGAAAAACTTTCTGCACTTAGAAAAAACGATTTAGTAGGATAACGTGAAGCCAAAAGTAATTTATTTCTAAACTCAGGCCAACACGTGACAAACTGATAAATAATCTAATTCAAACTTGTATCTTAATCTCATTTCATTACATATTGTGCCTTCTTAGTTCATGCTTCGTTCGTTGATCCATGCCCTTTCCTGTCACTGGCTGATCATGCCTTTGCCTGCCAGTCAGTATGCGGATTCTTTCATTTACGCATGTACATCTTATCTTCGTTTCCTCACTATGTTCGGCTATCTCCAGGGCACCTTTTTTCCCCATGCGTGGGCACTTTTCCCCAATGATCCTCCACATACGCACATCCGGAAGCGATATCACTAGTGTTGAGCGATACCGTCCGATACTTGAAAGTATCGGTATCGGATAGTATCGACCGATACCCGAAAAATATCGGATATCGCCGATACCGATATCCGATACCAATACAAGTCAATGGGACATCAAGTATCGGAATGTATCCTGATGGTTCCCAGGGTCTGAAGGAGAGGAAACTCTCCTTCAGGCCCTGGGATCCATAGTGAGGTGTAAAATAAAGAATTAAAATAAAAAATATTGATATGCTCACCTCTCCGGCAGCCCCTGGACATCACGCTGGTAACCGTCCGGCTTCTTTGTTTAAAATGAGCGCCTTTAGGACCTGCGAATGACGACGCGGCTTCTGATTGGTCGCGTGCCGCCCATGTGACCGCCACACGACCAATCAGAAGCCGCGACGTCATTCGCAGGTCCTCAATTCCTAGAATTAGGAGTTTAGTGAATGAGAATGACGTCGCGGCTTCTGATTGGTCGCGTGGGGGTCACATGGGCGGCACGCGACCAATCAGAAGCCGCGACGTCATTCTCAGGTCCTAAAGGTGCTCATTTTAAACAAAGAAGCCGGCCGGTTACCAGCGTAATGTCCAGGGGCCGCCGGAGAAGTGAGCATATCAATATTTTTTATTTTAATTCTTTATTTTACACATCCCTATTGATCCGATACCGATACCTGATACCACAAAAGTATCGGATCTCAGTATCGGAATTTCGATACCGCAAGTATCGGCCGATACCTGATACTTGCGGTATCGGAATGCTCAACACTAGATATCACCTATACTTCCTCTAACAATAAAAACCGGCAAACGGCGCAGCCTCTCACCAGTGCCAAAGACCGCCAATACAGGTATGATTCATAGAATACAGTGTCTTGCGAAAGTATTCGGCTCACTGGAACTTTTCAACCTTTTCCCACATATCATGCGTCAAACATAAAGATTCCAAATTTAAATTTTTGGTGAAGAATCAACATGAAGTGGAACACCATTGTGAAGTTGAACGAAATTTATTGGTTATTTTAAATTTTTGTGGAAATTCAAAAACTGAAAAGTGAGGTGTGCAATATCATTCGGCCCCATTAACTTAATACTTTGTTGCGCCACCTTTTGCTGCGATTACAGCTGCAAGTCGCTTGGGGTATGTCTTTAGCCGTTTTGGACATTGAGAGACTGAAATTCTTGCCCATTTTTCCTTGGCAAATAGCTCAAGCTCAGTGAGGTTTGATGGAGATAATTTGTGAACAGCAGTTTTCAGCTCTTTCGACAGATTCTTGATTGGATTAAGGTCTGAACTTTGACTTGGCCATTCTAACACCTGGATCGCTTACTTTTGAACCATTCCATTGTAGATTTTGCTTTATGTTTGGGATCATTGTCTTGTTGGAAGACAAATCTCCGTCCCAGTCTCAGGTCTTTTGCAGACTTAAACAGGTTTTCTTCAAGAATGGTCCTGTATTTGACTCCATTCATCTTCCCATCAATTTTAACCATTTTCCCTGTCCCTGCTGAAGAAAAGCAGGCCCAAACCATGATGCTGTCATAAACCATGTTTGACAGTGGGGATGGTGTGTTCAGGGTGATGAGCTATGTTGCCTTTACACCAAACATATCATTTGGCATTGTTGCTAAAAAGTTCGATTTTGGTTTCATCTGACCAAAGCATCTTCTTCCACATGTTTGGTGTCTCCCAGGTGGCTTGTTGCAAACTTTAAACAACACTTTTTATGGATATCTTTGAGAAATGGCTTTCTTCTTGCCACTCTTCCATAAAGGCCAGATTTGTGCAGTGTACGACTGATTGTTGTCCTATGGACAGACTGTCCCACCTCAGCTGTAGATCTCTGCAGTTCATCCAGAGTGATCATGGGCCTCTTGGCTGCATCTCTGATCAGTCTTCTCCTTCTTTGAGATGAAAGTTTAGAGGGACGGCCGGATCTTGATAGATTTGCAGTGGTATGATACTCCTTCCATTTCAATCGCTTGCACAGTGCTCCTTGGGATGTTTAAAGTTTTGGAAATCATTTTGTGTCCAAATCTGGCTTTAAACTTCTCCATAACAGTATCACGGATCTGCCTGTTGTGTTCCTTGGTCTTCATGATGCTCTCTGTGCTTTAAACAGAACCATGAGAATATCACAGAGCAGGTGCATTTATACAGAGACTTGATTACACACAGGTGGATTATATTTATCATCATTAGGTATTTAGGACAACATTGGATCATTCAGAGATCCACAATGAACTTCTGGAGTGAGTTTGCTGCACTGAAAGTAAAGGGGCTGAATTAGGTACGGACTGGGGATGAAATTCAGCCCTGGCGTTTGAAATCACACAGGCCCATGTTGTCCCCGTCCCCAATAACCTGATGGGATATATTACTACTATTACCCTGGATGGAGGAAAGGAAGATTTACTACAACACCAATATTTCTAATTATACCCACGGCCTGCTGGGGTAAGTGATGGAGTGACCGTCTTTGTGCTCTGTCACAACTGTTAACAGTATGGGTGTCTTGAGAACATTGATTCTGTTAACAACATAGCACACAAGGCAGCCCACAACCAGACCGGCCCTTCTGGCATTTGCCAGAATTGCCAAATGGCCAGTCCGGCCCTGGGCTGAATAATATTACACGCCCCACTTTTCAGTTTTTGAATTTCCACAAAAATGTAAAACAACCAATAAATTTCATTCAACTTCACAATTATGTTCCACTTGTTGATTCTTCACCAAAAATTTACATTTGGTATATTTATGTTTGAAGCATGATATGTGGGAAAAGGTTGAAAAGGTCCAGGGAGCCGAATACTTTCGCAAGGCACTGTATATACAATATTCATTTTTGAGCCTTCACCTATTATGTTGTTACTTATTATGCTTAACATTACCGTTTCCTTTACCTTTTCATCTGTGAATCTCGGTTTTAGACGTGACTTATAGCACGGCGCCGTAATGTGTAGCTTATGAATGCCACAGACACCTCACAGGTATTTCTACTTTTTCTTCTTTTCTTTATTCAGCTTTTCTGGCTTTCATTTTTCGCCTTTGTTATTCTTTTCTTTTTGCTTTCCTTTCTTCTTTATTTCCTTTTCCTTCCACCCTTTTTCTCTTCTCTCTCTTCTCTTTAATATTATATTAGGATGATGCTGTTTATGTTTTTGTGTTTAACTTGCAGATCAGTGGGAGTTTGACCGTTGAGATCTCCAAAGATCCTGATAATGAGGCACCATGACCAGACAGAAAGGAGTGAGAAAGTGCATCAGTGCTCTTTCCATTCTGTATGGACTTTCCGGAAGATGTAGCATTCTCCACCAATCCCATAGACAATGAATGGAGCCTGGAATGCATTTACGTCCATTGCTCCATTCCAAAGAGGCATTTCAGAGCACCGCTTTCTGGATTAATGGGGGTTCAAGCCGATGGAGTCCTTTTGCAAATAACCGTTTAAGGAATTACATCAGTTAAGTTGACCATGCACATTAAATGCCAAAAAACCAACAGCTCACAGCTATCCTACCCAACTCCCTCCTACACAGAACAGCTAAGATCAACTGAGCAATCATTTGTCCTCTATGGAGAAAGTGGATTAATTTGGTGCCAGGATCATCTGTCAGTCACACATCTTCCCGGAGAACAAAAAGATTGGACAGTTGAATTTCAACCACATAATTCTTTATCGCCGGCAACAAAATTTGATGGGGAAGAATCGGGTAGCCCCATACACATTTGATGGTCGGCCAATCCTATCCAAAGTGATGGAATTGGCCTATTTTTATTTTATATGTATGGGGGCCTTTAGTGTCATGTTGTATCTTGACTTGCTGCCTCTGTGGGTAGACGTTATTACTACGAATGATTGCATCAAACAAGATTCAAATTTGCCAAATAATGTAGTTTTGCTGGAAAATTATTCAATTCAAAGTTAATGCACCACATTATGCTCTGGAGTCTCTTAACACCCCAGCAGATAAAAAGCTTAAGTATCTGCAAAAAAATATATATATAAAAAATTAATTCTCCCTTCAATGCTCACCTGTCCCGTTACCTGGTAGACCATCATCTGGTCTTCTGTGATTCTTTCTTTCCCCTTCTCCTATCATGTGCATGCGCTCTGATGAAATAGTAAAAGCGCCACTGCAGGAGGTGAGTATATATTGTTTTTAACTTTAATTCTAGTCCTGAATTGTTTAAGCAGGGGTTGTCCATTAGTGGCCAGGATGCTGTAAACCAAAAACCAAATTAGCAGAAAGCGCTCCAAATTATAAATACCAAGGAAAAGAAATACTCCTAAAAACTTTTATCAGATATTATTATTATTACTCCTACACTCATAAAAGCTCTGCACACAGTGCAAAGCCTGTCAGTGATTACAAGCAGGGACATCCATACACCCTTGACCTTGAAGGCACCAGATGGAGGGGCTCATAAAAAATAAAGAGGTGTAGTTATGGTATTTCTACATTCATAAAGGCTAAGCACGGAAGAAATTATAAATAGGGCTTTTACACAGAGCATTATCTCCAAAAAGATTTTTGAGGGCCTATGGGTTAAAAATCTGGTAGTCCCTTCTATCTTGCTTCTACCGAAGGTTCACAATGAACTTTTTCTTTTGACCTGCACTGGGGCTGGATAGCTGGAAGTGACATGTTTGCGGCCTCGGACCTGCCATCCATGCTCTCCCTTGAGTGAGGAGCTGATTTGATACACCTGGATAGGGGACATATAGAGAGCTAGCATACATGGTAACCCACATAGCTCCCCGAGGAAGCCCACCACGACAAACGTGCATCGGTGCTGTGGCAAACATGTTCACCATCATTTTTTCCCACAGGGGTAAGCACTTTGCAATACCACTGTCAAAAGAACTTTATGTATATAATGAGTTTTGGTAGCAACCTTCCATATATGGTTTTGCTGGAGGACCTTGAGTTGATGGCCTTTCTGGATATATTGTGGAACTTAACAGTCTCACTTATCTCTACATAGCTTTACTATACGATACACTTTATTGATCCCAGGAGAAATTACGGTATTACAGCAGCAATACAAAAAGCAGTACATAAAATATTAGGACACGAATCTTGCACAAGTATAACAAAATTACATTACAAATAAATGTGGGTAGTTCAGGTATATAAGTCACTGCTAATTGACATTAGTACACTTGCAATCAGTCATTGTTGTCTACCACCCTTAGGAAATTATTATACATCCCCATAGCAGTAGGTACAAATGATTTCCTGAATTTCTCTTTCTTACACCTTAGTAGGATTAGACGGCTGCTGAATGTGCTCTTCTGCTTCAAGAACAGCTGGTGTAGTGGGTGTGTATTATTGATCATTATGAGTGATGAACGAATATACTCGTTACTCGAGATTTCTCGAGCACGCTCGGGTGTCCTCCGAGTATTTTTTAGTGCTCGGAGATTTAGTTTTCTTTGCCGCAGCTGGATGATTTACATCTCTTAGCCAGCATAAGTACATGTGGGGATTCCCCAGCAACCAGGCAACCCCCACATGTACTTATGCTGGCTAAGAGATGTAAATCATTGAGCTGCGGCAAGAAAAACTAAATCTCCGAGCACTTAAAAATACTCGGAGGACCCCTGAGCATGCTCGAGAAATCTCGAGTAACGAGTATATTCGCTCATCACTAATCATTATAGCCCTACACTTCTTCTGAATGCTATCCTCCAATACCTCCTCAAAATAGTCCAGATGGAGGCCAACAGCCGCGCTTGTCTTCTTGATAAGTTTGTTGTGCTCATTAGCATCAGATACACACACAGTACTGCCCCAGCATATGATAGCAAAAAAAATGGCGGTTGCCACAATGGACTGGTAGAACATTTCCAGCTTTTTACTGCACACATTGAATGACCTGAGCTTCTGAAGAAAGTACAGTCTGCTCATTCCCTTCTTGTAAACCTTTTCTGTATGACACCTCCAATCGAGTTTACTGTCAAGGTGAACCCCCAAATATTTGCAGCTCTCAACAATCTCAACCTCATGGCCAGCAATATTGATCGGTAGGTAGCTTCTGCTGCAATGGGCTGCCAGTAGCACGGCGCCGTGTTATCTCCTCTGCCTCCTCCATCTTGCAAAGAGCAGATAGGCACGTCTGCTCACTCCAAAGTCGAGAGTAGGGTTGAGCGAAACGGGTCGAACATTTTCAAAAGTCGCCGACTTTTGACAAAGTCGGGTTTCATGAAACCCGATCCGACCCCTGTGCGGGGTCGGCCATGCGGTACGCGACTTTCGCGCCAAAGTCGCGTTTCAATGACGCGAAAAGCGCCATTTCTCAGCCAATGAAGGTAAACGCAGAGTGTGGGCAGCGTGATGACATAGGTCCTGGTCCCCACCATCTTAGAGAAGGGCATTGCAGTGATTGGCTTGCTGTCCGCGGAGTCACAGGGGCTATAAAGGGGCGTTCCCGCTGACCGCCATGTTACTGCTGCTGATCTGAGCCTAGGGAGAGGTTGCTGCCGCTTCGTCAGAAGCAGGGATAGCGTTAGGCAGGGTCCATTAACCACCAAACCGCTTGTGCTGTAGCGATTTCCACTGCCCAACACCACCCTCGGTGTGCAGGGACAGTGGAAGTTTTTTTTTTTTTTTTTTCCCCTCAGCGCTGTAGCTCATTGGGCTGCCCTAGAAGGCTCCCTGATAGCTGCATTGCTGTGTGTACGCCGCTGTGCAAACCAACTGCTTTTTTCAAAGCACAAATCCTCTTGTTCCTTCCTTTCTGCACAGCTATCTTGTTTGTTTGTCCACACTTTTTATTTAATTTGTGCATCAGTCCACTCCTTATTGCTGCCTGCCATACCTGGCTGAGATTACTGCAGGGAGATAGTAATTGAAGGACAGTTCCTTTTTTTTTTTTTTTTGTGGGAGATTAAGATTGGCATTTCTGCTAGAGTGCCATCCCTGTCTGTGTCATCTCTCACTCAGTGGGCCATAGAAAGCCTATTTATTTTTTTGCTTGATTTGGGTTCTAAAATCTACCTGAAAAAATCACTACATCAATCAGTGGGAGAAAAATATTGGCCTCAGGGCTTGTGTGCCACTCCTTACTCCTGTGTGTGCCATCTCTCACTCAGTGGGCCATAGAAAGCCTATTTATTTTTTTGCTTGATTTGGGTTCCAAAATCTACCTGAAAAAATCAATAAATCAATCAGTGGGAGATTAATATTGGCCTTTGGGCTTGTATGCCAGTCCTAAGCGTGCCATCTCTCTCTCTCAGATAGTGGGCCATAGAAAGCCTATTTATTATTTTTTTTATTGGGTTTATACATTTTCCCTGGAAAAAAAAAAAAAGTGGGAGATTAATATTGGCCTCTGGGCTTGTGTGCCAGTCCTGAGCGTGCCATCTCTCTCACAAATAGTGGGCCATAGAAAGCCTATTTATTTTTTTGGTTGATTTGGGTTCTAAATTCTACCTGAAAAAATCAATAAATCAATCAGTGGGAGATAAATATTGGCCTCTGGGCTTGTGTGCCACTCCTGACTCCTGTGTGCGTCCTCTCTCACTCAGTGGGCCCTAGAAAGCCTATTTTTTGTTTTATTTGTTTTCTAAATTCTCCCTGAAAAAATCATTTTATTTTATTTGGTTTCTAAATTATTCCTGAAAAACATCATTTTTTTTGTATTTTTTTTTTCTAAAGTCTCCCTGAAAAAAAAAAAAAAAAAAAAATCAGTGGGAGATTAATATTGCCCTTTCTGCTTGTGTGCCAGTCTTGACTCCTGGGTGTGCCATCTCTCTCTCTCCAATTGTGGGCCATAGAAAGCCTATTAATTTTTTTGCTTGATTTGGGTTCCAAAATCTACCTGAAAAAATCACTTAATCAATCAGTGGGAGATAAATATTGGCCTCTGGGCTTGTGTGCCACTCCTGACTCCTGTGTGCGTCCTCTCTCACTCAGTGGGCCCTAGAAAGCCTATTTTTTGTTTTATTTGTTTTCTAAATTCTCCCTGAAAAAATCATTTTATTTTATTTGGTTTCTAAATTATTCCTGAAAAAATCATTTTTTTTGTATTTTTTTTTCTAAAGTCTCCCTGAAAAAAAAAAAAATCAAATCAGTGGGAGATTAATATTGCCCTTTCTGCTTGTGTGCCAGTCTTGACTCCTGGGTGTGCCATCTCTCTCTCTCCAATTGTGGGCCATAGAAAGCCTATTAATTTTTTTGCTTGATTTGGGTTCCAAAATCTACCTGAAAAAATCACTTAATCAATCAGTGGGAGATAAATATTGGCCTCTGGGCTTGAGTGCCACTCCTGACTCCTGTGTGCGTCCTCTCTCACTCAGTGGGCCCTAGAAAGCCTATTTTTTTTTTTATTGGTTTTGTAAATTCTCCCTGAAAAAATCATTTTATTTTATTTGGTTTCTAAATTATTCCTGAAAAAAAATCATTTTTTTTGTATTTTTTTTTTCTAAAGTCTCCCTGAAAAAAAAAAAAAAAATCAAATCAGTGGGAGATTAATATTGCCCTTTCTGCTTGTGTGCCAGTCTTGACTCCTGGGTGTGCCATCTCTCTCTCTCCAATTGTGGGCCATAGAAAGCCTATTAATTTTTTTGCTTGATTTGGGTTCCAAAATCTACCTGAAAAAATCACTAAATCAATCAGTGGGAGATAAATATTGGCCTCTGGGCTTGTGAGCCACTCCTGACTCCTGTGTGCGTCCTCTCTCACTCAGTGGGCCCTAGAAAGCCTATTTTTTTGTTTTATTTGTTTTCTAAATTCTCCCTGAAAAAATCATTTTATTTTATTTGGTTTCTAAATTATTCCTGAAAAAAATCATTTTTTTTGTATTTTTTTTTCTAAAGTCTCCCTGAAAAAAACAAAAAAAAACAAATCAGTGGGAGATTAATATTGCCCTTTCTGCTTGTGTGCCAGTCTTGACTCCTGGGTGTGCCATCTCTCTCTCTCCAATTGTGGGCCATAGAAAGCCTATTAATTTTTTTGCTTGATTTGGGTTCCAAAATCTACCTGAAAAAATCACTTAATCAATCAGTGGGAGATAAATATTGGCCTCTGGGCTTGTGTGCCACTCCTGACTCCTGTGTGCGTCCTCTCTCTCAGTGGGCCCTAGAAAGCCTATTTTTTGTTTTATTTGTTTTCTAAATTCTCCCTGAAAAAATCATTTTATTTTATTTGGTTTCTAAATTATTCCTGAAAAAAATCATTTTTTTTGTATTTTTTTTTTCTAAAGTCTCCCTGAAAAAAAAAAAAAATCAAATCAGTGGGAGATTAATATTGCCCTTTCTGCTTGTGTGCCAGTCTTGACTCCTGGGTGTGCCATCTCTCTCTCTCCAATTGTGGGCCATAGAAAGCCTATTAATTTTTTTGCTTGATTTGGGTTCCAAAATCTACCTGAAAAAATCACTAAATCAATCAGTGGGAGATGAATATTGGCCTCTGGGCTTGTGAGCCACTCCTGACTCCTGTGTGCGTCCTCTCTCACTCAGTGGGCCCTAGAAAGCCTATTTTTTTGTTTTATTTGTTTTCTAAATTCTCCCTGAAAAAATCATTTTATTTTATTTGGTTTCTAAATTATTCCTGAAAAAAATCATTTTTTTTGTATTTTTTTTTCTAAAGTCTCCCTGAAAAAAACAAAAAAAAACAAATCAGTGGGAGATTAATATTGCCCTTTCTGCTTGTGTGCCAGTCTTGACTCCTGGGTGTGCCATCTCTCTCTCTCCAATTGTGGGCCATAGAAAGCCTATTAATTTTTTTGCTTGATTTGGGTTCCAAAATCTACCTGAAAAAATCACTTAATCAATCAGTGGGAGATAAATATTGGCCTCTGGGCTTGTGTGCCACTCCTGACTCCTGTGTGCGTCCTCTCTCACTCAGTGGGCCCTAGAAAGCCTATTTTTTGTTTTATTTGTTTTCTAAATTCTCCCTGAAAAAATCATTTTATTTTATTTGGTTTCTAAATTATTCCTGAAAAAAATCATTTTTTTTGTATTTTTTTTTTCTAAAGTCTCCCTGAAAAAAAAAAAAAATCAAATCAGTGGGAGATTAATATTGCCCTTTCTGCTTGTGTGCCAGTCTTGACTCCTGGGTGTGCCATCTCTCTCTCTCCAATTGTGGGCCATAGAAAGCCTATTAATTTTTTTGCTTGATTTGGGTTCCAAAATCTACCTGAAAAAATCACTAAATCAATCAGTGGGAGATAAATATTGGCCTCTGGGCTTGTGTGCCACTCCTGACTCCTGTGTGTGTCTTCTCTCACTCACTGGGCCCTAGAAAGGCTATTTTATGTTTTATTTGTTTTCTAAATTCTCCCTGAAAAAATCATTTCATTTTATTTGGTTTATAAATTCTTCCTTAAAAAATCATTTTTTTTTTTTTTTTTATAAAGTCTCCTTTTTAAAAAAAAAAACACAAATCAGTGGGAGATTAATATTTACATTTGCGCTTCAGTGACAGTCCTGCGTGTGTGGCATCTCTCTCATTTGTTGCCACCAACAACAGAGTGTGTAACATTGTGCCTGATTTTCGTTGTGGTCTCACCCACCTGTAAAGGGGTAGCTAAATCATACTGAAGTTATAGCTCACCGTGTAAGTTGTGAGACTGCAACAAATACCGTTAGTTTGGTAACGTTTTTAAAACAATGAGGAAGTCTGGTGGAAAAGGTCGTGGCCGGGGGCGTTCATTGTCAGCTGGTAATGAGGGTAGTGGTAGTGGTGGAGCATCAGGTGGTCGTGGGAAAAAAAATATTGCACCTAAGTCTGGAGCTGTGGAGCCAGGTTCGTCGTCTGGCTACACAAGGCCTTGAACGCTCCCTTTTCTGGGAGTAGGAAAACCGCTTTTAAAGCCGGAGCAGCAAGAGCAAGTTTTGGCTTATCTTGCTGACTCAGCCTCTAGCTCTTTTGCCTCCTCTCGTGAAACTGGTAAAAGTAAAAGCAGCGCGTCGTTAGTGGATGTTCACGGTCAGGGACAAGTCGCTTCCTTGTCCTCTTCAGCAAAAACAACAACAGAGAAGAATGCAGCAGGCGACACAACGGGTTACTCCATGGAGCTCTTTACACATACCGTCCCTGGCTTAGAAAGTGAAGCAGTTAACAGTCCATGCCCATTACAAGTTGAATCTGACATGGAGTGCACTGATGCACAGCCACAGCCAGACTACTATGCTGGTCCTTTGACTCAGACCACAACATTGCCCTCGCAGGGTGCTGATCAAGAATCAGACCCTGATGAGACTATGTTGCCCCATCACGAACGCTATACCACCGACCGACAAGGTGACACAGACGAAGTTGCACACGAGCTACAAGAAGAGGTAATAGATGACCCAGTTCTTGACCCCGATTGGCAGCCATTGGGGATACAGGGTGCAGGCGGCAGCAGTTCTGAAGTGGAGGAGGAGGGGCCACAGCAGGCATCAACATCGCAACAGGTTCCATCTGCCGGGCCCGTATCTTGCCCAAAACGCGTGGCAAAGTCAAAACCTGTTGGAGGACAGCGTGGCCATCCGGTTAAAGCTCAGTCTGCAATGCCTGAAAAGGTATCCGATGCTAGAAAGAGTGCAGTCTGGCATTTTTTTAAACAACATCCAATTGATCAGCGCAAAGTCATCTGTCAAAAATGTTCAACTACCTTAAGCAGAGGGCAGAATCTGAAAAGTCTCAATACAAGTTGCATGCATAGACATTTAACCACCATGCATTTGCAAGCTTGGACTAACTACCAAACGTCCCTTAAGGTTGTAGCACCCTCGGCCAATGAAGCTAGTCATCAACGCAACATCCCTTCCGGCAGTGTAGGGCCACCATTTTCTGCACCACCTGCAGTATCTGTGCAGGTTTCTTTGCCAGGCCAAAGAAGTCAGGGTCAGGGAATCACCAGTTTCGTAGTAGGAAACACTGCATCTAGGGCACCGGCGGCAACAATACCACCTCCCACCGTCTCTCAGTCTGCCATGTCGACCGGCACCCCCGCTAGTTCCACGATCTCCAGCTCTCCAGTCCAGCTCACCCTACATGAGACTATGGTTAGAAAAAGGAAGTACTTAGCCTCGCATCCGCGTACACAGGGTTTGAACGCCCACATAGCTAGACTAATCTCGTTAGAGATGATGCCCTACCGGTTAGTTGAAAGCGAAGCTTTCAAAGCCCTGATGGACTACGCTGTACCACGCTACGAGCTACCCAGTCGATACTTTTTTTCCAGAAAAGCCATCCCAGCCCTCCACCAGCATGTTAAAGAGCGCATCGTCCATGCACTCAGGCAATCTGTGAGCACAAAGGTGCACCTGACAACAGATGCATGGACCAGTAGGCATGGCCAGGGACGTTACGTGTCCATCACGGCACACTGGGTAAATGTGGTGGATGCAGGGTCCACAGGGGACAGCAAGTTTGGGACAGTTCTGCCTAGCCCACGGTCTAGGAAACAATTGGCTGTAGCCGTTCGCACCCCCTCCTCCTCCTCTTCGTCCTCCTGCAGAAGCGAGAGCTCGTCCACAGACCGCAGTCGCACAACCACTCCATCCGCAGCTGCCACTGTTGCACACCAGGTCTCCCATTATGTGGCAGCTACTGGCAAACGTCAGCAGGCTGTATTGGCTATGAAGTGTTTGGGCGACAACAGACACACCGCTGAAGTTCTGTCCGAGTTCTTGCAGAAAGAAACGCAGTCGTGGCTGGGCACTGTAGATCTTGAGGCAGGCAAGGTAGTGAGTGATAACGGAAGGAATTTCATGGCTGCCATCTCCATTTCCCAACTGAAACACATTCCTTGCCTGGCTCACACCTTAAACCTGGTGGTGCAGTGCTTCCTGAAAAGTTATCCGGGGTTATCCGACCTGCTCCTCAAAGTGCGTGGACTTTGCTCACATATCCGCCGTTCGCCCGTACACTCCAGCCGTATGCAGTCCTATCAGCGTTCTTTGAACCTTCCCCAGCATCGCCTAATCATAGACGTTGCAACAAGGTGGAACTCAACACTGCACATGCTTCAGAGACTGTGTGAACAGAGGCGGGCTGTTATGTTTTTGTGGGAGGATACACATACACGGGCAGGCAGTAGGATGGCAGACATGGAGTTGTCAGGTGTGCAGTGGTCGAAGATTCAAGACATGTGTCAAGTCCTTTAGTGTTTTGAGGAATGCACACGGCTGGTTAGTGCAGACAACGCCATAATAAGCATGAGCATCCCCCTAATGCGTCTGCTGATGCAAAGTTTGACGCACATAAAGGATCAGGCGTCTGCAGCTGAGGAAGAGGAAAGCCTTGATGACAGTCAGCCATTGTCTGGCCAGGGCAGTGTACAGGACGAGGTAGCGGGCGAAGAGGAGGAGGAGGACGAGGAGGATGATGGGGATGATTATATTTTTAATGAGGAAGCTTTTCTGGGGCCAGTGGAAATTGTTGGCGCGGCAAGGCCGGGTTCTGGTTTTTGGAGGGACACAAGTGACGTGGATTTGCCTGAAACTGCCCCTCAACCAAGCAGAACCACAGATTTGAGAACTGGAACTTTGGCCCACATGGCGGATTATGCCTTACGTATCCTCAAAAGGGACACACGCATAACAAAAATGATGAACGATGACGATTACTGGTTGGCCTGCCTCCTTGATCCTCGCTATAAAGGCAAATTGCAAAATATAATGCCACATGAGAACTTGGAACTAATATTAGCAACCAAACAATCAACTCTTGTTGACCGTTTGCTTCTGGCATTCCCTGCACACAGCGCCCGTGATCGTTCTAACACGAGCTGCAGGGGCCAGCAGACCAGAGGTGTTAGAGGGGCAGAAATCAGAAGTGTCGTTGGCCAGAGGGGTTTTCTGACCAGGTTGTGGAGTGATTTTGCTATGACCGCAGACAGGACAGGTACTGCAGCATCAATTCAAAGTGACAGGAGACAACATTTGTCCAGTATGGTTACTAACTATTTTTCATCCCTTATCGATGTTCTCCCTCAACCGTCATTCCCATTTGATTACTGGGCATCAAAATTAGACACCTGGCCAGAATTGGCAGAATATGCATTGCAGGAGCTTGCTTGCCCGGCAGCTAGTGTCCTATCAGAAAGAGTATTCAGTGCTGCAGGTTCAATACTAACAGAAAAAAGGACTCGTCTGGCTACCCAAAATGTAGATGATCTAACCTTCATTAAAATGAACCACAACTGGATTTCGAAATCTTTTGCCCCACCTTGCCCGGCTGACACCTAGCTTTCCTATGTAAAGGTCTTGCCTGTGGACTATTCTGAACGACTTTTCCAATCTCGTAATTTGCAGCACCTGATTGTCCAGCATCCGACATGTTAACACCTCCCTAAATGGCCAAAGTCCCCACACGGGGGCCGTGGTATCGTCACTTGGCGCCAGCACCCGTGAGAGTACTGTTTGTCTGAAGAGGTGGGTGTGCCCGCTTTTGGTCGACGGCACTGCCACTAGGTCCCTCATAGTACAATAAAGTGTCTGGCGGTGGTGGTGCGCACCCAACGTCAGACACACCGTTGTAATATGAGGGGCCCTGGGCCTTTACCGCCGGCCACAAGACAGTCCCCCCCCAGGTCAAACAGTGCTCTACCACTTGCAAAATTTTCTCTCACAGCTCCACCAATGTTTAGTCTATGCAATGACATCCTTCAATGCCTGGCACGGTCAATACCATTGTATTGACATTTTTCTTATGTTAGGCCTTCGAAGCCTGTCTGCGGTCACTCCTTCCACTAGGCCTCCACTGACCACACCACTGCTGCCCGTGTACCCCTGGAACCAATTTAAAATTGCCTACAGCCAGCCCAATTTATTATGTTAGGGCTTCGAAGCCTGTCTGCGGTCCCTCCTTCCACTAGGCCTCCACTGACCTGTCTACTGCTGGCCGGGTTCCCCTGGAACCAATTTTAAATTGCCTACAGCCAGCCCAATTTATTATGTTAGGGCTTCGAAGCCTGTCTGCGGTCCCTCCTTCCACTAGGCCTCCACTGACCTGTCTACTGCTGCCCGGGTTCCCCTGGAACCAATTTTAAATTGCCTACAGCCAGCCCAATTTATTATGTTAGGGCTTCAAAGCCTGTCTGTGGTCCCTCCTTCCACTAGGCCTCCACTGACCTGTCTACTGCCGCCCGTGTTCCCCTGGAACCAATTGTAAATTGCCTACAGCCAGGCCAATTTATTATGTTAGGGCTTCGAAGCCTGTCTGCGGTCCCTCCTTCCACTAGGCCTCCACTGACCTGTCTACTGCTGCCCGGGTTCCCCTGGAACCAATTTTAAATTGCCTACAGCCAGCCCAATTTATTATGTTAGGGCTTCGAAGCCTGTCTGCGGTCCCTCCTTCCACTAGGCCTCCACTGACCTGTCTACTGCTGCCCGGGTTCCCCTGGAACCAATTTTAAATTGCCTACAGCCAGCCCAATTTATTATGTTAGGGCTTCGAAGCCTGTCTGCGGTCCCTCCTTCCACTAGGCCTCCACTGACCTGTCTACTGCTGCCCGGGTTCCCCTGGAACCAATTTTAAATTGCCTACAGCCAGCCCAATTTATTATGTTAGGGCTTCGAAGCCTGTCTGCGGTCCCTCCTTCCACTAGGCCTCCACTGACCTGTCTACTGCTGCCCGGGTTCCCCTGGAACCAATTTTAAATTGCCTACAGCCAGCCCAATTTATTATGTTAGGGCTTCGAAGCCTGTCTGCGGTCCCTCCTTCCACTAGGCCTCCACTGACCTGTCTACTGCTGCCCGTGTACCCCTTGAACCAACATCAGAAAATATAAAAATAAGTATTTTGCTTATAAAAAAGAAAATACTGGAGAGATATCAAATGCAGACATTTTAACATTAAAAACAAACACATACAACAAAAATCTGGTACAGTACTAAAAATGGCCAACAGCTACAATAACTTTCTCCTGCAAGTAGTTAACTGAAAGTTTTTTTCAATTTAAAACACAGATATGGCATCCACCGAGTGTTGTCCTGTCGCGTCTTCTTTATATTATTGCCAAGAAGATGCAAAACAATGAAAATAATAAAATCATTATTTACCAAAAAAATAGTAAGTCAAAACCACATTGCAAATAAACATTCATTACAAATAAAGAAGCAGGGCGCGTCCGAGGGTGAGTATATACCTAATAAGAATATAATCACCCTCGGACGCGCCCTGCTTCTTTCCGACAGCCTTCCTTCCTAAGAATCAGCCCTTCCGTGGTGTAGAGAGAGGGTGTGTTACACTTCAAGGTGTTCCCCAGGTTGCCTTTCCTGAGCTTCGATCTTCATGCTCTCGTTTAGTAGTTGTCGGAAAGTAGGCTGCATTAGGCCTACAAAATGGGTATGGGGTGGAGAGAGATGGTGTGTTACACTCCAAGGTGTTCTCCAGGTTTCCTCGCCATTGCTTCGATCTTCCGACTCTCGTTTAGTAGTTGTAGAAAACTACACAGCATTAGGCCTACAAAATGGGTATGGGGTGGAGAGAGATGGTGTGTTACACTCCAAGGTGTTCTCCAGGTTTCCTCGCCATTGCTTCGATCTTCCGACTCTCGTTTAGTAGTTGTAGAAAACTACACTGCATTAGGCCTACAAAATGGGTATCGGGTGGAGAGAGATGGTGTGTTACACTCCAAGGTGTTCCCCAGGTTGCCTTGCCATTGCTTCGGTCTTCCGACTCTCGTTTAGTAGTTGTAGAAAACTACACTGCATTAGGCCTACAAAATGGGTATCGGGTGGAGAGAGATGGTGTGTTACACTCCAAGGTGTTCCCCAGGTTGCCTTGCCATTGCTTCGGTCTTCCGACTCTCGTTTAGTAGTTGTAGAAAACTACACAGCATTAGGCCTACAAAATGGGTATGGGGTGGAGAGAGATGGTGTGTTCCACTCCAAGGTGTTCTCCAGGTTGCCTTTCCTGAGCTTCTATCTTCAGGCTCTCGTTAAATTGTGGTTAAATGGAACAACTGCATTTGGCGTACTAGTTGGTTTGGGGCCTACTAACAGTGTCTGCCGCTCCTTGCTGTTCTCCTGGTTTCCTGTCCTGAAATTCCGTTTTCAGGCGCTCGTTAAGTAGTTGTTAATGTTAGACTGCATTTGGCCTACTAGTTGGGTTGGGGCCTACTATCGGTGTCTGCCACTCCTTGCTGTTCTCCTCCACTGAACAAAGCTGTGCCGCCTGTTTACTACGGTTGCCAATTATGAACTGCATTTCGACTACTTACTGATTTGGGCCTACTCTCTGTGTCAGCCTCTCATTCCAGTTGTCCTCCACTGCAATGCCCCCTGGTTATTCCTGTGTTACCAATTTTGAACTGCATTTAGCCCACTTTATTATTTGGGCCTATATCTGTGTTTCCTCCTCATCCTGCCCATTGCCCAGCCAGTGATAGATGAGTCTGCTGGTACATTGACCCATAACGCAACATTCCCCGTGCACGCTACACAACAACATTGTGACCCTGCTGAAAGTCAGGTTGCTCTTCCCGCATACCATACCACCTTACACGGGGACAAAGCGGAAGGTGCAGATGAAAGTGCAGGTTCCTTCATCAGGTGGGGGGAGGAATACTAGTTGGCGACGTCACTGGCACAGGGCCTCTCATAGTACGCAAAAGTGTTGCTGCCGGTGGGAGGCGCCCCCACCGTGCAAACACACCGCTGTACTTTGAGGGGCCCTGTGCCAGTGCCAATGCCAACGAGTGGGCCCCCCCTGCTTGCTCAGGATCTCAGCACTTGCAAAGTTGAAATACTTACCTCTCCCTGCTCCACTGCCGTGACGTGGTCCAGATTTCCTGGGCCCACTAATTACTTGAACCAGCCCTACCCACCACAACTTTAGCCAAATGACCCCCAATTTCAAATGCCTTCCAATTATTATAAGGTAAATTACGCTTGACAAGCTTCATTAAGAAGAATGGATGGTTTTGACATTAAAATGGGCACTCTAGGTGTTTTCCTGGCCCCCACTCACTGCCGACTATGCTGCCCCATTGACTTGCTTTGGGTTTCGTGTTTCGGTCGATCCCGACTTTACGTCATAATCGGCCGATTTCACTCGACCCGACTTTTGAGATAGTCGGGTTTCGCGAAACCCGGCTCGACTCTAAAAAGGTCAAGGTCGCTCAACTCTAGTCGAGAGTATTAACCTTGTTTACAAATGGACCATCTTACAACTTTGCTACCTCATTACTTAACTCACATGTATTTGCTTGCGAGTTCCTTAGTATTTTTTGTAGTCATAAACTGTCTTTGCCATATATTGCGCGATGTGTGTAATTTTGTTATCCTTTTTTACAATGTGACATGAGCTATTAGTGATGGTGTTTTTTTGCCTTGTCTTCACCAATTGTACCCAATCTGTCACTATTTTTGTATTTATTCTCTTTTATGTGAGTGAGTGAGTGAGTGAGTAATCAATAAACTTTCTAAAATTATTATTTACATAATTATGTTTCTCATCTCACTTGGCACTTTGGGGCACAGTGCTCCAATTTTATGTAGGAATCTAAAAATATGGATATTGTCCACCTAGACACCATATTTCCTATGATTGTATACCAGTTGTCTGCTATAGACATATTTTCTAGTAGGAAGAACTCTAATTCTAGTCTTACTGTAAAGTGCAGCTCTCTGTATTGGTGGATTTTCAGCATCTAATCATGGCTACATACAATGCCTACAAGTAGTATTCAACCCCCTGCAGATTTAGCAGGTTTAATAAGATGCAAATAAGTTAGAGCCTTCAAACTTCAAACAAGAGCAGGATTTATTAACAGATGCATAAATCTTACAAACCAAAAAGTTTTGTTGCTCAGTTAAATTTTTATAAATTTTAAACATAAACGTGTGGGTCAATTATTATTCAACCCCTAGGTTTAATATTTTGTGGAATAACCTTTGTTTGCAATTACAGCTAATAATCATCTTTTATAAGACCTGATCAGGCCGGCACAGGTCTCTGGAGTTATCTTGGCCCACTCCTCCATGCAGATCTTCTCCAAGTTATCTAGGTTCTTTGGGTGTCTCATGTGGACTTTAATCTTGAGCTCCTTCCACAAGTTTTCAATTGGGTTAAGGTCAGGACACTGATAAGGCCACTGCAACACCTTGATTTTTTGCCTCTTGAACCAGGCCTTGGTTTTCTTGGCTGTGTGCTTTGGGTCATTGTCTTGTTGGAAGATGAAATGACGACCCATCTTAAGATCCTTGATGGAGGAGCGGAGGTTCTTGGCCAAAATCTCCAGTTAGGCCGTGCTATCCATCTCCCAATGGATGCGGACCAGATGGCCAGGCCCCTTGGCTGAGAAACAGCCTCACAGCATGATGCTGCCACCACCATGCTTGACAGTAGGGATGGTATTCTTGGGGTCGTATGCAGTGCCATCTAGTCTCCAAACGTCACGTGTGTGGTTGGCACCAAAGATCTCGATCTTGGTCTCATCAGACCAGAGAACCTTGAACCAATCAGTCTCAGAGTCCTCCAAGTGATCATGAGCAAACTGTAGACGAGCCTTGACATGACGCTTTGAAAGTAAAGGTACCTTACGGGCTCGTCTGGAATGGAGACCATTGCGGTGGTGTACGTTACTTATGGTATTGACTGAAACCAATGTCCCCACTGCCATGAGATCTTCCCGGAGCTCCTTCCTTGTTGTCCTTGGGTTAGCCTTGACTCTTTGGACAAGCCTGGCCTCGGCACGGGAGGAAACTTTCAAAGGCTGTCCAGGCCGTGGAAGGCTAACAGTAGTTTCATAAGCCTTCCACTTCCGGATGATGCTCCCAACAGTGGAGACAGGTAGGCCCAACTCCTTGGAAAGGGTTTTGTACCCCTTGCCAGCCTTGTGACCCTCCACGATCTTGTCTCTGATGGCCTTGGAATGCTCCTTTGTCTTTCCCATGTTGACCATGTATGAGTGCTGTTCACAAGTTTGGGGAGGGTCTTAAATAGTCAGAAAAGGCTGGAAAAAGAGATAATTAATCCAAACATGTGAAGGTCATTGTTCTTTGTGCCTGAACTAATTCTTAATACTTTAGGGGAACCAAACAGAATTCTGGTGGGTTGTGGGGTTGAATAATAAATGACCCTCTGAAAAGACTTTTCACAATTTAAAAAAAAAATAAACAAAGAAATAACATTCTTTTTTGCTGCAGTGCATTTCACACTTCCAGGCTGATCTACAGTCCAAATGTCACAATGCCAAGTTAATTCCAAATGTGTAAACCTGCTAAATCTGCAGGTGGTTGAATACTACTTGTAGGCACTGTAAGTCTCATTGCAGTTCTTCAAACACAAGACCTGCAGTATGGCACAATGGGAGCTCCATGTGACTCAATGTAGCCTCTGTACACACTACAGTTCTGCTGTGTGAGGACTTAAATGGAGTTTCCAATTCCTATAATTTAGCATCTTATCTGTAATGTAACAAGGCCATAAATACTAATTTTCTTCCTTTGATCTTCAACCACTTGACTTCTCTTTAGGAATCAGTTACTTTCTGTCATTTCAGGAGGTTAAAATTAAGATTACCCTAAACCCTAAAAAATGCTAAGCCCTATAAAAATTGAATGTGATTGAATCAATAATACTAATTGTCCAAAGTGGCGTCAGTTAGTCAATAACTCACAAGCCCGGTGTATTGATTACACATAAGTGTTTGTTTTCTTGGCTTCTGACAATAACATATTTACTGCTCAATGACTTACTTTTAGTAAAAAAAAAAATCAATAAAAATGTATTTATTTTACAATTTACATTATATATGTATCCCCAATCTATAATTTTCGAAGTAGGTCCTTTCACTTGACCATTTACAGTATGTATCTGCACTTCTAGCCTAATTGTTTCTGCCCAAATGGTGCCAGGATTTCTGCATTTCTGCAGTGATTGGAAGTCATCAAGTTGTCCGGTTAGATCATTTGAAAATTGCCAGCAACATTTTAAGAATTGGAGAAAATAACAAATAGAAAAAAATCCCATGAAACAGAATTGTAGATTGTGAGCCCTCGCGGGCAGGGTCCTCTCTCCTCCTGTACCAGTTGTGACTTGGATTGTTCAAGATTATTGTACCTGTTTTTATTATGCATACCCCTCCTCACATGTAAAGCTCCATGGAATAAATGGCGCTATAACAATAAATAATAATAATAATATTAATGTAGATTGTAACACCGGCGTCCCTGCTTGTTTCCTCTCCCTCCTCCCCGCCCAATTTTTTTCTCAGGTGTCATCCTAGTAGAATCAGTATTTTTCTCATCCCATTTTTGTTCCTTGAAGAAGTAGATCCACACAAGTATAATTTCATCGAGTTCTGTCTGTAAAAAAACAGACAGTAAACAGACCAAAGTTATTCAATGGGGGAGGGCAGATTACTGATTTTTTTTTTTTTTTTAAATACTGAACGTGTGAATGTGGCCTTAAACTGGCTCAATGAAACTCTATGGGTGAGTGTGCATCCGAGAAAAAAACAGACACTACATGGATGTGTGAATTTAGCCTTACACTGTCGCATCTGATATTGTACATATATCCTTTGAATTGTAAAGTGAGGCAGAATGTATTGGCGCAGTATAAATAAAGATTATTATTATTATTTTTATCATTATTAATATTTTGTATGGCTCTGATTGCAGTGCTGACACTGCTGATTAACTTGATCTCACCTTATTGTTAAATGTTCTCTTACATGATGTCCAATGGTAAAAAAAACAAGAGGGAGGGGAATACGCGGCTTCGTTAATTGTTATCTCGCCGCCAGTTTATTCTGTATAATTAAATGTCCCTTTATTTTGTTTGAGAAAATGATTTTGGGTGCACAATGAAGCCTGGGTGGAACCTCTCTTTACAGAACGTAATTAATTGCGCTTCTACTGTAGCTTTAAATGGCATTATTCTACATACATTTAATTGGTTAGCTCGTCTGCATAATTGCTTTATCTCGGGAGAATACTGCGCCTGTTTTCCCACTTTGCAAGGATTTAGATAAAAAAAAAGCTTTTCATTCTAGTTAAATATGATTCTCTTTCTGGAGACGGACTGTAAGACCTATCCCCACGTTTGACCTTTTTTTTTCAAAGGAGTTAATTAATGGTCCACGAAACTGTTCTATTAAACTGGGAATGAAAAGCTGACTTCATTCGGAACTTAATTTTATGCTTCATTTTTAGGGTAATGCAAGCATTGGTATATGACTTTCTATCCAGAAATATAAACAATGAGCAATAAAAAAGGAAAACCAACTAGTTTATTCAATGATGATTACCATACCAAAGTCTACGTTAATTAGAATGTTGGAATATTTTTAATATTCATAGAATTTTATAGAATGTTCTGTAAGGGGAGAAATATCCAGAGCGAAATGTGTTCATCTTATTACTATTGTTACATTTATGCAAATATATAGAGAGAATAAAACAATGAAGACGTCAGGAAAATATGTACAGGGCACAATTACTATTAGGACCGATACCAAAGTGGTTGTGACCAGCAAAATCGTTCAATATAGACATAAGACAATGGATTGTCAGCAGGGTGGAAAGATAAAGAAAGACTTGGAAGTGACTCATTATAAGTTTTAAGAGTTATTTCCAAGACTGAAAGTCATCACTTATATACATAAGTGATAACTTACAGATTGTTGGGGGTTTGACTACTGGGACTCCCAAAATCTTGAGAATTCGGTTATAAAATGCCCTACCCGAAAGGAGCGCTTACCATACATGCTCACCACCACCCCATTCCTTGTCTATGGGATTGCCAGATATGGCTGACTACAGCCCTCTGTACTGTAGTTATCAATTAGTATGTGGAGAGGTGATCATTTTTAATATTGGGAACAACCCCTTTAAACTCTTGAGGCTTAAAGGGAATCTGTCATCATGAAATGTTCCCCCTTCCCACCTCAAATTATTTATATGAGAGTAAAACTCTTTCAAATACAAGTTAATAAATACTTTTGCATGGCAAATCTGTTCCTCTCGTTACTAAGAAATCACCGTTTGAATTTATAACAAACGAGGCTGAAGAGCTATGGTAGATCTGAAACCATGGTCAGACAATCCAGCTCTATTCCCCTCCCAGCGCTGCGTCTTTCTGCTTGACTGACAGCTCCTTTGCCCGAATTCACATCACACAGTGGCTGTCAGTCAAACAGAGGCCGGCAGCGCGGGGTGGGGAATAGAGCTGGAGTGACAGAGTCTTCAGACCTACCCCAGCCTTATTTGCATATACGGTAAATGCAAACGGTGATTTCTCAGTAAGAGAGAAACAGACTGGCCATGAAAAGGTATTGCTGGACTTGTCTTTGAAAGAGCTATACGCGCACAGTTTAGGGGGTGAAATCTTGATGACAAATCCCCTTTAATATGGGTTTAAATAAATACATTTTGTCCATAAAGGTACCTTCACACATAATGATATTGTTAACGATATCGTTGCTATTTGTGACGTAGCAACGATATCGTTAATGAAATCGTTCTGTGTGACAGCGACCAACGATCAGGCCCCTGCTGGGAGATCGTTGGTCGCTGAACAAAGTCCAGAACTTTATTTCGTCGCTGGACTCCTGCTGACATCGCTGGATCGGCGTGTGTGACACCGATCCAGCGATGTCTTCACTGGTAACCAGGGTAAACATCGGGTAACTAAGCGCAGGGCCGCGCTTAGTAACCCGATGTTTACCCTGGTTACCATGCTAAAAGTAAAAAAAAACAAACACTAGATACTTACCTACAGCCGTCTGTCCTCCAGCGCTGTGCTCTGCACTCCTCCTGTACTGGCTGTGAGCCGGAAAGCAGAGCGGTGACGTCACCGCTCTGCTTTCCGGCTCACAGCCAGTACAGGAGGAGAGCAGAGAAGCAGAGCGCAGCGCTGGAGGACAGACAGCGGTAGGTAAGTATCTAGTGTTTTTTTTTTTTTACTTTTAGCATGGTAACCAGGGTAAACATCGGGTTACTAAGCGCGGCCCTGCGCTTAGTTACCCGATGTTTACCCTGGTTACCGGCATCGTTGGTCGCTGGAGAGCGGTCTGTGTGACAGCTCTCCAGCGACCAAACAGCGACGCGGCAGCGATCCGGATCGTTGTCGGTATCGCTGCAGCGTCGCTTAATGTGAAGGGGCCTTAAGGCTGCGATCACACTCAGTGGCTTTAAACTGCAGCAGTACTGTCTCTCTGCAGTCTTTCCATTGTTTTCTTGCAAAATCACCTAATCTTGTAATGAAACAGCAGCTTCATCTCTACGACCACGATCCAATCAAAATGGCGGTGCAGTTTGCCGGGTGAAACAGTTGTTTCCTTTCAAGATTAATTGATTGTGCAGGAAAGACCACAGTGGCACAGTTAGAGCCGCAGCATGACCGCTGCATGTGAATGCAGCCTAACGAGAGTTGAACAACTATACAAATTGATCGGCGCTCATTTAAAAGCCATTTTACAAAGATAAATTCAAATTGCAGGACGACATATGTTTGTGATTATGATCGGTCAGTTCTCATTCAGTTTACAGATGCAAATCCACTATTTACATGAGGAATCGATTTCACCAGGGATTATCTTTTATGTTGCACGCCTTGTTATGTCATCCCAGGGCTATTGCCAATTTTCCACCATTATAGCTAGATCTGTGTTTTGACTGCAGTGGTGACATCACATTGACTGGAGTCACACTACAGCGAGATACGGCCGAGCCTCACAGGTTAAAACCAAGCTCTGGCACCGGCACTCCGGAGCGGAGCGTGCGCCTCCATGTATTGCTATGCGGCCGCACGCTCCGCTCTGGAGTGCTGGTGCCAGAGCTTGGTTTTAACCTGCGAGACTCGGCCGTATCTCGCTGTGTGTGATCCCGACCTTACAGTTGAAAACTTCTTTAAGTTTCTGTCATGTTACCTTTAAGTACTCTCTTCCTTGTACTCTATACAGAACAGTGTAGCATGGAAGTATAGTGGGGTAAGTGTTTTACAAATTATGGTAGGCATGATATTTTTATAACCTTTTGTGCCTTCGTGTTGTCGTGAAGCTGCAGTGCAATACAGCGCAACTTACACCAGGGGGAGTTTAATAGGAGTGCGAGACTGCACACACTGAGCGTAGTCAGAAAAAGCTGAGTCAGGACACAAGATAACCCGTCAGTACAAAAAGGATTAAACAGAAAGCATAGTCAGGATGTAGCAAGAGATCAGTAAACCAGGGCGAGCAAAATACGGTACAATAGGAACAAATCAAGACAGAGTCAATAACCAAGCCAGGAGATCAGCATCAGAGAATCAGTCAGAACAGACAAACGCAGGGAAAGGGCAGACAGAGGGGGATAACAGACACAGTACAAGTCAGGGTTTACAGCAGGACAAACCAAGGGTTTCCAGAGTCAGGTTCTCAAGCTGAAGACAGAACTATAACTGACACTGCCAGCAAGATTCATGGGAGCTAAATAGCAAACCCGAACCCAGAATGAGGCAGAGCAAAGTTAACCCCTGACATGATCCATCCAAAAAAGGCAGACACTGATAAACCCTGGAACGGATCATGACACGTGTCTCTCGTCCACTTAAAATTGGTGTTACTCTGCGAATAACATAGGTGCACTACATACACCACCTTCATAGTGTGCCATTACTGTGATGTTGTCTGGTGCTGTATCTATACTATATATTGGGGCTAGTTCTGTTACATTGCCACTGTGACTCACACAGGACCCATTGGTTGTCAGTGAAATGGAAGCACTGTATGTGGCACTGTTGAGTGGGCAGGGTGAAAGGTGCACAGTTTTAATGATAAAAGTGTTGTTATCAATATGCAAATTAGCTTTCCTTCAGGAGGAAGTAAAGGCTTGGAAAATTTCTCAGAGATACAAAGATGCAAAATAGATCTTCTCCATTACAATGTTTAGGCCAGGTAATGCTCCCTGAGAAATAAGATTGCTCTTTTCGCATATGACGTTTAGGCCAGGCAGAGCTTAAAGGGAAATAAGCATGCAAATGAGCTCTTTTCCAAGAATAAGCATGAACTTGAGGAATAAGGATGCAAATTAGCTGTTTTCCCAGGGGACGTTAAGACCAGGCAATGCTCCCAGGAGAATAAGCATACAAATTACCTGTAACTCCTCTCCAGGAAAAAGTAAGAACTTGAGGAATAAGGATGCAAATTAGCTTATTCCTCAGAGGATGTTTCAGCTAAGCAATACTGCCTGTGGAATAAGTGCACAAATTAGCTTTCCTTACAGGATGCTTTCACATTTCTGGTTCCAGAAGACATGTAAAGTCCACTAGTAAGTTTAGAAATTTCCATATGTTCATTTCTAGTTGCAAAATTACTAGTTTTATTTGTATTTATTCATAGTGGCTTGTATCAGACACCTACATAAGGGGGCATGCAAATGTGGAAACAGGGTAGCTTTTCCATTTACTTAATTAATTCCCAAATGCATGAGTCACTTTATATATCTATGTGATGTTTCAGTGACAAACTTCTAAAAAGTAATCATTTTTACCAGTGGGAATTGAGGTTTTGCATCCTCCAGACAAAGCTGATAGAAAGCTTTTATAAATACACTGCAAATAAAACCGACGGTGAATTATAGGAGCGGGTGGCAGTTCTATGGGGGTTTCTTTGCAATCAATGTTATTCCTGGCACCGTCCAATATCTTGACATCCTCAGATTTGTGATGGTCACTCAGGATCTCATGGGAGCGTATTCCACTACAGACAGCTCTCTAGAAATCATTTGTCATTTTGCTGCAAAGTATGTGCAGCGTACAGAAGAGGTTGATGTCAAATGATTCATAATGTATCTCATTAGATCTAAAGAGCGCCATTAAGGTGCAGGTATTTACATGTGTCAGCGATATGCAAAGCATGCAGACAAGAGCGGAGCGAGTGTGATGACATATTCCAAGACTTTCAATATCGCTCTGCTTTATGGATATTAATAGTCAGAAATTAAAATACAAATGGAGCAAAAACACTACTGCTGACTCTAGTTAAGCTCAAGTAATGATAATTTATGGAAATCAGATGGTTTTTGCAAGGTTGGATCGAGCCCTAAAATTAAGTGTTCAGACTCATACAGGCTGCTAAAGGTATCATCAGTGGTGGACCTTTCATTGAGGCAGATCATGCAATTGCCGTAGGAAATAAGAAGTAGAAAGCAGGACCAAGCTTATATGAGAAGGAGCAATGTGCAAGACCTAGGAATGCCAGCCAATTCAGATCATTCAGATCAGCGGGCATCATTCTGAATTCTCATGCCTTGCATAACTTAGTAGCAGATTGTGACCATTTGACACTCGGCACCACCGCTGATCAGTTCAGCAGGTACTGCCGCAACTAGGTGCACACAGTGTACACAACTGGTACACCACAGCCCTGTGCAATGTGTACTGGCTGTTTTGGGGTATTTTAGGTTAGTTTCCATTTACTTTAATAGAAGCTGAAATCCAGGGCCCAGAAATGACTACAAGTGTACAGAGCTAAGCTGAAACCAGGGCCCAGAAATGGTACCTACTAGTGATGAGCTCGCTTCTCGAGATTTCTCGAGCACGCTCGGGTGACCTTCGAGTAATTATTAGTGGTTTTTCTTGCCGCAGCTAAAGGATTTACATCTGTTAGCTAGCATTAGTACCTGTGGGGGTTGCCTGGTTTCTAGGGAATCCCCACATGTACGTATACTGGCTAACAGATGTAAATCATTCAGCTACAGCAAGAAAAACTAAATCTCCGAGCACTAAAAAATACTCGGAGGTCACCCGATCATGCTCGAGAAATCTCGAGTAACGAGTATATTCACTCATCACTAGTGCCTACAAGTGTACAGTGCTAAGCTGAAAACCAGGACCTGGAAATGGCAACTACAAGTGTACAGGTCTATGCTGAAAACTAGGGCTCGGAAATGGCAACTACAAGTGTACAGGGGTAAGCTGAAAACCAGGGCCTGTAAATGGCAACTACAAGTGTACAGAGGTAAGCTGACAACCAAGATCTGGAAATGGCAACTACAAGTGTACAGAGCTAATCTGAAAACCAGGGCCTGGAAATGACACCTACAAGTGTACAGAGCTAATCTGAAAACCAGGGCCTGGAAATGGCACCTACAAGTGTACAGAGCTCTGCTGTTCAGGATTTATAAACCACTTCCTTCTGTTTCTTGAAATGGCAACTACAAGTGTACAGACCTAAGCTGAAAACCAACTACAACTGTAACGAGTATATTCACTCATCACTAGTACCTACAAGTGTTGAGAGCTAAGCTGAAAACCAGGACCTGCAAATGGAAACTACAAGTGTACAGGGCTATACAGAAAACTAAGGCTCGGAAATGGCAACTACAAGTGTACAGAGCTAAGCTGTAAACCAGGGCCCGTAAATGGCAACTACAAGTGTACAGAGGTAAACTGACAACCAAGACCTGGAAATGGCAACTACAAGTGTACAGAGCTAATCTGAAAACCAGGGCCTGGAAATGACACCTACAAGTGTACAGAGCTAATCTGAAAACCAGGGCCTGGAAATGGCACCTACAAGTGTACAGAGCTCTGCTGTTCAGGATTTATAAACCACTTCCTTCTGTTTCTTGAAATGGCAACTACAAGTGTACAGACCTAAGCTGAAAACCAACTACAACTGTAACGAGTATATTCACTCATCACTAGTACCTACAAGTGTTGAGAGCTAAGCTGAAAACCAGGACCTGCAAATGGAAACTACAAGTGTACAGGGCTATACTGAAAACTAAGGCTCGGAAATGGCAACTACAAGTGTACAGAGCTAAGCTGTAAACCAGGGCCCGTAAATGGCAACTACAAGTGTACAGAGGTAAACTGACAACCAAGACCTGGAAATGGCAACTACAAGTGTACAGAGCTAATCTGAAAACCAGGGCCTGGAAATGACACCTACAAGTGTACAGAGCTAATCTGAAAACCAGGGCCTGGAAATGGCACCTACAAGTGTACAGAGCTCTGCTGTTCAGGATTTATAAACCACTTCCTTCTGTTTCTTGCAGGAGCTGCTAATAACTGATTGGTTGGGTTCCAGCAGCATGGTAAGTAGCCCTATCTTCCATGAAGAAATTGGATGTTTTTCCAGCAGTACACTAAACTAGTTTGGGGTCTTTTTTGAATATGACAGTGTTCAAACAAAGGCTGTGGGAACAAATCAGCACAATAGGGTGTTATCCAGACAATAAAGTGGTGAGTAAAGCAGTACTGCTCACTTGATGCGGTTGTGTCGGACGCAACACTAGTAGAGTTTGAGGATATAGAAACATAGAATGTTAGAGTTGGAGTGGACCTCAAAGGTCATCGTCTCCAACCCCCTGCTCAATGCGGGATTTACCAAACCATCTCCGTCAGATGTCTGTCCAGCCTCTGAAGACTTTCATTAAATATAACCTACAAAAAACTTGCACAGAGACCTCATCGTACAAAAAAAGTAGTACATTTTTATTAAGCACTACAACAAAGATATTAAAAGACAATATTGATGGAAATCTCTAGTATAACCCCGGAAGAAGGCACAGAAGCCGAAACGCGCGTAGGGGCTGTGGCACCATCAGACTGGAGGTATGGTATCATCACAATACATCTATTTGAATGCTGTGCTGCCAGATTGAATTTCAGTTTAGGGTTATACTAGAGATTGTGCCGTTTAGGCATGAGAGACTTCCCTTACTGGAGTTACTTATATAGTTCTATGGCGGTCGGTTATTAACGTTGTAGCATGCTTACCTCTGGTCTGGGGTGCTTTTATTTAGTACCATTTTCCATCAATATTGTCTTTTAATATCTTTGTTGTAGTGCTTAATAAAAATTTACTACTTTTTTTGTACGATGAGGTCTCTGTGCAAGTTTTTTGTAGGTTATATGTGTTAGGGTTGGCGGAACGCACCAAATATATAATTTATTAAATGGAATTGGTGCGTTTGCAACCCGGGATCCACCGTGCAGGAAAGCACCTGCTGCTAAATAATGGCGGCTCTATATGGCGGTATATACCAACTCTGTTAGCTTCCCAGAGTAACCGCGCGAGGAAAGCTCTGTGCCCTGTTAGACTTTCACAGAGGCACAGGCCAACTACCCAGATGTGAGCAGTGAGTGGTCATGCATGCATACAAAACTCCTCGCCGGAGATGCCAGCATTCTAGGGGCTTATTTCAGCCGGGTCCCTGAACACACTTAAACACAATCTCCTCGCCGGAGGTGCCAGCATTCTAGGGGCTTATTTCAGCCGGGTCCCTGAACACATGACCACATTGGCGCAAAGCATATAGCATAAGACGATACTAGCGCATGGCCGTGCGGTCATGCGCAGTTTATATAGTTGCAGCACAGGAAGCTGCTACTGAAGTTTTTGCCCTTTCAGGACCTTCCAGAAGGACCAATGGAAAGTGCTGCAGTACCTGAGCATGTTTTGCCCTTTCAGGACCTTCCAGAAGGACCAATGGAATGTACTGCAGCACCTGAGCATGTGACCGAACATCTGGCCCTCGACCTCCAATGGGAGACCCTGCCCTGGGCATGCTCAGTGTGAGTAAACAAGGACTTAGTCCCAGAGAGGCTCGCTCGCCGCAGATCAGTGCAGGGTACCATAGGAAAGCCAGAAAAGGCAGTAGTGACCCTATGCACCGAATCAGCCCCAGCGAGACGCTGGGAGCGACGTCTCCGCTGAGAAAAGCCCACTGCGGCCGATACCGAATGGGAGACCGCAGCAGACACGGATCGAGATTCCCCCTGTGCAGCAGAGGAAACTCGACTCCTAACATTACCCCCCTCCTAGGGCCCCCCCTCCTTGAGCCTCACTACGCTCAAAAGCTGCGATAAGCAGCGGAGCCCGAATGTGCTCCACAGGCTCCCAGGTTCTATCCTCTGGGCCGTGACCCTTCCAGTCCACCAGATAAAATTTCTTGCCACGTACCACCTTGCACCCCACAATAGCATTCACCTCAAACTCATCCGTGGATGAACCCGATGTCCCAGCAGATAACTCGGAAAACCGGGACAAATGAACGGGCTTTAAGAGGGAAACGTGGAAAGTATCGGTGATACCAAGGCGTGGAGGAATAGCCAAACGGTAGACCACAGGGTTGACCTGTTCCAGAACCTTAAACGGGCCACTGTAGCGAGGAGCAAACTTAGTGGACTCAACTCGCAGCCTGATGTTACGGGCGGAGAGCCACACTAAGTCGCCAGGAGCAAAGACCAGAGCGGGGCGCCGGTGTGTATCAGCCGAAACCCTCATTCTCTCCTTGGAGGCCCGGATGGCATCCTGTGTGTGGTCCCAGATGTCACGTGCCTCCACCGCCCAGTCTGCCACCCTAGAATCGGTGGATGACACGGGCATGGGCACAGGGACACGCGGATGCTGGCCGTAATTAAGGAGAAAAGGAGTTTGACCAGTGGAATCGGCTACGGCGTTGTTCAGGGCAAATTCCGCCCAAGGTAGCAAAGATGCCCAGTCATCCTGCCTAGCAGAGACGAAATGTCGCAAATATGTCACCAGAGTCTGGTTGGTTCTCTCCACCAACCCATTCGTCTCGGGATGGTATGCAGAGGAGAGGTTTAACTCTATGCTGAGTAAACGGCAGAGCTCTCTCCAAAACCGAGATGCGAAATGGGGACCCCGATCGCTGACAATCTTATCAGGCATACCATGCAAACGGAAAACGTGTTTAATGAACAACACCGCCAAGGCCCGTGCTGAGGGTAACCGAGGAAGCGGCACCAAATGCACCATCTTGGAGAAATGGTCGGTGACAACCCAAATAATGGAGCAGCCACGCGACTTGGGTAGACCCACCACAAAGTCCATCCCGACCATCTCCCAGGGCCTGTCTGCCACCGGTAGAGGGTAAAGCAACCCAGCAGGCCGTTGCCGAGGAGACCGATTCTGGGCGCAAGAAACGCACGCCAGAATATAGTCCTTGACATCTCGGGCCATATGCGGCCACCAGTATGTTCTCGCCAGAAGCTCAGATGTCCTCTTGGTCCCAAAATGCCCACCCACTCTGGAGGAGTGAGCCCAAGAGAGAACCTCCGGTCGCAAGTTAGCTGGTATGAAAGTCTTGCCCGGGGGCACAGACTCTAGCGAAACCGGAGCTACAGTTCTCAGGCTCTCAGAAGGGACAATAAGCCGAAGCTCCTCCTCCTCCGATGACACCACGGAGCGGGAGAGAGCGTCAGCACGAACGTTCTTCTCCCCGGAGAGGAAATGGAGAGTAAAATGGAACCGGGAGAAGAACAGGGACCATCTAGCCTGGCGAGAATTCAGCCGCTGGGCCGTTTGCAGATACACCAAGTTCTTGTGGTCAGTGAAGACTTGGAAGGGAAAGCGAGCTCCCTCCAAGAGATGTCTCCACTCCGAAAAAGCCAACTTCATGGCCAGCAACTCCCTGTCCCCGATGGAATAATTCCTCTCCGCTGGTGTGAAGGTCTTGGAGAAAAAGAAGCAAGGATGCTTCCGACCTTGAGCATCCTTTTGGAAAAGGACTGCTCCAGCACCAACGGATGAGGCATCCACCTCCAAGATAAATGGCTTATCAACATCGGGGCGATGTAGGATGGGAGCGCTAGCGAAGTGTGACTTGATCGAGAGCAAGGCTTTGGAGACCTCCTCTGACCACAACTTGGGATTTGCTCCCTTCTTGGTGAGGGCAACCAAGGGAGCTACCAAAGTTGAGAAGTGCGGAATGAACTGGCGATAGTAATTAATGAACCCCATAAAGCGCTGCACCGCTTTAAGAGAATGGGGTTCCTGCCAGTCCATTACAGCCTGTAGCTTGGCAGGATCCATAGCCAAACCCTGGGCAGAGATGATATAACCAAGGAAAGGCAAGGACTCCTGCTCAAACACACACTTCTCCAACTTGGCGTAGAGGGAGTTTGCCCGTAAGAGGTCGAAGACTTTGCGAACATCTCTCCGATGGGAGTCAATATCTGGAGAGAAAATGAGAATATCATCCAGATAGACTACGACCGAGGTGGTAAGCATATCCCGGAAGATGTCGTTCACAAAGTCTTGGAAAACGGCTGGGGCATTACAGATCCCGAAGGGCATCACCAGATATTCATAGTGCCCATCCCTGGTGTTAAAAGCCGTCTTCCATTCATCCCCCTCACGGATGCGAATCAGGTTGTAAGCACCCCGCAGATCTAACTTTGTAAATACCCTCGCTCCCCGTAGCCTATAAAACAGCTCAGATATCAGGGGTAGTGGGTACTTGTTCTTAACGGTGATGGCATTAAGACCCCTGTAGTCTATGCATGGACGTAAGTCTCCAGTCTTCTTCTGTACGAAGAAGAACCCTGCCCCTGCCGGTGACACTGACTTCCTAATGAATCCTCTTGCCAGATTCTCCTGGACGTACTGGGACATTGCCTCCATCTCCGGGAGAGATAACGGATAGACTCGACCCCGGGGAGGCTCAGCACCAGGCAAGAGGTCAATAGGACAGTCATAGGGGCGGTGAGGCGGAAGGGTCTCCGCAGCTCTTTTGGAGAACACGTCTGCATAGGGCCAATAGTGCTTGGGGAGAGAGGAAAGATCTGCGGGTACCTGTGTAGTAGCAACCTGAACGCACTCCCTCAGACATCTACCCTCGCAAGATTTACTCCAACCCAAAATTCTCCCAGAGGACCACTCAATATGAGGAGAATGGTAGCGAAGCCATGGTATCCCCAACAGGACCTCATCAATTCCCTCAGGAATGACTAATAGGGAGATTATCTCCTGATGTGATGGAGACACAGATAGCGTGAAAGGAATGGTTTGGTGGGTAATCTGTGAAGGTAGTGTTGACCCATTTACCACTCGAACGGTTACCGGCTTGGCGAGCATCACCAAGGGTATTGCGTGACGCTGGGCAAAAGCGGAAGACATAAAGTTACCCTCTGCCCCAGAATCCACGCATAGCTCGACCATAAGAGTGGATGGGCCTATGGTAATTGTCCCCTTGAAGGACAACTTTGAGGCAAATGTCGCCGTGTCTAGTGTACCTCCTCCGTCTGCCACTAGACGCTGACGTTTCCCCGACCGCTGAGGACCCTTGGAGGCAAGGTGTCCTGACTGCTGGCAAACATGACGGACCTTATGTGCACGGGCAGACTGAGACTTGGATCCCGCTCGTGTCACCTCTAAGGCCTCATGTGACTCGGATGCCTGGACTGGAGATTCCAAAGGTTTGGCGAAGGTGGGAGCCAGCCGAAACCTCTGCCTACACTGGGCTCGCTCCAACCTCGGCTCGTTAAAACGGAGGTCAATACGAGTAGATACGGCTATGAGCTCCTCCAGTGTGGCGGGAATCTCCCTAGTGGCCAAAGCGTCCTTCACATGGTCAGCCAGCCCCCTCCAAAATACGGGAATGAGGGTTTTATCTGGCCATTCCAACTCCGACGCTAATGTCCGGAAGTGAACAGCAAAATGGCTGACCATGGTTGAACCCTGAGTCAAAGCCAGCAGTTGGAGCGCTGTATCATAGGTGACTTGAGGTCCTAAAAAGACCTGTTTCAGAGTGTCCAGAAACCTAGGAACACTCTGCACCACATGATCGTTGTGCTCCCACAGCGGCATAGCCCACTCCAACGCTCTGTCCGACAGGAGAGAGATTATGAATCCCACCTTTGCACGCTCAGTAGGGAAACGTGCAGCCAGAAGCTCGAGGTGTATACCACATTGGCTCACGAAACCCCTACAGGACTTACTGTCCCCAGAGTATCTCTCAGGCAAAGGAAGGTGAGATAGGGTCGGAACAGAGGTGGCAGTGGGTAAAGCTGCTGCAGCCACGCTAGCAGCCTGAACAGCTATTGCGGTAACATCCACCGCCGAGGTTGCACGCTCAAGAGACGCCAACCGGCCCTCCAGCAGCTGGATGTACCCCTACAATCGCTGTTCATCCGCCATTACTTAGCCAGATCCTGGCGCTAGTATACTGTTAGGGTTGGCGGAACGCACCAAATATATAATTTATTAAATGGAATTGGTGCGTTCGCAACCCGGGATCCACCGTGCAGGAAAGCACCTGCTGCTAAATAATGGCAGCTCTATATGGCGGTATATACCAACTCTGTTAGCTTCACAGAGTAACCGCGAGAGGAAAGCTCTGTGCCCTGTTAGACTTTCACAGAGGCACAGGCCAACTACCCAGATGTGAGCAGTGAGTGGTCATGCATGCATACAAAACTCCTCGCCGGAGATGCCAGCATTCTAGGGGCTTATTTCAGCCGGGTCCCTGAACACACTTAAACACAATCTCCTCGCCGGAGGTGCCAGCATTCTAGGGGCTTATTTCAGCCGGGTCCCTGAACACATTCAAACACATGACCACATTGGCGCAAAGCATATAGCATAAGGTGATACTAGCGCATGGCCGTGCGGTTATGCGCAGTTTATATAGTTGCAGCACAGGAAGCTGCTACTGAAGTTTTTGCCCTTTCAGGACCTTCCAGAAGGACCAATGGAAAGTGCTGCAGTACCTGAGCATGTTTTGCCCTTTCAGGACCTTCCAAAAGGACCAATGGAATGTACTGCAGCACCTGAGCATGTGACCGAACATCTGGCCCTCGACCTCCAATGGGAGACCCTGCCCTGGGCATGCTCAGTGTGAGTAAACAAGAACTTAGTCCCAGAGAGGTTCGCTCGCCGCAGATCAGTGCAGGGTACCATAGGAAAGCCAGAAAAGGCAGTAGTGACCCTATGCACCGAATCAGCCCCAGCGAGACGCTGGGAGCGACGTCTCCGCTGAGCAGAGCCCACTGCGGCCGATACCGAATGGGAGACCGCAGCAGACACGGATCGAGATTCCCCCTGTGCAGCAGAGGAAACTCGACTCCTAACAATATGTATTTGTATTGTACGGGGCCGATATAAATATATATCCCCGTACGGGCATAGGGTTTATTTTGGTTCACCCTGTGTATTGTTTGTCTAATTGGTTTTTAGACTTTCATTAAAGTAGAACTCACCACCTCTCATGGCAGCCTGTTCCACTCATTGATCACCCTTACTGTCAAAAAGTTTTTTCGAATATCTAATCTGTATCTTTTCCCTTTCAGTTTCATTCCATTGTTTCTCTTTTTTGGAATTGCAAATGATAATAAGGATGATCCCTCTGATATCCAGCTGCTGCAGCTCCCCAGTATGAAGGATCCAACAGAGTACTGACGTAATAGGACATTGTGGTATCCAGCGCTGCTGGTTGTGGAATCAAGAAAATCCAAAACACCACAATTGAGGAACAGTGTGGTTTAATCTCTATGCGTTTCAAAGTGCTCTAACTTCTTCATCAGGAGATCTTTCTCCTGATTAAGAAGTTGGTGTACTTCGAAACTCGTAGAGACTAAACCACACTGTTCCTCAAATGCCATGTTTTGGATTTTCTTGATTCCACAACCATCAGTGTTCAAACAAAGCAATAAACAGTAGAGTGATTTGCATAATGATTTTCTTACAGGAAGGCCAGAAACAATGACAAAGGGGGCTTCCTCTGTATTTAGAGGGTAGAAGGTTTTACTGTACAAGAACTGAGACTGTGAAATTCTCGGCCACTTGAAGTTATGATGGATGATTCACTGAAAAATTTCAAGAAAGACCTGGATGCCTTTCTTGAAAAATATCTTACTGATTACAGCTGAAGTCAGAGGTTCTCCAGAATCGAGAGCCGCACCAGCACTTCTTCACCAGATTTCCTCTATTACAATGATAGTGTCTAGAATACACAATTTTAGTAAATTAAAAGGATGAAAGTTGGCCACACATATTATATATCTATTGGTGGCAATCTTCTATCTGAAACAAGAATCAAGCATATTGGTAGGGTGTTGGTCCAATTTAATGGGAATGGATTTATTCCCAGTCTCTTGTAGTCTATGGTCAAATCACGTTTAGTGGTCAAAGCAGTTACAATTCCGATCAGAGTTTTTTTTGTCCACAGGTTTCCACACCAAATCTTTTTTCCCAAGCAAATTATTTGGGATGCAACACAAGTGTGTGGTTGGGCGTACAATGAACTCCAGCACATAGAATGGTGTAACCCTTATTACTCTCATTAGATTCTATGCATCATTACCCAAAAGCAAGGAAGAGTAGAGGAGCATGGTCTTGAGGCAGAATTATCTTCCAGTCTGATTTTGCATCTGAATTAATTTAGGTGCCTGGTCTGAGGTCTAAATTTGATTTTGAGGTGTCATCTGGATTCTGGATTGATTTTGAAGGGATGATCTGGGTACTGAATATATTTTGAGGTTTAGGCTGCAGTCTGAATTTATTTCGGAATCTGGTTTTGTATTAATTAATTTTTGGTTTAGCTCTGGGGTTTGAAACCATTTGGAGCCTTGTCTGAGGTCTAAATTAATTTGGGGATTTGCTCTGGCTGGGCATGAATGCATTTTGTGGTTGACAGGGGGTCTGAGTTAATGTTGGGGTCTGATATGTGATCTGATTGTATTTTGTGGTCTAAGGTCTGAATGAATTTTGATTTCTAATGGCTTAAATAAATTTTACTATCTGGTACGAGGTGTGAATTTGCTTGGGAGTATAGTCTGCCCCAATCTGCAGTAATAGCCTGGGAGTGTTTATTTTGTATCATTAACCCAGCATGCTCTGATCATTTGACATCCATGAGACTAGATGCGCACATAACAATTGTGCTTGCTGGAAGTAGCTAAATTGCACCCCTGTGTAGAAAGTTAAAAATGAAGTCGAGAGATATCTGTAATTTACAATTTACTATTTCTTTGAGCATTGCGATGTGAAAGGGGTTCTTCAATAGAAACTCACTACTCTTCTTGTCATATCCTGAAAATATGTATTCATCCACTTTACTTTGCAGTATATTATGGCAAGAGATGATAGTTGTGGAGAAGCTCTGTCTAATTTAAGATTAGGTTACTGTTATCTGCCTTGTAATGCTATCTGCTCTAAAATGGAATGAGAAAATGTACCCCCCACTTATCGAGGGTGAGGAAGTGGCATTGACTGCTATGATGCTACATGAGGGCTCAATCTCAAGAGACCAGTGGTGTAGACCCATAATGGACATTATTTAAGATACAGATTTTACCACTGTGTGCCACCATGCTGGATGGTACAGTCATGACCAAACGATTTGAGATTAATTTTGCTGCTTCCATATTTTCAGAAATTTTAGTCAGATGGCTCTATGGTTACTGAAGTACAGTCAATTACACGACAAGTAGCAATTATATTGGGATTATATAGCAAATGGCAAGAGATTCTTGCCTATCCATAGAGATGAGCAGACCTTTTGGAATTCACATTCACAGACTTTGGAGAATTTTCCCACAAAATTTAATTTGCAATAAATATATTTGCGCAAATCTCATTACTGTAAGGCCTGTAATTGCTTGAAAAATACATGTATCAGAGATGAGAGAGAGATGACTCCACTGTCCATAAGAGTTTACACTCTACAGGAGAGAGAGTGGACCTGTTGTTCATAGGAGCTTACACTCTACAGCAGAGAGAGAGAAGAGCCCGCTGACCATAAGAGCTTACACTCTACAGAATAGAGAGGACCCCGCTGACCATAAGAGCTTACACTCTACAGGAGAGAGAGGACCCCGCTGACCATAAGAGCTTACACTCTACAGAAGAGAGAGAGGACCCTGCTGACCATAAGAGCTTACACTCTACAGAAGAGAGAGAGGACCCCGCTGATCATAAGAGCTTACAATCTACAGGAGAGAGAGAGGACCCCACTGACCATAAGAGCTTACACTCTACAGGAGAGAGAGAGGACCCCACTGATCATAAGAGCTTACACTCTACAGGCGAAAGAGAGGACCCCGCTGACCATAAGAGCTTACACTCTACAGGAGACAGAGAGGACCCCACTGACCATAAGAGCTTACACTCTACAGGAGACAGAGAGGACCCCACTGACCATAAGAGCTTACACTCTACAGGAGAGAGAGAGGACCCTACTGATCATAAGAGCTTACACTCTACTGGAGAGAGAGAGGACCCCATTGACCATAAGAGCTTACACTCTACAGGAGAGAGAGAGAGGACCCCACTGATCATAACAGCTTACACTCTACAGGCGAGAGAGAGGACCCCGCTGACCATAAGAGCTTACACTCTACAGGAGACAGAGAGGACCCCACTGACCATAAGAGCTTACACTCTACAGAAGAGAGAGAGGACCCCACTGACCATAAGAGCTTACACTCTACAGAAGAGAGAGAGGACCCCACTGACCATAAGAGCTTACACTCTACTGGAGAGAGAGAGGACCCCACTGACCATAAGAGCTTACACTCTACAGAAGAGAGGACCCCACTGACCATAAGAGCTTACACTCTACAGAAGAGAGAGAGGACCCCATTGACCATAAGAGCTTACACTCTACTGGAGAGAGAGAGGACCCCACTGACCATAAGAGCTTACACTCTACAGAAGAGAGAGAGGACCCCGCTGATCATAAGAGCTTACACTCTACAGGAGAGAGAGAGGACCCCACTGACCATAAGAGCTTACACTCTACAGGAGAGAGAGAGGACCCCGCTGACCATAAGAGCTTACACTCTACAGGAGAGAGAGGACCCCACTGACTATAAGAGCTTACACTCTACTGGAGAGAGAGAGGACCCCACTGACCATAAGAGCTTACACTCTACAGAAGAGAGAGAGGACCCCGCTATTCATAAGAGCTTACACTCTATAGGAGAGAGAGAGGACCCTACTGACCATAAGAGCTTACACTCTACAGAAGAGAGAGAGGACCCCACTGATCATAAGAGCTTACACTCTACTGGAGAGAGGACCCCACTGACCATAAGAGCTTACACTCTACAGAAGAGAGAGAGGACCCCACTAACCATAAGAGCTTACACTCTACAGGAGAGAGAGAGGACCCCACTGAACATAAGAGCTTACACTCTACAGAAGAGAGAGAGGACCCCGCTGATCATAAGAGCTTACACTCTACAGGAGAGAGAGAGGACCCCACTGACCATAAGAGCTTACACTCTACAGGAGAGAGAGAGGACCCCACTGATCATAAGAGCTTACACTCTACAGGAGAGAGAGGACCCCACTGACCATAAGAGCTTACACTCTACAGGAGAGAGAGAGGACCCTGCTGACCATAAGAGCTTACACTCTACAGGAGAGAGGACCCCACTGACCATAAGAGCTTACACTCTACAGGAGAGAGAGAGGACCCCGCTGATCATAAGAGCTTACACTCTACAGAATAGAGAGGACCCAGCTGACCATAAGAGCTTACACTCTACAGAAGAGAGAGAGGACCCCGCTGACCATAAGAGCTTACACTCTACAGAAGAGAGAGAGAGAGAGAGGACCCCACTGACCATAAGAGCTTACACTCTACAGAAGAGAGATGACGCTGCTGACCATAAGAGCTTACACTCTACAGAAGAGAGAGAGGACCCCACTGACCATAGGAGCTAACACTCTACAAGAGAGGACCCTGCTGACCATAAGAGCTTACACTCTACAGAATAGAGAGGACCCTGGTGACCATGACAGCTTACACTCTACAGGAGATAGAGGACCCGCTGACCATAAGAGCTTTCACTCTACAGAAGAGAGAGACTTACCCAGTGACTCTCGAGATGGAAAACGGCTCTGCTGTACAAACTGTGCTCCACTGGGAGCAGCTGAATTGTGATGACCCAGACACTATTCAAAAATATGCAAGATATGATAATCCACTAGATGTTATTTTTGCAGGGCATTATGTGGAAGCCTGAGCAGTAACATAAAATTAGCATAGACATCAGCCCTCTCTCTGATACTTCAGCAGTGTTGGAAATGGTGCCTCTTCATATCGATCCACTCATCTCTATTAATCAATATTTGGAGTTTATGACAATGTCTGTATTTTTGTTTGTCCACCAGTATTTTGGGAGATTGACCACAGGTTCTTAATGTGATTGAGATCTCGGAACTTTAATGGCCAAGGATTTAATGTTTTTCTGAGCCTTTTGCCTGTCCTGTGATACTGTCCTCATCATCCTAGAAAAAAACATTGATTATCACCAAATTGCTCTTGGATTGTTGGAAGAAGTTGCTCTTGGAAGATGTTTAGATTTCATTATTTATTTATGGCAGTGTTCAAAGACAAAATTATGATTGAGCCCACTCCAATGGACCGAAAGCAAACCCATACAAGAATTGTCTCAGGATGCTTCACAGTTGGCATTGCACATGATTCATGGCAGCACTTACCTTAACAACTCCAGGCAATCATTATCCCAAATAACTCATATGAATTGGGCTTTATCAGAAAAAATAACTTTGTATCAGTCTTCTGAAGTCCAATCTCTGTATTTCCTCTGTATTTCATCTTTCTATGACCTACATGCCCATACAGACAGCTTTGTAGGGTTGATCCTAATGTCAGATTCCCTTCAAACATATTTCTGGATTTATGATTTGCACAATAACTGGGCAGTTAATGTGTAATAGGTGGAGATCAGACCAAACGGACTGCTACCATTCTTCAATACAAAGTAACCGACCCACCAATTACCATTTTTTCGCTGGCTGGTAGGTGCTCTGAGTGCTCAGACCAATGCCTCATCCTAAGGATAGGCCATCTATATAATATCACAAAATGCCTCTTTAATATTCAAATCCTGTATACGACATAAAAAATATAATTCTCTAAAATGCTGCAGATTTTTTTTTTATTATTGAACCATTTAGATAAATTATAGATTGTCACAAACATGTTAAACAAACTCATTACCCACTAAATGTTGTTCTTCGCGACTGCTGGATATCATAAAGCATCATCCGATTATTATCTGTCCAGTGGATTAATGATTAGATGCCTTTACTGGTTGTGCAGCGCGTATAAATCACCCTCAACATAAGGAATTCATTTACGAATATTGATTCTGCAGTAGTTTTGAGGACAATGTATATAAATCTTTTCTAAGTACCACATCCAACTTCTGCGTGATGATCAAATATGAACACTCCAGTGATTAGCATGAGATTCATTATATCACTATATGTTTAACTTCAGGCAAGAGCAGAGCTAATGTTTAGCCTCAGGTAACACCTTCTCCCCAACACTTACACACTTTGGGTTCCTTATTATGGAGATTTATGATTTTGAATTATCTAAGTTCATGAGCTGATTCTTGTCATCGGGAATGCTCTCTCAACTTAATCCAAGATATATAGCATTTCCTATTCCCATGACCAGAGTCGGCCTTCCATTGAGTCTTGACCTATGACAATGGTGCATTTATTTTAGTACTAGTAACAGTGCCTAATAATAAGTGACAAATAGTAGGGTGACCATATGCCAATAAGATATGGACCACAAACATACAAAAACAACTGTTTTTAATTAAATCTGGACAATTGCCTTCAGATGACCCCAAAGATAAAAGTCTAAGGGGGTCATATCGGGAGACCGTGGTGGCCATTTAACTGGCCCCCGCGTGCCAATCCACATTCCAGGAAACTGTTCATGTAAGAATGCTCGGACCTGACACCCATAATGTGGTGGTGCACCATCTTGGGTGTCAGGTCCGAGCATTCCTACATGAACAGTTTCTTGGAAAGTGGATTGGTTGTTGTGGGCCAGTTGAATGGCCACCAAGGTCTCCCAATCTGACCCCTGTAGATTTTTATATTTGGTGTCATCTGAAGGCAATTGTCTATGCTGTGAAGATACGAGATTTGCAGCATCTGAAAAAACGGATACTGGAAGCCTGTGCTAGCATTTCTTCTGCGGTGTTGCTATCAGTGTGTCAAGAGTGGGAGAAGAGGGTAGCATTGACAATCCAACACAATGGGAAGCACTTTGAACACATTTTATAAGTGGTCATAAACTTGTAAATAACTCATGAAAGAATGCAGTTATGTTAAAACCAAGCACACCCTTGTTTTTCTTGTGAAATTCTCAATAAGTTTGATGTGTCACATGACCCTCTTCCAATTGAAAAAAATAAAGCTGGATCCAAAATGGCCACCATGGTCACCACCCATCTTGAAAAGTTTTCCCCCTCTTATGTACTAATGTGCCACAAACAGGAAGTTGATATCACCTACCATTCCCATTTTATTTAGGTATATCCATATAAATGGCCCACCCTGTATATTGCATGGGTAAAACTATAGGGACACTAAACATTACACCTCTAGGGGCTTTTATTACATCCCAGTTTAAATCCATAGACATTAATATGGAGTTTGTCCCTTTGCAGTTATAACTAGTGTTGAGCATTCAGATACTGCAAATATCGGGTATCGGCCGATATTTGCTGTATCAGAATTCCAATACCGAGTTCCGATATTTTTGCGATATCGGAATCGGCGTGTGCGGTGCGTATGGTTACAAGGGTCTGAAGGAGAGGAGACTCTCCCTCAGGCCCTGGGATCCGTATTCATGTAAAAAATAAAGAATAAAAATAAAAAATATGGATATACTCACCCCTCCGGTAAACCCTGGCTGTCATCGCTGCGAGCGTCTGCCTCCATTCCTGAGAATGAGTGAAGGACCTTTGATGATGTCACGGTCACGTGAGCGGTCAGGTGACCGGTCACCTGACCGCGACGTCATCGAAGGTCCTTCACTCACTGCATTCTTAGGAACGGAGGCAGACGCTCGCAGCGGTGACAGCCAGGGTTCGCCGGAGGGGTGAGTATATCCATATTTTTTATTTTTATTCTTTATTTTTTACATGAATATGGATTCCTCTCCTTCAGACCCTGGGAACCATCCAGGATACCTTCCGATATTTGTGTCCCATTGACTTGCATTGGTATCGGGTATCGGTATCAGCGATATCGGATATTTTTTGGATATCGGCTGATACCATCCGATACCGATACTTTTGAATATCGGAACGTATATCGCTCAACACTAGTTATAACAGGTTTTAGGCTTCTAGAAAGGATTTTAACAAGATTTTGCCCTTGATCCAGAATACATTTGTGAGGTACAACACTTATGTTGGAAGAGAGCCCAGCTCACAATCTCTGGTCTAGTTCATACCACAGGTCAAAAGGTGTTAAATGGGGTTGAGGTCTGGGCTCTGTTCGGCCGGGCAAGTTTTTCCACACCAAACTTCCCCAGCCATGTTTTTTATGCAGTTTGTGCACTGGAATCAGTCATGGGGAACTTCCTCAAACTGTTCCTACAATGCTGGAAGATGAGCTTGAATAGAGATGAGTGAGAACTAAAATGCTCTTATGCTTGTTACTCAATTTCAGCAATTTCTAATGCTTGGGTGCTCATTTCGAGTAACGAGTATAATGGGAGCCAATGAAAAATCCCAGTATTTTTCCTGCAGACCTTACAAGGAGGTCTGTAGAAGAGAGAAAATGTTGAACTGGATAGAAAAAGTGCTAAATGGAACTAGAACATGAGGAAGATCCCTTGACTTTATCCCTGATCTCATACCCCTGAAGAAGCCCACGCGAAATGCGCATAGGGGTTACACGTGCGATGGGCATCACAACTATGGGTAAGAATTATTGAACTTATGTGAGCCTCAGTGGATGCCATGTGTTAATATGATCGGTATTACATTTTACTATATGTTTTGATAAGGCTACCCCTATTATCACTATCTAACTCTGGATATACTTGAAGCACGGTCACTTTACTAGTAATGGTATATCTCCTTACTTTATCTTACTTGGTTGTACTGTTTGTCTGCATGTGTATTGCTGCACCTGAGTCTTTGTCTTGCTAAAAACTCTGTTTATGATATGACCATGTTTTATGTTGTTTCGGTGCCTTATACTAATTAGTAAAATAAAAATTATTTTGAATTTGTTCATCATTATCAGAGTGAGTCTTCCAGTACTCTCTGTTGACAGGCAAAAGCTCATGTCTGTTATGGCCCGTTCAGACAAGATGCTATTGGCAGGGCAGCACAATACCTCCAAGGCATAGAATGACAGCTCATGCGAGGTCTCCAGTTTTGAGACCCAATAGCTGAAGGTCGCAGAGGAACTAGCGAGGTTTTGTGGCCAGGCAGTGCTTAACCATCTTTAAAAACGTTTCCCTCCTTGTTAAAAATACCCGGTCATCAGAGCATGGATGCTAGGAGCGTGTCATGTGTCATAAAATTTGCCCAGGCCTTTGACAGTATAAACCTGCCTCTGCTGTGTGCATCTCTAACCCCTCTCCTTGGTTGGGCAAGGATGCTTGCCCCTTGCATATAGCTTTGTCTGATGGGAATTTTTCAACATGTTTTTCCACAAAGACCTTCTGCTATAGCACCATTTTAAAAGACCTCTCCACCTCAGAAAGAAGAAATGCAAAGTTCTCCTTGTAGATTTTCTTGTGCAAGGTAAATGTAATGTGAGGGTCAGGGGAAAAACAAGGGTACATAAAGTTTGCCATATGTGCCAAGGTCTCTACAGCCAACACTTCTCTGTCTTCATCATGATGATGACTCTCCATCTCCACCTCCTCTTCCTCCTCATTCCCCTCTGCAGCTCATCCACATAGGAGAGATGGGACGAAGGTTATGTGGGTACTAGCCTCTGTTGTGCTAGCGAATAGCTCCTGTTCCTTCTCCTCCTCAGCATCCACCTCCTCATTGTTACCCAGACCACGCTGAGCAGATGAGATGATGCTGGGTAGCATCTCCCTGTCTCATGTCTTCCTCCGTCTCCACCTGGTTCACATGCATAGCTTCACGTTTGTGGCAAGAGCTATTTAAGTAAGCAAGGAAGTGGAATAGTTGCGCTCACTATGGCATCATTATTGCTCACTTTCTATGTGCGGAGACTGACCAGAAGTCTTGCCCACACGTGTAGTGTTCCAGTATGTGGGCATATTGCACACCAGTCGGTGAGCTGGTACCTGCATGAGCTGCTGCAGCACTGCCAGAGCGGCAGCTGCTGTAGCCAACTTGCGGAAATGGGTGCTAACACAGCGTGCCTTGATCATAAGATCTGGCAAATCTGGGTATGTTTTCAGAAACCACTGAACTAACAAGTTGAGCATGTGTGCTAAGCATGGTACAAATGTGACCTTTCCAAGCTTCAGAGCTGCCACCAAGTTACACCTATTAACACACATGACCATGCCTGGTTTGAGGTTCAATGGCAAAAGCCACAGATCTGTTTGCTCTGTTATACCTTTAAATAATTCTGCTACAGTGTGCGTTTGTCTCTGGAGAAATTAGCTTCAGCAGAGCCTGTTGCCGCTTTGCTGTGGCAGTGCTGCAGAACTTCCAGCTTCGAGCTGATGTGGACGATGTGATCTGAATTAACACATCAGAGATACAGGATGAGGAGGAGCAGGAGGAGGTGCAGGAACTGACATATGAGGCGGAGGAAACCCTGATAGAACTGGGGTCAGCAATCCTTGGTGTTGGGAGCACATGTGCTGTGCCAGGGTGGTACTCGGCCTCGAGCTCCACAATGTTCAAGTAGTGTGTTATCAGTGAAATGTAGCACCCCTAGCAACAGTCCTATAACTTGTCTATGTGTCGGTCACTAAGTGGACAATCCCAGTAACTGCGTTGGTAAGGACATAGGTGATGTTCCTGGACACATGCTGGTTCAATGCGGGGACGCCACAACAGGAGAAAAAGTGGATTAGTAATTGAATCCAAACAAATTTTTCTACACTCTTTTGGAGTATTCGATATCACAGAAATGTACCCCAGACCATGGGCTACAGTATGGGTGAGTAATTTAACACAACAACATTTTTAACACTTTTTTTGAGTGTTAGATATCACAGAAATTTACTCAAAAACACAGAATAATGTATGGGTGTGTAATTTAGCCCAGCAACATTTTTAACTCTTTTTAGGTGTTTGATATCACAGAAATGTACCCCAGAGTGCAGAATATTCTATGGGTGGGTAATTTAATCCAGAAAAAAAATTCAGCACTTTTTTGGAGAGATATATAACACCAAAATGGACCACAAAACACGTAATGCTCTATGGATCACACAATATATATTCATTTTTCACCCCCCCCCCCCCCAAAAAAAAAACAAAAAAAAAAACTGGCGCAGCTTTATATTTTCCAAGGAACTGCAAAGCCCTAATCCCTGTCTGCAAACTGTATTCTGCCACTTTCCCTGGTCCTGCAACTCTCTTCCTCCCTAGACTAGATGCAGAACGTATGTGAGTCACGTATCTGAATCAACACTACAAGCCTCTGATTCATTATTCCGTGCACATGTATGCCTGGACAAGCACTCTTTCCATCCAATACGAACTGTCACAGAGCTATGCAATGATGTCAGTATGCCGAGCCTGCTGGCGACTGTCCTTTTATAATCCCTGATGATGTCACATGGCCAGCCCATCACAGTAATGCCACTACCAAGATGGCTTCAGCATTACAGTGACTTGCAGGCAATCTCTACATGATTATTAGCCATGTAACAGGTGGGGCGGAGTGGGGATTCGAGTTTGAAATCGAGCACCGGCTAATGCTTGCTATGTAATTACCACATCTGAGCACTCAGATACTCGAGTGATATCTCAGTATCACCGAGCACATTCGCTCATCCCTAAATTCTACACTATGATATGTAAAATTTTTAGGGCTGGGCATTCATAGAAAACTAGATGGTGGCCCGATTCTAACGCATCGGGTATTCTAGAATATGCAAGTGCAGCGCCCCAGAGATCTGGTCGTTGCAGTATGACACTCTGCCCCTAAGGGAAGTGGTGGTACGACTGATGACACGGAAGGAATTCTCCTGACCAGGTATCACCAGAACACATTACACTTCACACTCCGGCCACTAGGGGGAGCGAAAGACTTTATTTATTGGGCCACTCCTCACACTGGTAAAACTAGGGGTTGGGGAGGAAGTTAGTCAGAAGCTGACTGGGTTGGATTCAGGCAACATCCCGTGGCAGGGGGTGTTGCAGGGAGAAGACACAGGGGGGTCCCTGTCAGGCGTGGGAACCTGGCAGGTACCTAGCGAACAGAGCAGAACGTAACGGAGCCGCGCCTGCACCTCCTTGCAGCGGTATCCTAAGAAAGAGACAAGAAAGGAAGGATATTGTGGAACAGTGTAAACGAGATCAAGCACAAAAGGAGTACCAGTAGGAGTCGTGCCTTGAGACCGAGGCAACATCCTACTGAGGCGCGTAGTCGGTGGCCGGAACACCGCGGGAGTAACTGACTTTAGGCCTTACTTCAAACTCCGCAGGACAGTTAATTATAGGTTGGCTGTCTACCTTAAATTTCCTAAGAAGACATAGGGGGCAACAATGGGAGAGGAGCGTCTCTAGGGTCCCGGAAGACCTCCAGGCCTTCCCGTCATACGGGTGCATCCTAGCCAAAACATACCGGGGGACGAGAAACTAGTAACATCTGGAACTAAAGAAAGAGAGAGAGCTGTAGAGAACGAACGAATGAGAACAGCAGTTGTGAGGACTATTCCGAATGCTCAGCAGGGTAGGACTACAACACACAGGCGCTAGTGGTGGGCAACGATTTCCATCTGCGAGGGAAACTCTGGAAGTGCCCATCAGACCGGCCTGTCTCTGATAGCCCTGTTAAACGTGCTCTGGATTGAGGATCCTGAAGTCTTCAGTAAAGAGGTAAAGAGACTGCAACCTTGTGTCCTCGTTATTGCCTGCACCTCACACCATCACCATCCACCTTACTGGGAAGCCCTGGGGACATACTTCACCTGTGGGAAGGTATACCATCCAGCTGCCATTGCATCACCCCAGCGGACCCCACAGCAGCGTCGGTCACCCTGACCGAACACCACAGTTGGCGTCACGAACCCCTGACAGACTGCATCACCTTTATTGTACGCCCCTTAGCAGGGTCGCGGACCGGGTCTAGCCACCGTGACATCCTCAGAACCGAACCAGAGAGGCCCGCTACCTAGAACGCGTGGCCCTGTGTCTGGGGGCGCTCCACATGTCCACGTAGTATATTGCACAGCCCATGTAGTATATTGCCCAGCCTTTTAATATATTGCCCAACCACGTAGTATATTGCCCAGTCACGTACTATATTGCCCAGTCACGTAGTACATTGCCCAGCCACATAGTATATTGCCCAGCCACATAGTATATTGCCCAGCCACGTAGTATATTGCCCAGTCACGTGCTATATTTCCCAGCCACATAGTATATTGCCCAGTCACGTCGTATATTGCCCAGTCACGTACTATATTGCCCAGCCACGTAGTATATTGCCCAGTCACGTACTATATTGCCCAGTGACGTACTATATTGCCCAGCCACATATTATATTGCCCAGCCACATAGTATATTGCCCAGTCACGTACTATGTTGCCCAGTCCCGTACTATATTGCCCAGCCACATAGTATATTGCCCAGTCACGTAGTATATTGCCCAGTCACGTAGTATATTATACAGCCCGCGTAGTATATTGCACAGCCCACCTAGTATATTGCCCAGTCACGTAGTATATTGCCCAGCCACATAGTATATTGCCCAGTCACGTACTATGTTGCCCAGTCCCGTACTATATTGCCCAGCCACATAGTATATTGCCCAGTCACGTAGTATATTGCCCAGTCACGTAGTATATTATACAGCCCGCGTAGTATATTGCACAGCCCACCTAGTATATTGCCCAGTCACGTAGTATAATGCCCAGCCACATAGTATATTGCCCAGTCACGTAGTATATTGCTCAGTCACATAGTATATTGCCCAGTCACATAGTATATTGCACAGCCCACGTAGTATATTGCACAGCCCACATAGAATATTGCACAGCCCGTGTAGTATATTGCCCAGCCTGCGTAGTATATTGCCCAGCCCGCATAGTATATTACCCAGCCCGCGTAGTATATTGCCCAGCACGCGTAGTATATTGTCCAGCCACGTAGTATATTGCACAGCCCGCGTAGTACATTGCACAGCCCACGTAGTATATTGCCCAGCCTGCATAGTATATTGCCCAGCGCGTGTAGTATATTGCCCAGCACGCGTAGTATATTGCACAGCCCGTGTTGTACATTGCCCAGCCATGTAGTATATTGCACAGCACGCGTAGTATATTGCCCAGCACACGTAGTATATTGCACAGCCCGTGTTGTACATTGCCCAGCCACGTAGTATATTGCCCAGCACGTGTAGTATATTGCCCAGCATGCGTAGTATATTGCCCAGCACGCGTAGTATATTGCACAGCCCGCGTAGTATATAGCAATGTGCGCATCATATCCCTGTTAAAAAAAGAATTAAAATAAAAAATAGTTATATACTCACCTTCTGTTGGCCCCTGGCTCCAGGAAGCGTTTACCGACGCTCCTCGTGTGCTCCGGTCTCAAGAGTGCATTGCGGTCTCGCGAGATGATGGCTTAGCGGTCTCGTGAGACCGCTACGTCATCATCTCGCGAGATCGCAATGCATGGACCTGTCACTGGAGCGTCACGAGGAGCGGGAAAGGCGCCGGAAGGTGAGTATATGATGATTTTTTATTTTTTTTATTATTTTTAACATTAGATCTTTTTACTATTGATGCTGCATAGGCAGCATCAATAGTAAAAATGTTGGTCACACAGGGTTAATACCAACCCGCGGCATAACGCGGTCCATTAATAATAATAAAAATAATAATCTTTATTTATATAGCGCTAACATATTCCGCAGCGCTTTACAGTTTAACAGCTTCAAACACAACAGTCATAAGTAACAATGTTAATGATACAATAATTAAAGCAACACAAGACGACCCTGCTCGTGAGAGCTTACAATCTACAATGAAGTGGGGAAATACAAAGTACAGGTGTGTATTCACAATGATGTATTTACAATGATGTATTTACAATGATGGCCCAGCCATCTTCTTGAGCGCTGCCATTAACCCTGTGTGAGCGCTGACTGGAGGGGAGTATGGATGGAGAGGGAACTGACTGCGGGGAGGAAGGAGCGGCCATGTTGCCGCCGGACTGCGCCCGTCGCTGATTGGTCGTGGCAATGGTCATGGGCGTTTTGCCATGAGGCCCATGACCAATCAGCGACTTGGATTCCATGACAGACAGAGGCTGCGACCAATGAATGTCCATGACACAAAGACAGAAGGACAGACAGAAAGATGGAAGTGACCCTTAGACAATTATATAGTAGACTAGCTATTGAACCCGTTCTACGCCCGGGTGGCGAGCATTTATATTGGTATATTGTCTCCATCATGGTATGTGCTGCTCCATCCTGCGTCCCCATCCTGTCATGTGCTGCTCCATCCTGCGTCCCCATCCTGTCATGCGCTGCTCCATCCTGCGTCCCCATCCTGTCATGTGCTGCTCCATCCTGCGTCCCCATCCTGTCATGCGCTGCTCCATCCTGCGTTCCCTTTCCTGTCATGCGCTGCTCCCATCCTGCGTCCCCATCCTGTCATGCGCTGCTCCCATCCTGCGTCCCCATCCTGTGATGCGCTGCTCCCATCCTGTGATGCGCTGCTCCCATCCTGCGTCCCCATCCTGTCATGTGCTGCTCCATCCTGCGTCCCCATCCTGTCATGCGCTGCTCCATCATGCGTCCCCATCCTGTCATGCGCTGCTGCATCCTGCGTCCCCATCCTTATGTGCTGCTGCATCCTGCGTCCCCATCCTGTCATGCGCTGCTGCATCCTGCGTCCCCATCCTTATGTGCTGCTGCATCCTGCGTCCCCATCCTTATGTGCTGCTGCATCCTGCGTCCCCATCCTTATGTGGTGCTGCATCCTGCGTCCCCATACTGTTATGTGCTGCTCCATCCTGCGTCCCCATCCTTATGTGCTGCTCCATCCTGCGTCCCCATCCTTATGTGCTGCTCCATCCTGCGTCCCCATACTGTTATGTGCTGCTCCATCCTGCGTCCCCATCCTTATGTGCTGCTCCATCCTGCGTCCCCATCCTTATGTGATGCTCCATCCTGCGTCCCCATCCTTATGTCCTGCTCCATCCTGCGTCCCCATCCTTATGTCCTGCTCCATCCTGCGTCCCCATCCTTATGTGCTGCTCCATCCTGCGTCCCCATCCTTATGTGCTGCTGTATCCTGCGTCCCCATCCTTATGTGCTGCTCCATCCTGCGTCCCCATCCTTATGTGCTGCTCCATCCTGCGTCCCCATCCTTATGTGCTGCTCCATCCTGCGTCCCCATCCTTATGTGCTGCTCCATCCTGCGTCCCCATCCTTATGTGCTGCTCCATCCTGCGTCCCCATCCTTATGTGCTGCTCCATCCTGCGTCCCCATCCTTATGTCCTGCTCCATCCTGCGTCCCCATCCTTATGTCCTGCTCCATCCTGCGTCCCCATACTGTTATGTGCTGCTCCATCCTGCGTCCCCATCCATATGTGCTGCTCCATCCTGCGTCCCCATCCTTATGTGCTGCTCCATCCTGCGTCCCCATCCTTATGTCCTGCTCCATCCTGCGTCCCCATCCTTATGTGCTGCTCCATCCTGCGTCCCCATCCTTATGTCCTGCTCCATCCTGCGTCCCCATCCTTATGTGCTGCTCCATCCTGCGTCCCCATCCTTATATCCTGCTCCATCCTGCGTCCCCATCCTTATGTGTTGCTCCATCCTGCGTCCCCATCCTTATGTGCTGCTCCATCCTGCGTCCCCATCCTTATGTCCTGCTCCATCCTGCGTCCCCATCCTTATGTCCTGCTTCATCCTGCGTCCCCATACTGTTATGTGCTGCTCCATCCTGCGTCCCCATCCTTATGTGCTGCTCCATCCTGCGTCCCCATCCTTATGTGCTGCTCCATCCTGCGTCCCCATCCTTATGTCCTGCTCCATCCTGCGTCCCTATCCTTATGTCCTGCTCCATCCTGCGTCCCCATCCTTATGTCCTTCTCCATCCTGCGTCCCCATCCTTATGTCCTGCTCCATCCTGCGTCCCCATCCTTATGTCCTGCTCCATCCTGCGTCCCCATACTGTTATGTGCTGCTCCATCCTGCGTCCCCATCCTTATGTGCTGCTCCATCCTGCGTCCCCATCCTTATGTGCTGCTCCATCCTGCGTCCCCATCCTTATGTCCTGCTCCATCCTGCGTCCCCATCCTTATGTCCTGCTCCATCCTGCGTCCCCATCCTTATGTGCTGCTCCATCCTGCGTCCCCATCCTTATGTGCTGCTCCATCCTGCGTCCCCATCCTTATGTGCTGCTCCATCCTGCGTCCCCATCCTTATGTGCTGCTCCATCCTGCGTCCCCATCCTTATGTCCTGCTCCATCCTGCGTCCCCATCCTTATGTGCTGCTGTATCCTGCGTCCCCATCCTTATGTGCTGCTCCATCCTGCGTCCCCATCCTTATGTGCTGCTCCATCCTGCGTCCCCATCCTTATGTGCTGCTCCATCCTGCGTCCCCATCCTTATGTGCTGCTCCATCCTGCGTCCCCATCCTTATGTGCTGCTCCATCCTGCGTCCCCATCCTTATGTGCTGCTCCATCCTGCGTCCCCATCCTTATGTCCTGCTCCATCCTGCGTCCCCATCCTTATGTGCTGCTCCATCCTGCGTCCCCATCCTTATGTGCTGCTCCATCCTGCGTCCCCATCCTTATGTGCTGCTGCATCCTGCGTCCCCATACTGCCTCTGACCCGCTCGGCGCCGAGTGCTGGGGGGCCTGAGCAGGCGGGGACACCGGCACGCTGTGGGGGTCAGGTGCCGGTATCGCCGCCAGCTCAGGCCCCCCAGCACTTACTATACTCACCTGTCCGGCGTTCCATCGCTGAGCGCCGCCATCTTCCCGGTCTCCTGGCCGTGACTGTTCAGTCAGAGGGCAGCGCCGGCGCGCATTAAGCGCGTCATCGCGCCCTCTGAACTGAAGGCCACAGACCGAAGACCGGGAAGATGGCGCCGCTCAGCGATGGAACGGGGACAGGTGAATATAGGCCGATACTCACCCTCCTGGCGGTCCCTGCTTCTGCGGTGGAGATCGCGGTGTGTGTTCAGTGTGAACGCACACCGCGATCTCCCGGGAGCGTCGCTCTGTGAGGCCCAGACTGCGCCGGCGCTTGCGCTTGCGCAGTCTATAGAGGCTTCAGACAGAGTGACGCTCCCAGCGTTATATTATAGATGATATTTTCACTGCATTTTAAATAGTGTATAGAGGACTGGAGACAGAAGAAAGAAGATGATAATAGAGTGAAAAGAAGACATCTTTATGTTACGCGACAGGTGGCAATCCAAACACGCACATCTGTCTATTTTTCATAACTGTGGGATTGTTTTTCCTATGTCTGTGAGCGATCTTTATAAAACAAATGACACTTTAGGAAAATTAAAAGGGAAATGAAATGTTGGTACCATAATTGTCATTAAAATATGGGTTGTGAAAAACTGCGCCATAGAAACCTCCGTGAAAATGTAACTTGCTGGAGCGAAGGAAACTTTTCAGTCACTTTGGAGATCGTAGTTATTATGGCAGCGTTGAGTCACTTGCTAAATGAAACAATTAATTGACTCTGCTTAATGAGAAATGAAATGTATTAAGAAAAAAAATGGATTCCCTTGGCTTATCATGACATGATGTGAATGGTTCTGATATAACACCGCTGCATAAAACATATTATCTAAATAGAATAATTAGCTGCTCTGTAATAAGTAAAATTACAATGATTAATTTCATATGTTTTAATGGCAGAAGCATTATATTATGCATTAGTATTATGTAGCAGAAATAATTTTAATTAATACGGTTTTATGTGGATGATAAAGCATAATTCTTTGCGCTTTACTAAAATAACTAGCTCCCAAAAATAAACACCGCACCCTACAATTCTTCATCATTTTCTGCTGCTTTTGTGTGGATCCCTAACCATAGAGACAACACATTATATAAGCACTATCACAATAGTTGTCCCCTCAGTGCAGCGGCCCGTGATTGATTGGCCCGATGATTATGTATCATTTCACACTTATATATCAATCTCTTGTCATGCATGGATGTGTGAGCTGTTGGGTTTTCCAGAGCCATTTTCTGCTTTGGTGCATAATGGGCATGTGCCCCACTCTAGGGCTTCCATATACAGAATTGGGGTTTCTTTATCTGAGACAACCCTTTTATAATTAAAGTATTAAGCACTCTATACTCTTTTATTTAAGTCCTATTATTATGAAGAACATTTGCATTTATAACGTCTTACACAAAATTGTTATTCCCAACATTAAAAGTTATTACTAGTGATGAGCGAGTATACTCGTTACTCGGGTGGTCTCTGAGTATTTTGGCGTGCTCGGAGATTTAGTTTTCGTCGCCGCAGCTGCATGATTTGCGACTGCTAGAAAACCTGAACACATGTGGGGGTTGCCTGTTTGTTAAGGAATTCCCACATGTATTCAGAATGTCTAGCAGTCGCAAATCATGCAGCTGCGGTGACGAAAACGAAATCTCCGAGCAGTCACAAATACTCGGAGACCACCCGAGCGTGCTTGGGGAAACCCGACTAATGAGTATACTCGCTCATCACTAGTTATGACCTATCCAAAAAATAGTGGATGGTGGGTCAGATTGTTGGGCCCTTGAAAATGGTCAGTACAGAGTTCAGCGATTGGCTATATCTGGCATGCGCAGACAGTTCTCCATTAATTTCACAGCCTATTTTTTTGAATTAATTGGGGTCTATCTGGTCAGACGCCCAAGCGATCCTGATGTTGTCACCTATCTTTTCAATAGGTGATAACTTTTGATGCTGGGAATTAAACTTTGACAATTCCAATAATGTTATAAGCCTGCAGATATAGGGTTAATCTGCAGGTTAATAACGTTATAAAGGTGCCCGGTTGCTATACTATAAGTGCGATACCTGGCAGAAAATGAACTTTATTTCTCCTGGGAACTGCCGGCTTTCAGTCATTGAGACATGCCTGGAGCAATACAATTTCCGCTCACAGCACTGTGCACACCCCGACACTGTATGACAGCTCGGTCAGCAGTGCATCAGTGCAGAGCGGGCTGTCAGTAAGTCCCGGTCGTCACTCACAGTATAGTGAACAGTGACTGTAATTGCTCTGGACTTGCCTGCATGACTGAAAGCTGGCTGCACACTGAAGATGAAAAGTTAATTTTCTCCTGGGTGCCACACCTTCAAGTTCTGAGGCCGGACACCTTCAAAACATGATGAAAATGCAGAGTAACTCTATATCTGTAGATTAGTAGTGCTTTCGGACCTCACACATTTATTTCAAAGTTACATTCACACCCGTGAAATTTTTGCAGCTTTTTTGTGTGTTTTTATTTATTTCTATTTACAGTATCGGCAAAGAGAATGAGACTTGGTGAATAACGCTCCTTATCCGAAAAGCGTTGGTCAGTGTGCCGCTGGTGATTCCATCCTTGTTCTTGTATTTTATTTATCTTTGATAATAAAGATTTTTCTGGATTTTTCCACATTTTCCTCGCTGGATTTCGAATCCTTTTCCTACTGAAAACTTTTCAAAAAGCCTCTTACAAATTTTACATTACAAAGGGGAGGACAACATTCAGAAAAATAAACAAACATACAAAAAGTATTTACCCCCCACTGCATATGCGTAATATGTAAAGGTTCATACCATTGGTTCAACATTGGTAGCTACTCAGGGACCCAAGAGGAAAGGGGGCCACTACCACGTCCAAAGTAGGTGGAATTCTGCTTTATGATGAGCTATTGGACTACAAAGGGCCCATATATTGTTCTTATACAGGGGTCCCCATCTGTCTCTGTCCGCTCCTCCTTAACCTTGATGTAATATTAGGCAAAGCAAACTCCAGTAACCCCATAACATAGTTCCTACTTTTTATTTATGAGAAAAATAACTCAATAATGTGTGTTGCCCATGTGAAAAATGAAGTTACAATGTAATATGTCAGTAGACATGTGTCTTTTACTAGTTCCCGGAGAAACTGCATCCTCGCTCGAAGAAAAAAGCTCCACCTCAGCATGTACCATTAAGCACACTGCGAGCCAGCTGAGAGGAAGAGAAAATTGTATAGTAATAGAAAGTGAAATCGTTCACACCACTGAACAAGAAGACAGGAGAGCCAAAATGGTCAACAATAAAACACCGGGGATGTAGCGTTCTGCAAAACACACGGCTGCCCACAGGGAGGCCCACACTTTATTTGAAAGCCAGTATACCGGAAGATGACATGATTGCCGGTGCAGAATGGAAAAAGGAAAAAAAACTCCTGTACAAATATAGCCTGTTCTGCCGACAATGGAAAATAATGAAAGGCTGCATATGTCTACCTAGGTAGATAAAGGTTAGTATGTATCATGTATATACAGAGTGTATAGTGCACCACATGGCTAGAATTGCATCACATTGGTATCCAGTTGAATTCCATCTGCGTGTAAACTAAATCCCTGTTTAGAAAAATGTGACTATGTACCGAGTGTTACATTTTCTTATATACTACAGTGATGCTTGAAAGTTTGTGAAACCGTTCAAATTTTCCATATTTCTGTCTAAATTTGACCTAAAGCTACATCAGATCATAGAACACTAGATGTGGCCATTTTCTTCCGGACTGTGCCCATCGCTGATTGGTCGTGGCTGTTTTGCTGCGACCAATGAGCGACTTGGATTTCCATGACAGGCAGAGGCCGCGACCAATGAATATCCGTGACAGAAAGAAGGAAAGACAGCAAGACGGAAGTGACCCTTAGACAATTATATAGTAGATGTTCTAAAAGTAGATAAAGAGAGCCAAATAGAATAAACAAGTCAAAAATAGCCTTTGTCATTATCTAAATGAGGAAAATGATCCAATATCACATGTCTGAGACTGTCAAAAGACAATGAACCTTTATTATTGGCAGATGATTTGAAGGAGAAATTAGAGTAAATTAGTCAGGTGTGAGTGGGCAACCTGTTTTTCTAAGACCAGAAATCTATCAAAATCTGATCTTCCCAACACTTGCTTGTTTATTCACATGAGCAATAGAGATTTTGGAGGACTTCAGAAGAGTTGCAGATTCTTATCAGGCTAGAAAAGTATACAAACCTGTCTCTAAAGAGTTTGCACTACATCAATCCACAGTCAGGAAAAATTCAAGGCCACAACTACCCTCACCAGGGGTGGTAGACCAAGAGAGATCAAGAGCAAGGCATATAATTGTAAACATGGTCTTAATGTAACCCAAAGAAACTAAAGGTTTTGTCATGATTCCTCAGCTCAGTGTGTCTTGAACGCAGTAAATTACAATTTTGCTGCCCTATGGAATCAGGGTCATACTGAGCTGAAAGTTTTGTGAGTGATAGCTCAGTAGTCCAATCTAGTTCAGATGCTTGCTGAGCGGTCAATATTTGATAGACAGCTCAGACATCTAATCTGAGACTGGATGGTGCTGAGCTTCCTTCTGGTGTTCCCAGTTTTTAGTGATTATCTAACTATTTATCTAAGATGTCAGTCCCAGACCTCTGCCAGTCATGACTTTCAGCTCAGTGGTGTGTTTTATCTTTGCTCTGAACTCAGACATTCTGATTGTAACAACTCTACCGGCATCACTGCATAGCCTCCCATCCCTCACACACCAACTTACTCACTGCTCCAGGTCATGTTGTGATTTCTGTCTGCTGCCGGCTCCATGTTGTTTCTCTTGCTTTCTGCCTGCTCTCTGCATGCTTCCTGGCTGTGTGTATGGTGGGGAGGCAGCACAGCCGTGCCTGCCTGTGTTCAGTCCCCGGTGGGATCAGCAGCCACAGCCAGACACAACCCTGGAGTGGTACCTGGCAGCTTCCTGCCGCACAAGCCTGACCTCACCATCAGAGGCTCCAGCGAACACCAAGGAAGCTACTTAGTCACACCCCGTCCAGGGTAGTCTGGTTTGTGGTCCAGTGGGGTCACTATACCCCGTTCGCGCCATCCAGTCTGGGCGTGAGCGTGACACTGATCTTTTGCTGCCGGACCTTGGATTTATCTTTTGACTACCCTTCTGTATTACTTATAAGCAATGGATGGATATAGATGTGAGAGACGACAGATATATTAGAGAATTTTTGCGAAAGTGGTAATATTAAAAATGAACCTTTACTCAATATTGTTAAAAACCCAAAGCACTAACAAACAAGTAAAACCTTATGGATAATCATTGTGCAATTGAAGCAAAACACTACAAATATACCTGAAATACAATAAGTGTACTATGCCCCCTAAGAGGAGCTTGTTAGTGATTAGCGAAAACGATCACCAAACATAAATTCGGCACTAATATGGCACATTCGGATTTGTGATCGTAAACATGAGCAAAATTTTATAAAGTGGGGAAAAATCAGTAACATTCAGTAAAAAGTGCTGGAAAATATTTGCGTTGCCACAAAAGTATTTTCAGCACTTTAGCAACAATAATGTTGGTGTATCATGAGCGTTTGGCACATATTTGATGAGAGGAAGGGGTTTGCAGAACTCAGAGGCACGGCTTTTTGTAAACAGTCAATTTTTTTCCCTTACATTGCAGCTAGACAATCAGGGTGCAGGAAACACCCACTATGTCCTGACTAGTGTTGAGCATTCCGATACCGCAAGTATCGGGTATCGGCCGATATTTGCGGTATCGGAATTCCGATACCGAATTCCGATATTTCCCGCGTATCGGATACCGGAATCGGAAGTTCCCAGAATTCAAACTGCACGCAGCAGCCAATGAGGAATGAATGGAAGTGTGGGCACATCCTGTTTAGCATGGTGGGCATGTAAGTACTGGCAAGGCTGTGATTTGCTGCTGAAATGATGTTACTCTGCACTATAAAAAACGCTGCAGCCATTTTGCGCTCACTCTGCTGTGATTTCAGTTAGGGACAGGACGCTGTGTTCTAACTGAGGGCCAGTTGAGATAGCTAATTGCTTTATTTTGCTTTTCCAAGGCTAATTTAGCAAACGCTGTGTGTTCACCTTGCTTTTGCCTTGCAGCGCTGTTTTAACAGCGTTCTGCAAGGTCTCTGTGTGTGTGTGTGTGTGTGTGTGTGTGTGCAGCTCACTCTGTAGTCTGTGTGCAGCCATATACCCGGTTGTATTCAGCTCAGGGGGGGGTTCACACTGCCTCATACAGTTCTATCCAGTGTCCTTTTTTGCTCATAGTGCAGCCTGCTGCACATTTTTTCTAAAATTTCCTATTAGTGTTTTTCCACCCGTCTCCAGCTAAATTGTGGACAAACACTACATAGGATAACCTAGAGGGGGTTTTTTGGGCCTTGCAGCGCCGTTTACGGCTGTCTGCACGGTCTCCGTGTGAGCGCAGCTCGCCCTGTAGTCTGTGTGCAGCCACAGCCGGTTGTATTCAGCTCAGGGTGCGTCACTGCCTCATACCATGAAAAAACTTTTCCTTTTTTTCAAATAGTGCAGCCTGCTGTAAATTTTTCCAAAAATTTCCTATTAGTGTCTTTCCACCCGTCTCCAGCTAAATAGTGGAAAAACACTACATAGCATAACCTAGAGTAGGGTTTTTGGGCCTTGCAGCGCCGTTTACGGCTGTCTGCACGGTCTCCGTGTGAGCGCAGCTCGCCCTGTAGTCTGTGTGCAGCCACAGCCGGTTGTATTCAGCTCAGGGTGCGTTACTGCCTCATACCGTTAAATAACTTGTCCTTTTTTTCAAATAGTGCAGCCTGTTGAAAAATTTTAAAAAAATTTCCTATTAGTGTCTTTCCACCCGTCTCCAGCTAAATAGTGGAAAAACACTACATAGGATAACCTAGAGGAGTGTTTTTGGGCCTTGCAGCGCCGTTTACGGCTGTCTGCACGGTCTCTGTGTGAGCGCAGCTCGCCCTGTAGTCTGTGTGCAGCCACAGCCGGTTGTATTCAGCTCAGGGTGCGTCACTGCCTCATACCGCACGAGTAAGGCACGTGGGCGTGGGCGCGGAGCAGGGAGAGGAGCAGGGAGAGGACGTGGCGATTCTGTGCCTGCTGCGGGCACCGGTGACTCATCATCACTCAGTTTCAGCAGGGAACAGTCCTTCATGCGCAGCTTTGTCGGAGAGCGCCGTGCACCGCTGCTGCGTGAAGATCAAATTGAAGCCGTTGTCGGATGGATGGCAGCTAACGCATCGGCATCGACTTCAATTAGTGCCACATCCTCTCAGGCATAGACTGAGAGAGCAGCCATCTGTCTCTTCACCACCTGCCAAATTGGCCAGGCAGTCAGAGAGCCCAGGACAGGAGCCGTCTCTACTTCTGTTCTCTGAATCTCTTGGCTTGGAAACAGGGGGCCAGCCAAGCAGCATTGGAGAAATGGAAGAAGAGGCAGTGTGCAGTGATGCCCAAAAGCTTTGTCTCTCTGACTCTGAAGAGACGGGTGGGCCAGTGCCTGCGGTGACCACAGCGCAGTACGCATCTGATGATGAAACTCAGGTGCCGCTTTCTGGTGCATACTGTGCTGCCGAGACTACCCAGGAGGAGCAGTTGGTGGCAGAGGGTAGTGGAGATGATGAGGTCCTTGACCCATCGTGGCGTGAGGAACAGGAAGGTGGTGGGAGCAGCTCTGAGGAAGAGATTCCCCTAACGGGTCAAAGAGGGAGAGGGAGGGGGAAGATTGCGGAGCCTGTAGCCTCCACTTTGGCACCCGTTAGGAGCCTGTCTCTTTCAAAAGCCAAAAAGGGCGCTCCCAAGACTTGCAGTGCCTGGTCCTTTTTTGACACAGTTGCAGATGACATTTGTTTTGTCAAATGCAAGCTGTGTCATCAGAAAGTCAAAAGAGGTAAAAGTGTCAGCTGTTATGATCTGGTGGTTAGAACAAATAGTGGACCTGGTAGTTAGAGCACCAGAAAAGACCTGATAGCACATTAATACAGGACAAGCTCTGGGAAGTGGAACCTCTGCTGACCGCAATCCCTAATCCTATCACGTACACTAGAAATAGCCGTGGAGCGCTCCTAACATGACCTAGGCGCCTCGTCACAGCCTCAGAACTAGCTAGCCCTAGAGATAGGAAAAATAAGCCTATCTTGCCTCAGAGAAAATTCCCCAAAGGAAAAGGCAGCCCTCCACATATATTGACTGTGAGTAAGATGAAATCACAAACACAGAGATGAAATAGATTTAGCAAAGAGAGGCCCGACTTACTAAACAGACAGAAGATAGGAAAGGTCACTTTGCTGTCAGCACAAAACCCTAAAAAAGTCACACAGAGAGTGCAGGGAAAAATACCTTCCGCACTGACTAATGGAGCGGAGGCGCCCCTCTGCGTCCCAGAGCTTCCAGCAAGCAAGGCAAAATTCACATAAGCATGCTGTACAGAAAAAATAGCAAACAAGAAAAAAGCAAAGCGAAACTTAGCTTCTGTTGGAGAAAACAGGTAACCAGGAAGATCCAGGAGCGAACTAGACCAATGCTACAACATTGACAGCTGGCATCAGACAAGGATCCAAGTGGAGATAAATAGAGCAGCCCACCAATGAATTAGCCTCGTCACCTGTGGAAGGAAACTCAGAAACACCCACAGGCATCAGAGAAAGTCCATGGACAGAACCAGCCGAAGTACCATTCATGACCACAGGAGGGAGCCCGAAAACAGAATTCACAACAGTACCCCCCCCTTGAGGAGGGGTCACCGAACCCTCACGAGAGCCCCCAGGCCGACCAGGATGAGCCAAAAGAAAGGCACGAACCAGATCGGCCGCATGAACATCAGAGGCAAAAACCCAGGAATTATCCTCCTGACCATAACCCTTCCACTTGACCAAGTACTGGAGTTTCCATCTCGAAACACGAGAATCCAAAATCTTCTCCACCACATACTCCAACTCCCCCTCAACCAACACAGGAGCAGGAGGGTCAACGGATGGAACCACAGGCGCCACGTATCTCCGCAACAACGACCTATGGAACACATTATTGATGGCAAAAGAATCTGGAAGGGCCAAACGAAATGACACAGGATTGATAACCTCAGAAATCTTATACGGACCAATGAAACGAGGCTTAAACTTAGGAGAGGAAACCTTCATAGGAACATAATGAGACGACAACCAAACTAAATCCCCAACACGAAGTCGGGGACCCACACAGCGCCGGCGGTTAGCGAAACGTTGAGCCTTCTCCTGGGACAATGTCAAATTGTCCACCACATGAGTCCAAATCTGCTGCAACCTATTCACCACAGTATCTACACCAGGACAGTCCGAAGACTCAACCTGCCCTGAAGAGAAACGAGGATGGAAACCAGAATTGCAGAAAAACGGCGAAACCAAAGTAGCCGAGCTGGCCCGATTATTAAGGGCAAACCCAGCCAACGGCAAAAAGGACACCCAATCATCCTGATCAGCAGAAACAAAGCATCTCAGATATGTTTCCAACGTCTGATTAGTTCGTTCGGTTTGGCCATTTGTCTGAGGATGGAAAGCCGAGGAAAAAGACAAATCAATGCCCATCCTAGCACAAAAGGATCGCCAAAACCTCAAAACAAACTGAGAACCTCTGTCCGAAACGATGTTCTCCGGAATGCCATGTAAACGAACCACATGCTGGAAAAACAATGGCACCAAATCAGAGGAGGAAGGCAATGTAGACAAGGGTACCAAATGGACCATCTTAGAAAAGCGATCACAAACCACCCAAATGACCGACACCTTTTGAGAGACGGGGAGATCCGAAATAAAATCCATAGAAATATGCGTCTAGGGCCTCTTCGGGACCGGCAAGGGCAAAAGCAACCCACTAGCACGAGAACAGCAGGGCTTAGCCTGAGCACAAGTCCCACAGGACTGCACAAAAGAACGCACATCCCGCGACAAAGACGGCCACCAGAAGGATCTAGCCACCAAATCTCTGGTACCAAAGATTCCAGGATGCCCAGCCAACACCGAACAATGAAGCTCAGAGATAACTCTGTTAGTCCATTTATCAGGGACAAACAGTTTCTGTGCTGGGCAACGGTCAGGTCTATCAGCCTGAAATTTTTGCAGCACCCGCCGCAAATCAGGGGAGATGGCAGACAAAATTATCCCCTCTTTGAGAATACCTGCCGGCTCAGAAACACCCGGAGAGTCAGGCACAAAACTCCTTGACAGGGCATCAGCCTTCACATTCTTAGAGCCCGGAAGGTACGAAACCACAAAATCAAAACGGGAGAAAAATAACGCCCATCGAGCCTGTCTCGGATTCAACCGTTTAGCAGACTCAAGATAAGTCAAATTTTTGTGATCTGTCAAGACCACCACGCGATGCTTGGCTCCTTCAAGCCAATGGCGCCACTCCTCGAATGCCCACTTCATGGCCAACAATTCTCGATTACCAACATCATAATTGCGCTCAGCAGGCAAAAACTTTCTAGAAAAGAAAGCACATGGCTTCATTCCCGAGCCATCAGAACTTCTTTGCGACAAAACAGCCCCTGCTCCAATCTCAGAGGCATCAACCTCAACCTGAAACGGGAGCGAAACATCTGGCTGGCACAACACAGGGGCAGAAGAAAAACGACGCTTCAATTCCTGAAAAGTATCCACGGCCGCAGACCAATTGACCACAGCAGCACCCTTCTTGGTCAAATCAGTCAACGGTTTAGCAACACTAGAAAAATTAGCGATGAAGCGACGATAAAAATTAGCAAAGCCCAGGAACTTTTGCAAGCTCTTCACAGATGTCGGCTGAGTCCAATCATGAATGGCCTGGACTTTAACAGGGTCCATCTCGACAGTAGAAGGGGAAAAAATGAACCCCAAAAATGAAACCTTCTGAACTCCAAAGAGACACTTTGACCCCTTCACAACAAGGAATTAGCACGAAGGACCTGGAACACCATTCTGACCTGCTTCACATGAGACTCCCAATCATCCGAAAAGACCAAAATATCATCCAAATACACAATCAGGAATTTATCCAGGTACTCTCGGAAGATGTCATGCATAAAGGACTGAAATACTGATGGAGCATTGGAAAGCCCGAATGGCATCACCAGGTACTCAAAATGGCCCTCGGGCGTATTAAATGCTGTTTTCCATTCATCGCCCCGTTTAATATGCACAAGATTATACGCCCCTCGAAGGTCTAACTTGGTAAACCAACTAGCCCCTTTAATACGAGCAAACAAGTCGGACAGCAATGGCAAAGGATACTGAAATTTGACAGTAATTTTATTAAGAAGGCGGTAATCAATACAAGGTCTCAAAGAACCATCCTTCTTGGCCACAAAAAAGAACCCTGCTCCCAACGGTGATGACGATGGGCGAATATGGCCTTTCTCCAAGGATTCCTTTATATAACTCTGCATAGCGGCGTGTTCTGGCACAGATAAATTGAACAAGCGGCCCTTAGGAAACTTACTACCAGGAATCAAATTAATTGCACAATCGCAATCCCTATGAGGAGGTAGGGCACTGGCTTTGGGCTCATCAAATACATCCTGATAATCCGACAAAAACTCCAGAACTTCAGAAGGAGTAGAAGACGAAATTGACAAAAATGGAACATCACCATGTACCCCCTGGCAACCCCAGCTGGACACAGACATAGATTTCCAGTCCAATACTGGATTATGGACTTGTAGCCATGGTAACCCTAAAACGACCACGTCATGCAGATTATGTAACACCAAAAAACGGATATCCTCCTAATGTGCAGGAGCCATGCACATGGTCAATTGGGTCCAGTACTGAGGCTTATTCTTGGCCAAAGGCGTAGCATCAATTCCTCTCAATGGAATAGGATGCTGCAAGGGCTCCAAGAAAAAACCACAGCGCCTAGCATACTCCAAGTCCATCAAATTCAGGGCAGCGTCTGAATCCACAAATGCCATAACAGAGTAGGAAGACAAAGAACAAATCAGTGTAACGGACAATAGAAATTTTGACTGTACCGTACCAATGGTAGCGGACCTAGCGAACCGCTTAGTGCGTTTAGGACAATCGGAGATAGCATGAGTGGAATCAGCACAATAAAAACATAGCCCATTCCGACGTCTGTGTTCCTGCCGTTCAGCTCTGGTCAAAGTCCTATCACACTGCATAGGCTCAGGCCCATGCTCAGATAGTACCGCCAAATGGTGCACAGTTTTACGCTCACGCAAGCGCCGATGGATCTGAATGGCCAAGGACATAGACTCATTCAGACCAGCAGGCATGGGAAATCCCACCATGACATCTTTAAGGGCTTCAGAGAGACCCTTTCTGAAGATTGCTGCCAGGGCACATTCATTCCACTGAGTGAGCACAGACCACTTTCTAAACTTCTGACAATATATCTCTGCTTCTTCCTGACCCTGACACAGAGCCAGCAAGATTTTCTCTGCCTGATCCACTGAATTAGGTTCGTCATAAAGCAATCCGAGCGCCAGGAAAAACGCATCCACATCACGCAATGCCGGATCTCCTGGCGCAAGGGAAAATGCCCAGTCTTGAGGGTCACCACGTAACAAAGAAATAATGATCCTTACTTGTTGAGCAGGATCACCTGAGGAGCGAGGTTTCAAAGCTAGAAACAATTTACAATTATTTTTGAAATTCAAGAACTTAGATCTATCACCAAAAAATAAATCAGGAATTGGAATCCTAGGCTCTGACATTGGATTCTGAACCACAAAATCTTGAATGTTTTGTACCCTTGTAGTGAGATTATCCATCCAAGAGGACAGACCTTGAATGTCCATGTCTACACCTGTGTTCTGAACCACCCAGAGGTAAAGGGGAAAAGTGAGACAGAACACGCTGCAAAGAAAAAAAAAATGGTCTCAGAGCTTCACTTATCCCTCTATTGAGATGCATCAATACTTTTGGCCAGCTGTACTGTTATGTTCTGGTGGTTAGAACAAATAGTGGACCTGGTAGTTAGAGCACCAGAAAAGACCTGATAGCACATTAATACAGGACAAGCTCTGGGAAGTGGAACCTCTGCTGACCGCAATCCCTAATCCTATCACGTACACTAGAAATAGCCGTGGAGCGCTCCTAACATGACCTAGGCGCCTCGTCACAGCCTCAGAACTAGCTAGCCCTAGAGATAGGAAAAATAAGCCTATCTTGCCTCAGAGAAATTTCCCCAAAGGAAAAGGCAGCCCCCCACATATATTGACTGTGAGTAAGATGAAATCACAAACACAGAGATTAAATAGATTTAGCAAAGAGAGGCCCGACTTACTAAACAGACAGAAGATAGGAAAGGTCACTTTAAAGTCAGCACAAAACCCTAAAAAAGCCACACAGAGAGTGCAGGGAAAAATACCTTCCGCACCGACTAACGGAGCGGAGGCGCCCCTCTGCGTCCCAGAGCTTCCAGCAAGCAAGGCAAAATTCACATAAGCATGCTGGACAGAAAAAATAGCAAACAAGAAAAAAGCAAAGCGAAACTTAGCTTCTGTTGGAGAAAACAGGTAACCAGGAAGATCCAGGAGCGAACTAGACCAATGCTACAACATTGACAGCTGGCATCAGACAAGGATCCAAGTGGAGATAAATAGAGCAGCCCACCAACGAATTAGCCTCGTCACCTGTGGAAGGAAACTCAGAAACACCCACAGGCATCAGAGAAAGTCCATGGACAGAACCAGCCGAAGTACCATTCATGACCACAGGAGGGAGCCCGAAAACAGAATTCACAACAGTCAGCAACCTCAATACCACAAATATGTGGAAACATGTGCGGACCAGGCACGCGGTGGAGTTACAAAAACACACTGAAGACCTAGGCCAACCAACAGCGGCAGCTACCACCTCTTCAGTTCGTGTTGCCTCTTCCTCCAGCTCACGCACAGCTGGTTCGGCTTCCTCCCAGGATCGCCATGGAAGAACCTCTGGCACTGTTGTCCAGAGACCTAGTGTAATTCCACCCACAGCACCACATTCCCAGTCATCCTCACACTCCCAGTCTACTCTACAGCCATCAGTAGTACAGGCATGGGAGAAAAGGCGGGCATTCTCGGCCAACCACCCCCGAGCACAGGCTCTGAATGCAGGCATTGCCAAACTTCTGTCACTGGAAATGCTCTCATTCAGGCTGGTGGAGACTAACAGCTTCCATGACTTGATGGCATTGGCAGTCCCACAGTACCAGGTGCCCAGCCGCTTTGACTTCAGCAGGCAAGCTGTCCCTGCCCTGCACAAGCATGTGGAGGGACACATAAAACACGCGCTACTGAACGCCGTCAGTAGAAAGGTCCACCTCACCACCGATGCGTGGACCAGTCAACATGGACAGGGGCGATACATTTCCCTCACTGCCCATTGGGTAAATGTTGTTGAGCCAGGTACAGATCGTGCGAGTGGCGCAGGACGTGTCCTGCCCACTCCAAGGATTGCAGGAATCCAGTCTGTACGCATTCACTCCTCCTCATACACAAGTTCCTCGGAATCATCGCTGCAGGAGCCGTCACAGTCCACCTCCACATGGACCCGTGAACGTTTACCTGTTACAACCGACATGAGCACAGTCGTGGCCAAACGTCAACAGGCCATCTTAAAACTTGTTTTTTTGGGGAATCGAAGCCACACAGCGCAGGAGCTCTGGAATGCCATCAAGCAGGAGAGCGATGTGTGGTTTGTGCCAGCGAATCTCCAGCCAGGCATGGTAGTGTGTGACAATGGCCGAAATCTGGTGGCAGCTTTGGCCATTGGCAACCTCACTCACATCCCATGTTTGGCACATGTGCTCAATTTGGTTGTGCAGAGTTTTCTGAGGGACTATCCGGATCTTGATGCACTGCTGCACAAGGTCCGCCTAGAGTGTGCTCACTTGCGGCGTTCCAGCTTGGCAAGATCCCGCATTGCTGCTCTGCAGCGCCGATTCCGCCTTCCGGAACACCGCATCATATGTGACCTACCTACCAGGTGGAATTCCACGTTACATATGTTGGAGCAGTTGTGTGAGCAGCAGCAAGCAGTAATGGAGTACCAGCTGCATCAGGCGCAAAAAAGTCGCAGTCAGCGCCGATCAGACTTCACAACCACAGAGTGGGCCACTATGAAGGACATCTGCCAGGTTTTGCATCCTGTTGATTATTCCACGCGGATGGCAAGTGCAAATGATGCACTAGTCAGCATGACTGTCCCCCTTATCTGCCTGCTTCAACAAACTTTGCAAGCGTTAAGGGATGATGTTGTGGAAGAGGTGGAGGATGAGGAGTCACCTTTTCCATCAGCTTCTGGAGAGTCAGCACCACGTGGTTCTTCACAAAAGGGTACGCAGGGGCCGCTTTGTGAGGAGGATGAGGAGGAGTCAATGGAGGAGGAAGAGCTCGGTCCAGAGGAGGGAGTTAGACAATTGTCCAGTGGTCAGTGTGTACAGCGAGGGTGGGGTGATGACGAGCGGGCAGAGATCATGTCTCAAGCAGGGGACAGCATTTCTGGGGCAGTTGGCAGTCTGCAGCACATGGTTGATTTCATGCTGCAGTGCCTGAGAAACGACCGCCGCATCGACCACATTCTCAACATGCCTGATTATTGGGTGTTCACCCTCCTCGATCCTCGCTACCGGGACAACGTCCAAAACCTCATCCCAGCGTTGACCCGGGAGCGTAAAATGCGGGAGTACCACGACACACTGGTGAATTTCATCATCTTCTCCAGTCCAACTGAGAGGAGTGCTGCTAGTGCTTTACAAAGCAGCTCAGTGCGTCGAGGCAGTGGAGGAGGCTCTGCACAAAGAGGGAGCAGAAGCAGTGCCTCTGCCCAAGGCAAGACCAGTATGGCACAACTGTGGCAAACTTTTGTGTGCCCGCCCCAAATGTCTACACCATCACCGGCGGCTCCAGTCAGCAGGAGGCAACGGTTCCGTCAGATGGTGACAGACTACATGTCTTGCCCTCTTACTGTACTCCCAGACGGCTCTTCCCCGTTCAAGTTTTGGGTCTCTAAGCTGGATACATGGCCAGAGCTAAGCCAGTATGCATTGGAAGTGCTGGCTTGCCCTGCGGCTAGTGTCTTATCGGAACGTGTCTTTAGTGCCGCAGGTGGTGTACTAACAGACCGTCGCATGCGACTATCCTCCGATAACATTGACCGGCTTACTTTTCTGAAAATGAACCAGGCCTGGATCTCGAAGGAATTTGCCACTCCTCTACCTGATTAAGTAATTGGGTGTCATCCAGTTCTCCTGATGTGTTCATCTTTCTACCACCTGAACTGCTATTCCTGGGCTCCAACACCGCCAGTTGCGGCTCAGAAGTGCAGGCTGCACAGTCAAAACATACGACCCAGTGTTATTGGGTTTCAGTAACGTCAGCTGATCCCCAGCTGTGTAACTGGCAATGTGTCCTGCGACGGCCACGCTGGCACAACAACCTAAATGTAAGGGAACCTGTCCCCCCCCCCAGCGTTTGTTACTGAAAGAGCCACCTTGTGCAGCAGTAATGCTGCACAAGGAAAAGGTAGCTCGTTTAGTTTAGCTCCTTGCACAAGCAGAACTTAACACTTATAAAATGTGTTCACTGATACCATTATCCCGTCCCGGAGCTGGGACTTTCCTTCGTAATGTGACGCAGCACAGCCGTCATTCCTACCCCAACTTACTGAACAGACCGAAGATAGGAAAGATAGCTTTGCGGTCAACACAAAACCCTACAAACAACCACGCAGAGGGGGCAAAAAGACCCTCCGCACCGACTAACGGTACGGAGGTGCTCCCTCTGCGTCCCAGAGCTTCCAGCAAGCAAGAAAAACCAATATAGCAAGCTGGACAGAAAAAATAGCAAACAAAAACAACAAAAGCAAAACTTAGCTTATGCAGGATAGACAGGCCACAGGAACGATCCAGGAGGAAGCAAGACCAATACTAGAACATTGACTGGAGGCCAGGATCAAAACACTAGGTGGAGTTAAATAAAGCAGCACCTAACGACTTAACCTCATCACCTGAGGAAGGAAACTCAGAAGCCGCAGTACCACTCTCATCCACCAAAGGAAGCTCATAGACAGAACCAGCCAAAGTACCACTCACGACCACAGGAGGGAGCTTGGCCACAGAATTCACAACAAGCAACCTTTTCCTTTTGCATCCTTAGTGCTGCACAAGATGGCTCTTTCAGCTGCAAACGTCTTGGGGGGGGTTAAAGGTTCCCTTTCAACTTGCTCCAATCATGCTTCGGCCTACACTCTGTTCCTCTGCTACTCGTGCTGTCCCTGGGCTCTAACACCGCCAGTTGGTGCCTGGAAGTGCTGTCCGCACAGTCAACAGTCGCTTCTCTGTTATTGGGGTTCTGTAACGTCAGCTGATCCCCAGCTGTGTGTGCGGCAATACCTCCAATCTGCTCCTACTGCTGTCCCTGGGCTCTAACACCGCCAGTTGGTGCCTGGAAGTGCTGTGTGCACAGTCAACAGTTGCTCCTCTGTTATTGGGGTTCAGTAACGTCAGCTGATCCCCAGCTGTGTGTGCGGCAATACCTCCAATCTGCTCCTCCTACTGTCCCTGGGCTCTAACACCGCCAGTTGGTGCCTGGAAGTGCTGTCTGCACAGTCAACAGTCACTCCTCCGTTATTGGGGTTCAGTAACATCAGCTGATCCCCAGCTGTGTATCCGGCAACGTGTCATGCGACCGCCACGCTGGCACAACTAAAATGTAAGGGGACCTGTCCCCCCCAGGCGTTTGTTACTGAAAGAGCCACCTTGTGCAGCACTAATACTGCACAAGGAAAAGGTCGCTCTTTAAATTATGCTCCTTGGAAACGCTGAAGTACACACTCATGTAATGTGTCGCCTCACACCGTCAAACCGTCCCGGAGGTGGGACTTTCCTTTGTAATGTGATGCAGCACAGCCGTCATTCCTACCCCCTTGGCTCCGTGCGCTGCCTCCTTAGCGTTGTTTGATTCTGTCACGGACCCTGCGCTTTTATGTTATCCCTTGGCCATGCACAGTTTGCGCTGCCCGTCCTCTGACATCATTTGTTGTCGTCCTGGCTGCGCCTGTGCGTCCACGCTGCCCGAAATCCCACCTCACAGTGTTGTCTAATGTGATCCCACAGTGGGCCTGGTATCCATGGCCATGCGCAGTGCATATACTAGCCTCTCACTCCCCTTCTTCACGCTTCTTCAGACTAGGCGGCGTCAGCTGATCCCTAATAGCATGCCACGGCCGTGACGCCGCACAGTCTGAAGAAGCAGGAAGGAGGGAAGTGAGAGGTGATGATATGCACTGCGCATGCCCATGGATCCCAGGCCCGCAGTGGGATTACATTAGATGACACTGCGAGGTTGGATCTCGGGCAGCTTGGACGCACTGGCACTGCCAGCCTGACACCTAAATGATGTCAGAAGACGGGCACCGCTAACTGTGCATGGCCAAGGGATAACATTACAGCGCGGGCTCCATGACAGAATCAAACAACGTTGAGGAGGTGGCGCACGGCACCAAGGGGGTTGGAATAACGGCTGTGCTGTGTCACATTACAAAGGAAAGTCCCACCTCCGGGACGGTTTAACGGTGTGAGGGGACACATTATATGAGTGTGTACTTCAGTGTTTTCCAGGAGCATAATTTTAAGAGCCACCATTTTCCATGTGCAGTATTACTGCTGTACAAGATGGCTCTTTCAGCAACAAATGCCTGGGGGGGTTAAAGGTTCCCTTTCAACTTGCTCCACTGCAGGCTTCGGCTTACACTCTGCTCCTACTGCAGACCCTGGGCTCTAACACCGCCAGTTGTTGCCCGGAAGTGCTAGCTGCACAGAGAAAAACACCCGCCAATGTGTCAGTGGGGTTCAGCAACGCCAGCTGTTCCTCTGCTGTGTAGCCGGCAACGTGTCCAGCACAAGCCACGCTGGCACAATAACAGACATTTTCCTGCCTCCAGTGCAGGCTTCGGCCTACACTTTGCTCCTCTTTGATTTCCTGGGTTTCAACACTGTCAGTTGTCACCAGGAAGTGTTCTCTACACAGAAAAAACACTCGCTGATGTGTCAGTGGGGTTCCGCAACGCCAGCTGTTCCCCTGCTGTGTAGTCGGCAACGTGTCCTGCAAACGCCACGCACACACAACAGACCTAAAGCTACCACCAATGCAGGCTTCGGCCTACACTCTGCTCCTCTCCTCCTCCTGCTGACCCTGGGCTCTAACACCGCCAGTTGTTGCCCGGAAGTGCTAGCTGCACAGAGAAAAACACCTGCCAATGTGTCAGTGGGGTTCAGCACCGCCAGCTGTTCCCCTGCTGTGTAGCAGGCAACGTGACCTGCAAACGCCATGCAGGCACCTGAACTGAAATTAAAGGGAACCTGCCCCCCACCCCCAGGTGTTTCTATGTATAACAGCCACCTTGTACAGCAGTAATGCTGCATTTGTACAAGGTGGCTGACTTTTTCTCCTTGCCAACGTGGAACTCAACACGTACAAAATGTGTCTCATTGGAGACCATTACATTGTCCCTGAGGAGTGACTTTCCTTTTGAATGACACGCAGCACCACCCTTGGTAGCGCTGCCCGTCTTCTGACATCATTGGTTGGCTGGCTGTGCCTGTGCGTCCGCCATGCCCGACACAACGCCCCTCGTTGTCTGATCTATTTTGACTGCGAGGGTGTGATTGATGGGCATGTGCAGTGCATATGTTCGCCTGTCTTCACTCATCTCTTTCCGCCTTCTTCAGACTGTGCGGCCTCATGGCCGCGGCATGCGATAAGGGATCAGCTGAGGCCGCCCAGTGTGAAGAAGGTGTAAGGACATGAGTGAGCTGCAAACATATTTACTGCGCAAGGCCATGAATCCCAGCCCCGCACTGTGACTTTATGAAAAGACACTGCGGGTCTGGGATTCCTGGCCATCGATAACCGCACCGGACAACATGAAATGAGGTGAGAAGACAGGCAGCGCTCACAGCGCATGGCCAATGGATAACAAGAGCGCAGACTCCTGTACAGAAAATAACAGCGCTCAGGAGGCTGCGCCCAGCACCAGGGCGTTATTTTGGAGACCTGTGCTGCGTCTCCTTAAAAAGGCAAGTCAATCACGCTTCCAATACAGTTTGACTGTATAATGGGCAAAATTGTGTACGTGTTTCATTCAGCGTGTGCAAGTAGAAAAATTTATAGAGCAACCTCTGACTTGTGCAGCATTAATGCTGCACAAGGTGTGGCTCTTGTACTTTGCAACACCTGAAGGGGGGGTTAAAGGTTACCTTTGAAATTGGTTCTACTAGGCTTAGGCCTACACTCTGCTCCTCCTGCAGACCCTGGGCTCTAACAATGCCAGTTGGGGCCCGGAAGTGCTGGCTGCACAGAGAAAAACACCTGCCATTGTGTCAGTGGGGTTCAGCAATGCCAGCTGTTTCCCTGCTGTGTAGCCGGCAACGTGTCCAGCACAAGCCACGCTGGCACAACAGACCTAAAGCTGCCACCAGTGCAGGTTTCGGCCTACACTCTGCTCCTCTCCTCCTCCTGCTGACCCTGGGCTCTAACAACGCCAGTTTTTGCCCAGACGTGCTAGCTGCACAGAGAAAAACACCAGCCAATGTGTTAGTAGGGTTCAGCACCGCCAGCTGTTCCCCTGCTGTGTAGCCGGCAACGTGTCCAGCACAAGCCACGCTGGCACAACAGAACAAAAGCTGCCACCAGTGCAGGCTTCGGCATACACTCTGCTCCTTTCCTCCTCCTGCTGACCTTGGGCTCTAACAACGCCAGTTTTAGCCCGGACGTGCTAGCTGCATAGAGAAAAACACCCACCAATGTGTCAGTGGGGTTCAGCACCGCCAGCTGTTCCCCTGCTGTGTAGCTGGCAACGTGACCTGCAAACGCTATGCAGGCACCTGAACTGAAATTAAAGTGAACCTGCCCCCCCCAGGTGTTTCTACGTATAACAGCCACTTTGTACAGCAGTAATGCTGCATTTGTACAAGGTGGCTGACTTTTTCTCCTTGCCCACGTGAAATTTAACACGTACAAAATGTGTCTCATTACATTGTCCCTGAGGTGTGACTTTCCTTTTGAATGACACGCAGCACCACCCTTGGTAGCGCTGCCCGTCTTCTGACATCATTGGTTGGATGGCTGTGCCTGTGCGTCCGCCATGCCCGACACAACGCCCCTCGTTGTCTGATCTATTTTGACTGCGAGGTTGACATTGATGGGCATATGCAGTGCATATGTTCGCCTGTCTTCACTCATCTCCTTCCGCCTTCTTCAGACTGTGCGGCCTCATGGCCGCGGCATGCGATAAGGGATCAGCTGAGGCCGCCCAGTCTGAAGCAGGTGTAAGGACATGAATGAGCGGCAAACATATTTACTGCGCAAGGCCATGAATCCCAGCCCGGCAGTGTGACTTTATGAAAAGACACTGCGGGTCTGGGATTCCTCTCCATCGATAACCACACCGGCCAACATGAAATGAGGTGAGAAGACAGGCAGCGCTCACAGCGCATGGCCAAGGGATAACAAGAGCGCAGACTCCTGTACAGCAAATAACAGCGCTCAGGAGGCTGCGCCCAGCACCAAGGCGTTAATTTGGACACCTGTGCTGCGTCTCCTTAAAAAGGCAAGTCAATCACGCCTCCAATACAGTTTGACTGTATAATGGGCAAAATTGTGTACGTGTTTCATTCAGCGTGTGCACGTAGAAAAATTTATAGAGCAACCTCTGACTTGTGCAGCATTAATGCTGCACAAGGTGTGGCTCTTGTACTTTGCAACACCTGAAGGGGGGTTAAAGGTTACCTTTGAAATTGGTTCTACTAGGCTTAGGCCTACACTCTGCTCCTCCTGCAGACCCTGGGCTCTAACAACGCCAGTTGGGGCCCGGAAGTGCTGGCTGCACAGAGAAAAACACCTGCCATTGTGTCAGTGGGGTTCAGCAACGCCAGCTGTTCCCCTGCTGTGTAGCCGGCAACGTATCCAGCACAAGCCACGCTGGCACAACAGACCTAAAGCTGCCACCAGTGCAGGCTTCGGCATACACTCTGCTCCTCTCCTCCTCCTGCTGACCCTGGGCTCTAACAACGCCAGTTTTTGCCCGGACGTGCTAGCTACACAGAGAAAAACACCAGCCAATGTGTCAGTGGGGTTCAGCACCGCCAGCTGTTCCCCTGCTGTGTAGCCGGCAACGTGTCCAGCACAAGCCACGCTGGCACAACAGAACAAAAGCTGCCACCAGTGCAGGCTTCGGCCTACACTCTGCTCCTCTCCTCCTCCTGCTGACCCTGGGCTCTAACAACGCCAGTTTTTGCCCGGACGTGCTAGCTGCACAGAGAAAAACACCAGCCAATGTGTCAGTGGGGTTCAGCACCGCCAGCTGTTCCCCTGCTGTGTAGCCGGCAACGTGTCCAGCACAAGCCACGCTGGCACAACAGAACAAAAGCTGCCACCAGTGCAGGCTTCAGCCTACACTCTGCTCCTCTCCTCCTCCTGCTGACCCTGGGCTCTAACATCGCCAGTTTTAGCCCGGACGTGCTAGCTGCATAGAGAAAAACACCCGCCAATGTGTCAGTGGGGTTCAGCACCACGAGCTGTTCCCCTGCTGTGTAGCCGGCAATGTGACCTGCAAACGCCATGCAGGCACCTGAACTGAAATTAAAGTGAACCTGCCCCCCACCCCCAGGTGTTTCTATGTATAACAGCCACCTTGTACAGCAGTAATGCTGCATTTGTACAAGGTGGCTGACTTTTTCTCCTTGCTAACGTGGAATTTAACACGTACAAAATGTGTCTCATTACAGACCATTACATTGTCCCTGAGGTGTGACTTTCCTTTTGAATGACACGCAGCACCACCCTTGGTAGCGCTGCCCGTCTTCTGACATCATTGGTTGGCTGGCTGTGCCTGTGCGTCCGCCATGCCCGACACAACGCCCCTCGTTGTCTGATCTATTTTGACTGCAAAGGTGTGATTGATGGGCATATGCAGTGCATATGTTCGCCTGTCTTCACTCATCTCCTTCCGCCTTATTCAGACTGTGCGGCCTCATGGCCGCGGCATGCGATAAGGGATCAGCTGAGGCCGCCCAGTCTGAAGCAGGTGTAAGGATATGTGTGAGCGGCGAACATATTTACTGCACAAGGCCATGAATCCCAGCCCACGCAGTGTGAATTTTTGAAAACACACTGGGGGTCTGGGATTTATGGCCATCGATAACCGCACCGGCCAACATGAAATGAGGTCATAAGACGGGCAGCGCTCACAGCGCATGGCCAAGGAATAACAAGAGCGCAGACTCCTGTACAGCAAATAACAACGCTCAGGAGGCTGCGCCCAGCACCAAGGTGTTGTTATTCGACACCTGTGCTGCGTCTCCTTAAAAAAATTGTGTACGTGTTTCATTCAGCGTGTCCAAGTAGAAAAATTTATAGAGCAACCTCTGACTTGTGCAGTATTAATGCTGCACAAGGTGTGGCTCTTGTACTTTGCAACACCTGAGGGGGGTTAAAGGTTAACTTTGAAATTGGTTCTACTAGGCTTAGGCCTACACTCTGCTCTTCCTGCTGACCCTGGGCTCTAACAACGCCAGTTGGGGCCCGGAAGTGCTGGCTGCACAGAGAAAAACACCCGCCAAAAAGTGTCACTGGGGTTCAGCAACGCCAGCTGTTCCCCTGCTGTGTAGTCGGCAACGTGTCCAGCACAAGCCACGCTGGCACAACAGACCTAAAGCTGCCACCAGTCCAGGCTTCGGCCTACACTCTGCTCCTCTCCTCCTCCTGCTGACCCTGGGCTCTAACACCGCCAGTTTTTGCCCGGACGTGCTAGCTGCACAGAGAAAAACACCAGCCAATGTGTCAGTGGGGTTCAGCACCGCCAGCTGTTCCCCTGCTGTGTAGCCGGCAACTTGACCTGCAAACGCCACCTGAACTGAAATTAAAGGGACCCTGCCCCCCACCCCCAGGTGTTTCTATGTATAACAGCCACCTTGTACAGCAGTAATGCTGCATTTGTACAAGGTGGCTGGCTTTTTCTCCTTGCCCACGTCGAACTCAACAAACACGTACAAAATGTGTCTAATTAGAAACCATTATAGTGTCCCTGAGGTGTGACTTTCCTTTTTAATGACACGCAGCACCCCCATTGGTAACGCTGGCCGTCTTCTGACATCGTTGGTTGGCTGCCTGTGCCTGTGCGTCCGCCCTGCCCGACACAACGCCCCTCGTTGTCTGATCTATTTTGACTGCGAGGGTGTGATTGATGGGCACGAGCAGTGCATATCTTCGCCTGTCTTCACTCCCCTCCTTCCGCCTTCTTCAGACTGTGCGGCCTCATGGCCGTGGCATGCGATAAGGAATCAGCTGAGGCCGCCCAGTCTGAAGCAGGTGTAAGGACATGTGTGAGCGGCGAACATATTTACTGCACAAGGCCACGAATCCCAGCCCCGCACTGTGACTTTATGAAAAGACACTGTGGGTCTGGGATTCATGGCCATCGTTAACCGCACCGGCCAACATGAAATGAGGTCATAAGACGGGCAGCGCTCACAGCGCATGGCCAAGGGATAACAAGAGCGCAGACTCCTGTACAGCAAATAACAACGCTCAGGAGGCTGCGCCAAGCACCAAGGCGTTGTTTTTGGACACCTGTGCTGCGTCTCCTTAAAAAGACAAGTCACGCCTCCAATACAGTTTTACTGTACAATGGGCAAAATTGTGTACGTGTTTCATTCAGCATGTGCAATGAGCAAAATTTTAAGAGCAACCTTTCACTTGTGGAGCATTACTGCTGCACAAGGTGTGGCTCTTCTACATTGTAACATCTGAAGGTGGGTTAAAGGTTACCTTTGAAATTGGTTCAGTTAGGCTTCGGCCTACACTCTGCTCCTCTCCTCCTCCTGCTCACCCTGGGCTCTAACACCGCCAGTTTTTGCCCGGAAGTGCTAGCTGCACAGAGAAAAACACCCGTCAATGTGTCAGTGGGGTTCCGCAAAGCCAGCTGTTCCCCTGCTGTGTAGTCGGCAACGTGTCCAGCACAAGCCACGCTGGCACAACAGACCTAAAGCTGCCACCAGTGCAGGCTTCGGCCTACACTCTGCTCCTCTCCTCCTCCTGCTGACCCTGGGCTCTAACAACGCCAGTTTTTGCCCGGAAGTGCTAGCTGCACAGAGAAAAACACCAGCCAATGTGTCAGTGGGGTTCAGCACCGCCAGCTGTTCCCCTGCTGTGTAGCCGGCATCGTGTCCTGCAAACACCACGCAGGCACCTGAACTGAAATTAAAGGGATCCTGCCCCCCAGGTGTTTGTATGTATAACAGCCACCTTGTACAGCAGTAATGCTGTATTTGTACAAGGTGGCTGACTTTTTCTCCTTGCCCACGTCGAACTCAACAAGTACAAAATGTGTCTCATTAGAGACCATTACACTGTCCCTGAGGTGTGATTCTCCTTTTTAAATGACACGCAGCACCCCCCTAGGTAACACTGGCCGTCTTCTGACATCATTGGTTGGCTGCCTGTGCCTGTGCGTCCGCCGTGCACAACACAACGCCCCTCGTTGTCTGATATATTTTGACTGCGAGGGTGTGATTGATGGGCACTAGCAGTGCATATCTTCGCCTGTCTTCACTCCCCTCCTTCCGCCTTCTTCAGACTGTGCGGCCTCATGGCCGCGGAAGGCAATAAGGGATCAGCTGAGGCCGCCCAGTCTGAAGCAGGTGTAAGGACATGTGTGAGCGGCAAAGATATTTACTGCGCAAGGCCACGAATCCCAGCCCCGCACTGTGACTTTATGAAAAGACACTGTGGGTCTGGGATTCATGCCCATCGTTAACCGCACCGGCCAACATGAAATGAGGTCATAAGACGGGCAGCGCTAACAGGGCATGGGCAATGGCTAACAAGAGCGCAGACTCCTGTACAGCAAATAACAACGCTCAAGAGGCTGCGTCCAGCACCAAGGCGTTATTTTTGGACACCTGTGCTGCGTCTCCTTAAAAAGACATGTCACGCCTCCAATACAGTCTTACTGTATAATGGGCAAAATTGTGTACGTGTTTCATTCAGCGTGTGCAATGAGCAAAATTTTAAGAGCAACCTTTCACTTGTGGAGCATTACTGCTGCACAAGGTGTGGCTCTTCTACTTTGTAACACCTGAGGGAGGGTGAAAGGTTACCTTTGAAATTGGTTCTACTAGGCTTCAGCCTACACTCTGCTCCTCCTGCAGACCCTGGGCTCTAACACCGCCAGTTTTTGCCCGGAAGTGCTAGCTGCACAGAGAAAAACACCAGCCAATGTGTCAGTGGGGTTCAGCAACGCCAGCTGTTCCCCCGCTGTGTAGCCGGCAACGTGTCCTGCAAACGCAACGCAGACACAAAGCTGCCCCCAGTGCAGGCTTTGGCCTACACTATGCTCCCCCTGCTTACCTTTTGCTCCAACACCGCTAGTTGGGGCTCTAGGAAGACAATCCTGAATAGGCAACGCATCCGTGTTCCAGCACCGCCAGCTGGTTCTCGGCAGTGTTTTTGTCACGGGTACTCCCTCGTGCCCAGCCTGGTTCCAGCCCCGTCAGCTGGTTCCGGGTAGTTTCAAGCTCACTGAGACGCCTATGCATTTCCCCGTCATGTTGCGGTCGGGCTAGCCAACTCCATGGTGCCTCCAGTTTAGGAGCTTCCTATGTGGGCTGCGTGAATTGGCAGTCAAGGCTGGTTCTGTAGTGCCAGTAGGCCAAGCTCCCCCTGTAGGACTGTTGGGGTTCGGTAACTGTGGCTGCCTCGCGGCCTAGCTGTTCTCTCCTCTCCTGTGGACCTTCTGGTCCACATCCTGGTTCCAGCACCGTCAGCTGGTTCCAGGCAGAGCCTTTGGCTTAGGTGCCTCCTTATGGATATCCGAGTTCCGCCAACGCCAGGCGGTCCTTGGTAGTGCTTTTAAGCGCGGGTACCTACAGCTTAGTAACCGTGTTCCAGCACCGTCAGCTGGTCCTCGGTGCCATTGGCTCTTGCACACTTGGGCAACGCATCCGTGTTCCAGCACCGCCAGCTGGTTCTCGGCAGTGTTTTTGTCACGGGTACTCCCTCGTGCCCAGCCTGGTTCCAGCACCGTCAGCTGGTTCCGGGTAGTGTCAAGCTCACTGAGATGCCTATGCATTACCCCGTCGTGTTGCGGTCGGGTTTGCCAACTCCATGGTGCCTCCAGTTTAGGAGCTTCCTATGTGGGCTGCGTGAATTGGCAGTCAAGGCTGGTTCTGTAGTGCCAGTAGGCCAAGCTCCCCCTGTAGGACTGTTGGGGTTCGGTAACTGCAGCTGCCTCGCGGCCTAGCTGTTCTCTCCTCTCCTGTGGACCTTCTGGTCCACATCCTGGTTCCAGCACCGTCAGCTGGTTCTCGGCAGTGTCTTTTGCTCTTGTACCTTCTGCTCCCCATCCTGGTTCCAGTACCGTCAGCTGGTTCCGGGCAGAGCCTTTGGCTTAGGTGCCTCCTTCTGGGTATCCGAGTTCCACCAACGTCAGGTGGTCCTTGGTAGTGCTTTCAGGCACGGGTACCTCCTGCTTAGTAACCGGGTTCCAGTAACGTCAGCTGGTCCTCGGTAGTTCCATTGGCTCTTGGACATTCGGCTACCCATCCCGGTTCCAGTACCGTCAGCTGGTTCTCGGCAGTGTCTTTTGCTCTTGTACCTTCTGCTCCCCATCCTGGCTCCAGTAACGTCAGCTGGTTCCGGGCAGAGCCTTTGGCTTAGGTGCCTCCTTCTGGGTATCCGAGTTCCGCCAACGTCAGGCGGTCCTTGGTAGTGCTTTTTAGCACGGGTACCTCCTGCTTAGTAACCGGGTTCCAGTAACGTCAGCTGGTCCTCGGTAGTTCCATTGGCTCTTGAACCTTCGGGTAGCCATCCGAGTTCCAGTTCCATCAGCTGGTTCTTGGCATTTTCTCAGCCTTATTGTACCTTCTGCTACATTTACAAGTTGAAGACCCTAAAGACAACGACCCGGAAGACCACCCCTAAGATGACGACGACACCAGAGACGACAACCAGTGAGATGATGACCCTGAAGACCACCCCAATGACGATGACAACGGCGGAGACGACGACCCTGGAGACGACGACCCTGGAGACGACGACATGGAAGACCGGGAAGCAGAAGAACAAGAGGCTGCAGAACAAGGAGCAGAAGAACATTAAGCATAACACTTAATATCAGAGCAAAAGATATTATCTAAACTATATGCAGAAGAAGACTAAGCAGTGTATGGGGGTGAGTCCGTTTCTCCTCGTGGTGCCCCTGGATAAAGCCTGATGCTGCAGGCCAAACTGAACGCGGACAAATGTAACTTTTGTGACAGGCAGAACGGAAGGTGTAATCTTCAAACTTTTAAAGATAACAACTACGGGAATGCCTGTCACAAATGAGAATATGGTGAAGAAGTAGAATAGGAAGAATAATAATAGTTGAATAAAATGAATATGTAGAATAGGAAGAATAATAATAGTTGAATAAAATGAATATGAATAATGTAATAAAAAAAAAATAGGTAGAAGATGAAGAAGATGAATAAGGTGAAGAAGAAGTTGATGTCAAAGATGCTGATAATGATGAAGATGAAAGTGTGGGAAAAGTTAAAAAAAGAAGGGGAAGGGCGTGGAATAGTGAAACATCAATATCTGACAAAATTTAAAAAAATTTACATAGTCAATATCTTTGTCACTCCGAACGTCTTTAAAAAAAAAAATCATGCTATTCTATTTGATTGGGCTAAACCTCTATGCCTTTAATGTCTCCGCCACCTCCCCAAATACATCCTGCATTATTCTTAGTTGTTTTCCTTCATGTAGAATGAACCTACAAGGAAAGAAAGGGTTTATTTTAATTCCGATATTTTGGTCCCATTGACTTGTATTGGGATCGGGTATCGGTATCGGCGATATCCGATATTTTTTGAATATCGGCCGATCCAATCCGATACCGATGCTTTCCAATATCGGAAGGTATCGCTCAACACTAGTCCTGACACAATGGCTGGTGTCCAGGGTTGCTCAAATCACATGTCCCTCTCCATATAAATAGCGGACATCTTGTTTTAGCTCCATTTTGACACTGTTACAGCGCAGAGAGGCTGCTCCTGACTCTGGCACTGTTAACAGCAAGATTTTAACTAGTTAGTTAGGTGGTTGTATTTTAGTCAGATAGTGTATCTAGCTAGTGTCCAGGGTGGCTGTTAAGTTTACCTTCCAGCATTTTTTTGGCCATTACTGAGGTCCACAGACTAAGCCAGCAGGGCACATGTCCTACAAGTGTGTTTTGCACTGCTTCTTTTGTGCTCCATGCACAAGTATAGCATTATAAATAATATTTTTTCACTAGCTAAATGTGAAACAGCCTGATGTATCCCACCTTGTCATTTAGTGCTGTGGTGCATCTCAGTTTGAAATTGTTTAGAGCATCTAGTCAATGTTATACAGGCCTTATCAACAGGCCCCCCCCCCAAAAAAAAAAAAAATTATTCTCTTACTAAGGTCATACAGTAGGGGACAAGTCACTTTGAAATTGCTTGTAGCATCTAGTCAATGTTATACAGGCCTTATCAACAGGCCCCCAAAAATTATTCTGTTACTAACGTCAAGTCACTTTGAAATTATTTGGAGCATCTAGTCAATGTTATACAGGTCTCAGCCACACCCAAAAAACATCTGTCACTAATGTCATACAGTAGGGGACATGTCACTTTGAAATTGTTTGCATCATCTAGTCAATGTTATACAGGCCTTATCGACAGGCCCCCCAAAATTCTTCTGTTACTAACGTCAAACAGTACTTGACATGTCACTTTGAAATTGTTTGGAGCATCTAGTCAATGTTATACAGGTCTCAGCCACACCCAAAAAACATCTGTCACTAATGTCATACAGTAGGGGACATCTCACTCTGAAAATTTTTGCAGCAGATCTTCTTTGTCATACAGGTCTCATCAACACTGAAACAATTCTATCTGCTGTGAGTAACGTGACTAATCACACCATATGTCACCTTCTAATTTTGTGCCACTGAAATTCAGTTGTGTGCAGAGATTGAAATCTATTTTTAGTTGCTAATGTGCTCCTATCACACTATCTGAGCAACATGATTGGGAAAAAGGTAGGTCGTGGAGGAAGGGGGATTAGGCTTGGTGTTTGAGGTGTATGTGAGGTAGGTGTTAATCTTTCTGAAAGCAATAGTGATTCTAAAGACAACTGACAACTTCTGTTGCTGGATGTTGTAGTATTTCGTGTGCTCCATTGTTCTTGCATAATTGCAGTCTCTAATAGTGGGGCATATGTGCCTGCTGTTGCTGCTGCTGGGGATGTTAACAATAATTTGTGGAAATGTGAACAGTTCTGCTTGCATGTCCCTATTATACTATTTCTACTGTGGTAAAATTGATGTCACTTTGTTAGTGTCTGACACAATTTTTTTTAAATGTGTAGATATCGTGTTGGGTCTCCTTCATGTGTGTTGCCTGTAGCAGTAGGCCTCTGATACCAGCAGTCCTCCACTGTCTTTGAGTCAACTACCCGTGTTACTATCCTTACATTTTTCTGACAATAGTAATATATGAAACTAATATGTGTGCCACCTGAGTGTGGCTGAGCATCACTTTCAATTTTGGGGGGAGTTTTATCACTTATATAGTGCCAATAATTCAACATTCGCTTTACAGAAATTACTGGCACTGTCATCATTGGGACTCAGAATCTAAATTTACTATCTGTATGTCTTTGTAGTGTGGGTAGAAAAATAATTAATTAATGGGAGTAAACCCTCACAAACACGGGTAGAACATACAAACTCTGCAGAAGCTGTCCTTGGTGGGTTGTAATACAAAACTACAGCGCTGCAAGACTGCTCATGTTTTTGCATTGACAACTGAACAGTTCTGTGGTTGAAAGGTTAGCACTGCGATTCAATCTGTGTGCCTTACTGCTGTGTTGGGGAAAACCACTGTCAAGATTGTTTTCCAGCATGTTTTGATACTGCTGCATGGGCGCGTCCCTTTCTAGGGGGGAAGCAATAGGCAAAATCTACTTTTGCATTGTGGCTAGAACACACTAGCAACCCAGTAGTCAGCATTATTTGGAATCATAACTATATGGGTAACAATCATGTGCTGCATGAAGGCGCTCATGGGTCAGACTCTTTCATGAGGTTCAACTCCGCTGGTTGTTGGTGGTGGTATAACAGTCAAGCTTTCTTACTCCATCCCTTCCTGACAACCACGGACAACATAGAGGTAATCATCATCTTCATCTCCTAACTGTTGCGCATCCATCACCTCTTCCTTCTCATCCTTTTCATGGTCCTTCTCCATTTGTTCCTACCATGGCAAATGTCTGTGAGACGACAGACCTGAACTTATAGATATTGTTAACCCTAAAGATCTCTTCCTCTGCTTCCTCCTCTTCCCCCTGGACCACCACCACCACCTGCTCACCCACACTATTTAAAGTGTGCTCCAGCATTTAGTAATAGGGATGCTGATGATGGCATCATCACCGCTAACCATCTTAATAGCCATTAAGAAAATGTACAGAAGGATGCAGAAGTCCTTCATCGGTATCCACTACGCAAGTGTGAATTGCACCATGTCCGTACTGCGTTGTGCCAGGATATGAAAAATGTCATCCTGCACCGGGTCTCGGCACTGCTGCCATGGTCGCTGGAACATGTGCAGAGTTTAATTCCATGGTGTGGTCATATTGCATATTAACTGGTTAACCGGTATTTTCAAAGATCTCTATACCAACTGAAGTGGAATGGTGGAAGTCAGCACGACAGTGGTTTCTGCAGCAGCGCATCCAGGCTGGGACAGTGGCGGAGGAATTGTTGTACCATCAGGTTGAGGATGTGAACCATGCAAGGCACGTGTGTAAGGTTGGCCTGGCGTAGAGCCACCATCAGGTTAGCACTGTTATCGCACATGGCCTTCCCTAACACAAGGTTGAGGGTAGACAGCCATTGCTCAAACTCGGCATAGCTGTCCACAACTGTTGATCTGTAAGACATCGATCTCCAAGGCATATTATTGTAAACACTGCATGATTACGGTGAGCCCTGGCTGCGCTGTATGAACATGGGGGAGGGATTCTTTCTGCAGTATTGGAACGTGTGTTTAATTAAGGCAGAGGTTGAGGGCGCAGGTAGAGGCCCTAGAGAAGCTGGAGGAGGCAGAAGCACTACAGGAACTGTTACATACAGATGTTTATTCCACAAGCCCTGAGGATTCCAAGACTTGGTGTCTAGTGACACCTTGGTGTCTACTGCTTTAGTTCTCAATCCCCTGGTGTGTACTATTTTAGTTCTCCAACCCAAGCTATTTAGTAAATTAGTTCTCCAAACCCTGTTGTCTATTAGTTTAGTTCTCCATGTTCTGGTGTTAATCTGTTTAGTTCTGCAATCACAGCTGTTTAGTAGTTTTGTTCTCCAACCCCTGTTGTCTTTTAGTTTAGTTATCCATCGCATGGTGTGTAGTGGTTTAGTTCTACAACCCTAGCCATTTAGTAGTTTAATTCTCCAATCCCTGTTTTCTAGTAGTTTAGCAATCCATCTTATTGTGTGTAGTGGTTTACTTCTCCATCTCCAAACACCTTGTAAGCCTTAGGGATTGGAAGACTTGTGGAGCAGCCCCTTCCCAGACTGCCCCTACAGCCACCAGAGTCACTCAGTGCCCAGTCATCTAGCTGTAACTCCCCTGTCAATGCTTGCTCGTCCAGGTGTCATTGTTGAAATGCACCCTGGCACGCAGAATTTTTCAGGGAACAGGTGATGATGTCTGCAACTTGTTGCTGTAGCACAGGCATATCTTTTTTAGAGAAGTAATGGGGGACTGCGACATCCATCAGCTTTAGGAAACTGCAACCATAAGGCGTAAAGGCTGCATTTCCGTGGCAAACAGATTGGAGTGGCCTTGCAATAATCACAGAGATCACAGTCCATGAGTCATACAGAAACAAGCCGTTGTGGTCTTTGTAGCGAATAGCTCTCAGCTGGCCCCTGTCATGCAGATAATGACACGATTGGGCCACGAATCATCCTAGGAGGACACAGGCTGTTCACAATCATTAGTTCTCAGAAAAGTAATAGTGAGCATATGGCTTATCCATGTCCAGATTACAACACATGGAATATGTGTACAGTTAGGGCCAGAAATATTTGGACAGTGACACAAGTTTTGTTATTTTAGCTGTTTACAAAAACATGTTCAGAAATACAATTATATATATAATATGGGCTGAAAGTGCACACTCCCAGCTGCAATATGATAGTTTCCACATCCAAATCGGAGAAAGGGTTTAGGAATCATAGCTCTGTAATGCATAGTGTCCTCTTTTTCAAGGGACCAAAAGTAATTGGACAATGGACTCTAAGGGCTGCAATTAACTCTGAAGGCGTCTCCCTCGTTAACCTGTAATCAATGAAGTAGTTAAAAGGTCAGGGGTGGATTGCAGGTGTGTGGTTTTGCATTTGGAAGCTGTTGCTGTGAGCAGACAACATGCGGTCAAAGGAACTCTCAATTGAGGTGAAGCAGAACATCCTGAGGCTGAAAAAAAAGAAAAAATCCATCAGAGAGATAGCAGACATGCTTGGAGTAGCAAAATCAACAGTTGAGTACATTCTGAGAAAAAAGGAATTGACTGGTGAGCTTGGGAACTCAAAAAGGCCTGGGCGTCCACGGATGACAACAGTGGTGGATGATCGCCGCATACTTAATTTGGTGAAGAAGAACCCGTTCACAACATCAACTGAAGTCCAGAACACTCTCAGTGAAGTAGGTGTATCTGTCTCTAAGTCAACAGTAAAGAGAAGACTCCATGACAGTAAATACAAAGGGTTCACATCTAGATGCAAACCATTCATCAATACCAAAAATAGACAGGCCAGAGTTAAATTTGCAGAAAAACACCTCAAGAAGCCAGCTCAGTTCTGGAAAAGTATTCTATGGACAGATGAGACAAAGATCAACCTGTACCAGAATGATGGGAAGAAAAAAGTTTGGAGAAGAAAGGGAACGGCACATGATCCAAGGCACACCACATCCTCTGTAAAACATGGTGGAGGCAACGTGATGGCATGGGCATGCATGGCTTTCAATGGCACTGGGTCACTTGTGTTTATTGATGACATAAGAGCAGACAAGAGTAGCCGGATGAATTCTGAAGTGTACCGGGATATACTTTCAGCCCAGATTCAGCCAAATGCTGCAAAGTTGATTGGACGGCGCTTTATAGTACAGATGGACAATGACCCCAAGCATACAGCCAAAGCTACCCAGGAGTTCATGAGTGCCAAAAAGTGGAACATTCTGCAATGGCCAAGTCAATCTCCAGATCTAAACCCAATTGAGCATGCATTTCACTTGCTGAAATCCAGACTTAAGACGGAAAGACCCACAAACAAGCAAGACCTGAAGGCTGCGGCTGTAAAGGCCTGGCAAAGCATTAACCCCTTCCCGACCTGTGACACAGCGTATGCGTCATGAAAGTCGGTGCCAATCCGACCTGTGACGCATATGCTGTGTCACAGAAAGATCGCGTCCCTGCAGATCGGGTGAAAGGGTTAACTCCCATTTCACCCGATCTGCAGGGACAGGGGGAGTGGTAGTTTAGCCCAGGGGGGGTGGCTTCACCCCCTCGTGGCTACGATCGCTCTGATTGGCTGTTGAAAGTGAAACTGCCAATCAGAGCGATTTGTAATATTTCACCTAAAAAAATGGTGAAATATTACAATCCAGCCATGGCCGATGCTGCAATATCATCGGCCATGGCTGGAAATACTAATGTGCCCCCACCCCACCCCTCCGATCGCCCCCCCAGCCCCCCGATCTGTGGCCCGCTCCCCTCCGTCCTGTGCTCCGCTCCCCCGTCCTCCTGTCCGCTCCCCCGTGCTCCAATCACACCCCCCCGTGCTCCAATCAAACCCCCCCGCACTCCGATCCCCCCCCGTGCTCCGAACCACCCCCCCTGCACACCGATTCCCCCCCCCCTGCACACCGATCCACCCGCCCGCACACCGATCACTCTCCCCCATGCTCCGATCCCTCCCCCCCCCGTGCTCCGACGCCCCCCCGTGCCCTGATCTCCCCCCCCTGTGCCCTGATCTCCCCCCCTTATATTTACCGATCCTGGCGGGGTCCGTCAGTCTTCTTCCCCGAGCGCCGCCATGTTCCAAAATGGCGGGCGCATGCGCAGTGCGCCCGCCGAATCTGCCGGCCGGCAGATTCGTTCCAATGTGAATTTTGATCACTGTGATATAATCTATCACAGTGGTCAAAATAAAAAAACAGTAAATGACCCCCCCCCATTTGTCCCCCATAGATAGGGACAATAATAAAATAAAGAATTTTTTTTTTTTTTCACTAAGGTTGGAGTTAGAACTAGGGTTAGGGTTAGGGTTAGGGGTAGGGTTAGGGGTAGGGTTAGGGTTAGGGGTAGGGTTAGGGTTAGGGGTAGGGTTAGGGTTAGGGTTAGGGTTAGGGGTAGGGTTAGGGTTAGGGGTAGGGGTAGGGTTAGGGGTAGGGTTAGGGTTAGGATTAGGGTTTCGGTATGTGCACACGTATTCTGGTCCTCTGCGGATTTTTCTGCAGCGGATTTGATAAATCCGCAGTGCTAAACCGCTGCGGATTTATGGCAGATTTACCGCGGTTTTTCTGCGCATTTCACTGCGGTTTTACAACTGCGATTTTCTATTGGAGCAGTTGTAAAACCGCTGTGGAATCCGCAGAAAGAAGTGACATGCTGCGGAATGTAAACCGCTGCGTTTCCGTGCAGTTTTTCCGCAGCATGTGTACAGCGATTTTTGTTTCCCATAGGTTTACATTGAAATGTAAACTCATGGGAAACTGCTGCGGATCCGCAGCGTTTTCCGAAGCGTGTGCACATACCTTTAGAATTAGGCTATGTGCACACGGTGCGGATTTGGCTGCGGATCCGCAGCGGATTGGCCGCTGCGGATCCGCAGCAGTGTTCCATCAGGTTTACAGTACCATGTAAACCTATGGAAAACCAAATCCGCTGTGCCCATGGTGCGGAAAATACCGCACGGAAACGCTGCGTTGTATTTTCCGCAGCATGTCAATTCTTTGTGCGGATTCCGCAGCGTTTTACACCTATTCCTCAATAGGAATCCGCAGGTGGAATCCGCAGGTGAAATCCGCAGGTAAAACGCAGTGCCTTTTACCCGCGGATTTTTCAAAAATGGTGCGGAAAAATCTCACACGAATCCGCAACGTGGGTACATAGCCTTAGGGTTAGGGTTGGGTTGGAATTAGGGTTGTGGTTAGGGTTAGGGGTGTGTTGGGGTTAGGGTTGTGGTTAGGGGTGTGTTGCGGTTAGGGTTGTGGTTAGGGTTACGGCTACAGTTGGGATAAGGGTTAGGGGTGTGTTGGCGTAAGAATTGAGGGGTTTCCACTGTTTAGGCACATCAGGGGGTCTCCAAACGCAACATGGCGCCACCATTGATTCCAGCCAATCTTTTATTCAAAAAGTCAAATGGTGCTCCTTCCCTTCCGAGCCCCGACGTGTGCCCAAACAGTGGTTTACCCCCACATATGGGGTATCAGTGTACTCAGGACAAACTGGGCAACAATTACTGGGGTCTAATTTCTCCTGTTACCCTTGAGAAAATAAAAAATTGCTTGCTAAAACATCATTTTTGAGGAAAGTAAAATGATTTTTTATTTTCACGGCTCTGCGTTGTAAACGTCTGTGAAGCACTTGGAGGTTCAAAGTGCTCACCACATATCTAGATAAGTTCCTTGGGGGGTCTAGTTTCCAAAATGGGGTCACTTGTGGGGGGTTTCTACTGTTTAGGCACACCAGGGGCTCTGCAAACGCAACGTGACGCCCGCAGACCATTCCATCAAAGTCTGCATTTCAAAACGTCACTACTTGACTTCCGAGCCCCGACATGTGCCCAAACAGTGGTTTACCCCCACATATGGGGTATCAGCGTACTCAGGACAAACTGGGCAACAATTACTGGGGTCCAATTTCTCCTGTTACCCTTGAGAAAATAAAAAATTGCTTGCTAAAACATCATTTTTGAGGAAAGAAAAATGATTTTTTATTTTCACGGCTCTGCGTTGTAAACGTCTGTGAAGCACTTGGGGGTTCAAAGTGCTCACCACATATCTAGATAAGTTCCTTGGGGGGTCTAGTTTCCAAAATGGGGTCACTTGTGGGGGGTTTCTACTGTTTAGGCACACCAGGGGCTCTGCAAACGCAACGTGACGCCCGCAGACCATTCCATCAAAGTCTGCATTTCAAAAGTCACTACTTCCCTTCTGAGCCCCGACGTGTGCCCAAACAGTGGTTTACCCCCACATATGGGGTATCAGCGTACTCAGGAGAAACTGGACAACAACTTTTGGGGTCCAATTTCTCCTGTAACCCTTGGGAAAATAAAAAATTCTGGGCTAAAAAATTATTTTTGAGGAAAGAAAACGTATTTATTATTTTCACTGCTCTGTGTTATAAACTTCTGTGAAGCACTTGGGGGTTCAAAGTGCTCACCTCACATCTAGATAAGTTCCTTTCGGGGTCTAGTTTCTAAAATGGGGTCACTTGTGGGGGGTTTCTACTGTTTAGCCACATCAGGGGCTCTGCAAACGCAACGTAACGCCCGCAGAGCATTCCATCAAAGTCTGCATTTCAAAATGTCACTACTTGACTTCCGAGCCCCGACATGTGCCCAAACTGTGGTTTACCCCCACATATGGGGTATCAGCGTACTCAGGAGAAACTGTACAACAACTTTTGGGGTCAAATTTCTCCTGTTACCCTTGGGAAAATAATAAATTGCAGGCTAAAAAATCATTTTAGAGAAAATAAAATTTTTATTTTATTTTCATGGCTCTGCGTTATAAACTTCTGTGAAGCACTTGGAAGTTCAAAGTCCTCACCACACATCTAGATTAGTTCCTTTGGGGGTCTAGTTTCCAAAATGGGGTCATATGTGGGGGATCTCCAATGTTTAGGCACACAGGGGCTCTCCAAACGTGACATGGTGTCCGCTAATGATTGGAGCTAATTTTCCATTTAAAAAGCCAATTGGCGTGCCTTCCCTTCCGAGCCCTGCCGTGCGCCCAAACAGTGGTTTACCCCCACATATGGGGTATCAGCGTACTCAGGACAAACTGGACAACAACATTTGCGGTCCAATTTCTCCTATTACCCTTGGCAAAATAGGAAATTCCAGGCTAAAAATCATTTTTGAGGAAAGAAAAATTATTTTTTATTTTCATGGCTCTGCGTTATAAACTTCTGTGAAGCACCTGGGGGTTTAAAGTGCTCAATATGCATCTAGATAAGTTCCTTGGGGGGTCTAGTTTCCAAAATGGGGTCACTTGTGGGGGAGCTCCAATGCATAGGCACACAGGGGCTCTCTAAACGCGACATGGTGTCCGCTAACAATTGGAGCTAATTTTCCATTCAAAAAGTCAAATGGCGCGCCTTCCCTTCCGAGCCCTGCCGTGTGCCCAAACAGTGGTTTACCCCCACATATGAGGTATCGGCGTACTCGGGAGAAATTGCCCAACAAATTTTAGGATTCATTTTATCCTATTGCCCATGTGAAAATGAAAAACTGAGGCGAAAAGAATTTTTTTGTGAAAAAAAAAGTACTTTTTCATTTTTACAGATCAATTTGTGAAGCACCTGAGGGTTTAAAGTGCTCAATATGCATCTAGATAAGTTCCTTGGGGGGTCTAGTTTCCAAAATGGGGTCATTTGTGGGGGAGCTCCAATGTTTAGGCACACGGGGGCTCTCCAAACACGACATGGTGTCCGCTAACGATGGAGATAATTTTTCATTCAAAGAGTCAAATGGCGCTCCTTCCCTTCCGAACCTTACCATGTGCCCAAACAGTGGTTTACCTCCACATGTGAGGTATCGGTGTACTCATGAGAAATTGCCCAACAAATTTTAGGATCCATTTTATCCTGTTGCCCATGTGAAAATGAAAAAAATTGAGGCTAAAAGAATTTTTTTGTGAAAAAAAAGTACTTTTTCATTTTTACGGATCAATTTGTGAAGCCCCCGGGGGTTCAAAGTTCTCACTATGCATCTAGATAAGTTCCTTGGGGCGTCTAGTTTCCAAAATGGGGTCACGTGTGGGGGAGCTCCAATTTTTAGGCACACGGGGGCTCTCCAAACGTGACATGGTGTCCGCTAAAGAGTGGAGCCAATTTTTCATTCAAAAAGTCAAATGGCGCTCCTTCCCTTCCAAGCCCTGCCGTGCGCCCAAACAGTGGTTTACCCCCACATATGAGGTATCAGCGTACTCAGGACAAATTGGACAACAACTTTCGTGGTTCAGTTTCTCCTTGTACCATTGGGAAAATAAAAAAAATGTTGCTAAAAGATAATTTTTGTGACTAAAAAGTTAAATGTTCATTTTTTCCTTCCATGTTGCTTCTGCTGCTGTGAAGCACCTGAAGGGTTAAAAAACTTCTTGAATGTGGTTTTGAGCACCTTGAGGGGTGCATTTTTTAGAATGGTGTCACTTTTGGGTATTTTCATCCATATAGACCCCTCAAACTGACTTCAAATGTGAGGTGGTCCCTAAAAAAAATGGTTTTGTAAATTTCGTTGTAAAAATGAGAAATCGCTGGTCAAATTTTAACTCTTATAACTTCCTAGCAAAAAAAAATGTTGTTTCCAAAATTGTGCTGGTGTAAAGTAGACATGTGGGAAATGTTATTTATTAACTATTTTGTGTCACATAACTCTCTGGTTTAACAGAATAAAAATTCAAAATGTGAAAATTGCGAAATTTTCAAAATTTTCGCCAAATTTCCGTTTTTATCACAAATAAACGCAGAATTTATTGACCTAAATTTACCACTAACATGAAGCCCAATATGTCACGAAAAAACAATCTCAGAACCGCTAGGATCCGTTGAAGCGTTCCTGAGTTATTACCTCATAAAGGGACACTGGTCAGAATTGCAAAAAACGGCCAGGTCATTAAGGTCAAAATAGGCTGGGTCATGAAGGGGTTAAGAAGGAGGAAACCCAGCGTTTGGTGATGTCCATGGGTTCCAGACTTAAGGCAGTGATTGCCTCCAAAGGATTTGCAACAAAATATTGAAAATAAAAATATTTTGTTTGGGTTATGTTTATTTGTCCAATTACTTTTGACCTCCTAAAATGTGGAGTGTTTGTAAAGAAATGTGTACAATTCCTACATTTTCTATCAGATATTTTTGTTCAACCCTTCAAATTAAACGTTACAATCTGCACTTGAATTCTGTTGTAGAGGTTTCATTTCAAATCCAATGTGGTGGCATGCAAAGCCCAACTCGCGAAAATTGTGTCACTGTCCAAATATTTCTGGCCCTAACTGTATATCCTGCTGTACGATCACTGCTAACTCCACGATAACCCTACACTTCTCGCTGCCAACAACAATCCTGTTTTTTTGCTTTAATTGTGTGATTATCTTAAACTTTTGACTGTTTTATATGAACTGCTGACTTGTAAAGCTATGCATAATGTGTTTGTGATATTTAAATAAAGTTTATTAGTAGTGGTAGTTTGCAGACGGTGAAATTCAAGCTGTTAACTTTGCCACGTGTAGGAGTGAAGAATATTTTACGTGAGCACAACTGCACAAACGAGGGTTTGCTACTGTGCCAACACATCATGGAGTAGGGTGAACACGACAAGCTGCTGGACTGTGAGAGAGGTGCAGGCGGAAATGTTATGGTGCATTGAGAAAGATGGGGTGTGCTTGGTATGCAAGATCAGTCAAAAACAGCAGGCATGTCCAATTCCTTATCAGCTGACAGGCTATCAATCACCCCAATTGTAGGAGGTAAACAAGTGTAGGTTCTTCGGCCTGAGACCTGTGTGACAACACTTGCCACGGTGAGTGAGGAGGAAGAATCAGAAGATACGGTTGGTGGGCTGGAAGGTGGTTGGCGAGACCCGCCAGTCTGCATTTTAAAACAATGACATTCCCAGATTAATGCATGTTAATCGGGCATGTGCCAGGTTATGCTTGTAGTAGTGAAATTATTTTGGTTTTTTTTACTCTACTAGGTTGTTTCTAAAAGAGTAGACAGCTAACATGATTTTTTTTATTTTTGCTGGTCTGAAAAAAAGACCCAACATAGCCAACTGCAGAACCGCGAACGCTGAAGATGCCTGAGCTACGTTATTAGTTAGACTTGCATGCCTGCTAGTTGTCAGGTTCCCCAGGTCTGCCTGTCTGCTTGTCTACCCTGTAACCGTCTGCTCTTACCTGTCTGTGCCTGTCTGCTAGTACCTGTCTGCGCTTTTCTGTTCCTTAGCCGGTCCCATCTACACCCATGGTTCCAGAGTCCCTACAGTGCCTGCCTGTATTTTTCATCCCTCCTTTGGACCGTAGCAGCTTACCCGCTTTAGTGGGTTAGCTGCCACATTCTGTAGGTCAGCCATGGAGTAGCATCTGATGCCACCACTAGGGTTGAGCGACTTTTACTTTTATAGGATCGGGTCGGGTTTCACGAAACCAGACTTTTTCAAAAGTCGGGTCGAGTGAAATCGGCCGATCCTATAAAAAAGTCGGGGTCGGGGTCGGCCGAAACTCGAAACCCAATGCAGTACATTGGGTTTCCAATGGTTCCCAGGGTCTGAAGGAGAGGAAACTCTCCTTCAGGCCCTGCGATCCATATTTAAGTGTAAAATAAATAATTAAAATAAAAAATATCGCTATACTCACCCTCGGACGCGCCCTGGTACTAACCGGGAACCTTCCTTCCTTCGATTCAGCGCTTGCACGACCTTGCGGTGACGTCTGTTGTGAATTCTGTTGTCGGGCTCCCTCCTGTGGTCATGAATGGTACTTCGGCTGGTTCTGTCCATGGACTTCCTCTGGTGGGTGTTTCTGAGTTTCCTTCCACAGCTGACGAGGTTAATTCGTTAGCTGGCTGCTCTATTTAACTCCACTTAGATCTTTGCTCCATGCCACCTGTCAATGTTCCAGTATTGGTCTAGTTCACTCCTGGATCGTTTTTGTGACCTCTCTTCCCAGCAGAAGCTAAGTTCCAGCTTGTATTTCTTTGGTTTGCTATTTTTCTGTCCAGCTTGCTATTTTTATTGTTCTTGCTTGCTGGAAGCTCTGGGACGCAGAGGGAGCGCCTCCGCACCGTGAGTCGGTGCGGAGGGTCTTTTTTGCGCCCTCTGCGTGGTCTTTTTGTAGGTTTTTGTGCTGACCGCAAAGTAACCTTTCCTATCCTCGGTCTGTTCAGTAAGTCGGGCCTCACTTTGCTAAATCTATTTCATCTCTGTGTTTGTATTTTCATCTTTACTCACAGTCATTATATGTGGGGGGCTGCCTTTTCCTTTGGGGAATTTCTCTGAGGCAAGGTAGGCTTATTTTTCTATCTTCAGGGCTAGCTAGTTCCTTAGGCTGTGCCGAGTTGCATAGGGAGCGTTAGGCGCAATCCACGGCTATTTCTAGTGTGTTTGATAGGATTAGGGATTGCGGTCAGCAGAGTTCCCACGTTCCAGAGCTCGTCCTTTATTATCAGTAACTATCAGGTCATTCCGTGTGCTCTTAACCACCAGGTCCATTATTGTCCTGACCACCAGGTCATAACAGTACAGGTGGCCCAAAGTACTAATGCATCTCAATAGAGGGATAAGAGAAGTTCTGAGACCATTTTTTTTTCTTTGCAGTGTGTTTTGTCTCTCTTTTCCCCTTTACCTCTCTGGGTGGTTCAGGACACAGGTGTAAACATGGACATTCAAGGTCTGTCCTCTTGGATGGATAATCTCACTACAAGGGTACAAAACATTCAAGATTTTGTGGTTCAGAATCCGATGTCAGAGCCTAGGATTCCAATTCCTGATTTGTTTTTTGGTGATAGATCTAAGTTCTTGAATTTCAAAAATAATTGTAAATTGTTTCTTGCCTTGAAACCTCGCTCCTCAGGTGACCCTGTTCAACAAGTAAAGATCATTATTTCTTTGTTACGTGGTGACCCTCAAGACTGGGCATTTTCCCTTGCGCCAGGAGATCCGGCATTGCGTGATGTTGATGCGTCTTTCCTGGCGCTTGGATTGCTTTATGACGAACCTAATTCAGTGGATCAGGCAGAGAAAATCTTGCTGGCTCTGTGTCAGGGTCAGGATGAAGCGGAGATATATTGTCAGAAGTTTAGAAAGCGGTATGTGCTCACTCAGTGGAATGAATGTGCCCTGGCAGCAATCTTCAGAAAGGGTCTCTCTGAAGCCCTTAAGGATGTCATGGTGGGATTTCCCATGCCTGCTGGTCTGAATGAGTCTATGTCCTTGGCCATTCAGATCGATCGACGCTTGCGTGAGCGTAAAGCTGTGCACCATTTGGCGGTACTATCTGAGCATGGGCCTGAGCCTATGCAATGTGATAGGACTTTGACCAGAGCTGAACGGCAAGAACACAGACGTCGGAATGGGCTATGTTTTTACTGTGGTGATTCCACTCATGCTATCTCTGATTGTCCTAAGCGCACTAAGCGGTTCGCTAGGTCTGCCACCATTGGTGCGGTACAGTCTAAATTTCTATTGTCCGTTACTCTGATTTGCTCTTTGTCATCCTATTCTGTTATGGCATTTGTGGATTCAGGCGCTGCCCTGAATTTGATGGACTTGGAGTATGCTAGGCGCTGTGGTTTTTTCTTGGAGCCCTTGCAGTATCCTATTCCATTGAGAGGAATTGATGCTACGCCTTTGGCCAAGAATAAGCCTCAGTACTGGACCCAATTGACCATGTGCATGGCTCCTGCACATCAGGAGGATATCCGCTTTCTGGTGTTGCATAATCTGCATGATGTGGTCATTTTGGGGTTGCCATGGCTACAGGTCCATAATCCAGTATTGGACTGGAAATCTATGTCTGTGTCCAGCTGGGGTTGCCAGGGGGTACATGGTGATGTTCCATTTTTGTCTATTTCGTCTTCCACTCCTTCTGAAGTTCCAGAGTTTTTGTCGGATTATCGGGATGTATTTGATGAGCCCAAAGCCAGTGCCCTACCTCCTCATAGGGATTGCGATTGTGCAATTAATTTGATTCCTGGTAGTAAGTTTCCTAAGGGCCGATTGTTAAATTTATCTGTGCCAGAACACGCCGCTATGCGGAGTTATATAAAGGAATCCTTGGAGAAAGGCCATATTTGCCCGTCGTCATCACAGTTAGGAGCAGGGTTCTTTTTTGTGGCCAAGAAGGATGGTTCTTTGAGACCTTGTATTGATTACCGCCTTCTTAATAAAATTACTGTCAAATTTCAGTATCCTTTGCCGTTGCTGTCTGATTTGTTTGCTCGTATTAAAGGGGCTAGTTGGTTCACCAAGATAGATCTTCGAGGGGCGTATAATCTTGTGCGTATTAAACAAGGCGATGAATGGAAAACAGCATTTAATATGCCCGAGGGCCATTTTGAGTACCTGGTTATGCCATTCGGGCTTTCCAATGCTCCATCAGTATTTCAGTCCTTTATGCATGACATCTTCCGAGAGTACCTGGATAAATTCCTGATTGTGTATTTGTATGATATTTTGGTCTTTTCGGATGATTGGGAGTCTCATGTGAAGCAGGTCAGAATGGTGTTCCAGGTCCTTCGTGCGAATTCCTTGTTTGTGAAGGGGTCAAAGTGTCTCTTTGGAGTTCAGAAGGTTTCATTTTTGGGGTTCATTTTTTCCCCTTCTACTATCGAGATGGACCCTGTTAAAGTCCAGGCCATTTACGATTGGACTCAGCCGACATCTGTGAAGAGCCTGCAAAAGTTCCAGGGCTTTGCTAATTTTTATCGGCGCTTCATCGCTAATTTTTCTACTGTTGCTAAACCGTTGACTGATTTGACCAAGAAGGGTGCTGATGTGGTCAATTGGTCTTCTGCAGCTGTAGAGGCTTTTCGGGAGTTGAAGCGTCGTTTTTCTTCTGCCCCTGTGTTGTGCCAGCCAGATGTTTCGCTCCCGTTTCAGGTTGAGGTTGATGCTTCTGAGATTGGAGCAGGGGCTGTTTTGTCGCAAAGAAGTTCTGATGGCTCGGTGATGAAGCCATGTGCTTTCTTTTCTAGAAAGTTTTCGCCTGCTGAGCGTAATTATGATGTTGGTAATCGTGAGTTGATGGCCATGAAGTGGGCATTCGAGGAGTGGCGTCATTGGCTTGAAGGAGCCAAGCATCGCGTGGCGGTCTTGACAGATCACAAAAATTTGACTTATCTTGAGTCTGCCAAACGGTTGAATCCGAGACAGGCTCGATGGTCGTTATTTTTCTCCTGTTTTGATTTTGTGGTTTTGTACCTTCCGGGCTCTAAGAATGTGAAGGCTGATGCCCTGTCAAGGAGTTTTGTGCCTGACTCTCCGGGTGTTCCTGAGCCGGCGGGTATTCTCAAAGAGGGGGTAATTTTGTCTGCCATCTCCCCTGATTTGCGGCGGGTGCTGCAAAAATTTCAGGCTGATAGACCTGACCGTTGCCCAGCGGAGAAACTGTTTGTCCCTGATAGATGGACTAGTAGAGTTATCTCTGAGATTCATTGTTCAGTGTTGGCTGGGCATCCTGGAATCTTTGGTACCAGAGATTTGGTGGCTAGATCCTTTTGGTGGCTGTCTTTGTCACGGGATGTGCGTTCTTTTGTGCAGTCCTGTGGGACTTGTGCTCGGGCTAAGCCCTGCTGTTCTCGTGCCAGTGGGTTGCTTTTGCCGTTGCCGGTCCCGAAGAGGCCCTGGACGCATATTTCTATGGATTTTATTTCGGATCTCCCCGTCTCTCAAAAGATGTCGGTCATTTGGGTGGTTTGTGATCGCTTTTCTAAGATGGTCCATTTGGTACCTTTGTCTAAATTGCCTTCCTCCTCTGATTTGGTGCCATTATTTTTCCAGCATGTGGTTCGTTTACATGGTATCCCGGAGAACATCGTTTCTGACAGAGGTTCCCAGTTTGTTTCGAGGTTTTGGCGATCCTTTTTTGCAAGGATGGGCATTGATTTGTCTTTTTCCTCGGCTTTCCATCCTCAGACAAATGGCCAAACCGAACGAACTAATCAGACGTTGGAAACATATCTGAGATGCTTTGTTTCTGCTGATCAGGATGATTGGGTGTCCTTTTTGCCGTTGGCTGAGTTCGCCCTTAATAATCGGGCCAGCTCGGCTACTTTGGTTTCGCCGTTTTTCTGCAATTCTGGTTTCCATCCTCGTTTCTCTTCAGGGCAGGTTGAGTCTTCGGACTGTCCTGGTGTAAATACTGTGGTGGATAGGTTGCAGCAGATTTGGACTCATGTGGTGGACAATTTGACATTGTCCCAGGAGAAGGCTCAACGTTTCGCTAACCGCCGGCGCTGTGTGGGTCCCCAACTTCGTGTTGGGGATTTGGTTTGGTTGTCGTCTCGTTATGTTCCTATGAAGGTTTCCTCTCCTAAGTTTAAGCCTCGTTTCATTGGTCCGTATAAGATTTCTGAGGTTATCAATCCTGTGTCATTTCGTTTGGCCCTTCCTGCTTCTTTTGCCATCCATAATATGTTCCATAGGTCGTTATTGTGGAGATACGTGGCGCCTGTGGTTCCATCCGTTGATCCTCCTGCCCCGGTGTTGGTTGAGGGGGAGTTGGAGTATGTGGTGGAGAAGATTTTGGATTCTCGTGTTTCGAGACGGAAACTCCAGTACCTGGTCAAGTGGAAGGGTTATGGTCAGGAAGATAATTCCTGGGTTTTTGCCTCTGATGTTCATGCTGCCGATCTGGTTCGTGCCTTTCATTTGGCTCATCCTGGTCGGCCTGGGGGCTCTGGTGAGGGTTCAGTGACCCCTCCTCAAGGGGGGGGTACTGTTGTGAATTCTGTTGTCGGGCTCCCTCCTGTGGTCATGAATGGTACTTCGGCTTGTTCTGTCCATGGACTTCCTCTGGTGGGTGTTTCTGAGTTTCCTTCCACAGCTGACGAGGTTAATTCGTTAACTGGCTGCTCTATTTAACTCCACTTAGATCTTTGCTCCATGCCACCTGTCAATGTTCCAGTATTGGTCTAGTTCACTCCTGGATCGTTCTTGTGACCTGTCTTCCCAGCAGAAGCTAAGTTCCAGCTTGTATTTCTTTGGTTTGCAATTTTTCTGTCCAGCTTGCTATTTTTATTGTTCTTGCTTGCTGGAATCTCTGGGACGCAGAGGGAGCGCCTCCGCACCGTGAGTCGGTGCGGAGGGTCTTTTTTTGCGCCCTCTGCGTGGTCTTTTTGTAGGTTTTTGTGCTGACCGCAAAGTAACCTTTCCTATCCTCAGTCTGTTCAGTAAGTCGGGCCTCACTTTGCTAAATCTATTTCATCTCTGTGTTTGTATTTTCATCTTTACTCACAGTCATTATATGTGGGGGGCTGCCTTTTCCTTTGGGGAATTTCTCTGAGGCAAGGTAGGCTTTATTTTTCTATCTTCAGGGCTAGCTAGTTCCTTAGGCTGTGCCGAGTTGCATAGGGAGCGTTAGGCGCAATCCACGGCTATTTCTAGTGTGTGTGATAGGATTAGGGATTGCGGTCAGCAGAGTTCCCACGTTCCAGAGCTCGTCCTTTATTATCAGTAACTATCAGGTCATTCCGTGTGCTCTTAACCACCAGGTCCATTATTGTCCTGACCACCAGGTCATAACAGACGTCGCGGCTTGTGATTGGTCGCGCAAGCGGTCACATGGGCGGTCGCACGACCAATCACAAGCCGCGACGTCACCGCAAGGTCCTGCAAGTGCTGATTCGAAGGAAGAAAGGCTGCCGGTTAGTACCAGGGCGCGTCAGAGGGTGAGTATAGCAATATTTTTTATTTTAATTCTTTATTTTACACTTAAATATGGATTCCGATACCGATTTCCGAAATTGCAAACATATCGGAACTCGGGATCGGAATTCCGATACCAGATTCAGAAGATCGCCGACTTCATGGCCGACCCCACACAGGGGTTGGGTCGGGTTTCATGAAACCCGACTTTGCCAAAAGTCGGCGACTTCTGAAAATGGCCGACCCATTTCGCTCAACCTTAGCCACCACTTTGTACCCCCTTGGGTCATAGTTTTCACCTGCTGCCACTTGTCTGAGTAGGGATTTGGTAGGCCATCTAGCTATGCCCCTTCCAGGCTGTCAGAGGGATACGGAACAGTGATTCCACCACTTTGCCTGTTACAGTCTCCATCCGCTGGGTTGACTGTAGTAGAAGAGGTGTTGGTCCCCGCTATGCTAATTCTACTTTATTGCAATTGATGCCACTTTGTTAGTCTCTGCCACTAATTTTTGTAAATGTGTAAACTCCTGTTTGCGTCTCCTTCATGCGTGTTGCCTGTAGCAGTAGTCCTCCGAGACCGTCAGGCCTCCACCCCCTTGGACTCAACCACCCGTGTTACTTTCCTTAAATTTTTCTCAGCATGAAGGCAGTTAGAAGGGTTGCATGTGGTATCAGGGCTCCCAGCACAGGAGGCCCACACCGATCTCTCACCTACCTCGTCTTACTGTGACGTTCAATAGAAAGCTGTAAATTATGTCCCAGACCCCGATACCTCTTGCCTGGCTGATTGCTGCAGTGCCATGCTACAATTAGTACTGTGGATGAATTGAGGCCACTCTCCTAGTGTCTTCCCCTCATTTGATGTGTTTTGGCAGCATTTGGAGCATTTATAAGGTGTGCATGCGTTTGTTTTTGCCTCCCATTGACGTGAATGGCTTTCAGCTATGTTCGTCAAATATTCGACAAATTAATTGGCGAATATTGCAAGTTCGACAATCGTAATCCAAACTGAACATTGAAATATTCACTCATCTCTAGAGCTAGTCATGTTATGGTGGCAAATAGTACCATCAAAAATCGGGTCAGGTCAAAAGCAATCAAATACATATGCGGAAATACAGGGAAATATGCGGGTTTGGCGCGCAAGTCTCCATCAAAGTCAGGGAAACGACATATGACGTAAATGTATGAAGGGGTTGAACATTATTAAAAAATGCTTTACTGTAACTTATATTTTCTAAATGTAAATCCCTAAGTCCAGTGTGTGGATGTATAAGGTTGCCAGTCTCTGAATATGATCGCCCACAGGACTCTTAAGCATAAAACACATGTGATTTTAATATAAAAACAAGTTACAGTGAATATTGTCAAGCAAAACTACACATAAATTTACTCTGAGCCATCACATGAGCTCTCTGGTGGCTTATACCATAAATATCATTCTGCAGTCTGCTATGTACCATAATACATAGATGCTGCAAAAGTCAAACAAAGCAAGCAATCTAATAAAACCCTATTGTAAAAATGTACTTCAGCTAAAAATACACACATGTAAAGGGAATCAGTCAGGAGGTTTTAGATATGTAATCTGAAGGCAGCAGGATGTAGGGGCAGAGACCCTGAATTAAGTGATGTAACTCTTATTAGGCTGGGAACTGTTGTTTCAACACAATCAGCAGGAGATTATCACTACCCAGAGTACAGCTTCCTTGCATCCTGGTCAAACTTTGCCCCAAAACTGTTAATCGGGAGTGTGGGCAGGGTTAACTTTCTGAGCTCTGCTACAAATAAGAATTCTGATTGTATCACAACTGCTGCACCCAGTAAACGAAGTTATACATTGTTGGAATCAGGGTCTCTTTCTCTACATTATCCTGCTCTCAGATGAGGTAGCAAAAACCTGCTGACAGATTCCCTTTAAGCCCTCCAAACATATCCAGAGCATCAGAATTTCAGGTCTTCTTTATACTTTCTGTAAATGATTTCATATATACATACTCAGTTCTATATGATAGGTTCAATCAGTTATTTTTTTCTCAGATCAGAATAACATTTTTATTTATACACTTGTTACAATGGCGGCACTCCAACTACTCTCAGCTTTAGAAAGGGACGCAGAATGTTCTGTATAGCCTCAATGGTTTGTTCTGAGAAAACGCGGCGTAAGTCCAGTAGCAGGCAGTCAGGGTAGAGTGTATGGAAGAGTCGCATCAAGAAGAAGAAGAGCAGAAGGAAGATGCCAACACCAAAAAAACACTGCAGGAACTCCAGCGCCATGGTACATATCCTGAAAAAGACTCAGTGTTAAGGCTCGTGCAGACATAGGTCAAGGTCAGCCGAATTAGCTGATGTCGGCGGGATGGGCTAATGTGTATGGGAGCTTCCCGGGTCTCCTCCGATAGATGATGTCAGAGAAGAGAAGGACCCGGCCTGCTGAATTGTAGGGGATGATCCTTTTGGTCTCTGAGAGATAAGTTGGTGCAGGAGGAATCTAGGAAACTGGTCAGTCAAGTAGAGTTGCCAACCATCCAGAAATTCCAGAACAGTCCATAAAAAAAGGTCTCTTTTTTGCTCTCTCCGTAAAAAAATTATGGGCCGTAGACATGTATCACTTATAATCGATTTCCTTTGGTTTTCCAATGTGTCAGTAAAAAATATTGTCTGCCCATAATTTTTTTGATGACCCATCCTGAAAAAGTCATGCTGGCAACCCGGGTCGGGAGAGATAGCATGTAGCCAAATGATCTTACCTTTTGTGAAAAACACCCTGCTTCTTCATTTGTACCTGTTCTAGCTGCTTCTCCTGGAAAACATAACACATGCTCTGAATGGCTAATGCCATTATCCATAAACTGAACGCTTCTGCCCCTCGGTTCAAAATATGAGTTGGGGTCTGCAAAGCAGTGGTGATGAGAGAATATACTCGTTGCTCAGGTTTTCCCGAGCACGCTCGGGTGGTCTCCCAGTATTTGTGAGTGCTTGGACATTTAGTTTTTGTTGAGGCAGCTGCATGATTTGCAGCTGCTGGACAGCCTGAGTACATGTGGGGGTTCCCTGGTTGCTAGGAGAACAAAGCAGAAGGAGGTAGGGGATCGATGCATTGCAGAAGACATCTTGAGAATAGCCAACTGCCACCCCTTGCCTCAAAGGGGATGATGTTATGGCGGCTGAGGGTCATGTTAAAGATGAAGAATCACCACTTTAGAACCTGCAGGAATCACATTAGTGATGGTTCTAGAAACTGTATAGGAAACGATTGCTTATTTCATTATGCTGACACAATTCCAGCTCTGAGTATACAGAGTAGTAGCTGTAACCGCACTTTCCGGGGACGCGGTTACAGCCGCCAGACAGAGCAGTGACTGCAGCCAAATGCTGCCGGAGAGAATAAAGTTAATTTTCTCCAGATACATGCAGGTTGGTAACGCTATTAACCAATATCTGCAGGTTAGTACCATTTTTTCTGGTGACAGGCTCCCTATAAAGCCCCTTTAATAATTGGGTGACTGCAATTACAAGTTAGGTTCGATTATGGTGGGTCATAAAAGCCACCATTATAAATCAATGTTATCAAAATGATGGGTCTCCACTCACCGGCTTGAACTCACACATTATTGTATCGCTGGCTCTTGTGCTCTCAATAAAATCGCACTCCTCAATTTCCTTCCTCCTAAAAGAGAGGTCGGTTATACAAACCATGCGGTCTCTTCACAGTCACAGGTGCCCTTAAGGAAGGCTATACTTCTCCAGCCATTTATCAAAAGATAACATTGGGTAACTGATATTGATCCAATAGATAAAAGAAATCTGTGTACTTATCATAAAACAGCAATTTTGGCGCATCTTTTCTTAGAACTTTACTTTTTATCCCTGTTTGATTCCTCCTTGAAATTTACGAATAAACTGACAAATTAGTATTACTATACCATTTGCACAACCTGATACATAAAGTGTGTTAACTAACAAATTAAAGCTGCACTCTGAAACGCTATGATATGTACATTGAATATATGAAATTGGAACAGTAGAAAATCTACTACATAATTGTCTAAGGGCCACTTCCGTCTTTCTGTTCTTCTGTCTGTCTGTCACGGATATTCATTGGTTGCGGCCTCTGTCTGTCAAGGAAATCAAAGTCGCTGATTGGTCGCGGCAAACCAGCCACAACCAATCAGCGACGGGCACAATCCGGAAGAAAATGGCATCTCCTTACTCCCCGCAGTCACTGCCCAGCACTCGCATACTCCCCTCCAGCCACCGCTAACACAGGGTTAATGCCGGCGGTAATGGACTGCATTATGCCGCGGGTAACACACTCCGTTACCGCTGCTATTAATCCTGTGTGTCCTCAACTGTTTACTATTGATGCTGCCTATGCGGCATCAATAGTAAAATAATGTAATGTTAAAAATAATAAAAAAGTAAAAAACCTGCTATATTCACCCTCCGTTGTCCGCCATCTGTTGTTCCTGGCGATGCATTGCGAAATTACCCAGAAGACAAACCATGTGACCTGTAATGTCATCTCTCTGCGCCCGTCTCCAGCCCTCAGGAAGAGGTAAGCGCAGCATTTCATGTGCGGTATCTGCAGTCCGGTTGGGAGCAGGTGCCTGCGGTCAGTCCGGTCACATGGGGTCCGGCACAGAGGGAGGGAGGCCGTGCTGAGTGGTGACCGGGCGGCTGGAGGAGGGGCAGCCTGTCACCAGACACTGCCCAGCGGCACACGTGTGCTCTGTGCCTGCACTGCCGGCACTTGGACCCCGGCTCGGTGGAGGCCTTCTTCTGCCTGTACTTGGATGATACTCATCTCTTTGGAACCTTTTTCACTCTTTTAAGTAGAAGTTTCTGATTTCCCGGCTTAATCCCCACTGGTGCCCGTGAATGACAGCAGGGTAGATGGGTGGGCACCAGGAGGGAGCCATCCGTTATATGAGGGATACACAGCACCAGGGGGAACCATCTACTATATAATTGTCTAAGGTCACTTTCGTCTTTCTGTCCTTCTGTCTGTCTGTCATGGATATTCATTGGTCGCGGCCTCTGTCTGTCAAGGAAATCCAAGTCGCTGATTGGTCGCGGCAAAACAGCCACGACCAATCAGCGACGGGCACAGTCCGGAAGAAAATGGCTGCTCCTTACTCCCCGCAGTCACTGCCCAGCGCCCGCATACTCCCCTCCAGCCACCGCTAACACAGGGTTAATGCCGGCGGTAATGGACCGCGTTATGCCACGGGTAACGCACTCCGTTATGGCCGCTATTAACCCTGTGTGTCCCCAACTTTTTACTATTGATGCTACCTATGCGGCATCAATGGTAAAAAATGTAATGTTAAAAATAATAAAAAAACAAAAAATCTGCTATACTCACACTCCGTTGTCCGCTGAGCCGCTCGCGCCTGCCGCCATCTTCCGCTCCCGGCGATGCATTGCGAAATTACCCAGAAGACTTAGCGGTCTCGCGAGACCGCTAAGTCATCTGGGTAATTTCGCAATGCATCCTGGGAACGGAAGATGGCGGCAGCTGCGCTCTACAAGGGGCCTTTGGATCGGAAGGTGAGTATGTTTATTTTTTAACCTGTGACATACAGTTAGGGCCAGAAATATTTGGACAGTGACACAATTTTCGCGAGTTGGGCTCTGCATGCCACCACATTGGATTTGAAATGAAACCTCTACAACAGAATTCAAGTGCAGATTGTAACGTTTAATTTGAAGGGTTGAACAAAAATATCTGATAGAAAATGTAGGAATTGTACACATTACTTTACAAACACTCCACATTTTAGGAGGTCAAAAGTAATTGGACAAATAAACATAACCCAAACAAAATATTTTTATTTTCAATATTTTGTTGCAAATCCTTTGGAGGCAATCACTGCCTTAAGTCTGGAACCCATGGACATCACCAAACGCTGGGTTTCCTGTCATGATCCCAATGGCAGGGGATCACAAAAGGACAAGCACAAAAACAAAACAAGCTCTAGGGTGATGGAACCTGAGCTGACCGCGATCCTGAACCTAAACACACAACTAGCAGTAGCCGGGGAACGTGCCTACGATGATTCCTAGACGTCTCGCGCTAGCCGAAGGATTAACTTCCCCTATAAGAAGAAACACAGACCTCACTTGCCTCCAGAGAAACACCCCACAGAAATAGCAGCCCCCCACATGTAATAACGGTGAAATGAGAGGAAAGCACATACATAGTTATGAAAATAGAATCAGCAAAAATGAGGCCCGCTAAAGCTAGATAGCAGAGGATACAAAAGTGAACTGCGCGGTCAGCGAAAAACCCTTCAAAAAACAATCCTGAAATTACTTGAACTCATGTGCCAACTCATGGAACATGAGGAGTAATTTCAGCCCACTAGAGCAACCAGCAGCAAGGAATCACATATCTGCAAGCTGGACTAAGACAAAAATTAAGCAAAACGTGGAACAGGAAAATCAAAACTTAGCTTGTCCTGAAGATAACAGACGCAGGGAGCAGAGGTAAAAAGACACGCTGATTACATTGATAGCCGGTGAGGAAATGACAAAAAAGCCAGGTTAAATAGGAAACTCCCATAACCTGATGGAACAGGTGGACACCAGAGACCGCAGAGAACACAAGTCACCCAGTACCATCAGTAACCACCAGAGGGAGCCCAAAAACAGAGCTCACAACAGTACCCCCCCCTTGAGGAGGGGTCACCGAACCCTCACGAGAACCACCAGGGCGACCAGGATGAGCCCTATGAAAAGCACGGACCAAATCGGCAGCATGAACATCAGAGGCAATCACCCAAGAATTATCCTCCTGACCATAACCCTTCCACTTGACCAAATACTGGAGTTTCCGTCTGGAAACACGAGAATCCAAGATCTTCTCCACAACATACTCCAATTCACCCTCCACCAGCACCGGAGCAGGAGGCTCAAGCGAAGGAACGACAGGTACCTCATGCTTCCGCAACAACGACCGATGGAACACATTATGAATAGCAAACGATGCCGGGAGATCCAAACGAAACGACACAGGGTTAAGAATTTCCAAGATCCTATAGGGACCGATGAACTGAGGCTTGAACTTAGGAGAAGAGACCTTCATAGGAACAAAACGAGAAGACAACCACACCAAGTCCCCAACAAGAAGTCGAGGACCCACGCGGCGACGGCGATTAGCAAACTGCTGAGCCCTCTCCTGGGACAACTTCAAATTGTCCACCACATGACTCCAAATCCGATGCAACCTATCCACCACCATGTCCACTCCAGGACAATCAGAAGGCTCCACCTGACCAGAGGAAAAACGAGGATGAAACCCCGAATTACAAAAGAAAGGAGAAACCAAGGTAGCAGAACTAGCCCGATTATTAAGGGCAAACTCGGCAAGCGGCAAAAAGGAAACCCAGTCATCTTGATCAGCAGAAACAAAACACCTTAAATAAGTTTCTAAAGTCTGATTAGTTCGTTCCGTCTGGCCATTTGTCTGGGGATGGAATGCAGACGAAAAGGACAAATCAATGCCCATCTTAGCACAGAACGTCCGCCAAAATCTAGACACAAACTGGGATCCCCTGTCAGAAACGATGTTCTCCGGAATGCCATGCAAACGGACCACGTTTTGAAAAAACAGAGGGAACAACTCAGAGGAGGAAGGTAACTTAGGCAAGGGTACCAGATGAACCATCTTAGAAAAGCGGTCACACACAACCCATATGACGGACATCTTTTGAGGGACAGGGAGATCCAAAATAAAGTCCATGGAAATGTGCGTCCAAGGCCTCTTCGGGATAGGCAAAGGTAACAACAATCCACTGGCCCGAGAACAGCAAGGCTTAGCCCGAGCGCAAACTCCACAAGACTGCACGAAAGAACGCACATCCCTCGACAAGGAAGGCCACCAAAAAGACCTGGCCACCAAGTCTCTAGTACCAAATATTCCAGGATGACCTGCCAACACAGAAGAATGGACCTCGGAGATGACTCTACTGGTCCAATTATCCGGAACAAACAGTCTTTCCGGCGGACAACGATCAGGTTTACCGCCTGAAACTCCTGCAAAGCACGTCGCAAGTCTGGGGAGACAGCCGACAAAATCACCCCATCCCTAAGGATACCAGTGGGCTCAGAATTTCCAGGGGAGTCAGGCAAAAAACTCCTAGAAAGAGCATCCGCCTTCACATTCTTTGAACCTGGCAGGTATGAAACCACAAAATTGAAACGGGAGAAAAACAGTGACCAACAAGCCTGTCTAGGATTCAGACGCTTGGCAGACTCAAGGTACATCAGATTTTTGTGATCAGTCAAGACCACCACACGATGTCTAGCACCCTCAAGCCAATGACGCCACTCCTCAAATGCCCACTTCATGGCCAAAAGCTCCCGATTACCAACATCATAATTCCGTTCAGCGGGCGAAAATTTTCTAGAAAAGAACGCACATGGCTTCATCACTGAGCCATCGGAGCTTCTCTGTGACAAAACCGCCCCCGCTCCGATCTCGGAAGCATCAACCTCAACCTGAAAAGGAAGCGACGTATCTGGCTGACGCAACACAGGAGCAGAAGAAAACCGGCGCTTAAGTTCCTGAAAGGCCTCCACAGCCGCAGGAGACCAATCAGTAACATCAGCCCCCTTTTTAGTCAAATCCGTCAAAGGCTTAACAACACTAGAAAAATTAGTTATGAAGCGACGATAAAAGTTAGCAAAGCCCAAGAACTTCTGTAGACTCTTAAGAGATGTAGGCTGCGTCCAGTCACAAATAGCCTGAACCTTGACGGGATCCATCTCAATAGTAGAAGGGGAAAAAATATACCCCAAAAAAGAAATCTTCTGGACTCCAAAGAGACATTTAGAACCCTTTACAAACAAAGAATTGGCCCGCAGGACCTGAAACACCTTCCTGACCTGCTGAACATGAGACTCCCAGTCATCAGAAAAAAACAAAACATCATCCAAATACACGATAATAAATTTATCCAGATATTCACGAAAAATATCGTGCATAAAAGACTGGAAGACAGAAGGAGCATTAGAAAGTCCAAAAGGCATCACCAAATACTCGAAATGGCCCTCAGGCGTATTAAATGCGGTTTTCCACTCATCACCCTGCCTTATCCGCACAAGATTATACGCACCCCGAAGATCAATCTTAGTGAACCATTTAGCCCCCTTAATGCGAGCAAACAAATCAGTCAACAATGGCAAAGGATACTGATATTTGACTGTAATCTTATTCAAAAGACGATAATCTATGCAAGGCCTCAAGGAACCATCTTTTTTGGCCACAAAAAAAAAACCTGCTCCCAAAGGGGACGAAGATGGACGGATATGTCCCTTTTCCAAGGACTCCTTAACATAATTCCGCATAGCAGTATGCTCTGGCACTGACAGATTGAACAAACGACCTTTAGGGAATTTACTGCCAGGAATCAAATCTATAGCACAATCGCAATCCCTGTGAGGAGGAAGCGAACTGAGCTTAGGCTCCTCAAAAACCTCCCGATAATCAGACAAAAATACCGGAACCTCAGAAGGAGTAGATGAAGCGATAGAAATCGGAGATGCATCATCATGAACCCCCTGACATCCCCAGCTTAACACAGACATTGTTTTCCAGTCCAGGACTGGGTTATGAGTTTGTAACCATGGCAGACCAAGCACTAAGACGTCATGTAAATTATACAGTACCAGGAAGCGAATCACCTCCTGATGAACGGGAGTCATACGCATGGTCACTTGTGTCCAGTACTGAGGTTTATTCATAGCCAAAGGTGTAGAGTCAATTCCTTTCAAAGGAATAGGAACTTCCAGAGGTTCCAGACTAAACCCACAGCGATTGGCAAATGACCAATCAATAAGACTAAGGGCAGCGCCTGAATCCACATAGGCATCGACGGAAATGGATGATAATGAACAAATCAGCGTCACAGACAGAATGAACTTAGACTGTAAAGTACCAATGGCAACAGACTTATCAACCTTTTTTGTGCATTTAGAGCATGCTGATATAACATGAGCTGAATCACCACAATAAAAACACAATCCATTTTTCCGCCTATAATTTTGCCGTTCACTTCTGGACTGAATTCTATCACATTGCATTATCTCAGGTGCCTGTTCAGAAGACACCGCCAAATGGTGCACAGGTTTGCGCTCCCGTAAACGCCGATCAATCTGAATAGCCATAGTCATGGACTCATTCAGACCTGTAGGCGCCGGGAACCCCACCATAACATCTTTAATGGCCTCAGAAAGGCCATCTCTGAATTTTGCAGCCAGAGCGCACTCATTCCACTGAGTAAGCACCGACCATTTCCGAAATTTCTGACAATATATTTCTGCTTCATCTTGCCCCTGAGAGAGAGCCAATAAAGTTTTTTCAGCCTGAATCTCTAGGTTAGGTTCCTCATAGAGCAAACCCAATGACAGAAAAAACACATCCACATTGAGCAACGCAGGATCCCCTGGTGCCAATGCAAATGCCCAATTCTGAGGGTCACCCCGCAGGAAAGATATAACAATCTTGACCTGCTGAGCAGGGTCTCCAGAGGAGCGAGATTTCAAGGAAAGAAACAACCTGCAATTGTTCCTAAAATTCAGAAAACTAGATCTATCTCCAGAAAAAAAACTCTGGGACAGGAATTCTAGGTTCAGATATAGGCGTATGTACAACAAAATCTTGTATATTTTGAACCTTAGCAGCAAGATTATTCAGGCTGGAAGCCAAACTCTGGACGTCCATGATAAACAGCTGAGGTCAGAGCCATTCAAGGATTAAGAGGAGGAAAAAAGCAGTCAAGCTGCAATTAAGGCTATGCAGCAAACACTGAGGAGGGGAAAAAAAAAAAAAAAAAAAAAAAAAACTTCCTCAGACTACTTTTCCTCCTACTTCAGCCAAAACGATGACCCATTTTTTCAGGCCGGCTATACTGTCATGATCCCAATGGCAGGGGATCACAAAAGGACAAGCACAAAAACAAAACAAGCTCTAGGGTGATGGAACCTGAGCTGACCGCGATCCTGAACCTAAACACACAACTAGCAGTAGCCGGGGAACGTGCCTACGATGATTCCTAGACGTCTCGCGCCAGCCGAAGGATTAACTTCCCCTATAAGAAGAAACACAGACCTCACTTGCCTCCAGAGAAACACCCCACAGAAATAGCAGCCCCCCACATGTAATAACGGTGAAATGAGAGGAAAGCACATACGTAGTTATGAAAATAGAATCAGCAAAAATGAGGCCCGCTAAAGCTAGATAGCAGAGGATACAAAAGTGAACTGCGCGGTCAGCGAAAAACCCTTCAAAAAACCATCCTGAAATTACTTGAACTCATGTGCCAACTCATGGCGCATAGCAAATGTGGTGCCAATATTCAAAAAGGGCTCTAAAAGTGAACCTGGAAATTATAGGCCAGTAAGTCTAACCTCTATTGTTGGTAAAATATTTGAAGGGTTTCTGAGGGATGTTATTCTGGATTATCTCAATGAGAATAACTGTTTAACTCCATATCAGCATGGGTTTATGAGAAATCGCTCCTGTCAAACCAATCTAATCAGTTTTTATGAAGAGGTAAGCTATAGGCTGGACCACGGTGAGTCATTGGACGTGGTATATCTCAATTTTTCCAAAGCGTTTGATACCGTGCCGCACAAGAGGTTGGTACACAAAATGAGAATGCTTGGTCTGGGGGAAATTGTGTGTAAATGGGTTAGTAACTGGCTTAGTGATAGAAAGCAGAGGGTGGTTATAAATGGTATAGTCTTTAACTGGGTCGCTGTGACCAGTGGGGTACCGCAGGGGTCTGTATTGGGACCTGTTCTCTTCAACATATTCATTAATGATCTGGTAGAAGGTTTACACAGTAAAATATCGATATTTGCAGATGATACAAAACTATGTAAAGCAGTTAATAAAAGAGAAGATAGTATTCTGCTACAGATGGATCTGGATAAGTTGGAAACTTGGGCTGAAAGGTGGCAGATGAGGTTTAACAATGATAAATGTAAGGTTATACACATGGGAAGAAGGAATCAATGTCACCATTACACACTGAATGGGAAACCACTGGGTAAATCTGACAGGGAGAAGGACTTGGGGATCCTAGTTAATGATAAACTTACCTGGAGCAGCCAGTGCCAGGCAGCAGCTGCCAAGGCAAACAGGATCATGGGGTGCATTAAAAGAGGTCTGGATACACATGATGAGAGCATTATACTGCCTCTGTACAAATCCCTAGTTAGACCGCACATGGAGTACTGTGTCCAGTTTTGGGCACCGGTGCTCAGGAAGGATATAATGGAACTAGAGAGAGTACAAAGGAGGGCAACAAAATTAATAAAGGGGATGGGAGAACTACAATACCCAGATAGATTAGCGAAATTAGGATTATTTAGTCTAGAAAAAAGACGAGTGAGGGGCGATCTAATAACCATGTATAAGTATATAAGGGGACAATACAAATATCTCGCTGAGGATCTGTTTATACCAAGGAAGGTGACGGGCACAAGGGGGCATTCTTTGCGTCTGGAGGAGAGAAGGTTTTTCCACCAACATAGAAGAGGATTCTTTACTGTTAGGGCAGTGAGAATCTGGAATTGCTTGCCTGAGGAGGTGGTGATGGCGAACTCAGTCGAGGGGTTCAAGAGAGGCCTGGATGTCTTCCTGGAGCAGAACAATATTGTATCATACAATTAGGTTCTGTAGAAGGACGTAGATCTGGGGATTTATTATGATGGAATATAGGCTGAACTGGATGGACAAATGTCTTTTTTCGGCCTTACTAACTATGTTACTATGTTACTATGTTACTATGGAACATGAGGAGTAATTTCAGCCCACTAGAGCAACCAGCAGCAAGGAATCACATATCTGCAAGCTGGACTAAGACAAAAATTAAGCAAAACGTGGAACAGGAAAATCAAAACTTAGCTTGTCCTGAAGATAACAGACGCAGGGAGCAGAGATAAAAAGACACGCTGATTACATTGATAGCCGGCGAGGAAATGACAAAAAAGCCAGGTTAAATAGGAAACTCCCATAACCTGATGGAACAGGTGGACACCAGAGACCGCAGAGAACACAAGTCACCCAGTACCATCAGTAACCACCAGAGGGAGCCCAAAAACAGAACTCACAACAGTTTCCTCCTTCTTAATGCTTTGCCAGGCCTTTACAGCCGCAGCCTTCAGGTCTTGCTTGTTTGTGGGTCTTTCCATCTTAAGTCTGGATTTGAGCAAGTGAAATGCATGCTCAATTGGGTTTAGATCTGGAGATTGACTTGGCCATTGCAGAATGTTCCACTTTTTGGCACTCATGAACTCCTGGGTAGCTTTGGCTGTATGCTTGGGGTCATTGTCCATCTGTACTATGAAGCGCCGTCCAATCAACTTTGCAGCATTTGGCTGAATCTGGGCTGAAAGTATATCCCGGTACACTTCAGAATTCATCCGGCTACTCTTGTCTGCTCTTATGTCATCAATAAACACAAGTGACCCAGTGCCATTGAAAGCCATGCATGCCCATGCCATCAAGTTGCCTCCACAGGTACAGGTTGATCTTTGTCTCATCTGTCCATAGAATACTTTTCCAGAACTGAGCTGGCTTCATAAGGTGTTTTTCTGCAAATTTAACTCTGGCCTGTCTATTTTTGGTATTGATGAATGGTTTGCATCTAGATGTGAACCCTTTGTATTTACTGTCATGGAGTCTTCTCTTTACTGTTGACTTAGAGACAGATACACCTACTTCACTGAGAGTGTTCTGGACTTCAGTTGATGTTGTGAACGGGTTCTTCTTCACCAAATTAAGTATGCGGCGATCATCCACCACTGTTGTCATCCGTGGATGCCCAGGCCTTTTTGAGTTCCCAAGCTCGCCAGTCAATTCCTTTTTTCTCAGAATGTACCCAACTGTTGATTTTGCTACTCCAAGCATGTCTGCTATCTCTCTGATGGATTTTTTCTTTTTTTTCAGCCTCAGGATGTTCTGCTTCACCTCAATTGAGAGTTCCTTTGACCGCATGTTGTCTGCTCACAGCAACAGCTTCCAAATGCAAAACCACACACCTGGAATCCACCCCTGAACTTTTAAATACTTCATTGATTACAGGTTAATGAGGGAGACGCCTTCAGAGTTAATTGCAGCCCTTAGAGTCCATTGTCCAATTACTTTTGGTCCCTTGAAAAAGAGGACGCTATGCATTACAGAGCTATGATTCCTAAACTCTTTCTCCGATTTGGATGTGGAAACTATCATATTGCAGCTGGGAGTGTGCACTTTCAGCCCATATTATATATATAATTGTATTTCTGAACATGTTTTTGTAAACAGCTACAATAACAAAACTTGTGTCACTGTCCAAATATTTCTGGCCCTAACTGTACGTGGCTGGGCAATATACTACGTAGCTGGGCAATACACTACATGACTGGGCAATATACTATGTAGCTGGGCAATATACTACGTCGCTGTGCAATATACTACGTCACTGGGCAATATACTACGTCGCTGTGCAATATACTACGTGGCTGGGCAATATACTACGTGACTGGGCAATATACTACGTGGCTGTGCAATATACTACGTGGCTCTGTGCTGTATACTACGTCACTGGGCAATATACTACGTCGCTCAGCAATATACTACGTCGCTGTGCAATATACTACGTCACAGGGCAATATACTACGTCACTGGGCAATATACTACATTGCTGGGCAATATACTACGTGGCTGGGCAAGATACTTCGTCACTGGGCAATATACTACGTGGCTGGGCAATATACTATGTGGCTGGGCAATATACTACGTGGCTCTGTGCTGTATACTATGTCACTGTGCAATATACTACGTAGCTGGGCAATATACTACATGGCTGGGCAATATACTACATCACTGGGCAATATACTACGCGGCTGGGCAATATACTACGTCACTGGGCAATATACTACGTGGCTGGGCAATATACTATGTGGCTGGGCAATATACTACGTGGACATGCATATTCTAGAATACCCAATGCGTTAGAATCGGGCCACCACCTAGTAAGTAATAAAATGAAGGTACTTAGCACGCTGATATTTGGAGTACATGCCTTACGACTGAGCACTCCTCCTGTCATCAGCCCAGGGAGATTTTAAATAGAGCTTGATCCTACCTGGTTTATTACCACAGGGAGGAGCCAGAAAACTGCAGCATCTGATTTATCCTACTCCTGCACTGTTTAGAAGCACTTCACCTTCAAATTAAACTGTGCAGGTTTCTTTTAGCAGTGCAGGGGTTAATATGCTTAATTGAGAGCTCTTGGAAGCTTTTGTGATTAAGGCTCAGCTTTTCACTGTTAGCCACTCCCATCTCCTACATATTCTGGGCCCTGGCTAGCACTCATTGTCAGAGTTAGCTTATGCTGCATAGTTAGGAGATGGTGGTTTTTTGTTGTTGCTTGAGAAGTCATTTGGTGGATTTATCTGAGACTGTTGCTAGGTTTTGGGTATGTGTTAATTCCTTTCCTTCTCCTACTTTGGTTTTACCCAATCCTCCACTCCCCAGTGTTTACCTCTGTTGCATGTGTGAGTATGTTTGTAGGATTGGTAGTTTCCTTTATCCCTGTTTGTATTACCTTGTTAGTCTGGTTGGTGTATCACGATACGCTATTACTTCCCTTTTCACTGGGTGGGTGAAGGGTACAGACTGAGGGCAGATTCAGGAGCTAGGTAAACGTACGTGGCCCAGGTGTCTTCACCATCAGAAGTAATCTGGGGAACAGGGCGGGATCGAGCACTCCTAGCATTAGGGACAGGGAAGGAGCCCCTGGCCCCCAGACACCCAACAAGAGAGTCATGACATTGCCTATATAATTGTAGGCTTTCAGCCCGGGAGAGGCATCTTGTTAGGTTTAGGGTCCCAACTTATTTTCTACAGCAGTAATGCAATTCGAGTGTCATGCACTCAATATATATCATAGCATTTTAGAGTACAGCTTTAATTTGTTAGTCATATATAGAGTAGCTCTCTTAGCTTGTCCCTGTTCACATTTGTCTTTTTCTGTTTGGAAAAGCCAGTCAGTTTTTTTTTAAATATATTTTGATATGTATAAAATGTGCTAACCATTTGGCTGGAAATGTAACAAATACATAATCCTATATAGCACTCGGTATCTGTGCTATTTTGCTGCTATTTGTGCTTCCCTGTTTTTCTTATGCCTCCCTCCGTTGCCTTGTCTACTGTCAGCACTTCTTGCAGTTCTCTCAAGAGCTGCTTGCATGTAGTGTGCTGGCTGAGTACGCCAGAAGTTTGGGTTCTAACTTTCCTTCTTTTATTTTATCCTACCCTCTATTCAGCTAATCAACACAACAATTCTACCAGAGCGGAATTCTGCAGGCAATTATCAAATACATGAAATGTCATTTTCAAATACAGGCAGGCGTCACAGCGCTGCGATCAAAGGAAAGGAACTGCCCTGAGAGGTAAGTATGAGGTTTTTATTTTATGACAGACAGTGAAGGTGTTGTTCAGTAGTGGAAAACCACTTTAAATCTGCACTACTAATGTGCCGTAAGAAACAAGGAGTCAAATGAAGGAACGGTGGGAAGAGTGATAGACATTGCAGTAAACCTGAAGAAGTAGAACATCGGGAGAATAGAGGTGCAAATATGCTATAAGAAATTAGGATCCAGTTGCATGAACACTTAGATGGGCTGCACTGCAGGAGTAAATCAATTCTTCAGAAATAATGATGAGGAAAAGGCTTTTTATTCACAACAAGTTTCAACGCCATACTAGCATCTTTTTCAAATGAAAAAAAAAATGTGAAAAATGAATGGAAGAAGAGCTGTTCTGTTGATGTGGAGCAGTCAGTGACCACTCTGAGCCAGCGTTAGCTTGAATAGGCAGATATTTTCCTCTGTTAGCAACTATCTGCCTGTTAGTTTTTAGGCCCATGGGGGTGTGGTGCTCCTGAGGGTCCAGTCGCCACAGAGGTACTGCACCTCATCTAGAGGTGTGGTACTCCGCTCTCGGGTAAGGAGGGGACACTACCCAGGGCCCACACACTTGCATCCAACATCACATCACTTTAGCCTGGCAAGATGGGCAGACCATAGAGAAAGGGGCGGGATCTCTCTCAGGCAAGAAGAGTAGTGACAGTTGGAGGGAAAGTGGGAGTCTGTGAGAGGAAGTAGATGGAGTGAGATGCGCAGAAGGGAGCTCCCAGAGAGAAGGAGCTAGAGAAAGGTGAAGCTACTGAGAGAAGAGAAAGAAGGGGTCCTAGGGGCACGGGTAGTTAGATCTCCATCAATGGGGCCTGTTTGCACGCCGACTATAGTTGGGTGGAGGGACCAGGTCGCAGTGGGGGAACTGGCCCCCAAGACTAGTGGAAAACTACAAGGCTCAGCTAGCAAGCCGGAGGCTGTGGTATCTGTATGTGCCACAACCACATCCACACATATTTGCTAAAAAGGCTGCCACATAGGATCAAGGGGACCAGAAAGATATAGCCCGACAAGATCCGGGGCTGCTAGCTTGGGACACTGTGTGGTGAAGGCACAGGGTAAGAGAGGTGAGAGCCAGCACAGCGAGCCAGACAGGAAAGGAACATAAAAAGAGGGTTCTGGAAAAGTGCACCTAAGTTACCGGAGAGCTGGCTGAGCCACAGACAAGGAGGACACAGCACTCCGGCTGGGGACTACATCAAAGAACTATGAGTAAAGCTGTGGAAACTGCACCTTGCTGTGCCCTCAGAATTATTACTGCATCACCTGCCCTGCACTACAACACCCACCATCACATTTTACACCATAACTGCCCTGGGGCCTCATTCTACCAGTGGAGAACTGTACCAACTCTGCTGCATCACCATCTGCCCCAGAGGACCTGAACTGCAGCGTCGGCCACCATCTCATTGCCAAATACCATGGGTGGCGTCACAAACAATTCCGTTTTTCCCATAAACTCTATTTCATTTCAATTTCATTTTTTTATTGGACGCCCAGGGCCACGGACCGGGTCACTGCTATCGTGACAACCCCCTTAAGAACCATCCAACCCGGTTCCGAGTACCACACGGTCCTAGCAGGCGCTCCAGTGGTCCTGGATAACCCTTTAAAGCAATCTTTCTTTGGTTAAGAAAGTATATTACACTTTTGGCTAAATTGGCAATTGAATAAGCATAAGTTTGTAGAAATGGGAGCGACCATTTAAAGATGAAAATGAAACGTCGCTTGTTCATCAGTATTTTGCACCTACTGTATGCCATCTCCGCCATTATCATAGGGGCTGTTGCTTCCTGCAGCATAAGTATATTGTTATTGGGATCAAGTATTGGTCATTATGGCTGCATATGTCTTTAGAGGCTAATTGTGCCCAATTTCTGCTATCTGGATATTACTCAGACACTCGCTTATCAAATATTATTTAACTTGATAGAAATACAAGAACAATGAATAAGCCACAGAGTGATTACTGACATTGCGATTTCCTGGTAGGATTCTTCCAGCTGGCACTGTAATTCTTGGATTTTATTGCTTAGAACCTAGAAAAATATTGAAGTTTAACATGGAGTCTCCCAGCAAAGTACATAAGTTCTATCAGTGTTATAGTAATGTACTTTACCTCTTTAATATATATGTATTGGTCCATTGTCACTTTCATTTCTTTTATGATGGAGTCATTCTAGAATGAATAAAATGAATATACTAGAATATGACCAAGTCTCTGACCCAATATTGAGGTTAAGCAGAAGACATCCTCACTTGGAAGGAACCTTGGAGACAATTGATTAGACCGAAATGGTCTGTGTAAGGAGTGGTGTGTGTAAGGAGGAAGACTGGGCTGCGGGTGCCTGCGTTGTGCCGGGTCCGGAACTGCTGTTGCTATGCCCAGTGTTGCTGGGGGAAAGAATGAGAAACAGGACAGGTCCGATGACCCGGGAGAGGGGGCGTGGCTCAGCGAGCAGTGTGCAGGAAGCGTGGGAAAGAGCTTGCAGTTTCCCACCGGCAGTGTGAGCAGAGGAATGTGTGCGGCACGCTCCGCAACATGAGAGGCAGCATGGAGTCGAGCCCTTACAGAGTTTAAGCGAGCGCTCCAGTCAGACAGTGAGTGTGCAGAGCGCCGTGCGCCCGGCTGGCAAGAGGGCATGCAAAGGAGCGTGTGCCAATTGCGGGACCCCGAGGTGCGTTCCCCACTGCTGAAAGACAAGCAGCAGCACCAGCATGCATGTTGGACAGAGACTCCTGCAGCGCTCTCCACTTTGGCTGCACAGATTTATGGACTAGGGGCTCAGCGGGAAAAACCAGTGACCTCCCGTTGCCGCCAGAAGCTGGACCGTGAGTTGCTGTAATTTATCTTAGGACACCACGCCGGCTGTTGCTGGTACTACAACCCCCATCAGACTGTATTCAGATGAGGACCAGAGAAGACCACGATAAGTGCCATTTACATATCAGACTGTCGCGTTAACCCTCTGTTTACCCCCCCTTGGCACTTATCATGGTCTTCTCTGCAGTGCGTTGGGCCGACGTACCGACGCATCCTGTGTCAACGCAGCACAATGGGGGCAGCGCATGCATTATGCATTATTACAACGCATCCACTGCCCCATTGTGAGTTGCGGGGAGGAGGGGGCGGAGTTCCGGCCGCGTATGCGCGGTCGAAAATGGCGGACACATTGCACTAAAAAACATTACAAGCAACGTTTTTTGGTGCCGACAATTCGCCACAACATGACGCAACCGTCGCACGACGTTGCGACCTGTGGCAATGTGTCGCAATGCGTCGCTAATACAAGCCTATGGAGAAAAAACGCATCCTGCAAACAACTTTGCAGGATGCGTTTTTTTCTGCAAAACGACGCATTGCGACGTGCATCGTACGATGCTAGTGTGAAAGTAGCCTTACATGTGCACAATGATCCCAACAAAGTTTAAAATATAGTTATGCACAAGTGCTGTATAAATGGAAGGCTGGCCCTCAGAATTAGTTCTTCTAGTTACTAAGGAAGCCTAGTCCCAGTTTGTCTACAGTGGTTTCATCATATAATGGTTTTGAAATCCAGGACATTGATTACTGTTTCAAAAATAACCATAATTTTAGAGTACAGGGTATCCCATTGAAGATGGAAGAAGAAACTGACCACCGACTGCTCACTCACCTCTTGACAGTTGTTCTCCTTTTCTTTGAGCTCCAGACTCATTTCATCCAAAGAGCTCTGTGGAACAAATGAGATACTGTAAAACCGATGAAGGTGAAAATGATATCGCACAACTCCTCAATACAATCAATACACTATAAAAACATTTTTCAGATTTTTACAGCACAAAATTAGGATGAAATAATCCAACACTCATGCATTATCTTGATCCATTTGAGAGAACACAATTTCAAGTATTGACCAACGTCCTCTTAGAAGCAGGTCTATAGTGGAACCAGCCATTTGTGAACTGTAGTATCTTAAATATACAGTGGCTAACTTTAGTTCACATCTCAAGAAATGGAATTTTTATTGCTGGACTCTGTAAGTTATTCTTAAATGGTCAACAAACTGTGCATAAAATAATAAGATAAGGGAATAAAAGAAACGCTGTGATATATCTTATTGCAGTGCCCCAGAGACCTGGTCGTTGCAGTATGATGCTCTGCCGCTAAGGGGAGTGATGGTACGTCTGATGGCACTAAAGGAGTTCTGCTGACCAGGTACCACCAGCACACATTACACTTCACCTTCCGGCCACTAGGGGGAGCAAAAGGTTTTATTTTTTAGGCCACTCCTCACACTGGTAAAACTAGGGGTTGGATAGGAAGTTAGTCAGAAGCTGACTGGGTTGGATTCAGGCAACATCCCGTGGCAGGGGGTGTTGCAGGGAGAAGATTCAGGAGGGTCCCTGTCAGGCGTGGGAACCTGGCAGGTACCTAGCGACCAGAATAGAACGTTACGGAACCGCGCCTGCACACCCCGCAGCGGTATTCTAAGAAAGAGACATGAAGCGAAGGATATTGTGGAACAGTGAGAAACGAGATCAAGCACAAAGGAGAGCCAGTGGGAGTCATGCCGTGGGAACGAGGCAACATCCTACTGAGGCGCGTAGCCGGTGGCCGGAACACCGAGGAAGTAACTGACTCTCTGCCTTACTTCAAACTCCGCAGGACAGTTAATTATAGGTTGGCTGTCTACCTTACATCACCTAAGCAGACATAGGGGGCAACCCGTGGAGAGGGGCGTCTCTAGGGTCCCGGAAGAGCTCCGAGCCTACCCGTCAAACGGATGCGTCCTAGCCATAACATACCTGGGGGACGGAGAACTAGAAAGATCTGGAATGAATTAGAAAGAACGAACGAGAACAGAAGTTGTGAGGACTATTCCGAATGCTCAGCAGGGAAGGACTACAACACACAGGCACTAGTGGTAGGCAACGATTTCCACCTGCAAAGGGAACTCTGGATGTGCCATCGGACCGGCCGGTCTCGGACAGCAATGTTAACCGTGCTCTGGATTGCGGATCCTGAAGTCTTCAGTAAAGAGGTAAAGAGACTGCAACCTTGTGTCCTCGTTATTGTCTGGATCTCACACCATCGCCATCTACATTACCGGGAAGCCCTGGGTACATACTTCACCTGTGGGAAGGTATACCATCTAGCTGCCATTCACCATCACCCCAGCGGACCCCAAGCAGCGTCGGTCACCCTGACCGAACACCACAGGTGGCGTCACGAAACCTTGACAGACTCGCATCACCTTTCATTGGACGCCCATTAGCAGGGTCACGGACCGGGTCCAGCCACCGTGACAACCCCAGAACTGAGACAGAAAGGACCGGTACTGAGTAACCTGTGACCCTGTGTCTGGGGGCGCTCCATTATCATAGAGATATGCTTGTTTTTCCACAAAATAGACACTTCTTTCAACCACCCACTTGTCTCCTGAACTCACTACCTGATCTGAAATATATCTGAAATCTTGTCTTTGTTCAAAGAAAATGGCATCAGATTGCATGTGCTTATTGAAGAGGTGAAGCATTGTGAGAGAGTTAGAAAGACACAACCAGACCGTGATGCTGTGTCACTGCTCATCTACAAGACGTGATATGGGATAGTCAAGAAGTCCTAGGTCAAAATCCAGGAGGGTACGTCATAAACAGAAAGAAGAGATAAAGGCATAGTCAGCTAATGGTCCAAGGTCAGAAAACCAGAAGGATAGTGGATCAGAGCAGAAGTGGTTAAACAGACGGATGGACAGAGCGAGGTCCAAGGTCATGCAACAAAAGATCAGCAAACAGAATGGAAAGCACAGAGAGACAAACCACACAATAGTTGAATGTACATCTGGCAGTAGTCTGGGATTAACAGCCCAGTTAAGTAGCCTGGCAATCACCTGGGATAATGAACAACTTAAGAGAGCCAGCATCTCCCTGATTAGATATCCAAAGTTAATTAACACACTGATGCTTCTGTACCAGACTGGATGGCTGAGCTGTCAGCAACTGCATCTCTGACACATTGAAGGGTGGAATCCTGACACAGACAATGCTGCTGCTCTACAGTAAGTGTTTATTTCACAACAAAGCTGGATTCACAGCCTCACTGCTCAGTATCTCTGATATTGAACTCCATACTACTGCTACCTCTGAACATGTGTCATAAAAGACAGGAGAGCAAGATTCATGTCTGTGTGTGTTGTGTATGGGAGATAGCATAGCAACTAGTCTTCACCCACTTATTCAGCTGCAGGTAAATATTATGGAGGGGTGAATTATATAAAGGTGTCCCATCTGTGTCACATCTGTTTCGAGGAAAGACATGTCAGGTATGTTTTGCTTTCATAGGAAAAATGTCACAAGCAGAGATATCTGCCACCAGCGTACTCCATTTTCCTCAATGTAAAAACATGTACTGTTAACTTGCATGTATACGGATGGTCAAGGGGAAGCTTAATAAGTATCTGGCTGACAGGTTATATGACCTGGTTAGAAAAAGCATGAAGGTAACTCCTTGAAAGTTTTGGAAAAGAATCTCATGCTCTAAAACATTAATTTTGGAAAGGTGTTCAGTTTTGTGTGGATCATTAGTGATACCAGAAAATGTAATGACTGAATGAAAGACTGAATGACGTCAACCATTATCTCATCCTTTGCTGTTGGATCTCTTAGTTCCCACTAGCTACCACAAATCTACATTAATGGGGTAGTTGTTTCAACCACAAGGACACCTTTCGCTAAAATATCTTCAGTTTTGACAAGATCTTGAATCTTTACCCATTAATCTAACCTCTAGTTCCAGGAACTGTTGCTCCAACTTGGTGACATCCTTACGTAATGAACTGTTCTCCAGTTCAGAGGCATAGATCTATGAAGTAAAGAATTACAGACATAAAAAAAATCATAATACTAACTTGTTAGGTGACTTTCATACATTTTATATTTATTAAAAAAAAATGAATCTTTACCTTTCACCATCATCTCATTTTTAGGTCCATTATTCTGTGCTGATTAATTTCCTAATATGTCTTTAAAGTGGCCCGAGCTCAGGTTTTATTTGCTATAGAGCTCCCAACCACGACAATTAGATGATAATATTTAGCTGTTGGTTGTGGCATTTTTTAACATCTTAAAGCATCACAATATTCCTGTACATCAAGGATTGTATTACATAAAGGCTAGATAATCCACACACATAGTGTGCACCTGGATGATAGAGTAGGTACAGAAGCTACACCTCTAAGCCGAGGAACTTGGAGTTAAAGGGACTCTGTCACCTGAATTTGGCGGGACTGGTTTTGGGTCATATGGGCGGAGTTTTCGGGTGTTTGATTCACCCTTTCCTTACCCACTGGCTGCTTGCTGGCTGCAATATTGGATTGAAGTTCATTCTCTGTCCTCCATAGTACACGCCTGCGCAAAGCAATCTTGCCTTGTGCAGGCGTGTACTATGGAGGAGGGAGAATGAACTTCAATCCAATATTGCAGCCAGCATGCAGCCAGCGGGTAAGGAAAGGGTGAATCAAACAACTGAAAACTCCGCCCATATGACCCAAAACCAGTCCCGCCAAATTCAGGTGACAGGTTCCCTTTAATCAATACACTGTAAGCTTCATTTAGAACCAGCTGAAGGTAGCCGGTATATTTTACTTGCAAGAGATCGCTCACCAGATTTCACAATACATTTTAAATACATTATTAAATAGATATCTTAGAACCAATGAGGCTGGTGTACTTGGTGAAAATCCATGTCATAATGGCTACTATGCCAAACTCTGCCTACATTGACTGATTGACAGCCCCTCAGTATCCCTCCTCCCTGCTGAGATCTCACACTGCTCGGTATAATCTGCAGCTGTCAGTCAGTCTGAATATGTGGTGATTGAATATACATGGATTCATGAACTCTTTTATTCTTTAGCTGGACTGGATAAAATACTGTTCCTAATATTAGGATTACACAACCAGTCTGACATGGGTTTTCAAAGTAAGCACAGCAAATCAAATAGGTTTATTGAATAATGTAGAATACAGGTTTGCATTGTGAAATCTGATGACAAAATTTATGACGGTGATTTGGAGCTGTGTTTTAGAAATATGGGGCTACAATTTCTTAGTATAAAACTATATTATGAAATTAATCGACACAGAACATTTTTAGAAACACTAAAAAAAAAATACATGGAAGACAGATTCCATTTAAGGGCGAAATGAAAAGAGGAAGCTTCAGGTAAAGAAAAAAACTGGTCAGTAATAAGAAAAGCACAAGGCTTTACCCAGGAGAGGTGGTAAAAACACAGGTTTGAGGAATGCCTACCTTGGTTAAGAGCTGACTGGCTTTCTCTTCCATCTCAACACATCTTTTCTCCTGGCCCAAAACATTGTAGTAAGTATCTGACACAGTCATATACAGTTATAACTTTTATTAATATATGAAAATAATTCAATAAAAATGACAAACCCAGAGATAAAACCCCACGTCTGGTATACTCTCTCCATACAAAGAAGGCACAAACATGCCTCTCCCCAAAGTGGATATTTCTACACTCAATGGAGCACTGACAGCTATGGCAGATTCATGGTGGACATGGATCTACCATTCGTTTCTTAGGACTTCAGTAGGCAGTCCTATTTTGTGACTGACAACAACCGTCCACTGGACACCAATGTACAAAACGAGCAGTCATTTATATGATTAAAAAACAAGTTATACTGAATCTATTCCCCAAAACCTATATATCAATCTTCTCAGCTCCTCCTACTAGGATGTCCACATGTCAAATCTGACAGGTGTACTTTAAATCGACACCAAGAAAGTAGTCATGGAGTTTTGTCCCAATGTAATGTGCTTCTTTAATAGGTACATATTGGTATATATCCTATACTTGTAGATATCGATCATACCAAAAGAGCCTGAAGACCCACCTCTTCCGACAAGCCTACAACCTGCAGTAACCACCGATCGACCAAACCGCTCTATTCTCACCTACTGTATCCTCCCCCATCCCTTGTAGATTGTGAGCCTTCGCGGGCAGGGTCCTCTCTCCTCCTGTACCAGTTGTGACTTGTATTGTTTAAGATTATTGTACTTGCTTTTATTATGTGTACCCCTCCTCACATGTAAAGCGCCATGGAACAAATGGCGCTATAACAATAAATAATAATACTAATACCAGTTGCTCCCTCCTTTGGTGAGCCATTCGCTCTGAATTTTTGTCCATCTCCAGCCTTTTTTTCAGGTTGTCTGCCTCTTCTAACAAATCCAAGAACTCAGCTGTCTCTTTCTGCAGACTATACAGAAAAGTGCCAGGTTAGAATATCTTTCATTTACTGGACTGGTACAACTACAACAGGTTGAACTTAAGGATGGGCGAACTCGAACGATAATGGAGGTGTCTTATAGACGCCTCTCTATTACTAACCTGTGGGCTTGATGTCAGCTTACATTACAAACCTCACATCAACCCCACAAATATTATCTCACTTGCCACCACACCAGGGCAAATGGGAAGAGCTGGTCAAAATGCCAGAATTGGCACATCGAATAGATGAACCTTTTCGGGCGCAGCTGCAGGCTGATATTTTTAGTCTGGGGAGGGCCAAAATTTCCATGGCCCCTTCCCAGTCTGAGAATATCAGCCCTCAGTTGTCTGCTTTACCTTGACTGTTTTTTAAATTACTTATTTAAATTATTTTTTTTTAAATCCTCACAAGGAACCCCTCTATTTTTGATAACCAGCCAATATAAAGTTGACAGCTGGGTACTGCAGCCAACAGCTGTCCTCTTTACCTGCGCTGGTTAGATAAAATAGATGGGTCACCATGGCATTTTTTTTCTTTTACTGTATTTATTGCACAGGCACTGACTGGTGAATACTCTCACCATCGTATGCCTACTATCAGTGAGACCAGGCGTATGATGATGAGAGTAGTATTCTCATCATCCGACGCATGTGACCGTCGGAAACCTTTTTACCACCGGTCATAGCTGCTGGTTCACATGCCATCATCTGTGTGGCAGCAAAGGAACTGCAGCGCTATGACGGGCGGTAACAAACTTTCCCCCAATCAGAGCCTGTGTTTCCTGTTTCTGACACACAGATGACAGTTTAGGAAACACCAGATATTCCGGCCTCCCCATTCATTTGATGGGTCTGGGTTCGGGTTCGAGTTCTGGCATTGTTCTGTTACCTGAATTGAACTATTTTTTAAATGTTTTGCCGAACTCAACGGACCTGAACATCCACGGGTCCGCCCATCACTAGTTGAACTTAATTCTGTTCATTTCTATTATTATTGCTTTACATTAATTTGTATCACTTAATATTGAAAAGAATCAAGTTTGTTGACTTGTTGCTTTTGCTATTACATGCTATGATAGGGCTTATTGTAACATGTACTTTTATCAGTAGCAACTAATCAATCCCATACCATTTACTATTTTTCACAAAGTTTATAAATCATACCTCTCCATATATTCAGGCCTTGTACCTTCATCAACAGCTTATAACACAGACCCCCTAACAGTGGGATGTCCCCACCCAGCATGATGCCCCTACAAAGTCCAACACAGTATGGTATCCCTACAAAGCCCCCACATCTTATGGTGTCCCCACACAGCTCCCCAGAATATGATGTGCCCACACAGTCATCTAACACTAGAAGTCCCATAAATTTCGAGCTCCAAAGGTTCCAAAGGTAGAAATGTTAAATGACCCCTTTCTGGGACTTCTAGTGTTAAACAGTATGCAGTCCCCACAAAGCACCTCACACAGAATAATGTCAACCGATACCTTTTGACATCTACATACAGCTCCCCTCAGAGTATAATGTCCTCACATAGCCCTCCAACAGTAGGATGTCTCCGCACAGCCCTCCACACAGAATTATGTCCCCACACAGCCTATCCTACAATATGGTGTCTCCATGCAGCCCCCCACGCAGTATGAAGTCACCAGTTACACACAAGTACTGACAAATTAAAAAAAACAAAAATAAAACTACTCACCTAACCCCTTTCCATCACTGCTCTGGTCTGTGGAGCGTACTGGGATCCGCACAGCAGATACACAAAAAGTGAATTTGTGCTAGGAACAGAGTAATACACCAATATTGATAAAAAATGTATTTTTATTTAACAAATATTAAAAGACAATGTGGAGAGACAAACACCAAAATGACAGTTGATTTTGTTGATGAGTTAATCAGGGAAAGAGCCACAGATATATATATATATATATATATATATATATATATATATATATATATATATATATATATATATATATATATATATATATACATATACACATGAATGCATAGTCTACAGATGGCCATATATTGATCATACATATACACAGTATAATTCAACAATGTACACATATATGTACATGTATCTGTGTACTTAACTAATTTTCCAATGGGAGAATTTTTACCCTTTAAAGTATGGCACACATATAGAAGTTTTCCCGTAAATAAGGAGTGAAAAAGTGTATGGAAGTACAAGTCAAAGGTTCAAATACCTGAGTGCATAAAAGTAATCCGCTCACCCAGCAAAAGACCTGACGCACGTTTCACCATTGTTTCGTCTTTTATGCCTGTCATTTTGGTATTTGTCTTTTCACATTGCCTTTTAATATTTGTTAAATAAAAATGTATTTTATTATTAATACCAGTGTATTGTTCTTTTCCTGGCAGATTTTCCTTTTTTGAGTATTTTTATATCTATGTGCCTGATGGGGACCAAAAAATGTATATACTAATGCTAAACTTCCGAAAATGTATTGGTAAATAATATCATACACACAGGTTCAATGGCTAAAGACGGAGCTGATACTGGTAAAATTGAGACGACAGGTGGAGCGCAGCCACGAGGTGTGGGAACGCCACTGTATCCAGCATTTTGGTTGTCCCAGCCAGAAAGCAGCACCAAAGGGCTACATTTGGCCTGCGGGCCACACTTTGCCCAGTTCTGGCTTAGAACCATGTGAATTTAGGGACAAATTCAGACTTTACTGAAATGAAAGAAAAGTTTATTGAGACCCTAAAAAACTCTAGAATATGAGACATTTCCCTGCCATCTGTAAGGAGTCTCCATGGAGTCTCTATTCTTTCCTACCTCTTGTTCTCCTCCTGCAGTGATGACCGCTTCTGCACAAGTATCTGCACTTCTGTTTCTGCTGTATCCAGGTCCTCTTGTAGATGTTCGTGCAATATCTTCACTTTTTTCCATTGTTCTACCTTTTCTTTGAGTTTGTGAGTTGTTGCATCCCTGTGGAGTGCCGAAACAGAGAAGATGCAGGTAAATACAGACAGTCACTCATGTATGAAGGAGAATACAAGAGATGAGTATGTACAAATCCTCTAGAATCCAGGAGTTTGTCCACGGGAGCCATGAGTAAATGATTAGCAGACTCTAGGGTTAATCCAATACATATCAGCACAGATAAAAGAAGTATGGCAGAAATTGTAGCCAGAGACTTAAAGGGAAAAAATGACCCACTGTTAAACGCAGTTATTTTTTTATTTTTTAACACATTATATTTTAGATTCGCCATAATAATATCTATATTAAAAAAAAATCTGAAATCTTGGCCAATAGCACTAACTCTAATACTAGACTTCTGGATCTTTTCACCAATCACATGGCCATAGACAGCAAAACACCAGCTGTGAGCTCTGTCTACAGGAGAGCTTTTTGGGCATGTTCTGACCTCCGCAATGGTAGGGATAGGACTCGAGCTGTGAACATCACCTATTGTGGACGGTGAATCCAGTGTTATCTACTATACTGTATATAGAGGTATTACCTTTTATTGCAATTCTGGCCATAATGATAATGAGACTGCTGAAAAGTCTTATGTACAGAAGTGACCTCATGAAGGTATACACTGATGCCTTAGATGTCTGCATTGGATATATTGAAATACAACTTGCCTAATTCTTTTTCCCCCTAAAAGTTATCTGTGGGAAAGGATCAAGAGACCCCCATACAAGTAAGGGTACGTTCACATTTGCGTTGTGCGGTGCTGCGTCGGCGATGCAACGCACAACGCAAACCAAAACGCATGCAAAACGCATTGTTTTGAGACGCACGCGTCCTTTTTTGGCATGATTTTGGACGCAAAAAAATGCAACTTGCTGCGTCCTCTGCGCCCAGACGCGTGCGCCAAAAAAGACGCATGCGTCATAAAACGCAATGCAATGCATGTCCATGCGCCCCCATGTTAAATATAGGGGCGCATGATGCATGCGTCGCCGCGGCTGCGCCCGACGCAGCCCGGCAGAACACAAATGTGAACGTAGCCTTAGAGAGTAGCTCCCTCTCATCAAAATAAAAAGCTTATTTGCTTAGACATGACACAGGATTACACGACTTATAAAGGCACATTGACTTTATAAAGGGAGAAGGTTGACAAAGTGGTTGTGTCCACTATTATTATTACTATTAGATGCTCTGTTGGTCCCCCTGGCCTTTACATATCACAAGTACGTTCTCTATCAGTAGTACAGCACGCGACTATTGAGGCCTCTGTGGCTTATATGTTAGTGGATTCTAAAGACCAGAGGAACGGCAGGGCTTCTGCACAGGACCGGAAGACATTGAAGATGGTGATTTTCTTTTGCTGATTTATAACATTTGCTGCTGTTTTATTTTTTCTAAGGTTGGATTATTTGCACTTCTATGGTTCAGGTAATAGTTGTCTGAGTGGTGGGACTCATTCCTGACTTTTCTTTGGGCACATTAAGTTTATTTTCCACCTTCTGAATGAGTATTCGTATTTCAGGGCACAGCTTCTGTATCAAAGCCCATCAATTTGCCAGGGTATATGTGAGGACTGACTTACAAAGTTGTATCATCCACATCGAGGTCGGAAGTGACTGAAGCAATGGTCTCCATCTAGTAATGACAGAAAACAATTATTTATTATTTTAGGTAACAATTAATGACTATGAAAATAAAGAATCTGAGACCGAAAAGTGATTCTCACTGGTGGACAAGGAAGGGGGCTAGGAAGGATGCGATGTCCATAAGTATAAAGGGGTCTTCCAGTGAAGGTAGGTTATCACCAATCCATCGGATAGATGATAACCAACAGATCAGTGGGGTCTGATAGCTGACACTTGATTGCCGGAACAATTGATTTTTATGTGTGCTCAACCGACTCTCGACTCATTCTCTATGGATCTGCCAGAAAAAAAGTCAATGGACAGGTGATAACTTATCTTCACAGGACAACCCACGTCTAGTGTCAGAACTGGGAACCTTTATCCCCAATAGGCGACTTTTACTCTCAGTTGAATGGAGCAGCAGTGCGCAATCATTACTGATCACTGATCCATTCATTCTCATGGTTCTGCCAATCAGCGATCAACTTTTCCGGCAGCTCCAAAGAAAACGAATGCAGCATCGGTCGAGCATGCGCTCTATTATAAAAAGGATAAAAGTCCACTCTGCAAATGGGCCACTTTCGATTTGGTCCAGCTTTATTTGTACTAAGTTAAATCTTCCTGACCATACGAAGCATGTTTTGGGAGTCGTGCTGATATCTAGCATTTTCAATGTGTGCAGAATTATTAAGCAAGTGAGTATTTTGATCATATCATCATTTTTTTTCCAGATTTTCCAATTCCAAGTTGTATAATTTTGAATGCTTATCGGTGTGGATCATATCAAGTGATGTGTATTTGCCTCAGTAGGAGGGTATGTCCTAAGGATACATCACCCTTTATCATGCGGTGAAGAATTATTATGGGCCAAAACAGAGATTTAACTGACTGAAAAGTCAAAAATTGTTAAAAGTCTTACAGAGGGATAAAGGGCTCTAGTAATTTCAAAAAGTAATGGAGCATGATCGCAGAACCATCAAAAGTTTGGTTGCAAGTGGTCATCACGATCACAAAAAAGTAATGTTGAAAACAATAAATCCAAAGCTATGAGACCAATCAAACACATAGATATGAGAAACCCATCATCCTCCAGTGCTGTCATATTACAGAGCTGCAGCCTCCCTGGGGTGTCCAGGAGTATAAGGTGTCCAGTGCTCATGTACATGGCCGAGGTAAGGAGGCTGAACCCCGACCACCACTGAACTAGACACAGAAGGAGAAACGTCAAGACTGGGTCAACAAATATCTGAAGACAGATTTTTCAAAATTGTATGGACTTATGAGCTGATAGTGACTTTTGATGGACCAGATGGACGTGCCTGTGGCTGGATCGGTAACGAGCACCGACCTACACTTCCACTCAGACGTCAGGAACTTAAATGTGGAGAACTGCTATGGGCTGGTGTTAGCATAAATTAGCTACTTGGACCGTTGGACTGAAAATGGACTCCAAATCATTTCCAAATGCTCCACCACATGCATCGAAGTCTCCACTGCTCAGTTGCCATCAAATGCCTTAAAGATGAAAGAATGATTACATGCCCTAATGATCACCAGACCTAAACCCTATTGGGAACTTATGGGCCCTTCTTATATGGGAGATTTACAGTTAAGGACCACAGTCACCTCTCCGCACAGCTATAAAGAACCCGGCACTCAACTTCAATCAAACTTGAGGATTTATGCCGTAGTACAAAAACGTTTCGGCCTAGTGTGGCCTTCGTCAGTTACGTACTGAAGGGTGACTGAAAATACGCTCAGTGAGCGTGTTGGATCCGTGGGGTGATCACTTATGTATAGTCCGCTAAGGAAAAAACACAGCTGTAAGCTTATGAGAGACCGGGTCCTGACGCGGTGTCCACCGCTGTCGGCGAGAATGACCTGGGCATTTTTCAGTAACCTCTGGTAGTTGCAATTTCCGGTAGTGACAGTTGAAGTCTGCTCCTGATCCTGACCACTACTCTTATGGCCGACTCCACAAACCTACACGGTACAATGATGCTGGATGGTATCCATAATGAGTTGTGTGAACAGCTAATTATTAAAAAATAACCCCTTATTTACAAGCATGCTCCTGGCCTCAAGGACCATAAGTGCATAACGGTGATTTCTGCCTTCGGGCCACAATTTCCACCACGTTGTCTCAATCTCCTGTATAACTGGACTTCCATAACCCCTTATTTACAAGCATGCTCCTGGCCTAAAGGACCATAGGTGCATAACGGTGATTTCTGCCTTTGGGCCACAATTTCCACCGCGTTGTCTCAATCTCCTGTATAACTGGACTTCCATACAGTAGTTGTTGTCTCCAGCTCCACCACCGGGAGACAATTCTTCTGGGAAATATTCCACTTCATAAATAAATGCTTATGGTTAACCCTAAGACTAGGTTAACATGGAGGGTTTTTTAGAGGATTTTGACGCTGATCCAATCTAACATTCATTAAGGAAACCACTTTAAATATTATTCCTATAAATTCCAATGAAAATTGAAATTAGGGGGACTTTTTGGAGCATTTTTCTCCACAAAATGTTTACATTTTCTCAGCAGGAAAAAAAAAGTGAAGGAGGGTTTGATGTGAAAATCTGCTCCAAAGTTGACACTGTCAGGTCAAACGGCTGCAAAGCTCCACGTATAAAGACAAAAATCTTCAAAAACTAAAGAAAAGGCAGAGTTCCCGGAGACTGATTAGTCTTGAAAAACTTGTTGGATTTCTCGGCCAACATAGAAACAACATCTGAACATGTCCTTTTCCCCGTAATCCCACTATTCCTTGCACAAATGTTGGATCTAAAAGTCCTTTTGTGCTGACAATGTCACTACTAGAGTTGAGCGACCTTGACCTTTTTAGAGTCGAGCCGGGTTTTGCGAAACCCGACTATGTCCAAAGTCGGGTCGAGTGAAATCGGCCGATTATGACGTAAAGTCGGGATCGACCGAAACACGAAACCCAATGCAAGTCAATGGGGCAGCATAGTCGGCAGTGAGTGGGGGCCAGGAAAACACCTAGAGTACCCATTTTAATGTCAAAACCATCCATTCTTCTTAATGAAGCTTGTCAAGCGTAATTTACCTTATAATAATTGGAAGGCATTTGAAATTGGGGGTCATTTGGCTAAAGTTGTGGGGGGTAGGGCTGGTTCAAGTAATTAGTGGGCCCAGGAAATCTGGACCACGTCACGGCAGTGGAGCAGGGAGAGGTAAGTATTTCAACTTTGCAAGTGCTGTGAACCTGAGCAAGCAGGGGGGGCCCACTCGTTGGCATTGGCACTGGCACAGGGCCCCTCAAAGTACAGCGGTGTGTTTGCACGGCGGGGGCGCCTCCCACCGGCAGCAACACTTTTGCGTACTATGAGAGGCCCTGTGCCAGTGACGTCGCCAACTAGTATTCCTCCCCCCACCTGATGAAGGAACCTGCACTTTCATCTGCACCTTCCTCTTTGTCCCCGTGTAAGGTGGTATGGTATGCGGGAAGAGCAACCTGACTTTCAGCAGGGTCACAATGTTGTTGTGTAGCATGCACGGGGAATGTTGCGTTATGGGTCAATGTACCAGCAGACTCATCTATCACTGGCTGGGCAATGTGCACGATGAAGTGGAAACACAGATATAGGCCCAAAGAAGAAAGTGGGCTAAATGCAGTTCAAAATTGGTAACACAGGAATAACCAGGGGGCATTGCAGTGGAGGACAACTGGAATGAGAGGCTGACACAGAGAGTAGGGCCAAATCAGTAAGTAGTCGAAATGCAGTTCAAAATTGGCAACCGTAGTAAACAGGCGGCACAGCTTTGTTCAGTGGAGGAGAACAGCAAGGAGTGGCAGACACCGATAGTAGGCCCCAACCCAACTAGTAGGCCAAATGCAGTCTAACATTAACAACTACTTAACGAGAGGCTGAAAATGGAATTTCAGGACAGGAAACCAGGAGAACAGCAAGGAGTGGCAGACACCGATAGTAGGCCCCAAACCAACTAGTACGCCAAATGCAGTTGTTCCATTTAACCACAATTTAATGAGAGCCTGAAGATAGAAGCTCAGGAAAGGCAACCTGGGGAACACCTTGGAGTGTAACACACCATCTCTCTCCACCCCATACCCATTTTGTAGGCCTAATGCTGTGTACTTTTCTACAACTACTAAACGAGAGTCGGAAGACCGAAGCAATGGCAAGGAAACCTGGGGAACACCTTGGAGTGTAACACACCATCTCTCTCCACCCCATACCCAATTTGTAGGCCTAATGCAGCTTACTTTCCGACACCTACTAAACGAGAGCATGAAGATCGAAGCTCAGGAAAGGCAACCTGGGGAACACCTTGGAGTGTAACACACCATCTCTCTCCACCCCATACCCATTTTTTAGGCCTAATGCAGTGTACTTTTCTACAACTACTAAACGAGAGTCGGAAGACCGAAGCAATGGCAAGGAAACCTGGGGAACACCTTGGAGTGTAACACACCATCTCTCTCCACCCCATTCCCCATTTTTTAGGCCTAATGCAGCCTACTTTCCGACACCTACTAAACGAGAGCATGAAGATCGAAGCTCAGGAAAGGCAACCTGGGGAACACCTTGGAGTGTAACACACCATCTCTCTCCACCCCATACCCATTTTGTAGGCCTAATGCAGCGTACTTTTCTACAACTACTAAACGAGAGCATGAAGATCGAAGCTCAGGAAAGGCAACCTGGTGAAAACCTTGGAGTGTAACACAACCTGTCTCTACACCCCATACCAAATTTGTAGGCCTAATGCAGCGTAGTTTCCACCAACTACTAAACGAGAGCCGGAAGATCGAAGCTCATGAAAGGCAACCCGGGGAACACCTTGGAGTGTAACACAACCTCTCTCTACACCACGAAAGGGCTGATTCTTAGGAAGGAAGGCTGTTGTAAATAAGCATTGCGCGTCCGAGGGTGATTATATTCTTATTCGGTATCTACTCACCCTCGGACGCGCCATGCTTCTTGATTTGTAATTAATGTTTATTTGCAATGTGCTTTTGACTTACTCAATTATTTTTTTAATTATTGATTTTATTAAATTAATAGTTTAACATCTTATTGGAAATAATTTAAAGGAGACGCGACAGGACAACACTCGGTGGATGCCATATCTGTGTTAACAACTCCAAAAAACTTTCAGTTAACTTCTTGCAGGAGAAAGAAATTGTAGCTGTTGGACCTTTGTAGTACAGTTCCAGATATTTGTTGTGTGTTTGTTTTGATTGTTAAAATGTCTGCATTTGAGATCTCAACACGATCTTATTTTTTATAATCAAATTAATTTTTTAAATATTTTATTAGGTTGGTTCAAGGGGTACACGGGCCGCAGTAGACAGGTCAGTGGAGGCCTAGTGGAAGGAGGGACCGCAGATGCGCCACTGTTTCACCCATACACAATTAGTAGGCCTAATGCAGCGTAGTTTCCAACAGCTACTAAACGAGAGCCGGAAGATCGAAGCTCAGGAAAGGCAACCTGGGGAACACCTTGGAGTGTAACACAACCTCTCTCTACACCACGGAAGGGCTGATTCTTAGGAAGGAAGGCTGTTTTAAATAAGCATTGCGCGTCCGAGGGTGATTATATTCTTATTCGGTATCTACTCACCCTCGGACGCGCCATGCTTCTTGATTTGTAATTAATGTTTATTTGCAATGTGCTTTTGACTTACTCAATTATTTTTTTAATTATTGATTTTATTAAATTAATAGTTTAACATATTATTGGAAATAATTTAAAGGAGACGCGACAGGACAACACTCGGTGGATGCCATATCTGTGTTAACAACTCCAAAAAACTTTCAGTTAACTTCTTGCAGGAGAAAGAAATTGTAGCTGTTGGACCTTTGTAGTACAGTTCCAGATATTTGTTGTGTGTTTGTTTTGATTGTTAAAATGTCTGCATTTGAGATCTCAACACGATCTTATTTTTTATAATCAAATTAATTTTTTTTATATTTAATGATGTTGGTTCAAGGGGTACACGGGCAGCAATAGACAGGTCAGTGGAGGCCTAGTGGAAGGAGTGACGGCAGACAGGCATCAAAGGCCTAACATTGGGCTGGCTGTAGGCAAGTTAAAATTGGTTCCAGGGGAACACGGCCATCAGTGGCCTGGTCAGTGTAGTTGTAGTTGAAAGAACGGGACGCAGACAGGCTTCGAAGGCCTAACATAATAACATAGGGCTGGCTGTAGGCAAGTTAAAATTGGTTCCAGGGGAACACGGCCATCAGTGGCCTGGTCAGTGTAGTTGTAGTTGAAAGAACGGGACGCAGACAGGCTTCGAAGGCCTAACATAATAACATAGGGCTGGCTGTAGGCAAGTTAAAATTGGTTCCAGGGGAACACGGCCATCAGTGGCCTGGTCAGTGTAGTTGTAGTTGAAAGAACGGGACGCAGACAGGCTTCGAAGGCCTAACATAACAAACTTGGGCTGGCTGTAGGCACTTTTAAATTTGTTCCAGGGGTACATGGGCAGCAGTGTATGGTCAGTGGAAGTCTAGTGGAAGGAGTGACCGCAGACAGGCTTCCAAGGCCTAACATAACAAACTTGGGCTGGCTGTAGGCACTTTTAAATTGGTTCCAGGGGTACACGGGCAGCAGTGGTCTGGTCAGTGGAAGTCTAGTGGAAGGAGTGACCGCAGACAGGCTTCCAAGGCCTAACATTACAAACTTGGGCTGGCTGTAGGCACTTTTAAATTGGTTCCAGGGGTACACGGGCAGCAGTGGTCTGGTCTGTGGAAGTCTAGTGGAAGGAGTGACCGCAGACAGGCTTCGAAGGCCTAACATAACAAACTTGGGCTGGCTGTAGGCACTTTTAAATTGGTTCCAGGGGTACACGGGCAGCAGTGGTCTGGTCAGTGGAAGTCTAGTGGAAGGAGTGACCGCAGACAGGCTTCCAAGGCCTAACATAACAAACTTGGGCTGGCTGTAGGCACTTTTAAATTGGTTCCAGGGGTACACGGGCAGCAGTGGTCTGGTCTGTGGAAGTCTAGTGGAAGGAGTGACCGCAGACAGGCTTCGAAGGCCTAACATAATAAACTTGGGCTGGCTGTAGGCACTTTTAAATTGGTTCCAGGGGTACACGGGCAGCAGTGGTCTGGTCTGTGGAAGTCTAGTGGAAGGAGTGACCGCAGACAGGCTTCGAAGGCCTAACATAACAAACTTGGGCTGGCTGTAGGCACTTTTAAATTGGTTCCAGGGGTACACGGGCAGCAGTGGTCTGGTCAGTGGAAGTCTAGTGGAAGGAGTGACCGCAGACAGGCTTCCAAGGCCTAACATAACAAACTTGGGCTGGCTGTAGGCACTTTTAAATTGGTTCCAGGGGTACACGGGCAGCAGTGGTCTGGTCTGTGGAAGTCTAGTGGAAGGAGTGACCGCAGACAGGCGTCGAAGGCCTAACATAATAAACTTGGGCTGGCTGTAGGCACTTTTAAATTGGTTCCAGGGGTACACGGGCAGCAGTGGTCTGGTCAGTGGAAGTCTAGTGGAAGGAGTGACCGCAGACAGGCTTCAAAGGCCTAACATAACAAACTTGGGCTGGCTGTAGGCACTTTTAAATTGGTTCCAGGGGTACACGGGCAGCAGTGGTCTGGTCAGTGGAAGTCTAGTGGAAGGAGTGACCGCAGACAGGCTTCAAAGGCCTAACATAACAAACTTGGGCTGGCTGTAGGCACTTTTAAATTGGTTGCAGGGGTACCCGGGCAGCAGTGGTCTGGTCAGTGGAAGTCTAGTGGAAGGAGTGACCGCAGACAGGCTTCGAAGGCCTAACATAACAAAATTGGGCTGGCTGTAGGCACTTTTAAATTGGTTCCAGGGGTACATGGGCAGCAGTGTATGGTCAGTGGAAGTCTAGTGGAAGGAGTGACGGCAGACAGTCTTCGAAGGCCTAACATAACAAAATTGGGCTGACTGTAGGCACTTTTAAATTGGTTCCAGGGTAACACGGCCAGCAGTGGCCTGGTCAGTGTAGTAGTTGTAGAAAGAAGGGACCGCAGACAGGCTTCGAAGGCCTAACATAACAAAAATGTCAAAACAATGGTATTGTCAGTGCCAGGCATTGAAGGATGTCAGCGCCTAGACTACACATTGGTGAAGCTGTGAGAGATAATTTTGCTAGTGGTAGAGCACTGTTTGAGCTGGGGGGGGAACTGTCTTGTGGCCGGCGGTACAGGCACAGGGCCCCTCATATTACAACGGTGTGTCTGACGTTGGGTGCGCACCACCACCGCCAGAGACACTTTATTGTACTATGAGGGACCCAGTGGCAGTGCCGTCGACCAAAAGCGGCCACACCCACCTCTTCAGACAAACAGCACTCTCAAGGGTCCAAGCGCAAAGTGGCGATAGCACGGCCCCGTGTGGGGAGTTTGGCCATTTCGTGAGGTGGAAACATGTCGTATGCTGGACAATCAGGTGAAGAAAATTACGAGATTGGAAAAGTCATTCAGAATAGTCCACAGGCAAGACCTTTTCATAGGAAAGCTAGGTGTCAGCCGGGCAGGGTGGGGCAAAAGATTTTGAAATCCAGTTGTGGTTCATTTTAATGAAGGTTAGATCATCTACATTTTGGGTAGCCAGACGAGTCCTTTTTTCTGTTAGTATTGAACCTGCAGCACTGAATACTCTTTCTGATAGGACACTAGCTGCCGGGCAAGCAAGCTCCTGCAATGCATATTCTGCCAATTCTGGCCAGGTGTCTAATTTGGATGCCCAGTAATCAAATGGGAATGACGGTTGAGGGAGAACGTCGATAAGGGATGAAAAATAGTTTGTAACCATACTGGACAAATGTTGTCTCCTGTCACTTTGAATTGATGCTGCAGTACCTGTCCTGTCTGCGGTCATAGAAAAATCACTCCACAACCTGGTCAGAAAACCCCTCTGGCCAACGCCACTTCTGATTTCTGCCCCTCTAACACCTCTGGTCTGCTGGCCCCTGGAGCTCGTGTGAGAACGATCACGGGCGCTGTGTGCAGGGAATGCCAGAAGCAAACGGTCAACAAGAGTTGATTGTTTTGTTGCTAATATTAGTTCCAAGTTCTCATGTGGCATAATATTTTGCAATTTGCCTTAATAGCGAGGATCAAGGAGGCAGGCCAACCAGTAATCGTCATCGTTCATCATTTTTGTAATGCGTGTGTCCCTTTTGAGGATACGCAAGGCATAATCCGCCATGTGGGCCAAAGTTCCCGTTGTCAAATCTGCGGTTGTGCTTGGTTGAGGGGCAGTTGCAGGCAAATCTACGTCACTTGTGTCCCTCAAAAAACCAGAACCCGGCCTTGCCACGCCACCAATTTCCCGTGCCCCCGGGAAAGCTTCCTCATTAAAAATATACTCATCCCCATCATCCTCCTCATCCTCCACCTCCTCTTCGCCCGGTACCTCGTCATGTACACTGCCCTGACCAGACAATCGCTGACTGTCATCAAGGCTTTCCTCTTCCTCTGGTGCAGACGCCTGATCCTTTATGTGCGTCAAACTTTGCATCAGCAGACGCATTAGGGGGATGCTCATGCTTATTATGGCGTTGTCTGCACTAACCAGCCGTGTGCATTCCTCAAAACACTGAAGGACTTGACACATGTCTTGAATCTTCGACCACTGCACACCTGACAACTCCATGTCTGCCATCCTACTGCCTGCCCGTGTATGTGTATCCTCCCACAAAAACATAACAGCCCGCCTCTGTTCGCACAGTCTCTGAAGCATGTGCAGTGTTGAGTTCCACCTTGTTGCAACGTCTATGATTAGGCGATGCTGGGGTAGGTTCAAAGAACGCTGATAGGTCTGCATACGGCTGGAGTGTACAGGCGAACGGCGGATATGTGCGCAAAGTCCACGCACTTTGAGGAGCAGGTCGGATAACCCCGGATAACTTTTCAGGAAGCACTGCACCACCAGGTTTAAGGTGTGAGCCAGGCAAGGAATGTGTTTCAGTTGGGAAAGGGAGATGGCAGCCATGAAATTCCTTCCGTTATCACTCACTACCTTGCCTGCCTCAAGATCTACAGTGCCCAGCCACGACTGCGTTTCTTGCTGCAAGAACTCGGACAGAACTTCCGCGGTGTGTCTATTGTCGCCCAAACACTTCATAGCCAATACAGCCTGCTGACGTTTGCCAGTAGCTGCCCCATAATGGGAGACCTGGTGTGCAACAGTGGCAGGTGCGGATGGAGTGTTTGTGCGACTGCGGTCTGTGGACGAGCTCTTGCTTCTGCAGGAGGACGAGGAGGAGGAGGAGGAGGAGGGGGTGCGAACGGCTACAGACAACTGTTTACTAGACCGTGGGCTAGGCAGAACTGTCCCAAACTTGCTGTCCCCTGTGGACCCTGAATCCACCACATTTACCCAGTGTGCCGTGATGGACACGTAACGTCCCTGGCCATGCCTACTGGTCCATGCATCTGTTGTCAGGTGCACCTTTGTGCTCACAGATTGCCTGAGTGCATGGACGATGCGCTCTTTAACATGCTGGTGGAGGGCTGGGATGGCTTTTCTGGAAAAAAAGTGTCGACTGGGTAGCTCGTAGCGTGGTACAGCGTAGTCCATCAGGTCTTTGAAAGCTTCGCTTTCAACTAACCGGTAGGGCATCATCTCTAACGAGATTAGTCTAGCTATGTGGGCGTTCAAACCCTGTGTACGCGGATGCGAGGCTAAGTATTTCCTTTTTCTAACCATAGTCTCATGTAGGGTGAGCTGGACTGGAGAGCTGGAGATCGTGGAACTAGCGGGGGTGCCGGTGGACATGGCAGACTGAGAGACGGTGGGAGATGGTATTGTTGCCGCCGGTGCCCTAGATGCAGTGTTTCCTACTACGAAACTGGTGATTCCCTGACCCTGACTGCTTTGGCCTGGCAAAGATACCTGCACAGATACAGCAGGTGGTGCGCTAAATGGTGGTCCTACACTGCCGGAAGGGATGTTGCGTTGATGACTAGCTTCATTGGCCGAGGGTGCAACAACCTTAAGGGACGTTTGGTAGTTAGTCCAAGCTTTCAAATGCATGGTGGTTAAATGTCTATGCATGCAACTAGTATTGAGACTTTTCAGATTCTGACCTCTGCTTAAGGAAGTAGAACATTTTTGACAGATGACTTTGCGCTGATCAATTGGATGTTGTTTAAAAAAATGCCAGACTGCACTCTTTCTAGCATCGGATACCTTTTCAGGCATTGCAGACTGAGCTTTAACCGGATGGCCACGCTGTCCTCCACCAGGTTTTGGCTTTGCCACGCGTTTTGGGCAAGATACGGGCCCGGCAGATGGAACCTGTGGCGATGTTGATGCCTGCTGCGGCCCCTCCTCCTCCTCTGCTTCAGAACTGCTGCCGCCTGCACCCTGTTCCCCCAATGGCTGCCAATCGGGGTCAAGAACTGGGTCATCTAATAACTCTTCTTGTACCTCCTGCGCAACTTCGTCTGTGTCACCGTGTCGTTCGGTGGTATAGCGTTCGTGATGGGGCAACATAGTCTCATCAGGGTCTGATTCTTGATCAGCACCCTGCGAGGGCAATGTTGTGGTCTGAGTCAAAGGACCAGCATAGTAGTCTGGCTGTGGCTGTGCGTCAGTGCACTCCATGTCAGATTCAACTTGTAATGGGCATGGACTGTTAACTGCTTCACTTTCTAAGCCAGGGACGGTATGTGTAAAGAGCTCCATGGAGTAACCCGTTGTGTCGCCTGCTGCATTCTTCTCTGTTGTTGTTTTTGCTGAAGAGGACAAGGAAGTGACTTGTCCCTGACCGTGAACATCCACTAACGACGCGCTGCTTTTACTTTTACCAGTTTCACGAGAGGAGGCAAAAGAGCTAGAGGCTGAGTCAGCAAGATAAGCCAAAACTTGCTCTTGCTGCTCCGGCTTTAAAAGCGGTTTTCCTAATCCCAGAAAAGGGAGCGTTCGAGGCCTTGTGTAGCCGGACGACGAACCTGGCTCCACAGCTCCAGACTTAGGTGCAATATTTTTTTCCCCACGACCACCTGATGCTCCACCACTACCACTACCCTCATTACCAGCTGACAATGAACGCCCCCGGCCACGACCTCTTCCACTAGACTTCCTCATTGTTTTAAAAACGTAACCAAACTAACGTTATTTGTTGCAGTCACACAACTTACACGGTGAGCTATAACTTCAGTATGATTTAGCTACCCCTTTACAGGTTGGTGAGACCACAGCGAAAATCAGGCCCAATGTTACACACTCTTTTTTTGGTGGCTGCAAATTAGAGAGATGCCCCACACGCAGGACTGTCACTGAAGCACAAATGTTAATATTAATGTCACACTATTATTTTTTTTTTATTTTTATTTTTTTCAGGAACACTTTAGAAACCCCAAAAAAAAAAAAAAATATGATTTTATCAGGAAGAATTTAGAAACCAAATAAAATAAAATGATTTTTTCAGGGAGAATTTAGAAAACAAATAAAAACAAAAATAGGCGTTCTATGGCCCACTGACTGAGAGATGACGCACACAGGAGTCAGGAATGGCACACAAGCCCAGAGGCCAATATTTTTCTACCAATGATTGATGTAGTTATTTTCTCTGGTAGATTTTGGAACCCAAATCAAGGAAAAAAAATATAGGCTTTCTATGGACCACAATTGGAGAGAGAGAGAGAGAGAGAGAGAGAGAGAGATGGCACACCCAGGAGTCAAGACTGGCACACAAGCAGAAAGGCCAATATTAATCTCCCACTGTTTTTTTTGGTTGTTTTTTTTTTTTTTTTCAGGGAGACTTTAGAAAAAAAAATAATAAAAAAAATATGATTTTATCAGGAAGAATTTAGAAACCAAATAAAATAAAATGATTTTTTCAGGGAGAATTTATAAAACAAATAAAAACAAAAATAGGCGTTCTATGGCCCACTGACTGAGAGATGACGCACACAGGAGTCAGGAGTGGCACACAAGCCCAGAGGCCAATATTTTTCTACCAATGATTGATGTAGTTATTTTCTCTGGTAGATTTTGGAACCCAAATCAAGGAAAAAAAATATAGGCTTTCTATGGACCACAATTGGAGAGAGAGAGAGAGAGAGAGAGAGAGAGAGATGGCACACCCAGGAGTCAAGACTGGCACACAAGCAGAAAGGCCAATATTAATCTCCCACTGTTTTTTTTGGTTGTTTTTTTTTTTTTTTTTTCAGGGAGACTTTAGAAAAAAAAATAATAAAAAAAATATGATTTTATCAGGAAGAATTTAGAAACCAAATAAAATAAAATGATTTTTTCAGGGAGAATTTATAAAACAAATAAAAACAAAAATAGGCGTTCTATGGCCCACTGACTGAGAGATGACGCACACAGGAGTCAGGAGTGGCACACAAGCCCAGAGGCCAATATTTTTCTACCAATGATTGATGTAGTTGTTTTCTCTGGTAGATTTTGGAACCCAAATCAAGGAAAAAAAATATAGGCTTTCTATGGACCACAATTGGAGAGAGAGAGAGAGAGAGAGAGAGAGAGAGAGATGGCACACCCAGGAGTCAAGACTGGCACACAAGCAGAAAGGCCAATATTAATCTCCCATTTTTTTTTTGGGTTTGTTTTTTTTTTTTTTTTCAGGGAGACTTTAGAAAAAAAAATAATAAAAAAAATATGATTTTATCAGGAAGAATTTAGAAACCAAATAAAATAAAATGATTTTTTCAGGGAGAATTTATAAAACAAATAAAAACAAAAATAGGCGTTCTATGGCCCACTGACTGAGAGATGACGCACACAGGAGTCAGGAGTGGCACACAAGCCCAGAGGCCAATATTTTTCTACCAATGATTGATGTAGTTATTTTCTCTGGTAGATTTTGGAACCCAAATCAAGGAAAAAAAATATAGGCTTTCTATGGACCACAATTGGAGAGAGAGAGAGAGAGAGAGAGAGAGAGATGGCACACCCAGGAGTCAAGACTGGCACACAAGCAGAAAGGCCAATATTAATCTCCCACTGTTTTTTTTGGTTGTTTTTTTTTTTTTTTTTTCAGGGAGACTTTAGAAAAAAAAATAATAAAAAAAATATGATTTTATCAGGAAGAATTTAGAAACCAAATAAAATAAAATGATTTTTTCAGGGAGAATTTATAAAACAAATAAAAACAAAAATAGGCGTTCTATGGCCCACTGACTGAGAGATGATGCACACAGGAGTCAGGAGTGGCACACAAGCCCAGAGGCCAATATTTTTCTACCAATGATTGATGTAGTTATTTTCTCTGGTAGATTTTGGAACCCAAATCAAGGAAAAAAAATATAGGCTTTCTATGGACCACAATTGGAGAGAGAGAGAGAGAGAGAGAGAGAGATGGCACACCCAGGAGTCAAGACTGGCACACAAGCAGAAAGGCCAATATTAATCTCCCACTGTTTTTTTTGGTTGTTTTTTTTTTTTTTTTTTCAGGGAGACTTTAGAAAAAAAAATAATAAAAAAAATATGATTTTATCAGGAAGAATTTAGAAACCAAATAAAATAAAATGATTTTTTCAGGGAGAATTTAGAAAACAAATAAAACCAAAAATAGGCGTTCTATGGCCCACTGACTGAGAGAGAGAGAGAGATGGCACGCTTAGTACTGGCACACAAGCCCAAAGGGCAATATTAATCTCCCTTTTTTTTTCAGGGAGAATTTCTAAAACCCCAAAAAAAAAAAAAATAGGCTTTCTATGGCCCACTATTTGTGAGAGAGATGGGACGCTCAGGACTGGCACAGATGGCACGCTCAGGACTGGCACAGAAGCCCAGAGGCCAATATTAATCTCCCTTTTTTTCTGGGAGAATTTATAAAACCAAAAAAATATTTAAATAGGCTTTCTATGGCCCACTATTTGTGAGAGAGATGGCACGCTCAGGACTGGCACAGATGGCACGCTCACAACTGGCACACAAGCCCAGAGGCCAATATTAATCTCCCTTTTTTCAGGGAAAATTTATAAAACCAAAAAAAAAATTAAATAGGCTTTCTATGGCCCACTATTTGTGAGAGAGATGGCACGCTCAGGACTGGCACAGATGGCACGCTCACAACTGGCACACAAGCCCAGAGGCCAATATTAATCTCCCTTTTTTCAGGGAAAATTTATAAAACCAAAAAAAAAATTAAATAGGCTTTCTATGGCCCACTATTTGTGAGAGAGATGGCACGCTCAGGACTGGCACAGATAGCACGCTCACAACTGGCACACAACCCCAGAGGCCAATATTAATCTCCCTTTTTTTCAGGGAGAATTTATAAAACCAAAAAAAAAAATTAAATAGGCTTTCTATGGCCCACTATTTGTGAGAGAGATGGCACGCTCAGGGCTGGCACAGATGGCACGCTCACAACTGGCACACAAGCCCAGAGGCCAATATTAATCTCCCTTTTTTCAGGGAAAATTTATAAAACCAAAAAAAAAATTAAATAGGCTTTCTATGGCCCACTATTTGTGAGAGAGATGGCACGCTCAGGACTGGCACAGATGGCACGCTCACAACTGGCACACAAGCCCAGAGGCCAATATTAATCTCCCTTTTTTTCAGGGAGAATTTATAAAACCAAAAAAAAAATTAAATAGGCTTTCTATGGCCCACTATTTGTGAGAGAGATGGCACGCTCAGGACTGGCACAGATGGCACGCTCACAACTGGCACACAAGCCCAGAGGCCAATATTAATCTCCCTTTTTTCAGGGAAAATTTATAAAACCCAAAAAAAATTAAATAGGCTTTCTATGGCCCACTATTTGTGAGAGAGATGGCACGCTCAGGACTGGCACAGATGGCACGCTCACAACTGGCACACAACCCCAGAGGCCAATATTAATCTCCCTTTTTTTCAGGGAGAATTTATAAAACCAAAAAAAAAAATTAAATAGGCTTTCTATGGCCCACTATTTGTGAGAGAGATGGCACGCTCAGGGCTGGCACAGATGGCACGCTCACAACTGGCACACAAGCCCAGAGGCCAATATTAATCTCCCTTTTTTCAGGGAAAATTTATAAAACCAAAAAAAAAATTAAATAGGCTTTCTATGGCCCACTATTTGTGAGAGAGATGGCACGCTCAGGACTGGCACAGATGGCACGCTCACAACTGGCACACAAGCCCAGAGGCCAATATTAATCTCCCTTTTTTTCAGGGAGAATTTATAAAACCAAAAAAAAAATTAAATAGGCTTTCTATGGCCCACTATTTGTGAGAGAGATGGCACGCTCAGGGCTGGCACAGATGGCACGCTCAGGACTGGCACACAAGCCCAGAGGCCAATATTAATCTCCCTTTTTTTCAGGGAGAATTTATAAAACCCAAAAAAAAATAAAATAGGCTTTCTATGGCCCACTATTTGTGAGAGAGATGGCGCACTCAGGACTGGCACACAAGCCCAAAGGCCAATATTAATCTCCCACTGTATTTTTATCAGGGAGAATTTATACACCCCACAAAAAAAAATACAGAAAAATGAAAAGGCTTTCTATGGCCCACTATGTGAGAGAGATGGCACACACAGGGATGGCACTCTAGCAGAAATGCCAAATTGCCAATCTTAATCTCCCACCAAAAAAAAAAAAAAAAAAAAAACAGGGAATGTCCTACAATTACTATCTCCCTGCCTGCAGTAATCTCAGCCAGGTATGGCAGGCAGCTACTATCTCCCTGCCTGCAGTAATCTCAGCCAGGTATGGCAGGCAGCAATAAGGAGTGGACTGATGCACAAATGAAATAAAAAGTGTGGACAAACAAAAAAGATAGCTGTGCAGAAAGGAAGGAACAAGAGGATTTGTGCTTTGAAAAAAGCAGTTGGTTTGCACAGCGGCGTACACACAGCAATGCAGCTATCAGGGAGCCTTCTAGGGCAGCCCAATGAGCTACAGCGCTGAGGGGAAAAAAAAAAAAAAAAACTTCCACTGTCCCTGCACACCGAGGGTGGTGTTGGACAGTGCAAATCGCTGCAGCACAAGCGGTTTTGTGGTTAATGGACCCTGCCTAACGCTATCCCTGCTTCTGACAAAGCGGCAGCAACCTCTCCCTAAGCTCAGATCAGCAGCAGTAAGATGGCGGTCGGCGGGAACGCCTCTTTATAGCCCCTGTGACGTCGCAGACAGCAAGCCAATCACTGCAATGCCCTTCTCTAAGATGGTGGGGACCAGGACCTATGTCATCACGCTGCCCACACTCTGCGTTTACCTTCATTGGCTGAGAAATGGCGCTTTTCGCGTCATTGAAACGCGACTTTGGCGCGAAAGTCGCGTACCGCATGGCCGACCCCGCACAGGGGTCGGATCGGGTTTCATGAAACCCCGACTTAGCCAAAAGTCGGCGACTTTTGAAAATGTTCGACCCGTTTCGCTCAACCCTAGTCACTACCCTTTAAAAGCGAGCATGGCTCATAAAAGGGGTGTGCTAATGGCAGTGAGAAAACTAATGTTTGACAGAAAACTAGAGTACGTTGTCATTGAAATCTACACGTGGCCAGAGTGGGTGTAGAAGTCATTTTCTCACATGTCACATGCCTCCTAATAAATTTGGTGCACCTGACTCCAATAGATTATGGCTAACGATGAGAGGTACGTATGTAACGCCACTCTGGTGGAAGATGAGGCCCCTAATCAATTTGACGCATCTTCCCCCAGCAAACTTTTCTTCAGGACTTAAGTCAGATGCACAAATCTTTATAAATCAGTGAGTGGGGCTGAACAACAACACCGGACATGGCCAAAAGAGGAAATGAGTCTCATCTGTAAACACTACCTGTTGCCTATTGCAACCAATCAGAGCTCAACTTTCAAGTGTTTTTAGCAGTTTAAAAAAATGAAAGCTAAGCTCTGATTTGTTTTCGTGGGCAACACGGAGTGTGAAAGATAGCTGGATGGATGGACGGATGGATAGATAGATTATAGATACAGTGCCTTTCAAAAATATTCGGCCACCTGGAACTTTTCAACCTTTTCCCACATATCATGCTTCAAACATAAAGATACCAAATGTAAATTTTTGGTGAAGAATCATCAACAAGTGGAACACAATTGTGAAGTTGAACGAAATTTATTGGCTATTTTATATTTTTGTGGAAATTCAAAAACTGAAAAGTGGGGCGTGCAATATTATTCAGCCCCTTTACTTTCAGTGCAGGAAACTCACTCCATAAGTTCATTGTGGATCTCTGAATGATCGAATGTTGTCCTAAATGCCTAATGATGATAAATATAATCCACCGTGTGTAATCAAGTCTCTGTATAAATGCACCTGCTCTGTGATAGTCTCGGGGTTCTGTTTGAAGCACAGAAAGCATCATGAAGTTTAAAGTCGGATTTGGATACAAAATGATTTCCAAAACTTTAAACATCCCAAAAAGCACTGTGCAAGCGATCATATTGAAATGGAAGGAGTATCATACTACTGCAAATCTACCAAGACCCGGCCGTCCCTCTAAACTTTCATCTCAAACAAGGAGAAGACTGATCAGAGATGCAGCCAAGAGGCCCATGATCACTCTGGATGAACTGCAGAGATCTACAGCTGAGGTGGGACAGTCTGTCCATAGGACAACAATCAGTCGTACACTGCACAAATTTGGCCTTTATGGAAGAGTGGCAAGAAGAAAGCCATTTCTCATAGATATCCTTAAAAACTGTTGTTTAAAGTTTGCAAAAAGCCACCTGAAAGACACACCAAACATGTGGGAGAAGGTGCTCTGGCCAGATGAAACCAAAATCGAACTTTTTGGCAACAATGCCAGACGATATGTTTGGTGTAAAGGCAACACAGCTCATCACCCTGGACACACCATCCCCACTGTCAAACATGGTGGTGGCAGCATCATGGTTTGGGCCTGCTTTTCTTCAGCAGGGACAGGGAAGATGGTTAAAATTGATGGAAGATAGATGGAGCCAAATACAGGACCATTCTTGAAGAAAACCTGTTGGAGTCTGCAAAAGACCTGAGACTGGGACGGAGATTTGTCTTCCAACAAGACAATGATCCCAAACATAAAGCAAAATCTACAATGGAATGGTTCACAAATAAACGTATCCAGGTGTTAGAATGGCCAAGTCAAAGTCCAGACCTCAATCCAATGGAGAATCAGTGGAAAGAGCTGAAAACTGCTGTTCACAAACGATCTCCATCAAACCTCACTGAGCTCGAGCTGTTTGCTAAGGAAGAATGGGCAAGAATTTCAGTCTCTCGATGTACAAAACTGATACAGACAAGAGACATACCCCAAGTGACTGGCAGCTGTAATCGCTGCAAAAGGAGGCGCAACAAAGTATTAAGTTAAATGGGCCGAATGATATTGCACGCCCCACTTTTCAGTCTTTCAATTTCCACAAAATTTTAAATAACCAATAAATTTTGTTTAACTTCACAATTGTGTTCCACTTGTTGTTGATTCTTCACCAAAAATTTACATTTGGTATCTTTATGTTGGAAGCACGATATGTGGGAAAAGGTTGAAAAGTTCCAGGGAGTCGAATACTTTCACAAGACACTGTATAATAGATAGATAGATAGATAGATAGATAGATAGATAGATAGATAGATAGATAGATAGATAGATAGATAGATAGATATTATAGATAGATAAATAGATAGATAGATAGATAGATAGATAGATAGATAGATAGATAGATAGATAGATAGATAGATAGATATGAGATAGATAGATAGCTATTATAGATAGATGATAGATAGATAGATATGAGATAGATATTATAGATAGATAGATATTATAAATAGATAGATAGATAGATAATAGATAGATAGATATAAATAGATAGATAGATAAATAGATAGATAGCTATAATAGATAGATAGATAGATAATAGACAGATAGATAATAGATAGATAGATAGATATTATAAATAGATAGATAAATAGATAGATAAATAGATAGATAGCTATAATAGATAGTAGATAGATAGATAGATAGATAGATATTATAAATAGATAGATAAATAGATAGATAGCTATAATAGATAGCTATAATAGATAGATAGATAGATAGATAGATAGATAGATAGATAGATAGATAGATAATAGATAGATAGATAGATAATAGATAGATAGATAGATAGATAGATAGATAGATAGATAGATAGATAGATAGATAGACAGATAGCTATTATAGATAGATATCATGTCAGCAGCACTAGTATTCTGCCCTCCCTGCACCTCGGAGTAGACTATCAATAACTATACGGTCACCGGACTGTCACAATGATTTCGGGCTGTACTTGATGAGCAATGGTTTCTGCAGCTGTAATTTCTCTCCGTGCTTTCACTGAGCACATAAGATTGGATTTTTATACAAACCCGAACCGAAGACTACTTCCTGGAAATGATTGTATCCCAGCACCTCTTGGCGGGGGACGTCAATAAAACTACGTAAACATATGAAGAGCAAAAGAAAAACAAATCTTTGTTAATGCCGATTTGAATTTTTCCTATTTTATTACCTAAACTTTACCAGCTAATATCGCCTCAATGGAGGGAGAAATTAAAAAAAAAAAGTATGTTTTACTCAACCCTGTAGCCATTATTCCATGATGCGGCCAGGTTAGCAGCTCAGTCTGGTGAAAGGTTCTCCTTGATGAGGTTATGTGTGTGCCCCGTTTAGTGCTATGGAGTAGCAGGGCACATGTTCCGCCAGCCGTGTCATTCTGGTCCTTTTGGGCTTCTTGCAGAACCAAGGAAGAGCGTGGAATACAAGTTCATTGTTAGACCGGGGTCACATGAGCGGATGTTCTCTCATGCGTGAGAATCGGGCCGATTATCTAAATTACACTCGACTAAAACTCTGTCAGAGCGTGATTCGAGTGTCAGTGCACCGTGCTCCGACCCTCTCACATGAGAAAATCAATGCACAAGTGAGGAGGAGACGGAGAAAGTAATTCCTCCATCTCCTTCATTGCCGGCGTCTGCGGAAATTGGACTGCACTCAGATGACATCCGAGTGCAGTCCGCTGCTTCACTCGCACCGATGGACTTGTATGTGTGAGTGTGTTCCGATTCTCGGATGCACTTGCAGCAGACTGTGATTGATTTCTCATGCTGGATCGGCGCTGCACCATAATATAACACTGGGCCACGTGCTATCCGATAAAGCATAGCTTAGCACTCGGCCTTGTCTTCAGATTTCTAATATTACCAAGTAAAGATCGGAAATTAACCCTTTCTGTGTAACACTTCCAACGCAGTGCAAAATATTCAATTCGGGGGAAAAAAATGTAATAGTTTCAATTTAATTTTCAATTACTGGATTAATGCAACCTGTTTTATTAATTAAGTGATTTTGTAAGGGCGGGAGTGATGAGGCAGCAATTTTATTCATAGATCTCTTCATTTTGCTGACTCTGGGAAGTTGGATAATTATTTGCTATGATGGCAGGAAGCATTGTTTTATTACTTCTGTTCTGTCTGCTGATTATACGGATCTTAGCTCAATATTTGCATTACTTTCAGATGAAATTATCGCAGCACGAAGTCTGCAGAATATTTTCTGGATGGACTATTTGTGACTCGTCTAATCTGTTTTATTTTAACTCGAAATTTGTTATTTCTAAGTAAACACTCTTTTAGGTAAATAGCCATTGATAATAGAAAATCTGCAGAAAAATATAAATTTAGGCTCCACATCCATGTCTCATTGAAACAAAGATAACTCGAGTTACTGTATGATTTAAAATGAATATTTTTTACTATTTTTTGCTGCTAATGGTAAAAATATGAATAAATAAAACTTTCTAAAAAGGCGACTGCCTAAATAACGACCTACTGTTCATCCAACTGAAATCCCAAGCGATCAATTGTCACCACCAGAGCGGTTATTATAACATTTCGGGTCCCATACAGCTCCATAATCAGGGCCCCTTGAATCCATTCTAAGATTTCCTTTTTCTTCTTGATCTCTGAAAGGATAAATTCTATGACATACAAATTGCCTCCATCTTGCTGAACCCATACAATCTTCTCCCTGCACAGGGGATTTCAGCTAGGACTCCTCACTGACACTTTGTGACCCACAAAATTGCAGTAAAACTACAACACAGTTCCCCATTAAAGAAAAAAAAAACAATAAAGATCACTCCAAGAGCAAGCTGTATAATTGCCTGCCAGGTCACAAAGGAACCCAAAGTAACCTCTAAGTAACTAAAGGTCTCGCTCACATTAACTATTGCTAATGTTCATGAGTCTACCATTAGGAGGACACTGAACAATAATAGTGTGCATAACCGAATTACAAGGAGAACCCCTGAACACAAGACCAAGAGCAAGTTGTATAATTGCCTGCAAGATCACAAAGAAACCCAAGATATCGTCTAAGTAACTAAAGGTCTCGCTCACATTAACTTTTGCTAATGTTCATGAGTCCACCATTAGGAGGACACTGAACAATAATGGTGTGCATAACCGAATTACAAGGAGAACCCCTGAACACAAGACCAAGAGGAAGAGCAAGTTGTATAATTGCCTGCAAGGTCACAAAGGAACCCAATATAACCTCTAAGTAACTAAAGGTCTCACTCACATTAACTATTGCAAATGTTCATGAGTCCACCATTAGGAGGACACTGAACAATAATGGTGTGCATAACCAAATTACAAGGAGAACCCCTGAACACAAGACCAAGAGCAAGAGCAAGTTGTATAATTGCTTGCAAGGTCACAAAGGAACCCAAGATAACCTCTAAGTAACTAAAGGTCTCGCTCACATTAACTATTGCTAATGTTCATTAGTCCACCATTAGGAGGACACTGAACAATAATGGTGTGCATAACCGAATTACAAGGAGAACCCCTGAACACAAGACCAAGAGCAAGAGCAAGTTGTATAATTGCTTGCAAGGTCACAAAGGAACCCAAGATAACTTCTAAGTAACTAAAGGTCTCGCTCACATTAACTATTGCTAATGTTCATTAGTCCACCATTAGGAGGACACTGAACAATAATGGTGTGCATAACCGAATTACAAGGAGAACCCCTGAACACAAGACCAAGAGCAAGAGCAAGTTGTATAATTGCCTGCAAGGTCACAAAGGAACCCAAGATAACCTCTAAGTAACTAAAGGTCTCGCTCACATTAACTATTGCTAATGTTCATGAGTCCACCATTAAGAGGACACTGAACAATAATGGTGTGCATAACCGAATTACAAGGAGAACTGTTATGATAAGGCAATTCAGTACCACAATGGACATGGAGGTCAGAGCACATACAGTGATCTGACCATAACCCAAAAACATAGAACGAGCTCTGAGACGTGGGAACTCTGCAGACCGCAATCCCTAATCCTCTCCAACAACACTAGAGGCAGCCGTGGATTGCGCCTAACGCTCCCTATGCAACTCGGCACAGCCTGAGAAACTAGCTAGCCTGAAGAAAGAAAAAAAGCCTACCTTGCCTCAGAGAAATACCCCAAAGGAAAAGGCAGCCCCCACATATAATGACTGTGAGTTAAGATGAAAAGACAAACGTAGAGATGAAATAGATTTAGCAAAGTGAGGCCCGACTTTCTGAACAGAGCGAGGATAGGAAAGGTAACTTTGCGGTCAACACAAAACCCTACAAAACCACGCAAAGGGGGCAAAAAGACCCTCCGTACCGAACTAACGGCACGGAGGTACACCCTTTGCGTCCCAGAGCTTCCAGCAAACAAATAGACAAGCTGGACAGAAAAAACAGCAAACAAAATAGCAAAGTAGAACTTAGCTATGCAGAGCAGCAGGCCACAGGAACGATCCAGGAGGAAACAGGTCCAATACTAGAACATTGACTGGAAGCCAGGATCAAAGCACTAGGTGGGGTTAAATAGAGCAGCACCTAACGACTTCACCACATCACTTGAGGAAGGAAACTCAGAAGCCGCAGTACCACTCTCCTCCACCAACGGAAGCTCACAGAGAGAATCAGCCGAAGTACCACTTGTGACCACAGGAGGGAGCTCTGCCACAGAATTCACAACAGTGCCTCCCCCTTGAGGAGGGGTCACCGAACCCTCACCAGAGCCCCCAGGACGACCAGGATGAGCCATATGAAAGGCACGAACAAGATCGGGAGCATGGACATCAGAGGCAAAGACCCAGGAATTATCTTCCTGAGCATAACCCTTCCACTTAACCAGATACTGGAGCTTCCGTCTCGAAACACGAGAATCCAAAATCTTCTCCACAATATACTCCAACTCCCCCTCCACCAAAACCGGGGCAGGAGGATCAACAGATGGAACCATAGGTGCCACGTATCTCCGCAACAATGACCTATGGAATACGTTATGTATGGAAAAAGAATCTGGAAAGGTCAGACGAAAAGACACAGGATTAAGAACCTCAGAAATCCTATACGGACCAATGAAACGAGGTTTAAACTTAGGAGAGGAAACCTTCATAGGAATATGACGAGAAGATAACCAAACCAAATCCCCAACACGAAGTCGGGGACCCACACAGCGTCTGCGATTAGCGAAACGTTGAGCCCTCTCCTGTGACAAGGTCAAATTGTCCACTACATGAGTCCAAATCTGCTGCAACCTGTCCACCACAGTATCCACACCAGGACAGTCCGAAGACTCAACCTGCCCTGAAGAGAAACGAGGATGGAACCCAGAGTTGCAGAAAAATGGCGAAACCAAGGTAGCCGAGCTGGCCCGATTATTAAGGGCGAACTCAGCCAAAGGCAAAAAGGACACCCAGTCATCCTGATCAGCAGAAACAAAGCATCTCAGATATGTTTCCAAGGTCTGATTGGTTCGTTCGGTCTGGCCATTAGTCTGAGGATGGAAAGCCGAGGAAAAAGACAAGTCAATGCCCATCCTACCACAAAAAGCTCGCCAAAACCTCGAAACAAACTGGGAACCTCTGTCAGAAACGATATTCTCTGGAATGCCATGCAAACGAACCACATGCTGGAAGAACAATGGCACCAAATCAGAGGAGGAAGGTAATTTAGACAAGGGTACCAAATGGACCATCTTAGAGAAGCGATCACAGACCACCCAAATAACTGACATCTTTTGAGAGACGGGAAGATCTGAAATAAAATCCATAGAGATATGTGTCCAAGGCCTCTTCGGGACCGGCAAGGGCAAAAGCAACCCACTGGCACGAGAACAGCAGGGCTTAGCCCGAGCACAAATCCCACAGGACTGCACAAAAGAACGCACATCCCGCGACAGAGATGGCCACCAAAAGGATCTAGCCACTAACTCTCTGGTACCAAAGATTCCAGGATGACCAGCCAACACCGAACAATGAACCTCAGAGATAACTTTATTCGTCCACCTATCAGGGACAAACAGTTTCTCCGCTGGACAACAATCAGGTTTATTAGCCTGAAATTTTTGCAGCACCCGCCGCAAATCAGGGGAGATGGCAGATACAATTACTCCTTCCTTGAGGATACCCGCCGGCTCAGACAAACCCGGAGAGTCGGGCACAAAACTCCTAGACAGAGCATCCGCCTTCACATTTTTAGAGCCCGGAAGGTACGAAATCACAAAGTCAAAACGGGCAAAAAACAGCGACCAACGAGCCTGTCTAGGATTCAACCGCTTGGCAGACTCGAGATAAGTCAAGTTCTTATGATCAGTCAATACCACCACGAGATGCTTAGCTCCTTCAAGCCAATGACGCCACTCCTCGAATGCCCACTTCATGGCCAGCAACTCTCGATTGCCCACATCATAATTTCGCTCAGCAGGCGAAAACTTCCTGGAAAAGAAGGCGCATGGTTTCATCACCGAGCAATCAGAACTTCTCTGCGACACAACAGCCCCTGCTCCAATCTCAGAAGCATCAACCTCGACCTGGAATGGAAGCGAAACATCTGGTTGACACAACACAGGGGCAGAAGAAAAACGACGCTTCAACTCTTGAAAAGCTTCCACAGCAGCAGAAGACCAATTGACCACATCAGCACCCTTCTTGGTCAAATCGGTCAATGGTTTAGCAATACTAGAAAAATTGCAGATGAAGCGACGATAAAAATTAGCAAAGCCCAGGAACTTTTGCAGACTTTTCAGAGATGTCGGCTGAGTCCAATCATGGATGGCTTGGACCTTAACAGGGTCCATCTCGATAGTAGAAAGGGAAAAGATGAAACCCAAAAATGAAACCTTCTGAACACCAAAGAGACACTTTGATCCCTTCACAAACAAAGAATTAGCACGCAGGACCTGAAAAACCGTTCTGACCTGCTTCACATGAGACTCCCAATCATCCGAGAAGATCAAAATGTCATCCAAGTACACAATCAGGAATTTATCCAGGTACTCTCGGAAGATGTCATGCATAAAGGACTGAAACACTGATGGAGCGTTGGCAAGTCCGAATGGCATTACCAGATACTCAAAATGACCCTCGGGCGTATTAAATGCAGTTTTCCATTCATCGCCTCGCTTAATTCGCACAAGATTATACGCACCACGAAGATCTATCTTGGTGAACCAACTAGCCCCCTTAATCCGAGCAAACAAATCAGATAACAACGGCAAGGGGTACTGAAATTTAACCGTGATCTTATTTAGAAGGCGGTAATCTATACAAGGTCTCAGCGAACCATCCTTCTTGGCCACAAAAAAGAACCCTGCTCCTAATGGCGACGATGACGGGTGAATATGCCCCTTCTCCAAGGACTCCTTCACATAACTCCGCATAGCGGCGTGCTCAGGCACAGATAAATTAAACAGTCGACCTTTTGGGAATTTACTACCAGGAATCAAATCGATAGCACAATCACAATCCCTATGCGGAGGTAGGGTATCGGACTTGGGCTCATCAAATACATCCTGGTAATCAGACAAGAACTCTGGAACCTCAGAAGGGGTGGATGACGAAATTGACAGAAATGGAACATCACCATGTACCCCCTGACAACCCCAGCTGGACACCGACATGGATTTCCAATCTAATACTGGATTATGGACTTGTAGCCATGGCAACCCCAACACGACCACATCATGCAGATTATGCAACACCAGAAAGCGAATAACTTCCTGATGTGCAGGAGCCATGCACATGGTCAGCTGGGTCCAGTACTGAGGCTTATTCTTGGCCAAAGGCGTAGCATCAATTCCTCTCAATGGAATAGGACACTGCAAGGGCTCCAAGAAAAACCCACAACGCTTAGCATACTCCAAGTCCATCAAATTCAGGGCAGCGCCTGAATCCACAAATGCCATGACAGAATACGATGACAAAGAGCAGATCAAGGTAACGGACAGAAGAAATTTTGACTGTACCGTACCAATGGTGGCAGACCTAGCGAACCGCTTAGTGTGCTTAGGACAATCAGAGATAGCATGAGTGGAATCACCACAGTAGAAACACAGCCCATTCAGATGTCTGTGTTCTTGCCGTTCAACTCTGGTCAAAGTCCTATCGCACTGCATAGGCTCAGGTTTAAGCTCAGGTAATACCGCCAAATGGTGCACAGATTTACGCTCACGCAAGCGTCGACCGATCTGAATGGCCAAAGACATAGACTCATTCAGACCAGCAGGCATAGGAAATCCCACCATGACATCCTTAAGGGCTTCAGAGAGACCCTTTCTGAAAATAGCTGCGAGCGCACCTTCATTCCATTGAGTGAGTACGGACCACTTTCTAAATTTCTGACAATATACCTCTATCTCATCCTGACCCTGACAAAGAGACAGCAAATTTTTTTCTGCCTGATCCACTGAATTAGGTTCATCGTACAGCAATCCGAGCGCCAGGAAAAACGCATCGAAATTATTTAATGCAGGATCTCCTGACGCAAGAGAAAATGCCCAGTCCTGAGGGTCGCCACGTAAAAAAGAAATAATGATCCTAACTTGTTGAACTGGGTCACCAGAGGAGTGAGGTTTCAAAGCCAGAAATAGTTTACAATTATTTTTGAAACTCAGAAATTTAGTTCTATCTCCAAAAAACAACTCAGGAATAGGAATTCTTAGTTCTAACATAGAATTCTGAACCACAAAGTCTTGAATATTTTGTACTCTTGCCGTGCGCTGATCCACACATGAAGACAGACCTTTAATGTTCATCGCTACACCTGTGTCCTGAACCACCCAAATGTCTAGGGGGAAAAAAAGGCAAAACACAGTGCAAAGAAAAAAAAATGGTCTCAGAACTTCTTTTTTCCCTCTATTGAGAATCATTAGTACTTTTGGCTTCCAGTACTGTTATGATAAGGCAATTCAGTACCACAATGGACATGGAGGTCAGAGCACATACAGTGATCTGACCATAACCCAAAAACATAGAACGAGCTCTGAGACGTGGGAACTCTGCAGACCGCAATCCCTAATCCTCTCCAACAACACTAGAGGCAGCCGTGGATTGCGCCTAACGCTCCCTATGCAACTCGGCACAGCCTGAGAAACTAGCTAGCCTGAAGAAAGAAAAAAAGCCTACCTTGCCTCAGAGAAATACCCCAAAGGAAAAGGCAGCCCCCACATATAATGACTGTGAGTTAAGATGAAAAGACAAACGTAGAGATGAAATAGATTTAGCAAAGTGAGGCCCGACTTTCTGAACAGAGCGAGGATAGGAAAGGTAACTTTGCGGTCAACACAAAACCCTACAAAACCACACAAAGGGGGCAAAAAGACCCTCCGTACCGAACTAACGGCACGGAGGTACACCCTCTGCGTCCCAGAGCTTCCAGCAAACAAATAGACAAGCTGGACAGAAAAAACAGCAAACAAAATAGCAAAGTAGAACTTAGCTATGCAGAGCAGCAGGCCACAGGAACGATCCAGGAGGAAACAGGTCCAATACTAGAACATTGACTGGAAGCCAGGATCAAAGCACTAGGTGGGGTTAAATAGAGCAGCACCTAACGACTTCACCACATCACCTGAGGAAGGAAACTCAGAAGCCGCAGTACCACTCTCCTCCACCAACGGAAGCTCACAGAGAGAATCAGCCGAAGTACCACTTGTGACCACAGGAGGGAGCTCTGCCACAGAATTCACAACAGAGAACGCCACTACTCTCCATAAAGAACATTTGCAGTTTAATAAAGACCACCTAGATAACCCAGAAAGCTATTGCAGCATTTGTTTTGTAAATGGATAAGGCCAAAATAGAGCATTTTAGTTTAAAGGAGATGCATTATGTTTGGTGAAAGAAAAGCCCCATACTAACTGTGAAACATGGTGGTGGATTATGGCTTGGGCTCCTTTCACTGCATCTAGGTCAGGCTTGTCATCATCGATGGAACAATGAATTGTGAATAATACCTGCAAATTCTAAATAAAAATGTCAGGACATCTGTCTATGAGCTGAATCCCAAAAGAACATTGGTCATGCAGCAAAATATTTCTAGACATATTTTTTCTTACGTAAGTGTTCTGAGGAAAGCTGCACTAAAAAATTGTCCCCACTCAAATTATCTACCTTCCATTTCCATTTCCCCCTCCACCACTACCATCAATATCATTAGCAAAAAAGGGACCCTTTATGACTCTTACCCCTATATAATGACCTTATAGTGTGCATGGATGACTGTTACATAACATCATCTTCTACTGTGGCCAAGCTTAATTTTAGGGGCGCTGAGCCCTTGTTCTTCTAAATAAGTGGCGGTCAAAGTATCTTTCACACAAAACTCTGCCGTAAATAAAAGTAGCATTGCCGCACACTTTTGAGTTATGGCTGGTTTGAGACTATAAATTTTGGAGTTATTAATTCATGGTCCAGGGGTTTTTCTGAAGATCAGACACCATAAAGCCTGGCATAGTCATGACTCTACTCTATAAATTACTGTGTTCGGACCATTCTGTCCACCTTTCCGATTTATACTAATATCTCCTTCCCTCCACACCATGACCTCTGTTGGCTTTTAATAAAATAATCATCCCTGGACAGTCCCGGCATGAAAGTCTGAGCGAAGATGCAGCCGGTGGAGATGAATTAGACCATTGTGTATTAAATGAAGTATGTTACAACTGTCAGGCGGACGGCACGCCTAATGTCATTTCCAAGACTTTAAAAAGGTTTCCAGCTGAAGGCGCTAAGGAAAAGCCATGCAAATCCCTGACATGAAAAATGAAGGTCAGCGCTTCTGAGTAAGAAGAAGGCTTAACGTCTCTTTCAGTAGTTCATTTCGGTAAGAGTGCGGTGACAAAGTGTGCAACCGGCGCAGGTTCATTTCCATCCGGCAGGCTTTAATGCTTGCCTTATTAACTCTTTCATGTTTATGACAGTAACCGATATAACATGCAGCAATTGTTCGTCTCTAGACCTATAGAGGTGCGCCTCGTTCTTGATGTTATAGTAGACATTTTTTGCTTTCTGTTTTCAGTGCCAGTTTCTAATTTAAGTGGTAACCTCTTCTTGACAACCCCTTTCCAATTGCCCCTTTAAAATATATGGGTGTAATAGAGTGAGGTCCTCTATTTGATACCCTTCTCTATTAGTCAGAGGGAAGGATGTCCCCAATACACTCTGCAAGGCAAAAAAATAATTGTTTTTATTATACTCATAGACAGCGCGGTCCGTCCGATGGGCGTCTCTGTTTTGATCCAGCATCTCCTCTCTTCTTGCGATCACCGTCCTCCTTCCCTGCTTCATGTGGATGACATATCCTACGTCACACACACTGTCCCCAATACACACCGGCAAAGTCGCACCGCTCTCTGCCCTGAAGAGGACAGAGTAATGTACAGTAATGTGCCTGCATCGGCTTTACCTATGGGTCATCGGAACTCTTTGGCCTTTCCCCCACATGCGCACTAGTGTACTTTGCTCGGCCCTCAGCAGGACATAGAGACGTGCCTCTGCCTAGGAGCGCAATGGGGGACACTGTGGGGATGATGTAGGACGCGTCATCTACATGAAGAAGGACAGGAGGATGGCGATCGTTAGAAGAGAGGAAGCCAGAGACGCCCATCGGACCGGACCACGTTGTAGGTGAGTATAATAAAAGCTATTTTTGTGCCTTGCAAAGTGGATTGGAGACATATATACAGCATACTAGAATGCTGTAACCAAGGGTTGAAAGATGTTGGCCGTACTTTATATGGGGAAAACCAAGTGACAATTTTCCTTTATGAGGAACCTGTCACCAGAAAAAACGCTATTAACCTGCAGATATGGAGTTAATCTGCATGTTAATAGCGTTAATAACCTGCCGGCACCTGCCTGTAACAAATGCTACGGGGATAAAATGAACTTTATTCCACCTGGCAGCACCAGGTTTCCACCGGATTTCAGTCATGGGGGCAGCACCGTCGCCTGTTCTCAATTGCAACACAGCCCTCTGCAAAAGTGCGGGCTCATCACTGTAGCCCAGGAGCAGAGAGACAAAGACACATGCCCAATTTCTGCCATCTGTTTTGCCATCTCTGCTGCTTGAGATGGATTACACCTGACAACGGAGTGGAGCAATTCAGAAAGGAGACACTGGTAGGAGAACTGGTAGGACAACATAATGCTTTAAATAAAATGATTTTCAGATTGTCTACCACATTGATCCCCAACCTTTGTTACCTCTAAAGAAGCCACACTCAGCTCTGATAGAGGGTCGCAAGCTACTGTACATCCAGGGTCCCATGAGTAGTAACATCCAGCTCCTGCTTGCCCCGTTCCCCTAGAGTTGTGGCACCTAAGTCCTTGTTACCAGTACGATAACAACCAAAGCTTCCCATAGAGATCACACGGAGCCAGCATCCTTATACCCAGGGGTTCCCATCTTACCCACCTTGGGTATTTTTGCATCGAGCACTCTCACATCCAGCTTCAGTCACCTCCTCTGACTCAGGATCATCCTATCTCCGGCATCCATTATCCCTACACCCCCAGGGTCACTATATGCACATCCAGATCTGCTTTCCTGTGCAAAGCAAATCACAAAAGTCACCACCTGGAGACCTGCTCTTCATAACTATTTTTTAGACCTGGTGTTGATGCCCCAAGCTGACGCGAGTAACACATCATGGGCCCGCAAGTCACATGGGGACCCCTGGTCTATCACATTATCAAATTGTCTTAAAGTACAGTGACCAATAAGAGAATTAATGGAGGTTTCTGCTACAAATCCCACTAGTGATATATCTCTTATGTCTTGGAGAAATATTGCACCAAAAAATTCCCGTTAAACTGCTTCCCTTTTGGTTTATTTGATTTTTTCTTTGTGGCGCAATAACACTAAAAATTTGGGCACACTTGAGCGTATGAGCAGACTGCGTTTTTTAGATACTGTTGCAGCCGGCAAGTTTTCCCAAGCGATGCCACTGTCATACTTTTATATAAAACACTCTTATAAACATAACAATGTTTTTTTTTATTGCATTTTTCGGCAAGGCATTGTGGTTTTACCCCGAATAGGAAAGCCGTTACAAACGATGCTAAATCCACAAAGAATCGCCTGTAAATAAACTTTTATGAGATTTGCAGAGACAATTTCCTGGTAGGTATTTGTGAAAAAGACCTTACCTTCTTCGCACCTGAATAGCAGTGCATGCGGAAAATGCAGCCCCCATATAATAAAGGTATGTGCTTGGGATGTCATGTATTTGGATTTCTAACATGAATCTGTGTCATTTATTATAGTACATACCAAGCGCATCTACATATCACTGTAATTAAATGTTAATGATCTGCATTTCCAGGCATATCATACCGATAAGGCTTTTCCTGGCAGATACGTTATTGTACGTCTCAGGCTTCAAAGCAAGACAAATATATTTCACCCACAGATGTCTGATTAGAAAGATATTTATCTTCGTAGATTAGAATAAATTGCCTGCAGCTGTGTCTTGGGTTCCTGGTTGTGTGAGGTGACAATAGCGGTTTCTGAAGGTTGGAAATGTGATTGATGCAACATTGTGAATTCAGGATAAAGCTACGTGGCCGGTGCGGAGAACATGCGGGATGCAATAATTACATGCAGCGTAGATTGCTCCTCCGAAGTGAGATAGATGTGTCTGTATCTGTTGTCATAAGAATCAATGATAAGAGTGTCAGAAAAAAGGGGGAGACGTTACCTGGAAATAACAGGTTTCATCGTGTTCTAATATTACTGGATACATCTTATGACAAGCAGGAATTGTTGGTGCCAGTAGTGCCGCCAATGCTGCCATGATCAATACCGCAATACACATTATGAGAAGACTTGTAGATACAGTAAACTGTAAATAATGGAGATTCTGCATCATTTTGGTTCATACAAGGGGATGAGTACCCTAAATTTACACCTCCCCATGGAGATCCAGTGATGACCACAGAGCAGAAGAGCTGGAGGCACGTATGGATTGGTGCCATCTTTGCAATTGGCGAGAATGGGACCAGAATAAATCATGGACATCACTTTAAAATCATGTAACTGGGGTTCCTGCAACCCCTTTACATCTTCATAGGTGCATCGGAGACCTGCCCAGGCGCGCAGTCATGGATCTGGAGACGTCCAAGTGAAGCCGGCGCATGCGCATTACATGACTTTGCGCTGCTGGAACAAGACTTCGAGCACTGTGTAGATGACGTTGTGACTTCATCCATTTTCATTCAGATAAAATAGACAGCGCTTGAAGTGACCGGGACAGCACGGATCAAAATCTGTATCCGCCCATTGGACTGAACCACACAAATTTACATTCAATGTGGGATATGGATAAAACACTTTTTCAGAGGTATGTCGGGCCACCTGTGAGGATATAAAGGGGTTGCCGGTAACCCATTTACATTATTTTAATGGTGTTGGGCATGGTTTATAGGGAAAAAAAACTGGTGATAGGTTCCCTTTAAGGATGTTTTTAAATTATATACTGTATATATATATATAAATAAAACAGATTTACTATAGAAGACCCTCCTGCTATTTACGACACTTTTATTCTTGATACCGTTAAAAGGGGGAGGTAAGGAATATATAGAATTACAGGGAGGGGAGGAGACGGTGGGGCTAACCCTATCACAGTCTCACACACTTCCTCTACCTTGCCGCGGAGGTTAGCACCCTAGTATTACGATATGACGCCCCGCTCCTTGTCGGCTCTCCTTATTATGCCCTAAAATATGTGATAAGGTGACAATATCCGTGAAGACAATAATATATGTATATATATTCACGTAGCAAAAAAAGGCCATTGATTAGATGCTTTAAGCATCAGTGGAATATTTTGATTACTGGTACAAAAACAATGCAAGCCAGCTCAAGTGAGAAGATATAAAGTTGTTCTCCCTGAATAGCGTTAAGGCCTTATTTTTTTCTCATAGACTTGTATTAGCGACAGATTGTGATGATGGCCTCACGTTTCATCCGTCATGCGCTGGATCCATTGTAAAATTGCTGTCCGTCGGGAAGAGACAACGCACATAGAAACATTTTTTGTGTACGTCGGAAAATCGCCCAGCGACGGATCCTGTGCTGCCTGTCATTGGCTATGGCTACTTTCACACTAGCATCGGTACGGGCCCGTCGCAGTGCGTCGGGCCAACGTACCGACGCATGCTGTGAAGTAGAAGCACAACGGGGGCAGCGGATGCAGTTTTTCAATGCATCCGCTGCCCCATTGTATGGTCCGGGGAGGAGGGGGCGGAGTTCCGGCCACGCATGCGTGGTCGGAAATGACGGACACGACGCACAAAAAAAGTTACATGTAGCGTTATTTTGTGCCGATGGTCCGCCAAAACATGAGGCATCAGTCGCACGATGGATGAGATGTGTGGCAATTCGTCGCAATGCGTCGCTAATGAAAGTCTATGGGGAAAAAACGCATCCTGCATGCAACTTTGCAGGATGCGTTTTTTCTCTAAAACGACGCATTGCGACGGAGGTCAAACAACGCTAGTGTGAAAGTAGCCTATAATGGAAGCCTATGGGCACAGGATCCGTCGCTGACTGTGAAAAGCAGGAATCCAGCGACAGATGCCGTCTTTTGAAACTGAGCATGCATGGAAGAATTTCCAGTCAGGGAAATTCTCTCTCGCTCTCTCTCTCTCTTTTTACTATTGATGCTGCCTATGCAGTAAAAATATACAATGTTAAAAATAATTTAAAAAATAAAAAATCGTGATATTCTTACCTTCCAGCGGCCCCACAGCCTTCCAGATGCTCCCGGCAGCTCCCGTTCCTAGTGATGCCTTGCGGCAAAAACCCGATGATATAGCGGTCTCGCCAGTCATTGTCTCGCAAGGCATTACTGGAAAAGGGAGCTGCCGAAATCATCGCGAGCATCGGGAAGGCTGCGGGGGACGCCTTGCGACAATAACCCGATGATGTAGCGGTCTCGTGAGACTGCTACGTCATCACAGGTCATTGTCTCACAAGGCATTACACCTGTAGCGCTATAGCATGTAAACATGAAATATCTTAAATTTGAATTGCATTACTGCACTAGTGTTGAGCATTCCGATACCGCAAGTATCGGGTATCGGCCGATATTTGCGGTATCGGAATTCCGATACCGAGTTCCGATATTTTTGTGATATCGGGAATCGGTATCGGGATTAAGATTAATGTGTAAAATAAAGAATAAAAATAAAAAATATTGATATACTTACCCTCTGACGCGCCCTGGTCGTCACCGCTGCAACCGCCTTGCTTTCGTTCCGAAGAATGAGCGCGTAAAGGGCCTTCGATGACGTCGCGGCTTGTGATTGGTCGCTGAGCGGTCATGTGACCGCTCACGCGACCAATCACAAGCCGCGACGTCATCGAATGTCATTAACGCGCTCATTCCTAAGAATGGGTCACAGGACGCAGAAGCTGGTGGCTGTGGCTCACACGTGTGCCCGATATTAAAGAAAATGAAGTCAGATGCGCTGCGAGAAAGTAGAGGGAAGGTGATTATAATCGTTTATTTTTTTTATATGTACATCGTGATAGGGGCCATATATACCAGGATTGGGGGCCATGTATACCAGGATGGTAGGCCATGTATACCAGGATGGGGAGGTCATGTATACCTGGGGGGGGCATATATATCTGGATGGGAACGTATATATCAGAATAGGGGATATATACATATATATATATATATATGCAAGAATGGGGATCATATATACCAGGATGGGGACATTAGTAGAGAATTGGGGGACATAACCCCATAACAGTGCATCTTGACCACATTTTTTGCTTGCATTTTTTTTCTGTTTTTCTCTTTTCTCCTAGGTGCATCTTATAGTCCGAAAAGCCAGTAATTTGGCCACTTCATAACCCGTAGCCCAGCAGCCAACAACAAGGCGATCTATGTGCTAAGTATCTCCATTTTTTCTCATTATCTAAGAGCAGTAATGCAATTCATATTTCATATATTTCATGTTTTCATGCTATAGCGCTAAATAGTACAACTTTATTTGCATGTTATGTATGGAGATGAGATGGCTACTCTTAGTGTGCACCTGTGTGCACCAGTCTTCTGTTTGGAACTGACAGTCAGTCTTTTGTTATTTGTAAGCCCAAACCAGGAGTGGGTGATAAATACAGAAGTAGTGACGTGTTTCTATTACAGTTTTTCTATGGTTGTTCCACTCCCGGTTTTGGCTTACAGATACTGATGTAAAATACTGACCAAATACTGATCCTGTGACCGTAGCCTACTGGTTTTATACGGACGTGTGAAGAGGCCTAAGTAAGAGTAGCACTGAGGGGCTATGGAAGATGGCGTTGTCCAGATGGGGCTGATAAGAAATACTCAGGTTCCTTTCTTTTACTTGACATAAAATGTACGTCTTGTTATACTTCATTCCCTTTGTAGGAAAGGAAAGTCCAGGACCCTTCAAATAAAATCTGTGTATTCACCCAGTGCAGCCACCAAGTATTATCATAGAGTTAGTGTCTGTTAGTTATATCCTCACATATGTGCTTGAGCAATAGATCCAATCATATATGCAATCTACAAATCAGAGATCATATCACAGAGAGTCATATTACTGATTTGACTACATAGAGATCATAAAAATTATCCATTATCATCAAGCTTTACTATAGAGAAGGAAAACATACCGGTGCGTAAGGAGGTAAACAGCATGTGACAGTTGGTTGGCGCATGCGCACACTGCGTGAGCTTCATGGTGCAAGACAGCAATGAGACCCTGGAGGAAAGGAGGCGGCCACCACACTCAAGAGATCAATGCACCTGATAAAAAAATCAAAGAGAAGACAGTGAGCATCTCAAAAGTACATAAAACTTTTATTAAATACTCAATAAAGCGCCACTCCAGCATTTTTTATTTTATTTTACCGCTGGAGTAATGCCATTAATCTAAATTCCCTGCACCGGCACAGAGGTCACTTCACAATGTAAATCTATGAGAGCCAGAACGAGGCCAGAAATAGGTTCTCATAGACTTACATTGAGAGCTTGTGACCGTTACCTCTGATGTCCGATCAGTCACAAGATGGCGGTGCGGGGCCGGAGCGGTATCAAAAACAGGTGAAGACAGTGGCTGGTGAGTATAATACTAGGGTCAAGGAGCTTAGATTAGAAGCACAATTCTAGTGCTGAAATTTAAAAAAAGTGCTGAAGTGGTGCTTTAAAATACCTCCAGGTACATCCAAGAAACAAAATGGGATGGCCATGAGAAATAAATCACTCAGAAACTCTGCCACTGACCCGACAGGAACCTAAAAGAAATCTAGAAACCATATGTAAAGGAACACTTGTAGTCACTGCCTCATAGGTAAAAAACAATAAATTACAACTCTAATTCAAGTGTGTAAGTATATCCCAATTACCAGCCTGTAGCAGCCCACAATGTGCCAAACAAAACAACCAAAATATCAAAATCGCCTTTTAATCCCAATCTTAAATAATAAAGACTGAATCAGAAATGGATCAACAGCAGGAGGAATGAAGTATCAAAAGGTATCAAAGTCATGATGGAGATCATAGATGCGAGGGGACACTAAATGAAAGTGGGAAAGCTGGAAAAAGCCTCACACGTTTCGCCACCAGCCGGTGGCTTCCTCAGGGCTGTTTTTTTTTTTCAAAAAGGAAATAGACACCGAAACAGAACTTGAAAAACACCATTATAACATTATAAGATCCATTATGAGATCCAGCACTGCGTTTTATTTTAGCAGAAGCCACAATGCAGATGTGAACAGCTTAAAATACAGTCACACTTTTCGTGTGTTATTAGCTGCTGCCTTTCTCCATTATGCATTTAGAATACGTGTAAAATCTTATCTCCCTCACGCCTGACATACACTTTTGTAGCAGAAGGAAAAGTAAATTCAGAAATTAGTTTTGATAGAATCCATTCCAAGTACAGACGTATTCCTAATATACCTGTACAATGATTGCCGGAAACAGAGAGCAGGCGCCAGGCTGGAATATCAACTTATGAAGCACATGGTATTGAGAACAATGCAACCATCCTATCTACGTCAGCCGCTTCTGAAAATAAAGCATTGAACAATGGACACAATTCACATTCACAAATCCAGCATTATATAACTTAGGACTGTGCAGACATACATGAAAAGTAGAGCGGTGCAAATGGGAAAGCCCAGACAGATGATACAAAGAATTCCATGTGTGCAAAGCCAACAGATAAGTGGACATGCACAGAGCAAGTGGTGGATACCATGTTCACCACGCTGCCTTCTATCCTGATCTTTTCCAGTAAGGCTACTTTCACACTAGCATCGGTACGGGCCCGTCGCAGTGCGTCGGGCTGACGTACCGACGCATGCGGTGAAGTAAAAGCACAACGGGGGCAGCGGATGCAGTTTTACAATGCATCCGCTGCCCCATTGTAAGGTCCGGGGAGCAGGGGGCGGAGTTCCGGCCGCGCATGCGCGCTCGGAAAAAGTGGACCCGACGGACAAAAAAACGTTGCAAGCAATGTTTTTTTTATCCCGACGGACTGCAAAAACACGTCGCATCCGTCGCACGATGGATGCAACGTGTGGCATTCCATCGCAATATGTCGAACGACGCTAGTGTGAAAGTAGCCTTAGCCAGCTTACTCTTCGGGACACTGTGTCCACTTTTCCTTTACCTATGCAGTTGACACAGTGATGAAGGTCGCGTGAGACCGAAACATCTTTACTTATTTATGGACTGCAGTTGAAAACAAGAAATTTGTTCAAAAATTCCAAGTGCCAAGTTTCTGATATATTTAGATTTGACACAAGGACATATGTAAATTAAATCTATTTCAAGAAAAATGCATTTTACCTGTGGATTTTTCAAAAAATGAGCGGAAAAATCTGCACAGAATTCCGCAACGTGTGCACATAGCCTAACTGTTTTTTTGCATGACTTTTTAGCTGAAAAAAAATATCTCAAATCCGCGCCAGCAGGGGAGAATGTTGAGAGTTATATTCAGCTGATAACACCGAGAGCCCTACAATATGTAGCTCTCAGATTAAACAGCATAAACTTGCTAATAGATCCCCTTTAATAACACTTATTGCAATGTAAGTGCCCCTTTACTAATCAACACAAATCATGTGAAATAGCTTTTGCACACTTCACACTGCGCATGCGCCGTTTAGTGAAAATTTCACATCAGGTTGAAGATCATTGGCCTAGTAGGAAATAATCAGATAAACTGGACCTTGATCACGACTAATGAACAAAATAGTTCTACTTTTAAAAAAAAAAAAAATATTAACACCACAGCAGAACTTAAATGACCCCATAAAAAGTAAAAAAGACGCATCGGGTGAAAGCTTCAGCGCTGCATTATCTTTTATTTAACAGAAACCTCTTATCAGTATTATTAGCTGCTGTTTTCCTCCTTTACGTATTTAGAACATCACCGTCCCATCTTTATATATAATATCTTATCTCAGAGCCCAACAAGGCTGAGACACCATTTTTTGCAGCATCATGATCGAAGCCAAATGCAGAAATTAGTTCTCCAGAATCTGTACATCTGAGGAAATGTTTTATTAGAGGAATTGTAATTCACTGCCAACTAATTCCGTTTGATAAATCGCCTGCTTCATTTGCCAACTTTATTCAGAAAATATGTAACTGGCAGAAAGAGGTTGATGGGCCTAAAGAAATTACAGTATTGTGCTGACTCACACAAATGTGCAAGCATTTATTAAAAATATGAGTGCGGCCGTTCCTGTAAAGCTTCCCCGACACTGCGGAGAGCGCGAGGATTAGAAAAAGCAATGATTAAATTGCTTAACAGCATCTGATTTCCTGGGGGATCTTCAGTGCAATGTTTTATTATCAATATTCTATCAGAAAATATCATAACCGAAATGTGATCCGCATTGTCCAGCAACACGTAAACTACAAGTCTCATTATCAGTTGTATCAGTTATTACAGAGTATTGTTATCACTGCACAACCGGATCAACGCATTTATGGAGATTGTCATGAGCAAAAGTTTGGATACTGACAAAGTTTCATTGTTTTGCTCACCGAACCACTTAGATATCACTGTTCCCTGGTGACAAGGTGCTCCATCGTGCTCGAAAAATCAATGTTCATCACCAAATTACTCTTTGATTGTTTGATGAACATGGTTTTGGGAGGATGTTAAGATCCCATTCGTTATTCGTGGCTGCGTTCTTAGGCAAAATTGTGAGAGTGCCCCCTCCATGGATGAAAAGCCCCCCACACGAATGGTCTCAAGATGCTTTTTTGTTGGCATGGCACAAGGCTCATGTTAACGCTCGCCTTTTATTTTCCGACAATCATTCATCCGGATGTCTGAAACAGCCCTAAGAGATTTTCATCAGAAAAAATAACTTTACCCCAAATCTTCTGCAGTCAAATCCTTGAACTTGTTATTTTTTCTGATGAAGGCCCCACTAAAGATATACTAGTAAGGAATTTAGAAGGTTATTCCCAGTGGACCAGTGGAGACACTGACGAAGATGTCTGAAAAGCACTGTAGAAATTAATGGCGGACAATATACTCCAGACAATCTTTCCAGCAGATGTCACAAATATCTCTGATGAAACCATCTTCAGACTATATGAAAGATCTGGAAGAATGATTGTCTGCTGGAGAAAAGGTGAGTACAACATCTTGAGATCATTCATGTGTGGGGCGGTTTCATCAAAGGGAGGGGGCTCAATCACAAGTTTACATTAGAATGCTTAATGGTTAAAGAACGGGATCTAACCATTCTTCCAGGGCAAATTGGTGATAAACAATTCATTTTTCATGCATGATGGAGACCATGTCACAAAGCAAAAAGTTATAACTACCGTATATACAGTAAGCCGACCGAAGTATAAGCCGAGACCCCTAATTTTGCCACAAAAAACTGGGAAAACTTAATGACTCGAGTTTAAGCCTAGGGTGGGAAATGCAGCAGCTACTGGTAAATTTCAAAAATAAAAATAGATACCAATAAAAGTAAAAATGATTGAGACATCAGTAGGTTAAGTGTTTTTGAATATCCATATTGAATCAGGAGCCCCATATAATGCTCCATACAGTTCATGATGGCTCCATAAGATGCTCCATATTAAAATATGCCCCATATAATGCTGCACAAAGGTTAATAATGGCCAAATAAGATGCTTCATAGAAATATTTACCCCATACAATGCTGTATAAAGGTTGATTATGGCCCCATAAGATGCTTGATAGAAAATGTGCCCCATACAATGCGGCATAAAGGTTGATGGCTTCATAAGATGCTCCATAGATTATGTCCCATACAATGCTGTATAAAGGTTGATGGCCACATAAGATACTCCATATATTATGCCCCATATGCTGTTGCTGCGACTAAAATTAAAAAAAATCACATACTCACCTCTCGTCACTCAGGCCCCCGGCACTTGCGATATTCACCTGTCCTCGTTTACCACTGTGCGCCGCTCTGTCTTCCAGCTCTCTGACTGTTCAGGCAGAGGGCGGTTAACTACGTCATCGTGCCCTCTGACCTGAATGAATGTCACAGGCAGAGGATGCGGAAGACGAAGCTGCGCGCAGCGGTGGAACGGGGTCAGGTGAATATCGCGCAAAGCTCACCCTCCCCCGTTATACTCACCTGCTCCGGCGCGGTCCCTGGTAGCTTCTCACTGTCAGATGGTCTCTGGGAGCCGGCAGCTTCTTCCTGCGTTCAGCGATCACTTCGTACCCACTCATTAAAGTAATGAATATGCGTCCATATTTATTACTTTGATGAGCGGTACCACATGACCGCTGAACACAGGAAGAGCTGCCGGCGCCCGGAGACCATTGGAGATGCAGGGATCACGCCAGGAGCAGATGAGTATGTGACAGCCGCCACTCTCCCTCCCCCGCCGACCCCCTGGGATATCGACTCGAGTATAAGCTGAGAGGGGCACTTTCAGCCTAAAAAAAACAAAACTACAGAAATTGTGATAAACTCCAAGCACTGATTAGGCAAGAATCGGTAGTCACCAGAGAGGATTTGGCCTAGAAGTTGATATCCAGCATGTCAAGGTGAAGGGGAAAAGTCTTGAAAAATAAGGGTCAACACTGTAAATATTGAGTCTTTGCAGAAACTTCATGCATTTGTCAATAAAAGTTTTAAAAATAATAAAATGCTTCTAATTTTACTTCTGTAACTCTAGAAACATCTAATGAAAAGATCAAAAAACACGAAAGCTATAAAGTTTGTGGCAACCAAAATTTGAGTAATTCTCAAAACTTTTGGTCATGACTGTTTCTTCCCTTGTTAGTTTCGATTTCCAGCGCATACATCTCAATATATTCTTCTCCTGATCCATCGTTTACAATACTTACACTACAGTAGTGCCATCAAAGAGGATCTTTAAATGGTCAGGGCGATTTTATTAATCAAGGTAATAGTATGGCTGTATAGGTCAGAGAACAATAATACAAACGATGATACCTGCTATGCCATTGGTGAGAAATGAAGTTTTGAAGCCACATGCAAATTAGCCCAGAAGTGCACTGGGGGCGTATCAATGGACTGAGAATGTATTACACTCATTCAGTGCACTTCTAGGCTAATTTGCATGAGATTTTTACCCAGATAATATTTATCACCCAGCCACAGAGTAGGAGATAAATATCTGTCTGCTGAGACCCTCAACAACAACTGGCACATGGGTCTCGAAGTCTCATTCCTTTTAGCTGAAATTGGGATTGAGAATGAATACACCAAGCCACCATTCTTCCTACTATCACAACTGAATGGGGGTTAATAGTGGCACATGTTTGCCTCTGCTCCAGCCACTGTCTACCAGGCTGCCAAACTTTTTACTCAGCTATCTCCATCAATCCCATAGGCAATTAATAGAGCAGCAACGAGCCTGTCTGACCATCAACCATACCAACCCATTCGTAAAAATGGTGGCTCAGAGTACCCTTTCTAGTGATCACAGGGGTCTCAAAAGTGTCAGATATCTATAATTTTAATTGTTCATAGTAGGCATAGGTGAGCACTAAAATGCTCAGATACTCATTACTTGAACCGAGAAATTTTTAAAGCTCAGACGCTCATTTCAAATAACGAGTATATTGGGAATCAATGGGAAATCTAAGAATTTTTCCATCAGACCCTACAAGAAGGTCTGGCTGCAGTGAAAATGTAGAAATGGATGGAAAAAGTGAATGGAAGAAGAACAGCATGGGGAAGACCCCTGGAAGCATCTCTGACTCCCAGATTCCTGCTGAGAACAATAGTGTCACATTTTTACTCCACTTTAAGGACTGACAATAAGACATTCAAAATCTATGAGAAATTGGAGTTTGCAGGAAAAAAGTTAAGAAACACTGTTTTGTGTATAACTTGTAGAATATATAAGTACAAATTTAAAAAGGTTTTAAAAAATAATTTACGTAAACCAAAATTGATTTTTTTATTAATTTATGTTAATTTTTTATTTAAAAATTTGAAGTTTTAGTGTCAGTTATGAAGGAAGTAAAAACTGCCAAAAAAATAAATAAAGAGGGACTCAAATATACCCTACATTAGACATACATACATTCTGTTCAAATTGTCATGTAGTGATACTTCTAGACTCATAAAGACTATGCACTAAGTGCAAAGCCTGCCAAAAATTACAAGCAGGGTCATCCATATACTCTTGAAGGCACCAACTGTAGTGCCTCACTCAAATATTGTGAACAAAGTGTATATGTGGTACTCCTACTCTCATAAAAGATCTGCACACAGGCAAAGCCTGCCAAAAATTACAAGCAGGGTCATTCATACACCCTTCAAGACACCAACTGTGGTACCTAATTCAAATATTAAGCCAATGTAGTTGTGGCAGTTCTACACTCATAAAGGCTCTGCATACAGTGCAAAACCATGAAAAAAATATAAGGAGGGTAATACAGTCATCTATAGACCCTTAAAGGTAAAAACTGGTGGGCCTCATTCAAATATTGAAGATTAAAAACACTTTATATGCAGCTGTCATCTGGTGGTGTCATTCTATTCAAGCCGGGCTGTGGCCTCCCTCTCCTGAGCTGGAAATTACATTTAAAGGCTTCCCAAGACTGGTATCCAATGCCTTTGGCTGTGAAACCACCCCATATCATCAGGCTTCCTAAACCAAACTTGACAGCTCCTTTGATTTATCGATCTGTTAGCCTCTTTTTCCCTTGTTTCTTCAAGACTCATTTACAACAAACCAGCCTAGTTTATTGACTTTCATCTCATTGCTTCAAATCATCATTTTCCAATCTTCTACTGTCCACTTTTCGTGCTTTTTTGCAAACTCGAGCTGACGTTTCTTATGACAATATTGAAGTTGAGGCTTCTTCATCTTTTTTTGGGCCACCATTCCAGACTTGTGTAATGTGCATCAAATGGTGCTTGCAGAGATGTTTGTGATCTCACTGTTATGAAGCATACGAGCCACCTCCACTGCCGTGTTTTTCGAGCCAGAACTGATAGACCTTGTGATGAGCCAACTTGTTGACTCCGATATTTTGCCTGGACATCCACCTCTTGGCCTTTGAATGGATGGATGGACTTCATTTTGTTTTCTTACAACTGTCATGGCACTGACATAATGCAGTTTGCAAATTATCTTCGTTATCTTGATAGCCTGCTATTGATGAGCTGAATGATGCTGTTCCTCTTTTCTTTGGAAATCTTTTTCATGGCTGCTCATTGATTTGAATCAGTGACCTTTTGCTTTGGAATCAACCTTATAACATACAGAGTTATTAGGGATTGTGAGAACAGGTTGTATTTTGTAGTATACAGGAAGAAAAAGATTTCTCCACCACCAGGAGCAAAACAGTAGCAATGCAGTGACGTGACATGAATCTGCATAACTAATCATATGCTAAATAGTTGCAAGTCAAATTTATGTATGAGATATCAAGATGATTTTCTATAAAATGATGGTAGTCACTAGTGATGAGCGAGTATACTTGTTACTCGAGATTTCCTGAGCATGCTCGGGTGGTCTCTGAGTATTTCGGCGTGCTCAGAGATTTAGTTTATGTCAATGCAGATGGATGATTTGAAGCTGCTAGACAGCTTGAATACATGTGGGGATTGTCTGTTTCCTTGTTTGCTGTTTCCACAATCATAGAGGCTTTGCACAAAGTGCAAAGTCAGGAAAAAATTATAAGGAGGGTCATCCAGTCATTCACAGACTCCTGAAAGGAAAAAACTGGCAGGTCTCATTCAAATATTTTAAAAATGAAATTGATGTACTCCAGTTTCCTATACCCAAAAAGTCTTTGCACAAATTGCAATGCCAAGAAATAATTACAAGGAGGTTAATACAGTAATCCTCTTCAGATATCTGTTTCATCTTCTCCTTCCTCGAGAGGCTGGGGGGACTGCCTCCACCTCCTTCCTGGAGCCTAATTTCCAGGTACCTGGGCTATAAGTGACACAGCTTCGGTTTGTGCCCAAGTCCCCAACATGTAGAAATGGGCATCAGACCTGCACCATCGCTTGCTCCCGCAGAAGAGGTGGGGATCCCCAAGGTCAGTCCAATCTCACAGGGGTGATAGCACCATCTTGAGCCGCCTGGAGGAGCCTCTCCCAAGCCTGTTCATTTCTTAAGAAGGATTCATCCTGCTCCCTTGCTTCTTGGATCACACCCACAGCATAACAGTGATGTTGCCCCTCCATTTTGAGGAATATGATCCTGGTTCCAGCCATCATCTCTTGAGTAATTGAATGCAGAAATAGTTTTCAACACTTTTTTTGAGTGTTATGTAACACTGAAATGTAACAGAAAGCACATAATTGTCTATTGATGTCTAATTGAATAGATAAATATTTTTCAATACTTTTTGGGAGTGTTATATAACAATAAAATGTACCACAAATCATTTAATATTTGTATGGATGACAATAAAGTAAAAAAATAGAATGTGGTCAACTGCCACAGCTATATATTTTGCAATGGACTGCAAAGCCCTAAGCCATGCCCAGAGAGTGTATTCAGCCACCTTTGAAAGACTGTAAGTATCATGGTTGGATAAGCACTCTCTCCCTCCAATAAGAACTGTCCCTGAGCTGTGCAATGGCAGTAGTGAGCTGAGTGCAGTGGTGCTGATCCTTTTATAACCATTGATGTAGTAATTCGGCCAGTCAATCACAGTAATTCAACTACCAACATGGCTATGGCATTACAGTGAAAAGTCAATCCTCACATGCTTATTGGCTGTGTAACCAGTGCCAAACATGCGGGGTGGGGATTCAAGTTTCAAATTCGATCACCAGCTAATGCTTGCCAAGTGCGGAGAACATCCTACCACCCAGATACTCGAGTGATATCCGAGTATCACCATGTTTGCTCATCCCTAGTTCACATATTTAATTGTGTTTGTCAGAAAACCGTAATAATCCTGGAATTTTAGGATACCATTACACCACAAATTGACTAACACCATTGGTGTCACTAAAGAGCTGAATACCCACGTTCCACTTCTCCAGTAGTTGTATTCCTAGTTTTGTGGGTAAAAAGCAATATCTCACAGGGGTCAAGTATTCTATGAGGTTACGAGACTGTATCTAATCAGAGCAAGGGCTCAGAGGTTGAAAGGGGCTATGCTGAAGTTCTCTGCACCACAGGATGAGCGGAGGTTTGTTGTGCATGAAGAAAAAATGGAGGTGGCACAGCCCTACATCAGAGCAGCACCACCTTCATTCTCAGGATCAGTGAACGATTCCGAGATCGGATCACCACTAATTGTAAAGTATATCCTAATGATATGCCATCACTCAGGGAGGGGAGTAATAAAACGAAACCTTTTTTTAATTTATTAAAGACAACAAGCTCATCATAGAAATAAAAAAAAATTAAAGTGGATATTCCCCTTAAGTATAAATACATACTGCAAGTAAGTATCTGCAAGGCCAATAATGAGTGAAGCTGGCCATCGTTAGAATCTGGTGTAATGATAAAAATGATTAATTAGTGACTTTACCTTCCAAAGCTGCCAGCGGATACATAGTTGCTCGTGGTTGTGGCTCAGCTTTTTATTTCCTTCCCTACAGTATAATGTGATTTATTATAATAACACAACAGAAAACACAATGGAGTTCCGGTAAATGTGTCCAATTCTTGCCAGATATTTTGCTCACTTAGGCCTTGACAAAACAAAGATTCATGATATAAAAGATGTCCTGACATCATCTTCTTCTCCACTGGGAGACTCTACTCGTAGAACACCGACAGATGCAAATGTAACATTATGTCATCACAGGTTATGTTGGGTTACTGTATATTAATTGTGCGGTATTTCCCCTTTTAACACAATGTAAAGCAATCAGCAGTTAATTTTGCCTTATGGTTGTGTTATTTCTAGGTTTTAGAGAAAGAACCACTATGGCCAAAAGTTTCCGCAAAAGTTTCCGCTCCTGAATAGCAAATAAATAAATCCTGCACATCTAGGAAGATTTCCCACTAAAGGGGTATTTTCATTGTTGGACTGGGGTGTCAAGGCCTACGAGTAGCATTGGCTCTGGGGATCACTGTTCAGCACGATGCAAATATTACATTAACCGTTCACGAATGTACCTCTGTTTCTGTATAATCATTAGTTGAGTAGTTTAGTAAATTAATGATGTTTTTTTTGTGCAAAAGTGAAATAAAGTGCATTGTTCCAACTACTGCTTATGTAGAAAGGTGTGTAGTCCATCCTGTGCCATAGCTGAATGCACTTCGATCTCATCCGTCCACAGGGGCCCACCGGGGAATTAACCTTCTCTTCCGTGGGCCAGTCCGAGGCTACATATTCCTATCTGATATTGTACATTTGAGGCAAATTCACAGGATGTGTCATAAATGTATAGTAGATGAAAACCCCAGGAATGGGACCTGTAAATATTGCAAGAAAGGGTCCCATTCATTTGTATGGGAACTCTGACCTCTTCTCCACAGGCAGCTCTATGCGATGAGCCTCCATTCTCACGATGCGAGAGTACATCAAAAATAATCCACACTCAGATTTTAACCACTTTTCAGATAAAACAAAACAAAATTTGTCAATATATTCTCCCCTCTTTTCAATACACTTTTTCTATATGTCAACAAGATTCTGTATTACATCATTAAAAATTAGTTTTGGGTGAGTTGCAAGCCACGAAAGCGTCACTGTCTTTACCTCTTCATAGGGGCTCATTCAGACATCGGTGATGTTCTCACATGAGAACATTTGTCTCAGTTTCATTAGTGTTTTGATCCAAATATTTATGTGAATACTTTTCTGCCCAATGATGACAGAAGTATTCTGGGAGTGATACCTTTATTGGCTAACCTGAAAATAATCTGTCATCTGTCATCATTGGGCAGAAAAGTATTCACATCGATTTTTCTGGCTAACACGGTACCACAATACAATTTGTTATTGTACATCAGATCCAAATATTTGGAAGAAAAACCTTTTCTTGACTAAAACCCAGCAGATAAAGATGAACGTGATCATTCTCTACATTTTACGTTTCAGTTCGATTTTCAGGCGAAACATCCATTTTCTTATGTAGCTCAGAATCATGACTTCAATTTTTTTAATGGCATGACCTGGCTAAGAAAAGTGACATCCCTCCGGAATGCAGCACTTTCCTTATTGATGGCGACCGCAGTGTGACTGAGCTGAGTTAGCTCATTTCTCCGACACATGGCTGCACTCGGTATCTTGTATCGTGGACAGGTCTCTGCTAATGGGCTGAATCTCATCTTGTTTTTCTAGCTCCTAACTTTCTTTAGGGCATTTGTGTTTGTCATGATAATAATGGGCTGTATATAGAATTTAGGGAATTTCTTTTCTCCATTGTCCACATATTGTAAACTGTGACATTGATAATTCTGTATTCATTACAATCTAACAGAGACTTTTTGGTTTCTTTTTGTTCAAATCTTTGCTGGAGGTCAAAGGTATTCTGGCTGCCTAACTTAAAGTTACTGAACCCCACAGTAAAATCTGTACCAGCCCACCATACACCATGAACAATTTTTAACACTGGTGTCCTTTTATGCGGCAGAAGGGTTGTTGAGATCCTCAGACACCAACAAATCCCAAATGCAACCACTCTATATTACCAGTCCCAGTGTCGAGCACTGCAGACTAGTGCTGCCTCTTCTTCTGTACGTTGGTTTGCTGCGGAAATTTGATGCACTCAGTTGAGATCATCCACCCAAGTCATTTATACATAACACAAACAGCTGGACACTGCCTGAGTATTCAGGTAGCTGGCGTTCCTGATGCTACATCCCACCACCACCCTAAACTCATCTCTGTAATTTCAATCATAGTTATTCCAGCACTGCTACATAAAGCTACTCATAAAATAAACATCATTTATAAATAATTCAAAAAATAATATTGATGGCGACTCAAATAGCAATATTGAAACCCTGGAGAACTAAGAGTCCAAAAAATAGCCAAAGGATAAATAATCTCATCTAACTTTATTAGGAATTAAACCTAGCACAAATACAAAAGTATTACCATATAATAGTCAATTAAAACCATGTGAATGATCCGTGGATACAAAGAGTGACCCAAGAACAAAGACCAGGACAGTATTAAACATGCCAGATGTAGATACGTATTACCAAATAGACGATCAATATGCCGCCAACATATCAATAAGACTGTCCTAAGTTTGGTCATGCACTTGGGTAGAAGAAATAAGATGTATAATTATGTGCTTAATTCTAAAACTCTGGGCAAAACCGTCAATGAAAAAGACCTGAGAATATGGGTGGATGACAAACTCATATTCAGTGGCCAGTGTCAGGCAGCTGCTACAAAGGCAAATAAAATAATGGGATGCATTAAAAGAGGCATAGATGCTCATGAGGAGAACATAATTTTACCTCTATACAAGTCACTAGTTCGACCACACTTAGAATACTGTGCACAGTTCTGGTCTCCGGTGTATAAGAAAGACATAGCTGAACTAGAGCGGGTGCAGAGAAGAGCGACCAAGGTTATTAGAGGACAGGGGGGTCTGCAATACCAAGATAGGTTATTACACTTGGGGCTATTTAGTTTGGAAAAACGAAGACTAAAGGGTGATCTACGAAGACTAAAGGGTGATCTTATGTTAATGTATAAATATATGAGGGGACAGTACAAGGACCTTTCTGATGATCTTTTTAATCATAGACCTGAAACAGGGACAAGGGGGCATCCTCTGTGTTTCGAGGAAAAAAGGTTTAAGCATAATAACAGACGTGGATTCTTTACTGTAAGAGCAGTGAGACTATGGAACTCTCTGCCGTATGATGTTGTAATGAGTGATTCATTACTTAAATTTAAGAGGGAACTGGATGCCATTCTGGAAAAGTATAATGTTACAAGGTATATATACTAGATTCCTTGATAGGGCGTTGATCCAGGGAACTAGTCTGATTGCCGTATGTGGAGTCGGGAAGGAATTTTTTTCCCCAATGTGGAGCATACTCTTTGCCACATGGTTTTTTTTTGCCTTCCTCTGGATCAACATGTTAGGGCATGTTAGGTTAGGCTATGGGTTGAACTAGATGGACTTATAGTCTTCCTTCAACCTTAATAACTATGTAACTATGTAACTAAGTATGTGGCGATACAGTTAAACAATGTAAATTGCATCAATAGTGCCAGTGATATCGCCACATGCCTATATGCAAAACAGTGTGCAGAGTAACATGGGATAAAAGTTAAATACCCATTAGTGCGACAGGTTCCGTCCAGATCTCGGTCAGCTACCCCAACGCGCGTTTTGCGTATAATTAAAATTTCAAGCATAGAGAAAACAACAAAGGAATGCGTTGTTAAGTTATGGACTGACCTGAGTTGGAGTAGTCATATTGCAACCACTAGGGGCAGCACCAGCAGGTAGCATCCTCAGGAAATAGCCAGAGGTCAATGCGCGGAGCAGCAGTATAGTTGGGAGGATAATCATTTATCATAGTCAGGAAATAGCCACAGGCCGATACACAGAGCAGCAGTATAGTTGGGAGGGTAAGCAGGTGTCTCAGTCAGGAAATAGCCAGAGGTCGGTACACAGTAACAGCAGTAGAATATTGAGGATAAGCAGCAGATGGAAAAAAGCTATACTAAAGGCTGCAAGCTCAATAATCTCTCAAGAAAGGAAGTGCACTGCCAGGTTTAAGTAGGGTGTTCAATCAGGAGATCACAGGGTTAAGACAATCAGGAACTTGAGGTGGAGACAATCAAGAACTCAGGGTGGAGACAATCAGGAACAATACAGGTACTAGTATCTGGTTTAGCAAGGAACTGTTCAGCTCAGAGAGAAGAGCTGCCTCCTGGTGCAGGGTGGTTGCTGGGTTTGAGTACTGACACTTAATAACATGACACTTTGTAGGCCTCAAATAGACCTAGGCAGATGATGTCATGGGAGCACACCAGGCCACTTCAAAAATCCAATGTGAAGCACAGCAGAGATCAGCAGACCCAGGGGAAGGAAACAGAGCTACATTGTACAATTCTGCTATTCCGTCGTTCAAGCATTGCTACACTGTACAACTCTGCTATTCCAGACAACTTGCTTTCAGCACTGCTCAGGACCAACATCAGGGCATTACTGCCCTTACTGGCATATGGGGCCACAAGAGCAAGATTTGGTCATTCGCTCAGTAACTGAACGTGCGTCCTAAGACGAACGTTCAGTTGAAATATATTGCCGTGCAGGACCCTCTTCCTCCACTGCAATAGGAGCCACCAACCCATAAGAGGCTGGCAGCTAATGTTGGTGCGCATGTTGCTGGTTCAGGAAGAGGATGCCCCTGGTTTGCGGCCAGTAAGGAGAAACTTTATTTTTAACTAAAATCTGCAATATGGGGAGACATATGGGGGAACAAGATGGAGACATATGGGGGGCAGCATGAAGACATATGTGGAGGCAGGATGGAGACATATGGGGATAAGGCTGGAGACATATGGGGCAAAGTTAAGAGGACATATATGGGGGCAGGATGGAGACATATGTGGCCAGGATATGAAAACATATATGGGACCATGATGGGAGGTCACATGAGGCCAGGAAGGAGATTCATGGGGCCATGACAAGAGGACATATGGGAGCAGAATGGAGACACATGGGGCAAGGAATGAGACACATGGGGACCAGGATGGGGGATGTTATCACAGGAAGGTGCCAGGATGTAGGACATTATTACTGTAGGAGGTACAGGAAGGGAAAACCGAATGTGAGAGTTTAAGGAAAAATATGCAAACTAACTCTACGCAGCAATCTCCAGGGAAACTCTTGAACCGCCAACTCTGAACATTGAACTTTCCTCTTCACCACCAAACCAGGACGTAGAACTATCACTGGCAACTCCCAAGTGTCAGTGGCAAGCGTATAAACCAGAGGGGAGTAGCCAACACAGAACAGCTGAGACAACTCAGGATGGAGAGCTCCAGTAGATCAACTGGACTGATTAACCCTTGCCATGACAGCATGAAACCTGCACTGTTTAATGGGATGGTGAAGCAGGTCTAATAAGTGCAGGAGTTTGTATAATCAGATGATGCGATCTTCAGGACCCTCTCTGTCGCAGTATCCCCATGACACTTATGTCTGCATTATGACTGCATTAATGTGAGAAAACAAGCTGGGAAGGAGTAATGACTGAGTGGATCTTGGGATCCTTTACATTTTTCAGTTATGCTTGAAATATCACGTTGGGAAACATTATTTGAAATTCATAGAATGAAATGGAAGTAAATACTAAATCTATGACTGTGACTGAGGATCACTAAAACTGTGGAGATCCTGTAACCTAGTCAGAGGTTCTCTAAAAAGAAACAACAGCATGAGATGACACTTTTACATAAGGGAAGGCAAAATTAGTACCCAAATCAGACTCCTAGGAGCAAGGTATGGGCAAAGCAGTCACCAAATATAGGCCAAATTCTGGTGACACAAAAAGCTTCACCCTTATGGACCAAGGGTCTTAACAGGCAGGGAATGTGTCGTCAGAAAATGAACTCAGTTTTTATGTTGAACATATGTTTGACAAATTTACTAAAAAAAATTTAATGATCTTATTTTTTCATACTACCTATATATTGTATATTATTGTACACAATATATGGAAACAAAAATATTATAGCTACCGTATGTATTTATACATATTAAAAAAAAACCTAATATTGCCATTGTCTCACTGGCCACTAGGCCTAATACTAGACTCTTACTTCCTGTGGACACAAGCAGCAACTGAGTGGATCTTACCCTATTGACAAGTATTTTCTAATCTTGCTGTGATCTGGGTAAAGGTCATTGAAAAGGAAGAGGAAGGAGGGAAGCTGTGCCATCACCTACTGGTAATAGCACATCAGGAACCAGATCCTGCGTTTTCAGCTGTGTATAGAGGCGTAACTTGGCATTTTAATCCTATCTGTGATTCTCATGAGACTGCTGAAAAGTCATCTTTTTCAAAACAGGAAGTATGAGTCTGGTATTAGACCTGGTGGCCAGTGTAAAAATTGCAAGATTTCTGTATTTTAGTTGTTTGGTTTTTTTTTTTCATTTTAAATATACACAGTGATGTTAAAAAATTTTTAAAAAAAGAACACCAAAAAAAGGAAATAAATCCATGTAAAATAAAACCTTGCATTCTTATGACACCTTTCCTTTAAGAAAGCAGTGGGACAAGGGCAGTAGTACTGAATCTTTGCACAGACTTTGAGCTGACAATTCTGACTCACTAGAATATCACTGTATGTGAGAGGTCTCAGGCCGAGATGTATCACTTGATCCATCTTTATTAAAAGCATCCTTGCACGTTTCTTCCATCAGTTAAACTCCCACACGGATTCCATTTCGTAAAGACGAGAACTGTGGCCTATTTCCATCAGTCCGGTCTAATAATAAAAGGATTAACCGTGTATGAAATGAAGCATATTCCAGCGAAGAAGCTAATGCAACAGTTAAATGGATTGCAGGAGCAGCATTACTGCGCGGCACTTAATGTTCATTACGAGCTTCCATACCGCCCGAGTGGATTGCTTTACTCCACGGCTATTAAACAATAGATGAGATTTTTTTTTTATATCTCCGCATTATGCTCTATCACATTTAGACTTCATTTTCGTGCACGTTGAATAAAAAAAAAAATGCAGAATTTTAAAGGCAAACAACATTTATAAACATATCAAGGTTTTATATTAAGAAATGTACTCAATTTGCCCTGTCAAAAATACATGGAGATTGCGGTATCTGTTGGCAGGGTTTCTCCCACAAAATGAATTTTTTTATGTGAATGTAGCTCTTTTAAAGCCAAAACTGACAATACTTTTGCCAGTCCATTCCTCGCTTACTAAGAAATCAGCGTTTTAATTGATATGCAAATTAGGCTAAAAAACTAAGGTAGATCCGAAGCCACTGCCACTCCAGATCTCTTCCCGATCCAGCGCCGCCTTCTCCTATTTGACTGACAGCCTCTATGATGTGTGACCACAATCAAAGGAGCCATCAATCAAAAAGGAGAAGGCGGAGAATAGAGCTGGAGTGACAGAGGCTTCAGATCTACAAATAGTTCTTCAGTCTGATTCAAACACAGATTTCTCAGTAATGGTGGAATGGTACAGCCATGTAAAGGTATAGCTGGACTAGCCTCTGTAAAAGCTATATACATATATAAATAGCTTGGGGAGCAAAATCCTGCTAACAGATTCGCTTTTAAAGGACCTGTAGGGTAGAGTTGAGGAGAAAGTTTAGCAGGACCCGAGCTGAACCAGAGCTCTGTGAACCTCCTCCTATCGGCCAACATGCCCGGCACCTCCTCTAAGTAGCAGGTCTGGTGCAACATCTTCATTGTAGCCCTGGATGAGGCTTCTGAAGATCTTTTTCCTGAACTCTACTGTATAGCATTAGAAACAATTTCCCAACAAACAGTCCAACTCTTGTCCAAAGGCCGTGCCTCATATTGCTGCACATCAACGTTCTTCCCACTCAGACTTCACTATCTTTGCTGTCTCTGGCATGGCACTTGTGCTCACCCTCAGGCATCAGCTTTCAGACTCCTCTGTTGTGGCTCATCCCCATATTCATGGTATCTCACCATTCACAGGTGAATGATCTCTTCACGGTCAAGAATAAGTTTCAGTCCTTAGCTCAGTTGTTTTACCCCTTGTCCCTCTAAAGGTGGAACCCCTTATTCTGGTGGGCTGGTGTCCATCGCCTGGTACAAACTACAATATATGAGAGCTGGGTACAAATCCAAGAAAAATAGTATGATATCTAGCGATTGGATAAAACGTAACCTTTATTAGGTCTGAATAATAAAACTGGTAAACACACAACATATAAACAGGGGAAGGAAAAACCCTTGTGCCAATGTGACCCTAACCAACACAGAATGGGGAAAGAAAACAAAAAACAAAAAATGCTGACAGTGCCATAGACACATTTGCCGTTAAGTTGAATAGCTTATACGTTGTTACGTTGTTCAACTGACTACTAGTTTGTTACAGCAGTAGGTGTTGTACCATATATAATGAACACGCTTAAGTGTATATAATAGGATTTGCATAATTCAAAAGAATGTTATCTTATTGTACAGTGGGTCTATTCCACATGAATATCAAAGAACATAGTGCTGGTCATATACCATGGTTACTCAATCTAATTGATCCCAATGTGACACACTTATTTTTCCTTTTAATGTGGATTATTTTCCATAGGCATATATCAGTGTTCACTGATCATAACCGTTAGGACTCAAATATAACCAGAGTGTGTGGATATCACTTTTGAACGGTACCATATGCACTAGGTGCCATATATGACTGTCAGTAAATGTAGCAGCATGTAAGAGGCATAAAATGAATACCTGACCAAAACAAGTATCACTACAGTTAGGTCCATATATATTTGGACAGAGACAACATTTTTCTAATTTTGATTATAGACATTACCACAATGAATTTTAAACAAAACAACTCATATGCAGTTGAAGTTCAGACTTTCAGCTTTCATTTGAGGGTATCCACATTAAAATTGGATGAAGGGTTTAGGAGTTTCAGCTCCTTAACATGTGCCACCCTGTTTTTAAAGGGACCAAAAGTAATTGGACAATTGACTCCATGGCTATTTCATGGACAGGTGTGGGCAATCCCTTCGTTATGTCATTCTCAATTAAGCAGATAAAAGGCCTGGAGTTGATTTGAGGTGTGGTGCTGCATTTGGAAGGTTTTGCTGTGAAGTGAACATGCGGTCAGGAGCTCTCTATGCAGGTGAAACAAGCCATCCTTAAGCTGCGAAATCAGAAAAAACCCATCCAAGAAATTGCTACAATATTAGGAGTGGCAAAATCTACTGTTTGGTACATCCTGAGAACGAAAGAAAGCACTGGTGAACTCATCAATGCAAAAAGACCTGGGCCCCCACGGAAGACAACAGTGGTGGATGATCGCAGAATAATCTCCATGGTGAAGAGAAACCCCTTCACAACAGCCAACCAAGTGAACAACACTCTCCAGGAGGTCGGCGTATCAATATCCAAATCTATCATAAAGAGAAGACTGCATGAAAGTAAATACAGAGGGTTCACTGCACGGTGCAGCCACTCATAAGCATCAAGAATAAAAAGGCTAGACTGGACTTTGCTAAAAAACATCTAAAAAAGCCAACACAGTTCTGGAAGAACATTCTTTGGACAAATGAAACCAAGATCAACCTCTACCAGAATGATGGAAAGAGAAAAGTATGGCAAAGGTGTGGTACAGCTCATGATCCAAAGCATACCACATCATCTGTAAAACACGGCGGAGGCAGTGTGATGGCTTGGGCATGCATGGCTGCCAGTGGCACTGGGTCACTAGTGTTTATTGATGATGTGACACAGGACAGAAGCAGCCGAATGAATTCTGAGGTGTTCAGAGACATCCTGTGTGCTCAGATCCAGCCAAATGCAGCCAAACTGATTGTCCATCTGTAGTATGAAACGACGACCAATGACCCAAAACATAAAGCCAAAGCAACCCAGGAGTTTATTAACCCCTCTGTGACCTTAGACGTACTATCCCGTCGAGGTGCCCTGGGCTTATCTGACCCTGGACGGGATAGTACGTCATAGCCGATCGGCCGCGCTCACGGGGGGAGCGCGGCCGATTGCGGCCGGGTGTCAGCTGCTTATCGCAGCTGACATCCGGCACTATGTGCCAGGAGCGGTCACGGACCGCCCCCGGCACATTAACCCCTGGCACACCGCGATCAAAGATGATCGCGATGTGCCGGCGGTGCAGGGAAGCACCGCGCAGGGAGGGGGCTCCCTGCGGGCTTCCCTGAGACCCCCGGAGCAACGCGATGTGATCGCGTTGCTGCGAGGGTCTCACCTCCCTCCCTGCTCCCTCCAGCCCCGGATCCAAGATGGCCGCGGATCCGGGTCCAGCAGGGAGGGAGGTGGCTTCACAGAGCCTGCTCAGAGCAGGCACTGTGAAGCATGCAGCGCTGCATGTCAGATCAGTGATCTGACAGAGTGCTGTGCAAACTGTCAGATCACTGATCTGTGATGTCCCCCCCCCTGGGACATAGTAAAAAAAAAAAAAAAAAAATTTTTTCAAATGTGTAAAAAAAAAAAAAAAAAATATTCCAAAATAATGAAAAAAAAAAAAATATTATTCCCATAAATACATTTCTTCATCTAAATAAAAAAAAAAAACAATAAAAGTACACATATTTAGTATCGCCGTGTCCGGAACGACCCGACCTATAAAACTGTCCCACTAGTTAACCCCTTCAGTAAACACCGTAAGAAAAAAAAAAAAAAACGAGGCAAAAAACAACGCTTTATTATCATACCGCCGAACAAAAAGTGGAATAACACGCGATCAAAAGGACAGATATAAATAACCATGGTACCGCTGAAAGCGTCATATTGTCCCGCAAAAAAAGAGCCGCGATACAGCATCATCAGCAAAAAAATAAAAAAGTTATAGTCCTGAGAATAAAGCGATGCAAAACTAATTATTTTTTCTGTAAAATAGTTTTTATCGTATAAAAGCGCCAAACCATAAAAAAATGATATAAATGAGGTATCGCTGTAATCGTACTGACCCGAAGAATAAAACTGATTTATCAATTTTACCAAACGCGGAACGGTATAAACGCCTCCCCCAATAGAAATTCATGAATAGCTGGCTTTTGGTCATTCTTCCTCACAAAAATCGGAATAAAAAGCGATCAAAAATGTCACGTGCCCAAAAATGTTTTCAATAAAAACGTCAACTCGTCCCGCAAAAAACAAGACCTCACATGACTCTGTGGACCAAAATATGGAAAAATTATAGCTCTCAAAATGTGGTATTGCAAAAAATATTTTTTGCAATAAAAAGGGTCTTTCAGTGTGTGACGGCTGCCAATCATAAAAATCCGCTAAAAAACTCGCTATAAAAGTAAATCAAACCCCCCTTCATCACCCCCTTAGTTAGGGAAAAATAAAAAAAAATGTATTTATTTCCATTTTCCCATTAGGGCTAGGGTTAGGGCTAGGGTTAGGGCTAGAGCTAGGGTTAGGGCTAGGGTTAGGGCTAGGGTTAGGGCTGGGGCTAGGGTTAGGGTTAGGGCTAGGGTTAGGGCTAGGGTTAGGGCTAGGGCTAGGGTTAGGGCTAGGGTTAGGGCTAGGGTTAGGGTTAGGGCTAGGGTTAGGGCTAGGGTTAGGGTTAGGGCTAGGGTTAGGGCTAGGGTTAGGGCTAGGGTTAGGGTTAGGGTTGGGGCTACACTTAGGGTTGGGGCTAAAGTTAGGGTTAGGGTTTAGATTACATTTACAGTTGGGAATAGGGTTGGGATTAGGGTTAGGGGTGTGTCAGGGTTAGAGGTGTGGTTAGGGTTACCGTTGGAATTAGGGTTAGGGGTGTGTTTAGATTAGGGTTTCAGTAATAATTGGGGGGTTTCCACTGTTTCGGCACATCAGGGGCTCTCCAAACACGACATGGCGTCCGATCTCAATTCCAGCCAATTCTGCGTTGAAAAAGTAAAACAGTGCTCCTTCCCTTCCGAGCTCTCCTGTGTGCCCAAACAGGGGTTTACCCCAACATATGGGGTATCAGCGTACTCAGGACAAATTGGACAACAACTTTTGTGGACCAATTTCTCCTGTTACCCTTGGGAAAATACAAAACTGGGGGCTAAAAAATAATTTTTGTGGGAAAACAAAAAGATTTTTTATTTTCACGGCTCTGCGTTATAAACTGTAGTGAAACACTTGGGGGTTCAAAGTTCTCACAACACATCTAGATAAGTTCATTGAGGGGTCTAGTTTCCAATATGGGGTCACTTGTGGGGGGTTTCTACTGTTTAGGTACATTAGGGGCTCTGCAAACGCAATGTGACGCCTGCAGACCAATCCATCTAAGTCTGCATTCCAAATGATGCTCCTTCCCTTCCGAGCCCTCCCATGCGCCCAAACGGTGGTTCCCCCCCACATATCGGGTATCAGCGTACTCAGGACAAATTGGACAACAACATTTAGGGTCCAATTTCTCCTGCTAACCTTGGAAAAATACAAAACTGGGGGCTAAAATATAATTTTTGTGGAAAAAAAATATTTTTTATTTGCATGGCTCTGCGTTATAAACTGTAGTGAAATACTTGGGGGTTCAAAGCTCTCACAACACATCAAGATGAGTTCCTTAGGGGGTCTACTTTCCAAAATGGTGTCACTTGTGGGGGGTTTCTACTGTTTAGGTACATTAGGGGCTCTGCAAACGCAATGTGACGCCTGCAGACCATTCCATCTAAGTCTGCATTCCAAATGGCGCTCCTTCCCTTCCGAGCCCTCCCATGCGCCCAAACGGTGGTTCCCCCCCACATATGGGGTATCAGCGTACTCAGGACAAATTGGACAACAACTTTTGGGGTCCAATTTCTCCTGTTACCCTAGGGAAAATACAAAACTGGGGGCTAAAAAATAATTTTTGTGGGAAAAAAATTTTGTTTTATTTTTATGGCTCTGCATTATAAACTTCTGTGAAGCCCTTGGTGGGTCAAAGTGCTCACCACACATCCAGATAAGTTCCTTAGGGGGTCTACTTTCCAAAATGGTGTCACTTGTGGGGGGTTTCAATGTTTAGGCACATCAGTGGCTCTCCAAACGCAACATGGCGTCCCATCTCAATTCCTGTCAATTTTGCATTGAAAAATCAAACGGCGCTCCTTCCCTTCCGAGCTCTCCCATGCGCCCAAACAGTGGTTTACTGCCACATATGGGGTATCAGCGTACTCGGGACAAATTGGACAACAACTTTTGAGGTCCAATTTCTTCTCTTACCCTTGGAAAAATAAAAAATTGGGGGCAAAAATATAATTTTTGTGAAAAAATATGATTTTTTATTTTTACGGTTCTGCATTATAAACTTCTGTGAAGCACTTGGTGGGTCAAAGTGCTCACCACACCTCTAGATAAGTTCCTTAGGGGGTCTACTTTCCAAAATGGTGTCACTTGTGGGGGGTTTCAATGTTTAGGCACATCAGTGGCTCTCCAAACGCAACATGGCGTCCCATCTCAATTCCTGTCAATTTTGCATTGAAAAGTCAAATAGCGCTCCTTCCCTTCCGAGCTCTCCCATGCGCCCAAACAGTGGTTTACTGCCACATATGGGGTATCAGCGTACTGAGGACAAATTGGACAACTTTTTGGGTCCAATTTCTCCTGTTACCCTTGGTAAAATAAAACAAATTGGAGCTGAAGTAAATTTTTTGTGTAAAAAAGTTAAATGTTCATTTTTATTTAAACATTCCAAAAATTCCTATTAAACACCTGAAGGGTTAATAAACTTCTTGAATGTGGTTTTGAGCACCTTGAGGGGTGCAGTTTTTAGAATGGTGTCACACTTGGGCATTTTCTATCATATAGACCCCTCAAAATGACTTCAAATGAGACGTGGTCCCTAAAAAAAAATGGTGTTGTAAAAATGAGAAATTGCTGGTCAACTTTTAACCCTTATAACTCCCTAACAAAAAAAAAAATTGGTTCCAAAATTATGCTGATGTAAAGGAGACATGTGGGAAATGTTACTTATTAAGTATTTTGTGTGACATATCTCTGTGATTTAATTGCATAAAAATTCAAAGTTTGAAAATTGCGAAATTTTCAAAATTTTCGCCAAATTTACGTTTTTTTCACAAATAAACGCAGGTACTATCAAAGAAATTTAAAAAATTGGCCTGGTCATTGACGTGCAAACCACCCTTGGGGGTAAAGGGGTTAAAGCAAAGAAGTGGAATATTCTGGAATGGCCAAGTCAGTCACCTGATCTCAACCCAATTGAGCAGCATTTCACTTGTTAAAGACTAAACTTCAGACAGAAAGGCCACAAACAAACAGCAACTGAAAACCACCGCAGTGAAGGCCTGGCAGAGCATCAAAAAGGAGGAAACACAGCGTCTGGTGATGTCCATGAGTTCAAGAATTCAGGCAGTCATTGCCCACAAAGGGTTTTCAACCAAGTACTAAAAATGAACATTTTATTTAAAATTATTGAATCTGTCCAATTACTTTTGGTCCATTTAAAAACAGGGTGGTACATGTTAAAGAGCTGAAACTCCTAAACCCTTCATCCAATTTTAATGTGGATACCCCCAAATGAAAGCTGAAAGTCTGAACTTCAACTGCACCTGAATTGTTTTGTTTAAAATTCATTGTGGCAATGTCTATAACCAAAATTAGAAAAATGTTGTCTCTGTCCAAAAATATATGGACCTAACTGTATATCAAAACAAGACCGGGACCCCGCATCCCCATGAACATATTCATGAGCATCCCCCTTGTGTATATTAGTGCGGTCCAAGTACGTATAGAGCAATCTTTGCTATCACCAGGCACGGGTGTCAGGTGCGTGGGGACCTCAATAGTTTACCATTAGAGAACCGATTTCTCTTGTTTTTGGTGTTGAGACAAATAACTGATGTGGGAAAGAATCAGTTGTGATAAAGCATAAACTTCTCCAAAATAAAACATAAAATTCCCAATTTTCTATTTAAAGGAGACTACTAGAAGTAGAAATGTGAATATAGCTGACTTGTCCTCTTTAAAAAGAATCAGTCTCCAGCTACTGAAGAATCAGCTACTTCATCTGAGAGCAGTATGATGTAGGGGCAGAAACCCTGATTCCAGTGATGTATCACTTACAGGACTACTTACTGCAGTTTTGAAAAAATCACTGCTTCATTTACTGCAGATCTCCCAGTTCTCAGAGTGATGCTCTGTATAACCCCGCTCACACCATCGACTGGCAGCTTTCTGTGTACACTGTGCATAAAGGATATAGTACACCGCACACTCTATGTGATATTTGCAAAGTAGTGGAGAATTTATTTACAAGTGAAACTGTGTTACATGGAAAAGCGACCAGAGGTAATTATAATGACGTTTCGGCCCTACCAGGGCCTTAATCATACAATCGCTATGGAAAAAAATAAAAGAAAAAAACAAAAGTAAACATACAGTATATACAATAAATCATATGACTCAACAAAATAAAGAGTTCCCAACCTGGAAGAAATAAAACAAGGGAATGGGTAAAATAAAATAAAACGGGGAAAGATCATAATAATAGTGACTTAGTATGATACATATGTAGAACGACACCATGTAAGATCCCAGATGGGGACCTAGTCAAAAGCGAGGCTGCAGGGTAAGGCTAAGATATCAGAAGCCAGTTCACATGACAATCAATATGAAAATTCAATGTACAATTGCATTACCTTAGATGTGCACAGAGAAGAGGAGAGGAGAAGGTCCTTGTAGATAAAGGCATACACTGCAGTAAAGATATTGCAGACACGTGAGGTTAAGGAAGTACATAGATGGTGGGATTTGGTAATGGTATGAGATGTACCTTAGATGCCTATCAATTGTGCGTGTAGTAACGCTAAGGATGCCCAGAGGTGGGTACTGTGGAGATGAGAGAGATAGCCATGTAAGGGGCATGGAGTAATAAGCATAGTAATATAGCGGTGCCTGTGGCAGAGACAGGGGCTAATAGGGTAAGATACCTGCTAAGTGGAGAGGCTAAGCGGCGCTCCCGCGCCCTGCTGCTGGTATGTAGTGTGGCCGGCGCTGTAATATTTTAAGAGCGCTAGACCGGAAGTAGGACCTGCCGCACCGGAAGTGATGCGGGCGGTCCGAGAGCGCAACAGCGCATGCGCCGCCGGCGATTCAGTGTGTGCCCGGTAACTTAGCAACCCAGGCGCCGTGTCTGTCAATGGCTAGTCTGTGCGGGCTGTAAGGAGAAGCGGTGTTAGATGCTGCATACACTATAGAGCTGCCGAGATGGTCAGGGGGACCGTACAAAAAGCAACATAGGTACCAGGGACTCTGGAAAATGCCGGTCGGCACTAAAAAAATAGATGAAAACCCAAGGTGGTATACTAAAAATAAACAATAAATGACAGAGTATGTCTATGGCTTAAGGCAGATAGATGTATCTGTGTGGGCAGCGGGACGTAGAGGCGTATGATACTGAGGAGTCGCCAAAGTTGCCAAAAATAGAGAGCTGGGTCATATGTATATATGGTAATTTGAAGTGAATATCGGAACATGCTGGATGGTGTAAAGACTGGGCATAGGTTATAAATATGGCATAGGTGGCACTAGTGGATAAAAACGGAGGATCTAGGGAGGTACTAACGCTGTAGATAATGTGTATGGTGTAGAGCTAAAGTGGGTAGTATATTACTAAAGGGACTCACCGGGTGCCTCAATGGATCTGTAAGGGAAAAGGGACATGTTAGTGAATTCCAGTACTTAGATCAGCCAATCTATTTCCCTATTCAAGCCCCTAGGTGCCAGGGTGTCTAGTGTGTATATCCAATAGGTTTCCCTAGATTTCAATAGTTTGATGTGATTACCGCCCCGTCTGGGACGGGGTACATGTTCTAGGACCTGAAATTTAAGTTGGGCCACTGTGTGTCTAGCTTTCATAAAATGATCCGGTAGGGGAAGCCAGATTTTATTACACCTGATGGTAGATTTGTGGCTTGCAATTCTATCTCGTATGTGTTGCGTGGTTTCGCCTACGTAAAGTAGTCCGCATGGACACTTGATGACGTAGACTACAAAATTTGTGTCACACGTGAAAAAACCACGGATAGGGTAAGATTTACCAGTCCTTGGGTGTGTCACATTGTCCGATTTTATCACGTTAGAACAGGCGGCACAGTTCAAGCATGGGAAGGTCCCACTGCGGCGTGAGCTTAGGAATTGCTGTGTAGGTACACGGTGCGTGCTACCCATATCCGCCTTGACAATTTGGTCACGGATATTGGGAGGTCTCCTTGTGCTCATAAGTGCGGGTACCCTGAAGGATGGGATTTCTGGATGAGCTTTACCCAGGAGGGGCCAGTGTTTTTTTATTACTGAATACACTTTGGTCATGAACGGATGGTGAGTGTGTACGAACGGTATCCTCTCCTGGGGTTGACGTGGTGTGGGACCCGTTGGTGGATTAGAAGCTCTATCAAGTTCTTGTGTTAAGAGGGTCGAGGGGTAGCTCCTGTCGCTGAACTTCTGTGCCATGGCTGTGAGTCGGATTTGTCGCGTCTCAGGGTCCGTGACAATGCGGGAAACTCTTTTGAATTGAGACCTAGGTAGACTGTTTTTGGTGGTGATTGGATGGCAGCTGGAGTAGAGTAACAAACTATTGCAATCCGTGGGTTTTGTGTAGAGGTCCGTTTTTAGGAATCCATTGGTATCTTTTAGCACCAAGGTGTCTAGGAAAGCTATTTGTGCTTCATGGGTATGAATGGTAAACTTAAGCTCTTGGAAAGTAGAATTAAGAGTAGAATAAAATGTCTCAAGGGTACTGAGTGTCCCTGTCCAAATCAGGAAGATGTCATCTATGTACCTGCAGTAATCTAGGACATGCTGAGAAAAAAGCTCATGGGAGTAGACGTAATGTGATTCGAAGTGATCCATGTACGCATTGGCGTAAGCCGGGGCCACATTCGAGCCCATGGCGGTCCCGCATACTTGGGCATAGTAGGTGTCCTCATAAAGGAAGTAATTTTCAAATAGAACCATATGTAAGAGTTCAAGACAGAAGGATATGGCATTCCGAGACATGTCAGTTTGTTCAAGGAGTTCCCTGGTAGCACGTATGCCCTTCTCGTGGGTTATGGAGGTGTATAAACTGTTAACGTCCATGGTGACGAGGATACTCTGGGAGGGTACTTGGTGTATCTGTTTGATTTTCTCAAGAAATTGATTGGTGTCCAATATAAAGGACCTGGTATTTTTTGTCAGCGGTGTGAGAATTTTTTCGAGAAATATTGAAAGTGGTGATAGAACCGAATCTGTGGAGGCCACGATTGGTCTTCCTGGGGGGTTTTGGAGGGATTTGTGAATTTTCGGTAGGACGTAGAAAACTGGGATGATGGGGTGGGGGTTCTGTAGGAAAGTGGCTGTTTTACTATCGATTGTACCATTGTCGAGGTATATCTGAATAAGTTCCCTGATTTTTCTGGTGATAACTGTGGTGGGGTCTCTCGGTATGGCTTTGTAAGTTTTAGTGTCCGCTAGTTGTCTCAGTATCTCACCCCGGTATTGTGACCGGTCCATGACGACTAGGGCACCCCCCTTGTCAGCGGGTTTTATGGTAATGGTGTTGTTAGACCGTATGGTACTATAGGTACCACCATAGGTGGCACTAGTGGATAAAAACGGAGGATCTAGGGAGGTACTAACGCTGTAGATAATGTGTATGGTGTAGAGCTAAAGTGGGTAGTATATTACTAAAGGGACTCACCAGGTGCCTCAATGGATCTGTAAGGGAAAAGGGACATGTTAGTGAATTCCAGTACTTAGATCAGCCAATCTATTTCCCTATTCAAGCCCCTAGGTGCCAGGGTGTCTAGTGTGTATATCCAATAGGTTTCCCTAGATTTCAATAGTTTGATGTGATTACCGCCCCGTCTGGGACGGGGTACATGTTCTAGGACCTGAAATTTAAGTTGGGCCACTGTGTGTCTAGCTTTCATAAAATGATCCGGTAGGGGAAGCCAGATTTTATTACACCTGATGGTAGATTTGTGGCTTGCAATTCTATCTCGTATGTGTTGCATGGTTTCGCCTACGTAAAGTAGTCCGCAAGGTTTATCTTTCTGTCCAACACCTCACTGGGATCCATTCCAACTTGAGAAAGACTTGCATCGTTTCTACAGATCCATTAGACTTAAGACTCATTTTGGCAACTTGCCAACGTCAGTCCCTGTTGGGAGGCCTTCCGGATCCACTGAAATCATCCCGGCACTTTCTATCTCTTCTCTGGGACTTCGTAATATCAGCACCTTCTCCCCTCCGCATTCTCACCATGCTATCGAAACATTTATCTCTCTAGTGGACCGTGACATTAAATCCTTATCACATGAACATAGATTAGGTTTTTTTCCCACACACACCAACATGACACTGGAAGAGAAACAGGCACTCTCCTCCATACGGTCTAACAACACCATTACCATAAAACCCGCTGACAAGGGGGGTGCCCTAGTCGTCATGGACCGGTCACAATACCGGGGTGAGATACTGAGACAACTAGCGGACACTAAAACTTACAAAGCCATACCAAGAGACCCCACCACAGTTATCACCAGAAAAATCAGGGAACTTATTCAGATATACCTCGACAATGGTACAATCGATAGTAAAACAGCCACTTTCCTACAGAACCCCCACCCCATCATCCCAGTTTTCTACGTCCTACCGAAAATTCACAAATCCCTCCAAAACCCCCCAGGAAGACCAATCGTGGCCTCCACAGATTCGGTTCTATCACCACTTTCAATATTTCTCGAAAAAATTCTCACACCGCTGACAAATAATACCAGGTCCTTTATATTGGACACCAATTAATTTCTTGAGAAAATCAAACAGATACACCAAGTACCCTCCCAGAGTATCCTCGTCACCATGGACGTTAACAGTTTATACACCTCCATAACCCACGAGAAGGGCATACGTGCTACCAGGGAACTCCTTGAACAAACTGACATGTCTCGGAATGCCATATCCTTCTGTCTTGAACTCTTACATATGGTTCTATTTGAAAATTACTTCCTTTATGAGGACACCTACTATGCCCAAGTATGCGGGACCGCCATGGGCTCGAATGTGGCCCCGGCTTACGCCAATGCGGACATGGATCACTTCGAATCACATTACGTCTACTCCCATGAGCTTTTTTCTCAGCATGTCCTAGATTACTGCAGGTACATAGATGACATCTTCCTGATTTGGACAGGGACACTCAGTACCCTTGAGACATTTTATTCTACTCTTAATTCTACTTTCCAAGAGCTTAAGTTTACCATTCATACCCATGAAGCACAAATAGCTTTCCTAGACACCTTGGTGCTAAAAGATACCAATGGATTCCTAAAAACGGACCTCTACACAAAACCCACGGATTGCAATAGTTTGTTACTCTACTCCAGCTGCCATCCAATCACCACCAAAAACAGTCTACCTAGGTCTCAATTCAAAAGAGTTTCCCGCATTGTCACGGACCCTGAGACGCGACAAATCCGACTCACAGCCATGGCACAGAAGTTCAGCGACAGGAGCTACCCCTCGACCCTCTTAACACAAGAACTTGATAGAGCTTCTAATCCACCAACGGGTCCCACACCACGTCAACCCCAGGAGAGGATACCGTTCGTACACACTCACCATCCGTTCATGACCAAAGTGTATTCAGTAATAAAAAAACACTGGCCCCTCCTGGGTAAAGCTCATCCAGAAATCCCATCCTTCAGGGTACCCGCACTTATGAGCACAAGGAGACCTCCCAATATCCGTGACCAAATTGTCAAGGCGGATATGGGTAGCACGCACCGTGTACCTACACAGCAATTCCTAAGCTCACGCCGCAGTGGGACCTTCCCATGCTTGAACTGTGCCGCCTGTTCTAACGTGATAAAATCGGACAATGTGACACACCCAAGGACTGGTAAATCTTACCCTATCCGTGGTTTTTTCACGTGTGACACAAATTTTGTAGTCTACGTCATCAAGTGTCCATGCGGACTACTTTACGTAGGCGAAACCACGCAACACATACGAGATAGAATTGCAAGCCACAAATCTACCATCAGGTGTAATAAAATCTGGCTTCCCCTACCGGATCATTTTATGAAAGCTAGACACACAGTGGCCCAACTTAAATTTCAGGTCCTAGAACATGTACCTCGTCCCAGACGGGGCGGTAATCACATCAAACTATTGAAATCTAGGGAAACCTATTGGATATACACACTAGACACCCTGGCACCTAGGGGCTTGAATAGGGAAATAGATTGGCTGATCTAAGTACTGGAATTCACTAACATGTCCCTTTTCCCTTACAGATCCATTGAGGCACCCGGTGAGTCCCTTTAGTAATATACTACCCACTTTAGCTCTACACCATACACATTATCTACAGCGTTAGTACCTCCCTAGATCCTCCGTTTTTATCCACTAGTGCCACCTATGCCATATTTATAACCTATGCCCAGTCTTTACACCATCCAGCATGTTCCGATATTCACTTCAAATTACCATATATACATATGACCCAGCTCTCTATTTTTGGCAACTTTGGCGACTCCTCAGTATCATACGCCTCTACGTCCCGCTGCCCACACAGATACATCTATCTGCCTTAAGCCATAGACATACTCTGTCATTTATTGTTTATTTTTAGTATACCACCTTGGGTTTTCATCTATTTTTTTAGTGCCGACCGGCATTTTCCAGAGTCCCTGGTACCTATGTTGCTTTTTGTACGGTCCCCCTGACCATCTCGGCAGCTCTATAGTGTATGCAGCATCTAACACCGCTTCTCCTTACAGCCCGCACAGACTAGCCATTGACAGACATGGCGCCTGGGTTGCTAAGTTACCGGGCACACACTGAATCGCCGGCGGCGCATGCGCTGTTGCGCTCCCGGACCGCCCGCATCACTTCCGGTGCGGCAGGTCCTACTTCCGGTCTAGCGCTCTTAAAACATTACAGCGCCGGCCACACTACATACCAGCAGCAGGGCGCGGGAGCGCCGCTTAGCCTCTCCACTTAGCAGGTATCTTACCCTATTAGCCCCTGTCTCTGCCACAGGCACCGCTATATTACTATGCTTATTACTCCATGCCCCTTACATGGCTATCTCTCTCATCTCCACAGTACCCACCTCTGGGCATCCTTAGCGTTACTACACGCACAATTGATAGGCATCTAAGGTACATCTCATACCATTACCAAATCCCACCATCTATGTACTTCCTTAACCTCACGTGTCTGCAATATCTTTACTGCAGTGTATGCCTTTATCTACAAGGACCTTCTCCTCTCCTCTTCTCTGTGCACATCTAAGGTAATGCAATTGTACATTGAATTTTCATATTGATTGTCATGTGAACTGGCTTCTGATATCTTAGCCTTACCCTGCAGCCTCGCTTTTGACTAGGTCCCCATCTGGGATCTTACATGGTGTCGTTCTACATATGTATCATACTAAGTCACTATTATTATGATCTTTCCCCGTTTTATTTTATTTTACCCATTCCCTTGTTTTATTTCTTCCAGGTTGGGAACTCTTTATTTTGTTGAGTCATATGATTTTTTGTGTATACTGTATGTTTACTTTTGTTTTTTTCTTTTATTTTTTTCCATAGCGATTGTATGATTAAGGCCCTGGTAGGGCCGAAACGTCATTATAATTACCTCTGGTCGCTTTTCCATGTAACACAGTTTCACTTGTAAATAAATTCTCCACTACTTTGCAAATATCACATAGAGTGTGCGGTGTACTATATCCTTTGTACACGTGGGGCTTACAGAGCCCACTACACCAGCACCTCGCTCCCCCATTATCCTGAGTGCGCGCCAATTTTCTTTACATACACTGTGCATAGGCAGAAAGTGCCAGCCAATCAGTGACGGGGGAGGAGTTATACACAGCTCATGAATATGGAGCATTTCTGCTGTTAAAACTATGTTTTTTTCAAAAGTACATCAAGCAGCCCAGTAAGTAACACATCACTGGAATCTGGGTCTATGTCTCTTCATTTTGGAGCTCTCAGATTTGGTGGTAAAAAAATGGTGACAGATTTCCTTTAAAACTAAGAAAACGCTAATATTCCGCCTTTACATATATTATATCCATGTGTCCTGATAAGTCTCTAGATGAATTCCTTACTCAGCAGATTTCCATTGTGACATTTGATACAAATCTCTCATTTTCCCAGGCCAGAAATGTATATGTGATGCGGCTAGCATAATTACGAGTTCTCCACATTTGGCATTATTTTTACATATATTTCATGAAAAGATGATAATGTTTAGTGTATGAGAATTAATGGAAAATATACCTGCAGCCCATTAAGCTTCCTTTTGTTAGGAAGTGCTGATATAGACCTGGTATCAGCAGAAGTGCCATCTCCCCGCACTTATTCATGGCTTATAGCAATCCAAAAGAAAATTAATTAACATTACCCTCCCATAAATCTCAACGGTATTAGCTAAAATGCCAATTCCGTAATCACTTTTCATTAAAGCCAAAAATACTAATTAAAATTGATTTTTGTCTGTGCTTTGGTAAACTGCTGGCAGAAAGCGAGGCTTAACTGTACGTGTGAAGTCGGGGTCTCTCCGTAAAGTAGGTTCTGCAGGTAGACTGATACCACGTCCCATAAGAAATTATTGCATTCTAATAATGCATCAGACATTGCTGTTTCACCATTAAAATTACATGGTAATGTGCTGAAGCCTCCCGGGTGACGTTTGCTGATGAATCCACTATTTTTGCAATTCAAATGTCTAGGTAAATTGACAAATTATCGATTTTTGAAAAGCTTTACCCTAAGAAAAAGTAGGATATGAAACGATGATTTCTGACTTTTGAATTTAAATAGTATGCTAAATTCTAGAAAATTTATAATTAAAAATATATATTCTGAAATTGTGTTAATCTGTCAATTTATTGTAAAAAAATTCTAAAATAAACCGACACGGGACAAAAAGTAGCCCATAATCCATATTTACAAGCATTATATCCAAATATTCTGGGATTGATGATTTCTCTTTGGGATTATTAATTAGTTTCAGGTCAGTTGGGAGATTATCTGATCTCCACCTTCCCGCCAGTGATTACAAGGCACAGCGCCACGCGTTCTGTAGTGGCTTTTTCAGGTATTGCAGCCTATTCAACTGCAATTCCAAAACTATTGACCTGTATGCAACACGGCACTTTAATTTAGACATTCGATGTGGATGCCAAGATCACATCCCACTAATCTTTTATTGATTGTCTATCCTCTGGACAGACCATTATATTTGTGGGATCAAACATCTCATATGATTTTGGTCCCCTGCATATGGGGGCACATTGATAATCATCTACCAGTCATCAACATGCCAAATATACCTGTCTGACTAAAGGCCCCCAATACATTTTAGATAAAAATTGTATGAAGTTACCAATTTTGGAGTGTACTAATATGTGTAGGACCTGCTGACTCTCTCTGGACTGATGATGTCAGGAGATAGAAGGATCCATCCATTAAAATTTCGATGACTGATTCTTTTGTTCACCAGGGAAATCAGTGTCCTCCAGATAAGCATGGCAGCGGATTTCTCATAGAGAAGATGGGAGCTCTCAGTCAAGTATTTCTGAGCATGGGGAGGTCTGGAGGGATAACTCCGTGAAGAAGCCAAGGCGAAACGTACATTGGAGTTCCGGAATCTTTACCACTTGATCAGCCTCTTCCTACGCATTGTATTTTTATACTGACTTGAACTGATTTTTTTCTGAAATATTTATTCGTGTTATACCCTATCTATCTAGTTGGTGAATACTTTTCACGATGAATCTATCTTACTCAGTACTATATTTTCAACGAACAGCCAACTACTCATTACAGAGCATAATACTGACTATATACAGGTCCTTCTCAAAAAATTAGCATATAGTGTTAAATTTCATCATTTACCATAATGTAATGATTACAATTAAACTTTCATATATTATAGATTCATTATCCACCAACTAAAATTTGTCAGGTCTTTTATTGTTTTAATACTGATGATTTTGGCATACAACTCCTGATAACCCAAAAAACCTGTCTCAATAAATTAGCATATTTCACCCATCCAATCAAATAAAAGTGTTTTTTAGTAACAAACAAAAAAACCAACAAATAATAATGTTCAGTTATGCACTCAATACTTGGTCGGGAATCCTTTGGCAGAAACGACTGCTTCAATGCGGCGTGGCATGGAGGCAATCAGCCTGTGACACTGCTGAGATGTTATGGAGGCCCAGGATGCTTCAATAGCGGCCTTAAGCTCATCCAGAGTGTTGGGTCTTGCGTCTCTCAACTTTCTCTTCACAATATCCCACAGATTCTCTATGGGGTTCAGGTCAGGAGAGTTGGCAGGCCAATTGAGCACAGTAATACCATGGTCAGTAAACCATTTACCAGTGGTTTTGGCACTGTGAGCAGGTGCCAGGTCGTGCTGAAAAATGAAATCTTCATCTCCATAAAGCATTTCAGCCGATGGAAGCATGAAGTGCTCCAAAATCTCCTGATAGCTAGCTGCATTGACCCTGCCCTTGATGAAACACAGTGGACCAACACCAGCAGCTGACATGGCACCCCACACCATCACTGACTGTGGGTACTTGACACTGGACTTCAGGCATTTTGGCATTTCCTTCTCCCCAGTCTTCCTCCAGACTCTGGCACCTTGATTTCCGAATGACATGCAAAATTTGCTTTCATCAGAAAAAAGTACTTGGGACCACTTAGCAACAGTCCAGTGTTGCTTCTCTGTAGCCCAGGTCAGGCGCCTCTGCCGCTGTTTATGGTTCAAAAGTGGCTTTACCTGGGGAATGCGGCACCTGTAGCCCATTTCCTGCACACGCCTGTGCACGGTGGCTCTGGATGTTTCCACACCAGACTCAGTCCACTGCTTCCTCAGGTTCCCCAAGGTCTGGAATCGGTCCTTCTCCACAATCTTCCTCAGGGTCCGGTCTCCTCTTCTCGTTGTACAGCGTTTTCTGCCACATTGTTTCCTTCCAACAGACTTACCATTGAGGTGCCTTGATACAGCACTCTGGGAACAGCCTATTTGTTGAGAAATTTCTTTCTGGGTCTTACCCTCTTGCTTGAGGGTGTCAATGATGGCCTTCTTGACATCTGTCAGGTCGCTAGTCTTACCCATGATGGGGGTTTTGAGTAATGAACCAGGCAGGGAGTTTATAAAAGCCTCAGGTATCTTTTGCATGTGTTTAGAGTTAATTAGTTGATTCAGAAGATTAGGGTAATAGGTCGTTTAGAGAACTTTTTCTTGATATGCTAATTTATTGAGACAGGTTTTTTGGGTTATCAGGAGTTGTATGCCAAAATCATCAGTATTAAAACAATAAAAGACCTGACAAATTTCAGTTGGTGGATAATGAATCTATAATATATGAAAGTTTAATTGTAATCATTACATTATGGTAAATAATGAAATTTAACACTATATGCTAATTTTTTGAGAAGGACGTGTATTATCCCCATGTATGCTGCGTTTTTAATGAACTTTGTTTTTTGTGCCGCTCTCCAAACATTTTAATATCTCCATGTATTATTAAAATAGAGTTTATAGTTATTTTTTGAGTGGCTAATTGCGTCACATATGAATTTTACAGCTAAAACCTGGGTAAATACCATCCAAAATGGCGAATACTTTTTCAGTAGATAGGAGAGATCTAAACAAAGTGGTTGAAATTGCACATTTATGTTGAACCTCAAGTGAACATAATTTCCAATGTTCCCCAGATTCAGGGCCAATAATTAAAAATGTTATCCAGAATTATAGGACTGGTCGTCAATATCACTGATTCTCCCGATCATTTGATTGAAGGCACTGCAGCACTCCAGTGAGCGCCAAGTTATCCTCATTGTTTATGAGATCCATTTTGGGGGTAGGCCTCTGCTATTTTTCCATTGTGGTGTAGTGACCAATGGTACAGCCAGGGGGTGCTGTGTGTGCGCTGCAAGATGCACTTGGAGGCATAATACTGATGAGACAAAGTCCGGCAGTGTTGTGAATGGCCGATATGTGTCGCAGAGGGAGTTTGCGTGGTAAGTCTGATGCAATGTTGTTGTTCTGGGACTTGTAGTCCCTCAAGAGTGTGTATATGTATGGTGTAGTTGTAAGGGAGACTTACTAGGCTAGTTGTGTGAGATGGGCGGGTCAAGCTAGCCACACATCCACACTCCCACCTGTGGGAGTGGTTAATACTATATAATGTGACTGAGAACTGGTCACATGGTCTTGGGTTTGGATCTGAATGGTCCAACTGCAAGGCCCTGGAAGCCTGTGTTGGAAGTCCTGGAGAATAGGATTCCTGAAGAGCACATGGCGGGGCTCTGGACCTGGCACATGCCATTGTGTGAATGGTCTGATAACCGTAGGTAATGCTGATCGGGGTCAGTGAGAACGTCTGAAGGATACCTCTGTGGAGGAGAGGAATCCGAGAACCTGTGCGGCACCAACAGGTAATGGAAAGGGATCCGTGTTATGCTGACCGGGGTCAGAGGAGAGAGACATTGTGTATGGGACACCTCTGAGGCCAAAAGGTGTCCAGGAACCTGTGAAGGTCGCCAGCAGGTAACGGACGAGGTCCGTGTCTTATGCTGACCGGGGTCAGAGACGAACTGTGTTGAAGTTGAATATGTCCAGATGGTGTTCAAGCTGTTGCCAAGTTCCTGAGGATGTGCTTTATGTCGTGTGAAATAAACCTAAAAGACTCTGTTTTATAAGAAATCCGTGCCTGAGTGCGTTAATCCCGTGCCAAGTGAGTGTCCCTCAAGACACGTAGTAGGCGCTATGCTACACCATCTTGAACAACGATACCCTTGACGTCCAGCTCGTGCAGATAATGGCTAGCCTACGAATCTCCCTTGTCTAAAATTATGTTAGTAGATATCTGCTCTTGGAAATATTGAGAATAAAGAAAATATTTCCCAGAAATATCACCACTTATGATTGAACACCTTCCCTTGGAAGTAATGCCGTTCTATAGGGATATTTTGATTGTATATTTTGTGATCGATTGAGCAAACAGAATCCAAAAGTGGAAATATGATGAAGAGATCAGCAATATGCAGTAATGCTCAACAGGGCATAGTGCCGCACGGTGGTGGCTCCATAATGCCGAGCGTAATCGGAGGTGGTGCAATAGTGCAAAGTAAAGTTCTTGATGACCCAATGGTCGGTGGTCTATCAATTCCTTGAGATCCAATGGTTTCTGGTTTCACTAATTGTCAATGGTTTGGTCGCCAATATTGCTCACTGAGTGATAGATGGCAAAATCCTTCAACGGTTGTTTAGGAGTTTCCTCATCTTGCGTTAGGATTGAAACGTCTAACAGATCTACTGTATAACAGTCTCTCAAAAAGGTCTTACAGATTAAAGAGGCTCTCAAACATTTTTTTCTTGTAATCATCCCAAGAGGTCCTAAGTGGACTGCTGTTAGTGATGATGATGATGTTCGAAAGGTGGACCCTGTAGTATTAGACCACTTGATCTAATTTGATAGATATTATGCTGCCTTAACCCTGAAGGATTACGTCAAAGTGTTGGCCACTATGTGTCTCACTTCCTGGAAAACTTTTTCTGTCCACTGCCTGTTCTAAAGTGTAATCCATCTATAAAAGCAAAGGTGCCAAGATGAATTACAAGAAGTGTGGACACTTTTTTAATCCAACAACTAACAAATAGCATATAGAGTGCTGGACCTTCAGTTCAGGACAGACAAACCGTTGGACAATGTCAGTCAAAGTGCATGATGTGAACTAAAGGGAGGGAAGTCCCAGCACCTATAATACTGACAGAATGTTTCTGAAAAGATACCATTCACTCTAGGAGAGTGGATGGAAAAATATACAGCATGAGAATTGCATTGAGTCTTGGCATGTTGCAGTGCAGCAAAAGTGGTTTTATCTTTTCGTGGGGGAACGAGGGCAGCAAGAGCACACTGTTCTACATTTTTTTGTATATAAGGGCAGGATGGCAGTACAAAAAGGAAATAATTATTTTTAAAGTTAAATAAGTATTTATTGTGAAGATAAAAATTCCACGACTTATTATCTACAGGTGCGTCTTCTGTGACCTCTTCCAAAATCTGAGAAGCCAAGATCAATCCGAGATGCTGAAGACTGCTCTGCCGCTCGGCTGTGAACTATTTGATGGCTATTATTTGGCTTTCCTGCTGTTGTTGCTGAATGTCTCGCCACACAAGTACCTCTCTGCGAGTTTACCGCCCCCCTCGGCTTACAGTTTACGCTCCTCAGAATTGTTATTGAAAAACATTTCTAAAATTTCATTTCGTGACATTCCTATAGATACAGTACAAACACAATCTTCACCCTTCTGATGGACTTTGCACTTGTCTTAAATTGGCAATTTCTTTATTGAACGCCGCTCTCTTATTTATAGATGTAATCAAAAACCTGGAAGAAAAAAACTCTTTAAAGTAATAGTAAAATAAGAAAAAAAAAAATCTCAGAATGATTATTACTATTGGCAATACAAGATTGTTGCTATGGCGACATCAAGAGCTCGGGCCGCCCGTGACACAATGGATTTCCGATCTCATTTATAGCACCATTGGCCACAAACACTCTGAACCTTAAACAATGACGTTTTATCAGAATATTACAGTAATATGGCCGCCGTGCTGTCACAAAACAAGATAAAGAAACAATAATCATATATTGCCTTTAGAGGATTGATCTCATTTGACACCTGTGTGCGTGGAACGAGGACTGCGGCATCCAATAAAGATATGTGTCATGCGCGGAAGAACAAAGGTCCGTGTCAAATAATATGGTTTATACCAGAAGAATCGCGCTCATTCCTGGGCAATTATTCAGATTTATCTCTAAAAGCCAGCTGTCGGGTTGCTAGGAAAATATCAACTTTTTGGTGGTAATTTGGAGACCGCATGTGTGAAGAAAAATATGTGTTTGCATTGCAAATGAATACTTGTATGCCAAGACTGTGAATTATAATAACAAAAAAAAGCCACAAATCCCTTTTGTCTACATTGTCTAAACCAAACTAGGCAAGAAAATGTTAACCCTGGGCTGTTCAATGGCCGCCTTCATTTGGTTCTTCTGGATAAAAACTGATTTGCAAGCAATGTGAAAAAAAGGGAACCATATATTCTTGTTGAAAAGATTTTAGGAGGGAGATTAAATCTGATTTTCAGCAGCATCAAAATCAGCCGTGAAAGAGAACTTGTCATAACATATGTGAACCACTCCAGACGTTGTAAGGAGGTGCGGGGACCCTCACGTGCCTTCTCTCTCCTGGACGCTGTTCGCACGGTTACATGCGGCACCTCATTGTTATTGATGGGATATGTAATGTTTATATACTGTGACGTTATGTACTGTTTGTAGGATTAGGGCTAGAACAGGATCTTGGGTAATATAGGACAACAGTGGTGTAGAATAAAGAGGGGAACATTAGTGATAGAGGACAGCATAGAAAAGAGTAGGAGATAGGCAGCACAGGGGATACGTAAATAGGAGGGACAGCATAGAGCAGGGAAGTATAATCAGGATACTTCCTGATTAGAAGCAGAAGCCCGGGCAGCTTGCCCAGGGCAGGTCGTGTGAGTAGTAGTGCAGCAGAGTGTTACAGGTTGTGGGGATAAAGATGTTGTGGCAATAAGGGGCTCCAGGCAGTGAACAGTGCCGACAGGCTCCAGCTCGACAGGACCATCCCCAAGCAGGATCAGGGGTCTATGACCGGGCAGGAGCAGCTGAGATAGTGTTCCCGACACCTCTTCCCACTGGAGCCGGACGAGGGGCTGATAAGGAGATGATGACAGGAGAGGCACAGATGGGACATGGACTGTCCAAAGATGCATTTGGGCTTCCCATGAAAAGGAAGCTGATAGAGAAGATAAGACCTGTCAGGACAGCAGGGAAAAATATGAGGATGACTCTGTGTTTGCCTTGTGCTGCCAATGTGATGAAAGTACTACTGTCCAGTAAAGTTGTGTTGTTTGAAAAGACTTGTGACTCTGAACTGATTCGTGAAGCCGGAGTGACAGCAACTGAGAAAAACCTGACTGTAAGTGTTTTGCAGCGCACCTGTACACACAGCAAGAGAGACATTACATCTGTGGGGCACCAGGGTGTGGGAACAGAACAGACTGTTGCCACGACTAACACCCTGGCCACCTTACAACGTCAAGCCTGGACCATCCTCAGAAGCTCCAGAACTGTAGATAATCCAGCCCTTGATCGATTGGATTCATGTGACTGCTACTGCCAATCACTGGCCTCAGCAGTATATACAGTACATGGCAAAAGAACGTGGAGGCCAGTGATTGGCTGCAGCAGTCACACGCAGAAAAGGAACTATGATGTCTGGAGATAATGTAAAAAGTGCACCAGTGCATAGCAGAGGATATGCAGCACTTGAATGGAGAATAAGTACACATGTTTTTGCCTCTTCCCAACTCCTATCGTTTGTGCACAGCACATGCAGGCGTACGGAGCAGGCTCAGGACCTGAACCCGCACCATACATTGCAAATGCCAGCTATGTTAGCCAGCATTGGCCTCAGACTACTGTTTTTCATATATGTACTTTTTCCACTTGTATTCCCAAAACACTGTAAACATATCCAGTTTAGAAGTCACAGATCAAACGCGCCCATTTAAATGTAAGGGTCCGTTAAAACAAAGGACAGCAAAGCAATACCATCTTAGGCTACGTTCGCATTAGCATTGTGCGGGGCTGTATCGGGTGCAGCCGCAGCGACGCATGCGTCATGAGCCCCTATATTTAACATGGGGGGGCGCATGGACATGCATTGTCTTGCATTTTGTGACGCATGCGTCATTTTGGCGCAACAGAAAACGCTGCATGATGCAGTTTTTTCTGCGCCAAAAATCATGAAAAAATGAACGCATGCGTCACAAAAAGCTGCGTTTTGCATGTGTTTTTGCATGCGTTATGCGTTGCGTCGCCGACGCAGCACTGCACAACGCAAATGTGAACGTAGCCTTGGTGTCATCTGAGTGCTGTCTATTTTTACTATTTAATGGATAAGGCTCAGCTTTGATTGACAAACAGTCTGGAAAGTGAAGCAATGTTGGGCAGGACCTTAAACAAAGCTGAGAGGGTGTGCTAGCATCTTGTAGACTGTGAGGTGTCCCTTCTGCTTCACCACCCTCTTCATTAAAAGCAGTACCATGGGTGGTCAATTTTCCTATTCATACTAAGGACATCCTCATTACTTTTTGATTCTTGTCCATTTTTACCATTAGGACTCGCTCACATTACCATACACATCGGACCAATGTTATTCAGTGGGGCATTGCTCATTTTTTTTCACTGACAGATCTGATGCGATTTCTCTCTGAAATCAGATGACATGCACCCATTAAAAGTCTATGGGTGCATGGAAAATCATTGGACTGCATTCGGATAACATCTAAGTGCAGTCCAATTTCCAAATACTCACAATGGAAAAGATGGAGAATTTTTTTTCTCTATCTTCTCATCACAGTGAGCTATGATTCTCTCATCTCAACAGAATCAGGTCACACTATGCTGATGTAACGGTGCACAGGGTGGTAGCTGTGGGAGAGTGTCCTGAGTCCGACACACTGACAACTTACAGAAAACAGGGGCCTAATTTGGGTGTGTGTGTGGCTTTTGTGACTGTGGACTCCTCCTGACTCTTCTGGTCCGCCACGCTTAGGCTACTTTCACACTTGCGTTTTTCAGCTTCTGTCACTCATAATCCGTCGTTTTGGGGAGAAACGGATGCTGCAAATGTGCCCGCAGGATGCGTTTTTTTTCCCATAGACTTGTATTAGCAACGGATCGCGACGGATGGCCACCTGTTTCGTCTGTCGTGCACTGGATCCGTCGGAATTTGGTGACATGTCGTCTGGAAAAAACGTTCACTGTAACATTTTTTTGTCTGCGTTGGAGAAACGTGTCGCAACGGATCCTGCAGCATACGTCGTTGGCTAGAATGAAAGCCTATGGACGCAGGATCCGTAATGACACGTCGTATGACGGAATCCAGTGTTGTAATACGTTTTTTAACACTGAGCATGCTCAGAATCAGGATTTAGTAGCCAATTGGCCAGACAGCCCCAAATCTATATAAAGCTAGCCTGGGGGGTCACCCCCAAATGTGCCAGCAAGACTCATGCCAGAAGACAGCCAGAAGCCAGCATCCAGCCAGCCAGAAGACAGCCAGCGTCCAGCCAGAGGCCAGTCAGCATCCAGCTATAAGCCTGTATCCAGCCAGAGGTCTGCCAGTGTCAAGCCAGAAGCCAGCATCCAGTTAGAGGCCTGCCAGCATCCAGCCAGAGGCCTGTCAGCGTCCAGCTATAAGCCTGTATCCAGCCAGAGGCCTGCCAGCGTCCAGCCAGAAGCCAGCATCCAGCCAGAGGCCTGCCAGAGTCCAGCCAGAGGACAGCATCCAGCCAGAAGCCTGACAGTGTGCAGCCAGAAGCCAGCATCCAGCCAGAGGCCTGCCAGCGTTCAGCCAGAGGACAGCATCCAGTCAGAGGCCTGCCAGCGTCCAGCCAGAAGCCAGCATCCAGCCAGAGGCCTGCCAGCGTCCAGCCAGAGGCCTGCCAGCATCCAGCCAGAGGCCAGCATCCAGCCAGAGGCCTGCCAGCATCCAGCCAGAGGCCTGCCAGCATCCAGCCAGAGGCCTGCCAGTGTCCAGCCAGAGGCCAGCATCCAGCCAGAGGCCTGCCAGCGTCCAGCCAGAGGCCAGCATCCAGCCAGAGGCCTGCCAGCGTCCAGCCAGAGGCCTGCCAGCATCCAGCCAGAGGCCTGCCAGTGTCCAGCCAGAGGCCAGCATCCAGCCAGAGGCCTGCCAGCGTCCAGCCAGAAGCCAGCATCCAGCCAGAGGCCTGCCAGAGTCCAGCCAGAGGACAGCATCCAGTCAGAAGCCTGACAGTGTGCAGCCAGAGGCCAGCATCCAGCCAGAGGTCTGCCAGTCTCAAGCCAGAAGCCAGCATCCAGTTAGAGGCCTGCCAGCATCCAGCCAGAGGCCTGTCAGCGTCCAGCTATAAGCCTGTATCCAGCCAGAGGTCTGCCAGTCTCAAGCCAGAAGCCAGCATCCAGCCAGAGGCCTGCCAGCGTCCAGCCAGAAGCCAGCATCCAGCCAGAGGCCTGCCAGCGTCCAGCCAGAAGCCAGCATCCAGCCAGAGGACAGCATCCAGCCAGAAGCCTGACAGTGTGCAGCCAGAAGCCAGCATCCAGCCAGAGGCCAGCATCCAGCCAGAGGCCAGCATCCAGCCAGAGGCCAGCATCCAGCCAGAGGCCTGCCAGCGTCCAGCCAGAAGCCAGCATCCAGCCAGAGGCCTGCCAGCGTTCAGCCAGAAGCCAGCATCCAGCCAGAGGCCTGCCAGCATCCAGCCAGAGGACAGCATCCAGCCAGAAGCCTGACAGTGTGCAGCCAGAAGCCAGCATCCAGCCAGAGGCCAGCATCCAGCCAGAGGCCAGCATCCAGCCAGAGGCCAGCATCCAGCCAGAGGCCTGCCAGCGTCCAGCCAGAAGCCAGCATCCAGCCAGAGGCCTGCCAGCGTTCAGCCAGAAGCCAGCATCCAGCCAGAGGCCTGCCAGCATCCAGCCAGAGGACAGCATCCAGCCAGAAGCCTGACAGTGTGCAGCCAGAAGCCAGCATCCAGCCAGAGGCCAGCATCCAGCCAGAGGCCAGCATCCAGCCAGAGGCCTGCCAGCGTCCAGCCAGAGGCCAGCATCCAGCCAGAGGCCTGCCAGTGTCCAGCCAGAGGCCTGCCAGTGTCCAGCCAGAGGCCTGCCAGTGTCCAGCCAGAAGCCAGCATCCAGCCAGAGGCCTGTCAGCGTCCAGCCAGAAGCCAGCATCCAGCCAGAAGCCTGACAGTGTGCAGCCAGAGGCCAGCCAGCGTCCAGCTAGAGGACTGTCAGCGTCCAGGCAGAGGCCTGCCAGCCAGTGTGAGTCCTGCCATTTTTGTGTGCGTCTGTGTGTGCATGCGTGTGTGCGTGTCTGTGTGTGTGTCTGTGTGTTTGTGTCCACCTGTGTGTTTTTGTGCATGTGCATGTGTGCATCTGTTTGTGTTTGCATGTGCCTGTGTGCTTTTGTGCGTGTGCATGTGTTGTGCATGCGTTTGTGTGCTTTTGTGCATGTGCATGCGTTGTGCGTGCGTTTGTGTGCTTTTGTGCATGTGCATGCGTTGTGCGTGCGCCTGTGTGCTTTTGTGCATGTGCATGCGTGCGTGCGTGCATCTGGGTGAGTGCGCGTGCATGATTTTTTACTGTGTGTGTGCTTGGTTTTTTCTTTAATTTTTTTTTTTATTGTATTGTTGAAAACATTTACAGTTAATGTACTTGTATTTAAAATAAAGAGCATTGTAGCTCCTAATTGTGATGGTAAAAAAAATGAAAACTAAAAAAGAATTATTAAAAATGTTTTATTCAAAATGTCTGTAGTATCGTTTCATAAAGGTAAATTTTAAACTGTGGTGTATGTAGAAATGTACACACATGCAATACAGAGTTTGTTGAGGGATTTTTTTTTAATATAAAAGGTTATTGAAAATTTTTTATATTTTTTTTTTAGTTATTTTTAAAGGGATCTTTTCAAATCACATATGTGGTCAATACATTTTCAACTGGTGTTTAGGCATTTCAATTTTACACGAGAGTATTTTTTTTGGGGGGGGAGGGGCAAATGGTTTTACAGCTTGCACATATTATTGAAGTAATCCAGCTCAGACTGGTGTGCCTTGGGTATATTTTTTGGGGGTGGTTTCTCAAAACGTTGTTTGTTGGCCTGCTTGAACATTGCTCAGATCATTTGAGCAGGGTGGTTTTTAAATCTTTTACTTTAGCTAGTTTGAGGGGTTTGTGGGTCTAAGTATAAATTCTTTATACTTACAGATCCAGCAGGGACCACAGCCAGCAGGGACCGAGCCAGCAGGGACCGAGCCAGCAAGCCACTTTCCTGATGTAAGTATTACAGACCACAAAGCTTCTCATTCAATTTGTATAGTAGCTTACAACTGTCTTTATGCTTACAGATACAACAGAGACCACTGAGCCAAAAAAATGTCTTCTTCTGGGAGCCCTCCTCCACAGCGTCTGCGTAGCGCGGTAATTTTTAAAAAATTTTAGTTTTTGGTGTTCTAGTTAAACTTTCTGTTAACATGTTTTCACCGGAAGCTGAAGCAGCGGAGGGCCTCTCAGAAGGCAAATTGTATTGTGGTACCGTGTTAGCCAGAAAAATCGATGTGAATACTTTTCTGCCCAATGATGACAGAAGTATTCTAGGAGTGATACCTTTATTGGCTAACCAGAAAATAATGTTTGCAGCTTTCAGAGCACAGTGGCTCCTTCTTCAGGGAAGGTAATCTTGAGCCACTGTGCTCTGAAAGCTTGCAAACATATTTTCTGGTTAGCCAATAAAGGTATTACTCCTACAATACTTCTAAGAGAAAAAAAGATGGCTGACAGCACTCACAGGTCGGAGCGCCCGTCCAGGTCCACGGAACCCACTAGGACCATCGAGAATTCAAGTAATAAAAAGTGACAGCGCTCCATCCAGGTGTATAATCAAAAAGCAAGTGGATTTATAAAGCCATATAGTAGCAACGTTTCGACCCTAGTGGGTCTTTGTCAAGCATACAATACAGTGCCTGGGTTCGGCTTTAAATAGGGTGTATGCCACGCAGGGCACCAATCCCCATCAAGCCGCTCACCAACAAATAATCAATACAAATTCATATCAAAACAGACATCAGACAACAATACATTAAAAGTCCCCAACCGCCCATGTTAGCATAACACAGAGCAAATAAATATCACCCTCCTAAACAAAGAAATCTGCAGTGATCCTGAAAACATAAACAGTCGAGTTCTGGCTTCAGGGTCGTCATGGCAGCGTCATCCAATCACCGTCAATCCACATGACTCTGCATATCCAAGATAGAGCCAATAGGTGCCCAGCTTCCTCTCTCGCCATGACTGCTCTTGCCGCCACTCACTAACTCTCATCTATCCAATAAATCCCTCCCCACCTATCGGATAACTCCTAACAAGTCCAGAGATGTCATGCGTCATCATCAGTGGATTAAATATCCCTACCCGGAACTCCGTAACGCAGCGTCCAGGGAGCGCATGCGCACTACTGCCCGGAACAGCTCTCTTCACATGATCGTGTCAAGAGCCAACCAGCGACAGAGAGCGTCACACGCCCACCTCTCGCCGCGCACAGGAGTCCACCAGCAGCGGTTGCCAAGGCAACCAATCAGCTCAAGACGTAATTGGTGCAGCAAAACCATTCCCATCCGAGAACGTAGTGTTGCAAATACTTATCCACAATATGAATGGCTATTGTAAGAACAGGCTATACAGCTTTACTTGTTACAGCAATTACTACCCATCAGGGAATAAAATATTGTAAACACCTATCCACGATATACATGGACTCAGTAGGGGCGAGCTGTATAAATGATTCCCACATTAATCATATAATTATATAAGCACCACATTATATTTTAAGCCATACTGTATATCACAAAGCTATTCTAATACGGTGGGATAGCACAAAGGAAAGGAAGGGGGGAAGAAAAAAACTCAGCACATAAACAAACCATAACTCTATACATATAATAATAATAATAATACTAATCTTTATTTTTATATAGCGCTAACATATTCCGCAGCGCTTTACAGTTTGCATACATTATCGTTGCTGTCCCCGTTGGGGCTCACAATCTAAATTCCCTATCAGTATGTCTTTGGAATGTGGGAGGAAACTGGAGTACCCAGAGGAAACCCACGCAAACACGGAGAGAACATACAAACTCTTTGCAGATGTTGTCCTTAGTGGGGCTTGAACCCAGGACTCCAGTGCTATCCACTGCGCCACCGTGCTGCCCGAAGAAGTATAGCACAACGCATCTATATGCAACAGCCGAGGGGCACAAGGAGGGGAGCCAAATGTGACCCCACATCATATGCGTATTCCCACATAACGCTTAGAGACATCCCGTCCTACTGACAGCCGACTGTGGCACAGATGTCCTGAAACACAAAAAGAAAAAAAGGGAAAATCAGAAATATACATAATCAAACCACAGCAAACCCCATATATGGCGGCGGGGACACTAAAAACAACTACCCATGACGATAGCCCACGAACCTAGCGAACACAAGCATGTAGATTAAAATCAATGTTTAGACCTTTTGGTTGTAAGGACTCCAAAGTATAGATCCACCGGAGTTCCTTTGTCTTGAGAATCTGTAACCTATTCCCCCCTCTTCTCAATACCGGGACACTATCAATCACCCTAAATCTGAGTTGGTTCACTGAATGTCTATTTTCCAAAAAATGTTTGGGAACCGGTAATTCTGTTAGCCCCGTTCTCACCGTGCTCTTGTGTTTATTAATGCAAGCCCGCACCTCCATGGTTGTTTCACCAACATAGGTGAGTCCACACGGGCAAACAATCATATACACAACATAACTTGAAGCACAGGTGTATCTTTCTTTGAGAAAAATCTTCTTCCCAGTGTGGGGGTGGTAAAAGAAATCCCCTTTCAACATGTTGTTACAGCAAGAACAGCCCAAACACGGAAAATTTCCATGCTTGGCTGTCCTAAGGGTACTTTGAATCGAATTTTTAAAAGTCCCAATATCAGATTTAACAAGTTTATCTCTAAAATTGCGTCCACGTCTGAATGACATCATGGGGTATGTCTCAAAGCTAGGAACAACCGGAAGACCCCGCTGTAGTAGAGACCAATGCCTCCTCAGTATGTTACCAATACGATTACTCACCGCATTATATGTGGAGACAAAAGGAATTCTATCACATGTCAAACTAACCCGAGTCCTATTGCGAATACTCTCTCGGGAGCAATTGGCAGCCTTGTTTTTGTATCTAGCTACCTCCCTTGCAGGGTATCCCCTTGAGATGAATTTTGCGCACATCTCCTCAAGTCTTAAGTCCACCCGCTCTTCATCTGACACAATCCTCCTCACCCTTAATAACTGACTCCAAGGGAGAGAACCGACCATTCTCCTTGGATGATTGCTATCAAAAGCTAATAGCCCATTCCTATCAGTCTCCTTGACAAAAATGTCAGTTCCAAGTTTATCACCACATTTGTAAACTAGAGTATCGAGGAATTGTATCTGTGTCACTGAATATGTAAGAGTGAACTGTAATTCATGGTATATCTGATTCAAGGCCCTATGAAAGTCCTCTAACTCCTCAGAAGACCCCTCCCATATCAGAAAAATGTCATCTATATACCGCCACCAGGCTCTGACGTGGCGCCAGAGGATGGATTTGTACACAAACTCGTCCTCGAGTACCGCCATATAGATGTTGGCATAAGAAGGACGGGATGTCTCTAAGCGTTATGTGGGAATACGCATATGATGTGGGATCACATTTGGCTCCCCTCCTTGTGCCCCTCGGCTGTTGCATATAGAAACGTTGTGCTATACTTCTATATGTATAGAGTTATGGTTTGTTTCTGTGCTGAGTTTTTTTCTTCCCCCCTTCCTTTCCTTTGTGCTGTCACACCGTATTAGAATAGCTTTGTGATATACAGTATGGCTTAAAATATAATGTGGTGCTTATATAATTATATGATTAACTAGCCATTGAACCCGTTCTACGCCCGGGTGGCGAGCATTTATATTGGTATATGGTCTCCATCCTGGTATGTGCTGCTCCATCCTGCGTCCTCATCCTGTCATGTGCTGCTCCATCCTGCGTCCCCATCCTGTCATGCGCTGCTCCATCCTGCGTCCCCATCCTGTCATGCGCTGCTCCATCCTGCGTCCCCATCCTATCATGCGCTGCTCCCATCCTGCGTCCCCATCCTGTCATGCGCTGCTCCCATCCTGCGTCCCCATCCTGTGATGCGCTGCTCCCATCCTGTGATGCGCTGCTCCCATCCTGCGTCCCCATCCTGTCATGCGTTGCTCCATCCTGCGTCCCCATCCAGTCATGTGCTGCTCCATCCTGCGTCCCCATCCTGTCATGCGCTGCTCCATCCTGCGTCCCCATCCTGTCATGTGCTGCTCCATCCTGCGTCCCCATTCTGTCATGCGCTGCTCCATCCTGCGTCCCCATCCTGTCATGCGCTGCTCCCATCCTTCGTCCCCATCCTCTGATGCGCTGCTCCCATCCTGTGATGCGCTGCTCCCATCCTGCGTCCCCATCCTGTCATGTGCTGCTCCATCCTGCGTCCCCATCCTGTCATGTGCTGCTCCATCCTGCGTCCCCATCCTGTCATGTGCTGCTCCATCCTGCGTCCCCATCCTGTCATGCGCTGCTCCCATCCTGCGTCCCCATCCTATCTTGCGCTGCTCCCATCCTGCGTCCCCATCCTGTCATGCGCTGCTCCCATCCTGCGTCCCCATCCTGTCATGCGCTGCTCCCATCCTGCGTCCCCATCCTGTCATGCGCTGCTCCAATCCTGCGTCCCCATCCTTATGTGCTGCTCCATCCTGCATCCCCATCCTGTCATGTGCTGCTCCATCCTGCGTCCCCATCCTGTCATGTGCTGCTCCATCCTGCGTCCCCATCCTGTTATGTGCTGCTCCCATCCTGCGTCCCCATCCTTATGTGCTGCTCCATCCTGCGTCCCCATCCTTATGTGCTGCTCCATCCTGCGTCCCCATCCTTTTATGTGCTGCTCCATCCTGCGTCCTCATCCTGTTATGTGCTGCTCCCATCCTGCGTCCCCATCCTTATGTGCTGCTCCATCCTGCGTCCCCATCCTTATGTGCTGCTCCATCCTGCATCCCCATCCTTATGTGCTGCTCCATCCTGCGTCCCCATCCTTATGTGCTGCTCCATCCTGCGTCCCCATCCTTTCATGTGATGCTCCATCCTGCGTCCCCATCCTGTTATGTGCTGCTCCCATCCTGCGTCCCCATCCTTATGTGCTGCTCCATCCTGCGTCCCCATCCTTATGTGCTGCTGCATCCTGCGTCCCCATCCTTATGTGCTGCTCCATCCTGCGTCCCCATCCTTTCATGTGCTGCTCCATCCTGCATCCCCATCCTGTTATGTGCTGCTCCCATCCTGCGTCCCCATCCTTATGTGCTGCTCCATCCTGCGTCCCCATCCTTATGTGCTGCTGCATCCTGCGTCCCCATCCTTATGTGCTGCTCCATCCTGCATCCCCATCCTTTCATGTGCTGCTCCATCCTGCATCCCCATCCTGTTATGTGCTGCTCCCATCCTGCGTCCCCATCCTTATGTGCTGCTCCATCCTGCGTCCCCATCCTTATGTGCTGCTCCATCCTGCGTCCCCATCCTTATGTGCTGCTGCATCCTGCGTCCCCATCCTTATGTGCTGCTGCATCCTGCGTCCCCATCCTTATGTGCTGCTCCATCCTGCGTCCCCATCCTTTCATGTGCTGCTCCATCCTGCGTCCCCATCCTGTTATGTGCTGCTCCCATCCTGCGTCCCCATCCTTATGTGCTACTCCATCCTGCGTCCCCATCCTTATGTGCTGCTGCATCCTGCGTCCCCATCCTTATGTGCTGCTCCATCCTGCGTCCCCATCCTTATGTGCTGCTCCATCCTGCGTCCCCATACTGCCTCTGACCCACTCGGCGCCGAGTGCTGGGGGGCCTGAGCAGGCGGGGACACCGGCACGCTGTGGGGGTCAGGTGCCGGTATCGCCACCAGCTCAGGCCCCCCAGCACTTACTATATTCACCTGTCCTGCGTTCCAGCGCTGGGCGCCGCCATCTTCCAGGTCTCCTGGCCGTGACTGTTCAGTCAGAGGACGGCGCCTGTGCGCATTAAGCGCGTCATCGCGCCCTCTGAACTGAAGGTCACAGGCCGAAGACCGGGAAGATGGCGGCGCACAGCGGTGGAACGCAGGACAGGTGAATATAGCCGATACTCACCCTCCTGGCGGTCCCTGCTTCTCTGTTGGAGATCGCGGTGTGCGTTCAGTGTGAACGCAAACCGCGATCTCCCGGGAGCGTCACTCTGTGAGGCCCAGACTGCGCCAGCGCTTGCGCCTGCGCAGTCTATAAAGGCTTCGGACAGAGTGACGCTCCCAGCGTTATATTATAGATGTGGGAATCATTTATACAGCTCGCCCCTACTGAGTCCATGTATATCGTGGATAGGTGTTTACAATATTTTATTCCCTGATGGGTAGTAATTGCTGTAACAAGTAAAGCTGTATAGCCTGTTCTTACAATAGCCATTCATATTGTGGATAAGTATTTGCAACACTACGTTCTCGGATGGGAATGGTTTTGCTGCACCAATTACGTCTTGAGCTGATTGGTTGCCTTGGCAACTGCTGCTGGCGGACTCCTGTGCGCGGTGAGAGGTGGGCGTGTGACGCTCTCTGTCGCTGGTTGGCTCTTGACACGATCATGTGAAGAGAGCTGTTCCGGGCAGTAGTGCGCATGCGCTCCCTGGACGCTGCGTTACGGAGTTCCGGGTAGGGATATTTAATCCACTGATGATGACGCATGACATCTCTGGACTTGTTAGGAGTTATCCGATAGGTGGGGAGGGATTTATTGGATAGATGGGAGTTAGTGAGTGGCGGCAAGAACAGTCATGGCGAGAGAGGAAGCTGGGCACCTATTGGCTCTATCGTGGATACGCCTAGTCATGTGGATTGACGGTGATGGGATGACGCTGCCATGACGACCCTGAAGCCGGAACTCGACTGTATGTTTTCAGGATCACTGCAGATTTCTTTGTTTAGGAGGGTGATATTTATTTGCTCTGTATTATGCTAACATGGGCGGTTGGGGACTTTTATTGTTGTCTGATGTCTGTTTTGATATGAATTTGTATTGATTATTTGTTGGTGGGCGGCTTGATGGGGATTGGTGCCCTGCGTGGCATACACCCTATTTAAAGCCGAACCCAGGCACTGTATTGTATGCTTGACAAAGACCCACTAGGGTCGAAACGTTGCTACTATATGGCTTAATAAATCCACTTGCTTTTTGATTATACACCTGGATGGAGCGCTGTCACTTTTTATTACTTGAATTCCTATAATACTTCTGTCATCATTGGGCAGAAAAGTATTCACATCGAACATAATTAAAGAATTTATCCGGGTTCTGCTGCAACTCCATGTAACATAGTAACATACATAGTAACATAGTTAGTAAGGCCGAAAAAAGACATTTGTCCATCCAGTTCAGCCTATATTCCATCATAATAAATCCCCAGATCTACGTCCTTCTACAGAACCTAATAATTGTATGATACAATATTGTTCTGCTCCAGGAAGACATCCAGGCCTCTCTTGAACCCCTCGACTGAGTTCGCCATCACCACCTCCTCAGGCAAGCAATTCCAGATTCTCACTGCCCTAACAGTAAAGAATCCTCTTCTATGTTGGTGGAAAAACCTTCTCTCCTCCAGACGCAAAGAATGCCCCCTTGTGCCCGTCACCTTCCTTGGTATAAACAGATCCTCAGCGAGATATTTGTATTGTCCCCTTATATACTTATACATGGTTATTAGATCGCCCCTCAGTCGTCTTTTTTCTAGACTAAATAATCCTAATTTCGCTAATCTATCTGGGTATTGTAGTTCTCCCATCCCCTTTATTAATTTTGTTGCCCTCCTTTGTACTCTCTCTAGTTCCATTATATCCTTCATGAGCACCGGTGCCCAAAACTGGACACAGTACTCCATGTGCGGTCTAACTAGGGATTTGTACAGAGGCAGTATAATGCTCTCATCATGTGTATCATCGGTACACATGTATCATCGGTACACCGGTGCCCAAAACTGGACACAGTACTCCATGTGCGGTCTAACTAGGGATTTGTACAGAGGCAGTATAATGCTCTCATCATGTAGAGAATTGAATACATGCCCCGGGTCATCCGCAGTGCATTTATGGGATGTATCCATAGGCGGCGCCGGCGACGTCGCTGTTGAAGAATCCTTTCTCTTGCTGCTGCCTTTTTCTCCCGAACTATTATTGCCAGCCTATTGGTCTCAAAAATAACATCAGAACATATGGTCGCAATCTTCACAAGCACTCCTTCCATCTCTGCCACTTTCTCTAAACCCTGTCAAAGATGGGCTGTAAAAACTGTCAATATATAGGTTTCCCTATTTTCCAGTAGCCAATCACATTTGGGAGACTCCCATTTTTTGGCATGGAAAACGGATCCGTCAAAAAAAGGATGGAACGGATGGTAAAAACGGACAAGACGGATGCAATGGATCCAGTTTTTCTACGGAACCGTCTAGCGGATCCGTCGAAATACTGGATGCGTTGCATCCGTTTTTCACCATTTTTGACGCATCCGTCGATACGTCGCGCCAACGCATTGCGACGGATTCCAAACGACGCAAGTGTGAAAGTAGCCTTAGTGTGGCTGTGATACCCTGAGACCCCACGAATGGGAGACCACTACAGTGTATAAAAACAAGTTCAACTTTACTGTTCGGTTTAGTCATCAACAAAGCACAGCAGGAGATGCAGACATCTTTCTTTGGGTGACAGAGCAGTGGCATGTCTTCAACATACATTTCCAGCGCACAGTTGAAGAAGTTGTAGAGTGATGGACTAGTAAGCTTCCTAGACAGCTATGACACTTTAGCTGCTCTTTTTCTGTGCTCACTATCTTCAGCCCACTTTTCAGGAACCACGTAAAATTTACTGTATGTTCCCTCAGCCTTGCTGCATTGTCTTTTCATTTAGACAAGAGGGGTGTCCTTGCTTCCCTCGTTGTCCGAACCACTTACTAACTGAAAACTACTTCCATAGATTTCCAAATCTCTTCACCATGATGGGCTGGTCTTAACTCTCACACTGTCTCTGTTCCACTGCTGCTGGCAAAACTTAACCTTTCACCTAGTTCTAGACAGTGACATCTAGTGATCGGGAGTTAGTACTGCAACCTACAGAGAAATTTGTAATTGTTATCACAAGGAAACATATCAGGAACAAAGCATTATTCACATTCTATACCACAGCAGCATTGAAGTCTTCAGGGGAACATGGCAGCTGGTCCATCTCCTTACACTGACACTAGAGTAAAACTCTGATCAAAGTTTAATCAGAGTTCCATTAACATAATCGACTCAGTTATCTCGGATGGGAGAATCTATGGTTGTGTGACCCTTGCCTTAGTATGGAATCAGTGCTTCTAGTATTAAAAACAATAATTCCAAGCTTCTGCTATCCAATAAGCAATAAAAAGACAGCACTAGGATGACACAAGAATGGCAGCTGTGTGTTGTACTTTTTCCCAGACCCATTGATTTGAAGAAGCAAGTTTGATCCATGATTCCTATCAAAAACAAGACTCCATTAGTATTATTTTTTGCAAACACTTGGTCCTACAAAAGCCTGTAAAAAATATGAATAGAACATATGCATTAAAAATGGATGTCTTTATGGGGCCATACTCCTGGGCATGAGTAGGTAGATAGTTTCGACAGATTCCCTTTATATTAGTTTGCAAATTGACTCTTCAGAGAAAAAGAGGACTTGAAGTCTATAGCGCCACCTGTTGGAAGTAGCGATCCTACAAGTCACAATCAACCCTCTAACGAGTCGTGCAATGTGACTTAGGATAAAAGCCAAATCAGTATCTCAATTCGCAGACACAGTGTTTCGGGCTGTTGGTCCTCATCAGTGCGAAGCATGAGAACTGATTTGGCTAGGTGAGAGGCTCTGGACTGAGGTCTAAGTGGTAAAGTTTCTCCTTATGGAGAGTGACATACCATCTCTGGCTTGTCAAGGTAAGGAGGCTTATTCGCCATGCAAGGCTCCGCTGTGAAATGTAATATTATATAGGCAGAGAAAACATTATTCTTAATGAAGCACACTGAAGTAAAATGCCCCATGTTCATAAAGAGGGACATGCTTCTCAATAAATTTGTCACTCCTTACAAGTGTCATGCACCTCTGTCAAAAATCTTACTACAGTCCGACTAGAGGAAATTTCTGGTGTAAATTCTGATCAATTTGCCAGCTGTCCCATTGAAGCTTCACCCCACTTTAGTGTAGTTGGCCCTGACTGTCATAAAAATGCCAAAGGTTGCAAGATGTTTTACACCAGTTTTCTAGCATAAACACCATGGTGAATAGTGACAATAATCCTTAGTTATAGCAAAGTATACTATAGTGCAAACTCAAAAACAGAATTAAAAAAATAACTACCGTATTTTCCGGCGTATAAGACGACTTTTTAATCCCTGAAAATCTTCTTAAAAGTCGGGGGTCGTCTTATACGCCGGGTATCTATGGTGGGGGAGGGGTAGTGGTCCCGATGACAGAGGGGGTGTCTCACAGGGAAGTGTGAGTATGCCCCATTACCTCATATTGTAGCTGCAGCGTCAGCGTGGGGTGCTGGGGAGCGGCAGCGGCTGCTCCTTTGTGCCGCGTGGCTGCTGTGGGGCGGCGGTTCCTCTTGGTACAGCGTCGAGGCTCTGTGCTGTGGGGCGGCGAGATCTGAATCTGAGCCTGCGCCGCCCCCAGCGGCCATTTTCCCGGAGGCCACCGCATCGCAGCAATGGAGCTGCCGGCGCCTCCGGGCTTTCAGGAGATGCCGGAGGAGCCCCGACTGACTCTCCCTGAAGATACGCTGCCGCCCCCGCTGCCGCCCCACAGCACAGAGCCCCGACGCTGTACCAAGAGGAACCGCCGCCCCACAGCACCCACGCGGCATAAAGAGGAACAGCCGCTGCCGCTCCCCAGTACCCCACGCTGACGCTGCAGCTACAATATGAGGTAATGGGGCATACTCACACTTCCCTGTGAGACGCCCCCTCCGTCATCGGGACCACTCCCCCCCAAAAAAAAGGCACATTAGTCACCGGCCGTATAAGATGACATACGGCGTATAAGAAGACCCCCGACTTTTAAGATTTTATATTTTAACGGAAAAGTTGGGGGGTCGTCTTATACGCCCAGTCGTCTTATACGCCGGAAAATACGGTAAATGCTATGTTCTGTGGTAAAATGGGTCAAGCATAACTTTATTTCATTGTCCACATTTTAGATTCATAGAATCATAGAATTATACAATGTTAGAGCTGGAAGGGACCTCCACGGTCATCGTGTCCAACCTCCTGGTCAATCATCCCATACAGATGTCTGTCCAGCCTCTGTTTGAAGATTTCCATTGACGTGTGAAGGAGAGAATGGCTAATGAAATCAATTATTAAAGCATACATAAGTCAGTTCAGATATGGTGTAGCAAGATGGCGATTGTGTCTTTGAAACTGTCTTGGAAGTCCTTGGAATTGTCCTGGAAGGAATCTTTAGAATGCAGGAGTGAAGACACTGGAATACACCAAGACACCATATTTGGAAATGAAGTTGGACATGAACTAATTAGTGACTAGCCGTTCAGAAGTTGTGCGACTTCCCCCATTTGCTGCTTGTCGTATCTTCCTTTGTTCTAAAAATAAAGTTCAGTTGTGCACCATCTTTGGCTGAGAGAGGAAGTGCATATCTGTCTCTGTGTATCTGATACATTTTTGGCCTCTAAGGCTACTTTCACACTAGCGTTTTTTGCAATACGTCGCAATGCGTCTTTTATGGCAAAAAACGCATCCTGCAAAGTTGTTTGCAGGATGCGTTTTTGCCCCATAGATTAACATTAGCGACGCATTGCCACACGTCGCAACCATCATGCAACGGTTGCACCGTGTTGTGGCAGACCGCCGGGAGCAAAAAACGTTAAATGTAACTTTTTTGCTGCCGACGGACCGCTTTTTCCGACCGCGCATGCGTGGCCGGAACTCCGCCCCCACCTCCCCGCACCTCACAATGGGGTAGCGGATGCGCCGGAGAAATGCATCCGCTGCACCCGTTGTGCGGCGCATCAAACGCTAGCGTCGGAATCTCGGCCCAACGCATTGCGATGGGGAGATTCCGACGCTAGTGTGAAAGTAGCCTTAGCTAGCACTCAGCTTATATTTGGTCAGGTACAAGCAATCATATAGATCTCACTTTAAGGGATCACCCTCACAGAAGGAGAACTCACCACCTCTCATGGCAGCCTGTTCCACTCTTTGATCACCCTCACTGTCACAAAGTTTTTTCTAATATCTAATCTGTATCTTCTCCCTTTCAGGTTCATTCCATTGCTTCTTGTGCTTCCATGTGCAAATGAGAATAAAGATGATCCCTCTACACTGTGACAACCCTCAGTTATTTGTAGACATCTATTAAGTCTCCTCTTAGCCTTCTTTTTTGCAAGTTAAACATTCCCAGATCCTATAACCGTTCCCCGTAGGACAAACTTTGCAGTCTGCTCACCATCCTGGTAGCTCTTCTCTGAACTTTCTCCAGTTTTTCAAAGTCTTTTTTATTTGTATTTCATTATTTTATTTTTTTATTTTTTTTTTAGTATGTTTTATTTTGATGCCTCCAGACACTGTAGATAGTTTAAACAAGGCGGAATAAAGATTTTGTTCACCTGGATTGGACGCTGTTCCTCTTTTCTTCTTGATTACTGTAGATAGTTTAGTCTAGTAATATATGAATATTACGTTACTACTTGCACCACATATTTCACATTTTCATTTTTATACAATTTTTACGCTTATTCCCATACAAAGTGCTAATTCTCTATTTACATTAGCATAAAAGAAATGCTGATAAATATTAACCTTTCATCTCACTCTGCCTGGGGGCAGGGGCCAATTTTATATCTCCTTTACAAAATAATTTACAAATGTTCGTTCATGTAGAGGCTGAAAGTCTATAAGTGAATATTGTAAAATATAATGAGTTACAATGTCAATGACCTAACTCATAAAAATAAAAAGCATACATCTATTTAATATTCTACACTTATGTAGTTGCCCAATGAATTTTAATGGAAACACGACAAAAGCGAAGACTGGAGGCGGTCGGCTGAACTTCCAGCATGATCAAAGTTTCATCAGAAAGAAAAAAAACATAGAATAAGACATAAACAGATGAACGGGAGGGATTGAAGGAGTCTCTGTCTCCCTTCAGCACTGTGCGAGGAGAAAGCAAAGAGCAAGGGTTTCGTAGCTGCTGGAAAGTAATGACTGACGAGACAAAGGCCCTCGAAACAACTAAAGAAAGAGCATGGAAGTGAATGCACCCCGAGGAACAATAAGGAGGTGAGCGCAGGACAAAGAAACTAATAAAGGGAGCTGTATGGAATAAAAATGTCAAAAAGCAAATGTAAAGTAAAAAAATATATAAATTGTAATTATGTTTCACAAAAAATCCTGTTCACTTAATATTTACGTGAATGTTGTTTCTTAATTTTTGCATTTTTTTAATAAAGGGATCCTATTGTGACAACTTCTATTCAGTTTAAAGATCAGCTGATCAGCACCAGAGGTCTGACTTCACAAACCGTTAAAGATCAACTTTGCACAGTGGTAGGAGAGAGTTTGTCCTTGCCATTGTCCAAGTGAGTGAAAGACAATTTCAGCATCGACAGCACTCGCAGAATGCTGGTGAAGAGAGACCCTCCGCACTGACACTACATTAGTGTATAATATATCTACAGAAGATATCTTTATTTTTCTTCTTGCACCCAGCACCTTCCTTGTCCATGATGTATTGGTCTGGATTCTACAGATCAGCAAATCTTTTGAAATTTACCCCCCAAATTTTTTTTACCAAATATTGCAAAAAAAATTTGATTTGCGGCAAATAAATTTACGCAAACCTAAATTCTGGAAATATTGTAATTGCTCCTTTTCTCAGTCTCCAGGGCTCAGGCTGGGGACCGCAATGCCACTGACGCTGTGTGCATGCACATGCAGTGTGCATGGACCAGATGACCCAGGAGGTCCTTTCCAACTCTACCATTCTATAACTAATGAACAATGCAGTACGTGGAATAAAGGATTATGTCCTTTGTGCACACTTTGTGAGCAGAGTCAGCATGCTCCAGTCCTACTGACGACAAGAGCTTTGGCAGCCTCTGCCCCTCCAGTGATGTTTATATGTGTAAGAGGGTGAACTGTAGTCCCACTGAGAGGGCACTAGGACCCTGTGGTTTTTGCCTGTTGCAGCAGAGGACAGACCTCCCAGAGACAATGTGTGCTGCGGGGTGGGGTCTAGTGTCTCGAGTGTAAAGTGAAAGTAGGAAGTGAGAGCTGAGAGAGAAAAGGCGGGAAGAAAAGGAGAAGCTGCTGTGAGATTTTAAAAAGAGACTGTGTGGATTTACTGCTAGTGTTTTTGGAGGAAAAGAAGCTTTTGAGAGACTTTTTGTTGCTAACGTTCCCCTGGAGAAGAGCTAACCTTTTGTTTAACTCTGTGAGAGACTTGTGTTGCTAACGTTTCCTGGAGAGGAGCTAACCCTTTATCTAAGAAAAGACGGAGACTTTGCTAAGAACCCAGTACGAATTTGGAAGTCTGTGGATTCCCTGTGCATTGAGTGGAGGAACAAGTCTGGACAGACTGCTGATACAGAGACGGACGGATTGTCGTGGAACCATTCCTAGGAGCTACAGAAGCAGAGACTACTGTTATGGCTGGCAATCAGGCAACACAGCGTGCAGTAATCAGCGCACATACAGAGATCTGGCAATAACCCAAAACAATAGAACGAGCTCTGAGACGTGGAATCTCTGTAGACTGCAGTACCTGATCTATCCTCACACAACTGGAAGCAGCAGTGGATTGCGCCTATCAACTACCTATGCAACTCGGCACTGCCTGAGGAGCTGACTAGCCTGAAGATAGAAATACAAGCCTGACTTACCTCAGAGAAATACCCCAAAGGAATAGGCAGCCCCCACATATAATGACTGTTAGCAAGATGAAAAGACAAACGTAGGAATGAAATAGATTCAGCAAAGTGAGGCCCGATATTCTAGACAGAGCGAGGATAGCAAAGAGAACTATGCAGTCTACAAAAAACCCTAAAACGAAAACCACGCAAAGGGGCAAAAAGACCCACCGTGCCGAACTAACAGCACGGCGGTGCACCCCTTTGCTTCTCAGAGCTTCCAGCAAAAGATAATAACAAGCTGGACAGAAAAAACAGAAAACAAACTAGAAGCACTTATCTAGCAGAGCAGCAGGCCCAAGGAAAGATGCAGTAGCTCAGATCCAACACTGGAACATTGACAAGGAGCAAGGAAGACAGACTCAGGAGGAGCTAAATAGCAAGGCAGCCAACGAGCTCACCAAAACACCTGAGGGAGGAAGCCCAGAGACTGCAATACCACTTGTGACCACAGAAGTGAACTCAGCCACAGAATTCACAACAGTACCCCCCCCTTGAGGAGGGGTCACCGAACCCTCACCAGAACCCCCAGGCCGACCAGGATGAGCCACATGAAAGGCACGAACAAGATCTGGGGCATGGACATCAGAGGCAAAAACCCAGGAATTATCTTCCTGAGCATAACCCTTCCATTTGACCAGATACTGGAGTTTCCGTCTAGAGACACGAGAATCCAAAATCTTCTCCACAATATACTCCAATTCCCCCTCCACCAAAACAGGGGCAGGAGGCTCCACAGATGGAACCATAGGTGCCACGTATCTCCTCAACAACGACCTATGGAATACATTATGTATGGAAAAGGAGTCTGGGAGGGTCAGACGAAAAGACACCGGATTGAGAATCTCAGAAATCCTATACGGACCAATAAAACGAGGTTTAAATTTAGGAGAGGAAACCTTCATAGGTATATGACGAGAAGATAACCAAACCAGATCCCCAACACGAAGTCGGGGTCCCACACGGCGTCTGCGATTAGCGAAAAGCTGAGCCTTCTCCTGGGACAAGGTCAAATTGTCCACTACCTGAGTCCAGATCTGCTGCAACCTGTCCACCACATAATCCACACCAGGACAGTCCGAAGACTCAACCTGTCCTGAAGAGAAACGAGGATGGAACCCAGAATTGCAGAAAAATGGAGAGACCAAGGTAGCCGAGCTGGCCCGATTATTAAGGGCGAACTCAGCCAACGGCAAAAATGACACCCAATCATCCTGGTCAGCGGAAACAAAACATCTCAGATATGTTTCCAAGGTCTGATTGGTTCGTTCGGTCTGGCCATTAGTCTGAGGATGGAAGGCCGAGGAAAAAGATAGGTCAATGCCCATCCTACCACAAAAGGCTCGCCAGAACCTCGAGACAAACTGGGAACCTCTGTCAGAAACAATATTCTCAGGAATGCCATGTAAACGAACCACATGCTGGAAGAACAAAGGCACCAAATCAGAGGAGGAAGGCAATTTAACCAAGGGCACCAGATGGACCATTTTAGAAAAGCGATCACAGACCACCCAAATGACAGACATCTTTTGAGAAACGGGAAGGTCAGAAATGAAATCCATCGAAATATGTGTCCAAGGCCTCTTCAGGACCGGCAAGGGCAAAAGCAACCCACTGGCACGTGAACAGCAGGGCTTAGCCCTAGCACAAATTCCACAGGACTGCACAAAAGCACGCACATCCCGTGACAGAGATGGCCACCAGAAGGATCTAGCAACCAACTCCCTGGTACCAAAGATTCCTGGATGACCGGCCAGCACCGAACAATGAAGTTCAGAGATAACTTTACTAGTCCACCTATCAGGGACGAACAGTTTCTCGGCCGGACAACGATCAGGTTTATTAGCCTGAAATTTCTGCAACACTCTCCGCAAATCAGGGGAGATGGCAGACACAATGACTCCTTCCTTGAGGATACTCGCCGGCTCAGATAACCCCGGAGAGTCGGGCACAAAACTCCTAGACAGAGCATCCGCCTTCACATTTTTAGAGCCCGGAAGGTATGAAATCACAAAATCAAAACGAGCAAAAAATAACGACCAACGGGCCTGTCTAGGATTCAAGCGCTTGGCAGACTCAAGATAAGTAAGGTTCTTATGATCAGTCAAAACCACCACGCGATGCTTAGCACCCTCAAGCCAATGACGCCACTCCTCGAATGCCCACTTCATGGCCAGCAACTCTCGGTTGCCCACATCATAATTACGCTCAGCAGCAGAAAATTTCCTGGAAAAGAAAGCACATGGTTTGAACACTGAGCAACCAGAACCTCTCTGTGACAAAACCGCCCCTGCACCAATCTCAGAAGCATCAACCTCGACCTGGAACGGAAGAGAAACATCAGGTTGACACAACACAGGGGCACAGCAAAAACGACGCTTCAACTCCTGAAAAGCTTCCACGGCAGCAGAAGACCAATTAACCAAATCAGCACCCTTCTTGGTCAAATCGGTCAATGGTCTGGCAATGCTAGAAAAATTACAGATGAAGCGACGATAAAAATTAGCAAAGCCCAGGAATTTCTGCAAACTTTTTAGAGATGTCGGCTGAGTCCAATCCTGGATGGCCTGAACCTTAACCGGATCCATCTCGATAGTAGAAGGGGAAAAGATGAACCCCAAAAATGAAACTTTCTGCACACCGAAGAGACACTTTGATCCCTTCACGAACAAGGAATTAGCACGCAGTACCTGGAAAACCATTCTGACTTGCTTCACATGAGACTCCCAATCATCTGAGAAGATCAAAATGTCATCCAAGTAAACAATCAAGAATTTATCCAGATACTCACGGAAAATGTCATGCATAAAAGACTGAAAAACAGATGGAGCATTGGCAAGTCCGAACGGCATCACCAGATACTCAAAATGACCCTCGGGCGTATTAAATGCCGTTTTCCATTCATCTCCCTGCCTGATTCTCACCAGATTATACGCACCACGAAGATCAATCTTAGTAAACCAACTAGCCCCCTTAATCCGAGCAAACAAGTCAGAAATCAATGGCAAGGGATACTGAAACTTAACAGTGATCTTATTAAGAAGGCGGTAATCAATACACGGTCTTAGCGAACCATCCTTCTTGGCTACAAAAAAGAACCCTGCTCCCAATGGTGACGACGATGGGCGAATATGTCCCTTCTCCAGGGACTCCTTCACATAACTGCGCATAGCGGTGTGTTCAGGTACGGACAAATTAAATAAACGACCCTTAGGGAATTTACTACCAGGAATCAAATCGATAGCACAATCACAATTCCTATGCGGAGGAAGGGCATCAGACTTGGACTCTTCAAATACATCCTGAAAGTCCGACAAGAACTCTGGGATGTCAGAAGGAATGGATGACGAAATAGACAAAAATGGAACATCACCATGTACTCCCTGACAACCCCAGCTGGTTACCGACATAGAGTTCCAATCCAATACTGGATTATGGGTTTGTAGCCATGGCAACCCCAACACGACCACATCATGCAAATTATGCAGTACCAAAAAGCGAATAACTTCCTGATGTGCAGGAGCCATGCACATGGTCAGCTGGGCCCAGTACTGAGGCTTATTCTTGGCCAGAGGTGTAGCATCAATTCCTCTCAACGGAATAGGACACCGCAAAGGCTCCAAGAAAAATCCACAACGTTTAGCATAATCCAAATCCATCAGATTCAGGGCAGCGCCTGAATCCACAAACGCCATGACAGAATATGATGACAAAGAGCACATTAAGGTAATGGACAAAAGGAATTTGGACTGTACAGTACCAATAACGGCAGAGCTATCGAACCGCCTAGTGCGTTTAGGACAATTAGAAATAGCATGAGTAGAATCACCACAATAGAAACACAGTCTGTTCAGACGTCTGTGTTCGTGCCGTTCTACTTTAGTCATAGTCCTGTCGCACTGCATAGGCTCAGGCTTACTCTCAGACAATACCGCCAGATGGTGCACAGATTTACGCTCGCGCAAGCGACGACCGATCTGAATGGCCAAGGACATAGACTCATTCAAACCAGCAGGCATAGGAAATCCCACCATTACATCCTTAAGAGCTTCAGAGAGACCCTTTCTGAACAAAGCCGCTAGTGCAGATTCATTCCACAGAGTGAGTACTGACCATTTTCTAAATTTCTGACAATATACTTCTACATCATCCTGACCCTGGCATAAAGCCAGCAGATTTTTCTCAGCTTGATCCACTGAATTAGGCTCATCGTAAAGCAATCCCAGCGCCTGGAAAAATGCATCAACATTACTCAATGCAGAATCTCCTGGTGCAAGAGAAAACGCCCAGTCCTGTGGGTCGCCGCGCAAAAAAGAAATAATAATCAAAACCTGTTGAATAGGATTACCAGAAGAATGAGGTTTCAAGGCCAAAAATAGCTTACAATTATTTCTGAAGCTCAGGAACTTAGTTCTGTCACCAAAAAACAAATCAGGAATCGGAATTCTTGGTTCTAGCATCGATTTCTGATCAATAGTATCTTGAATCTTTTGTACATTTACAACGAGATTATCCATTGAGGAGCACAGAGCCTGAATATCCATGTCCACAGCTGTGTCCTGAAGCACTCTAATGTCTAGGGGAAAAAAAAGACTGAAGACAGAGCTAAGAAAAAAAAATGATGTCAGGATTTCTTTTTTCCCTCTATTGGAAATCATTGAATGACTCCTTGTACTGTTATGGCTGGCAATCAGGCAACACAGCGTGCAGTAATCAGCGCACATACAGAGATCTGGCAATAACCCAAAACAATAGAACGAGCTCTGAGACGTGGAATCTCTGTAGACTGCAGTACCTGATCTATCCTCACACAACTGGAAGCAGCAGTGGATTGCGCCTATCAACTACCTATGCAACTCGGCACTGCCTGAGGAGCTGACTAGCCTGAAGATAGAAATACAAGCCTGACTTACCTCAGAGAAATACCCCAAAGGAATAGGCAGCCCCTACATATAATGACTGTTAGCAAGATGAAAAGACAAACGTAGGAATGAAATAGATTCAGCAAAGTGAGGCCCGATATTCTAGACAGAGCGAGGATAGCAAAGAGAACTATGCAGTCTACAAAAAACCCTAAAACGAAAACCACGCAAAGGGGCAAAAAGACCCACCGTGCCGAACTAACAGCACGGCGGTGCACCCCTTTGCTTCTCAGAGCTTCCAGCAAAAGATAATAACAAGCTGGACAGAAAAAACAGAAAACAAACTAGAAGCACTTATCTAGCAGAGCAGCAGGCCCAAGGAAAGATGCAGTAGCTCAGATCCAACACTGGAACATTGACAAGGAGCAAGGAAGACAGACTCAGGAGGAGCTAAATAGCAAGGCAGCCAACGAGCTCACCAAAACGCCTGAGGGAGGAAGCCCAGAGACTGCAATACCACTTGTGACCACAGAAGTGAACTCAGCCACAGAATTCACAACAGACTACATCGTGAGACCACTAACTAAGTCCCCGGCGTTTGGGCTCGGCATCGGCCGACAAGACAAGAGGAGCTTGCTGTAACTTATTGGCGCTGAAGATATGAACTGGCTACAGCCTCTGCGGATTCCTGCCTGAGAGGAAATCCATCTCAGGATACGGTACCATAGTTATAGATACCCGGGTATCTCTGCTCAGAGTGTTAAATTGTTACTTTAGAGGTGTATCTTATATTAGAGTTGTGTAAGTTATACTCAATGTGCCATTCCAGGGGCTCCCTTAATAACACTACATTCAATTTACACTTGTTCCTGTTTTTAGTTGCCTGTTAGGTAAATTTCTTACTAGTCTGTTGTAGTACACAGTTCTCAGGAGACCTTTGAGTGGCACAGTGATTTCAGCTGCTGCTGAATTAGTGTATCTTTGGGGTGCATCTGCCTTAATATTCTCCATATTACCTTGATTAATTTGCCTTTGAGTAAATACCGTTGGAGATTTCTGCCTTGGTCTTGGTTTGTGACTCACTGGATCTTATTCGGACCTCTGGTCATTACATTTTTGGCGTAGTCGGCAGGATCCAGTGTTTGTCATGGACGAGGGCGGAAATTACCCCGCTGTATCCGCATCCTCCTCGGGGGTTGGGGTTCCCCTGGCAGCCGCTGCGACTCCGGGAGGGTATGTGCCTGTAGGAGCTTTACTTCAGCACATGCCGAAATACGATGGGCGCAATATGGCGTTGCAAGATTGGGCTGAGAGAATCCGGAGTATTCTGCGCATGTGTAATTTGACCCCCGCGTTACGCGCTGAGCTGGCATTAAATGCACTGGAGGGTGATATTAGGCGTATGGTGATGGTGCGCCCAGAATCAGAGAGGGATACATTAGAAAAGATTTTGGAACTGTTAGAGGGGAGTTTGGGGGGCCGAGCGCGTGTGGCCCAGCTTCGGTCCCTATTCTTTAATCGTCCCCAGAGAGAGTGTGAGTCCCTGATGCAGTACTCTAATATTTTACAAGAGATGTTGAATGAGATGCAGCGACTAGACCCGGGGGCCATGGGGGCGTTCCGGGAGGTAGACCGCTTGCTCCGGGACCAATTCATCACCGGTTTAGCCCATAGACTTCTCCGGGACAAGCTGTTGGAAATGGCCCGGGTTGCACCAGAGTTATCTTTCTGGCAGATTTACCGAGCTGCAGTGGAAAGGGAAGAGAAATCAGCCTATGTTCCCGAGGGGTCAGTGAACAGTGCCCAGCTGGAGGAAGGTGTGTCATCAGGGTCGGGGGGAGAGGGGCTTGTAAGCGTGGTACAAGCTTTGCGTGCTGAGGTGAAGGAGTTGAAGCTGAAATTGTCTCAACTGACAGTTGATCCCGCCTCTACCACCTCACGGGAACCTCCTGCCCCACCCCCTGGAACGGTGACCCCGCAAATGGCCAGGTCGTCCTATCAGAATGAGTCAAGCCCTCGCCCACGAGGAACAATCACCTGCTGGAAGTGTGGCCGCCAGGGACACATCTCGCGTTACTGCCGGGCGCTTACAGCCCCAGAAACCCCGTCGCCGGCTTTAAACTTCCGGCCGCTGCCATGAGAGGGCAAGCAGCAGCGGCCCCACCCACACAAAGCCCTCGACGGAATGAACAAGATTTGTTTGCATGTAGTCCAGTGATAGAAGCAGAGTTTGAAGGGCGGAAGATGAGGTGCTTGGTTGACACGGGATCCGAATGTACTATAATGCCTCTAGAAGTATATGAGAGATACTTCAGTCGACTAGTGATTCCAGAGGATGGCCGAGTGATACGACTGACCGCCGCAAATAATGGTCAATTGTCAGTCAAAGGGATCGTGTGGATGCAACTAAAAATGTTTGGTCAAGAGCTGGGGCAGAAAGGGGTAGTACTGGTGGATCACCCCCCTAGAAGAGGGATGGAAGTGACGCTCGGAATGAACGTGCTGCGAGATTTGAATCACCAGATGTATGCCAGTGAAGGACCCCGATACTGGGCCCGTGCGACAAGACACCGACCCACACAGAGAATTCTACACCGTCTAGTGCTGAGTTGCGACTTGCTGAAAAGTGCGGTCCCAGGTGGCCGGGTGGGCCGGGTCCGAGTGACTTCGAGGGCCCCGATCCTGCTGGGACCCAGACAAGAGGAACTCTTAATGCTGCCTGTGGGAGCTGCACAGAGATTGAATGGGCTTGAAGTGCTACTTGAGCCCGCCCGAGAGGGTTCCTCATTTGCCAAGGTACATGTGGCCCGGTCTTTGGCGATTGTGAAGAATGGACGAGTGCCGGTCCGATGCATCAATGTTTTAGATGAAGCTGTTGCAATTCCCGCTGGGACCATACTGGCTGAACTGTTCGTGCCGGCAGAGAAGGTGCCGGAAAATGCAGGGTTCGAATTGCGACCAGACCAACAGTCATCCTGGACATTCGCGGTCGAGGTAGGCCGGACTGAACCTCCTACGGAGGAATGGAATGTTCATGTGATCATGGAGCAGATGGGAGTGGATCGGGAGAAGCTGACCCCCGTGCAGTTGGAGCAGTTGGAGAGAGTTTTATGGGAACATCAAGAGACATTTTCCCGACATGGAGAGGACTTCGGGTGTACCCAGACGATTGAGCATGAGATTCCAACGGGGGATACTCCACCCATTAGAGAAAGATATCGTCAAATTCCTCCGGCGCTCTATCAAAAGGTGAAGAGCATGGTGGCCAGTATGCTGGACAACCAAGTGATCCGAGAGAGCCGGAGTCCCTGGGCGGCCCCTGTAGTCTTGGTCCGCAAGAAGGATGGGACACTCCGATTTTGTGTGGACTATCGGAAATTGAATGCCCACACCGTACGGGACGCATATCCTTTACCCCGAATTGAAGAATCCCTGTCGGCCCTGGGTCGGGCCAAGTATTTCTCAACGTTGGATTTGGCAAGCGGGTACTGGCAGGTCCCAATGGCTGAAAAAGATCGGGCCAAGACGGCGTTTGTCTTGCCAATGGGGCTCTTTGAGTTCAACCGGATGCCCTTTGGCCTCGCTACCGCCCCAGGAACCTTCCAACGCCTGATGGAACATTGCTTGGGCGATCTAAATTTTGAATCAGTCCTGATATATCTAGACGACATTGTGGTGTTCGGAACCTCATTTGAAGATCATCTGGAGAAGCTGCGTCAAGTTCTCCGGCGGCTCAAGAGCTACAGCCTGAAAATAAAGCCAAAAAAATGTCAACTGTTACGAAACCAGATTGAATATTTGGGGCATCTGGTGACCCCGGACGGGGTACTACCTTTAGCCAGTAAGATTAAGGCGGTACAAGAGTGGCCACCTCCTTGTGACCTGCGAGAAGTGCGGGCCTTCCTGGGCCTAGCAGGATACTATCGGCGGTTTGTGCCTAAATTCTCACAAGTGGTGAGTCCCTTGAATGAACTTTTGAGAGGGACAGCGCTGGGTCCTCGAAATCGCCCCATTCCATGGGGGCCCCTACAGAAAAAGGCATTTGATGGAGTGAAAACCGCCCTAACGAGTGCCCCATTGCTGGCCTACGCCCGGTTTGACACCCCTTTTTTGTTGTATACCGATGGTAGTCTTCATGGGTTGGGGGCAGTACTAGCACAGGTGCAGGACGGCCGAGAACGAGTGATTTCTTATGGCAGCAGATCTTTAAGAGACTCCGAGCGAAATCCGGCTAACTACAGCTCATTCCGGCTGGAATTGCTGGCCCTGGTGTGGGCAATGACAGAACGCTTCGCCGAGTATCTAACAGGGGCTGAGGTGCTAGTCATGACAGATAACAACCCGCTAGCTCACTTAGAGAATGCAAAACTGGGGGCGTTGGAGCAGCGGTGGGTCGCCAGACTGGCCAAGTTCAATTACCGCATTAAATTTCGCTCTGGTCGAGAGAACGGCAATGCAGATGCATTGTCAAGGGTGCCCCTTGGGTCATCCGGGGAAGATGTTGATGAACAACTTGAGGATACTGAAACTCCAGCTTTGGGGCAGATACCTATCTTCCAAAGTGTGGTACACTCAAGTGGGGTGGCCACCGGGATGCCCTGTGTCCTGGGTAAAACACCCTCAGATTGGACAAGAGTCCAGGATGAGTGTCCGGACATTGCACTTGAGCGCCGTTGGGTACAAAACAAGGCCTGGCCCAGTGCAGAGGACAAGGCTCAGTTGTCCATGGAAGGAATGAAACTACTTCGACAATGGGATAAATTGTGTGTGGAGCAAGGTCTTTTGTATCGTAAGGTGTACCTGCCATCGGAGCTGCAGCATCGGTACCAACTGATAATTCCTGTGGGGATGGGGCCAGTGGTCGCTCGTGAGGCGCATGAGAAGGGGGCCCATTTTGGAAGTGAAAAGACACTTCAGTGGTTGCAGCGAGTCCTCTACTGCCCTGAGTTGGGAGGGATGGTGGCCGACGCGTGTCGGCAGTGCCGAATTTGTGGGCTCAACAAAAGCCCTGAGCAGCGGGCTCCCACACAGTCTATTAAGACTTCAGCTCCACTGGAGCTACTCATGATTGACTACGTGTTGATAGGGTACTCTACGTCAGGGTACTCCTATTGCCTGGTGATGACAGATCACTTTACCAAGTATGCTGTAGCGGTGCCGACAAGAGATCAGACGGCCAAGTCGGCGGCTGAGGCAGTGTGCCGACATTTCTTCCAAGTGTTCGGGTGTCCGCAGAGAATACATTCAGATCAAGGGGCCTGCTTTCAGGGGACGCTGATGAAAGAGTTGCACCAGCTCTATGGTATCGAGCAGTCGAGAACAACGCCTTACCACCCTCAGGGTAACGGGGCGTGTGAGCGTTTTAATCGGACCCTGTTGCAAATGTTGAGGTCCTTAGAGAGTCAGCAACAGACATGCTGGCCTGAGTATCTCCCCGAATTGATGTGGGCTTACAATAACAGGGTACACAGTACTACTGGTTACTCACCACACATGTTGATGTTTGGTAGACCTGGCCGAGACATTGAGGATTTGAACATGCCAGATCCCTCCTCCGCCCCCCTTCGGACTGCATCCGAGTGGGTACGAAAGCATCGGCGGTGGTTGAGGGTGGTGCATCAGGTGGTGGGCGACCGCCTTCGACAGGTGGTCCATAAGGACACGCGACCTGTACAAACAGAGCTGTTCTCTCCGGGGGACAGAGTGTTGGTGAGGACAAAACGACGGTCAGGAAAGCTGAGTGACCGATGGGAGGCGATACCGTATCTGATAAAAAAACAGGTGAACCCTGAGATTCCAGTGTACGAGGTCGAACCGGTGGGGACAGGGGGGCCAACCCGTAATTTGCATCGTAACATGTTACAACGGTGCTGGTTTGAAGATTCGGCGCCTACCCCCCTAGAGCCAGAGGCCATGTTCCAAGGGGCGGAAGCTCTGAATGATCTTGAGTTTGATGGTGTGCTTACTCCTGCGCCTGCTTATTTGCCCCCTGTGACCGATCTGGCCTCGGGTGATGAGAATGTTGGGGATATGGAGGATGTTGTTGAGGAGAGTGCATCAGGTCAACTGCTTGGTCCTGACGCTGTATCACAGGACATCGAGCCGCAGGAGGAGACAACTCCACTTACGCCCACTAACACGACCACGGAAGAGACTCTAGCTCCCTCTAAGGTCGCACCTGTTGATGTAGGACTCAGGAGAACTACACGATCTACGGCAGGAATACCACCTCAGTGATATGCTCAAGATGAATTTGAGTGGGAAGGTATGTCGAGGACGCCAACCTCTAGTGGGGTGGCATGTAAGAGGGTGAACTGTAGTCCCACTGAGAGGGCACTAGGACCCTGTGGTTTTTGCCTGTTGCAGCAGAGGACAGACCTCCCAGAGACAATGTGTGCTGCGGGGTGGGGTCTAGTGTCTCGAGTGTAAAGTGAAAGTAGGAAGTGAGAGCTGAGAGAGAAAAGGCGGGAAGAAAAGGAGAAGCTGCTGTGAGATCTTAAAAAGAGACTGTGTGGATTTACTGCAAGTGTTTTTGGAGGAAAAGAAGCTTTTGAGAGACTTTTTGTTGCTAACGTTCCCCTGGAGAAGAGCTAACCTTTTGTTAACTCTGTGAGAGACTTGTGTTGCTAACGTTTCCTGGAGAGGAGCTAACCCTTTATCTAAGAAAAGGCGGAGACTTTGCTAAGAACCCTGTACGAATTTGGAAGTCTGTGGATTCCCTGTGCATTGAGTGGAGGAACAAGTCTGGACAGACTGCTGATACAGAGACGGACGGATTGTCGTGGAACCATTCCTAGGAGCTACAGAAGCAGAGACTACATCGTGAGACCACTAACTAAGTCCCCGGCGTTTGGGCTCGGCATCGGCCGACAAGACAAGAGGAGCTTGCTGTAACTTATTGGCGCTGAAGATATGAACTGGCTACAGCCTCTGCGGATTCCTGCCTGAGAGGAAATCCATCTCAGGATACGGTACCATAGTTATAGATACCCGGGTATCTCTGCTCAGAGTGTTAAATTGTTACTTTAGAGGTGTATCTTATATTAGAGTTGTGTAAGTTATACTCAATGTGCCATTCCAGGGGCTCCCTTAATAACACTACATTCAATTTACACTTGTTCCTGTTTTTAGTTGCCTGTTAGGTAAATTTCTTACTAGTCTGTTGTAGTACACAGTTCTCAGGAGACCTTTGAGTGGCACAGTGATTTCAGCTGCTGCTGAATTAGTGTATCTTTGGGGTGCATCTGCCTTAATATTCTCCATATTACCTTGATTAATTTGCCTTTGAGTAAATACTGTTGGAGATTTCTGCCTTGGTCTTGGTTTGTGACTCACTGGATCTTATTCGGACCTCTGGTCATTACAATATGTCCCAAAGCCTTTCCTGTGATGTACTTGTCCCCGGCCCTTCCTGTGATGTTTGTGCACCCAGTGTCTTCTGTGATGCATGTTCCCCCCAGCGTGGAGGACTATGGGGAGTGCATTATACTGTATAGAGAACTATGAGGTGTGCATTATACTGTATGGAGGACTATGGGGAGTACATTATACTGTATGGACGACTATGGGGAGTACATTATACTGTATGGAGGTCTATTGGATGTGCCTTTTACTACATGTACTATATGGAGGACTATGGGGGGTGCATTATACGCTTTGGAGGACTATGGGGAGTGCATTATACTATATAAAGGATTATGAGGAGCATTATACTGTGTGGAAGACTATAGGGAGTGCATTATACAATATGGAAGACTATGGGGAGTGCACTATATTACATTAATGACTATAGGGAGGGCAATTATACTATATGGAGGACTATGGTGAGTGAAATATACTATATAGAGGACTATGGAGTATATTACACTATATGGAAGACTATGGGGTACATTATACTATATGGAGGACTATAGGTGTGCATTATACTACATGGAGGACTATGGAATGCATTATACTATATGGAGGACTATGGGGGTGCAATATTCTATATGGTAGACTATGAGGGTGCATTATACTATATGGAGGACTATGGGGTGAATTATACTATATGGAAGATTATGTTGGTGCATTATACTATTTGGAAGACTATGAGGGTGCATTACACTGTATGGAGCACTATGGGGAGTGCATTGTACTATATGGAGGACTATGGGGAGTGCATTATACTATATGGAGGACTATGGGGGTGCATTGTGCTATGTGGAGGACTATGAGGAGTGCAGTATACTATATGGAGGACTGTGAGGAGTGCATTATATTATAAGGAGGACTATGGGGCCCATTATGCTATATGGAGGACTATAGCGCTGTATAATACTATATTAAAGGCCGTGTGGGTACCAATTTTATTATATGGGACCATTTTATTTGGAGGGCTATGTGGGCCCATTAGACTATGGAGGGTGGCTGTGTGGGGACCATTTATTTGGAGGGCTATGTGGAAGCCATTCAAATATTTGAAGAACCATTATAATATTTGCAGACTATGTGGGGGCCATTATAATATTTGGAAGGCCATCATAATATTTGGTAGGCTATATGGGGGACATTATAATATTTAGAGGGCTGTGTGGGGTCCATCATGCTGTTTGGAGGGCAGTGTGGGGCCATTTTACTGTTTCTAGGGCTGTATGAGGTACATTATGCTAGGTTTCTGTATGTATGTGCTCTGTCCATGCATAATAATAATAATAATAATAATAATAATTTTATTTATATAGCGCCAACATATTCCGCAGCGCTTTACAAATTATAGAGGGGACTTGTACAGACAATAGACATTACAGCATAACAGAAATACAGTTCAAAACAGATACCAGGAGGAGTGAGGGCCCTGCTCGCAAGCTTACAAACTATGGGGAAAAGGGGAGACACGAGAGGTGGATGGTAACAATTGCTTTAGTTATTCGGACCAGCTATAGTGTAAGGCTCAGGTGTTCATGTAAAGCTGCATGAACCAGTTACCTGCCTAAGTATGTAGCAGTACAGACACAGAGGGCTAATACTGCATAAAGTGTATGAGAACATGATGCGAGGAACCTTTTTTTTTTTTATTATAAATAGGCCACACAGGGATCGTTAGGTTAATGCATTGAGGCGGTAGGCCAGTCTGAACAAATGAGTTTTTAGGGCACGCTTAAAACTGTGGGGATTGGGGATTAATCGTATTAACCTAGGTAGTGCATTCCAAAGAATCGGCGCAGCACGTGTAAAGTCTTGGAGACGGGAGTGGGCATGCATGTGTTGGTATGTTTGTGCTCCGTCTATGCATGTATCAGTATGTATGTGCTCCATATATGCATGCCTGTGTATGTAGGTACTCTTTATACATGTATCTATATGTACATACGTGCCTGTACATAAGTGCTCTGTGTATTTGTTCTCTATGTATAGGTGTGTTTGCTATGTGTATTATTTTTTATTTATATAGCACCATTAATTCCATGGTGCTGTACATGAGAAGGGGTTACATCAAAATACAAATATCACTTACAATAAACAAATTAACAATGACAGACTGGTACAGAGGGGCGAGGACCCTGCCCTTGCACGCTTACATTCTACAGGATTATGGGGAAGGAGACAGTAGGTCGGGGGTTGCAGTAGCTCCGATGGTGTTGAGGTGGCCGTGTGGTCATTACAGGTTGTAAGCTTTTTTGAAGAGATGGGTTTTCAGGTTTCTTTTGAAGGATCCAAGTGTGGTGGATAACCGGACGTGTTGGGGCACAGAATTCCAGTGGATGGGGGATATTCGGGAGAAATCTTGGAGGCGATTGGGTGAGGAGTAAATAAATGTGGAGAAGAGAAGAAGGTCTTGGGAGGACCGGAAATTACGTGACGGAAGATATTGAGAGATTAGTTCAGAAATGTACGGAGGAGAAAGGTTAAGGATGGCTTTGTAGGTCAGGGTTAAGTTTAAACTGGATACGCTGGGAAATTGTGAGCCAGTGAAGGGATTTGCAAAGAGGGGAAGCAGGAGTGTAGCGAGGAGAGAGATTAATTAGTCGGGCAGCAGAGTTAAGGATGGAATGGAGGGGTGCGAGAGTGTTAGAAGGTAGGCCACAGAGGAGGATGTTGCAGTAGTCGAGGCAGGAGATGATTAGGGCATGCTAAACCATTCTGGTAGAGAGAGGGTTGAGGAAAGGACGGATTCTGGAAATATTTTTGAGCTGGAGGCGATGTATATATACATGTTTGGGTAAAATGCAGTTTGTTTTCACGTGTGTGTCACATATTGTGCTTGTTTAGCCTCCACATTTATAAATGGTAGCACAGGCGAGAGTCCATAGGTGTAAACATCAGCAATTGCCCAACAAACAAGCAAATTGCTACCTTTTCATAGGGTGATTGTATTGTTTATGCAGGAACAAAAATCATTGTTCTCAGCAGCACATTGCCCAATGCAAACCTCAGATGTGCTGCTGATAACATGATCCTGTTTGGGGACAGACTGATCTATTGGTCATCGTTTTGTCCCCATCGTTCTTCATCAGCCTCTGTAAGGAGATCGGGAAACAAAAACCGAAGGACTTCCATATTGTTGTTCATGCTCTTTTAACGTCCTGAACTCAGCCCCTGTAACTGCAATGTAAATGTTTCTGTGTGATGAGGAATATGTCAGCATTTTGGATCCCACTTTATATTTATGGCCAGGGCCTCACTTTAGCTAAAACAGACCCTGCAGCCATCACATTAGGGGTGAATTAATTAAATGTTTGACCAATTATAGCAGGGTAAATTTCAAGTTGATAATTTTGAACGGCCTCCGAATGATTATATAAATATCCAAATGGCAGCTGGAAGACAAAAGAATTGCCATACCTGATCTAATGTGTGAGGACGCCCCCTGATTCTTCCCTAGAAGATGATGCCGAGGGAAATGAAAGGATAAGCAGTTAGAATTTTCATTCCTAATACATTTGTTTTCATGAAAGAGAAGCCACCGACAAAGATGTTTGGCAGTGGCCTTTTCCTCTCTTCTCATTGAAAACACATGAGTGTATGTTAGAACATGATAAAACAAACAGGCAGGGATAGATGACACCTCACACAAAGAAGCAGATGAAAGAGACCTTGCCTGTGTCAACAGTATATTCACTTATGCTTCCACCCGATGCCAGAAGCTGTGTATGTGTGATGATCAGCTGCAGCATCTCTATATGGTCGGACACAGCGAGTTACACAGTGCACAGTACACAGCTGGGGCACATTTATGACATCATCTCAAAGCAGCAACTTTTTTTTTTTTTAAACACATCCAATTTCGGAACTTCTTAATATTCCACAGTCTATTGATTAAAATGTGTTTGTGGGACAATCCATTAAAACCACGCCCCTTTCAGGCTCCACCTCCTTGCCGCATAAGCTACAGAAAGTGTCTACAGCACATATTAATTATGGTGCAAGTCATAAAAGAATTCTTTAGATTGATAAATCTTCCCCCACTGTGTCATTGAATAAGACGTGCTTTGTTGAAAATGGTATCTGATCTGCAGTCAGGATGTTATAGAGCAGGACGAGCTGTTCAGTTGTTTGCACATTTTTGTGGGAAAAGTTTCAGAAAAACTTGAATTTTATTTCTTTAAATCCCTGCTGTTTGTGTTCATGAGTCCAGTAGACGGTCCTTTTAGTGATTGACAGTCTTTCCTGTATGACTGTGTATGCAGAGAGCTGTCAATCACTGAGTAGGACCGCCCACTGGACTCGGGTATACAAGCGCTGGAGATTTCTATGAATAAAATACAAAATATACTGACATTATTCCCACAGAGCTGTATATCACTCTGCTCAGCTTCTCCTCTGTGCCATGGTGTCCACAGATCAGATCGCATGTATAAGGTGACACATTATCTTTACCACCTGTGTCCCACTCCTCTTTCCCACCAAGCAATGTCACTTTCAGGAAGACCATGCCTAGTAGAAAAGTCTCAGAAAGTGTCTAAAAGACATCATAAATATGCTACAAGTCATGACTTATTTAGCTTAGTAAATCTCCCCCTCACTGTCTCCTAGAAGCCTAAAATAGCTGAGTACTTAAAAGTAATCTGTCACAGCAAAGTTTTGTTATGTAATCTGAGAACAGTATGATGTTGGGGCAGAGAGTCTGATTCCAACAATGTGTCACTTACTGGGCTGCTTGGAGTAGTTTTGATGGAATCCCTGTTTTCTCTCCTGTAGATGTAGCAGTGCTCAGAATGCTGAGTAGTGTATAAACCAGCCTACACTTCTGAATGGCAACTTCCTTGTACAATATAGATTGCCACAAAGTGCTGGAGGTGGGGTTACACAGATTATCTGGTTTGGCTTCCATGTAACACCTAGCAGTGCTAGTTTCCTGCTGATAAAACACTGATTGTATTGAAACTACAGTAGGCAGCCCAGTAAGTGACACATTGCTTGTGTCAGGCTCTCTGCCCCTACATCATGCTGTTCTCAGATTAAATATCAAAAACCTACTGACTGATTCCCTTTTTGGAGTCACATATGTAACAAGTAATTATGAGAGAATTAAGGCCTCCAATACACAGCCGACGGTCTAATGTGTATGAGGAGAATTGTCGATCTGAGACATGTGATTTCAGGCTGTGACTCGCATTGTTCTTCCTGAGATAAGCTGCTGGTCGTCTTGTCAGTCAGCAGCCACATCATAGAGAGCACAGGAGGGCTTGGCGGAGCAAGTGTTCCTGTGTATGGGAGAGTCAGCTGAGATGACCAAACCATCGGTTGAAGCGTTGCTCGGTCGACAGTCATCTAATGTGTATGGTCAGCTTTGAGCCACGTTCACACGCTCAGTATTTGGGGAGTATTTTACCTCAGTATTTGTAAGCCAAAGCCAGGAGTGGGTGATAAATACGGAAGTGGTGAGGTTTTTCTGTTATATTTTTCCTCTGATTGTTCCACTCCAGGTTTTGGCTTACAAATACTGAGGTAAAAAACTGATCAAATACTGAACATGTGAGCGTGGCCTCAGTCTAAGGCTATGTTCACACGTGGGAAGGGGGCTGCGGGTTCTCCCGCGGGTTTTCCCGCAGCGGATTTGATAAATCTGCAGGGCAAACCCGCTGCGGTTATCCCTGCAGATTTATCGCGGTTTGTGTTGCGGGTTCCGCTGCGGGTTTATCCTGCACTGGTTTTACTATTGATGCTGCATATGCAGCATCAATAGTAATGTTAAAAATAATAAAAATAATGATATACTCACCCTCTGACGTCCCGATCTGCTCGGCGCTGCAGGCGGCGGTCCGGTTCCAGAGATGCTATGCGAGAACGACCTTCGTGACGTCACGGTCATGTGACCGCGACGTCACCGCAGGTCCTGCTCGCATAGCAAACCTGAGACCGGACGGCCGCGTGCAGCGCTGGGAGGTGAGTATATCATTATTTTTTATTTTAATTCATTTTTTTTTTTACACAAATATGGTTCCCGGGGCCTGGAGGAGAGACTCCTCTCCTCCACCCTGGGTACCACCCGCACATTATCTGCTTACTTTAACTACCCGGATATTAACTGGGAAACAGAAACCTGTGAAACCCATAAAGGCAACAGGTTTCTGCTAATAACCAAGAAAAATTATCTTTCACAATTGGTGCAGAATCCAACCAGAGGAGCAGCACTTTTAGACCTAATACTATCTAATAGACCTGACAGAATAACAAATCTGCAGGTGGTTGGGCATCTAGGAAATAGCGACCACAATATTGTGCAGTTTCACCTGTCTTTCACTAGGGGGACTAGTCAGGGAGTCACAAAAACACTGAACTTTAGGAAGGCAAAGTTTGACCAGCTTAGAGATGCCCTTAATCTGGTAGACTGGGAAAATATCCTCAGAAATAAGAATACAGATAATAAATGGAAAATGTTTAAGAACATCCTAAATAGGCACTGTAAGCGGTTTATACCTTGTGGGAATAAAAGGACTAGAAATAGGAAAAACCCAATGTGGCTAAACAAAGAAGTAAGACAGGCAATTAACAGTAAAAAGAAAGCATTTGCACTACTAAAGCAGGATGGCACCATTGAAGCTCTAAAAAACTATAGGGAGAAAAATACTTTATCTAAAAAACTAATTAAAGCTGCCAAAAAGGAAACAGAGAAGCACATTGCTAAGGAGAGTAAAACTAATCCCAAACTGTTCTTCAACTATATCAATAGTAAAAGAATAAAAACTGAAAATGTAGGCCCCTTAAAAAATAGTGAGGAAAGAATGGTTGTAGATGACGAGGAAAAAGCTAACATATTAAACACCTTCTTCTCCACGGTATTCACGGTGGAAAATGAAATGCTAGGTGAAATCCCAAGAAACAATGAAAACCCTATATTAAGGGTCACCCATCTAACCCAAGAAGAGGTGCGAAACCGGCTAAATAAAATCAAAATAGATAAATCTCCGGGTCCGGATGGCATACACCCACGAGTACTAAGAACAACTAAGTAATGTAATAGATAAACCATTATTTCTTATTTTTAGGGACTCTATAGCGACAGGGTCTGTTCCGCAGGACTGGCGCATAGCAAATGTGGTGCCAATATTCAAAAAGGGCTCTAAAAGTGAACCTGGAAATTATAGGCCAGTAAGTCTAACCTCTATTGTTGGTAAAATATTTGAAGGGTTTCTGAGGGATGTTATTCTGGATTATCTCAATGAGAATAACTGTTTAACTCCATATCAGCATGGGTTTATGAGAAATCGCTCCTGTCAAACCAATCTAATCAGTTTTTATGAAGAGGTAAGCTATAGGCTGGACCACGGTGAGTCATTGGACGTGGTATATCTCGATTTTTCCAAAGCGTTTGATACCGTGCCGCACAAGAGGTTGGTACACAAAATGAGAATGCTTGGTCTGGGGGAAAATGTGTGTAAATGGGTTAGTAACTGGCTTAGTGATAGAAAGCAGAGGGTGGTTATAAATGGTATAGTCTCTAACTGGGTCGCTGTGACCAGTGGGGTACCGCAGGGGTCAGTATTGGGACCTGTTCTCTTCAACATATTCATTAATGATCTGGTAGAAGGTTTACACAGTAAAATATCGATATTTGCAGATGATACAAAACTATGTAAAGCAGTTAATACAAGAGAAGATAGTATTCTGCTACAGATGGATCTGGATAAGTTGGAAACTTGGGCTGAAAGGTGGCAGATGAGGTTTAACAATGATAAATGTAAGGTTATACACATGGGAAGAAGGAATCAATATCACCATTACACACTGAATGGGAAACCACTGGGTAAATCTGACAGGGAGAAGGACTTGGGTATCCTAGTTAATGATAAACTTACCTGGAGCAGCCAGTGCCAGGCAGCAGCTGCCAAGGCAAACAGGATCATGGGGTGCATTAAAAGAGGTCTGGATACACATGATGAGAGCATTATACTGCCTCTGTACAAATCCCTAGTTAGACCGCACATGGAGTACTGTGTCCAGTTTTGGGCACCGGTGCTCAGGAAGGATATAATGGAACTAGAGAGAGTACAAAGGAGGGCAACAAAATTAATAAAGGGGATGGGAGAACTACAATACCCAGATAGATTAGCGAAATTAGGATTATTTAGTCTAGAAAAAAGACGACTGAGGGGCGATCTAATAACCATGTATAAGTATATAAGGGGACAATACAAATATCTCGCTGAGGATCTGTTTATACCAAGGAAGGTGACGGGCACAAGGGGGCATTCTTTGCGTCTGGAGGAGAGAAGGTTTTTCCACCAACATAGAAGAGGATTCTTTACTGTTAGGGCAGTGAGAATCTGGAATTGCTTGCCTGAGGAGGTGGTGATGGCGAACTCAGTCGAGGGGTTCAAGAGAGGCCTGGATGTCTTCCTGGAGCAGAACAATATTGTATCATACAATTATTAGGTTCTGTAGAAGGACGTAGATCTGGGGATTTATTATGATGGAATATAGGCTGAACTGGATGGACAAATGTCTTTTTTCGGCCTTACTAACTATGTTACTATGTTACTATGTTACTTCCCGCAAGGTGGGCACAGCCCCATGTGGGAAGTAAGCGGATCAATTCATTCCTATGGGTGCAAAACCGCCGCGATTCTGCACAAAGAAGTGACATGCTGCGGGTTGTAAATTATTGCGTTCCCGCGCGGTTTTTCCCGCAGCATGTGCACAGCGGTTTGCGGTTTCCATAGGGTTTACATGTTACTGTAAGCGCAATGGAGACTGCAGCGGACCCGCAGCTGCAAAATCGCTGCGGTTCCGCGGTAAAAACCGCAAAGTGTGAACATAGCCTAAGACTACCCACTGTCAGAAGAACTGTGTTATTGTAAAGGTGGAGAAGTTGTCCTCGCTACCGAGGGTCCCTAACTATGGGTGCAATGTCACACAAGACCGACACTGGTGGATTTTTTGCAGCCTTCACGACAGACTGCGGGTCACAAGACAAACCATTTGACTATCATTTGATGCGATTTCAGAATGTGACTCAGTGATCTCCATGTAATCACCAGTGTAGCTGTTTAGCTCCAGTATAAGAGCGCACAGACGGCCATATTTCTTGTTTGAGGATGGCATTGCATTGCATGGACTGGCCCGGCAGCTCTCCTGACCTGAATGTGACAGTGTGACGTACCGGTACGTATTTCTATGCAGCTGTCACACTCAGGTCAGGAGAGCCAACGGTCAGTCCTAGGATCCTCACATGAAAAGTATGGCCACTTGTCTGCGCCCTAAATGGACTTTCGAAAAGTGTTAATTTCATCTCTATGTATGTATATTTTATCCTGTATCTTTATTATTTTTTATCGTTTATCGCTGAACTGTTCTGATCCTCACGCTCCACAATGGCCGCCTATTGTATAATCATGTAAAATGGATCCATTTAAAAAAAGAAAACATATTATATTCTCAACAACTGGATGAGCGATTCCACATTTTCCAGCTCCTAAAAACAACACCATATGTCCGAAGATAATGACCAAACCATATCACGGATAGCCCCGAATCAAGTATAACAGCTGAATTACCGTGCCTTCCTCTTGTCTGTGTTTTACCTTAGGCTTACATGTCTCACCCTTAATTTAATCTACCTTTTTCCTCATATATTTCCTATAAATTGATAGTAAATTGGTTCCCTTAATTGTTTGTGCAGACACATCGGACTCACCGTAAATGAATCAATTGAGAATCGCACATCTCATTTCTTCAGGTCAAATCAATCCGTCTCAGATAAGCTGCAGCTGTTACAGCGTGGAGGAAGCGCTCTCTGCAATGTGAGTGTTTAAGACGACTCCGCCGGAGGAACCCAGATAGATAGAAAAGGTACATCATGGTAATTCGAGGAGCTATAGTACATGTTTAATGCTCATTTGATTTTTCTGAAAAGCTATCTCCAAACAATTTCCAGGAAAAATGTAAATATAGAAGAGAGCCACTTGTCTCATGTAATATGATGTCCGATCTTTTTAGCCCCTTTAGGACATGGCCTACTTTGGATATCTATATGATCAGCAACATTTAATTCCCAACACTGAAAATGCAACATCAAGAAGGAAAAGTATGGAAATCACAGGATGAATAGACATGTTAATGATATGCAAATGTTGAAAAAATGGAAGCAAAATTTTCAAAACATCCCAATCTATATCGAGTATGAGTGTCACGTGCAGATATCCCTGCACTTACACGTCTTGGCTGCTATCAGTGAGGTTTTTAATGGTTGTCTGAGGAATGTTCTCCAAGCTGAATGGACTTGGTCACACAAATCATCAAGATCCAAAGCAGGCAGCTCACTATGCCAACCAATGACACCCCAGATGTGGTCGATGGGAGACAAGTCTACAGAGGCTGAAAGCCATGCTAACACGTTTAGGGCACACAGGCTGTTCACAGTAGCACTAGCAACATGTGACATGGAGTATAATACTTCTTAAAGGGAACCTGTCACCCCGAAAATCGCGGGTGAGGTAAGCCCACCGGCATCAGGGGCTTATCTACAGCATTCAGTAATGCTGTAGATAAGCCCCCGATGTTACCTGAAAAAGGAGAAAAAGACGTTATATTATACTCAACCAGGGGCGGTCCCGCTGCTGGTCAGGTCAGATGGGCGTCTCTGGTCCGCTGCGGCGCCTCCTATCTTCTTTCCATGACGTCCTCTTCTGATCTTCAGCCACGGCTCCGGCGCAGGCGTACTTTGCTCTGCCCTGTTGAGGGCAGACAAAGTACTGCAGTGCGCAGGCGCCGGGCCTCTGACCTTTCCGGCGCCTGCGCACTGCAGTACTATCCTCTGCCCTCAAGAGGGCAGAGCAAAGTACGCCTGCGCCGGAGCCGTGGCTGAAGATCAGAAGAGGACGTCATGGAAAGAAGATGGGAGGCGCCGCAGCGGACCGGAGACGCCCATCTGACCTGACCAGCAGCGGGACCGCCCCTGGGTGAGTATAATATAACGTCTTTTTCTCCTTTTTCAGGTAACATCGGGGGCTTATCTACAGCATTACAGAATGCTGTAGATAAGCCCCTGATGCCGGTGGGCTTACCTCACCCGCGATTTTCGGGGTGACAGGTTCCCTTTAATATGGAATAAATCAAGATGTTTTGATTTTTTGTCTCATATTTTCATCATTTGTGTATCACTATCATTTCTATCCATCTTGTGATTTCCATAATTCCGTGACTTTTTCTTCTCAGTGTTCCAATTTCCATGTTGATGAGTGTGTATCACCTATTCATAGGATAGGTGATATTTTTGGAGGTTCGACCACTTAGACTTCCACCGTTCCTGAGAACCCGGTCCCATGGGTAAACGAAGCATTACTTAGCATATGTGACAACTGCTTCATTAACTATAGGAATTATTGACAAGATAAGAGGTTTAGGCAACTGAAGTATGGATGACCTGACCTCAGGATGGGTTATCGGTGCCACATAGATGGGGTGCCAACACCCAGCACCCTCACCAGTTATCTGATACCTGGAAAAGTATACCATGTATGGAGCAGAAACATACAGCTTCATTCACAGTATATTTGCCATCTCCTGAGTATTTCAGCCCCTATTTTCTTCAGAGGCTGCAGCGCTGCAGTAAGAACAACCATTATTCAGATTACATAACAGTTTGGTTCAGCTCCATATACTGTGTTCTTCATCAGGTATAGTTGATTGGTGGTAGTGACAGATGTTAGACTCCCACCAAACCAGGGGAGGAGTCCTGAGGAGAAAATTTGCATATTCCCAGTCCATTCTGGGATAAGTGAAGAGTCTCCGCGAGCTCAAAGAACACTGGATTTTGGCAGTTGCAGCTGAAAGAAGGACATTTTGACAGGTTTTTCACGGCTTTAATATCTATTTAACAGTAAGAACATGGAAGAGGCCTGGAGCCATTTGGTGAGCTGCATTTCGTGCTACATGTTCACAGACTTACCAGTGGAAAAGCCAAACTTTACATGCCAGAAATGCAAGCTTGTGTCACTGTAAGAGGAAAAGTTGCAAAATCTAGAAGAAAGGTTAGCTACATTGAAAACCATTAAAGAAGGTGAAGAGTTCTTAGACAGAGCAGAATTATCTCTTCATATCACAGAAAGAGAAGAAATTTGAAGTGCACCTGGAGAAACAGCGAAATGGAAGCATGTGACCTAGAGAAGTAGGAGAATCGGGAGGCACTCAGCACCCATACTGCTCAGGAACCAGTACCAGGCTCTCACACAGGAGAACATGAAGAAATAAATCAAGATAAGACTTTACCCACAAAGAACAACCTTGGACGCCCTCAGAACTCCTGGATGGAGAAAGAAAAATGTTGTGCAGAAGAAACGGAGAGTTGTGGTCATGGTGGATTCCCTGTTGAGAGGAAAAGAGAACACTATCTGCAGACCGGATATAACCTCAAGAGAAATGTGCCGTCTCCCAGGTGCAAAACTTAAAGATGTGTCTGACAGGATATCAGGACTCTTCAGACCTACAAACGACCACCCATTCCTGCTAATACGTGTGGGGACAAATGACAATCTGCCGTGACTGAAAACTTAGGGAAGAAAGTAAAAGAACTGGGAGCGCAGGTGGTCTTCTCTTCCATCCTCCCAGTAGATGGCCATGGAGCAAGGAGGTGGAATAAGATTCTGCAGGTGAACAACTGGCAACGTTGATGGTGCCGTAAGCAAGGATTTGGATTTCTGGATCATGGAGTGAATTACCTTTTAGATGAACTGCTTGATAGAGAAGGGGTGCACCTTACGAAGACTGGAAAACATGTATTTGGAAGTCGCCTTGCTACACTCATCAGGAGAGCTTTAAACTAGAACACTGTGAGAAGGGAAGCAAAAGGCCAGAAAAAGCCATACACCTGACAACTACTATTGACAACTCTGCAATTAGAAGTGGAGAGGAAGAACAAAGATAAAAAAAATCTAAATAATAAAAATATTGGAGGAAGAGAAACCAATCACAAACTAAAATGTTTCTATACAAATGCACAAAGCATGGGCAACAAACAAGCAGAATTGGAACTACTAACACTGGAGAAGAAATATGATGTTATTGAAATCACTGAAACTTGGTGGGACGATACACATGATTGGAATACAAGGCTAGAAGGATACAACTTATTTGCAAGAAACAGACTTGATAAACGCGGAGGAGGTGTCGCATTGTATGTTAGAAAAGTGTATATCTGCACAGAGATTGAAGCTTCAGAGACTGGAAGTTCTGTGGAAAATGGGTAAGAATACAAGGAGAGAACAATGGAAAGGACACCATTGTAGGCATTTACTACAGGCCACCTGTGCAAGCTGAAGATATGGATGAACTCTTTATGCATCAAATGGCTCAGTTCTCCAAAAAATATGACATTGTGGTCATGGGAGATTTCAACTATCCAGACATTTGTTGGGAATCTCTCTCAGGTAAAACTAAAGGCCCCGTCATACACAGCGAGATCGCTAGCGAGATCGCTGCTGAGTCACAAGTTTTGTGATGCAACAGCGATCTCAGTAGCGATCTCGCTATGTGTGACACGTACCAGCGATCAGGCCCCTGCTGTGAGATCGCTGGTCGTGTCGGAATGGCCTGGACCGTTTTTTGATCGTTGAGGTCCCGCTGACATCGCTGAATCGGCGTGTGTGACGCCGATTCAGCGATGTCTTCGCTGGTAACCAGGGTAAACATCGGGTTACTAAGCGCAGGGCCGCGCTTAGTAACCCGATGTTTACCCTGGTTACCATCGTTAAAGCAAAAAAAACAAACACTACATACCTACCTACCGCTGTCTGTCCCCGGCGCTCTGCTTCCTGCACTGGCTGTGAGCGGCGGGCAGCCGGAAAGCAGAGCACAGCGGCCGGAAAGCAGAGCGGTGATGTCACCGCTCTGCTTTCCGGCTGCCCGCCGCTCACAGCCAGAGCAGAGAAGCCCAGCGCCGAGGACAGACAGCGGTAGGTAAGTAGGTAGCGTTTGTTTTTTTTACTTTAACAATGGTAACCAGGGTAAACATCGGGTTACTAAGCGCGGCCCTGCGCTTAGTAACCCGATGTTTACCCTGGTTACCGGGGACCTCGGGATCGTTGGTCGTTGGAGAGCTGTCTGTGTGACAGCTCTCCAGCGACCAAACAGCGACGCTGCAGCGATCCGGATCGTTGTCGGTATCGCTGCAGCGTCGCTAAAGTGTGACGGTACCTTTACAAGTCAAACAAATTCTTATCTTCTCTTGCTGACAACTTCATCTTCCAAAAGGTAGGGGAGAAAACAAGGGGATCTGCTACCTTGGATCTTATCCTTATAAACAGGGAGGAAATGGTTGAGGAGGGAAGAGTGGCTGGGACCCTAGGAGGTAGCGACCATGCTATTTTAGAATTTTTTGATCACTAGAGGAGGAAGACCTGTGAAGACTCAGACTTCAAGGTTAGATTTCAGAAAGGCAGATTTTAAGGGATTCAGAAAGAGAATCGAAGGGATCCAATGGCTGGATATCCTTAAAGACAAAAATGTCCAGGAAGGTTGGGAAATCTTGAAAAATTAGATTCTCAAAGCACAATCGTTAACAATTCCAAAAACAGGGAAGAATACAAAGCATTTAAGGAAACTAGGATGGATGAACACAGAACATAAACACATGCTAAAAAGGAAGAAATAAATGATAATCGAATGGAAAGAAGGAGGCATATCTAAAGAAGAATATAATGCTGTCTGCAGAACCTGCAGGGAACAAATCAGATTATCTAAAGCTGACAATGAATTAAGGCTTGCAAGAAATGTCAAAAGCAGTAAAAAGGATTTTGGGGATATGCCAGAAGTAAAAGAAAAGTCAAAGATGCTATAGGATTTTAACAGGATGAAAATGATGAAATGGTAAGAAAGGATGTTGAGAAGGCCGAACTTTTAAATTCCTATTTTGCATCTGTTTTCTCTCAGAAAGGAAATGTAACATCAACTGATCTTCACTGTCCTATTAAAGGAGTACAAGAATCCAGGATATCTATAAACAGAAAGATAGTGAGGAAACACTTAGCTAACATAAATGAATTCATGTCTCCAGGTCCAGATGAATTACACCCCAGAGTACTGAAGGAAACAGCAGAAGAAATTTTTGAACCACTCTCCATAATCTCTGAAAATTCTTGGAGAACAGGAGAAGTCCCAGAAGACTGGAGAAGAGCAAATGTCGTTCCTATCTTCAAAAAGGGGAAGAAGGTGGACCCAGGGAACTATAGGCGGTGAGTCTGACTTCCATATCAGGAAAGATCTTTGAACAAATTATTAAACATGTATGTAAGTACCTGGATAAGAATGAAGTGATTAACCAGAGTCAGCATGGGTTTGTAACTAATAAGTCATGTCAAACTAACTTAATTTCCTTCTATGACAGAATCATTGACTGGGTGGATCAGGGAAATGCTGTAGATATGGTATATCTTGACTTCAGCAAAGCATTTGACAAAGTATCTCACACCATCCTTATTGAAAAAATGACTAAGTATGGAATGGGCAAGGCAACTGTTAGGTGGATTCATAACTGGCTTAGTGATTGGACCCAAGGAGTGGTCGTAAATGGCTGTACATCCAGTTGGAAGAATGTCTCAAGTGGGGTACCACAGGGTTCTGCCCTGGGCCCTGTATTGTTCAACATCTTTATCAATGATTTAGATGAACAAATTGAGGGTACACTATTTACATTTGCTGATAACACAAAGCTAGAAGGGATAGCTAATACTAGAGGAGAGAGGATTCTAAAAGATATAAATTAACTGGAGCAGTGGGCAGCAAATAACAGAATAGTTTTTAACAAGGAAAAATGCAAAGTATTACATCTGGGCAATAAAAATGAAAAAAGCATATACAGAATGGGAGGAATAGGGCTAAGCAACAGCACTTGTAAAAAACACTTGGGTGTACTAATAGATCATAAACTGAACATGAGTCAACAGTGTGATGCAGCAGCAAAAAAGGCAAATGCAATTCTGGGATGTATTAACAGAAGCATACAGTCATTATTGCCCTCTACTCCTCTATAATCAGACTTCGCCTTGAATACTGTGTCCAGTTTTGGGAACCACATTATAAATAAGACATCGACAAACTGGAGCAAGTTCAGAGAAGAACGACCAGAATGGTGACCGGTCTGCAAACCATGTCCTATGAGGAATGGTTGCAGGATTTGGGAATGTTTAGCTTGCAAAAAAGAAGACTGAGAGGAGACTTAACAGCTGTCTACAAATATCTCAAGGGCTGTCACATTGTAGAAGAATCATCTTTATTCTCATTTGCACAAGGAAAGACTAGAAGTAATGGGATGAAACTGAATGGGAGGAGACATATTAGATATTAGAAAAAAGATTTTGACAGTTAGGGTGATCAATGAGTGGAACAGGCTGCCATGAGAGGTGGTGAGTTCTCCTTCAATGGAAGTCTTCAGAGGCTGGACAGACATCTGGGATGATTTAGTGAATCCTGCTTTTATACCCTTTTTTTTATATAACAGTGGTCACAAATGCTCATTAATGCTTCATAAACAGTCGGCTTTGGGGCGCTCTCATCAAAGGGGTCTTATCAGCACCCCCACAATTCATTTATCTCATGGATAAATGATAGAGGTTGTTTATGGGCCAAATTCTACAAAGAGGTCCCCAGTGGGAAGGTAATAAATTCTTTGAGCTAAAATACCCATTTAAAAAAAAAACTATGGCATGGCAGGGAGCTCCTTTTTTCAGCACATCACAAAAAACATATAATTTTTCTAATTGTTCTCCATTATGATAGATCATTCTTTCTGGCTTCCTATTCCAGTAAGTAAACTCATTCCATGTCTTGTTTAAGGAGAACAGATGGACCGTCGGAGTCTGGGAAACATGCCTTGGCATTAGAGGCAGTTGTCTAGGAATGATAACTTGTTTAACCGACCAGCGTGTATTGATTAATCAGAATAATTTGTGGGTTAGATGATAGGCCAGATCCCCCAGTGATAATTTATGCTCAGAAGTCAATGGACTAAACAAACCACGTAACCTATAACAAACAGTAAGATATTTTATCTGGGCATTATCTTTTCCTAAAATGATAAAATGATGTATCGTCAGAAAATCACTTAGGGTTTAAATCAGATTCTTATACTAACATTTTTTTTTACAACTTTTTGGACATTTTTTATTTTATTTTTAACATTTTACAACCTGCATAAAAAAATTAGAAATCTTGCAATTTTCACAAGGGCTACTGAGGATATTCTAGGCTCATAATTCCTGTTATTTTAGGAAATTTACAGGAACATTAGCACCAATACACAGACTCAGATCCGTTTTTTTTTTTTTATTGAAGCATCTAATGTACATGTGCAAATGTGATTGTGAAAGGAGGGGGAGCAGGGTGAGTTGTGATATAACCTATTGTGATTAGTGGATCCTGAGTTATCAGCTGAGTATAGAGTTGTTACAGGTCGTTGTGACCCTGCCTGTGATGATAATGAGACTTCTGAAAAGTCTTCCTGAAAGAAGGCCACATTCACACAAAAAATAAAGTAAAAACTTAAAATAAAATGTTGAAAAAAAAAAAAAAGGGGGAATAGACATAACGTCTATGAAATGTAAGAAAAGGCAATTCGGCCCAACTAGAAAACCTCAATGAAACTTTTTAGGACGGGCCATCGGGATGTCGTTCTCTCTCTCAAACGCACATCGGCGTGTGAATAAGATCTTAGTTTGAAAATGTCTTTAAATAAATGTTATCAGGAAAAGACCACCCTTAGAAAAAAAAAATAGAACAATGACATAGTTAAAATGTAATTGAGACCTCCAGAGACCGCATCACGTCAGATCCATCTTTTATCACTACTCTCTGTTTTGCTTATGGAGCCAAGGTTTCCAAATCATATGGGATTTAGTAAAGGGATCGTGCTCAATTGCGCCAAGCTTCTCCGTTAGATGCTGTCATTATTTTTTCAGACCTTTCACATTTTCATAAATGTGTGCCTAATTAAACGAAGAACTTAACACCAATTGAACGGGCTCGTTTTTAAGCCCTTGTGAATATTCTTCACTGATTAAGCAATTAAAATAAATTAGATAAGTGCACCTCATGCACGAGATGAGCGGTGTCAGTGTATGCATGTCATATGTTCGGAATGTCTTTTGCTTTAAAGAAAAACAATACCATGCTTCCTTTTAGCTGTTTATAGAAAACCTGAAAAGACTGTTTGATTTAGAGAACCCGATTTTTGGATAGTTGATAGGGAGTGAGTAGGTCCTTTGTTCAGGACCCTCATTTATTATCTTGTAAGTGCTCTGCATTATCTAAAAAGTTCATTAATTTAAGATTACTTATGAAATCTTGACCCCAGGGGTATTTGGCCCAATGGGCCCCTACTAGAATAACTATGAAATTATTGTTCTATGGCTATGTACAATGTTCCCAGAATTGTGACCCAAACCACCCTGTTTGTCATGCCTATCCGTGGTAAGAAATAAAACCTCTGGTTCCTGCACCTAACTGATGTGGAATGTGGCTCCTCGACAAACAAAGGTTGAGGTCATGTATTATATAAATTGTTGATTAATTTCACTAACGGCTCTGGCAAACAACCGTATTATCAGTCTGAGTGTGATCCGACAAAACATGGAATCTCGCTCGGACCAATTCTATGCTATGGAGTCATGCGCATGTCCAATTTTTACCTGAGACAGAGCTGGCCAAGGGAAAAGAATCACAGCATCCCTGAGTTTGAACCTATATTCGGATGGCACTTGGACATGCAAGTCAATGAGTCCATGGAAACAAATGAATTGCACTCGGATAACATGTGAGTTCAAACCGATTTCCATGGACTCACACAATGGAGGTGATGGGCATATTTTATTCTCCACCTTCTCCTCATCCGGGAGAATCGAAACACCGTCTGATCACACTCTGATCAAACTCTGATCAGACCCCCTGGATATTTTGTGGTCCAATGGACCCCAGCTAAAAACCTGCAAAGATTCTTCAACTGTTCTACTGATCAAGTGCAGGTTTCCAACAAAGTGTGTGTGCAGACAGTGAATTTGTGTAACCATATATGTGACTGTAACCATTAATGTTTGACATGCCTATCTGAGATTAAAAAAAAGTAACACTTCTGATCCCGGAACATCATTTCTGAAGCATTTCATCGGGGTGTAGTTTGTAGGCACACATCTCATCACCTAAGAATAAGGCTAAGGAGACACAGCTGACATTCTTTCTGGTGGAGTTGTTCACTTTTCCCATCTTTTCCCTCTGGCCCAGACCTACAAGACAAATTCTTCCAGCCAGGCCTGCTGGCTTGTTTGTTAGAGTATGTTGTGGAGGTGACAAAATTTCAACAGTTGGAAAGAAACATGAAAGGAAAGCAGATAATGAAGTACATTAAGTGCCTGTCTAAAAAGTAGGAATGCTTTTAAGAAAATCATTCCTAACAGAAACAAAGAAAACATTTGCAAAAATGATTCATGTATCAATTACAAGAATGATCAACAATGTTTGAAAACTACTATAAACTATAGAACTATAGAGTTAGGACAAAGGATGAAAGAAATTACAAAAATACTGTAATAACAGAAAAAACGTGATACAGTGCAGACAGAGGACAAGACCATCGTGTCCTCCTGCAATCTTCAGTTTCATGTGCTGTTTCGATAGATTTTATAGGTACCCCAAGGCTCCCAGGGCTCCCACATGTGATGACTGAGATATTCTTTCAGGGATCGGAGAGAATGTTATAAGGACAAGGAACAATTTCAGAGTCAAGCTTAGAATAATAAAACTTTCGTAATAACAGGGTCAAGAACTTTTTCCAACTAAGGAAGAAGAATAGGTCCAGATGGGGACAAGAATGATGTCAGACAGAGGTGAAGATGGAGATAGATCCTCATAAATGCCATCTTTGTGGTTAGGCCATAAAATAACAGGAAATTCATAAATGAACCGTAATTTAAATATGTCACGGCTTATGGCTTCAAATACCTCCTCGTCTGGTTTTTGAAACACTTAAGACCAATTCCGTATGGAATTGATGTTACAAGGTTTTCCATGTATAGCCCACGTCTAGATTCTATGTTTCGGTCTTACAGTGGATTTTTTTTTATATTTCTTTACTTCTACTTTTTATAATTTAGTGCATTGTGATGGTTTTTATTGAGTTTAAAGGCGGCTGCTTAAGACATCAGGCAATCTGAGTCTACAGAAAGAGGTCTCACGTTTTGAGATGCACATCTATGAGTGGGAAAAAGAAGTTACTATGAATATATCTCTCAGGATGAGTGAAAATATCTGATACAAGATCAAACCCGGGGAGGGTGCATAAAGCTCAGTTTATTTGTTTCTTAGACAAATTGAAGGTGGGGGACAAGGGTTTTTTCCAAAACTAAAGCAACCATTTAAAGTCCATGAAGCTAATGGACCTGAATTCAGAATCTCCAACAAGGCCACTACCTATCACGGGTCTTTACTAGTGTTGAGCGATACCTTCCGATATCGGAAAGTATCGGTATCGGTTGGGATCGGCCGATATTCAAAAAATATCGGATATCGCCGATACCGATACCCGATCCCAATGCAAGTCAATGGGACCAAAATATCGGAATTAAAATAAACCCTTTCTTTCCTTGTAGGTTCATTCTACATCAAGGAAAACAACTAAGAATAATGTAGGATGTATTGTGGGAGGTGGCGGAGACATTAAAGGCAATGAGGTTTAGCCCAATCAAATAGAATAGCATGAATTTTTTTTTTTTTAAAGACGTTCGGAGTGAAAAAGATATTGAGTATGTAAATTTTTTTTTATTTTGTCAGATATTGATGTTTCACTATTCCACGCCCTTCCCCTTCTTTTTTTTCTTTTTTTTTTTTACTTTTCCCACACTTTCATCTTCATCATCATCAGCATCTTTGACATCAACTTCTTCTTCACCTTATTCATCTTCTTCTTCATCTTCTACCTATTTTTTTTTTTTTATTACATTCTTCATATTCATTTTATTCAACTATTATTATTCTTCCTATTCTACATATTCTTTTTATTCCACTGTTATTATTCTTCCTATTCTACTTCTTCATCATATTCTCATTTGTGACAGGCATTCCCGTAGTTGTTATCTATAAAAGTTGGAAGATTACACCTTCCGTTCTGCCAGTCACAAAAGTTACATTTGTCCGCGTTCAGTTTGGCCTGCAGCATCAGGCTTTATCCAGGGGCACCACGAGGAGGAACGGACTCACCCCCATACACTGCTTAGTCTTCTTCTGCATATAATTTAGATAATATCTTTTGCTCTGATATTAAGTCTTATGCTTAATGTTCTTCTGCTCTTTGTTCTGCAGCCTCTTGTTCTTCTGCTTCTCGGTCTTCCATGTCGTCGTCTCCAGGGTCGTCGTCTTCAGTGTCGTCATCTCCGCCGTCGTCGTCTCCGCCGTCGTCGTCTCCGCCGTCGTCGTCGTCATCGGGGTGGTCTTCCGGGTCGTCGTCATCGGGGTGGTCTTCCGGGTCGTCGACTTTAGGGTCTTAAACTTGGAAATGTAGCAGAAGGTACAAGAAGGCTGAGAAAATGCCAAGAACCAGCTGATGGAACTGGAACTTGGATGGCTACCCGAAGGTTCAAGAGCCTATGGAACTACCGAGGACCAGCTGGAACCCGGTTACTAAGCAGGAGGTACCCGTGCTAAAAAGCACTACCAAGGACCGCCTGGCGTTGGCGGAACTCGGATACCCAGAAGGAGGCACCTAAGCCAAAGGCTCTGCCTGGAACCAGCTGACGTTACTGGAACCAGGATGGGGAGCAGAAGGTACAAGAGCAAAAGACACTGCCGAGAACCAGCTGACGGTACTGGAACCCGGATGGGTAGCCGAAGGTCCAAGAGCCAATGGAACTACCGAGGACCAGCTGACGTTACTGGAACCCGGTTACTAAGCAGGAGGTACCCGTGCCTGAAAGCACTACCAAGGACCACCTGACGTTGGTGGAACTTGGATACCCAGAAGGAGGCACCTAAGCCAAAGGCTCTGCCCGGAACCAGCTGACGGTACTGGAACCAGGATGGGGAGCAGAAGGTACAAGAGCAAAAGACACTGCCGAGAACCAGCTGACGGTGCTGGAACCAGGTGGTGGACCCGAAGGTCCACAGGAGAGGAGAGAACAGCTAGGCCGCGAGGCAGCCGCAGTTACCGAACCCCAACAGTCCTACAGGGGGAGCTGGGCCTACTGGCACTACAGAACCAGCCTTGACTACCAGTTCACGCAGCCCACATAGGAAGCTCCTAAACTGGAGGCACCCTGGAGTTGGCTAACCCGACCGCACCACGACGGGGCAAGCATAGGCGTCTCAGTGAGCTTGACACAACCCGGAAACAGCTGACGGTGCTGAAACCAGGCTTGGCACGAGGGAGTACCTGTGACAAGAACACTGCCGAGAACCAGCTGGCGGTGCTGGAACCCAGATGCGTTGCCCCAGTGTGCAAGAGCCAATGGCACGACCGAGGACCAGCTGGCGGTGCTGGAACCCGGTTACTAAGCTGTAGGTGCCCGCGCTTAAAAGCACTACCAAGGACCGCCTGACGTTGGCGGAACTCGGATACCCAGGAGGAGGCACCTAAGCCAAAGGCTCGGCCCGGAACCAGCTGACGGTGCTGGAACCAGGTGGTGGACCCCAAGGTCCACAGGAGAGGAGAGAACAGCTAGGCCGCGAGGCAGCCGCAGTTACCGAACCCCAACAGTCCTACAGGGGGAGCTGGGCCTACTGGCACTACAGAACCAGCCTTGACTACCAGTTCACGCAGCCCACATAGGAAGCTCCTAAACTGGAGGCACCCTGGAGTTGGCTAACCCGACCGCACCACGACGGGGCAAGCATAGGCGTCTCAGTGAGCTTGACACAACCCGGAAACAGCTGACGGTGCTGAAACCAGGCTTGGCACGAGGGAGTACCTGTGACAAGAACACTGCCGAGAACCAGCTGGCGGTGATGGAACCCAGATGCGTTGCCCCAGTGTGCAAGAGCCAATGGCACGACCGAGGACCAGCTGGCGGTGCTGGAACCCGGTTACTAAGCTGTAGGTGCCCGCGCTTAAAAGCACTACCAAGGACCGCCTGACGTTGGCGGAACTCGGATACCCAGGAGGAGGCACCTAAGCCAAAGGCTCGGCCCGGAACCAGCTGACGGTGCTGGAACCAGGTGGTGGACCCCAAGGTCCACAGGAGAGGAGACAACAGCTAGGCCGCGAGGCAGCCGCAGTTACCGAACCCCAACAGTCCTACAGGGGGAGCTGGGCCTACTGGCACTACAGAACCAGCCTTGACTACCAGTTCACGCAGCCCACATAGGAAGCTCCTAAACTGGAGGCACCCTGGAGTTGGCTAACCCGACCGCACCACGACGGGGCAAGCATAAGCGTCTCAGTGAGCTTGACACAACCCGGAAACAGCTGACGGTGCTGAAACCAGGCTTGGCACGAGGGAGTACCTGTGACAAGAACACTGCCGAGAACCTGCTGGCGGTGATGGAACCAAGATGCGTTGCCCCAGTGTGCAAGAGCCAATGGCACGACCGAGGACCAGCTGGCGGTGCTGGAACCCGGTTACTAAGCTGTAGGTGCCCGCGCTTAAAAGCACTACCAAGGACCGCCTGACGTTGGCGGAACTCGGATACCCAGGAGGAGGCACCTAAGCCAAAGGCTCGGCCCGGAACCAGCTGACGGTGCTGGAACCAGGTGGTGGACCCCAAGGTCCACAGGAGAGGAGAGAACAGCTAGGCCGCGAGGCAGCCGCAGTTACCGAACCCCAACAGTCATACAGGGGGAGCTGGGCCTACTGGCACTACAGAACCAGCCTTGACTACCAGTTCACGCAGCCCACATAGGAAGCTCCTAAACTGGAGGCACCCTGGAGTTGGCTAACCCGACCGCACCACGACGGGGCAAGCATAGGCGTCTCAGTGAGCTTGACACAACCCGGAAACAGCTGACGGTGCTGAAACCAGGCTTGGCACGAGGGAGTACCTGTGACAAGAACACTGCCGAGAACCAGCTGGCGGTGATGGAACCCAGATGCGTTGCCCCAGTGTGCAAGAGCCAATGGCACGACCGAGGACCAGCTGGCGGTGCTGGAACCCGGTTACTAAGCTGTAGGTGCCCGCGCTTAAAAGCACTACCAAGGACCGCCTGACGTTGGCGGAACTCGGATACCCAGGAGGAGGCACCTAAGCCAAAGGCTCGGCCCGGAACCAGCTGACGGTGCTGGAACCAGGTGGTGGACCCCAAGGTCCACAGGAGAGGAGACAACAGCTAGGCCGCGAGGCAGCCGCAGTTACCGAACCCCAACAGTCCTACAGGGGGAGCTGGGCCTACTGGCACTACAGAACCAGCCTTGACTACCAGTTCACGCAGCCCACATAGGAAGCTCCTAAACTGGAGGCACCCTGGAGTTGGCTAACCCGACCGCACCACGACGGGGCAAGCATAAGCGTCTCAGTGAGCTTGACACAACCCGGAAACAGCTGACGGTGCTGAAACCAGGCTTGGCACGAGGGAGTACCTGTGACAAGAACACTGCCGAGAACCTGCTGGCGGTGATGGAACCAAGATGCGTTGCCCCAGTGTGCAAGAGCCAATGGCACGACCGAGGACCAGCTGGCGGTGCTGGAACCCGGTTACTAAGCTGTAGGTGCCCGCGCTTAAAAGCACTACCAAGGACCGCCTGACGTTGGCGGAACTCGGATACCCAGGAGGAGGCACCTTAGCCAAAGGCTCGGCCCGGAACCAGCTGACGGTGCTGGAACCAGGTGGTGGACCCCAAGGTCCACAGGAGAGGAGAGAACAGCTAGGCCGCGAGGCAGCCGCAGTTACCGAACCCCAACAGTCATACAGGGGGAGCTGGGCCTACTGGCACTACAGAACCAGCCTTGACTACCAGTTCACGCAGCCCACATAGGAAGCTCCTAAACTGGAGGCACCCTGGAGTTGGCTAACCCGACCGCACCACGACGGGGCAAGCATAGGCGTCTCAGTGAGCTTGACACAACCCGGAAACAGCTGACGGTGCTGAAACCAGGCTTGGCACGAGGGAGTACCTGTGACAAGAACACTGCCGAGAACCAGCTGGCGGTGATGGAACCCAGATGCGTTGCCCCAGTGTGCAAGAGCCAATGGCACGACCGAGGACCAGCTGGCGGTGCTGGAACCCGGTTACTAAGCTGTAGGTGCCCGCGCTTAAAAGCACTACCAAGGACCGCCTGACGTTGGCGGAACTCGGATACCCAGGAGGAGGCACCTAAGCCAAAGGCTCGGCCCGGAACCAGCTGACGGTGCTGGAACCAGGTGGTGGACCCCAAGGTCCACAGGAGAGGAGAGAACAGCTAGGCCGCGAGGCAGCCGCAGTTACCGAACCCCAACAGTCCTACAGGGGGAGCTGGGCCTACTGGCACTACAGAACCAGCCTTGACTACCAGTTCACGCAGCCCACATAGGAAGCTCCTAAACTGGAGGCACCCTGGAGTTGGCTAACCCGACCGCACCACGACGGGGCAAGCATAGGCGTCTCAGTGAGCTTGACACAACCCGGAAACAGCTGACGGTGCTGAAACCAGGCTTGGCACGAGGGAGTACCTGTGACAAGAACACTGCCGAGAACCAGCTGGCGGTGATGGAACCCAGATGCGTTGCCCCAGTGTGCAAGAGCCAATGGCACGACCGAGGACCAGCTGGCGGTGCTGGAACCCGGTTACTAAGCTGTAGGTGCCCGCGCTTAAAAGCACTACCAAGGACCGCCTGACGTTGGTGGAACTCGGATACCCAGGAGGAGGCACCTTAGCCAAAGGCTCGGCCCAGAACCAGCTGACGGTGCTGGAACCAGGTGGTGGACCCCAAGGTCCACAGGAGAGGAGAGAACAGCTAGGCCGCGAGGCAGCCGCAGTTACCGAACCCCAACAGTCATACAGGGGGAGCTGGGCCTACTGGCACTACAGAACCAGCCTTGACTACCAGTTCACGCAGCCCACATAGGAAGCTCCTAAACTGGAGGCACCCTGGAGTTGGCTAACCCGACCGCACCACGACGGGGCAAGCATAGGCGTCTCAGTGAGCTTGACACAACCCGGAAACAGCTGACGGTGCTGAAACCAGGCTTGGCACGAGGGAGTACCTGTGACAAGAACACTGCCGAGAACCAGCTGGCGGTGATGGAACCCAGATGCGTTGCCCCAGTGTGCAAGAGCCAATGGCACGACTGAGGACCAGCTGGCGGTGCTGGAACCCGGTTACTAAGCTGTAGGTGCCCGCGCTTAAAAGCACTACCAAGGACCGCCTGACGTTGGCGGAACTCGGATACCCAGGAGGAGGCACCTTAGCCAAAGGCTCGGCCCGGAACCAGCTGACGGTGCTGGAACCAGGTGGTGGACCCCAAGGTCCACAGGAGAGGAGAGAACAGCTAGGCCGCGAGGCAGCCGCAGTTACCGAACCCCAACAGTCATACAGGGGGAGCTGGGCCTACTGGCACTACAGAACCAGCCTTGACTACCAGTTCACGCAGCCCACATAGGAAGCTCCTAAACTGGAGGCACCCTGGAGTTGGCTAACCCGACCGCACCACGACGGGGCAAGCATAGGCGTCTCAGTGAGCTTGACACAACCCGGAAACAGCTGACGGTGCTGAAACCAGGCTTGGCACGAGGGAGTACCTGTGACAAGAACACTGCCGAGAACCAGCTGGCGGTGATGGAACCCAGATGCGTTGCCCCAGTGTGCAAGAGCCAATGGCACGACCGAGGACCAGCTGGCGGTGCTGGAACCCGGTTACTAAGCTGTAGGTGCCCGCGCTTAAAAGCACTACCAAGGACCGCCTGACGTTGGCGGAACTCGCATACCCAGGAGGAGGCACCTAAGCCAAAGGCTCGGCCCGGAACCAGCTGACGGTGCTGGAACCAGGTGGTGGACCCCAAGGTCCACAGGAGAGGAGAGAACAGCTAGGCCGCGAGGCAGCCGCAGTTACCGAACCCCAACAGTCCTACAGGGGGAGCTGGGCCTACTGGCACTACAGAACCAGCCTTGACTACCAGTTCACGCAGCCCACATAGGAAGCTCCTAAACTGGAGGCACCCTGGAGTTGGCTAACCCGACCGCACCACGACGGGGCAAGCATAGGCGTCTCAGTGAGCTTGACACAACCCGGAAACAGCTGACGGTGCTGAAACCAGGCTTGGCACGAGGGAGTACCTGTGACAAGAACACTGCCGAGAACCAGCTGGCGGTGATGGAACCCAGATGCGTTGCCCCAGTGTGCAAGAGCCAATGGCACGACCGAGGACCAGCTGGCGGTGCTGGAACCCGGTTACTAAGCTGTAGGTGCCCGCGCTTAAAAGCACTACCAAGGACCGCCTGACGTTGGCGGAACTCGGATACCCAGGAGGAGGCACCTAAGCCAAAGGCTCGGCCCGGAACCAGCTGACGGTGCTGGAACCAGGTGGTGGACCCCAAGGTCCACAGGAGAGGAGAGAACAGCTAGGCCGCGAGGCAGCCGCAGTTACCGAACCCCAACAGTCCTACAGGGGGAGCTGGGCCTACTGGCACTACAGAACCAGCCTTGACTACCAGTTCACGCAGCCCACATAGGAAGCTCCTAAACTGGAGGCACCCTGGAGTTGGCTAACCCGACCGCACCACGACGGGGCAAGCATAGGCGTCTCAGTGAGCTTGACACAACCCGGAAACAGCTGACGGTGCTGAAACCAGGCTTGGCACGAGGGAGTACCTGAGACAAGAACACTGCCGAGAACCAGCTGGCGGTGATGGAACCCAGATGCGTTGCCTATTAAAGATTGTCTTCCTAGAGCCCCAACTAGCGGTGTTGGAGCTAAGGGTAAGCAGGGGGAGCAGAGTGTAGGCCGAAGCCTGCACTGGAGGCAGCTTTGTGTCTGCGTTGCGTTTGCAGGACACTTTGCCGGCTACACAGTGGGGGAACAGCTGGCGTTGCTGAACCCCACTAACACAATGGCGTGTGTTTTTCTCTGTGCAGCTAGCACTTGCGGGCAAAAACTAGCGATGTTAGAGCCCGTGTTGAAGCAGGAGGAGGAGGAGAGGAGCAGAGTGTGGGCCGAAGCCTATTTGAACCAATTTCAAAGGAAACCTTTAACCCCCCCTCAGGTGTTACAAAGTACAAGAGACACACCTTGTGCAGTATTAATGCTGCACAAGTGAAAGGTTGCTCTATTAATTTGTCTACTTGCACACGCTGAATGAAAGACGTACACAATTTAGCCCATTCTACAGTCAAACTGTAGTGGATGCGTGACTTGGCTTTTTAAGGAGACGCAGCACAGGTGTCCCAAATAACGCCTTGGTGCTTGGCGCAGCTTCCTGACCGTTGTTATTTGCTGTACAGGAGTCTGCGCTCTTGTGTTATCCCTTGGCAATGCCCTGTTAGAGCTGCCCGTCTTATGACCTCATTTCATGTTGGCCGGTGCGGTTAACGATGGCCATAAATCCCAGACCCACAGTGCCTTTTCATAAAGTCACACTGCGGTGCTGTGATTCGTGGCCTTGAGCAGTAAATATTTTGGCCGCTCACACACGTCCTTACACCTGCTTCAGACTGGGCGGCCTCTGCTGATCCCTTCTCGCATGCCGCGGCCATGAGGCTGCACAGTCTGAAGAAGGCGGAAGGAGATGAGTTAAGACAGGTGAAGATATGCACTGCTCGTGCCCATCAATCACACCCTCGCAGTCAAAATAAGACAACGAGGAGCATTGTTTCAGGCAGGGCGGACGCACAGGCGCAACAAGCCAACCAATGATGTCAGAAGACGGGAAGCGCTACCAAGGGGGGTGCTGCGTATCATTATAAAGGAAAGTCACACCTCAGGGACAGTGGAATGGTCTCAATGAGACACATTTTGTACGTTTTGAGTTCCACGTGGGCAAGGACAAAAAGTCAGCCACCTTGTACAAATTCAGCAGTACTGCTGTACAAGGTGGCTGTTATACATAGAAACACCTGGGGGTGGGGGGCAGGCTCCCTTCAATTTCAGTTCATGTGCCTGCGTGGCGTTTGCAGGACACGTTGCCAGCTACACAGCAGGGGAACAGCTGGCGGTGCTGAACCCCACTAACACGTTGGCTGGTGTTTTTCTCAGTGCAGCTAGCAGTTCCGGGCAAAAACTAGCGGTGTTAGAGCCCAGGGTCAGCAGGAGGAGGAGAGGAGCAAAGTGTAGGCCGAAGCCTGCACTGGTGGCAGCTTTTGGTCAGTTGTGCCAGCGTGGCTTGTGCTGGACACGATGCCGACTACACAGCAGGGGAACAGCTGGCGGTGCTGAACCCCACTAACACATTGGCTGGTGTTTTTCTCTGTGCAGCTAGCATGTCCGGGCAGAAACTGGCGTTGTTTGAGCCCAGGGTCAGCAGGAGGAGGAGAGGAGCAGAGTGTAGGCCGAAGCCTGCACTGGTGGCAGCTTTTGGTCGGTTGTGCCAGCGTGGCTTGTGCTGGACACGATGCCAACTACACAGCAGGGGAACAGCTGGCGGTGCTGAACCCCACTAACACATTGACTGGTTTTTTTCTCTGTGCAGCTAGCATGTCCGGGCAGAAACTGGCGGTGTTTGATCCTGGGGTCAGCAGGAGGAGGAGAGGAGCAGAGTGTAGGCCGAAGCCTGCACTGGTGGCAGCTTTTGGTCGGTTGTGCCAGCGTGGCTTGTGCTGGACATGATGCCAACTACACAGCAGGGGAACAGCTGGCGGTGCTGAACCCCACTAACACATTGACTGGTGTTTTTCTCTGTGCAGCTAGCAGTTCCGGGCAAAAACTAGCGGTGTTTGAGCCCAGGGTCAGCAGGAGGAGGAGAGGAGCAGAGTGTAGGCCGAAGCCTAGTTGAACCAATTTCAAAGGTTACCTTTAACCCCCCCCCCTCAGGTGTTGCAAGGTACAAGAGCCACACCTTGAACAGCATTAATGATGCACAAGTCAAAGGTTGCTCTATTTAATTTTGCTCCTTGCACACGCTGAATAAAACACGTACACTATTTAGCCCATTATACTGTCAAACAGTAGTGGAGGCGTGACTACTAGTCTTTTTAAGGAGACGCAGCACAGGTGTACAAATTTACACCTAGGTGCTGGGCGCAGATTCCTTACCGTTGTTATTTGCAGTACAGGAAACTGCGCTCTTGTGTTATCCCTTGGCAATACCCTGTTAGTGCAGGCCGTCTCATGACCTCATTTCATGTTGGCCGGTGCGGTTAACGATGGCCATAAATCCCAGACCCACAGTGGCTTTTCCTAAAGTCACACTGCGGTGCTGGGATTCGTGGCCTTGTGCAGTAAATATGTTCGCCGCTCACACATGTCCTTACACCTGCTTCAGACTGGGCGGCCTCAGCTGATCCCTTATCGCATGCCGCGGCCATGAGGCCGCACAGTCAGAAGAAGGCGGAAGGAGGGGAGTGAAGACAGGGGAACATATGCACTGCTCGTGCCCATCAATCACACCCTCGCAGTCAAAATATATGAGACAACGGGGGGCGTTGTGTCGGGCAGGGGGGGACGCACAGGCACAGCCAGCCAACCAATGATTTCAGGAGACGGGCAGCGCTAACAATGGGGGTGCTGCGTGTCATTAAAAAGGAAAGTCACACCTCAGGGACATTGTAATGGTCTGTAATGAGACACATTTTGTACTTGTTGAGTTCCACGTGTGCAAGGAGAAAAAGTCAGCCACCTTGTACAAATGCAGCAGTACTGCTGTACAAGGTGGCTGTTATACATAGAAACACCTGGGGGGGTGGGGGGCAGGCTCCCTTCAATTTCAGTTCATGTGCCTGCGTGGCGTTTGCAGGACACGTTGCCAGCTACACAGCAGGGGAACAGCTGGCGGTGCTGAACCCCACTAACACATTGGCTGGTGTTTTTCTCTGTGCAGCTAGCATGTCCGGGCAGAAACTGGCGTTGTTTGAGCCCAGGGTCAGCAGGAGGAGGAGAGGAGCAAAGTGTAGGCCGAAGCCTGCACTGGTGGCAGCTTTTGGTCGGTTGTGCCAGCGTGGCTTGTGCTGGACACGATGCCAACTACACAGCAGGGGAACAGCTGGCGGTGCTGAACCCCACTAACACATTGACTGGTGTTTTTCTCTGTGCAGCTAGCAGTTCCGGGCAAAAACTAGCGGTGTTTGAGCCCAGGGTCAGCAGGAGGAGGAGAGGAGCAGAGTGTAGGCCGAAGCCTAGTTGAACCAATTTCAAAGGTTACCTTTAACCCCCCCCCCTCAGGTGTTGCAAGGTACAAGAGCCACACCTTGAACAGCATTAATGATGCACAAGTCAAAGGTTGCTCTATTTAATTTTGCTCCTTGCACACGCTGAATAAAACACGTACACTATTTAGCCCATTATACTGTCAAACAGTAGTGGAGGCGTGACTACTAGTCTTTTTAAGGAGACGCAGCACAGGTGTACAAATTTACACCTAGGTGCTGGGCGCAGATTCCTTACCGTTGTTATTTGCAGTACAGGAAACTGCGCTCTTGTGTTATCCCTTGGCAATACCCTGTTAGTGCAGGCCGTCTCATGACCTCATTTCATGTTGGCCGGTGCGGTTAACGATGGCCATAAATCCCAGACCCACAGTGGCTTTTCCTAAAGTCACACTGCGGTGCTGGGATTCGTGGCCTTGTGCAGTAAATATGTTCGCCGCTCACACATGTCCTTACACCTGCTTCAGACTGGGCGGCCTCAGCTGATCCCTTATCGCATGCCGCGGCCATGAGGCCGCACAGTCAGAAGAAGGCGGAAGGAGGGGAGTGAAGACAGGGGAACATATGCACTGCTCGTGCCCATCAATCACACCCTCGCAGTCAAAATATATGAGACAACGGGGGGCGTTGTGTCGGGCAGGGGGGACGCACAGGCACAGCCAGCCAACCAATGATGTCAGGAGACGGGCAGCGCTAACAATGGGGGTGCTGCGTGTCATTAAAAAGGAAAGTCACACCTCAGGGACATTGTAATGGTCTGTAATGAGACACATTTTGTACTTGTTGAGTTCCACGTGTGCAAGGAGAAAAAGTCAGCCACCTTGTACAAATGCAGCAGTACTGCTGTACAAGGTGGCTGTTATACATAGAAACACCTGGGGGGCTGGGGGGCAGGCTCCCTTCAATTTCAGTTCATGTGCCTGCGTGGCGTTTGCAGGACACGTTGCCAGCTACACAGCAGGGGAACAGCTGGCGGTGCTGAACCCCACTAACACATTGGCTGGTGTTTTTCTCTGTGCAGCTAGCATGTCCGGGCAGAAACTGGCGTTGTTTGAGCCCAGGGTCAGCAGGAGGAGGAGAGGAGCAAAGTGTAGGCCGAAGCCTGCACTGGTGGCAGCTTTTGGTCGGTTGTGCCAGCGTGGCTTGTGCTGGACACGATGCCAACTACACAGCAGGGGAACAGCTGGCGGTGCTGAACCCCACTAACACATTGACTGGTGTTTTTCTCTGTGCAGCTAGCACTTCCGGGCAAAAACTAGCGGTGTTTGAGCCCAGGGTCAGCAGGAGGAGGAGAGGAGCAGAGTGTAGGCCGAAGCCTAGTTGAACCAATTTCAAAGGTTACCTTTAACCCCCCCCCTCAGGTGTTGCAAGGTACAAGAGCCACACCTTGAACAGCATTAATGATGCACAAGTCAAAGGTTGCTCTATTTAATTTTGCTCCTTGCACACGCTGAATAAAACACGTACACTATTTAGCCCATTATACTGTCAAACAGTAGTGGAGGCGTGACTTGTCTTTTTAAGGAGATGCAGCACAGGTGTCAAAATTTACACCTAGCTGCTGTGCGCAGATTCCTGAGCGTTGTTATTTGCTGTACAGGAGTCTGCGCTATTGTGATCCCTTGGCCATGCGCTGTGAGCGCTTCCTGTCTTCTGACCTCATTTCATGTCGGCCGTTGCGGTTAGCGATGGACATGAATCCCAGACCCACAGTGTGTTTTCAAAAAATCACACTGCGTGGCTGGGATTCGTGGCCTTGTTCAGTAAATATGTTTGACGCTCACACATGTCCTTACACCTGCTTCAGACTGGGCGGCCTCAGCTGATCCCTTATCGCCTGCCGCGGCCATGAGGACACCCAGTCTGAAGAAGGCGGAAGGAGATGAGTGAACACAGGCAAACATATGCACTGCACATGCCCATCAATCACACCCTCGCTGTCCAAAAAAATAAGACACCGAGGGGCGTTGTTTCGAGCAGGGCAGACGCACAGGCGCAGCCAGCTAACCAATGATGTCAAAAGACGGGCAGCGCTAACAAGGGTGGTGCTGCGTATCATTAGAAAGGAAAGTCACACCTCAGGGACAGTGGAATGGTCTCAATGAGACACATTTAGTACGTGTTTAACTAAACGTGGGCAAGGAGAAAAAGTTAGCCACCTTGTACAAATGCAGCAGTACTGCTGTACAAGGTGGCTATTATACATAGAAACACCTGGGGGTGGGGGGCAGGCTCCCTTCAATTTCAGTTCATGTGCCTGCGTGGCGTTTGCAGGTCACGTTGCAAGCTACACAGCAGGGGAACAGCTGGCGTTGCTGAACCCCACTGACACATTGACTGGTGTTTTTCTCTGTGCAGATCGCATGTCCGGGCAAAAACTGGCGGTGTTAGAGCCCAGGGTCAGCAGGAGGAGGAGAGGAGCAAAGTGTAGGCCGAAGCCTGCACTGGTGGCAGCTTTTGGTCGGTTGTGCCAGCGTGGCTTGTGCTGGACACGATGCCAACTACACAGCAGGGGAACAGCTGGCGTTGCTGAACCCCACTAACACATTGACTGGTGTTTTTCTCTGTGCAGCTAGCATGTCCGGGCAGAAACTGACAGTGTTTGAGCCCGGGGTCAGCAGGAGGAGGAGAGGAGCAGAGTGTAGGCCGAAGCCTGCACTGGTGGCAGCTTTTGGTCGGTTGTGCCAGCGTGGCTTGTGCTGGACACGATGCCAACTACACAGCAGGGGAACAGCTGGCGGTGCTGAACCCCACTAACACATTGACTGGTGTTTTTCTCTGTGCAGCTAGCAGTTCCGGGCAGAAACTAGCGGTGTTTGAGCCCAGGGTCAGCAGGAGGAGTAGAGGAGCAGAGTGTAGGCCGAAGCCTAGTTGAACCAATTTCAAAGGTTACCTTTAACCCCCCCTCAGGTGTTGAAAGGTACAAGAGCCACACCTTGTGCAGCATTAATGCTGCACAAGTAAAAGGTTGCTCTATTTAATTTGCTCCTTGCACACGCTGAATAAAACACGTACACTATTTAGCCCATTATACTGTCAAACAGTAGTGGAGGCGTGACTTGTCTTTTTAAGGAGATGCAGCACAGGTGTCAAAATTTACACCTAGCTGCTGTGCGCAGATTCCTGAGCATTGTTATTTGCTGTACAGGAGTCTGCGCTATTGTGATCCCTTGGCCATGCGCTGTGAGCGCTTCCTGTCTTCTGACCTCATTTCATGTCGGCCGTTACGGTTAGCGATGGACATGAATCCCAGACCCACAGTGTGTTTTCAAAAAATCACACTGCGTGGCTGGGATTCGTGGCCTTGTTCAGTAAATATGTTTGACGCTCACACATGTCCTTACACCTGCTTCAGACTGGGCGGCCTCAGCTGATCCCTTATCGCCTGCCGCGGCCATGAGGACACCCAGTCTGAAGAAGGCGGAAGGAGATGAGTGAACACAGGCAAACATATGCACTGCACATGCCCATCAATCACACCCTCGCTGTCCAAAAAAATAAGACACCGAGGGGCGTTGTTTCGAGCAGGGCAGACGCACAGGCGCAGCCAGCTAACCAATGATGTCAAAAGACGGGCAGCGCTAACAAGGGTGGTGCTGCGTATCATTAGAAAGGAAAGTCACACCTCAGGGACAGTGGAATGGTCTCAATGAGACACATTTAGTACGTGTTTAATTAAACGTGGGCAAGGAGAAAAAGTCAGCCACCTTGTACAAATGCAGCAGTACTGCTGTACAAGGTGGCTATTATACATAGAAACACCTGGGGGTGGGGGGCAGGCTCCCTTCAATTTCAGTTCATGTGCCTGCGTGGCGTTTGCAGGTCACGTTGCCGGCTACACAGCAGGGGAACAGCTGGCGGTGCTGAACCCCACTAACACATCACCTAGTGTTTTTTCTGTGTAGACAACACTTCCAGGTGGCAACTGACAGTGTTGAAACCCAGGGAATCAAAGAGGAGAAGAGTGTAGGCCGAAGCCTGCAGTGGAGCAAGTTGAAAGGGAACCTTTAACCCCCCCCCCCCAGGCATTTGTTGCTGAAAGAGCCATCTTGTACAGCAGTAATACTGCACATGGAAAATGGTGGCTCCGAAAATTATGCTCCTTGCAAACGCTGAAGTACACACTCATATAATGTGTCCCCTCACACCGTCAAACCATCCCGGAAGTGGGACTTTCCTTTGTAATGTGACACAGCACAGCCGTCATTCCAACCCCCTTGGTGCCAGGCGCCACCTCCTCAACGTTGTTTGGTTCTGTCACGGAGCCCGCGCTGTAATGTTATCCCTTGGCCATGCACAGTTAGCGGTGCCCGTCTTCTGACATCATGTAGGTGTCAGGCTGGCAGTGCCTGTGCGTCCAAGCTGCCCGAGATCCAACCTTGCAGTGTCATCTAATGTAGTCCCACTGCGGGCCAGGGATCCATGGGCATGCGCAGTGCATATCATCGCCTCTCACTCACCTCCTTCCTGCTTCTTCAGACTGTGCGGCGTCACGGCCGTGGCATGCTATTAGGGATCAGCTGACGCCGCCTAGTCTGAAGAAGCGTGAAGAAGGGGAGTGAGAGGCTAGTATATGCACTGCGCATGGCCATGGATACCAGGCCCACTGTGGGATCACATTAGACGACACTGCGAGGTGTGATTTCGGGCAGCGTGGACGCACAGGCGCAGCCAGAACGACAACAAATGATGTCAGAGGACGGGCAGCGCAAACTGTGCATGGCCAAGGGATAACATAACAGCGCAGGGTCCATGACGGAATCAAACAACGCTAAGGAGGCAGCGCACGGTGCCAAGGGGGTAGCAATGACGGCTGTGCTGCGTCACATTACAAAGGAAAGTCCCACCTCCGGGACGGTTGGACGGTGTGAGGGGACACATTACATGAGTGTGTAGTTCAGCGTTTGCAAGGAGCATAATTTCAAGATCGACCTTTCCCTTGTGCAGTATTAGTGCTGCACATGGTGGCTCTTTCAGTAACAAACGCCTAGGGGGGGGGGGGGGGACAGGTCCCCTTACATTTTAGTTGTGCCAGCGTGGCGGTCACATGACACGTTGCCGGATACACAGCTGGGGATCAGCTGACGTTACTGAACCCCAATAACAGAGGAGCTACTGTTGACTGTGCACACAGCACTTCCAGGCACCAACTGGCGGTGTTAGAGCCCAGGGACAGCAGGAGGAGCAGATTGGAGGTATTGCCGCACACACAGCTGGGGATCAGCTGACGTTACTGAACCCCAATAACAGAGGAGCGACTGTTGACTGTGCACACAGCACTTCCAGGCACAAACTGGCGTTGTTAGAGCCCAGGGACAGCAGGAGGAGCAGATTGGAGGTATTGCCGCACACACAGCTGGGGATCAGCTGACGTTACTGAACCCCAATAACAGAGGAGCGACTGTTGACTGTGCACACAGCACTTCCAGGCACAAACTGGCGTTGTTAGAGCCCAGGGACAGCAGGAGGAGCAGATTGGAGGTATTGCCGCACACACAGCTGGGGATCAGCTGACGTTACTGAACCCCAATAACAGAGGAGCGACTGTTGACTGTGCACACAGCACTTCCAGGCACAAACTGGCGGTGTTAGAGCCCAGGGACAGCAGGAGGAGCAGATTGGAGGTATTGCCGCACACACAGCTGGGGATCAGCTGACATTACTGAACCCCAATAACAGAGGAGCGACTGTTGACTGTGCACACAGCACTTCCAGGCACTAACTGGCGGTGTTAGAGCCCAGGGACAGCAGGAGGAGCAGAGGAACAGAGTGTAGGCCGAAGCCTGATTGGAGCAAGTTGAAAGGGAACCTTTAACCCCCCCCCAAGACGTTTGTAGCTGAAAGAGCCATCTTGTGCAGCACTAAGGATGCAAAAGGAAAAGGTTGCTCTTTTAATTATGCTCCTTGCAAACACCGAAGTAAACACTAAAAATGTGTCCCTTTATACCGTTAAACCGTTCCGGAGGTGCGAATTTCCTTCGTAATGGGACACAGCACAGCTGTCATTCCTATCCCCTTGATGCCGTGCGCTGCCTCCTCAGCGTTGTTTTAAGCTGTCACGGTGCCTGCGCTGTTCTGTTAGCCCTTGGCCATGCCCAATTAGCGCTGCCTGTCTTCTGACATAATTTGGTGTCAGGCTGTCAGTGCCTGTGCGTCCACGCTGCTCCAGATCCCACCTCGCAGTCTCGTCTAACGTAATCCCACTGCGGGCCTTGGAACCATGGGCATGCACAGTGCATAACCTCGACTCTCACTCCCCTCCTTCCCTCTTCTTCAGACTGTGCGGTGTCATGGCCGTGGCATGCTAGGGATCAGCTGACGGCGCACAGTCTACAGAAGGCGGAGGGAAATGAGCGAGAGCCCGAGGGGAAGATATGCACTGCGCATGCCCATGGATCCCAGGCCCACAGTGTGACTCAATCAGAAGACACTGCGAGGCGGGATCTCGGGCAGCGCGGCCGCACAGGCGCAGCCAGCCTGACACCAAATTATGTCAGAAGACAGGCAGCGCAAATAGGGCATGCCCAAGGGATAACAGAACAGCGCAGGCTCCATGACAGCTTAAAACAACGCTGAGGAGGCAGCGCATGGCACCAAGGGGGTAGGAATGACGGCTGTGCTGCGTCACATTACGAAGGAAAGTCCCAGCTCCGGGACGGTATAACGGTATCAGTGAACACATTTTATAAGTGTTAAGTTCTGCGTGTGCAAGGAGCTAAAAAAAAAGAGCTACCTTTTCCTTGTGCAGCATTACTGCTGCACAAGATGGCTCTTTCAGTAACAAACGACGGGGGGGGGGACAGGTTCCCTTACATTTAGGTTGTTGTGCCAGCGTGGCGGTCGCAGGACACATTGCCGGCTACACAGCTGGGGATCAGCTGACGTTACTGAAACCCAATAACACTGGGTCGTATGTTTTTACTGTGCAGCCTGCACTTCTGAGCCGCAACTGGCGGTGTTGGAGCCCAGGAATAGCAGTTCAGGTGGTAGAAAGATGAACACAGCAGGAGACCTGGATGACACCCAATTACTTAATCAGGCAGAGGAGTGGCAAATTCCTGCGAGATCCAGGCCTGGTTCATTTTCAGGAAAGTAAGCCGGTCAACGTTATCGGAGGATAGTCGCATGCGACGGTCTGTTAGTACACCACCTGCGGCACTAAAGACACGTTCCGATAAGACACTAGCCGCAGGGCAAGCCAGCACCTCCAATGCATACTGGCTTAGCTCTGGCCATGTATCCAGCTTAGAGACCCAAAACTTGAACGGGGAAGAGCCGTCTGGGAGTACAGTAAGAGGGCAAGCCATGTAGTCTGTCACCATCTGACGGAACCGTTGCCTCCTGCTGACTGGAGCCGCCGGTGATGGTGTAGACATTTGGGGCGGGCACACAAAAGTGTGCCAGAGTTGTGCCATACTGGGCTTGCCTTGGGCAGAGGCACTGCTTCTGCTCCCTCTTTGGGCAGAGCCTCCCCCACTGCCTCGACGCACTGAGCTGCTTTGTAAAGCACTAGCAGCACTCCTCTCAGTTGGACAGGAGAAGATGATGGAATTCACCAGTGTGTCGTGGTACTCCCGCAATTTACGCTCCCGGGTCAACGCAGGGATGAGGTTTTGGACGTTGTCCCGGTAGCGAGGATCGAGGAGGGTGAACACCCAATAATCAGGCATGTTGAGAATGTGGTCGATGCGGCGGTCGTTTCTCAGGCACTGCAGCATGAAATCAACCATGTGCTGCAGAGTGCCAACTGGCCCAGAAACGCTGTCCCCTGCTTGAGACATGATCTCTGCCCGCTCGTCATCACCCCACCCTCGCTGTACACACTGACCAGTGGACAATTGTGTCGCTCCCTCCTCTGGACGGAGCTCTTCCTCCTCCATTGACTCCTCCTCATCCTCCTCACAAATTGGCCCCTGCGTACCCCTTTGTGAGGAACCACATGGCGCTGACTCTCCAGAAGGTGATGGAAAAGGTGACTCCTCATCCTCCACCTCTTCCACCACATCATCCCTTAACCCTTGCAAAGTTTGCTGAAGCAGGCAGATAAGGGGGACAGTCATGCTGACTAGTGCATCATCTGCTCTTGCCATCCGCGTGGAATAATCAAAAGGACGCAAAACCTGGCAGACGTCCTTCATAGTGGCCCACTCTGTGGTTGTGAAGTCTGATCGGCGCTGACTGCGACTTCTTTGCGCCTGATGCAGCTGGTACTCCATAACTGCTTGCTGCTGCTCACACAACCGCTCCAACATATGTAACGTGGAATTCCACCGGGTAGGTAGGTCACATATGATGCGGTGTTCCGGAAGGCGGAATCGGCGCTGCAGAGCAGCAATGCGGGATCTGGCCAAGCTGGAACGCCGCAAGTGAGCACACTCTAGGCGGACCTTGTGCAGCAGGGCATCAAGATCCGGATAGTCCCTCAGAAAACTCTGCACAACCAAATTGAGCACATGTGCCAGACATGGGATGTGAGTGAGGTTGCCAAGGGCCAAAGCTGCCACCAGATTTCGGCCATTGTCACACACTACCATGCCTGGCTGGAGATTCGCTGGCAGTAACCACACATCGCTCTCCTGCTTGATGGCATTCCAGAGCTCCTGCGCTGTGTGGCTTCGATGCCCCAATGAAACTAGTTTCAAGACGGCCTGCTGACGTTTGGCCACGGCTGTGCTCATGTCGGTCATAGGTAAACGTTCACGGGTCCATGTGGAGGTGGACTGTGACGGATCCTGCAGAGAGAAATCAGAGGAACTGGTGTAAGAGGAGGAGTCGATGCGTACAGACTGGATTCCTGCAATCCTTGGAGTGGGCAGGACACGTCCTGCGCCACTCGCACGATCTGTACCTGGCTCAACAACATTAACCCAATGGGCAGTGAGGGAAACATATCGCCCCTGTCCATGCTGACTGGTCCACGCATCGGTGGTGAGGTGGACCTTGCTACTGACGGCGTTCAGTAGCGCATGTTTTATGTTTGCCTCAACATGCCTGTGCAGGGCAGGGACAGCCTGCCTGCTGAAGTAAAAGCGGCTGGGCACCTTGTACTGTGGGACTGCCAATGCCATCAAGTCACGGAAGCTGTCAGTCTCCACCAGCCTGAACGAGAGCATTTCCAGGGACAACAGTTTGGCAATGCCTGCATTCAGAGCCTGTGCTCGGGGGTGGTTGGCCGAGAATGCCCGCCTTTTCTCCCATGCCTGGACTACCGATGGCTGTAGAGTAGACTGGGAGTGTGAGGATGACTGGGAAGGTGGTGCTGTGGGTGGAATTACACTAGGTCTCTGGACAACAGTGGAGGAAGAGGCAACACGAGATGAAGAGGTGGTAGCTGCCGCTGTTGGTTGGCCTACGTCTTCACTGTGTTTCTGTAACTCCACCGCGTGCCTGTTCCGCACATGTTTCCACATATTTGTGGTATTGAGGTTGCTGACACTTTTACCTCTTTTTACTTTCTGATGACACAGCTTGCATTTGACAAAACAAATGTCATCTGCAACTGTGTCAAAAAAGGACCAGGCACTGCAAGTCTTGGGAGCGCCCTTTTTGGCTTTGGAAAGAGACAGGCTCCTAACGGGTGCCAAAGTGGAGGCTACAGGCTCCGCAGTCTTCCCCCTCCCTCTCCCTCTTTGGCCCGTAAGGGGAAGCTCTTCCTCAGAGCTGCTCCCACCACCTTCCTGTTCCTCACGCCACGATGGGTCAAGGACCTCATCATCTCCACTACCCTCTGCCACCAACTGCTCCTCCTGGGTAGTCTCGGCAGCACAGTACGCATCAGAAAGCGGCACCTGAGTTTCATCATCAGATGCGTACTGCGCTGTGGTCACCGGAGGCACTGGCCCACCTGCCTCTTCAGAGTCAGAGAGAAAAAGCTGTTGGGCATCACTGCACACTGCCTCTTCTTCCATTTCTCCAATGCTGCTTGGCTGGCCCCCTGTTTCCAAGCCAAGAGATTCAGAGAACAGAAGTAGAGACGGCTCCTGTCCTGGGCTCTCTGACTGCCTGGCCAATTTGGCAGGTGGTGAAGAGACAGATGGCTGTTCTCCAGTGGTCTGTGCCTGAGAGGATGTGGCACTAACTGAAGTCGATGCCGAGGCGTTAGCTGCCATCCACCCGACAACGGCTTCAATTTGGTCTTCACGCAGCAGCGGTGCACGGCGCTCTCCGACAAAGCTGCGCATGAAGGACTGTTCCCTGCTGAAACTGAGTGACGACGAGTCACCGGCGCCCGCAGCAGGCACAGAATCACCACGTCCTCTCCCTGCTCCTCTCCCTGCTCCGCGCCCACGCCCACTTGCCTTACTCCCTGCCCTCTTCATCTTGGTTGACAGATAAAGATAAGCCGAAAAGTACTAAGGCCTTAGTGTGCTTATTCCTGAAATGCTCCTCCTAACAGGTGTAAGAAACACTAATGTTGTAAATTGTGGACTAAACTTTATTATTTTTCAAATGTGGCCTACACAAGTGTTAAGTTGTGTTTGGTGAACTTAACTTTTTTTTGGTGCAGATCGGGCTACAGAGCTAGTTTAAATCACACGGAGACCGTGCAGACAGCCGTAAACGGCGCTGCAAGGCCAAAAAACCCTCCTCTCGGTTATCCTATATAGTGTTTTTCCACTATTTAGCTGGATACGAGTGGAAAGACACTAATAGGAATTTTTTTTTTCAAATTTTAAACTGGCTGCACTATTTGAAAAAAAGGAAATTGTTTTTCAAGGTATGAGGCAGTAACGCACCCTGAGCTGAATCCAACCGGCTATGGCTGCACACAGACTACAGGGCGAGCTGCGCTCACACAGAGACCGTGCAGACAGCCGTAAACGGCGCTGCAAGGCCAAAAAACCCTCCTCTAGGTTATCCTATATAGTGTTTTTCCACTATTTAGCTGGATACGAGTGGAAAGACACTAATAGGAATTTTTTTTTTCAAATTTTAAACAGGCTGCACTATTTGAAAAAAAGGAAATTGTTTTTCAAGGTATGAGGCAGTAACGCACCCTGAGCTGAATCCAACCGGCTATGGCTGCACACAGACTACAGGGCGAGCTGCGCTCACACAGAGACTGTGCAGACAGCCGTAAACGGCGCTGCAAGGCCAAAAAACCCTCCTCTAGGTTATCCTATATAGTGTTTTTCCACTATTTAGCTGGATACGAGTGGAAAGACACTAATAGGAATTTTTTTTTTTCAAATTTTAAACAGGCTGCACTATTTGAAAAAAAGTAAAATTTTTCTCTAGGTATGAGCCAGTAACGAACCCTGAGCTGAATCCAACCGGCTATGGCTGCACACAGACTACAGGGCGAGCTGGGCTCACACGGAGACCGTGCAGACAGTCGTAAACGGCGCTGCAAGGCCAAAAAACCCTCCTCTAGGTTATCCTATATAGTGTTTTTCCACTATTTAGCTGGATACGAGTGGAAAGACACTAATAGGAATTTTTTTTTTCACATTTTAAACAGGCTGCACTATTTGAAAAAAAGGAAAATTTTTCTCAAGGTATGAGCCAGTAACAAACCCTGAGCTGAATCCAACCGGCTATGGCTGCACACAGACTACAGGGCGAGCTGGGCTCACACGGAGACCGTGCAGACAGCCGTAAACGGCGCTGCAAGGCCCAAAAAAACCCCTCTAGGTTATCCTATGTAGTGTTTTTCCACAATAGAACTGGAGACTGGTGGAAAAACACTAATAGGAAATTTGAGAAAAAATGTGCAGCAGGCTGCACTAAGAACAAAAAAGGACAACTGTGTGAGGCAGTGTGAACCCCCCCTGAGCTGAATACAACCGGGTATATGGCTGCACACAGACTACAGAGTGAGCTGCACACACACACACACACACAGAGACCTTGCAGAACGCTGTTAAAACAGCGCTGCAAGGCAAGAGCAAGGTGAACAGTGAAGAACACACAGCGTTTTGCTAAATTAGCCTTTGGAAAGGAAAATAAAGCAATTAGCTAGCTCGACTGGCCCTCAGTTAGAACACAGCGTCCTGTCCCTAACTGAAATCACAGCAGAGTGAGCGCAAAATGGCGGCAGCGTTTTTTATAGTGCAGAGTGACATCATTTCAGCAGCCAATCCCAGCCTTGCCAGTACTTACATGCCCACCATGCTAAACAGGATGTGCCCACACTTCCAATCATTCCTCATTGGCTGCTGCGTTCAGTTTGAATTCTGGGAACTTCCGATTCCGGTATCCGATACGCGGGAAGTATCGGAATTCGGTATCGGAATTCCGATACCGCAAATATCGGCCGATACCCGATACTTGCGGTATCGGAATGCTCAACACTAGTCTTTACTAGTATGAGCCAAAGGCTCATCCATGCATCCATGATAAGTAACTAATACATGAGTATTACAGTATTTGCACCAATTACGGAAGTTATAACTTTCTGACTCCTTGGGTCCGACCACTGTGAGTATAGCCAAGTACAGGGAGGAATGCAGAATGAATGGAGTGGAGGGGTGTTTGCTCAGTGTTCTGTGAAGCTTCACTTTTGGGATTGGTGGGGTTCCCAGTGGTCAAACACAAAATATCCCCAATCCAGTATCATAACTGGCACATACTATTATTTGTCAACTCACAGAGTTAGAAAATCACAGATTTCTTATTTTTTTGTTTTTCTCCAGTCCAGTAGTAATAACATTGAATGGTTCCCTACATTGGACAATGCCTGTTTATGAGAAACGTCCATTGACTGTAGGAAAATGATAAGTGTCCATAACCTTGTGATCAACATTGCTCTGTGGGGGAACCTGATAGTAAGTGTTTATTTTTCCTGTAACGCCACTTCAGGGAAAAGTATTACACCTTTCACATTCAAATCTGTGGGTTGTGTGTATAATGTAGGACACTTTCTGCAGACAAAGGCCTCAATCAGACATCAGATTTTTTTTGAGTCTGAGAAAATGGGACCGAGCATTCTGATCAGAGTTTGGTCATAGTTCTAGAAGAGTGTCCGATTTTTTAACAAACCCATTCACTTGCATAGTTGACTTTGATCTGACGCTTGGATCAAAATTAGACATGTCTTTCATATTTTCCTAGGTCCAAGAAAAAAACTGGACATGTGTACTGCCTCATAGATGATCACAGATACTAGTGCTATCCATGAAAAATACGGATAGCACTTGTACGTGAAAATCGAACTTCTGGTTGAGGCCTGAGATTTTCTTTGTCACTGTTTTTGGTTCTGGCTTCAGAAATGAGGCCCCTTGAATATCTCAGAATACCCTACTAGTGTAAACTTACATTGATTTTCTAAACTGGACAGTCCACATAAATATCTACCTATAGAATTGAGCCTAGTAAAGTTATAGTACTTAAATTGTAAGCTCCTCTGGTTCTAATTGGGATGATTAAACATGCTTTGCAGTACAAAAATTGGCTCTATTTAGTTATTGGCTAATAGATATATTTCTTTTAACCAGTTGTATTGATTTAGAAAATCTGAAAAAAAAAATCTAAAGTGGAATATCATTAAGCAAACAAATCCTTCCTGACTCATTAGTTTCATCCCTTCAATATATGGATTAGTCTGTACTGGAACATCGCTGCACTGCCCTCTGGCTCTTACAACCATATATTTGGCTAATATGAAGCATAACTGGGAGATGAATCCATTACTGACTTCTTCTCGCCAATGCTGAATTGTAAAAGCAGATTTTTTCATTCATTTGGCAAATAGTCACCACATCCTCCAAGATTTCCTGCTTTGAGCTCATTAGAGATCTAGATGCTTCCCCTTACTGTTACCAAAATGTCACTTGGCTCCTGGAAAAAATAATAATGTTCCAGCTGTAAAATTCACTACGGAGTTGTCAAAGTATCAAGTGATAAATGAATATCCATATGAGGCCTGAACGTGTTTTTATTATATATATACAGGTCCTTCTCAAAAAATTAGCATATAGTGTTAAATTTCATTATTTACCATAATGTAATGATTACAATTAAACTTTCATATATTATAGATTCATTATCCACCAACTGAAATTTGTCAGGTCTTTTATTGTTTTAATACTGATGATTTTGGCATACAACTCCTGATAACCCAAAAAACCTGTCTCAATAAATTAGCATATCAAGAAAAGGTTCTCTAAACGACCTATTACCCTAATCTTCTGAATCAACTAATTAACTCTAAACACATGCAAAAGATACCTGAGGCTTTTATAAACTCCCTGCCTGGTTCATTACTCAAAACCCCCATCATGGGTAAGACTAGCGACCTGACAGATGTCAAGAAGGCCATCATTGACACCCTCAAGCAAGAGGGTAAGACCCAGAAAGAAATTTCTCAACAAATAGGCTGTTCCCAGAGTGCTGTATCAAGGCACCTCAATGGTAAGTAACATAGTAACATAGTAACATAGTTAGTAAGGCCGAAAAAAGACATTTGTCCATCCAGTTCAGCCTATATTCCATCATAATAAATACCCAGATCTACGTCCTTCTACAGAACCTAATAATTGTATGATACAATATTGTTCTGCTCCAGGAAGACATCCAGGCCTCTCTTGAACCCCTCGACTGAGTTCGCCATCACCACCTCCTCAGGCAAGCAATTCCAGATTCTCACTGCCCTAACAGTAAAGAATCCTCTTCTATGTTGGTGGAAAAACCTTCTCTCCTCCAGACGCAAAGAATGCCCCCTTGTGCCCGTCACCTTCCTTGGTATAAACAGATCCTCAGCGAGATATTTGTATTGTCCCCTTATATACTTATACATGGTTATTAGATCGCCCCTCAGTCGTCTTTTTTCTAGACTAAATAATCCTAATTTCGCTAATCTATCTGGGTATTGTAGTTCTCCCATCCCCTTTATTAATTTTGTTGCCCTCCTTTGTACTCTCTCTAGTTCCATTATATCCTTCCTGAGCACGGGTGCCCAAAACTGGACACAGTACTCCATGTGCGGTCTAACTAGGGATTTGTACAGAGGCAGTATAATGCTCTCATCATGTGTATCCAGACCTCTTTTAATGCACCCCATGATCCTGTTTGCCTTGGCAGCTGCTGCCTGGCACTGGCTGCTCCAGGTAAGTTTATCATTAACTAGGATCCCCAAGTCCTTCTCCCTGTCAGATTTACCCAGTGGTTTCCCGTTCAGTGTGTAATGGTGATATTGATTCCCTCTTCCCATGTGTATAACCTTAAGTCTGTTGGAAGGAAACAATGTGGCAGAAAACGCTGTACAACGAGAAGAGGAGACCGGACCCTGAGGAAGATTGTGGAGAAGGACCGATTCCAGACCTTGGGGAACCTGAGGAAGCAGTGGACTGAGTCTGGTGTGGAAACATCCAGAGCCACCGTGCACAGGCGTGTGCAGGAAATGGGCTACAGGTGCCGCATTCCCCAGGTAAAGCCACTTTTGAACCATAAACAGCGGCAGAGGCGCCTGACCTGGGCTACAGAGAAGCAGCACTGGACTGTTGCTAAGTGGTCCCAAGTACTTTTTTCTGATGAAAGCAAATTTTGCATGTCATTCGGAAATCAAGGTGCCAGAGTCTGGAGGAAGACTGGGGAGAAGGAAATGCCAAAATGCCTGAAGTCCAGTGTCAAGTACCCACAGTCAGTGATGGTGTGGGGTGCCATGTCAGCTGCTGGTGTTGGTCCACTGTGTTTCATCAAGGGCAGGGTCAATGCAGCTAGCTATCAGGAGATTTTGGAGCACTTCATGCTGACCTGGCACCTGCTCACAGTGCCAAAACCACTGGTAAATGGTTTACTGACCATGGTATTACTGTGCTCAATTGGCCTGCCAACTCTCCTGACCTGAACCCCATAGAGAATCTGTGGGATATTGTGAAGAGAAAGTTGAGAGACGCAAGACCCAACACTCTGGATGAGCTTAAGGCCGCTATTGAAGCATCCTGGGCCTCCATAACATCTCAGCAGTGTCACGGGCTGATTGCCTCCATGCCACGCCGCATTGAAGCAGTCATTTCTGCCAAAGGATTCCCGACCAAGTATTGAGTGCATAACTGAACATTATTATTTGATGGTTTTTTTGTTTGTTATTAAAAAACACTTTTATTTGATTGGATGGGTGAAATATGCTAATTTATTGAGACAGGTTTTTTGGGTTATCAGGAGTTGTATGCCAAAATCATCAGTATTAAAACAATAAAAGACATGACAAATTTCAGTTGGTGGATAATGAATCTATAATATATGAAAGTTTAATTGTAATCATTACATTATGGTAAATAATGAAATTTAACACTATATGCTAATTTTTTTAGAAGGACCTGTATATATATATATATATATATATATATATATATATATATATATACACTACATACAGTATAGTGGGTATAGAATGTATTCAGACCCCCTTTACATTTTTCACTCTTTGTTTCACTTTTCAAACAAGTTATTTTTTTTCTCATTAATGTACACTCTGCACCTCATCTTGACTGAAAAAAAAACAAAAATGTAGACATTTTTGTATATTTATTAAGAAAGAAGAACTGAAATGTCACATACAGTAGTCATAAGTATTCAGACCCTTTGCTCAGACACTCATATTTAAGTCACATACTGTCCATTTCCTTGTGATCCTCCTTGAGATGGTTCTACTCCTTCATTGGAGTCCAGCTGTGTTTAATTAAACTGATAGGACTTGATTTGGAAAGGCACACACCTGTCTATATAAGACCTCACAGCTCACAGTGCATGCCAGACCAAATGAGAATCATGAGGTCAAAGGAACTGGCCAAGGAGCTCAGAGACAGAATTGTGGCAAGGCACAGATCTGGCCAAGGTTACAACAGAATTTATGCAGTACTCAAGGTTCCTAAGAGCACAGTGACCTCCATAATCCTCAAATGGAAGAAGTTTGGGACCACCAGAAGTCTTCCTAGACCTGGCTGTTCAGACAAACTGAGCAATCGTAGGATAAGAGCCTTGGCGAGAGAGGTAAAGAAGAACACTAAGATCACTGTGGCTGAGCTCCAGAGATGCAGTAGAGAGATGGGAGAAAGTTCTACAAAGTCAACTATCATTGCAGCCCTCCACCAGTCGGGCCTTTATGGCAGAGTGGCCTGATGGAAGCCTCTCCTCAGTGCAAGACAAATGAAAGCCCGCTTAGAGTTTGCTAAAAAACACATGAAGGACTCCCAGAATATGAGAAAGAAGATTCTCTGGTCTGATGAGACAAAGATAGACCTTTTTGATGATAATTGTAAGCGGTATGTGTGGAGAAAACCAGGGACTGCTCATCACCTGCTCAATACAATCCCAATAGTGAAACATGGTGGTGGCAGCATCATGCTATGGGGATGTTTTTCAGCTGCAAGGAAGGACGACTGGTTGCCATTGAAGATAACATGAATGCGGCCAAGTACAGAGATATCCTGGATGAAAACCTCTTCCAGAGTGCTCTGGACCTCAGACTTGGCTGGAGGTTCACCTTCCAACAAGACAATGACCCTAAGCACACAGCTAAAATAACAAAGGAATGGATTCAGAACAACTCTGTGACCATTCTTGACCGACCCAGCCAGAGCCCTGACCTAAACCCAATTGAGCATCTCTGGAAAGACCTGAAAATGACGTCCACCAACGTTCACCATCCAACCTGATGGAACTGGAGAGGATCTGCAAGGAAGAATGGCAGAGGATCCCCAAATCCAGGTGTGGAAAAACTTGTTGCATCATTCCCAAGAAGACTCATGGCTGTACTAGCTCAAAAGGTGCTTCTACTCAATACTGAGCAAAGGGACTGAATGCTTATGACCATGTGATATTTCAGTTTTTCTTTTTTAATAAATTTACAAAAATTTCTACATGTCTTTTTTTTCTGTCAAGATGGGGTGCAGAGTGTACATCAATGAGAAAAAAATGAACTTTTTTTTAAATTTACCAAATGGCTGCAATGCAACAAAGAGTGAAAAATGTAAAAGGGTCTGAATACTTTTCATACCAACTGTATATGTATGGCAGTGCCATTATTTCTATTACTATGGGTATGGCTGGTACTTTTAGTGCATTCCTGCCAACTTGCGAAAAATCACGGACACTATCGTAGGTAGTAGTGGTGTCCGTGAAAAACATGGATAGCACGTATACTTGAAAATCTGACTTGTGAATGAGGTCAGTGATTTTTCAGGACCAAAAAATGGTTAGAGTTTCATCAGTTTTTCTTGGATGAAAACAAAAACTGATGGAGATTTCTTAAGCTTCTGTTATCAAACAGTCTATGAGAAATGGATAGTTAACAGAAGGCATCTAAGTGCTGTCTGATTTACTCACAGACCCATAGACTTGCATTGATCACTCACCCGAGAAACCAGGAAGTAAGGAGACTGCATTGCTCTGAGCTGCTCAAGAGACAATTTGAGAATACCCCTTTAAAGCCATGTTCACATGTTCAGTATTTGGTCACTATTTCACTTCAATATATTTATCCTAAGTCATATGACAAGGTTTGTTAAATGGTCGATAGTGACTTTTAGGATTGTTACGTCCAATAGGTGGTACTAAAGTTCAAGTCCTCTTCCTCTCTGAAGAGGCAATTTGCATCCTTTAACCAGGAGACATAGGAAGAACCGCTTTAATTTTTTGTGTCTGTAACTATATGAGGTAATCAAGGGTTGCTACATCACACGAGATTCTGCACAAAAGCTGATATATCACATGTGATGTGAATTTTATGTTCTGTCTTTGAATCAGACGTGCCGACTCTGTGCACAAGTACTTGTTACTATGGTGTTTAATGCACAGTGTTATATACAGTGTTATATAGAGTTTTCTAGAGAGGAACAGATATCATAGTTAAATGGAGAGGTGTATAAATATGCAGAAATGAAGACAAAGCTCATGTTTTTTTCGAATAAATTATCCTTTCATATGCAAATTTTTGTTTATCTGCGAGACGATGAATTTCTTTTAGAAGACGCTGGCTTCTGCTGAATGTCGGCATTCTTCCATTTTTATAGATTTTTAGAATTAATTAATTGATCCAGTAATGGTATTTGAGCCGTCGTCTCCAACCTGTGGCTCTGAAACTATTGGGAACATACAACTCCCAGTACATTTCATAATATATATTTTTTATCTATTTTCTGATATAGGGTTCCAGATCACAACAAGACCTGAGACGAATATATTTTGTCTGCTTCCAGCTTGTAAGGAAAGAGCCTGCGGCACAGGATTGAGCTTGTACTGATTGTTCTTATTCACCCGTGAATTTCACTGGTGTTGGTATATTGTTCCTGTGCTATATGAAATTTTGTTTGTTTGTTTTTTTAGGGGGGTGTAGCAAAAGGCCACCTAAGAATAATGATGATAATGACCACTGCTCATGTCATATTTGCAAAAAAAATCAGATTTTAGCAGAATTATCGTTGGAACCAGACATTAAAACCATGCACGAACAAGCCTGATGTGTGCTGCAGAGCGGTAATCATGAGTGACCGATCGGTACTTTACAAACAGTGTCCCGGTCCCAGTGTGCTGTCAGTTGTGGGGTGCATTACACTCACTTGTAGGCTACAGGCCTCTGCTTCCTCCGGACGTCCATCCTCAGATGCCACACAATTCATGTTCTTTACAACAGGCAAATATTTACTGTTCAGTTCAAGTTAATCAGGTGGTGACATGTGGGATAGAGCACAGCATTTCATGTTTCTTCCTTCCTTGGTACAGTACATTGTAAGATCCTACCACTCGTTTGTTCTGGACTATCCCCAAGCCCACTGACTCCATCAGCCTCAGTAATTCCCTGTCCCCATCAGCAGTGCACCCGGGGACCATCACCTTCCATCTATGCGGGTCCCTGTCAATCTTCCACTGTATGTCAGTGGACACTATGTGTTGGCAGCTCCTACGCCAGACTTTGGGCTCTGAATGTGACTGGAGTGACCGCTTGTCACTGGGTGGGTGCAACACAAAGGGATAAGGGGAAGGGGGCCCAACACTAGGGAAGCAGGGATTGAGACCCTAAGGCAGATCTATTGTCACCCTCCCTGTCTGATCTAAGAGACCCTAAATAGGTTCTGCACCTATCGTCAAGCAGGATACCTAATCCCTGCCAGACCCTAGCAGTAAGCCCTGCTTAGGGAAGGAAGGGGTGTACGCTAGATGAACCTCACTAACACTAAAGACAGCTAGGATAAACAAAACAAGGGAAACACTTAGCTTGTGTAGACTCAGAGAGAAATACCGATGCCCTAAAAACTCCAAAGAGGACGCTAGCCGACTGCTACAGCTTCAAGCCTCAACAGGGAAGTGCAAATAGAAAATATCACCAGCAACTCCCAATAGGAAGTTGGGAATTATAAACATCCAGATCCAAGTGTGACTATTAGAGCCAGGGGAGGTGGCCACTGGGTTCTAGGGTCAGGAGGACCAGGCAGAAGTCTGCAAAGCAGACTGCTGAGACCCTCTGCAGCCAGATGCAGTGCAATGGTCTGCAGCCTCTGACACATCCGTTACACCACCCGGGATCCCAATAAGGCCTCCCACTGCCTGGAACAATTGGTACATGCTGCCCCTAGCAGCCCACTGCACCTGAATGTGACCTTTTACTGCACTTCTCAATCTCCCAGCTATCAGGAAATGCCCCCTTCAATCAACACTAGTTCCCACCCCTGGGCTAGTACTATCATTGACTATATCCTATCCTACAGGGTAAACCTATTGTTTTTATCTTATGTCTTATATTGTTGATACTTACTATATAAGCCGTACTTACAGTGGGGCAAAAAAGTATTTAGTCAGTCAGCAATAGTGCAAGTTCCACCACTTAAAAAGATGAGAGGCGTCTGTAATTTACATCATAGGTAGACCTCAACTATGGGAGACAAACTGAGAAAAAAAATCCAGAAAATCACATTGTCTGTTTTTTAACATTTTATTTGCATATTATGGTGGAAAATAAATATTTGGTCAGAATCAAAATTTCATCTCAATACTTTGTAATATATCCTTTGTTGGCAATGACAGGTCAAACGTTTTCTGTAAGTCTTCACAAGGTTGCCACACACTGTTGTTGGTATGTTGGCCCATTCCTCCATGCAGATCTCCTCTAGAGCAGTGATGTTTTTGGCTTTTCGCTTGGCAACACGGACTTTCAACTCCCTCCAAAGGTTTTCTATATGGTTGAGATCTGGAGACTGGTTAGGCCACTCCAGGACCTTGAAATGCTTCTTACGAAGCCACTCCTTCGTTGCCCTGGCGGTGTGCTTTGGATCATTGTCATGTTGAAAGACCCAGCCACGTTTCATCTTCAATGCCCTTGCTGATGGAAGGAGGTTTGCACTCAAAATCTCACGATACATGGCCCCATTCATTCTTTCATGTACCCGGATCAGTCGTCCTGGCCCCTTTGCAGAGAAACAGCCCCAAAGCATGATGTTTCCACCACCATGCTTTACAGTAGGTATGGTGTTTGATGGATGCAACTCAGTATTCTTTTTCCTCCAAACACGACAAGTTGTGTTTCTACCAAACAGTTCCAGTTTGGTTTCATCAGACCATAGGACATTCTCCCAAAACTCCTCTGGATCATCCAAATGCTCTCTAGCAAACTTCAGACGGGCCCGGACATGTACTGGCTTAAGCAGTGGGACACGTCTGGCACTGCAGGATCTGAGTCCATGGTGGTGTAGTGTGTTACTTATGGTAGGCCTTGTTACATTGGTCCCAGCTCTCTGCAGTTCATTCACTAGGTCCCCCCGCGTGGTTCTGTGATTTTTGCTTTCCGTTCTTGTGATCATTCTGACCCCACGGGGTGGGATTTTGCGTGGAGCCCCAGATCGAGGGAGATTATCAGTGGTCTTGTATGTCTTCCATTTTCTAATTATTGCTCCCACTGTTGATTTCTTCACTCCAAGCTGGTTGGCTATTGCAGATTCAGTCTTCCCAGCCTGGTGCAGGGCTACAATTTTGTTTCTGGTGTCCTTTGACAGCTCTTTGGTCTTCACCATAGTGGAGTTTGAAGTCAGACTGTTTGAGGGTGTGCACAGGTGTCTTTTTATACTGATAACAAGTTTAAACAGGTGCCATTACTACAGGTAATGAGTGGAGGAAAGAGGAGACTCTTAAAGAAGAAGTTACAGGTCTGTGAGAGCCAGAAATCTTGATTGTTTGTTTCTGACCAAATACTTATTTTCCACCATAATATGCAAATAAAATGTTAAAAAAACAGACAATGTGATTTTCTGGATTTTTTTTTCTCAGTTTGTCTCCCATAGTTGAGGTCTACCTATGATGTAAATTACAGACGCCTCTCATCTTTTTAAGTGGTGGAACTTGCACTATTGCTGACTGACCAAATACTTTTTTGCCCCACTGTATGTTATCTTAAAGCTAATCCTAGGCTCACTCTGCACTACACACATTATACATTATATAAGACACACATCAGTGTTACATTTAAAACCGCATAACACTAAATGTGTAATGTGATTTAAAGGGAATTTGTCATCATGTTTTCGCTACCATTCATGAGAGCAGCATAATGTAGACAAAGAGGCTGATTTCAGTGATGAATCACTTTCGTTTACTGGGTGCAGTAGTTGTGATACAATCAGAGTTTTTTAGATGTAATGTAATGTAGGTGATCAGATGCTACAGGCAGAGGAAGACAAGGCGCAAGCAATAAACAAGCTATTTATTTCCTCAGATATGGCAGGAAATTGCAATAGTTATGACAACCGTTAGAAAGATGCAACAGAAGTATCACAGGAAAATTATACAATACAGAGCATATGAGTCATTAAAGTTCACATTAAATGTTAAGGAAGCTTCTTGAGGATTATACTTAATGTCCCTCTAACAGGGGTAAACACTAATTCTGGTTGGAGTTACTGTGCGGACTACTCCTGTAACAAGGGTCCTGGTTCTTCCTGAAAGGCCGCAAGTCCTCCTAACAAAGTCTACCAATGCACGCTGGGCATTCTTCACTTAAATTGACCACTGCCCTGTCTGCTGCCCCTACACAGAACAACTATTTTACAGCACAACGCTGCTGGAAGCGACGGCCTGGCTCACTCGTGTCTAACATTCACCACCACAAACTTTCTCTTCAGGGTAGAGGCTTTGGCTCTTGACCAGCGTTGTCTGGACTCTGGGTCTCTGGGTCTTGACTGACGCAGATTGGGTATTCGGTGCTTTACCAGCGTAGTCTGGACTCTGGGTCTCACTTGTTGCTACAGGGGTCCTGTCTTGAACCGGACAGCAGCCCACTGATACATGCTTCTCAATCAGGCCTGTGATTTTCCCCTGCAGCATATCTTCCTGAGCACACCTGGACCGTTCTTTTCTTTGATGCAAAAACCGACTCCAGTTTAGTATGCAGACCCTTTATATTCAGGAACTCTGTCATCAATGGCACCTAACTAGGTGTCACGTCCAAACTCTTCTCTCCTGCAACTCTTCCAATTAGTTGTGCAGGGTCCTGTCAGAATAGCAGGTGGCAGCCTTCTGGCACCAATGATGCACATCGCTAGTGTGTTTCAGAAACATTGTCACCTCACCTTACATTCCTCATAGTAACATAGTAACATAGTTAGTAAGGCCGAAAAAAGACATTTGTCCATCCAGTTCAGCCTATATTCCATCATAATAAATCCCCAGATCTACGTCCTTCTACAGAACCTAATTGTATGATACAATATTGTTCTGCTCCAGGAAGACATCCAGGCCTCTCTTGAACCCCTCGACTGAGTTCGCCATCACCACCTCCTCAGGCAAGCAATTCCAGACTCTCACTGCCCTAATAGTAAAGAATCCTCTTCTATGTTGGTGGAAAAACCTTCTCTCCTCCAGACGCAAAGAATGCCCCCTTGTGCCCGTCACCTTCCTTGGTGTAAACAGATCCTCAGCGAGATATTTGTATTGTCCCCTTATATACTTATACATGGTTATTAGATCGCCCCTCAGTCGTCTTTTTTCTAGACTAAATAATCCTAATTTCGCCAATCTATCTGGGTATTGTAGTTCTCCCATCCCCTTTATTAATTTTGTTGCCCTCCTTTGTACTCTCTCTAGTTCCATTATATCCTTCCTGAGCACCGGTGCCCAAAACTGGACACAGTACTCCATGTGCGGTCTAACTAGGGATTTGTACAGAGGCAGTATAATGCTCTCATCATGTGTATCCAGACCTCTTTTAATGCACCCCATGATCCTGTTTGCCTTGGCAGCTGCTGCCTCGCACTGGCTGCTCCAGGTAAGTTTATCATTAACTAGGATCCCCAAGTCCTTCTCCCTGTCAGATTTACCCAGTGGTTTCCCATTCAGTGTGTAATGGTGATATTGATTCCTTCTTCCCATGTGTATAACCTTACATTTATCATTGTTAAACCTCATCTGCCACCTTTCAGCCCAAGTTTCCAACTTATCCAGATCCATCTGTAGCAGAATACTATCTTCTCTTGTATTAACTGCTTTACATAGTTTTGTATCATCTGCAAATATCGATATTTTACTGTGTAAACCTTCTAACAGATCATTAATGAATATGTTGAAGAGAACAGGTCCCAATACTGACCCCTGCGGTACCCCACTGGTCACAGCGACCCAGTTAGAGACTATACCATTTATAACCACCCTCTGCTTTCTATCACTAAGCCAGTTACTAACCCATTTACACACATTTTCCCCCAGACCAAGCATTCTCATTTTGTGTACCAACCTCTTGTGTGGCACGGTATCAAACGCTTTGGAAAAATCAAGATATACCACGTCCAATGACTTACCGTGGTCCAGCCTATAGCTTACCTCTTCATAAAAACTGATTAGATTGGTTTGACAGGAGCGATTTCTCATAAACCCATGCTGATATGGAGTTAAACAGTTATTCTCATTGAGATCATCCAGAATAACATCCCTCAGAAACCCTTCAAATATTTTACCAACAATAGAGGTTAGACTTACTGGCCTATAATTTCCAGGTTCACTTTTAGAGCCCTTTTTGAATATTGGCACCACATTTGCTATGCGCCAATCCTGCGGAACAGACCCTGTCGCTATAGAGTCCCTAAAAATAAGAAATAATTAGTTCTCTTAGTACTCGTGGATGTATGCCATCCGGACCCGGAGATTTATCTGTTTTAATCTTATTTAGCCGGTTTCGCACCTCTTCTTGGGTTAGATTGGTGACCCTTAATATAGGGTTTTCATTGTTTCTTGGGATTTCACCTAGCATTTCATTTTCCACCGTGAATACCGTGGAGAAGAAGGTGTTTAATATGTTAGCTTTTTCCTCGTCATCTACAACCATTCTTTCCTCACTATTTTTTAAGGGGCCTACATTTTCAGTTTTTATTCTTTTACTATTGATATAGAACAGTTTGGGATTAGTTTTACTCTCCTTAGCAATGTGCTTCTCTGTTTCCTTTTTGGCAGCTTTAATTAGTTTTTTAGATAAAGTATTTTTCTCCCTATAGTTTTTTAGAGCTTCAATGGTGCCATCCTGCTTTAGTAGTGCAAATGCTTTCTTTTTACTGTTAATTGCCTGTCTTACTTCTTTGTTTAGCCACATTGGGTTTTTCCTATTTCTAGTCCTTTTATTCCCACAAGGTATAAACCGCTTACACTGCCTATTTAGGATGTTCTTAAACATTTCCCATTTATTATCTGTATCCTTATTTCTGAGGATATTGTCCCAGTCTACCAGATTAAGGGCATCTCTAAGCTGGTCAAACTTTGCCTTCCTAAAGTTCAGTGTTTTTGTGACTCCCTGACCAGTCCCCCTAGTGAAAGACAGGTGAAACTGTACAATATTGTGGTCGCTATTTCCTAGATGCCCGACCACCTGCAGATTTGTTATTCTGTCAGGTCTATTAGATAGTATTAGGTCTAAAAGTGCTGCTCCTCTGGTTGGATTCTGCACCAATTGTGAAAGATAATTTTTCTTGGTTATTAGCAGAAACCTGTTGCCTTTATGGGTTTCACAGGTTTCTGTTTCCCAGTTAATATCCGGGTAGTTAAAGTCCCCCATAACCAGGACCTCATTATGGGTTGCAGCTTCATCTATCTGCTTTAGAAGTAGACTTTCCATGGTTTCTGTTATATTTGGGGGTTTGTAACAGACCCCAATGAGAATTTTGTTACCATTTTTCCCTCCATGAATTTCGACCCATATGGACTCGACATCCTCATTTCCTTCGCTAATATCCTCCCTTAAAGTGGACTTTAGACAAGACTTTACATAGAGACAAACCCCTCCTCCTCTCCGATTTTTACGATCCTTTCTAAACAGACTGTAACCCTGTAAGTTAACTGCCCAGTCATAGCTTTCATCTAACCATGTCTCGGTTATTCCCACTATGTCAAAGTTACCTGTAGATATTTCTGCTTCTAGTTCTTCCATCTTGTTTGTCAGGCTTCTGGCGTTTGCGAGCATGCAGTTTAGAGGATTTTGTTTTGTTCCAATCTCCTCGCTGTGGATTGTTTTAGAAATGTTCTTACCTCCCTTCTGAGTATGTTTTCCTGGATCTTCTTTGTTCAAGTCTAATGTTTTTCTTCCCGTCCCCTCTTCTTCTAGTTTAACGCCCTCATTCCTCATCGCTTTTAGTTGTCAGTTCTTGATCAAATAGGATTTCTCATGGCCTGGAGTTTCCTTAAGGATAGCGCAATTTCAGCCAACATTTGGGCACACTCCCTGGTTTTCTGTTGTACCTGTTCCCAAAAGAATTCATTGTGCGCACATCAGTTGGGGGTGGGAATGCAAGTGTTGGCACATTCAGTCCTTGGGGGTTCATCCTGCGAAGGTGCTTCTGGAGCATTCGGAGTTCCAGCCACTTGGGACTGTAGGTCATCCCCTGGTTTATTCTCTGTCAATTTCAAGAGTGGTATCGGCAGCTCTGGTGGTTCCAAAAGCACAGTAATGCAGTCTTCCTCATCTCCAAGGGCTTCCCTTTAAGTGGCATCAGATGGTTCTTGCAGGGACCTGTTTTGGTAGCACTCCCCATTTCAAAACAACAGGGTCGAAACATATTTCTGTGCAACACCCATGGTGGTGCTTTTTCCTCACCCCCAGGCCAGACCTCTTAGACTGGATTGTCCGGGTAAGTCTTCCTCACTCCTCGGTAAGGCACTGCTTCCCAGTGGTGATCCAGCTTATTCTTGGGCCACTTGGCTTGCACTAGTACACTGTCTTCTGGCTGGAGCTGTTTGTTTGGCATTGGGGGCCGGCTCGAATGTTCCACGTCTCGAAACTTCTGCTCAACCAGAAGCCTCACTGTCTGGAGTCGGTATCTGTGTTCTTGGACCCAAATACTCAGACTGCTTCCCGGGTCGGGATCTTCAGGATCAAGCTCCAATTTGGTAAGCTTCCGTCCACTCTGCCTGACCAACAGCATATATGTCGTTTAGCTGGTAGTCGCGAGGACTTGATTATTGCACACCCACACCAACTCAGAGATGAATTCATGCCATTTCATCTTTTTGTCCTCTTCTAAGGTTCGTACCATTTGCAACAAGGTCCCAATGAAGCATTCACAGGCTCTGTTTTTCTGTGGAAGATATGGTGTTTTTTGAGACTAATCAGTTCCATAGAGAGGGTGACACTCTTCCATTACTCTTCCTTAGACGCAGGCCCTTTAATCTCGATAAATCTGTTTCCGGCACCCATATATGGGAATGAATTGCTCTGGCTGCCGCTTCTGCTGTCTGGTCCCAAGTCGGGGTCACCACAGAGAACTTGGTGAAGTGGTTGGTCATCACCAAGCAATACTCTCATATCCATTGTGAGACATCCCGATCATCAGCATTACTGCGCATGCGCCAGCGTACTATGTCCTGGCACAGCTAAATACTTCCAGGACACAGTGCGCATGCGCATGCGCAGTAATGCTTGTTGGCTTTGCCCGCAGTATGGAAAAGCATACTGCGCGTGCGCCACCGAAGACTGCATGGCGCACGTGCCAACTATGGCGCACGCATAATCTTATTCACTAAAATATTGTGGAAAACAGGGACGGACGGGGTGGAGAAATGACGAGGATACGCCGCCCATCCGACCGGTAAAAACTCATTTTAATATCCCGCCAATTTGAGGTGGCAGGTTCCCTTTAAATGAACTTTAATTGTCAGAGTTCTTTGCGGATTCTCTCAGCAACCGGCTGGCATAAGCGATCACTTTTTCTCTTCCTTCCTGCACTTGGGCAAGCTCTGTCCCCAGTCCATTAAGGCTGCTGCAAGTATACAGCAGAAAGGGCTGAGAGAAATCTGCTTAGGCTAAGATGGGAGCATCAGTTAATGCCATCTTCAATGTCTGAAAAGCTTCATCTTGCCTAGAACCCAACCAGATTGGCTGCCACTTAGCTCCCCCTGCAGTTTCACTTAGCAACTCATTGAGCGACACCGCAATTTTAACAAACTTTTTGATAAAGTTGCAGTAGTATCCAGCCAACCCCAGGTGTGCTCTCAGCACTCACAAGTTGGTAGGACTGGGTGACTTTGTCACTGAGGCCACTTTCTCTGTGGTTGGGTAAACTTCAACGCTGGAGCCAGTGTGCACCTGATATTCTATCTCCCTTTTAAACAAGTTGCACTTCTTGAGTTTGCTCTTTAGCTCTTGCCTTTGGAGCTACTTAAACACCTGTTCCAGCTGGATAAGATTGTCTTTGAATGTGGGCAAATAGATTATGATGTCATCAAGATATATCAGGGTGGCTTCAAAATTCAAATCCCACACTCATCTTTCCATCAGGCACTGGAATGTCCCTGGTGAATTTCTGAGCCTGAAAGGCATCTAGTTAAATTCGTATAGGCCAAAAGAGAGGATGAAGGCAATCTTCAGCTTGTCCTCGGCAGCAACCAGAGCCTGCCAGTAGCCATTGGCTAGATCCAGAGAAGAGAAATACTTGACCTTTCCCAAAGTGGACAGTAATTCCTTGGTCCTGGGTAATAGTCTGGGACGAAGGAAGCGTTCACCTGTTGCTAGTCTACACAGAACCTCTGCATACCAGCTTTCTTCCGAACTAACAATAGGTGAAGCCCAGGGGCTGTGGCTTTCGCTTATCACTTTGTTACGTAGCTTGTGTGACAGCAGTTCTTTCAACTCTTGGTACATTTGAGGTGGTATTTGCCGATACCTCTCTTGAATGGGGGCAGTCATTTCCATAGGGATCTAGTACTGTATGGCCTAGGTGCATCTGATGTCATCTTTGTGTTGTGCAAACACTCCTCAGTAATGCTGTAACAACTGTTCAATCTGCCCTACTTGTTTCGGGGAGAATTCTGTGAGGTTTTCCTCCATTTGTTCTAAGAGATGGCAGCCGGCTCATGACTTGCCTCCATCCTTTTGACTGTCAAGTGACACTGATAAGGTCCACGGGACTCCCTTCTTAATTCTATAGCATCGGCCCTAGTGATATTTTCTGGCATCACGTAAACTTGTCACACTTCTTGCAGAGAAGTCAACTGCAGGATTGCCCCACTCAAATTTATGCAGTGCAAGGGTACATGTCTCTGCCGAATGGTGGCTAGGGTGCAAGCAACCAATAGTCCGGACATCGCTTTGTCCCCCTCTATAGGCTCAATTTGGACATTCACTCCTTCTAATGACACATGGGCCAGTACTGGCATGGTGAGTACAGTCTGCCCTGCAGGTAAAGGCACTGTAGCCTCCTTAGGTATCAACACAGCGGGTAACTTCTGAATTTGACTAACCTGCATGAGCTGCTGGAACACTTTCTTACTACCTTGGTCGTGAGTGGCACAGGTCCAAATGTTCCAGTCTGGGCCATCAGCCAGGAACTGCCCTTCTTCCTACATCACATTGATCCCCAAAGTCATGGTGTGTCTCCCTTCTTCGGAGCCTTTTTCCAATACGATCCCTTTTTTTTTGCCCTGGTCTTTTACGCACACCGGTACACACCCATACACAAAGGACTGCACTCCCCGGTATATGGCTTACACTTACAGTTACATAATCGATCCTACAGTGTATAGCGCTGAATTCCCATGAGAAAGTTCACTGGAGTTCATAGCTGAACCCCAGTGAACTTATGGCACCGATCACTGCGTGACAACTTTCTCACTCAGCGAATGATGGCATAAGCAAGTTCCCCAAGGTTAAGGTATGAACTCCGGTGAACTTTCTCATGGGAGCTCAGTGCTAGACATTGACTACTGTCAGTGTAAGCTGGATGAAAGGGAGAGCGGTCACTGAAGTGACTGCTCTCCAAGTCATTGAAATCGTCGTAGGACATTATGGATTATCTTTACATTGGACCGATGAGGGATATTGTTATTTATTATATTTCTTTTTTTACTGAAGACATGTGCATTGATGGATTGGGCAAAATGTGAGTATCATAGTTCTTTTTTATTTTCTCTTTTTTAAAGGGGAGGAGGGCTTCAACGGAATGGGTGTAAGGTGAGCATAAATTTGTTTTAAGTTCTATTTCAAATAAAAGGAGTCTGTGTCATTTATTTCAATGAAAGGACTTTATTTTGGCATTGTGTTTATTTCAAAACTTACTCTGGGGTTAGTAATGGAGAGGCGTCTTATATGGGTGGTGCCACGAGCAAAGTTACAGTTCAATTAATAGATTTTTTTGCGTGTATGTGTGTTTTTATTCATCGTTTTTGGATCTGATTTTTTTGGTGATTTCTAGACCCTTTTTTTTAAACATATTGAACAATGAAGAAAATGCTAGTGTTTCTTTTTTTAAGCAAAAAATGCTCAAAAAGATACCCAAAAGTCTTCTGAATATCTTCAAAACCTTTCCATTGACTTCTGTTATGCAGTATTGATTGTCTTCCTAGGCTATGTGCACACGTAGGAAAAGAGGTGCAGAATTTTCTGCACAAAATCAGCATCTCATGGCAGAATCCACAGCAGCGGATTTGCCTCGGTTTTTATAGGGTTTTTATGCAGATTTTGTGCGGTTTTTATGCGGAATTGATGCGGATTTTGTGCGGATTTTCTGCGGTTTTTTGCCACTGCGGATTTTTAACATGGAGGGGTGTAGAAATGCTGCAGATCCGCATAAAAGAAGTGACATGCGCGTGACATGCACATTTCTGCGTGGAAATATCTGCTGCGGATCCGCAGCAAATCCACATCATGTGCATATAGCCTTAGTGAAAAACACCAGAAGAATGGACGTGTCACTTCTTTTGAACACTTGGCATCTTTGAAAGCCTGAACATATGAACAGCAAGTTGTTTTCCATACAAATTCATAGAATTATAGAATTATTTTGATCGTTTTGTTAACTCGTTTTCCAACATTTTTTTTCTTAGCTCAAAAAACAGCAAAAAATGATGCAATGTGACCATACCCTTAGAACTGATTTTGATGGACGGGTGTTCACATGGGTGGGTATTGCCATGCCCCGACTCGGCTACTCCCCAGCTCTGCCCCTTTTGGCAGAGATGCTTGAAACTGACATGGAAACGCTAAAATTCTCAACATTTTTACACAACTCCACATTGCACAATAAGTTTACAACTATTCAAAGTGTTTTATGCCAGTTTTCTAGTGTTAATTTATTGACCCCTTTATATCTACCGAGCTTTAAATTAATTAAATGTGATGAATAATAATGGAATATTCTTTAATAATGGATGCAACTTTAATAAAGGAATACTCTAGACATTAAAATAATGTCTGGGCTGCGATTGTTTAACCTCACCATTATAATGCTCATCATCTTTTTGACCTCCTAAATTAATTACTGAAAATAAGTGGAAAAACCTTTTAGGAATAACTGGAACTTGGTGCATTTCTGTGTACAATTACATTTTTTTTTCCTACTATGTTAGGAAGAGCTGGAAAAAATAAACTGCTAAGAAAGGCAGACTATAAATCTAGAATATATACAATACACTGAATGTTTCCTTCATTCACTGTTATTGCCCTCTTGAGGTTGAGAAGCTAATGATGCAGATTTTTTTTTTAAGCTTTTGAGCGATTGTCTGTCATTTTTAATCGGGTTTATATACGGTATTGATGAAGGAGAAGAGCTATAAAGCGTAACACCCCAATAATTCTACAAATAGCTGTCTGCTTCTCTTTCTTGGAATACTCTTATACATGCAGTTGAAAAGAAGACAGGAATTTAAAAAGTTGGTATGTGTGACAGCATTCAATTTTAAAGAAGTTGTGAACACTTTAGAAGAGCCATTATTAAATGAACACCCTTGGGTAAAATATATACATTCTTCCATTGGCCATGATTTGGATTGCCAGTTCCCAGCGAAAGGCAAGTGTTTGTCACTCTGTGACGGCCATCAGTAAAGAAGAGGGGCCTCAGACTGTCCCAGGAGCTGAGACCCTAACTATCCCAGTCCCGGGGGTATTCTTAAAGGTAGAGTGGCTTGAGTCTCTGACTTTGCTATTTATCCCCTCCGCCACCCCATAAGACATGGGACAGAAATGAAAGGTAAACCAGGCACAAAGGCAAAACAGGGAAAACCTCTGTTATACAAAAGCACTAACCAACAATAGGGAGGAGGATAGGGACAGGGAGGACTAAACTAAACTGGAAACAGGGACCAGGAGATAAACACATATGTAAAACTGCAACCTACAGAACACCACAATTCCAACTCCAAACTTCAACTACTTAGCTTTAGCACACAGCACAGGAAGACGACTCTCCAATACCGACAACAAACTCCTATTCAGCACAGTGTCTCCTAAGAGCAAGGAAGCAGAGCTTTCACTGGCTGGATAGAGAGTGTCTGGCCAGGTTTTATAGGAAGAGGTAGCAACCAGAAAAGAAACAGCTGAAATGGAGCAGCATATTTCTGACCAGAATAAAAAGGGTCGTTAACCTCTTCGGCACCAAAGGAAACCAAATTAATTTAATATGGGATCCAAATACAATGGTTAAATAGAAGATCTGTAGTACACAATACGCAATGATCTTCTACCCCAAGATCTCCCAGGTTGGCGTGATACACTAGTGACAGTATTGTACCCATTAACCAAGAAATAATGTCCCCTGAGAGCCCTCTTAAAAGAAATAATGTCCTCTTATTGCTCCCCTTGAAACAAATATTGCCACCTGAGAGCCCCTTTAAAATAAATAAAAACCCCTGAGTTCCCAATCCTAATCAAAAATATACCTTAGGCTCGATTCATCATCTCATATCCGACAGTATATCAGCATGAATACCTCTCAATTAGTGACTTTTTGATTTGTGACAAATTCCTCAGTTTAGCTAAATTTCAGATTTTTACAATGTCGCAAATACATTTGAGCAAATGTTTTACAGTCCATCCCCCTCCCCCCCCTCACAGGATGATGTTATGTACACTAGTGATGTTTGTCACTGCTCGTGCTTCGGTATGCTCGTTACTCGATCAAGTATCGCGGGTGCTTGAATGACATGCTTGAGTCTCTGCCTCAGTAGCGTAGCAACTGGGGGACAGAGGGGGCATCTCCCCAGGCCCCATGCTCTGAGTGGGCCCGCCAGGAGCTACGCTACTGTAACTGTATCGGCATCTGCACAGCGCGCCAATACAGTTACATTCTGCGGCAGAGCAGGGAGAATCGATCTCTCTGCTCTGCCGCCCGGCCACTATGGGGCCCCTGAGCAGGTGGGGGGGCCCGGTGCCAGCAGTGGGCCCCCCGCCTGTCATCTACATGCCAATACAGATGACCGCATTGATGAGAGAAGTAGCGCTACGCTCCCTCTCCCATCATCCCGTGTCAGCATCTGAAGTCACCGATGCCAACACTGACAGTGGGTGTGATGATGTCACTACCCGACACCCGCTGTCAGGAGATGAGCTGGTGCTCAGAGCAGCAAAGGAACAAGGAGGAAGAGAGGTGACTATTTATTTATTTTTATGGGGGCTTCCTTATACTACAGAGTCTGCCTATGGGGGCTGCCTTATTGCAGAGTCTCAAAAAAGAGAAAGGACAGCACCTCCAAAAATTATACAATGATCTAATGCCCCTCGGCAAAAATATATATAACTGAACATGAGGCTGTATGAAGCCCACTGCCACGTCACGGCAAACCTCGTAGTGGGTCCTGCTGCCCTAATGGAGCGGAGCCGTCTGCTGACCACCGCCACAGCGGCAATGCACCAGCAGGGCAGATGGCCTGTTGCCCCACAGCACCCATGCTGCAAGACTGAGTCCCCATTGCTTCATACAGTCTGATCAGAATGTTAAACTAAGAACCTCATGTTCAGTAATATATATTTTTGCCGAGAGGCATTAGATCATTGTATAATTTTTGGAGGTGCTGTCCTTTCGTTTTTTTGAGCATATTGCATGCTGTGTTCTTTTTTTTTTTTCTTCGGATGTGCACTCCTCCCATTTGGCACAGGTGATTTTAATTAGTAGGAGACTGCAAAGTAAGGGGTCTAGCCCATTTTTGCTCTCACTGAAGAGCTGGAGGAATGTGAGTTTCATTACTCCTTTCATTTGGTGTGGGTGTTATGCGGCGGCTGTTGTTGCTGCAGTTTTGTGGTGGTGGAGCAGCGTGGTCTGGAGTCATGGGGACTCAGTCCTGCAGCATGGGTGCTGTGAGATACCAGGCCATCTGTCTTGCTGGTGTATTGCTGCTGTGGCTATGGTTGGTGTACGGCTCCGCTCCGTTAGAGCGGTAGGACCCACTGCGAGGTTTGCCACGATGTGGCAGTGGGCTTCATACAGTCTCATCAGAATGTTAAACTAAGAGCCTCATGTTCAGTTATATATATTTTTGCAGAGAGGCATTAGATCATAGTATGATTTTTGGATGTGCTGTCCTTTCTCTTTTTTGAGCTTATTACAGCCTATGGGGCTGCCTTATTACAGAGTCTGCCTATGGGGGCTGCCTTAATACAGAGTCTGCCTATGGGGGCTGCCTTATTACAGAGACTGCCTTTGGAGGCTGCCTTATTACAGAGTCTGCCTATGGGTGGCTGCCTTATTACAGAGTCTGCTTATGGGGGGCTGCCTTATGCTACAGAGTCTGCCTATGGGGGGCTTCTTTATACTAGAGGGTCTGCCTATGGAGGCTTCCTTATACTACTGAGTATGCCTATGGGGGCTGCCCTATACTAAAGAGTCTGCCTATCGGGGGCTGCCTTATACTACAGAGTCTGCCTTTTGGGGCTTCCTTATACTACAGAGTCTGCCTATGGGGTGCTGTCTTATACTACAGGGTCTGCCTATGGGGGCTGCCTTATATTACAGAGTATGCTTATGGGGGGCTTCCTTAAATTACAGGGTCTGCCTTTTGGTGGCTGCTTTATACTAGAGGGTCTGCCACTGGGGGCTTCCTTATGCTACAGAGTCTGCCTATGGGGTGCTGCCTTATACTACAGGGTCTACCTATGGGGGGCTGCCTTATACTACAGAGTCTGCCTATGGGGGCTTCCTTATACTACAGAGCCTGCCTATGGGGGCTGCCATATACTAAAGAGTCTGCCTATGGGGGGCTGCCTTATACTACAGAGTCTGCCTATGGGGGCTTCCTTATACTACAGAGCCTGCCTATGGGGGCTGCCATATACTAAAGAGTCTGCCTATGGGGGGGCTGCCTTATACTACAGAGTCTGCCTATGAGGGCTTCCTTATACTACAGAGTCTGCCTATGAGGTGCTGCCTTATACTACAGGGTCTGCCTATGGGGGCTGCCTTATATTACAGAGTCTGCTTATGGGAAGCTTCCTTATATTATAGGGTCTGCCTTTGGGTGGCTGCCTTATTCTAGAGGGTCTGCCAATGGGGGCTTCCGTATACTACAGAGTCTGCCTATGGGGTGCTGCCTTATACTACAGGGTCTGCCTATGGGGGACTGCCTTATACTACAGGGTCTGCCTATTGGGGGCTGCCTTATACTAGAGTCTGCCTATGGGAACTTCCTTATACTACAGAGCCTGCCTATGGGGGCTTCCTTATACTACAGAGTCTGCTTATGGGGGCTTCCTTATACTACAGAGTCTGCCCATGGGTGCTGCCTTGTGCTATAGAGTCTGCCTATGGGGGCTGCCTTATGCTATAGAGTCTGCCTATGGGGGTGCATTATGCAATATAGAGTAGGCCTATGGGGAGTGCATTATACTATATGAAGGCCTATGAGGAGTGCATTATACTATATTGAGGACTATCTGGTGCATTATACTATATGGAGACTACCTAAGAGGCCATCATACAGTGTGGAGATTACAGTGAGGGGGTCATCATGCAGTGGTGATGCCATCAAACTGTTTGGGGGCTACTAAGGGGTCAGTATACTGTGTGGGTGGTACTATACAGTGGGGGGGCATTATACTGTGTATAGGGGAGCTGTACAGGGGGGAGACTCAGGACATTATTAAGTGTAAAGTGGGCACTTATTATTATAGGAGAACTCAGGTTACTGCGACAGTCAAAGGGGCACACAGAGAGCATTATTACTGTCTAAGGGGCAAAATATGGGCACTATTTTCTAGGGCACTTGCACCCGGCATTACTATATTATAGAGGGGTGCTTTAGAATTTAGAAGGCACAGAGAACCACACAGCAGGTGCAGTAATAGGGACACATATGGCAGCAGCGGCTCAATATTGGGGTATCAGCAGGATGAGGAGTTTGTGCAGGTTGGGAATAGATGGTGATGGGGCTGGAATATGAGAAGTGAAATGTGTCTTTGATGTATGCTCTGCAGCTCTGTAGGACTGGTATCTGCTGAGGTTCTCCTTCACTAATAGGGTGGGTCACCGAGTTGTAATCAAGGTTACCTGGTTAGGGGCCTACTCAGAAGTTTCATAGTAACATAGTAACATAGTTATTAAGGTTGAAGGAAGACTTTAAGTCCATCTAGTTCAACCCATAGCCTAACCTAACATGCCCTAACATGTTGATCCTGAAGAAGGCAAAAAAAAAACCATGTGGCAAAGAGTAAGCTCCACATTGGGGAAAAAAATTCCTTCCCGACTCCAGATACGGCAATCAGACTAGTTCCCTGAATCAACACCCTAACAAGGAATCTAGTATATATACCCTGTAACATTATACTTTTCAAGAAAGGCATCCAGTCCCCCCTTAAATTTAAGTAATGAATCACTCATTACAACATCATACGGCAGAGAGTTCCATAGTCTCACTGCTCTTACAGTAAAGAATCCGCATCTGTTATTATGCTTAAACCTTCTTTCCTCCAGACGTAGAGGTTGCCCCCTTGTCCCTGTCTCAGGTCTATGATTAAAAAGATCATCAGAAAGGTCTTTGTACTGTCCCCTCATATATTTATACATTAACATAAGATCACCCTTTAGCCTTCGTTTTTCCAAACTAAATAGCCCCAAGTGTAATAACCTATCTCGATATTGCAGACCCCCCAGTCCTCTAATAACTTTAACCCTCTTCTCTGCACCCGCTCTAGTTCAGCTATGTCTTTCTTATACACCGGAGACCAGAACTGTGCACAGTATTCTAAGTGTGGTCGAACTAGTGACTTGTATAGAGGTAAAATTATGTTCTCCTCATGTGCATCTATGCCTCTTTTAATGCATCCCATTATTTTATTTGCCTTTGTAGCAGCTGCCTGACACTGGCCACTAAATGTGAGTTTGTCATCCACCCATTCTCCCCGGTCTTTTTCATTGACGGTTTTGCCCAGAGTTTTAGAATTAAGCACATAGTTATACATCTTATTAATTCTACCCAAGTGCATGACCTTACATTTATCCCCATTAAAGCTCATTTGCCATTTATCAGCCCAAGCTTCTAGTTTACATAAATCATCCTGTAATATAAAATTGTCCTCCTCTGTATTGATTACCCTGCAGAGTTTAGTGTCATCTGCAAATATTGAAATTGAAATTCTGCTCTGAATGCCCCCTACAAGGTCATTAATAAATATGTTAAAAAGAAGAGGGCCCAATACTGACCCCTGTGGTACCCCACTGCTAACCGCGACCCAGTCCGAGTGTGCTCCATTAATAACCACCCTTTGTTTCCTATCCCTGAGCCAGCTCTTAACCCACTTACACATATTTTCCCCTATCCCCATTATTCTCATTTTATGTATCAACCTTTTGTGTGGCACCATATCAAAAGCTTTTGAAAAGTCCATATACACTACATCTACTGGGTTCCCTTGGTCCAGGCCGGAACTTACCTCTTCATAGAAGCTGATCAAATTAGTCTGACATGAACGGTCCCTATTAAACCCGTGCTGATACTGGGTCATCAGGTTATTCCTCTTCAGATACTCCATTATAGCATCCCTTAGAATGCCCTCCAGGATTTTACCCACAGTAGAGGCTAAGCTTACTGGCCTATAATTTCCTAGTTCAGTTTTTGTCCCCTTTTTGAATATTGGCACCACATTTGCTATACGCCAGTCCTGTGGTACAGACCCTGTTATTATGGACTCTTTAAAGATTAAAAATAATGGTCTATCAATGACTGTACTTAATTCCTGCAGTACTCAGGGGTGTATCCCATCCGAGCTCGGAGATTTGTCAATTTTAGTGATTTTTAGACTCCGCCGTACTTCCTGCTGGGTTAAGCAGGTGACACTTAATGGGGAATTTTTGTTATCACTGATCATATGGCTTGCCATGGGATTTTCTTGTGTAAATACGGATGAAAAAAAGTCATTTAGCATATTGGCTTTTTCCTCATCCTCATCCACCATTTCACCCAGACTATTTTTAAGGGGGCAAACACTATCATTTTTTAGTTTCTTACTATTTACCTGGTTAAAGAATATTTTGGGATTATTTTTACTCTCTCTGGCAATGAGTCTCTCTGTCTCAATCTATGCTGCCTTGATTTGCTTTTTACAGAATTTATTTAATTTTCTGTATTTATTTAACGCCTCATCACTACCTACTTCCTTTAATTCTCTAAATGCTTTCTTTTTGTCACTTATTGCGCCCCTTACAGCTCTATTTAGCCATATTGGTTTCCTCCTATTTCTAGTATGTTTATTCCCATACGGTATATACTGTGCACAGGTCCTATCCAGGATGCTAATAAACGTCTCCCATTTTCTTTGTGTATTTTTATGTCTCAGGATATCATCCCAGTTAATTGCACCAAGATCCTCTCTCATCCGTTGGAAATTTGCCCTCCTGAAGTTTAGTGTCCTTGTAACCCCTCTACTACACATCTTATTAAAGGATACATGAAAACTTATTATTTTGTGATCACTATTCCCCAAGTGACCCCCAACCCTTATATTTGATATGCGGTCTGGCCTGTTGGTTAATATTAATTCTAGTAGTGCCCCCCTTCTTGTTGGGTCCTGAACCAATTGTTCGCCCCCCGAACCAAAACCCTAGCTATGCCTCTGCTACGCCCACATGTTTTGCGACTATTTGGCAGCCAATAAACATGCAGGGATTGCCTGCCATACACGTTAATGCCATAGCCATGTTGGCTGCTGGCATTACTGTGAATGGTTGACTTGCCGAGTCATGTCATCGGGTCTTAGGCTGTGTGCCCACGATCAGTTATACTAGCAATCGTATACTCAGCGCATTTTCGCTGTATCCAAAATGCTGCACTGTACAGCACAAGCACAGTGGATGGGATTGATAGCAATCCCATGCCCACTGTGCTTCTTTTTTACACTGTGTAAACTCACCTGCAGTGCAGTTTTCCGAGCCGCATCATGTCAATTTCTCTTGTGGGAACACTCAGTCTTCTGTGTAGAATTTCTGCATATACTTGCAATAGATGTGGAAATCTGCAGTTTTAAAAAAATCACATGTGTTGTAAGTGCATTTATGCAGGTATTTTAGCCTAGTTTTAATAAATAAATAATTTAAAAAATGCCCTGGGGTCCCCCAATTTTTGATAACCGGACAAGGTAAAGCAAACAGCTCTGGGCTTATATTATCAGGCTGGGAAAGTCCCTGGTTATTGCGGCCTTCCCAGCCTAAAAATACCAGCCTGCAACAGCCCCAGAATTGGTGCATCACATGAGTTGCGTCGATTCTGGCGCTTTGGCCTGCTCTTAAAGATTTGCCCTAGTGTGGTGACAATTGGGACAATGGTAGTGGTGATTAATGACAGCTGTGATTTATCAAAAATCACAAGCTGGCATTAAGCCCTGGGGTTAGTAATGGAGAGGTGTTGAGCATTGTTTCCAACAGTGAAAGCATTTTTTCCTGTATTTTAGCAATTTTAAGCATTTCCGTGCTAGTTCATCACTAATGTACACCATTCATTTTGTGCAAATTTTATGACATCTGCGAAACATGAAAATGTGTCCATCTAAAAAGGCGCTAAAAGGTTAAACGTGAGTGGATTTCACACTCCAATCTACTAAAATGTTCATGCACCTCTTTCAATGACTACTCCAGCAATACCTTTACATAGTCTGTCCATTCCTCCATTCCTGAGAAATCAACTTTTGATTTGCTATGAGGCTTAAGATCTGAAGTCTCTGTCACTCCAGCTCTATTCTCTGCCCTGGGCCGCCTTCTCCTGCTTGACTGAAGGCTCCTTTGCCTGAACTCACACAGCATAGAGTCTGTCAGTCAAGCAGGAGGAGGTGGCACCGGGTGGGGTATAGAGCTGGAGTGACAGAGGTCAAATGCACCAGTAAGATATGAAATGTTATAGGTATGCAATGAAGGTATTGAAGTTAGTATATTTAGATTTGCCTCCTTTTTTGATAATTGTGGTCCAGTGTATGTTTTATGTTAAATATCTTCCCTATTTGGGAAGTAAAAAAAGTTGTCAAAAATTTAAAAAAAAAGCCACTAAAAACAGTTGCTTTGTTTGTTTTTTAACCTGCATGTGGAATATGTTCGATGATAGCAAGTCACACTGTTCCTTACACATCTTTTATTAATAGATTGGGTCCGTTCTGCTTTCGGTCCATATATTTTGGCTCCTGCTATGAATATATAACACAAACTCTGTTAGTGAGGAGCCGATTTTAGCAATTCAGCAAAATGGTACCCAGGTTTTTTTTCTGCACTCGTAACATTTCAGACTTTTGTTCTCAGGTTACTGTCTTGTAATAGAATTATTCCAGATCTGAAATGCACCAACAGATGGTGGAACACTTAAGGTACACAATCTATCACATTTCCCTATTGCTGGCAGTTCAATCACAGATGTTTTTGTCTGACTCTCTGGTACAGCATCCATGACAGATTTTGAGTTGATTATTTAGCCTCGGGGGTTGTTAGTATACTTTCAGATTGCTATTTTAGAACTTTTCTTGTCTCTTGGCACATTATTATGTGCGCTGTGAACATCGTTAGAGTGCAGCGGCCCTGCGAGCTGAAATGCAGAATCCGGCTGTGGAAAAGACCGCAATATACCGACACAAACACTGGAGTGGGGTCACATACTGGGGTGTAATTCCCGTATGTGCTACGTCACCACTAAATCCTTAATATATTCACTTCTTTGGGACTAAAAGAGGCATAAGATAAAAATTTTTAAATTGCTGCTTAAGTAACACTGTGCTATTATATACTGGGCCAACTCCAGCTGTGGGCAACCAGCCTAACATAGGAGATAATGGTGTGCTGTCTCCATTTTTTTTCTTCTATCTTGAGGTTGGGTTGTTGCCTTGGAGGCATGGCACCCAGGTACACTGTTGCCTGTTGCTGGTTTTTGCTTTTTTCTCAATAGATAGAAAGATAATAGATAGATAGAGAATAGAGTGATAGATTAGATAAATAGATAGATAGATAGATAGATAGATAGATAGATAGATAGATAGATAGATAGATAGAAGAAGAAATAATAGATACATAGATAGATAGATAGATAGATAGATAGATAGATAGATAGATAGATAGATAGATAGATAGATAGAGAATAGACTAATAGATAGATACAGTGCCTTGCGAAAGTATTTGGTTTCCTGGAACTTTTGAACCTTTTCCCACATATCATGCTTCAAACATAAGATACAAAATGTAAATTTTTGGCGAAGAATCAACAAGTGGAACACAATTGTGAAGCTGAACGAAATTCATTGGTTATTTTAAATTTTTGTGGAAAATCGAAAACTGAAAAGTGGGGCGTGCAATATTATTCGGCCCCTTTACTTTCAGTAAACTCCCTCCAGAAGTTCATTGTGGATCTCTAAATGATCCAATGTTGTCCTAAATGCCTAATGATGATAAATATAATCCACCTGTGTGTAATCAAGTCTCCGTATAAATGCACCTGCTCTGTACGGTGTTCATTTTAGGACATGGTCACAAATCAAAGTCAAACATCAGAAATACTCTGTCTGATACCTCATTCTGATACTTGAGTCTGATACCTGAGTCTGATACCTGAGTCTGAAACTTGACTCTGATACCTGACCAGGCGCGGGCTGGGCCGGGTGGAAAAGGGGCATGTGCCCCCCGGGCCGGTCACCAAGCAGCTGATTCGGGCTGCTGGTGGCCGGTGCTGTGTTCTCTATGTCCTGGCAGCTGCCTCACAGTGGAGCTGCAGACACGCCCCCTGCTCCCTGTGTGCGCCGGCTGCTGAGGTAGAGGAACACTGCTGCATGTAACTGCTGGAGATCTGCATGTGGATGGCCCAGACATCAGTGAGTACCTTCAGCTCTGTGTGTGGTGGGGAGGTGAACGCTGCTGCTCACCTCCCGATAAGTCCAGGGCCGGTCTCTATAGTATCAGTGGCCGCTCTGCTGATGCTCACAGATTTATTGCAGGAGTCTGAACTGTCACCCTGTCAGTGCCAGGTCATCGGCTCCAGGGTCACCAGACTGCAGGAAAGTTCAGCCTCCTGCAATAAATCTCCCTATACAGAGAGTGAACAGAGACTGTCTACAGAATCCAGCACTGGAGTGATCAAGCCTGAACCTGGTGACCAGACATCACATGCTATATACATGGCCCTGTATATATATACAGTGCATGTATGGCCAGGGCCAGGTGCAGGATTGATCCATCCAGTGTATATAACATTGTATATCTGTGCCTATGGTATACCACTATCAGGGACGTAACTACAGAGGTTGCAGCAGGGCCCGGAGTGTTAAGGGACCCCTAAGCACGCGGAGCTACAAAATGGGCCACCGGCCCTCTAAATCCTCTGCACAGGCCCTGGTGCGTGCTCTTTTGCTGAACGCGCTGACCAAGGCCGTGGCGGCCCACATGAGCACAGCCCTCATTCGTGCTTGCGTACACGGCTGCAGCTTTTGTCAGTGAATGCAAACAGGAGAGCGCACGCACCAGGGCCTGTGCAAAGGTTTGAAAAGGCCGCCACTGCACGCAGAGACACCAGAGCCTCACCGTGTCTGACCCTGGCCAGAACCAGCATCAGAGAACAGTGCTCTCCTCACCAATCCCCAGCCGGCATCTGCCCCACGCCCTTAGCACCTCCGATGCCGGCTGGACAGTGGACCCTCCTCATCCTCCACTATCTCAGGTGAGAACCAAGATGAAACCTTTTGTAAGTATATGCAGCATTTGCAGTTTGACCTGTCTAATGTATATTGTATACTGTTGTATATACATTATATAGGTGAAACTGCGGTACGTACATTATATAGGTGATACCACTGTGTGTAATATACTGCGACCGCTGTGTATAGGCCATATAGGTCAGCCGCAGTGTTTATGTGCGTGTGTGTGTGTATATATATATATATACATACACAGACACACACACACACATTTGTACACACACAGCGTCTGGCCTTTATGGGCTATACATAGCGGTCGCAGTATATTACACACAGTGGTATCAGCTATATAATGTACATACCGCAGTCGCGGTTTCACCTATATAATGTATGTGTGAGTGAGTGTGTGTGTCTATGTATGTGTGTGTGTGCGCGCGTGCATGTATGTATGGGTATGTGTGTGTATATGTGTGTTTCTGTGTGTGTGCATGCATGTATGTATGTGTGTCTATGTATGTGTACATATAGATATGTGTGTGAGTGTCTGTATGTATGTGTGTGTGTGTGTCTACGTGTGTGCGTGCATGTATGTGTGTGTGTTTGTGTATATATATATATATATATATATATATATATATATATATAGCGAGTAGAAAAAGGGAACAGCACAGAAATACTTATTGAGAAAAGCTCATTGTGAGCTGAAACGTTGCTAGAATATGTGGGTAAATTAAACCCTACACGTTTTTATATTGAACTATGGAGTGCTGCCTCGTTTTTGGATACATATATATATACACGTAATTGTTGGATTATAAGACGCTCCGGATTATAAGACACACCCCAAATTTTGAGGAGAAAAATAAGAAAAAAATATTTTTTAATAAAATGGTGGTGCTTCTTATAATCCATGCGTCTTATTGCTTACTAGGAGTAGTGGGTGCAGTGAAGGGGGGTCTCAGGGTCGTTGCTGGAGGAGGCAGGAGTGGGGTGATGCTGCAGGCCAGGATGAGGGGAGCACTGATGTGCGGAGTGATGGTGTGGGGGGTCTTGTGCTGGTGCATGTCTGGTGCTGCTGCAGGGTGTCTCTGGATGCCTGGCGGTTGCTGGCCGGTGCTGCGGGTGTCTCCGGTGCCCAGCAGTGCTGCGTGGGTGTCCGGCGCTGCCATTTTGCGACAGGCCAGAGCCCCAGTAATTCCACGGTTCCCTGTGTGTGTGCGGTGGACTCCGAGAATATGGCCGAGAATATGGGCTAATAAAGAGTCCACTGCTTAAAGGGATTGTCTCCCACTAGGACAACCTCGTCTTAAACTAAATGTTCGGCCGCGATAAATTAATAAAACCTATACTCACCTGCCGTGCCAGCGCCGTTCCCACAGAGGCTGTGATGTGGTGTTATGACACGTGATGCCCGGAACCAATCAGTGCTGGTGTCACTGTCTTCGCCTTCAGACAAACTGAACATGAAGAGGACATGCAGGGTGAGCTGCTTGATCCCGACGTCCTCTTCATGTTCAGATTGTGTGAAGATTGAGACAGTGACACCAGCACTGATTGGTGCCGGGCATCACGTGTCACAACACCACATCACAGCCTCTGTGGGAACGGCGCTGGCACAGGAGGTGAGTATAGGCTTTATTAATTTATCGGGGCCGAACATTTAGGGGTTGTCCTAGTAGTGGACAAGCCCTTAAATATTTGGTGCTGCTCAGTTTTATATACTGTGTATAGCCTGCGTGGTGTAAATCTAAGTATCTGTGTATGTACACCGCACAGTGCCACTCCTCCTATCCTGTATATATACACCGCACAGTGCCACTCCTCCTGTCCTGTATATATACACTGCACAGTACCACTCCTCCTGTCCTGTATATATACACTGCACAGTACCACTCCTGCTGTCCTGTATATATACAATGCACAGTACCACTCCTGCTGTCCTGTATATATACAATGCACAGTACCACTCCTCCTGTCCTGTATATATACACTGCACAGTACTACTCCTCCTGTCCTGTATATATACAATGCACAGTACCACTCCTCCTGTCCTGTATATATACACTGCACAGTACCACTCCTGCTGTCCTGTATATATACACCGCACAGTGCCACTCCTCCTGTCCTGTATATATACACTGCACAGTACCGCTCCTCCTGTCCTGTATATATACACTGCACAGTACCACTCCTCCTGTCCTGTATATATACACTGCACATACCGCTCCTCCTGTCCTGTATATATACAATGCACAGTACCACTCCTGCTGTCCTGTATATATACAATGCACAGTACCACTCCTGCTGTCCTGTATATATACAATGCACAGTACCACTCCTCCTGTCCTGTATATATACACTGCACAGTACCACTCCTGCTGTCCTGTATATATACACTGCACAGTACCACTCCTCCTGTCCTGTATATATACACTGCACAGTACCACTCCTGCTGTCCTGTATATATACACCGCACAGTGCCACTCCTCCTGTCCTGTATATATACACTGCACAGTACCGCTCCTCCTGTCCTGTATATATACACTGCACATACCGCTCCTCCTGTCCTGTATATATACACTGCACATACCGCTCCTCCTGTCCTGTATATATACACTGCACAGTACCACTCCTGCTGTCCTGTATATATACACTGCACAGTACCACTCCTCCTGTCCTGTATATATACAATGCACAGTACCACTCCTCCTGTCCTGTATATATACACTGCACAGTACCACTCCTCCTGTCCTGTATATATACACTGCACAGTACCACTCCTGCTGTCCTGTATATATACACTGCACAGTACCACTCCTCCTGTCCTGTATATATACACTGCACAGTACCGCTCCTCTTGTCCTGTATATATACACTGCACAGTACCACTCCTCCTGTCCTGTATATATACAATGCACAGTACCACTCCTCCTGTCCTGTATATATACACTGCACAGTACCACTCCTCCTGTCCTGTATATATACACTGCACAGTACCACTCCTGCTGTCCTGTATATATACACTGCACAGTACCACTCCTCCTGTCCTGTATATATACAATGCACAGTACCACTCCTCCTGTCCTGTATATATACACTGCACAGTACCACTCCTCCTGTCCTGTATATATACACTGCACAGTACCACTCCTGCTGTCCTGTATATATACACTGCACAGTACCACTCCTCCTGTCCTGTATATATACACTGCACAGTACCACTCCTGCTGTCCTGTATATATACACTGCACATACCGCTCCTCCTGTCCTGTATATATACACCGCACAGTGCCACTCCTCCTGTCCTGTATATATACACCGCACAGTGCCACTCCTCCTGTCCTGTATATATACACTGCACAGCACCACTCCTCCTGTTCTGTATATATACACTGCACAGTACCACTCCTCCTGTCCTGTATATATACACTGCACAGTACTACTCCTCCTGTCCTGTATATATACAATGCACAGTACCACTCCTCCTGTCCTGTATATATACACTGCACAGTACCACTTCTCCTGTCCTGTATATATACACTGCACAGTACCACTTCTCCTGTCCTGTATATATACACTGCACAGTACCACTCCTCCTGTCCTGTATATATACACTGCACAGTACTACTCCTCCTGTCCTGTATATATACAATGCACAGTACCACTCCTCCTGTCCTGTATATATACACTGCACAGTACCACTTCTCCTGTCCTGTATATATACACTGCACAGTACCACTCCTCCTGTATATATACACCGCACAGTGCCACCCCTCCTGTCCTGTATATATACACTGCACAGTACCACTTCTCCTGTCCTGTTCTCGGATAGGCGACATTGGTCTTTGGGAGGGTTAATATTGGTTTATTATTTTCAGGAATACTATGGGAAAATAAAAAATATATATATATTGGAAAACACATTTAAATGGATTATACCAAGTAATTCCCTTTCCCGAGAACTTTGTAGTTGCTGGGGTCCGAACGCTGGGACCCCCATGATCTCGAGAACCGGCGCTCTAAAGAAGCGATCAATCGTGCGCACTGCGACGGCATTCAAACATAGCTCTTCCAATAACGCCTTTAAGAGGAGCGTTGAAGAACACAACACAGTATAGGAAAATCCACTGATCGGGTGTCGGGGAGTGTTATAGTCTGTGGGCTGGTGGGGTTTGTGTGGCATTGCTCCTTTTTTGTTCCAGTACGGCCCTGGACAGCTCTGCAGGGAGGCTGCCATACTTTGTACTGGTTTTATTCCCTGCACATAGTAGGGCAGCTGAAGGGTTCAGGTAGCAGTGTCATCGCCCTGTGTTGTTCTGTAGCCCACATTCCCACCCTGACTATATACAGTGGCAACTAAGGGGTAGACAGCAGTTCCTTATGAATAGTAGGGTCAGTGGGTAAATGTGTCTACCTGTTTTACAATGGTATGGCCCAAATGTGAGCTGAGGTAAAACATTGGCAGAAGCTAAGAGGCACTAACATGTCCATACACAGGCACTAATGCCCTCACACTTCTGCCAGTATGTACTGCCGTGTGTGTGGCAGTAGTTTTTCTAATAGTCTTATCAGTTATCACACCTGTCTGCCATACTTCCTTGAGGCGGGATGGGAACTAAAGTTGACGTGTTCTAATATTGAGCTCCCATTTCCCAGCTCTGGAAATTCACCACTTACGGTTGGAGGATTGGCAGTGATTGCATGGTTTAGAGGAGCACACTTCCATTTATAAGGGGTTGACCCCGTCAGGCTGGGTTTACAGGAGGGATACCCTCCGCTAGGCTGGAGGTTGTGGTGTGTATACAGAATGTAAACTTCACTCTTGTGAACCCAGCCTACAACTAATTATGTAATGGTGCATGTATTACTAATGCAGATGACGTTTGCGTGTGTCGCCATTTCTAATTCATCTATATATTTTGGCATGGGGGGACCCCATTTGACAGTTCGCAGCGGGGCCCATAACTTTTGTAGTTACGCCACTGCTCTGTAGTAAGCTCCGTTCTGTTCCCATATGTCTGTAGTAAGCTCTGTTCTGCTCCCATATCTCTGGAGTAAGATCAGTTCTGCTCCCATATCTCATAGTAAGCTCTGTTCTGCTCCCATATGTCTGTAGTAAGATCAGTTCTGCTTCCATATCTCATAGTAAGCTCTGTTCTGCTCCCATATCTCTGTAGTAAGCTCTGTTCTGCTCCCATATCTCATAGTAAGCTCTGTTCTGCTCCCATATCTCTGTAGTAACCTCTGTTCTGCTCCCATATGTCTGTAGTGAGCTCCGTTCTGCTCCAATATCTCTGTAGTAAGCTCTGCTCTGCTCCCTTATCTCTGGAGTAAACTCGGTTCTGCTCCCATATCTCTGTAGTAAGCTCTGTTCTGCTCCCATATGTCTGTAGTAAGCTCTGTTCTGCTCCCATATGTCTAGTAAGCTCCGTTCTGCTCCCATATGTCTGTAGTAAGCTCCGTTCTGCTCCCATATCTCTGTAGTAAGCTCCGTTCTGCTCCTATATGTCTGTAGTAAACTCCGTTCTGCTCCCATATCTCTGTAGTAAGCTCTGTTCTGCTCCCTTATCTCTGGATTAAGATCAGTTCTGCTCCCATATCTCATAGTAAGCTCTGTTCTGCTCCCATATCTCTGTAGTAAGCTCTGTTCTGCTCCCATATCTCTGTAGTAAGCTCCATTCTGCTCCCATATCTCTGTAGTAAGCTCTATTCTGCTCACTTATCTCTGGAGTAAGATCAGTTCTGCTCCCATATCTCATAGTAAGCTCCGTTCTGCTCCCATATGTCTGTAGTAAGCTCCGTTCTGCTCCCATATCTCTGTAGTAAGCTCTGTTCTGCTCCCTTATCTCTGGAGTAAGATCAGTTCTGCTCCCATATCTCATAGTAAGCTCTGTTCTGCTCCCATATCTCTGTAGTAAGCTCTGTTCTGCTCCCATATCTCATAGTAAGCTCTGTTCTGCTCCCATATCTCTGTAGTAACCTCTGTTCTGCTCCTATATCTCTGTAGTAAGCTCCATTCTGCTCCCATATCTCTGAAGTAAGCTCTGTTCTGCTCACTTATCTCTGGAGTAAGATCAGTTCTGCTCCCATATCTCATAGTAAGCTCCGTTCTGCTCCCATATCTCTGTAGTAAGCTCCGTTCTGCTCCCATATCTCTGTAGTAAGCTCTGTTCTGCTCCCATATGTCTGTAGTAAGCTCGGTTCTGCTCCCATATCTCTGTAGTAAGCTCTGTTCTGCTCCCATATCTCATAGTAAGCTCTGTTCTGCTCCCATATCTCATAGTAAGCTCTGTTCTGCTCCCATATCTCTGTAGTAAGCTCCATTCTGCTCCCATATCTCTGTAGTAAGCTCTGTTCTGCTCCCTTATCTCTGGAGAAAGATCAGTTCTGCTCCCATATCTCATAGTAAGCTCCGTTCTGCTCCCATATCTCTGTAGTAAGCTCCGTTCTGCTCCCATATCTCTGTTGTAAGCCCTGTTCTGCTCCCATATGTCTGTAGTAAGCTCTGTTGTGCTCCCATATGTCTGTAGTAAGCTCCATTCTGCTCCCATATCTCTGTAGTAAGCTCCGTTCTGCTCCCATATCTCTGTAGTAAGCTCTGTTCTGCTCCCTTATCTCTGGAGAAAGCTCAGTTCTGCTCCCATATCTATGCAGCAAGCTCAGTTCTGTTTCCATATCTCTGTACCAGCATGTTTTTAAAGCCTGTTATGTCTGCTGCTTTAATGCAATGGCCAGAGGTAAGCAGGAAAAAGGAGGGCCACCGCAACTGAAGGGCCACTGCCTTGTGATTGCCCCCCAGGCTGAAAAGTGCCAGCCAGCCCCTGTACCTGACTCTGATACCTGACTCTGATACCTGACTCTGATACCAGAGTCTGATACCTGACTCTGATACCTGACTCTGATACCTGACTCTGATACCTGACTCTGATACCTGACTCTGATACCTGACTCTGATACCTGACTCTGATACTTGAGTCTGATACATGAAATTAGTAAAATTAGTAAAATTAGCTAAAATTAGTACCTGGGATCACTTGAGCTTGTGGTGCAATGGTAAGGCCAACGGCTGTAGTGTCTAGACGCAGGATCCGTTTTTTTTCCGCCGGATCGGTTTTATTTTTCTGCCGGCTCCGTTTTTTTACGCCGGATCCGATTTTTTTTACGTTGGATCTGTTTTTTTTACGCCGGATCCAGGTGTTTTTACGCCGGATCCATTTTTTTTTCGCCGGATCCGTTTATTTTACGCCGGATCCGTTTTTTTTTTTTTGCCTGATCCGTTTTTTTTTCCGCCAGATCCTTTTTTGTTCCGTCGGATCTGTTTTCTTCGCCGGATCCATTTTTTTACGCCGAATCCGTTTTTTTTCGCCGGATCGTTTTTTTTTTCGCCTGATCCATGTTTTTTACGCCGAATCCGTTTTTTTTTCGCCGGATCCGTTTTTTTCTGTCGGATCTGTTTTTTTACGCCATTTCCATTTTTTATGCCGGATCCGTGTTTTTTTTACGCCGGATCCGTTTTTTTTTTTTTACACCGGATTTTTTTTTTTTTTGCCGGATCCGTTTTTTTTCACCTGATCCATTTTTTTTTACGCCGAATCCGTTTTTTTCGCCTGATCCATTTTTTCTTCCAGATCCGTTTTTTTTTTACGCCTGATCAGTTTATTTTTGCGTTGTATCCGTTTTTTTACGCCGGATCCATTTTTCTTCTGCCGGCGGAAAAAAAACGGATCCGGCGTAAAAAAAACGGATCCGGCGTAAAAAACGTTTTTTTTTTACGCCTGATCCGTTTTTTCCGGCGGCAGAAAAAAAAACGGATCCGGCGTAAAAAAAACGGATTCGGCGTAAAAATAAATGGATCAGGCGTAAAAAAAAAAAACGGATCCGGAAGAAAAAAAATGAATCCGGCGAAAAAAACGGATTCGGCGTAAAAAAACGGATCCGGCGAACAAAAACGGATTTGGCGTAAAAAAACGGATCCGGAAAAAAAAAACGGATCCGGTGTAAAAAAAACGGATCCGGCGTAAAAAATGGATATGGCGTTAAAAAAAACGGATCCGGCGTAAAAAAAAAAACGGATCCGGAAGAAAAAATGAATCCGGCGGAAAAAACGGATTCGGCGTAAAAAAACGGATCCGGCGAAAAAAAAACGGATTTGGCGTAAAAAAAACGGATCCAGCAGGAAAAAATGGATCCGGTGAAAAAAAAACGGATTTGGCGTAAAAAAACGGATCCGGTGAAAAAAACGGATCCGGCGGAAGAAAAACCGATCCGGCGTAAAAAAACGGATTCGGCAAAAAAAAACGGATCCGGCGTAAAAAAAAATGGATCCGGCGAAAAAAAAACGGATCCGGCAGAAAAAAAAGGATCTGGCGTAAAAAAAAAGGATCCGGCAAAAAAAAAACAGATCTGGCAGAAAAAAAAAGGATCTGGCGAAAAAAACGGATCCGGTGTAAAAAAAAACGGATCCGGTGTAAAAAAAACGGATCCGGCGTAAAAAAAGTATCAGGCAGAAAGAAAACGGAGCCGGCAGACAAAAACGGATCCGGCGGACAAAAACGGATCCGGAAAAAAAAACGGATCCTGAGGGAAAAAAAACGGATCCTGCAGAAAAAAACGGATCTGGCGGAAAAAAAAACGGATCCGGCCGACAAAAACGGATCCGGCAGAAAAATAAAACCGATCCGGCGGGAAAAAAGGATCGGCGGAAAAAAAACGGATCCTGCGTCTAGAGGCTACAGCCGTCGGCATTACCATTGCACCACAAGCTCAAGTGAGTCAAGTATCAGAGTCAGGTATCAGAGTCAGGTATCAGAGTCAGGTATCAGAGTCAGGTATCAGAGTCAGGTATCAAAGTCAAGTATCAGAGTCAGGTATCAGAGTCAGGTATCAAAGTCAAGTATCAGAGTCAGGTATCAGAGTCAGGTATCAAAGTCAAGTATCAGAGTCAGGTATCAAAGTCAAGTATAAGAGTCAAGTATCAGAATCAGGTATCAAAGTCAAGTATCTATCAGAGTCAAGTATCAGAGTCAGGTATCAAAGTCAAGTATCAGAGTCAAGTATCAGAGTCAAGTATCAGAATGAGGTATCAGACAGAGTATTTCTGATGTTTGACTTTGATTTGTGACTTTGATATGTGAAAGTCAGGTATCAGAATCAAGTATCAGAATGAGGTATCAGACAGAGCATTTCTGATGTTATTTCTGATGTTTGACTTTGATTTGTGACCATGTGTGAAAGTCAGGTATAAGAGTCAAGTATCAGAATGAGGTATCAGACAGAGTATTTCTGATGTTTGACTTTGATTTGTGACCATGAAATGAAAATGAACACCGTAGCTCTTTTATAGTCTCAGGGTTCTGTTTGAAGCACTGAGAGCATCTTGAAGACCAAGAAACACAACAGGCAGGTCCGTGATACTGTTGTGGAGAAGTTGAAAGCCGGATTTGGATACAAAATGATTTCTAAAACTTGAAACATCCCAAGGAGCACTGTACAAGCGATCATATTGAAATGGAAAGAGTATCATACCACTGCAAGTCTACCAAGACCCGGCTGTCCCTCTAAACTTTCATCTCAAACAAGGAGAAGACTGATCAGAGATGCAGCCAAGAGGCCCATGATCACTCTGGATGAACTGCAGAGATCTACAGCTGAGGTGAGACAGTCTGTCCATAGGACAACAATCAGTGGTACACTGCACAAATCTGGCCTTTATGGAAGATTGGCAAGAAGAAAGCCATTTCTCAAAGATATCCATAAAAAGTGTCGATTAAAGTTTGCAACAAGCCACCTGGGAGACACACCAAACATGTGTAAGAAGGTGCTCTGGCCAGATGAAACCAAAATCGAACTTTTTGGCAACAATGCCAAATGATATGTTTGGCGTAAAGACAACACAGCTCATCACCCTGAACACACCATCCCCACTGTCAAACATGGTGGTGGTGGCATCATGGTTTGGGCCTGCTTTTCTTCAGCAGGGACAGGGAAGATGGTTAAAATTGATGGAAGATAGATGGAGCCAAATACAGGACCATTCTTGAAGAAAACCTGTTGGAGTCTGCAAAAGAACTGAGACTGGGATGGAGATTTCTCTTCCAACAAGACAATGATCCCAAACATAAAACAAAATCTACAATGGAATGGTTCACAAATAAACATATCCAGGTGTTAGAATGGCCAAGTAAAAGTCCAGACCTCAATCCAATCGAGAATCTGTGGAAAGAGCCGAAAACTGCTGTTCACAAACGATCTCCATCAAACCTCACTGAGCTCGAGCTGTTTGCCAAGGAAGAATGGGCAAGAATTTCATTCTCTCGATGTACAAAACTGATACAGACATACCCCAAGCGACTTGCAGCTGTAATCGCAGCAAAAGGTGGCGCAACAAAGTATTAAGTTAAAGGGGCCGAATAATATTGTACGCCCCACTTTTCAGTTTTTGATTTTCCACAAAAATTTAAAATTACCAATAAATTTCGTTCAACTTCACAATTGTGTTCCACTTGTTGTTGATTCTTCACCAAAAATTTACATTTGATTTCTTTATGTTTGAAGCATGATATGTGGGAAAAGGTTGAAAAGTTCCAGGGAGCCGAATACTTTCACAAAGGCACTGTAGATAGTGTGAGATAGCGCTACCTGAGTGTATTGGGGGACACTCGCTTGACACGGGATTCAAGCACTCACGCATGGTTTTCTCACATAAATCAGTCTATTTGGTTTATTTAGGCATCATAAACCACATAACATAAAGTCCATTTCATTACATCCATGAACATATCACGACCACCAGTCTGTTCATGCAGCAGATAAACCTCTCTGCCATATATTACAACCCCCCTTGTCCGGGTTTAACTTCCAGGAGCTCCACTCCTCAAGCTGACTCCTTGTCAGTCCTGGCTTCGCCAACACAGAAGCAGTCCCAGGCTCTGCAGGTACATGGTCCCATCAGGTGCTTCCAGGAAGTTTTCATTCGCCAAAGTTTTCCACACAGATCTGACCTCTTTCAGGACCTACAACACAGACCATTCAGGTCCAAACACTGACCCATGTGACCCACCCCCTGGTCACATTACATAGTTGTAACCACTCCCATAGGTGGGAGGTTTGTGGCTAGTTCGACCCGCCCAGCTCTCAAACTACCTCTGCAAGCCTCCCTCGAAAACTAAGCAAATATTTGTGGGACTACAGATCCCAGAACAACATTACTGGCTTACAGCGCAGACTTCCTCTGCAACACATACCGGCCATTTACAATCCTGCCGGACTTTGTCTCATCACCACAGTTACACCCATGACTGCCATGCATTCTTATGGCCTCAATACACCTACGTGCGTGTTCTGAAGAGACCATGCAGCACCCCCTACCTGTAACAGGGGACACTGCATCACATACCCTCTCCCTCTGTTCAAACTTGCGGGGTTGAAGACTTGACATAAACCTGGTACCCAATTCACCTTGCCCTACAAGTCGAGAGAACCGTCTCAGTCAGTTTTAGACGCCATTCAGCATCACACCTTTGATAGGCCTCCCCCACCCTCAGCGGTCAGTGTGTCAGCCTTGGGCTTCAGCCCTTGAGTCACTATCTGTCTGTGTCAACAGACCCTTTTATGTCAACCCACTTTCCAAGTGTACCCCTTCATGTGACCTTTCATTCCATGGCCGGCTTCCCCGGTTGGTACGGTCATAAGTCTACTTACAGTCGAGCAGACTGTCTGGTCTGAGTCTGACCCATCTAGTACATCACAGGAACTACTGTCCATGTCTCTCAGTCTCATGTTCTGCATCTGTTTATTAATCTGTAGACGGTCCAGTCTTAGCTGCTCAATCTCCCTCAGGTACATTACCTGATATTCCAGGAGCATTCGGATGTTCCAAAGGCTTTCCACAGAGCCAACAACAATGATTGGAACCATGCTATCTTCACCAGCTACCTGGACTTCACCATCAGGTGGGATCCTCGCTCTTGCCACACCGGATCTATTCACAAGCTTTGCATCACTTGTCCACACCTTCCAATTACTTTCCCCACCAGATGTCTAGGTACCGGAATTACATCTTCCATTAAGCCCAGCCAATTTTTATCCTCCCTCGCAAGCTCCAGACGTTGAGCGGCTTTCATATTACTCAACATGATCATCTGTTTCGTGCAGAGACATTGTAAATGCATATCCTTCAGGACAGCCACCCGCTTCACTGTGTCTTCCCTGGTCGACAGTACGACCAACTGCTGAGTCTCAGGTGCCCAGTGCACCCTACATGCTTCGACCGCATTTTTAAAGGCTTCATGCACACCCACATTGGTACAGGATTCTGGCACCTCTTCGTGTACCTTTATCACGCACTTGAAGATCAAGGGCTGCTCACTCTCTGCATGGACGGAAGGCTCCCGCTTGGCCACGGACTTTTCCATCAAGACCTCTACTACGACCGGGTGATTGTCTTGTTCCTTTTAAGTGCACACTCTTCCTTAGTTTTACACTCTTCAGCCCCCTCACTAACATGGGCATTTGTAGCTCCGCTTTGTAATCCCTCGGACACAGCCGCTGTAAGTCTTCGACTACCAACTTCCTCTTAAGGCTTCTCTGAGCATTTCCACATTGTTAGGGCTAGCGGAACGCACCGAGTAAATATAGATGTTTATTATTATTGATGCGTTCGCAGCCCGGGGCCCACCGTGCAGGAGAACCTGCTGCTAGTAAATGGTGGCACTATTTAGCGGTATAGACCAGCTCTGTTACTTCACAGAGTAGCCGTGAAAGGAAAGCACTGCACTCTGTTAGACTTCACAGGAGCACAGGCTAACTGCCCAACAGAGAGCAGTCAGTGGTCATGCATGCACACAAAACTCCTCGCTGGAGGTGCCAGCATTCTAAGGGCTTATTTCAGCCAGGTCCCTGAATACACTCAAACACACAATCTCCTCATCGGAGGTGCCGGTATTCTAGGGGCTTATTTCAGCCGGGTCCCTGAATACAATCTCACATGACCACACTGGCGCAAAGCACATAACTTAGAAAGATCCTAGCGCATGGCCGTGCGGTCATGCACACTTTATATAGCTGCAGCAAGTACAGGATCTTCCAAAAGAGGACCAATGGGAAACTGTCACAGAACTTGAGCAACTTCAGGACCTTCCTAGAGTACCAATGGGAATAGCTGCAGTACCTGAGCATGTGACCCTTGATCTCCAATGAGAGATCTTACCCTGGGCATGCTCAGAAGGGGAAAAGTAGGACTTAGTCCCAAAGATGTCTGCTCTGTTATGGCTGGCAATCAGGCAACACAGCGTGCAGTAATCAGCGCACATACAGAGATCTGGCAATAACCCAAAACAATAGGACGAGCTCTGAGACGTGGAATCTCTGTAGACTGCAGTACCTGATCTATCCTCACACAACTGGAAGCAGCAGTGGATTGCGCCTATCAACTACCTATGCAACTCGGCACTGCCTGAGGAGCTGACTAGCCTGAAGATAGAAATACAAGCCTGACTTACCTCAGAGAAACACCCCAAAGGAATAGGCAGCCCCCACATATAATGACTGTTAGCAAGATGAAAAGACAAACGTAGGAATGAAATAGATTCAGCAAAGTGAGGCCCGATATTCTAGACAGAGCGAGGATAGCAAAGAGAACTATGCAGTCTACAAAAAACCCTAAAACGAAAACCACGCAAAGGGGCAAAAAGACCCACCGTGCCGAACTAACAGCACGGCGGTGCACCCCTTTGCTTCTCAGAGCTTCCAGCAAAAGATAATAACAAGCTGGACAGAAAAAACAGAAAACAAACTAGAAGCACTTATCTAGCAGAGCAGCAGGCCCAAGGAAAGATGCAGTAGCTCAGATCCAACACTGGAACATTGACAAGGAGCAAGGAAGACAGACTCAGGTGGAGCTAAATAGCAAGGCAGCCAACGAGCTCACCAAAACACCTGAGGGAGGAAGCCCAGAGACTGCAATACCACTTGTGACCACAGAAGTGAACTCAGCCACAGAATTCACAACAGTACCCCCCCCTTGAGGAGGGGTCACCGAACCCTCACCAGAACCCCCAGGCCGACCAGGATGAGCCACATGAAAGGCACGAACAAGATCTGGGGCATGGACATCAGAGGCAAAAACCCAGGAATTATCTTCCTGAGCATAACCCTTCCATTTGACCAGATACTGGAGTTTCCGTCTAGAGACACGAGAATCCAAAATCTTCTCCACAATATACTCCAATTCCCCCTCCACCAAAACAGGGGCAGGAGGCTCCACAGATGGAACCATAGGTGCCACGTATCTCCTCAACAACGACCTATGGAATACATTATGTATGGAAAAGGAGTCTGGGAGGGTCAGACGAAAAGACACCGGATTGAGAATCTCAGAAATCCTATACGGACCAATAAAACGAGGTTTAAATTTAGGAGAGGAAACCTTCATAGGTATATGACGAGAAGATAACCAAACCAGATCCCCAACACGAAGTCGGGGTCCCACACGGCGTCTGCGATTAGCGAAAAGCTGAGCCTTCTCCTGGGACACCTTCACATAACTGCGCATAGCGGTGTGTTCAGGTACGGACAAATTAAATAAACGACCCTTAGGGAATTTACTACCAGGAATCAAATCGATAGCACAATCACAATTCCTATGCGGAGGAAGGGCATCAGACTTGGACTCTTCAAATACATCCTGAAAGTCCGACAAGAACTCTGGGATGTCAGAAGGAATGGATGACGAAATAGACAAAAATGGAACATCACCATGTACTCCCTGACAACCCCAGCTGGTTACCGACATAGAGTTCCAATCCAATACTGGATTATGGGTTTGTAGCCATGGCAACCCCAACACGACCACATCATGCAAATTATGCAGTACCAAAAAGCGAATAACTTCCTGATGTGCAGGAGCCATGCACATGGTCAGCTGGGCCCAGTACTGAGGCTTATTCTTGGCCAGAGGTGTAGCATCAATTCCTCTCAACGGAATAGGACACCGCAAAGGCTCCAAGAAAAATCCACAACGTTTAGCATAATCCAAATCCATCAGATTCAGGGCAGCGCCTGAATCCACAAACGCCATGACAGAATATGATGACAAAGAGCACATTAAGGTAATGGACAAAAGGAATTTGGACTGTACAGTACCAATAACGGCAGAGCTATCGAACCGCCTAGTGCGTTTAGGACAATTAGAAATAGCATGAGTAGAATCACCACAATAGAAACACAGTCTGTTCAGACGTCTGTGTTCGTGCCGTTCTACTTTAGTCATAGTCCTGTCGCACTGCATAGGCTCAGGCTTACTCTCAGACAATACCGCCAGATGGTGCACAGATTTACGCTCGCGCAAGCGACGACCGATCTGAATGGCCAAGGACATAGACTCATTCAAACCAGCAGGCATAGGAAATCCCACCATTACATCCTTAAGAGCTTCAGAGAGACCCTTTCTGAACAAAGCCGCTAGTGCAGATTCATTCCACAGAGTGAGTACTGACCATTTTCTAAATTTCTGACAATATACTTCTACATCATCCTGACCCTGGCATAAAGCCAGCAGATTTTTCTCAGCTTGATCCACTGAATTAGGCTCATCGTAAAGCAATCCCAGCGCCTGGAAAAATGCATCAACATTACTCAATGCAGAATCTCCTGGTGCAAGAGAAAACGCCCAGTCCTGTGGGTCGCCGCGCAAAAAAGAAATAATAATCAAAACCTGTTGAATAGGATTACCAGAAGAATGAGGTTTCAAGGCCAAAAATAGCTTACAATTATTTCTGAAGCTCAGGAACTTAGTTCTGTCACCAAAAAACAAATCAGGAATCGGAATTCTTGGTTCTAGCATCGATTTCTGATCAATAGTATCTTGAATCTTTTGTACATTTACAACGAGATTATCCATTGAGGAGCACAGAGCCTGAATATCCATGTCCACAGCTGTGTCCTGAAGCACTCTAATGTCTAGGGGAAAAAAAAGACTGAAGACAGAGCTAAGAAAAAAAAATGATGTCAGGATTTCTTTTTTCCCTCTATTGGAAATCATTGAATGGCTCCTTGTACTGTTATGGCTGGCAATCAGGCAACACAGCGTGCAGTAATCAGCGCACATACAGAGATCTGGCAATAACCCAAAACAATAGGACGAGCTCTGAGACGTGGAATCTCTGTAGACTGCAGTACCTGATCTATCCTCACACAACTGGAAGCAGCAGTGGATTGCGCCTATCAACTACCTATGCAACTCGGCACTGCCTGAGGAGCTGACTAGCCTGAAGATAGAAATACAAGCCTGACTTACCTCAGAGAAACACCCCAAAGGAATAGGCAGCCCCCACATATAATGACTGTTAGCAAGATGAAAAGACAAACGTAGGAATGAAATAGATTCAGCAAAGTGAGGCCCGATATTCTAGACAGAGCGAGGATAGCAAAGAGAACTATGCAGTCTACAAAAAACCCTAAAACGAAAACCACGCAAAGGGGCAAAAAGACCCACCGTGCCGAACTAACAGCACGGCGGTGCACCCCTTTGCTTCTCAGAGCTTCCAGCAAAAGATAATAACAAGCTGGACAGAAAAAACAGAAAACAAACTAGAAGCACTTATCTAGCAGAGCAGCAGGCCCAAGGAAAGATGCAGTAGCTCAGATCCAACACTGGAACATTGACAAGGAGCAAGGAAGACAGACTCAGGTGGAGCTAAATAGCAAGGCAGCCAACGAGCTCACCAAAACACCTGAGGGAGGAAGCCCAGAGACTGCAATACCACTTGTGACCACAGAAGTGAACTCAGCCACAGAATTCACAACACTGCTCGCTGCTGACCAGTACTGGCTACAATGGCAGAAGCTGGAAGGACAGCAGTAACCCTTCGCACAGTGTCAGACTGAGCATGACGCTGGGACCAACGCCTCCACTGAGCAGGCTGCACTGCGGCAGGAGAAGAATGGGAGACTGCAGCGGAGATGGCTCGAGATTCCCCCTGTGCAGAGGCAGGAACTCGACCCCTAACACACATCTTCCCTTAGGGCCTTGGTTACAGTTTGCGACTTTGACAGGTGACCTCTGAGCTCAGACACCTCTTTCTCCAAGGCACCCACTTGGCACTCAGCAGCCTGTCTCCGAAGCTCCTCTTGCTTTAACTGGGTTTCTACTGCTTCCTGGATCCTCCTTAACTTGCTTCTCCCATCCTCTGGTTTGGTTGAGTTTCCATCACTCAAGAAGGTATCTGCTTCAGGCCCCACACCTTTGGTGGCTTCCTCCACCTCTGCACCCTTGGACGCAGCACATTTATCTTCAGCCTCTGTTGGGTCAATCTTAGCTTCATCCGTTTTCTCTGGGACTTTAGAGTACTTCACACACTCCAGGTCCTCAGTATCAGATTTTCTGGAGCCTTCAGCATCTTCCGTCGCCTCACCTTTATTCAAATCTTCACAAGGTGCCACTGGTTCAACCACTTTGCTCTTTTTACGTCTCCGGCGATGGGAAGAAGACTTGCTGTTTGTACCCGAGTCAGCCTTACTGAACTCTTTTCCGCTGGGGTCATCATCTGAATGGGAGTCACCACCACCCTATCGGTCATCCTGGAACCAGCAGTCCCCACTTAAACAGGTAATATTTTCTGGTATGGCTGCCCCCGCTGCCCCGACTTTACCTTGTGGAGCGCCGTCGTTCCCCTGTGTCAGTGTTTCTAACAACACAACATCATACTCCACTCTAGCGGTTGCTACTGGCAATAACATGTCACAGTCACCCACGGAGTCTGTCTCACAGCCCCCAACATGGTGAACCCTCCAGTTGCTATCTAACCGGGTGTCAGCTCCACAGGTTTTATTTACCACATCACTAACAGTCATTTTGGGGTACCCGTCAGGTGACATGTCCTTAAGTTGGGCAGACGCACCCTTCCCACTGGTCAACCCGACATCTGACCCGTCAATTTTAGGAGGTATTACGGCTTTAAGGTATGCCCCCGAAACAGTAGAGAAACTTCCATCCTCCTGCTGTAGAGGTACGCTCTCTTCCCACAAGACTGAGAACAGCCTAGAGTCCTGGCCTACTATCACCGGACAGGTTACGTTTGGGACTATGACGGCCTCAAGATTTGCATGGCTCCTGGCCATCTCGAGTTGCACCCAGGCCACTTAATAAACCTTAGTGTCCACATGGATGCAGGTGACCTCGATCTTCCTCTCAGACATTACAAACTTATCTTCCACAGCCCTTACCAGGGTCACCGAGCTTCCCGAATCGACCAGACTAAATACATCCTCTACATCTGTATTCAACTCCAGAACACACCCACGTAGCCTCTTACCAGGAGGGTAGTTCTTATGGCAAATTGGACACACATAGTACCATTGTCCCGGGCAACTGTCCGTTTGTGCCACCCCTTTAACTTCAGGAGGCTCTGCCCCTTTTTGGGTAACTATCACTTCCCAGGATTCCTTATTGGCCGAGCAATCCACAGCACAGCATGGACCTACATAGCGTGGACCTACATAGCATGAACTATGTTGTTCCCAGCTACAGTCCAATGGTACATTCGCCGCCGTCTCTTTTTTTGCCACTACCCCTATTTGGGTTACCGCCCCTTTACGGACTCCACCCCCTTTTGGGCAACTACTTCCTTTTGGGATACCGCCCCTTTTGGGACTCCACCCTTTTTTGAAAGCCATCCCTGTTTAGATTACTGCCCTCTTTTTTGGGACACCACCCTTTTTAGGGACACCACCCCTTTGCTGGGGTACACCCCGTGGACTCCCCGCAGTACTTTTAGGCTCCAGTTCGCACAGTACACCAATATGTCTCTGGGCTTGCAATGGCCCTTTAAGAGTTTGCACGATGTGGACCAACAATGTTTTTATGACACCTCACCAGCTCCTGCTGATGCTACCACAGCTCCTGCTGCAGTCACAAACCATCAGCACCCCGGGTGCTGATCACAAGCTACTGCAACTGCAGCTCCCGCTGCTGCAGAACTTCTTGCTGCAACTGCAGCTCCTCTCCACAAGGCTATGCACGGCTCCGCATCACAGACTTCATGGACCAGTTGATCCACAGCAAAACTTCGTAACCCCGCCGAGTTACAGCCAGATGCTTGCAAGCTTCGTGGTCCCGCAAATTCACAGCAAACTTTGTAACCCCGTTGAGTTACAGCAATCACGTCTACACGTGCTTTCTGGACAGTTGCCCGCAGTCACATGTATGGTACAGGATTCAAGCACTCAGGCATGGTTTTCTCACATAAATTAGTCTATTTGGTTTATTTAGGCATCATAAACCACATAACATAAAGTCCATTTCATTACATCCATGAATATATCATGACCACCAGTCTGTTCATGCAGCAGATAAACCTCTCTGCCATATATTACAACCCACCTTGTCCGAGTTGAGTTTACCTTCCAGGAGCTCTGCTCCTCAAGCTGACTCCTTGTCAGTCCTGGCTTCACCAACACAAAAGCAGTCCCAGGCTCTGCAGGTACATGGTCTCACCAGGTGCTTCCAGGAAGTCTCCACTCACAGGAGCTTCCAACACCGACCATCCAGGTCCACAGTCTCTTCACATGCTCTTCAGGAAGTCTCAACTCGCCGGAGCTTCAAACACAGACCTGACCTCTTTCAGGACCTACAACACAGACCATTTAGGTCCAAACACTTTGACCCATGTGACCCACACCCTGGTCACATTACATAGTTGTAACCACTTCCATAAGTGGGAGGTGTGCGTGGCTAGTTCCACCTGCCCAGCTCTCAAACTAGCCCTGCAAGCCTCCCTATAGATAGATAATAGATATATAGATTGATAGATAGATGATAGATAGATAAGATAGATAGATAGATAATAGTATCAGAGTAGGTACCTGGAGCGCCCCCGTGGGCAGTGGGGTACTCAGTACCGGGTCCTTTGGTTCTCAAGGGGGATGTCACGGTGGCTGACCCGGTCCGTGGCCCTAGGGATGTCTGTTGTTAAAGGGAAAGGTCTTTAAAGGGATATGTTCATGACGCCACCTGTGGTATTCAATCAGGGTGACCGACGCTGCTTTAAGGGGTCCGCTGGGGTGATGTTATGGCAGCTAGATGGTAAACTGTTATGACCTGGTGGTAAGGACAATAATGGACCTGGTGGTTAAGAGCACACGGAATGACCTGATAGTTACTAATAATATAGGACGAGCTCTGAGACATGGGAACTCTGCTGACCGCAATCCCTAATCCTATCACACACACTAGAAATAGCCGTGGATTGCTCCTAACGCTCCCTATGCAACTCGACACAGCCTAAGAAACTAGCTAGCCCTAGAGATAGAAAAATAAAGCCTACCTTGCCTCAGAGAAATTCCCCAAAGGAAAAGGCAGCCCCCCACATATAATAACTGTGAGTAAAGATGAAAATTACAAACACAGAGATGAAATAGATTTAGCAAAGTGAGGCCCGACTTACTGAACAGACAGAGGATAGGAAAGGTAACTTTGCGGTCAGCACAAAAAACTACAAAAAGACCACGCAGAGGGCGCAAAAAGACCCTCCGCACCGACTCACGGTGCGGAGGCGCTCCCTCTGCGTCCCAGAGCTTCCAGCAAGCAAGACAAAAATCAAAATAGCAAGCTGGACAGAAAAATAGCAAACCAGAGAAAAACAAGCAGGAACTTAGCTTCTGCTGGGAAGACAGGTCACAAGAACAATCCAGGAGAGAACTAGACCAATACTGGAACATTGACAGGTGGCATGGAGCAATGATCTAAGTGGAGTTAAATAGAGCAGCCAGCTAACGAATTAACCTCGTCACCTGTGGAAGGAAACTCAGAAGCCGCAGCTCCACTCACAACCACCAGAGGAAGCCCATGGACAGAACCAGCCGAAGTACCATTCATGACCACAGGAGGGAGCTTGACAACAGAATTCACAACAGTACCCCCCCCCCCTTGAGGAGAGGTCACCGAACCCTCACCAGAGCCCCCAGGCCGACCAGGACGAGCCAAATGAAAGGCACGAACCAGATCGGCAGCATGAACATCGGAGGCAAAGACCCAGGAATTATCTTCCTGACCATAACCCTTCCACTTGACCAAGTACTGGAGTTTCCGTCTCGAAATACGAGAATCCAAAATCTTCCCCACCACATACTCCAACTCCCTCTCAACCAACACCGGGGCAGGAGGATCAATGGATGGAACCACCGGCGCCACGTATCTCCGCAACAATGACCTATGGAATACATTATGGATGGCAAAAGAAGCTGGAAGGGTCAAACGAAACGACACAGGATTGAGAACCTCAGAAATCTTATACGGACCAATTAAAAGAGGCTTAAACTTAGGAGAGGAAACCTTCATAGGAACATAACGAGACGACAACCAAACCAAATCCCCAACATGAAGTCGGGGACCCACACAGTGCCGGCAGTTAGCGAAACGTTGAGCCTTCTCCTGGGACAATGTCAAATTGTCCACCACATAAGTCCAAATCTGCTGCAACCTATCCACCACAGTATCTACACCAGGACAGTCCGAAGACTCAACCTGCCCTGAAGAGAAACGAGGATGGAAACCAGAATTGCAGAAAAACGGCGAAACCAAAGTAGCCGAGCTGGCCCGATTATTAAGGGCGAACTCAGCCAAAGGCAAAAAGGACACCCAATCATCCTGATCAGCAGAAACAAAGCATCTCAGATATGTTTCCAAAGTCTGATTAGTTCGTTCGGTTTGGCCATTTGTCTGAGGATGGAAAGCCGAGGAAAAAGACAAATCAATGCCCATCCTAGCACAAAAGGCTCGCCAAAACCTCAAAACAAACTGGGAACCTCTGTCCGAAACGATGTTCTCCGGAATGCCATGTAAACGAACCACATGCTGGAAAAACAATGGCACCAAATCAGAGGAGGAAGGCAATTTAGACAAGGGTACCAAATGGACCATCTTAGAGAAGCGATCACAAACCACCCAAATGACCGACATCATTTGAGAGACAGGGAGATCCGAAATAAAATCCATAGAGATATGCGTCCAGGGCCTCTTCGGGACCGGCAAGGGCAAAAGCAACCCACTGGCACGAGAACAGCAGGGCTTAGCCCGAGCACAAGTCCCACAGGACTGCACAAAAGAACGCACATCCCGCGACAAAGACGGCCACCAAAAGGATCTAGCCACCAAATCTCTGATACCAAAGATTCCAGGATGACCAGCCAACACCGAACAATGAATCTCAGAGATAACTCTACTAGTCCATTTATCAGGGACAAACAGTTTCTCCGCTGGGCAACGGTCAGGTCTATCAGCCTGAAATTTTTGCAGCACCCGCCGCAAATCAGGGGAGATGGCAGACAAAATTACCCCCTCTTTGAGAATACCTGCCGGCTCAGGAACACCCGGAGAGTCGGGCACAAAACTCCTTGACAGGGCATCAGCCTTCACATTCTTAGAGCCTGGAAGGTACGAAACCACAAAATCAAAACGGGAGAAAAATAGCGACCAACGAGCCTGTCTAGGATTCAACCGTTTGGCAGACTCGAGATAAGTCAAATTCTTGTTTTCCGTCAAGACCACCACGCGATGCTTGGCTCCTTCAAGCCAATGACGCCACTCCTCGAATGCCCACTTCATGGCCAACAACTCTCGATTGCCAACATCATAATTGCGCTCAGCAGGCGAAAAATTTCTAGAAAAGAAGGCACATGGTTTCATCACCGAGCCATCAGAACTTCTTTGCGACAAAACAGCCCCTGCTCCAATCTCAGAAGCCTCAACCTCGACCTGAAACGGAAGCGAAACATCTGGCTGGCACAACACAGGGGCAGAAGAAAAATGACGCTTCAACTCCTGAAAAGCTTCCACAGCCGCAGAAGACCAATTGACCACATCAGCACCCTTCTTGGTCAAATCAGTCAACGGTTTAGCAACACTAGAAAAATTACTGATGAAGCGACGATAAAAATTAGCAAAGCCCAGGAACTTTTGCAGACTCTTCACAGATGTCGGCTGAGTCCAATCATAAATGGCCTAGACTTTAACAGGGTCCATCTCGATAGTAGAAGGGGAAAAAATGAAACCCAAAAATGAAACCTTCTGAACTCCAAAGAGACACTTTGACCCCTTCACAAACAAAGAATTCGCACGAAGGACCTGGAACACCATTCTGACCTGCTTCACGTGAGACTCCCAATCATCCGAGAAGACCAAAATATCATCCAAATATACAATCAGGAATTTATCCAGGTACTCTCGGAAGATGTCATGCATAAAGGACTGAAATACTGATGGAGCATTGGAAAGCTCGAATGGCATAACCAGGTACTCAAAATGGCCCTCGGGCGTATTAAATGCTGTTTTCCATTCATCGCCCTGTTTAATACGCACAAGATTATACGCACCACGAAGATCTATCTTGGTGAACCAACTAGCCCCCTTAATCCGAGCAAATAAATCCGACAGCAGCAGCAAAGGGTACTGAAATTTGACTGTGATCTTATTAAGAAGGCGGTAATCAATACAAGGTCTCAAAGAACCATCCTTCTTGGCCACAAAAAAGAACCCTGCTCCCAATGGTGACGACGACGGGCGAATATGACCCTTCTCCAAGGATTCCTTTACATAACTCCGCATAGCGGCGTGCTCTGGCACAGATAAATTGAACAGTCGGCCCTTAGGAAACTTACTACCAGGAATCAAATTGATAGCACAATCGCAATCCCTATGAGGAGGTAGGGCACTGGATTTGGGCTCATCAAATACATCCCGGTAATCCGACAAAAACACCGGGACTTCAGAAGGGGTGGATGACGAAATAGACAAAAATGGAACATCACCATGTACCCCCTGACAACCCCAGCTGGACACAGACATAGATTTCCAATCCAATACTGGATTATGGACCTGTAGCCATGGCAACCCCAAAACGACCACATCATGCAGATTATGCAACACCAAAAAGAAAATATCCTCCTGATGTGCAGGAGCCATGCACATGGTCAATTGGGTCCAGTACTGAGGCTTATTCTTGGCCAAAGGCGTAGCATCAATTCCTCTCAATGGAATAGGATACTGCAAGGGCTCCAAGAAAAAAACACAGCGCCTAGCAAACTCCAAGTCCATCAAATTCAGGGCAGCGCCTGAATCCACAAATGCCATAACAGAATAGGATGACAAAGAGCAAATCAGAGTAAGGAACAAAAGAAATTTCGACTGTACCGTACCAATGGTAGCAGACCTAGCGAAACGCTTAGTGCGCTTAGGACAATCGGAGATAGCATGAGTGGAATCACCACAGTAAAAACACAGCCCATTCCGACTTCTGTGTTCTTGCCGTTCAGCCCTGGTCAAAGTCCTATCACATTGCATAGGCTCAGGTCTATGCTCAGATAATACCGCCAAATGGTGCACAGCTTTACGCTCACGCAAGCGTCGATCGATCTTAATGGCCAAAGACATAGACTCATTCAGACCAGCAGGCATGGGAAATCCCACCATGACATCCTTAAGGGCTTCAGAGAGACCCTTTCTGAAAATTGCTGCCAGGGCACATTCATTCCACTGAGTGAGAACAGACCACTTCCTAAACTTCTGACAATATATTTCTACCTCATCCTGACCCTGACACAGAGCCAGCAAGATTTTCTCTGCCTGATCCACTGAATTAGGTTCATCATAAAGCAATCCGAGCGCCAGAAAAAACGCATCAACATCACGCAATGCCGGATCTCCTGGCGCAAGGGAAAATGCCCAGTCTTGAGGGTCGCCACGTAACAAAGAAATAATGATTTTCACTTGTTGAACAGGGTCACCGGAGGAGCGAGGTTTCAAAGCAAGAAACAATTTACAATTATTTTTGAAATTCAGAAACTTAAATCTATCCCCAAAAAACAAATCAGGAATTGGAATCCTAGGCTCTAACATCGGATTCTGAACCACAAAATCTTGAATGTTTTGTACCCTTGCAGTGAGATTATCCATACAAGAGGACAGACCTTGAATGTCCATATCTACACCTGTATCCTGAACCACCCAGAGGTAAAGGGGAAAAGAGAGACAAAACACACTGCAAAGAAAAAAAAATGGTCTCAGAACTTCTCTTATCCCTCTATTGAGATGCATTAATACTTTGGGCCACCTGTACTGTTATGACCTGGTGGTAAGGACAATAATGGACCTGGTGGTTAAGAGCACACGGAATGACCTGATAGTTACTAATAATATAGAACGAGCTCTGAGACGTGGGAACTCTGCTGACCGCAATCCCTAATCCTATCACACACACTAGAAATAGCCGTTTATTGCTCCTAACGCTCCCTATGCAACTCGACACAGCCTAAGAAACTAGCTAGCCCTAGAGATAGAAAAATAAAGCCTACCTTGCCTCAGAGAAATTCCCCAAAGGAAAAGGCAGCCCCCCACATATAATAACTGTGAGTAAAGATGAAAATTACAAACACAGAGATGAAATAGATTTAGCAAAGTGAGGCCCGACTTACTGAACAGACAGAGGATAGGAAAGGTAACTTTGCGGTCAGCACAAAAAACTACAAAAAGACCACGCAGAGGGCGCAAAAAGACCCTCCGCACCGACTCACGGTGCGGAGGCGCTCCCTCTGCGTCCCAGAGCTTCCAGCAAGCAAGACAAAAATCAAAATAGCAAGCTGGACAGAAAAATAGCAAACCAGAGAAAAACAAGCAGGAACTTAGCTTCTGCTGGGAAGACAGGTCACAAGAACGATCCAGGAGAGAACTAGACCAATACTGGAACATTGACAGGTGGCATGGAGCAATGATCTAAGTGGAGTTAAATAGAGCAGCCAGCTAACGAATTAACCTCGTCACCTGTGGAAGGAAACTCAGAAGCCGCAGCTCCACTCACAACCACCAGAGGAAGCCCATGGACAGAACAAGCCGAAGTACCATTCATGACCACAGGAGGGAGCTTGACAACAGAATTCACAACAGTAAACCTTCCCACAGGTGAAGTGTGTCCCCAGGGCTTCCCAGTGAGTAGATGGTAGATGGTGTGAGGCACAGTGAAGAATGAGGACACAAGGTTGCAGTCTCTTTACCTTTTACTGAAGACTTCGGCATCCACAGTCCAGAGCACCAGATCACTGGGCAGGCAGAGTCTGGCCGGTTTGGAGGCAAATCCAGAGTCCCCTTATCCAGGTGGAAATCAGTAGCCTTCCTCTAGCACCTTGGTGTTGTAGTACCTTAGTTCTAAGCGTCTCATAAGGTCCTCACAGATGTTTTAGATGTATCGATGTTATCTCTCTCTCTGTCCCCCAGATGGATAGGACAAACCTGTATGACCAGTGGCTTGAGGCTTTTTACAGGGACTCTATCATGCCCCGGCCTTTAGTGGCTGCCACCTTGCCTCCAGGGTTTAGGGGTGGATCAGTAACTAAGCTGTCGTGCCGGTGTCTGGAGCAAGGCATAAAGGACTGTTGCTCCCTCGGTGTTCCAGCTACCAGGATCCTGCGCCTCAGAAGGAGGCAGCCTGTGCAGGGCTGAACTCATTCTTGTATCCACTCCTTTGCTATGACTTCTTCTCACTCTCTCTACAATACAGTTCTCTTTCGTGTCCGTTCTTAGGAACTGCCACACTTAGGGCAGGCGCAGCTCCGTGACCCTCTGTCTAGGCCTCTGACAGGCTCCCACCCCTGTCAGGGACCAACTACCTGAGCGAAGCTCAGCCAGCAACTACCTAACTTCCTCTCCAGGCCACCAGTTTTACCTAAGTGTGAAGAGTGCCCTAATAAATAGGAGCATAGGTCCCCCTGGTGGACTGGAGTATGAAATGTGTTGTATGTTTGTGATACCTGGTAAAGAGATCTCCTTTATTGCCTCCAAATGAAACATCACTCCCCCTAGAGGAGAATGATATTACTGCAACGACCAGAACCCTGGGGCACTGCATACCCAGGGAGGTCACCTTGCCGTGGTTGATGGGCACACACGAACTGGTCAATTTATTTAGCAATAATGCATTTCATATCTTAAGTATTCAGTATTTGCATGTGTTTTTGCCCTCACAGATGCTGTTGTGCTCTTTTTTTGTAGATAGATAGATGAGACCAAAATTGGATGAAATACCTCACTAAATATGGACTGTACATCTAAAAATAAGATAAAATACCAGTGATTTAATGGCAAACATCAATTTAGTCAAAATCTAAAAAGTGTTACACTTTACAGGGTTCAACCCCTCGTTCAGACACAAAGCATTAATCTAAAGAAGAAGCTAAAACTCATAAAGTGTAACACTTTTGAGATTTTTAATAAGTTAATGTTTGCCATTAAATCACCCATATTTTTATCTAATTTTTCATCTGATGTTATTTTTTGGCATTTAGTGATGCATCTTATCCAATTTTCCTATCATTTGCTTGTCTGCTGCATTGAAAATACCAAACAGAGACGTCTAGGACTGATGCTGCACTTAAATTCTACCTGTATGCAAGAGAGCTGTGCTTCTATCACAACTGGGCAAGGTGAGGCTTTAGGCCGGGGTCACACTTGCGAGTTCAATGCGAGAAACTTGCATGAATTCCCAGCACTGCCGCCGGCATTCGGGACCGGAGTCTGCGGCTGCGTGTATTTCTATGCAGCTGAACGCTCCGGTCCGAACCACCGGCGGCAGTGCCGGAAATTGATGCGAGTTTCTCGCATCACACTCACAAGTCTGACCCCGGCCTTACTCTAATGCTCTCTGTTAGCAGATAAACTTAACTTCATTGCAGCCCTGGAGTGGTACCTCTAATCTAAGGCTCCTGCCTGTAGTCTTATACTCACCAGCTGCCATCTTCACCTTTATCAGCGCTGCTCCAGACCCGCGGCGCTATCTTGTGACCGCAGCTTCTGACTGTCCGGTAGTCAGAGGTAAAGGTCACAAGCTCTCAATGCAAATCTATGAGAGCCAGAACGAGACTTATCGGAAAGTGACCTCCGGCTCTCACCAGAACATACTGGAGCGGGCCGGCAGGTCACAAACTGCTGGAGACCAAGAGGAGCGGCAGCAATGGTAGGTGAAGATGGCGGCGGGTAAGTATGAGAGTAGGCGACTCTCCACAGCAACCCCACCAATGGACTATTTTATTTTGCTCCCAAATGTGCTTTCTATACAGAGCCAGACCGGCACGGCTCTGAATGTTGTGCAGTGGCCTGTCTGGAGTAAGGAATCACAGCTCCCTTTGAAGTGAACAGGAGCTGAACTCCAGCGCCTGAGAACGGCCACTACACTCTGTGCTGTTCTCTCTGTGGACATTGTGCAGGAGCAACAAATACATAAAGGATGCATTAAGGTAAAATGCTGCACACGGGGCTTCCGGTGACAAGCGGCGCATTGTATTTCTATCTGAACTTCAACCAAATTGATGTCTAAAAGCATATTTTATTGTTATTTATGTCTCTATTTTTCATGGCATTTCCTGCTCAGTGGGTAGGAAATTTGGGGTGTAATTTGCCTCGCTACATTGATGTTTTGATTGCCACATTCTCCCATGGAGCTTTCAGAACAGACGTACAGGTAGATGCAACATGAATCACTGATATGATCAGACAGGAGGTTTATCCCTTCCCTTTTGTAATGTTGCTTTCCCCCCTTAGACATGATGGATTTAACTCATGATTGCAATAAAGACGTTTGCAGATCTAATCCCTGCCATTAAGGAAGTCTTCTCCGGTGAGAAGGAGCATGTACCATCGATAGAGAGCAGATCGAATACCTGGTTACTGATCACCCGCTTTCATTTATTTCTGTCAGTCTTGTTTGTAAATAAGCAAAGCTGGAACAATAGGAGCCTTTCATAGTGCGATAGACAAACCGCCAACCCTACATCTGTGCCAATGTGCCGCAATGATGAAGAAGCATAAAGCATTGCTGCCCCCTAGTGGTTGCTTGTAAATTCTACGTAACTGGGATTCTTTGAATACATTGAATAGTGGGTGTAATAATAATATTCTTTATATATAACTCGCAGATCTTTACAGTTTAACAGTTCATATACAACAGTCATAAGTAACAACATTAAAGATAATACAGTAAATAAAGTAAAGATAATGGCGACCCTGCTTGTGAGAGCTTACAATCTACAATGAGGTGGGGAGACAAAAAGTATCAGTGTGTATTTACAATGATGGTCCAGCCATCCTGAGGGAATGGGGAGTAGATAAAGGATGCATGATCTGGTCACCACCCAATATCTGTAGTGCTTTTGGGTGATGGAGAATTATATTCAGAAAAGTAGAGAATGGGATATATATATATATATATATATATATATATATATATATATATATATATATATATATATAGACTTTGATTAGGGAATGTGATAGGCCGCCCTAAACAGATGTACTTTTTTTAGGGAGCGCCTAAAACTGTGTAAATTGTGGATGGTCCTAATTTCTGGTCGTAGAGCATTCCAGAGGATTGGTGCAGCTCGGGAAAAGTCTTGGAGCCAGGAGTGGAAAGTACGGATTAGTGCGGATGTTAGTTGAAAGTTGCTTGCGGAGCATAACAAGCGGGTAGGCCGATAGACAGAAATGAGGGAGGAGATGTAGGGGAGTACCGCACTGTGGAGAGCTTTGTGGGTGAGGACAAGCAGTTTGTATTGGATCCTATAATGTATGGGGAGCCAGTGCAATGACTGGCACAGAGCGGAGTTGTCCCAGTACCGATTACCCAGATGGACGACCCTGGCTGCTGCATTAAGAATGGACTGGAGAGGGGAAAGTAGAGTGAGGGGGAGGCCAATTAATAGGGTGTTACAGTAGTAAAGGTGGGAGTGGATCAGGGCAACAGTGAGGGTTTTTGTTGTTTCCATGGTGAGAAAGGGACTGATTCTAGAGATGTTCTTTAGGTGCATACAACAACAGCGGGCAGGAGATTGTATATGGGAGGTGAAGGAAAGATTGGTGTCAAACATAACACCCAGACAGGGTGCCTGCTGCTTAGACATTATTGTGGTGCCACCCACAGAGACAGATGTCAGACATAGTGAGGTCAGTAGATGGCAGGAGCAGAAGAAGTTCCTTTTTGGAAAGGTTGAGATTCAGATACAGAGCAGATATGATATTGGGAACTGCGGATAAAAAGTCACTGGCGTTCCATAGTCCAGCAAGGGTAAGATCAGGAGATGACATTTATAGTTGTGTGTCATCAGTAAATATGGTACTGAAAGCCAAATATGCTGTTTTCTACAATTAGGGCCGTGTAGAGAGAGAGGAGAAGAGGGCCAAGAACTGAACCCTGAAGGACCCCAATAGTGAGAGGAAGAGGAGGCGAACTGGAACCAGTGAACGATACACTGAAGGAGCGGTCAGAAAGATAGGAAGAGAACCAGGAGAGAGCAGTATCATTTATGCCTATTGATTGAAGAATGATCAGAGAGTCGGCATCATTACATTTTGCTCTCCAAAGGTCATTGGTCACCTTGACGAGTGCAGTTTCTGCAGAATTTAGAGGGTGGAAGCCGGACTGTGATGGATCTAGGAGAGAGCGAGTGGAGAGGAAACAGGTAAAGCGGGAGTAGACCAGGCGCTTCAAGAGTTTAGGGATGAAGGGGAGCTTGGAGACTGGTCTATAGTTACTAGATTGTGGCCCGATTCTAATGCATCGGGTATTCTAGAGTATGCATGTCCCCGTAGTATATGGACAATGATGATTCCAGAATTCGCGGCAGACTGTGCCCGTCGCTGATTGGTCGAGGCAACCTTTATGACATCATCGTCGCCATTGCAACCATTATGACATCTACGTCGATACTGTGCCCGTCGCTGAATCAGAAACGTGAGATGTCTACGTCCTTTATGACATCATCGTCGCTGTGCCCGTTGCGATTGGTCGAGGCCTGGCGGCCTTCGACCAATCAGAGACGCGGGATTTCTACGTCGATGCTGTGCCGGTCTCTGATTGGTCGAGGCCTAGTGGCCTCGACCAATCAGAGACGCGGGATTTCCAGGACAGACAGACAGACAGACAGAAAGACAGAAAGACAGACAGATGGAAAAACCCTTAGACAATTATATATATAGATTTGAGAAGGATGGGTTGATGTAAATACTTTTATGCCCAACGATGACAAAAGACTTCGGGAATACTATAGTCATTGTTGGGCACAAAAGTATTTACATCGATTGTTGTGGCTAAAATGGTGCCACAATATAATTTGTTATTGTACATGCAGGATGGGTCAAAAGAGGCTTTTCTAATAATGGAGTAATGATAGAGTGTTTGAAGGAGGAGGGGAAGATACCGGAGAGGCAGAAATTGGAGATTTTAGTTAGGTGAGTAGTGGAAACTGGAGAGAGACTAGAGAAGGTGTGATTGGCCTCGACCAATCAGAGACGCGGGATTTCTACGTCGATGCTGTGCCCGTCTCTGATTGGTCGAGGCCTTGCGGCCTCGACCAATCAGAGAGGCGGGATTTCCAGGACAGACAGACAGACAGACAGACAGAAAGACAGACAGACGGAAAAACCCTTAGGCAATTATATATATAGATTTGAGAAGGATCGGTTGATGTAAATACTTTTATGCCCAACGATGACAAAAGACTTCGGGAATACTATAGTCATTGTTGGGCACAAAAGTATTTACATCGATTGTTGTGGCTAAAATGGTGCCACAATATAATTTGTTATTGTACATGCAGGATGGGTCAAAAGAGGGTTTTTTAATAATGGAGTAATGATAGAGTGTTTGAAGGAGGAGGGGAAGATACCGGAGAGGCAGAAATTGGAGATTTTAGTTAGGTGAGTAGTGACAACTGGAGAGAGACTAGAGAAGGTGTGAGGGAATGGGGTCAATAGTGCACCCCATTGTTTGACGAGAAGAAGAGAGGAGCCTGGAGATTTCTTCTTCTGTGATCGGGTTAAATGTGGAGAGTGAGCCAGGGGAGATGTGGGGAGGGATGGGAGTCATGGCACTTGGTGGCTGGGAGCTGATTTCCTAATGGATATTTTCTCTGTAAAGTGGAAGGCCGGATCATCAGCATAAATGTCTGTGACAGGGGCCTGCGCTTTAGGACTGAGGAGGGAGTGAAAAGTGTTGAAGAGTTTTTTGGGGTTGGGGGATAGTGAGGAGATCAGGGTGGTGAAGTACAGTATGTCTATTTGGTGAAAGGAAGGGTAGAGTTATAGGTTCTTAACAAAAATGTAGAATGGATAAAGATTTCTGGTGTGCGAGCTTTCTCCATAGGCGTTCGGTACTCCTAGAGCATGGCTGGAGAGATTGACTTCCTGATGTGAGCCAGGGCTGTTTTATTGTGTGTTTGGAGATTCTGAGGGTGAGGGGAGCTACTCAATCCAGGGTGCTTCTGAGAGTGTCATTGTAGTGGTGTACAGCCAGATAAGGACAGGAAAAAGAGGAGACTGGGGGCAGTGATGTGTAGGGAGTCTGTAAGTGTATGAGGGTTAATGTCTTATCGATCTTCTGGGTTCGTGTGGATGACGCCTCCTTGCATCATTCACACAGTCTGCTCGGCATCGCGCTCCTGCGCAGGCGTACTTATCTACACTGTTAAGGGCAGAGCAAAGTACTGCAGTGCGCAGGCGCTGAGAAAGGCCAGAGAGGCCCGACACCTGCACACTGCAGTACGTTGCTCTGCCCTTAACAGTGTAGATAAGTACGCCTGCGCAGGAGCGCGATGACAAGCAGACTGTGTGAATGATGCAGTGAGGCATTTATCCACACAAACCCAGAAGGATGGCAGCGATCTAAAGAAGATGGGAGGTGCCAGATGAAGAAGAGTGACACCCCTCAGACAAGACCGCCCTGCAGGTGAGTATAATAAAAGTTATTTTTCTTCTCTTACAGGTCGGATTGGGGCTTATAAACAGCATTATAGAATTATGTATATCAGCCCTGAAAGGCGCATCTCATATTGGCCAAAACTGGTGACAGGTTCTCTTTAAATCTCACTCCATAAGGGACCAAAAAAATACTTAGTTTGTGCTGCTGTAATGTGAAAGACTATTTGTTCCTTTTGTGTCAACTGCATATTCAGAAGAACAGCGAGTCTGGATACTGCCAATGCAATTGTCATACATCTAGCAAATAGCCTATTGTAACATTCTAGGTTAAAGGGTTAGTCCCATTTTCATAAATAGGTATTGTCGGATGGTGCTTGTAAAAATATAAGCAATTTTACCCTGTACTGCTTATTAAAACGTTTATTTGTTTTTGAGATACTAACACTTCTCTTTTCATAGAGGGATCATTTCACCAGGTTTTCTCAATATAAAGTAACGCCAACACCTTTCAGTCCTCTTTTACAGCATTCTGGTATTCTTTATACAGTATACAGCTCTGGCAAAAATTAAGAGACCACCACATCAACACCCTTTCATGGGCAGCCCAATCTCCAGACCTGAACCCCATTGAAAACCTCTGGAATGTAATCAAGAGGAAGATGGATAGTCACAAGCCATCAACCAAAGAAGAACTGCTTACATTTTTGTGCCAGAAGCAGTGTGTAAGACTGGTGGAAAGCATGCCAAGACGCATGAAAACTGTGATTAAAAATCATGGTTATTCCACAAAATATTGATTTCTGAACTCTTCCTGAGATAAAACATTAGTATTGTTGTTTCAAAATGATTATGAACTTGTTTTCTTTACATTATTTCAGGTCTGAAAGCACTGTTTTTTTTTTTTTTAAATTTGACCATTTTTCTTTGTCAGAAAAAAATACAAAATGTATTGCTTGGAAATTCGGAAACATGCTGTCAGTAGTTTATAGAATAAAAGAACAATTCACATTTTACTCAAAAATATACCTATAAATAGAAAAATCAGACAAACTGAACATTTTGCAGTGGTCTCTTAATTTTTGCCAAAGCTGTATGTCTCCAATCAGCAGTGCAAGGTACAAAAAAGACTTTTTATTACATTCACAGAAGGTGCGGTCCGATCCGATCAGCGGCTCTGGTCTGGACGTTCTATGTCATCTACCCAATGTCCCCCTTTTGCACTCCTGCGTAGATGCAGTTATTTCTCCCCTACTGAGAGCAGAGCACAGAACTGTAATGCACATGCATCGGGAAAGGCCAAAGAGCGCAGATGATCCATAGATAAAGATGGCGCATGTGCACTACAGTACTTTGCTCTGCCCAAGGCCAGGGCTAAAAGAATATACCACAGCTGCAGGTGCAGAAGCATAAGTAACTTATTATAATTAAGTATACAGACACTACATATGAAGGGCTTGCAGCTGGTGTTTTCTAAGGTAGCACATTTCCCCGCCTGTTTTATCACAGGAGCATTTGATTCCACTGCATCAGCAGTCCTATGACCTCCTCATAAAATAAGTTAGTAACATATGAACTAAGTAGTTGCCAGAGCTCCTACCTCACTGACTCGATTTATGATGATCTCAGAGAACTGGAGACATAGCCCAAACACTCACTCCTGTGATAAAACAAGCAGAGAAATATGTTACCTCCAAAAGCAGCAGCAAGCCCATGCTCTTTCATCAGAATACTAACTTAGCTTAAGTGACTTATGCTTCCACATGTGTTAATCATGAACTGAAACAGTTTTGTATGGGGAGAAACAGCCATTACACAGGAGCATGCAGCACCCCAGGGTCCTAGTCGTTGCAGTAATGTCATTCTTCCACCGGGGGAGTGATGTTATGTCTGAAGGCAATAAAGGAGATCACTTTATCAGGTAACACAATGCATGCAACATGTTCACACTCCAGGCCAGAAGGGGGAGCTCTAAGCCTGTTTTAGGTGAACTCCCCTATAAAACATCCTGATCTGGAGGGAAAGGGAGTTCAGAGTTCAGTTCCTGTCAGGAAGACAGAAGAAGAGGAGCTCTGTGGCATGAAGTGCTACAGCTCCTGGGAAGAGACATAGAAAGCAGAACATATTGCAGAGAGTGTGCAGGAAAGCAGAGCACAGGAGAGGAATATCAGAGGGAGACCAGCCAGGAGCAGGCTGCTTCCTTCTGATGTGCAGAATCCGGTAGTCAGAATACCGAGGGAGTAAGGATCTCTACGCTTTACTTCAGAGACTGGCAGGACAGATAATTCCACGTTACCTATCCGACCTTATACCCAGGAGGCATGGTGGCAAATTGTGAAGGCTGGGGCATGCTAGAGTCCCTGTAAAAAGCCTCAGGCCACCAGTCATACGGGTTGTTCCTATCCATCTGGGGGACAGAGAGAAAGACATAATATCTAGAACCAACAGTTGTGAGGACCTTATGAGAAGCACAGCAGTAAGGTACTACAACATCCAGGCGCTAGAGGAAGGCTACTGATTTCCATCTGGATAGGGGGACTCTGGATTTGCCTTCAGACCGGCCGGACTCTGCCTGCCCTGTGATCTGTGCTCTGGACTGTGGATGCTGAAGGCTTCAGTAAAAAGGTAAAGAGACTGCAACCTGGTGTCCTCGTTCTTCACTGCGCCACACACCATCCACCATCTACACACTGGGAAGCCCTGGGGATACACTTCAGCTGTGGGAAGGTATACCATCTAGCTGCCATAACATCACCCCAGCGGACCCCTAAGCAGCATCGGTCACCCTGACCGAATACCACAGGTGGCGTCACGAACATTTCCCCTTTAAAGACCTTTCCCCCATTTATTAACGGACGTCCCTAGGGCCACGGACCGGGTCAGACACCGTGACATCCCCCTTGAGAACCGAAGGACCCGGTACCGAGTACCCCACTGCCCTTCGGGGGGGCTCTCCAAGCACATTTGAAAAGTAATCTCAGCACAGTGATAAAGTGACTGTAGACTTTCATCCCAAAACTGGAAAACCCCTTTAATATTTTTTTATGCAGCTTCTATTAGCAATAATAACCAGGACACTGCGTATTACACTTCTTACTAGAGCAGTTGTAGAAGTTGCGCACTGGCTAAAGCCGCCCAAGCAGATGGCATGTACGTAGGTTGGTAAGACATGCGGAACACTGATCTTTAGGGCAGGTGCAATCTGACAACACATTTATTTCCTCAGAATCGGTCTGGAGAGAAAAGTTGCTCAATGCCAAAGTTTGATCACATATTTGGATCGCACTTGGCCATGCAAGTCACTGAGTGCATGGAAAACATCAGACTGCAGCCAAATGACATCTGAGTGCAGTTTGATTTTCATGGACTGACACAATGGAGAAGATGGAGACATTTTTTTCTAAATCTTCTCATCTGAGAAAATCGGATCGCTCTATGCTGACACTGATTAATCAGAGTTTGATCAGAGGACCATTTGCATACGGGCCGATTTTCTCAGATGAGAGACTATATGGCCATCTGCACCTGGCCTTACACTGCAGTCAGCACTGGCATGGAGGGTGGTAAACTATCATTGTGTCGGCTTACTCCATTAATAACTAAATGAATCATAGGCTCAAGAGAAGATAGTTCAAAGGTGACGACTAATATGGCTGCACCTTCTGCTGTCACTTTTTTCAAAGACATCCAATTAAATCCACTTCTCCACAGTGATCAGAAGCTTAGGCACCTTAGATAGCGGTCGCCCCAGAGGAGTTCTGGAGTACACGCGGTGCGGTATTACTGTACGTACGGCTGGCACGAAGAGGGAGCTCAGATAATGATTGACATGGAGGCCCCTCCAGCCCTCCTGAGATTTCCCACCACAGTTCTCCGTGCTCCAGTAGAGCTGAAATACTCTTCTAAGAAGATCTCTAGGGTTGTCAGCCATCGCTTAATAACTCAAGAGTGACGGATCGTAGGGATTCATAGAATAAAAGCTTTTCCACGCCGTGTACCTATTCTTTCCAGGATTACACCTTCATTTCGACACCATTTTTTAATCATTGCGTTGGATCCGATTTTCATCCATTTTTACTTCGTGTGTCTATTTTTGCCATCAGTTTGGCATCTGTTTTTCATATACGCAAAAAAAAAAACAATCTCCTCCTACCCATAACAGTAAAGACGCAAAGCCCTAGCACGTCACACGCTTCGAATGGGCGAGTTTGATCCATGACTTAGATCAAAAACTGGCATATCTAGGTCTATTTTATGCTTTTTTGGAGACTTTCGGTCTTCAAAAACACACGGACATAACCCACGGACTATGAAGATCATGTGTTCTATCAGTGAATAAGTTATGTGAAAAAACAGATTTTTGGATGAACCACAATTTTGCTTTTATTGCTTTAGGACATCATTAAATGCTTTGAGAAGTGCCTACTTTTTTTTTCTAGAAACAGCATCACTCCTCTACATTGGCTGTTTCTAGTAATTTAGCTCATGCTTAGTTAGGTGCATTTGGAAGACCTGTAATACCAGACACAACCTATAAACAAGAGAGGCGCCATTTCTGGAGAGAAAAAAAAAAGAATCTCTTGTAATAAACCATGATAACTGTTCAAGTAGTTTGCACATAAACTTACATGGTGACTGTATGGCCTTTTCATCCTTTAATTGGGCTGATCTTGTCTCTTTAACGAGTGCCAGTCTACAAATCGGCTCTCATTTACGGGCATGTTTATAGAGGTTACCAAGTATTGGTGTGCCCCAGTATGTGCTCCTCCACTCCAGTCAGGAGGGGACTCTGCAGTCCCATTTTTAAGGCAGCAGAGCCCAAATTGTGAGATCACAGGGGATCCCAGCAGTCAACCCCCCAGCGATTAGCAAGCTACCGTATCTCCTATATTAAGTATAGGGGATAACTTCTTCTGCACACCCATATTACTAAGATATACAGGTACTTCTCACCAAATTACAATTATCAAAAAGTCAATTTATTTCAGTTCTTCAATACAAACAGTGAAACTCAAATATTATATAGAGCCATTACAAACAGAGTGATCTATTTCACGTGTTTATTTCTGTTAATGTCGATGATTATGGCTTACAGCCAACGAAAACCTAAAAGTAATTATCTCAGTAAATTAGAATAATTTATAGCACAGCTTGAAAAATTATTTAAAAATCCGAAATGTTGGCCTACTGAAATGTATGTTCAGCAAATGCACTCAATATTTGGTCGGGGCTCTTTTTGTATCAATTACTACATCAATGCGGCGTGGTATGGAGGTGATCAGCCTGTGGCACTGCTGAGGTGTTATGGAAGCCCAGGTTGCTTTGATAGCTCATCTGCATTGTTGGGTCTGGTGTCTCTCATCTTCCTCTTGACAATACCACATAGATTCTCTTTGGGGTTAAGGTCAGGCGAAATTGCTGGCCAATCAAGCACAGTGATACTGTTGTTTGTAAACCAGGTGTTGATATTTTGGCAGTGTGACAGGTGTCGGGTCCTGCTGAAGAATGAAATTTCCATCTCCTAAAAGCTTGTCGGCAAAGGGAAGAATGAATTGCTCTAAAATTTCCTGGTTGATGGCTGCACTGACTTTGGTCTTGATAAAACACAGTGGACCTAAACCAGCAGATGACATGGCCCCCAAACCATCACTGATTGTAGAAACTTCACACTAGGCCTCCAGCAGCTTGGATTGTGGCCTCTCCACTCTTCCTCCAGACTCTGGGACCTTGATTTCCAAATTAAATGAAAATTTACTTTCATCTGAAAACAACAGCTTGGACCACTGAGCAATAGTCCAGCTCTTTTCCTCCTTGACCCAGGTAAGACACTTCTGGCGTTGTATATTGGTCATGAGTGGCTGGACACAAGGAATGCGACACTTGTAGCCCATGTCCTGGATACGTCTGTGTGGCGGCTCTTGAAGCAATGACTCCAGCAGCAGTCCACTCCTTGTGAATCTACCCCAAATTTATGAATGGCCTTTTCTTAAAAATCCTTTCAAGGCCGCGGTTATCCCAGTTGCTTGTGCACCTTTTCCTATCACACCTTTTCCTTTCACTTAACTTTCCATTAATATGCTTGGATACAGCACTCTGTGAACAGCCAGCTTCTTTAGCAATGACCTTTTGTGCCTTATCCTCCTTGTGGAGTGTGTCAATGACTGCATTCTGGACATTTGTCAAGTCAGCAGTCTTCCCCATGATTGTGGAGCCTATGGAAACAGACTAAGGGACTAGTGATGAGCGAGTATACTCGAATAGAGACAATGGGGGCACCACGGTCAGTGGGATTCAAACCAAGGCCTAAAGAAGTTACAGGTATGTAATGAGAGGAGAAAGGTAGGCCTTATAAATGGGAATCACCACCAAGTCAATAACAAATCACAGCTTTATTAAACATGGATACATACAAAAGGCAAAGCACACTTAAAAACATTTAAAACAAGGGGATATAAAATAACCCCATAAACACAGAGGCCCAGAATAAGGCCAAAAGACCACACAAAACCAAGCAGAGTAAAATACACATGCTCACTGATAATAATGGCCTGAAATGACAGCGTGATGATAGAATAAATGACTGTGATCAGCCCAACCATGCCTGTTTAATCACTCACATGTGGAGGAGCCATGATAACCTGAGGACATACATAACCCGACTGCACAATACAATAAAAGTGCTGTGGTGTCCACAAATAGAAAGGCTATGCCAAAAACATAGGGCTAGCTATAAAGATGGTAAAGGCAGGGCTGAGAATACAGATACCGATCAATAAGCTGTCTAATACCCACCAAAAATACGACCAGGCACCCGAACGGAGTAAAGGAATAAAGTGCATAAATTGCAAAATCCTATTGCCACCGGTCATACTCATTACTCTGGTTTTTCCCGAGCACGCTCGGGTGGTGTCTGAGTATTTGTGACTGCTCCGAGATTTAGATTTTGTTGCCTCAGCTGCATGATTTACAGCTGATAGCTTGAATACATGTGGGGATTGCCTAGCAACCAGACAACCCCCACATGTACTCAGGCTGGCTAGGATTTGTTGCGGATTGGAAGATGTGTACAGCCGCAGCGTCCAGATGTTACAGCATAGTGGAGGGGATTTTATGAAATCCCGTCTCCACTATGTGCACACGGTCGCATCCGGCGGCCCTATGTGTCCGGACATTTGGCGCATCTTTTTAGACCGCAGCATGTCTATTTATCTTGCGGATACACTCCGACTCCGCAAGATAAATACTACAGTCAGTGAATACGATGCGGTGATTTCGCATGTGCTCAATCAACACATCCAGAATCGCTACGCGTACAACAGGGGCGGTGCTTTGGGCGGAGCGGGGTATCCGTTGCATCCAAAGCACTGGGTTTCCTGAACATGGAAACATACCCTTACAGTGGGGAAAAAAGTATTTAGTCAGCCACCAATTGTGCAAGTTCTCCCACTTAAAAAAATGAGAGAGGCCTGTAATTGACATCATAGATAGACCACAACTACGAGTCAAAATGTGAACACAAATCTAGAAAATCACCTCTGTCTGATTTGACAAGATTTATTTTGCCAATTAAAGTGGAAAATAAGTATTTGGTCACCTAAAAACATGGAAGATTTCTGGCTCTCACAGACCTTTAACTTCTTTTTTAAGAGGATTCTCTGTCCTCCACTCATTACCTGTAGTAATGGCACCTGTTATCAGTATAAAAGACACCTGTCCACAGCCTCAAACAGTCACACTCCAAATTTCACTATGGTGAAGACCAAAGAGATGTCGAAGGAAACCAGAAACAAAATTCTAGCCCTGCACCAGGCTGGGAAGACTGAATCTGCAATAGGCAAGCAGCTTGGTGTGATGAAATCAACTGTGGGAGCAATAATAAGAAAATGGAAGACATACAAGACCACTGATAATCTCCCTCGATCTGGGGCTCCACGCAAGATCTCACCCTGTGGGGTCAAAATGATGACAAGAACGGTGAGCAAAAATCCCAGAACCACATGTGGGGACCTAGTGAATGACCTACATAGAGCTGGGACCACTGTAACAAAGGCTACCATCAGTAACACACTATGCTGCCAGGGACTCAGATCCTGCAGTGCCAGACGTGTCCCACTGCTTAAATCAGTACATGTCCAGGCCCGTCTGACGTTTGCTAGAGAGTATTTGGATTATCCAGAAGAGTATTGGGAGAATGTCATATTGTCTGATGAAACCAAAGTAGAACTGTTTGGTAGAAACAAAACTCGTCGTGGTTGGAGGAGACAGAATGCTGAGCTGCATCCAAAGAACTCCATACCTACTGTGAAGCATGGGGGTGGCAACATCATGCTTTGGGGCTGTTTCTCTGCAAAGGGACCAGCACGACTGATCTGTGTAAATTAAAGAATGAATGGGGCCATGTATCGTGAGATTTTGAGTGCAAACCTCCTTCCATCAGCAAGGGCATTGAAGATGAAACGTGGATGGGTCTTTCAGCATGACAATGATCCAAAGCACACCGCCAGGGCAACGAAGGAGTGGCTTTGTAAGAAGCATTTCAAGGTCCTGGAGAGGCCTAGCCAGTCTCCAGATCTCAACCCTATAGAAAACCTTTCGAGGGAGTTGAAAGTCCGTGTTGCCCAGCGACAGGCCCAAAACATCACTGCTCTAGAGGAGATCTGCATGAAGGAATGGGCCAACATACCAACAACAGTGTGTGGCAACATTGTGAAGACTTACAGAAAACGTTTGACCTCTGTCATTGCCAACAAAGGATATATTACAAAGTATTGAGATGAACTTTTGTTATTGACCAAATACTTATTTTCCACCATAATTTGCAAAATAAATCTGGCCAAATCAGACAAGGTGATTTTCTGGATTTGTTTTCTCAGTTTGTCTCCCATAGTTGAGGTCTACCTATGATATCAATTACAGACGCCTCTCATCTTTTTAAGTGGGAGAACTTACACAATTGGTGGCTGACTAAATACTTTTTTGCCCACTGTATATTACCATGAATAAGACCTTCATGTGCTAAGTTATCCGACAGTTTCTTTTTCCTTAACATTGATTCTTAGCTAGAGAGCGCAAGCAGTTTTCAGAGGTTTTCCATGTTAACAGAAAGTTTTCTGTAGTTAGGAAAAGCGTACATAGACTGTGTACCACCAGGGGGCAGCAGGGGGTAAGAGATTAATATGTCAATGAAGACTATAGTGGTTTCCAGATAAAATGGGACAATGCTTTGAAATAAAATGCATTCATCTTCTGTCAAAGAACTCAGATGTTTCTTTGTAACCTTTGATTTGCTAAACAAAGTTAAAGAATTTTTCTAAAATTCCTTATAGAAAAGTATTTAAGAGGAGACCTCGCTTAGCAGAGTGTTAAGAAAGGTTTGTAAAGGAATACAATAGGCAACTGTGTTATAGATGTGCTCTCAGACCCTGCCACCTGGCTAAAATAAGTGGTGAGATAGGCAGAGAAAGGCAGAAAGATAGATAGATAGATAGATAGATAGATAGATAGATAGATAGATAGATAGATAATAAATAGATAAATAGATAGATAATAGATAGATAGAAGATAAAAGATAGATAGATAGATAGATAGATAGATAGATAGATAGATAGATAGATAGATAGATAGATAGACATATAGATAGATAGAAGATAAATGATAGATAGATGATAAATGATAGATAGATAGATAGATAGATAGAAGATAAATGATAGATAGATAGATAGATAGATAGATAGATAGATAGATAGATAGATAGTGTGATGCAGCGGTAGGACCATATGCAGTGAAACGGCAGTGACCCAAGCAAGTTCAAGCAAAACGTTCCTTTAATGTGTTACTTCACACAGTCTATTAGCAACATACAATACAATACACGGCTTCTTCATACAGTCCATTAGAAATACAGGCTTTTAGTTTGCAGTCAATAAACAGGCCGGACTTCCCTCTGTCCAGTTTCCCTGGATGACCGCATGTCGGTACCAAGTCTCTGTACTCACACAGTGCACCACACGCTTTATCCTCCGGATTGCAGCCGGGTAAACATAAGACAGCCCAAGACGCAGGGTGTCAGTCTCTTTGGTTCCTTCAGCCCCTGTGTTGCTCCACCCAGAAAGAGCACTGCAGTCAACTGCTCTGTCTGCCTCCAAAACCAACACTGACACACCTCCTCCTCTACTACAGGGCTTTTAATCAGTCACTGCTTCACCATTTTAATTACAGCCACACCTGTGTCTGCAGTGCGCCCTCAAGGCCTCACTATGCCTCTGTGTGCATTCTGGAGAGCACAAACAGTGCCCCCTAGCTGTAACAGGGGTCACTGCCTCACATATCCTCCACCCTGCTCTTACCTGTGGGGTCGAACATTTTTTACTCGATATGGGCGCGAGACAGGGACCAGAACCATCGATAGGCGCATTCATCCCTCCCCTTTGCGTTTCTCCTCCATATTTCTTTACGGGACCACCCACCCCATTCTCCTTTGCAGAAGCCAAGCCCTCTTTTCTGATTAACCACCGATTTGGGCCCGTTTTGGGTGGTCTCGACCTTGTTTATTTTGGGTTCACTAACCCCGCGGGTCATCCTGTCACCTAAGCATCTGCTTTCAGGCCACTGGTACCGTTTCCTCTGTACCCTTACCCATGCCTCAGTGACTATATCACGCTGAAACGCCGCAGACCGCGCCGGCAACTCTGAGCATATGTCTGTATTGCGTCGCACCCGTATCTGAGCCTCCCGACATTGCTGTCTAGCGAGCGCTCTATCTAATTTACCCTGATCCCTGGCCCCATCCTTGATGAGTGCCAGAGGGTTCCTTGTGGGCACAACCCAGTCACCTCCATGACCATAGACTCCCGGCTCTTATCATACCTGCGTCTTTTATACCTGTGTCTCCATGTGGGACCCTGGATCTGAGCTGTCCCAACCTTACCAGGGAACACCTCCAGCTCAGGGTTCAATGGGGCCACCACGACCTCTACTGCCACAACCTCTAGGGGAAGCTTATCGGGATTACACTCTAACCCTAAATTGGCGACCCCTGTGGCATAAATCTTAGGATCTTCGGGTTCTACGCCAGACATCTTTAGTTTCTCCTGCCATTACCTCTAGGGGGAGCCTATTGGAATTACACTATGTCCCTAGGTTGGGGACCCCTATGGCAGGTATCTTGATATCTTTGGGTTCTGCACCCGGTACAACACTTTCCGTGAGAGGGTTGACCCTGGTTTCCCACAGGGACCAAAATAGGGGCAAATCTCTCCCCAACACAGCCCCATATGGAAGGGTCTTTGCCACTCCCACCACATGCTTAATGTCCCCACATAGTGTGGAAAAATTAACCTCTGCGGTCGGGTACTCCCGGATTTCCCCGTGGATACCTATCACCTCCACTTTCGGTCCTTTGGGGTGGTCCCCGGCAACAAGGAGCCGATGGACCAGAGTCACTTTACTCCCCGAGTCCAGGAGAGCCTCTGTTCGGCACCCTTTCACAAGTACCTGGCACAATTCTGGTTCACTGCCGGCTGTGCCTGTAGTGGTGACAGAGACTGGCTGGGCACACATAGACTCCTGACCGGTGTTCCCATAGTCCATGGGCTTAGATGTCACCGAACAGTTACTAGCCCCATGCCCGTGCTCTGGTGCCATGTCCTGAGTGGATTTATACCGCTCAATCCATTCTATCAACAGTTCAAGGGTGCCTAGGTCCCTTAGCCCGACCCAACGCTGCATGGCGGACGGCAGAGCCCTCACCATCCAGTCAGCCACGATTCTCTCTATCATTTCATATGGGGAACAAAACTCAGGCTGGAGCCCCTCCTCCACCAATTGCAATAAGTCATTTGCTTGAGAGCTGGCAGACCGAGTCTCTACACAGGACCACTGGTACACCCAATGATCGCCCCTTACCTTTGGGGTCTCTTCAGGACTCTGTTGTTTTTTTTTATTTATTGTGACATCACTGTTTATTTCCCCTGTACTGTGAAATTATTGTGTATATCATTCCTGTACTGTGACATCACTGTGTTTATTTTCCTCTTTACTGTGACATCACTGTGTTTATTTCCTCTTTACTGTGACATCACTGCGTTTAATTTACCTCTACTGTGACATCACTTTGTTTATTTCCTCTGTACTGTGACATCACTGCGTTTAATTTACCTCTACTGTGACATCACTTTGTTTATTTCCTCTGTACTGTGACATCACTGTGTTTATTTCCTCTTTACTTGGACATCACTGCGTTTATTTTACCTCTACTGTGACATCACTGTGTTTATTCCCCATTTATTGTGACATCACTGTGTTTATTTCCCCTGTACTGTGACATCGCTGTTTATTTCCCCTGTATTGTGACATCACTGTGTTTATTTCCTCTTTACTGTGACATCACTGCGTTTACTTCCTCTGTACTGTGACATCACTGCATTTATTTCCTCTGTACTGTGACATCACTGCGTTTATTTTACCTCTACTGTGACATCACTGTGTTTATTTCCTGTTCCCATGTTCTGTGACATCACTGTGTTTATTTCCTCTTTACTGTGACATCACTGTGTTTATTTCCCCTGTACTGTGACATCACTGCATTTATTTTACCTCTACTGTGACATCACTGTGTTTATTTCCCTTCTACTGTGACATCATTGTTTTTTACCTCTACTGTGACATCATTGTGTTTTCTTCCTGTACTGTGACATCACTGTGTTTATTTTTCCTGTACTGTGACATCACTGTGTTTATTATCCCTGTACTGTGACATCACTGTGTTTCTTATCCCTGTACTGTGACATCACTGTGATTTTTTTACTATGACATCACTGTGTTTATTATCTCTGTATTTTGACATCATTGTGTTTATTATCCCTTGGGCAGAAAATTGTCTCCATTATCCGTTGTCTATAATGTGACATTATGATAAGAATTGATTCTATGCAGGAAAATCACACCGTCAGTGTTGTAAGTAAGTGACGGGAGTGACAGCTTACATGTAACTTACTGGATCTGAATGAAATACTTTGTTTACTGATAAATCTATTGCTATTGGTAGACTAATATTGTAGTCTAACAATAATCTCATGATATAATGTTCCCGCAGCGCAGGCATGCTTATACTGTTATGATATATGTTACACTGATCATTTTATTAATTTATGTTAAAACCAGAAAAACTAAAAGGAATGTCCCAAGGCTCTAAAATGCCCTGTCAGATGGTCGCGGTGGCCGTGCATGGGCATCACCATTCTATTTTAACAGGACATTTTTCAAGCCCGATTCTCATGGTAGGAGGTTGAACGCCCTGCTGCAGGATTTTTCTGCACATAAAGATAAAAAACTTTCCTGATTTTAACATGTAGTAATAAAATGGACTTTTTCATAGTATAAATTATGATTCTACTGCTGGAACTTTATACCATAAAATATTTATAATACAACGTTATAATAAAGCTGTAGAGGTTTATCATATAAGAGAATACTGGGGGTTGGAGGCAGTTACAGAATATGAAGGGAATCAGGAAGTTATGGTTTCGCCTTTTTCTGGGGGTCATCACTTAGGTTTCCCTTAAACTGATACAAACTAGAAATTGATGGAAGAAAATATCCTAAAAATTTTTAAATAAACCTCATCGAGTACTGTAATAGTATTAATGCTACTGTTTACTCCACAGTATGTGCGTTGGGGCACCCGTAGAGATAACAGTCACATCTGGGCCCTGGTGCCAAATATTCCTCTGCCTCATAAGAGAACACAAGTATTCTAAATGGCAAATGGTATCAGATTTTGCATTCGAGTTCAGGGACTTCACATTGTGCTCCTTAGGAAAGGCCGGAGCAAGCCGTCCCCTCCCCCCCACGGCGTCATCGAAGGCCTACATGACAATGGTTTGGAGGGGTGGGGGGGACTAGGCTAATGGGTAAAGGGGTGGGGGCTGAGAGTGGGGATAAAGAGGGTGATTGGGGGCGGTGCTGGCTCAGTTCCCGCTCACTGCCCCAAGTTGTCCCGCCCAATTTGTTCATTTTGTTGGGGAGAATGATGATTTATGGTTGTTGAAGTAATTGGGCTTGTGCTTTTAGGGTCATTGCGGCTGGGGGGAGTCCTTGGAGTTGGTGAAAATTGGTTCAGGGATCCAATGGCATATGGTCCTCTGTTTTTTGGAGTTTAACATATTTCGGATCTGGTGAATGGTGGTGGGTAGGGTTGAGCGAAACGGGTCGTTCATTTTCAAAAGTCGTCGACTTTTGGCAAAGTCGGGTTTCATGAAACCCGATCCGACCCCTGTGCGGGGTCGGCCATGCGGTACGCGACTTTCGCACCAAAGTCGCGTTTCAATGACGCGAAAAGCGGCATTTCTCAGCCAATGAAGGTGAACGCAGAGTGTGGGCAGCGTGATGACATAGGTCCTGGTCCCCACCATCTTAGAGAAGGGCATTGCAGTGATTGGCTTGCTGTCTGCGGCGTCACAGGGGCTATAAAGGGGCGTTCCCGCCGACCGCCATCTTACTGCTGCTGATCTGAGCTTAGGGAGAGGTTGCTGCCGCTTTGTCAGAAGCAGGGATAGCGTTAGGCAGGGTCCATTAACCACAAAACCGCTTGTGCTGTAGCGATTTCCACAGCCCAACACCACCTTCGGTGTGCAGGGACAGTGGAAGCTACATTTTTTTTTTTCTCAGCGCTGTAGCTCATTGGGCTGCCCTAGAAGGCTCCCTGATAGCTGCATTGCTGTGTGTACGCCGCTGTGCAAACCAACTGCTTTTTTCAAAGCACAAATCCTCTTGTTCCTTCCTTTCTGCACAGCTATCTTGTTTGTTTGTCCACACTTTTTATTTAATTTGTGCATCAGTCCACTCCTTATTGCTGCCTGCCATACCTGGCTGAGATTACTGCAGGGAGATAGTAATTGTAGGACAGTCCCTGTTTTTTTTTTTTTTTTTGTGGGAGATTAAGATTGGCATTTCTGCTACAGTGCCATCCCTGTGTGTGCCATCTCTCACTCAGTGGGCCATAGAAAGCCTATTTATTTCTTTTGCTTGATTTGGGTTCTAAAATCTACCTGAAAAAATCACTACATCAATCAGTGGGAGAAAAATATTGGCCTCAGAGCTTGTGTGCCACTCCTGACTCCTGTGTGCCATCTCTCAGTCAGTGGGCCATAGAAAGCCTATTTATTTTTTTGCTTGATTTGGGTTCTAAAATCTACCTGATAAAATCACTACATCAATCAGTGGGAGAAAAATATTGGCCTCTGGGCTTGTGTGCCACTCCTGACTCCGGTGTGTGCCATCTCTCACTCAGTGGGCCATAGAAAGCCTATTGATTTTTTTGCTTGATTTGGGTTCTAAAATCTACCTGAAAAAATCACTACATCAATCAGTGGGAGAAAAATATTGGCCTCAGGGCTTGTGTGCCACTCCTGACTCCTGTGTGTGCCATCTCTCACTCAGTGGGCCATAGAAAGCCTATTGATTTTTTTGCTTGATTTGGGTTCTAAAATCTACCTGAAAAAATCACTACATCAATCAGTGGGAGAAAAATATTGGCCTCCGGGCTTGTGTGCCACTCCTGACTCCTGTGTGTGCCATCTGTCACTCAGTGGGGCATAGAAAGCCTTTTTTTTATTTATATTTTTATTTGGTTTCTAAATTGTCCTTGAAAAAATCATTTTATTTTATTTGGTTTCTAAATTCTTCCAGAAAAAATCATTTTATATTATTTTGTTTCTAAAGTCTCCCTGAAAAAAAAAAATAGGTGGGAGATTAATATTGCCCTTTCTGCTTGTGTGCCAGTCCTGACTCCTGGGTGTGCCATCTCTCTCTCTCTCTCTCAAATTGTGGGCCATAGAAAGCCTATTTTTTTTTTTTGCTTGATTTGGGTTCCAAAATCTACCTGAAAAAATCACTACATCAATTAGTGGGAGAAAAATATTGGCCTCTGGCCTTGTGTGCCACTCCTGACTCCTGTGTGTGCCATCTCTCACTCAGTGGGCCATAGAAAGCCTTTTTCTGTTTTTTTATTTGGTTTCTAAATTGTCCCTGAAAATATCATTTTATTTTATTTGGTTTCTAAATTCTTCCTGAAAAAATCATTTTATTTTAATTTGTTTCTAAAGTCTCCCTGAAAAAAAAAAAAATAGGTGGGAGATTAATATTGCCCTTTCTGCTTGTGTGCCAGTCTTGACTCCTGGGTGTGCCATCTCTCTATCTCTCTCTCTCAAATTGTGGGCCATAGAAAGCCTATTTTTTTTGCTTGATTTGGGTTCCAAAATCTACCTGAAAAAATCACTACATCAATCAGTGGGAGAAAAATATTGGCCTCAGGGCTTGTGTGCCACTCCTGACTCCTGTGTGTGCCATCTCTCACTTAGTGGGCCATAGAAAGCCTATTTATTTTTTTTGCTTGATTTGGGTTCTAAAATCTACCTGAAAAAATCACTACATCAATCAGTGGGAGAAAAATATTGGCCTCAGGGCTTGTGTGCCACTCCTGACTCCTGTGTGTGCCATCTCTCACTCAGTGGGCCATAGAAAGCCTATTGATTTTTTTGCTTGATTTGGGTTCTAAAATCTACCTGAAAAAATCACTACATCAATCAGTGGGAGAAAAATATTGGCCTCTGGGCTTGTGTGCCACTCCTGACTCCTGTGTGTGCCATCTCTCACTCAGTGGGCCATAGAAAGCCTTTTTTTGTTTTTTTATTTGGTTTCTAAATTCTTCCTGAAAAAATCATTTTTTTTTTTTGTTTCTAAAGTCTCCCTGAAAAAAATAAATAAATAAAACAGTGGGAGATTAATATTGACATTTGTGCTTGAGTGACAGTCCTGCGTGTGTGGCATCTCTGTGATTTGGTGCCACAGAAAACAGAGTGTGTAACATTGTGCCTGATTTTCCTTGTGGTCTCACCAATCTGTAAAGGGATATTGAAATCATACTGAAGTTATAGGTCACCGTGTAAGTTGTTTGACAGCAACAAATAAAGTTACTTTGGTTAAGTTTTTAAAACAATGAGGAAGTCTGGTGCAAGAGGTCGTGGCCGTGGGCGTTCATTGTCAGCTGGTAATGATGGTAGTGGTAGTGGAGCATCAGGTGGTCGTGGGAAAAAAAATATTCCACCTAAGTCTGGAGCTGTGGAGCCAGGTTCGTCGTCTGGCTACACAAGGCCTCGAACGCTCTCTTTTCTGGGAGTAGGAAAACCGCTTTTAAAGCCGGAGCAGCAACAGCAAGTTTTGGCTTACCTTGCAGACTCAGCCTCTAGCTCTTTTGCCTCCTCTTCTGAAACTGGTAAATGTAAAAGCAGCGCGTCGCTTGTGGATGTTCACGGTCAGGGACAAGTCGCTTCCTTGTCCTCTTCAGCAAAAACAACAACAAGACAGAAGGATGCAGCAGGCGACACAAAGGGTTACTCCATGGAGCTCTTTACACATACCGTCCCTGGCTTAGAAAGTGAAACACTTAACAGGCCATGCCCATTACAAGTAGATTCTGACATGGAGTGCACTGATGCACAGCCACAGCCTGACTACTATGCTGGTCCTTTGACTCAGACCACAACATTGCCCTCTCAGGGTACTGATCCACAATCAGACCCTGATGAGACTATGTTGCCCCGTCACGAACGCTATACCACCGACCGACATGGTGACACAGATGAAGTTGCACATGAGCTAGAAGAGGAGGTAATAGATGACCCAGTTGTTGACCCCGATTGGCAGCCATTGGGGGAACAGGGTGCAGGCGGCAGTAGTTCAGAAGCGGAGGTGGAGGAGGGGCCGCAGCAGGCATCAACATCGCAACAGGTTCCATCTGCCGTGCCCGTATCTGGCCCAAAACGCGTGTCAAAGCCAAAACCTGTTGGAGGACAGCGTGGCCATCCGGTTAAAGCTCAGTCTGCAATCCCTGAAAAGGGATCCGATGCTAGGAAGAGTGCAGTCTGGCATTTTTTTAAACAACATCCAATTGATCAGCGCAAAGTCATCTGTCAAAAATGTTCAACTAGCTTAAGCAGAGGTCAGAATCTGAAAAGTCTCAATACAAGTTGCATGCATAGACATTTAACCACCATGCATTTTCAAGCCTGGACTAACTACCAAACGTCCCTTAAGGTTGTAGCACCCTCGGCCAATGAAGCTAGTCAGCAACGCAACGTCCCTTCCGTCACTGTAAGGCCACCATTTTCCGCACCACCGGCAGTATCTGTACAGGTTTCTTTGCCAGCCAAAAGCAGTCAGGGTCAGGGAATCACCAGTTTTGTAGGAGGAAATATTGCATCTAGGGCACCGGCGGAAACAATACCGTCTCCAACCGTCTCTCAGTCTGCCATGTCCACCGGCACACCCGCAAGTTCCACGATCTCCAGCTCTCCAGTCCAGCTCACCCTACATGAGACTCTGGTTAGAAAAAGGAAGTACTTATCCTCGCATCCGCGTACACAGGGTTTTAACGCCCACATAGCTAGACTAATCTCGTTAGAGATGATGCCCTACCGGTTAGTTGAAAGTGAAGCTTTCAAAGCCCTGATGGAGTACGCTGAACCACGCTACGAGCTACCCAGTCGACACTTTTTTCCAGAAAAGCCATCCCAGCCCTGCACCAGCATGTTAAACAGCGCATCGTCCATGCACTCAGGCAATCTGTGAGTACCAAGGTGCACCTGACTACAGATGCATGGACCAGTAGGCATGGCCAGGGACGTTACGTGTCCATCACGGCACGCTGGGTGAATGTGGTGGATGCAGGGTCCACAGGGGACATCAATTTCGGGACAGTTGTGCCTAGCCCACGGTCTAGGAAACAGTTGGCTGTAGGCGTTCGCACCCCCTCCTCCTCCTCCTCGTCCTCCTGCAGAAGCGACAGCTCTTCCACAGACCGCAGTCGGCCAACCACTCCATCGGCAGCTGACACTGTTGCACACCAGTTGTCCCATTATGGGCCAGCTACTGGCAAGCGTCAGCAGGCTGTATTGGCTATGAAGTGTTTGGGCGACAACAGACACACCGCGGAAGTTCTGTCTGAGTTCTTGCAACAAGAAACGCAGTCGTGGCTGGGCACAGTAGATCTTGAGGCAGGCAAGGTAGTGAGTGATAACGGAAGGAATTTCATGGCTGCCATCTCCCTTTCCCAACTGAAACACATTCCTTGCCTGGCTCACACCTTAAACCTGGTGGTGCAGTGCTTATTGAAAACTTATCCTGGGTTCTCCGACCTGCTCCTCAAAGTGCGTGGACTTTGCTCACATATCCGACGTTCGCCTGTACACTCCAGCCGTATGCAGACCTATCAGCGGTCTTTGAACCTTCCCCAGCATCGCCTAATCATAGACGTTGCAACAAGGTGGAACTCAACATTGCACATGCTTCAGAGACTGTGCCAACAGAGGCGGGCTGTTATGTTTTTGTGGGAGGATACACATACACGGGCAGGCAGTAGGATGGCAGACATGGAGTTGTCAGGTGTGCAGTGGTCGAAGATACAAGACATGTGTCAAGTCCTTCAGTGTTTTGAGGAATGGACACGGCTGGTTAGTGCAGACAACGCCATAATAAGCATGAGCATCCCCCTAATGTGTCTGCTGATGCAAAGTTTGACGCACATAAAGGATCAGGCGTCTGCACCAGAGGAAGAGGAAAGCCTTGATGACAGTCAGCCATTGTCTGGTCAGGGCAGTGTACAGGACGAGGTAGCGGGCGAAGAGGAGGTGGAGGACGAGGATGATGGGGATGAGTATATTTTTAACCCCTTAAGCCCCGAGGGTGGTTTGCACGTTAATGACCGGGCCAATTTTTACAATTCTGACCACTGTCCCTTTATGAGGTTATAACTCTGGAACGCTTCAACGGATCTTGGCGATTCTGACATTGTTTTCTCGTGACATATTGTACTTCATTTTAGTGGTAACATTTATTCGATATAACTTGCGTTTATTTGTGAAAAAAACAGAAATTTGGCGAAAATGTAGAAAATTTCGCAATTTTCCAACTTTAAATTTTTATGCCCTTAAATCACATAGATAAGTCACGCAAAATACTTAATAAGTAACATTTCCCACATGTCTACTTTACATCAGCACAATTTTGGAACCAAAATTTTTTTTTGTTAGGGAGTTATAAGGGTTAAAAGTTGACCAGCAATTTCTCATTTTTACAACACCATTTTTTTTTAGGGACCACATCTCATTTGATGTCATTTTGAGGGGTCTATATGATAGAAAATACCCAAGTGTGACACCATTCTAAAAACTACACCCCTCAAGGTGCTCAAAACCACATTCAAGAAGTTTATTAACCCTTCAGGGGTTTCACAGGAATTTTTGGAATGTTTAAATAAAAATGAATATTTACCTTTTTTTCACACAAAATTTATTTCAGCTCCAATTTGTTTTATTTTACCAAGGGTAACAGGATAAAATGGATGCCAAACATTGTTGTACAATCTGTACTGAGTACGCTGATACCCCATATGTGGGGGTAAACCACTGTTTGGGCGCATGGCAGAGCTCGGAAGGAAAGGAGCGCCATTTGACTTTTCAATGCAAAATTGACAGGAATTGAGATGGGACGCCATGTTGCGTTTGGAGAGCCCCTCATGTGCCTAAACATTGAAACCCCCCACAAGTGACACCATTTTGGAAAGTAGACACCCTAAGGAACTTATCTAGATGTGTGGTGACCACTTTGACCCACCAATTGCTTCACAGAAGTTTATAATGCAGAGCCGTAAAAATAAAAAATCATATTTTTTCACAAAAATGATCTTTTCGCCCCCAATTTTTTATTTTCCCAAGAGTAAGAGAAGAAATTGGACCTCAAAAATTGTTGGCCAATTTGTCCTGAGTACGCTGATACCCCATATATGGGTGTAAACCATTGTTTGGGCGTATGGCAGAGCTCGGAAGGGAAGGAGCGCCATTTTACTTTTCAATGCAAAATTGACTGGAATTGAGATGGGATGCCATGTTGCGTTTGGAGAGCCCCTGATGTGCCTAAACATTGAAATCCCCACAAGTGACACCATTTTGGAAAGTAGACCCCTTAAGGAACTTATCTAGAGGTGTGGTGAGCACTTTGACCCAACAAGTGCTTCACAGAAGTTTATAATGCAGAGCCGTAAAAATAAAAAATCTAATTTTTTCACAAAAATGATCTTTTCGCCCCCAATTTTTTATTTTCCCAAGGGTAAGAGAAGAAATTAGACCACAAAAGTTGTTGTGCAATTTGTCCTGAGTGCGACGATACCCCATATGTGGGGGTAAACCACTTTTTGGGTGCATAGCAGAGCTCGGAAGGGAAGGAGCGCCATTTGACTTTTCAATGCAAAATTGACTGGAATTAAGATGGGACGCCATGTTGGTTTGGAGAGCCCCTGATGTGCCTAAACATTAAAACCCCCCACAAGTGACACCATTTTGGAAACTAGACCCCCTAAGGAACTTATATAGATGTGTTTTGAGAGCTTTGAACCCCCAAGTGTTTCACTACAGTTTATAACGCAGAGCCGTTAAAATAATTTTTTTTTTTTTCGCAAAAATTATTTTTTAGCCCCCAGTTTTGTATTTTCACAAGGGTAACGGAATAAACTGGACCCCAAAAGTTGTTGTCCAATTTGTCCTGAGTACGCTGATACCCCATATGTGGGGGGGAACCACTGTTTGGGCGCATGGCAGAGCTCGGAAGGGAAGAAGGGCCATTTGGAATGCAGACTTAGATGGATTGGTCTGCAGGAGTCACGTTGCATTTGCAGAGCCCTTGATGTACCCAAACAGTACAAACCCCCCACAAGTGACCCCATATTAGAAACTAGACCTCCCAAGGAACTTATCTAGATGTGTTGTGAGAACTTTGAACCCCTAAGTGTTTCACTACAGTTTATAACGCAGAGCCGTGAAAATAAAAATTCTTTTTTTTTCACAAAAATGATTTTTTAGCCCCCAGCTTTGTATTTTTACAAGGGTAACAGAATAAATTGGACCCCAAAATTTGTTGTTCAATTTGTCTTGAGTACGCGGATACCCCATATGTGGGGGGGAACCACTGTTTGGGCGCATGGCAGAGCTCAGAAGGGAAGGAGCGCCATTTGGAATGCAGACTTAGATGGATTGGTCTGCAGGCGTCACGTTGCATTTGCAGAGCCCCTGATGTACCCAAACAGTACAAACCCCCCACAAGTGACCTCATATTGGAAACTAGACCTCCCACGGAACTTATCTAGATGTGTTGTGAAAACTTTGAACCCCCAAGTGTTTCACTACAGTTTACAACGCAGAGCCGTGAAAATAAAAAATCCTTTTTTTTTCCACAAAATTTTTATTTTCCCAAGGATAACAAGAGAACTTGGACCCAAAAAGTTGTTGTCCAATTTGTCTCGAGTACGATGATACCCCATATGTTGGGGTAAACCCCTGTTTGGGCGCACGGGAGAGCTCGGAAGTGAAGGAGCACTGTTTTACTTTTTCAATGCAGAATTGGCTGGAATTGAGATCGGACGCCATGTCGCGTTTGGAGAGCCCCTGATGTGCCTAAACAGTGGAAACCCCCCAATTATAAATGAAACCCTAATCCAAACGCACCCCTAACCCTAATTCCAACTGTAACCCTAACCACACACCTAACCCTGACACACCCCTAATTCTAATCCCACCCCTAATCCCAACCGTAAATGTAATCCAAACCCTAACCCTAGCCCTAACCCTAGCCCTAACCCTAATGGGAAAATGGAAATAAATACATTTTTTTTAATTTTATTATTTTTCCCTAAGGCTAGGTTCACATTGCGTTAGGGAAATCCGTTTAGCACTAGCGGATTGCGCTAACGCAATGTCTTTTTAGGTGTTGTGTTTAGTGGTCGCGTTAACGTCCCCGCTCTGGAAGATCGGGGATCGGACCTCGGGCGCTCCGCGGACGCTGCAAACAGCGTCTGAGGCGCGCCACAAAAGAACGGCACCTTGCTAGCGCGACCTGAAAATGGCACGCTCTAGCGATGCGCTACACCCGAAAATCACATTGCTGTCAATGGTTGTGCTAACGGACCCGTTGCACGGCGTTATTTGTGACATTTTCGCCGTGCAACGCTGTCCGTTAGCGTTAACCCATTATTGCAATGTGAACCTAGCCTAACTAAGGGAGTGATGAAGGGGGGTTTGATTTACTTTTATAGCGTTTTTTATATCGGATTTTTATGATTGGCAGCCGTCACACACTAAAAGACGCTTTTTATAGCAAAAAAGTTTTTGCGTCTCCACATTTTGAGACCTATAATTTTTCCATATTTTGGTCCACAGAGTCATGTGAGGTCTTGTTTTTTGCGGGACGAGTTGACGTTTTTATCGGTTACATTTTCGGACACGTGACAGTTTTTGATCGCTTTTTATTCCGATTTTTTGTGAGGCAGAATGACCAAAAACCAGCTATTCATGAATTTCTTTTGGGGGAGGCGTTTATACCGTTCCGCGTTTGGTAAAATTGATGAAGCAGTTTTATTCTTCGGGTCAGTACGATTACAGCGACACCTCATTTATATCATTTTTTTTATGTTTTGGCGCTTTTATACGATAAAAGCTATTTTATAGAAAAAATAATTATTTTGGCATCGCTTTATTCTGAGGACTATAACTTTTTTATTTTTTTGGTTATAATGCTATATGGCGGCTCGTTTTTTGTGGGACAAGATGACGTTTTCAGAGGTACCATGGTTATTTATATCCGTCTTTTTGATCGCGTGTTATTCCACTTTTTGTTCAGCGTTATGATAATAAAGCGTTGTTTTTTGGCTCGTTTTTTTTTTTTTTTCTTACGGTGTTCACTGAAGGGGTTAACTAGTGGGCCAGTTTTATAGGTCGGGTCTTTACGGACGCGGCGATACTAAAAATGTGTACTTTTATTGTTTTTTTGTTTTGTTTTTTAGATAAAGAAATGTATTCATGGGAATAATATTTTTTTTTTCTGCTTTATTTAGGAATTTTTTTTTTTTTTTTTTTTACAAGTGTGGAAATTTTTTTTTTTACTTTTTCACTTTGTCCCGGGGGGGACATCACAGATCACCGATCTGACAGTGTGCACAGCACTCTGTTAGATCGGTGATCTGACATACAGCCGGGCAGGATTAGAGCTGCAGCTGCAGCCTGATCCTGACCCGGAAGTGCTCCCTGCAGGACCCGGATGCAGCCCGGCGGCCATTTTGGATCCGGGGACTGCAGGGAGAAGACGCTCGGTACACGGTGAGTACATCACCGTGTACCGATCATCTCAGGGAAGCCCGCAGGGAGCCCCCTCCCTGCGCGATGCTTCCCTGCACCGCCGGCACATCGCGATCATCTTTGATCGCGGTGTGCCGGGGTTTAATGTGCCGGGAGCGGTCCGTGACCGCTCCTGGCACATAGTGCCGGATGTCAGCTGCGATAGGCAGCTGACACCCGGCCGCGATCGACCGCGCTCCCCCCGTGAGCGCGGCCGATCGCATATGACGTACTATCCCGTCACTGGGAATTAAGTCCCAGGTCACCTGGACGGGATAGTACGTCATATGGGATTAAGGGGTTAATGAGGAAGCTTTCCCGGGGGCACTGGAAATTGGTTGCGTGGCAAGGCCGGGTTCTGGTTTTTTGAGGGACACAAGTGACGTAGATTTGCCTGAAACTGCCCCTCAACCAATCACAACCGCAGATTTGACAACTGGAACTTTGGCCCACATGGCGGATTATGCCTTACGTATCCTCAAAAGGGACACACGCATTACTAAAATGATGAACGATGATGATTACTGGTTGGCCTGCCTCCTTGATCCTCGCTATAAAGGCAAATTGCAAAATATTATGCCACATGAGAACTTGGAACTAATATTAGCAACCAAACAATCAACTCTTGTTGACCATTTGCTTCAGGCATTCCCAGCACACAGCGCCCGTGATCATTCTCACACGAGCTCCAGGGGGCAGCAGACCAGGAGTGTTAGGGGTGCACACATCAGAAGTGGCGTTGGACAGAGGGGTTTTCTGACCAGGTTGTGGAGTGATTTTGCTATGACCGCAGACAGGACAGGTACTGCTGCATCAATTGAAAGTGACAGGAGACAACATTTGTCCAGTATGGTTACAAACTATTTTTCATCCCTTATCGATGTTCTCCCTCAACCGTCATTCCCATTTGATTACTGGGCATCAAAATTAGACACCTGGCCAGAATTGGCAGAATATGCATTGCAGGAGCTTGCTTGCCCGGCAGCTAGTGTCCTATCAGAAAGAGTATTCAGTGCTGCAGGTTCAATATTAACCGAAAAAAGGACTCGTCTGGCTACCCAAAATGTTGATGATCTAACATTCATTAAAATGAACCACAACTGGATTTCGAATTCTTTTGCCCCACCTTGCCCGGCAGACACCTAGCTTTCCTACGAAAAGCTCTTGCCTGTGGACTACTGTGAATTACTTTTCGAATGTCTAATTTGCTGCAGCTGATTGTCCAGCATACGACATGTTTACACCTCCCTAAATGGCCAAACTCCCCACATGGGGCCGTGGTATCGCGACTTGGCGCAAGCACCCGTGAGAGTGCTGTTTGTCTGAAGAGGTGGGTGTGCCCGCTTTTGGTCGACGGCACTGCCACTGGGTCCCTCATAGTACAATAAACTGTTTCTGGCGGTGGTGGTGCGCACCCAACGTCAGACACACTGTTGTAACATGAGGGGCCCTGGGCCTGTACCGCCGTCCACAAGAGAGTTCACCCACCCCCAGGTCAAACATTGCTCTGCGACTTCCACAATTATCTCTCACACTTCCACCAATGTTTCGACTATGCGCTGACATCCTTCCATTCCTGCCACTGACAATACCATTGTGTTGACATGTATAATGGTACTTAACATAGTCAGGGGCAGTGTCCTCTATTTACCCAAGTAAAAACTTTGCGCCAAATTAGTAGGTCAGAAACAACGCAGAGGATCCCACCCCTGTACCTAAAGATTGCACCCTTTAGTGTTTTCGCTGGATTTTAATGTGAGACATTCACATTTATGTATTGTTTTGGACTACTAACTGGCAGACACTCATTACAATCATCCTCCGCTGACCAGGCCACTGCTGGCCGTGTTCACCTGGAACCAATTTTAAATTGCCTACAGCCATCTGTTATTATGTTAGGCCTTCGATGCCTGTCTGCGGTCACTCCTTCCACTAGGCCTCCACTGACCAGACCACTGCTGCCCGTGTTCCCCTGGAACCAATTTTAAATTGCCTACAGCCAGCCCAATTTTTTTATGTTAGGCCTTCGAAGCCTGTCTGCGGTCCGTTCTTTCTACTACTACTACACTGACCAGGCCACTGCTGCCCGTGTTCCCCTGGAACCAATTTTAAATTGCCTACAGCCATCTGTTATTATGTTAGGCCTTCGATGCCTGTCTGCGGTCACTCCTTCCACTAGGCCTCCACTGACCAGACCACTGCTGCCCGTGTACCCCTGGAACCAATTATAAAGTGCCTACAGCCCAATTTTTTTATGTTAGGCCTTCGAAGCCTGTCTGCGGTCCTTCCTTCCAATAGTTCTCCACTGACCAGACCAATGCTGGCCATGTACCCCTGGTACCCAGCTGAAAGTGCATGGAGCCTCCTTTTTTTCTTTGTTTTATATTTAGAAAGCCCAGATGAACTACGCTGTACCACGGTTCAAGCTACCCAGTCGACATTTCTTTTGCGAGAAAAGCCATCCCAGCCCTCCACCGGCATGAAAAAGTCTGCATTGTCATAGCACTCAGGCAATCAAACAGTAGAAAGGTGCACCTGACAAGAGACGCATGGACCAGTAGGCATGTCCACAAAAAATTACGTGTCCATTACGACGCACTGGGTTAATGTGTTGGATGCATGGTCCACAGGGGACAGCCTACAAAGTCTGTCTGCAGTCCCTAATTCAAATTTTCCTCCGCTGACCACACCACTGCTGCCCGTGTACCCCTGGAACCATTTTTAAAGTGCCTACAGCCTAATTTTGTTACGTTAGGCCTACTATGCCTGTCTGCGGTCCCTCCTTCCAATACTCGTCCACTGACCACACCACTGCTGCCCGTGGACCCCTGGAACCAATTTTTAATTGCATAGAGCATCATTTTTTTAATAGTAGGCGTACAAAGTCTGTCTGCGGTCCACTATTGAAATTGTCCTCCACTGCCCAGAGCAATGCTGCCTGTGTACCCCTGTAACTTTTTTAAGCTGCAGTGAGCCACATTTTTGGTTTAAGGCCTACTACCTGTGTCTGTCTGCGCCACTCAATTCAGCTGTGTTCCTTTGAAAAAAGCTGAGCGTCAATAGTCTTGTTTTCAGCCTCTAGGAATTTTAAAACTGCATTGGGGGTACAACTTTGGTAGGGCCTACTAACGGTGTCTGCCGCCCCAAGGTGTGCCCCAGGTTTCATCCACATTGCTTCGGTCTTCCGACTCTCGTTTAGTAGTTGTAGAAAACTACACTGCATTAGGCCTACAAATTGGGTATGGGGTGTAGAGAGATGGTGTGTTGCACTCCAAGGTGTTCCCCAGGTTTCCTCTCCATTGCTTCGATCTTCAGGCTCTCGTTTAGTATTTGTTGGAAACTATGCTGCATTAGGCCTACAAATTGGGTATGGGGTGTAGAGACGGTGTGTTCCACTCCAAGGTGTTCCCCAGGTTTCCTCTCCATTGCTTCGATCTTCATGCTCTCGTTTAGTAGTTGTTGGAAACTACACTGCATTAGGCCTACAAATTGGGTATGGGGTGTAGAGAGATGGTGTGTTCCACTCCAAGGTGTTCTCCAGGTTGCCTTTCCTGAGCTTCTATCTTCAGGCTCTTGTTTAGTAGTTGTTGGAAACTACGCTGCATTAGGCCTACAAATTGGGTATGGGGTGTAGAGAGATGGTGTGTTCCACTCCAAGGTGTTCTCCAGGTTGCCTTTCCTGAGCTTCTATCTTCAGGCTCTCGTTTAGTAGTTGTTGGAAACTACGCTGCATTAGGCCTACAAATTGGGTATGGGGTGTAGAGACGGTGTGTTCCACTCCAAGGTGTTCTACAGGTTGCCTTTCCTGAGCTTCTATCTTCAGGCTCTCGTTTAGTAGTTGTTGGAAACTACGCTGCATTAGGCCTACAAATTGGGTATGGGGTGTAGAGAGATGGTGTGTTCCACTCCAAGGTGTTCTCCAGGTTGCCTTTCCTGAGCTTCTATCTTCAGGCTCTCGTTTAGTAGTTGTTGGAAACTACACTGCATTAGGCCTACAAATTGGGTATGGGGTGTAGAGAGATGGTGTGTTCCACTCCAAGGTGTTCTCCAGGTTGCCTTTCCTGAGCTTCTATCTTCAGGCTCTCGTTTAGTAGTTGTTGGAAACTACGCTGCAATAGGCCTACAAATTGGGTATGGGGTGTAGAGAGATGGTGTGTTCCACTCCAAGGTGTTCTCCAGGTTGCCTTTCCTGAGCTTCTATCTTCAGGCTCTCGTTTAGTAGTTGTAGAAAACTACACTGCATTAGGCCTACAAATTGGGTATGGGGTGTAGAGAGATGGTGTGTTACACTCCAAGGTGTTCCCCAGGTTTCCTCGCCATTGCTTCGATCTTCATGCTCTCGTTTAGTAGTTGTTGGAAACTACGCTGCATTAGGCCTACAAATTGGGTATGGGGTGTAGAGAGATGGTGTGTTGCACTCCAAGGTGTTCCCCAGGTTTCCTCTCCATTGCTTCGATCTTCAGGCTCTCGTTTAGTAGTTGTTGGAAACTACACTGCATTAGGCCTACAAATTGGGTATGGGGTGTAGAGAGATGGTGTGTTACACTCCAAGGTGTTCCCCAGGTTTCGTCCACATTGCTTCGGTCTTCCGACTCTCGTTTAGTAGTTGTAGAAAACTACACTGCATTAGGCCTACAAATTGGGTATGGGGTGTAGAGAGATGGTGTGTTGCACTCCAAGGTGTTCCCCAGGTTCCTCTCCATTGCTTCGTTCTTCATGCTCTCGTTTAGTAGTTGTTGGAAACTACGCTGCATTAGGCCTACAAATTGGGTATGGGGTGTAGAGAGATGGTGTGTTCCACTCCAAGGTGTTCTCCAGGTTGCCTTTCCTGAGCTTCTATCTTCAGGCTCTCGTTTAGTAGTTGTTGGAAACTACACTGCATTAGGCCTACAAATTGGGTATGGGGTGTAGAGAGATGGTGTGTTGCACTCCAAGGTGTTCCCCAGGTTTCCTCTCCATTGCTTCGATCTTCATGCTCTCGTTTAGTAGTTGTTGGAAACTACGCTGCATTAGGCCTACAAATTGGGTATGGGGTGTAGAGAGATGGTGTGTTCCACTCCAAGGTGTTCCCCAGGTTTCCTCGCCATTGCTTCGATCTTCATGCTCTCGTTTAGTAGTTGTTGGAAACTACGCTGCATTAGGCCTACAAATTGGGTATGGGGTGTAGAGAGATGGTGTGTTCCACTCCAAGGTGTTCTCCAGGTTGCCTTTCCTGAGCTTCTATCTTCAGGCTCTCGTTTAGTAGTTGTTGGAAACTACACTGGATTAGGCCTACAAAATGGGTATGGGGTGTAGAGAGATGGTGTGTTCCACTCCAAGGTGTTCCCCAGGTTTCCTCGCCATTGCTTCGATCTTAATGCTCTCGTTTAGTAGTTGTTGGAAACTACGCTGCATTAGGCCTACAAATTGGGTATGGGGTGTAGAGAGATGGTGTGTTACACTCCAAGGTGTTCCCCAGGTTTCCTCTCCATTGCTTCGATCTTCTGGCTCTCGTTTAGTAGTTGTTGGAAACTACACTGCATTAGGCCTACAAATTGTGTATGGGGTGTAGAGACGGTGTGTTCCACTCCAAGGTGTTCTCCAGGTTGCCTTTCCTGAGCTTCTATCTTCAGGCTCTTGTTAAATAGTGGTTAAATGGAACACTGCATTTGGCGTACTAGTTGGTTTGGGGCCTACTAACAGTGTCTGCCGCTCCTTGCTGTTCTCCTGGTTTCCTGTCCTGAAATTCCATTTTCAGGCTCTCGTTAAGTAGTTGTTAATGTTAGACTGCATTTGGCCTACTAGTTGGGTTGGGGCCTACTATCGGTGTCTGCCACTCCTTGCTGTTCTCCTCCACTGAACAAAGCTGTGCCGCCTGTTTACTACGGTTGCCAATTTTGAACTGCATTTCGACTACTTACTGATTTGGGCCTACTCTCTGTGTCAGCCTCTCATTCCAGTTGTCCTCCACTGCAATGCCCCCTGGTTAGTCCTGTGTTACCAATTTTGAACTGCATTTAGCCCACTTTATTCTTTGGGCCTATATCTGTGTTTCCTCCTCATCCTGCCCATTGCCCAGCCAGTGATAGATGAGTCTGCTGGTACATTGACCCATAACGCAAAATTCCCCGTGCACGCTACACAGCAAGATTGTGACCCTGCTGAAAGTCAGGTTCCTCTTCCCGCATACCATACCACCTTACACGGGGACAAAGAGGAAGGTGCAGATGAAAGTGCAGGTTCCTTCATCAGGTGGGGGGAGGAATACTAGTTGGCGACGTCACTGGCACAGGCCCTCTCATAGTACGCAAAAGTGTTGCTGCCGGTGGGAGGCGCCCCCGCCGTGCAAACACACCGCTGTACTTTGAGGGGCCCTGTGCCAGTGCCAATGCCAACGAGTGGGCCCCCCCTGCTTGCTCAGGATCTCAGCACTTGCAAAGTTGAAATACTTATCTCTCCCTGGTCCACTGCCGTGACGTGTTCCAGATTTCCTGGGCCCACTAATTACTTGAACCAGCCCTACCCCCCACAACTTTAGCCAAATGACCCCCAATTTCAAATGCCTTCCAATTATTATAAGGTAAATTATGATTGACAAGCTTCTGTAACAAGAATGGATGTTTTTGCCATTAAAATGGGCAGTGTAGGTGTTTTCCTGGCCTCCACTCACTGCCGACTATGCTCCCCCATTGACTTGCATTGGGTTTCGTGTTTCGGGCGATACCCGACTTTTCGCGATAATCGGCCGATTCCACTCGACTCGACTTCTAAGATAGTCGGGTTTTGCGAAACACGGCTCGACTCTAAAAAGGTCAAGGTCGCTCAACCCTAGTGGTAACATACATAGTAACATAGTAACATAGTTAGTAAGGCCGAAAAAAGACATTTGTCCATCCAGTTCAGCCTATAGTGGTGGGGAGTTCCGTCAGGGGTCGTCGGATCTCCTGGAATATTTCCGTGAACAGTGAACCCTCTTGGGGGTTTTGGTGCTCCCGAGCCAGGGTTAGAACGGCTGGGAGTAAAATTTGGTGTTTATGTTTCGTTCACGTGGTGGGTCGTTAATCACCAGATTCTTATGGGCTCCAAGGACTCCTAGCTGAAAGGTTAATGTATTGACATTCATTGTATTAATTGTTATATGTTAAATAAAAAGGCTGCTGTGGCCTACATTATTCCAAAGAAATATTGGTCTTGTCTTTATTAGGGGTGGAAGGGGGTTCAAAGAATTGTTCGGGTTGAAGGGAGCAGTAATCCTTATTGGGCGACACCTTCGCCAGTACCAGTGTCAAGTATGAGCTCACATCTTCATACCAGTTTCATCTTGATTACACAAATATGTTCCCAGGGTTTTTACTGCAACAAAGCCAAGTGTAGACCATACAGTACATCTCTGACCCAGATCTCTGCAGAACTGAACAAGGAATGAAAAGCATGAGACTCGAGGCACAATGCAGCCATCAGCCTCAGATGGATGTTCTCTTCAGATGTCTGGAGGCTTTAGATGCTTTTTTTTGTATTTTCAGAACTAGATTTAGCTCCAGAGGTCATATTTTCAACAATGCAACAATTCAGGTTACATCTTAGATGTTTTGCTCATCCTGCATGGATTTTTCTCTTCTCCGCATTTAAAGCAACATTTTAAATTCTCCTGATTGTCGGTTTCTAGAAAGTGGTGAATATTGGGAACTCAACAGTGCTACAGCCAATCAGTGAGCTGCAGTCCATCATATCGGGCAGAGCTGCTGAGCTTAGTCGTCGGCTATACATTTGTGACACTTTGTGCACAATTATTAAGTAAATGAGTATTTTGACCGTATTACTATTTTTATGCAGGTTTTCCAACTCCGCGCTGTATAAACCTGAATGCTTATTGGATAAAGCAGATCAGGTGATGTGTATTTGTGTAATGAGCAGGGTGAGCCCTAAGGACATAGCCCCCTTCACAAAGGTCTAAAGAATTATTAGGCAGCTAGTTTCCTCAGGTAAAAAGGGCAAACAAAAAAAAAGATTTGCCTCTGAAAAGTCAAAAATTGCTTAGAAGACTTACAGAGGGATGCAGCGCTCTTGAATTTGCTCAGTTATTGGGGCACGATCATAGTAGCATCAAAAGTTCTGTTGCAAATAGTCAACTGGGTCACGAAAACATAATGAGGACAAAAGACACACATTAACTGGCAAATATTTCAGAAGAATTGAACGTGAAGCCCTCAGTAAGGCATTATTCTACCGAGCGGTCATATTCCAGAACTGCAACCTCTCTGGAGGCCCAGAAGAACAATGTGTTCAGTGCTCCGAGACATGACCAAGGTGAGTAGGCCGAACCCGACCACGACTAAAAAAAACATGGAAACGTTCAGATTGGGCCAAGAAGTATCCGATGACAGACTTTTCAAAGGTTTTATGTACTGATGAGATGAGAGTGGCTCTTGATGGAGCAGCTGGATGGGCCATGGCTGGATCAGTAACAGGCACAGACCTCCACTTCCACTCAGACGCCAGCAAGGTGGAGGTGGGTACTATTATGGGCTGGTGTTATGAAAAATGAGCTAGTTGGACCTTTTCAGGTCTAAGATGGACTTAAAATCAAGTCCCAAACCCACTGCCAGTTTTTAGAAGACACTTTCTTCAAGAAGTGGTACAGGAAAAAGTCTGAATCTTTCAAGAAAACCATGATTTTATGCCGGACAATGCTCCATCATAGCATCAAAGTCTCCACGGCTTGGCTGCCAATAAAGGCCTTAAAGATGAAAGAATAATGACATGGCTCCTTCCTTACCTGACCTATACCCTATTGAGAACTTGTGGAGAAGAGTCGCCTCTGTGATCAGTGTCTGGAGGCTGTTGTTGGTGCTGCCCAAAAAGTTGATTGACACTAGATTAAGAAACTGACAAACTCCATGGAGCTTATGGCAGTTATTGAAAAGAAGGGTGGCCATATTACTTAAATTGGAAATGTCAGAAATTTATTTTTGTACGTTTTGAGCCGTTTGGTTATTATTCTCACTGCAACAGAAGAAAACAAAACACTTCAAATGGGAAAATGTATGTCTTTTATGCAGTTGCATAATAATTTTGCACACATAGATATTCTTCTAAGAAAGCCAAACCGTATTTTTTACGTTTTTATATATTCAGGTTTCAGATTTATTAACCTTTGGAATTAACCGACAGCACTGAAGTTGTTATATAATGAAATTAGGCATCCTAAATAGAAATTGCCTAACAAATCTGCACTCGGTGTACGTTCCAATAATAAATCCAACATAGAAAATTGCGGAAAATATTTCATGGTCCTTTGTGTATGAGAATATTTGGCGGTCTTCTTAGTAAATACACAGGCAGATTAATAAGGACATTGCGAACAGCATTTCACAAATGATCGTCGTTCCTGATGTATCTTCTCTTCATCACCAGTCATCTGGGTCACATTGTGCTCAGGCTCCCAACGACATGCTCCATTAACTCAAATTTCTTGAACATGATTTATTTCCATGGGTATTCATTATCTTATCATCAGCATATATAGAAGTAGACAGATGTTTTCTTCCCAGATTGCAATCTGGGATTGTAATCTTTTACTACAACCCGTGAAAGATTAGGACACCGTGAGTAGTCCTGTATTTAGTGTTTATCACTTATGTACCATTTCTTTGATCCCTAAACAAAAATCTGAAAAAAAGCCTTACCAGAAGGTGTGTTTAGTTTAATTATCAATTCCAACATCATGGCTGTTCCCATTACAAAGGGGTGGAGAAACTGTCGACAACCCCTTGAAGATTCTATGGTTATATAATGGATTGTGCTCTTTTAAAAGTTATTCCATCTATTTTGTGAACTGGAGCACTTAGCTAACCAGCGGATAGGGTTCACTATTTGGGCCAGCCCATGTTGGGAGGGGTTGAGTAGTCATAGGGACCGCTGTTCCTGGTGTCAGGTGATAGGGAAGAGTACTGACAGCTAAAAGGACCTATGCCTGCATTGAAACAGGTGTTATGTGTGAAGAATCAGATAGCATATTCTGAAGTAAAAAAGGATCTAATGGCCGAAAGATTCCTTATCTCAAGGGGGCAACACAGCAATTGTTCTCTATACTAGATAAGAAGTTGTAGTCTAGCCAGAAGTGTAGATCAGACTTTGTATGGGGGGTACTGGGAGGCATTATATTAGAAGGGGGGACAGTGAGGACATGATACTTTGTGTGAAAAGTCTGTGGGGAATCATGCTGATTGCGATGAGGGGACTTTGGGGGCATTATACTGTTTGGGGGGAGGAAAGTGCCCATTACTTAATCATTCTGATATTTCATGCCACATCTAAGTGATGTTGGGCCACGTTATTATAGAGTACTTTCTCCTGTTCCCTGTACAGACAACATCCATCTACCGCAGAGCTCCATTTCTGGCACATTTCGATGACTCCTTTATTAAGATCCTTGTATAAGTCAAGTCTCTGTTTAAAAACATTTTTTTCTCTTAATTAACGGTTAAATAAATAATCCCAATAGCCCCCCGCGGAGCCCCTCCGACACTCTCCATTATCTGTAGAGAACATCAAATTACAGTTGACTACTTTACGCCAACAACCTAATTTTTCGACATGGATTAATTTATGGGTTTTAGTCGCGATCCGTAATATTTTAGAAAAAGATTGGCAGGTGGTATTTTGCATTTATTCAAACGTAGTGCATTTCATTAAGCCATTTAAATAAATCTAAAGAAGATTATTCACTAAGTAGAAACTGTTAAGCACCAAATGGATCAAGATAAAACAAAATGACTGAACTTCAACCGCAGTGACATAAATAAACTGCCTCTTGCTGTTACAGCTGAGCGTGTCACTTTCTTTCCTTGTCAAGTCAGTTTCAGGCATTGCCTGAAAATTGAGGGAAAAAAACATACAAAAGTAGTTACTATGAAAATCAGTAATACAGGGGAGGCACTGAATGCATCATGGCTCTAAAAAGTGATGTTACACTGCAAATTAGGGAGCAGAAATTATTTAAAAGGGGAAATTATGTTTATTAAAGGGATTTTAGTTAAAGCTCCCATACAGATTAGAATAACGTCATCTGAATCCGCTGAGATCGATGGGCTCAGCTGTGTAATGTGTAATGATGCCGGGGTAGATAAGGATCCAGTATGTCCAATTTCAGATTGCTGATCTTTTTGCCCTCCAGAATGAGCCACCACCAGAGGAGTGGAGTCAGAGCGTTCTTAGAGAGCACAGGCATGCTTGTTCAACTCCGCTGCCGGCGTCCCCGCATGGCTCCCCTTCCCCTACCATGTAGGGACACCGGCATACTCATGCCCCAGCCCCGGTCTGTGTGAGCCTATAGCTGAGAGTTATTTAGTGTAAGACTTCACCTGTAAGATGACTCCCAGCCAATAGCTGGGAGGCATCTTGTTTAAAAGGCACCTTCCCCAATAGGGAAGAGCTAAGCAAATATTTAGTTATTACGTAGTGTGGTGGTCTACCAGTGCAGTTGTGAGGTACCGTGGTCCCGGCATGGCCATGTCCCAAACCCGAACCCCAAGTCCCAGTGTGGCCAGTACCTTGAACTGGAATCTCTGGTTAGGGTGTGGCCAGTGTCCTGAACACGAATCCGGTTTCGGTGTGACCAATGTCCGAACCCGAAGTCCGTGGTCCTTGTGTGGCCAGTTCTGAACCAGAAGTCTATGGTCTATAAGCTGCCAGTCCTGAACTAGAAGTCCATGGTTCTTGTGCAGCCAGTCCTAGTACGGCCAGTGCCTGAACCTCTTCCCCTGGTTCGTTTGTGGCTGGTGCCAGTACCAGTAACCCAGACCCGTGTATCTATACGTGTGTAATAATCTGTGTATCTGGACTGCTAAATCCAGTCTTCAATCAGTCAAGTCTGAACGTATCCTGAGTCTGTGTCAGTAACTGTTCTGTGGACAAGCTAGAACCTAGTAGTCTGAACGCAGCCCTAGTCCTTATCACCTAGGAGTGGTACCTGGCGGCTACCTGCAGCCCAGCCTATCTACACGATCAGGAGCTCCAGTGAACACCAGGTATCCACTTATCTATGCCCCTTCCTAGGCAGGCCTAGCCCTAAGACACAATGGGTACATGAAACCACGTGGGCCACCTGCATGCGTGACAGCTTGGCAAAGCGTGCACTCCTGTGTATGATTCGGGCGAGACAGTTGCCAAACAATTGGCTGAACCATCAGTCAGCCAACAGCTACCTGAAGTGTATGAGGGCTTTAGGATGTTAGAATAATGCATGATGTGGAGAGGTTGTCCTCTAATGCGTCCAGTCAAATCAGTAGCAAAACTTCACCCTTTGACTGAAAATGAAAATGAAAATTGGGTTTACCATATGCCTCATCCAAGAGATCTGTGTCTGCCCAGTCAGTGCCAGCAGTGTCTAACTTCGTAAAGGCACAATCTATTGACAAGGAGAAAGACAACTGCATTTATCAAATTATGTATACATTCCAGGAGAAACAACAGATGAATGGAACAATGCAGAGTACCAGGATTGCTACCGTATTTAAAAAATAATAAAAATTAGTCACAAAAATAAAGATATGTCAGAAGAGCAGACAGGTTTTCATCAATCTCTTCTTCCATTTTATTCTTCTCCTTCCTTTCACTGCAAATAAATACGTAAAGATTCACTCTCTATGTGTCTTAGAAAATCTGCTATCCCCCCTCCTTCATCTCATAAATAAGGCCCCTTTCACACATCAGTCTTTTGCCATCAGAACCAATAAAATCACCACTGACAACAGGTATACTCCAAAATACAGCTATGTACAAAACACAAAAGGAGTACAAAACACCCATATAAAATGTCTCAAATATTTTATTAATTACTCGTATAAGACACTATATTCAAATAATTATTATTAAAAAGATTATATGGACACAAATTATCACAGTGAAGGACACAAACAAAAAGAGATCCGACACTATTACATATGTATAAGGACCGGGAGTTCAGAGACCATAAAAATCCCCATAATGTAATAATACTACATGAAACATATTAATATTGCCGCACTGTCACAGTTCTAGCAAATTAATATAACATTGTGGGTGTAACTATGGTAAGTTGAATCATATTGCCACCATAGCTGTAACCCCATAGACGCCCAAAACATGAATAGTCTAAATCTAGTACAGAGAAGAAAGTCTCACCCAAATAGGTCCTAGTAAGCGGTCAGACCACGCGGCCCCAACGCTGCAGCAGTTTTCCAAATCAGTCAGAAAAAAAAAATGTGTGTGCCTGACATTTCTGAAATCTTACAGCTTTAGCTGATACTGTAAAACAGTGCTCCCCAAGTCCGGTCCTCAAGAGCCACCAACAGGTCATGTTTTCAGTATTTCCTTAGTATTGCACAGGTGATAACTGCATCACCTGCACAGGCAATAATTCCATCACCTGGGCAATACTAAGGAAATCCTGAAAACATGACCTGTTAGTGGCTCTTGAGGACCGGACTGCTGTAAAAGATTAAAATTTGCATAATAAAGCAGCAAAACGCAACGTGCGAACATAGCTTAAGACTGCAGATAACACTATTCTTGCCAACAAAAAGTCATTCTCTAACTATACAAATCCGTGGCATCATTTTCACTTTCTTGTAGTCATCTGTGACTTTCACGTGAAATCACAGCTTGTTCTACGTGCATTTATTAGGGCAATGAGATCATATAAATAGCATCTCCACCCCATATACATTTATATCAGCACAATCCACACCCACGTACTACAACATGCTCCCTGGATGTATTTTAACCTCAGCTGTAAAATATGATGATTTTCGGTTTTAGGATATTTTATGTGCACAAAGCATATTAAGAAACCTGAATAATCTCTAGATAATCTCTGCTCCGCTAATTAGGGATTTGCAAATCCAAACAGTGTTTATGATGGGTAAAGTAAAACCTCTGTCCAGGACTGTAATTTAATTTCTAAACTGGATTTATTACTACGATTGGCTGGCACTTTTCTATCCGATTGCTAAATATTCTTCCCTTTTTGGGTAGTATCCTAATATACAGTACATGGGTAGCTCCCATTATGACATTGCCTGGTAACACACCAGAATTTATCCTGAGCACATAGTCTTCTAGGTAAAAAAAAAAAAAAGGCTCTATAAAATTCATAGCTTTATTGTATACTTCACTGTGTCCACAATATAAATTTTATTCCATATGCTAATTAGTCTTCATTGCACTCTTTCTGTGGCCTAGCAGTACAGTGCACTTTTCCACCCACTGGATGTACATATGCATATACACCTCCGTCTGTTAATTGAGAGCAGCCACATTGGGAAACTGTGAATCAGTCTAAGCTCAAGCACGTATAACTGGGTGGTACACAGAAAATGTACTCCTACATTCCACTTGCAATTAAATGCTGCCATCTGCTGGCTGGATTGGCCAGACAGGAACAGAGAAGGATGGACAGTGTGTTCCCAGAGGGAAGTGATTGAATGGGGCACCAGGTCAGGTGACAGCTGTGGCGCAGTTGCTAAATATAAAAGGCCAGGGTGGCAAAGTGGGAACTCGTGGTTGTCAAGGCAGTAGAGATTACCAAAAGTGATCTGATCCCAGAGAAGGACAGACTGCAGGTTCCTGAGCCAATACTTCAGGTCAAGCACCAAAGGCCTGATTCTGCCCTAAGAGAAGAGGTGCGACTGTCATCTTTAAAAGGAGTCAGGGTTATTACTTCCAGCACAGACGTACGGTACAGAGTGTGGGACGGAGCCCTGCTTCAGGAACGAAGATGACCAGGGTGGCAAGCATAGTGTGCATCACGTGACCCACATCTCTAGGACTTGTGGCCTAGTACTGGTGAGTCTCGTTAGGGCCAGTGTAACGATAAGAGGAATATGATGGTGATCGGCCTGGTAGTGAGAGTGACGCCCGTTAAGCTAATGCATACAGATGAAGCATTACTATTCACCTCCGTTTTACTGCAAGAATAACAGTGTAGATATAAAGGGAACATTGAATAGACATCGCATCAAGTCTCATCGTTGCTTTCTGTTAGTGTTACATTGCTTAACTCTTATTACTGTTAGTCACAATATCACACTTATCTGTATGTGTATACATTTATTTAAAAAGATTGTTCTTCCGTGGTAGTCAAATACATAGTGTTGCTGTTACAATAATGCCCCTGCATGATCCCTCTTCCCCCTCCATGCATGGATGGCGACATACTCACTGCCCCAGCTGCGCAATGACCTTCCCGTCTCCCGCTTCCTGTCATGCGCCTGTGCACACCACAAAGGCTTCCTGGCGGCACATTTAGTGTGCTCATATGCTCCCCTGTTCTTAAAAGGGCAGCTAGAGTAGTTTGAAAATGTCCCCAGCCAATAGCTGGCAGGCATCTTGTATAAAAGGCACCCTCCCCAGTAGGGTGGTGAATGAGTGATGTTTTCCCCTGCAGCTCCCTACATTGTGTGTGTGCAACTGCAGGTTGCCAGGTCCTCGTCCTTGTATCACGTGTAGTTAGTATGTGAACCTGAACCCCTGGTCCTTGGGTGGCCAGGACCTGAACCTGAAACTGCACCTAAAGGTCCCTATAGCCTGGCACCGCACATAGCAGTCCCTGAACCATGTGAAGACTCACTTACACACTAAAGCGGTGGTACCTTAACCCACTGAAGCTACACCCCTGGCCCCTGAATCCTAAAGCTGCACTGACTGTACCTGTACCCTGTTAAGCTGCACCCGCGGTTCCTCTACCCTCAAGCCGCATCTTCAAGTAGGATTTGAGGCAAGGTTCACATAGAGGTGCAATCATCTGGCGCTCCTGATTCATAAAGAGATGTGCACTGGTCTTGATGTATTGGGCCCACTGTGTCCACGCTCAATCGCTTGTATAGACTGCAGACAGTACCCACTCAAGGAAACTGAGCTTTGTCAATCAACAGAGCGACAATTTCCAGATTTCCATCTGATATTGAAAAAAAAAAGTGTATAACAGTCCACACTTCCTCAGGTGTTACATCCGCATTCACATGTTTCTCTATAGAGCCATGGTTTTCTGAAATCAGATTCGTAAGTGCTGTAATGTATTGAATGTCTCTGGGTATTATGTGTTACGAGTCAACTTTATAAGATTAAATGTAACATTAACATTAACCTCAATACAAAACGTCATCTATTTAGCCACTTATACATCATGTCGTTTACGGGCACTCCATGCACTTTACAAACCCATATTAGGAGACACTTGTCAGATTTTGGAAAAAACTGACAAAAACATATTTGCAGTCTCACTACATTTTTATCAAATACACGCATCTGATTTCTCTGTCTTACAAATTAAAGCAATTGAAAAAGTGGCCAACCCAACATAGGGGGCGATACATAGTTTAAGCTCCTCAATAGGGAATCATTCTAGATATTTATTCTTTAAACTTCTCATCATAGAAGTTTGAAGAATAGACATGAATTTATTCTAAATTATTAACATTGTGTTTTTATGCCTACATGTGCTTGATCCATGTGTCTATTTGAAGAATATCATTTTATAAATTTAGGCATACTGGATCATCATTAATTTGGGTGGTCTTAATTAAGCATCAGGTGCTGATGTCATTTCCATTGGGCGTGATGTTTCTTTCCATTCACTTGTAACTAAGACTAAGGGCTTCACACCATGGTGAAGAAGTACGGTAATCCAAAACGAGTAGTGATGCAGTTCATATGACACATGGATTGGACAACAAGTCCAAAGAGAACAGTAAGTGTGACCGGCACCGATAGCTGTATGATATGTTGAACAATTAACCTGTGATCTTCATAGGATGGGATATACTTGGTCTCATGAATGCGGTGGGTGGTGCTCTGCATGAGAAATCCACAATCCAAGCAGTATAAACAGAAAGAAAGAATGCGGCACTCACCCTGTATCTTCAGCTAAATTTGTGTACTTTATTTAGCACTTACGCCATAACAGACATAGTGCGGCAACGGCAGGAGTGCACGAGGGAGCGGGAGAGTGAAGAGACGGGACGACGGCCGTTTCATGCACAAGCGCTTCACAAGGACCCATAGAAGCGCTTATGCGCGAAACGGCCGTCGTCCCGTCTCTTCACTCTCCCGCTCCCTTGTGCTCTCCTGCATACTGCATGGATTGGACATCTCCTTGTTTTAATCACACGAAATAAAGAAGGAAATTAATGGATTCTTGTTGCTGAATATCTGTTTTCGGATTATTGTTACTATTGCCAGATGCCCCTAAAGAACACAGATCCTTGAGCAGCAACAAGCAATCTATGGGTGAGCTGACTCCTTGCACCTTCTTTATGACTAAGGGTTGGTACGACGCGTGACATAGTTTTACTCTGTTTTTGGTGGTTTTATGTACCGTATGTCCCATGTTATTGTTTTAATTAAAAAATAATGGAAGTTTACAGTTTAATTAGATGATGCTGGCTTTTTTGGCTTCTTGGGTTTGAAAATGGACGAACCAGGTCTTGCATCGCACAGGGCGACCTGAAATCTCTATTTTCTCCATACATAGACTAAAACTTGACATAGTTGGTTGGCTTTTGTGCTCTTTGAAAAAAAAAAGGTAACTAGGTACCTTATGTTTTTAACATTTGCAGCGAAATTGGAGTTCATGCATGTATTAGTCGCAGTGTGCAGACGCATCGTCGATGTATGTTTTTATACTGACCATATAACATGCACCTGTGAATTAGATGGATATTTAAGGTGTTTGAACCCTATTTTTCTTTATCATTTTTTCTTTTTTGCATTATTAGACTTCTAGCTCTTTTATAAGATATCTTCCATGAATTAGGGAATCACTGGTAATGGAGGCCTCTAAGGTACCATTGTAGACACACCAATAATTAACCTTCCGTCGTTATTACAGCCGTATTACATCTGTGTCAACCCTACCCCCCCACCCCCCAAAAAAAAAAACATTTATAATACAATCCGCTTTGCTTCAACGTAACATGAAATTTATGCTACGGAGTCTTTGTCTTTGACTAAACCAATGAATGTATCGCTAATACAAGCTTACGAGACGGCAAGAAACAGAAGCTTGAGACTTGGGACATCAATTTCATTATTCCCGTTAGCAGCAATGACATTTGCATAAAAATCAGAAGGTCGTGACCTATATCATCTTTATCTCTCCGGGGAAAAATGAGTTTTCATCCAGCACCATAAATATTCAGGTGGTTTATTAGAACAAAATTTAAGAAATAAAGCTGGTAGGGTTCACTGTGCTTTAATCTTTCAGAAAATAGATGAGCTTTGCCAAAACTCTATAAATATAAAAGTTCATGGGATAGAATTATGTGAAATATTTAGCATGGAAATAAGTTGATTGAGGACAGCGAAAAGAGCTGTCACTATATAATGAATAGGTTCGCCACCACCAAACCATTAATAGAAAATTAATATTTAATGGAAGTGGTCCGAAACTTGTGCCTTGCACCAAAAACTTCTTGACGTATCATCAACCAGTGTGGTATAAACTGCCAGATAGTTTAAAGTCTTGTGTACGGTTTTGGAAGTGGTACTAAACTTTTGTATACCTTATTTCCAGTATAATGGCCAGAAAGTGACTAACAGGACACTCTTTTGGCCTCTATTTGAATAATGGTCCCCTATGGACACAATTAACAAATACAGTTATATGAAAAAGTTTGGGCACCCCTATTAGTCTTAAGCTTAATGTTTTATAAAAATTGTTTTTTTTTTTGCAACATCTATTTCAGTTTTATATATCTAATAACTGTTGGACACAGTAATGTTTCTGCCTTGAAAAGAGGTTTATTGTACTAACAGAAAATGTGCAATCTGCATTCAAACAAAATTTGACAGGTGCATAAGTATGGGCACCTCACCAGAAAAGTGACATTAATATTTAGTAGATCCTCCTTTGGCAAAAAAACAGCCTCTAGTCGCTTACTGTAGCTTTTAATGAATTCCTGGATCCTGGATGAAGGTATTTTTGACCATTCCTCTTTACAAAACAATTCCAGTTCAGTTAAGTTTGATGGTTGCCGAGCATGGACAGCCCTCTTCAAATGATCCCACAGATGTTCAATGATATTCAGGTCTGGGGACTGGGATGGCCATTCCAGAACAGTGTAATTGTTCCTCTGCATGAATGCCTGAGTAGATTTGGACCGGTGTTTTGGATCATTGTCTTGCTGAAAGATCCATCCCCTGCGTAACTTCAACTTTGTCACTGATTCATGAACATTATTGTCAAGAATCTGCTGATACTGAGAGGAATCCATGCGTCCCTCAACTTTAACAAGATTCCCGGTGCCGGCATTGGCCACACAGCCCCAAAGCATGATGGAACCTCCACCAAATTTTACTGTGGGTAGCAAGTGTTTTTCTTGGAATGCTGTGTTTTTTGGCCGCCATGCATAACGCCTTTTTGTATGACCAAACAACTCAATCTTGGTTTCATCAGTCTACAGGACCTTCTTCCAAAAAGAAATTGGCTTCTCCAAATGTGCTTTTGCATACCTCAGCCGACTCTGTTTGCGGCGTGCTTGCAGAAACGGCTTCTTTCGCATCACTCTCCCATACAGCTTCTCCTTGTGCAAAGTGCGTTGTATAGTTGACCGATGCACAGTGACACCATCTGCAGCAAGTTGATGCTGCAGCTCTCTGGAGGTGGTCTGACTGATCTCACCATTCTTCTTCTCTGCCTTTCTGATATTTTTCTTGGCCTGCCACTTCGGGCCTTAACAAGAACTGTACCTGTGTTCTTCCATTTCCTTACTATGTTCCTCACAGTGGAAATTGACAGGTTAAATCTCTGAGACAGCTTTTTTTATCCTTCTCCTGATGAACTATGTTGAATAATCTTTGTTTTCAGGTCATTAGACAGTTGTTTTGAGGAGCCCATGATGCCACTCTTCAGAGGAGATTCAAACAGGAGAACAACTTGCAAGTGGCCACTTTAAGTAGCTTTTCTCATGATTGCATACACCTGGCTATGAAGTTCAAAGCTCAAAGAGGTTAGAAAACAAAAAAAAGTGCTTTAGTAAGTCAGTAAAAAGTAGGTAGGAGTATTTAAAACAAGAAAATGATAAGGGTGCCCATACTTATGCACCTGTCAAATTTTGTTTGAATGCAGATTCCACATTTTCTGTTAGTACAATAAACCTCATTTCAAGGCAGAAACATTACTGTGTCCAACAGTTATTAGATATATGAAACTGAAATAGCTGTTGCAAAAAGAACAATTTTTATAAAACATTAAGCTTAAGATTAATAGGGGTGCCAAACTTTTTCATATAACTGTATGTTGGTAGCATTCTGTCATGGGGCTACCGCGACAGAGAGGTTCCAGAGAACCGCAGAGCTCTGGGCCTCGTTCACACACAGTGATCAGAAGCTCTTCTCCTGTATTTTGACCTGGCTGCTTCGTGCCAGCAGTGCAGGAGTTAACCTTATTTGCTAAGTTGCTGTGAGCTGGGTCTCTCAGCTGAAGTGGATTTTTGTAATCTCCTCTTCTATATAGACCCAGCCTTGACTACAGCTAGTGTCAGTGATCAGTTCTGCTGCCTGGCTTGGAGGTTGAAGGAGAATGATATTTGGAGCTTCTAGGTTTATTACAGAGATTGGTGTCTGCAGTTTTGGTTGCTTGTTAAACCTGTTTTCCTTCCTAGTTTTCTCCTTCTCTTCCCTTCTATGTGTACCATCTGTGGTTGTGTGAGCATTTGGTGAGTTTGAGATTTTTTTAGTTACCTTGTCTGTATACCCTGTTTATTGTTGTGTTTATACACTGGTGCAGTCCTCCTCCCTGGGGGGGAGAGGGGGCCACTTATAGGGCCTGCACAGGAGACAGGGAGACGCTGGCGGCTCGGGCCTCCTAACCATTATAGGTACCCCCAAGATAAGGGAAAGCCAGGGCCCCATTAAAGTGGTAGGGACAGGTGCGGGTCCCAGTACGCCCTCCTACCCCTTTAACGCCGCTTACGGCGTGACACATTCCCAGACTAAGCACTGATCCAAAACATTATGAGGTCGATCCTTCAAGGCTTTTAAGCCACAAAAGTGGCAACATTTTGGAATAAATTGTGCCATTTTCACCTCAGTCTAAATCAGCTCTGCCGAAATGTCTGGAGGCGGAGAGGAGCCTCAGAAGGAGGGAAGGCAACACCACCTGTCAAATTCATCAAAAGGGCAGTAATATACTACGTACTAGTAACATTGCCGGCACGGTGTATGGAAGTGAGGTGCGCGCCACTCAGAAGAAGCCCCAAATTAATGAAGTGGTATGCATCTCTTAATAAATTTTCATCCTTCTGCTCCAGCAAGACTGACCTAGAGTAGCGAGCGCTTTGCCAGTTTTGATGAAATGGCCCCAATGTGAATTAAGCCTTACTGTTACACATGGTGCCCTGGCTTGGTATAAAAAATTTAAAAAAGAACAGAAAACATTTATTTTATTAAAATCTAAAAGATATACATGTGTGTATGTGAGCAGGTTGCGGGATGCAGTCACGGATAGAAGGCAGAGCAAGGGTTAAAATAAACTTTACTGTAACAGGGATATACACCACGCAGGGAGAAAGGAGGGTAGAGGGAGGCAGAATTAACACTTTTAATGTACTGAGGGAGATAATGAGGGAGGAAGGTATAACAAATGCTCAGTATTACTAAACTTATCAGTCCGATGGCTTCAGAGTGAAGATTCTCAGATGCATGCGGAGGTGTCAAGACGGTCAGCACGTGTTGGATATGATGCCGGCCTGTAGGCATCGATGCAGCGGTTCCCGGCGGTGAAGATGAGTCCTCAATGTCTGTCTCGGGGTCTGAGTAACCGGGAGAAGAGGAGTCCTTTGCACTGCCGAGGATGGACAGATCCCAGCAGAAATAAGCGGGTGAGTAGGGATGAAGTTCTCGATAGGTCACCCGGTTTCTTTTAGGCGGTACGTGTGTGTTATACGGGGGCCCAGGATGTAAAGCAACTTGGGCAGTGTAGGCCAACGGGCGGAAAACGGTTCTCCGGTCACAGTCTTTGTAGCGAACTACCGGAACAATGTAGTGCGGTCCTGCGCTGTCACGGTGCTCAGAGGACAGAGCACCCAAATTCCTCTGCTGCGCGTTGCGTCTTCCCACTAAGTCTGCCTGCCGTTTCGCGCGCTCTGCCCTTTTTATTCTCACTCCGTCCCCTGCTGTCCAGTGCAAAGGTTAGTCCGGGTCTCTAAACTTTCCCCCAGACATCAAAGGTGACAGTTCCGGCCCTCGGCATGACAAAGGTACCCCAATTCTGGGCTCTCTTCTTACATGTATCATACGGATCATCATGATTATCATAGAACACTTGAAATATTCCTCAAATATCCATAGCATTTCATTTTATGTAGTAAACTCAAGTTTCTAATCTAGGATACAAAGTGTTCTCTCTTCTGTGTATTCACTTCATTAACTTGCAGTCTGCACAAGACATACACTTCAATGAGGCAGCGTAGAGGAAACCTTAATTACTGCAGCCCTTTACTTTCTCCCTGCTGAGATAGCGAGAGATGAGAAAGATACTTCAAGGATTTGGACACCCTTTTTAGTAGTTAACTTGAGCTAATAAATGACACTAAGTCTTGGACTGCAATTTTCATTCATTCAATCATTCATTTATTCGATCATTTTCATATCTCCCTATATGCGGTTTGCGGCCTGCCCCACATTTCAGATTTACAGGGAGGATGTTCCCCTCTCAGCAATACATGCTGGATGCAAGCTCTGCTTATCAAGGAGGCCATCGTGTTCACTGTAAGACCCGGATGCTTTCCCTCCTCTATACTTTCTGAGCTGCCCTCTACATCCTTCTCACGCTCCCATTAGATTTTGTCTATGGAAGTGGAATGAACATATGAAGCACCATGCAAATACAAAAATTGTTAAAAAATATATATATTTCTTTTCATAAATTGATCTGAACCCACCCAGAACAAATGCAGGGGGAATTAAATAGCTTACCCAGAGAGAAGACGTGCACTACTAAATACTTGTCAAAACAGACAAATTAGGGTGGAAGAGCTCACAGGTTCTACAACAGCGAAATAATAATACGTTTTTAGACTATTTAAAAAATTGCATCTAAAAAAAACCCTAAACTAAATAAAACATTTACAAATGAAGCTGATGTGTGAAGCATTTTACGTAGTAAGAAAAAAGTCGGGTAATAAAGTCCTGTGCTCACAGCAGCAGGGGCACTAAAGGCCCCAATACACATTTACCTCACATCAGCCCAAACTGCTGATATCGGTGGGTTCAGCTGACAGTCTAGTATGTGTATGTGTGCGTGCCCACCGAGTATCCCCCACAGATGATGTTAGTGGGGAGAGAGAAGTCAGTCAGTGACTCTCATAGAAGACGGGAGCGATCGGCAGAGCTAGTGTTCCAGGAACTGCTCAACCAAACCAGGGGTGACTACATGTATGGTACATGAGGTAAATGTGGCCCATTTCCACCCCCAAAACAGGAGGAATTGTGCATTATGATGAGCTATTGGACTGCAGAGGGCCCATATAATGGGCCCATATAATGTTCTTGCACAGGGGCCCGCCAGTGAGCCGAACCATCATTCGACAGCCACCTATCCAGTATTGGCCGCTAATTCCAGCATCTGGTCGCACGCTCCGCAGGCGTCAGGTGAGGGATCCGGACATCTGTAATAGGAGGTGGCGGGCTTGTAGGCAAAGTGTCCACGACCCGGCTCCATCTGCACATTATCTGTAACATGGCAGACAATTATAGAACGAATAAAAGTAAAAAAAAAAAAAAAAAGGTGTTCAGCACATAGGAAAGGCTGCGCCAAAGTACAATTCATGAGCATCAAGCAACATTGACTGTGAAGGGAACGGCTGATTGTAAAAGGCGTAAATTCAAGGAGGAAACCAATAACAACTTACTACATAGCGGAGTTTGAAAGGAATCATTGAATATAGGCGAGAGGGTTTGTACACAAGAATTATTTTCTTAAAAAGGTAACACAACTACCACACATATAATTCCGTATCTCTGTCACACATCCTTGTTCTCACCTTGCAGCTGATTTACATTTCAATCAGGCATGTCTGACACCCGCAATCCATTAGGCCTGACGGCCTTCTTGTATCTCATAACAAAGATTAAGAGGCTGGCACAACCCAGCACCTGCTGCCAGCGTTATTGGTGAGCAATATGCCTTGGCTTTAAAGGGAATCTTTCACCAGGTTTTTGCTACCACATTTGAGAGCAGCGTGATGTAGGGGTAGAGACTCTGATTCCAGTGATGTGTCACGTACTGGACCGCTCGTTGCAGTTTAATATAAAATCCCCATTTCCTCTGGTGCAGATCTATCAGTTCTCTAACTGCTGAGCTCTGTATAACCCCATCCACACCACTGATTGGCCGATTTCTGTGTACACAGGGCATAGGCAGAAAGCTACCAATCAGTTGTAGGGGCGGTGTCAAACAGCAATCATCTCCTCGAGATAAAACAATGTTTAATTGAAACTACACCAAGCAGTTTAGAAAGTGACAGTGGACTGGAATCAGGGTCTCTGCCCCTAGATAATGCTGTTAAAAAAATCCAAAGGTATGAACTAGGTGTACATGCAGCAAGTAAACGCTCGTTCACACTAGCCACTGAACAGAAAAAAAACAAAGACAGAAACATAATGATTGAATACCCTGCAGTAAATAAATAAAGAGCATAGTGCATGAAAATAATATACGGTACTTAGTTGACATGTTATTTGATCAAAAAAATGCGAAAGCCATCCCACCCCTGGTCACTGTGACCCCAATTTGGACAGTCCTAACTCTAATATTAACCTTTCCATTTGTCAAGTGACATGGATGTGGATAAGGCCTGAGGCGGACTGAGCCCAACTAGTGGACCTACAGCCATGGGAGAATATAATGCCCAGGGCAAAGGAAAGGCCGGCCACAGCTTTATATGCACAGGAGTATATTATTATCATGTACTGTGCTCTTTATTTATTTTCGGCAGGGTATTTAATCATTATGTTTCTACCTTAGTTTTTTTCTGTTTATTGGCCATTGTGAGGGGTGAGGGGGACGCTAAGCTCATCCCTGTTAGGCGGTCCTACCTCTCCACACACAAGTATACCTTTACTTCTACACATTGTCTCTGTAGCATCTTATTACATGATGTCTTTCAGCATTTTAGCTTTAGGGTTTAACCATTGCTATTTTTGCACCATGGGAGTATATAGGGATATATAGTGTATTCTGATATCCTCAAACTTCCTTTGTCCCCCACTGGTACCATGGTCATTACCGTGTATATATACTTCTGCACTGTACCATGTAGGGAGTGCTTTTGTTACCATGCTATGGGGGTTATTTAACGGTTTATATACCCCATCTCTTCAGTGCATTGTCTACTCTACCCCAATCCCTTTAATGGCATTCATCTTCTTTAATAGTATGTTTTAATTGTTCTAATATAATAGCTTTCTTTTATTTGGTTGGATCGCTTCATTTACCCACCGTTTTCACTCACCATATAACAGTAAATAAATAGAATTGTGGTAAATGTCCTAATTGCACAAAAATTCGAAAAAAAACTAACAAAGAGTGAAGAATGGCTAAAACAATTGTAAATAATAATAATATACTGTAAATCATTAATAATAAATATAATTAAATACGAGGAACAGGGAAATAAATATCCAACATGGCAGATAAGGGAGGTGGGTGAGCCTAAGAGGGGGAAAGAAATGTAATAATTACCCAAAGATGTAAAATTCTGTAACAAAGTGCATGGGCAGAAACTGTATGTGTCTAGGTGACCAAACAAAGCAAGTACATGCGGGTAAGTTCAGGGTAGAGATAAGAAGGTATCATAAGTCATACAGGGAAAAAGTACCGTAAGTATGGTGCCAATACTTTTACAAATAGTCCCATTAAAAATAATAATGTAAGCATGTAATACACAAGTGCATGCAAATAACTGGACAAATAGAAGAATAAATACAAAACAGACTCATTCATCAACGACCTGACGCGCGTATCACTGATGCTTCAGCAGGGGTGCTTGGTGAGACAGTAATGTCAGATATATATGTGATTGGTTCCTTATCCTTTATATACACCAACCACCCCTGATGAAGCATCATGGAAATGTACAATTGTCATATCACTTCTTCCTTCTTTGTTGATTGTCACCATATAACAGGACTAAGAATGCTGTTGGTTTTTATGGAGGGTACTCACGTCAATCTTTTATAAAATATGTATACCTTTTCACTTTTTTAATGGATTAAATAAAATTTGATGTTTCTTATATACAATGGAAGCTGGAGCCTTTATCTTTCTTTGACATATACAATATTGATATTACCTAAAACAGGACATCCCTCAAAAATTGATCAAAAGACAAAAACAAAATTGGTCCAGGAGGCAGCCAAGAGGCCTAGAGCAACATTAAAGGAGCTGCATGAATTTCTGGCAAATCTTGTTTGTGTACTGCACGTGACAACAATCTCCCGTAGTCTTCATATGTCTGACTTGTGGGGTAGGGTGGCAAAAGAGAAGTCTTTTCTTACAAAGAAAAAACCTCCAAGCCCAGCTATGTTTTGCCAAAACGTGCATAAAGTCTGCCACAATCATGTTGGAAAACATGTTATGGTCTGATGAGACAAAAGGTTGAACATATTGGCCATACTTCCAAAATGCATTTTTGGTGCAAACTCAAGACTGCGCATCGCCAAAAAAACAGCATACCCACAGTGTAGCATTGTGGAGGTAGCATTATGCTTTGGGGCTATTTTTCAGTGAGTGGGGCATTACTCTAGGGGGAAGGAATTATAAACTGTTCCTAATAACAGTTTTGCATCAAAGCTTTCAGGCATCTACTAAAGAGCTGTAAACGAAAAGGAATTTTCCCTTTCAGATGAGAATGACCCTAAGCATACCTATTAAACAATAAAATAATCCTTGTGAGAAAAGCAATGAGGGCACTCACCAGTCTTCAAAAGTCACTTCTTTATTAATCACAACTCCAGATAAAATTCATGGCCGGGGGAGAGGGAGCCGAAGCTCGTGTGAGCAGGGGAGGACGACGGCCGTTTCGCGCTGTGCCTGCGCTTCTACAGGTCGGAATTAAACAATAAAATAATGGCTTCACCAGAAGAAGATCAAACACTTGGAATTGCTCAGTCATAGCACAGACATGAAGCAATTTAAAATATGTGGTGACCAGAAGAGGGCACTGTACAGCGAGAGGCCCTCGCAAACCTGGCAGGGTTGTAGCAGGGGTGTTTAGACTTTTTAAATCCAATGAATATGCCAATGTTGAATTTTTGGTTTGTTGTAGGTGGTGGGATCAGGATGAGGAACTTTTGCACCGGCTCCCACAATCCTTAAGTTATTCCGTTATACCTCTGGATGTCACCTGAGCGCCAATGTAAACTAAAGCTGGCAAGAGACTGCAAAATACCGTATATAAAGTACAGCAATGTAGAGAATTGGACAATGCCATGAAATAATAGCAGGTGCTGAAAGGCCGGAGCTTCCGATGTAGAAGCGCAGAGCGCGCAGGATGTGGTTGGCGCTCAGAAGCTTGCTCTTTACAGCTCTGCTGAATTGTTTCTAGAATTGATGCCCATATTTTTTCCAAAAAATATCTCAAGCTCAATTAATACGACTAAAGCCCCAGAAAACGTTAAATTCATCAGCACAGTATGAGGGCTGTGTACTGTAGTAATAACGGCCAGTCTTCGCTCAGCTGCCAGTCTTCATTACAGCGCTTCATTTCTGAGATTCATCCTTTCTTTTGGGTAAAGCACTTACAGAAAAAATGCAGCACAAAAGATCTTTTGATCAAATCTGCAAATTATTTGCTGGGTTTGATTTGGAATCCGTGCAAAGGTTTACAGAAGGGCGATGAGCAAAACATTAACGTTTTCTCCATGTTTCCATGGTAACCCCCCAAAAAATAGCAGATTGTAGAAATCACTTAATTTGGCTTAATATCAGCAACTCTGGGATGTTTATATCAACATGAACGCTTTTCAAAGTTAAAGGGGGTTGGAAAATAGTTCAATAATTATCGTTATATTTCAATATGTAGTCACAAGGGAAATGCTATCTTAGGACAATATTGGTGAAGTTCTCTCTTTTTTATTATTTCCTATTACTTGGAAATCATACAGTATTGTATTGTATTGTTGCTGTTGTGTAGCTATTCAGTAAGGTTTGCCTTTTGGAAGTTTGTCCTTCCTGTCTCTCTGTCTGCCTCCTTAGCTTTGATGCCAGTAACCCCTTCCTTTTCCTCATTCTGAGCATGTCAGCCATGTTTAAGAATCTCATGTCTTTGCTAGGTATGAGTGGACCCATGGATTTCTGCATTCGGATGGACTTTTTTTAACCCCTTTACCCCCAAGGGTGGTTTGCACGTTAATGACCGGGCCAATTTTTACAATTCTGACCACTGTCCCTTTATGAGGTTATAACTCTGGAACGCTTCAACGGATCCCAGTGAATCTGACACTGTTTTCTCGTGACATATTGTACTTCATGACAATGGTAAAAATTCTTTGATAGTACCTGCGTTTATTTGTGAAAAAAACGGAAATTTGGCGAAAATTATGAAAATTTCGCAATTTTCCAACTTTGAATTTTTATGCAATTAAATCACAGAGATATGTCACACAAAATACTTAATAAGTAACATTTCCCACATGTCTACTTTACATCAGCACAATTTTGGAACCAAAATTTTTTTTTGTTAGGGAGTTATAAGGGTGAAAAGTTGACCAGCAATTTCTCATTTCTGCAACACCATTTTTTTTTAGGGACCACATCTCATTTGAAGTCATTTTGAGGGGTCTATATGATAGAAAATACCCAAGTGTGACACCATTCTAAAAACTACACCCCTCAAGGTGCTCAAAACCACATTCAAGAAGTTTATTAACCCTTCTGGTGCTTCACAGGAATTTTTTGAATGTTTAAATAAAAATGAACATTTAACTTTTTTTCACAAAAAATTTAATTCAGCTCCAATTTGTTTTATTTTACCAAGGGTAACAGGAAAAAAATGGACCCCAAACATTGTTGTACAATTTGTCCTGAGTACGCCAATACCCCACATGTGGGGGTAAACCACTGTTTGGGCGCATGGCACAGCTCGGAAGCGAAGGAGCGCCATTTGACTTTTCAATGCAAAATTGACTGGAATTGAGATGGGACGCCATGTTTTGTTTGGAGAGCCCCTGATGTGCCTAAACATTGAAACCCCCCACAAGTGACACCATTTTGGAAAGTAGACCCCCTAAGGAACTTATCTAGAGGTGTGGTGAGCTCTTTGACCCACCAAGTGCTTCACAGAAGTTTATAATGTAGAACCGTAAAAATAAAGAATCATATTTTTTCACAAAAAATATCTTTTCGCCCCCAAGTTTTTATTTTTCCAAGGGTAAGAGAAGAAATTGGACCCCAAAAGTTGTTGTACAATTTGTCCTGAGTACGCTGATACCCCATATGTGGGGGTAAACCACTGTTTGGGCGGATGGGAGAGCTCGGAAGGGAAGGAGCGCCGTTTGACTTTTCAATGCAAAATTGACAGGAATTGAGATGGGACGCCATGTTGCGTTTGGAGAGCCACTGATGTGCCTAAACATTGAAACCCCCCACAAGTGACACCATTTTGGAAAGTAGACCCCCTAAGGAACTTATCTAGAAGTGTGGTGAGCACTTTGACCCACCCAGTGCTTCACAGAAGTTTATAATGCAGAACCGTAAAAATAAAAAATCATATTTTTTCACAAAAATTATCTTTTCGCCCCCAATTTTTTATTTTTCCAAGGGTAAAAGAAGAAATTGGACCCCAAAAGTTGTTGTAGAATTTGTCCTAAGTACGCTGATACCCCATATGTGGGGGTAAACCACTGTTTGGGCGGATGGGAGAGCTCGGAAAGGAAGGAGCGCCGTTTGACTTTTCAATGCAAAATTGACAGGAATTGAGATGAGACGCCATGTTGCGTTTGCAGAGCCCCTAATGTACCTAAATAGTAGAAACCCCTCACAAGTGACACCATTTTGGAAAGTAGACCCCCTAAGGAACTTATCTAGATGTGTGGTGAGCGCTTTGACCCACCAAGGGCTTCACAGAAGTTTATAATGGAGAGCCGTAAAAATAAAACAAAAATTTTTTCCCACAAAAATTATATTTTAGCCCCCAGTTTTGTATTTTCCCGAGGGTAACAGGAGAAATTGGACCCCAAAATTTGTTGTCCAATTTGTCCTGAGTTCGCTGATACCCCATATGTGGGGGGAAACCACTGTTTGGGCGCATGGGAGGGCTCGGAAGGGAAGGAGTGCCATTTGAATGCAGACTTAGATGGAATGGTCTGCAGGTGTCACATTGCGTTTGCAGAGCCCCTAATGTACCTAAACAGTAGAAACCCCCCACAAGTGACACCATTTTGGAAAGTAGACCCCCTAAGGAACTTATCTAAATGTGTGGTGAGCGCTTTGAACCCCCAAGTGTTTCACTACAGTTTGTAAGGCAGAGCCGTGAAAATTAAAAAAAAAAAATCTTTCCCCCCAAAATTATTTTTTAGCCCCCAGTTTTGTATTTTCCCGAGGGTAAGAGGAGAAATTCGACCGCAAAAGTTGTTGTCCAATTTGTCCTGAGTACGCTGATACCCCATATGTTGGGGGGAACCACCGTTTGGGCGCATGGGAGGGCTCGGAAGGGAAGGAGCTCCATTTGGAATGCAGACTTAGATGGAATGGTCTGCAGGCGTCACATTGCGTTTGCAGAACCCCTAATGTACCTAAACAGTAGAAACCCCCCACAAGTGACCCCATATTGGAAACTAGACCCCCCAGGGAACTTATCTAGATGTGTTGTGAGAACTTTGAACCCCCAAGTGTTTCACTACAGTTTATAACGCAGAGCCGTAAAAATAAAAAATCTTTTTTTTCCCACAAAAATTATTTTTTAGCCCCCAGTTTTGTATTTTCCCAAGGGTAACAGGAGAAATTGGACCCCAACAGTTGTTGTCCTATTTGTCCTGAGTACGCTGATACCCCATATGTTGGGATAAACCCCTGTTTGGGCACACGGGCGAGCTCGGAAGGGAAGAAGCACTGTTTTACTTTTTCAACGCAGAATTGGCTGGAATTGAGATCGGACGCCATGTCGTGTTTGGAGAGCCCCTGATGTGCCTAAACAGTGGAAACCCCCCAATTATAACTGAAACCCTAATCCAAACACTCCCCTAACCCTAATTCCAATGGTAACCCTAACCACACCTCTAACCCTGACACACCCCTAACCCTAATCCCAACCCTATTCCCAACTGTAAATGTAATCTAAACCCTAACTGTAACTTTAGCCCCAACCCAAACTGTAGCCCTAGCCCTAACCCTAGCCCTAACCCTAGCCCTAACTCTAGCCCTAACCCTAACCCTAGCCCTAACCCTAACCCTAACCCTAGCCCTAGCCCTCACCCTAGCCCTAACCCTAGCCCTAGCGGGAAAATGGAAATAAATACATTTTTTTAATTTTTCCCTAACTAAGGGGGTGATGAAGGGGGGTTTGATTTACTTTTATAGCGGGTTTTTTAGCGGATTTTTATGATTGGCAGCCGTCACACACTGAAAGACGCTTTTTATTGCAAAAAATATTTTTTGCGTTACCACATTTTGAGAGCTATAATTTTTCCATATTTTGGTCCACAGAGTCATGTTAGGTCTTGTTTTTTGCGGGACGAGTTGACGTTTTTATTGGTAACATCTTCGGGCACGTGACATTTTTTGATCGCTTTTTATTCCGATTTTTGTGAGACAGAATGACCAAAAACCAGCTATTCATGAATTTCTTTTGGGGCAGGCGTTTATACCGTTTCGCGTTTGGTAAAATTGATAAAGCAGTTTTATTCTTCGGGTCAGTACGATTACAGCGACACCTCATTTATATCATTTTTTATGTTTTGGCGCTTTTATACGATAAAAACTATTTTATAGAAAAAATAATTATTTTGGCATCGCTTTATTCTCAGGACTATAACTTTTTTATTTTTTTGCTGATGATGCTGTATGGCAGCTCGTTTTTTGCGGGACAAGATGATGCTTTCAGCGGTACCATGGTTATTTATATCTGTCCTTTTGATCGCGTGATATTCCACTTTTTGTTTGGCGGTATGATAATAAAGCGTCGTTTTTTGCCTCGTTTTTTTTTTTTTTCTTACGGTGTTTACTGAAGGGGTTAACTAGTGGGCCAGTTTTATAGGTCGGGCCGTTACGGACGCGGCGATACTAAATATATGTACTTTTATTGTTTTTTTGTATTTATTTAAAGAAATGTATTTATGGGAATAATACATATTTTTTTTTTTTCATTATTTAGGAATATTTTTTTTAATTTTTTTTTTACACATTTGGAAAAAATTTTTTTAACTTTTTTACTTTGTCCCAGGGGAGGACATCACAGATCGATGATCTGACAGTTTGCACAGCACTCTGTCAGATCACCGATCTCATAAGAGTGCAGGCTGCTTCACAGTGCCTGCTCTGAGCAGGCTCTGTGAAGCCACCTCCCTCCCTGCAGGACCCGGATCCGCGGCCATCTTGGATCCGGGCCTGGAGCAGGGAGGGAGGGAGGTAAGACCCTCGCAGCAACGCGATCACATCGCGTTGCTGCGGGGGGCTCAGGGAAGCCCGCAGGGAGCCCCCTCCCTGCGCGATGCTTCCCTGCACCGCCGGCACATTGCGATCATCTTTGATCGCGGTGTGCCAGGGGTTAATGTGCCGGGGGCGGTCCATGACCGCTCCTGGCACATAGTGCCGGATGTCAGCTGCGACAGGCAGCTGACACCCGGCCGCGATCGGCCGCGCTCCCCCCGTGAGCGCCGCCGATCGCGCTGGACGTACTATCCCGTCCGTGGTCATGGGGGCCCACCCCACCTCGACGGGATAGTACGTCCAATGTCAGAAAGGGGTTAAAGTCAGGTGCAGGACCCAAACTTGACCCCAGAACCCCAGAACCCGACCCCCATATAAGTCATTGGGGACCCGAACTTCAGTGCTGTAAAATGGTCTGTATGTGGGTAAGAGCAGGACAATTACCCTGCAGGCAAACATGGATAGGGAAATGACTTAATGGGGTTCTGTCACCATAGGAATCATAATAAAATAGCAAGTAAATGAATAGCATAAAAATGTTAACAGTGCCCCAAGAGAGACTGAGTCCAGTTAAAAATGTTACCCACAGAGCATGTGGCCCAGTACCCAATAATTTCACCCTCAGACCATGGGGCAGAGCAATACCCTTGAGGCTAAGGGATCCTGTTACACCCAAGAACATTTCATTTTTAGTTTTAGTTTTTGTTTTGTTGTGCCTTTTTCTGCTGGACTGCAGGTGTGGATGCCCAAAACAAGGACTGTGAGTTTTATGGACTGCATATACGGGTGCTATCAGAGGACATACTTATAGAAATATCTAAACTTATGTTCCTACAGGCATATGTATAAACAGAGTACATACATACAGACATATATACAAGAAGAGCACATACACACAGATACAGGTATACAGAGAGCACATACATACAGACAGGGCCAGACTGGCCATCTGGCAATTCTGGCAAATGCCAGAAGGGCCTGTCTGGTTGTGGGCTGCCTTGTCTACAATGGTGTTAGCAGAATCTGTGTTCTCAAGACACGAGAACATACTGTTAAGAGTTGTGACGGAGCACTAAGTCACTGACTCCATCATTTACCCCAGCAGATCACGGGTATCATTAGAAATATTGGTTTTATAGTAAATCTTGGTTAAATGAATAAATACACACTGGCGCTCCACTGAATGAAAGAGAGGAAGGGGGGAGGAACCCATACATATCCACTCATTTATTCATGAGTGTCCTTTGGGTTAGGGATCTAGGTGGGATCCTATACTATAATTGAAAGTTTAAGTTTTATTGTGTTCATTTATTGTAATTTTAAATTTTTTATCTTAATTAAAAGTATATGATTTTACTCTTATATTTATCTCAATATTGGATCAGGTATATGCAACCGTACTTTTTAGATATGCATCTTTTTAGTCTATTATAATAATAAAAAATTTAATCTTAATCTATTTAATCCATATTTCCTTAATTATCACTTCTTCTCTCCTTTTTATCCATGCCCTATTAAGTCCATGGGCAATAATATTTACTCACTACATACACGAGCATGTCATCAATTATTTTACTATTGATCACACATCCTTTAATCTACTATATGGATGTCTTTTTTCAACATTCCCCATACAACTCTATGCGCTCCAACTGAGGTCTTATATTGATGCTCAATGTAGTTGGTACTCTGCATCCAAACTAGTATACCATCTATAAGTCCCACTTTCTAGGTCATCGAGGCAGGTTTTCACTAAAGTGGGTGGGTGGACAACCGCTATATAAGGTTAGGGCTTCATGGGGAACTCCAGCCCTGACGAAGAAGGATCGTATCCTTTCAAACGCGTTGGATTGGTTAATCCCTATACGCGCCCGCCCATTGGCTGTGTGACGTCACATTACCCACCACGCCCCTTTCACACTCCGCCACTGCTTCAGCGTTGCTTCCAGGCGGGGCATGCTAGAAGTTGGCAGTTCTTGCGTACTCTCGGCGGCCGGCAAGTAGGGCCTCTCTGGGGGAAGCAAGCTATCACCTTCACCCCCCAGCTGTACGGTCCTGTGTGTTATGATCTGGTGACCTTGGAGCAGCATGAAAACTATCACTGGAGTAGGTGGTAACTGTATTGACCGCAAATCCTGATCTTAACACCGCAGCTAGAAGTAGCCGTGGGGTGTACCCAACAAGCCCTAGACAGCTCGTCACAGTCGGAGGACTAAATACCCCTATAGATGGAAATAGGAATACTACCTTGCCTCAGAGCAGAACCCCAAAGGATAGGCAGCCCCCCACAAATATTGGCTGTGAGTAGGAGAGGAAAGACACACACAGGCAGAAAACAGGATGAAGAGGCACACACCAGCTAAAATAGGAAAGGATAGGACAGAGTTCTGTGCGGTCAGTATTAAAACCCTTCCAAAAATATCCACAGCAGATTATACAAAAAATTCCTCCATCTAACTAAAGACGTGGAACGTATATCTGCAACTCCAGAGACTCCTACACTCAGAGCAGGAATACAATCAAAAAACAAGCACACAGCTTGTGTGCCATAGAAAAAGAAACAGACACTTATCTTTGCTGAATTGGCAGCTAAGCAGGAGAAGCCAGACAGAGATCCAACACTTCCCAAGAAACATTGACAACTGGCAAGGACTAATGAGTCCTGCAAACCTAAACACCCCAGTCAGAATTGCAATCAGTAGATACACCTGTCCAGGACTGCAGCCCAGGGACAACTGCATTACCACCTACAACCACCGGAGGGAGCCCAAAAGCAGAAATCACAACACCTGTGGTACAGAGCCGGTTACACTGATCCATGTGAAGAGGACTAACACATCCTGACATCTCAAGCCACCTTTATCTTGACAACCAGTAAGTGGACTAGTACATGGTCAAACATTGCACAGAGAGTGTTGCCCTTGTATATGCCCCTAATCTACAGTTATAGGAGCATTACTCCACAGCGCAGGTGACAAATCTATATTTAACTGCTTTTATAGTAAATCTTGCTTTCCACCATCCAGGGTAATATTAGTGATATATGCCCATCTGGTGCTCGGGGGCGGGGACATCATAGGCCTGTGTGATTTCAAATGCCAGGGCTGAATTTCTGCCCAAATCCGTACCTGCATACAGACATATATGTATATACAGAGCACATACACACATATACAGTATGTATGCATACACATATACTCAGAACACATACATACAAAGACACATACACAGAGCACATACATACATACACTTACAGACACTATAGAGGACTTACCGGTCTGTCTTTTCAGTTCTCCTAGACTAATGCAGAGTATAGGACCTTTGGTGACATCATGGTCAAATGAACATAACGTCACCAAAGGTCCTGCTGCACTCTCAACATCAGAAGCTACACGAGTAATGCAGAAATGCTATTATCAATGCAGTGTCTGCTGCAAACATTGAAGGCCTCTAACAGGATGGGGGCCCTGGAAATTGCCCAGTTTGCTCCTTCTTATGCTGGCCCTGTTACTGACTGTACTTCTATATAGACTGGACAGTAAAACTAAGGATTTTTTCTTTTGAGCATCACCAGATAGATCAGTATGTGGTCTGGACTTCACCAAAAGTGGTGCTAGGTGATGTCAAAATTAAAAATACTGTTAAGTTGTTTTTTGCTTGTTTCTGAAACTCAGTATTACATTGAAATAATTACACGAGTCAATTATTTTTTGCTAGACTACAGAATTCTGCAGCCAGTAAAAGCGCTGGGCAGCATAGGTATCATTCATACATCCATGTTTAAACGCATACTGTATGTGAAAAAATAGTACTGTGTCATCAGTGTTTTCACAGATGGATAAATAAATGACAAAGCTCCTCCTATACTTTGCAATGTTAAGTAAGGACAGTACATAGAGTGCACTGCAGTGATGCCATCGGTGTACAGGTTTCTCACAGACCCACAGACTTGTATTTGCCCTTTTTCATGGGCGATACAACGGGCGAGTCTCTGTGTGTTCTGCAAAGACACGTGGACCATAAAGATATCATAGATGCGAACAGCCCATAGACTATAATGGGTACGTGTTGTATCCATGAAAAAAACGGATAGAACACGCACAGAGAAAACTGAGGTGTGAATGAGTCCTTAGAATCACTGCGATTTCTGACTTTCCAGCTGAGAATCACTATTAATAAATAAGGGGGTACCTCATTAAAAAGGCCAAACACACAGTTTGAGAAGCACTAAACCAGGCAATTTATTATCTGGGGATCAGGATCTTGAATAACTGGGCGGCCAAGCACTCTGCCCCTGAGTCTACCACCTTGTGTAGTCGGGAGCAGAGGTAGCAGACAGCAGAGCATGGTGAGGTAAGGCTGGCACAGGAAGCTGGTGGTTTGCGTTTGCAGTATGTTTTTGTCATTAGACATGTGTAATGTTCTCATCTTGGAAACTGTATCAGTAAAGTTCGGCGTCACACTTAGCGTAGGGAAATATGGTCTGTTTTTTACAGGCCTAATATGCAGAAAAGTTCCTGAACAGTGATCGTATTCAACCCAAGGATGCAATTTTTTTCTCAAAAAATTATCCATGTGTAACCGTATGGCATCCGTACGCGAGATTTTCTCGCCGGCTTGCAAAATGGACATAGAATGGATCCATGGGCTCAAATATTCGTGAAAACATATATACAGTCTATATATACACACACATATATATATATATATATATGTCAGTGAGACACACATATACTGTATATGTATATTAATATTTAATACAGAGCTAGATAGCAGAAAAGCCGGTAATTCAATTGCCGGCTTTTGCGATCTCCTTATCAAACCCGACAGGATATGAGACATGGTTTACATGCAGTAAACTATTTCATATCCCTTATATTTTTACATATTCCTCACTAATAATGTTAGTAGTGTGTTTGCAAAATTTGGGAGCTTTAGGTGTTAAAATAAAGGGTTAAATCACGGAAAAAGCTGGGGTGGGCTCCCGCACAATTTTCTTTGCCAGAGTGGGAAAGCCAGTGACTGAGGGCAGATATTAATAGCCTAGAGAGGGACCATGGATATTGCCCCCCCCCCCCGGCTAAAAACATCTGCCCCCAGCCACCCCAGAAAAGGCTTCTGCTTGTAAAATTATTTAACCCCTTCTGATGGATTTACATCGTGGGACATGACTGTAACGCCGGAGAGGTATGGGATATTGTTGTTTTTTTATTTTAACTTTGTTTCAGGTGTCACGGGTCTTCAATTGGATTGAGCATTTAATAAACTATAACAACACCATGTGTCTTTATTTCATTAAAATACTTTTTTCCTATTGTGTGTGTTTTTTTAACCCATTATGAACATAGGATTAATAATGGATAGGTGTCTCATTGACACCTCTCTATTATTAATCTGGCTTAATGTCACCTTACAATAGCAAGGTGACATTAACCCTTTATTACCTCATATCCCACCGCTACTCGGTAGTGGGAAGAGAGAGGCTAAGTGCCGGAATAGGCGCATCTTACAGATGTGCCTTTTCTGGGGTGGCTGGGAGCAAATGTTTTTAGCCGGGGGGGGGGGGGGGGGACAATAACTATGGACCCTCTTTAGGCTACACCATTTTTTTCCGTGATTTAACCCTTTATTTTAACACCTAGAGCCACCAAATTTTGCACACAGACACTTCTAACCATGTCTCATATCCTGTCGGGTTTGATAAGGAGATGGCAAAAGCCGACAATTGAATTACCACCGGCTTTTAAGCTATCTAGCTCTGTATATGTGTATCACTGACATATACAGTATATATATATATATATATATATACTGTATATATGTTTTCACGAATATTTGAGCCCGTGGATCCATTCTATGTCCATTTTGAAAGCTGGCGAGATTCTCACCATACGAATGACACACGGATAATTTTTAGAGAAAAAAACTGCATCCTCGCGTTGAATATGGATCACTGTTCAGGAACTTTTCTGTGTATTTCGCCTGTAAAAAATGGACCGTATTTTCTCTACGCTAAGTGTGGTGTCGCCGGCCTAATAGTCTACTGTATATTATAAAAGTTTACAGCTCTCCTTCAAACACTGAAGCTGCCATGTACGGCTATGTGCACACAGCGACGGATTCCTGCCAGAAAAAGTGGACACTAAACCTTAAAAATAATGAACGTTTGTACAGCAATGTGAAACCGACCATTGTGGATATATTCCTTTTCCTTTTTATTTTTATGTAACCGATCTTCTATACGGCGGGGTCTATGAGACACAGTGTGCACATACCCTTAAATTGGTTTTAAAAGTGATACCAAACATGAGCACAAAACCATCACCTTATTATTCAAATTATCCAATTTTTTAATACTGTCAACTATTTTTTTTCCAGTCTGAAAATTAAGCAGATCTTTTTTTCCCTCTCACAGCAAGAAACCCCAGCAATTTGTAGCAATTTTATGTAAACTCAAAGACGATGAGAAGAAATGTTGTGATTTTGATTCATAATTAGTGATGAGCAAGTATACTCGTTGCTCGGGTTTTCCAGAGCACGCTCGGGGGGTCTCCGAGTATTTGTAACTGCTGAGAGATTTAGTTTTTGTTGACTCAGCTGAATGATTTATGGCTGTTAACCAGCCTGAGTACATGTGGGGGTTGCCTGGTTCCTAGGGAATCCCCACATGTACTCAGGCTGGCTAGCAGCCATAAATCATGCAGCTGCGGCAAGGAAAAGTACATCTCTGAACAGTAACAAACACTCGGAGATCACCCGAGTAACGAGTATACTCGCTCATTACTATTCATAATGGTATTTCATGACCAATCCTAGTTAGTTTTGTAATGGATTTTATCCTTTGACTTCAGTGATGGAAGAATAGCAAAACAGCATACAAATCCCTCTCCCAAGCAGAGGTCAGTTCTCTAGCACATCATTGCCTGAAAGCATGAACCTGACCTCTAACTATACATACTGATTGTAATCGCACCTTTCTTTCATAATTAATGATAAACTGTTATTCCTTTATTACAGGGGTAGGGAACGTCCGGCCCGCGGGCCATATATGGTCCATGATATCATCTGCTGCGGCCCGCAGCTACTTTGCCCGTTATTAGCCGCGGGCCCTTTAATTATGCAGAGGTGCGTGCGGACGGCCACTCTGTGGCCCAGTGCCACCATCGCTCATTCCACTTATCGGCATCATAGATGCCAATACAGTTGAAAGCAGTGATGGAGAAGATAGCATCAGATGCGCCTTCTCCCATCACTCCCCGTCTGCTTATGACTCAATGGGCACTCGATGATGTCACTTCATCATGCGCCACGCTGCTGTACCAGCAGTGGAGCCGATGACACCAGAGCAGAGCCTGGAGCAGCACGGGGAACAAGGAGGAGGGGTGAGTATTGTGCAAGTGTATGTGTATGCATTAGTGTGTGTGTGTGTGTGTGTGTAGGGGCTGCACTATACTGTGTGTGGGGGAGCTGCACTATACTGAGTATTGGGGGAGCTGCACTGTAAAGTGTGTTGGGGGAGCTGCACTGTAATGTGTTGGGGGAACTGCACTATACTGTGTATTGGGGGAGCTGCACTGTAATGTGTGTTGGGGAGCTGCACGGTAATGTGTGTTGGGGAGCTACACTATACTGTGTATTGTGGGAGCTGCACGGTAATGTGTGTTGGGGGAGCTGCACTATACTGTGTGTTGGGGAGCTGCACTGTATTGTATGTGGGGGGAGCTGCACTATACTGTGTGTTGGGAAGCTGCACTATACTGTGTGGGGGGGAGATGCACTATACTGTGTGGGGGGGAGCAGCACTATACTGTGTGTGGGGAGCTGCACTATTCTGTGTGTTGGGGGAACTGCACTCTACTGTGTATTGGGGAAGCTGCACTATACTGTGTATTGGGCAAGCTGCACTGTAATGTGTGTTGGGGAGCAGGCACTATACTGTATGTGTGGGGGCTGCACTATACTGTGTGTGGTGGGGAAACTGCACTATACTGCGTGTTGGGGGAGCTGCACTGTACTATGTTTTGGGGGAGCTGCGTGGTAATGTGTTTGGGGGGAGTAGCACTATACCTGTTTGGGGGAGCTGCACTATACTGTGTGTGGGGAGCTGCACTATTCTGTGTGTTGGGGGAACTGCACTCTACTGTGTATTGGGGAAGCTGCACTATACTGTGTATTGGGCAAGCTGCACTGTAATGTGTGTTGGGGAGCAGGCACTATACTGTATGTGTGGGGGCTGCACTATACTGTGTGTGGTGGGGAAACTGCACTATACTGTGTGTTGGGGGAGCTGCACTATACTGTGTTTTGGGGGAGTAGCACTATACTGTGTGAGGGGGAAGCTGCACTATTCTGTGTGAGGGAGCTGCACTATACTGTGTGTTGGGGGAACTGCACTATACTGTGTATTGGGGGAGCTGCACGGTAATGTGTGTTGGGGGAACTGGACTATACTGTGTGTTGGAGGAACTGCACTATACTGTGCATTGGGGGAGCTGCACGGTAATGTGTGTTAGGGGAGCTGCAATTTATTTAAATCTTTGAATCAATATAGTTTGCTATTTTTTAAGTTAATATTTTTAAAAGGCAAATGAATGCTATTCCAAATGGCCCTTGACAGATCAAAGGTTCCTCACCCCTGCTTTATTACCTATATCCTGGGCATTGATCCATCTTAAATTGTTTTTCTACTTTACATTTTAAGGTTGGGTTCCTACCAACTTAATTTTTGCTGCAGGCTAGATAAAATGTGGATCAGGTTGTGTGATATTCAATATATTATCTCTGCCTGTTCCAACAGATATGTATTGCTTGCTATATTACAACATTAATAATTACCGGTACTCATAAATGAATATTAATTCTTGGAACATCACAAGCCATTAGTGAAATGGTGTAAAGTTAAGTGATTTGCTTAAATATTCCAAAAGTAATAACTTTGTAATCAGACAATTAACAATATCTGGGATCACAAGTGCCAAGTGGAAAATTCAAAGCACATTTGAAGTGGTAATTTCTGCACTTAAAGGGAATCTATAACCTGGTTTTTGCTATGTAATCTGAGAGCAGCATGATGTAAGGGCAAAGAAGCTGATTCCAGCAATGTATCACTTACTGGACTGCTGGAGCAGTTTTAAAAAGATCCCCGTTTTCACTGCTGTAGACATAGCAGTGCTATAAATACTAAGCTGTGTATAGCTCCGCCCACACCTCTGATTGGCAGCTTCCTGTGTACACTATACATTGTCAGCAATCTGCCAATTACTGGTGGGGCGGGATTATTCAAATTAGCTTTACTGGCTGGCACAGGGCACCTAGTTCTGCAGTGATAATCTCCTACTGATAAAACACTGTTTGTATGGAAAGTACAGCAAAATGCTGAGCAAGTGGCACATCCCTGGAATCAGACTCTTTGCCCCTACATCACGCTGCTGTCAGACTAAATTGCAAAAACCTGCTGAGAGATTCCTTTTAATGATTTGGATAGTGCTATGTTTTCCACTGGCAATATGCCGGATAATGCATTGCAAAGAGTGAAATCCATGGGGAATATCATAAATTCATATTGGTGGAATATGAAATGCACAGCGCAGGTCATTGTACACCGTTTTCTCAGCAATATGCGGATGATATTTCATAAAATCTCATCCTGGACGCCGATCCTGTATGCAGCGGATTTGCAGACTTTTAGCTCTGCAGACACTTTGCAGCATGCAATCCTACCCATCGTATATTCAACGCCAGAGACTCTCCTTAACACAGGGGACGGGGACAAGACCGAAAAATGCATTTATTATATGGTGATGCCTGCCCCAAAGCAGCCTCCTTCACACGAGTGAGTAAGATCTGATTCCATTGATTGTAATGACACTTGATTATATGGTGAGGAGACTTTCCTTTGCCGTCCTCCACGCCGGCTGTCACATGTAATTACAGCTGTGTTACCAAGCAAACGTAAATGTGTTTGATGCCTAAATTGCAGATTTTTCAGAGTTCCCTTGGAACAATGGCACAAAATTGTCAAAACAGAACTCCCTGCAATGTCCCGGCGCCTCGCTTTACCGTAATGCGAATTCTGTGTAAATGGATCAGCAGACGCTACAGACTATGATAGAGAAAGACTCCGGCCATTATACATTACTGGATATATGTGGCAATCCAGCTTCAAGGGGTTGTCCAAAACATGAATAATTTTTGTTTTGGGGCTTTTTTAATAATTCAGCTGAGGCCTACTCACTTTCCAGTGTCCCGTGGATCTAGTATAAGCCACTCTAGAGGTCTGTGTCAACTCCTGGAAAGGCGTTTGTTCCATTAGAACCTGCGATTGACTGCAGTGGTTTTGAGACTAGAGGGGCGTGTCTTCGGATGTTTCTCTGAGTCACCTGACCACTGCAGCCAATCAAAGGCTGCAGTAGCCCTGTGACTTCCGAACGAAGCAGATACCGTATAACTTCCTCCAGGGCGTCCTATGCTGGATCCGTGTGGGGCTGCAAGGTGAGTTAAGAGGCGTCATCCTGTACAATGTGGAGAATGGTAAAATAACAGGAGGCAACGTGCTTCATGGTGTCACCAAACATACAAGAAGCAATAACTTGGTCATCAGAGGCAGATAGTCAGTATTTACCATCAGTTGGCTATGATTTGCATTACCTTACACATTTTGCCATCACTTTCTTCTGGAATTCTTTCTTTTGGCTCAATTTTTGCATGTTCTTTTGAGGCCCTCTTTAAGACCATATACTATAGAACTGTGTACAGTAAGTGCTACTCACCCCTACTTGGTAGCTAGCTGTAGTGTAGACAGTTCAACTGGGCTACATAGTGTCTCCTTCATCTGTCTGACTGCTCCATCTAACCTCTACTAGTTGGAAACTTACAGACTCCACGTGTAAAATCATATAGATAAAAAAAATTGCTGAATTGAATCTGTCCAAACTACCACTGTGACAAAGTCGTGGAATTTTCCTGTATTATCTTGGAGTCCACGGGACGTTCTGGCCGGTATGAAAGCGAGTGGATAGTGAGTGTTTTTGTCATGTCCTACTTTTTGCTCCACTTCAAACCTATTATCCTCAAGCTAGATAAAATTGCATTCAAATACAAGATGTCCTACACAATACAGATTAAAACACTGCGCGTTATTTCTACTTGCCAATAATAATATACTTCATGAATTAAATACATATCATTACGTTACAGGAACATTATACAAAACCTGAAGAAAATGCTGGATTTAATGAGACCAATGAGCAGCTGAGAAGGAAATCAGGTTATTGAGTAGAAATTTTTATGCATAAAGAGCTTCTTGTAGATCAGCTTATACATCATGTCAATTATTTCCCAGTTTCAATCCACCGGAGAACTGCTCGGGGGAGTTTTATGACTGATTAATTCCATACATCTGCTTTTACTTTATAGTGAACGGCTTAGTAAAAACAGGTCAAATTAATACAAAAAAAATGGGGGCAGACAATTAACAGAAATATCACAAGATATAGAAGTTGCCTAATTCTCAGAAATATTGCGCATGCAGAATATGGGACATGTTGCATATCTGTGGGATATATTCCCCTGCATTTCTGATCTAATAATAATCTATACAGGATTTCACTGCCCTTTCCCCTACAACAGTGTTCCCCAAGTCCGGTCCTCAAGTGCCACCAACAGGTCATGTTTTCAGGATTTCCTTAGTATTTCACAGGTGATGGAATTATTGCCTGTGCAGGTGATGCAATTATCACCTGTGCAATACTAAGGAAATACTGAAAACATGACCTGTTGGTGGCTCTTGAGGACCGGAGTTGGGGAACATTGCTCTACAATGTGCCTACGAAAGGGTAACTCACATTGAGCCACCCACAGATTTCCATGAAAAATGCTGCATTGGTTAATGATGATTTTATTCAAGAAAATATAGTCATCATCATGTTGTAAATTGCCTTTTAGTGGTTGCCCTAAAAAGCATATACTGATTGCAAATAGGTTGTCTTTTTTTTTTTAACTATGGGCCAAAAACCTAACATCCGAGTTGTTGCTAAGAAAGGCAACTACCTGCCCGTTCCACCTGGTGCCGACAGACAGTGGTCACTCCATGTCAACAAAGTAGCTCTTCTTATTCCGTGGCTGCTCTGTCGACAGGGCATGACTGCTGACGTCATTCCGACTGACAGCCGCTTCCCGCAGCTAGAGAGTTTGTCAATCGGCAATCACAAGCCGTCAACAGATCAGAGCAGAAGAGAAGCTGCAGCTCTGTCCATGTGAAGTCAGCAAAAGACGCTGGATCGTGGGCAGGAGCGGTCTATGACTACGCTGTGCTGGCAAAGATTGGCGCAGGGCACTACAGGCAAGTGGTTAGCAACTACCTGCCTTAGGCTCCTAGTAAAACAAAATTAAATAGTCCTAGAAAGCTCCTTTTAGGGTGCCTTCATTTTTGTCCAAGCCATTTTCATTAGTTGATATTCAATTAATTTATATAGCAAATTATTTTTGGCAGTTTCAAGTTATTTTTCTTGCTTTAATGAAAAGGTACCAACAAATGTTTCCTCATCTGTAGATATTCTCCTGAGAAAAAAAAACCCCTCCTAGACTCTGAGGTTTCAGGTTTACAAACCTTTTGGATTGACCGACAGCACTGGACTTGTTCAATAACAAAATTAATCATCAAAAATACAAAATGCCTAATTGTCCACAGAACAATTGTCTCCAACTTCAGCTCCAAATGGTGAGACCCTTGGGGTCCTGTTAATTGTGTCTGAGCCTGGGCCCACTGGTAAAGTTTTTGGTACTCTGGTGGGCCTGGCTGACCCTCAACTGAACATTTAGGCAATTGACTCCAACTTCAGCTCCAAGTGGGGATCCCCTTAGGGTCCTGTGTCTGAGCCTGGAGCCACTGGTTGATTTCTTTTGCACTCTGGGGGGCCTGGCTGACCCTCAACTGAACATTTAGGCAATTGACAAGACAGAACAAAGTATCTTTAAATACAATGCACAGACTGTGATTTGCTTTGACATCTCCGGTGTTAAATACTATTTCCTTGTCATCGAATGCCGAGCCTCAGGACACAGAGTTCTCGTTCCACCTCATTGCTGCCGACTTTACTTCATGCAATTTAATGTTTGACATTTCGATGCAATAAATCATCTGTAATGTTCTTGGAATCTTTAGTTCTGCGACTTCCAGTGATGTACTATAGGACTTTATCACATATTATTCCACAAGCCAAAAACGGTCTTATAATTTATATGTAAAAAGAACACGGCTGATGGACAGCTTCATCTACGGCTTCTTTTGTGTTGTCTAACAAAAGTCAAACAAAATCATTTCATTGGGTAGGAATGTTTTTAACTTCTATAGGAAAAAAAACAGCAATCCAATGAGCACTTACTGTATCTAATGTTTGTTTTACGAAAAAGGACAAAAAAAATTCTGAAATTAAATTATTTTATAAGATTTAATTAGTGGGTAGGGGAGAGCGGGTATTTGTATATTATTTTAACTTCCTTACATTTTATCAGTAACATTTTCTGTTTCATAGAAATGTCATAAATTAAGTTAAAAATGATAGAAATAGAAGTATAATTCTAGATAGGATTAAAATTAGTCATAAATTGTTTGGGTCCTGATAAAAGATTATCATTGATGTGTCTTACATTTTATATTATAATCAGAGATATATAATTATCATTAATAATATTGATGTGGCATGAGAACGGTGTACCATATTTTTTAGTGAGTTAAGGGGGTTTTCTGATTTTGAAAAAAAAATCAAAAAACTTTTGCCCTCTGACTGCAATTTGTTTTGTAAAATTCATATTGTTCTTTACTCATTCTCCATGGGTCCGGCGCGGAGTCTCTACCGCTGCTTCCAGTGTCTGCAGCGCTGACTTCATGTCGACAGGGCTGCAGCCAATCAATCGGTAGCTCTGAGCGACTACTTGGGTATCACATCTGAACTGGTGCTTACAGGGAGTGATGTTCTGCCATTAGTAGTTATTTTTTTGCCATCATAAACAATCAGATCATCAACATTAGAATGAGTGAAAATTGCTGCAAAAACCCACAAGAGAATGGACATGCCTCATATTGGAAAAAAATGCTCTGAGTGTTCAAATCCGCAAGGAAGAAAATCAGCAGTGTGTGCCTACGCATTCAGAAATCTCATTCACTTTGCTGGTACTGTAAAACGAAGCATTTTATTTTCAGCGGCAAAAATGCAGCGTGTGAATTTATTTTGACTAAGTCACATTCGTATTTATGCTTACACATCGTAATCCAGAGGGGGCTTAAATGGATAATGGATCGGAGGTGTCATAGCGAGACTGTCGTTATACTGTAAGTATGGATTGCCATGCTGATGTCCAGATTATTAGGCCTCATTCAGACATGCGTGTTGCACGTAAGTGATCTATCCGTATTCACATGTTTGTGTTTTTTCGCACTATCCATGCAAATATCATGGCAATGTGTCTATATTTTATAGGCATCCAGACTGGAGCACCTTGGGACCACCAAAGAAAATCATTCTTGGGGCCCTCTATGTAGCTACATAGAAATAAATACAAGACCACCAATTGTGGGGTAAAATACGCTAATATCAGGGTATAATATAAAGTAGTACATGTCTTAATTATGTTATAGGGGTTGGGGTAGCCCCCTCATACAATATAAAGTAGCCCCCTCATAGGTTACAATGTATCCCCCTCATAGTATATAAAGTAGCCCCCTCATGTAGTATAATGTAGCCGCCTTACAGAATAGAATGCAGGCCTCAAAGAATATAATAGAATATAAAGTAGCCCCCTCATAGCATATAATGCAATCCCCCCATAGAATAGAATTTAGCCCCCCATAGAATATAATGCAACCAGCCTCACAGAGTATAATGCAGCCCCCTTCAAATAGTATAATACAGCCCCCCACAGAATATAATGTAGCCCCCTCAGAGTATAATGCAGCCCCTCCATAGAATATAATGCAGCCCCCCACAGAATATAATGTAGCCCCCTCATAGGGCATCATGCTGCCCCCTCATAGGGCATCATGCTGTTCTCCTCCAATAGGGTATCATGCTGCACCCCTTCAATACGGTATCATGCTGCCCCCCTCCCCATAGGGTATCATGCAGCTCCCCCCATACGGCATCATGCAACTCCCTCCCCATAGGGCATCATGCAGCTCCCCCCATAGGGCATCATGCAGCTCCCTCCCCATAGGGCATCATGCAGCTCCCCCCATAGGGTATGATGCAGCTCCCCCCACAGGGTATGATGCAGCTCCCCCCATAGGGTATGATGCAGCTCCCCCCATAGGGTATGATGCAGCTCCCTCCCCATAGGGTATCATGCAGCTCCCCCCATAGGGTATGATGCAGCTCCCTCCCCATAGGGTATCATGCAGCTCCCCCCATAGGGTATGATGCAGCTCCCTCCCCATAGGGTATCATGCAGCTCCCCCCATAGGGTATCATGCAGCTCTCCCCATAGGGTTTGATGCAGCTCTCTCCCCATAGGGTATCATGCAGCTCCCTCCTCATAGGGTATCATGCAGCTTCCTCCCCATAGGGTATGATGCAGCTCCCCCATAGGGTATCATGCAGTTCCAGCCCTCCATAGGGTATCATGCAGCTCTGCCCCCCATAGGGTATGATGCAGCTTCCCTCCATAGGGTATCATGCAGCTCCACCCCATAGGGTATGATGCAGCTCCCCCCACAGGGTATCATGCAGCCCCACCATACAACCAGGACTCACTTATATATATATATATTAAAAAAAAACAACACAATACTCCCCTCTCCTCCTCGCTCCCATGCTGATTCTGGCGGCGGCTCTGCTCTGATGTCAGCGGTGTCAGGAGATGCTCTGCAGTTGGCCTGGCATGCAGCAGGTACGTGATGAAGTGATGTCATCCCACACCCGCTGTATGTCAGAGGCAGAGGGGAATGATGGGAGAGCTTCATCTGATGCTCCCTCTTCCATTAGAATGCGGCGTGCACTGGGGGGGGGGGTGGCACTGATGCCAGGACCCCGTGGCTTATGGCCCCATAGCGGCCGCATGGGCTGGGGACTCCTGGGGGAGTGGGGGCCCTGGTCTGCAGGCCCTGATAGCGGGCAGTATTAGCTGCAGCATGAAGCAAACACTGCCCACTATTAAAGTGAAATTAAGTCACTCCTCTCCATGCCCTTGGGGCATGGTGAAGCGTGAATATTCATTTCACTTTAGCAGCAGGAGCAGGCTTAGGCTTCCTGTCACCTGCTGCTGCTCTGCTAGCACTGGGCGCCCCCATAGCAGCTGTGTGGTGTGCCCCTATTAGCGACACCCCACTGGCCCATGGAGCAGTGGGGGCCCTAGGCAGCTGCTGGCCCTGTATGCCAGCAGGTGTCAGGGCCTGGGCCCACCGGAGAATCCTCCGGTTTTCCGGTGGCCCAGTCCGACCCTGCCAGCTTCACAGGTGAAAAATCCCAATAAAAGTCTATAGTTCCATAAAAATTGGGGACAGGACGCAGATAGCATCAATGTATAATCCGTGTGTTGTCCGTAATTAAAATTGCAAAGGACGAAGCTTTGTAATTAGTTTCTTTATCCATTTGTGAAAAACACTGATGGTAAAAATGGGCACATGGAGCAGACACGGACCTAAAACACTGATAACACTAAACCGGTTTGTCTGAAGGAGGCCATGGGGTATGAGCAGATGATCGTTTTCTCTCTGTCTGAGGAATATGGTCTGATTATGCTGATCATACTCTGATCACAATTTGATCAGAGTGGAATCAGTTTTTCTCAGAGGTGGAGGGAAAAAAATAAAGTTTCTCCACCTTCTTCATTTTCATTCTGTCAGTCTGTGAAAATTGGATGGCACTCACATGTTGTCCGAGTGCAGTCTGACGTTTTTCATGGACCTGGAGACTTACAATGCCGATTTTGATCTAACACTCTGATCAAAATTGGATGTCCCTACGATTTTTCCTTGGACTTCTCAATCTGAATTTAAAAAAATCGAACACGTGCACAGCCCCAGAGTATAACATGGCTACGAGTGCTGTCTGTGAAAACCATGGGTAGCACTTGTACGAGAAAAACACGGCCCATGTAGTATATAGAACAGCCATGTAGTATATAGCACAGCCCACGTAGTATATAACAGCCCATATAGTATATAACACGGCCCACGTAGTATATAGATCAGCCATGTAGTATATAGCACAGCCCACGTAGCATATAACAGCCCATATAGTATATAGCACAGCCACATAGTATATAATACGGCCCACGTAGTATATAGAACAGCCATGTAGTATATAGCACAGCCCAAGTAGTATATAAAAGCCCATATAGTATATAGCACAGCCTACGTAGTATATAACACAGCCATGTAGTATATAGCACAGACATGTAGTATACAGCACAGCCCCCCTCCCCCAAGAATGGCCCCATAGTCCAGTACTCACTGCTATAGTTACAAAAAAAAAACACTCCTCACCTCTCAACGTGCCCGCGCTGCTCCCTGCTTTGGTCTCGGCGGCTGACGCTGCACTGCCTGACACACAGCGAGTGCGCGATGACATCATCGCGCACCTGCAGCGGCAGTGTCAGAGGCAGAGTGGGGAAAGAAAAGGGGTACTGTAGAACCCTTCTCCTATTTGTTGATGTGGCACCTTTTTCAGAACCTGTTTTTGTAAGGAGGATTCGGATTTCTTTTTCTAGTATGGCCTGATTTTTCCTGGCCACTTGAGTGAATATCATCCTCCGTGGTGGGAGGCTGGTGAAACTTAGCTGCAGGCCAGGGCCGGCTCCAGGTTTTTGAGGGCCCCGGGTGAAAGAGTCTCAGTGGGCCCCCCCTTTAACACATACCATGATTCATGATCACACATACACTAGCCATGTAGTATGTAACACAGCCCACATAGTATATAGCACAGCCACGTAGCATATACCAGCCATGTAGTATATAACAGCCCACGTAGCATATAACACAGCCACGTAGTATATAGCACAGCCCACGTAGCATATAACAACCCATATAGTATATAGCACAGCCACATATTTTATAACACAGCCCACATAGTATAAAACACGGCCCACGTAGTATATAGAACAGCCATGTAGTATATAGCACAACCCACGTAGTATATAACACAGCCCACGTAGTATATAGAACAGTCATATAGTATATAGCACAGCCCACGTAGCATATAACAGCCCATATAGTATATAACACGGCCCACGTAGTATATAGAACAGCCATGTAGTATATAGCACAGCCCATGTAGCATATTAAAGCCCATATAGTATATAGCACAGCCATAGTATATAACACAGCCACGTAGTATATAGAACATCCATGTAGTATATAGCACAGCCCACGTAGCATATAACAGCCCACGTAGTATATAACACGGCCCACGTAGTATATAGAACAGCCATGTAGTATATAGCACAGCCCAAGTAGCATATAACAGCCAATATAGTATATAACACGGCCCGCATAGTATATAGAACAGCCATGTAGTATATAGCACAGCCCACGTAGCATATAACAGCCCATATAGTATATAGCACAGCCACATACTATATAACACGACCCACGTAGTATATAGAACAGCCATGTAGTATATAGCACAGCCCACGTATCATATAACAGCCCATATAGTATATAACACGGCCACATAGTATATAACACGACCCACGTAGTATATAGAACAGCCATGTAGTATATAGCACAGCCCACGTATCATATAACAGCCCATATAGTATATAACACGGCCCATGTAGTATATAGAACAGCCATGTAGTATATAGCACAGCCCACGTAGCATATAACAGCCCATATAATATATAGCACAGCCTACATAGTATATAACACAGTCATGTAGTATATAGCACAGACATGTAGTATACAGCACAGCCCCCCTCCCCCAAGAATGGTCCCATAGTCCAGTACTCACTGTTATAGTTCCAAAAAAAAAAAAAAAACACTCCTCACCTCTCAACGTGCCCACGCTGCTCCCTGCTTCAGTCTCGGCGGCTGCTGCTGCACTGCCTGACACACAGCGAGTGCGCAATGATGTCATCGCGCACCCGGAGCGGCAGTGTCAGAGGCAAAGAGGGGAATGATGGGAGAGGGAGCGTCAGGTGACGCTCTCTCCTCCATCATTTGCTTTGAACTTTACCGGCAGACGCCGGTATAGTTCAATGCGGCGGCGGGGGAGTAGGCGCTGGCGACAGGCGAGCCCCCCTGCCTCACTGAGGCCCCATAGCGGCTGCATGATGTGCCGCTAGCTGAGGGCCTCTGGGTGAGTGGGGGCCCCAGGCAGCTGCCTGCCCCTAATGCCAGCCCTGAATGGGCCCCCCTGTCTCGCCAGGGCCCCGGCACTTGCCCGGGTACGCCGGGTGCTGACGCCGGCCCTGCCGCAGGCCCTCGGATAGTAAATTGGTTATCCACTGTGAGGCAGGTAATGCTAACCATTGATGGAGAAAAAATCAGAGTCTTCCTCCCACTGTATTCCTGGTGTCATTGAGGTTTGGAATGTGGTCTAAGAGGAGGCTTACTGAAGAGGAATCCCCTATCTTTTCTCCAGGGTTTTCCTCGCATGGATCTATCATCTGAGTGTCCTCGGCCACCTCTATTCCCTGATCCTCGAAAGGACAATCGAGTATCACCCCACCGGTGTTTAGAGAAGGGAGGAAGTGGAAACCGTTTCTTTTTATCCGACGCTTTCTCCAATAGTTCATCTAATGCCTTCCCAAAAAGGTACTGACCTTCACAAGGGACTGCACAGAGTTTTACTTTTTACTGGAAATCTGCAGTCCAATTTTTTAGCCATAGTGCTCTACGCCCCGAATTTGATAGGGCGCATGCACGAGCGGCACATCACACGGAGTCTACAGACGTGTCCGCTAGGAATCCTGCCGCTTTCAGTAATGAGGGTAATAGCCTTCTAATAGCCTTTCTCTCGGACATTTGTTTTTAATTTGTTCAGTTAATTCCTCCAGCCACTTGATCATAGCACGAGCTGTGCAAGTGGTGACAACCCCAGGCTTGAATGACCACGCTGATGCCTCCCAAGCGGATTTTAAGAAAGCATCAGCCTTCTTGTCAAGGGGGTCTTTTAAGGCACCCATATACTCAAATGGTAGGGCTATTCCTCTCGAAGTACTGGCAATGGCCGCATCTAGTTTTGGGGCTTTTTCCCACTTGTCACAGACTTCATCATCAAACGGGTATTTACGTTTTAGTGTCTGAGGCACCAACATCTTTTTGTTAGTTTTTTTTCCATTCCTTTTTATTAAATTTAGGAGGTTTTCATAAAAGGGAAAAACCTTACATTTTTTCCCTTTTAAATTGCTAAACATGGAGTCTTTTACCGTGCGTTGTTCCTTGGGCGTTTCGAATTCGACCCCCATAGTGGACCTAACCAATTTTAGTAATTCCCCAATATTTTCGGACAAAAAATAAGGGTGGCCACACTCCTCATCCGCGGAGTCCAGTTTCGACACTTCCGAGGGGGTTAATTCTCCCAGTTCTTCCTCTGAATCTGTCTGAACTTTGTTTTTTTTTTGAGGTATGGGGAGGGGAGGGTTTTTCAGCGCTGACTGCCGCTTAATGTACCGTCACACTCAGCGACGCTGCAGCGATATAGACAACGAGCCGGCCTAAACTAGATCGCTGGAGCGTCGCTGTTTAGGTCGCTGTACAGATGTCAAACAAAGCAACTCCAGAACGATGCAGGAGCGATCCAGTGACGTAACGGCGACTCACTTATCGTTCTCGCTGGTTGTTAGCTCCATGTAAAACGTTGCTGGCGTCGTTGCTTTTGATATCAAACATGACGATACACGCCGACCTGGCGATGAAATAAAGTTCTGGACTTCTAGCTTCGACCAGCGATGGCACAGCGGGATCCAGATCGCTGCTGCGTGTCAAACACAACGAGATCGCTATCCAGGACGCTGCAACGTCACGGATTGTTGTCGTTCTCGTTGCAAAGTTGCTGAGTGTGACGGTACCTTTGTTCCTTTAACTGCTCTTTTAGTGATATCTTCACCTCATCTCTAATGATGGTTTTAATACTTTGGAGCAGGGACGGTGACTCTTCGGCTACTGTCCTATCAATACATGGCCGACAGATCCGTTTTTCATATGTTTTAGGGAGGGTTTCCCTGCATAACGCACATGCCCTATTCTTCTGTTTTGAGGTGGCTTTTTTAACCTACAATATAAACATGATATAAGTCCATCACTACTGATGTTTTTTGCCTTACAAAGGCACTCACCCACCGAACCCCTTGGATACCACGGCAGGCTGTGGGTTTCCTTTCTCCTCTGGTGCGTGTCCATCTGCAGCAGGGTCCGCCATGCTTGAGGCTGTTTACCGCTGGGGAACTGTACGCTGCTTTCTTTTATCTGAGTGGAGTGGTGTGCGCGCTCCTGGAACGACTCCCACCTGGAAGCGTTCAGCACACTCTCTCACTCCGGCGTATGACGTCACTTCCGGCACGACCGGAAGTCATCACCCATTCAGTCGGGGCTTGCATCGTGATGGGCACCTGGCCCAGCCTCCTGACAGGAGCAGCCACCGGGGAGTCCAATGCTTTTTACTCACTATCGTTCTATTATTACCATAAAATAACTGTTACTGTCAGCGATGTCTTAGACCTAATATCCCAAACTAAAGGGCGTCGCTGTCACAACCGGGTCCATCACCATCACCATCGTCACTCTCTAGGCAATACACAAGTGGCCCTAATGGGAGTCGACAATGCTGATCACTAGGCCACAAGTCCCTGGTTGGTGAGATACTCTGCCCACTCGTCACACTGGCCGCCTTTGTTCCCACTATGTCTACAATGGAATCACACGAACATCCATATGATGTGCCTAGCCGTCTCTCGCTCGGCTCCGACTCGGCTCACTTGGCTCAGCTCTCCCGGCTCTGGTCTCACTCGAGTCTTCACTGGGGCCTAGTTTCTCTTGGGTCTGGTCTCTCTTGGTCTTCACTCGGCTCTGATAACTGTCAGGTCTGGTAACTCTTGGGTCTGTTACCTCTCGGGTCTGATCTCGCTCGAGTCTGATCTCGCCTGGATCTTGTGTCTCTAGGGTCTTCACTCTGGCCTGGTCTTTCTTGGGTCTGGTTTCTCTTGGTCTTCACTCGGCTCTGATAACTGTCAGGTCTGGTAACTCTTGGGTCTGTTACCACTCGGGTCTGATCTTGCTCAAGTCTGATCTCGCTCAGATCTTGTGTCTCTAGGGTCTTCACTCGGGCCTTGTCTCTCTCGGGTCTTCAATTGGGTTTGGCTTGTCTCAGGTCTTCACTTGGCTCTGGTCTTTCTTGGATCTTCATGCGGATCTGGTCTCTGTGGTCTTCATTCAAGTCTGGTCTGGTCCCTATCGAGGTCTTCACTTGGCTCTGGTTTATCTTGGGTCTTCACTCAGGTTTGGTCTCTCTCGGTTCTTCATTCGGGTCTGGTCTCTCATAATGGTGGCTATAAGCCAACTTATTGTAGTGCACATCAGTCCTGCTACAAGTTTAGATGCTAGCTCTTCCCCTTCATTGCCCTCCTGGGCTTTTTATAATTACTAACTGCGCCAAAGCTGTCACCTGACCTGGTGTCCCCTCCAATCTCTTCCCTGAGGAAACATGCACTTCACTCTTGGGTACCTACTAATGCAATTCTTTCTACTTTCACTTTTTCAGTGTATGCTTGCAGCCACTCTGTTAGGCATTAACTGTGTGCGTCTTCTCACATATCTATCTTCTTACAGGACAATGGGTATTTATGTATAAAAACGAATCCTGGCTGTCACAGATTGCAGCCTTGGACGTCGTGCAGATCCACCCGCTGTTATCTTTGGAGCAACTAGTTCTCTGCTGACCTCAGTCGTCCAGACAAATAAAGGATTGACCGACGATCAACGGAGGATGCCGCAGGCTGTTTCTACCAATGGGCCAGTTATTAGGAAGCTAACAGTAAGGCCAGGTTCACATTGCGTTAACAGCAGCGCATTCAACACATGCGTTAACGGGCTGCTGTTAACACAAGTGCCGATATGTCATATCGATAGCACAGATAGAGCTAGCAGATGCTCTATCTGCGCTAGCAGTGCCGGACCCGGAAACGCTGCAGCCCGTGTCCCAGGGTCCGTCACTTAATGACGCCATTGTGGGCGTGTGCTAGCGATGCATCCGACATTGGACTAAATGGCGGCGTTAATGGAATACGTTACACCGCGTTATGCCGCGGTGTAACGTAGTCCGTCTAACGGATGCCGAAAACGTAATGTGAACCTAGCCTAAGCGTATCGTATATACACCTCTGATTCCAGCGTATGGAATATATGTATATACCCCCAATACAATCACTGCAAACTCCACGATAACCGCAGCACTATTCGCCAACACCAACAGTCGTGTTTTATACAGGCTGACTGGAGGCCTGGTGCTGGTAGTGTATGACTTCAGAGTGCTGGTTACAGAACAAAAGTAACAGTACTATTAATTTTTATGTTTAATCCAAAACGATAGGCAGTATTTATAAAAAATGTACAAAAGATTTTACAAAGGTGACAAAACAATAAAGCATATACGGTTACATAAAATAAAGCGGATAAAACAAAAGACACTTACTACGCTGATCACAGATATTATTATTACTATTATTATTATTTATATAGCACCATTAATTCCATGGTGCTGTACATGATAAAGGGGTTACATACAGGGTTATAGATATCGTTTACAGTAAACATGTTGACAGTGACAGACTGGTACAGAGGGGAGAGGACCCTGTCCTTGCGGATTTACATTCTACGGGATAATGGGGAAGAGGCAGAAGGTAGGGGCGAGGCGGCGGCGATGGCAAGGCGGCGGCTCTGGCGATGGAGAGGCAGCGGCTCTGGCGAAAATATATATTTTGCCAAAAATAACAATAACTTGCCTCTATGTAACAAACAAAAAAGATTAAAAAAATGCTTTTGTATTAAAACTCTTAACATATGTATATTGGTGAGTGAATCAAACGTGTTTTATGTATAGCATAACCTGGTAACATTAATTTTGGGAAAATAATGCTGAGACTACGTTATCATTGTTAATTACTTAAGAACTTAATGGGTGATGGTGCTTGTTTGGTAATTTTTTCATTTTTGGGTCAGACAGGTTTATCCGACATTTAGTGTGGGCACCACAATGCTTCCTCATAGGGTGGCAACCTCCGCCGCCAGGTATTGAATGGGAGTATCAGCATTATGTTTCATGATTCATATGATGATATGATTCAGCCTAGCAAAGGCGAGCACTTTGATTGAAAAATGTCCAGCAACTGTGTTACAACCACACCTCCCCCCTTCCGTGATGACCTCACATGTGCCGGGTTGCGGGATATCCTCAGCCCTTCCGTATTTTATGAAATTCCCAACTTATACCATAACTTCACTTGTGATGATAGCAGAAATTTGAGATCGCAGCCATATTTTTTATCTAGATTTTACTTTTTCCCAGAGACCAAACATGACATGGCTGTTGTCAGAGATCTGCCCACTATTGATTTGTGGCTTATAGGCAGGGGTTACAGTTATGAAAAAACATGAACTTGTCCTGAAGCTGAATATGAATGCCCCATCCCTATCAAATCTATATGAACTCCAATATTCATAATTTTCTTTTGGAGAAATAAGTCTGGGGTCAATGTATAACATTTCCTCTGAAGGGACAAAGTATTTGCTGGGGAAAAAGAGGCTCTGTCACTTTTCTTACTATGTATAAACACATGTACCTTTGTTATCCAGCCCTCTGGAAAGTCTTTTCTTGCCTTAACTACCTGTCCAATCTATATACAGTAGCTTTGTCTAAGCACAATAGACATCCTCGTTAGTACTGCCAGAATCTCTTTCTTCAAAAAGGAGCTGCCTGCATTTTAATTAGGATTGTCACTTCACAACTAGTACTAGTCTATTTCAAGAGGCTCAGACTGTCAGCTATTTGTTTCCTTACTGGAAATCTGTGTGAGGGGGAAGGAGGGAGGGAGTGAAAGCTCAGAGATTTTCATATTTTCTATGACACCGCCAAATAGTGATGCAATTTCACCTAATGAGATTCAAGCTTAGGACTCCATACTTTGGTGTGGTGACCGTTCTCGGTTACCACAGCTCACACCATTCACTTCATTAGCTGTGGAGTCATGGTAGCAGCACATAGGTGGAGGAGCCGGGGGTCAGTGTTATGAACTGGTGGTTTAGGAGCAACATGGAACGAGCTCTGAAGGAAGTGGTACCTGTACTGACCGCAGTCCCTAAGCTCAACACAACACTAGAAGTAGCCGTGGGATGCTCCTATCACTCCCTAGGCACCTCGTCACAGCCTGAGAACTAACTACCCCTAAAGATAGAAACAGGAAAACTATCTTGCCTCAGAGAAAATCCACAAAGGATAGATAGCCTCCCACAAGTAATGACTGTGAGTGGAGAGGGAAAAGACATACACAGAATGAAACCAGGATGTAGCACAAGAGGCCAGTCTAGCTAGATAGATAGGACAGGATAGAATACTGTGCAGTCAGTATTAAAAACTACAAAAATCTACACAGAGTTTACAAAAATCTCCACACCTGACTAAAGGTGTGGAGGGTAAATCTGCTTCCCATAGCTTCCAGCTTGTCTGAATTAATCCATACTGACAAGCTGGACGAAACATAGAATGCACAGAACGAATAAGTCCACAACATGTGGACAGAAAAGAGCAAAGCAAGGACTTATCTTTGCTGAACTGGTCAGGATATCAGGGAAATCCAAGAGAGATGTGAATCCAACCAGGAACCATTGACATGTGGCACTGGCTGAAGGGAAGAGCCAGGCATAAATAGCCGAGCAGAAAGACAATCAGTGGAAGCAGCTGCAGACTGCTAAATCCAAGGAGCAGCCATACCACTTAAAACCACCGGAGGGAGCCCAAGAGCAGAACTCACAAAAGTGCCACTTACAACCACCGGAGGGAGCCCAAGAGCGGAATTCACAACAGTACCCCCCCTTGAGGAGGGGTCACCGAACCCTCACCAGAGCCCCCAGGCCGATCATGACGAGCCAAGTGAAAAGCACGAACCAAATCGGCGGCATGGACATCGGAGGCAACAACCCAAGAATTATCCTCCTGGCCATAACCCTTCCACTTGACAAGATACTGAAGCCTCCGCCTCGAAAAACGAGAATCCAAAATTTTCTCAACCGCATATTCCAACTCTCCCTCAACCAACACCGGGGCAGGAGGATCAACCGAGGGAACAACGGGCACCACATATCTCCGCAACAAAGATCTATGAAAAACATTATGAATGGCAAAAGAGGCTGGAAGAGCCAAATGAAAAGACACCGGATTGATAATTTCAGAAATCTTATAAGGACCAATAAACCGAGGCTTAAACTTAGGGGAAGAAACCTTCATAGGAACATGACGAGAAGACAACCAAACCAAATCCCCCACACGAAGCCAGGGACCAACACACCGACGGCGGTTAGCAAAACGTTGAGCCTTTTCCTGAGACAACGTCAAATTGTCCACCACATGAGTCCAAATCTGCTGCAGCCTGTCCACTACAGAATCCACACCAGGACAATCAGAAGGCTCAACCTGCCCCGAAGAAAAACGAGGATGAAAACCAAAATTACAAAAGAAAGGTGAAACCAAAGTAGCCGAACTAGCCCTATTATTAAGGGCAAACTCGGCCAACGGCAAGAAAGACACCCAATCATCCTGATCAGCAGACACAAAGCATCTCAAATAGGTTTCCAAGGTTTGATTAGTTCGCTCAGTTTGGCCATTAGTCTGAGGATGAAACGCCGAAGAAAAAGACAAATCAATGCCCATCCTAGCACAAAAGGCTCGCCAAAACCTAGAGACAAACTGAGAACCTCTGTCAGACACAATATTCTCCGGAATACCATGCAAACGAACCACATGCTGAAAAAACAATGGAACCAGATCTGAGGAGGAAGGCAACTTAGGCAAAGGTACCAGATGGACCATTTTAGAGAACCGGTCACAAACAACCCATATAACAGACATCTTCTGGGAAACAGGAAGATCCGAAATAAAATCCATGGAAATATGCGTCCAGGGCCTCTCAGGGACCGGCAAAGGCAAAAGCAACCCACTAGCGCGGGAACAGCAAGGCTTAGCTCGGGCGCAAGTCCCACAGGATTGCACAAAAGCACGGACATCGCGCGACAAGGAAGGCCACCAAAAGGACCTAGCAACCAAATCTCTGGTACCAAAAATCCCAGGATGACCAGCCAACACTGAACAATGAACCTCAGAAATTACCTTACTTGTCCATCTATCAGGAACAAACAGCTTCCCCACTGGTCTACTGTGGTCAGTACATGTACCACCTCCTTCAGAGCTCGTCCCATGTTGCTCCTAAACCACCAGTTCATAACAGGTCAGACCCCCACACCTCTGATATGGATGCTCTATCGTAAGGATAGCTCAGTTCTAGAACGCCCCATTAAATATTTCCAATTAAAATCCCGATCTGACTCCTGCTAATGGTTTCAGCTAGGGCCGGCCCCAGGTTTATGTAGGTCTCTTTGTCCCTATTAGCCCCTCTTTGCTTTTAAAGAAAGAATCCTCAAAAAAATGTCCAGTCGTTCTCCAGGCGTCTTCTGAACCTTCCCACTGACTTGTGTTATAAGGTATGAGTCGCCTGCCTGGGCAGTGGGGTACTCAGTACCAGGTCCGGTCGCACTTAAAGGGACACTGTCACCTGAATTTGGAGGGAACAATCTTCAGCCATGGAGGCGGGGTTTTTGATTCACCCTTTCCTTACCCGCTGGCTGCATGCTGGCTGCAATATTGGATTGAAGTTCATTCTCTGTCCTCCGTAGTACACGCCTGCACAAAGCAATCTTGCACAGCGCAGGCGTGTACTATGGAGGACAGAGAATGAACTTCAATCCAATATTGCAGCCAGCGGGTAAGGAAAGGGTGAATCAAAAACCCCGCCTCCATGGCTGAAGATTGTTCCCTCCAAATTCAGGTGACAGTGTTCCTTTAAAGGGGATGTCACGGTGGCTGCGACCTGGTCCGTGGCCCTAGGCGCCCAATTTAAGGGCAAAGGTCTTTTAAAGGGGATTTATGACTAAAGTCTATTGTTTGTGATGTCACCTGTGGTTCTCGGTCAGTGGGGTGATGGTATGGCAGCTGGATGGTGACGCTTCCCACAGGTGAAGCGGGGTTCCCAGGGCTCCCAAGGTGTGTGGCAAGCATGTTGTATGCCGACAAATCAGTGGAGGACACAAGTTGTAAAGTCTTTACCTGGTTTACTGGTGGCAGTCCACAGTCCAGGGTGCCAGGCACGGATGGCGATGTGGTCCGGCCAGCTTGGAGGCAATAGTGGATCCCTCTCCCAGGTGAGGTCTGTAAGCCTATCCTACTTGTGCTAAGATGTCGAGGTCCCTGCTGCTTGTAGCTTGCTGGCAAGGAATCATCTCTCTCCTGTCCTGGGACAGTTGCCTGCACGTTAGGCAGTTTGAGCCATTTTATAGGGTCTCTACCACGACCCGGGCTCTAGAGTACTGCTGTACCTCAGGCTTGGTGCGGGCAGTTAACGTATAGTCTAGTGCCCTCTGGTTCTGCTATGTGTTTTAGAGTCCCACAATAGCCTCGGGCTCCCGGTACCCGGTTTCTGCCCTTTGGTTCAGAGGATCCCCATTCACAGTTCCCCTCTGAGCCCTGTTCCTTTGCTCCATTCCTCAATGCTCCACTGCATGCAACAACCCTTCAGGTTCTCTCTCTTCCGAGAGGCTGCAGCTCCCACGTGGCTACTAGGCCTCCCTGTCTGTTCCAGACGTCCTTCTCTCTCAGACTGGCTTCTCCAACTGGCTAACTCCTCCTTCTGGCCAGGATACTTAAAGCTGAGGGAAGCTCCCCTGAATCCGGGTCCTGAGCTCCCCTCCTGGCCTGGATTCAGAATATGGTGCATGTGTGTGTTTACCTGGTAAAGAGAACCCCATTGCCTCCACACATGCTATCGCCCTCCCCGAAAGGAAGACAACATCACTGTAACAACCGGTCCGCTGGGGTGTTACAAGTACAGAGTGTCATCCGTGCAGAAGACGCCACAATGGACCCGTCGCTTCCTATAACGGCTCAGCTCCGTGCAGAAGACGCCAGAATGGACCCTATAACCGCTCAGCGTTTCCTGAGGATGCGTGCAGCCAGTCGTTATTACATAGAAATAGTTATGCTCATTCTTTTAAAGTTTTTTTGGATTATTTAGATGATTTCGCCTGAAAAAGACACCAGCCATGCCATGTGACACCAAATTCTCAGAGCTTGTTCACACATGGCAGGTTTTTGGTCGTTTTTTTTTTCCTTCCAGACAAAAAAACCTGCAGCGGTTTAAAGTGTATAAGGAAAACAGTGATGAGATGTAAAATGTCTGATTTTTAATATCACAATAGGCTCAGTCCTTAAGGGGTTAAATCCCCCTTCACCCTCCCCCGCACTCACGCATTGACACATGGGACATCTCTGTTTTGGTACAAATGCGGCCGGGCAAATAAAAAAAGTTTAAACACACAAAAAGCAGGCGGGCGGGCTCAGAACACACGTGGAGCACATGTTCACTAGAGAAGGGGCGGGGAAGTGACGCAATTTTACTACACCTGCGAGAACCAATCAGCTGGCGGAGGCGTGGCTACGGCGGGCCCCTGTTTTCATTGTCTCTTTCCGTTCGGCTTCACACAACGTCTGTTTCTGTGACGTAAAGAACAGCGTGTCCTTTCCTCGGGAATATACACAGGCGGACTGTACCACACACCATGGCGGAGGCGGACAGCCAGCTGAGGTAAGCCGCCAGCCGTATGAAAGCAATATTAATATTTACAGACGCGATCTATCTGCTTCACGTTGATCTAAATAGGTATTTCCTGTGTAACTTAAGAGGCTATCGCCACTCTCCCCCCCCCCCCCTCTACTGTGTAATGGTTTCGTCTTCGTGTTGTGTGATTGGACTGAACCATAATTGTTCCCTAGTGGGGGGAGAGACTCTCGCGCTTTCTGACTTTTCTTACGTACCTCTCCGTTTCTTCGCCCCGTAGGACTACGTGTCCGTCACGGTAAATGCGGTGACGTATTATCCCGGGCTCCGCCGTTACTTCTGTTGGGCGTAGTTTGCCCTCAGATGTGTCCGAGGTTGGTATGATCCAGGAGAGTGAGTGGGTGACTTGCTCGGGGATGTCCATGCTGCTTCATCAGTTCTGGAGGAGCAGGCTGCGGGCGGGAGGAGCCGGCGTCCGGTACAGGTCGGTGTGTTGTGTGACCTGGTGTTACTGGTGTGTTGGCTATGAGCTGGGCACAGGGGACCCTTATGGGCTGGAGTCTTCCCTCCTGCCCATTGTGGCGTGTTCTGTGGTTACATTGTATCTATCTCCTATGTGGTGACACTGGGGGTAGATGTGAGGCAGGAGCCGTGGCCCCCGGGGGCCCTGAATCCCCCCCATTGTAGTCACAGCTTGTCTCTGAGATTGTCTTAGTGGAACTTGGTAATAGTTTCCCCATAAAGTGACCTTGTCTGTCGCCCTGTGCCGTCTGTACCCCTCCCCTCCCCCTCCAATGGGAAACTTATTATTGATGGTACAGGGTTACCGGCCCGGGCACGGTGGGCAATTTTTTTTTTTGTTTGATCCTGTCCCTTTAAGAACTCTTAAAATATCACCCTGGGGCCGCGTGACGCTGTGATGTTTCCTGACTTTGTTCAGCCACACCATAGACCGCGCTTTGTTACTGTAAAGGAGCTTCTTCTTCTGTCTCTGCTGTTCCATCATGTTCCACCGTTCTCCACCAGTTCTGTGTCGCTGTCCATAACCCACAATCATCGGGGTTACCTGCCATTACTGCTCTAACTGTAAAGAAGCCTTTCCTCTTCAGCTGCCTGTTATCAGCGCCCCCTGGTCCTTAGTAAGGTCCTTGGAAGGAAGAAGTCCTGTGCCGTCCTCTGTACTGACCACACATAGATTTCTACATGTAGAGGAGATCCCCTCTGAGGCGTCTTTTTTTTTTTTTTTTTTTTTCTAAGCTAAACAAGCCCCATTTTTCATCATACGAGAGGCCTCCATCGCTTGTAATAATCTTATTAATAATACATTTTTATTTCTATAGCACCTACAATTTTAGAGGAGACTTGGGACAGACGATAGACATGACTCGGAGGCCATAAGGAGTGAGGGCCCGGATCACCAGCTCCCTTGAAATAACTCTAATTTGTGAATGTCCTTTTTAAAATGTGCAGACAAAACTGGATCCCGTATTCTAGATGTGGCCTCACAAGTGATGTATAAAGGGGTAACAATACGTTGGGATTCTGGGATTTTCTCTTTTTTTATACACCCTAAAATCTTGTGTGCTTGTGCAGCTGCTGCCTGACATTGAGCACTGCTGCCCAGATTACTAAGAATACCAAATCCTCCTCCTGCTCTGTATCCTCTGCCATGTAGAAAATAATATGTCTTGGTCCAGTAATTCTAAGTAATTAAATAAGGGCATTTGGGGGAGCTCCCCCCGAGACTGCATAAGGTCAATAGATCCTGTTCTGGTCAGTGAGGGGCCTGCACTTGTGTGTCTAACTGACTTTCGGGGACCTTCACCGATCCTAAAAACGGACCCCATTTTAATGTAGCTATAGCCCGGCGTTCACACCACTGCTCCATTAATTCTGTATGTGGCTGCCAGCAATAGCCGAGCGGCGCTGTACTCTACTTTAGGTAGTACCGTATAGAATGCCGGTAAGTAGAGCGGTGCTAATGCCCAGTCACTGCTCAGTTGTGGCAGGGCTCAGAACCCCCTTCTTGGGATCTATTCTCGGTGGTGGCAGGGCTCAGAACCCCCTTCTTGGGATCTGTGCTCGGTTGTGGCAGGGCTCAGAGCCCCCTTCTTGGGATCTGTGCTCGGTTGTGGCAGGGCTCAGAGCCCCCTTCTTGGGATCTGTGCTCGGTTGTGGCAGGGCTCAGAGCCCCCTTCTTGGGATCTTTGCTCGGTTGTGGCAGGGCTCAGAGCCCCCTTCTTGGGATCTGTGCTCGGTTGTGGCAGGGCTCAGAGCCCCCTTCTTGGGATCTGTGCTCGGTTGTGGCAGGGCTCAGAGCCCCCTTCTTGGGATCTGTGCTCGGTTGTGGCAGGGCTCAGAGCCCCCTTCTTGGGATCTGTGCTCGATGGTGGCAGGGCTCAGAGCCCCCTTCTTGGGATCTGTGCTCGGTTGTGGCAGGGCTCAGAGCCCCCTTCTTGGGATCTGTGCTCGGTTGTGGCAGGGCTCAGAGCCCCCTTCTTGGGATCTGTGCTCGGTTGTGGCAGGGCTCAGAGCCCCCTTCTTGGGATCTGTGCTCGGTTGTGGCAGGGCTCAGAGCCCCCTTCTTGGGATCTGTGCTCGGTTGTGGCAGGGCTCAGAGCCCCCTTCTTGGGATCTGTGCTCGGTTGTGGCAGGGCTCAGAGCCCCCTTCTTGGGATCTGTGCTCGGTTGTGGCAGGGCTCAGAGCCCCCTTCTTGGGATCTGTGCTCGGTTGTGGCAGGGCTCAGAGCCCCCTTCTTGGGATCTGTGCTCGGTTGTGGCAGGGCTCAGAGCCCCCTTCTTGGGATCTGTGCTCGGTTGTGGCAGGGCTCAGAGCCCCCTTCTTGGGATCTGTGCTCGGTTGTGGCAGGGCTCAGAGCCCCCTTCTTGGGATCTGTGCTCGATGGTGGCAGGGCTCAGAGCCCCCTTCTTGGGATCTGTGCTCGGTTGTGGCAGGGCTCAGAGCCCCCTTCTTGGGATCTGTGCTCGGTTGTGGCAGGGCTCAGAGCCCCCTTCTTGGGATCTATGCTCGGTTGTGGCAGGGCTCAGAGCCCCCTTCTTGGGATCTGTGCTCGGTTGTGGCAGGGCTCAGAGCCCCCTTCTTGGGATCTGTGCTCGGTTGTGGCAGGGCTCAGAGCCCCCTTCTTGGGATCTGTGCTCGGTTGTGGCAGGGCTCAGAGCCCCCTTCTTGGGATCTGTGCTCGGTTGTGGCAGGGCTCAGAGCCCCCTTCTTGGGATCTGTGCTCGGTTGTGGCAGGGCTCAGAGCCCCCTTCTTGGGATCTGTGCTCGGTTGTGGCAGGGCTCAGAGCCCCCTTCTTGGGATCTATGAGGATGTGACCCCTCATCTCGGTACATCCAGTAGGTGGTGGAAAAATATTGGTAATTTTACAAAGTTCTCATTTATTCCATGGACCAGGTGGTAACTTGCCATGGAAGTATCTCTGTACATACCCCATGTGCAATGCCAACTGGGCGATATGGCGTTTGCTCACTGACCCCTGCTCTGGTGGGTGGGGGTCCCGGAGATGGGGGTCTGCATCTGTACATGCTTAGGATGGTCTCTGCTGTTTCTAATTGTGCACTTTGTGCCGTATATTGGGGTCAGTACATGACGTGTGATAATGCGGTGGCACATGTGACGGTGGATCGCGTAGAGCGACTTCTGCTAATTGCTTTCATAACGTTGTGTCAGAGTTGTCAGCGAGCTCGGGCTGTGCTGTTACATCATGTCTTATCTGAGTCACAGGCAGAACCATGTGCACCGAGTGATCTCATGTGTATGTATTGTACAAGTGCGGTGCCAGTGTGCAACCAGAAGTCCCAGCGTGTCCTGGCAGCCTGAGCTTTTCGGTGCATGCTGAGGGCAGTTTCACATTGGTCTGATGGTCACATGACTCTCCTGACCTCCATAGATGCGTGACCCTGTATTTTTCTGTGTGCACCCACCATAAGTCAGTCATCTCCCCCCAGCCTCGGGGTCACGGTTCATTACTGCCGAGGACTTGTCGGAGGCTGTCTCAGCTCTGCTAGCATTTTCCACTTGATTATTTCTCCAATGAGCTGTTTAAACTTGCAAATTACCGTATACCCTACTGCCCCGTTCTTGCAAATTACCGTATACCCTACTGCCCCGTTCTTGCAAATTACCGTATACCCTACTGCCCCGATCCCGGGCCTCATCTCAACATGAACCTTGGTAAATTTCAGCCTGAGGTTCTCAGCTTCTAATAACTGCTGTAACCCTGAATCGCATATATCCAGACTGCGTATAGATGGCGGTAATTTGGGGAGATCATTAAAGCAGATATTACATAATCTAAAGATTATCTTTCTTATACATGGAGTCCCATCATTGGCCAACAACGCAGACGTGAAGGTTTCGGTTGTCGCACATGGCTCCAGTGTGGCACTTGGCGTATGGTTTCCGGAAGGTATTATTCGCGCGACCATCTAGTGGCCATACTTTCTCATCTAACGGTCACATGTCAGGACCCATTATCCAAACTAATCAGACTTAGTTGGAATCCTGAGACCTGTGGTCAGGGTGATTGGACCCGTAATGTGGACTAGAAAACATGTCCGCTGCGTGGTCTTGTGAGTTAGCCCTGGGGCTCCTTGTTTTTTTTTGTGGAACTCCTTGTAGCATGACGTATCAATGATGATTCTAGATAGATGGGATTCTACGGGCACATAATATGGGATTCATGGGACCCAAATACTTTTCTTTTTTTTTTACATGCATGGAAGTTTTTTGAGAATGATCTAAGTGACATAAAAGCTGTAAGGCCCCCTACATGTTAGGCTAATGTCGTCCGAGCCCACTGATATGGATAGATTTGGTCAAGAATCTAAAGGTCCATTTACACGGACACCAGCGGCACGATACAACCTACGATCTGTAAACCTTTCCTGGATGGCGGTCATTTAAATGCGATCAAAGAATCGCTCGGTTTGCGTTCAGCAGTGTGAGTCTTGGTTACACAGTAGATTCACCGCTGAGCACTATGGTCTTGTGCGCTGCACAAAAGATCACTTCCTGGCCACACTCCGACTAGACTTGCGCAGCGTCACTCTATTCACTTTGCATTGAGCATGGCTGCACACGTCTAGTCAGACTGTGGCCCTAAGTGTGCAGATCACATGCTTGTAGTCGCAGGACTGCTGGCAGCTGAGTATCCTGACAGAGCACAATTCCCGCACTGTGAGGCTCCAAGTCTGCACAAACCTGGACAACCCTCTTTAATGATTATGGGGCCCCCAACAGAGTTAAGGATGTCTGATTTCAGATGTCCAAGTCTTTTGTAAAGTCCTAACAGAAGAAAGACCCCCAGATCTGGAGAAAAGGACCGTTTTGCTTTGCGCTACCAACAATGATTTCCAACAGCACTTTTCAAGTAAATGCAAATAAAGAGAAAATAACCAGCTACCCCCTCCAGTGAGTGAGGAGTCAATATACACTGCACACTCTCTTGAGTAAATGTGCAAAAAAGTGTTTTTATTAACGAAACATTAGTGGGAGCAAAACTAAATTTATACAGATGGTGAGGAGCGACCAGAAACTAAGTGACGTTTCCACCCTCCCGGGTCTTAATCAGGCGGTCGCTTGATCCATAAGTACGGGTAGACAAATGGAGGAAGGAGTCCCAGTACTGCTGGTTAGCGCCTATGAAATGAGTGAATTATCCAATGATTGGGGAGCTGTGTGCCTGCTGTGGATGTGGCGCTTATTTCCCCCACTGTATAGGTTGCACCCGGGAACGCATGGTATGGCGACACAGAGGCTGTAGGGCCTCTTGCTAAAGAATCTGACTGCCTCTGTGAGCCCCTGAAAAGGCTCTTCATATGGAGAAACGTGTGCTTTATTTACAAGAAGCAGATTTTTTTTTTTTACCTCTGTCCAATTCCTCTGAACGCCACTTGCAGAAATCCATGTGCTTTTTGGAGAATTGAAACGGTCCGTCACAAGGAACTAATTTTCGGTCATGGTAAACGTGTTGTTGCTGTTATCAAAGGCCTCACCCCACATCTGATGCCTCCGGGATAGAGAAGTTGTTGGCCAAGAGAACAGGAAATGGTTAAAGGAAATGGAAATACATAAAATAAATGCAAAAATAGTAAGTAAATCAAAGAAACAAAGGGGTTTATACAGTACAATGATTAGTGCAGCGAATGGAGACCTACTGCTGGCACCAGACAGAAATGAACCGGTTACCAACCAGTATGTGTTAAAGTACAGACACGGGGCTATTAAATGCATAAAACAAGTGAGAACAGATAATACGAGGAACCGGGTTATGAAGAAAATTTTGAATGGGCAACACAGGGATAGTTAGATAAATTTGTTGAAGCGGTAGGCCAGTCTGAAGAAATGCGTTTTTCGGGTATGCTTAAAACTTACTCGAATTGTCCTGGGTAGTGCATTCTAAAGAATTGGCGCAGCACATGACAAGTCTTGAGACGGGAGTGGGAGGTTCTGATTATTGAGGATGCTATCCTCAGGTCATTAGCAGAAGGGAGGGCATGGGTAGGGTGGTAGACTGAGACCAGGGAGGAGATGTAGGGTGATGCTAAACCGTGGAGCGCTATGTGGGGTGAGAGTGATAAGTTTATATTGAACTCTGGAGCGGATGGGTAGCCAGTGTAATGACTGGCACAAGGTAGAGGCATCGGTGTAACGGTTGGTGAAGAAGGTTTCTGGCTGCAGCATTCAAGACCGATTGGAGAGGGGAGAGTTTGGTAAGAGGGAGGCCGATTAGTAGAGAGCTACAATAGTCCAGACGAGAATCATAATGGGAGGACATGATGTTAGAGACAGCGGTAAGACAATCACTGGTGTATTGTAGTAATGCGGGGATGATGCCAGGAGAAGTGTATAATTGTGTGTCATCAACATAGAGATGGTACTGGAAACCAAATCTACTGATTGTCCAATGGGGCAGTATACAAAGAGAAGAGGAGGGGGACTAGGACTGATCCTTGAGGAACCCCAATAGTAAGGGGAAGGTGAGAGGAGGAGGAGGAACCAACAAGAGATGCCGTGAAGGAGGGGTCAGAGAGGAGAACCTGGAGTGAACGGTGTCCTTGAGGCCGATGGAGCGGAGCATAGAGAGGAGGAGCTGATTATCCACAGTGGCGAATGCTGCGGAGAGATCCAGGAGAATTAGCATGGAGTAGTGACCATTAGATTTAGCTGTTAGTAGATCATTAGAGACTTTAGTGAGGGCAGTTTCAGTGGAGGGTCAAGAAGAGAGTGGATGTCCCACTCCAGTTGATTGATTCGCTACAATATGTATGCATGGGGACAGACCTGTCAATCACCTGGAGCAGGGAGGAGCCAATCGGAGACTTAGCCAAACTATTCAGGTCTACCCTTGTAGTCCTCGGCTCATCAACGGTTTTCTCTGAACCATACGGTACCTGGCTACAGTCATGTGCCCAGTCTGTGATTCCTGCTGCCTGTGGTCCTGGAATCTAGTGACATCTAGTGCTTTGGGTCATTGTCTTGCTGCACGACTCACGAGATTTAGCTCATGGACGGATGTCCTGATATTTTGTTTTTAGAATTTGCTCATGAAAGTCAAATCTCATGGTTCCACCAATGATGGCAGCTGTTCTGGCCCAGGTGCAGCAAAAGGGTCCAAAACTCTCTACTACCAGCTCCACGTTTTATATACAGTATGAGGTTTTTTTAATTTATTTCTCCAAATGTAACGCTTCTCATTTTATCCAAAAAGTTCTATTTCGGTCTCCATCTGTCCACAAAACATTGTTCCAGTAGCCTTCTGGCTTGTTCAAGTAATCTTTAGCAAACTTCCGACTGAGAGCAATGTTCTTTTTAGAAAACTGCTTTGTTCTTGTAAACGTTCACGCTCCCCATCGTTTTTTAGTGTCTGGACTTATGGATTAGCTAATGGAAAAGAGGCCCTTTAGTTGCTTAGGGCTAACCTTGAGTTCCTTTGTGACCTATCTCCTCATTATACACTTTGAACTTGGCGTGATCCGTCTTGGTTGATCACTGCAGGGGGGATACGGTATATAATGTTCTTCAGTTTTCTACAATTATACGCAATCTATCTGGCCTCTGCCTCGCTAAGATGTAAATTTTGATTGCATTGTTTCCGCATTTGGCTATATTAGAAAATACATTTTTAGTGCATGGTTTCAATTATAAAAAAAAAAAAAAGAAATACTTTTGGGGTCCTTTTAGACATGTGAGTTAGCGCTTTGTATTGAGTCTATTAATTGCTGCCGCACTTGGGTGGACGTCCGCCTTAAATATAATGTTGTTTTCTACCTAACCTTGTAAAGGACACCCTTGTTTTCTGGCTATTATTTATTCCTATGTGACTTTTCTGTCTCAGGGGCACCATGACAGAAGAGGAGCAGTTTGTGAACATTGACTTGAATGACGACACTGTATGCAGCATCTGCAAGCTGGGCACGGACACCGAGACCCTGTCCTTCTGCCACATCTGCTTCGAGCTGAGCATTGAGGGTAAGGCTGACTTGTCTGGTTTAGTTTGCATGATATGGATGAGCTGCGGAGAGATGTTTGTCGGAATGGCTTCCTCTGACATTGTCCTATGAGTGCAGTATTCCAGGGCCCCGTTCTCCGGATCTGTGGGGGTCCTGGAGGCCAGACCCCATGCGATCAGCGAGTTATGGACTGTCCAGTGGATAGGGGATGACTTTTGTTGAGTTGGAAATAGCCTGTTAATTGTAACGGCATTGTCCTATTTCTGGTATTGATGAGCTCCATGTGGCGGTATATTTTTGCCTGATATCCCGTGCCCTAGTTCTCGCCAAGTCTCGGGGGCAGTAAATTCCTTAGTATAGCAGCAGGCCTGTGTAGGGTTATTATAGGGCAATCCACCATTGGGATTTCTCACTATACCCCAGAATGTGCGCAGTCGTCGATTTCTGTAGGTTCAGCAATAACTCGTCAGAATGTCGTCCTTCTCTCTAAAAAAGGCCGAATCTTCAATGTGTGATCCGAACGTGTCTGACCCCTGAAAGCCGAGCGATCAGCAGAATAAAATGGCAGCGGCCCCTTCACTGTTTGTCCGCGCTCAGCGCTGTGAGCGGCAGAACGACGCGCACACACAATGCTGCAATGTATGAAGAAGGCCCAACATCCAGCCCCCCCAAAATGCAGGGGTAAACCCAGCCTGTGCTTCATTTATTATCTGCACTCTGAGGCTGTGTGCACACGTTCCGGATTTTTCACGTGTGTTTTCGCTATAAAAATGCGATAAAACTGCAAAAAAAAAAACGCATCCTATTAATAGAATGCAATCTGCAATCTTTGTGCATATGTTGCGTTGTTTTTTTTCAGTGATAAAAACGCATCGCGGAAAAAAACGCAGCATGTTCATTAATTTTGCGGATTTTTCCCGGATTTCCCGCTATTTAATGCATTGGGAAGCTCCGGGAAAAAAACACAAAAAATCCCCGAAAAAAAAAAAAACGCATGTGGATTTCCTGCAGAAAGAGTCCCATTTTTGTTCAGGACATTTCTGCAAATAATCCTGACGTGTGCACATAGCCTTAAGCTGACCTCATGTAAATATTTAATCCGGGGTGTTAATATTTAATGGTTGCAGCTCCTCTCCCAGTGCCTGCTGTGTAGGCAGAGACTGTGACAGCGCAGTTTTGGAGCAGATCCTTCCATATTTGGGGGGTATGACGAGCACCATGTTAACACTGTGCGCCCCATGAAAACCACAGTCGCTCTAGAAAGTGCTGAACCCAAGATTCATCCCAAATTTTCTAGCCCTGTGGCTATGAGCCAGCTGATGTATTTGGCAGGATGCCTTGATGATTGAAGGGTATTCCTCCTGAAAAAGCGCTGCTGGAATGGAACATAGTGCGCAACAATGGAAAAATTACTTTACTGCGCACACGTTTCGTCTTGCACTCCTTGTACCCGCGGCCGTAGTCCTGCAGCCGGATAACGTGGCCTCATTGTTTGGGTTTGTTCCACTCAGAAGTATAGAAAGTGCTTTTTTTGAAGAAGCTTCTTCTAGGAAAAATCGTCTATATGACGCCATGTGCCGGTGTAATGCTGGGGTCAGATCTCATCCCGAAAACACAGACCATTTTCATCCATGTTCTCATTTGTGGGTCCATGTTTTATTTTTTAAATGTCCACGTCAAGCCCGATCAAATAGTGTCCTAGGGCAGGAATGGCAGTGGATCCATAACATTGGATGATGCATGTTGTGGTGGTTTTATTTATTTTATTTTTTGCAACAGAACTTGAGAACTGCAGTGTTTTTGTTTTTTTTTTTTTTTTTTAATCTGCAACATTTCAATTTTTCAGCAATTTTTTTTTTTTTTTTTCAACTATGAGAAATTGGAAAAAAAAAACGTTTTTGCAGAATTAAAAAAAAAAAACTAAGCAAAAACTGTATTAACAGTGTAATGTGGACAAAGCAAACACGTAGTCTGCACCCAGAAATCGCTGCACGAAACTGACATAAAATGGGTGTTGTGAATTCTGCGGTTTCCCATCTCCAAGATCACATCCCAATACATAGTAGGTGTAATAATATTAGCAGATACTTCCAATTAGAAATGTAGTATAGTTCTTCTGATTCGCTAAGTTGCTTACCCCATGTGCAGGGCATTGCAGTAACTTACCTATCCATTGTTACAAGCACTGAAATGGTGACAGATCATTAGATGTTAGTGGTTGTAACCATGGATACCTAACTAACTGCAATGCCCTGCACATGGGGTAAGCGACGTAGCAAATCAGAAGAACTATACTACATTTCTAATTGGAGGTATTTGCTAATATTATTATGCGTACTGCATATTGGGACAGGATTTTAGAGACTGGAATACACCTTTTAATGCCAAGATGGGAAATTATCATGTGTACCTGACTGTTTCAGCATGAGCAGCAGGAAGCAATTATGCATATTTTTTTTTTTAATGTCCTCTTATGCAGAATTTTGGCATCATAAAGGATTTTCTTTTTTGCTAATCTTTACTATTTATTGTTCACCTGCCGATCTTAAGTGTTACGCCAGTTTCACACATCCAAGTTTCATGTGACGTAGTTGGGTTTGGAAATCCTGGTCTGTATATGAGGGCACAGAGTTATTCCCAAACATTGACAATCATCACCTTCCAGACCCCCTGGGACCCTCATCAATCCGGAGAACGGAGCGTTGAGACGTCCTGTGGGCATGGAGTGGTGGCCATGCACGTGGTGTGCTTCTGCTCCGTTCATTGTCTATAGGACTGGCACTGACATCAGTCCTGTACTCCGCTAATCCTGCCGGCAGTCAGACGGTGAATGGAGCGGAGGTCCCAGAAATCAGTAATTCATAACTGGGCTGCGTTCACAAGTTGCAGATTTTTGTCAAAATTGCAGCAAACCTGCACAAACGCATTGTACAAGTTGAGTATAGCGAGTATGTCCGCGGATGGCGGTGAGGGCCCGTGCGTGCGGCATGTAACGTTCCTGTTGTGGCGCCACTTGCCGGATCCTGAGCTGGGACACATTAGACGCTGCGTTCGTTCGCCTCCTGTTTTGTACGATGTGGGGGAATGTCGCCGTCCTCGGCCTCATGTCTCCAGATCTGCGTAATTAGGATGCATAATCGGAAATTAGCAGCGAGGGGGCCGAGCTGCGAGAAGACCCCCTGTGGAAATGGAGATGCTGTCATCTGGTGGATGGACGGCGGCCTTGTTTCTGTTTCCGAGAACGTTTACCATCGCACATTAACGCTCTAATGTTTCCACCGTCGGTCTGTTTTGTTTCACTTGGCGGATATCTATTTTGTGTTTGTTATTTTTGTGTTTGGGGGGACTAATAATTTCTTTCTCTCTGTGTTCCCAGGGTAACATAGAGCGCAGAGGGCTCTTACATAGAGATAAGGGGCCAGCTTATCTGGGGTTTTTTGTCTTCACTTTGCATTTAGGATGTGCCATATATTAAGCAACTTTTCAGATATTGTCGGTCTGCTATTTATTTTTCCGTCCTTGAAAAAAAAATGGTAGAAATTAATCTACACCAGGCTCTGGCTCAGGTTTGTCATCCACTCCCCACTGCAGTGTTCCCAAACTCCGGCCCTCAAGAGCCACCAACGGGTCCTGTTTTCAGGATTTCCTTAGTATTACACAGGTGATCACTGCATTACCTGGAAAGGCAAGAATTCCATCACATGTGCAATACTAAGGAGGAGAAAGCATCTACAGTCTCGGGGAGGGTAAAAAAAAACCCAAATAGAAAAAGAAATGAAAGGAAGTGAAGAAGAAATAAGTGCAGGTTCGAAGCTGTGTGCTGCTGAGGACGGCAGTATCTGGTACACACAGACTGCACATACCCCGAAGAGAAAAAGCAAACTCGGATCAGGCTATAGACTGCGTATTTAGAGTATTTTACTCCGAACCAATTAAGGCCCATGAAGTGTATAGAAAAATCAATTAAGTTTATTCACAAAACTATATAAAATCATGTCAAAGTATATAATGGATGCCTCAAGTCAGACTAGGAGACAAGCAGCACTGTACACCAAATCATGTGGAATATATTTGAAGCTAAGTGGTAAAACCAAACAATTACTGCAATAAACAACCATAAATCCAGGATATACCTCCATTCACTGGCATAAGGCATAATGCCATTCATCAAAGGAATACGGCTGGATTACTGAGAGCCATTTCCCTTAATCGCAGTAGAAGGACACTATCCAATAAAGTGTCTCCGTGCATGTGACCACAGCGCTATCACAATCAAATTATCTTATAAAAAGTTGGATAAACCATAAATAAAGTGCATAAAAATCTCCTTATACCGGAATGGGGTGACAACACTGCTGCGTCTCGCCCCATTCACGTATAAGCACTTTATTTATGGTTTATCCAACTTTCTATAAGATAATTTGATTGTGATAGCGCTGTGGTCACACGCACCGAGACACTTTATTGGATAGTGTCCTTCTACTGCGATTAAGGGAAATGGCTCTCAGTAATCCAGCCGTATTCCTTTGATGAGTGTCACTATGCCTTATGCCAGTGAATGTACAGTACAGGCCAAAAGTTTGGACACACCTTCACATTTGAAGATTTTTCTGTATTTTCAGGTTTATGAAAATTGTACATTCACACTGAAGGCATCAAAACTATGAATTAATGGTACCGTTACACTAAACGACTTACCAGTGATCACGACCAGCGATACGACCTGGCCGTGATCGTTGGTAAGTCGTTGTGTGGTCGCTGGGGAGCTGTCACACAGACAGCTCTCTCCAGTGACCAACGATCAGGGGAAAGACTTCGGCATCGTTGAAACTGTCTTGAACGATGCCGAAGTCCCCGGGTAACCAGGCTAAACATCGGGTTACCAAGTGCAGGGCCGCGCTTAGTAACCCGATATTTATCCTGGTTACCATTGTAAAAGTAAAAAAAAAAAACACTACATGCTTACATTCTGCTGTCTCACGTCCCCCGCCGTCAGCTTCCCACACTGACTGTCAGCGCCGGTCGTAAAGCAGAGCACAGCGGTGACGTCACCGTCAGTATGTAGTGTTTTTTTTAAACTTTTACAATGGTATCCAGGGTAAATATCGGGTTACTAAGCGCGGCCCTGCGCTTAGTAACCCGATATTTACCGGTTACAAGTGAACACATCGCTGGATCGGCGTCACACACACCGATTCAGTGATGACAGCGGGTGATCAGCGACCAAAAAAAGTCCTGATCATTCCCCAACGACCAACGATCTCCCAGCAGGGGCCTGATCGTTTGTCGCTGTCACACATAACGAGATCGTTAGCGGGATCGTTGCTACTTCACAAAAAGCGTGACATTGCAACGATATCCTTAACGGTATCGTTATGTGTGAAGGTACCTTAACACATGTGGAATTATATACTTAAGAAAAAAGTGTGAAACAACCGACATTATGTCTTATATTCCAGGTTCTTCATAGTAGCCATCTTTTGCTTTGATGACTGCTTTGCACACTCTTGGCAAAGAGTAAATTTAAAAAAAAATCCCATAACAAAGGTGTTTGTCTTCCTGATTTGTCATCTCATTAACATTTCAATGTAGCTGGTTAGAACAATGGTCTAACCTTTTCCTTGGAAACTGAAGGTTATGTATGGTATTGCAGCATTAGAGGCTTTCCGGATTTGGAAAATCCCTCTTCCCCCAACTGCGCTTTGTGTTTGAAAAGCAAACAAACACTTTTCTTTACTCCCCGTCTGAGTCCAGCGCTTGGTCTCCACCGCTGCTCCCGGTGTCTGTTATTGGCTGCAGCACTGATGTCACTTTGGTAGCGCTGCAGCCGATCATTGAGCTCAGCGTTTGCTGCTCAGAGCCGCTGAGCTGCATTGTTAGCTGGGATATTGTTGATATGCCGTCAGCACTGTAGGCCTAAAAAATACATCTGAGCAGCAGCGTACCCAGTGACGGGGGAGCAGGGCTCGGGGTTTTTTTTTTTTTCATACAGACTGAAGATTTTCCGAATTCAACTTAAAGAAGTTGTCTATTACTTGGACAACTTTCTCATCCGCCACACTTGGCCCTGATAAAATAAAACCAGCTTATACTCCCCTCCTGTGCCAGCGTCGGGCTCCCGTGCGATCGTAGTGACACATGGGGCCCGTTCACTGCTGGCGTCCCTGTCGCTGCCGAAGAGGGAGAGCAGCTGCAGCCTGGACTTACTGTTCCACCTGTTATGCCCGAGTGTAGTTTCTCTCCCTCATCTCCTGTAATCTGTCTTTTGTGGCTGCTGCTAGAGACAGATTACGCTTTACAACAGGCAGTGGGCAGCAAGTTAGACAACACTGCGACAACTAGCGGCTATCATTCTTTGGGGTAAAACAATGTGATTTTTCAGGTGGAAAAGGGCAGAACATTTGTTTCCAATTCTGAACACCTTCACAAAATCACTCTGGTTCTGTTCTATGGAGTTGTAAGCGGCCCGTGTGCCAGTGTACGATTCCTCTCTTTCGCACCAACCCTTCCGTTAGAAAATCCTTCTGTAATACAGAGAGCGCTCCGCTATTTTATTATGCGTCCATTGATTTCCACTGGCCGTGTTGCAAAATTTTACATGAGGTCAATGTCTTATTCCAGTAGAACTGCAATTCTTGCTCCCTCAGGGGTTGTCGGCCATAGTTGGGTGGTGACTCTTTGGGCCCATCAGAGTAAGTGGGGACCACTGTACCCGTGCACTTTTGTTTTTCTAATTGTTTTGCGATCTTTGTTAATGATAAATTGTCTTGGGTCCATTTGTGATTAAAAATGATGAATTAATAACCAGTCGGACCCAAGTGACAAGTTGCCACAACGTCCCCTCCGTAAGAGGTTCTCTTCTGCTGGACCTCTTATGGCCATGATTGCTGTACAGCTCGGGCTCCCGGCAGAATCTGATGCTTTTGTGGGTCAGTCCTTTCTCTTACCAGCTAGTCTTGTGATTTATTCATCCTTTTTGGTATCTAGCACTATGGTAGTTGCCAATATATCCACGACCAGTCTCATCCATGGCATGTGTGACGGAGGCTAGTCCGTCACACAACTTTCCCAGATACTTGAATTGCAGGCCTATTTTGCAGTATATGGAGAAAATGTGAAACGCGTCGCTCGGGACTGTTGCTGTTGCGTAGATCATATACCCATCATGCAATGCTCCGGGACCCCCATGGGGAGCACTCATCACTAGTTTTCCAATGTATGCTGATATTGTCACGTTATCGCCCGAGTCTGCGTCCTTTATTTTACTCATCACTTGTGAATCCAGATCAGCAGTGACACTTGTCCCCCATAGAAAGCGAGAATTCATTATATCTTCCTCATCTGCAAGGGGACATTACAAATTAAGATTTAACATGAGCACCGAGGGGTGCAGTCTTGAGGAACGGAGCCTCGACTTCCTAACCAGGGACTTCAGGTCGTAACGCAGAGATGGAAGCGGCTGGAGAAAGTTTCCCTTTATGGCATCATAAGCTGTTTATGGCTTACTCCTCGCGGGCCTGGCGCTGCTGCACAGATGCTGCCGCCTCACCTGAGTGCTCATGCGTCCCCGATGGTGACAGCGCTCAGCATGCTCATTTACAGCAAGTGACAAGAGGCTCGTCAAGACAGACATTGTGTTTCCTAAATCTCAAGCTGGATTTTTACCAAAGCCGTTGAACTCCTTAATGCGCAATTCACATTTTTATTGTTCCCTACACTAAAAATTGAAGGAAAAAAAAAAAAAAGTTCAGCAAAACGAACTGAAAATCTTCCTGCTTATCTGAAATGTGGATTGTTACAAGAATATATGATATAATGCTGAAGGTGTTTTCTGAGATTCGTATAAATCTAGGTGTGCCTACCTTCACCGCACCCAACAATCGTGCAGTTTTTTTGCAAATGATGTCCTTCACCACAGTGCCATAATCTACTTATTGTCCGCCATTTCTTCTGAAAGATCATCCAAGCTGGATAACTTTTCATGCAGATTGTTAAAGTTTATATTGAAAGATCATAAGTTAACTCAGTGAAAACTATTATAGTAACCGTACCAACCATGTCTTCAAAAAATTGGTTCACCTGCAGTAAACCATGTTTCCTTTTGGGGAAAAATATATATATATTTTTCGTAATCCAAGCAGATCCATGTGGAGGAGGCAAGCAGTGTACAAAGATTTCCTGAGTCTCTATGGCGAAGACAAATTGGGCTCCTTTTTATACGGAAACCCTGGAGACCTGGTCATCAGGGCTTTGGAGTCCAACTCCTCAATTTCCATGACTCAGACTCCACCAAAATGGGCTCGGACTCCGCAGCCCTGCTGGTCATGACTCTAGTACATCTTTGTTTGCCAACCTGGCAGAATTTATAGAGACCGTGTTCCGGTTGAGGTTATTGATGCACATTAAAATGGTGGCAAGACCGACCTGAATTGGGCTTTCTCTGTCCAGGAGGTCACTTGGCACCTATATCCTTTTCTTTGTACAACGTTGCCTCCTTGTAGATCTTCAAATGTTTGCATCTTATGTGAACATGTTTGGTGCATGCTGAACGTGGCTGTAGGCCATAATTCAGCAGATGGAGGCCAAGAGTGTCCGTTTATGGCTTCTTTTGGGCTGCTTCAGTGTTCAGGATTGCCTTAATTTCATCACTTATAAAATGGTGGAGGTTTTCTGACTATGCTAGCGCATTAGAAGGGGAGAGAAGAGGATAGAAAGAATTTCAATGTTTGCTCTTTTGAAGGTGTGTGAATATCTTGGCTTCCACATGTTTAGAGTCAATGCAATAAAATGGTTGGAGGAGGAGGACTAGCACAGATTAGAAGTCACTGCCCAGTTTGAGATCTTTTCGGGATCAGGCCACCTAGGCATTCATCAACGTTCAGTCTTCACTTCCTACGTTTTGGCCCTCTTAGTTCAGCCAACCAAACGGAACCAAGATGCCTACATCAGACTCTCGCCTCCCATAGAAACCTTCAAAAAGAACTTGAAGACTCACCTTTTCCGACAAGCCTGCAGTGATCCTCAACCTACTGAACCGCCGCACAACCAGCTCTACCCTCACCTAGTGTATCCTCACCCATTCCCTCCAGACTGTGAGCCCTCGCGGGCAGGGTCCCCTCTCCTTCTGTACCTGTTAGTGCCTTGTTTTTTGCTCATGTGTATTGTGCGTGTCTATATTTGCCCCTTTTCCGCATGTAAAGTGCCATGGAATAAATGGCGCTATAAAAATGTATAATAATACTGAGATGTAGGCAAGTGTCGCACTGTATTCTTTAATGGATTCCTGGGCTTACTTAATGGCACATTTTTATGTCTATTTGGGAATTATTTACCCCTTTTTTGGGTCAAGTGAACGGTTGCATTGGGTGGAGATGTTGACACTGAAGGACCTATAAGTGTAGCCCTGTTTTGTCTTCCTTCCGTAGCAAAAACTGTTTTTTTTTTAATGGCTGTCAGAGGGACTGGAGACCCCGTGCAATTCACATAAGGTAGAGGACCTCTAGTACGAATCTCACGGGGTAGAATTGCCTTTTTGTTGTCCACTTGCTACTCTTTTGATGCAGAGTTCTTGACTAAACCACATGAAATAGTTGTTGTGGAGCCATAACGAGCTGGTAGCTGTGGGAACCCGGCTGTGATACTAGGGGCACTGGCAGCTGCACAAACTCCACTGAATAGATGTCACTTGATGGAGCGGAAAGCCTAAACTCGCTCTTCACAGCTTACAACGTGAAATGCACACACATAATAGAGGCCAAGCAAGCGGCCGACCGCTCGCTGATTCCGCTTGTTAAAGCGGCATTTGTTGGTGCAAATGACCAAGGAAACCTCACGCTCAAAAGCTCCCCCTCCGAGACCTCTGCTGTGTGCCCGGGTTAAGTGATGGCGCTTCATGCTCCCGCAGGGCAGACAGACGGGTGCTTAATGTTGTATTGATTTATGCTCCAGGGGAACATTCTGCAACACAATAAGTGGAATTTAATTCTAATAAATATCTAATAATGTTATGGTGGCAAGCAATGATTGTTCTGCTGTGCGCTGACCGCATGTTGTCATACAGGTGACTATAGCACGGCACTTGGAAGCCAAACATGGCTACACGTCTGTCCACGGGTTATGCCCGGTATTCTCTCACATTTATTTCAGTAGAGCATAGCTGCAGTACCAGACACCAGTCGTGGAGAGGTGTGGGCGCTGTTTCTGTAAGATGGTAGGTAGCCGTGTTTTTAGAATATTACCGGACTCCTACATTAATAATAATGACTGGGCTCAACTTAAAGAGCTTTTCCTATGTACAAAGTTAATTTTAATTAACCTTGTAATCCATAGATCTTGGAATAATAAGTTCCACAATTGGATGTGTTTTAAAAATAATGCTCCTGTGCTGAGATAATCTTATAAATGTGTCACTGCTGTGTAATGGCTGTGCCTGACCGTGCAGGAACATGGTCTGATCACACCACATCTCCTGGGCAGGGGAGGAAGCAAAAGAGCGGATACAGACAGGGCAGCATGGGATCACAGAGGATTTTTTTTTTCTTTGAGGTAAAATATTGCTTGAAAAAACGGCAGTGAAATGTTTTACCTCACAGAATTAATTATTTTTGATCCTGTGCTCCAGAAGATGTGGTATGATCAGACCTTATTCCTGTACGGTCAGACACGGCCATTACACAGTACACAGCAGGGGCACAATTATAAGATTATCTCAGCATAGGACACATCTATTTTTTTTTTAATTTTTTTATTTTTAACAGCCAATTATGGAACTTATTAGGCTGTGTGCACACGTTCCGGATTTTTTGCTATAAAACCGCAAAAAAAAAAAAAACGCTCACATTAAGCATCCTATTAAAAGAATGCAATCCGCATTTTGTATGCACATGCTGCGTTTTTTTTCCTGAGCGGAAACGCATTCTGGAAAAAAAAACTCAGCATGTTCATTAATTTGCGGAATCGCGGGGATTCCGCACACATAGGAATGCATTGATCTGCTTACTTCCCGCATGGGGCTATGCCCACCATGCGGGAAGTAAGCAGATCATGTGCGGATGGTACCCAGGGTGGAGGAGAGGAGACTCTCCTCCACGGACAGGGCACCATATAATTGTTAAAAAATCGTGATATACTCACCTTCCGATGGCCCCTGGAGTCCTCCCGCCTCTCAGCGGTGCACGCGGCGGCTGGGATGCTGTATGCGAAGTACCTGCGATGACATCAGTCACGTGACCGTGACGTCATCCCAGGTCCTTTGCACACAGCATCGCTGCCGCCGCGTGCACCGCTGAGGAGATCGGTGACGTCGGAAGGTGAGAATAACTTTTTTTTTTTTATAATTATTTTAACATTAGATCTTTTTACTATTGATTTCCGCAATGTGTGCACTTAGCCTTATTGTTCAAAGATCTATTGACTAAAATTAAGTTTCTTTGGAAAACACTAATAAGGTGGGCTAACTGACGAAGCACGCCCATCAGTTTTTATCCTCAATATATTGCAGTCATATTATATAGCACTGTGTACTTACAATTGCTCATTTTGCCTTTCTACCCAGTTATTTCTTCTTTACTCCCTCCTACCTCCTGACAGGGACTCGTACAGGGAAAATTAACTTCTTGTTTCCACATAGAGCTTAGAAGGATTCAGGCAGTCCATTTTTATTCTCGTGATGTCATAGACGTAATGGAAAACAGAAGAATTAGTTGGTAGAAAGGCAAAATGAGCAATTGTAAGTGCTCAGTGCTGTATAATATGGGGATTGCTATATATTGAGAAGATAAAAAGTTTGGGAGGATGAGTGCTTCGTTGAGGTCTTATCTTTTAAACTGATTAGTATATCACTAGGGTTTGTGTGGGTCTGACCTCGAAGCTCGAAGTCGATAGGTTATTTTTTTTTTGTGCTAAGTGAAGCTTTATTTTTTCTTTCCACTACACTTCAGTGAAAGAAAAAAAAAAATGAAATAAAAAATGCAGACATGAAAAAAATCTTTTTGTTTGTAGGAACCACTCGGTCACTTTCAAACATGTTAATATTGCTAATATGAATTTCCTAGTACTAGAGGACTACTTTCTGGAGATCAGTCATTCCCGGTACTGTGGACAGTGACTCCATCCATCCTCGGGGATTCTTCAGGCCACCACTGAACGAGGACATTTCACACGGCAGCAGAGTATACAGAAGTGATTACTGGATGATGCATGAACTTCATTATGTCCTGTCTGACAGATCACGCAATGCCACCATTTGCTCTTGTTATGATTTATAGCTCCAGAACCATGTGATGTTTGTTGGAAAGGTCTTGTTAAGGGCATTTCAGAGAATAAAGGGAATCTTGTCACCAGGTTTTTGCCACCCAATCTAAGAGCATTTAAGGACAGAGCCGCTGATTCCAGCTCTGTCACTTACCTGGCTGCTTGTTGTTTTGGTAAGATCGCAGACTATCAGTAGAGGACTAGTAAACCTGCTGCCATGTAGTCCTCCATATAAATTAGTCTGTGTAACCCTGCCCCACTTCTGATTGGCTGCTTCCTGTGTACAGTGTGCATAGGCAGAAAGCTGCCAATCAGTGCTGTGGGTGGGGTTATACACAGCTCAACATTAAAGAACTGCTAGATCTGCAGCTGAGAAAACTGTTTTTTTTTTTTTTTTTCAAAACTGCAGAAACCAATAAAGTGAATGTAGTGAAATATGTATAGGTATGAATGTGTGACTATTAAGTAATTTAACAGCTGTCCTGAGACTACAGGTCTCACAGGGGGTCACAGCATATGTTATCCTGAAAAGGCAGTCTACTGTCTCCAATCTCGCCAGGGGGCCTTGCTAAGAACAAGGAAGAAAGGGAAATGTTTCACACCTTCTGGCTGTTTTGAAGAGAGATGTCAATTACAGCCTGTGAGAAACTTACACAAAGAGTTTCAGAGAAAATAATATATTCATTGGTGGAATGGTCATGGTCCAGCTGCAAACCAGCAATTATAATATCAACCTGAGAGGCTTGTCTAGAAATTTGTCCTCCAGGTTGACGCTATAAATTAGGACTACACACAAAGAACGATGTTCACAGACTGAGGGACAGCCATGCTCATGTGATCCATTCCATATTCCTCCCCTCTCAGGGAGCAGAAAGCAGACTACAAAGTTAGATATTTCTGTAAGTTTTCTCCCTTTTTATTAACGGTTTTGCATATTAGCATATCTTTTTATTTCCATATTCTATACCCTTTTTATTGTAAGCACTGTGCCATTTCTATTAAAGCTTAAAACTTTAAGTCTGAACCTTGCATGTTCTATAGAATCCATAGCATATTTGTGTGTGTTCCTTGTGATTGGCAGACAGTAGTAGTAGTAGTAATATTTCCGGGACTCATCGCCCGTGTGTTTGGTGAGTGGTGGCAGTGTGTATGAGCGGGTGTGTGGCCTGTCGGGGTGTGATTTATGTTCCCATTGCAGCATAGGACAGAGGTTGAATGCTGGACTGAGTGAGAGGAGATAGATTAACCCTTGCAGGCGCAACCCCAAGTCACTTGCTGAGAAGCGGGTATGTGACAATGCGTGTCAGATAACCCATCACTGTCAGGTGTGCCAAATGTTTCTTCATAACTTTTGATGCATGTCTTAGCTATACATGTACAAAAAAATGAAATCTAGGCTTACTACGAGCAGGCATAGTTTGCACAAAAGCTTTCTTGCAAGTTTTGGGACAAGTGTATCCCTACTTGCTAATCAACTTGTGAAAAGCGTCTAGAAATGTAAAAAGTGAGATATTGTGACATGAACATGGCATGCGTCATTAATCCACCTCCCCCCTTGAGTCCTTCCATATCACTGGAGCCCGGCTAACAAGCTTGCTGACTGTTTCCAATAAAGATCATCAGAACATTGCGGAATTGCTTTGAATCACAGTACATGGTACAAACCGTGGCTTAAGATGGGGACTAATATTTATGTCCTTAATGTCTCGCATGTATGGGCCCTCATCTGTAGGGAGAATTGGGGTTTATTGACCACCATTTGGCAAACCAAGGCAGCTGTATATAGGAGGAGTTTTCTATAACATGGAGAAGGTTTTCTCTCCCGAAATCTGTATGTGTGATGTCCTGTATGAAGCAGAGACTTTGGTAAAGTCGTAGATGAGAGCACTATAACAGGAGGAAGCTGAGCTCAGCTGGCCGCTGCTCGGCGGTATTTGTCCGCTATCCACTTAAGGATGAACCAAGCCTCCAGAAATCTGCTTTAGCAATATGTTCGGAGCCAGAGATGCTCATTGCACGCCCGAGGCTTGCTTTTCTTCTTTCTCTTCTCCAATTTGCAGCATACGTTTTTTTAGCACAGCTGACCGGTTTAGTGACAAATCTGCTGTCCGCCTGTCTATTTCAGTGTGCGAAGATGGCATTTAAGGAACATCTCTAACTAATGTGGAGCAACGTGTCTGGATAAATAAATGCACAGCTGTTTTATGTGTCTATTGGTCTGGCAAAAGCTGACTTTCCAAATGTGATGATGACCACTAAAAAGTCTATAGAGGCTTTATCTCCTGTTAGTGTACGCCTAGACTTACTTCCAAAAGCTTTGATGTTCTGAAATTACATCAGATGGTCCCTCAGGTTACAATATTTGACTCCTGGTCAGCCATTGAAAGTGATGAAACTTGAGACCATAAATTTTACAGAAAACTAGTTATTGGTTCAGAGGCTCCGAAAAAAAAAAACCCAACACAAAAGACAAATCACTTATACAGATTGAAAGTCGTCTGGTCTTGTAATTTGTCATTCAAGGTGTTGGTCACCTCCTAATGCTGAAGAGCTGCTCACTCCCACACTCACTTCTGGGATTTTGCCAAATATCGTGAGTATCAGACTGGCTGCTGGAGATCTGTTTGCCACAAAACCGTAAGACCATGTATTCATAGCAATATGTATCGCATGTGAATCGGCACCGTGCTGACCACGGGGATGGGGAGTAGGTACTCCACACTTTTCCTTTTCTCAAGCCATACTCTTGAATAAAAAAAAAATTATATATATATTTTAGTACAGACACACCTTCTCTTTTAAAGATTTTTCTGTATTTTCATGACTATGAAAATTGTACATTCACACTGAAGGCATCAAAACTATGAATTAACACATGTGGAATTATATACTTAACAAAAAAGTGTGAAACAACTGAAATTATGTCTTATATTCTAGGTTCTTCAAAGTAGCCACCTTTTGCTTTGATGACTGCTTTGCATACTCTTGGCATTCTCTTGATGAGCTTCAAAAGGTAGTCACCGGGAATGGTCTTCCAACAAGTTTGAAGGAGTTCCCAGAGATGCTTAGCACTTGTTGGTCCTTTTGCCTTCACTCTGCGGTCCAGCTCACCCCAAACCATCTCGATTGGGGTCTGGTGACTGTGGAGGCCAGGTCATCTGGCGTAGCACCCCATCACTCTCCTTCTTGGTCAAATAGCCCTTACACAGCCTGGAGGTGTGTTTGGGGTCATTGTCCTGTTGAAAAATAAATGATGGTCCAAGTAAAAGCAAAGCGGATGGAATAGCATGCTGCTGCAAGACGCTGTGGTAGCCACGCTGGTTCAGTATGCCTTCAATTTTGAATAAATCCCTAACAGTGTCACCAGCAAAGCCCCCCACACCATCACACCTCCTCCTCCATGCTTCACGGTGGGAACCAGGCATGTAGAGTCCATCTGTTCACCTTTTCTGCATTGCACAAAGACACGGTGGTTGGAACCAAAGATCTCAAATTTGGACTCATCAGACCAAAGCACAGATTTCCACTGGTCTAATGTCCATTCCTTGTGTTCTTTAGCCCAAACAAGTCTCTTCTGCTTGTTGCCTGTCCTTAGCAGTGGTTTCCTAGCAGCTATTTTACCTTGAAGGCCTGCTGCACAAAGTCTCCTCTTAACAGTTGTTGTAGAGATGTGTCTGCTGCTAGAACTCTGTGTGGCATTGACCTGGTCTCTAATCTGAGCTGCTGCTAACCTGCGATTTCTGAGGCTGGTGACTCGGATACACTTATCCGCAGAAGCAGAGGTGACTCTTGGTCTTCCTTTCCTGGGGGGGTCCTCATGTGAGCCAGTTTCTTTGTAGCGCTTGATGGTTTTTGCAACTGCACTTGGGCACACTTTCAAAGTTTTCCCAATTTTTCAGACTGACTGACCTTCATTTCTTAGAGTAATAATGGCCACTCATTTTTCTTTACTTAGAATTTGTATTATGGCAAGAAAAAAAGCTAACAGTCTATTCAGTAGGACTATTAGCTGTGTATCCACCAGACTTCTGCGCAACACAACTGATGGTCCCAACCCCATTTATTAGGCAATAAATCCCTCTTATTAAACCTGACAGGGCACACCTGTGAAGTGAAAACCATTCCCGGTGACAACCTCTTGAACCTCATCAAGAGAATGCCAAGAATCATCAAAACAAAAGGTGGCTACTATGAAGAACCTAGAATATGACACATTTTCAGTTGTTTCACACTTTTTTGTTAAGTATATAATTCCACATGTGTTAATTCATAGTTTTGATGCCTTCGGTGTGAATTTACAATTTTCATAGTCAAAAGTTTTTAAAATCCTCGGTTTTTAATGGAGGCAATTTTTCTGTTTTGGAAAGGAAATTGAATACAACAGTCTATGAAAACATTTGGCCTCTTGACTTTTTTACAGCCTGAATGTACATGGCAGAATGAGTTACCAGTGACATAATTTGTAAAGTGCTGCGGATTATGTTGTCGCTTCTTAAATGTACCGTAATTATTATTCGCCCGTCCACAAGCACATCTATGTAACCTTTGCTCTGCTTGTCTTCTCGGCTCGTTTGTAGTCATAAATCAGCTTAGATGGTGTAGGAGAAGCGAGATAAGGGTTGCAGACCCTGCCACGGGACAAGATCCCTCATGGACTTGGCCATGAACTCTTGTTGCTTCTGTTGGATTTATTTTTTTGTTAATTTTTCTTCTAGGTGAAAAAAAAAAATGCCTCTAATGGTGTCCATGACTTTAAGTTTATTCCCATCTCGCTCCCTCTCGCTGTCCACAGCACAATCCATAAGAAAGCTAAGGAGGTCTCCAGTCTATAGGTTCCTGTGGTCTGTGGCTGCTGTAAAGTAAACCTCTGAAGGCGGTTAACAAAATTTCAGGAAAGATGTCCCCCAACCCCCCAATAATCCTGCATGGAAAAATAGAATGTAAAAATTCTGCAATATGAAAAAATGCATTCATTTTAAGACGGACGATGAGTTTAGTGCACATCAATGTTCTCTGAAAGTGACCTAACTTATTTTTATTTTTTTTACTCCTTCCCGTCAGACGTTTCATGTCCACATTCCCTGTCAAGAATTTCAGTTCCTTTGCAAAATCGACTAATAAGCATGAAATTAAAACCTGCTCAATCCTATCTTGGCTCAGCAGTCCTACCTGCTTTAGAACAAGCCAGTTTTTCAGGGGAAAAGTCTTTCAAGAGTCTTAAATATTCTCTAAGTCCCAGAACTCGAGCTTTTCATTAGCGAGCGGGTGATCTGCGGCTAGAGCGCTCAATGCTGTTTTGTATCGGAGCACTTACCTCTAATCTTCACGAAGAAGGAGGCTTGAAACGAAGCTTCAATAGTTTAGCCATTTTTCATAAGTGCAGAAAGTCAATCGTCTGATGTCCTTAGTGAGAACTTCAATGGAGTCTTTCCACATCACAGGTGCACGAAAGGAGAAACCTCACACCTCCTATGAGATAAGACAGGGAAACATTTGACTAAGGCTGAATTTTGCCTGATGAAATAAAGCCCCAGTTATCCTAATATAAAGAAAGGAGGTATGGATGGCCCCAATTGTTCCTAATTTTCCATTTAATATGTGAATATTTAATCTCCTCATAAGTACCGTATATACTCGAGTATAAGCCGACCCCCCCCCCCCCCCCTAATTTTGCCACACAAAACTGGGTAAACTTAATGACTCAAGTATAAGCCTAGGGTGGGAAATGCAGCAGCTACTGGTAAATTTCAAAAATAAAAATAGATGCCAATAAAATTAAAATTAATTGAGACATCAGTAGGTTAAGTGTCTTTGAATATCTATATTGAATCAGGAGCCCCATATAATGCTCCATAAAGTTTGATGGGCCCCATAAGATGCTCCATATTAAAATATGCCACAAATAATGCTGTACAAAGATTGATTATGGCCCCATAGAAACATTTGCCCCATGCAATGCTTCCCAAAGGTTGATTATGGCCCCATAAGATGCTCCATACAGACATTTGCCCCATATAATGCTGCACAAAGGTTGATTATGGCCCCATAGAAACTTATGCCTCATCTGCTGCAATTTAAAAAAAAAAAAAGAAAGACATACTCCCCTCTTGTCCTGAGCAGGCGGGGACACCGGCACATGCGATATTCACCTGTCCCCGTTCCTGTGCCGCTCTGTCTTCTGTCACTGCATAGCGCTGGTTCAGGCAGAGAGCAGCGCGCACACTAACCACATCATCGCGCCCTCTAACCTGAACGTCACAGCCAGAGGATGCGGAAGACTGAGCGTGCGCTTTGGTGGAACGGGGACAGGTGAATATCGCATGGATCACCTCCCCCATTACTCACCTTCCCGGCGCGGTCCCTGCTTCTCCGATGTAGTGGCGCCGGCAGCTTGTTCCGGTGGTCAGCGGTCACTGGTACCACTCATTAAAGTAATGAATATGCTGCTCCACCCCTATGGGAGTAGAGTCACATCCATATTCATTACATTAATGAGCGATACCAGTGACCGCTGAATGCAGGAAGAGCTGCGGACGCCAGAGAAGCAGGGACATGCAGAGACACGCCGGGAGCAGGTGAGTATGATGGACAGCTGCCCCTCCCCCGCCGACCCCCTGGGACAATGACTCGAGTATAAGTCGAGAGGGGCACTTTCAGCCTAAAAAATGGGCTGAAAATCTCAGATTATACTCGAATATATATACGGTAACCTCTTTTATGTGAGAGTCTCGGCTGTGATCAGGTGATCGCTTCAGGTCTGGCTCATAGAGGAACTTGCCTGTTGACTCATTTCTACTACAGTGGCCACCAAAGGGCAAATGAGGTATTACAGGTGATCATCGGGATAGTGATAATTACACACCACGTCCATCAGAGCGAGCTGAGGAGGTTTAGAACAGACCCATGGGTATTTTGTAAACTGTTTCCACGGTTACTACATTTCTTATGTGGGAACTCACCGGAGGACATATTATTAGCATGAACCCATATCAAGATTGTTGATGTATACATGGCCAGAGGGAACTGATAAAAATCCTTCTGAAAAATGCATGGTTGACAGCCCCCTTTAGCTTTGCATTTCAGGTTTTTTCTGTTTTAATGATGGTGACGTTATTTGTAGTGCTGACTACCTTCCAACTAAAGTTTTGATATCTCTCCCCTGTCTTGTTTGTACATGCCTATACTAGATTGTTCTCTCTCAATACAATCAAGTTTTCTTAGGTGTACATCAATCTGACTGGTGGGATCTCACCGGCTAGCTCCCTATCAATCTTGGCACTAAAAGTCCTATTTTGTGTTCTGAATAGAAAACTAATCATAGTCACAAAGAAAACCTACAAAGATGGCATTTGATCAGCCTAATTTATCCAATTTGGTTTCACCCTGCCAGGGCCAAAATGTTTGCAATCCGAAGGATTATATTTTCGACCGACCTTTATAACTTACCGTATATGAAACCTTAAATTCTGGAGATGAAGGGGGTGACTTAAGGTACCGTCACACTTAGCGACGCTGCAGCGATACCGACAACGATCCGGATCGCTGCAGCGTCGCTGGAGAGCTGTCGCACAGACCGCTCTCCAGCGACCAACGATGCCGGTAACCAGGGTAAACATCGGGTAACTAAGCGCAGGGCCGCGCTTAGTAACCCGATGTTTACCCTGGTTACCATCCTAAAAGTAAAAAAAAACAACCACTACATACTTACCTACAGCCGTCTGTCCTCCAGCGCTGTGCTCTGCACTCCTCCTGTACTGTCTGTGAGCACAGCGGCCGGAAAGCAGAGCAGTGACGTCACCGCTCTGCTTTCCGGCTGACTGACGCTCACAGCCAGTACAGGAGGAGAGCAGAGCACAGCGCTGGAGGACAGACAGCGGTAGGTAAGTATGTAGTGGTTGTTTTTTTTTTACTTTTAGGATGGTAACCAGGGTAAACATCGGGTTACTAAGCGCGGCCCTGCGCTTAGTTACCCGATGTTTACCCTGGTTACCAGTGAAGACATCGCTGAATCGGTGTCACACACGCCAATTCAGCGATGTCTACGGGTAGTCCAGCGACGAAACAAAGTTCTGGACTTTCTTCCCCGACCAGCGACAGCACAGCAGGGGCCTGATCGCTGCTGCCTGTCACACTGGACGATATCGCTAGCGAGGACGCTGCAACGTCACGGATCGCTAGCGATATCGTCTAGTGTGACGGTACCTTAAGATTTTAAATGGTTAGACAAAAAAATAATGCCTTGCTTGCCTAGAAGTAGTTTTTGGTATTGCAGCCCTACTATCTTTTATTGAAGCCGGACTGAGATGCTGGACACAACCCATGAACCGGTTTGGCAAACGTGGTTTTTCTAATCTTTTACAACTCATTAGATCCTATTTGCTCCACGTGAAAAACAATTGAGGCATTCTCCTATCTCATAATTGATGACCTATTTCTAGCCATCGCTCTATGATGGGTGCCAGCAAGAATGTCTTGTCAATGTATTCGCCATTTCGTCCTCCCACATTGTTGATTTGTAGACCTATTGGAAACTGTATGTCATTGTTTCCTATGCCACCTCCAGTTGGTAGCTTGCTAATCCATTGGTAATTCCTGAGCTGATGTTGGCAGGAGTGATGAGCGATCTCTGATAAGGGGTTATCCATGCATGCGCTAATAGTATCCGAGCACGCCGAAGATACTCTATGTTCCAGTCTCCGCAGTTGCATGGCTTGCCGCTATTCGACAGCCGTAACACATGCAGGCAAGGCTGTGGAGTCGGTAAGCCAAACCTCCGACTCTTCAATTTCCATGAGTCCAACTCTGACTCCACCAAAATGGGCTCCAACTCAACGACTCCACAGCCCAGCATGCAAGGATTGAATTATTGACCACACTCCCCATCAAGAACGTGACACACACACTTTTTATTGTATAGGGAACGTGCCAGTGTTGTGATGTGTTGGACACAAGAATGGCCCCAAGTTATGTTTGTATCCACAAAAAAAAATTGTTGGTTTATATACTGATTAACTTATGTTTTTGTTTTTTTTCCTTAGGAATAGCAAAATGTGATCTTCTTCACACCAGATCGTTACGAGGCCACAGGGACTGTTTCGAGAAATATCACCAGATTGCAAACCAAGACTGTTCCCGCTCCAAGCTTACTAAGAGCCCCTATGAAGAAGTAAAGACTATTCTCAGCAAAAAAATAAACTGGATTGTCCAATATGCACAAAATAAGGATTTGTATTCTGATTCCGAGTGTCACAAGAGCGCACATCACAAACTTTACAAATTCAGACATCTGAACGACAGTGGTCCGATCCCTCAGCACGACTCGCAGGTCCCCAAGTATTCCGAAAAGTGGCTGGATACTGGGGCTGGGGGTATATCCACGTGTACAAAGGGGGTTTTGGAAAGAAACGGCAGGGATTTTAATATGAGCGTCCTACATAGTACGCTGTGGCCAAATTCCTGTAAAGAAAAGGTTGATGAGAACTCCAACCAGCCGTCTGGACCCAACGTTCGCAGAAGACACCAGCATTACGACAAAGAAGAATGTACGTATCTATTACTGCTCATCTTGTTTCCATTGTGTTAAAGAGGGCAAATGGGGCAGGAAGTGTTGTGTATATAATCTCCATATTAAACCCCTTTAGACCTTAGATTCTGGAGATAAGGTTGGATTGCGAAGGTATTAAATGATTAAACAAAAAGTGCCCTCCTTGCCTACAGGTAGTTTGTGGTGTTGCAGCCTCACTTACTTTAGTGGAGCTGGACAGACATAGTGGATACAACCCATGGACAGGTGTGGCAACCATGTTGTGTTTTGACTGGGAGGAGACTTAATGGCTGTCTACTTATATCTGAAGGGATGTCACACTGTAGAGGGATCATCTTTATTCTCATTTGCACAAAGAAGGACTAGAAGCAATAGAATGAAACTGAAAGGGTGAAGATACAGATTAGATATTAAAAACTTTTTGACAGCTAGGGTGAACAATAAGTGGAACAGGCAGCCACGAGAGGTGGTGAGTTCTCCTTCAATGGAAGTCTTCAAACACAGGCTGGACAGATATCTGTCTGAGATGGTTTAGTGAATCCTGCATTGAGCAGGGGGTTGGACTAGATGACCCTGGAGGTCCCTTCCAACTCTACCATTCTATAATTCTAAGTGATGACATACTGCTAGCATATGCCATCACATTATGGTGGATGAGTGTTTGGCCTTTTTTACCCAAACCGATCCTTAGAATGAAGGGGATGCAATACTAGCCACCTGGGAACTGCAGCGTGGCAACCTAATGGGACCAAGAAGGTCCTGTGCTGGGAAAGCTTGGAAGTAGAGGCTACACTTCACCAGTACACTGTTCGGGATCAGTAAGAGTCTAATAGACTCTACCCCGACACAACATATAGCAGTGGCACATCCTAACTATCAGATGGGAGAATCCTTTTCTAGTAGCCATCTAATAAATAATGTAAAATTGCCCCTATTATTTTTATGGTTTTGCAACTCTTGATCAAGTTCTTCAAAGAAGTATGTTCTGTCTTGAGCATTCTTCAGTGGGCTCCATGAAAATCCTCTTTTTATGACCGTCAAAGGAATTGACATTTGGTTTGAGTGCTCAACTTTTGCAGTCACTTGTTTGTATGTTTTGGCCGGGGTTTTTTTTTATATAGGACATCCCATAGTTTTTTTTGACTCCATAGTTTCTTGACCAGTTCATGATACGGAAAACATTTCTTGTATAGAAGATGATTTTTTTTTGTTTTTTTTTTATTACAGGCCATAAGGTACATCAGGGGTCTCCAATGTGTGGCTTAGGAGCCACATGTGGTTCACGGGTCCGTGATGTGGCTCGTGACCGTCTGCCAGCTTACTCCATTAGCTCCAGGTCTAGCAAACAACTAGAGCAGGTCTTCAGATGGTGTCTTGAGCATCCCGCACAGAAGAGCAGATCTGGATGTGCATATGCAGGGGGTAAATGTAGTAAACAGGAGGCAGAATTTTACTACCATTTAGAGGGGGGTGTATTGAATTTGTGTGTGATACTGTGGTGAATGTGCTTGATGCAAGAATGTCAAAAGGGGGTAAAGTGGGAGCCCCTTAATGTAAGTATCCTGCCAATAAATGGAGAAGGCACAAGATTTTGGTGTGTTTTGTGTTGAGAAGCTGTGGTGATACCGGGACTGTGGGATTCTTGATGTCACTATAGTTGAAGTAGGATGAGTCCGAGTGAATGTGGCTCACCACCGCCTGAATGTGACGCGCAAGATAAAAAAAAAAGTTTGAGGACTAGTGATGAGCAAACGTGCTCAGCTGAGGTGTTATCCATGCATGCTTGGGTGCTATCAGTGTCTTTGGCGTCTTTGAAAATGATGTCCCCGCAGCAGCATGTTCCGCGGCTTTCGAACAGTCGCGAGACATTCAGACGCAGGGTCTCTAACATATTCGAGCACGCCAAAGGCACTCGGTTAACACCTGAGCACGCTCGCTCATCACTATTGAGGACCACTGATGTATAGTATAAAATATCAAGTAGATGTTCCTCTAACAAACAGGCATTTTGTATGTCGACTTTAGAGCTAAGTATGGAGTTGCACATTCCTAGTCTGGCACCCAGTCCGGTTCTACTTACTAGCCGGTCTTCACATCTGTGACTGGCATCTTCATGTCGCTGGGTCTAATACGGGTGCACGTTGCTCAGGATGCTGGTCATGGTAGTGAAGCCTGGCTGACATGGAGGACCAGACTAGGGCGGCACAAATATGGCTTCTCTATAGTTGGCATAGGAGATTCGACCAGTGACCAAGTAATTGCCTCGCGCTGTCCTCCTGCGATCTAGGCACAGCGTTATTAGGAAGATTCTGGCGATTCTCGCCCCATGTGAGGACTGTCCACACTGGGTCATTCTCTGTCGTAGTGGATTATTCTAGTTTGCTCATTGCAAAGAATAATCCAAGGTCACATCATCTTCTTCAAAACCCTGCAACCCTCTCAGCTGCCCTAGGATGTTTGCTTTAAAAAATGGTTCTTCTGATTGACAGGAAGACAAATAGATGGTGGCTTGTGTACGGAGCATTATCTTGATTTAGTAGATCATACATTTGTAGATTTGCGTTTGCCAATTGATTAGTTTAAATGCAGGGGATTTTTCTGCAAATATTAATGAGTAGCTTTGTGTTCTCCAACCTGAGGGTCTCCTGCGTGACGTCCATTCCATCATGGTGCGGTAATGGCTCAGTTCGGAGGACTTCATGGTTAGGCTTTTAGAGAAGAGGTGGGAGTTGTATAACTCCGATCCTCTGCAGATCTGCACCACTTGGTATGGAGAATTTAATACTGGTCTGCAATCGTTCTCTCTCCTGTGGAACTAGAAGTACTGAAGGCAGCAGACTCCGGTGACCAGGATTGTACTTCATAGTTGTCCTCTGGATATGCTGAGCCCAGACTGTTTTGCTGCTGGGACCCCCAGGGATTTCCAGCTGGAGATACATATTCGTCCCTGGATTACAAAACTTGACTGCTATCTTCCAGAAAATGGTACCACACGTGTACGCAGGTTGTGTGTGACATTGGCACTATTCACTTCAGGGGACCACACTGCAATACCAGACACAACCTATGGAGGAGTGTGGTGCTGTTTCTCAGACTTTAGTCACCTGAAAGCTGGTTTTACGGTCTCGTTAATTTTAAGTCTTCGCGGCACGGTTATAGATTTTGGCTGTAGTGTTGGCTCCCAAAGCTAATTAACACCAGTGCACACAACTACTTAGTCTTTTTCTCCTGCCACGCTATTTACTTGCTATAGCCGTACGCTGTTCTGAGCCGATCCCAACCAGAGATTTTCTTATTCTCTTTTTGTTGGATGTTTTCAATTACTTGGATTACTGCGGTGACGGTAATTGATTTTTGTACGTTTCTCCCTCGCTTCTAGTGAGCTCGATGAGCAGAGAAGAACTGGGACGATTAAATGATCATCTCCTCCGGCAACTCCAGGGTAAGTCTCAATATCGAATGACTGGCGCATCCTCAGGAGGTCCGGTAACACTGCCGCTACCCGCGCACCTCCACGTTCCATAAATTTAGTAGAAATACTGTGGGGTTTTTTTTTTTGGTTGTTTATTTTAATAGCACTTTCTTTCCTGTATATTGCCTTAAAAAAAAAAAAAACTGCTCGGCATTAAATCAATATGTCAGCAAGTGCAGCTCAGCCCTTCCGTGGCAGCTGCAGATGTGCGGTAATCTAAGCTGCCGGCTAAGTATAGGTTACAGTAAAGCTGATCAGCGCCTGATGGCATTACAGCCGTATTTTTAGACTGCGCTTAACAAGCTCGAGCGGATTTAGCGCCATTAAGTGGCACATTTTATTGGCCCAACCATTTTGTAAAATGCATCAGATAATCAGCTCGTAAAGCTTGGTCTGGAGGTCAAGATCCTTGTATGAACGTGGCAGAAAAATTAAATGCCCTTCTTGTAGTTGCATACTTTGTAAAAATATGTTTCTAAGGGGTAAAGTTTCTCCTTTTTTAAAGGTGTGTTTTCAAGTTTAGAATTTATCCCCTGGCCGGCGCAGTGGCTTAGTGGTTAGCACTGTTTTTCTGCAGCGCTGGGGTCTTGGGTTAAAATCCCACCAAGGACACCATCTGCAAGGACTTTGTGTGGATTTCCTTTGGGTTCTCTGGTTTAGATTGCCAGCCCCAATGGGGACGGCGGTGATGAGGACAGACATGATGGGGACGGCGGTGATGAGGACAGACATGATGGGGACGGCGGTGATGAGAACAGACATGATGGGGACGGCGGTGATGAGGACAGACATGGGGACGGCGGTGATGAGGACAGACATGATGGGGACGGCGGTGATGAGGACAGACATGATGGGGACGGCGGTGATGAGGACAGACATGATGGGGACGGCGGTGATGAGGACAGACATGATGGGGACGGCGGTGATGAGGACAGACATGATGGGGACGGCGGTGATGAGGACAGACATGATGGGGACGGCGGTGATGAGGACAGACCTGATGGGGACAGACCTGATGGGGACGGCGGTGATGAGGACAGACCTGATGGGGACGGCGGTGATGAGGACAGACCTGATGGGGACGGCGGTGATGAGGACAGACCTGATGGGGACGGCGGTGATGAGGACAGACATGATGGGGACGGCGGTGATGAGGACAGACATGATGGGGACGGCGGTGATGAGGACAGACATGACGGGGACGGCGGTGATGATGATTGTTGTAGTAAAGTGGTGCAGAATATGATGGTGCGATATAAGCAAAGGATATTAAATCACCTATTGACTGGATAAAAGATAACGTTCCAATCGCTGAGGGTCTAGGACTCTGGTCAATCATGCGCACTGCAGCTCCATTCATTCTTCATGGGAGCGCTGGAAATTGCTGAGCTCTGCACTCGGCTCATCTTCGTTGCTCCTATTAAAATGAATGTGCATATGATCGACCTCCGCTCCATTCACAGGGAACTCTTCAGAGTCCTGGTTCTTGGTGGGAGCCACAATAGTTGGACCCTCCGTTATCGGAAAGTTATCCTACGTACCATGGATAGGGGATAACTTTTAAACTTAAGAACATCTCTGTAAGGAAAGTGCCAAAATGCTGTGGGATCCAATAGGAGAAAACTAGAAGACAATAGCGCAAAATAGGGTGTTACCCGGATATAGGGTATGAGACCGATAGGTGCCGGGATGTGCCCACCTGGTAGGGTTGTGTGCTGAAACACCAGAGAAAGCGCAGTAGAACGGCTGCTGCAGATCCAGGATACATACAATGGAAGGAAAACCATAGAGGATGGATCTCTAACTGCGCTGACGAAGACACTGTATGATGGAAAAGGAGATCCAGGTTGATGTTGGTCAACACGTTTCAAAGTTCAGACTTCTTCATCAGGACAGAACATGTGGTTTTGTCTTCATTACTAATAAAATGTTGATTCTCAACACTTCGACGAGTGGATCTTCTTTTTCAGCATATGGTGTCTTCAGCTACACACGTAAAGATCCATCCTCTGTTTTTTTCCTTACAAACTGATGTGGGGACATGAATAGATCATGCAATGATGCCTGGGAAATAAAAATATGCAAATAGCCTCTTGACCGAGGAAGAGAACAAGGTCTCAAATACTGTCTATAGGAATCTGCAATATCAAACCTTTGGTGATGGAGAACATTTTGGCTTTAAAGAGGTTTTCCCACAAACAAAAGTACATTTTAATCACTAGATATTGGAATTATAATTATTTCCACAACTGGATGTTTAAATAAAATGTTTCCTGTGCTGAGATAATTTTCTAAAGGTGCTCCTGCTGTGTACTATGTAATGGCCGTCATCAGCCGTTCCCATTTCCACCATGATGCCATGTAAAGGAATTATTGGAAACATTTACACAAGGGCACGAGCTACGGACCAGGGCCAGTCCTCCATGTATTGTCAGCTGATCTCTGGTGTGTTTACTCCAGGTATAGGTTAAGAAGGATCTAACCAAGCTCATACGCTGGGCACAACCTTGGTGCGGCTCAGCAGTTCTGTGCACCTTCCCATCTACTTGTATTCCTGTTTTCCTCTCTCGTGGAGCCAGAGCTATCAATCGTGATCTAGGAATTGGATATAAAACAAGGGGATAAAGGTGCACGCAATGACTTGGCCACGCTGAGGGTGCCCCGAGCATCAGTGCTTGGTTTGAACAGTCATTTTATAGAATAAAATGAGTGTTTATACAGCATTTTTTAAACATATACGGAAACGTAAAAGGTTGAAAACTTCTGAATTTGCCCTTGGTACAAGTCACAATGTCCTGTGCTTTGGCTTTGTATGTGATCCCGCATGTTTTAGAATGTGGATAGAACATGATGAATTTACCGTGTACTTGGCACAAGTGCGATGTATGCCAAACTTTTCTTCTTTTTTTTTCTTTCTACAGATGTGTTTGAAGACCTCAGCTGTGTACTACAGGAAAAAGATACTCTGTCCTCCGAGCTCCACGTCCGTAACGTCTCCATAGAACAGCTGCTAAAAAACTGCTCCAAGCTTCCTTGTCTCCAGATGGGACGGACAGGCATTAAGAGTTAATATGACAATCAATGACTAGCGGATGGGACGCTAACCTGCACAAGGAAGACCCTGGCGGTCTCGCGTAGATCTCACGCGGCTCTATACTGTCCAAGAATAGGACTTATGTCAAGCGATGAACGTGGACGCCTGTTGGTCGGCATTTCTCTACTGCTTTTCCTTAAAAGCAGAAAACATTCCAGTGGGGTTAAACGAAAGCGATTGGTAGCGATAATTCAGCCTGGGCTAGCCTACAATGGAGGGGATCGTACGTAGTTCAGGAGGGCTGAGCCTGTCTCCTCACCAGCAAGAGTTGTCAATTGAGGTTCTCTTTTGGGTCCACCGTCTAAACAGGCCACTTGTCTTACCAAATCCCATACATCAAGGCAATAATGCCAGCTTTTGCTCCTTGGGGAAAGGAGAGGGGGGGGGGGGGGGGAGAACTTTTCAGATATATTTTCTAAAACTGGTCAGTATTGTGACAAATCCTAAAACTATAGTGCCTACTTGTAAAGCGAGTGGACTAAGGACCACAGCGGATGGGATGATGCATTATTTCTATAGGCATCTATAGTTGTACATCGATCTTCCAAGAAGCAGCCTCTCTGAGTATTATCTTACAATGAAAAATCTCGCCACTTGCAGACGACGGACTGTTTTTTTTTTTACTATTTAGTTTTTTTTTTCTTATGGTTTAAAAATAAAAAAAACATAAATGAAATAAACAAAATTCACTATGGCTTGAAAACGCATAAATTTTATTTCTACAAACTAAAAAAAGAAGTTTACAAGGAGCCTTTTTATGAGCTACTGTTTTTTACAAATAAATATTTTGGGTACTATAGTTCTATAAAGTTTGCTTCATGTATGTATTCTGCTTTGCACACAATGTTACCATGTCTGACCGGGGGTGGGATGAGGGACATTGTTATATATTCTTCTTTTATTTTTTTATTCTTTGTTATATATTCTATTCTTGGTTTTTTTTTTTTTGCGTTCTTTAACCCCTTAATGACCGCCAATGCATCTTTTAACTGACCTGAGATATAAGAGAATAGCCTCCCCATACAGGTGACAATCCAGCAGCTGTCGGCTGTCCACTATAGCTGACAACTTGCTGTATCAGCCACGATCAGTGTTGGCACCGTTCATATCTGTTTAACCCCTTATATGCTGCTGTCAATAGTGACTACATCATTATAAATGGTTAACAGAGTGTGGGAGCTTCCTCTTTATCCAAACTGGTGCCCTCAGATCATGATTGTGTGGTCCTGATGTTTGCGATGGCGATTCACGACCAAATAGCGGCCTTATTGTCTGACGGCTGCTGTAACCTGTTCAGAAGTTACCGACATTTAGGTGGTAAAAATGCACATTTTCATTTGTCATACCACTTTGCATTAATTCCTGAAAAGCACCTGAAGGGTTAATAAACTACCTGACTGCAGTTTTCAGTATGTCAGGGGGTGCTGTTTTTAAAATGGTATCACTTTGGGGGGTTTCCCAGTATATGAGACCCCTAAAGTCACTTCAAACATCGATAGTTCCCTAAAAAAATAAATGTTGTAAATTTCCTTGAAAAAATGGAAAATTGCTGCTACATTTTTAAACCTCCTCAAATGCTAACAAAATAAAATAACATTTTACAAATGGTGCTGATGTAAAGCAGACATGTGGGAAATGTTATTTATTAATGATTTGCTGTGGTATGACCATCTGGATTAAAGGGATAATCATTCAAACTTTGAAAATTGCTAATTTTTTAACATTTTTCTCAAATTTTTTTATATATTTTTTATAAATAAACACAAAACATATCGACTTAAATTTACCATTATCATAAAGTATAGTGTGTCACGAAAAAACAGTCTCAAAATCACTGGGATTTGTTGAAGTGTTGCAGAGTTATTACCACATAAAGTGACACTGGTCAGATTTCAAAAATTTGGCTCCGTCACTAAGGGGTTAAATGGCTTATTTAATAGTTTTTTTTTTTTTAGTTTTTGAAGGTGTAGTGACTCAAAAGAACGCAGTGTGTAGTATTTTTAAAGCGGTCGTTCACTACTGGACAACGTGTTTATGTGGTTTCCCCCCACATTTCAAAGACGTATTGCTAGGGAATATAGATTGTGAGCCCCGATGGGGACGGTGATGATGATGTCTGTAAAGTAAGTAATATAACTGATGATAAATATTCCCTTATTAACACAGGGAAGTTAGAAATAAAAATCATTACTCCTTTTCTTCACCCTCGAATAAAATGTGAACGGTGCAACATTTGGCTGAAGCGATCATAGTGTCCATGGAGACTTTTTATTTTATTTTTCCCAATAATGAGTGGGGGTGGAAGGGTTGCCAACTACTGGACACCCTTAAATTGTATGTTTTGAGGTTGTTGGTTTTTATAGGAATTTCCACATTGGTGCTGTATGATCAGGATAGACCATGAATGTCACAGACCCTTTTTAGAAGTTATAAACAGTGATGTGCTCGTTACTCGAGCGTGCTCGGGTGCGCACAGAGTTTAGCGGGGGCTTGAACATATGGTACTTTTCGAGCACACTGAAGACCCTCGGTTAGCACCTGAGCATTCTCCGATAACACCTTATTGAGCGCGCTCGCTCACCACTTATAAATGTAGGAACTGACCCATTCTGATCGGAATATAGAAGACTTAGGCCGGGATCACACATGCGAGAAACACGTCCGTGTCTCGCATGTGAAAACCAAGCTCTGGCGCCGGCACTCCAGAGCGGAGCGTGCGGCTCCATGTATTGCTATGCGGCCGCACACTCCTCTCCCAAGTGCCGGCGCCAGAGCTTGGATTTCACATGCGAGACATGGGCGTGTTTCTCGCATGTGTGATCCCGGCCTTATTCCTGTAGTTTGTCGAAGAGCACAAATAAATTCCAGTAGTGACAGTGCACTTCCGCAATAACAAGCGACCTTCCATCTTCTTGAAATCTATTATCCTGAGTATCCAGAGTCTCTCTAAAAATTCAGAAATCCACGCTCGAAGCGTAAATTAGGGTCTGTCAGGCGGTTAGCTAAAAAGGGCAATTGATCACGGGTGGCTGATTTTAACTTTCTTTGTACCAAGACATGTGCGGTATGCACGGTAGACATAGATTTTACATAAAAGCCATGCACAGAGATCTATATGTATTGGTGCTTTAGGTATGACTTGTGATGAGATCATCAGGACATATATTCTATTTTCGATCAGTAACTGTTGCTATGCAATATCTTTTGGGTCCTGGTTTAGACTGGCAGATGCAGTGTTACCAGAACTTTAAAAAAAAATAAACTTTTTTTTTTTTTTTTTTTTTTTTTGCTGCGGCATTAATGCACCGATATGTTCATTGCAACTCAAGTGGCCACAGGGTAGCAATATGATTTCTATCTATCGGTCAACTTAATAAACTCACAATCATTTCATTTATTTCTAGATATTTTCAGCACTGCCAAAGAAAAAAAAAATTCATGTCACTTTGGTTATACTTTTGTATCTTGTTCTTGGGTTTTTTTGTTTTTTTTTTCTAGTGTGAATTTAGAGTAGTGTTTTTAGATATTTTTTTAGATTTTAAGCTTATTTATTTTGAGAACCTTGTGTGTTGCGCTAATTATGTAGCTAAAGTTTGTAACATGTTTTGCCTGTCATGCTTCCATATTGCCCGGTTCAAGGGAATGCTACAGGACTGTACGGCCATCATTAATAAAAAAAAACAAAAAACAAAACGGGGGTGTTGCCCATTGTAACCAAGCTCTAGCTTTCATATTGCTGTGATTTGATTGCTTGCCACAGACACCACCTCCTTTGTTTTGTTTTTTGTTTGTTTGTTTTTTTGTTTTTTTTTTTTAACTTGCGGCCGTATGTTTTCATATGTATATATTGTTTTGTTTTTTTATAAGATCTTTACACTGGTGAAAGCTGTGCTTTGCCGTAGCCTTGTCGACAAAAATTTTTAAGACTGATTTCACTTTAGGAAAGTGAAACTTTTAGCTTGTTGTTTTTTTTTCATTATTTTGATGTTTTGAATTGTATTTAAGCTTATTACTTTTTTGCTTTGTGTAATAATGTCTGCAATTTTTTTTTTTTTGTTTCTTTCATGTTTGGAATAAAGATATTTTAATATTGATGTGTCTGAATCATATTTTGGATATGCTGTTATTTTTGTACCTGAGATCCTTAGGCTGCGGTCACACTAGCAGTATTTGGTCAGTATTTTACATCAGTATTTGTAAGCCAAAACCAGGAGTGGGTGATAAATGCAGAAGTTTTGCATATGTTTCTATTATACTTTTCCTCTAATTGTTCCACTCCTGGTTTTGGCTTACAAATACTGATGTAACATACTGACCAAATACTGCGAGTGTGAGGGCAGCCTATATCTTAGCGTCTGTGCGCATCAGGACCGACGGGGACAGGCAGACTAGGCAGCTGCCTAAGACCCCTGCTCCTCCAGGGGCCCTCTGCCAGTGGCGTACCGCTAATTGCAGGACACCATGCGGGGGCTATGGAGCCCGACGCCATTCCCCCCCATCGCTCATACACCTTATTGGTATCATAGACGCCGATACAGTTGAAAGCAATGATGGAGGAGAGAGCGTCAGACGACGCTCCCCTCTCCCATCACTCCCCCTCTGCTAGTGACTCAGCGGGCGCGTGATGACGTTACTTCATCCTGTGCTAGAGGCTGGAGCAGCGTGGGGAACAAGGAGGAGGGCTGTGTGTGTTGGTGGAGCTGCACTATACACTGTGTGTGTGTGGGGGAGGAGCTGCATTATACTCTGTGTACTATATGGACTTACATTATACTGTGTCGAGGACCATCTGTGTCCATCACTTTTCTTTCCTCAGACGGAGTAAAGAGGCCGGGAAACGAGCGTTGAGCGACTTCAATATTGTTGATCATTCTTTGCTTTGTTTTTGGTTGGCATGATGAATGGGGTCAATTTTTAAAACTCGTGGACAACAGGGTTCGAACGAGGTTTATCCTGGATGCAATGCTAACATAATCAGCGGATGAGTGACCCTCCGACTTTTAGAAAGCTTTTTCGTTCTCTTGAAGGTAACCCTAATTGGAGAGCATGGATGTCATAAAGAAGCTCCATGCATGGTGCATCTCCTTCAGGAAAGCCAATCCCCCCAACAGGAGAAGTATTTAGGATTTAGCGTTTCTGGCGACGCTGAAATCTTCTGTTCACAATTAAGCAGCTCAGATTGGAGATCCATTGAGTTCATAAGTCGTTTCTTATGATTTTCTTCTCCTTTCTTTATGCCGCTTTACCCAAGCCTTTTTCTCAGTATGATAATTAGCTAATGCAGGCTGTGATGGCTTAGCGCATAATTAGGACGACGCCGCCCTGCTCCTGCCGGTTCCATTATTTCATTCTTCTCATCTTATACCAAGTAATAAGCACTTTCCACATTTACTCATTTCCTAATTTTTTTTTTTTTCCTTATAAGTTTTTGTCCCTGACAATCGGGTTCTCGTACAAGTTGAAACCTTTTTTTGGAGCCCATCTTCCACATGAGTCAGGTTTATAGCGTCTGTCATCTGACAAGTCCTGGATTATGCAGCTTTCTGCTTCATTTAGTCTAAACCGCTGACGATCGTCTCGCGGAAGAGTCAGGATTACTTACATGACAAAATGTGCCCTGTTTGGCTGCAGCTCCGAATCCTGGGCATTAGTCATGGAGAATTATACTAGAAAAGTTCTTTACATTTCCTTTACATACATTACCATGAATGTATCATCCTAAAATAACCCATTGTTTAAAAGGAATGTCATAGAAAAAGAGAAAAATTCCAGTTGAAAAAAATGTAACATATCAGTGTATTTTAATGTTCCAATATTCACGTTTTAATGGTATAAAATAGGGAAAAAAAATGTTTGTTTTGATGTTTTCAACTTCTAAACACTAAAGGGAGCAGCTGCTGAAATTTGCTATGAAAATGTAATGTACCACTAGCTCGCATTACGACTGCTGTAAATGTGGGCGGGGTCTGGTCACGTGTGTGTGTGTGTGACATCACTCCTCCCCTTCTGGCGTTTGCAAAAGGATGCGGGAGGAAGAAGTTTAGGATCACAGTGCGGAGACATTTTGTTGGGAACTGCTCGCCGTATCCCATGCTGGGATTAGATGCACAGACTGAATCATGCGCTTGGATTAGATGCGTGGGCTGCATCACACATGATGGGATTGCCTGTTAGAATAAAAGACTGTACAGGAAGGGAAGAAGGTGAGCTGTGACATCACCTATTGTGAATGGTGGATCTTGTGTTATCTACTGTATATAGCGGTGTCATCTGTCACTAATCCTGTCTATGATGATAAAGAGACTACTGAAAAGTCGGAACTGAAAGCAGAAGTCAAGGTTTAGTGGCCAGTCTGCTTTGTTTGTTTTTTTTTCCCTTGAAGATGTAGCTATTTTTGTTTTCCTCGTCCCTTTACAACAGCTATAACTTAAATTATTTAAGTCTTTATAGCTATAGGTGTGCACTGATTCTTTTTTTGCTCAGTTTTTGGAACAGAGACTCCAGTTTTTAAAGGGACACTGTCACCTGAATTTGGAGGGAACAATCTTCAGCCATGGAGGCGGGGTTTTTGGGTGTTTGATTCACCCTTTCCTTACCCGCTGGCTGCATGCTGGCTGCAATATTGGATTGAAGTTCATTCTCTGTCCTCCATAGTACACGCCTGCGCAAGGCAAGATTGCACCTTGCGCAGGCGTGTACTACGGAGGACAGAGAATGAACTTCAATCCAATATTGTAGCCAGCATGCAGCCAGCGGGTAAGGAAAGGGTGAATCAAATACCCAAAAACCCCGCCTCCATGGCTGAAGATTGTTCCCTCCAAATTCAGGTGACAGTGTCCCTTTAAGGAGTTTTGAAAATTGGAGGAGGATTTGGAAAGTTTCTGCTTCAAAAACTACTCGAAAAAGCCAAAAGCTGTGTTTTTGGGGGGTTTTGTTTTTTAGGACTTTATTTTTGTAGTAATTAAAAAAAAAAAATTATACCAGGTAAATCAGACCATTACAAAATATATCAATCTCTTAATTACATTTATATGAAACGCAAAGGATATTTAACAAAAAAAATTATGGATAACATGGTAGACAAGAAAAAAATATCACCAGAGGAAAGAAAATGAAAGCATTATTGTACAAGAAGGACCATGAAAATAATTAAAAAGGAATATAGTGACGAATCACGGCAGACAAGGTCTACATTTACATCACGATTAGTACAAACCAAAATAATCAACAGTGATGGGTGACAAAATGAGCAGAATACCACGAAAGAGGCAGGAATATATATAATTGGTAAGATAAATAGGGCAGAAATGGGCTAATATCAGACCAAAAATGAATATTGGCAGTAGGACATCATATGACTAAATACATTGCTCAAAAAAATAAAGAGAACACTAAAATCCCACATCCTAGATATCACTGAATGAAATATTCCAGTTGTAAATCTTTATTCATTACATAGTGGAATGTGTTGAGAACAATAACACCTAAAAATGATCAACGTAAATCACAACTAATATCCCACGGAAGTCTGGAGTAGAAATGATGCTCAAAATCAAAGTGGGAAATGAAGTTACAGGCTGATTCAACTTCAGTGGAAATGCCTCAAGACAAGGAAATGATGCTTAGTAGTGTGTGTGGCCTCCACGTGCCTGTATGACCTCCTTACAACGCCTGGGCATGCTCCTGATGAGGCGGCGGATGGTCTCCTGCGGGATCTCCTCCCAGACCTTGACTAAGGCTATGTGCACACTTTGCGGATTCCACTGCGGATTTTTCCGCAGCGGAATTCCAAAATCCGCAGTGAAAACCCGTCACGGTTTTTACTGCGGATTCTTATGCGGATTATCATCTGCATTTTCCTATTGGAGTAGGTGAAAATCCGCAGAAAAGAAGTGACATGCTGCGGAATGTAATCCGCAGCGTTTCCGCGCGTTTTTTTCCGCAGCATGTGCACAGCGTTTGTTTCCCATAGGTTTACATTGTACTGTAATCTCATGGGAAACTGCTGCGGATCCGCAGCAAAATCCGCAAAGTGTGAACATAGCCTAAAGCAACCGCCAACTCCTGGACAGTCTGGTGCAATGTGACGGTGCATGATACGATGTCCCAGATGTCTTCAATCAGATTCAGGTCTGGGGATCGGGCGGGCCAGTCTATAGCTTCAATGCCTTCATCTTGCAGGAACTGCTGACACACTCCAGCCACATGAGGTCTGGCATTGTCCTGCATTAGGAAGAACCCAGGGCCAACCGCACCAGCATATGGTCTCACGAGGGGTCTGAGGATTTCATCTCAGTGCCTAATGGCAGTCAGGCTACCTCTGGTGAGCACATGGAGGGCTGTGTGGCCCTCCAAAAGAAATGCCACCCCACATCGTTACTGACCCACTGCCAAACTGGTCATGCTGAAGGATGTTGCAGGCAGCAGATCGCTCTCCACTGTCTCCAGACTCTATCACATGTACTCAGTGTGAACCTGCTTTCATCTGTGAAGAGCACAGGGAGCCAGTGGTGAATTTGCCAATTCTGGTGTTCTGAGGCAAATGCCAAGCGTCCTGCACGGTGTTGGACTGTGAGCACAACCCCCATCTGTGGACGTCGGGCACTTAGACCATCCTCATGGAGTCGGTTTCTAACCATTTGTGCAGAAACATGCACATTTGTGGCCTGCTGGAGGTCATTTTGCAGGGCTCTGGCACTGCTCCTCCTGTTCCTCCTTACAAAATGGCAGAGGTAGCGGTCCTGCTGCTTGGTTGCTGCCCTCCAACAGCCCCCTCCACATCTCCTGGTGTACTGGCCGGTCTTCTGGTAGCACCTCCAGCCTCTGGACACTACACTGACAGACACAGCAAACCTTGCACACAGCTCACATTGATGTGCCATCCTGGATGAACTGCACTACCTGAGCCACTTTTGTGGGTTGTAGAGTCCATCTCATGCTACCACGAGTGTGAAAGCACAATCAACATTGAAAAGTTGTGGTACATTGTTCTACTGTTCAGAAACACCTGCACAAATATAGCCTTCATGGAAGAGTCATCAGGAATCATCCTGCATCCTGAACATAAATTCAGTGTCAGAAATATGCAAAAGAACATCTAAACAAGCCTGATGCATTTTGGAAACAAGTCAGGTGGACCGATGAGGTTAAAATAGAAATCTTTGGCCACAATGATCAAAGGTATGTGTGGAGAAAAAGGGCACAGAATTTCAGGAAAAGAACATCTTGCCAACCATTTAGCATGGGGGTGGATCAATCATGCTTTAGGGTTGTGTTGCAGCCAGTGGTACAGGGAACATTTCACGGGTAAAGGGAAGAATGGATTCACTGAAATTTCAACAAGTTCTTGATGTAAACATAACACTGTCATACAGATGAAGTTGAAAATAGGATGGCTTCTACAAATGGCTAATGATCCTAAACACACAGCAAAATCCACAATATATTACCTCAAAAGGCCCAAGCTGGCGGTTTTACAATGGCCCTCACAGTCACTTGATCTGAACATCATTGAAAATCTGTGGCTAAACCTCAAAATAGCAAAGGATGCAAGATGATTCAGGAATCTCACAGAACTTGAACAATTTCCCAAAGAAGAAGAGATGAAAATCCCTCAAGAAAGAATTGAAAGACTCTTGGCTGGCTACAAAAAGAATTTACAAACTGTGTTACTTGTAAAAGTACTAGGTGCTAACCATGCAGAGTGTGGTAACTTTTACATCAGCCCATTTTCTTTTTTGTAATTTTTTAAATCTAAAAGAATATATATATATACAGTGGGGCAAAAAAGTATTTAGTCAGTCAGCAATAGTGCAAGTTCCACCACTTAAAAAGATGAGAGGCGTCTGTAATTTACATCATAGGTAGACCTCAACTATGGGAGACAAACTGAGAAAAAAAAATCCAGAAAATCACATTGTCTGTTTTTTTTATCATTTTATTTGCATATTATGGTGGAAAATAAGTATTTGGTCAGAAACAAAATTTCATCTCAATACTTTGTAATATATCCTTTGTTGGCAATGACAGAGGTCAAACGTTTTCTGTAAGTCTTCACAAGGTTGCCACACACTGTTGTTGGTATGTTGGCCCATTCCTCCATGCAGATCTCCTCTAGAGCAGTGATGTTTTTGGCTTTTCGCTTGGCAACACGGACTTACAACTTCCTCCAAAGGTTTTCTATAGGGTTGAGATCTGGAGACTGGCTAGGCCACTCCAGGACCTTGAAATGCTTCTTACAAAGCCACTCCTTTGTTGCCCTGGCGGTGTGCTTTGGATCATTGTCATGTTGAAAGACCCAGCCACGTTTCATCTTCAATGCCCTTGCTGATGGAAGGAGGTTTGCACTCAAAATCTCACGATACATGGCCCCATTCATTCTTTCATGTACCCGGATCAGTCGTCCTGGCCCCTTTGCAGAGAAACAGCCCCAAAGCATGATGTTTCCACCACCATGCTTTACAGTAGGTATGGTGTTTGATGGATGCAACTCAGTATTCTTTTTCCTCCAAACACGACAAGTTGTGTTTCTACCAAACAGTTCCAGTTTGGTTTCATCAGACCATAGGACATTCTCCCAAAACTCCTCTGGATCATCCAAATGCTCTCTAGCAAACTTCAGACGGGCCCGGACATGTACTGGCTTAAGCAGTGGGACACGTCTGGCACTGCAGGATCTGAGTCCATGGTGGCGTAGTGTGTTACTTATGGTAGGCCTTGTTACATTGGTCCCAGCTCTCTGCAGTTCATTCACTAGGTCCCCCCGCGTTGTTCTGGGATTTTTGCTCACCGTTCTTGTGATCATTCTGACCACACGGGGTGGGATTTTGCATGGAGCCCCAGATCGAGGGAGATTATCAGTGGTCTTGTATGTCTTCCATTTTCTAATTATTGCTCCCACTGTTGATTTCTTCACTCCAAGCTGGTTGGCTATTGCAGATTCAGTCTTCCCAGCCTGGTGCAGGGCTACAATTTTGCTTCTAGTGTCCTTTGACAGCTCTTTGATCTTCACCATAGTGGAGTTTGGAGTCAGACTGTTTGAGGGTGTGCACAGGTGTCTTTTTATACTGATAACAAGTTTAAACAGGTGCCATTACTACAGGTAATGAGTGGAGGAAAGAGGAAACTCTTAAAGAAGAAGTTACAGGTCTGTGAGAGCCAGAAATCTTGATTGTTTGTTTCTGACCAAATACTTATTTTCCACCATAATATGCAAATAAAATGATAAAAAAACAGACAATGTGATTTTCTGGATTTTTTTTTCTCAGTTTGTCTCCCATAGTTGAGGTCTACCTATGATGTAAATTACAGACGCCTCTCATCTTTTTAAGTGGTGGAACTTGCACTATTGCCGACTGACTAAATACTTTTTTGCCCCACTGTATATATATATATATATATATATATATATATATATATATATATATTCATGTTTTGTTTTGTTTTTTTTGCCTAAAATACAAAGGAAATGAGTCATCTTTAACTTCAGGCCTTTAAGAGATCATTTCATCTTCAACTTGTTTAACTGTTCATAATAACAGAAATTTTGATCAGGGGTGCCCAAACTTTTGCGTGCCACTGTACACACCTAGCCCAGCCCCCCAAAAAAGGAAACATTCCAAAAATGGCATCTCTCGGAATGCAGTAATGAGAAAATTAAGATATTCAGTGTCCCAATTATCTGTGCTGTGGTACCCCCGGCTGGATTTCTCTCTCTACTTTACTTATTTTCACTGACTTGTTGGTAGATAATATTTTTCTCGTCTCTTCAGATTGGGATTGACTTGGAGCTTTCCCTCTGCTCATCTCTGTGCCCCCCAGTCAGTGTGTGACAGGAATCCTGATAATTGGGTAGAAGGTCAGCGTCCCCAACTCGCTGCCAGACATTTACAGATTGATTACTGTAAAGAATTCTTCTCCCTGCGTTGTGCCACAGCCACCAACAATCATCAGTGAATCTGTATCAATCCAGACGGAAACCTCGAACTGACAGACTATTGCGAAGTCCCTGCTCTGTACCTCAAGGGAAAGAAGGCAGATGTTTTAATAAAAAAAATACTGACGCCAAACTGCAGGGGGCGCAACAGAGATAGGGCAACTGAATATAATAATTAAATGAAATAAACAATTTTGTGGCAAGGATGCGTATAGCTCCATGATTAAATGAAGGTTCTAAAGTGGCCGTCACCGATTTGGATATTGGATCTCACTTCTGAGACACAAAACCTTCTGCCTTCATTTTTTTATCATTCGCAGTTTTTGTCATAGAATCACCAAACATTAACGCTATCCATGTTGTAGAGACACTAACAGATGAAGTCATATTTTAACATAAATTTACAGGGAATCTGTGTCACGTCCTGGACTACTTGGTGCAGTTTTGATAGAATCCCTGTTTTCTCTGCTGTACATGTAGCAGTGCCCAGAATGCTGCGCTGTGTGTAACCCCTCCCACACTTCTGATTGACAGCTTCCTGAGTACACTATATTATCAGAAAGCTACCAATCAGTGGTGGGGGCGGGGTTACACAGATTATCTGGACTACCTGGCACATGACAACTAGTCCGGCAGTGATAATTTCCTGCTGACAAAACACTGATTTCAAAACTACAGAAAGTGCTAAGCAAGTGACACATAATTGGAATCGGGCTCTCTGTCCCTACCTGATGTTGCTCTCGGGTTACATAGCAAAAGTCTATTGACAGATTCCCTTTATATGAAAATCATTAAACTCTTCTTTCATCCCTTCACAAACTCCATTTGCTCATAGTTTGAGCAAGTTTTTTTTCTGATACCTACTTTGTACATGACAAGTATGTGTTCCAGAATCTTACCAAAGGATCATTTCATTCATAATAAAGTAGATCAAGTGGGTCAGAAGTTTACATACACACAGAAAACTTTGGGCGGGGAAAGCTGTTTTTTGTGAGGTTGCAGCAGGCGTCTGAGCCAACCTGGTGACTTTCCAGCTAATCTGAAGTATAGAAGTTGTCCGCCTTTTCCATTAGTCTCTCGGATATTGCAGTAGAGTTGGTGGGAATGAAATTAGTTAGTGCTTACCATTCCTGGCTGTAGATGGATCCTGCAGACCGACGTTACTTTCCTAATCCTTCACAGCAAGCAGTTTAGCAAGAAGTTGCAGATTAACACGTGACTACAATATCAGACTACACAAGATTTATTTGTAGTCTGTAACCATAGAGACAAATAAGTGTGCATAGGAGCTGATGACACCAAATGATAGGAGTTTCTTAAGGATATTTTCCACCCACAACCCCCTGATTGGCAGCTTTCCCCTAAGTACAGTAATAGTAAGAATACTATTACTAACAGCAGAAAGGTGGTTGGAGCGGTCCGGCGTTTATGGACGGGCTGCCAGGCTCCAAGTTCTAATAAGTTGTAAACTACAAGATATTCGCACATAAAGCACACAAAAATCATGTGCTCGGCCATAAATGTTGGATCTATGGGGGTCCTTAGCATGTAAATGAGTTCAGTACCCATTTAAAGGGTTATTCCCAAAGTATGAAGCTATCACTAATCAATAGGATAGAGGGTAACCTATAAATTGATGGGGGGTGAGTCCTAATGTTGAGATCCTCAGTAATCCGGAAAATCGGGTTTTGGAACATGAAGACTATTCTCTGCAGAGCTCCATCTTGAATAAAGCAGAAGTACACATGCTCAACATTCACACCATTCATTGTCTATGGGACAGCCAAAACTAGAACGCCAATTGGCTTTCACTTGCAGTCCCACAGACAATGAATGGAGTGGAGTCTGAATTTGTGCACCTCAACTCCATTTAAGAAGGAGCTCCGCAGAGCGCTGTCTTCAGGTTCCAGAGCCCCGTTCTCAAGATTGCTGAGGGTCCCAGAGATTGGACTTGAAGCAATCAGCAAGTTATTCCCTATCCTATAGCTTCATTTTTTCAGGAATAACCCTTTAAGTTAAAAAAAGCTGTGATTCAGTAACAGTTACAGCCACATATGTAGAGTGGCATTGTGCTAAGTGCTGCAGTGTAAGGGCGCCAGCAACGTAGGTCTACACAAATTTCACATTGATGGTCTACCAAGCGTCTGTGATCAATGGGATTTTCTGGTAATAACTGAAGACTTGTCCATAAATGTCTGCAAATTTAAGATATATTTTGGCCATAATGTAGGTAATTTCCATCTATGTTCATTTCTGTGGTATTCTAGATCTAGGGACTGGTCCCACCACATCTTTGGACTTTGTACTGGTGGTCTGGTGAACATGGTGTTGTTGCGTTAATGGGCTAAGACTTTTCATGTGGATGTTTGCTGTGGAAATCCCATCTTCCAACAGTGAGACAGATTGCTGGAGATCCCTACGAGAGCAGAGCGGGTCCTAAGTTATAAACCAGAGCTGCACCACGTATAGGAACAAGGAGGAAAATCAACATAAGACACCATTAATACGCAATTTGATGGGACGATACCACTAAACAGTTCTTCTTAAGTGTTTATTTCCCTCTTATCTAGCGGAGAAGTGACAGATGGTAAATAAGATGCTAATCACCTTCAACAAAGTCTTCTCCTCGGGGTGGTAATATATTCTATTCCCAAACATTTTTCTCCTGTCTTTTACTGTAAATTCTAATCCTAACCCCTCCAGCCCTCACCGGTCTCACCATAAACATATGTCTTGTTCCCTGGCTGACAACCTGCACAAGTGTCTTCACGTGTCTTCGAAATATTTCTTCTACGACTTCTCTCCTTCTGCAAAAAGCTAATTTGTATAGTTTTCCCGCATGGAGCATTGCCAATAAGCCTCTATATCCATTCTTCTTACAAGGAACCTACTTGATGCTGCGCAAACCTCAGGCAGCATGAATCAGCGCCTAGTGCACCATGGCAGACAGATATGTCTTTATAGTTTCATAGTTTTTTAGGTTGAAGGTAGACAAAGTCCATCTAGTTATAGCCCAACATGTTGATCCAGAGAAGGAAAAAACCCCATGGGGCAGATATTAACAGCTCCATATTAGGGGGAAAATTCCTTCCCAACCCCACATACGACAATCACACTAGATCCCTGGATCAACGTCTCATCACAGAATCTAGTGCCCATACCGAGTAATGCTTTCAACAAAGGCATCCAAGCAATCCTTGTCCTTTTTGTAATGGCTTAACCATGACATCATGTGGCAGAGAGTTCCCTAAGCTCACTGCTCTTACAATAAAGAATCCATAATCTAACTGCTCTTACTGTAAAGAATTGCCGTCAGTGAATATGATTACACCTTCTTTTCTCTAGACGTAGAGGATACCCCCTTTCATTCCGGTCACAGGTCTCGTCCATTAGCTGTCGTCTGGTCACTTGTCCGGCATCTGTCGTCCGGCAATGTCTCCATTATTTGTTGTCCAGCCATGTCTCCGTTATCTGTCATCCAGCCATGTCTCCGTTATCTGTCGTCTGGCCATGTCTCAGTTATCTGTTGTCCAGCAATGTCTCCATTATCTGTCGTCCGGCCATGTCTCTGTTATCTGTCGTCTGGCCACGTCTCAGTTATCTGTTGTCCAGCCATGTCTCCGTTATCTGTCATCCAGCCATGTCTCCGTTATCTGTCGTCTGGCCATGTCTCCGTTATCTGTCGTCTGGCCATGTCTCAGTTATCTGTTGTCCAGCAATGTCTCCATTATCTGTCATCCGGCCATGTCTCCGTTATTTGTCGTCTAGCCATGTCTTTGTTATCTGTCGTCTGGCCATGTCTCAGTTATCTGTTGTCCAGCAATGTCTCCATTATCTGTCGTCTGGCCATGTCTCTGTTATCTGTCGTCCGGCCACGTCTCCGTTATCTGTTGTCCAGCAATGTCTCCATTATCTGTCGTCCGGCCATGTCTCCGTTATTTGTCGTCTGGCCATGTCTCTGCTATCTGTCGTCTGACCATGTCTCCATTATCTTTTGTCCGGCCACGTCTCAGTTATCTGTTGTCCAGCAATGTCTCCATTATCTGTCGTCCGGCCATGTCTCCATTATCTGTCGTCCGGCCATGTCTCGGTTATTTGTCGTCTGGCCATGTCTCTGTTATCTGTCGTCTGACCATGTCTCTGTTATCTGTCGTCTGGCCATGTCTCCGTTATCTGTCGTCTGGCCATGTCTCCGTTATCTGTCGTCTGGCCATGTCTCCGTTATCTGTCGTCCGGCCACGTCTCCATTATCTGTCGTCCGGCCACGTCTCAGTTATCTGCTGTCCAGCAATGTCTCCATTATCTGTCGTCCGGCCATGTCTCCGTTATTTGTCGTCTGGCCATGTCTCCGTTATCTGTCGTCTGGCCATGTCTCCGTTATCTGTCGTCTGGCCATGTCTCCGTTATCTGTCGTCCGGCCACGTCTCCATTATCTGTCGTCCGGCCACGTCTCAGTTATCTGCTGTCCAGCAATGTCTCCATTATCTGTCGTCCGGCCATGTCTCCGTTATTTGTTGTCTGGCCACGTCTCCGTTATCTGTCGTCCGGCCACGTCTCCGTTATCTGTCGTCCGGCCACGTCTCCATTATCTGTCGTCCGGCCACGTCTCAGTTATCTGCTGTCCAGCAATGTCTCCATTATCTGTCGTCCGGCCATGTCTCCGTTATTTGTCGTCTGGCCACGTCTCCGTTATCTGTCGTCCGGCCACGTCTCCATTATCTGTCGTCCGGCCACGTCTCCATTATCTGTCGTCCGGCCACGTCTCAGTTATCTGCTGTCCAGCAATGTCTCCATTATCTGTCGTCTGGTCATGTCTCCGTTATCTGTCATCCAGCCATGTCTCCGTTATCTGTCATCCAACCATGTCTCCGTTATCTTTCATCCAGCCATGTCTCCATTATATGTTGTCCAGCAATGTCTCCCTTATCCCCACCATATCATAATTTTCTTCCCACATTATTAATTCTAGTTCCTCCATCCTGTTGCTGAGGCTTCTGACATTAGTGCACATGCACTTTAAGTCTTTCTCTGTACCTCAATTCCTGCTTAATCTGTTGACCCCCAATTTCATTACTTATGCCCAGCTCACTTTCTACACTATCATCCCCAGCAGTACAGTAATTGCCCTGCTCCACAGCCTCAAGATTAAACTCCTCCAACCTTCCAGTCATTTTTCCCCTCAGCACACCGGCCCCCTCCCCATTGAGGTGCAGCTTATCCCTAGCATAGAGCCTGCAACCAACAGACAAGTCATTTCTATTGTGGGACAGGCACCTACACAGTCGTACCACTACTTCTATAGGTAATTAGTACAGACAGACTCCCTTTAAGGCCAGGGTCACACTTGCGTGTGCAATGCGAGAAACTCACTCGAGTCTCTCGCCTCAATACATGGCACTGCCGCCGGCATTCGGGACCGGAGTGTGCAGCTGCATGTATTTCTATGCAGCTGCCCGCTCCAGTCCCAAGTGCCGGTGGCAGTGCCGGGTATTGATGTGTGGCACCCCTGAGGGTCCAGTTGCCACAGAGGTACTGCACCTCATCCAGAGGTGTGGTATCCCACTCTCAAGTAAGGAGGGGCACTACCCAGGACTCTAACATTCACACCCAACACACACGAGTTCAGTCGGGGCACCTGGGCATACCCCGGGGAGGATGACCTCATCCCAGGCTGGATAGGACTGGGTGGTAGGAGTGGGTGGAGTAGGTAGGAAAAAGAGGAGGAGCTTAGAAGGCGGCAAAGCCAGTGTGCGAAAGCAGCTGGTCCTGGGAGACCAAAGGAAAAGGAGTGAAGAAAGTGACTGAGAAGAGAACTGTGAGGGAGAGACAGAAGGAAAACCCCAGAAGGACAGAAGGGGTCCTAGGCACATGGGAAGTGCAGAAGCCACTCGTGGTGCCCGCATCCACGCCGACCATAGTCGAGGGGAGGGACCAGGTTGCAGTCAGGGGACCGGCCCCAATTTAGTGGAAATCTTCAAGGGTTCAACTAAGAAGCCGGCGGAGGCTGTGGCATCTGTAGGAGTCACGGCCACATTCATCCATAACTTGCTAAAAAGGCAGCCGTATAGAATCCAGGGGCTCAGGTTCGTGGCTGCTGGCTTGGGACATTGAGGGTGAGGCGCTGGGCAGGAGAGGTGGAAGCCAGCTTAGTGAGATGACCAGAGAAAGACATAAGAGAGGACTCCTGAAAAAGTGCAGTTTAAATGGGAGTTTGCTGGGCTACTGACCTGAAGGACACAGCACCTGGCTGGCGTTTGTGGACTGGAGAACTGTGAGTAAAAGTGGAAGCTGCACCTTGCTGTGTCCTTTGAGTTATTGCTGTGTAAGGGGGTGGTGCTGTAACGGACAGTAAGGAACACGCTTATAAAGAAGAAAGAGCAGCATCCATACCAGGTGATGTTAATCCAAAAAAGTTCTTTATTCCGCCATGATAAAAATACAACGTTTCGGCCTGATTGGCCTTTGTCAAGTATACACATTGTTCAAAGTAGCCATCTTAAATAGTGTGAAACCCACATGAGCTCCAATCACCATCAAGGGGCGGCCTTTATTAAATATACATTTAATGTGCTTAAATATCAAATACTATACATATATCTACTAAGTAACAGCTAAACGGCACCATCACTACCCATATCCTATGAAAATATATACAGGAAAAGCATAAAATTCAAAATCACATATATAAACAAACGTCACAAAGGTGCACAGTCCAATGATTGCATTTGTTGTCTGGTTGCCATATCGACATCTCCGGATGACCCCATCAATTACTCTAAAACGCAACTGATTAACAGAGTGTCTGCACTCACTAAAATGTTTAGGTATTGGCAGGTCGGTTAGATTCGTACGTATCGTGCTCTTATGTTTGCTTATTCGTTGTCTCACTTCCATTGTCGTCTCACCGACATACATTAGTCCACATGGACAGACTATCAAATACACGACATACTTTGATGAGCACGTATATCGTTCTTTTATTGAAAATTTCTTACCAGTATGCGGGTGACAAAAACTGTCGCCCTTAAGCATATTCCCGCAGCACGCACAATTGAGACAAGGAAAGTTGCCCATCCGAGGAGGGCACAAAGTCCTCTGGACGGCAACTCTCCCGGCCCCAATATCTGATTTGACCAATAAATCTTTAAGATTATATCCTCGTCTATAAGAGAGAATGGGGCGCTCGCATGCATCCTTGTACTTTCTGCTTTGATTGGGGGGTTTATTTTGTGCGCCTTTTCTCCTAACCCACAGGGATTGGATGAGAAAGGGGATTGGCCCATGGACATTATGCGATTGGTGGAGATGTCGATATGGCAACCAGACAACAAATGCAATCATTGGACTGTGCACCTTTGTGACGTTTGTTTATATATGTGATTTTGAATTTTATGCTTTTCCTGTATATATTTTCATAGGATATGGGTAGTGATGGTGCCGTTTAGCTGTTACTTAGTAGATATATGTATAGTATTTGATATTTAAGCACATTAAATGTATATTTAATAAAGGCCGCCCCTTGATGGTGATTGGAGCTCATGTGGGTTTCACACTATTTAAGATGGCTACTTTGGACAATGTGTATACTTGACAAAGGCCAATCAGGCCGAACAGTTGTATTTTTATCATGGCGGAATAAAGAACTTTTTTGGATTAACATCACCTGGTATGGATGCTGCTCTTTCTTCTTTATATGCGTTTTTGTCCGATTGGATCCTTGGATTTTGGAGCGTGCATCCCCTGTCTGAGTGCTGATGGTTGACCTCGTTGTACAGTCCTATTGTGGATCCTAACCAACGTGCACCGGACTATGGCCATGGAGCCGTTATCTACTCCAGAGGTGGGTGAACTGGAGACTGCCTCAATTTTCTCATACACGGAGGAGGACGCAGTACGGATTTTATCTGGTACTTCTAATGACAATACCTTTTTAAGTAAACCGACTGCAGACATGGTATGTAAGAAACATGAGACTGAATCTAGGAGATTGATCTCCTTTGAACTGCATGTGACTACACTCACTGAATATTATAAAGCCCATAGAATACCTCGCGGCTTACGTCCACATCTACGTCCCACTCTGATGGTAGACAATGCTCAATTCTGTAATAAATTTGAATCCATCACTAACAAATACTCCTTTGATTTGATGCTCCTGAATATAGAGTTCCTCCGTAAGGAGATGGAGCTTATCAAGGGGTCTGTGCTAGAATTGGAGCAACAATTGACTGGTCTAATGACTGTGCCCGAGCTGACAGCATACAGAAATAAATTGGAGGGTAACCTTGTAAAATTTCGGAGTGATATTGAGAAAACCAAAAGATCCAAATGGTTCCGTGATATGGAGGACTATAAATCAGGACGGATTTTTTCCTGGCATCCGGGGACACAATTATCGTTTAACAACAGGAGGTCTAGACCTCTTCAGCAAAGGAGGAGAAAGAGACCGCAGGAGAGGGACCCACACAGATTTGGCTTTACAACAGCAGATTCTGATTCAACTGATGACTCTAATTTGGGAGCTTCTTCTTCATCCTTAAGTTTTTTAGGGGTCAGACAAGTGGCCGCAACAACAGCAAAAGGAGGAACCGGAGAGGCGGGAGGAAACACAAAAAATGGCGGTTCGAACAGGGAACGGAGGAAATTCCACAAGTTCCCTATGAGAACACGGAACATGGACGAACGTCGGAAAGTGAACTAAACCGCAATGAATTGGTGTTAAATATATCATCTGCCCAATTGACTGGTATCGAGTATGATATGTTGGCTAAAGGCTTGTCTTTTTGTCCGAAAAACTCTCCTGATTGGTTTCAGATCGAATGTGACTTGTTTGCTTTCTATAGAAGGCTGCGACTAACCTCTTATTTTTCAGAGATACAGCCGCGTGTTGATGAACCAACGGATGTGGTGGTGGGGGGTTTTACGCTTAAAGGAGCTGGTTTGTTTAACAAAAGCTCTTTTCAACCCCACGTTAAAAATCAGTTTGTCGAGTCATATATTACTTTGGTGGAGAGGGACATCAAAAAATTAAGGGAGCGATTTTGCCATCATGGATTCAATAATCTGTCCAGGGCTGAGAGACAAGCACTAGATCGCCTCTCAAATAATACTGCACTTACAGTGAAACCTGCCGATAAAGGCGGTGCAGTAGTGGTAATGGATACTGTGAAATATAGGGCAGAAATTATGACACAATTATCAGATACTGCGGTATATAAGAAACTTACATGTGATCCGACGGCAGGTTTTCAGAGGGAGCTACAGCTTCTGATCGATGACTCCTTAAATAATGGACTCATCGATCAGAAGCTGTCTGAATTTTTGTTTGTTAATTCGCCTATTACCCCTGTCCTGTACACATTGCCAAAGATACACAAGGATTTGTTAAATCCCCCCGGACGCCCTATTGTATCGGGCCGGGGCTCCATGTGTAATAAGGTGTCAATCTTTTTGGATAAGATTCTACGGGTTTTTTCAACTTCTGCCGGTTCCTACATTCGTGATACGAATGATTTTTTAGAGAAACTTAATACTGTCTCGGTGTGTGCCTCAACTTTTTGGGTATCATTTGATGTTGTGACTTTGTACACCTCCATCGAACATGAGAGGGGTCTGGATGCAGTCGGTGTGGCGCTGTCGGACTCGTATGTGTCGCCGGATTGTGCACAGTTGGTCCTCACACTGCTGGAGTTCATCCTCAGGAGGAATTTTTTCCTCTTTGGGGATGATTACTACCAGCAGTTGAGGGGTACCGCCATGGGGTCCAATGTGGCCCCCACGTATGCCAACATCTACATGGCGGTACTCGAGGACCAACACGTGTACAGATCCAGCTTCTGGCGGCACGTCCGGGCCTGGTGGCGCTACATCGATGATATTTTTTGTGTTTGGGAGGGTACCCATGAGGACCTCCTTGGTTTTCTGACAGAACTTAATCATATACACCCGGAATTGAAATTTACGATGACCTGTTCTGTGGAGAGGGTACAGTTTTTAGATACTATGGTCTATAAACAGAATGACAAACTTTGTACTGACCTGTTTATTAAAACAACTGATAGGAACAGCCTTCTATCCTATGATAGTTACCATCCCAGACATATGATGGATTCATTACCGTGGAGTCAACCTCTTCGGGTACGAAGAATAGTCACTGATACACAGATTTGTGATAAGAGGTTGGACGAAATGTGTGACAAATTTATTCGAAGGGGGTACCCACAAGTGAAAGTTATGGGTCATAGAGACAGGGCGGCTAGATTGACTGAGGAGGATTTACAATGCCAGAAGGGGGACAAACAGAAACGGGTACCATTTGTGTCCACTTACTGCCCGGCCAGCAATGGCATTGCTAATATCCTTAATAAACATTGGGGGATTTTGCATAGGGGTCTACCTCAGATTCAAGATTTTTGCTCACGCCCCATTCTCTCTTATAGACGAGGACATAATCTTAAAGATTTATTGGTCAAATCAGATATTGGGGCCGGGAGAGTTGCCGTCCAGAGGACTTTGTGCCCTCCTCGGATGGGCAACTTTCCTTGTCTCAATTGTGCGTGCTGCGGGAATATGCTTAAGGACGACAGTTTTTGTCACCCGCATACTGGTAAGAAATTTTCAATAAAAGAACGATATACGTGCTCATCAAAGTTTGTCGTGTATTTGATAGTCTGTCCATGTGGACTAATGTATGTTAGTGAGACGACAATGGAAGTGAGACAACGAATAAGCAAACATAAGAGCACGATACGTACGAATCTAACCGACCTACCAATACCTAAACATTTTAGTGAGTGCAGACACTCTGTTAATCAGTTGCGTTTTAGAGTAATTGATGGGGTCATCCGGAGATGTCGATATGGCAACCAGACAACAAATGCAATCATTGGACTGTGCACCTTTGTGACGTTTGTTTATATATGTGATTTTGAATTTTATGCTTTTCCTGTATATATTTTCATAGGATATGGGTAGTGATGGTGCCGTTTAGCTGTTACTTAGTAGATATATGTATAGTATTTGATATTTAAGCACATTAAATGTATATTTAATAAAGGCCGCCCCTTGATGGTGATTGGAGCTCATGTGGGTTTCACACTATTTAAGATGGCTACTTTGGACAATGTGTATACTTGACAAAGGCCAATCAGGCCGAAACGTTGTATTTTTATCATGGCGGAATAAAGAACTTTTTTGGATTAACATCACCTGGTATGGATGCTGCTCTTTCTTCTTTATAAGCGTGTTCCTTACTGTCCGTAACAGCACCACCCCCTTACACAGCAATAACTCAAAGGACACAGCAAGGTGCAGCTTCCACTTTTACTCACAGTTCTCCAGTCCACAAACGCCAGCCAGGTGCTGTGTCCTTCAGGTCAGTGGCCCAGCAAACTCCCATTTAAACTGCACTTTTTCAGGAGTCCTCTCTTATGTCTTTCTTTGGTCATCTCACTAAGCTGGCTTCCACCTCTCCTGCCCAGCGCCTCACCCTCAATGTCCCAAGCCAGCAGCCACGAACCTGAGCCCCTGGATTCTATACGGCTGCCTTTTTAGCAAGTTATGGATGAATGTGGCCGTGACTCCTACAGATGCCACAGCCTCCGCCGGCTTCTTAGTTGAACCCTTGAAGATTTCCACTAAATTGGGGCCGGTCCCCTGACTGCAACCTGGTTCCTCCACTCGACTATGGTCGGCATTGATGTGGGCACCACGAGTGGCTTCTGCACTTCCCATGTGCCTAGGACCCCTTCTGTCCTTCTGGGGTTTTCCTTCTGTTTCTCCCTCACACTTCTCCTCTCAGTCACTTTCTTCACTCCTTTTCCTTTGGTCTCCCAGGACCAACTGCTTTCGCACACTGGCTTTGCCGCCCTCTAAACTCCTCCTCTTTTTCCTACCTACTCCACCCACTCCTACCACCCAGTCCTATCCAGCCTGGGATGAGGTCATCCTCCCCGGGGTATGCCCAGGTGCCCCGACTGAACTCGTGTGTGTTGGGTGTGAATGTTAGAGTCCTGGGTAGTGCCCCCTCCTTACTTGAGAGTGGGATACCACACCTCTGGATGAGGTGCAGTACCTCTGTGGTGACTGGACCCTCAGGGGTGCCACACATCAATACCCGGCACTGCCACCGGCACTTGGGACTGGAGCAGGCAGCTACATAGAAATACATGCAGCTGCACACTCCGGTCCCGAATGCCGGCGACAGTGCCATGTATTGAGGCGAGAGACTCGAGTGAGTTTCTCGCATTGCACACGCAATGGCCCCCACGTATGCCAACATCTACATGGCGGTACTCGAGGACCAACACGTGTACAGATCCAGCTTCTGGCGGCACGTCCGGGCCTGGTGGCGCTACATCGATGATATTTTTTGTGTTTGGGAGGGTACCCATGAGGACCTCCTTGGTTTTCTGACAGAACTTAATCATATACACCCGGAATTGAAATTTACGATGACCTGTTCGGTGGAGAGGGTACAGTTTTTAGATACTATGGTCTATAAACAGAATGACAAACTTTGTACTGACCTGTTTATTAAAACAACTGATAGGAACAGCCTTCTATCCTATGATAGTTACCATCCCAGACATATGATGGATTCATTACCGTGGAGTCAACTTCTTCGGGTACGAAGAATAGTCACTGATACACAGATTTGTGATAAGAGGTTGGACGAAATGTGTGACAAATTTATTCGAAGGGGGTACCCACAAGTGAAAGTTATGGGTCATAGAGACAGGGCGGCTAGATTGACTGAGGAGGATTTACAACGCCAGAAGGGGGACAAACAGAAACGGGTACCATTTGTGTCCACTTACTGCCCGGCCAGCAATGGCATTGCTAATATCCTTAATAAACATTGGGGGATTTTGCATAGGGGTCTACCTCAGATTCAAGATTTTTGCTCACGCCCCATTCTCTCTTATAGACGAGGACGTAATCTTAAAGATTTATTGGTCAAATCAGATATTGGGGCCGGGAGAGTTGCCGTCCAGAGGACTTTGTGCCCTCCTCGGATGGGCAACTTTCCTTGTCTCAATTGTGCGTGCTGCGGGAATATGCCTAAGGGCGACAGTTTTTGTCACCCGCATACTGGTAAGAAATTTTCAATAAAAGAACGATATACGTGCTCACCAAAGTTTGTCGTGTATTTGATAGTCTGTCCATGTGGACTAATGTATGTCGGTGAGACGACAATGGAAGTGAGACAACGAATAAGCAAACATAAGAGCACGATACGTACGAATCTAACCGACCTGCCAATACCTAAACATTTTAGTGAGTGCAGACACTCTGTTAATCAGTTGCGTTTTAGAGTAATTGATGGGGTCCCGACACTGAGGAGAGGGGGTGATAGGAATCTTATATTGAAGCAAAAGGAACTAAGGTGGATTTCAGTTTTGGAAACACTGCAGCCCAAGGGGCTTAATCTAGACTATAACCTACAGATTTGCACTACATAATTATGTTACAATATTGATGTGCTACAGGTAGTCTGATATTTGTGTTCAGATGTATAGGATTCTCCCTTTTGACACAGTGTGCGTACTCTACTCCGTGTGTGTTTTAATCTTGTGCTGTTTCTGTGCTTTGTTTTTATTGTAATTTGTTTTTGTTTTTTTCTCTCTTTTGTGCCTAGGGTCGTGATTTGGCAGTCAGAGAGTGGATGGAGGTGCCTTATCTGCTATTTATGGCGTATTGTTTATATGTTGATATGTTTTGCATTTTTTTCTCCCTGCGCTCCCTGCCTGCTTTATCGCGGTTGTTTGTGAGGGATGGTTGCCATGGAGATGGCTATGCTTGCGTCTATCTTGGAGCGCTGGCCTGGTGTGGCGTACGGGCGGGCTGGTTGCCATAGCAATAGGGCTGTGGCGCCTGGTCCGGCCGTGTGATTCGCTGCCGGGTCTGGTGCTCCGATGTAGACGCTTACTCTGGGGCGCCTGGTGCGTGCGCGCTTGGTTGTGCTGGGGGCGGCCTGCTGGTCGTCCCCTTGGTGCGCCTTGCGCGTGCGCTCCTGCGTTCTATGACGTCGGGGACGTCCGGCGCTTGCGCACTTGGTAATCGCTGTGGGGCGGTCAGGTGATCGGCCCTGCAGTTTGCCGTGCGTGTGCGCCGGCGTCCTATGGCGCTCGCATGCATCCTTGTACTTTCTGCTTTGATTGGGGGGTTTATTTTGTGCGCCTTTTCTCCTAACCCACAGGGATTGGATGAGAAAGGGGATTGGCCCATGGACATTATGCGATTGGTGGAGATGTCGATATGGCAACCAGACAACAAATGCAATCATTGGACTGTGCACCTTTGTGACGTTTGTTTATATATGTGATTTTGAATTTTATGTTTTTCCTGTATATATTTTCATAGGATATGGGTAGTGATGGTGCCGTTTAGCTGTTACTTAGTAGATATATGTATAGTATTTGATATTTAAGCACATTAAATGTATATTTAATAAAGGCCGCCCCTTGATGGTGATTGGAGCTCATGTGGGTTTCACACTATTTAAGATGGCTACTTTGGACAATGTGTATACTTGACAAAGGCCAATCAGGCCGAAACGTTGTATTTTTATCATGGCGGAATAAAGAACTTTTTTGGATTAACATCACCTGGTATGGATGCTGCTCTTTCTTCTTTATATGCGTTTTTGTCCGATTGGATCCTTGGATTTTGGAGCGTGCATCCCCTGTCTGAGTGCTGATGGTTGACCTCGTTGTACAGTAAGGAACACGCTGTCACTTTAAGAGACAGCACCCCTTGTCTGGTGTGATGGAATGTTCGGCCCCCCCCCCCCCCCCATCTGCAATAGACTGTGTGAATGAACTGCACTGTGCTGAGGGGAGGGGTGGAGCCTGGACAGGTTGTGTGAGCTGATGCTGCTGCAGAGAACTTTGTGCTTGTAGCTGTAAAAGAGGACCCACAGCCTGGGATGGAGTGGACTCGTGAAATTGGACAGACTCTTCGGGTGCAGCAAGGGTGGCTGTCCTGTGCTAGTTTGAGAAGCCACGAAGATACCGAGAAAGGGATTTACAGTTTCCAGGAGCACCTCCCAGACTCAGAAGCAAGGAGAAGTCCACGTTTCATGGAGCTGACAGAGAGCGCCGTACTGGATTATTGGGGCCGCCAGGGACTGGATCTGAGTCTCCAACATCACCATGAGTTTGTTCCTGTTTTGTGCACGTTAGGGCCTAGTGTAGGCTTCAATAGTCAGAACACGGCGGCCGTGAGGCCTGCTTAGTAAAGGCCAGGGAGGCTATACGTAGAGTAGCATCATTCTTTGTTTATTGTTTGCATTTGCTTGTGTGACATATATTGAGTCTGAAACAGTTTGAGCACCATGCTATTTGACGGCCCAGCTAAAGAATACAACTCTTGTAAATTATCTTTTGCCATTGCATACCCCTGTTTGCACCTTCCTCGTCCACTTCATTCCTTGCCTTCCAATAAATTTACCCTTTGTTGTTTGCACCTCATCTTGTGTACTGTTGTCTCCCTGCACCGTGGTGGTCCCCGGCCATCACTTCAAATGTGTCACCTGCCCGGCATAATTACAACCGCCATCTTAACACTTAATTCTACATCTGCCCTGGGGCTAGCTGTACCCGTGGAGAGCTGCACCATCCCTGCTGCACCACCATCGCCCCAGAGGATCTGACTGCAGCGTCGGCCATTATAGCCAAACACCACGGGTGGCGTCACTAACATTTTCCCCATAACCTTTCTACCACAACACAACAATTTATTTATGGACGCCCAGGGCCACGGACCGGTTCACTGCTGCCGTGACCTTCTCCTTTAAGAACTATGTCGGACCCGATACTGAGTATCCCACGGCCCTAGGGGGCGCTCCAGATTGCCGAGTTTCTCACATTCCACACTCCAGTGTGACCCTGACCTAAGGGTGATTCTATGAGTCTTTAAACTATGAAATTTCCATGTAATTATTCTGACTACATTCCCCATAATCCCATCATTCTCTATATTATAAAGCATAACGACATCAGTAGATGCTGGGGCCGATCACTTGTGAGCGCTGCGTGGTCTCTTTGCAGCTAAAGATTGTAATATGATTCTTATAATTTCTTGGCTGTCATCTTATAATTGATGGAAAGCATCTTGTGTTAGGCCTCACTATTGTATCTCCCTGCTATTCCCACTACGCCCATTCTCCAACTTGTTTTGACAATTATTCTTTAGGCGACATACTGAGCAATTATCGAGGCTTACACTAAGCCTAATGATATGTTGGCCCTAAGTGCGGATATTTATTACATCTGCACGTTACGTCCATGGACTTGTAAAGGGATGAGGAGGTGGGTGGATTCATACCAGAGACAGATTATAATAATATTGTCAGCCCATCTCCTGCCATCAATTCCCCACCGATGGTGAAATGTGCAGCATCTTGATAGATGAGATCCTTTTAACGCTGATGTTTGGCAATTAGCATGTAATTAATCAACAACCCCCTCTTGTGGTAAATTGTGTTAATGACAGATAACACTGCAGCCGTATAATTAAGAATCATTTAATCAGCCAGATCCCGAGTGGATTAGTAAGATTGTTTTTTTTTTTTTTGCTGAGAAAGACATTCCATGTGATTTTCCTCTGAATATTTAGTTATACACCACCATAGCTGTCACCTGAAAACCCTGAAACTACCCTACGAGGATACCGAATGTTTGGGCTTACTTGAAATAAATAATCTCCGACTTTTTATTATCATTTTTGTTCTATTTTCTATGTGTGAGATATTTGCTTTCTGACTGTGAACTGTCTTGTGTCTTGTTTACATCCAGGGGATAGAAACTGGATCAATCTTATACATCTGACAGCTACAAGGTATCAAGTCTAGACCATTATTTGTAAGCGAAACATCTAGGCTTATAGCTTCACTGATACACTGTAGCAAAGCCTCCCACCCGCAGTCAGACTTAATTCCGCCATACACACAACATGGAGGCCGGCCGAACGGTGTCAGTAACCCCCAAACGCAGGAGTGCTTATTCAGCCGAACACCCTGTTGTCCTGTAAAAGAGAGGTTTAACAACTAGAAAAAAAACCCCATAAAAAGATATATACTTTATTAAATAACCAAAAAATAGAAAAAGTAAGTATAAAAACCTACAACAAGCCCCTATCAAATATATATAGTCCTAAAAAGCGAGGACAGAGATCCCCTACAGATAACCTTAATACACACTAGTAGAAAACAGATAGACCAATAAATGTGTAATGCAATCTGTGATATATTTAAAGCATCTACCAGGGTGACTGATATAGGTGAAAAATATCCCTACAAGCTACACAGGATATAATAAATACCTACACGCTGATCCTGCCTAGATGCGGAGGTTGGCACCCTAAGAAACAACGAGAATGGCGCCCCCGCTCGTACGATGACTCACCCTGAACTCCTATCTACTCCCTATAAGGGATAGGAATAGAAACAGAAGGCCAGATGGCTGTAGTTAACTTGTATAGATATGTGATCAAAAAAATACAGACCCTCCCCTCAAATGTGATGTGAGGTCAAGGGATAGAGCTATATATATATATCAAGCGCACATACTATATACAAAAAACCAAATAAATCTACCAGTGGTTATGATACACAATACATAGCAAATGCTACAATATCAGATGTACATTGAATATTCAGGACTGATAGAAACAATACATATAAACCATATAGATACATAAAACCGCGCTACCACATACATCCAGATACATAGCACCCAGATATTTCCAACAGTGTGAACAATGCGGCTGATGCACAACACAGCAATGAAAAAAATGATATACTCATCTGCTGCACTAAATAGTCCACAACTGAAGATCAGTCCAGATGTAGTGGCCAGCCAAATGATAACCGCGCAGATAACATCTCCAAAACACCTCTCGACGCGTTTCCCCCAAACAGAACTGGGTTCATCAGGAGAGACCAGATATGTACATGGCAGTGATGAATTGAAAAGATAGGGCTGCAATAAATTACCTGTGGGTCCCGCTTTTAAACAACCACTCTCGCATGATGGTTTCCTGTTTCATGGTTTACCAAGATAGTAATACCACAAACAGTCAAGAAGGCCCCAAGCGCATGAGAACCTACATAGTGCCTCCATAAAGAAGGAGGACAGGGAGGTCCCCATATACAAGAGGACTAACTCACACGCTCTAGCCGCCGAATAAAGCGGAAGCTACGACAGGAGAACCGCCAGAAGCGGCGCATGCGCCGTGGGCTGAATAGTCAATGGAGCGGCAAAATACGCAGGCGTACGAGGTGAGGTAGAACACACCCCCATCTGACTCTGCGCACGCGCCGAAAGCCAATGGCTATAGAGACCGATAAGGAGCTAGTGCGCAGGTGCATACCATATGATAATGCTAACAAGCGGAGAACAAGTACGTACGCGCCGGCAAACATAAAGAGAGCAATGTGCGCAGGCGCAAAACCTCAATGAACGCTATAGCGCCATAATATAGCCCAGATACAGCCGCTACAATAAACAAGCGCACAAGCTAATATGCCATATATAGATAGCCAAGCTCAAATAATGTGGCTCACATACGACAGCATATAACTAATAAAGCCCACATAGAGACCCACCCAGGTACCACAGAAAAAATATATCAAAAACAGATTAATAAAGATAATGATAAATAACGAATAAACATATTCACATACAAAGACTGGCTAGTGATAATGGATCACTACATCATAGAAAGCAACAATAATTCTGCTGCTCATTTAGACCATCCGGTACAAGAGTACGCAGTTTGAATATCCATTGGCACTCCTTTTGAAGGAGCAATTTATCAATATTACCACCACGAGGGTTACGACGCACAACCTCAAGGACACAGAACGAAATTGCCCTACTATCATTCGAATGGGCTAATCTGACATGTTTAGCTATTGGTGTATCACGTCCATGCTTGATGTCACCAAGGTGCTCACCAATGCGTCTGCGCAGCTCTCTCCTGGTTTTCCCAATGTAATTAAGTGGACACAAGCAAGTGGCCATATATACCACTCCCTCAGATTTACAATTTGCAAAATCCCTCATATAATAAATTCTGGCTGATGTAGTACTTTTAAAGACTTTATCCTTCCTGACCCATGGGCAGAATTTACAATCCCCACACTTAAATGTACCGCAAGGCTTGCGATCCAACCAAGTGCCAGTTGGTTTGGGTCGATCATAAAAACTATGAACTAAACGATCCTTGATGGATCTGCCCTTCTTAAACGTAATTTGAGGGAAAGGTGGAACAAAGTCTTTCAGTTCAGGATCCGCTCTTAGGATCCCCCAATGTTTCCTTAGAATGTTCCGTACCACACTAGATTTATTATCAAACATGCCAATAATTCTCGGGATTTCGGGTGTGTCCACTTTGGGCGATGGATACAGTAGGTCATGACGAGCACAGTCCGCTGCATGCCTCCAAGCTCCGTCGAGCACATTCCCAGGGTAACCCCGCTGACCAAATCTACACCTCAGATCAAAAGCCTGTGTAGTAAAGTCATAGTTGTCAGAACAATTCCTCCTGATACGCAAGAATTGGCCCTTGGGGATACCTTTACGTAGAGCTCCAGGATGAAAACTATCCCACCTGAGGAGACTGTTAGTGGATGTAGGTTTCCGAAACGTCCTGGTGGAAAGCCCACCTCTATGGTTCTTTACTATGCTGAGGTCAAGAAAATTGATAGACTCAACCTGTATCTCCGATGTGAACCTCATATTGATTGTATTATTATTAATGCACAACATAAACTGATTGAACTCATCAATTGTGCCAGTCCACAACACAAACACATCGTCGATAAATCTCGACCAAAACAAAATCTTGGGAAACCACCAGGCCTCTTCCAAAAAAATATAAGTCTCCTCCCACCAGCCCAGGAAGAGGTTTGCATACGATGGGGCACAGGGACTCCCCATCGCCGTCCCCCTGAGCTGGTGGTAGGTACCCCCAAAGAAAAGGAAGCAATTGTGGTTAAGAATGAACGACATAAGTTCCACCACAAAATTATTGTGTGGAACACATTGTGTAGACCGGGTATTAAGAAAAAATTCCATCCCCCTGATGCCTGCCTCATGCGGAATGTTGCTGTATAATGCTTCAACATCAATAGATGCTAGGTAAGTATTGCTCCCAATATCAATATCCTCAAGTTTCGTAAGAAGATCCATAGTATCCCTCAAATACGAGGGTAATGCGATGACAAAAGGACGAAGAATCTTATCTACGTATATCCCCACATTCTGACACAGAGAATCAACACCAGACACTATGGGGCGACCTTTGAGGGGAGTTAATCCCTTGTGTATCTTAGGGAGACAATAAAAGGCAGGCACCAGAGGAAAGGAAGGGCAAAGAAAATCAAATTCATCCTTAGTAATCAATCTAAGGTCCAGACCTCTGACTAAGATATCCATCAAGGTGTTACTGTATTGAGGGGTAGGGTCCTTCTTTAATATTTCATACGTCTCTTTGTCATCAAGTAAAAGTTGGCACATAGACATGTATTGATTATGGCTCATTATAACCATATTGCCCCCCTTATCGGAGGGCTTGATAACAATTTCTTTATTACTTTCCAGTCCAGTAAGAGCCAACATTTCAGATCTAGAAAGGTTAGAATGAACATCATTCCCCTTATCATTAGGATTTATTCTCACCAACTCTTCCTCAACAACCTTCAAAAAGATATCCACGGAATCCAGTCCCCCCACCGGGGGTGCTCTAGTACTCTTCCGTTTAAGAGACGTAAAGGGACCCAAACCATCAGTACGTTCGTTATCCACCAATAAATTTGTCAGGATATCAACGGCTTCGAGGTCATCCGCTGTTATACCCAGACTCTCACATCTTTCTCTATCCTTGCCAAGGTAAAATTTGTGCCACTTAAGTTTACGCGCAAACAAATTAATATCCTTAACCCAGCCAAATGCATCGAACCTAGTTGTGGGGACAAAATTAAGACCTTTAAGCAACACATTATATTCATCATATGATAGTCTGTAATCACTCAGGTTGACAATTTGATTCGACCCCACAAGGCCTATACCATCCTGTTTCTCAATGGGTAACCAAGTGGGGCCCTCTGTTCCAAAAAAGACGAGGAAGGCACAGACAATGAGGGCAATGGGGCCACCCGGGGTTGCTCGTTGTTTATTTGAGGACCTCCCTGTATTTGCATATCCATAGTAGGTCCTCCATGGGCATTCATGAAAGTATTGTGGCCCTGCCATCTGCGTCTCTGTCCTCTACCCCTTGTTCTACCTCTCTGTCTCCACCTGTTTCTGGAGTTCGATCTATCCCTATCAGAGTTATCTGTTTCTGATGATGTAATGTGGTTGCGATTGTCACGCTGAGGATCCAAAAAATTGTACGCTCTATTCTCCTTAAATTCAGTATAATCTCTGGTAAATTGGAAATGTTTCCTATCTTTAATACCAGCTTGGAACTTCTCCACAGAGGTCTGTAGCAAAGACTCCCTCCTTGTGAACTCAGGATCAGATTTAAACACCAGAGCTTTATCAATAAGCTCAGCTAATATTTTCCTCGTGCGTTCAAAATTAATTTTCTCCTCTTCAATAAAAATTCTCATAAACCTGCAGGAGGACTCTATTGATTCTCTTTGCCACACCTGCATAAACTGAGGATTAATCAATCTCGGTGATGGTAAGAGATTGATCCTCAACCCACTAGGGACGATGTTGTTTTTGAGATAATTCTCCAGAGCCTTAATTTCCCAAAACGATTTTATATTATTCTTATAACCCACAAAAAGCTGGTTAAACAAGTTCCTAATGGACATCGAACTGCTAACTCCTGACGGACCATTGTCAGTGGAGAAAGCTAAATTTGCATCCTCCACCCATTGCTCAGTATTGATAGGTCCAGATAAAAAGCCAGCCATAGAAAAAACGAATAAACGATTTACTAAATTAACAAATACTCCAAGGGAAAATAGCAACGTTTAACAACTAGAAAAAACCCCCCATAAAAAGATATATACTTTATTAAATAACCAAAAAATAGAAAAAGTAAGTATAAAAACCTACAACAAGCCCCTATCAAATATATATAGTCCTAAAAAGCGAGGACAGAGATCCCCTACAGATAACCTTAATACACACTAGTAGAAAACAGATAGACCAATAAATGTGTAATGCAATCTGTGATATATTTAAAGCATCTACCAGGGTGACTGATATAGGTGAAAAATATCCCTACAAGCTACACAGGATATAATAAATACCTACACGCTGATCCTGCCTAGATGCGGAGGTTGGCACCCTAAGAAACAACGAGAATGGCGCCCCCGCTCGTACGATGACTCACCCTGAACTCCTATCTACTCCCTATAAGGGATAGGAATAGAAACAGAAGGCCAGATGGCTGTAGTTAACTTGTATAGATATGTGATCAAAAAAATACAGACCCTCCCCTCAAATGTGATGTGAGGTCAAGGGATAGAGCTATATATATATATCAAGCGCACATACTATATACAAAAAACCAAATAAATCTACCAGTGGTTATGATACACAATACATAGCAAATGCTACAATATCAGATGTACATTGAATATTCAGGACTGATAGAAACAATACATATAAACCATATAGATACATAAAACCGCGCTACCACATACATCCAGATACATAGCACCCAGATATTTCCAACAGTGTGAACAATGCGGCTGATGCACAACACAGCAATGAAAAAAATGATATACTCATCTGCTGCACTAAATAGTCCACAACTGAAGATCAGTCCAGATGTAGTGGCCAGCCAAATGATAACCGCGCAGATAACATCTCCAAAACACCTCTCGACGCGTTTCCCCCAAACAGAACTGGGTTCATCAGGAGAGACCAGATATGTACATGGCAGTGATGAATTGAAAAGATAGGGCTGCAATAAATTACCTGTGGGTCCCGCTTTTAAACAACCACTCTCGCATGATGGTTTCCTGTTTCATGGTTTACCAAGATAGTAATACCACAAACAGTCAAGAAGGCCCCAAGCGCATGAGAACCTACATAGTGCCTCCATAAAGAAGGAGGACAGGGAGGTCCCCATATACAAGAGGACTAACTCACACGCTCTAGCCACGTTCTATTCCTATCCCTTATAGGGAGTAGATAGGAGTTCAGGGTGAGTCATCGTACGAGCGGGGGCGCCATTCTCGTTGTTTCTTATGGTGCCAACCTCCGCATCTAGGCAGGATCAGCGTGTAGGTATTTATTATATCCTGTGTAGCTTGTAGGGATATTTTTCACCTATATCAGTCACCCTGGTAGATGCTTTAAATATATCACAGATTGCATTACACATTTATTGGTCTATCTGTTTTCTACTAGTGTGTATTAAGGTTATCTGTAGGGGATCTCTGTCCTCGCTTTTTAGGACTATATATATTTGATAGGGGCTTGTTGTAGGTTTTTATACTTACTTTTTCTATTTTTTGGTTATTTAATAAAGTATATATCTTTTTATGGGGTTTTTTTTCTAGTTGTTAAACGTTGCTATTTTCCCTTGGAGTATTTGTTAATTTAGTAAATCCTGTAAAAGAGAGCCATCGACAGAAATGTCTGGCAGTGGCTTATCTTCAAGAGACAATATGTTCAGGTGTCAAATCTGACAACAAACGCCTTCCCGTGCATGTGAATTAGGATTCTGCAATGAAATCCAAAGAAAATGTATCTGTTCATTTTTGGTGCTACTTTGAAAAATAAACATGTTTGTATTGAATCACACCAGCGGCGTCCCACTGGATCAAGAAGTGCCTTCAAATAATCATCAGGCGTGTAGAGGCAGTGAATGATATCAGCACCGCCCCTGATGACGATTCGTTTGAGAACGATGCTAGAAGCTGTGGGGCGGCATTGATGTCACTCACTGCTTTTATTTCCGCCCCCTGATGACGTCTTGTTTCACAGTAGTGAAATAGAAGCAGAGAGCTGGCGCTGCACTCACCACTCACCTCTCCCGCAGCGTCTATTATCTATTTCTAATAAAAGCCTGTATTCATTCTGTGTATTTACTTACCATATAATTATAGGATTAGTAATGGATGCGTGCCTCTTCATTACTAAGTCGTGGGCTTGATGTCACCTGACAATACAAAGGTGACATCAACCCCACAAATATGAACTCCACTTCCCACCGCTACAATGCAAGTGAGAAGAGTCGAGCAAAAAGCCAGAATTGGTGCATCTAATAGATGCGCCTTTTCTGGGCAGCTGCAGGGTGCTATTTTTAGGCTGGGGGAGCCATGGCCTCTTAACAGCCTGAGAATACCAGCCCCAAGCTGTCTGCTTTAGCAAAGCTGGTTGTCAAAAATGGGTGGGACCCCACATCGTTTTTTTAAATTATTTATTTAACTAATTAAAAAATACGGTGTGGGGACCCCTCTATTCTTGATAACCAGCCTTGTTGAAGATGACAGCTGAGGGTTGCAGTCCCCAGCTGTGAGTTTTTCCTGGCTGGTTAACTAAAATACAGGGGAACCCACACCAGGTTTTTTTAAATGATTTATTTACACAGCAGGAGCAGGCTAATGAATACTCCCATCAGCTGCTCCTGCTCTCGCTGTTATTAGCGGCACCAAGTGTCAGATTGTGACACCCCAGGGTCCTGGTCGTCACAGTGGCATTTCTTTCCTCACAGGAAGCAATAAAAGATCTCTTTTATCAGGTAATCACATACGCACAACATGTTCACACTCCAGGCCAGAAGGGGGAGCTCTGAACCCGGATTAAGGGGAACTTCCCCATATTCTGGGCTGGAGGGAAGGAAAGTGAGTCAGTCTGTCAGAGGGCAGAGAAGAGAGCAGTCAGACATTAAGTGTCGGAAGGACTGAAGGGGCCCTGTAGCCAGAGTTGCTACAGATCCTAGAGAAAGAGAATTAAGAAAGAAAGGATAGCTTGTGGTAAGTGTACAGGAGAGAAAAGGCACAGGATAGTGACACATGTGGAGCAGAGCAGTGATTTGGCTATCTCCCTGGAAAGCACAGATACCGGTAGCCGGAAGACCAAGAGTGTGAGGGACTCTAAGACTTACAGCAGAAACCGTCAGGACAGCTGGATTATTGCAAGTAACCTGTCCGCTCTAACACCCAGGAGGTACAGTGATGCACAGATAAATACAAGAGGAAGGAGTAAACGAAAACAGTACCAAAAGAAATAAAAGAAAATTATTTTATTAAATAGATTAACAAACAAGTGTAACCTATAAGTACAAAGGATCACAAGTAAAATGAGGAGGAAACAATGCCAGTATCCTGAGGAGATCCAACCGGTCAATAGTATGGCATGGGCAGACAAAGGCAGCAGCACTCAGGTGCAGACTAAGGCTGGGTTCACATTGCGTTGGGCGTGGTCATTAGACTGACTACGTTAATGTAGTCCGTTAACACTGCCATTGAGTCCAATGTCGGTCGCATCGCTAGCGCACGCCTACAATGGGTGTGCGCTAGTCATGTGTCGTCATTGAGTGACGGACCCTGAGACGCGGGCTGCAGCGTTTCCGGGTTTGTCACCGCTAGCGCAGATAGAGCTAGCAGATGCTCTATCTGCGCTAGCGTGCTGCCATAACAGCACTTGCGTTAACAGCAGCCCGTTAACGTATGTGTTGAACGGGCTGCTATTAACGCAATGTGAACCCAGCTTAACATCCGCATTATGATTTCAGCTACTTCCCCTTTTGAGAAAGCGGGCACGCGAAACGCGCGTCAGGGGTTGCGGGGAGATCCTTGCCGGTCTGGATTCACTATGGTAAGCACATTATTTAACATAGCGCTTTACTCTGAGGCAGCTGTATACGGGTGTTCACTATGGAATGATATGTGTTTGGTGACTGAAATCATAATGCGGACGTTAGTCTGCACCTGAGTGCTGCTGCCTTTGTCTGCCCATACCACACTATTGACCGGTTGGATCTCCTCAGGATACTGGCATTGTTTCCTCCTCATTTTACTTGTGATCCTTTGTACTTAAAGTTTATGCTTGTTTATTTGTTAATCTATTTAATAAAAGAATTTTCTTTTATTTCTTTTGGTAGTGTTTTTGTTTACTCCTTCCTCTTGTATTTATATTTGTATTGGAGAACTACATTGGAGATATCATTGCTGTATGAGTTGGGGAGAGCTGGAGAACAGAATATGCTCTTGGCCCGTACGACTACTACGTGCTGTTTGATTTTGTTAATTACAGTGATGCATAGAGCCCGGGTCATGATAGAGACCCTATAAAAAGGCTCGAGTTACCTGTCATACGGGTTTGTGTCCTAACCTACATGGGGGACAGAGAAGAACTGTGAGGACCTTGCCAGAAGCCATAGGCAGTAAGGGACTACAACACCACCACGCCAGAGGAAGGCTTTCATCTCCACCTGTTAAAGGGGACTCTGGATTCGCTTCCAAGCCGGCCGGACCCTGCCTGCCCTGTGATCTGGTGCTCTGGACTGTGGCTGCCCGATGTCTTCAGTAAATGAGGTAAAGAGACTGCAAACCTGTGTCCTTGTTCTTTACTGCACCTCACACCATCTTCCATCTACACACTGGGAAGCCCTGGGGATACACTTCACCTGTGGGAAGTTATACCATCTAGCTGCCATACCATCACCCCAGAAGACCCCTTTAAATAGTGTAGGTCCCTACTGACCGAATACCACAGGTGGTGTCACGAACATAAACTTTATTTACAATTCCCCTTAAAAGACCTTTCCCTTTAATTGGGCACCCAGGGCCACGAACCGGGTCCCAGCCACCGTGACATCCCCTTTAAATACCGGACCCGGTACCGAGTATCCCACTGCCCTGGCTGGTGACTCAGGATGATGGGAGCTGTAGTCCCATCCGCTGACACCAGTAACCAGAGGTACACTTTATACCTCCGATCCCAGCTGAGCGCTCGTGCTGTCTTTTGACAGCGTGGGAACCGCGGCTCTCTGACTGGTGGGGATGGTTTCACCGCCGATCAGAAGTGGTGTTTGCCTCGCTGTCATGCACATGACAGCATGGCAAACATTTAATGTTCAGCCCCCATTCAAGTGAATAGGGTCCGGGTTCAGGTTCAGGTACTGTTCTGGTACCCAAACCTGAACTTTTTGCAACTGTTTGGCCAAACCCACCAGACCCGAACATCCAGGTGTCTGCCCATCTCTACTCATGATGTCTTGTTTCACAGTTAGAAGCAATGCAGCGGAGATAGAAGCAGAGAGACGGCGCTGCACTCACCTCTCCCATAGTGTCCATCAGCACTGTGAATCCAGGACGTCCTCAGAGGGTGACGATGCAAGAGACCATAGTAAGTAACTGTAGCGTCGCCCCTGATGATGTCCTTTTCCAGGATGGAAGACAGACACTGCAGGGAAGTGAGTGCAGCCCCAGCCTCCTGTGACATCCTGTCTGATACTCCTCTCAATTAAAACGTAACAGGAAAGGAAGTAAATAAAAAGCACAGTGATTAGCAGGATAGGGAGAAGAGTTGGGCATTATGTAATAAAGCAAACTAGAAAAGTGGTTGGTGTGTGGGGAATCTGGGGATAGATATTTAGAATGTAGAATGTAAGTCCACAAGGACAGGGTCCTCTCCCCTCTGTACCAGTCTGTCACTGTAAATTCATTTACGGTAAATGATATCTATAACCCTGTATGTAACCCCTTTCTCATGTACAACTCCATGGAATTAATGGTGCTATATAAATAAAAATAATATTTAGAAAGGATATTGTAGATACCGGACCACCAGTGGCGTAACTACCGCGGTCGCAGCGGTCGCCATTGCGACGGGGCCCGGCTGGTCAGGGGCCCTCCGCCCGGCAGGTCAGAGGCACCGGCCAACACCATGTTGCAGTGCAGGAGGAGATCCCTCCCGCACGGCAACAGTCCCAGGCGTATCTAGGGGGAGGGGGCAGCTGCGGTATGGGAGAGGAACTTGGAAGCAGCTCCAGTCAGCACTGTGACAGCGTCTCCTGCTCTGAGCCCTGGGACTGAAGGGGAGAGCGGGGGAGGGGCGGGACATGACAGCGGTGTGCAAGCAGGAGACGCTGAGGAGCTGCAGGTTAATATCAGCCTCCCCTTTACCAGAGAGGAGTGTGAGATGTGTGTATGAGCTGGTGTGTTTGTGTGTGATATCTATAGAGTGTGTGTGTGTGTGTGATATCTGTAGTGTGTGTGTTATATATGTAGTGTGTGTGTGTGTGTGTGTGTGTGATATCTGTAGTATGTGTGTGTGATATCTGTAGTGCGTATGTTATATATGTAGTGTGTGTATGACATCTGTAGTGTGTGTGTGTGATATCTGTAGTGTGTGTGTGATATCTGTAGTGTGTGTGTGTCTGTGTGATATCTGTAGTGTGTGTGTGTCATCTGTAGTGTGTGTGTGCGTGTGATATCTGTAGTGCGTGTTATATATGTAGTGTGTGTATGACATCTGTAGTGTGTGTGATATCTGTAGTGTGTGTGTGATATCTGTAGTGTGTGTGTGTGTGCATGTGTGTGATATCTGTAGTGTGTGTGTGATATCTGTAGTGTGTGTGTGTGTCATCTGTAGTGTGTGTGTGTGTGTGATATCTGTAGTGCGTGTTATATATGTAGTGTGTGTATGACATCTGTAGTGTGTGTGATATCTGTAGTGTGTGTGTGATATCTGTAGTGTGTGTGTGTGTGTGCGTGTGTGTAATATCTGTAGTGTGTGTGTGTGTGTGTGTGATATCTGAAGTGTGTGTGTGATATCTGTAGTGTGTGTGAGGCAGGGGTGTAACTACGACAGACTGGCAAGTCAGGGGCCTGATAGGTCAGAGGCACCCGACTCCCCCCGTCGCAGCCGCCGCAGTGAACTATACCGGCGTTTATGATGCCGGTACAGTTCAAAGCAATGATGGAGGAGAGAGCGTCAGCTGATGCTCCCTCTCCCATCATTCCCCTCTGCCTCTGCCACTGCGGGTGCGTGATGACATCACTTCATCGCGCACCTGCTGTGTGTGGGGCCAAGGCAGTGCAGCACAGGTGATGGTGGCCGCCATATTGGCAAAGCCTGTGGCGGCTGCTGGGACCGGGAACAGGCGGTTCCGGAGATAGTGGGGGGCACGTGGACCAAGCCGCCCAGGAGGGGGATGCCGCAGCGGCTCAGCCATATGGAGGATCCGGGGATGAACATGGAGGTGTACGGGACCGGCGGAAGTGAGGTGTGTCTGCTGCCCGTGTGTCGCCGTCTCGGCCCCCAGCGTCCCTGGCCCCCTGTGACACCAGCCCCGTTTCGTCCCTGCTGTCCCGTGCCCCATGTCCTAGTAGGTCCCCAGGTTCAGGTCATGGTGCTCCTCTGGGCTCCCCGTACACACCTTGATCCTCCTCCCCTGGTCTCCCAATGCTCCTCATCTCCCATGCCCTGAGTCCTCCTGCACCCCCCATGCATTCCCTGCCCCTTGTCCCCGTGTGACTCGTCTGCCCTGCTCTCAAGTCTCCCCTGTCCCCTTTCTCATCGTGTGTTCTCCATCTACCCTGTCCTTGTAATCCCTGTGCCCCCTTCTTCCCTCCTCCCAAGTCTCCCCCCCCCCATCTTCCTCTGTCCCCTTGCGTCCCTATCTACTCTGCCCTCGGAGTCCCCTTGTGTCCTCTTGTGCCTGTCTCCATTGCACCCTAGTCCCCGTGTGTCCCATTGTGCCCTTCTCCCCTTCCTCTTAGTCCCTATGAGTCCCCTTGTGCTTCTATCCCTTGTCCCCGTGTGTAGCCTTGTGTCAGTGTCCCTTGCCCACTAGTCCCTGTGTGTCCCCTTGCGCCTGTCTCCCTTGTCCCCTTATGCTTGTGTCTCCCTTGCCCACTAGTCCCCTTGTAACCTTCTCCCCTGCCTCCTAGCCCCCACGTGTCCCCTTGTGCCTGTCTTCCTTGCTCCCTAGCCCCCCTATGTTACCATTGTGCCTATCTCCCCTACTCCCCTTGTGTCCTTGTCCCCTGCCCCCTAGTCACCATTTGCTCATGTCTTTCTCACTGCCCCTGTATGGAGGGGCTGCATTACACTGTGAGGGGGGCTACATCATATTCTATGGGGGTTACATTGTATTGTATGGCAGGGCTGCAGTATACTCTGTGGGGTGGCTGTATTATACTATATGTGGGCTGCATTATACTGAATTGAGGACTATGGGGAATATATTATACTATATGAAGAACTATGGTCCATCATACTATGGGAAGTGAATTGTACAACATGGATGACGATGGCGGTGCATTATACTATATGGAGCACTATGAGGAGTGTATTATACTATATGGAGGACTGAGCAGTGTATTTTAATATATGGAGGACTATGTGGAGTGTATAATACTAAATGGAGGACTGAGGAGTGTATTATACTATATGGAGGACTATGAGGGGTGTATTATACTATATGGAGGACTGAGCAGTGTATTATACTATATGGAGCACTACGAAGAGTGTATTATGCTATATGGAGGACTATGAGGAGTGTATTTTAATATACGGAGGAGTGTATTATACTATATGGAGGACTGAGGAGTGTACAATACTATATGGGGGACTATGGTGAGTGTATTATACTATAAGGAGTACTATGGGGGTGCATTATACTTCTCATATGGATCCCCATGACTTCTATGTTAGCCCCTGATGAGTATAATGGTTTATTTTCTTTTATACATTACATAACAATGGCAGTACGGGGGACAAATATATGCCAGGATGGGGCCCTGGATAGTTATGCAACTGAGGTCACACTATACAACTTTGCAATAAAGCTATAGTGTGCAATATTAATAGGGAAAATGTGAATTTGGGTGGAAACTATTTTGGCATGGTGGGGGGCCCAATTTGAAAGTTCGCACCGGGGCCCATAACTTTGTAGTTACGCCACTGCGGACCACCCATTTAAGGGTTGCATATAGGAGTTGTATTTTCTGCCAACTCTTTGCAAATTCATCTTCACCCATATCTTGTGCATCCACCTCACAAGGAACCCATCTGCATCCCTTTCGCCCAAAACTATTCATATGCACAGGAAAAGGCAGCGCTGGGTGGAGAATAGAGCTGGAGTGACAGATGGAGGTTTCAGATCTACCATAGCTCTTCAGCATCATTTGCATATCAATTCAAATACCGATTTCTCAGGAACGGAGGATTGGACTGGCCATGTAAAGGTTCTGCTGGGCTTGTCTTTGGATGAGCTGCATGGACATTAAAAATAGTTTGCGGTGTGAAATCCTGCTGACAGATTCCCTTTAAGGTGCCACATATCTTGTCTTTTTTTCTTCATTTTTGTCTGGTAGATTCCAAGTTTCCCAATCTGAAGATCCCCCGATGAATCATCCATGCCCTCACTCCCACATAGGATAATTATCATTTGTAATGAGTGATTGTTCACAGCGAGTGCTAAGTATGCAGGGAACACAATCTGCCTTCTGCATTGGATATAAAGATGCAGAATTCAGGATTTGGGAGGTTAATTATCAACGTATTTGTACTACTTTCTGCATAGAAAGCGCTTAGAGCTAAATCCATAGGTGTTAAATTTCCATTAAGGAACCTCCCCTCCACCCCAAAGAATTCTCTATAGCTGATAATATGGGGGTGGATTCCGGTTCTATACTAACCTATACTAATGGCTCAAATAATATCTGTCGCTGAACAAAAGTGCCATCTAGTGGCTAAAAATGATTTAACAGTCTAGAAAAATATTTAGAATTGAGAGTCCTCAGTAGTTGATACCTTTTAACAGTCTAGACAGATTTAATGGCGTAAAATCTGCAGCAGTGATCCTAATCAATCCTCAAATCCCCCTAAAAGGTGATGATTTGAGGATCCCCTATAGAAAAAATACCTGTTTTTTCCCGAGACATTGATAATAATTAGATAAATGCAAAATACTAGGCAAAACAGCTTTAGAAGAGACATTCATCTCTTGTGCAAGACTAGAAATGTAAAGATTTCAGCCTCTATAATTATTATTATTAATTTATATGGCACCATTAATTCCATGGTGCTGTACATGAGAAGGGGTTACATACAGGGTTATAGATATCGTTTACAGTAAGCAGGTTTACAGTGACAGACTGGTACAGAGGGGAGAGGACCCTGTCCTTGCGGACTTACATTCTATGGCCCTCTAGAAGATATATTGTATGTCCTTTATTTATTTTACTCACTTATATAACGTCTTTAATTCCACAGCGCTATAAAGACATTATCATCACTGTCCCCGATGGGGTTCACTATACCCTATCAGGATGTCTTTGGAATGTGGGAGGAAACCGGAGAACCCAGAAGAAACCCACGCAAACATGGGGAGAACATACAAACTCTTTACAGATGTTGTCCTTGGTGGGATTTGAACCCAGGACTCCAGTGCTGCAAGGCTGCTGTGCTAACCACTGAGCCACCATACAGTGCTAACCACTGAGCCACCATACAGTGCTAACCACTGAGCCACCATACAGTGCTAACCACTGAGCCACCATACAGTGCTAACCACTGAGCCACCATACAGTGCTAACCACTGAGCCACTGTGCTGCCCTTTAGGCCTCATTCAGACACCAGTTTTTTGCAGATAGAACTCATTATAGCCTATGGAGCAGATAACGTGTCTGTTTTTCTTTGTCTTCATAAATAATCTGTATTGCAGAGCACCAGTGACCACTGAAGGCAACGGGTCCACGAAAAAAAAAAAACCACATAGTGCATAGATGTCGCCTGACTGCTGTCTGTGTTCTCACTGTTTAATGATGAGTAATTACGCATTTTTTTAACTCAAGAAAAATTGGTTAAACACTGATGGCAAAAACGAGGACACACGGATCAATCACTGATAAAAATGGGAGCCAGCACACTGACAAACAATAGTCCGGGTATTTTTACATATGAGCAAAATCGTATGTCTGACTAAGGCCTTGAAGGAAACCAGTCACCATTTTTTTCCGATATAACCTACGGCCATCACCTTTCAGCCCCAAGTGAGCGCATTCTATAATGCTGCACTATGACTCCAATTCGCCCTGTAAGGACAAAAAGACCTTTTATTATACTCACCTACGGGGCGGTCCGATGGGCGTCACTGGTCTTGACCCGGTGCCTCCTCTCTTCTTACCATGCCGTCCTCCTTCTGTGCGTCGTGTTGATGACGCCTCCTACGTCATCTATACAGTGTTCCTCTCCTCGCTCCTGCACAGGCGCACTTCTCTCTGCGAGCACAGTATTGCTGTGCGCATGCACGCATGCTCTTTTGACCTTTCCTGCTGCACGCACACTGCAGTACTTTACTCTGCCCTCAGCAGGGCAGAAAGAAGAAAGAAGCACGCATGCGCAGAGGTGCGAAAGGGAATACTGTGTGGCTGACGTAGGACACGTCATCTGAATGAAAAAGGACAGCAACGTAGGAGGGGAGGAGGCACCGGACCAAGACCGTGACGATCATCGGACCGGACCGCCCCGTAGCTGAGTATAATGAAAGGTCTTTTTTTTGCTTTGCAGGGTGAATTGGAGCCATACATGCAGCATTATTGAATGCCGTCACATGGGGCTAAAAGGGGATTGCCGGAGATTATATCGGGAAAACTGGTGGCAGGTTCCCTTGGCCCCAGAAGCTTCTATTTCCCAGTGGCAGCATGCTCTAGGTGTGGAGGTGTTTTCAAGCATTTTCCTATACTCTTCTCTATAGTGTAGGGTCACGTTATTTTTCTCACTTGTCATCCCAGTGCAGGCTGATTTTGTTATCATGATTAAGGGTGCTTGGTCACCAGAAACGCGTTGATATCGCTTTTTATTTTTTGTAACTGCTGATGTTTTTATCCTCCACTGAATATATTTCCAAGTGAATAAAGAAAGAAGTTTTTTTCACTACCTCGTTGAGCTGGATTCCTCATTTCTTCTTCGATTTCCTACGCCCTGACACAGCGGTTCCGTGCTCCGAGTCTCCAAGGATGTCGACCATGGTGAGCTGGACTTTGTTCTAGGCTGATTTTGTACAGCAGCAGCTATTAACCATTTACAGCTTCCCATGACAGCATTTCATTGTATCCATATGAATCGGGTGTAAGGCTATGTGCACACGATGCGGATTTGCTGTGGATCCGCAGTGGATTTTTCCGTGCAGAAACGCTGCAGATCCGCACTGTGATGTACAGTACAATGTAAATCAATGGTTAAAAAAAAAGCTGTGAAAGGCATGTGCACATATTATTGGTACCATACCAGTATAAAACATGAGGTACCCATGATAATATGCAGCCAACAGAGACTAAACCCCAATAAGGTCCGTCTGTAAGACAACTGATACTACCGGAGAAGATGGAGAAGGTAGCGTCAGTATAAGCAGCTCAAGTCAGTGACCCGAAGTCAGTGGGACGCAAAGCCAAGTGAGGGGTGAGGCAAGAGCTCTTGGTATGGTACCAATAATATGTGCACATGCCTTTCATCTGTTATGGCATTATTTATATGTGCACTCTTTTGCCAATAATTTTTCGAATTTCATTATATTTGAAACATAATGTGTGTCGTGACCTTTTTCAGCTGTGTCATTGGGTCAGTTAGACCTTTGGGTTACATGCCTCGTTAGCCCTGTACTGTATTATACATCTTGTACTAGGGACGCCATATGTTCCCATATCTAGCCATTCATGTTATTGTTTTTGGTATTTTGTCTCACTATGCCATATCTTGTATTACTGTATAGGGGTGGGGCCTATTGGTCTTATATCTAGGCCCATTTTAAATGGTTTTATTCTGTGTTTGCTGTTTTTTGAGGTGCTATTAAAGGGAGGGTGCCGTGATTTTAGTTTTTGTATTAATAATTATTTTTAATACAAAAGTAAATGTAGTACTTTAATACTTTTTTATTTATTCATTTTTACTTTTGCCACTGGAGGCCGCCATTTTCATTAGTGTGGGTGTAAGTGTCTGGGCACGACACTTGCACACCTCACTTACGGCAGCCATGGACATAGGAGCCAACGGTCGGGCTCCGACCGCTCCTCCTGCCTCTCAGCTGTGACTTGGGCACGCCCCCTGGGCTGCTACGTCACAGCTGTGAGAGGAGATCGCGGCCATTTTGTTTTTTTCCTCTGTCATCGCACACACAGCTCAGTGTGTGCGATCATAGCAGGAGCTGCCAGGGAGAAGCTGCTGCTGGGAAGAGGTTCGGGGTGAGTATCTGCAGCCAGGAGCTGTGATTGCAGCCTGTACTTATTATTACAGTACAGGCTGCAATCACTGCTCACTGCCGACCTGTTCAGAGCAGAGCAGGGAGATCGTCACACTGCTCTGCCCTGAACAGGACTCAGCACTTCCTGGAAGAGGACTGAAGGTAAGTACAGAGTTTTTATTTTCTTATGCATCTACCACTGCTACCTGTCCCTATATACCACTGCTACCTGCCCCTATATACCACTGCTACCTGTCCCTATATACCACTGCTACTAGCCCCTATATACCACTGCTACCTGTCCCTATATACCACTGCTACCTGCCCCTATATACCACTGCTACCAGCCCTTATATACCACTGCTACCAGCCCTTATATACCACTGCTACCTGCCACTATATACCACTGCTACCTGCCCCTATATACCACTGCTACCTGCTCCTATATACCACTGCTACCAGCCCTTATATACCACTGCTACCAGCCCTTATATACCACTGCTACCTGTCCCTATATACCACTGCTACCTGCCACTATATACCACTGCTACCTGCCCCTATATACCACTGCTACCTGCTCCTATATACCACTGCTACCAGCCCTTATATACCACTGCTACCAGCCCTTATATACCACTGCTACCTGTCCCTATATACCACTGCTACCTGCCCCTATATACCACTGCTACTAGCCCCTATATACCACTGCTACCTGTCCCTATATACCACTGCTACCTGCCCCTATATACCACTGCTACCAGCCCTTATATACCACTGCTACCTGTCCCTATATACCACTGCTACCTGTCCCTATATACCACTGCTACTAGCCCCTATATACCACTGCTACCTGTCCCTATATACCACTGCTACCTGCCCCTATATACCACTGCTACCAGCCCTTATATACCACTGCTACCTGTCCCTATATACCACTGCTACCTGCCACTATATACCACTGCTACCTGCCCCTATATACCACTGCTACCTGCTCCTATATACCACTGCTACCAGCCCTTATATACCACTGCTACCAGCCCTTATATACCACTGCTACCTGTCCCTATATACCACTGCTACCTGCCCCTATATACCACTGCTACCTGTCACTATATACCACTGCTACCTGCCACTATATACCACTGCTACCTGCCACTATATACCACTGCTACCTGCCCCTATATACCACTGCTACCTGCTCCTATATACCACTGCTACCTGCCCCTATATACCACTGCTACCTGCCCCTATATACCACTGCTACCTGCCCCTATATACCAGTGCTACCTGCTCCTATATACCACTGCTACCAGCCCTTATATACCACTGCTACCTGCCCCTATATACCACTGCTACCTGCCCCTATATACCACTGCTACCTGCTCCTATATACCACTGCTACCAGCCCTTATATACCACTGCTACTAGCCCCTATATACCACTGCTACCTGTCCCTATATACCACTGCTACCTGCCCCTATATACCACTGCTACCTGTCCCTATATACCACTGCTACCTGCCACTATATACCACTGCTACCTGCCACTATATACCACTGCTACCTGCCCCTATATACCACTGCTACCTGCCCCTATATACCACTGCTACCTGCCCCTATATACCACTGCTACCTGCCCCTATATACCAGTGCTACCTGCTCCTATATACCACTGCTACCTGCTCCTATATACCACTGCTACATGCCCCTATATACCACTGCTACCTGCCACTATATACCACTGCTACCTGCCCCTATATACCACTGCTACCTGCTCCTATATACCACTGCTACCTGACCCTATATACCACTGCTACCTGCCCCTATATACCACTGCTACCTGCCCCTATATACCACTGCTACCAGCCCCTATATACCACTGCTACCAGCCCCTATATACCACTGCTACCAGCCCCTATATACCACTGCTACCTGCCCCTATATACCACTGCTACCAGCCCCTATATACCACTGCTACCAGCCACTATATACCACTGCTATTAGCCCCTATATACCACTGCTACCAGCCACTATATACCACTGCTACCTGCCCCTATATACCACTGCTACCTGCCCCTATATACCACTGCTACCTGCCCCTATATACCACTGCTACCTGCCCCATATACCACTGCTACCTGCCCCTATATACCACTGCTACCTGCCTCTGTATACCACCGCTACCTGCCTCTATATACCACCGCTACCTGCCTCTACCTGCCCCTATATACCACTGCTACCTGCCCCTATATACCACTGCTACCTGCCCCTATATACCACTGCTACCTGCCTCTGTATACCACCGCTACCTGCCTCTATATACCACCGCTACCTGCCTCTGCATACCACCGCTACCTGCCTCTCTATACCACCGCTACCTGCCTCTATATACCACCGCTACCTGCCTCTGTATACCACCGCTACCTGCCTCTGTATACCACCGTTACCTGCCTCTGTATACCACCTAACAGTGCTGCCTGCCTCTATATACCATCTACCACTGCTGCCTGCCTCTGTATAGCACCGCTACCTGCCTCTGTATAGCACCGCTACCTGCCTCTGTATAGCACCGCTACCTGCCTCTGTATACCACCTACCACTGCTGCCTGCCTCTATATACCATCTACCACTGCTGCCTGCCTCTATATACCATCTACCACTGCTGCCTGCCTCTATATACCATCTACCACTGCTGCCTGCCTCTATATACCATCTACCACTGCTGCCTGCCTCTATATACCATCTACCACTGCTGCCTGCCTCTATATACCATCTACCACTGCTGCCTGCCTCTATATACCATCTACCACTGCTACCTCTGTCCTGTGTAGCTAATCTAGTCTTGTGTAGCTAATCCTGTCCTGTGTACAGTATCACACAAGATAGGATTAGATACACGGCACAGCACAGTATCACACAGGACAGGATTAGATACACGGCTCAGCAGTCAGTATCTAATCCTCTCCTATGCACTCCTCTCCCCCCTGCGTGTCTTTCCCCATTGTGGTTTATTATTTTTGTTGTGGGAGATGAGGGAGTCGAGGATTATGCGTTCGGTGTGGTATAAAAAAGATTAATAAAGGACTTTATTCTGGCCGAGTCTTTATTTACAATACATGTGAGATCTATGTGGCGGCATTATGGGTGATCTATATGGCGGTATTATGTGAGAAGCATATGGTGGTATGTGAGAACACTGGCGGTATTATGTGTGATCTATATGGTGGTATGTGAGAACACTGGCGGTATTATGTGTGAATCTATATGGCGGTATGTGAGAACACTGGCGGTATTATGTGTGATCTATATGGTGGTATGTGAGAACACTGGCAGTATTATGTGTGATCTATATGGCGGTATTATGTGAGAACACTGGCGGTATTATGTGTGATCTATATGGTGGTATGTGAGAACACTGGCGGTATTATGTGTGAATCTATATGGCGGTATGTGAGAACACTGGCGGTATTATGTGTGATCTATGTGGTGGTATGTGAGAACACTGGCAGTATTATGTGTGATCTATATGGCGGTATGTGAGAACACTGGCGGTATTATGTGTGATCTATATGGTGGTATTATGTGAGAACTGTATGACAGTATTGTGTGATCTATTTGATAGTATTGTGTGTGATCTATATGGCGGTATTATGTGAGAACACTATGGCAGTATTATCTTCAGAAAGTGGGCCCATTCTATGGTGGTTCTGGCTGAGCACCTGCACGCGGGTCTGGGGTAATAGAGGGTAAAGCATGACCTCCAGTTAGGTGTGGTCAGGGGAAGGCTGGTGAGGCGGCTGAAGAGAGGGGTCTCATTTTTATCGTTACTATATGGCTACATTTCCTTCCCAGCGTCACCCCGGACTGCGCCTGTCACCTCGCTTTCACACATCGCCAGGACAGGATGGGGAAGACAGGATCTGAGGAGGGGAATGGGGTCTGCATGCAAAGTCTGGATCAGACCAGGCCATCAATCCGCAGAAATGTTTCCTGGATTTCTGTGGAGCAGACGGTCCATCCATGTGTATAAAAGACAGCGCTCTATGTACAATCCCTGGCTGCTCCGCGCACCAAACAGGGGGCCCCTATAGACCAGCACACTGCTCTCCTGAAATACTCTGTGCTGCTGTCACCCTGCTCCCTCCACCACATATCTCCCAGAATCCTTGCTGCCTGCCATCCTCGGTGACTGTCTACTTGTCAGTATAAGGCTGCCTTCACACTATCAGTATTTGGTTTGTATTTTACCTCAGTATTTGTAGCCAAAACCAGGAGTGGGTGATAAATGCAGAAGTGGTGCATATGTTTCTATTATACTTTTCCTCTATTTGTTCCACTCCTGGTTTTGGCTACAAATACTGAGGTAAAATACTGACCAAATACTGATAGTGTGACGGCAGCCATACTCTGCAGTCACCAACAAAATGGCTGCTCACTGGGTTCCTGAATATCATCCTCTCTAATCCCTTAGCAAACACCCAGAAGGGGAGGAGAGGAGACATCACACGTCAGCAGACTCCGCCCATAATTACTGCAGTGCTGTAATGTGAGCTAGTTGTACACTAGGTTTTTCTGAAATTTCAGCAGCTGCTCCCCCTAGTGTTGAAAAGTGGAAATTCCAAAACTTTTCAAATAATTTTTCATATTTTACTAAATTATAAACAAATGATAATATTTTTTAAGAAAACGTAATCATTAATTCTTCACATTTTTACAATTTCTGAAAAAAAATTTTTTTTGATGGCACCTTCCCTTTAAAGTTTATATATTGATTTTCGTACCTTTTGGGAGTGCATACCATTCTTTTGGTCTTGTCTTTTTCTCTCTGTGCCTTGTCTTGAATAAAATTGTCCATCTGCACTGCCCCATTGGAAAACATGTATCCAAGTGCTTGTCACTGACAGCGCTTGGACCGAAAATATGGTCGACGTGTAAACACAGCCCACAGGAAAAACGCGTGTGAATTTGAAAACAGTATAGTTCTTCTGATTCGCTATGTTGCTTACCCCATTGCAGGAGCTTAGGTGTCCATGGTTATGACCACTCATATAGTGACAGTTGTTAGTGGTCGTAACCATGGATACCTAAGGTACTGCAATGCCTGCACACGGGGTGAGTTTTCATAAAAAGATGGCCGCTTTGCTTGAACTAATAAGATAAACGCAAATGATCTTATAAAAAATAAATGCAGCGCTCACACTACATGGGAAGGTGGCCTAGCAGTGGCAGCGCGGGAGCTGTCTGTAGGCCTCCCGCTGCCATGGCAACCTTCGCCCATCCAAAATCACCCCCTGATGACAGAGGGAGCCCTAAACCACTGAGTGGATGTAGTTGTATGTCACCTCCTCAGGGAAGATGGCGGCTGTGTTATATAGCAGAAATCAGTGTTAGCACCAATAACTGAGTACTTAACTACTTAAAGGGGTATTCCCATCTCCAAGACCATATCCCAACATGTAGTAGGTGAAATAATAATAATATTAGCAAATAACTCCAATTAGAAATGTAGTATAGTTTTTCTGATTTGTTATGTCTCTTTCCTCATGTGAGGCATTGCAGGACCTTAGGTATCCATGGTTACGACCATTAACAACTAGCTACCTGTCACTATATCAGTAGCTGTAATCACCGATACCCAAGGTCCTGCAATGCCTGCACGAGGAGAAATACATAGCGAATCAGAAGAACTATACTAGATTTGTAATTGGAGGTATTTGCTAATATTATTATTTTTACACTTACTACATATTGGGGATAGGATCCTGGAGATAGGAATAACCCTTTAAATGCCACCATCAATCTCTGACAGCGGCATTTAGTCTGAGCAATCCAGGCACAGCATTCAGTGAGGAACCGATGAATTGCCCTGGCAGCCAGAGATCTATTGAAGGCCTTGGTTGCCACCATCTTGGTACTCCCATGTAGAACATCCACATACCTCCCAACCTTTGAAGATGGGAAAAAGGGACAAAGTTTGTGGCGTGCAAATTTTAGGCCACGCCTCTGACCACACCCATTCATAACTAGTCACACCCATATCCACATCCCAACCACACCCATTTAGCACTGCTGATCACACTGTTTCATAAAGAATAATTATAATTACAATGCTCCATACTGTATAATGGCCCCACAATGCTCCATACTGTATAATGGCCACACATGATGCTCCATACTGTATAATGGCCACACAGTGCTCCATACTGTATAATGGCCCCACAATGCTCCATACTGTATAATGGCCACACATGATGCTCCATACTGTATAATGGCCACACATGATGCTCCATACTGTATAATGGCCACACATGATGCTCCATACTGTATAATGACCGCACATGATGCTCCATACTGTATAATGGCCACACATGATGCTCCATACTGTATAATGACCGCACATGTTGCTCCATACTGTATATTGGCCACACATGATGCTCCATACTGTATAATGGCCACACAGTGCTCCATACTGTATAATGGCCCCACATGATGCTCCATACTGTATAATGGCCACACAGTGCTCCATACTGTATAATGGCCACACATGATGTTCCATACTGTATAATGGCCACACAGTGCTCCATACTGTATAATGGCCACACATGATGCTCCATACTGTATAATGGCCACACATGATGCTCCATACTATATAATGACCACACATGATGCTCCATACTGTATAATGACCGCACATGTTGCTCCATACTGTATATTGGCCACACATGATGCTCCATACTGTATAATGGCCACACATGATGCTCCATACTATATAATGACCACACATGATGCTCCATACTGTATAATGACCGCACATGTTGCTCCATACTGTATATTGGCCACACATGATGCTCCATACTGTATAATGGCCACACAGTGCTCCATACTGTATAATGGCCCCACATGATGCTCCATACTGTATAATGACCACACATGATGCTCCATACTGTATAATGACCGCACATGTTGCTCCATACTGTATATTGGCCACACATGATGCTCCATACTGTATAATGGCCAGACATGATGCTCCATACTATATAATGACCACACATGATGCTCCATACTGTATAATGACCGCACATCTTGCTCCATACTGTATATTGGCCACACATGATGCTCCATACTGTATAATGGCCACACAGTGCTCCATACTGTATAATGGCCCCACAATGCTCCATACTGTATAATGGCCACACAGTGCTCCATACTGTATAATGGCCACACGTGATGCTCCATACTGTATAATGGCCACACAGTGCTCCATACTGTATACTGGCCACACATGATGCTCCATACTGTATAATGGCCACACATGATGCTCCATACTGTATAATGACCACACATGATGCTCCATACTGTATAATGGCCACACAGTGCTCCATACTATATAATGGCCACACATGATGCTCCATACTGTATAATGGCCACACAATGCTCCATACTGTATAATGGCCACACATGATGCTCCATACTGTATAATGGCCACACATGATGCTCCATACTGTATAATGGCCACACATGATGCTCCATACTGTATAATGACCGCACATGATGCTCCATACTGTATAATGGCCACACATGATGCTCCATACTGTATAATGGCCCCACATGATGCTCCATACTGTATAATGATTGCACATGATGCTCCATACTGTATAATGACCACACATGATGCTCCATACTGTATAATGACCGCACATGTTGCTCCATACTGTATATTGGCCACACATGATGCTCCATACTGTATAATGGCCACACATGATGCTCCATACTATATAATGACCACACATGATGCTCCATACTGTATAATGACCGCACATGTTGCTCCATACTGTATATTGGCCACACATGATGCTCCATACTGTATAATGGCCACACAGTGCTCCATACTGTATAATGGCCCCACATGATGCTCCATACTGTATAATGGCCACAGTGCTCCATACTGTATAATGGCCACACATGATGCTCCATACTGTATAATGGCCACACAGTGCTCCATACTGTATAATGGCCCCACATGATGCTCCATACTGTATAATGGCCACACATGATGCTCCATACTATATAATGACCACACATGATGCTCCATACTGTATAATGACCGCACATGTTGCTCCATACTGTATATTGGCCACACATGATGCTCCATACTGTATAATGGCCACACATGATGCTCCATACTATATAATGACCACACATGATGCTCCATACTGTATAATGACCGCACATCTTGCTCCATACTGTATATTGGCCACACATGATGCTCCATACTGTATAATGGCCACACAGTGCTCCATACTGTATAATGGCCCCACATGATGCTCCATACTGTATAATGGCCACACAGTGCTCCATACTGTATAATGGCCACACATGATGCTCCATACTGTATAATGGCCACACAGTGCTCCATACTGTATAATGGCCACACATGATGCTCCATACTGTATAATGGCCACACATGATGCTCCATACTGTATAATGACCACACATGATGCTCCATACTGTATAATGGCCACACAGTGCTCCATACTGTATAATGGCCACACATGATGCTCCATACTGTATAATGGCCACACATGGTGCTCCATACTGTATAATGGCCACACATGATGCTCCATACTGTATAATGGCCACACATGATGCTCAATAGTGTATAATGGCTCCATATGATGCTCCATATTGTATAATGGCCCCACATGATGCTCCATACTGTATAATGGCCCCACATGATGCTCTATACTGTATAATGATTGCACATGATGCTCCATACTGTATAATGACCGCACATGATGCTCCATACTGTATAATGACCACACATGATGCTCCATACTGTATATTGGCCGCACATGATACTTTGTACCGTATAATGGCCACACATAGCTACTCCTACACACGCGGCTGCGCTCCGTACACTTTGCACACATGGCTCCGCTCCGTACACCTCATACACACACGGCTCCACTCCATACACCTCATACACACACGGCTCCACTCCATACACCTCATACACAGACGGCTCCGCTCCATACACCTCATACACAGACATGGCTCTGCTACATCCACACTGTACACCACCTGACCCCACACAAGGCAGCTTACTTACCTCATCCAGCAGCACCATGGCAAGTTGGCAACCAGCACAGCCGAGTCCTGCAATCCATGGAGGTCCCGATCATGTGACCCCTGACTCCTCCTCTCCTGTGACCTCATCACAGGTCCTGTGCGCACAGAGCAGCCGATATGTGGTGTAAGGCTCTGCGGGTGCAGGGATGACGGGCTGATACATTGCACACTCCCAACCAGTGCAGGACATACTTGTCCCGGCCGTGACAGCGGGGGAGACTGTCAAAATCGTGACGGTCCCGCTGGATCCGGGACGGTTGGGAGGTGTGCGACACGTGGTTGGACCATAGTGGGTGTCAAGTCATAGTAACATAGTAACATAGTTAGTAAGGCCGAAAAAAGACATTTGTCCATCCAGTTCAGCCTATATTCCATCATAATAAATCCCCAGATCTACGTCCTTCTACGGAACCTAATAATTGTATGATACAATATTGTTCTGCTCCAGGAAGACATCCAGGCCTCTCTTGAACCCCTCGACTGAGTTCGCCATCACCACCTCCTCAGGCAAGCAATTCCAGATTCTCACTGCTCTAACAGTAAAGAATCCTCTTCTATGTTGGTGGAAAAACCTTCTCTCCTCCAGACGCAAAGAATGCCTCCTTGTGCCCGTCACCTTCCTTGGTATAAACAGATCCTCAGCGAGATATTTGTATTGTCCCCTTATATACTTATACATGGTTATTAGATCGCCCCTCAGTCGTCTTTTTTCTAGACTAAATAATCCTAATTTCGCTAATCTATCTGGGTATTGTAGTTCTCCCATCCCCTTTATTAATTTTGTTGCCCTCCTTTGTACTCTCTCTAGTTCCATTATATCCTTCCTGAGCACCGGTGCCCAAAACTGGACACAGTACTCCATGTGCGGTCTAACTAGGGATTTGTACAGAGGCAGTATAATGCTCTCATCATGTGTATCCAGACCTCTTTTAATGCACCCCATGATCCTGTTTGCCTTGGCAGCTGCTGCCTGGCACTGGCTGCTCCAGGTAAGTTTATCATTAACTAGGATCCCCAAGTCCTTCTCCCTGTCAGATTTACCCAGTGGTTTCCCATTCAGTGTGTAATGGTGATATTGATTCCTTCTTCCCATGTGTATAACCTTACATTTATCATTGTTAAACCTCATCTGCCACCTTTCGGCCCAAGTTTCCAACTTATCCAGATCCATCTGTAGCAGAATACTATCTTCTCTTGTATTAACTGCTTTACATAGTTTTGTATCATCTGCAAATATCGATATTTTACTGTGTAAACCTTCTACCAGATCATTAATGAATATGTTGAAGAGAACAGGTCCCAATACTGACCCCTGCGGTACCCCACTGGTCACAGCGACCCAGTTAGAGACTATACCATTTATAACCACCCTCTGCTTTCTATCACTAAGCCAGTTACTAACCCATTTACACACATTTTCCCCCAGACCAAGCATTCTCATTTTGTGTACCAACCTCTTGTGCGGCACGGTATCAAACGCTTTGGAAAAATCGAGATATACCACGTCCAATGACTCACCGTGGTCCAGCCTATAGCTTACCTCTTCATAAAAACTGATTAGATTGGTTTGACAGGAGCGATTTCTCATAAACCCATGCTGATATGGAGTTAAACAGTTATTCTCATTGAGATAATCCAGAATAACATCCCTCAGAAACCCTTCAAATATTTTACCAACAATAGAGGTTAGACTTACTGGCCTATAATTTCCAGGTTCACTTTTAGAGCCCTTTTTGAATATTGGCACCACATTTGCTATGCGCCAGTCCTGCGGAACAGACCCTGTCGCTATAGAGTCCCTAAAAATAAGAAATAATGGTTTATCTATTACATTACTTAGTTCTCTTAGTACTCGTGGGTGTATGCCATCCGGACCCGGAGATTTATCTATTTTAATCTTATTTAGCCGGTTTCGCACCTCTTCTTGGATTAGATTGGTGACCCTTAATATAGGGTTTTCATTGTTTCTTGGGATTTCACCTAGCATTTCATTTTCCACCGTGAATACCGTGGAGAAGAAGGTGTTTAATATGTTAGCTTTTTCCTCGTCATCTACAACCAAGTCCTCCAATCGGGACACCAGGTCTTCCATAAGGGATTGCATGTATGCAATATGGTTACTGAAGAAAGCTGGGACTTTTTAATGGATAAATAAAAGGTATAGTTTACTCTACCATTGGACTGATCGCTGGAGAAACAAAAGTTTATATAGATATAAATAACAGCTCCATTTGGCTATGTCTTCTCTCAGATGAACAACAGTGTAGAAATAACGTGTCACCAGAAACTTGTGACATGGTGACTAATTGCAGTGGAGAGTACGCAACAAAGCTTTCGAGCTTTTCATGATTGAAAAAAATGACATGAATTCCTACACGTGGGATGTGACCTTATATTATTTATCCTGATGTAAGATATATGAGAAGTCAGTGCTCAGCCGCCATAATAGAGGACACTACAGCCTGCAGCCTCCGCAGCCGCCCAGTACTTCCATCTATCTGACTGACTCCTCTGCCCACAATAAACATGGCGGCAGCGACGTTCACTTCCTCATCAAGCCGATTGGACGAAAGTTTCTGGCGCCACAGCGGCATCTAGCGGTGGGAAAGTAAAACCGCAGTGGAATGTGGCCCGGATGGCGGCTGACGTCAGAGCGCGGCAGAGCGGGCGGGAGCTTCTCCCGTGAGCATCATCTGTCCCGGGTGCGCGGCGGCAAAAGTCCCGGACTCCATGAAGGCTGGCTGGGGGTAAGGGAGGCTGTGTGCGAGTGCTCCGGGGACTGTGTGTCTGTAGTGTAACAGGTGTGGGGCGAGTCCTCTAAGCCTGGAAGGGGGACCCCGATAATTGTGACCCTGGGGGTCCTGTTGGGTCACGGGTATTAACCCCTTAGTGACCACCTGACGTATGTATTTATTTTATGTACATTTTCCCTCCATATTTGTCCGGTTAGTTATTTCCTCTGGTGAAGTTTTATGCGAGAGGAATGTCATTAATTTTCGGGGTTTTTTTTTTTTTTTTTTTTTTTTGAGGGGTTCATGTAAGTTTTTTTCACACATTAATGTCATTTTTCTCTTGTGATCAGCATATACATTCTTCCCTATTGTTTCACTCTAGTTACCGGTCCCATTACATCTTCAGGCTCTCCTAGTGACACGGACACCTGATGGGTGTAGTTTATTTGTTTGTTTTTTTTATGTAAGATTAATATAGAATAATTGTTTTTGTACGAAATATTCGTCTTTTTGTTATTCTTCGGGGGTGTATAGAGATATATAATATGTCTCTATCTATACACCTGCTTAATATATGTATCAATATTTTATTTTTTCACTTATTATGTTACACCCCCAAGAGGTCATAAAAGGTCTCCGGACAATCTTCCACTTTTCCTGTATTGCTGTTTTCCATAGGAAAAGCATTTGTCCTAGTGACGCTGACGGCCGGGGACCTGACCTGCTCCTTCCTCCAACTAGGCCAAAGGACATTGGGCAGTAGGGGAAGGGTTAACGTCAATCAGAGCTGCTGGTTTTATTAGTCGTACCCCTTTGTAGCCCCCAGTAACTTTCCAATGGGTGTATCTTGTATTCGGCGGATCCCTGTCCTCTCGGGACCCAGCTGAAGATGGGATGAGGGTCCTTCATTAAAGGCGCCATATTTGTGTGTATGCAACGTATTAATGTTTCTTACTCGTGTATTATGTCACACCAGTGAGTCTAAGAAAAAGAAAGTTAACTCAGGATGGATTTAAAACAAAATGTGCTACTTGTTTTTTTTTTGTAACAAATTCTTTTTTCTGAGGGTGTTTCCTTTTTCCCCTCTATGTCGCTGCTCAATCATAATGGAGCAATGACATACAGGGGGAAAAAAAAAGCTCCTGTTGAGGGTCAGAACAGGTTTTTGCAGTGTGATCTAGCGAGACTTTGATTTTTTTTTTTTCTTTCCTCCAACTCTGACACTGCCCTGTGATAAATCAGCGTCATATAGGGAAAAAGTAATTGCCCTCAGAAAAGAACCTGTTTCTGCCTCCCCTGGTTGAAGGTGAAATTTGCATATTACGCGCAATCAACTTCAGGAGCCGAGATCTCCGCAGTGCAGTGGAGAAAACAACCACAGACCCTTTTTAGTGAACTGCACTGTTTAAAAAAAAAAAATGTAGTGAAGGGGGTCGCTGTGTTGGCACCAACGATGCAAAAGCCGGGATCAGTCATTACTGTCCTCTCTGCTGGTTAATGTCCCAAAGATTCAGGGTAATGGATGCGTCGTGGAAACTTACGTATGAGCTTAGTGGCGCGGACGGTCGAGTATTCGCTCTGCTGCTCCATCCATTGTCTATGGCACTGGAGAGGATAGCGGAGCACTGCGCTGATGGATAGTGGAGCTACGCAGGTGAGACCGGCCCATTCTGTAAACGCCTCCACGTACAGATCTAACAAGATGGCAGTCTTCACTTCTGCAGCTGCCATTGTTGGCCGTGCCTGGCCTGCCACTCAGTCTTTTTGCTAAATTTAAAGGGGTTTTCTGGGACTTTGTTTTTCTCTAAGTCTTAGCACTTGTCTGCAGTTAGTTCCTAGCTACCTGTATATCCTGCTCTGCAACGTTCACTGACCGCTCCTGCCGGCGATTCTCCTGCTATCTGCTCCCTTCTTTCTCTCTGCTCTGTCAACAGGACGTCATTGCTGATATCATTCTGATGGACCGTCTACTCCCAGCAGAGAAGCCTCGGGGAGCAGGCGGACAACCATTGTGGAGTCGGTAGTGACACCCTGTCAACAGCAGATCAGAAAGAACTGCTCTATTGACCTGAGTACAAATGAAGCCGGAGAATCGCTTCCTGAGCTGCAGCACACCGTCCCCATGCAGAACAGGCTACCTGACATTAAGTTCTTGGGCCCCATAGCAAAAAAACAAACTCTTTTAATTGTCCCTTATATGATCATTGCCAGCCCCGTGTGATTGCAGACCTATTTATGACCTCCGCTCCCATAGTCAGTGGAGCAGTGTGTGCCCTCCGGCTCCATTCTTGCGGTTGGGTTGGTGTACCTGCAGCGATTGCCCTCACCCATCCTACATTTATCACCTGATTGTGGGTTGACCCCTGATTGTTTCTACCTGTTGTACATTACTTTGTTGCCCTGCAGCTGCCGGGAACTTGAGAATGCTCAGCTGCACCTACAACAATCCAGGGTGGGTGCCGCCATCACTCTGCAGGGGGTGCAGCTCTGCGCTTGTGACCTCGGCTGTGTCCTGTGCACAGCATGTATTTCCTTTGTCTGCTGTGGCAGTGTACAGATTACACGGGAGGGCCCAAACCTCAGCTCTTTCTTTTTCCTCTGTCAGATTATCATGTCACTCCTGCTTTACTAAGAAGATTTCAGCCTGTAGAACAATGTCTATAATAGGGAACCGCTTGATCTCCACATAAGATCTGTTATACCCCAAAGTATCGGGACCCCAGCACATTACATTGTAGTCCTCCTCCCAGAAATGAATATGGAGCAGCTCCTCACTGTGCAGATGGAACAGCGCTCACTCTTCTGGGAAGGTTTTCTACAAGATATGGGAGGCGTCTGTGGGAATTTTTACCGCATTAATACAGAAGAGCATTTATGAGGTCAGACCCTGATGGAGGAGCGGCCGGGCTCACTATCTCCTATATAGGGCATCCGAAAGTTGTTAGATGGGGTTGAGGTCAGGTCCATGTGGTCATGTTCTTCCACCAAACTCCCCCAACCATGGCTTTATGGACCTTGCTTTGTGCACTGGTCACAGTCATGGGGAACAGAAAAAGGGGCCTTCACCAAACTGTTCCTACAAAGCTGGAAGATACAATTGTCCAAATATCTTTTATGCTGAAGTATTAAGATTTCCGGTTAGTGGAACTTCGAGACTCCTGAAAAACATTCCCCTAGTATTATCCCTCCTTCACCAAACTGTACAGAGGGCACAATGTTGTCAGGCGGGTAACGTTCTCCAAACCAAGACTCGTCCATCAGACGCCAGATAGAACTCTGCAGAGAACTCATTTCCTCCAGTGGTGGCGGTTTTACCTCACTCCATCCGACGCTTGGCCTTGTGCTTGGTGATGTAAGGCTTGCATGCAGCTGCCATAAAAACATGTCCTAAAGCCCGTGGTGCATTTTTTTTACTTTTTTTATTTTTATTTAAAATCTCATGGACAATATACATTTGCTGCCATTATCCCATTCCAGTGGAGCATTTCAGAACTTCGATCTCAAAGTCGATGGGGTTGAACCAATGTGTGGTAGGTATCAACTCGCTGGGATGGGACTGACTTGATTAGAAAGTTTCCCTTCTTCCTGTTCTTCCAGCGATTAATATCCCGGACTTATGAATGTGTTGAATTAAAATGTCGGCTGTCTACAAACTTGGAGGAGAAGCGTCCGTCAGGCTGCTGATCTCTAGGAACGTCTTGTTTGGCTTCTGCTTGGAAAAGTCTGTGTTTCAGTGATGACACCTGAATAACAAGGAACCTGCACACAAATTAACCTTTCCAATAGGTTTGTGAGAAGGAGCCTGACAACAAACGCTGAGGTGGACGACGACATTGGGCCTCAGGCGGTGCTCGTGTATCGGGGCTGTCGGTGACCTTTTAAATCCCTCAGCCTGTCTCTGGCCTACTGGAACCAAACACAACGTTGGCTGACGTGAGATCATTGTACTCAACCGACAAGACCAGACATGGATCTATGCAAAATAACAAAAAGCACTCTCCCCTCTCCGTCTGTCCTCCTCCGATTCAGCACTGACGCTGGCCGCCCTCCCAGGCTTTGTTTCCGTGCAGCCAGCGTGTGACCGCAGAAATCTGAGCTGAATCCTCGGTGATCAGAGCTCTGGACTTCACATTTATGTCACGCTATGATGTGCATTTTCACTGCAGATTTTACGTTTTTGCAATGAAGAACATGAACTGTGCCATCAATAATGCAACAAAAAGCTGTGGTTTTATCCTTGGCGGATAATTCTACAGGGGCCAGCCCGTGTGGTCATACCCTAAGATTCTCAGACACTCGGGGTATGTTGGCATCACGGTTGTGACTCTATTGGGGGTTACATGTCAACCCCTACAAATCTGCACTGTTATTTCTGACTTCAAAGACGCATACCGCCGAAAAATATCTCACCCGGAGTCCAAAACTGCATATTATAGACTCCAAATGGAGTCTACGGCTCTGCTGAGGGAACGTCCGTACCCCCGGAAATCACAATGGAGTCCAAACTCCTGTGAACTGTCCTCCAACTTCTGGTTTGGTTGACCATCTGTGACCACCTCCTACATGTGAAGGCTCTGCTTGGCCCAGCAGTCTGAGAAGCTCCCGGATGTCTGTAGTGACTGTTTTGTACTCCTGGGGGATAAGTCATCCGGAGATGAAGCTCTGATCACCGTATGGGATAAATATGAAGATATTTATTCATTTATATTTATTATATGAAGATATAATGCAGCAAATGGCGATACCAAATATGTTAAAGGGTGGTTGACAATTTCAAGAAAGCGGACCCCAAATGGTCTAAAATAAAACATGGAGCAGGTACTGTCCCTCTTTAGGTCCTGCGCTGCCTCCCCCCTTCCGTAGTGGTGACATCACGTTGACAGCGTGCATCACCGCTGCAGCTAATCACTGAATGCTAGATAATTTGAGATCCACTTTTCTGAAAGTGTAAAATCCCTTTAATTTTCTTTTAAATATTGCTATTTCTGTTTTGGGAAATGGGTAGGGAGTGATTTTAAAGTGTTTTATTCTCTGCCGAGGCCTGCCTAATAAGTGTGACCCGCGAGCTACGGTACGTCCTGCCCTCTGGCTGTTCCAGGCCAACCCACAAACCGAGACAGCCGTGGTGCTAAAAACAGTGACCTACGGGGCAGCACCCTCTGCCGACTGTCACCACTACCCGCATCCTCAAGATGCAGGCAGCAGTGATTACATTGGTGGAGGACGGAGTGCTCGGATCCTTCCACCAAGCAGCACATGAGCCAGCAGACACAATGGCGTCACTTCATCACACTGCTGCAGAGAGGCTGAGCATCAGGTGAACAGGAGCAAGGTGTTTGGTTTTCTTCTATATGTATAGGATGCTTACATGCATATGGGAGGATATATATATATATATATATATATATATATATATATATATATATATATATATATATATATATATATATATATATATATATATATATATATATATATATATATATATATATATACATACACACTATTGAACCCGTTCTACGCCCGGGTAGCGAGCATTTATATTGGTATATGGTCTCCATCCTGGTATGTGCTGCTCCATCCTGCGTCCCCATCCTGTCATGTGCTGCTCCCATCCTGCGCCCCCGATCTGTCATGTGCTGCTCCCATCCTGCGCCCCCGTTCTGTCATGTGCTGCTCCCATCCTGCGCCCCCATTCTGTCATGTGCTGCTCCCATCCTGCGCCCCCGTTCTGTCATGTGCTGCTCCCATCCTGCGCCCCCGTTCTGTCATGTGCTGCTCCCATCCTGTGCCCCCGTTCTGTCATGTGCTGCTCCCATCCTGCGCCCCCATTCTGTCATGTGCTGCTCCCATCCTGCGCCCCCGTTCTGTCATGTGCTGCTCCCATCCTGCGCCCCCGTTCTGTCATGTGCTGCTCCCATCCTGTGCCCCCGTTCTGTCATGTGCTGCTCCCATCCTGCGCCCCCGTTCTGTCATGTGCTGCTCCCATCCTGCGCCCCCGTTCTGTCATGTGCTGATCCCATCCTGCTCCCCTGTTCTGTCATGTGCTGCTCCCATCTTGCGCCCGTTCTGTCATGTGCTGCTCCATCCTGCGCCCGTTCTTTCATGTGCTGCTCCCATCCTGCGCCCGTTCTGTCATGTGCTGCTCCCATCCTGCGCCCCCGTTCTGTCATGTGCTGCTCCCATCCTGCGCCCCCGTTCTGTCATGTGCTGCTCCCATCCTGCGCCCCCGATCTGTCATGTGCTGCTCCCATCCTGCGCCCCCGTTCTGTCATGTGCTGCTCCCATCCTGCGCCCCCGTTCTGTCATGTGCTGCTTCCATCCTGCGCCCCCGTTCTGTCATGTGCTGCTCCCATCCTGCGCCCCCGTTCTGTCATGTGCTGCTCCCATCCTGCTCCCCTGTTCTGTTATGTGCTGCTCCCATCTTGCGCCCGTTCTGTCATGTGCTGCTCCATCCTGCGCCCGTTCTTTCATGTGCTGCTCCCATCATGCGCCCGTTCTGTCATGTGCTGCTGCCATCCTGCGCCCGTTCTGTCATGTGCTGCTGCCATCCTGCGCCCGTTCTGTCATGTGCTGCTGCCATCCTGCGCCCGTTCTGTCATGTGCTGCTGCCATCCTGCGCCCGTTCTGTCATGTGCTGCTGCCATCCTGCGCCACCATTGTATTATATGCCCCCCATAAGACGCTCCAGTGTGTATGCCCCCGTATGCTGCTGCCATATAAAAAAAAAAAAAAAAAAAATACCATACTCACCTATCGTCCGGCTCCACTGCAGGTGTGTCTTCAAGAAAATGGCGCTGGAAAGCGCGGACTGCGCAGGCGCCGATTCCGGCAGCAGGAATCGGCACCTGCGCAGTCCGCGCTTTCCGGCGCCATTTTCTTGAAGACACACTCCGGCTCCTCTGCCTGTGACTGGTAAGTCAGAGGGTGGCGCCGGCGCACATTAAGCGCGTCATCGCGCCCTCTGAACTGTCACAGCAGGGGAGACGGAGCCGCACGCAGCGCTGGAACGGGGAAAGGTGATTTTTTTTCTTTTTCTTCCGATTTATTGCTTCTAAACCCCGTTCCTTCAATGGATGCCTGCGGTGGATTGATACCACTGTCTCCATCCAGACTGTGGCCACGGTGGGGCCGTCATGGGGACAGCTTTACTATAAGTAATTATATGGTTACTAGATGGTGCCCGATTCGAACGTATCGGGTATTCTAGAATATGTAGGTAGTATATAGCACAGGCTACGTACTATAGTGACATAGTATATAACAGAGCTACGTAGTATGTAACAGCGTACGTAGTGTATAGCAGAGTTACGTAGTATATAACACAGCCACGTAGTATATAACACAGCCACGTAGTATATAACATAGCCACGTAGTGTATTGCACAGGTATGTAGTATATAGCAGAGCCACGTAGTATATAGCAGAGCCACGTAGTATATAGCAGAGCCACGTAGTATATAGCAGAGCCACGTAGTATATAGCAGAGCCACGTAGTGTATTGCACAGCTATGTAGCATATTGGTCAGCGATGTAGTATATTGCATAGCTACGCAGTATATTGCACAGTTGACGTAGTATATAACAGAACTGACACAGCCACATAGTATATTGCACAGCTATGTATAGTATATAACAGAGCACGTGGTATATTGCACAGCCACGTAGCATATTGCCCAGCTACATAGTGTATAGCACAGAGATGTAGTATATAACAGAGCCCACGCAGTATGTAACACAGCCCACGTAGTATATAGCAATGTGGGCACTATATGCGTGGTTAAAAAAAGACTTAAAATAAAAAATAAACATATACTCACCTTCCGAAGGCCCCTTGAAGTCCTGGCGCCTGTGTGCGGTGCACGCGGCAGCTTCCGGTCCCAGGGTTGGTATGAGCGCAGGACCTGTGATGACGTCGCGGTCACATGGCCGTGACATCATGGCAGATCCTTCTCGCATACCATCCTTGGCACAGGAACCTGCCGCTTGCACTGCCAAGGACAGCGTGCCATGTCGGAGGGTGAGAATAACCTATTTTTTATTATTTGTAACATTAGTTCTTTTTACTATTGATGCTGCATACGCGCTCAGTTAATGCTGGCATTAACACTGTGTGAGCGCTGACTGCAGGGCAGTAAGGCCACATTCACACGTTCCTTTTTGTCCCGCGGGTTTTCCCGCAGCGGATTTGATAAATCTGCAGGGCAAACCCGCTGCGGTTATCCCTGCAGATTTATCGCAGTTTGTCCTGCGGGTTCCGCTGCGGGATTTACCCCTACTATTGATGCTGCATATGCAGCAATATGCAGCATCAATAGTAATGTTAAAAATAATAAAATCATGGTGTACTCACCCTCTGACGTCCCGATCTCCTCGGCGCTGCAGGCGGCGGTCCGGTTCCAAAGATGCTGTGCGACCAGGACCTTCGGTGACGTCACGGTCATGTGACCGCGACGTCACCGAAGGTCCTGGTCGCATAGCAAACCTGAGACCGGACGGCCGCGTGCAGCGCTGAGACTTCAGAGGGTGAGTATATCATTATTTTTTATTTTAATTCTTTTTTTTTTTAATACAAATATGGTTCCCAGGGCCTGGAGGAGAGTCTCCTCTCCTCCACCCCGGGTATAACCCGCACATTATCCGCATTACTTCCCGCATGGTGTGCACAGCCCCATGCGGGAAGTAAGCGGATCAATGCATTTCTATGGGTGCAGAATCGCTGCGATTCTGCACAAAGAAGTGACATGGTCCCTCTTTTTTTTCCGCAGCAATTCTGCGCGGTTGTTTTCGGGTTTTTCCGCATCATGTGCACTGCGGTTCCTGTTTTCCATAGGGTAACATTGTACTGTACCCTGCATGGAAAACGGCTGCGGACCCCTGCGGTTCCGCAGTAAAAACCGCATAGTGTGAACATGGCCTAAAGCAGCGGCCATTTCGCTGCCATACTATGGCCGTCGCTGATTGGTCGTGGCAAAATGCCCACGACCAATCAGCGACTTGGATTTCCATGACACAGAGGCCGTGACCAATGAATATCCGTGACAGACGGAAGTGACCCTTAGACAATTATATAGTAGATAATAAAGCAGATTTGTTGTTATGCAGATCATCCATAACAACCAGACTGTCGGACATGACTTGGTTTTTCCATTTTATGGCTGGATTTGGACTGGAAAACTTCTTAGTCGTAATGTTTTCAATTTTTTTAATCTGTAGTTTGTTACAAAGCAAAAACTTGGCGAATCCATTGTATGGCCTGATCTGCGGCTTCTAGAACACAAATCCTGTGAGCAAATTTGCTGCGAGACCTTAACTTTTTATTTTTGTTCTTTAAGCTTTCTGTATATATAAGAATCGGGGTGATTGTTAACATTGAATCTACAAATAATGTGCACCTGCAGGTCCCATACGACAGGCGTAAGATCTCTGCAAACTCGTCTGACTCGGGGTCAGAGAATTTCCATGTTCAGAGGTTAAATTATGTACGTGATGAAAACCATGAGAAGAATGCAGCGATGAAGAGAAGGCGGCTTCATTCACTGACGTTTTCGCAATCGCTAGGAGATGATGGAGGATCCCAACATGAACTTGCTCTTAGTTTATTAAAAAATAAAAAAGCCTTTTTCAGGCAGGTGTATTATTACTGACACTTTGTGCCCCGTATTACAGATGCAATGTAGGTGTAAGCCCCCAAACTGGTTTATGAAGCGGTCTGGTTGGGGGCTTAGACATAAATGCATCAGTAATACACTTTCCTGAAATTGGACTTATGTCATCCATCTTTTACAGAAATGAAATTTGCATCCCCCGGGGAGTTATTGTAACTCTGCTTTTCCATGCCTGATACCTTCCCAGCCAGCCACTTTGGCAAATCTGTCAAGTTGTGCAGCAAACATTCTGGACTATGTGAACGCTGGGTGACGACCCACGGCAATCTCGATGACGGACTTGGACTTCATTTTGGACTTGGCATAGGATTCGGAACAAAGTTTTACTTTTCTGCTAAATAGCTATGACCGAGGCTGGCCACACACTTGGCTTTATTTTTCAATTGGCCAGAATGTAGCCGATCAGTCTTCTATCCATACATTTATGAAAGTGATCTGACAGCATCAAGATGCCAGCTTTGACTGCTGGATCAAACACTTGCCTATCTAAAAAAAACAAAAAAAAACAGTGATCTGTTCTTGTGGAAACCAGGGCTGTGGAGTCAGTATAAAATGGAGTGATTCCGACTTCTGAAATATATAATAAATTGTGTACAGTAGTACAATGCAGGATGTTCTGTAAATGTTTTCAGAATAATTTGGAAAAGTTATGAAATGTCCTATAAATGTCTGTTCCGGATCTAAGGATCTCCGCTTTTAGTGGAGATGAATCTGTGCTGCACTTTATGTACATGCTCAGTAGTGACCAGTGCTGTGGAGTCGTAGATGAGATGAATCTGTGCTGCACTTTATGTACATGCTCAGTAGTGAGGCCGTGCTGTGGGGTCATAGAGGAGATGAATCTCTGCTGCCCTTTATGTACATGCTCAGTGGTGAGGCCGTGCTGTGGGGTCATAGATGAGATGAATCTGTGCTGCACTTTATGTACATGCTCAGTAGTGAGACAGTGCTGTGGGGTCATAGATGAGATGAATCTGTGCTGCCCTTTATGTACATGGTCAGTAGTGAGGCCGTGCTGTGGAGTCGTAGATGAGATGAATCTGTGCTGCACTTTATGTACATGCTCAGTAGTGAGGCCGTGCTGTGGGGTCATAGAGGAGATGAATCTCTGCTGCCCTTTATGTACATGCTCAGTGGTGAGGCAGTGCTGTGGGGTCATAGATGAGATGAATCTGTGCTGCACGTTATGTACATGCTCAGTAGTGAGGCCGTGCTGTGGGGTCATAGATGAGATGAGTCTGTGCTGCCCTTTATGTACATGCTCAGTAGTGAGGCCGTGCTGTGGGGTCATAGATGAGATGAGTCTGTGCTGCCCTTTATGTACATGCTCAGTAGTGAGGCCGTGCTGTGGGGTCATAGATGAGATGAATCTCTGCTGCACTTTATGTACATGCTCAGTAGTGAGGCCGTGCTGTGGAGTCGTAGATTATTATTATTATTTATTTATATAGCACCATTGATTCCATGGTGCTGTACATGAGAAGGGGTTACATACAAGTTACAAATATCACATACAGTAAACAAACTAACAATGACGGACTGATACAGAGGGGCGAGGACCCTGCCCTTGCGGGCTTACATTCTACAGGATTATGGGGAAGGAGACAGTAGGTTGAGGGTTGCAGGAGCTCCGGTGTTGGTGAGGCGGTAGCTCCGGTGTTGGTGAGGCGGTAGCTTCGATAGTGATGAGGCAGCAGCGGTGTCAGTGCAGGCTGTAGGCTTTCCTGAAGAGATGAGTTTTCAGGTTCCGTCTGAAGGATCCGACTGTGGTTGATAGTCGGACGTGTTGGGGCAGAGAGTTCCAGAGGATGGGGGATATTCGGGAGAAGTCTTGGAGGCGATTGGATGAGGAGCGAATAAGTGTGGAGGAGAGAAGGAGGTCTTGGGAGGACCGGAGGTCACGTGAGGGAAGATATCGAGAGATTAGTTCAGAGATATATGGAGGAGCCAGGTTGTGGATGGCTTTGTAGGTCAGTATTAGCAATTTGAACTGGATACGCTGAGGGAATGGGAGCCAGTGAAGAGATTTGCAGAGGGGGGAAGCGGAGGAGTAGCGAGGAGAGAGATGGATTAGTCGGGCAGCAGAGTTAAGGATGGACTGGAGAGGTGCAAGGGTGTTAGCAGGGAGGCCACAGAAAAGGATGTTGCAGTAGTCAAGGCGGGAAATGATGAGGGCGTGCACAAGCATTTTAGTAGATTGGTGGTTGATGAGAGATGGTAGATGAGATGAATCTCTGCTGCATTTTATGTACATGCTCAGTAGTGAGGCAGGGCTGTGGAGTGGTAGATGAGATGAATCTCTGCTGCATTTTATGTACATGCTCAGTAGTGAGGCAGCGCTGTGGAGTCGTAGATGAGATGAATCTGTGCTGCATTTTATGTACATGCTCAGTAGTGAGGCCGTGCTGTGGAGTCATAGATGAGATGAATCTGTGCTGCCCTTTATGTACATGCTCAGTAGTGAGGCCGTGCTGTGGAGTCGTAGATGAGATGAATCTGTGCTGCACTTTATGTACATGCTCGGTAGTGACCAGTGCTGTGGAGTCGTAGATGAGATGAATCTCTGCTGCACTTTATGTACATGCTCAGTAGTGAGGCCGCGCTGTGGAGTCATAGATGAGATGAATCTGTGCTGCACTTTCTGTACATGCTCAGTAGTGAGGCCACGCTGTGGAGTCATAGATGAGATGAATCTGTGCTGCACTTTATGTACATGCTCAGTGGTGAGGCAGTGCTGTGGAGTCGTAGATGAGATGAATCTGTGCTGCACTTTATGTACATGCTCAGTAGTGAGGCCGTGCTGTGGAGTCCTAGATGAGATGAATCTGTGCTGCACTTTATGTACATGCTCAGTAGTGAGGCCGTGCTGTGGAGTCGTAGATGAGATGAATCTGTGCTGCCCTTTATGTACATGCTCAGTAGTGAGGCCGTGCTGTGGAGTCGTAGATGAGATGAATCTGTGCTGCACTTTATGTGCATGCTCAGTAGTGAGGCCGTGCTGTGGAGTCATAGATGAGATGAGTCTGTGCTGCCCTTTATGTACATGGTCAGTAGTGAGGCCGCGCTGTGGAGTCGTAGATGAGATGAATCTGTGCTGCCCTTTATGTACATGGTCAGTAGTGAGGCCGCGCTGTGGAGTCGTAGATGAGATGAATCTGTGCTGCATTTTATGTACATGGTCAGTAGTGAGGCCGTGCTGTGGGGTCATAGATGAGATGAATCTGTGCTGCACTTTATGTACATGCTCAGTAGTGAAGTATGGCTGTGGGGTCGTAGGTGAGTAGCTGAGACCCTGGAGATATTCCGACTCTAGTGGGCGCTATACCCTTAAACCTCAGCGCCGTTAAAAAGTGGCGCTGTGGTTTAAGTACCCTTAACTGCCACCGTTAAAAGGCGTATCAGTGGTCGTTAAGGGGTTAAAGGGGTTGTCCCACAAGCAAAGTACATAGATCTTACAATAAAATATTGGAATACTGTTATGTAAAAAGCATTAAAATCTTGAATAATACAGATGCAAACAAAAGTGCCCCCAAATAGTGCTCCATACAGTATAATGGGCCTCACATAGTGCTCCTAACACTGATACGCCACACCTGTAAAAAAAAAAAAAAAACCCTACCTGTTCCCCTGCTGCTCCAGTCTATTCATGGTGTCTTCAGATTCTCTGCAAGTCTCGTTACAGCCGGCATCTTGTATTGTCATCACGCCCGCCGTGCTGAGACATCAGACGCACAGATGGAATGATGAGACAGCGTCAGCTGATGCCCGCTCCTCCATCAATGCCTTCAACTGTATTGGCATCCAGGATGCCGATATAGCTGAAAGTGTGATGCCGGGCGTGAGACCCACCCGGCATCGCGGGTCAAATATACCCGAGGGACCCGCCTGGTATCGCTGGCCAAATTTGTTCCATGGGGAGTATTAGAGGGTATGACCTTATTATGGAAATATGGCATCTAACAGAGTGAAGACTTTTGCGAGGTCTGTGGCTTCATGTGTAGAACAAAGGCCTTTATGGCAATAACATGTTCTAAAAATAATGCAAATATGTGTATAGATTTGGTTCTAGTGGAAGATGAGATTCTAGTGTTCCTGCACTAAACGCTTCATGCTGTAATAAAGGGCTTGGCGAGGGGGGGGAAATGGCCAGGAATGAGTTCACAGCGACGCACTGTAATGTGATCGCATCCTGGGACGTCACAGCAGAATGTGCAGCAGACGGCAGGCTGTAGGAAAGTCCCGAGACTTGTCTGTTACTGTTACCATGGACCGTGGTCACTGGATACAGCTATGCTCCTATAGTTTGCAGCTAGAAGTTTATAAAAGTATAGATGTGGCCACCCTTGCCTGCCTGCAAGTTTCATTCAGTAACTAATGGGAATATTTTTGTGCCCAATGATGACAGAAGTATTCTAGGAGTGATACCTTTATTGGCTAACCAGAAAATATGTTTGCAGCTTTCAGAGCACAGTGGCTCCTTCTTCAGGCAATATTACAAAAAAAAATCTTGACTGAAGGAGCCACTGTGCTCTGAAAGCTGCAAACATTATTTTCTGGTTAGCCAATAAAGGTATCACTCCGAGAATACTTCTGTCATCATTGGGCAGAAAAATATTAACATCGATTTTTCTGGCTAACATGGTAACACAATACAATTTGTTATTGTACATCATTCAGTAACTAACAAATTAAAGCTGCACTCTGTCTATATGCTATGGTATGCAAACATAGAAAACGTGAAATTACATTGCAGCTCTAAAAAAAAAAAAAAAAAAAAGTTATAATGTATATACTGGGCTCATAAGTTTGGCTAGTTCTTCTGTGCCCAACAGCCATGGACATAGCGAATTTCTTTGCTAGGATCCTAACCTAATGTGAAACCTCTCCTGGGCAGCTTGCCTAGAAATATATGGGGAGGTGGGATCAAGCTGTGACTAAAATTGCCATAGGCTGATGGGTGGAGGACTCCGTCAGAAAGCCTACGTATACAAATGGAAAAGACTGACAGTCACGTCAAAACCGAAAAACAAGTGTGAACAGGTGCAAGGTGACGGGGAAAAATCCTGGCCCGAGCACCGGGTGACGGGGAAAAATCCTGGCCCGAGCACCGGGTGACGGGGAAAAATCCTGGCCCGAGCACCGGGTGACATGGGGAAAAATCCTGGCCCGAGCACCGGGTGACATGGGGAAAAATCCTGGCCCGAGCACCAGGTGACATGGGGAAAAATCCTGGCCCGAGCACCGGGTGACATGGGGAAAAATCCTGGCCCGAGCACCGGGTGACATGGGGAAAAATCCTGGCCCGAGCACCGGGTGACATGGGGAAAAATCCTGGCCCGAGCACCGGGTGACATGGGGAAAAATCCTGGCCCGAGCACCGGGTGACATGGGGAAAAATCCTGGCCCGAGCACCGGGTGACATGGATGGAGGGGGAGGGAGCCCGGCCCCAGTGACGGGGGGAGCCCGGCCCGAGCACTGGGTGACGGGGGGGGGGGGGGAAGCCCGGCCCGAGCACTGGGTGACGGGAGAAAGCCCGGCCCGAGCACTGGGTGACACGGGGGGGGGGGGAAGCCCGGCCCGAGCACTGGGTGACGCGGGGGGGAAGCCCGGCCCGAGCACTGGGTGACGGGGGAAAGCCCGGCCCGAGCTCCACATTAGATACAGCTATCGCCTTTCAGGGCTTATCTACAGCACTCTATAATGCTCAACTGGGGGAGGTCCGGTCTGATGGGTGTAGCAGGTCCGGGTACGGCAGCGATCATAAGAAGATGGACCTCCTGCTTGCTTCATGGCTCGTGACACTTTTATTGAGTGAGGCTGGACACGTAAAGTCGAAATGTGGCCGGAATTATGCATATTTTTTACTTTCAGTCACATGACCCCTTGTTTCACTGCTGACACGGGAGAACTTCACGGTGTGTGTTGCTCGCAATGTGAGGGGTGACAAGTCTACAAATCCTAATGTGACTGCAGAATTTTGTAATAAATAGTAATGAGCGAACGTGCTCGGATAAGGTGTTATCTGAGGACACTCGTGTGCAAAGTGTCTTTGGGGCCCTTGAAAAAATATGTCCACATACACTATGCAATATACACAGTACACACACATATGGTATATACAGTATATAAGTACACACTATAGTCACCTCTATAGGCCGCTCCCTACCTCAGCACATCCAGGTCCTGGGCCCGCCAGTGATTGGGCTCCTCTGCCATCTGTAGCTTTCCTTCTATTTGGGGCAGAAGTGAGGCAGAGCGTCCAGACAGGGATGACCTCCTCCATGGCTCACCAGCCTCCACACCTCCCTACTGCTCCTTATCCAAAAACTGTTACTAGCACCTGATGGGAGGACTGTGGAGCCGAAAAGAGGAGCCACTTGGGTCCCCACTATGCACACTGTGTCCGCCATAGCCAGGCTGCTTGTGTTGTGCTTGAATAATAAAGTTTGCTTTAGTTTAAAAAAAATAAAAATATATATCCTGTGGATTCGGGGCATTACTCATCAAGTTTGGTGCTGGAGCCCCGGATATCGGTTTCTAGCAATGCCCCTGCACCTGGTCATAGAAAATTCATGCATGAGGGGAAGATACTACTGTATTAAGGTGGGAGCCCCATAAGTGTCAGTGAGGTGTCAGAATCCATGAACAAAACCTGGTCCAGACCATATTCCCGACTCGTCAAGACCGGCGATGTTTCACGCCCTTAATGAGGGGGCGTGCTGGGGTGAGACGCTCCGAGCGTGCACCAAGAGCTGCACGCTCCTTATTGAATTGGGAGTGTGACAAGTGAGGTGCGCCTCACAACAAGTCTTACTCCAGTCTTGGACTGGAGACAGTTTTCTGGCATAAAGACCAGCACCGCTAGTCATTATATAGATGAGCTGTTTTCTCTCACCTCAGACAAATGGGCAGAGCTGGAGTGGTGGAGGGAAAGTAGCGCCAAAAGCCGTAACATTTTTCTGAAACCGTTGAAAGCTTTTTACTCCTGAATTCTGGCAAACTGCTTTGCATCTGTGCCTTTATGTCCATATAAAGAGGCTGGGGGCTGGCTGTGACATGGGGGTCTCTACCCCTCAGATTTCTTACTCTTCGTCACCTCAGTAATGTCTTGCCTCTTCTCCTTTTCTTGCAGATCCTTATCCTAGTCCTAGATTTCCTTTTTTTTTTTAATCTTTTTTTTGCATGTGGTAGAAGATGAAGAACGAAATTTCCGCAGTTGTGTTATTTCTTTCCAAGCTATTGAGAAATAATAATAAGTTACGGAAGGAGGAGATCGAGATATTTTCTGAAGAACTGAGCGGGATTCTCCACGACAAGTATGTGAATCACTGGTACCCCGAAACCCCAGCAAAGGGACAAGCGTACAGGTAATGTGGCCGGAGGGTACAAACTGACCGCCTATTGCCTCAACACAACCCCCTACCCGTGTGACCACCGGGCATTGTAGAAAATGAAATGGTGCAACTTGGAAACTGTCAGCAAGCTGCTGTCTGCGTGTTACCCCTAGTATGTGTCTGCTCGGTTCTACGGGTGGTGCTTTCTTATGTCTTAGAGGTGGGCCACCCCTTGTTTGTTTTAAAATTGGGCTTGTGGTGGTCTGTAAAATGATAAAAAATGCTGTCCTTTCCCGTCTTCTGGTCCACTGCTGACCATAAGAGGTCCCCTGCTGTCTTGTGCCAGGAGACTGTCTCCTTGGTCGGTCATCCCAGGAGCAGAGACTGGCGGGGGACATGGGCAGCAGTGCTGCGCAATGGTAAGTGAGTAAACCTTTTACCATGCCCCCATTTTTAAATTTCCATAATACAATCTGGCAGCTGACGTTAGCCTGCTTGTTGATGGTTTCCAGGTTGCATATCCTCCCCAAATGAACAGTTAACAGGAGCTTTTCGTTGCTACTGTTCGTTAGTTATGCCGCATGGTGCCTGGTTTTGGGGACTGTGACATCCCAGGGTAGATGTGCAGATGGAACTTCACATTATGACCGACTCACCTGGATACCTTGTCCAGACCTGGGGTAGAGTCCCATGAGACCCCCGTGGAAACAGTCAGCAATACTCGGACTCCTCTATAACACGTCACTGTCTGATCTCATTTCAGATGTATCCGTGTAAACAGATTCCAAGGCGTCGATCCCGACCTCCAGAAGGCTTGTTTCAACAGTGGGCTGGTGTATGAAGATTTAGGACTGCCATGGGAGATGACGCTGTGGGTAGACCCTTGTGAGGTGTGTTGTAGGTAAGTGATTGCCGCCGGCAGTAAGCGCACGTGCAACCCGCAGATCCGTCAGCCCCTTCACCTCCTATGGCGGAGGGGTTTTCAACTTTCTAATTATTACAAATGGGCAGGAAGCTTCCATTTGATCCACGTACTACCGGGAAAGTGCCACCCCCTCGTTGAGTACATGGTAACTCACTGACCATATGTCCATGTATATATTAAATGTTTCAATTTTCAGACTACTGCTAGGCTTTGAGCTAGACTTGTATTTGTATTTCTTGTACAGAAGACTTTTCAGCAGTCTCATTATCATCCTAGACAGACAGCCAGTACAATGACTGATAACTAGCGAATATACTCGTTACTAGAGATTTCTTGAGCATGCTCGGGGGTCCTCCGAGTATTTTTTTAGTGCTCGGAGATGGTTTTCTTCGCCGCAGAATGATTTACATTTGCTAGCCAGCATAAGTAAATGTGGGGATTCCCTAGCCACCAGGCAACCCCCACATGTACTTATGGTGGGTAACAGATGTAAATCATTCAGCTGCGGCAAGAAAAACTAAATTTCCGAGCACTAAAAAATACTCGGAGGACCCCCGAGCATGCTCTGGAAATCTCGAGTAACGAGTATATTCGCTCATCACTACTGATAACGCCTGTATATACAGTAGAGAATACAGGATCCACCATTCACAATGGGTGATGACACAGGATCCACCGCTCACAATAGGTGATGTCACATAAAACTCAGTGCACCCAGAAGAGAACTAGCCATGTTGTGGATTTGACACGCGCCCCCAGTGGGCATCAGATTTCTAGAAGTTTCATCTATTTTGCCTGAAGTGCAAGACACTATCTTTTTTTTTTTTTTTTTTTCTCATGCACTGTCAGTGTGGACTTGGCCTAACTTGTGCTGTGCCACATTGATATTTGCAGCAAACTCTGCTGGTTCTTGTCTTTTTTCTCCATTTTTCAGCGCCTCTTCTGTGTAATAAATCTTTTTCGCTGCTGATGTCTGAGGCTCCTGTAAATCCGGTGCTAATCCCGTAGATGAGGCCGGCATGGCGCCCCCTCTCCAGAGTCCCCGTCTGCCGGGCCTTTGGTGTACAGATGAGGCAGCCGCGGCTGTGCGAGCGACTTGGCGGCCTTTATTAATGACGGATGCGGTGAGTTGGCTCTGGCTGTCATCTGTGAGGACTGGGCTCTCCATCTGGAGGGTGGCATTGAGCGGCGGGCACTCGGGTGCCAGGTGCTGATGAATAGCCGAGAGCGATTTAAATACATTTACAACACAGACGCGGAGAAGACCCTGCAATCCGGAGATAATGTGGAGAGCGGAGATTTCCAGCCGCCTCCCGCTCGGCAGCAGCAAGACGTCTCCGGAGACAAAACCTTTAGGAAAATGTCATCGGGACGAGACCCTGATAGCGGAGCAGACAGTGCGGACGCACCATGTGTGCACCTTCCACATCACATTAATATCCTGCCATCTAAGTTTTTTCTTCGGTAATTATTTTCTTGCCATCCGTAGCCCTGTGAGATATGGCGCAGGCTCCGCTCTGTAATCCCCCCCGACATGGCTTCTCTACTTTTATGGAAAATTCTGTAATCTGCCAATGACCAAGTCTAATCATTGCAGGAATAGAGCGCAGCAAACATGTAAGACCGACACAGACAGGCCAAAAAGTCATGTAAACCCTTGGGTATGACCACGGCTGGTTAACTAGTTAATGACCTGGCATCGTAAAATGACCGTGTGCTTTAGACCTGGGTCTTGCATTCAGAATGATGGTGACGTGTGCTGAGGAGCATGTCCGAAGTGGTGACTGCATTATAGACATAACAAGGCACGGAGCCGCACATCGCATCCAATATGTGAATTCTGAACGGATTGCTGCTATATAGACTCCAATTACAAAATTGAGGTACCTCATTTACAAGTAGGCCAATTCATGTGTGCCCACCAGCCACGACAAGGCGCAAGTTTTATTGATGGGAACTTACTCTGAGACTTGCCTCTTACGGGCCAAAGGTCTACAAACTTTAAGGGCAAGCAGGATCCAGCTCTAATTTTATTAGGGTAACATTTGATAGCCTCATAGAGCCAGAAGGGGTCGGAGAACCATGGAACCAAGCAGGTGGGAAGGAGTATTTCAGTGGCCACAGCAAAGGTTCAAGTGCCTGCACTTGGTTTGAACAGTCACACTGTGCTGACAGTCCCTTTTAATAGTACGTACACCTTGACATGGCCGGTGGGAACAGACAAATTGGGCAATTTGTGAGCGGAGTACCTCAATTTGAAAAGTGTAGTCTATACAGCACTCATGTAGATCAAAATGTATATATTCAGTGTATTTTCATGTGTTGGTGCTGATAACCCATAATAATCTTATGCAGTTACTTATGTTTATATGCTATTGCAACTTCTCTCTGGGGTTCATCCTGTTCCTCCTGGTTCATTAATAAAAAATGAAGGAATGACTAAAGGTACCTTCACACATAACGATATCGTTAACGATATCGTTGCTTTTTGTGACGTAGCAACGATATCGTTAAGGAAATCGTTCTGTGTGACAGCGACCAATGATCAGGCCCCTGCTGGGAGATCGTTGGTCGCTGGGGAAAGTCCAGAACTTTATTTCGTCGCTGGACTCCTGCTGACATCGCTGAATCGGCGTGTGTGATGCCGATCCAGCGATGTCTTCACTGATAACCAGGGTAAACATCGGGTTACTAAGCGCAGGGCCGCGCTTAGTAAACCGATGTTTACCCTGGTTACCAGCGTAAAAGTAAAAACAAACACTACATACTTACCTACCGCTGTCTGTCCCCGGCGCCCAGCTTCTCTGCTCTCCTCCTGTACTGGCTGTGAGCGTCGGTCAGCCGGAAAGCAGAGCGGTGACATCACCGCTCTGCTTTCCGGCCGCTGCGCTCACAGCCAGTGCAGGAGGAGTGCAGAGAAGCTGGGCGCCGGGGACAGACAGTGGTAGGTAAGTATGTAGTGTTTGTTTTTTTTACTTTTAGGATGGTAACCAGGGTAAACATCGGGTTACTGAGCGCGGCCCTGCGCTTAGTAACCCGATGTTTACCCTGGTTACCCGGGGACCTCGGGATCGTTGATCGCTGGAGAGCTGTCTGTGTGACCGCTCTCCAGCGACCAAACAGCGACGCTGCAGCGATCGACATCGTTGTCGGTATCGCTGCAGCGACGCTGAGTGTGAAGGTACCTTAAGACAGAACAGTAGAGGTGAGGTGGTGGAGTGCTACATAGTGGAGGGGTCCCCAACCCTTTACATTTTGAGCAGTGGTCAGAGAAAAAAGGCATGTTTTTAATTATAAGGCGAAATAAAAAAAAAAAAATCATGACCATGAGAACATTTGGAGACTTTTCAATATGAACTGAAAGACACCGATATTATACCATCCAAATTTAGTTTAGGGGTTAGTATATAAATGCAATTACTGCCAAAGGGCGATATAGCAGGCCACACAGCAAGGAGTCATGAACTACTGGTTGGCAACTTATTTTTTTCTGCCACTAAATTTTCCATAAAAAAAAAAAAAATCCTATTCTAAATTTGGTTTTGTGAAGAAAGTGTTGCCAAGGATTCTGCATGGTATCTATGGTATTGTTAGCCAGCAGAGACCATTGTAATTATAGGTTGTGTAGTGCTGACTGCTGGTCAGCAGGTGGTGCTGTTGGCTGTAAGAATGAAAATTTGCTGCGGCATTGTGTGTTCTGCACAATGTATACAGGAAAATGGATGGTAACGGACACAAAGGCGCGGGGGGACACAAAGGCGCGGGGAGACGGCACTTTTTTTTTTCATTGATTACTTTCAATTATAGATATGGAGAGAAGAACCCCTCGTTTGTGGTGGCTAGCTTTGCCAGTAACAATGAGAAGATGGAGATATCTCAGAAAGTGAAGAACGCCATGGAGAAAGTGACTTCAGATTATCACTCCGGCTCCTCCTCGGATGATGAGGTCTATATAAATAAGAAGATCCCTCCGCCGCCCGCTCCTCACATGATGCTCGCCCCGCGGCCGTCATTCTACAGTACTATGGATATGACTCCTCTAGGTGATCAGGTATCTGCCCGTCCTGTATAGATTTACCTATGTGTGCCTCATTAATGGGCTGTGCCACGTCTGCCTGCTGTGCCACGTCTGGCTGCTGAGCCACGTCTGCCTGCTGTGCCATTACTTACACCAATTTGCAGGAACTCATGTTACATCATGGGACACTTACAGGTTCTTCTTTGTCTCCTATTATCTCAGGTGCCCGAATTCAGACCTCAGCCAGCTCCTTCCTGGAACAAGAATCCAAAGAAAAGGCAAGGTGCCCATTACCAGTACCAGCCCCGCTATGCTTCCGGTTACCAGCCGGGAAGAAACAAGACTCATGGCCGCGTCCGATGGATGCCGCCGGTCCTACAAAGCGAACAGAACCACTGGCAGCACAGTCTGCACATGCTGGGCGCCGGGCACCAGTGCTTGGTCTAAGCCGTCAGCATCTCCGTAATCTTCTGTGTGCAAAACTAATGCTGGACCAAATCATAGGAGCAGCTTTTTCGATTTCATTTTTTTTTTTTTTTTAATATTATTTAACTCCAACTTTGTTGCACTTTTGTACATTTACTAGTTGTTTCAGAAACACTTTTTGTGGATAGGGTGAATAGTTAAGTGCCTAAGTAATTTTTAATATTTATATATTCCGACTCGCACAGAATCATGTTAATCTATTGCTATTCTGGAAGTTTCAGTACCAAATGTATTTATTGCAAATCTCAATTTGATATTTTATGGATTAGACTAATAAATTAACTTTTATTAATATGATAATAAACAATAATGTATTATCGCAGGTTACTTTGTAATAATGCTACGAAATGTTACTAAATAATAATAATAATTATAATGCACATTCTGGTCCTGATTATTTATATGGATAGTGAATGCAGCGGCCGCACCTGAGGTCCGCTATTATTTATATGGATAGTGAATGCAGCGGCCGCACCTCTGAGGTCTGCTTTTATTTATATGGATAGTGAATGCAGCGGCCGCACCTCTGAGGTCTGCTATTATTTATATGGATAGTGAATGCAGCGGCCGCACCTCTGAGGTCTGCTATTATTTATATGGATAGTGAATGCAGCGGCCGCACCTCTGAGGTCCGCTATTATTTATATGGATAGTGAATGCAGCGGCCGCACCTCTGAGGTCCGCTATTATTTATATGGATAGTGAATGCAGCGGCCGCACCTCTGAGGTCTGCTATTATTTATATGGATAGTGAATGCAGCGGCCGCACCTCTGAGGTCCGCTATTATTTATATGGATAGTGAATGCAGCGGCCGCACCTCTGAGGTCCGCTTTTATTTATATGGATAGTGAATGCAGCGGCCGCACCTCTGAGGTCCGCTATTATTTATATGGATAGTGAATGCAGCGGCCGCACCTCTGAGGTCCGCTATTATTTATATGGATAGTGAATGCAGCGGCCGCACCTCTGAGGTCTGCTTTTATTTATATGGATAGTGAATGCAGCGGCCGCACCTCTGAGGTCTGCTATTATTTATATGGATAGTGAATGCAGCGGCCGCACCTCTGAGGTCTGCTATTATTTATATGGATAGTGAATGCAGCGGCCGCACCTCTGAGGTCCGCTATTATTTATATGGATAGTGAATGCAGCGGCCGCACCTCTGAGGTCCGCTATTATTTATATGGATAGTGAATGCAGCGGCCGCACCTCTGAGGTCTGCTATTATTTATATGGATAGTGAATGCAGCGGCCGCACCTCTGAGGTCCGCTATTATTTATATGGATAGTGAATGCAGCGGCCGCACCTCTGAGGTCCGCTTTTATTTATATGGATAGTGAATGCAGCGGCCGCACCTCTGAGGTCCGCTATTATTTATATGGATAGTGAATGCAGCGGCCGCACCTCTGAGGTCCGCTATTATTTATATGGATAGTGAATGCAGCGGCCGCACCTCTGAGGTCCGCTATTATTTATATGGATAGTGAATGCAGCGGCCGCACCTCTGAGGTCCGCTATTATTTATATGGATAGTGAATGCAGCGGCCGCACCTCTGAGGTCCGCTATTATTTATATGGATAGTGAATGCAGCGGCCGCACCTCTGAGGTCCGCTATTATTTATATGGATAGTGAATGCAGCGGCCGCACCTCTGAGGTCCGCTTTTATTTATATGGATAGTGAATGCAGCGGCCGCACCTCTGAGGTCCGCTATTATTTATATGGATAGTGAATGCAGCGGCCGCACCTCTGAGGTCCGCTATTATTTATATGGATAGTGAATGCAGCGGCCGCACCTCTGAGGTCCGCTATTATTTATATGGATAGTGAATGCAGCGGCCGCACCTCTGAGGTCCGCTTTTATTTATATGGATAGTGAATGCAGCGGCCGCACCTCTGAGGTCCGCTATTATTTATATGGATAGTGAATGCAGCGGCCGCACCTCTGAGGTCCGCTCTTATTTATATGGATAGTGAATGCAGCGGCCGCACCTCTGAGGTCCGCTATTATTTATATGGATAGTGAATGCAGCGGCCGCACCTCTGAGGTCCGCTATTATTTATATGGATAGTGAATGCAGCGGCCGCACCTCTGAGGTCTGCTATTATTTATATGGATAGTGAATGCAGCGGCCGCACCTCTGAGGTCCGCTATTATTTATATGGATAGTGAATGCAGCGGCCGCACCTCTGAGGTCTGCTTTTATTTATATGGATAGTGAATGCAGCGGCCGCACCTCTGAGGTCTGCTATTATTTATATGGATAGTGAATGCAGCGGCCGCACCTCTGAGGTCCGCTTTTATTTATATGGATAGTGAATGCAGCGGCCGCACCTCTGAGGTCCGCTATTATTTATATGGATAGTGAATGCAGCGGCGGCACCTCTGAGGTCCGCTATTATTTATATGGATAGTGAATGCAGCGGCCGCACCTCTGAGGTTTGCTTTTATTTATATGGATAGTAAATGTTCGGAGATTGTTTTCATCGCGTCAGCTGAATGATTTACAGCTACTACCCAGCCTGAGTACATGTGGGGGTTGCCTGGTTACTAGGGAACCCCCACATGTAATCAATCAGGCTAGAAGCACACGTATGTGTGTCCACTGCAGATTTTTCTGCAGCGGATTCCAGCAGATTTGATAAATCCGCAGTGGAAAACTTCTGCAGATTTACCGCGGTTTTTCTGTGTTTTCCACTGCGGTTTTACAACTGCGGTTTTCCATAAGGGCAGTTGTAAAACCGCTGCTGAAAACGCAGAAAGAAGTGACATGCTGCAGAATGTAAACCGCTGCGTTTCCGCGCGTTTTTTTCCACACCATGTGCACAGCGTTTTTTGTTTCCAATAGGTTTACATTGAACTGTAAACGCATGGGAAACTGCTGTGGATCCGCAGCAAAATCTGCATCGTGTGCACGTAGCCTTAATCATTCAACTGCCGTGATGAAAACTAAATCTCCGAGCAGTCATAAATACTGTCACCCGAGCGTGCTCAGGAAAACCCGAGCAACGAGTATACTCGCTCATCACTAGCGCCCTGTGCTCTTCTCAGATGATAGCAGGTTCATACTGAGCACATGTGACAGAGTCTGGAGACGCAGTGGAGAGCGATCTGCTGCCTGCAACATCCTTCAGCATGACCAGTTTGGCAATGGGTCAGTAATAGTGTGGGGTGGCATTTCTTTGGAGGGCCACACAGCCCTCCATGTGCTCACCAGAGGTAGCCTGACTGCCATTAGGTACCGAGATGAGATCCTCAGACCCCTTGTGAGGCCATATGCTGGTGCGGTTGGCTCTGGGTTCCTCCTAATGCAGGACAATGCCAGACCTCATGCGCCAGGAGTGTCTGCAGTTCCTGCAAGATGAAAGCATTGAAGCTATGGACTGGCCCACCCGTTCCCCAGACCTGAATCCGATTGAGCACATCTGGGACATCATGTCTCGCACCATCCACCAACGTCACGTTCCACCACAGACTGTCCAGGAGTTGGCGGATGCTTTAGTCCAGGTCTGGGAGGAGATCCCTCAGGAGACCATCCATTGCCTCATCAGGAGCATGCCCAGGCGTTGTAGGGAGGTCATACAGGCACGTGGAGGCCACAAACAACTGCGCATCATTTCTTTGTCTTGAGGCATTTCCACTGAAGTTGGATCTGCCTCCTATTTGATTTTACACTTTGTTTTTGAGCATCATTCCAACTCCAGACCTCCATGGGATATTAGTTGTGATTTACATTGATCATTTTTAGGTTTTATTGTTTTCAACGCATTCCACTATATATTGAATAAAGATTTACGACTGGAATATTTCATTCAGTGATATCTAGGATGTGTGATTTTAGTGTTCCCTTTATTTTTGGAGCAGTGTATATGGGTCCAGGATACGATCATGTGGATATACCCCAGTAGAAAGAATTTGCATTGATGGCACAGTCACATTTTACCGTTAATAAAGGGGAGCAGATCAGATTCGCTGTGTGATGGTTCAGGCTCATGTGTGAGTCAGCAGGCGCGTCAGTAGATTATGTGCTCAGGAGTAAGCCCGCTCATACTGTTTTTATATCATTCCGACTGACCATTCACCTTTCCCACACTGATAAGGTTTGGCACATTCATCTGACATCTGGAATCGGACTGTCTTCATGTTATTGTGTTTCATGGGGGTTGTGTAGTCTGGCTCCCTGCAGTTTTTTTATTCCTGGATGGGGGGGGGGATGTGGGTTTTAAGAAACCCCAAAACACATGATGAATGTCACAAATAATAATGGAGAGTGACATACCATCTCAGGTAAGGAGGCTTATTTGCCGTGCAATGCTCCTCTGGGAAATATAATATGCAAATTGCCTCTTCTGTTCTCATGCTTCGCACTGACGAGGGCCAACAGCCTGAAACACCGAGTCTGCGAATTGAGATACTGATTTGGCTTTTATCCTAAGTCACATTGCACGACTCGTTAGAGGGTTGATTATGACTTGTAGGATTGCTACTCCCAACAGGTGGCGCTATAGAGTTTAAGTCCTCTTTTTCTCAGAAGAGGCAATTTGCATACAAATAATAATGGTCTTTAAACCCCCACCTCCCCGTTGTGGTCTTTGCCTCTTTTTATTTTGACAGCTGTAGCAGCTTAGATTTTTCCACTGTTAGTCTTTATGGCCAGGGGAATGTGGGAGCGTCAGAAGTCTTCAGCTCTGTTAATACAGGGAAGAGCAGGTATGGTTCTGAAATATGAAGGATCAGGTGTAGGGATTGGTCAACCGGTGAAAGTTCTGGTAGCTGACAAACGGTTTGGAAAGTTTGGTTCTGGTACCTGAACTTCCACTGAAAATAATGGATACCCAAACTGCTAAGAGAAAAACATGGATTTACCTGGAAGTTCAGCAGATAGTCTGTTTTTTGTTCAGGCCTGAACAGTGACTGTCCGGTATGAATGCCGAACCATTCCATTTAGGCTTCACCTATCTCTAATCAGGTGATAGTAATAGAAATTCTGCAACAAATCTACTGTATGTGAATATTCCCCCTCAAGGGCCAAACTAAGGCCCCATGTGTACACCACAGCTCGTTCTTGCTTGGGTCTATAATCCAGTGCCCATAGGTTGTTGAAGGGTCTTATGGTTCCTCTGAAGACATCTCTTGGGATGCTCCATCACGTGTTTGTAGCAGTAGTACAGGGATCCATTCATTGTATATGAAAGCGGTGGCCATCACATTAATGCTCCCACCGAAGCTAATGGAACATTGGTCCCATGGGACTTTAGGACCCTGTTCTTATGAGGAGCTCAAACCACTATCTTAAGTTGTTTGTGAGACAATCCCTTTAATAATTAATTACATTGGATTTTTTTTTTGCTCCTGATTCTATGACCATCTGGCAGTATAAGATGAACCATAAAGAGTGGCCTAGAACCTGCAGATCCAGACTTAAGCTTTACAATTAGTTTTGCTGTAGATTTATTTAGTAACAAATGTGGAAACTGAAATAAAACACCTTTATTAATATCTACATTGCATACACAGTCCAACGTAATGCCATACAAGACGTAGAAGAACATGTCCAATATAATGTTTGGGGGTCTCCTGCTGGTGTGACGTCAGACCTGAAAGACTCCAGAAGTGCATCGTATTTGCTGAGAAGGAAGAAGTTGATCTAAACGTGTCATCTCGGCCATGAAATGCCCATCTGTGATCACTGCGCTCACAATATATTTACAGGAACTTGTTCTATAATGCCCTTTATAGTAATTAACTAGACTGCCCCATATTCTAGATTTTCATCAGTACGGGGATTTGTGTGGGCACCTAATGCAGCTTGGATAGACCACAACACCCATAAATTGGGGAGTGTGTGCTCCCCAACCCTTGAAGCTTCAGGGTACAGCTCCCAGCTCTTTCCACCAAGGGTCCAAACTTTGTTCTGTGAGGCTGCTAGAAGAGCTCGCCCTAATTCTGCCATGTGGGAGAAGTGAAGGAACATGGAAGCTGGTGCCAACGAGCTTCTGCGCAGGTTGTAAAGAATAATAAGAGCCTGCATGTGACACGTGCGCCTTACCACAGAAACTGGTCCGGCTGCTCCTGGAAGGTAGCCGGTAACCTAGACTTCGAGCTGTAAACAAGCATATTAAAAATCCCTTCATTCCTGAGAACAAAGAGCATTTTTAGTAAAGGTAGAAGTTGCTTACTTTGTTTACAAGCACTTTGCAATTTTGCCCATTTAAGAACTTGAAATGACCCCTTGCAGGACTTACTATCTAAAAATGTAAAATAATATCACAAAATACTAGTGCTATCCACCAAGCTGCACATTACAGCCACCAGAAGACCACCTACAGCATAAACAACTCCTGATAGACGATCACAAAATCTAGATCAAGTAACGAATGGAGGCGGAACACCAAGCAAAATGGCACCAAAAGCGGTGGTTTATTAACCAAGAGTGGAAGTAACAACATTTCAAAAGGTTCCTATCTCAGAACCCAAAATGTTGTCACTGCCACTATGGGCAAATAAACCACCGTGATTTACGGCAGTTTTTTGCCATATTGCTTGGTGTGTTGCCTTCATTCATCTAGAATATAACGCTGGGAGCATCACTATGTCCAAAGCCTTTATAGACTGAGCAAGCGCCGGCGCAGTCTGGACCCCACAGAGTGACGCAGCCCAGGAGCGGTATGCGTAAGCGCTGAACGCACACCGCGATCTCCAACGGATAGCAGGGACGCGCCAGGAGGGCGAGTATGCTATATTCACCTGTCCCGTTCCAGCGCTGCGTACCGCTCCATCTTCCGGGTCCTCTGCTGTGACGTTCAGAGGGCGCGATGACGCGCTTAATGCGCGCCACCCTCTGACTGAACAGTCACAGCCAGAGGACCCGGAAGATGGAGCGGCGTGCAGCGCTGGAAAGGGACAGGTGAATATAGCAAGTGTCGGGGGCCTGAGCTAGCGGCGACTCCGGCACCTGACCCCCACAGCGCGCCGGTGTCCCCGCCTGCTCAGGCCCTCAGCGCCCAGCGACGATAGGTGAGTATGTTATTTTTTTTTTATATATCGCAGCAGTATACGGGGCATATAATACTATGGAGCATCTTATGGGGGCCATCAACCATAATGGAGCAGTGTACTGGGGCATATACTATGGAGCATCTTATGGGGGCCATCAACCATAATGGAGCAGCATACGAGGCATATACTATGGAGCATCTTATGGGGGCCATCAACCATAATGGAGCAGCATACGGGGCATATACTATGGAGCATCTTATGGGGGCCATCAACCATAATGGAGCAGCATACGGGGCATATACTATGGAGCATCTTATGGGGGCGGAGCAGCACATGACAGAACGGGGGCGCGGGATGGGAGCAGCACATGACAGAACGGGGGCGCGGGATGGGAGCAGCACATGACAGAACGGGGGCGCGGGATGGGAGCAGCACATGACAGAACGGGGGCGCGGGATGGGAGCAGCACATGACAGGATGGGGGCGCAAGATGGTAGCAGCACATGACAAGATTAGGGCGCAGGATGGAAGCAACACATACCAGGATGGAGACCATATACCAGTATAAATGCTCGCCACCCGGGCATAGAACGGGTTCAATAGCTAGTTACTTTATAATCTGGATTGTTTGGTCTTTGCCAGGGAGACCCTGCACGAACCTGACCCTGTTGCTGCCCCTGCTTTTCTAATATATTTTAAAAAAAACTTCTATATATATTTTTTAATCCTAAAGTGGTCGTCTCCTGGCACTTATCACAGGAAATATTGAGGTGAGAGAAAAGATAAGATGGGGCACAACTGTCAATGAAAAGCAGGTCACTATTAGGAAGGATCTGCAGATGGGTAGCGCCATGTCACATGCCAAGTGTTTATAGAGGCAGAGATACAATTTAATTTTTTTTTAATCTTCTCCAATTTTTTTTATTTTGGGGGGAAAGTATAGGGGGTTGCAATGAATATGATCTGGGTAACACACATGCAGATCATGTATGCATTTACAATAGCAAAAAGGATTTATTTTTTTTTTTTTATTTCTTTACATAAGGGCTTTGAGTCATTTGAGGTAAAAACTGAGAATACGCAGCAAATACAGACTTGTTCATACGGCTGTAAGTAATGGCGGCTAATTGGAGTCCAATATTGTCCAGAGACAAAGGCCCAAGTCCCTGCTCCAAGGAGCTTACAATCTAATGTCTCTGTTGTAGAGTTATAACTCCGTCCATGGAAGCAGCAGAAAGAGTCGGCCATGACACCGGCACAGTCACTTCGGTTCACGACACCGTTTTTGGAAGTACTTGTCTATCCAGGCCTCAGCCTTGTTCAGTATAAACATATTGTAAATTTGTTCTCTAAAAAGGCACCATCCATAACAGGCAAAATCATAGAAATAAAACCAACATTTTACATAAAATTGTTCATATAATACACTGAAATGCCTTTAATCCGCCATCTAATAGTCCAGAGATAAACAACGATGAGCCTCCTTGGTAACCCGTAGCAACAGACATTTCAGTGTTCTGATAGGCAGGGAAGCAGCTGGATATAATATTAAAATATATATATTAAAAAAATGTCTAGCCCCATCTGATCATTCAGAATTATTCATTTGATAATACAGAACTAGAATCATATCAGTGTCATGTTTCTATTGAGAGATAATAGGGACAATTGCCTAAAAAAAATTACAGTATTTTTTGCCCTCAAAAACCAGAGCAGTTTATTAAAAGAAAACAAAAAGGAGGCCCCATATTTAGATTAAAGGCTCATGACAACACTCCTCACCCCAAGAAATATATATTATGAATTTATTCTTCAGTTTATAGGACAAACTATAAGAAGGGGGAGAAACGGCCAATTCCCAGGTATTACATAGTCAGACTCCTGGTAGTTAATTAGCAAAAACAACCAAAGGCTGCAAAGAGACTAGGCCTCATTTATTAACACTGGTTGTGTTGCCCATAGCAACCAATCAGAGCTCAGCTTTCATTTCCTCAAGTGCTCTGGTAAAATGAAAACAGTGCTGTGATTGGTTGTTGCAACAAACATAGGTTTTCGGCAGTTTTCAGAAATTTCTCCCAGTATGTAGAGTCCTACAAATGCTTTCAGTAAGGCTACTTTCACACTAGCGTCGTACTCGGCCCGTCGCATACTGTGGAAGCGCCGCACAATGGGGGCAGCGGATGCATTTTTCCAACGCATCCGCTGCCCCATTGTGAGTTGCGGGGAGGTGGGGGCAGAGTTCCGACCGCGCATGCGCAGTCGGAAATGGCGGACACGACGCTCAAAAAAACATTGCAAGCAACGTTTTTTTGTTCAGACAGTCCGCCACAACATGACGCAACCATCGCACGACGGTTGCGACGTGTGGCAAGGCGTCGCTAATGTTAGTCTATGGAGAAAAAAACGCATCCTACAGACAACTTTGCAGGATGCGGTTTTTACCCAAAACGACGCATTGCGACGTATCCCAAACGACGCTAGTGTGAAAGTAGCCTAGGGCTACTTTCACACTTGCGTTGTGTGACGTACGTTGCAATGCGTCGTTTTGGAGAAAAAACGCATCCTGCAAAGTTGCCTGCAGGATGCGTTTTTTTCTCCATAGACTAACATTAGACTTGCATTAGCGACGCATTGCGACGTATGGCCACACGTCGCATCCGTCGTGCGACGGATGCGTCGTGTTTTGGCGGACCGTCGGCACAAAAAAAGTTACTGTACATGTAACTTTTTTTTGTGCGTTGCGACCGCCATTTTCGACTGCACATGCGCGGCCGAAACTCCACCCTCTCCTCCCCGGACATTACAATGGGGCAGCGGATGCGTTGAAAAACTGTATCCGCTGCCCCCGTTGTTCATTTCTTTCACAATGTGCGTCGGACCGACGCATAGCGACGGGCCCGTACCAACGCAAGTGTGAAAGTAGCCTAAGGAAGTGTTTAGGCGACCAGATGAAAATTTGAGACACTTGCATCCACAAATTGATTATGTGACTGGTTTCTGTGTGCTCTTCTGCCTGGAAGAAAAGAGCGGGAGCTGTCTGCCATTTACATGCACTAATCTGGTCCTTAGAGGGTTATTCCCTTCTCCAAGGTCCTATCCCAATATGTAGTAGGTGTAATAATAAACTTAGCATCCAATTACTCCTATAAAGAAATGTAGTACAGTTCTTCTGATTCTCTTTGTCACTTGCCCCATGTGCAGGGCATTGCAGCAATTTAGGCATCCATGGTTACGATCACACATACAAAGTGACAGCTTCCAGCAGGGCTGTGGAGTCAGAGGTTTGGCTTACCGACTCCACAGCCCTGGTTGCCAGTGGTTGTAACTAATGATGAGCAAAGGTGCTGGGATCAGGTGTTATCTGAGCATGCTCGGGTGCTAACCGAATGTCTTTGGCGTGCTCAAAAAATATACTCCGAGTCCCCGAAGTTACATGTCTCACAGCTGTTCGACAGGCGCAACACATGCAGGGATTGTCTATGAAACAGACATTCAGCACCCGGGTACATGAACATATTATTCGAGCTCGCCGAAGACCCTCGTTTAGCACCTGAGCATGCTCAGATAACACTAAGCACGCTCGCTCATCACTAGTCATAACCACTAATGGACCCCTAAGTTCCACGATGCCCTGCACATGGGAAGAGTGACACAGCTAATCAGAAGAACTATGCTACATTTCTAATTGAAGTTATTTGCTATTATTATACCTACTACACATTGCGGTAAGATCTTGGAGATGGGCATACCCCTTAAACGTCTGCAGTGACTATGTGACTTCAGAATCTTCACAGAGCTTGCAAAGCTGTGCATATTGCAGATTTTTTTTTTCCATGCAGACCAGTGGCATGTGTACGGGCACAATGGCTATAATGGTGCACACAGAGAGCGCACACACGCTCGTCTGAGCAAGTCCTTAGCCGGAATTACACAATGCACAGACTAGACGGGAGTCTCCTGCCTCCAAGTTACAGATTCATAAGCAATTATGAGGCTCTAAATTCGGGTCCGAAGACTCAACAGTAAGGCTGTGTGCACACGTTGCGGTTTTTTCGCGGTTTTTCCCGATAAAAACGCTATAAAACCACAAAAAAAACGCATACAATAAGCATCCCATCATTTAGAATGAATTCCGCATGTTTTGTGCACATGATGCTGTTTTTTCAGCTAAAAAAAAAGCATCGCGGTAAAAACCGCAGCATGTTCATTAATTTTGCGTTTTTTTTTTGCGGATTTCCCACTACAAAATACATTGGGAAGTGTCCGGAAAAAAACGCATCAAAACCGCGGCAAAAACGCATGCGGTTTTCTTGCAGAAAATGTCCGGTTTTTCTCAGGAATTTTCTGCGAGAAATCCTGAATGTGTGCACATAGCCTTAGTCCAGGCATTGCGGTCTGTGCCGTCTGAACATGGCCATAGGGTCACAAGTGATCGTACTTTTGGTACTTGGCCGCAAAACTCCAATCTTTATACCTCTTGATTCATGCAAACACGTTACTCATCTAAAAAAGGCCTTATTTTATGGAACCCAATATGGTGTTCTTAAAGGGACGTCTTCACTAATTAGGAAGCACTAGAGAACCTGTTTAACAGCTTGTTCACACATTGCGTATTGGATGCATTTTTTCAACATTTCCGTATGTAAAAAAAAATGCAGTGTTTTATAGCATTAAAAAAATGATTTTTTTTTAAACGTTTTCCCCATATTGCATTTTTTTCCCTTGAGTTTTTAGCCTGCAGTGCATTTTTGTTTTTCATGCTACAGAATTTTTTTGGTTAAGTTTTTAAGATCCATTTCATCTTCCAAAGGCAGAGTGAGACAATGACACTTCAGAATACGCAACAAAAAAATGCATTAAAAAAAATTAATTTGAGATTTAAAAAGGGCAGAATGTACTCAGTGTTCTTCTCAATAATATAATTATTTCATGCAGGGTAAAAAAAAAAAATAACGCTATATTGAAGAATATCATGAGGACAATCAGCGATCACCAGGTTTTCTCTATCATCGGTACAGTGACAATTACACGCAGCTTTTCAAAGGAGGGAAAAAGGCGACAAACAGCAAACCGCACACCAGATCTCAGCATCCTAAAGAAGTGTGATGGGGCAGAGGGAACGGACAGCTGTAGGGTTCAGCTTCATGTATCAGAGCTCTGAAATATCTATTAGACGATGATGGGGGCAGCTCCCCCCAAACTGTAGGTTGGGAGAGGTCTCCGAGGTACAGTCATTCCTTCACTCATGGTTTAGGACTCCTCAGGGCGGGCAGGAGGCCACAGAAACCAGACGACAAGTCCGTGTGTGGCGTACGCCTTATTGTACATAAAAGTGCGTCGTGTCCCAGTCGCTGCTCATACTGGAGGCGAGGTCCGCTTTACACCACGGTTAAGCCATGATACTTGAATGAAGGAAACAAAATGGATGACATTAGATGGCGGCATGCAAAACACATTTTTTCCCCACATATAGTAGATGAATGTGAGGGAATGATTAACAGGGCCGGATTTACCATCAGCGCAGTCTTGTATCCACAGGCTCTTAACAAAAATGAGAATGTCAGATAAACCCGCAGTTCGTCTGTAGTGGCTCCACATTCGACATGTGCCAAGAGTTAGGCCGCAACTTGTATATCGGGGCCTGCCTCTCGGACCTGCCTCAAATTTACATTTTAGCCATTTTGATAAAATATGAGAATCCATTGATGTATACGACAAATCAGAACCTTTACTTCCATGCCAAGAGATAAATATTAACTTTAAGGCCACATTATTGAGATTCTGATGACACTTCCTCTATGGATTTCTGTCAGGTAATCTGTGAGACTTTGTGTGTGGATTAATATCACCGAACACCTGAATTGCTCTCCCATTTTTACACATATTTGATCTTATTTAAGCCAAGTAGTGGTAGTTATTATTCTATATGGCAAACCTGAATCTACACGCGGTCTCTATGAGGACACAGAATCGACAGGAAATGGTCTTCGGAATCTCAGTAGTGCAGCCTCAGGCTTCGGCTGGTAATTTCGAGGGATCATATTATTAAAGAGTTCCCTCAAATGAGTTTTCCTTCCAATAACATTTATGGCCTATCCACAGGATATGATTAAATGTATGGGCAGAAGGGGCCTGACCACTAGGACCCCCATCAGTCATGAGAATCGTGGGGCCAATGTGACCGGAGTGTTCACTAAGGAAGTGGTGATCGAACACGTGCACGCTCGCTGCCATAAGCCACGTAAGTGAGTAACGTGGATGTGGTCCAGCATTGTCACTATTGCACCATTCACAGATGGTAGGGGGTACATGCAGCCAGAGCCCCGCCGATTGCACAACTTAGTATGAATGTAAAACATAGGAGCCTGTTCACACTGGGCATATAACAGACAAAACCTAAGAGAAATAAAAAAATGAGCATATACCCCTGCTGTAAGTATATAAGTAAATGCAATAGTGCATATAAATAACATAGGGGACTTGGTAAACACTTTTATTGATCAAAAATGTAAAAGCCATCCCACCAGCGCCAAGGTGTTCTCACCATCAGGTCCTAACCTCTAATATTAAAACCTTTCCATGTATCAAAGTGACGTAAATATGAATAAGACCATCCGATGTGGGTATTACCTTGCCGCTGGTGGGATGGCTTTTACGTTTTTGATCAACAACAGTGTTTACCCAGTGCCCCATGTTATTTATATGCACTATTGCTTTTACTTACAGCAGGGTATATGCTCATATCTTCGGTTTCGATCATACATTTGGCCTGTGGTTGGTAACATCTTGCAAAACCCCATTAATATTCTTCTGATAAGAACACAACGCACGTAGATGTGTCATGTCTGGGAATGTGGCATATCCAAGACAATTGCTGCCAATCTGTCCACAAACACTTTTGTTTTATCATCAGGTATCTTTTCTGAAACCCCCCCCCCCCAGTTAAAGGGACACTGTCACCTGAATTTGGAGGGAACAATCTTCAGCCATGGAGGCGGGGTTTTTGATTCATCCTTTCCTTACCCGCTGGCTGCATGCTGGCTGCAATATTGGATTGAAGTTCATTCTCTGTCCTCCGTAGTAGATGCCTGCACAGTGCAATCTTGCCTTGCGCAGGCGTGTACTATGGAGGACAGAGAATGAACTTCAATCCAATATTGCAGCCAGCGGGTAAGGAAAGGGTGAATCAAAAACCCCGCCTCCATGGCTGAAGATTGTTCCCTCCAAATTCAGGTGACAGTGTCCCTTTAAAAGGAGTAATCAGGGTCCATTCCCACATTCGGAGGTGAGCGGGATCGGACTAGCTTCAGACTAGCGCAGGCAGGTCGGGAACCATCAGTAGACTGGATGTCACCGGCCCCCCGCTTACCTCCAGATGCGAGCTGCGCTGGATTACCCCTTTAATGTACCTGTTAATGCTGATGATCCAGCAGGATGCTGGCCACAAAGATGTTCAATTATCAGAATTGTGCTTACTGGGAGTACCCCTTTATTTCCACTAGATGGCGGTAACGTTCTCATGTCACATAAAGGAACGTCCAAAGTTTGCAAATGATTCATGGTAAAGTCCTTGACCCAAACCTGCATCCGAAAACTCCAGTCCCAATAGGAGCGGTTTTCAAGGAAAGAATTTATATGGAACCATATACGGACTATTGTATCCATATACTACGCTCAGCAGATGTATAAAAACCTTCCCATTCAGCTACCATTACTTCTACACTGTATACAGTGCTGATCTGCTGCCGCCCGGATGTCAGCGCAGGTTACTTCTTACCAGTCACTAACTAAACAAACGCAGAGATCACAAATATAAACTAATCTAGGACGATAACCTATCAGCTGTTTACTCCCATAATAACCTGAAACTAAAGGTACCGTCACGTTAAGCGACGCTGCAGCGATATAGACAACGATGCCGATCGCTGTTTAGTCGTTGTGTGGTCGCTGGAGAGCTGTCACACAGACAGCTCTCCAGCGACCAACGATGCCGAAGTCCCCGGGTAACCAGGGTAAACATCGGGTTACTAAGCGCAGGGTCACGCTTAGTAACCCGATATTTACCCTGGTTACCATTGTAAATGTAAAAAAAAAAAACAAAAACACTACATACTTACATTCCGGTGTCTGTCGCATCCCCCGGCGTTCTGCTTCCCTGCACTGTGTAAGCGCCGGCCGTAAAGCAGAGCGGTGACGTCACCGCTGTGCTCTGCTTTACGGCTGGCTGGCGCTGACAGTGCAGGGAAGCCGACGCCGGGGGACGCGACAGACACCGGAATGTAAGTATGTAGTGTTTTTTTTTTTTTACATTTACAATGGTAACCAGGGTAAATATCGGGTTACTAAGCGCGGCCCTGCGCTTAGTAACCCGATGTTACCCTGGTTATAAGTGAAGACATTGCTGGATCGGCGTCACACGCCGATTCAGCGACGAAATAAAGTTCTGGCCTTCTAGCTCCGACCAGCGATGTCACAGCAGGATCCTGATCGCTGCTGCGTGTCAAACAACGATATCGCTATCCAGGACGCTGCAACGTCACGGATCGCTAGCGATATCGTTCTAAAGTTGCTCAGTGTGAAGGTACCTTAAGAGGCGTCTATAGATCTCCTATTGTGACCTGTGATATAATCATACAGTGAATACAGAAAGTATTCAGACCCCTTTCATTTTTTCACTCTTTCATTGCAGCCATTTGGTAAATTCAAAAAAGTTAATTTTTTTCTCATTAATGTACACTCTGCACCCCATCTTCACTGAAAAAAACAAATGTAGACATTTTTGCATATTTATTAAAAAAGAAAAACTGAAATTCCACATGGTCATAAGTCTTCAGACCCTTTGCTCAGACACTCATATTTAAGTCACATGCTGTCCATTTCCTTGTGATCCTCCTTGAGATGGTTCTACTCCTTCATTGGAGTCCAGCTGTGTTTAATTAAACGGATAGCACTTGATTTGGAAAGGCGCACACCTGTCTATATAAGGCTACTTTCACACTGGCGTTTTTTTTCAATACGTCGCAATGCGTCGTTTAGGGGAAAAAACGCATCCTGCAAAGTTGTCTGCAGGATGCGTTTTTGCCCCATAGACTAACATTGGCGACGCATTGACACACGTCACAACCGTCGTGCGACGGTTGCGCCGTGTTGTGGCGGTCTGCTGGGAGCAAAAAACGTTACATGTAACGTTTTTGCTGCCGACAGACCGCTTTTTCCGACCGCGCATGCGTGGCCGGAGCTCTGCCCCCACCTCCCCGCACCTCACAATGGGGCAGCGGATGCGCTGTAAAAATGCATCCGCTGCCCCCGTTGTGCGGCGCTTTCGCTGCTTGCGCCGGTGCGCCGCAACATCGCATAGCGACGTGCGGTGCACAACGCAAGTGTGAAAGTAGCCTAAGACCTCAGCTCACAGTGAATGTCAGACCAAATGAGAATCATGAGGTCAAAGCAACTGGCCAAGGAGCTCAGAGACTGCATTGTGGCAAGGCACAGATCTGGCCAAGGTTACGGCAGAATTTCTGCAGTACTCAAGATTCCCAAGAGCACAGTGGCCTCCATAATCCTTAAATGGAAGAAGTTTGGGACCACCAGAAGTCTTCCTAGACCTGGTCATCCAGTCAAACTGAGCAATTATGGGAGAAGAGCCTTGGTGAGAGAGGTAAAGAAGAACCCCAAGATCACTGTGGCTGAGCTCCAGAGATTCAGTGGGGAGATGGGTGAAAGTTCCATAAAGTCAACTATCACTGCAGCCCTCCACCAGTCGGGCCTTTATGGCAGAGTGGCCTGACGGAAGCCTCTCCTCAGTGCCAGACATATGAAAGCCAGCATAGAGTTTGCTAAATAACACATGAAGGACTCCCAGACTATGAGAAATAAGATTCTCTGGTCTGATGAGACGAAGATAGACCTTTTTGGTGATAATTCTAAGCGGTATGTGTGGAGAAAACCAGGCACTGCTCATCACCTCCCAATACAATGCCAACAGTGAAACATGGTGGTGGTAGCATCATGCTATGGGGGTGTATTTCAGCTGCAGGGACAGGATTGCCATTGACAGAAACATGAATGTGGCCAAGTACAGAGATATCCTGGATGAAAACCTCTTCTAGAGTGCTCTGGACCTCAGACTTGGCTGAAGGTTCACCTTCCAACAAGACAATGACCCTAAGCACACAGCTAAAATAACAAAGGAGTGGCTTCAGAACAAGTCTGTGACCATTCTTGACTGGCCCAGCCAGAGCCCTCACCTACACCCAATTGAAAATGGCTGTCCACCAACGTTCACCATCCAACCTGACGGAACTGGAGAGGATCTACAAGGAAGAATGGCAGAGGATGCTCAAATCCAGGGGTGAAAAACTTGTTGCATCATTTTCAAGAAGACTCATGGCTGTACCAGCTCAAAAGTTTGCTTCTATTCAATACTGAGCAAAGGGACTGAATGCTTATGGCCATGTGATAGTTCAATTTTACTTTTTTTTTTTAATAAATATGCAAACATTTCTACATTTGCTTTTTTTCAGTCCAGATGAGGTGCAGAGTGTACATTAATGAGAAAAAATGAACTTTTTTTGAATTTACCAAATGGCTGCAATGAAATAAGGAGTGAAAAATGTATAAGGGTCTGAATACTTTCCGTGCCCACTGTACATTCAATTTAAAAAAAAAAAATCTTCATTTATAGTATAATTAATAAACTTCAGAATACACATTCCCTAGGCCAATGGCTCTGAGCCTGTGTCTCATGACCTGGACTAAGTGGACCCCCCTGAGAAATTACAGATCAGCTGTGTCTGCAGTCTCAAAAAATGGACCCACTCCATTCAAGACAAAGCCCAATCATATGGTGCTTCAGACACGTTTTCAGGATCACCTGAGTCCCACTGGTCAGACCCCCAAGGAATAGCAGGTTATCCCAATATATATCCTGCAGATGGAGGATAATGATACTGGGAAATCGCTTCTAATAGGAAAGGTGCACATGAGCATGTGAAGCACGAAGCTCCACACCTGCCCTCACAGAGTGTACAGGAGGATGTGCTCCCAGCAGACCATGTCTATCTGATCTAACACAGGAGATACCAGGGGTGCGGAGGCAAGAAGAGGCTGCGCACACTGTTATCCACCCCGTCTATCTGATCTAATACTGGAGATACCAGAGGTGCTGAGGTAAGAAGAGGCTGCTCACACTGCTAGCCTCCCTGATCTAATACTGGAGATACCAGAGGTGCTGAGGTAAGAAGAGGCTGCTCACACTGCTATCCTCCCTGATCTAATACTGGAGATACCAGAGGTGCTGAGGTAAGAAGAGGCTGCCCACACTGCTATCCTCCCTGATCTAATACTGGAGATACCAGGGGGCTGAGGTAAGAAGAGGCTGCCCACACTGCTATCCTCCCTGATCTAATACTGGAGATACCAGGGGGCTGAGGTAAGAAGAGGCTGCCCACACTGCTATCCTCCCTGATCTAATACTGGAGATACCAGAGGTGCTGAGGTACGAAGAGGCTGCTCACACTGCTATCCTCCCTGATCTAATACTGGAGATTCCATGATGCTGAGGTAAGAAGAGGCTGCTCACACTGCTATCCTCCCTGATCTAATTCTGGAGATACCAGAGGTGCTGAGGTAAGAAGAGGCTGCGCGCACCGCTATCCACCCTGTCTATCTGATCTAATACTGGAGATACCAGGAGTGCTGAGGTAAGAAGAGGCTGCCCACACTGCTATCCTCCCTGATCTAATACTGGAGATACCAGGGGGCTGAGGTAAGAAGAGGCTGCCCACACTGCTATCCTCCCTGATCTAATACTGGAGATACCAGAGGTGCTGAGGTACGAAGAGGCTGCTCACACTGCTATCCTCCCTGATCTAATACTGGAGATTCCATGATGCTGAGGTAAGAAGAGGCTGCTCACACTGCTATCCTCCCTGATCTAATTCTGGAGATACCAGAGGTGCTGAGGTAAGAAGAGGCTGCGCGCACCGCTATCCACTCTGTCTATCTGATCTAATACTGGAGATACCAGGGGTGCTGAGGTAAGAAGAGGCTGCGCGCACCGCTATCCACCCTGTCTATCGCAGAGGTCCCCAACTCCAGTCCTCAAGGCCCACCAACATGTCATGTTTTCAGGATTTCCTTAGTTTTGCCCAGGTAATAATTGCATCACCTGTGCAATGCAAAGGAAATCCTGAAAACATGACCTGTTGGTGGGCCTTGAGGACTGGAGTTGGGGACCTCTGGTCTATCTGATCTAATACTGGAGATACCAGGAGTGCTGAGGTAAGAAGAGGCTGCTCACGCTGCTATCCTCCCTGATCTAATACTGGAGATACCAGGGGTGCTGAGGTAAGAAGAGGCTGCTCACGCTGCTATCCTCCCTGATCTAAGACTGGAGATATCAGGGGTGCTGAGATAAGAAGAGGCTGTGCGCACCACTATCCACCCAGTCTATATGATCTAATACTGGAGATTGTATGATGCTGAGGTAAGAAGAGGCTGCTCACACTGCTGTCCACCCTGATCTAATACTAAAGATACCAGGGGTGCTGAGGTAAGAAGAGGCTGCTCACACTGACATTTATTTAATCTCTGAAGATCCCCTTTACAGTGTTCATGCACCCTAGATCACCAATAATAAACAATTCTCTCCTGAACTCCCCCAGATGCATGGCTACTGGGCTCTGCCTATATGTGTTCTCTATGGGGAGAGCGGGTCAGACACGATCAGACGCCTGTCAGTGACTTCGCTCCTGGAAGAACCAAATAATAAGGCAATGAAATCGAAATGCTTGATTGCTTTTGCCCCCATACACATGAGATGGTTGATTGCATAAACTGGAGCTACAAGATAGTCACATACATACAGAGTTGCCATTCCCAAAAAGCAGATGGACTGTGGTGCATCACACAGATCCTGGGAAGGTACAATAAGGCTCTGTTCACGCCTGTCACAAAGAGAAACCACATCACAGTACCAGACTATCTGGCCCGGGGCTTTATTTGCATATACTATGGGGCTATTACACTGACGTATGCCGACTATCTGGTGTATAGCATTATGGCACAAGGGCTCGGCATTGTATGGCAGTTATTTGCCGTCTTTTTGACAATATTATTTCTACATTGTCCGGTTCTGTCACTCACACTCTATACCATAGTAGGTTGGGTTTTTTTATGTTTATATATTGACAGATTGGTTGATTGATTGTTACATCATCCTGTAAATATCATATTGCTGGGAAACAAATGATGGTGCTGGTAATCCATTAATGAGGCCTGACTCGTGCAGAGGGGAACGTGTCCACAGCTGAGGCTTCATAGCACCGGAGATGACATCACAGGACGGGGCCCATTAAATATTCGTCAATGTCAGACGTTTATGATCCCTGTAAAGGATGATGAAGGAAGTGCCTGCACTCGTAAAGACAGAACATTGGCTCAAGTAAGAACATTGTACCAAAAGGACTAGTTCAGTTAAAGGGATGCTCCATTTTTAACGGTCCAGTTTAAAACAGTGTCAGATTGCTGTGGATTACCACAGAGCATTCGCATTTTGGGAGACAGGTTATAAGTTAAAGGGGCTTGAACAGGTTCCAGATATTGATTTATCCTCAGGTCAGGTCATTGTTATAAGCTCCGGCAGAACAAATCTAGTTCCTCAACTGGTTTAAAAGGACAGCCTGGCTATTCAAGGTAATCCATGTAATGCTTAAATCTTCCTCTAGAGGCGCTGCAGGAGAACTGAACATGCTGCAAAGTTCACAGATTGCAGCTAATTGCTGGGGGATAGGCACTTAAAGTGTACTCAGCATTTCAGATACATGTTCAGAAGAAGTCGTGTACATGAATAACACTATTCCTGGTCATTATATAGCTTGGCTTCTGCATTTGTTGCCGCCTCTTCAGGCTCCATCTCTAATTTTCAGTTGTCTCAGAGCTAGTGGGTGGAAACCAGCTGCTATGTCATCCCCCCCAGCCACACGCCACCCTCCAGTCTTTTTTGTAGCAAATGTTCAGGAGCTGCATCATGGCGGACATTATACAGCTGTATCGAGCAGTCTAGCTGTAATTCCAGCTCTACGAGATAAAACACTAGAAAGCTGCAGAACAATTTGCCCTTGACTTGGCCTCTAGTTTTCACTCTGCTCTTCCTCACATTTTTCTCTCTACTTCAATAGACCGCTGTAATGTGATCAGTAAGCCGACCCTGCATCTTAATTTTAAGATGGATTTTAGCTATTTTCCCATCAAAGTGAACGTGTTTAGGAAACAGGAGGCGGAGAAGTGGCTCATAGATGGAGATAGAGGAATTCTCAGGTAAGAGAAATTTTTTCTTTCATATTTACTGAATACATTTAAAGAGGTTGTCCACCACTTTTTCATTGATGACTTATAGCTCAACAATGTCTGATCAGTCAGGGTCCGACACTCAACACCCCCACAGATCAGCTGTTATCGGTGTCAGCAGCAGCCGCCAGACGGAGGTACTCGCTTGCGGAGCTGGGCATCTTCTGGTAGTGGCGGAGGCTCGAAACCACACATTTGCCTCCTAATCAAATCAATAGGAGGTGGATGTGCAGTATCCGGCGGCGGCCACCACCAGAAGACAGCTCCGCAAGTGAGTACTTCCAGCCGGCAGCACCGATAACAGCCGATAGGTGGGGTGCCAAGTATCATACCCCCACTGAATCAGAAATTGATGGCTTATTCTAAGGATAGGTCATCAGAGAAAAAGTAAATGGACAGGCTCTAAAATATATGAATATATAAAAAATGATGCAACCCCTCCTTCAGTAGAACTACTATACTAAAAATCAGAAATCAAACTCCCTTCTGAGCCTCCTCCTCCACCGCGGCGAGCGGTCTCCATGACTGAGACCAGAAGCGTAATAAGCACAAAGCCTTGCAGGACACGACTGGTGCGATGGCTTACAAGCCTCATGTACCATCATGCCGACCAATATGACCCCACAGGAAGAACCATGATTTATAGACAGGTAAAACACAAGACAGAAATGAAGACCCTGGTTAGTGTTCTCAGCCCCCCCAGAAAGTGTGAAATCACAGACAAGGCTGAAGAGACACATCCAGATTATACCAATTTTTATTTTAAAAAGGACAATAATTTCACAAAAACTATGAAAAAAAAAAAAAACTTTACACGTTTGAAAGCCCTTAGTGTACATAAAAGAAAATAAAAAGCAACACAAAAGGTGTTACTCAAATTCATTAGGAAAGCTGTATAAAAAAAAAAGACAAAATCGTCAGGAACCGGAAACGGGCCTTAAAGGGAACCTCCACCTTGTACCATCATCTGGTTTTTAGTGTTCGGGACAGTCTGCAGACATCTTTACAGAGCCAACATTTCTGATACAAAGCTCCAAAACCCCTGCACAGACCTAAACCTTAAAGGAGTCTTCTGGCCTCTATACATTTACACTCGGCATTGATGGTGTTAATATAGTAAATGCACACCTCAGCTCTAACCCCTATGGACCCAGCACTAGCTGTGCCGGCGGTCTGTGCCAGGACAGGAAGCAATGATCGTACTTCGGTCCCCTAACTACAGAGGCCTGTAACTGGCTGCAGTGGTCAGAAGCCCGAAACGGCACCATCTTAAAATTTTGCACAGAGCAACCCCTTGACACAGGAACTTTAATATTCACAAGCTGTCCACAGCATTCATATTATTTACCAATATGAAATCAGTAGGGATCCGACCAATCAAATGATTAAAGGGCTGTGGTGCGCCAGAAGTGACAGTGCCGCGGACTGTCTAGTGGCCATGAACGGTACTGCACCGCTCTCCTAGTAAAGTAAAAGTAGAGCAGCAGCAGTACGGTCCAGGCCACAACATACAGAGAGGCCCAATTTCTGCTACAACCCACACAGCCTTTTCAAGCAGCTGAACGGTGAAGGTGCTGGGACTAAAACCCCATCTAATCGGATTTTGTTGACCCGTCATACGGCAAGTCCTGGAACACCCCTTTAATTGATAAAATTGTGTTAACCTGGAGCGACTACTAGGGGTGACTGTGGAAGCTACTCCAACTATATAATAATAATAATATGCAGTAAGTTACTAATCTCCCTCTCGTCACATCTACAAGCAAAGTTATCATTAACTGTTTCTGTGCAGGGGATTTGGCACTATGTATCAGACAAGGATTTGCTTTTTAACGGTGGACATTCCCTTTAAGGAGAGGTCTGCAAATGGCATCAGGGGTCACATTTTTCACTTTGTTTTAAAGATAAAACTGGGATACAGAGCCCCTTAAAAGGAGAAATATGAGGTTTTCCCATATGTCAAAAAAAAAAAAAAAAAGGATATAAGAATCTGTGACCCCGCTGCGATGTGCGGACCCGGCCGTCATGGCAGAAATAATAAGCCGATTATTAGAGCGGCTGCTCGCGATATGATCAGTTCATATTTACACATTTACTTTGGGAATTTAGCGATCAGGTCTTAACAATAAAAATCAGACAAGCTGCAATTTCAATTCATTTTTTTTTCTTTTATATATCAGAACAAATTTACAAGTAGAGAAATATTTGTAACAGAAAATTGTTAGAACTGAAAAACAGCGGAATCAGAAAACATTTACCCCGATTACACTTCAGAAGGGGTTTGGCACAGCCCATCAGACTGGATGTACAGAACCAATTCATTGTACAGCGGATCCAACCGGTACTTATAGTGGCGCCATTATGTGGACTGTACGATAACCAGTGATCTGACAACATATGGCTTCAAAGGGGAGGGCAACCGAAAAATCCTACTGCAATGGGGAATTGTCTGGTGGGGACCGAGGCCACCTAGTCCCCTCCAAGTCAGGGGCATGGACAGAGGCCACCTTGTCCCCTCCAAGTCAGGGGCATGGACAGAGGTCACCTTGTCCCCTCCAAGTCAGGGGTGGGGGAACAGAGGTCACCTAGTCCCCTGCAAGTCATGGGCATGGACAGAGGCCACCTAGTCCCCCTGCAAGTCATGGGCATGGACAGAGGCCACCTAGTCCCCTGCAAGTCATGGGCATGGACAGAGGTCACCTTGTCCCCTCCAAGTCAGGGGCATGGACAGAGGTCACCTTATCCCCTCCAAGTCAGGGGTGGGGGAACAGAGGCCACCTAGTCCCCTCCAAGTCTGGGGCATGGACAGAGGCCACCTAGTCGCCTCCAAGTCAGGGGTGGGGGAACAGAGGCCACCTAGTCCCCTCCAAGTCTTGAGCGGGGGAACAGAGGCCACCTAGTCCCCTCCAAGTCAGGGGCATGGACAGAGGTCACCTAGAACCTTCCATGTCAGGGGCAGGGACAGAGGGTACCTACACTCACCATGTCAGGGACAGAGGCCATGCCTGTAATTGTGCTAATAAGGGAGTGGTCCACCTCCAAAAAATGAGCCATATAGCATGGAGTAAAGTAAAAACAATTCCCCTTATTGATCCGTCACATTTCCCCTTGTATGCAGCTAGTCTCCGTGCTTCCTCCATTCCTTAGCTGCAGCTAATCACTGGTCGCAGTAGTCATTCCTGTAGAGCCAAAACCAGATGTAGAGACAGGAGTATATGTGACATGTTGGTCACCATGGTGGTCAGTGATCACTGGTCCATCCCAGCTGGCAGAGGAAGAACAGAGACTGGTGGGGTTACCCTGGCAGAGTTAAAAACTGGAGCAGCTGGGCTTGGCAAAAAAAAAAAATTTGTTGGTGTGCACTTTCTCTTTTTTTTACCAATTTTTTTTTATTATTTTACCCCATGCTATTTCAGTTGAGTACCACCCCTTTAAGTCTTTTCTTTGCAAAAAACAATCCCACTCTCGTCCATGGGTCATGTCCAAGTTTACATGACCTCTTCTGTGTCAGAAATAGCCCAATTTTCAGAAATCTTGCCACTCCTCGCAAAAAAAACAAAGAACCCTTTTCTAATCGCAGATGGTTGTCACACGTATTTGTAAGTGTTACGATCTTAGAATGGCCGCCACAACCGGTGTTAGGAGATTTTGTAATTGAAATGATGAACTGTGCCAAAAAGAGCAGGAAAATAAACTCAAGCCGTCGTCATACCCAGCCAATTAAGGTCCTAATATACAAACTGCCTTGTGCAGACATTAACAGCAATTTCTTGGTATGAAAACGGCTTTAAAAAATAGAGACAAGTAATCAGAGAGGTGGGCTTCATCTTGAAGACCGTGCCTTCACTTCATATAAAGCACCTTTAGAAAAGTCAAATGTAGGCACGAGTGTGGTCAAGAGTTACATTCCTGCATAAGGGTTATAATGAGAAAGGCACCATCTTAAGAAGCAGATCTGGAGCCGACGTGTGACCGGGTATATGTACACCTATCCCAACATTTGTAGTGGAGCTTCCTAAAAGATGTGTGGTGGGAGTGGGACAACCCCGACTGACTGCACTATTTACATATCCATGTACAAGTTTAGGTGAGAGTAATGGGATCTAACCAGCTTTCACTAATTAGCAGAATGAACGCAAAACTTGGGGTAAATGTAATCACAAGGAAAATGGTCCATTCAAAGACCATGACTGGCACTAATGGAAGAAGAGACCACCATTGATAAACTGTAAATCTGCCTAAACATGGCCAACAAAGACAACATATCTACAGTACAACATTATTGGTGGTCTCCAAGCCAACGCCAACAGGGCTTCCCCTCCCCCCATCAACATATACAAAATTACCAGGCTACATGCCTGGTACAATCTAGATGAACCACAGGCAGAAATGACCAAAAACTTTTATGTCCAACTACGCTCAGATTCATACCGTCATCGCTCGGAGTCTGAGAACAGACCACGATGAAAGGACTAGTAGGGTGACTCCTAACCTGGGCTTATATAGACAGTCAAGTTCAGGCCACACCATGAGACACGCGTGTGATGCCGGCCTAAGAAAGGCCCAGAAAGAACAAGTTTCATGACATGACATCTTAAGACACCACAGAGGACCTTACTGACCACTTACCAAGTGTCAGCAACGAAGCAAAATAAATAAGAACGCAACAAGCATCGTCCCTGCACCCGACTCAGATACATTTCATGCTATAAACAAAGGCTTTTCTAGAAAAAAAAAAATTGTGTTTTATACACTACAAAGGCAAAAATTATACACACTATACATAAAAATGCTAATACTCGACTGGTAACTCCCATCAGAGAAATCAGAAATCTAGGACAAAACTGGCTGGCTTCTCAACTCTACCCCCCGACTCTCATTAGACCTGAAAATAATTCCGTGAATAACTGCAAAAAAAACTTAAAAAAAAAAAAAAGACTAACTCCATGTGACATAAAAGGGAATAATATATGTGCAGAACCATCCGTGTGACTGCAGAGGAAGAGCAGACATGTCTCTCCATAACAGCCCAGTGAGAGGCGTCCATCTGGAATGTAGGGGAAGGAACGCGACCGCCAAAAAGTCTGAGGGACGCCCTGACAACCATTTATTCACGAGATCGAGAGACTTAGACTATCGAGCCATCCTTGCTTTGTGCTGGGATCATGACAGGGATGGCTCCCATTCTACTAAGATTAGGACCAGCTACCTTGGGCGGGACGTAGTTTGGCGATTGGCTTGGTGGCTTCTCCATCTCTTCGCTGGGGACGTGGTTGTACCGAGCCTTGGAGTAACCGTCCATATTCGATGGGGACAAAGAACCAAGCGATGAGTGGTTGCTTCCTATGTTGCTTCCTATGTAGCTACGTGCTGTTGAAGTGCGACTCTTGGGGGGCGCCACGTCTTCTCTGTAAGAACAAGTTATTTCCAAATTACAATCTGTGGTGTAATTTATTTTTACATAAGCAGCTCGTTCATTCTTTAGAGCTTTCCCATATATAGGATATACAATATCTTCTGTCACGTAATCTTCGATCCTCACAAGACCTCCAACTCTCCTCCACACTTATTCGTTCCTCACACAACCACCTCCAAGATTTCTCACGAATATCACCCATCCTCTGGAATTCCACGCCTCAACACGTCCGACTATCCACCACCCTCGGATCCTTCAGACGGAACTGGAAAACCCATCTCTTCAGGAAAGCCCAAAGCCCGCAAAGACCATTCTGCCGCCTCACCACCACCAGAGCTGCCGCCTCACCACCACCAGAGCTGCCGCCTCACCACCACCAGAGCTGCCGCCTCACCACCACCAGAGCTTCTGTCTCTTCCCCATTATCCTGTAGAATGTAAGTCCACAAGGACATGGTCCTCTCCCCTCTGTACCAGTCTGTCATCGTAAATTTGTTTACTGTAAACAATATCCCTAATTCTGTATGTAACCCCTTCTCATGTACAGCACCATGGAATTAATGGTGCTATATAAATAAATAATAATAATAAACAGGATATAGGTTAAACGGGTTTTTGGATTTAGAAACCCTACTCAAACACCCCATTAAAAGTTCAGTGCTCTCCTCTATTAGCCAGGACGGAGAAGTCCTGCCTCAAGAAGAAGCAATGTATTATGTGTACAGTAGTGATGAGCGAGGTGGTATGTGAGCATACTCGTGTGCCGAGTGTCTTCGGGGTGCTGGAAAAATATGTTCAAGTCCCTACAGCTGCATGTCTTGTGACTGGTCGACACGTTGGCTCATCACTAATGGACAGTGAAGCACATCTGCACCCATGTCTGAAGAGGGTCTAAAGAGGTAGACAAACTAGGGATTAACCCTCCGCAGGGACCTCATTATTCATTTTCCTTCAATTTCTGGTCAAGACAATTGATTTGTTGCCCTCAGATATGGGACCTCCCAGGTCACATCTCGCAGTTACCTGATTTCATGCTGTATTTCTTTCTCATACTTTTTCTCCTTTTGTTTTCTGCAGCAGAAAAAGATCAAAACTCCTAACACAATGAGGAACAACAACGTCCCGATGATGGCTCCGGCGATGATCCCTGCCGTATTGGAGGCTGGTGGAAAAGCAGAGCAGACAGACCATGAAACGTACGGTTTATCACCTCGTGTCTCCCACCCGTGTAATCCTCCAGTCACACGCTATAGGGGTAAACCTCTTTCCAGGGAAGGGGGGAGGAATAGATGCATTTCATGTCAACATATGGTGGTCCTCAGCCAAATCCACTTAATATCGGAGACAAAGCTGCAGAGAGGCGACACATTTGGTCGACATAAAGTGAAATAACGAATGCAGTCCCATCCCAGCACCTAATTCTGGTGGATGGGGAACAGCTACATTATAAGGGTATCACAAAGCCAATAGAAAAGCTTATTACTCACGTGGCACAACCTTCAGCATTACGAGGCATTCGTCGGAGCCAACTCTGTTTTTGGATATGCATCGGTATGTTCCGCTATACTCCTGAGAAGCATTTTTTATATGGAGAACACCTCCGGTAACATCTAAATGAAGCAAAAACGAATAAAGTCAGGAACGTCTTTCTATACAACGCTCCGTCCAGTAGTCATTTCGGTATTGGGAATCATAAAACCTGAAATAAAAATGGCGCCGTACAAGACCTCATTTTGAATTGAAACAAGAAGAGTAATAAAATATGTTCTATTTGCCTTCGTCAGAGCAAAAAAAAAAATATAAAAATGAGTGCAATATCCCCCCCAAAAAAACCTAGATTTTTTTCTCCCCTTTTTTAAGCATTGCACATGTCCAGAACGCTAGCGGCACATAACAGATACGTCTAGGGAAAAAAAGGGATCGGTTACAAATGGAATGAAAAAGTATGAAAAACGGAACTAAAGTGATAGTAAGAGCTAGGAAATTTGCCAAATGGAAACATTGATGATAAAATAAAAGGTTCTTAATGGGACTTACCGAATGTCGCCGTTGCCGGCAGCTTCTCTTGACCGCTGATTTTCTGCCATGTGTACGTGAGCGGTGAGGACCCTTCGACGGCATTACACTTTAGGGCAAGGTCCTTCCCGATCTCCTGCTTCCCATCAATTTGGCACCGCGTCTTTGCAGGTCTGACTGTGAAAATAAAATATGGATAATGACACCATTAAATCCGAGACCTGATGATCTATCACCTCTTACAAGTAAATATTCAGACCATAAAAATGTACCAAATCTGAAGGTTACACCCACAGATATGTAGCCCAGTCCTGCAGACTGACGGGAAGGTCTCGCTTACTGCTGCCGACAGCAAGTTTCATCAAGACTGATCTGACGTTCTTCACCACGCTCTGTGATCCCGTCAAGGCTTTTTTTGGACCACCCCAGCAAAAAAAGTTTTGGGCGTATGCACTGACAGTCTACTATGTCCTCCTCCAGCAGGCGTATATGTCCAAAAACGATGCACGGCAGAACACGGTGACTCCATCTGCACCATTGTGGTCAATGGCCCCCGATCGGCGTATATGCTCGGGTCTGAACATAAGCCCGATGGCAACATACTGAACGTGGCGAAGAACGCAATGTGAAGGGGGCTTAAGAGAATCCGGTGGATCCTGTGGATTATAAATCCGGTGGGCAGGTCGCTGCTGCCATTCTGTCACTTCCCACATGATGCTGACTTGCTCTGTACAGCACTACGTATTGCCAAATTATATGCACTGGAAACCACATTCTTGTTTTTATTAATAATGATTTCAATTAAGAATTTTCTTGCAGCTAATCGTAAATTGCGGTAATGCCACAACTTCTTTTTCCTTTCCTGAACTTACCTGGAGAGGTTGGTCCAGTCGGCTCAGTGCATAAAGGGTAATCGGGCTCCCGCACTGAGAGGTGCGCGGGGCCGGTGACCTCACACCTACAGATACCGGCTGTGTGTGAGCGGCAGGTGACCGCACGCCTGTCCTATCATGTACATATCTGTAGTGACCTCACCGGCCCCGCGCACCTTCTGACGCAGAAATGAGCAAAACCCTTCCTATTTAATAGTCATGTGCTCGGAGAAGGTGTTATGTGAGCATGCTGGTGTGCCAATAGTGACTTCCGCGTGCTCGAATAGTACAGACTCCCCGCGCCGGCATGTCTCATGGCTGTTCGACAGCTGCAACACATGCAGGGACGATCGCACAGCCGCGAGACATGCAGCCGCGGGGAGTCTATACTATTCGAGCACGCCGAAGTCACTATTGGCACACAAGCATGCTCACATAACACCTTATCAAAGCACGCTCGCTCATCACTACTATTTAACCCTCATCACCCACATCTCATTGATGGTCACTTTCCAGCTGGGTTTCTGTGTTCAGTTTTGTTTATGCAGCTTTTGAAGGAGAAGCTAACAGTGAACTGGAAAGAAAAATGGCAAAAAAAGAAGGAATCTGCATTTCATGGGGTAATTCATCTGGTCCTATGACGTAGCGATAGCCAATCTGTAGGCCCGGCTGGGGAGGACGACACCTTATCTCTTATTAAAGTGAAAGAAGATGGGGGGCGATATAGCAATATAAGGGGACGTCCTGATCCGCCCCGTACACTGCTTACATCAACAATCGGCAGAGCCATAGCCTACTGATCTGGATACGGCACCAATATGGAAGTCCTGAACAACCCCTCAGTGAATCTGGTGTAGCAGTCAGAAAATGTACTCCAACCATGGACTAGAATACACATCTGCAGTCATTCACACCACTTTCCTGTAAAGTACGGTAATCTCCCTTCCTCCTGGCAGCGGGGCTCTCCGTGAAGGCGCCACACGGTGTCAGAACGCTATGGACCTGCAGATTAGCCCCATATCTGAAGGTTGATCACGTTATTTTACATACAGGCTCCCTTTAAAGAGTCATTCCAAAGTTTCGCTGCAGAAAACTTCCCTTTAGAAAAAAAAAAAAAAACCCACTGCACATGGAGACGTACCCCCATACATGTTGGAAGGGGCGCCGTCTGCAGCCTAAACTGACATGCTGCAAGAAGCGCAGATCATGGCCACCGCTGGTACTGCGATACGCCGAGGACCTCCCGTATCCTTCCCGCTACCATCAATGCTGCAGCATAGCGCTGATGGACGCCCCTTTGCCGAGCGCACGACTTCTCGGTGTTTCCATTCTGATTAGCAGACACGGCGAGGACTTACTGTAGACGTTCAGCGTCACTTTCTTGTTCTGGGAGCCCGGCATCTTCTTCACCTTGCACTGATAAGTCCCACTGTCCGATTCCTGTAGGTTAGAGATGATTATGGAGGCATCGCCATCTCCAGGAGTGGGAGACACAAAATCCACCCGGCCCTTCAGCGGCCCGTCCTGAGGATACGGTATTCCATTAAAACCGATTATCTGCAGGTTAAGAAAATAAATTGAGAATTGCAAGGATTCGCCCAGACAAGTGACCATTCGTTATGGGGCCTGGTCAGACCCTGCTAGGACATTCTCATCTTTACCCTTCATTTTTAGCAAATTCTAGCGAGGGCCAGAGTGCGGGGCGAGGGCCAACAGGTTGGGCGATTTCAATCACAGAGGCCCATTGGTAAACATGACTACTTACCAGTTTTCGCACATTAAATTAGCCACACCAAGGAATACTGGCTGCAGAGCCAAGGAAAGCTTCGCCTTTATTTCTCATCTCCGTTGCAGAGTCAGATATTAACTTATTCCCATCTCCAAGATCCTATCCTAATATGTAGTAGGTGCAATAATAAATATTTGCAAATACCTTCAATTAGAAATGTAGTATAGTCCTTCTGATTTACCATGTCGCTTACCCCATGTGCAGGGCATTGCCGTAGCTTAGGTATCCATGGTTACGACCAAAGTGACAGTTGTTAGTGGTCACAACCATGGATATCTAAGCTAGTGCAATACTCTGCACATGGGATAAGCAACATGGCTTATCAGAAGAACTATACTACATTTCTAATTTAAGGTATTAATATTATATTAGCCAATACCTCTAATTAGGAATGTATATAGTTCTTCTGATAAGCCATGTTGCTTGTCCCATAGGCAGAGCATAACAGTAGCCTAGATATCCATGGTTACAACCACTAATAACTGTCACTTTCAGTGGTCGCAACCATGCATATCTAAGCTACTGCAATGCCCTGCACATGGGAAAAGCAACATGGCTTATCAGAAGAACTATACAACATTTCTAATTGGAGGAATTTACCATTATACCTAATACATATTAGGGTAGGATCTTTGAGATGGGGTTACCCCTTTATGTTTAGATTTTAATTTGCGCCAAAACCAAGGGTGCAATAGAGATTCGTGTCTGAGGCGGTTACTTTTTCTTCTGCTTGACAAATAAGCAGGAAGCGTCACTTAAAAAAAAATATATAAAATAACCCGCTACTTTCACACATCAGTTTTTTTTTGCCATCAAGCACAATCCGTTGAATTTTGCAAAACATGGATCCGGCGCAAATTGTGAAAAACTGATGCGACGGATCCATTTTTTGTGCTGGATTTTTTTTTTTTTAACCCAGGAATAGAATTTTTACATCCTGCTCTGGGGAAGAGGAGAGGAGAGAGATTTGTTTTAAAAGACCGGATTCGATCATTTCACCTCACGTTTCATACGTTTTTCGCCGGATCCTTCGCTGGCTGTTTTTTCACTGGACAGAAAAAAAAATGTTTCTATGTACAGTTTCTCCTGCCGCCGGAAAACGAATTTTAGACGGATCCGGCAAACAACGGATGAAACGTGAGGCCATCTGTCACAATCCGGCAAGAATACAAGTCTGAGAAAAAACGGATCAGGCAGCAACTTTTGCCGGATCTGGTTTTTTTTTTTTCTTCAAAATTCGATGGATTGCACCTGACGGAAAAAAACTGATGTGTGAAAGTAGCCTAAAGGTACCTTCACACTGAGCAACTTTCCAACAAGAACGACAACGATCCGTGACGTTGCAGCGTCCTGGATAGCGATCTCGTTGTGTTTGACACGCAGCAGCGATCTGGATCCCGATGTGACATCGCTGGTCATCGCTGAAAGTCCAGAACTTTATTTGGCCGTCAGGTCGGCGTGATTCGTCATGTTTGACAGCAAAAGCAATGATGCCTGCAATGTTTTACATGGAGCTAACGACCAGCGAGAACGATAAGTACGTCACTGGATCGCTCCTGCATCGCTCAGCTGTTGCCGGTTTTTGACGTCTCCTAGCGACTTAAACAGCAACGCTGCAGCGATCGGCTCGTTGTCTATATCGCTGCAGCGTCGCTAAATGTGACGGTACCTTAAGACATGTAATGAGGGCTGCTTTAATCCTAGATCTCTGCGTCATTACAAACACCTTGAGGCTTTCATCTCTGGCCACTGTCCACACTCCCCCCACACTGACTGTAGGGAGATGAAAGCTGCACAGTGTTTGTAATGACACAACTTTGCTCCACACACAGCAGAGGAGAGCAGGGCTGTGTGTCCTTACATCTCTCACACAAAAATAAAGCCGGACCTGACCTTCTCTGGAGGCATGTGGTTTTGTTTTCCCAATGCATGAGGCCCTTTGCTTATGATTAATCAACATCATCCCGGGGAAAAAGTATTGGCCCTCAGACAAATCTCTGCTAACAAACCTTTGGTGTTTGCATAAATTAAAAAATAGGTTTTATTCAGCTTTGCAGCCACTATTCCATGATGTGGCCAGTTTTACTTACTAAAAGTGGTTAAAGACATATGCATTAGATAGCATTCTACCAAACAATTGTAAGGCGAAAAGCCAAAACCAGACACCCCAAAGTACAGGAAGCTTCAGTCCAGCCGATCACTCCTTTGTTCACTATGGAAAGCTGCTGTCAGACATTACCTGCAGCAGCTTTGTTATGACTGCTAAAGCACAGTCACACGGGGAGCAAATGCCTAAACCTGACAGACCTCTGATCAGACTAGGAAAAGCCCTCCTATGACCATTATCTGTCACTGCCTGACTACGGAGGTTCAAACCCTAAAATAACGCAATGTAACTCCCTCTCGATGGAGGCTTATCCTGAATGTCCTTAGCAGCTTCTAGAGAAGAAATTCCGTAAGAAAAAAAGGAATCACACACGAGCCAGCTGCAACCAACAAACTACAGCAAAATGAATGAATGCAACAAAGTATCACCGGAAGGAAAGGGTACATAAAGCTGCACCCCAAAGGTGACGGGATCGAGAGTAAATGAAACACACCTGTCACCCAAAACCGACAAACAAAAGGTAACAACTAGAACAGCCAAAGAAAAGGTGTATCTACTGTTGCTCAGCAGACAGACGCCGACCACAGAATGCAGGATCAAGGGGTCGAATCCAGACGCATGGCAAGGTTGTCTCCAAGAAGGAGGGAAAAAAAAAAGAAAAGGGATCAGGTGCTGGAATCCAACAGGCAGGAGCCTAGTATAAAGGATCACAACACTCATGTGCAATGTTTTTAACTTTGGAGATCCTTGGTAGAAGCCTAAGCTTGGGGCCAATAAACCACCAGTATGTCGGTAGGTGAATGAAGCTAGGACGGTCTATGTGGACAAATAAGCAAGATTTATTCTGTCTTCTGCATAATATACACGTACTTCAGCTATTTTCGGCTATGGTGGTACTTGGATGAGCGAAGGAAGAGCGCAGCTTCCAAGGATGCTGCCAAGTTCTACAGTCAAGCCCTCTTCAATCCCAGCTAATCTATAGTACCTGGGAGCAGTAGTGCTCCTCTCTGTACATTGTGAACATTCAGCTGCCACTAGAGCTGAACCAGCTGATGGGTTTGGGTTCAGCACCTCTACGAATCTTATTTATGACTTATCACAAGGATAATGCATTCATATAAAAAGTAGTGAAGAAGCATCTTAAGCATACTGTGTAACAGACCCTCATATTGCCCACAGAGCTCACCCTCTGCTTTTTATCTACAGTGGGTACGGAAAATTTTCAGACCCTTTCAATTTTTCGCTCTTTCATTGCAGCCATTTGGTAAATTCAAATATTCAGTTTTTCTCATTAATGTACACTCTGCACCCCATCTTGACACAAAAAAAGAAATTTTTGCAAATTTATTAAAAAAGAAAAACTGAAATATCACATGGTCATAAGTATTCAGACCCTTTGCTCAGTATTGAGTAGAAGCACCTTTTGAGCTAGTACAGCCATGAGTCTTCTTGGGAATGATGCAACAAGTTTTTCACATCTGGATTTGGGGATCCTCTGCCATTCTTCCTTGTAGATCCTCTCCAGGTTGGATGGTGAACGTTGGTGGACAGCCATTTTCAGGGGTCTCCAGAGATGCTCAATTGGGTTTAGGTCAGGGCTCTGGCTGGGTCGTAAAGAATGGTCACAGAGTTGTTCTGAAGCCGCTTCTTTGTTATTTTAGCTGTGTGCTTAGGGTCATTGTCTTGTTGGAAGGTGAACCTTCGGCCAAGTCTGAGATCCAGAGCACTCTGGAAGAGGTTTTCATCCAGGATATCTCTGTACTTGGTGCATTCATGTGTCCTTCAATTACAACCAGTCGTCCTGTTCCTGCAGTTGAAAAACACCCCCAAAGCATGATGCTGCCACCACCATGTTTCACTGTTGGGATTGTATTGGGCAGGTGATGAGCAGTGCCTGGTTTTCTCCAGACATACTGATTAGAATCATCACCAAAAAGGTCTATCTTCGTCTCATCAGACCAGAGAATCTTATTTATCATAGTCTGGGAGTCCTTCATGTGTTTTTTAGCAAACTCTATGCGGGCTTTCATATGTCTTGCAGTGAGGAGAGGCTTCCGTCAGGCCACTCTGCCATAAAGACCCGACTGGTGGAGGGCTGCAGTGATAGCTGACTTTGTGGAACTTTCTCCCATCTCTCTACTGCATCTCTGGAGCTCAGCCACAGTAATCTTGAGGTTCTTCTTTACCTCTCTCACCAAGGTTCTTCTCCCACGATTGCTCAGTTTGGCTGGACGGCCAGGTCTAGGAAGACTTCTGATGGTCCCAAACTTCTTCCATTTAAGGATTATGGAGGCCACTGTGCGCTTAGAAATCTTGAGTACTGCAGAAATTCTGTTGTAACCTTGGCCTGATTTGTGCGTTGCCACAATTCTGTCTCTGAGCTCCTTGGCCAGCTCCTTTGACCTCATGATTCTCATTTGGTCTGACATGCACTGTGAGCTGTGAGGTCTTATATAGACAGGTGTGTGCCTTTCCAAATCAAGTCCTATCAGTTTAATTAAACACAGCTGGACTCCAATGAAGGAGTAGAACCATCTCAAGGAGGATCACAAGGAAATGGACAGAATGTGACAAATATGAGTGTCTGAGCAAAGGGTCTGAATACTTATGACCATGTGATTTCAGTTTTTTTCTTTATTAAATTTGTAAAATATTTCTACATTTCCCTTTTTTCCAGTCAAGATGGGGTGCAGAGTGTACATTAATGATAAAAAAATTATTTTTTTTGAATTTACAAAATGGCTGCAATGAAACAAAGAGTAAAATTTAAAGGGGTCTGAATACTTTCCATACCCACTGTATATGCGGTCTATGTACTACTGTATGTCACCAGGAGCCCCCGCTGAAGAGGGGAGATCGGCAGCGAGACTAATAATCCACCAGCAAAACCAACTGTTCGTGGGCGTCTCCAAGGTACCGAGATTCAAAGTGCGCACTACATCAGACTGTAAGCACAAAATAAACCTCCACATGATGGAAATAATGGGTGTCATCACTCCAGCCTAATATGTACTTCTTCATACTGTAACATGAACACATTATTTGTACATAATGTAAATTATAAGGATGCCACATACAGTACAGACCATAAGTTTAGACACACCTCATTTAAACATTTTTATGTTTTTTCATGACTATGAAAATTGTACATTCACACTGAAGGCATCAAAACTATGAATTAACACATGTAGAATTATATACGTAACAAAAAAGTGTGAAACAACTGAAATTATGTCTTATATTCTAGGTTCTTCAAAGGAGCCAGCTTTTGCTTTGATGACTGCTTTGCACACTCTTGGCATTCTCTTGATGAGCTTCAAGAGGTAGTCACCGGGAATGGTCTTCCAACAATCTTGAAGGAGTTCCCAGAGATGCTTAGCACTTGTTGGCTCTTTTGCCTTCACTCTGCGGTCCAGCTCACCCCAAACCATCTCGATTGGGTTCAGGTCTGGTGACTGTGGAGGCCAGGTCATCTGGCGTAGCACCCCATCACTCTCCTTCTTGGTCAAATAACCCTTACACAGCCTGGAGGTGTGTTTGGGGGTCATTGTTCTGTTGAAAAATAAATGATGGTCCAACTAAACGCAAACCGGATGGAATAGCATGTTGCTGCAAGATGCTGTGGTAGCCATGCTGGTTCAGTATGCCTTTAATTTTGAATAAATCCCCAACAGTGTCACCAGCAAAGCACCCCCACACCATCACACCTCCTCCTCCATGCTTCACGGTGGGAACCAGGCATGTAGAGTCCATCCGTTCACCTTTTCTGCGTCGCACAAAGACACGGTGGTTGGAACCAAAGATCTCAAATTTGGACTCATCAGACCAAAGCACAGATTTCCACTGGTCTAATGTCCATTCCTTGTGTTCTTTAGCCCAAACAAGTCTCTTCTGCTTGTTGCCTGTCCTTAGCAGTGGTTTCTTAGCAGCTATTTTACCATGAAGTCTGCTGCACAAAGTCTCCTCTTAACAGTTGTTGTAGAGATGTGTCTGCTGCTAGAACTCTGTGTGGCATTGACCTGGTCTCTAATCTGAGCTGATGTTAACCTGCGATTTCTGAGGCTGGTGACTCGGATAAACTTATCCTCAGAAGCAGAGGTGACTCTTGGTCTTCCTTTCCTGGGGCGGTCCTCATGTGAGACAGTTTCTTTGTAGCGCTTGATGATTTTTGCAACTGCACTTGGGGACACTTTCAAAGTTTTCCCAATTTTTCGGACTGACTGACCTTCATTTCTTAAAGTAATGATGGCCACTCATTTTTCTTTACTTAGCTGCTTTTTTCTTGCCATAATACAAATTCTAACAGTCTATTCAGTAGGACTATCAGCTGTGTATCCACCAGGCTTCTGAACAACACAACTGATGGTCCTAACCCCATTTATAAGGCAAGAAATCCCACTTATTAAACCTGACAGGGCACACCTGTGAAGTGAAAACCATTCCCGGTGACTACCTCTTGAAGCTCATCAAGAGAATGCCAAGAGTGTGCAAAGCAGTCATCAAAGCAAAAGGTGGCTACTTTGAAGAACCTAGAATATAAGACAATTTCAGTTGTTTCACACTTTTTTTGTTAAGTATATAATTCCACATGTGTTAATTCAGAATTTTGATGCATTCAGTGTGAATTTACAATTTTCATAGTCATGAAAATACAGAAAAATCTTTAAATAAGGTGTGTCCAAACTTTTGGTATGTACTGTACACGCAATATGGCTTAACATGGTTGGATTGGAGGATAAACGGTACCAGGACACTTTTGTGAAAGATGGTATCAACTCCTCCATGGATGGCAATTACTGTGGGGTGACCACGACGTGCAGAAAACAGCCAGGGCTTCATATACGTACCATTTGATCGGATTGTTGGGCATCAGGAGCCACCAAGGACCATTCAATATCCAATGTTCCTGTGTCTTCTAGTGCCAATGTGAACTTGCAGTCCAGAACCATTTTCTCCCCTTGAATCCCTTCATATCTCTTCTCTGACGGTAGCAGCTCCAGAGCTTTTAACAAGGCTGAAAACAAGACACAAAAGAGACCTTAGATGGAACACTAAAGACAACACAGGTGAACTTTTGATCTTTCATGTACCCATTCCCACTAATGCCCAATATTTGCTTAATTTCTGCACTTTCATTTATTCTTGCCTTTCGTCCAAGAGCCATAAATTATTTTTCCATACCCGGTAAAAAAATGATTTAATTTAGTTTATGTCACCATTTTCCCAAGCAACAATTTAACACTGATTTTTCTGTTAATGGACCTGTATGAGGGCTTGTTTTTCACGTGCCAAGCGGCCTTTTTTTTATAGATACCAATTTGTGGTACATATGAGGTTTTGATCTTTTTATTGATTTTTTTTTCCATAAAAGGCAATAAAAAAACAACCTTAATTCTCAAGCTTTGATTTTGTTTCGCCTTACAGTGCTTAGCATACGTTACACAAGTATGATATACTAGATGGTGGCCCGATTCTAACACATCGGGTATTCTAGAATATGTAGTTTATTTATGAAGTTTTCAGAATAATGCAATTTATACACAGGATTCGGCCGGCCGCGACCAATTAGTGAAGCGTGGTTCAAATTCCGCACCAATTCGCGGCCAGACTGCGCCTGTCGCTGATTGTTCGCGGCCGAGTATGTATTATATTGCCCAGCCACCTAGTACAGAGCCCAGCCACCTAGTACAGAGCCCAGCCACCTAGTACAGAGCCCAGCCACCTAGTACAGAGCCCAGCCACCTAGTACAGAGCCCAGCCACCTAGTACAGAGCCCAGCCACCTAGTACAGAGCCCAGCCACCTAGTACAGAGCCCAGCCACCTAATATAGAGCACAGCCCACATAGTACACAGCACAAAGATGTAGTATATAGCACAGAGATTGGTTATCCACAGTCAGCAACGTGCCTCATTGGGGGCCATATCATCACTTTGAGGACTTCTTGTTCTTCTTCATGCTGGAGATAGTTCTTAATGACATTGGCTTAATGTATGGGGTCGCTGGCCTGCTGCAGAATAAATTTGACGTCAGACACCCCCCTTTGATGGCACTGTATGATGGATAATTACCGTATCTGCCTAGATTTCTCAGCATTGGGGACATCGTAAAACCCTAAATCTATTTGTTGAAATGCAGCCCCTGACTCGCACAAAACCTCTCCCATTCTTCACGGTTGTCTGCAGACACTCTATATTGTCCTGCCCTGAAGCACTTCAGTGGCCAAATTGCCTTCTCTTACAGCCAAATATTTTATGATTCATCAGTCCGGAGAACCTGCTGGTTTGTTTTTTTTAAATCCATGTTCCTATGTTTTTGTGCTTAGTGGGTTCACTTGGCCTTGTTACCACGTTGAAGGTATGGTTTTGGGGTCAAAATTTTTCCATGAAAACCAATTCTCTCAAAACTTGTCCGAACAGTTGATGGATGTTCCTGGAACCCACTAGTTACTGCCGGGTTTTGAGTTGATGTCACTACTGTATATCTTCCAATTTCAAAGGGAAACATGATGCATCTGTCATCTCCTGCATTTACTGGCCAAATCAGGTCATGACTAAGGACATGTCAGTCTGGAACGCACAGGCCAGCTATATGGGCTTTTAACAAAATATAATATATAGAGAGAGATTTTGGGGGGGGTTTATTTGGGTCTTCGATGTCTAAGCTCAGGAGTTCCAGTTCAGAGAGCGAGCAGTAAAGCCCACTGTTTTGGTTTCTTGTAGATATAAGATTTCCTTGGACCAAACACTGCATCTACGGTCTTCAACTTCGCCTGTTTCTTGGCACTTCTTCAAAAGAGCTTGAATATCACATCTCGAAAAGCAAGTCTGCTTTGAAATCTTTCACTGGCAGAGACCCTGCTAATGCAGTATAACTACCTTGTGTCTTGTTGCTGAGCTCAGTTTAGTATAGTGCTTAAAAACCAAATGGCTTAAGTTTTTTTTTTTTTAAAGTATCTAAAGGTACCTTCACACTGAGCAACTTTCCAACGAGAACAATAGCGATCCGTGACGTTGCAGCGTCCTGGATAGCGATCTCGCTGTGTTTGACACGCAGCAGCGATCAGGATCCCGCTGTGACATCGCTGGTCGTAGCTAGAAGGCCAGAACTTTATTTGGTCATCAGGTCGGCGTGATTCGTCATGTTTGACAGCAAAAGCAACAATGCCTGCAATGTTTTTTCATGGAGCTAACAACCAGCGAGAATGATAAGTACGTCACTGGATCGCTCCTGCATCGTTCAGCTGTTGCCGATGTCGGATGTCTCCTAGCGACCTAAACAGCGACGCTGCAGCGATCGGCTCGTTGTCTATATCGCTGCAGCGTCGCTGAGTGTGACGGTACCTTTAGAGCTAGGACAGGACAACAGGGTTCTGAAGAACAATAAATGACCATCCAGACCGATTATCGCGACAACTAAAGAAATCTTGGAATCTTGAGACCCAAGCAATCTCGACTATATTAGGGTACCGTTACACTATACGATTTACCAACGATCACGACCAGCGATACGAGGTCCCCGGGTAACCAGGGTAAACATCGGGTTACTAAGTGCAGGACCGCGCTTATTAACCCAATGTTTACCCTGGTTACCAGCGTAAAAAAAAACAAACACTACATACTTACATTCCGGTGTCTGTACCTTGCCGTCTACTTCCCGCACTGACTGACTGCCGGCCGTAAAGTGAAAGCACAGCACAGCGGTGACGTCACCACTGTGCTCTTTCACTTTACGGCCGGCAGTCAGTCAGTGCGGGAAAGCAGACGGCAAGGGACCTGACGGACACCGGAATGTAAGTATGTAGTGTTTGTTTTTTTTTTACATTTACGATGGTAACCAGGATAAACATCGGGTTACTAAGCGCAGCCCTGCGCTTAGTAACCAGATGTTTACCCTGGTTACAAGCGAACGCATCGCTGGATCGGTGTCACACACACCGATCCAGCGATGACAGCGGGAGATCCAGTGACGAAAGAAAGTTCCAAACGATCTGCTACGACGTACGATGGCACAGCAGGATCCCTGATCGCTGCTGCGTGTCAGACACTGCGATATCGTATGGATATCGCTGGAACGTCACGGATCGTACCGTCGTAGCGACAAAAGTGCCACTGTGAGACGGTACCCTTAGTGCAGTGATCTATCCCATCATCTTATATGTATACCAGGCCTGTCATTCTGGCTGACAACACATGTGGAGTCTTGTAGCAGAGGCCATATTGATTGTCACCTAGCTTTTACCCACACAAAATAGATAAGATCGCAAAAAGAGAAAAACTTCAAAGCCGAAATGACAGGGTTCCAGGTTATGTACACAGTGGTGGTGAATGAGAACAGATAACCTGTAAAATACACAATACACCCAAGGCAAAGTACAAGAGACTGCAGAAGAGGCAGGAGTCAGAGCATGAGGAAGACTTGGATCTGAACAACAAGAAAAACACCAAAGATTTTTTATTTTTTCAATGTGCGAGTCACCAGATAAATCCAGATATTGAAGACCTGTGGGTCATAGCATTTCCCACAACACTCCAGCTTTTCAAAGATTAAAGTTTGGGATCTTATTGTGAGTAATCTCTTATCAGGATAGTCTCTTCTTAATGAAACAAAGATCATTTTCAAAGAGTTGCATTTAGAAAACTATAGGAAAATAATACCAGACAAGAATCAAGGACTTTATACAAATGTCCTGTAGACAGATATTCATTCCTAAATAAAAGGATTAGATGGGGCTTTGCCGTTAAGGACCCCTTACATAGAATAAAGTCATCTGATCCCACAGATTTTGACAGGAGCCAAAATCAGTACGTAGATTCCAGACCGATGTTGCGAGAGAAGGATTGAGTAAGCTGGAATTTCAAAGGCCGATCATTTTGTTTTCAGGAGAGAACAGAGAAAAGTTGCCGCCAGGATTCTGGGAGATTTCTCCCCTATCCAGGAAGCAAATAAGGCTACGTTCAGATTTGCGTTGTGCGCCGCTGCGTCGGCGACGCAACACGCAAATAAAAACGCACCAAAACGCACGCAAAAACGCTGCGTTTTGCGACGCATGCGTCCTTTTTTGCTGAAATTTGGACGCAAGAAAAATGCAACTTGTTGCATTTTCTGCGCCCAACGCTTGCGGCCAAAAAAACGCATGCGTCGCACAACGCAGCACAACGCATGTCCATGCGCCCCCCCATGTTAAATATAGGGGCGCATGACGCATGCGTTGCCGCAGCGTTTCCCGACGCAGCGTCAGGAAACGCTAATGTGAACGTTGCCTAAGAACTCGACTCGTATGGGGTGCAAGGGGGTAGTTGTAAGTTCAGCCTACAGCCATCTTGTATATAGCCAGACCAAAGACCCCTATATACATTTGATAATAGTCTGCTAAACGATTGCTTACACTTGTCTGATCCCGCCAATTTCCACAACTTCGGACCATTTTGGTCCAACGAGTATGGGGGCTCAAGAGCTCCAATATCTCAAGGCAGTACATTTGAGGCACCACATTTGAGGGAAAACCGTGCATGCTGCAAACGCCTTGTCTGGACGTTTAGACAACATCTGTCCTGAATCAGGTCATTTACGGAAAAAAAAAAAATTCTGCCCCTGCGGCATTTTATTACTTTATAATTATTCCCGGAGAGAGGTCCTCTTTAAAGCACTACTCCAGCGAGTAGTGCCAATAATCCAAGTTCACTGCCCCTAGACTTATACTTACCAGCCGCCATCTTCAGCTGTTTGTCACTGCTCTTGTCGCTCTCCATCGGTTTGTGACCTGTTGGATTGCTCCAGTGGTACAGAAGTCACAACTCTCTGCGAGTGGAGTCTCGCGTACACTTGCATTGAGAGTTTGTGACCGTTATCTATGTATGACAAGCCCGATCCTTCTGTTCCCCGGGGATCTGCCATTGGAGGAACGTCAGGAGGCTCCTGTCCCACGCTGATTGTTGAGCACCAGCAGACTCAGATGATTTTCATCTCATGCTTGGGGGCACTTTGACTTCCAAGCAGACATATCTGTCATGGTGACTAGACCTACAACTGTTTAATCCTGGGCACAACCAAGGGACATGCCATATGCTTGCGGTAATACATGCAGAAGGCAGGATCTGACCAATCACAGACTATTGTATGTAAAACTGCTTTATATAATGATTCACATTCGCATTAAATTCATAAAAATAATTACAATGTTATCATCTCCTGTAAATAGACTCTAGAGTGCCGTCATAAGAAACAGCCGGGCACGCCGAAGACCGCAGCACCCACATGGCAATTACGGAAGCGAGTGGTAACCACAATGTGCGGCTCGTTCCCCGATCCCAGCATCAGAGCAGCCCTGAAGGTAATTGGAGCAGGAATAGTTTCAGCAATGAATCACATTAATCCGTATTAAGGCAGTGCCTCAAACTTTACAAGCACGGCTAAATCTTAACTCATTCTCCTCCGGACAGAGGCAAAACTGGCTGCAGGCACAATCCTTTCAGATGTAAGGAACAGATTTTCATTTGAAGGAAATCCAACAAACCCAGCGGGTAGAAATCTATGGATTTCCGATACACATCAGGGGGAAATATACAGTGGAAGCTGACTGAGGCTGTGACCGTCATTTAATGCTGCAGATTTAAATGGCCAAAATACTTTGCCCCCAGTCAACAAGATCCCCTCCCCAGGGCCGATAGCGAGTATTGCCTGGTACGGGGGCAGTGGGACTGTCTCCCAACGTTTGGTCTCCCACCAGTATAGTCTGCTGTCAAAGTCCAGGTTCCTCCAGACCACAAAAAACACAACCGACGTCCATGTATCCAGGAGCAATAATCCTTCAGAAAGTTTGTGAAATCCAGACGACAAATCCCTCACCCATAGCAGGGGATCCATCCCAGCCGGCAACCGCTCTCCCAAAACTCTATAGGCCATCCATCCATGGTTCCAGGACGTCAGCCTAGAAGATCCTCTGCCCTCAACATCACTCCAGCTCCTCCTCACTAAACATGTGGCTTCTTTTCCTCCCCTTTAAAACATTTGCTTTTTGCTCCAAGAATGAAGAATATTCCAGAAACCCATCACCTGGGACTGCATGCGAGACCCTCTGGAATTACGGCTCCCCTGAGTCCAATATCCCCATCCACACAATGGGCCTAGTTGCTGGCAGCTCAATGGCTTGAGACCCAGAGATACTGATGAGATTAATAGAAGGATTGCTTTACCTTTCCCAATCTCCTGTCTGGCCTTAGGAATGCAAAAGATTCATCCAGCACGTCCTCCTCTGCATGCTGTCACTGAATGGAAACATTGATTCCTGAGGCTGAACTGACGAGCAAGCAAATCTCTACCAAACCACAATATCTACATAACCGGTGCTCCGTGTAGGAAAAGTCTGCTTCCCGTAGAGCCGTGGACTCCACTCTACATGCATTGGTCCAATAGTCTTTAGTCGGTGGCCAGCTCCTCGCACTGCTGAATGACCATAATGCACCTTGGTGTCCCAAAAAGGTGAAATCTGCAGCGCTGGAAATGTATGATGCAGATTTTCTCCATAGCGTTAATGAAGTTTCATGAATGAGATTTTCTGTTCACAAAATTCACAATGTATCTGGCCTGTGTGAACAAGCCTTGACAGGAGCATTTTAGGGTATGTTCACATATGATCAAATTTAAAAAAAGTCTATACTACTACTATGGTCACGGATTTTATTGCAGATTTGTTGCGGATCTCTGTCTATGACTGCAAACTAAGCGCATGTTATTACTATTTATTTATTTATATAGCACTGTTAATTCCATGGTGCTGGACATGTGAAAAGGGGTTACATACAGGCCTAGAGATATCGTTAACAGTAAACAAATTTACAATGACAGACTGGCGCAGACGGGAGAGGACCCTGTCCTTGCGGACTTAAGGTACCTTCACACTAAACGATATCGCTAGCGATCCGTGACGTTGCAGCGTCCTCGCTAGCGATATCGTTCAGTTTGACACGCAGCAGCGATCAGGCCCCTGCTGTGATGTCGTTGGTCGGGGCTAGAAGTCCAGAACTTTATTTGGTCGCTGGATCTCCCGCTGACATCGCTGAATCGGCGTGTGTGACACCGATTCAGCGATGTCTTCGCTGGTAACCAGGGTAAACATCGGGTTACTAAGCGCAGGGCCGCGCTTAGTAACCCAATGTTTACCCTGGTTACCATCCTAAAAGTAAAAAAAACAAACGCTTCATACTTACCTTCGGCTGTCTGTCCCCTCGCCGTCAGCTTTCCTGCACTCACTGTGAGCACAGCGGCCGGAAAGCAGAGCGGTGACGTCACCGCTCTGCTTTCCGGCCGCTGTGCTCACAGCCAGTACAGAGAAGCAGAGCGCCGAGGACAGACAGCGGAAGGTAAGTATGAAGCATTTTTTTTTTTTTTTACATTTAGGATGGTAACCAGGGTAAACATCGGGTTACTAAGCGCGGCCCTGCGCTTAGTAACCCGATGTTTACCCTGGTTACCGGGGACCTCGGGATCGTTGGTCGCTGGAGAGCTGTCTGTGTGACAGCTCTCCAGCGACCAAACAGCGACGCTGCAGCGATCCGGATCGTTGTCGGTATCGCTGCAGGGTCGTTTAGTGTGAAGGTACCTTTACATTCTATGGGATAATGGGGAAGAGACAGGAGGTCAGGGTGCGGCAGCTCGGGTGCTCGGTCAGGCGGCAGCTCGGGTGCTCGGTCAGGCGGCAGCTCGGGTGCTCGGTCAGGCGGCAGCTCGGGTGCTCGGTCAGGCGGCAGCTCGGGTGCTCGGTCAGGCGGCAGCTCGGGTGCTCGGTCAGGCGGCAGCTCGGGTGCTCGGTCAGGCGGCAGCTCGGGTGCTCGGTCAGGCGGCAGCTCGGGTGCTCGGTCAGGCGGCAGCTCGGGTGCTCGGTCAGGCGGCAGCTCGGGTGCTCGGTCAGGCGGCAGCTCGGGTGCTCGGTCAGGCGGCAGCTCGGGTGCTCGGTCAGGCGGCAGCTCGGGTGCTCGGTCAGGCGGCAGCTCGGGTGCTCGGTCAGGCGGCAGCTCGGGTGCTCGGTCAGGCGGCAGCTCGGGTGCTCGGTCAGGCGGCAGCTCGGGTGCTCGGTCAGGCGGCAGCTCGGTTGCTCGGTCAGGCGGCAGCTCGGGTGCTCGGTCAGGCGGCAGCTCGGGTGCTCGGTCAGGCGGCAGCTCGGGTGCTCGGTCAGGCGGCAGCTCGGGTGCTCGGTCAGGCGGCAGCATGGTTATTGTAGGCTTTCCTGAAGAGATGGGTTTTCAGGTTCCGTCTGAAGGATCCAAGGGTGGTGCATAATCGGATGTGTTGAGCCGTGGAATTCCAGAGGATGGGGGATATTCGGGAGAAATCTTGGGAGGCGGTTGTGTGAGGAATGAATAAGTGTGGAGGAGAATAGGAGGTCTTGGGAGGATCGAAGATTACGTGAGGGAAGATAGTGTTAATCAATGTTCACACTTTGCGGGTTTTGAAGCTTTTTGAACAAGCCCTAATGGAGCACATAACACGGAGCGACATAACTAATAGAGCGGCATAGCGTTAACACGTCCTTACAAACGTTGATTCGTGGTTATTGCACGCAGGTTAAAAAAAAAAAAAAAAAATCTATACTGACCCATGATCGTCCTAGTGTCTGGGGTGATGTAATGTCAGCCGGGCAGCACAGGAGCCAGGATCTGTGTACGCAGCACCCGCTGTTTAGCCGCTCTCCGGGTTACTAAGCAACAAGTGGAGGGATGACCCCGCAGCTCCGGGATTACAGCAAACAACTCAGCCAGTACAATAGCGGCTCTGACAGCGAGCCTGAAACCCAGGGACGATACTGTATACGGGGCAGTGTGTCTACACCGAATAAAGTCCCTGCAGCTCTATACCTGGGCACGGTGCTATATCATATAAAGCCAACTGGAAACCAGTGTATAAAACCAGTGACGCTGCCCTGGAGTGACAGGTCTACCCCATCCATGCACATATATAGGAAGAAACCGGTCACTCCAGGGTAGAAGTGGGGAGAAGTCGCCGGACCTCACTGTCCGACTAGTCTCCCGGCAGATATTGACCTATACATTTTCGAGAAAGGACGCAGCGATTCAGAGCTGAACGTATAGGGCTGAAATCATGCATCCGGTGTCTGATACATGCTACCCACAGATCAGGCAGCAAAGATCAGCGGTCAGGTTCCAGTTTTGCCTTTATTGGCTTTTTGTTCCCCTGGACATTCAACTGAGATTTGGCCTGTAGTGATAAGTCAGAGGAGAAGCTCAGATGAGGACAGATAAGAGAGTTACAAACTGCGGCCTGACTGACGGATTCTCAGTTAACTCATTGTGCAACTGAGGCTACAAAAAGGAAACTGTGCAAAATGTTTAATGAAAAAGGTTTTTAGTCCCAAATATATGCAAAAGAAAAATAGGCTATAAAAAGGTGAGTAACCCCTTTAAGAGACTCAGTGACCCTGAACATGGGGGAACTACAAAGCCCCATATGTAGACTTGACGCTGTGCCTGGGGAAACGTAACAGAGGTCCCCATTTACTCCTGGTCGGTGTCGGTCCAGAAGGTCCTTTGGCTCTTAAAGAGGTTGTCCAATACTAGATCTCACCTTACAATTAGGCCCATGGTTCTCCCCCACCAGATCCCCCCCGTGTTCCTCTTCACTAATCGGCTGTGATTTTCCAGCCAAGTGACATAGAAAGCTGGCAAACTGTCTCGTCTGGCTCAGATACAAGGTTACCGCTGCCCCCAATCACGCCACTGATTAACTGCAGCAGTCACACAGTGCCCCAGGTATAAGAGAAGCAGGGGTCCGGTAGACTAATAGGCTTTATTATTTTTCCATTTTAGGACAACCATGAGCCCCTTGCTAAAATAAAATATAATAATGGCTAAAAAGCAGAAGTCAAATGATTAGACACAGTTATCAGGCCAACAGTGACACCCCGTGAACGCCACCATATAACAAGCATGGCCAGGCTGTGGGTGGGGGGGCTTTTCCTACAGCTCTGCTCCTAAACAGGCAGCAGTAACCTGAGCTCCCACAGGTGCAAACACCGGAGTCCATTCTGCCCGGCTTTGCCCGACACTGAAAATCAAGCGCTCATTCACACGTGATTGATTTTTATCAGGGTTTTGGATCAAGCTTTCATTAAAGTCAGTTTTTACCAATCATCAGATGTTTCATTGGTTTTTCCTTTTGCTTACGAGAGGTTCTCAAGCTTTTAGCAAACAAAAATGAAAATTGGACAACACCTATGCAACCAGATTGTTTTTTTTTTTTTTTTTTTAAGAGACCCTCAACTCTATTCAAATTAGGACTCAAATTAGTACATGTGTCCATACTATGGTGTGGACCACGTGTTTATAAGAAACATGGACATGTGAAGGGCACTAAAGACTAATTGGAACAAAGCCTGTCTTTGAAGAAGCAACATTTGAATGGGCGCTAACGATGCAAGATTTCCTATCAAGAGTTTTCAAAAGCAAATGATCCATCTTTTCCGAAATCGGCTGTAATAAAGAACGCTGGGTGCATCCTGAAAATGGCATAGCAGTGCGGGCGAGGAGGCGGCCCAGTTAAAGTCTTCTGGGCAATCGTTCAGTCTCCATATTGATTGTATCAGCCTGTGTAAGGGTACCGTCACACAGTGGCATTTTGATCGCTACGACGGCACGATCCGTGACGTTCCAGCGATATGCTTACGATCTCGCTGTGTCTGACACGCTCCTGCGATTAGGGACCCCGCTGAGAATCGTACGTCGTAGCAGATCGTTTGAAGCTTTCTTTCGTCGTCAAGTGTCCCGCTGTGGCGGCATGATCGCATCGTGTATTAAAGGTGTGCACGATATTGTATACGATGTGAGCATAGTAACCAACGGTTTCTACGTCGCAAATACGTCGTGAAGTTATCGCTCCAGCGTCGTACATTGCAAAGTGTGACAGCAGTCTACGACGCTGGAGCGATAATGGTGCGATGCTGGAGCGTCACGGATCGTGCCGTCGTAGCGACCAAAGTGCCACTGTGAGACGGCACCCTAAAGGAGACTAAACAAGCTCGCTGGTGTAAACTCAACTGGACTTTTAGGCACATCAGCTACCTGACTGCCAGCAGTAACCAGCCCTAATATACACTGCTTCAGATATCACTGAATGAAATATTCCAGTTGTAAATCTTTATTAATTGCATAGTGGAATGTGTTAAGAACAATAAAACCTATAAATGATCAACGTAAATCATAACTAATTTCCCATGGAGGTCTGGAGTAGGAATGATGCTCAAAGTGGAAAATAAAGTTACAGGCTGATCCAACTTCAGTGGATATGCCTCAAGACAAGGAAATGATGCTCAGTAGTGTCTGTGGCATCCACGTGCCTGTGTGATCTCCCTACAACGCCTGGGCATGCTCCTGATGAGGCGGCAGATAGTCTCCTGAGGGATCTCCTCCCAGACCTGGACTAAAGCATCTGCCAACTCCTGGACAGTCTGTGGTGCAACGTGACGCTGGTGGATGGTGCAAGACATGATGCCCAGATGTGTTCTGTAATTCAGGTCTGGGGAAAAGCGGGCCAGTCCATAGCTTCAATGCCTTCATCTGCAGGAATTGCTGACACCCTCCAGCCACATGAGATCTGGCATTGTCCTGCATTAGGAAGAACCCAGGGCCAACCACACCAGCATATGGTCTCACAAGGGGTCTGAGGATCTCATCTCGGAACCTAATGGCAGTCAGGCTACCTCTCACGAGCACATGGAAGGCTGTGCAGCCCTCCAAAGAAATGCCACCCCACACCATCACTGACCCACTGCCAAACTGGTCATGCTGAAGGATGTTGCAGGCAGCAGATCACTCTCCACGGCGTCTCCAGACTCTGTCACGTCTGTCACATGTGCTCAGTGTGAACCTGCTTTCATCTGTGAAGAGCACAGGGCGCCAGTGGCGAATTTGCCAATCCTGGTGTTCTGTGTCAAATGCCAAGTGTCCTGCACTGTGTTGGGCTGTGAGCACAACCCCGATCTGTGGACATCGGGCACTCAGACCATCCTCATGGAGTCGGTTTCTAACTGTTTGTGCAGACACATGCACATTTGTGGCCTGCTGGATGTCATTTTGCAGGGCTCTGGCAGTGCTCCTCCTGTTCCTCCTTGCACAAAGGCTGAGGTAGAGGTCTTACTGCTGGGTTGTTGCCCACCTATGACCCCCTCCACATCTCTTGGTGTACTGGCCTGTCTCCTGGTAGTGCCTCCAGGTTCTGGACACTACACTGAGACACAGCAAACCTTCTTGCCACAGCTCGCATTGATGTGCCATCCTGGATGAGCTGCGCTACCTGAGCCACTTGTGTGGGTTGTAGAGTCCGTCTCATGCTACCACGAGTGTGAAAGCACAACCAACATTCAAAAGTGACCAAAACATCAGCCAGAAAGCATTGGTACTAAGATGTGGTCTGTGGTCCCCACCTGCAGAACCACTCCTTTATTGAGGGTGTCTTGATAATTGCCAATAATTTCCATCTGTTGTCTATTCCATTTGCACAACAGCGTGTGAAATTGATTGTCAAACAATGTTGCTTCCTTTCGTGATTTACTTGGAGTTATATTCTGTTTAAGTCACCGAAGGTTGCGTGGTCCGAATCCTTTATTGCAGACACTTACAGTGCAAGTAGCATACTGACGGCACGGGGGAGCAGGATAGATGAGGAGGTGAGCAGGGAAAGACAACGGCCGTTTCGCGCCGATGGTAGCGCTTCAACGGGAGACCTCATCTTTCCTGCTCCCCCGTGCCGTCAGTATGCTACTTGCACTGTAAGTGTCTGCAATAAAGGATTCGGACCACGCAACCTTCGGCGAGTGCTGCCGCATTTTTTCTTCTATTTGTCCTGGACTTATCATTTATCTGCATGCGAGCACCGCTGTTGGGAGGATCAGGTTTTTTCCATTATACCACCACGAGGTTACTGCAACTGGTAGTATAAGCGGCTGTGCAGCTTTACTTTTTTCTTGGATGTATAATATTCTGTTTAAGTGTTCCCTTTATTTTTTGAGGAGTGAAGTTTATCAAGTATTTCACGATTAGCAACATGGGGCCACACAGAAACAGCTCACGACTAGAGATGAGTGAATTTTTCGATATTCGGTTTGGATTATGATCGACGAATTTACAATATTTGCCGAATGCCATTGGAGTAAATAGGAGCAGAGATGAGCAAATATGTTCGAAAATGATCGCCAAACAAATCTGGTACTAATATGGCCCAATCGGATTTGGCGACAGATGTCTTGAACATACTCGCTCATCTCTACTCACAACCAGCTCAAAGTCAAGGCAGCGAACATGCTCCTTTAAAATGCCTCCATTTCTGCAGGATAAGGGCGCCACAAGGGGGAACGAGTAAGCAAAACACCAAACTCCGTGCCTCTGCACCGCATTATTAAAAAAATAAAAATAGAACATCAATACAGTTATCATTTACTGGAAATCCGGCATCACATCCAAAGCAATTCGCTATAGATCCAATGGACGATTTTATTTGTTAAGGTTCTCCGCAACAGGGACTGCCAAATACATATCTAGTACCCTGCAACGATCAGCGCTCGCAGATCTTGTCATGTGTCAGAAAATCATTTCCAGGTGAATTTCTCTATAAAATGACACAAAGATGCAGCGTATGCATCATCCATTTACTGAAAACAAGTCTGGAACTATAGAGGGATATGTGCCGTAGGAGAATTCACTGCAGAATCACTAAATCAACAAGAATAATCTGTACCACGTGCGATGCCAAGTGGCTGCGACATGGTCGAGGTGGGCACTGTGTGGCTATAGCCCAAATACCCCGGCATCGCTCACTGGCTAAAGATCACAGGTGTCCATGATGCTTCAAGAGAAATTTTTGTTTGCTTCTGTAAAAGAAAACAGCGACAGGTGCTAATGGCTATTACTCAATAGTATACAAATGGGTATTGACATACATAAATATATATACACTGCTCAAAAAAAAGGGAGCACTAAAACAACACAAAGTCAATCACACTTCTGTGAAATCAACCTGTCCAGTTATGAAGCAACACTGATTGTTCCATTTGTACAACAGCAGGAGAAAATTATTCACAAACAAGTAAAAAATAATAGGCTATTAGCAAGACCCTTCCTATAAAGGAGTGGTTCTGCTTCGGAGGGTCACAGACCATTTCTCTTTTCTCTTCTTTTTGGCTGTTTTGCTCACTTTTTGAATTTTGCCAATGCTCTCACCCCTAGAGGTACTATACTACAGCATCATGAGGTGGTGTCTATAACCAACAGGAATTGCTTAGGTAGTGCAGATCATCCAGGATGGCACATCAATGTGAGCTGTGGCAAGGAGGGTAGCTGTGTCTGAAGCAGTGTCCAGAGCATGAACAAGATACCAGTCAACGCGCCAGTACACCAGAGGACATGGAGGGGCAGTAGGAGGCAACAAACCAAGCAGCAGAACCGCTACCTCCTTTGTGCAAGGAGGAACCGGAGGAGCAGTGCCAGTGCCTGGCAAAATTACCTCCAGCAGGCCACTAACATCCATCTGTCTGCTCAAACTGACAGAAACAGCCTCCATGAGGGCCCAACATCCACAAGTGGACTTCTATTTACCAGAGAACACAAAGAATCGCAGATTCGACAATGGCAACCTGTGCTCTTCAAGGATGAGAGCAGGCTCACATTGAGGACATGACAGAAGAGACAGAGTCTGGAGACAACATCTAGAACATTCTGCTGCCTGCAAAATCCTCCAGCATGACCAGTTTGGCAGTGGGGAGGCAATTCTTTGGAGGGCTGCACAGCCCTCCATGTGGTAACCATAGGTAGTATGTCAGCAGTTGCTGCATGATGAAGGAACTGATAATATGGACTGGCCTGCCCATTCCCCAGACCGGAATCCAATCGAGGACATCATGTCTCGCTCCATCATGTTGGACCACAGACTGTCCAGGAATTGACTGATTGTTTAATCCAGGTCTTGGAGAAGATCCCTCAGGAGAACGTCTGCCGCCTCATCAGGAGCATGTCCAGGCATTGTTCACACAGGCACGTGGAGGCCACAAACATACTACTGAGCATCATTTGCTTGTCTTGAGGCATTTCCACTGAAGATGGATCAGCCTGTCATTTGATTTGCAACTTTCATTTTGAGTATCTTTCCAAATCTAGACCTCCATGAGATATTCATTTTGATTTACATTGATCATTTGTAGGATTTATTGTTCTCATGTATGTATATAAATGAATAAAAGATTAACATCTGGAATATTTCAGCGACATCTACAATGTGGTAGTTTAGTGTATATATATATATATATATATATATATATATATATATATATATATATATATATATATATATATATATATATATATATTTTTTTTTTTTTTTTTCAGTTAATACATAGGCTGGAAAGCTTAACTATAGAGGTCTACTGGTATATACCATATTACCTCTCATCTGTATGGATACAGAACATGGGAATGTGGACAATTTAATGTGCTACGTACCCCAAAAGCAGTTTTAACTTGTGGGGTATGAGGGCTGCAGGACATTTTTTCTGGTATTTGAAAAGTCTGCACACGATACAGAAATGACACTACTGGACCGATCGAGCTCTGCTGGACATATGCTGAATATTGAAGGACGCTGGTGCCACATCTGGCCTTAATTGAAAGTTACATAAGTCCATGACACCCTGGAACAAGCAGGACACATCACAGCCAAGGATACTTGTGTTCCCTAATAAATAGTCACATTTCAGGAAAATGAGAAGGAATAAGGGCCCAGAAAACACAGAATGATGAAATCACACAGGGGTCCAGTAAACATCTGCTCCGGCCAGGACACGTGCAGGAAGCCGAGGCCGGCGGGGTCCTCTTCTGTCGGAGCCGATGATGAACATTTCCCCGGTGAGTCCAGGTGCCGCCTAACCTCCTGTACACACAACCTGCAGTAACCGGCTGACTACAATCACAGCTTTCCTGCTGAGACCACTGACACGGATCTGCTCTTATGTTCTCCACCATGCATGAGGTTTGGGCCTCTCCGTGCGCTGTGCCCAGTGCTCTGCAGCAGCCTTTGCTCCGGTGGACTCGGGGAATCCATGTAACCCATGCCATTGGTGTAGTATTACAGTACATCGGTGCTGTGGAGGAAATGTCAGGCCGGCAGCGGCTTCTCTAGGTGTAGACGTACATGGCATCCAAGTTACGGGGGCTGTCAGCACAAACCAAGCACAGGGGCTCGGTGCACCCTTGGTGCAGCCAAATAATTACCGTATATAATCTGTCTGCCCTCCTCAGACTCTAAAGTCAGAGCCGTCCATCAAAGAAGTGGGGGAGAAGATAGTGAGAAAACAAGTGGTGCACTTAAATATTTGGTCTCATCAACGGGGCACCGAGTGATTTTCACAGTAATACTGCACTGGTGATAGACGCTCTTTAAAAGGTGCTAGTCTAGGGTGCAACAATCCCTTTAAATGGTTAACACACGCAGCAAGGCCATGCGAGCCCAGCACATGGGGGAAAACATACTAAGAGGGACGGATTACTGCCCGTAACTGATACTGATCAATGACATAAGAAATGAGTGTTCGGATACAATGTCATGTAAGGATGACTGTATAAGGCTATGTGCACACGTTGCAGATTTGACTGTGGAATTTTCTGTGCAGATTCTGCATTTCTTGGCAGAAAAGGCAAGTCAGAATCTGCGCCTTTTTTTGGTATGTGCACACGTTGCACATTTTTGTGCAGATTTCTTCGTTTTTTCCCCCTGCAGATTTGTATTATGGAATGGGTGCAGAAACACAGATCTGCAAAAAGAATTGACATCAGTGGCGTAACTACCGCGGTCGCAGCGGTCGCCAGTGCGACCGGGCCCGGCAGGCAGGCTCGGACTGGCAGTGCCTCCCCCCGCTCCAGGGCCTCCCCCCCCCTTCCCCGCCGCCGCCACCACCACCACCACCGCTGCCGCTGCCTTGAATACTCACCCTGCTCCAGCGATGGTCTCGGCGTCTGCACTGCAGCTCGTTCCTGCTTGAGCGGTCACGTGACACCGCTCATTAAGATCATGAATATGCGCATATTCATGAACTTAATGAACGGTGTCACATGACCGCTCAAGCAGGAAGAAGGTGCTGCGCCGGCGCCGCCGCCTGGAGTCGGGGCTGAGCGCGAGGGATGTCGGCACGGCCGTGCAGTGGGAAGACAGGTGAGTATGAGGGACGGGGGGACGGGGGGGGGGGGGGGGGATGAAGGAGGACATAAGCCGGAGCGCCGAGCAGGAGCGGAGAGATAAGCCTGCATACAGGGGGGCATATGAGCCATGCAGGGGGGGATATGAGCCATGCAGGGGGGGATATGAGCCATGCAGGGGGGGATATGAGCCATGCAGGGGGGGATATGAGCCATGCAGGGGGGGGATATAAGCCATGCAGGGGGGGATATAAGCCATGCAGGGGGGAATATGAGCCATGCAGGGGGGAATATGAGCCATGCAGGGGGGAATATGAGCCATGCAGGGGGGAATATGAGCCATGCATACAGGAGGGGTAATATGAGCTATGCATACAGGAGGGGTAATATGAGCTATGTATATGGGATAGGAGGGAGATGAGCCATGCATACAGGAGGGGGGTCATTATACAGTATTGAGCATCATGTGTGGCCGTTATACAGTATGGAGCATCATTTGTGGTCATACAGTATTGAGCATTATGTGGGATCATTATACAGTATGGAGAACTGTGTGGCCGTTATACACTATGGAGCACTATGTGTGGGTGGTCATTATACAGTATGGAGCACTGTCTGGCCATTATACAGTATGGAGCAATGTGTGGCCATTATACACTATGGAGCATCATGTGTGGCCATTATACACTATGGAGCATCATGTGTGGCCATTATACAGTATGCAGCATCATGTGTGGCCATTATACAGTATGCAGCATCATGTGTGGCCATTATACAGTATGGAGCATCATGTGTGGCCATTATACAGTATTGAGCATCATGTGTGGCCATTATACAGTATGGAGCACGATGTGTGGCCATTATACAGTATGGAGCATAATGTGTGGCCATTATACAGTATGGAGCATCATGTGTGGTGGCCGTTATACAGTATTGAGCATCATGTGTGGCCATTATTCTATGGGGGTTACATTGAGTTGTATGGCAGGGCTGCAGGGGGGGCCCCCATTTGGAAGTTCGCACCGGGGCCCCTAACTTTGTAGTTACGCCACTGATTGACATGGTCCTTTTTTGAATCTGCTGCGTTTTCGGTGCAGATTTTTCTGCACCATTAGCACAGCTTTTTTTTTTTTTTTAGCCATTGATTTACATTGTACTGTAAATTACTTGCCGATCTGCAGCGTTTCTGCGCGGGAAAAAAAAAAAAAAAAGCTGCAGATCTGCAGGAAATCTTCAATGTGTGCAAACAGCCTAATCATCGACGGATACCCACGCATGCGTCATGCGCCCCTATCTTTAACATGGGGGGGGGCGCATGGACATGCTCCGGTATGCGTTGTATGACGCATGCGTTTTTTTGACGCACCAGACAGGGCGCGGACGACGCTACAGGTTGCAGTTTTGATGCGTCACATTTCCGAAGAAAAACGCATGCAACGCACCTGCGTCGTAAATGCGCCAAAAAAAAAAAACACATTAGTGTCTATGAAAAACGCATAGGGCGCAGGTGCCTGCGTTGAGCCGCGTTTTTTGACGCATGCGCCTTTTGACTAAATGTATTTTTTGAGGGGCGTTTTGGATCTTCAATTGTATAAAAAACGCTGCGTTGTGTATGCGTTTGACATGCGTTGCGTCGACAACGCTGCGCCCAACAACGCAAATCTGAACGTAGCCTTACCGGTGATCGTTTAGGATTGCCTCCCCCCCCCCCCACTTATTCTCTTTGACCAATGATAATTTTAATGTGTATTACAGCTGTGATGAACGAGATCACTAATCAATGATTATCATCAGCTCGTGTAATAGGCCTTATGAGTTTTAGCTGCAGATTGCCGGTATTAGACCTTATCAGCATTGTCCTGTTCCTCGCCCCTGGTAATTTTTTTGCTGCAGTTTATCGCAGAATATTGCTTCTCGCATGGCTACTTGGCCATTTGTGGCAGTATCAGTCAGTCCAGTATCACGTGCACTGATCTGGGCGCACCGGCCACATCAATCCTTATGCAGAAGTAAATCTCATTATTTCCAGCAATCGTGTAACAAGGCAGGAAGCGGCAAGAGGCAGAGCATGAAATTGCAGCAAGCGCCTCACATGATAGGATCTAATCAGCGCTGTTGTTCCAGTGAACTATACCAAATCAGCAGAGCTGCGCCCGCTTCCTTACAGCGGATGACTAACGACAGAGTCCACCAGGGACAATGCTGTGACTAACAGGTCCACAATGGTGGTAACAGAAGAAAACGCATAGCACCCAGACACTCATTCATCTAACGGCAAATGCCATAGGCCAGGGATCGCCAACTCATGGTGCCGAATCTGTTGGAAAAAGGTCTACTAGGCTACTGATACTGCTGGATATCAGCCCAACTGAGCCAAAACAACAAGCTCTTGCAATTTACCCCTATGAACACATGGTCCAGGAGCCTTCCTGCAAAACACTTTCATTGGGTGTAAAGACCTTTTATGCAGCATAAAAGATGATCGCTCTCGACAGCACATCATCCTGTGTAAACAGGGCTCGCACTGCCGAGAATAGTCTATGATCAGTGTGCATCATGTATTTTGGTCTGCCTGTGAAAACTAGCACTCATCCGACCACCAGTCAAGTTTTACTGATTGGAGGTCAGACCCTTAAGGTACCTTCACACATAACGATATCGTTGCAACGTCACGCTTTTTGTGACGTAGCAACGATCCCGCTAACGATCTCGTTATGTGTGACAACGACCAACGATTAGGCCCCTGCTGGGAGATCATTGGTCATTAGGGAATGATCAGGACCTTTTTTTGGTCGCTGATCACTCGCTGTCATCGCGTGTGTGACGCCGATCCAGCGATGTGTTCACTTGTAACCAGGGTAAATATTGGGTTACTAAGCGCCGTCAGCTTCCCTGCACTGACTGTCAGCGCCGACCGAAAAGCAGAACACAGCGGTGACGTCACCGCTGTGCTCTGCTTTACGGCCGGCACCGCTGACAGTCAGTGCAGGGAAGCTGATGGCGGGGGACGTGACAGACAGCAGAATGTGAGTATGTAGTTTTTTTTTTTTTTTTACTTTTACAATGGTAACCAGGGTAAATATCGGGTTACTAAGCGTGGCCCTGCGCTTAGTAACCCGATGTTTACCCTGGTTACCCGGGGACTTCGGCATCGTTGAAGACAGTTTCAAAGATGCCGAAGTCGTTCCCCTGATCGTTGGTCACTGGAGAGAGCTGTCTGTGTGACAGCTCCCCAGCGACCACACAACGACTTACCAACGATCACGGCCAGGTCGTATCGCTGGTCGTGATCGTTGGTAAGTCGTTTAGTGTAACGGTACCTTTAGGGTTAGATGAAGGTCCACAGACACTTTGAATGAAGATGGCCAAACCCTGCAAAGTTGTATTACTGTATGGGGCCATGCAATTATTTCCCAACAGATAGCGTCAGGGAAGATAAAGGTATCGCAGTCCAAACTCTTAAGCCTCCCATAAACGTTAGGCTAATGTCGGCTGAACCCACCAATATCGACGCGTTCGGTTGATCGACCAACTGATGGTTAGAAGAGATGTCAATGTCTAATTTCGGACTGCCAATGGCATTGCCCTCCTTGAGATAGACTGACACTTCAGCCAGCAGCTTGTGACTATCATTCAGAACGAAGGAGCGCTCAGACCATCGAGCGCTCATCTATGGGATAGTTGGCTGAGCATTGTACAGCTGACAGCCAAATAATGTGCGTGTGCCAGCATTAAAAACCTTTGTCCTCTGCGAGATGAGCCTCCGTCGGGGCTGCACCCTTCGGAACACAAATATTTGGCCAAGCGCCCCTTTATATGTGGAATTTGGGAGAGGGCACCATCTCGTGCAGGTGGCATTTCCTTGTGGCACCATCTTCACGTGAAGAATACAGCTCTATAATAGGAGATGTGGTGGCCTATGCCGCAGAATCTTTATGGAGGAAGCCTCCATTCACCCCTATGTGAAATCATGGAACCGTAAAGGGTCGGCTGTGTGTCATCTATTAACAGAATTTAGCCAGGAAATTTTAAGAAGCTTTGAATCTGAAACTCCAGAACACTGGAAGGGTCAGGGGTAAATTTTAACACCTGCTTCGGCCGGACAAAGGACTCTGTAGGGTGCTGCCATGCACTGCCCACAGCCACCACAGAAGAAAAGCCTCCACAGATACTCATTGTGTAGGGTCTTGCATTGTATGGGCTGCTCACTGATAGTTTCACTGTCTGCAGCCATAAAATGAGCAAGACCCTGAGTGTTCAGCAGTGGGATGGGATAATAAAGCTGGAAAAAAGTCCAGCATTTGCATCTCAAGACGTTGGAAATTTCTTACACGTTGTCTACATTTTTGGCAGGTACTTTCAAAGTGGGACACGTAGATATGAATTTCCAGAAGACACATACGTCTTTCGGTTAACATCAGCAAAGTACAGATAAGAAGAGTGAGCTGGGGTTTGTCAGCACATAACTGAGCTGGAGACTGAAAATCCACAGATGACCACTGAGTGGAAGATAAGCGGAGCTCCAGGAGGACAAAGGGCGCTCGCTGGTATGACGGAGGAGGGAGCGCAGCCTCCACAATACAAACATGCGGTGCGCACAAATAACACATGGGGTCGAACAGTGTGACAAGTATTACTCCACCGAACCCAACTCCTATTACATTATTATTATTTTTTATTGTTATAGCGCCATTTATTCATTCTACGTGTCCCATCTCTCTTCTTGCTCCCTCTTTGACCGCCTACAATCTGGCTTCCGGTCACACCATTCCACCGAAACTGCCCTAACTAAAGTCACCAATGACCTCTTAACCGCCAAGAGCAAGCGACACTACTCTGTCCTCCTCCTCCTCGACCTGTCGGCTGCCTTTGACACAGTGGACCATTCCCTATTATTACAAACCCTCTCATCCCTTGGCATCGCAGACTTGGCCCTATCTTGGATCTCATCATACCTAACAGACCGGACATTCAGCGTCTCCCACTCACACACCACCTCCTCACCTCGCCCCCTATCTGTCGGAGTCCCACAAGGTTCAGTCCTAGGACCCTGCTCTTCTCCATTTACACCTTTGGCCTGGGACAGCTCATAGAATCTCATGGCTTTCAGTATCACCTCTATGCTGACGACACACAGATCTACATCTCTGGACCAGATATCGCCTCCCTTCTAACCAGAATCCCTCAATGTCTGTCCACTATTTCATCCTTCTTCTCCGCTAGATTTCTGAAACTTAACATGGACAAAACAGAATTCATCATCTTTCCCCCATCTCACGCGACCCCCCCAACGAACCTATCCATTACAGTAAATGGCTGCCCACTCTCCCCAGTCCCACAAGCTCGCTGCCTCGGGGTAATCTTTGACGCTGATCTCTCCTTCAAACCACATATCCAAGCCCTTTCCACTTCCTGCCAACTTCAACTCAAAAATATTTCACGAATCCGTTCATTCCTCAACCATGAATCTGCAAAAACCCTAGTCCATGCCCTCATCATCTCTCGCCTTGACTACTGCAACCTCCTGCTCTGTGGCCTCCCCTCTAACACTCTCGCACCCCTCCAATCTATTCTAAACTCTGCTGCCCGACTAATCCACCTGTCCCCCCGCTATTCCCCGGCCTCTCCCCTCTGTCAATCCCTTCACTGGCTCCCCATTGCCCAGAGACTCCACTACAAAACCCTAACCATGACGTACAAAGCCATCCACAACCTGTCTCCTCCATACATCTGTGACCTCGTCTCCCGGTACTTACCTACCCGCAACCTCCGATCCTCACAAGATCTCCTACTCTACTCCCCTCTTATCTCCTCTTCCCACAATCGTATACAAGATTTCTCTCGCGTATCACCCCTACTCTGGAACCCTCTACCACAACACATCAGACTCTCGCCTACCATCGAAACCTTCAAAAAGAACCTGAAGACCCACCTCTTCAGACAAGCCTACAACCTGCAGTTACCACCGATCGACCAAACCGCTGCACGACCAGCTATATCCTCACCTACTGTATTCTCACCCATCCCTTGTAGATTGTGAGCCCTCGCGGGCAGGGTCCTCATTCCTCCTGTACCAGTTATGACTTGTTTTGTTTAAGATTATTTTACTTGTTTTCATTATGTATACCCCTCCTCACATGTAAAGCGCCATGGAACAAATGGCGCTATAACAATAAATAATAATAATAATAATTTATTCCATGGCGCTTTACATGTGAAGAGGGGTATACATAATAAAAACAGGTACAATAATCTTAAACAATACAAGTCATAGCTGGTACAGGAGGAGAGAGGACTCTGCCCGCGAGGGCTCACAATCTACAAACTACATGAACAGAGGATGGCACCCCCGTGGGTTAAATACCAACCTTTGGTAAACTGGTGGAGAAATTTGTAATCAGTAATTGAGATAAACACCAAATCTTCCCAGAAAACCATCTCGCGCATTGAGCCGCTATGATGGGTCAGAGGACAGACTCCTATCAGAACCAGGACATACCCTAGCTTTTTGCCTTGTACGCACCAAATCTATGTTTCACATTTAGAGCGGAGGTCTCCTTTACCCCAGAAACAAGACACCAGTACAAAAGCCGGTTTACAGCCACCTGTACGCTATATCCCTGCTGTACATGACTCGTATACTCCAGCCATTGCCTGCAGTAAACAGGAACCTGGTAAAGAACAAGGTAAAGAAAAGCAAAATACATGCCCTGACATACGCCCCCGGGGGCCAGGATGCGTGCACATTGCAGTATGGAAGCTCTACACTACACACACGGGAGACAGACCGTTATACTTAAAGGGACACTTCTGGGGAAAAAAAAAATCATCTCCAAAGGGAAAATAAGATTAGCAGCCATGCCAGGCACGAGGAGGAAACCAGATGTGGATTTATAGGCATACGGGTTTCCCCTTTCATTGGCACTTCACCAATCTACTTAAGACGACCGTCAGCCGAATCATGGACCATTAATATCTTGCATGGATGCAGCGGCCATCTCATCTCTGGGGGTCCTGAGTCTAAGGCTATGTGCACACGTAGGAAAAGAGCTGCAGAATTTTCTGCATCTCCTGGCAGAATCCACAGCTGCGGATTTGCCGCAGTTTTTATGCGGATTTTGTATGGTTTTTATGCGGATTTTGTGCGGATTTTCTGCGGTTTTTGCAACTGCAGATTTTTAACATGGAGGGGTGCAGAAACGCTGCAGATCCGCACAAAAGAAGTGACATGCACTTCTTTGAAATCCGCAGCAATTCCGCACAGCTTGTTTTTTAATCCCATTGAATAACACTGTACTGTACATCACAGTGCGGATCTGCAGCTTTCTGCGTGGAAAAATCCGCTGCGGAACCGCAGCAAATCCGCATCGTGTGCACATACCCTAATAGGTTAATGATGGAAATATGCCTTTAATAGCTATAGAAGAAGCTTAATTATCCAGGAGGAAAGGAGTGAATCAGCCAACCAGACTTTCTCCACCAAACCCCTGGGTACAGTAGAGGGGGCACCGGCTGCCCCAATAACTGCTGGATAGATAACATATGCTAAAAATGCCTGGAACTGCTGGTATAAATACACTTAGGCTGCTGTCACACTAGCAGTATTTGGTCAGTATTTTACATCAGTATTTGTAAGCCAAAACCAGGAGTGGAACAAATAGAGGAAATGTATACAGTTGTGGCCAAAAGTATTGACACCCCTGCAAGTCTGTCAGATAATACTCAGTTTCTTCCTGAAAATGATTGCAAACACAAGTTCTTTGGTATTATCTTCATTTAATTTGTCTTAAATGAAAAAAACAAAAACAAAAAGAATTGTCCTAAAGCCAAATTGGATATAATTCCACACCAAACATAAAAAAGGGTGTGGACAAAAGTATTGGCACTGTTCGAAAAATCATGTGATGCTTCTCTAATTTGTGTAATTAACGGCACCTGTAACTAAAGGTACCTTCACACTGACCAACTTCACAACGATATCGCTAGCGATCCGTGACGTTGCAGCGTCCTGGCTAGCAATATCGTTGTGTTTGACGCGCAGCAGCGATCTGGATCCTCCTGTGACATCGCTGGTCGGAGCTAGAAGGCCAGAACTTTATTTCGTCGCTGGATTTCCAGCAGACATTGCTGAATCGGCGTGTGTGACGCCGATTCAGCGATGTCTTCACTGGTAACCAGGGTAAACATCGGGTTACTAAGGGCCGCGCTTAGAAACCCGATGTTTACCCTGGTTACCAGTGTAAATGTAAAAAAAACAAACACTTCATACTTATATTCCGGTGTCTGTCGCGTCCCTCGGCGTTCTGCTTCCCTGCACTGTCAGCGCCAGCCAGCCGTAAAGCAGATTACAGCGGTGACGTCACCGCTGTGCTTTACGGCCAGCCGGCGCTCACAGTCAGTGCAGGAAAGCACAGCGACAGGGGATAGACACCGGAATGTTAGTAAGTAGTGTTTGTTTTTTTTTACATTAGCACTGGCAACCAGGGTAAACATCGGGTTACTAAGCGCAGGGCCGCGCTTAGTAACCCGATGTTTACCCTGGTTACCAGGGGACTTCGCATAGTTGGTCGCTGGAGAGCTGTCTGTGTGACAGCTCTTCAGCGACGCTGCAGCCATCGGGATCGTTGTCTAGATCGCTGCAGCGTCGCTAAATGTGACGGTACCTTTACCTGTGACACCTAACAGGTGTTGGCAATAACTAAATCACACTTGCAAACAGTTGACATGGATTAAAGTTGACTCAACCTCTGTCCTGTGTCCTTGTGTGTACCACATTGAGCATGGAGAAAAGAAAGAAGACCAAAGAACTGTCTGAGGACTTGAGAAACCAAATTGTGAGGAAGCATGAGCAATCTCAAGGCTACAAGTCCATCTCCAAAGACCTGAATGTTCCTGTGTCTACCGTGCACAGTGTCATCAAGAAGTTTAAAGCCCATGGCACTGTGGCTAACCTCCCTAAATGTGGACGGAAAAGAAAAATTGACAAGAGATTTCAACGCAAGATTGTGCGGATGCTGGATAAAGAACATCGACTAACATCCAAACAAGTTCAAGCTGCCCTGCAGTCCAAGGGTACAACAGTGTCAACCCGTACTATCCGTCGGCGTCTGAATGAAAAGGGACTGTATGGTAGGAGACCCAGGAAGACCTCACTTCTTACCCCGGGACATAAAAAAGCCAGGCTGGAGTTTGCCAAAACTTACCCGAAAAGGCCTAAAACATTTTGGAAGAATGTTCTCTGGTCAGATGAGACAAAAGTAGAGCTTTTTGGGCAAAGGCATCAACATAGAATTTACAGGAGAAAAACAAAAAAAGAGGCATTCAAAGAAAAGAACACGGTCCCTACAGTCAAACATGGCGGAGGTTCCCTGATGTTTTGGGGTTGCTTTGCTGCCTCTAGCACTGGACTGCTTGACTGTGTGCATGGCATTATGAAGTCTGAAGACTACCAACAAATTTTGCAGCATAATGTAGGGCCTAGTGTGAGAAAGCTGGGTCTCCCTCAGAGGTCATGGGTCTTCCAGCAGGACAATGACGCACAACACACTTCAAAAAGCACTAGAAAATGGTTTGAGAGAAGGCACTGGAGACTTCTAAGGTGGCCAGCAATGAGTCCAGACCTGAATCCCATAGATCACCTGTGGAGAGATCTAAAAATGGCAGTTGGGAGAAGGCACCCTTCAAATATCAGGGACCTGGAGCAGTTTGCCAAAGAATGGTCTAAAATTCCAGCAGAGCATTGTAAGAAACTCATTGATGGTTACCGGAAGCGGTTGGTCGCAGTTATTTTGGCTAAAGGTTGTGCAACCAAGTATTAGGCTGAGGGTGCCAATACTTTTGTCTGGCCCATTTTTGGAGTTTTGTGTGAAATGATCAATGTTATGCTTTTTGCTTCATTCTCTTTTGTGTTTTTTCATTTAAGACAAATTAAATGAAGATAATACAAAAGAATTTGTGTTTGCAATCATTTTCAGGAAGAAACTGAGTATTATCTGACAGAATTGCAGGGGTGTCAATACTTTTGGCCACAACTGTAATAGAAACATATGCACCACTTCTGTATTTATCACCCACTCCTCGTTTTGGCTTACAAATACTGATGTAAAATACTGATAGTGTGACGGCAGCCTTAAAGGGAACCTGTCACCCCGTTTTTTGAGATTGAGCTATAAATACTGTTAAATAGGGCCTGCGCTGTGTGTTCCTATAGTGTATGTAGTGTACCCCGATTCCCCACCTATGCTGAGAAATAACTTACCAAAGTCGCCGTTTTCGCCTGTCAATCAGGCTGGTCAGGTCGGGAGGGCGTGGTGACATCGCTGGTTCTTCCTAAGCTTTACGTTGGTGGCGTAGTGGCGTAGTGGTGAACAAGCAGCGCGCGATCTGCGCTGTCATCCCTTTCGTCGGTGGGGGCGGCCATCTTCCTGGGGCCGCGCGTGCGCAGATCGAGTGCTCTGCTGCACGGGGCTTCAGGAAAATGGCCGCGGGATGCCGCGCGTGCGCATTAGAGATCGCGGCGGCCATTTTCCCAAAGCCGAGTTTGCATCAAGGGATGACAGCGCAGATCGCGCGCTGCTTGTTCACCACTACGCCACCAACGTAAAGCTGAGGAAGAACCAGCGATGTCACCACGCCCTCCCGACCTGACCAGCCTGATTGACAGGCGAAAACGGCGACTTTGGTAAGTTATTTCTCAGCATAGGTGGGGAATCGGGGTACACTACATACACTATAGGAACACACAGCGCAGGCCCTATTTAACAGAATTTATAGCTCAATCTCAAAAAACGGGGTGACAGGTTCCCTTTAAGGTCAGTGGTCTCTATTTGGTGACTTCAGCTGATGCAAAGCATGCAGTCAAGGCTGCTAGGAGTTATAGTGTAGGTGGAGGCGCAGGATGCAGATAACATGGCTACAGGTGGATGATAAACTGAAATAATTCTGTTCTGTGCACAATGGAGGCTGAAAGGACGAGATAAACAGAGATGAGCACTGGGAATAATTAGACGTGTACAAGGGAGATAAACGCCATCGCCTGAGCTGAATAAATAATTCACTGTGCCAGCTGCGAGGATCCACCCTGTGCGGGTCAGCAAGCGGAGGATATAAACATATATACGCAGCAAGAGATCACACACAGGGATCGGTCACGTTGGTAACGGATCGTTACACCTCTTACAGAAGGTTCACAAGTGGCGGCAGCAGACACACGTCAGCCCTGAACAGATCCATCTTTCCTGGAGTCCTGAATGGAACGACATATCACTTTCCTTTAACCTTGCAACCACTGAAGAAAATCCAACAGTCACACGGTTTTCTGAGAAGTTATTTTTTTCTGCTTGAAATTCCAGACATTGACAATAAGTTATATAGTTGAGCAAAAGCAAAAAGTTTACAGGCCCCTGGTCCAGCAGCCACATTGGTAGTCCAGGGTCCTGCAAACCACTTACCATACGCCGAACTCCCTGGGGATCTTCTGACTACTAGACTCGGATGTCATTACGAGTGACCAAGAGCTTGGTCTCCTAATCAGAAGAGGAGCTGGGGATGAAGAGGTTCACAGGGCTCTGATCTATCAACCACATGCTACCCAAGGTGGCCGCCACTGGACCAGGGTTCTGGGAATCGTTTTGCTCAGTTCTGCATGAATCCCATAAATATGTCTATATGTATAGGATCCAAGTTTAGGGATTCATGCAAAATTGAGCAAAACAATCAGGAGGTAATCTAGGTAGTACTATAAAGTCCCCCTCTTCTCCAATGATATGGGCCTATAGCTTTCTTCTCTCTGGCTCACATTTTTCTATTCCATGCCATATTACAGGATACTATATGACGACACACACTGCCTTACGGCTGAATTTGGATCATCGCACACTCCATTTCCTTCCCCCTTCTCTCCCATTTGCTGATTGATAGAGATATGATATATGGATACAATGCCCTCCACATATACCAGTACCACCTGTCGGATCCCAGTCCGGTATACTGGGAGGCATGTATCGGAGCTGGTACTGGTATCACGAGGCTCAGACCCTCCGTTTCCAGTCCACATTCTCACTCCTTCCTCCTCTATTTACAGTTGGGTCAATGTTGCTACAAATAGGTAAATAATAGATACAATCTGACACCTAATGAATGTTTCATCAAAGGAAATGAGAAGCCTCAGGGTACCGTCACACAGTGCAATTTTCATCGCTACGACGGCACGATTCGTGACGCTCCAGCATCGTAACAATATCGCTCCAGCGTCGTAGACTGCTGTCACACTTTGCAATGTACGACGCTGGAGCGATAATTTCATGACGTATGTGCGATGTAGAAGCCGTTGGTTACTATGCGCACATCGTATACGATATATGTTACACCATTCAATCATGCCGCCACAGCGGGACACTAGACGACGAAAGAAAGTTTCAAACGATCTGCTACGACGTACGATTCTCAGCGGGGTCCCTGATCGCAGGAGCGTGTCAGACACTGCGAGATCGTAACTATATCGCTCGAACGTCACGAATCGTGCCGTCGTAGCGATGAAAATTGCACTGTGTGACGGTACCCTCAGACTGCAGAGCAAACCCTTTGTGAGGCAGCCCCTCCTCTCACCTCCTGTGAAGACCCCTCTTATTTATTGTTTAATAGGATCAGGTCACCATCCCCCAATGTAAACCCCCCAATGACCATGATGGGAAGAAGAAAGCAGTGGAGGAGGGAAGAAGGGGGAAGCTGGTAACTTTCATCTAAAAAAAACAAACAGGACCACAGGGCAGATATACAGATAGAAGAGCAGGATCAGACCCCCCTGTGTACAGCGCACATGTGCTGCAATCTGCTGTACACAAGTAATATAGGGCATGGTGCCCGTCACCGCAGAGGAGAGGTGTTGGTGCAATAGCTGCAACTAACACTGCTAAGGATCACCAGGAACCACAGACAGAGGGGGTGTCCACTTCAATTTGAGAGTGGGGGGGCGAGGGGCTACCTGGTCTTTTGCGCTCATCTAAGTGGCACATGAGCACAACATATTCCCACGTTTCTTGTGATATTTGTGGCTGCTGATCGAAACAGTGCTCAGGAGGCAGACCGACCCCACCGACATCTCAAGAGGAGGTCATCACGGCTATGTGTCTACACACATGTGTACCCACACAGCCATATAATCAGATCACAAGCACATGGGGCGTACCGCCAGGGGGGCAGCACAAGCTGGAATTCTCATTATTAACCTATTAATGTAGTAATGCAACAAAAACTCCATCCCCCTCCTCAGATTACAGAGACTCACTGTACTATACTGTTGGTGATCACAAAACTTTTGCAGATATCACCTGCCCCAAATCCAATGCAAAAACGAATATAAGTCAGCTGTAGTGATATAATAAGGATATAATGCGACAGCGCCATGGCCAGTCATACGGATGTATTATATCAGCATACCCCACCTTTATAGCACCGCAGCCACCCGCCTCCACCGCCATAACCAGCACCGCAGCCACCCACCTCCACCCCCATTACCAGTCAGCCAAACATCCCACTCCGCAATTTCCCTGACTCCACAGCACTGGTCACTACTGAGCACGTGCATAAAGTGCAGCACAGATTCATCTCAATTATGAGCCGAGATCCTTAGATCCGGAACAGAACAGACATCTATAGGACATCTCACAACTTTCACAAGTTCTTATGAAAACATTGACAGCACATCCTGCATTGTACTACTGCACCCAACTTATTATATATTTTGTTGGTCCATTTAATACAGAAATGGACACTGACTCCACAGCCCGGCCTGCCACCTCCATTACCAGCACTGCAAGTAATAGGATAGGAGAGAACAGACAGAATGGTGACCCCACAGCAGCCATTTCCGCTACATCTGATGGTGACCCCGCAGCAGCCCATTTCCCCTACATCTGATGATGACCCCACAGCAGCCATTTCCCCTACATCTGATGGTGACCCCAGAGCAGCCATTTCCCCTACATCTGATGGTGACCCCGCAGCGCCCATTTCCCCTACATCTGATGGTGACCCCAGAGCAGCCATTTCCCCTACATCTGATGGTGACCCCGCAGCGCCCATTTCCCCTACATCTGATGGTGACCCCGCAGCGCCCATTTCCCCTACATCTGATGGTGACCCCGCAGCGCCCATTTCCCCTACATCTGATGGTGACCCCAGAGCAGCCATTTCCCCTACATCTGATGGTGACCCCGCAGTGCCCATTTCCCCTACATCTGATGGTGACCCCAGAGCAGCCATTTCCCCTACATCTGATGGTGACCCCGCAGTGCCCATTTCCCCTACATCTGATGGTGACCCCAGAGCAGCCATTTCCCCTACATCTGATGGTGACCCCACAGCAGCCATTTCCCCTACATCTGATGGTGACCCCAGAGCAGCCATTTCCCCTACATCTGATGGTGACCCCAGAGCAGCCATTTCCCCTACATCTGATGGTGACCCTACAGCACATTTCCCCTACATCTGATGATGACCCTACAGCACATTTCCCATATCTGATGATGACCCTACAGCACATTTCCCATATCTGATGATGACCCTACAGCCCATTTCCCATATCTGATGATGACCCTACAGCACATTTCCTATATCTGATGATGACCCTACAGCCCATTTCCTATACCTGATGATGACCCTACAGCACATTTCCCATACCTGATGATGACCCTACAGCACATTTCCTATATCTGATGATGACCCTACAGCACATTTCCTATATCTGATGATGACCCTACAGCACATTTCCTATATCTGATGATGACCCTACAGCACATTTCCCCTATATCTGATGATGACCCTACAGCCCATTTCCCCTATATCTGATGATGACCCTACAGCACATTTCCCCTATATCTGATGATGACCCTACAGCCCATTTCCTATACCTGATGATGACCCTACAGCACATTTCCCCTATATCTGATGATGACCCTACAGCCCATTTCCTATATCGGATGATGACCCTACAGCACATTTCCTATATCTGATGATGACCCTACAGCACATTTCCTATATCGGATGATGACCCTACAGCACATTTCCTATATCTGATGATGACCCTACAGCACATTTCCCCTATATCTGATGATGACCCTACAGCCCATTTCCTATATCTGATGATGACCCTACAGCCCATTTCATATACCTGATGATGACCCTACAGCACATTTCCCATACCTGATGATGACCCTACAGCACATTTCCCATACCTGATGATGACCCTACAGCACATTTCCCATACCTGATGATGACCCTACAGCACATTTCATATACCTGATGATGACCCTACAGCCCATTTCCTATATCTGATGATGACCCTACAGCACATTTCCTATATCTGATGATGACCCTACAGCACATTTCCTATATCTGATGATGACCCTACAGCACATTTCCCCTATATCTGATGATGACCCTACAGCACATTTCCCATACCTGATGATGACCCTACAGCCCATTTCCCCTATATCTGATGATGACCCTACAGCACATTTCCTATATCTGATGATGACCCTACAGCACATTTCCCCTATATCTGATGATGACCCTACAGCACATTTCCTATATCTGATGATGACCCTACAGCACATTTCCCCTATATCTGATGATGACCCTACAGCACATTTCATATACCTGATGATGACCCTACAGCCCATTTCCTATACCTGATGATGACCCTACAGCCCATTTCCTATACCTGATGATGACCCTACAGCACATTTCCTATATCTGATGATGACCCTACAGCACATTTCCCCTATATCTGATGATGACCCTACAGCCCATTTCATATACCTGATGATGACCCTACAGCACATTTCCCCTATATCTGATGATGACCCTACAGCACATTTCCCATACCTGATGATGACCCTACAGCCCATTTCCTATATCTGATGATGACCCTACAGCCCATTTCCTATACCTGATGATGACCCTACAGCACATTTCCTATATCTGAGCCCCTGACAGACACAACATCCTTTAAGTAAAGGTAACTGGAGATTTATTGCTCGCTCCCTATAACCAGAAAGCCCCGGAGAACACTCGCAGGCGGCTGCGCCAAGTTCTTCGCACAATCTGCCATCCGGGGACCCGGTTTATCGGTCGCGCACAGCAGCGGCAGCTCCGACCGGCGCCGAGCTCAGGACTGTCTGCACGATTTGCATCACGAGCTGCGAGACATTTTAAACTGGAAAAAGTCGCAGACTGCTGCCGGACTGGATAACAGTGTGAGCGGCGCCTGAGGAGGACGCAGGATGGAGCCGGCGCGCACTTACCGCAGCTCAGAGAGATGAGAACCAGCCGCACGAGTATCGCCATCCCGCCGCCTAGTCCAGCAGGTGAGCCCGTAGTAATATCCGCGGTGAGGTGAGAGGTGCAGGACGCCGTGTGCAGCAGCAGCAGCAGCGCCGTCTCCTCCGCTCTCAGCGCTGCCTCCCGGCTCTGCCCAGCCAGCAGCAGGTGAACGGTGACGTCACTTCCGGCCGGACACTCCCTGCCCCCCCTCCGCCGTACTACAGGGAGATGCAGCCGGCACGTGACCTCTGGGCTGAGCACCTGTCCTGCTGAACTACAAGCCCCAGCATCCCTTCTGCTCGCTCAGGAGGAAAGAGGGAGATGCTGCATATAACGGAGCAGCAACAGGTGTCTCAGGAGAAGCTCTGTGACTGGCAGGGAACGCTGGGACTTGTAGTTCATGGAGTCACCTGGCTTTATTATTATAGAGCTGAGTAGTCTCTCCTGGAGGGAGGAGTACTGGAAGAGAGTGGCCATGATGGTGACTGTACTATCACCCGATCATGAGGAGACTACGACTCCCAATATTGATAAGAGCAAAACTGCGAGGATGGTGCCAGGAATAGCGGCGCAGCCTGTAACGGGAGACTGGGCTACCGGGAATACAGGGAGAGCAGACATTGTATAGAAAACACTGATGAGAGCAGGTAACAAGGTGCAAGGACAGATACATAGAGGGGGACAGCGGGTTATCAGCGCTAGTGGTGGGTCCTGTATACCGGTGAGGTGGGTCCTATATACCGGTGAGGTGGGTCCTGTATACCGGTGAGGTGGGTCCTGTATACCGGTGAGGTGGGTCCTGTATACCGGTGAGGTGGGTCCTATATACCGGTGAGGTGGGTCCTATATACCGGTGAGGTGGGTCCTATATACTGGTGAGGTGGGTCCTATATACCGGTGAGGTGGGTCCTGTATACCGGTGAGGTGGGTCCTGTATACCGGTGAGGTGGGTCCTGTATACCGGTGAGGTGGGTCCTATATGCTGGTGAGGTGGGTCCTATATACTGGTGAGGTGGGTCCTGTATACCGGTGAGGTGGGTCCTGTATACCGGTGAGGTGGGTCCTGTATACCGGTGAGGTGGGTCCTGTATACCGGTGAGGTGGGTCCTGTATACCGGTGAGGTGGGTCCTGTATACCGGTGAGGTGGGTCCTGTATACCGGTGAGGTGGGTCCTGTATACCGGTGAGGTGGGTCCTGTATACCGGTGAGGTGGGTCCTGTATACCGGTGAGGTGGGTCCTGTATACCGGTGAGGTGGGTCCTGTATACCGGTGAGGTGGGTCCTGTATACCGGTGAGGTGGGTCCTATATACCGGTGAGGTGGGTCCTGTATACCGGTGAGGTGGGTCCTGTATACCGGTGAGGTGGGTCCTGTATACCGGTGAGGTGGGTCCTGTATACCGGTGAGGTGGGTCCTGTATACCGGTGAGGTGGGTCCTATATACCGGTGAGGTGGGTCCTGTATACCGGTGAGGTGGGTCCTGTATACCGGTGAGGTGGGTCCTATATGCTGGTGAGGTGGGTCCTATATACCGGTGAGGTGGGTCCTATATACCGGTGAGGTGGGTCCTGTATACCGGTGAGGTGGGTCCTATATACTGGTGAGGTGGGTCCTGTATACTGGTAAGGTGGGTCCTGTATACCGGTGAGGTGGGTCCTATATGCTGGTGAGGTGGGTCCTATATGCGGGTAAGGTGGGTCCTGTATACCGGTGAGGTGGGTCCTGTATACCGGTGAGGTGGGTCCTATATGCTGGTGAGGTGGGTCCTATATACCGGTGAGGTGGGTCCTGTATACCGGTGAGGTGGGTCCTATATACTGGTGAGGTGGGTCCTATATACCGGTGAGGTGGGTCCTATATGCTGGTGAGGTGGGTCCTGTATACCGGTGAGGTGGGTCCTGTATACCGGTGAGGTGGGTCCTATATACCGGTGAGGTGGGTCCTATATGCTGGTGAGGTGGGTCCTATATACCGGTGAGGTGGGTCCTGTATACCGGTGAGGTGGGTCCTATATACCGGTGAGGTGGGTCCTATATACCGGTGAGGTGGGTCCTATATACCGGTGAGGTGGGTCCTATATACCGGTGAGGTGGGTCCTATATACTGGTGAGGTGGGTCCTACAGTCATGGCCAAAAGTATTGACACCCCTGCAATTCTGTCAGATAACACTCAGTTTCTTCCTGAAAATGATTGCAAACACCAATTCTTTGGTATTATTATCTTCATTTAATTTGTCTTAAATGAAAAAATACAAAAGAAAATGAAGCAAAAAGCAAAACATTGATCATTTCACACAAAATTCCAAAAATGGGCCAGACAAAAGTATTGGCACCCTCAGCCTAATACTTGGTTGCACCACCTTTAGCCAAAATAACTGCGACCAACCACTTCCGGTAACCATCAATGAGTTTCTTACAATGCTCTGCTGGAATTTTAGACCATTCTTCTTTGGCAAACTGCTCCAGGTCCCTGATATTTGAAGGGTGTCTTCTCCAAACTGCCATTTTTAGATCTCTCCACAGGTGTTCTATGGGATTCAGGTCTGGACTCATTGCTGGCCACCTTAGAAGTCTCCACTGCTTTCTCTCAAACCATTTTCTAGTGCTTTTTGAAGTGTGTTGTGCGTCATTGTCCTGCTGGAAGACCCATGACCTGTGAGGGAGACCCAGCTTTCTCACACTGGGCCCTACATTATGCTGCAAAATTTGTTGGTAGTCTTCAGATTTCATAATGCCATGCACACAGTCAAGCAGTCCAGTGCCAGAGGCAGCAAAGCAACCCCAAAACATCACGGAACCTCCGCCATGTTTGACTGTAGGGGCCGTGTTCTTTTCTTTGAATGCCTCTTTTTTCTCCTGTAAACTCTATGTTGATGCCTTTGCCCAAAAAGCTGTACTTTTGACTCATCTGACCAGAGAACATTCTTCCAAAACGTTTTAGGCTTTTTCAGGTAAGTTTTGGCAAACTGCAGCCTGGCTTTTTTATGTCCCGGGGTAAGAAGTGGGGTCTTCCTGGGTCTCCTACCATACAGTCCCTTTTCATTCAGACACCGACGGATAGTACGGGTTGACACTGTTGTACCCTCGGACTGCAGGGCAGCTTGAACTTGTTTGAATGTTAGTCGAGGTTCTTTATCCAACATCCGCACAATCTTGCGTTGAAATCTCTTGCCAGTTTTTCTTTTCCGGCCACATCTAGGGAGGTTAGCCACAGTGCCATGGGCTTTAACCCCTTAGTGACAGAGCCAATTTGGTACTTAATGACCAGGCCAATTTTTGCAATTCTGACCACTGTCACTTTATGAGGTTATAACTCTGGAACGCTTCAACGGATCCCGCTGATTCTGAGATTGTTTTTTCGTGACATATTGTACTTCATGTTAGTGGTAACATTTCTTCGATATTACTTGCGATTATTTATGAAAAAAACGGAAATATGGCGAAAATTTTTAAAATTTTGCAATTTTCAAACTTTGTATTTTTATGCCCTTAAATCAGAGAGATATGTCATGAAAAATAGTTAATAAATAACATTTCCCACATGTCTACTTTACATCAGCACAATTTTGGAAACAACATTTTTTTTTGTTAGGGAGTTATAAGGGTTAAAAGTTGACCAGCAATTTCTCATTTTTACAACACCATTTTTTTTTAGGGACCACATCACATTTGAAGTCATTTTGAGGGGTCTATATGATAGAAAATAATGAAGTGTGACACCATTCTAATAACTACACCCCTCAAGGTTCTCAAAACCACATTCAAGAAGTTTATTAACCCTTTACGTGCTTCACAGGAACTGAAACAATGTGGAAGGAAAAAATGAACATTTAACTTTTTTTTGCAAACATCTTAATTCAGAACCATTTTTTTTATTTTCACAAGTGTAAAAACAGAAATGTAACCATAAATTTTGTTATGCAATTTCTCCTGAATACGCCAATACCCCATATGTGGGGGTAAACCACTGTTAGGGCGCACCGCAGAACTTAGAAGTGAAGGAGCACCGTTTGACTTTTTCAATGCAGAATTGGCTGGAATTGAGATCGGACACCATGTCACATTTAGAGAGCCCCTGATGTACCTAAACAGTGGAAACTCCCCACAAGTGACACCATTTTGGAAACTAGACCCCTCAAGGAACTTATCTAGATGTGTGGTGAGCACTTTGAACCCCCATGTGCTTCACAGAAGTTTATAACGTAGAGCCGTGAAAATAAAAAATCGCTTTTGTTTACACAAAAATGATCTCTTCGCCCACAAATTCTTATTTTCACAAGGGTAACAGGAGAAATTAGACCACAAAAGTTGTTGTGCAATTTCTCCTGAGTACGCTGATACCCAATATGTGGGGGTAAACAACTGTTAGGGCGCACCGCAGAGCTTGGAAGAGAAGGAGTGCCGTTTTACTTTTTCAATGTAGAATTGGCTGGAATTGAGATTGGACGCTATGTCGCGTTTGGAGAGCCCCTGATGTGCCTAAACAGTGGAAACCCCCCACAAGTGACACCATTTTGGAAACTAGACCCCTTAAGGAACTTATCTAGATGTGTGGCAAGCACTTTGAACCCCCATGTGCTTCACAGAAGTTTATAACGTAGAGCCGTGAAAAAAAAAAATTGCATTTTTTCTACAAAAATGATCTTTTTGCCCACAAATTTTTATTTTCACAAGGGTAACAGGAGAAATTAGACCACTAAAGTTGTTGTGCAATTTCTCCTGAGTACGTTGATACCCAATATGTGGGGGTAAACCACTGTTTGGGCGCACCGCAGAGCTTGGAAGAGAAAGAGTGCCGTTTTACTTTTTCAATGTAGAATTGGCTGGAATTGAGATCGGACGCCATGTCGCGTTTGAAGAGCCCCTGATGTGCCTAAACAGTAGAAATCCCCCACAAGTGACCCCATTTTGGAAACTAGACCCCCCATGGAACTTATCTAGATGTGTGGTGAGAACCTTAAATGCCCAAGTGCTTCACAGAAGTTTATAATGCAGAGCCGTGAAAATAAAAAATATTTTTTTTTCCACAAAAAAGATTTTTTAGCCACCAAATTTTTATTTTCACAAGGGTAACAAGAGAAATTGGACCCCAAAAGTTGTTGTCCAATTTGTCCTGAGTACGCTGATGCGCCATATGTGGGGGTAAACCACTGTTTGGGCGCACGGCAGAGCTCGGAAGGGAAGGAGCGCCTTTTTGGAATGCAGACTTTGATAGAATGGTCTGTGGGCATTATGTTGCGATTGCAGAGCCCCTGATGTACCTAAACTGTAGTAACCCCCCACAAGTGACCCCATTTTGGAAACTAGACCCCCTAAGGAACTTATCTAGATGTGTGGTGAGAACTTTGAATGCCCAAGTGCTTCACAGAAGTTTAGAATGCAGAGTCGTGAAAATAAAAAATATTTTTTTTCACAAAAAAGATTTTGTAGCCCCCAAGTTTTTATTTTCACAAGGGTAACAAGAGAAATTGGACCCCAGAAGTTGTTGTCCAATTTATCCCGAGTACGCTGATGCCCCATATGTGGGGGTAACCCACTGTTTGGGCGCACGGCAGAGCTCAGAAGGGAGGGAGCACCATTTGACTTTTTGAGCGCAAAATTGGCTGTCGTGTTTGGAGACCCCCTGATGTACCTAAACAGTGGAAACCCCCCAATTCTAGCTCCAACCCTAACCCCAACACACTCCTAACCCTAATCCCAACCTCATCCATAATCCTAATCACTAACCCTAACCATAATCACAACCCTTACCCCAAAACAACCCTAATGTCAACCCTAACCATAACCCTAATCAAAACCCTAAATCCAACACACCCCTAATCCTAATCTCAACCCTAACCTCAAACCTAACCCTAATCCCAATACACCCCTAATCACAACCCTAACCTTAACCCTAATCCCAAACCTAACCCTAATCCCAAGCGTAACCCTAATGCCAACCCTAACCCTAATACCAACCCTAATCCAAACCCTAACCCTAATCCCAGCTCTAACCCTAACTTTAGCCCCAACCCTAGCCCTAACTTTAGCCCCAACCCTAACCCTAGCCCTAGGGCTACTTTCACACTTGCGTCGTTTGGCATTCCGTCGCAATCCGTCGTTTTGGACAAGAAACGGATCCTGCAAATGTGCCCGCAGGATGCGTTTTTTGCCCATAGACTTGTATTGCCGACGGATCGTGACGGATGGCCACACGTCGCGTCCGTCGTGCACTGGATCAGTTGTGTTTTGGCGGAGCGTCGGCACAAAAAAACGTTCAATGAAACGTTTTTTTGTACGTCGCATCCGCCATTTCTGACCGCGCATGCGTGGCCGTAACTCCGCCCCCTCCTCCCCAGGACATAGATTGGGCAGCGGATGTGTTGAAAAACTACAGCTGCTGCCCACGTTGTGCACAATTTTCACAACGTGCGTCGGTATGTCGGGCCGACGCATTGCGACGGCCCCGTACCGACGTAAGTGTGAAAGAAGCCTAACCCTAAGTTTAGCCCCAACCCTAACCCTAAATTTAGCCCCAACCCTAACCCTAAATTTAGCCCCAACCCTAGCCCTAACCCTAGCCCTAACCCTAGCCCTACCCCTAACCCTACCCCTAACCCTACCCCTAACCCTACCCCTAACCTAACCCTACCCCTAACCCTACCCCTAACCTAACCCTAACCCTACCCCTAACCCTACCCCTAACCTAACCCTACCCCTAACCCTAATTTTAGCCCCAACTGCTGTTCTCCTGCCGGCCGGCAGATGGAGACAGATGGCGGGCGCACTGGGCATGCGTCCGCCATGTTCTGCTGCCGGCGGCCAGGAGGAGCAGCAAGAGGATCCAGGGACCTAGGTGAGTATGCTAGGGTCCCCGAATCCCCCTATTTCTCTGTCCTCTGATGTGCGATCACATCAGAGGACAGAGAATTACACTTTACTTTTTTTTTTTTTTTTTTTTTTGCGGTCGCCGGTAAACAGTTAATTACCGGCGATCGCAAAACAGGGGTCGGTTATACCGACCCCGATCATGCTCTTTGGGGTCTCGGCTACCCCCGGCAGCCGAGACCCCAAAGATTCTCCCGGTGCCGGCCGGCGGGCGCACTGCCCATGCGCCCGCCATTTTGAAGATGGCGGCGCCCACCGGGAGACACGAGGAGCATCGGGGGAGCTAGGTGAGTATTGGGGGGCCACCTGGGACCCCTTTTCTCTGTCCTCCGATGTGCGATCACATCGGAGGACAGAGAAATTAAAAAGAGATCGCTTTTTTTTTTTTCTTGCGATCGCCGGTAAACGGTTAATTACCGGCGATCGCAAATGCGGGGTGGGTTAAAAACCCCCCGAATCATGTTCTCTGGGGTCTCGGCTACCCTCGGCAGCCGAGACCCCGGAGAAAATCGGCCTCTGGGGGGCGCTATGGACTTTTTCCACAGCGCCGTTAATTAACGGCGCTGTGGTTTAAGTACCCTTAGCGGCCGCCGTTAAAAGGCGTATCGGCGGTCGCTAAGGGGTTAAACTTCTTGAGGACACTGCGCACGGTAGACACAGGAACATCCAGGTCTTTGGAGATGGACTTGTAGCCTTGAGATTGCTCATGCTTCCTCACAATTTGGTTTCTCAAGTCCTCAGACAGATAATAATAATAATAATCTTTATTTATATAGCGCCAACATATTCCGCAGCGCTTTACAGTTTAACAGTTTCAAACACAACAGTCATAGGTAACAATGTTAACAATACAGTAATAAAGCAAAATAAGACGACCCTGCTCGTGAGAGCTTACAATTTACAATGAGGTGGGGAGGTACAAAGCACAGGTGTGTATTTACAATGATGTATTTACAATGATGGTCCAGCCATCTTCAGGGGGTGGGGGTAGAGGGAGATACTGAATGGGCTCCACACACACAAACAAAATGAGTTTGAGTAGGGAACATGATAGGCCGCTCTGAACAAATGAGTTTTGAGCGAGCGTCTAAAACTATGCAAGTTGTGGATGGTCCTAATATCTTGGGGTAGAGCATTCCAGAGGATTGGTGCAGCACGGGAGAAGTCTTGGAGTCGGGAGTGGGAGGTACGGATTAGTGCAGAGGTTAGTCGTTTGCAGAGCGCAGCGGTCGGTTAGGCCGATAGACCGAAATGAGGGAGGAGATGTAAGGGGGTGCCGCACTGTGGCGAGCTTTGTGGGTGAGAACAAGTACTTTGAATTGTATCCTATAATGAATGGGCAGCCAGTGTAATGACTGGCGAAGAGCAGACGCGTCCGAGTAACGATTAGCCAGATGGACGACCCTGGCTGCCGCATTAAGGATGGACTGGAGAGGGGAAAGTCGAGTGAGGGGGAGGCCAATTAATAGAGCATTGCAGTAGTCCAGGCGGGAGTGGATCAGGGTGACAGTAAGGGTTTTTGTTGTGTCCATGGTGAGAAAAGGGCGGATTCTAGAGATGTTCTTTAGGTGTAAGCGGCACGAGCGGGCAAGAGATTGTATATGGGAGGTGAAGGAGAAATCAGAGTCAAACATAACACCCAGACAGCACGCCTGCTGCTGGGGTGTTATCATGGTGCCACCCACGGAGAGGGAAATGTCAGATTTAGGGAGGTTAGTAGAAGGCGGGAGCAAAAGAAGTTCAGTTTTGGAGAGGTTGAGTTTCAGATAGAGAGCAGACATGATGTTGGAGACTGCGGACAGACAGTCAGTGGCGTTCTGTAGTACAGCGGGGGTAAGGTCAGGGGATGACGTGTATAGTGATGTGTCATCGGCATAAAGATGGTACTGAAAGCCAAATCTGCTGATGGTCTGTCCAATTGGGGCCGTGTAGAGGGAGAAGAGAAGGGGGCCAAGTGAGAGGAAGAGGAGAGGAGCAAGAGAACAGAACACTGAAGGAGCGGTCAGAAAGATAGGAGGAGAACCAGGAGAGAGCAATGTCCTATTTACCTTCATTTGCGGTGAGGCGCCCTCTGCTGGTTGTTCCTAGATCGTGGAAACTTTCCTAGAAAGCTCCCAGGCTCGAGTTCATACGAGGACAACCAGCAGAGGGCGCCCTCTTATGAACTGGAGCCTGGGAGCTTTCTAGGAAAGTTCCCACGATCTAGGGACAACCAGCAGAGGGCGCCTCACCACAAATTAAGGTAAATATAGGTCATTGACCTACTTTACCTTCATTCCCCGGGGTTTTGCAGCCACGAACAACGTTGCATTAGCAAAGCTCGTGGCTGCAAAATATTTTAACCCCTTCAGATGGATTTACATCGTTGGACATTACAGATCTTCGGAAGGTAAGGATATTGTTGGTTTATTATTTTTTTTTTGTTACAGAACGAGGGTCTTCAGTGACTGGATTGGGCGTTGAATAAAATATTACAACAACCTTTGTGTTTATTTCATTAAAATAATTTTTAATAATGTGTTTGTGTTTTTTTAACCCATTACTACTATTGGATTAATAATGGATAGGTGTCATAATTGACGCCTCTCCATTATTAAGTTGGCTTAATGTCACCTTACAATAGCAAGGTGGCATTAACCCTTCATTACCCCATATCCCACCGCTACACGGGAATGGGAAGAGAGTGGCCAAGTGCCAGAATAGGTGCATCTTCCAGATGTGCCTTTTCTGGGGTGGCTGGGGGCAGATGTTTTTAGCCGGGGGGGGGGGGGGCGGGGGGCAATAACCATGGACCCTCTCCAGGCTATTAATATCTGTCCTCAATCACTGGCTTTACTACTCTGGCGGAGAAAATTGCGCGGGAGCCCACGCCAATTTTTTCCGCCATTTAACCCTTTAATTTAGTAGATAGAACGGCCAAATTTTGCATATACACACTACTAACATTAGTAGTGTGGAATATGCAAAAAAAATGGGGATATGAGATGGTTTACTGTATGTAATCATGTCTCATATCATGTCGGGTTTAGGAAGGAGATAGCAAAAGCCGGCAATTGAATTACCGGCTTTAAAGCTATCTAGCGCTGGATGAAATATTAATATATATACATATATGTGTCTCACTGACATATATATATATATATATATACCTATTCTATGTGCACACATTTATTCTACCTATTCTACTGTAAGCTGTCAGTGTGATTTTACTGTACACCGCACTGAATTGCCGGCTTTTCTCTCTAACACCGCTGCGTATTTCTCGCAAGTCACACTGCTGGTCCGTGTGTGATCCGTATTTTTCTGGCTTCCATAGACTTTCATTGGCGTATTTTTTGCGCAGTACGGTGACAAACGCAGCATGCTGCGATTTTCTACGGCCGTAGTAGCCAGTATAATACGGATCAGTAAAATACGGCAGATAGGAGCAGGGGCATAGAGAATAATTGTGCCGTTTGTTTGGCGAGTTTTACGGACGTATTTTCTGCGCTCTTACGTCCGTAAAACTCGCTAGTGTGACTCCAGCCTAAAACAAAGTAAAAAAAAGTGCTCAGGAAATGACCAAAAATCCCTAAAGTGGTTGTCTGGTCAAAACCGATATGGGACCAGATGGAAAAGTGATTGACTCCATAATGTGACTCCATGTACTGTGATCACTTGTATGTTCTACCACTATATTGTCACCATATGGCGGTAATATCAGTGTTGGTCTTAGTGAGTTATTTCCAGTAACAGCCTGGTCTTCTGCTGAAGTTCCCATATACCCTCAATTAGGGTGCACCACCACAGTTGTAATTAGGCTTGGACTGGCCCAGCGGAGAACACGAGAATCCTCCGGTGGGCCTTGGCACTATATACCTGAATCATTACGCACAGACAGAGGCGGCATCTTATTCATTAACAATCTGCCCAGTTCATTGTTATATAACTTTGTGATTGAGGATAAGGTCACATTTGCATGTAGGTGAAAAGTGGGGCCCTGGAGGTGGTTACTGGTGGACCTTCACCACCCCAGTCTGAAGCTGATAGTAATTATCATGTGCATTGAGAGCGCCGGCTGTAACCGCACTCCTGGCACTGACTGACAGCAGGATCAGCATGAGAGCCAGCTGTCAGTCAGTGCAGGCTAATAGCGTTATTTTACATGACAGGTTCCTTTTAAGAAGTTTTTGATTGAAAAAGCTCCTGATTTCGATAAGAGTGACCTCTTAATGCTACAAATTCAACAAATGACCATTTTCAGTTCTTTACGACCTATAAAATGTTTGGAAACTCTGCTGTACATAATAATTTGGTGCATTTTGAGTTTTTTCAGTTTTGAAAATAATCCTGATGTACAGAATTATAGGGGATAAATAATCTAATTTCTTTTTATTCCAGTTTGAATCTAAGCACATCTGAGTTCCCTGTTTGCTGTCAGCGCACATACGCACATTACCCTGGATGTGCGGAGTAATTAGCTGGTGCGCAGCACGCCGCCTGTTTCCTGCTGTATAAATTATAGCACAAAACAAGAATCAAAACAGAATAGCTGGAGGCTGCAGAATAGAAACCATGATTTAGGCAGCGGCTGTATCTGTAAACTTTCCTAATAAATAGCTGCTCGCGTGGTGTTACTTCTCCATCCCGTGCAGGGAGCAGTCGACACCAAGGTGAAGCCGGATCATTACTGATCTGGAGCTAAAATGTGCAAACATGGCAGAGATCACTCGTGTCATCGACCTATGCAAGCATAATAGAAAAGCAACGCCGTAATATTTAACGAGCCCGGCCCCAAATAAGAAATAGTCACCATCAGTCATCATGCGGACGTCAAGAGATTTTACTGGTACGCAAATGCAGCGCCCACAGGGGCTGTGGGGTACTCGGATCTGGGCCCTTCTTCTGTACTCAGTGGGGATGTCACGGTGGGTGACCCGGTCCGTGGCTCTAGGGAACGTCCGCTGTAAATTGGGGGAAAGGTCTTTAAAGGGATAATGTTCATGACGCCACCTGTGGTATTCGGTCAGGGTGACCGACGCTGCTTAGGGGTCCGCTGGTGTGATGTTATGGCAGCTAGATGGTATACCTTCCCACAGGTGAAGTGTATCCCCAGGGCTTCCCAGTGTGTAGATGGTGAATGGTGGATGATGTAAGGCGCGGTGAATAACGAGGACACAAGGTTGCAGTCTCTTTACCTTTACTGAAGGCTTCAGCATCCACAGTCCAGGGTTGGGACCACAGGGCAGGCAGAGTCCGGCCGGTCTGAAGGCAAATCCAGAGTCCCCTTATCCAGGTGGAATTTAATAGCCTTCCTCTAGCGCCTGGGCGTTGTAGTCCCTCCCTGCTGAGCAACTCGGTAAGGTCCTCACAACTATTGTAGATGTTAAGTCTCTTTCTCTCTGTCCCCCTGACGGATAGGACAAATCCATGTGACTGGTGGCCTGAGGCTTTTTATAGGGACCCTAGAGACGCCCCGGCCCCCACAAGTTGCAACCTGTTATGCCCTGGTGGTCAGGACAATAATGGACCTGGTGGTTAAGAGCACACGGAATGACCTGATAGTTACTGATAATAAAGGACGAGCTCTGGGACGTGGGAACTCTGCTGACCGCAATCCCTAATCCTATCAAACACACTAGAAATAGCCGTGGATTGCGCCTAACGCTCCCTATGCAACTCGGCACAGCCTAAGAAACTAGCTAGCCCTGAAGATAGAAAAATAAGCCTACCTTGCCTCAGAGAAATTCCCCAAAGGAAAGGCAGCCCCCCACATATAATGACTGTGAGTAAGATAAAAATACAAACACAGAGATGAAATAGATTTAGCAAAGTGAGGCCCGACTTACTGAACAGACCGAGGATAGAAAGGTTACTTTGCGATCAGCACAAAAACCTACAAAAAGACCACGCAGAGGGCGCAAAAAGACCCTCCGCACCGACTCACGGTGCGGAGGTGCTCCCTCTGTGTCCCAGAGCTTCCAGCAAGCAAGACAACAATAATAATAGCAAGCTGGACAGAAAAATAGCAAACCAAAGAAATACAAGCTGGAACTTAGCTTCTGCCGGGAAGACAGGTCACAAGAACGATCCAGGAGTGAACTAAACCAATACTGGAACATTGACAGGTAGCATGGAGCAAAGATCTAAGTGGAGTTAAATAGAGCAGCAGCTAACGAATTAACCCCTGTAGAATGTAAGCCCGCAAGGGCAGGGTCCTCGCCCCTCTGTATCAGTCCGTCATTGTTAGTTTGTTTACTGTATGTGATATTTGTAACTTGTATGTAACCCCTTCTCATGTACAGCACCATGGAATCAATGGTGCTATATAAATAAATAATAATAATAATCTCGTCACCTGTGGAAGGAAACTCAGAAACACCCACCGGAGGAAGTCCATGGACAGAACCAGCCGAAGTACCATTCATGACCACAGGAGGGAGCCCGACAACAGAATTCACAACAGCAACCCTGCCTCCTGGGTATATGGTCGGGCAGCCAATGTGGAATCAACTGTCCTGCCAGTCTCTGAAGTAACGGCATAGAGATCCTTACTCCTTCGGTGTTCTGGCTACTGGTACTGCGCTTCAGAAGGAGGCAGCCTGCTTCTAGCTGGTCTCCTGCTGACGTTCCTCTCCTTTTGCTATAACTTCGTTTCTCACTCACTGCAACACAATTCCTTTCCTTGTCTCTTTCTTGGGATGCTGCCGCATGGGATACAGGCACAGCTCTGAGTACCCTCGCCTTCCACAGCCGCAGTCTGGAGCTGGCTGGAACCTACTCCAACCAGCCTCTGCCAAACTCGGTCGGGACTCACTGACTATCTCCTACTCCCTCCAGTCAGCTTCTGTCTGACTTCCTAACCAACCCACCAGTTTTACCTAAGTGTGAGGAGTGCCCTAATAGATAGGAGCATGGCTCCACCTGGGGGACTGGAGTGTGAAGTGTGTTTTGTGGTTGTGATACCTGGACAGAAGATCTCCTTCATTGCCTTCAGACGTAACATCACTCTCCCTGGTGGAAGAATAACATTACTGCAACGACCAGGACTCTGGGGCGCTGCACAAAAACTCAGCACAAGTTATCAAACACGAAAATCGGAAGGCCCATGGAAGACATCCCAGGGTTGTCTGAATTTTCCGTAGACCCATAGACTTGCACTGGCGATTTGATCAGTGATTCGGATGAAAGTTGATCATGTCTCTTTGATTTGTCGCGGACCACTTGATGTCGGTACAGGTGAATGTGTGATGCCGGGCGGGGGAGAATCTGGAGCCGACATTGGCACCGGGTCACCGCCTCGACTCATGGGGCCTATAGTGGCAATGTGGTCTGCCACTGGCCCCTGTGTGAGTGGAAGGCTTTGGGCAATTTCCCAGTTTTCTCCACCCTATCGTCGTCCCTGAACATGTGAACAACCTCATAGACTATAAAAACACTGGCAGTACACATACCGTACGTGAAAAACAGCAGTCTGAGCATGGGCCCATTAAGATGTCTGATTTTTGTGTACGAGTGCTCTCCATGATTTTCACAGCTAGCACTCGTACCCGTGATAGTCTATGGTGCCATTTACTTGTCCTTGATTTTTCGTTCAGACATGTCCGATTTTGATCAAAGAGTTGGATCAAAATTGGTAATGTAAGTCAATGGGTCAGTGAAAAAACCACGTCAGAAAAGAGAAGGTGGAGATCTTTTTATTTTTTATTTTATTTCACCACATACGAGAAAATTGGATGACACTCGGACCAAACTCTGATCAGAATGATTGGTCCATTTTTCTTGTACGTGTAAATATCAGTCCCTGTTTGGCCTCATTCACACATCTGTGAAGGTCATGGATAGAACACGGACCCAGTACGGTCTATGGGGCTGTTCACTTGTCCATGATTTTAGGCAGCACGGATGGAAAGTGCCAATATAAATTTATGGGTCTGCGGAAAACACGGACAGCGCACAGGTGGTGTCTGTGTCCCATCTATGTGACGCTTGTATTTAACAATGCAAAGGATAGAAGATCAGTTATTTATTTCGTTATCCCTATGTGAAAAACACTTTTTTGCGTGAAAATACTGACGTGTGAATAAAGCCAGTCAGGTCTTCCAATAGCCTAAATAATGCTGACCACTACGATGCCCACTATTACATACTGTACACCGTAGAAGTTGCCATCCAACTACAAGTGCAGTAATCAGTGTAAAGTTCTAAATGGCGACTTTGGGTGTGACATATCAAGCGGGGAAAGATGGCTGTATGCTGCTGCTACATAGCAGTATAGTGCTTGTGAATGACGTGGCACTGAGACCCGCAAGGTATTTCAACAATGGGATTGTCCTATATTAGGGACCTGCTGGTGATCACCCTCTCACCCATACAACAAGCTGTTGTCGATGGTGAAACCTCTGGGCAGGTGCTGCAAGAGGAGGCGTTCTTAATCCCAACTTGACCAATTAGTGGGGGTTTGACTACTGGGACGCTCATAGATCCAAAAATTAGGGTTCAGAAATGACCTTTTTGCAATGAAATGGTGAGTGTGCATGCCCTCACTGTCTATAGGACTGCCGGAGAAGGACAAGTACAGCGTTCAGCTGGAGACAATGGAGTATATTGATAGGATGGTGCGATTTTTAACTAAAAAGGTGCAAAATAGCCTAAAAAAAAGAGTTTAAAAAAAGCATCTTTAAATTTGTACCAACTCATCAAATATTGCGCTGGAACAGAGGAAAAATGCTGTTTTTCTCTCGTATACAAGGATAAAAGGATTTGTGGACGAGGCCGTGGTCACTGATTAAGGTTTTCATGTGTTTGGATCTATTAGTTTGAGTCTCACAGATAAAAATTAATGAATGAATTTCAGCAATTTTACAGCATGACTACAGTCAGAAAATATTGGTTTTTTACCAGCTCCACATTCGTGAAGGCTCTTTTCCACCTTTAGGCTGCCTGGCACACATGAATTCTAGAAATTATGTGATACTGTAAGTATCTTCATATTTTCTAGTGCAGTAATGCAATTCAGTTTTCATGTTTTCATGCTATAGTGCTACAGAGTGCAACTTTATTAGTGATACATGGAGATGGCTACTCTTAGTTTGCACCTGTTCAGACTAGTATGCTGCTTGGAAGTGACATTAGCTCCCACACTGCAGAATGGCCCCAACATTAGCTCCTACACTATATAATGACCCCCATATTAGCTCTTACTCTGTATAGTGGCCCCCACATTAGTTCCCATACTGTATAATGGCCCCCACATTAGTTCCCATACTGTATAATGGCCCCCACATTAGTTCCCATACTGTATAATGGCCCCCACATTAGTTCCCATACTGTATAATGGCCCCCACATTAGTTTCCATACTGTATAATGGCCCTCTTATTAGTTCTCACACTGTATAATGGCCCTCATATTAGTTCCCACATTGTATAACGACCCCACATTAGCTCCCACACTGCAGAATGGCCCAGGCATTAGCTCCTACACTATATAATGACTCCCATATTAGCTCCCACTCTGTATAATGGCCCCCATATTAGCTCCCACTCTGCAAAATGGCCCCCATATTTGTTCCCATACTGTATAATGGCCCCCATATTAGTTCTCACACTATATAATGGTCCCCATATAAGCTCCCACTCTGTATAATGGCCCCCATATTAGTTCCCATACTGTATAATGGCCCCCATATTAGTTCCCATACTGTATAATGGCCCCCATATTAGTTCCCATACTGTATAATGCCCCCATGTTAGTTCCCATACTGTATAATGCCCCCATATTAGTTCTCACACTGTATAATTGTCCCCATATTAGCTCCCATTCTGTATAATGACCACCACAATTTATGAGGGGCCCCCACAGTAGTCCCCCAAGCCTTATGATGCCCTACAGTTATACCACAAGTTTTGATCAAAATAAAAAACATCCTATACTCACCTAATCCACCATCCTGACGAGTCCCTTGGCAAAGCGTGGGTGGACCAACGCTCTGATGTCACAGTGCTGGCACACATACAGGATGTGAGTCCCGCCATGGCACAATTATGTCACTGCCCCGGGATTCTGACATCCCGTACTTGTGCCGGCGCCTCGGCGAGGTCTGTGGAAAGCGGTAGTGCCCGGAAATAATCTCTCCCTGCATTAACTGTATCGGCAAGCGCAGATGAGTGGCAGTAGGTCCGGGTGGGCCCTTCTGACCGTCCCCTCTGCCCCATCCCCCACTGGTATCTACACTACTGCTCAGAGGTATCCTGTGCAGAATGAGATGTTGCATTGTCAGCATGAAGATGATTTTGCTACGGATGGCACGGTTCTTTTTGTACCATGGACGAAAGTAATTAGTCAGCAACTCTTTATTAGGGAATGGGCCCACGATCGGGAACTGCTGTGGGTTAGACGCTGCGTATATATGCGGCTCACTCACGGACACTGACATACGGTGCATCTCTCCAGACCGCAGCATGCCAATGTCTATTGTGGAGACGCGAGTTTCCGCAAGGGAAATTACATCAATAGAAATGTTTTGGACGCAGTGAATCCGCACGGTTCAGTGAACACATGCGGATTTACTGGCGTTCCATAGCCGGCAGCGCTTTGGACTCAGTGAACATGTGCTGCTTCTGTAGCATTGTGGGCACCCGCCGTAAGGGCTCTGACGCTTTGATTTTCTATAAGGATAGGCTAGTATTGTGCAGCACATTGCTTCTCACATACTGAACCTTGGTCTAATTATTCCAGTCACTAGAGCAAGGTGTCAGCAGCTGTAGGAAGCCTTCATGGCAGGGGCGTACATCGAAATCCAGGCGCCCCATAGCGAAGTTTGGAATTGGGTTCAGCTAAGAATCCCTTGGCTGCCATTAAACAACTCATCGGGGCCCTGTACTTGCCTAACGTCCTTCCCGCTGAACGATCATGATAGCTACTCACCTCAGCGTCTTAGGGGTTAAACTGCTACAATCAGAGCCAGGTCCAAAATACAAATCATCCCGACTTGTGCCATACATATTGGGCAGATCTCAGGAGCGGTGAGGCAGGGGCGAGGCTATTTGGCCTGGGGCCCGTCACCACCCCATGGGCCCCACAGCAGTCACACGGCCTGCTACCACTGGCAATAGGCCACTACCTCATGTCCCCGCGCCTCTTATTAGCTAGTCTTGTTTATTTCTGAGGCTGCACGATTAACCCTATATATTTTTAATAAAAACCACCTGCTGATAATTTTTCTGAATCATTATTTCACATCACGTTTTTGTAATCTTTAATACCTCGATGTCTTTTTATCGTTAAAAAAGAACCACATCTGACGTAAAAAGCTCTGTTCACAAATTGCTTTTTGCTGTGTTTTTTTTTCTGCTCTCTTGGCTTTAAAAAATTTGCTTACAAAAAAAACAGGTTTTGTTGCATTTTTTTGGGTACAAATTACATGTATCATTTGTCTACAGGACATGTTTAATTCACCAAAAATACACGGTGGCTTTTTTTTTTGCACTTTATCATTGCTTTCTATTAAAGAAAAAAAACAATTGTGTGCACCAGATTTCTGAAATTTAGTAGGTTTTGCTGGTACTGTAAAAAGCAGCTTTTAATTTGCATTTAAAAAAAAAAAAAAGTTGCAAAAATGCAACGTGTGAACGTACGCTAACCGATGTAAACGGATGCATTGAAAAAAAAAAAAAAAAATTCAAACTTAAAAACACATTTGTATCCATCTTCTATAGGGTGCAGTGTTCTAAAAGAAAATTGGTCTGTTTTTCATTTGATTTTTTAAAGGATTAGAAAAGCGCAGCAGATTGCGTTTTTCCTTAGTAAAAATACAAGCGCGATGCCAATTTCACATAGGTTTTTCCCATAATTACGTACGTACCGGTATCTCTTAAATACTGTTTTTTTATCGTACAAACGAATGCGTCACGTACATCACAAAGATGTGGTGTGAAACGCGCCTTGCTGATGCAGTGCCTATCATTACCTATTTTCTGTAGACAGCCAATGTTTGCCTTTTTCTATTAAGTTTCCACCAATCTTTGTACAAATCTTAGAGTTTGATTGCTTCCTAATTAGATTTGGTTAATGATCGGCGCTCGCGGTGATCTCAGCGCTTCACATCTCGTATTTTGTAACTTTCTAAACTCTGGACGTTCTCTCCGGCCAGTAGATCTCTGAACTTTGGCCATGAGTGTTCATGTTCTGTGACAGATTGCGTAGTCATGTATTTTCGGCTAACACAATGATGAGCTGCGACGGATTAGCGCTAAGAGCAAATCTTTGTTGCTTCAAACCCCTTATTCAGCTGGACGATTGTAATGGGAAATAATGCTCCCTTGTTACAGGACGGCTGAAGTCTTCCCTCCTGTCTGTCAGGATAATATCCTGTAATTGGATAAGACATATCTAATTGAGGGACTGATACATTTCATTGTTTACAGGTCAAATGGTCACGGATTCCCGGGAAAGAAACGTGAAATACATTACATTGTAGCATCGGATCGGAAATACTTGTAAATAAAAGTAGAGATTGCCGTTCTCGCCTCACGTGGGTTGTACAGAGCTAGGAAGTATTGATGGTTTCTATAATGTTTTCAGTAATCAAGCTTTCCGCAGGGTAAATATTTAATTTGTTTCTCTTGCACAAAGATAACATTGAAGGGATTGTCTCGAGTTCTTAAAAGGGGTTATCCAGGACTGTATTATTTTTTTTACAATGAGTCAACAAGGCTATCAGGCAGGCAGTTGCTATCTGGCAGCGGCTCAGAGCGGTCACCGACTGCTCCTGCCGGTGATTTAGCTGCTTCCTTATGAACAGAGCAGTTCTTCTTCTGCTCTGTTGATGGGGCTTGATTGCCTCCAGTTAGCAGGGAACTAGTCAGTCAATCAGCATGACATCCGCAGTCACACCACGTCAAAACAGCAGAGCGGAAGAGAATCTGCTACTCCAGGGGTCCCCAACTCCAGTCCTCAAGGCCCACCAACGGGTCATGTTTTCAGGATTTCCTTTGCATTGCACAGGTGATGCAATTATTACCTGGGCAAGACTAAGGAAATCCTGAAAACATGACATGTTGGTGGGCCTTGAGGACTGGAGTTGGGGACCCCTGTGCTACTCTATTGAGGTGATGTCAGCAGAAGGCGTAGAGGTGGTGGCAGGAGCCATCTGTGACCACTCTGAGACAGCAGAGATCTGCACTGGGAAGAAAAGGCAGGTAGTTAGCTACTATCTGTCTATAAGTTCTTAGGCCCTTAGGAAAAAAATCATATAGTCCTGGATAACCCTATTAAATGGATGACAGCACATTTTCTCAACACAGCGCATCTTCTCAACACAGCGCATCTTCTCAACACAGCACATCTTCTCAACACTGCGCATCTTCCCAACACAGCGAATCTTCTCAACATAGTGCATCTTCTGAACACGACACATCCTCTCAACACTCCGACATGCACACACAGACTAGCGGTGGACACCGCGTCCAGCTCCGGATACAATAAGCTCTAAGCCTATTCCACTAGCAGGGCACTGGCACACCAGTGACTCCAAGTTGACCTACCTACTATGCTCACTAAGTGACAGGCTATCTACTCAAAACACGTAACTGAAGAAGGTCATGTGAGACTGAAACGTTTTTTGTTGGTTCTACACAATAAAATCCCAAGCTACTAGCATCAAGTTGAGTGCCGGGTTTATTTACACATATTCTCAACACAACACATCTTCTCAACACAGAACATCTCAATACAGCACATCTTCTCAACACGACACATCTTCTCAACACGACACATCTTCTCAACACGACACATCTTCTCAACACGACACATCTTCTCAACACGACACATCTCAAAACGACACATCTTCTCAACACGACACATCTTCTCAACACAGAACATCTTCTCAACACAGCACATCTTCCCAACACAGCGAATATTCTCAACATAGTGCATCTTCTCAACATGACACATCTTCCCAACACAGCATCTTCCCAACACAGCACATCTTCCCAACACAGCACATCTTCTCAACATAGTGCATCTTCTCAACACGACATATTCTCAACACAGCACATCTTCTCAACATAGTGCATCTTCTCAAAACGGCACATCTTCTCAACACAGCACATCTTCTCAACACAGCGAATCTTCTCAACATAGTGCATCTTCTCAAAACGACACATCTTCTCAACACGACACTTCTCAACACAGCACATCTTCTCAACACAGAACATCTCAACACAGCACATCTTCTCAACACAGCACATCTTCTCAACATAGTGCATCTTCTCAACACGACACATATTCTCAACACGACACATATTCTCAACACAGCACATCTTCTCAACACAGCGCGTCTTCTCAACACAGCGAATCTTCTCAATATAGTGCATCTTCTCGACACATATTCTCAACACAGCACATCTTCTCAACACGGTGCATCGTCTCAACATGGCACATCTCAACACAGTGCATATTCTCAACACGGCACATCTCAACACGGCACATCTTTTCAACACAGCGCATCTTCTCAAGAGGACACATACTCTCAACACAGCACATCTTCTCAACATGGTGCATCATCTCAACATGGCACATCTCAACACGGTGCATATTCTCAACACGGCACATCTTCTCAACACGGCACATCTTCTCAACACAGCGCATCTTCTCAAGAGGACACATACTCTCAACACAGCACATCTTCTCAACATGGTGTATCTTCTCAACATGGCACATCTCAACACGACGCATATTCTCAACACAGCGCATCTTCTCAAGAGGACACATACTCTCAACACAGCACATCTTCTCAACATGGTGTATCTTCTCAACATGGCACATCTCAACACGACGCATATTCTCAACTCAGCGCATCTTCTCAAGAGGACACATACTCTCAACACAGCACATCTTCTCAACATGGTGCATCTTCTCAACACGGCACATCTCAACACGGTGCATCTTCTCAACACCGCACATTTCAACACAGCGCATCTTCTCAACACGACACATATTCTCAACACAGCACATCTTCTCAACATGGTGCATCTTCTCAACACGGCACATCTCAACACAGTGCATCTTCTCAACACGGCACATCTTCTCAACACAGCGCGTCTTCTCAACACGGTGCACCTTCTCAACACGGCACATCTTCTCAACAAGGTGCATCTTCTCAACACGACGCATCTTCTCAACAGGGTGCATCTTCTCAACACGGCACATCTCAATACAGCTCATCTTCTCAACACAGCGCATCTTCTCAATACGGCACATCTTCTCAACACGGCACATCTCAATACGGCACATCTTCTCAACATGGCGCATCTTCTCAATACGGCACATCTTTTCAACACGGTGCATCTTCTCAACACAGCGCATCTTCTTAACACGGTGCATCTTCTCAACACGGTGCATCTTCTCAACACGGTGCATCTTCTCAACACGGCGCATCTTCTTAACACGTCATCCTTTCAATTGCATGCTCCCCCTGCAATAATGTGGATTCCAGCTCCTCATTGATGTTAACCCCATCCACTCAGAGCTCGGACAGTGGCTCTGCAGCAGCCCAAATGAGCGATAAGCGAAGACATAGTCCAGCTTCATCAAGAGATTCTTCTTTATGTTAATAAAATCCATACACAGGACATGAAAAGTCATGATAACAGGTGAATTCACGTTAGTATAACACTCGCATCAATGATGAGAATCTAGTCATGAAGCTGGACTATTTCTTTGCTATGTACCCCCATGCACCTCACCAGAAGTGCTACTCCTGTTAAAGACTAGAGTAACGCTGGCACTTTTGATAAATTTGAGTGGTGGGTGTAGTAATGTCCCATGTCTTCATAACCTTACCCCCATTGGCAGAGCTACTACAAACTGGCGTGAAAGTGTCAAAAGGGGCACAATTTTTGCATAATTCTGCAATGTGCAAAATATATGACTTTTCAAAATGTTTTGCAACAGTTTTCTGGCATAGAAGCTTTATAAAATAACATCCGTAATCCTTGGCTGTCTTTTTCAAAGTATATTTTCTTTAAACTGCAGGATTTCAGAGTGAAATATACCCGGTTGTAATCACGCATCCAGTGTCTGATTCTTGCTGTGTTGCTCATCACGATTTAACATGAACCTGTCATCAAATTTTTAAAATTCGCGCTGGCGCCACCTTTGCCATTGGCGGTGCTTGCTCACACTCATCTCCTACTGGTCTTCAGAAAAATGGTGCTGGTGGCGCAGATTCATACATTAGATCAATTGCAAGGTGAGATCTCAGTCCGCGCATGCACCATTTTTCTGAAGGCCATGGATTGTCAAACTGTGCATGCGCTGCCACCATCACCATTTTGCTGAAGGCCATGGATTGTCAATCTGCACATGTGCTGCCAACGGCACCATTTTGCTGAAGGCCATGGATTGTCAATCTGCGCATGCGCTGTCACCAGCACCATTTTTATGAAGGCCATGGATTGTCAATCTGCACATGCGCTGCCACCAGCACCATTTTTATGAAGGCCATGGATTGTCAATCTGCACATGTGCCGCCACTGGCACCATTTTTCTGAAGGCCATGGATTGTCAATCTGTGCATGTGCTGCCACCGGCACCATTTTTGTGAAGGCCATGGATTGTCAATCTGCGCATGCGCTGTCACCTCCACCATTTTTATGAAGGCCATGGATTGTCAATCTGCACATGTGCCGCCACCGGCACCATTTTGCTGAATGCCATGGATTGTCAATCTGCGCATGTGCCGCCACTGGCACCATTTTGCTGAAGGCCACTTGGAGAAGAATGTGCGCAAGCGCTGCCAGTGGCAAGGGCGGCGCTAGTGCAGACTTTAAAAACTAAACCACAGGGGCTGCAGTAGAGCCAAATACCCTGTACACAGTCCCACCCCAATGCACGAAGAGGATATTGCACCAAAACATCTAGCGTGAATTAAATAAGAAGCAGGATGCAGATTTCTTCCCTACAGGTATTTATTAAATCAGTATAAAAGCGCCATTGTGGCCATACCTTTATTTTAACATCATAAATCACGATAACAGGTTCCCTTTAATGTGCAAAAGAAAAGCAACATGTGTAAATTAAAAATTTGTTGACAAAATTGATCATTCACTCATGGAAAAATTGATCACCGTCCCATGGAAAGTTACTCTAGTAATTCACTGCACAACAAATTCCGGCCCTGATCGCTCCCAACTTTTTTTGTTGTTTTATTTCTGTTGATGTTTACCAGAGTTCTTTATTGTGTGGCTTATAAAAATATAAAGAAACTGGTTCTTGGAGTTATCTAACTGGTTCTCGGAGTTACCGTATCTAACTGGTTCTTGAATTCTACAATGATATGCCCCCTCTGAATTAGGTGCAAACAGGAGACTGTATCTATATAAAAGGAAACGCATTGAAACTCGCTGAAGGGGAATCTGTCAGCAGGTTTTTGCTTTTTAATCTGATATCAGCATGGTGTAGAAGCAGAGACCCTGATTCCAGCGATGTGTGATTTTCTGGACTGCTTGCTGTAGTTTTGATAAAATCAGTGTTTTATCAGCAGCAGATCATGACTAGAGAACTAGTAAACCTGGTGCCATGTACTGCTCCATATTCTTGAGTCCTGCATAACCCCAGCACTTATTGGTAGCTTTCTGCCTATGCACATTGTACACACTGATTTTATCAAAACTGCAGCAAGCAGCTCAGTAAAGCAGCTCAGCAAGCAGCTTAGTGAAAGATCGCTGGAATCAGGGCATCTGACCCTTCCACAGATGTGGCAGCATAAACCCGATGAAAGATTCTCTTTATAAAGCAATTGTAATAAAAAATGAAAATTAGTGATACCTCCATCAATCTCTGCCGTCCTCGTCCCAAATCCCACTTGTTCCCTGCTTCCTGCTCCCCCTTGACATGCGATCGCTGACATTGATTGAATGGGCAGAATTTTTTGTGCGTCAAAATAATGTCTGGTCAAGTCAGAATGCAACCTTGTCACCGTGAATCAACCGCTGTTATCTAAAGGTAGAATTTCATGAATATATATGAGGATTTAGCATAATATTTGTTTTCTTGTATCCAAAACAGCAAATTTGATGTGGTCAGTAAAAGTTCAATCCCTTGTCACAAAAAAAACCTGTAACTTGGTGATGTCACAGATGATAAATGATCACTGAGAAGCCCGATGTCTGTGTGATATTCTGTATTACTGCAGCCAAACAGAACATGAGGTTATAGCACAAAATATAACAGATCAAAGTGCAAATAGTAAATAAATAAATGTGTCCGATGGCTGTGCTGTGTCCACGAAGTCACATTTATTTCTCTAGGTAGTTTAAAGGGTGTCTGATGGGAAACAAAAAAACCTTTCCTGTTTTGTAGGTTGCCCTGTCAGGAGATACTGTAGTTTTTGGACCATAAGATGCACCTAGGCTTTTACAATTCTGTACTTAATATCCCCTATCCAGGTAAACATGGCCCCCTCATCCCTATTCCGGTATGCATGGCTCTCTCATCCCTATCATGGTGTGCATGGCCCCCTCATCCCTATCCTGACAGGAATGATCTCCCTCATCCCCATCCTGGTATGCATGTCACCCTTATTTCTAGCCTGGTAGGCATTGCCCCCTCATCCCTATTCCGGTATGCATGGCTCTCTCATCCCTATCATGGTGTGCATGGCCCCCTCATCCCTATCCTGACAGGAATGATCTCCCTCATCCCCATCCTGGTATGCATGTCACCCTTATTTCTAGCCTGGTAGGCATTGCCCCCTCATCTCTATTCCGGTATGCATAGCCCCATCATTATCCTGATATGCAGAGTACACATCTCGTCCTAGTATGATTGGCCCCAATCCCTATCCTGCTATGCAGGGCCCCATCCTTAACCCCTTCATGACCTTGGGATTTTTCGTTTTTCCGTGTTCGTTTTTCACTCCCCTCCTTCCCAGAGCCATAACTTTTTTATTTTTCCGTCAATTTGGCCATTTGAGGGCTTATTTTTTGCGGGACGAGTTGTACTTTTGAATGACATCATTGGTTTTAGCATGTCGTGTACTAGAAAATGGGAAAAAATATTCCAAGTGCGGTGAAATTGCAAAAAAAAAGTGCAATCCCACACTTGTTTTTTTTTTTTGGCTTTTTTGCTAGGTTCACTAAATGCTAAAACTGACCTGCCATTATGATTCTCCAGGTCACTACGAGTTCATAGACACCTAACATGACTAGGTTATTTTTTACCTAAGTGGTGAAAAAAAATTCCAAACTTTGCTAAAAAAAAGAAAAGAAAATTGCGCCTTTTTCTGATACTCGTAGTGTCTCCATTTTTCATGATCTGGGGTTGGTTGAGGGCTTATTTTTTGCGAGCCGAGATGACGTTTTTAATGATAGCATTTTGGTGCAGATACATTCTTTTGATCGCCCATTATTGCATTTTAATGCAATGTCGCGGCGACCAAAAAAATTGTAATTCTGGCGTTTTGAATTTTTTTCTCGCTACGCTGTTTAGCGATCAGGTTAATGCTTTTTTTTAATTGATAAATCAGGCGATTCTGAGCGCGGCGATACCAAATATGTGTAGATTTGATTTTTTTTAAATTGATTTATTTTGATTGGGGCGAAAGGGGGGTGATTTAAACTTTTATATTTTTTTTTATTTTTTTCACATTTTTTTTTACTTTTTTTTTTTACTTTTGCCATGCTTCAATAGCCTCCATCGGAGGCTAGAAGCAGGCACAACGCGATCGCCTCTGCTACATAGCAGCGATCTGCTGTTCGCTGCTATGTAGCAGAATTACAGGTGTGCTGTGAGCGCCGACCACAGGGTGGCGCTCACAGCCACCGGCGATCAGTAACCATAGAGGTCTCAAGGACCTCTATGGTTACAATGGAGAAGCATCGCCGACCTCCGATCATGTGACGGGGTCGGCGATGACGTCATTTCCGGCCGCCCGGCCGGATACGGTAGTTAAATGCCGCTGTCTGCGTTTGACAGCGGCATTTAACTAGTTAATAGGCGCGGGCAGATCGCGATTCTGCTCGCGCCCATTACGGGCACATGTCAGCTGTTCAAAACAGCTGACATGTCCCGGCTTTGATGCGGGCTCACCGCCGGAGCCCTGCATCAAAGTGGGGCTTCTGACCTCGGACGTACTATCCCGTCCGAGGTCAGAAAGGGGTTAACCTGGTATGAGTGCCCCCATCTCCATCCCGGTATGCATGGCCCATAAGAAAACATAAAAAAAACAAAAACATTACACTTACCTTCCCAGCGCTCCCTCGCAGCATCTTGTTCTGATGCCGGCAGCTGCTTAATGCTTCTAAGCAGCACATGACAGGGACATCATGTGCTGCTTGCAAGCCGAAGGGCAGCTGCCGGAAAATTCACTGCTCTGCACACCGGTATTGCATGCGCGGAGAGCGGTGAGTATTCATTGCTCTTTAGCAGCGCGCACAGTGTCAGCCAGAATCTTCATGCAGCTGCCGGCGGTCACGTGTGCCGCTACTAAAGGGAAGGAATATTCACCGCTTTTCACTCCCATGGGCGTGGAATGTAGTGAATATTCATCTCTCTTTAGCAGCAGGCACCGGAGTTAGCTGCAGCATCCAGCTCCTGATTCTGTGACCCGCTGCTCCGCCGATGCCGCTCTCCCACTAGAGCCAGAGCCGGTACATCTGAACTAAAAGACGCACACCCCATTTTGCTCCACATTTTTGGAGGAAAAATGTGCGCTTTTATGGACATCTATGATGAGTTCTTTATGTGGATTGGACTGGTTGTTACCGACATCTGGTGAGAATTTCATGTCAATCGCACCTTTAGAAATATTTTTACTTAAAAAATTAGTGATGTGTTCAATACTTTTTTCACCCACTGTAAATAAGAAATAATCTTTATGAATATTAAATTTGTAAAAAAAAAAAAGCAATATATCAGAAAGACCTGGATAAAATTCCACCAAGGACAACATCTGCAAGGAGTTTGTATGTTCTCCCCGTGTTTGTGTGGGTTTCCTCTTGTTTCCTCCCACATTCAAAGACATACTGATAGGGAATGTAGATTGTGAGCCCCATCGGGGACAGTGATGATGATATCTGCAAAACACTGTGGAATTAATGGCGCTGTATAAGTGAGTATAATAAAGTTAAAAAAAAGTTTATAAAGTTTATTGCTTATCATAACAAAATAACTAAAACTGTATATAACGCTGATTTTACTTAACTGTGTACAATCAATTTTTCTAAAGGAAGTAATAGTTATAAAATAATAAAAGAAGCTAAACTCTTCGGTTCTAACCTCCAACATGAAAGTGCAGGGTTTTTTCGGGCGGAACAGGAAATGATAACATGCTACGATTGGCTGCACCTATTAGGTAACTGGAATGGTTCGTCATCACTTCCTGTCCTGGTGTTAACATCAGAGTGACCTTGGTTGGAACGATGGGGATTAGAACTAGTGAGTATAGTCTTTTTTTTAGAATTCTATATCCAACCTTGACTTTTTGACTTTTTTCTTTTTTTCACCAAGATTACCCCTTTAAGTCACATTTACAATAACAGATTTTGAGGACCGATCAACCGATATACAGTATAGAAAATTGATCAATGCATGGTTACAGGCCTTTTATTACTGGTGCAAGCCTCAATGGAGACAAGCCAGCGGCTTCCGGTGATTTGTCTACATGGATCTTTCTTTCAAACACTCTTTCTTGAGTATCGATCCGTATCAAAGGGCCTATAGTTATGGCATGTGTGATTATGTTCGTTTTATATTAGATCCTGTCGATTCTGAGATGCATTTTGCACATTTGTCTTCATTATGTGACGTGATCAGACGAGGTGTTAAGAGCTGCTGTTCTGATGAGGTGCTTTGTTCTGAGCCTTTGTAAGAACTGTGCTGTCCATCCATTTGGAACCTTTTTTCTTTTATGCAGAATCTTTCATGTCTGGACACCATGTCCCTTAGTTGAAACTCCTCCATTATGTCACAGTGAGTCATACTAAGTGGACATTAGTGTGAGTCTTGATTAACATTCCTATGTGTTTTGCTGGGTGCATGAATCACTTAATACTGCCAGGTTACTGTGAAAAAAATTCCCTCCTGGCTTCTGATCTTTACAGGCTATACAGAGTACACCAGTCCAGAGGATTTTTTTTAATTCTTTTGTTCTTTACTTACTTTCTTTGCAATTGTAACCAACTTTTTAGAAACTTTTTTAAAGTGTTCTACCATTTTGATGCTGCAGTGTCAAAGTCCTTTTTCTAAATGGTCTGCAAAAATATACAAATCCATCAGAGATCACACTTGTGATGGTTCCGTCTTCTCTTCTTGTCTCTTCTCGTCTCTTCTCGTCTCGTTCTTTTCTCGTCTCTTCTCGTCACTTTTCATCTTGTCTCTTCTCTTCTTGTCTCTTTTCATCTCGCCTCGTCTAGTCTCGTCTCTTCTTGTCTTTTCTCTCCTCTCGTCTCTTTTCATCTCTTTTCTCGTCTCTTTTCTCGTTCTTTTCTCGTCTCTTCTCTTCTCCTGTCATCTTGTCTAGTCTCTTCTCATCTTGTCTCTTCTCGTCTTGTCTTTTCTCGTCTCGTTCTTTTCTCGTCTCTTCTCTTGTCTCTTCTCGTCTCTTTTCGTCTTGTCTCTTCTTTTCTTGTCTCTTTTCATCTCATCTAGTCTCGTCTCTTCTTGTCTTTTCTCTCCTCTCGTCTCTTTTCATCTCTTTTCTCGTCTCTTCTTGTCTCTTCTCGTTCTTTTCTCGTCTCTTCTCTTCTCCTTTTCATCTTGTCTAGTCTCTTCTCTTCTCTCCTCTCGTCTCTTCTCCTCTCCTTTCGTCTCTTTTCTCGTCTCTTCCCATCTCATCTCTTCTCGTCTCTTCTCTCGTCTCTTCTCGCCCCTTTTCGTTCTTTTCTCATCTCTTCTCGTCTCTTTTCTCATCTCTTCTCGTCTCTTCTCGTCTTTTCGCTTCTCTTCTCGTTTCTTTTCTCGTCTTGTCTTGTCTTTTGTCTCTTCTCGTCTCTTCTCCTCTCGTCTCTTCTTGTCTTTTCTCTTCTCATCTCTTCTCTTCTTGTCTTTTCTCTTCTTGTCTCTTCTATTCTCCTCTCGTCTCCTCTCGTCCCTCCTCGTCTCTTCTCGTCTCTTCTCTTCTCGTCTTGCCCTCGCCTCGTTTCGTCTCTTCCCACTCTCTGACTTAGGCCTCATTTAGATTTCAGTTTCTCATGTATAAGAGAAATGGACCCATTATTTTGTTCAGACTTGGTTCCCAGTTTTGTCCAAACTGATGTAAGTTTTTCTCGCATGTGGAGGAGAAAAGTTTCCCACCTTCTACTATGTGACAGTCTGTGAAAATCGACTGCACTCGGATATTATCTGAATAATGTCCGATTTTCTTACAGACCCTGAGACTTGCATTACTGATTTTGATCCGATGCATGGACCAAAATCGGACATCTCTGTAATTTTCTGTGGACCCCTTGGTCACGTATGTGTGAATGGCCTCATAGACAGGTACGAGTACTCTCTGTGAAAACCATGGAGAGCACTCATACGAGAAATTCGAACATCTCATTAAGTCCTTAGGCTCCATTCGCGTATCCATGTGACACGGCCTAGGGTTTGTCCATTTTTTTCTCGGACAGCACCCTGACCCGTACAGCTTTATTCATCTATACACATGAGGTTTAAAATGGAGTGTATCCACCTCTCGTGTCTCCCCTTTTCCTCATAGTTTGTAAGCTTACGAGCAGGGCCCTCACTCCTCTTGGTATCTGTTTTGAACTGTATTTCTGTTATGCTGTAATGTCTATTGTATGTACAAGTCCCCTCTATAATTTGTAAAGCGCTGCGGAATATGTTGGCGCTATATAAATAAAAATTATTATTATTATTATTATTATCAGTGTTTCCAGTCCGTGAGACTCACACCACGTCCTATTATCATCCTTGCAAACCAGGCTCGGCCATTAAAGTTCTATGGGGATTCATGTTAAACTGATGCCACTTTGAGTACAGGCTGTACTTCAGAGCTCCATCCAACTTACTTCCGTTTTTAACTGATCCATTGCTAAGAGTCAGTGGACAAAAAAAGGTCAGATGCAACACGAATGACAAATGAGAAAAAAATTAGTCCATTTCTCATAGATGGTACCTCTTACACAAATGTGTGAATGTAGTCTTAGGGTACCGTCACATTTAGCGACGCTGCAGCGATCTAGACAACGATGCCGATCGCTGCAGCGTCGCTATGTGGTCGCTGGAGAGCTGTCACACAGACAGCTCTCCAGCAACCAACGATCCCGAAGTCCCCGGGTAACCAGGGTAAACATCGGGTTACTAAGCGCAGGGCCGCGCTTAGTAACCCGATGTTTACCCTGGTTACCAGTGTAAATGTAAAAAAAAAAACAGTACATAGTTACGGTACATTCCGGTGTCTGTCCCCCGGCGCTCTGCTTCCCTGCACTGACTGTGAGCGCCGGCTGCCCGTAAAGCACAGCGGTGATGTCACCGCTGTAATCTGCTTTACGGCCGGCCGGCGCTGACTGTGCAGGGAAGCATAGCGCCGAGGGACGCGACAGACACTGGAATGTAAGTATGTAGTGTTTGTTTTTTTTACATTTACACTGGTAACCAGGGTAAACATCGGGTTACTAAGCGCGGCCCTGCGCTTAGTAACCCGATGTTTACCCTGGTTACCAGTGAAGACATCGCTGAATCGGCGTCACACACGTCGATTCAGCGATGTCTGCGGGTGATCCAGCGACGAAATAAAGTTCTGGCCTTTCTGCTCCGACCAACGATGTCACAGCAGGATCCTGATCGCTGCTGCATGTCAAACACAACGATATCGCTATCCAGGACGCTGCAACGTCACGGATCGCTAGCGATATCGTTCTTAAATTGTTCAGTGTGAAGGTACCTTTTGTGAGGGGATTAGGGTTGTAAACATATGTTCAGTGGAGAGGTGAGAAAGTAGCGCATGGAGGGGAGGGAAAATAAGCTGTTGACACGGAAGAAAACAGATGAAGAGAAATTTACATTACTGGAGCTGTGCTGACCATGAAATGGAAGACAGCAGCACCCTACCTACACACTGACCTCACATCCAGCCTATATTACTGTGAGAATCACTCCCACAGGAGAAAAATCTGAAAGTTGGATCAGACAGGAAACTCCATATCGGGGAGTCCAACTAGGAATGAAGCACTGAAGATTACAGACTGGAACTGACAATTTGTTTTACGTAAAGGAAGTCACATATGTAAAATATATTTTTCCTAAGTCAAAAGTATCCATAATTATCTATCTTTAAATCTCCAGACAAAACTATTTAGAATTGAGAGTCCTCAGTGGTTGGTACCTTTTAATGGCTAACTGAAAAGATGGTAACAAATTGCAAGCTTTCGAGACTACACAGGTCTCTTCATCAGGCCTAGACTAGACATAGGCATAGACATTTTCCTATCCACTGGCTAACACGGTACCAAGATATTTATCTTTCCAGACAAAACTAAAAATTTAAAGTATAATAATTCCCACCTAAGACATTTATGGCCGCTGGTCACCTAGAGGGTTTTCCACCCCAAATGGATTATCTGCTAGTGAACAGCCCTCTCTTAACAGCTACGGTGTCGATAATAAAATAAAAAATCCTATCTTTACCTCCTGGACAGGCGCTGTTATGATGTCAGCCACCATGTAAAACAGCTGATTTCTGCAGCCAATCAGCTGCCGTTTATTGGTGGAAACCGTCAGTATTCCATCACAGCAGCATGTTAAAAGGCTGCAGCCGATAAATGGCCGCTAATTGTCTGCAGCAATCCCGTGAAACCTCGCCGTCTTTGGAGGATCGGCGCTGGTCCACGAGGTAAGTATATGATCATTTCATTGTTATTTTGGCCACTTTAGCTTTTAAGTTGTAGACAACCCCATTAACTCTTTCACCTCTACCTGCTGATTAATCGGGTTGTGTCTTATGATGAACCCTTCTCTAATGAGACCCTCCTTTTTGTGTGTGGCCAAAAGGAGGCGCGGGAGCCACATATTGGGAAATACTTCTCTAATAAATAATTACAATAAGGGCTCGTGCACACGACCGGAATATTGGACGAGAGCGATCCATGGTTTGCACGGACAGCACTCGTACCTATGATACTCTATGGGGCCGTGCACATGTCCGATTTTTTTTTTTCCTCTGATCAATTGGTCCGCAGAAGAAAATCGGCGACATTTCCGATTTTGATCCAAGTGTTGAAGCAAAATCGGCAATTCAAGTCTATGGGTTCGTGCAAAACATCAAATGACCTCTGAGTGCGGCTCGATTTTCATAGACTAACAGAATGGAGTCAATGGAAAAACTTTTAATTTTTTTTTCTCTCCATGTTCGAGAAAAATTGATGCCACTTTGATCAAACTCTTATAAAAGTCTGATCAGAATAATCAGACCGTTTTCTAGGATGTGGAGAATAGGATGGTGCGACCCTATCCTAAGTGACATTGCCCTGCGAGAAGCTTTTCACTGATCTGGAAGCATCGTCTTATATGGGGCTTATAACTTTTTAATTTTTTAATAAGTGCGCTAAATGATAAATATGAATCATTTGATTATTTAGGGAAACCCATAGCTGTAGAACTACAAATATGATTAACTTATGAGCAAGTAAGGGACTGGCAATAGCCACCACGTTCTAACCTCCATGCCCAATAAATCAATGTATCGGATGTTATTCTTCACCGGCTGCAGAGATTAGAAAACATATGACGTGCAATGTTGGGGTATGTGCACATGTTACGGACAGTATTTGCAGGTATTATTTCTGCACCTAAAACTGGTCTCTTGGCAGGAAAACCGCTTTGTAAAATACGGACAGCTTTTCTGCCTTTTTTTTTTTTCAATGGGTCAAAAACGCTTTAAAAATGCTGAAGAAATTGATGTTATGCAGATATGAAACTTTTTCAAATCTGCAAGGAAAAACTAAGCAATGTTTGCAGGAGATTACAGAAGTCTCAGTCACTTGGCTGGTACTGAAGAACGCGAGAAAAAAACGCAACGTGTGATCAAGCCCTTAATGCAGCATTGCCACATTGCAGCATAATATGTCATTTCATAGATAAGAAGCCAGGCAGATAACAAGAATGGATGTCTCTAAGCAAAAAAAAGTCAGACGTGAAAACATTATCATAGAAAAGGTGCATAAAGGGCTGCCCCGCCGTTCATTGCCATGATAGGAATATCAGTGACAAGTGGCCACCATGGCTTGTAGGGCTCTGGAAACACTGTAGCACCCACAACTCATCTTAAAGGAGTTATCCACTACAACCCCTTCTCAATCCTCATACTTTTCCCCAGTAAAAATTACAGCATTTATATTCACCTCCGGTGCTGGCGCTGGCTCTCCTGGGGATTGCATAACATTGTTATGTCACGCTATCCCAGAGGTCAATCGCTTTCCCTGCCTTCAGACATATCACATAAATCTGGAGGAACTGAGAGAGAACAGCAGCTTCCTGAGCTCCAGAGGATCTAAATTACGTCCATAGGATGGAGAATTAAGCCCAGCGCTGATTGGCCACAGGGATCACATGACACAATGTCACGCAATCCCTGAGAGAGCCAGTGGCGACACCACTGGAACAGTGCTGGCCCCGAAGGTGAGTATAGATGTTATTATTTGACAAGGAAGAAACATGAGGATTAAGAAGGGGTAGTCCAAGTAGTGGACAACCTCTCTAAAGAGGACCTGTCACTTGCCATAAGTGTGTATCCTTTTACCCTGAATCTGGTGTTGATTTTCTTTTGTTCCTGCACCCTTCCATTCCTGAAATATGGCCCCATTTTCCCTGATAGCCACGTGGGTGTGGTATTGTGTCTTCTCTGCTGGTGTCTTTCTGTAGACCACACACACTTAGATAAAAAATAAAACTTCAGGGCGAAAACAGGATTTGCACCAAGAGAAGATGACATCTTCAAAAAAAAAATCTCTGACTTCTCTTCAGTCCTCACTTATGTAATGAGGCTTCTCTATAAAAAGAGTGGAATAAAAAACCCCAGATACTGTGAATTTGCATGTAGATTTGCTCACATACTTTCACGACTTTGATGAATAGACCTCTTCTAGACAAGTGGCTCAGCGTCCCAGCATCATTCTGCGGCTAACAATGTGAATAATAGATTCCTGCTCCGATCCCAGTCGTTAATGGACAATTAAAGCAGAATCAATAGGAGAAAACAATTAAAAGTGAGTAGATTTATAGAGGCCTGTTGTCTTGAAAGAATGAATGACCTAACAATACTTGTAATTTAATGGGACGCATCAGCTGTGTCCATGGCCCCTAAAGTAGCCTCTGTTAGGAGACGTAGTAATTAAAAAGACTGTGCTATGTAAAAGGCAATTTTTCCGGTACTCTGACAGTTCAGAACCAACATGTCCGTAGAAAAAAAATTATTTAAAAATAAAAAATAACAAAAAATTACTGTCGCTTGTTAACAAACAGTTATCAGGCCATCTAAATGAGCCTTTACTTGATATACTTTTTTACAATCCCATCAATACATCTGTCCATGAGCTGAATCCAAAAGAACGTGGACTTGCTTCAAGAAAACGACCCAAAGCACAGAAGATGTTCTATAAAAGAATGTGCTAGGTTCATATGTTGCGGTGCATCCTCCAAACCCAAGGTCTGGATGGGCACATGGGCAGCGGGCAATGTTGTAGTAAATGCATGAGGAACGCAGGACCCAGAAAGCCAAGGTACTGGAAACAGAAGATGTCCCTGAGACTGCAGACAAGTCACAGAGTTACTGGAAGTCGCAGGAAGACAGAAAACTTCCTGGAGACCGCAGACTGGTAGCAGAGTTCCTGCAAGCCGCAGGCAAACAGAAGACATCCTGGAGACTGCAGACAGGTAGTAGAGTTACCGGAGGCCGCAAGCAAACTGGAAACTTCCTGGAGACCACAGGCAGGTAGCAGAGTTCCTGCAAGCCGCAGGCAAACAGAAGACATCCTGGAGACTGCAGACAGGTAGTAGAGTTACTGGAAGCCGCAAGCAAACTGGAAACTTCCTGGAGACCACAGGCAGGTAGCAGAGTTCCTGTAAGCCGCAGGCAGACAGCAGACATCCTGAAGACTGCAGACAGTTAATAGTTACTGGAAGCCGCAGGCAAATGGGAGCAGTATACTGACAAACTGAAAATCTTAGGAATGCTGGAGACTTACTACCAAGACACGGGTGTGTCTTGGTAAACCATATACAGGCCTTGGCGGATAATCACATTGGATCATGCAGGGCCATCTGCAAAGCCCGACGTGGAGTACGGTAGAGTTTTGCGGATCAGGATGAGGGAAGAAAAGACTGGATATGGGACAGGTGCTCAACAGGATGTTAAGTCAAAGTTATGACCTTAGTCCTATAGAAATGTCCTGGAAGGACCTGAAGCGAGCAGCTCATGAGAGAAAACCCACCAACTTCAGAGTTAAGGTTTTGTAGGGAGGAGTGGACTAAAACTCACCCAAGACAATGTGCAGAATTAGTCAAAAATTACTGGAGTTATTGCTGCACAAGGGAATCACACCAAATACTGAGAGCAAAGGTTCACACACTTTTTCCACTCAGGGATGTGTGAGGTTGGATCATTTTCTACAGTAAAAAAAAGTAGCAAAGTCTGAAGATTTTTTACTCATTTGGTTTGTTTTTCTTTATCTACTTTTAGAACTTGTGGGAAAATCCGATGTAGTTTTAGATTAACTTTATGCAGAAATAGCGAGAATTTTGAAGGGTTCACAGAGTTTCACGTGCCACTGTACATATGGGTGACCTACTAGCTTCTGCTGCTTGTAGCTTCCACTCCATGCACTGATGCCAATCAGGAGAGGAGAACTCTACAACCAATTGGCTTTGCTGGCAAAAGTAGAGACAAAAAAACAAATTCTTCACCAATGTAGTCCGGGAACCACCTGAGTGTCCTCATCTTTTCTGGGTTTCTATCTGTTTATCTATCTATCTATCTATCTATCTATCTATCTATCTATCTATCTATCTATCTATCTATATATCTCTCTATCTATCTATCATCTATCTCTCTATCTATCTCTCTATCTATCTATTATCTATCTATCGATCTGTCCGTCTATCTACAGTATTATCTATCTATCTGTCCGTCTAACTGTTATCTATCTAACTCTATCTATGTATCTCATTCCTTCTATCTATCTATCTATCTATCTATCTATCCATCCATCCATCCATCCATCCATCCATCCATCCATCCATCCATCCATCCATCCATCCATCTATCTATCTATCTCTATCTATTATCTATCCATCTATCTATCTATCTATCTATCTATCTATCTATCTATCTATCTATCTATCTATCTATCTATCCATCCATCCATCCATCCATCCATCCATCCATCCATCCATCCATCCATCCATCCATCCATCCATCCATCCATCTATCTATCTATCTCTATCTATTATCTATCCATCTATCTATCTATCTATCTATCTATCTATCTATCTATCTATCTATCTATCCATCCATCCATCCATCCATCCATCCATCCATCCATCCATCCATCCATCCATCCATCCATCCATCCATCCATCCATCCATCCATCTATCTATCTATCTATCTATCTATCCATCTATATACCTGTGCTGGCTGCTGTACATAAGGTGATGGGGTTCGCCTGTGATTTATTGGACCCTTTGAATTTCGGTTAATATATACAGTATTTTGTCAGCAGCTAAATGTGCAATAATCCGATCCCTTCCCGGCAGCGCTCCGCTCTCCGGCCTCCATTCCCAGCTTTGTAGGAGTAGCACATACCACACATTTCGTAATGATATGAAGTCCACATTTTACATCTACGTGCCGCGATTATCCTGTACTCGGCAGCACATTTCATGGCTGTTTATAAACCACTCTTTTTATAGTATATGAAAACACACAGACCCCTGCTCCGGGACACAGCGGATACACATTGTAATAAACACATTTTATTAGAAGAAAAATTACTAAATTGTAAGTTGTAAATTTTGCAGACTTGGTTTAGAAATGTAAGCTAATCTCTGATTGGCTGCTGCGGGCCCTAGGACACAATTTCTGCTATGAGACTTATGGTTCTTCTCAACCAATCAGAGCTCAGGTTAATTTTTTTAAACAAGCCTGGTAAAATAGAAGCTAGAACCTATGGCTATCTTCACACATTGCATTTTTGCTGCATTTTTTTTGCTGCTTTTTTTACACAAATAATAAGCAGCATTATCAAATCCCAGCCAAACTATGAGAAATCTCGTGCACTCACTGAATTTGAGCGCTACGGCGCGGTTTAAATCTGCAGCATGTGAATTATTTCAGTGCTTTTGCAGCTTTATTTCCACCATTAGAAAGTAATGAAAAAGTATAAAAATGCCGCAAACCGGTTTATGGTGGATAAAACTGAATTTATTAAACATGTACAGTAGAGAAATGACACAAGTAATCTGCACCCAAGAAAACATTAAAGAACAACGTTTTTACAACCAGGAGAGCAGGTTTTGGCTGCAGAAAAAAATATTGCATGTGAACACAGACCATAATTGGTTGTTTTGGACAACTAAGGCAGTTTTACTGTAAAATCTTGATCAATCTGTCCCATTGTGCTACTTATTTAATTTTCTTACTTACATAGCGCCATTTATTCCACAGCGCTTTACGGACATTATCATCACTGTCCCCATCGGGGCTCATAATCTATAATCCCTCTCACTATGTCTTTGGAGTTATAATGGCAATAGTCTGTAAGCGAAGGTCTAAAGGCCCCATACACATTACACTGATTGTGATCCGGCCGATATCAGCGGGATCATATTGGATGACTGGTGTCTGATGTGTATGGGGGCTTTAAGGGTTAAAAAAAAAAGAATACAAAACTAAAAGGAAATGCTACATGCTACCTGGCTTCTTTAAAGATTAACTTTTATGACTCCTAGGTTTCACTTTGATTCACTTCAATGGGGAGAGACTACGCATGAGCGGCCTCCTGTCCACCGAACACCAGGAATGGGATCCCTTATAATTGGGTACAGTATTATAAGAGTTAATTAGCGGAAACCTCCTTTGTTCACCTCACTAGAAAGAGATGCCATACATACATAAAACAAGCATACTGCAAAAATGGGAAGTGAATGCATTACTATTTAGGTTTTTTTTCATATGAAGAGTGAGCATTTTTCTTTTTTCAGACGGATACAATATTAATGTAGTGATTGGCATATTCAGCTTTTCTGCTTCCTCCTTCTCCCCTGATTTAAAATATGCAATTTATCAGTGTTAAATGACCTCGCTGTGAATGTGCACCTAGTGTACTTTGCACTTATACCAACATGTGTTCTAGCTCTTTTTTTTTGTTTTGTTCTAGTTTTTTGTACTTTGTACATACAATTGCATGGCTCTCCATTTTGGAGCTGTGCCTCTTGTCTATATAGATTTTTATGGACAGGAGCAAAACAGTCGGGTCTGGGTCCTGCCCTGTCCCCATCGGTTTTGGAATCTGCTGACACACAGTGAGGTTGACACATAGTGACCGTAAAGGTTTTGGGCTCTGCTGACACATAGTGACCCTAAAGGTTTAGGGTCAATCCTGGTTGGGGTACACCTTGTTGCGATGGGATGACTTTTATGCTCTTTTGATTAAAATGATGTCAACTGGGTCCTCTATGTTATTTACATGTACTATTATGATTCACTTTCTGCAAGGTATTTGCTTATTTTGTTTTTATCTTAGGTTTTGTCAGCGTACGGAAAGAAGTAGAGACAACTATATTACACAGATACCGTCTCGGTGACTTTTTCACGTCATTCTGTTCATACTTCTCCATTCTACACGCAATCAATCGTATGAGTTCCAGTCTAGATGACAGACCATCAATAATATGGATCCCTAATAATGATTCTGTACAGATGACACTGTGCTGTTATATGACCCGTAATCGTGGGGTATTATTGCAATCCATATTGTGCATATGCAGGCATAACGATTGTTTGGTAAAGTGGTGCTCTCGACCAAGCACAATAAACCGCGGCACTTTGTTATCTTAAATGCTTATTTATATGCCAAAGTAAATACTCCAGCTTGTATGTACGGTGTGCAACTATATTGTAGAAACCATGTTAGTCAGTTTTTATACCTTTAATATTAGTCATTTTAAGAACCACAAAGAGATAAAAATGTGGGAATTAAAGCTAATAAGGACGTTCATGTCTTTAACAAAAAGGAATACTACTAACTTCTGGATTTATGACATGGATACACTTCACACCACCACCAGACTACAGCCCCCCCATACAAACTAGACCAATGTCAGCCAAAACCCCTGAAATTGATGGAAATAGCAGCCACACTAATGTGTAAAGGAGCACTGGTCAACTGATCGTCATTGAAGATGTTGATTGGGCATGTCTGCCCAATCTGTTTGGATTGTCTTCCCAAAGATAAACCGCAAACATAGCTGTGTGTTGGCAACATTCTCATTGGGAACACAGGAGTGGTGATGGGTGAATCCCTGGATGTTCGGGTTCGGCGGGTTCAGACGAACTGCTAAAAAAAAGTTTGCTTCAGGTAACAGAACAGTAATCAAACTCGGACCACATTCACTTGAATGGGGGGCCCGAACAGCTAGTGTTTGCCACGTTATCACATGCATAACAGCCCGTCAATCACTGCCTGGGATTGGCGGTAAACTCATTACCACCGGTCAGAGAGCCACGCACGCTGTCTGACAGCTTGAGCCCGAAGCTGTGATTGGAGGTAAAAAGTTTACCTCCAGTCACTGACGTCAGCTGATGTGACTACTATTTCCATCAGCCTACACCTGCTGCCGTTAATAACAGCGAGAGCACGCAGCGGCTGCTGGGAGTATTCATCAGCCGGAGACTGCGCTCTAAATAAATAATTAGAAAAAAAAGGCGTGGGTTCCCCTGTATTTTTGATAACCAGCCAGGCAAAACTGACAGCTGTGGGCTGCAGCCTTCACCTGTCAGCTTTAGCAAGGCTGGTTATCAAGAATTGAGGGGTCCCCACACCATTTATTAAAATTATTTAAATAATTTAAAAAACTGTGGGGTCTCACCCATTTTTAACAACTAGCCAATCTAAATCAGACAGCTGGGGGTTGTTATTCTCAGAGTGGTAAAGGGCCATGAATATTGGCCTTCCCAGCCTACAAATAGTAGCACACAGCTACCCAGAAAAGGCGCATCTAATAGATTTGCCTTGTGGCAGTGGCAAGTGGGGTCGTTGTCATCTTTGTATTGTCCGGTGACATCAAGCCCAGGGCTTAGTAATGAAGAAGCGTCTATAAGACACCTATTAATTACTAATGCTATAGTTATATTGTAAATAAAAACATAGCCAGAATAAAGTATTTTATTTGAAATAAAAAAAACACACTTTACTTTTTTTATTTAAAAATAACAAACACAATTATACTCATAATGCCCATTCCACTGAAGCCATTGTCTCCTGTAAAAACAGCAAAAATAAAAAAAACAACCATATCACTCACTTGACAGCCTAAAAAACACCCGGTGTTCGGGGTGCAGAACCCGAACAGTAACATGGACTTCCTGGTGAAGTCTGTGTTAAGGGTCTGTGCCCGAACAGTAGGCGTTCGGTACGGACCCTGAGCTTTACAGTTCGGGTTCGCCCATCTCTATACAGTAGCACTGGGCAGAACGAGCGCTAGTGTGAATGGGAGAGACAACCGAGATGGCGGTCAGATGAACGTTTGGCCAAAGCATCGTTTAGCCCACAGCCATAAGATGGGTTAGATTGACTAATTTGTGCCTTTACACTACCACTGATCTCTAAATATTTACTGATCGGAAGTCATTTACTAGCCAGTTACACCATAAGATTATCATGAATGAGTGTTTCTAAGAAGACGCACGTTCGTAAGGTGAAATTATGTGTTGAGCTGCCCAAATGATCATCCTTCTTGGCAGCGCGCTGTCTGAAAACAGGGCCTGTGCTGCTGAGAACAATGGAGCCCATGTGTATGAACAATCTATTACCAATCATTCAATGCGCATTTGAAGCTGAGTCGACCTGTGTAAACAGGTTACTGACAATAAAGGTACTGTCACACTAGACGATATCGCTAGCGATCCGTGACGTTGCAGCGTCCTCGCTAGCGATATCGTCCAGTGTGACAGGCAGCAGCGATCAGGCCCCTGCTGGGAGATCGCTGGTCGGGGAAGAAAGTCCAGAACTTTATTTCGTCGCTGGACTCCCCGTAGACATCGCTGAATCGGCGTGTGTGACACCGATTCAGCGATGTCTTCACTGGTAACCAGGGTAAACATCGGGTAACTAAGCGCAGGGCCGCGCTTAGTAACCCGATGTTTACCCTGGTTACCAGCGTAAAAAAACAAACAGTACATACTTACATTCAGCTGTCTGTCCCTTGCCGTCTGGTTCCTGCACTGACTGCTGGCCGTAAAGTGAAAGCAGAGCACAGCCACAGCGGTGAGTCACCGCTGTGTGACTCACCGCTGTGCTGTGCTTTCACTTTCACTTTACGGCCAGCAGTCAGTGCAGGAACCAGACGGCAAGGGACAGACAGCTGAATGTAAGTATGTACTGTTTGTTTTTTTACGCTGGTAACCAGGGTAAACATCGGGTTACTAAGCGCGGCCCTGCGCTTAGTTACCCGATGTTTACCCTGGTTACCGGGGACCTCGGGATCGTTGGTCGCTGGAGAGCTGTCTGTGTGACAGCTCTCCAGCGACCAAACAGCGACGCTGCAGCGATCTGGATCGTTGTCGGTATCGCTGCAGCGTCGCTAAGTGTGACGGTACCTTTAGGCAAAAAACAACTGATCATGATCGTCTAATGCCTCAGGACGGCCCTTCTTAGCCGACCAAAACTGGAGATCCCTAAACTCCCGAGTATTAACAACCCCTATTACCTTTCAATCTGTAACAAAATAATCTGATTTATTACCTGGGCTTACCTTTAAGGTGCCGCACCCCATCCTCCCATAGATGAATGTCATGTTGTAACATCTTTTAAAATGTTTTGCTCTTCAGCTAGTCATTCATTTGTAAAATTGCCCGATGAAGGGGCCTCAGAGTTCCGACAGCTTGCAAACATAATAATTCTGGTTAGCAAATAAAGGTATCACTCATAGAAAGCATTTGTCTTTCTTGCACAAAAAAATTATTTACATATATAGGGCCTGAATCATCAAAACTTTTACACCAGAACTTTAGGGTAAAAAGCTTTGAAAAGTCACAACGTTTGTGAGCAAACTGAGGCTGTGCTAAAATTTTGAGACTTATGGCATCCCTGCATCATTTCTGCCAAACTCCAACATAGTGGGCGCAGCTGGGCAGAATGGGGGCGTATCAAGGCCTGCTCATCAAATTAATTCTATTAGACCGGTTTCACACGTCAGTGGCTCCGGTACGTGAGGTGACAGTTTACTCACGTACCGGAGACACTGACTCACGTAGACACATTGAAATCAAAGTGTCTCTGCACATGTCAGCGTGTTTTCACGGACCGTGTGTCCGTGTGCAAAACACGGAGACATGTCAGTGTTCGTGGGAGCGCACGGATTACACGGACCCATTAAAGTCAATGGGTCCGTGTAAAACACATACCGCACACGGACGCTGTCCGTGTGCAGTCCGTGTGCCGTGCAGGAGACAGCGCTACTGTAAGCGCTGTCCCCCCCACGTGGTGCTGAAGCCGCCATTCATATCTTCTCTCCAGCAGTGTTCGATTATTATGAGACCCTTTATAACATATCATGTAAAGAATATATAAAGGAGAGAGAAAGAGAGGATAGAAGGGAGTGAGAGAGATAAAGATCATGGTGCTTCTTCCTAGTAAGTGTTTATCTCACTTTAGAGCTGGATTCACAGCTTCACTGCTCAGTACTACTGTACAATATCCTGCTTGTAAATACATTCAACATAGAGGTGGAAGAGCAGGAATCCCTCATGTCTGCATGTGCTGTTTATGGGAGATATCATAGCAGCTAGTCATCACCCACCTGAAAATTAGAGTTAGAACCTCCAGAGGGCAGAACTAGTGAGAATCGCAGGACTTAAGTCGCATAATAATGAGAAATAGTGTTCTTCTTCATATACACGTAACAGCTAATTCTGGAAAGTGTCTTGAAATGACAGATATATGGTTAGATTACAAACTCTTACAATGGCTCCTCTCTTTTCTTTTACTATTGCAGTTGTTGTTTGATTATAATTTTTGCATGTTTATTGCTTGTCCACATTATAAAGGACGATTGATACCATTTTGCAAGTTCACCAAAGCTGAATAAGGCTAAGCCAAATATCTATAATCATCCAAACCAAATCTATGCTCAGAAGAGAAGTGATCCCGCCCCAATACTTGTATCACATCTCTATTAACACATTCCATCAGGTTACAGGTTAAAGTGGATGTGGGGGTTAAATGTGGAGTGAAATCCTTGTGTCCCTGGTGGTCTCTGTGTGCTGGTCTGTGCCCTGCCTAATCTGTCTGCATTCCTCAGATAACAGGGCTCTTGAAGTCCCTGGTACAAGGTGGGGGCTGGGGGGCTTTCTGATGTTGGCGGGATTTTCTTGTATATTGTGTTATTTTGGACCTTCCAGTCTCTGCAGCCAGAGAGATCTACAGGATACAGAACAGTCATGAAGTATATACAGAACAGTCTAATGCATCTATATACAGTCATGGATGAAAGTGTTGGCACCCTTGAAATTGTTCCAGAAAGTATAGAATGTATTCCATAAAATTACAATTACACCCGACCCCAAAAATGGTCCGGAGAAAATTGTTGGCACCTTCAACTTAATATTTGGTTGCACACCCTTTGGAATAAATAACTGCAGTCAATCACCTCCTGTAACCATCCACAAGCTTCTTATACCACTCAACTGGAATTTTGGATCACTCCTCTTTTGCAAACTGCTCCAGGTCTCCTATATTTGAAGGCGCCTTTTCTCAACATCAACTTTAAGATCTCTCCACAGGTGTTCAATGGGATTTGGATCTGGACTCATTGCTGGCCACTTCAGAACTCTCCAGCGCTTTGTTTCTGGATGCTTCTTGAAGCATGTTTGAGGTCATTGTCCGACTGGAAGACCCATGACCTAGGATGCAAACCCAGCTTTCTGACACTGGGCACTACATTGTGACCCAAAATCTTTGGTAGTCTTCAGATTTCATGATGCTTGGCACACAGTAAAGGCACCCAGTGCCAGAGTCAGAGAAGCAATGCCAAACCATCTTTGAACCTCCACCATATTTGACTGTAGGTACTGTGTTCTTTTCTTTGTAGGCCTCAATCCATTTTCAGTAAAAAGTAAAATGATGTGCTTTACCATAAAGCTCTATCTTGGTCTCATTTGTCCACAAGATGCTTTCCCAGAAGAATTTTGGCTTACTCACGTACATTTTAGCAAACTGCAGTCTAGCTTTTCAAGTCTCTGTGTCAGCAGTGGGACCCTCCTGGATCTCCTGACATGATGTTTAATTTAATTCAAATGTTGATGGCTAGTTCAAGCTGACAATGAGCCTGCAGGACAGCTTGAATTTCTTTGGAACTTGTTTGGAGCTGCTTAACCACCATCTGGACTATGCCTTGCCTTGCAACCTTACATCAATTTTTCTCTGCTATCTACATCCAGGGAGACCAGCTGCAGTGGCATGGGTTGTAAACGTCTTGATTATATTGCGCACCGTGGACAAAGGAACATCAAAGTCTCTGCTGATGGACTTATAACCTTGGGATTGTTGATATTTTTCTACAATTTTGGCTCTCAAGTCCTCATACAGTTCTCTTTTATTTCTGTTGTCCATGCTTAGTGTAGCACACAGAGACTCACAATGCAAATATTGAGTGAAGGTCTTCCCTTTTTATCTGGTTTCAGGTGCGATTTTCATATTCCCCACACCTGTTACTTGCCGCAGGTCAGATTGAACCAGCATCACATGCTTAAAAAACAAGTTTGGAAAAGTGTCAAAAATTTTGTCTGGCCCATATTTGGGGTTTTGTGTTACATTATGTTCAATTTGTCTCTTTTTCTCTGTTATCTTGAGTTGTTCCAATACACACAAATGAAACAAACATGTGAGTAACAAAACGTGTAATTGCATTAATTTTCTGGGAGAAATAGTTCATTTTATGGAACAATTTCAACGTGCCAACACATTCAGCCATGACTGTATGTATTATGAACAAAATAGAAAGATTTTCAGCTCACCCTCGGTAGCTTCCCAATGGATTCCATGCAGTAGCATAGCTACCGGGGGGCAGACGGTGCGGGCACCCCGGACCCGGTGCTCTGAGGGGGCTCACCCGGAGCTGCGCTACTGTATATCAGCGCGCGCAGTTACCTTCTGCGGCAGAGCAGGGAGAATCAATCTCCCTGCTCTGCTGCTATGGGGCCCCTGAGCAGGTGGGGGGCCTGGTGCCAGCAGTGGGCACCCCGCCTGTCATCGCAGGGTCAGCTGTACCGGCATTTAGCCAATACAGCTGACCGCAATGATGAGGGAAGGAGCGCTGCGCTCCTCCTATCATCCCCGTCAGTGTCTGACATCGGCGACGCTGATAGGGGGCGCAATGAGTCACTGCCCGGCGTCGAGATGAGCGGGAGCTCAGAGCAGCACAGGAACCAGGAAGATGAGGTGAGTATTTTTTTAAGGGGTGCTGCCTTATAGTACAGAATCTGCCTATGGGGGGTCTGCCTAATACTACAGGGTCTGCCTATAGGGGGTCTGCCTTATACTACAGGGTCTGCTATGGAGATTCTGCCTTATACTACAGGGTCTGCCTATAGGGGTGCTGCCTTATAGTACAGGGTCTGCCTATAGGGGTTCTGCCTTATGCACAGGGTCTGCTATGGAGATGCTGCCTTATACTACAGGGTCTGCCTATGGGAAGTCTGCCTAATACTATAGGGTCTGCCTATAGGGGGTCTGCCTTATGCTACAGGGTCTGCTATGGAGATGCTGCCTTATACTACAGGGTCTGCCTATAGGGGTGCTGCCTTATAGTACAGGGTCTGCCTATGGGGGTGCTGTCTTGTACTACAGGGTCTGCCTATAGGGATGCTGCTTTATACTACAGGGTCTGCCTATAGGGGTGCTGCCTTATAGTACAGGGTCTGCCTATAGGGGTGCTGTCTTGTACTACAGGGTCTGCCTATAGGGGTGGTGCTTTATACTACAGGGTCTGCCTGCGGGTGCTACCTTATACTACAGGGTCTGCCTATGGGGTGCTGCCTTATACTACAGAGTCTGCCTATGGGTGCTGCCTTGTGCTATAGAGTCTGCCTATGGGGGGTGCATTATACAATATAGAGTAGGCCTATGGGGAGTGCATTATACTATATTGAGGACTATCTGGTGCATTATACTATATTGAGGACAATCTGGTGCATTATACTATATGGAGGCTATCTAGAGGGGCATAATACAGTGTGGGGATTACAGTGTTGGAGCCATCAGTTTGGAGGCTACTAAGGGGTTAGTATACTGTGTATAAGAGAGCATCATACTGTGTATAGGGGAGCTGTACAGGAGGAGACTCGGGACATTATTAAATGTAAAGTGGGCACTTATTGTTATAGTGGAACTCGGGTTACTGTGACTATCAAAGGGGCACACAGGGCAATATAACTTTCTAGGGGGCAAAATATGGGCACTGTTTTCTAGGGCATTTGCACCTGGCATTACTATATTATAGAGGGGTGCCTTAGAATTTAGAGCGCACACAGAACCACACAGCAGGGGCAGTAATAGGGACACATACGGCCGCAGCGCCTCAGTTTTGGGGTATCAGGTGCAGTAATAGGGCCACATACAGCAGCAGCGGCTCAGTATTGCGGTATCAGGTGCAGTAATAGGGACACATACAGCAGCAGTGGCTCAGTATTGGGGTATCAGGTGCAGTAATAGGGACACATACGGCAGCAGCGGCTCAGTATTGGGGTATCAGGTGCAGTAATAGGGACACATACAGCAGCAGCGGCTCAGTATTGGGGTATCAGGTGCAGTAATAGGGACACATATGGCAGCAGCGGCTCAGTATTGGGGTATCAGGTGCAGTAATAGGGACACATACAGCAGCAGCGGCTCAGTATTGGGGTATCAGGTGCAGTAATAGGGACACATACAGCAGCAGTGGCTCAGTATTGGGGTATCAGGTGCAGTAATAGGGACACATACGGCAGCAGCGGCTCAGTATTGGGGTATCAGGTGCAGTAATAGGTTCACATACGGCAGCAGCGGCTCAGTATTGGGGTATCAGGTGCAGTAATAGGGACACATACGGCAGCAGCGGCTCAGTATTGGTGTATCAGGGGCAGTAATAGGGACACATACGGCAGCAGCGGCTCAGTATTGGGGTATCAGGTGCAGTAATAGGTTCACATACAGCAGCAGCGGCTCAGTATTGGGGTATCAGGTGCAGTGATAGGGACACACGGCAGCAGCGGCTCAGAATTGGGGTATTAGGTGCAGTGATAGGGACACATACGGCAGCAGCGGCTCAGTATTTGGGTATCAGGTGCAGTGATAGGGACACACGGCAGCAGCGGCTCAGTATTGGGGTATCAGGTGCAGTAATAGGGGCACATACGGCAGCAGCGGCTCAGTATTGGGGTATCAGGGGCAGTAATAGGGACACATACGGCAGCAGCGGCTCAGTATTGGGGTATCAGGTGCAGTAATAGGGACACATATGGCAGCAGAGGCTCAGTATTGGGGTATCAGGTGCAGTAATAGGGACACACGGCAGCAGCGGCTCAGTATTGGGGTATCAGGGGCAGTAATATGGACACATACGGCAGCAGAGGCTCAGTATTCGGGTATCAGGTGCAGTAATAGGGACACACATGGCAGCAGCGGCTCAGTATTGGGGTATCAGGAGCAGTAATAGGGACACATACGGCAGCAGCGGCTCAGTATTGGGATATCAGGTGCAGTAATAGGAACACATACGGCAGCAGCGGCTCAGTATTGGGGTATCAGGTGCAGTAATAGGAACACATACGGCAGCAGGGGCTCAGTTTTGGGGTATCAGGTGCAGTAATAGGGACACATACGGCAGCAGTGGCTCAGTATTGGGGTATCGGACAGTAATAGGGACACATAGGGCAGCAGTGGCTCAGTATTGGGGTATCAGGTGTAGTAATAGGGACACATACGGCAGCAGGGGCTCAGTATTGGGGTATCAGGTGCAGTAATAGGGACACATACGGCAGCAGTGGCTCAGTATTGGGGTATCGGACAGTAATAGGGACACATAGGGCAGCAGCGGCTCAGTATTGGGATATCAGGTGCAGTAATAGTAAACAATGCTCCACCAATGTGTGGAAGTAAACAATGTCCTACCAATGTGTGGAAGTAAACAATGTTCTACCAATGTGTGGACATAAACAATGTTCTATCAACGTGTGGAAGTAAACAATGTTCTACCAATGTGTGGAAGTAAACAATGTTCTACCAATGTGTGGAAGTAAACAATGTTCTACCAATGTGTGAAAGTAAACAATGTTCTACCAATGTGTGGAAGTAAACAATGTTCTACCAATGTGTGGAAGTAAATAATGTCCTACCAATGTGTTGAAGTACACAATGCCCTACCAATATGTGGAAGTAAACAATGCCCTACCAATGAGTGACAGTAAACAATCCCCTACCAATGTGTTAGGTAAACAATACCCAAACAATTCATTTTCCCTTTGCTATTATTACATTTGCAGTTGTGTATTTTTTTCATGAACTCATGAAACATTAGTTCACGGCTGTACTTCATATATGAATTCAGATTTTTTGTTCAGAATAGTCACTCTTTTTAAGACATAAAAGAGATAACTTTTTACACTAATGTTTTGATCAGATTACCATTTTTCCAAAAATGTTTTATGGTTTCTCGCATTGGTGGCTTAGTGCCTTGTATTGTTCAAGCTTGCATGGTGGAAGCAAAGCTGATCTTTGGGATCATGAAAAACGCAGGAAAAATTCAGCAAATACACAGCAAGAAAAGCAGCAAAAAAGACAGCAAAACTTGCCTTTTGTTTGCAGCTTTTTTACTGCCAGCGTGTGAACATCTCCTAATTGTATCCCGAGCAGTCTAATACATCTATAATTCCGCATTAGAATGCAGTAGTGTGGACAGAGCAATAACAAAATCAAATAAACAAAGAACGAGAGGCAATGAGTCACATTTACATAATAAAACTATTATGTGTGAGCAGATCATTATGGGTGCACGTGTAACGTGGCGCAGCGCTGTAGTCATGGGCGAAGTGCTCATCTTCAACGCCCTGACACACTACATGAATAAGGGGGTCCTGCCTGGGTGTCTGGGCTTTGCTTATGGGGCTGCTAAGCCCTTGCAGGCCACATGGTGCCAGTAACTTTGCCTGGCCAGGACCAGATGTTAAACTGTTCAATGGGAGAGACCACCACTCAAAAATAAACAGTCTTTTACTAAAAATTAACTTGGTCAGAACTATATACAACAGATAGCGGGTGCATAAATTCACGAACATTTCCTTTACAACACAGAGCATCTTCACACCCAGTCTCTTCCAAGCGCACTTATTTCTGCCTCAAGTTCCTCCATATTCACCACAACCCAGCACACTACAATAGTCCAGTATGTGAGAGTCCTATGCTTAACCCGTGGTTCTGCGTCCTTTTTCCCATAGGGAATTTAGTTGCCACTATGGCCTTTGCTTAGATTCTCTGTTTTGATGCCTCTGAACTCCAGCCGGGGGCACTTTGTTCACGCTCTCTGTTCTGTCTTGGGCCATTACCTCTCTGCCTCGGAGTCGTACTGCTAGGTGTCCTGTCCCAGGACCCATCTCTGGTAAATCAATCTGTATTTCTATCACTTTTTCTTTCTCTGCTCGGGATCATGTTATTCACTGCCTTGGTCTCCACTCACATTGGGCACACCCAACTCATGAGGCTATGCACTCAGACCAAAGGTCTGCTGTAGCTTCAAGCTAGGCCCTGTCTGTCTTCCTGACAGGAAACCATCTCTGTCCTTTCATCTTAATTCTTCCCACTCTGAAATAGTCCAGAACATTAACCTTAACTCTCCCAACTGTTGGGCAAAATATAATCTATCACTAACATTGCACTAATCACTAACAAAGTCTCTACATCTGAAAATTATGTCAACAGAATGGGAGGTATAGAACTAACCAACAGCACGTATGAAAAAGACTTGGGTATAGATCACAGACTAAACATGAGTCAACAGTGTGATGCGGCAGAAAAAAAGGCACAGTTCTAGGATGTATTAAGGGAAGCATAAAGACTAGATCACATGAAGTAATTATCCCCCTCTACTCCTCCTTGGTCAGGCCTCATCGGGAATACTGTGTCCCGTTCTGGGCACCACATTTTAAAACTTTGCAGCATGTTCAGAGAAGAGCTATCAGAATGGTGAGCAGACTGCAAACTATGTCCTACGAGGAACGATTAAAGGATCTCGGAATGTTTAGCTTGCAAAAAAGAAGGCTAAGAGGAGACTTAATAGCTGTCTACAAATATCTGAAGTGATGTCACAGTGTAGAGGGATCATCCTTATTCTCGTTTGCACATGGAAACACGAGAAGCAATGGAATGAACCTGAAAGAGAGAAGATACAGATTAGATATTAGAAAAAAAACTTTTTGACAGTGAGGGTGATCAATGAGTGGAACAGGCTGCCATGAGAAGTGGTGAGTTCTCCTTCAATGGAAGTCTTCAAACAGAATTGGACAGATATCTGTCTGAGATGGTTCAGTGAATCCTGCATTGAGCAGGGGGTTGGACACGATGATCCTGGAGATCCCTTCCAACTCTCACATTCTATGATTCATAATATACATTACAACCTTGCTTCAAGGGGGAATGTGAGCAGTATGTCCATCTCCTTATACACTCTGCCTCGTACTGAAAAGTATTCAGCAAAGAACAGGATATATGAATCTAATATAGCCCCAGTGGCTAGTGAGAAAATGTATGTGACTAGTGAGAAGTTTTCTATGTTTTATTTTTTTTTTAATACAGATTATGATGTAAAAGTAAATAAAACTTGCCAAAATTAAAATATATACATATATATCATGCATGATCTTTAAAGGTATGAACATGCTCAGTGGTTAGCACAATAACCTTGCAGCGCTGGGGTCCTGAGATCAAATCTCACCAAGGAAAACATCTGCACGGAGTCTGTATGTTCTCGCCATGTTTGTGTGGGTTTCCTCCAGATTCTCCGGTTTCCTCCCACACTCCAAAGACATACTGATAGGGAATATGGATTGTGAGTCCCAATGGGGACAGCGATGATAATGTCTGTAAAGCGCTGTGGAATTAATAATGCTGTATAAGCTGATAAAATAAATACCGTAAGTAAATAAACACTTGTTCACATTACCATCCAATGTTACAGCAGCAAATAAACATTACCATCAATAAGTGTAAATCAGAGTTGCCCAGAGAGAGGGGGTAAATAGGCAAAGGGGCGAAGGTATGGCCCCTTTAGCCCTTTATATAGTATGCACACACCTCCATTCTATGGGGTCTAAGTATAAAACTAATAAAAAGGGTTATCCAGGACTATTTGACTTTTTTTTACTACTGGCTTAAGATCTAACAGGCAGGTAGTTGATACCTACCTGCCTGTTGTAACCGTCCCTGGCTCAGAAGGATCACTGACCGCTCTGGCCAGCGATTCTGTGGCTCCACATCAGCAGAGAAGCTCTCCCTCTTCTGGGCTGCTCTGTTGATGGGGAGTGACTGTTGACGTCATGCTGATTGACAGCTGACTTCCTACAGTTTAGGTAGCGGCTAGTCGGCTGTCAATCATCATGATGTCGGCAGTCACACCCCATCAAAAGAGCAGAGAGGAAGAGAAGCCGATGCTCTGACAACGTGACATCAGTGGGAGCCGCAGAGTCACTGGCAGGAGCGGTCAGCGACCCCTCTGAGCCGGCAGACATCTGTGAAGTGCACAACAGGCAGGTAGATTCCAACCACCTGCCTATAAGTTCTTAGCCCCATAGGAAAAAAAACAACCATGGACTACTCATTTATGGATCATTGAAAGGATCCAGACGGAAGGACTCTCCGGGGTTAATATGAATTGCATCCCTGAAGTCTGTGCTTCACCAGAGGTGAATTTGCATAGACAACATAACAGCAATAAGTGTGAAGGGGAGGTTAGCCATTAGCTGCCCGTCATCTGCGTGACACATATTACTGCTGTCATTACACCAGATGAGTGAACTTTATCCTCCGCTCATAATCATGTACTCGCTGCTGGCACTCCCTGTTATATGAGCAGGACGTAATCCCCGCGTTACTGATCCAGAATACAGCCTGGAATAATATTTATACAGTCGTGTGTGCGTTTCTCTGCTTTTCTGAAGAAAGTTTAAATAAAGCGGATCAGAAAGTTACAAGACTAGAGGAAACACAATGCAACCGAATGTTTATCCTGATACAACAGTGGATCCACCAAGGACATATACACTTCTACCGAGTCAGTCGTGACAGCCGACCTACTAGATTTCTATCATTCCCATACAATCTCCACCCATGGACGCTATTCCAGAAAATACAGAAACAAGAAGCAAAAATGTATTTCCAGCCGTCCACATAGCAAATAACTATTCTGTAAGCTACAAGGAGATTATACAGTCAGGTACAGAAATGTTGGGACAGTGACATAAATTTCGGCCGAGGCTCGCCATTGCAAGCCTATGGGTGCAAGAAAAAAATCGCACAGCACTCAGACCATGCGAGTGCTGTCCAATTTTTATGCACCGGTGTCCTTTGAAAAGCCGGCAATTCATGTGCTGCATACAGTAAAATCACACTGACAGGTTAGAATAGAATAGAAATAAATACATAAAATACATAGATATATAGATGTCAGTGGCATACACATATCTATATATGTATATATATTAGATAAATAGATAGAAGAAAAGCCAGCAATTCATCTGCTGTGTTCTGTAAAATCACTGCAGGAGCCTACAGGATAGAAGAGATGCATTACATGCAGTAAGTACAAATGGAATAGGTAACTAAACAGACGCCAGTGACAAATACAATTAGTACAGTGTGTGGGGGAAAATTACTGGACATGCATTTTAATTAATAAAAGATTATTTTTTGGAAAAAAATGGCGTGGGTTCCCACACAAATTTCATAACCAGCAGAGGGAAAACCAACAGCTGGGGACAGATTTTTATAGCCTGGGAAGGGGGTAATACCCATGGAGCTTTCCGGGCTATTAATATCAGCTCACAGCTGTTTAATTAGCCTTTACTGGCTATTAAAATGGGGACCCTAAAAGAAATGACGTAGGTTACCCCTATAATTAATAACTAGCAAAGGCTATGCAGACAGCTGCAGGCTGATATTAATAGCCTAGGAAGTGGTCATGGATACTGGCCCCCTAGACTAAAAACATCAGCTCTCAGCCACCCCAGAAAAGGTGCATCTTCTGGCACTTAGCCTCACTCTTCCCACTTGCTATTAACATCAGCCCGCAGCTGTCTGCATAGCCTCTGCTGGTTATTAATTATAGAGAGACCCTATGTCATTTTTTTTAGGGTCCTCCATTTTAATAGCCAGTAAAGGCTAATTATAAAGCGGAGAGCTGATATTAATAGCCTGGGAAGCTCCATGGGTATTGCCCCCTTCCCAGGCTATAAACATCCCTCTGCTGGTATTGAAAATTGCACAGGAGTCCACGCCATTTTTTTCCGAGAAATAATCTCTTATTAAATACATGTCCAGTAATTTGCACACACTGTACTAATTGTATTTGCCACTGACATTTATATATCTACTCATTCCATTTGTATTTACTGTATGCCATCCATATCTTCTATACTGCTGGCTCCTGCACTGATTTTACAGATCACGGCAGATGAATTGCCGCCTTTTCTTCTATGTATGCATCTATGTAACACATGTACACACACATACTATATATATCTACTATATAATTGTCTAAGGGTTACTTCCGTCTTTCTGTCCTGTCTTACTGTCTGTCACGGATATTCATTGGTCGCGGCCTCTGTCTGTCATGGAATCCAAGTCGCTGATTGGTCTCGGCAGCTGCCTGTCAAGACTGCCGCGACCAATCAGCGACGGCCACAGTTCGATTAGTCCTTCCCTACTCCCCTGCAGTTGGCGCCCGCTCCATACTACCCGCAGTCACCGCTCGCACAGGGTTAATGCCAGCGGTAACGGACCGCGTTATGCCGTGGGTAACTCACTCCGTTACCGCCGCTATTAACCCTGTGTGACCAAGTTTTTACTATTGATGCTGCCTATGCAGCGTCACTAGTAAAAACGTCTAATGTTAAAAATAGTAAAAAAAAATAACAAATCATTACATACCTTTCGCTCCGGTGACCTCCGGCAGGTTCCGGTGCCAAGAATGGTATGAGAGAAGGACCTGCCATGACGTCACGGTCATGTGACCGCGAAGTCATCACAAGCCCTGCGCGCCTGTGCGAGAAGGACCTGCCATGACGTCACGGTCATGTGACTGCGACATCATCACAGGCCCTGCGCGAGAAGGACCTGCCATGACGTCACGGTCATGTGACCGAACTACAAGGGGCCCTCTGAAGGTGAGTATATGTTTATTTTTAATTTTTTAACCTGTGACATACGTGGCTGGGCAATATACTACGTGACTTTGTGCTGTATACTACGTCACTGGGCAATATACTACGTAACTGGGCAATATACTACGTCAATGGGCAGTATACTACGTAACTGGGCAATATACTACGTGGGTGGGCAATATACTATGTCGCTGGGCAATATACTACGTGGCTGGGCAATATACTACGTGGCTGGGCAATATACTACGTGGCTTGGCAATATACTGCGTGGCTGGGCAATATACTACGTGATTGAGCAATATACTACGTGGCTGGGCAATATACTACGTGGCTCTGTGCTGTATACTACGTCGCTGTGCAATATACTACGTGGCTGGGCAATATACTACGTGGCTGGGCAATATACTATGTCACTTGGCAATATACTACGTGGCTGGGCAATATACTACGTGACTGGGCAATATACTACGTGGCTGGGCAATATACTACGTCGCTGGGCAATATACTATGTGGCTGGGCAATATACTACGTGGCTGGGCAATATACTACGTCACTTGGCAATATACTACGTGGCTGGGCAATATACTACGTGGCTGGGCAATATACTACGTGGCTGGGCAATATACTACGTCGCTGGGCAATATACTACGTGACTGGGCAATATACTACGTGACTGGGCAATATACTACGTGACTGGGCAATATACTACGTGGCTGGGCAATATACTACGTGGCTGGGCAATATACTACGTCGCTGGGCAATATACTATGTGGCTGGGCAATATACTACGTGGCTGGGCAATATACTACGTCACTTGGCAATATACTACGTGGCTGGGCAATATACTACGTGGCTGGGCAATATACTACGTGGCTGGGCAATATACTACGTCGCTGGGCAATATACTACGTGACTGGGCAATATACTACGTGACTGGGCAATATACTACGTGACTGGGCAATATACTACGTGGCTGGGCAATATACTACGTGACTGGGCAATATACTACATAGCTGGGCAATATACTACGTGGACATGCATATTCTAGAATACTCGATGTGTTAGAATCGGGCCACCATCTAGTCATATATATGTGTGTATGTTTCACTGACATTGGTAAATTCAGAAAAGTTCATTTTTTTCACATTAATATACACTCTGCACCCCATCTTGAATGAAAAAAACAGAAATGTAGAAATTTTATTAAAAAAGAAACAGTGAGATATCACATGGTCATTAGTATTCAGACCCTTTGCTCAGACACTCATATTTTAGCCCCATGCTGTCCATTTTCTTGTGATTTTCCTTGAGATGGTTCCACTCCTTCATTGGAGTCCAGCTGTGTTTAATTAAACTGATAGGACTTGATTTGGAAAGGCACACACCTGTCTATATAAGACTTCACAGCTCACAGTGCATGTCAGACCAAATGAGAATCGTAAGTTCAAAGGAACTGGCCAAGGAGCTCAGAGACAGAATTGTTGTAAGGCACAGATCTGGCCAAGGTTACAAAAGAATTTCTGCAGTACTCAAGGTTCCTAAGAGCACAGTTGCCTCCATAATCCTTAAATGGAAGAAGTTTGGGACCACCAGAAGTCTTCCTAGACCTGGTCATCCAGTCAAACTGAGCAATCATAGAGAAGAGCCTTGGTGAGAGCCGTAAAGAAGAACCCCAAGATCACAGTGGCTGAGCTCCAGAGATGCAGTAGGGAAATGGCAGAAAGTTCCACAAAGTCAACTATCACTGCAGTCCTCCACCAGTCGGGCCTTTATAGCAGAGTGGCCCGACGGAAGCCTCTCCTCAGTGCAAGACATATGAAAGCCTGCATAGAGTTTGCTAAAAAAAACACATGAATGACTCCCAGGTAATGAAAAATAAGATTCTCTGGTCTGATGAGATGAAGAGTGATAATTCTAAGCAGTATGTATGGAAAAAAACAGGGACTGCTCATCACTTGCCCAATACAATCCTAACAGTGAAACATGGTGGTGGCAGCATCATGCTATGGGGGTGTTTTTCTGCTGCAGGGACAGGACAGCTGGTTGCCATTGAAGGAAACATGAATGCTGCCAAGTACAGAGATATCCTGGATGAAAACCTCTTCCACAGTGCTCTGGACCTCATACTCAAGACAATGACCCTAAACACACCGCTAAAAAAACAAAGGAGTGGCTTGAGAACAACTCTGTGACCATTCTTGACCGACCCAGCCAGAGCCCTGACCTAAATCCAATTGAGCATCTCTAGAGACACCTGAAAATGGCTGTCCACCAACGTCTCCCATCCAACCTGGAGAGGATCTACACGGAAGAATGGCAGAGGATCCCCAAATCCAGGTGTGAAAAATTTGTTGCATCATTCCCAAGAAGACTCATGGCTGTACTAGCTCAAAAGGTGCTTCTACTCAATACTGAGCAAAGGGGCTGAATACTTATGGCCATGTGATATTTCAGTTTTTCTTTTTTAATAAATTTGCAAAAATTTCTACATCTCTGTTTTTTTCAGTCAATATGGGGTGCAGAGTGTACATCAATGAGGAAAAAAATGAACATTTTTGAATTTACCAAATGGCTGCAAAGAAACAAAGTGAAAGATTTAAAGGTACTTTCCATACCCACTCTATGTATTCTATGTGTATATATCTATTCCATTCTAATCTGTCAGTGTGATTTTACTGTATGCGGCACATGAATTGCATTCTTTTCAAAGAACACCGGTGCGTAAAAATCGGACAGCACTCGCATCAGGAAAGGCCAGATGATGCAAATTTCCCAGCTTTATAAAAACCCAGTCTCCTCTAACCTTGTGCCAAAAAACAGCAGTGTGTCTACGTATGCAGATGCAACTGCTGGTGGTTCTGGGGGCACTGCGAACCTGACAGGTTCCCCTTAACTGCTCACAATAACAGTAATTTTGACCAGTTGGGCCCAATCTTTTACATTCCACTGTATCCATATGGTTTTGTGTAAAATATAATGCAGATATTCACCTATAAAAATGCTTAGAACTGCAATAAACAAAGTGTTGGCCATGTGGCGTAGGTTTCTTCCTATACCGATGTACTAGAGTGGTCATCAGGATTTTCCAATACAGTTGGGGCTGAACAAATCTAATGAAAAAAGCCAGCTTTTTGGTACAGTAGCACATTTAAAGCGATTGACAGTCACCGCTCACATCCGTATGATTCGAATAGGATGTGTACAAGACACGTACCCATCGTCATCGATGCTACTCACCTCCCAGTGTGAGTAGCATAAGAGCCTTTAAAGGGCGTATCAGAAACTATTATTTTTTTTTACGTTGGGTCTAAAAACTAGCACGCAGGTACATTAGTTGCCTGCCTGTTGTGTCCTGTGGCAACCTCTGTCGGCACAGAGTGTTCACAGGCCACTCCTGACGGCAATTCAGTGGTTTACAATGACATCACGTCGACTAAGGCTACTTTCACACTGGCGTTTTTTTCAATACGTCGCAATGCGTCGTTTAGGGGAAAAAACGCATCCTGCAAAGTTGTCTGCAGGATGAGTTTTTGCCCCATAGACTAACATTAGCGACGCATTGCGATGCATTGACACACGTCGCAACCGTCGTGCGACGGTTGCGCCATGTTGTGGCAGACCGCCGGGAGCAAAAAACGTTACATGTAACGTTTTTTGTTCCGACGGTCCGCCATTTCCGACCACGCATGTGCGGCCGGAACTCCTCCCCCACCTCCCCGCACCTCACAATGGGGCAGCGGATGCGCTGGAAAAATGCATCCGCTGCACCCATTGTGCGGCGCATTCACTGCTAGCGTCGGTAACCTTGCCCCGATGCACTGCGACGGGCCAAGTCCAACGCTAGTGTGAAAGTAGCCTAAGTGGCGGCTTCTCTACCAGGCTGCTCTGTTGATGGGGCACGACTGCTGACGATTCTCAGCTGCCTTACTGTAGGGAGTGTGCTGTCAATTAGCATGACTTCGTCAGTCACGTCCTGTCAACAAGGCAGCCAGGAAAATGAGGAGCTGCTTTGTTAGACTTGGACCAGCTGAATCGCTGGCAGGAGCGGTCCATGAGAGACTTGGACTAGCTGAATCGCTGGCAGGAGCGGTCTGTGAGATGGAACTGGGTACAATGGGTATGTAGCAACTACTTGCCTGTTAGTTTTTAGGACCATAAAAAAATGAAGTCCTTGATAAACCCTTTAAGGGGTACAGGGGTACAACACCCTATTAAGGCTCATAATAGCAATGACAGCAGGCTATATGGCCATTCTATGTTCTTTCGTTTTGGCAATAAAACCATTTTAAGAGCCGTGTGATGAAGCAATTCCAGTACATTGTATAATTATAACGTGTTCCTGCGCACTTTATATACAGTAATTACATTATGACCGGTAGCGTGGCCTCGCACCTGTCGCTGCACTAATACCTGGGATGTTTTTATATTTGTATCACTAAAATGTTCTTGTCTCACAGAATAGATTTCTGAATAGTAAACCCAGAACTATTCTACGCTATATAAATTCACATGTTCATGTGCGGACGTAGGATGAGAAGTCTCCTCGGCTCTCCTGACACGTACATTTTAGTAAATTACAGAGTAATTTGATCCCAGTAAGAAATAACATTATTAGAATTTTTTTTTCTTATCACTTTCGGATGTGATATTCTTCTGTTATTCCTCGTGGAAATATATGGAGAAACATATCAATGAGGGCATCCCAGCACTGTCTGAAAATGTCAGCACTGATAGGACAAAAGAGTTGACAATCATACATTTCCTTGAGGAGTATCAGAGGAAGGGCAAAATGTGAAGTTCTAAAATAAGATGCTCCAAAATTAAGAGTTGAACAAAAAGATCTGTGGAACCCTGGTTCACATCAAAGTCCGTATCTGCTCGACCAGAGCACTGTCAATCTTCTGCTACCTGCCAGTACCTGACAATGTCTTTTCTGCTTAGCAGGCACATGCAACAGCAGTATAAAGTGGCACAAATGATGTCATGGGGGTCTACTAGTCAGTAGTGGTGGTGGGGATGCCGGAATGTAGTAGAACATTCACAATGCTCTGGTCTGGCATCTACGAACGTCCGATGACGATCCTGTGGATATTTTTTCATAACTCTATCCAGAATAGTTATTTGATTGGAATCGCATGTGATAAATTTAGGACTCATAGGTGTCCGATATTTATGAGAAGGGAGTTTCCATGTCCATCATGTGGATGTACTGTAGCTGTAGTACGCACGTGTGATCACCAAGTGAATGGAGTGGTGGTCACATGCTATATTGCACCATTCACTTAGGACTTTAGGACCCCCATTCTATGGTTAAGTGGTGTCTCAGAACTCAAACCCCACTGATCATACATTTATTACTGTATTTAGGCAATGTTCATAGAGTAAGCCCATTAAATAATGCAGGCATGTCAGAAGAGACAGGTCCTCTGGGTACAGACGACTCCTTTTTACGAGCCAGTACATAGTCTTCACGTATGACCGACTCTCATTCATTTGTATAGCTGCCATACAGTGATACATTTCCGCTGCAGTAGTTGTTGGGTGGCAGTAGCTTCTACAGCAAAATTAGCTGTTTTTGAGGGGTGCTGGGAGAAGATCCCAAATGATCGGCTGATTTCTCCGAGGGGCGCATTCTGAAATGGTTGAAGAGACAACCCCTGTAAGTATGTTGGCTTCTTCCATACTTGCCGACTATCCAGATTGTAGGGATGGCTTCCTGAAAAAGGGACATGTTGGCAAATCTCCCAGGTGTCAACGAAGCCGCTTAAGGGTATGTGCACACATTGAGTATTTGGATGCAGAAATTTCTGCACAATTTCTGCATCTCTTGGCAGGGAAAACGCAGCAGACAATACCCGAGTTTTTGACTCGTTTTTTATGTGTTTTTTGCATGTGTTTTTCACGTATGTTTTTGTTCACCAATGTTTGCTATTTGTACCTTATAAAGCTTATATAACGATATACAGTAGCTAGATAGAAAATAGATAGTAGATAGATATCCAGCAGATATATTATTTCACTAACCTACGACACATTAGTGCCTTGCGTGTGGAGCCTATTGTACATCTAATATTCTAATAAATAAATGAAAAAACGATGTGTGGACTACAGTGGATCTGCATGGGATTTTTTTTTGTTTTTTCAATAAATTGGTGAACCAGGGAAAGTGTCGTGGGAGTGTTTATTTCCTTAAAAACATTTGTGTGTGTGTTTCCTTTTTTATTACTGGTTCAATAATGGGAATGTCTGACAGACACCTCTCCATAATTTACACAAGGGCTTGATGTCAGCTGTGCTTTTGGACAATTCACAGCTGACATCAATCCCAAGCCCCGTTACCCTAATTGCCATCGTACCAGGGCGATCGTAAAGAGCCAAGGCGAAGCCCAAGAATTGGCGCATCTAATGCGATGCACCACTTCAGGAGCAGTTGTGGGCTGGTATTTTTAGTCTGGGAAGGGCCCAATAGCCATAGATCTTCCCAGCCTGATAATATAAACCCCCAGCTGTCTGCTTTACCTTGTCTGGTTATCAAAAATAGGGGTCATTTTTTTCATTCATTTATTAGGTTGATACAAAGCTGTACAATAAGCTCCATATTTAAGGACCTAAAGGGTGTAATTTTATAATATGTCGTGGGGTTGTCAAATTATATATCTATGTGTATTCATATATGTATAAATATACAGCTCTAGAAATAATTATGAGACCACCACATCAAAACCCTCTGGAATGTAATCAAGCCATCAAACAAAGAAGAACTGCTTACATTTTTGCGCCAGAAGCAGTGTGAAAGACTGGTGGAAAGCTGCCAAGAGGCATGAAAGCTGTGATTAAAAATCATGGTTATTCCACAAAATATTGATTTCTGAACTCTTCCTTAGCTAAAAAATTAGTATTGTTGTTTCTAAATTGTTATGAACTTGTTTTCTTTGCATTATTTGAGGTCTGAAAGCACTGGTTTTTTTATTTTGACCATTTTTCTTTGTCAGAAAAAAAAATACAATATTTATTACTTGGAAATTCAGAGACATGTTGTCAGAAGTTTATAGAATAAAAGAACAATTTACATTTTACTCAATATATCTATAAAGAAAAAAAAATCAGACAAACTGAATATTTTGCAGTGGTCTCTTAATTTTTGCCAGAGCTGTATATACACAGGTGCTTCTCACAAAATTAGAATATCATAAAAAAAGTTAATTAATTTCAGTTCTTCTAAACAAGAAGTGAAACTCATATATTATATAGTCATTACAAACAGAGTGATCTATTTGAAGGGTTTATATCTTTTAATGTTAATAACTTTTTGTTTTCATTGGCTGTAACTAGTGTTGAGCGATACCTTCCGATATCGGAAAGTATCGGTATCGGTTTGGATCGGCCGATATTCAAAAAATATCGGATATCGCCGATACCGATACCCGATCCCAATGCAAGTCAATGGGACCAAAATATCGGAATTAAAATAAACCCTTTCTTTCCTTGTAGGTTCATTCTACATCAAGGAAAACAACTAAGAATAATGTAGGATGTATTGTGGGAGGTGGCGGAGACATTAAAGGCAATGAGGATTAGCCCAATCAAATAGAATAGCATGATTTTTTTTTTTTTTAAAGACGTTCGGATTGAAAAAGATATTGACTATGTACATTTTTTTTTATTTTGTCAGATATTGATGTTTCACTATTCCACGACCTTCCCCTTCTTTTTTTTCCTTTTCCCACACTTTCATCTTCATCATCATCAGCATCTTTGACATCAACTTCTTCACCTTATTCATCTTCTTCTTCATCTTCTACCTATTTTTTTTTTTTATTACATTCTTCATATTCATTTTCTTCAACTATTATTATTCTTCCTATTCTACATATTCTTTTTATTCCACTGTTATTATTCTTCCTATTCTACTTCTTCATCATATTCTCATTTGTGACAGGCATTCCCGTAGTTGTTATCTATAAAAGTTGGAAGATTACACCTTCCGTTCTGCCAGTCACAAAAGTTACATTTGTCCGCGTTCAGTTTGGCCTGCAGCATCAGGCTTTATCCAGGGGCACCACGAGGAGGAACGGACTCACCCCCATACACTGCTTAGTCTTCTTCTGCATATAATTTAGATAATATCTTTTGCTCTGATATTAAGTGTTATGCTTAATGTTCTTCTGCTCTTTGTTCTGCAGCCTCTTGTTCTTCTGCTTCTCGGTCTTCCATGTCGTCGTCTCCAGGGTCGTCGTCTTCAGTGTCGTCATCTCCGCCGTCGTCGTCTCCACCGTCGTCGTCTCCGCCGTCGTCATCGTCGTCTCCGCCGTCGTCGTCGTCATCGGGGTGGTCTTCCGGGTCGTCGTCGTCGTCGTCATCGGGTGGTCTTCCGGGTCGTCGACTTTAGGGTCTTAAACTTGGAAATGTAGCAGAAGGTACAAGAAGGCTGAGAAAATGCCAAGAACCAGCTGATGGAACTGGAACTCGGATGGCTACCCGAAGGTTCAAGAGCCTATGGAACTACCGAGGACCAGCTGACGTTACTGGAACCCGGTTACTAAGCAGGAGGTACCCGTGCTAAAAAGCACTACCAAGGACCGCCTGACGTTGGCGGAACTCGGATACCCAGAAGGAGGCACCTAAGCCAAAGGCTCTGCCCGGAACCAGCTGACGTTACTGGAACCAGGATGGGGAGCAGAAGGTACAAGAGCAAAAGACACCGCCGAGAACCAGCTGACGGTACTGGAACCCGGATGGGTAGCCGAAGGTCCAAGAGCCAATGGAACTACCGAGGACCAGCTGACGTTACTGGAACCCGGTTACTAAGCAGGAGGTACCCGTGCCTGAAAGCACTACCAAGGACCACCTGACGTTGGTGGAACTTGGATACCCAGAAGGAGGCACCTAAGCCAAAGGCTCTGCCCGGAACCAGCTGACGTTACTGGAACCAGGATGGGGAGCAGAAGGTACAAGAGCAAAAGACACTGCCTAGAACCAGCTGACGGTGCTGGAACCAGGTGGTGGACCCGAAGGTCCACAGGAGAGGAGAGAACAGCTAGGCCGCGAGGCAGCCGCAGTTACCGAACCCCAACAGTCCTACAGGGGGAGCTGGGCCTACTGGCACTACAGAACCAGCCTTGACTACCAGTTCACGCAGCCCACATAGGAAGCTCCTAAACTGGAGGCACCCTGGAGTTGGCTAACTCGACCGCACCACGACGGGGCAAGCATAGGCGTCTCAGTGAAGTTGACACAACCCGGAAACAGCTGACGGTGCTGAAACCAGGCTTGGCACGAGGGAGTACCTGTGACAAGAACACTGCCGAGAACCAGCTGGCGGTGCTGGAACCCAGATGCGTTGCCCCAGTGTGCAAGAGCCAATGGCACGACCGAGGACCAGCTGACGGTGCTGGAACCCGGTTACTAAGCTGTAGGTGCCCGCGCTTAAAAGCACTACCAAGGACCGCCTGGCGTTGGCGGAACTCGGATACCCAGGAGGAGGCACCTAAGCCAAAGGCTCGGCCCGGAACCAGCTGACGGTGCTGGAACCAGGTGGTGGACCCGAAGGTCCACAGGAGAGGAGAGAACAGCTAGGCCGCGAGGCAGCCGCAGTTACCGAACCCCAACAGTCCTACAGGGGGAGCTGGGCCTACTGGCACTACAGAACCAGCCTTGACTACTAGTTCACGCAGCCCACATAGGAAGCTCCTAAACTGGAGGCACCCTGGAGTTGGCTAACTCGACCGCACCACGACGGGGCAAGCATAGGCGTCTCAGTGAAGTTGACACAACCCGGAAACAGCTGACGGTGCTGAAACCAGGCTTGGCACGAGGGAGTACCTGTGACAAGAACACTGCCGAGAACCAGCTGGCGGTGCTGGAACCCAGATGCGTTGCCCCAGTGTGCAAGAGCCAATGGCACGACCGAGGACCAGCTGACGGTGCTGGAACCCGGTTACTAAGCTGTAGGTGCCCGCGCTTAAAAGCACTACCAAGGACCACCTGGCGTTGGCGGAACTCGGATACCCAGGAGGAGGCACCTAAGCCAAAGGCTCGGCCCGGAACCAGCTGACGGTGCTGGAACCAGGTGGTGGACCCGAAGGTCCACAGGAGAGGAGAGAACAGCTAGGCCGCGAGGCAGCCGCAGTTACCGAACCCCAACAGTCCTACAGGGGGAGCTGGGCCTACTAGCACTACAGAACCAGCCTTGACTACCAGTTCACGCAGCCCACATAGGAAGCTCCTAAACTGGAGGCACCCTGGAGTTGGCTAACTCGACCGCACCACGACGGGGCAAGCATAGGCGTCTCAGTGAAGTTGACACAACCCGGAAACAGCTGACGGTGCTGAAACCAGGCTTGGCACGAGGGAGTACCTGTGACAAGAACACTGCCGAGAACCAGCTGGCGGTGCTGGAACCCAGATGCGTTGCCCCAGTGTGCAAGAGCCAATGGCACGACCGAGGACCAGCTGACGGTGCTGGAACCCGGTTACTAAGCTGTAGGTGCCCGTGCTTAAAAGCACTACCAAGGACCGCCTGGCGTTGGCGGAACTCGGATACCCAGGAGGAGGCACCTAAGCCAAAGGCTCGGCCCGGAACCAGCTGACGGTGCTGGAACCAGGTGGTGGACCCGAAGGTCCACAGGAGAGGAGAGAACAGCTAGGCCGCGAGGCAGCCGCAGTTACCGAACCCCAACAGTCCTACAGGGGGAACTGGGCCTACTGGCACTACAGAACCAGCCTTGACTACCAGTTCACGCAGCCCACATAGGAAGCTCCTAAACTGGAGGCACCCTGGAGTTGGCTAACTCGACCGCACCACGACGGGGCAAGCATAGGCATCTCAGTGAAGTTGACACAACCCGGAAACAGCTGACGGTGCTGAAACCAGGCTTGGCACGAGGGAGTACCTGTGACAAGAACACTGCCGAGAACCAGCTGGTGGTGCTGGAACCCGGATGCGTTGCCCCAGTGTGCAAGAGCCAATGGCACGACCGAGGACCAGCTGACGGTGCTGGAACCCGGTTACTAAGCTGTAGGTGCCCGCGCTTAAAAGCACTACCAAGGACCGCCTGGCGTTGGCGGAACTCGGATACCCAGGAGGAGGCACCTAAGCCAAAGGCTCGGCCCGGAACCAGCTGACGGTGCTGGAACCAGGTGGTGGACCCGAAGGTCCACAGGAGAGGAGAGAACAGCTAGGCCGCGAGGCAGCCGCAGTTACCGAACCCCAACAGTCCTACAGGGGGAGCTGGGCCTACTGGCACTACAGAACCAGCCTTGACTACCAGTTCACGCAGCCCACATAGGAAGCTCCTAAACTGGAGGCACCCTGGAGTTGGCTAACTCGACCGCACCACGACGGGGCAAGCATAGGCGTCTCAGTGAAGTTGACACAACCCGGAAACAGCTGACGGTGCTGAAACCAGGCTTGGCACGAGGGAGTACCTGTGACAAGAACACTGCCGAGAACCAGCTGGCGGTGCTGGAACCCAGATGCGTTGCCCCAGTGTGCAAGAGCCAATGGCACGACCGAGGACCAGCTGACGGTGCTGGAACCCGGTTACTAAGCTGTAGGTGCCCGCGCTTAAAAGCACTACCAAGGACCGCCTGGCGTTGGCGGAACTCGGATACCCAGGAGGAGGCACCTAAGCCAAAGGCTCGGCCCGGAACCAGCTGACGGTGCTGGAACCAGGTGGTGGACCCGAAGGTCCACAGGAGAGGAGAGAACAGCTAGGCCGCGAGGCAGCCGCAGTTACCGAACCCCAACAGTCCTACAGGGGGAGCTGGGCCTACTGGCACTACAGAACCAGCCTTGACTACCAGTTCACGCAGCCCACATAGGAAGCTCCTAAACTGGAGGCACCCTGGAGTTGGCTAACTCGACCGCACCACGACGGGGCAAGCATAGGCGTCTCAGTGAAGTTGACACAACCCGGAAACAGCTGACGGTGCTGAAACCAGGCTTGGCACGAGGGAGTACCTGTGACAAGAACACTGCCGAGAACCAGCTGGCGGTGCTGGAACCCAGATGCGTTGCCTTGCCTATTAAAGATTGTCTTCCTAGAGCCCCAACTAGCAGTGTTGGAGCAAAGGGTAAGCAGGGGGAGATGAGTGTAGGCCGAAGCCTGCACTGGAGGCAGCTTTGTGTCTGCGTTGCGTTTGCAGGACACTTTGCCGGCTACACACTGGGGGAACAGCTGGCGTTGCTGAACCCCACTAACACAATGGCGTGTGTTTTTCTCTGTGCAGCTAGCACTTGCGGGCAAAAACTAGCGATGTTAGAGCCCGTGTTGAAGCAGGAGGAGGAGGAGAGGAGCAGAGTGTAGGCCGAAGCCTAGTTGAACCAATTTCAAAGGAAACCTTTAACCCTCCCCTCAGGTGTTACAAAGTACAAGAGACACACCTTGTGCAGTATTAATGCTGCACAAGTGAAAGGTTGCTCTATTAATTTGTCTACTTGCACACGCTGAATGAAAGACATACACAATTTACCCCATTCTACAGTCAAACTGTAGTGGATGCGTGACTTGGTTTTTTGATGAGACGCAGCACAGGTGTCCAAAATAACGCCTTGGTGCTTGGCGCAGCTTCCTGAGCGTTGTTATTTGCTGTACAGGAGTCTGCGCTCTTGTGTTATCCCTTGGCAATGCCCTGTTAGCGCTGCCCATCTTATGACATCATTTCATGTTGGCCGGTGCGGTTAACGATGGCCATAAATCCCAGACCCACAGTGTCTTTTCATAAAGCCACACTGCGGTGCTGGGATTCGTGGCCTTGAGCAGTAAATATTTTGGCCGCTCACACACGTCCTTACACCTGCTTCAGACTGGGCGGCCTCTGCTGATCCCTTCTCGCATGCCGCGGCCATGAGGCTGCACAGTCTGAAGAAGGCGGAAGGAGATGAGTTAAGACAGGCGAAGATATGCACTGCTCGTGCCCATCAATCACACCCTCGCAGTCAAAATAAGTAAGACAACGAGGAGCATTTTATTCAGGCAGGGCGGACGAACAGGCGCAAGTAGCCAACCAATGATGTCAGAAGACGGGAAGCGCTACCAAGGGGGGTGCTGCGTATCATTAGAAAGGAAAGTCACACCTCAGGGACAGTGGAATGGTCTCAAAGAGACACATTTTGTACGTGTTGAGTTCCACGTGGGCAAGGAGAAAACATCAGCCACCTTGTACAAATGCAGCAGTACTGCTGTACAAGGTGGCTGTTATACATAGAAACACCTGGGGGTGGGGGCCAGGCTCCCTTCAATTTCAGTTCATGTGCCTGCGTGGCGTTTGCAGGTCACGTTGCAAGCTACACAGCAGGGGAACAGCTGGCGTTGCTGAACCCCACTGACACATTGACTGGTGTTTTTCTCTGTGCAGATCGCATGTCCGGGCAAAAACTGGCGGTGTTAGAGCCCAGGGTCAGCAGGAGGAGGAGGAGAGGAGCAAAGTGTAGGCCGAAGCCTGCACTGGTGGCAGCTTTTGGTCGGTTGTGCCAGCGTGGCTTGTGCTGGACACGATGCCGGCTACACAGCGGGGGAACAGCTGGCGGTGCTGAACCCCACTAACACATTGGCTGGTGTTTTTCTCTGTGCAGCTAGCATTTCCGGGCAAAAACTAGCGGTGTTTGAGCCCAGGGTCAGCAGGAGGAGGAGAGGAGCAAAGTGTAGGCCGAAGCCTGCACTGGTGGCAGCTTTTGGTCGGTTGTGCCAGCGTGGCTTTTGCTGGACACGATGCCGGCTACACAGCGGGGGAACAGCTGGCGGTGCTGAACCCCACTAACACATTGGCTGGTGTTTTTCTCTGTGCAGCTAGCATTTCCGGGCAAAAACTAGCGTTGTTAGAGCCCAGGGTCAGCAGGAGGAGGAGAGGAGCAGAGTGTAGGCCGAAGCCTAGTTGAACCAATTTCAAAGGTTACCTTTAACCCCCCCTCAGGTGTTACAAAGTACAAGAGCCACTCCTTCTGCAGCATTAATGCTGCACAAGTAAAAGGTTGCTCTATTAATTTGTCTACTTGCACACGCTGAATGCAACACGTACACTATTTAGCCCATTATACTGTTAAACAGTAGTGGAGGCGTGACTTGTCTTTTTAAAGAAAAGCAGCACAGGTGTCGAAAATAACACCTTTTTGCATGGGCGCAGCTTCCTGAGCGTTGTTAGTTGCTGTACAGGAGTCTGCGCTCTTGTGATCCCTTGGCTATGCGCTGTGAGCGCTTCCTGTCTTATGACCTCATTTCATGTTGGCCGTTGCGGTTAGCGGTGGACATGAATCCCAGACCCACAGTGTGTTTTCAAAAAATCACACTGCGTGGCTGGGATTCGTGGCCTTGTGCAGTAAATATGTTTGACGCTCACACATGTCCTTACACCTGCTTCAGACTGGGTGGCCTCATCTGATCCCTTATCGCCTGCCGCGGCCATGAGGACACCCAGTCTGAAGAAGGCGGAAGGAGATGAGTGAACACAGGCAAACATATGCACTGCACATGCCCATCAATCACACCCTCGCTGTCCAAAAAAATAAGACACCGAGGGGCGTTGTTTCGAGCAGGGGAGATGCACAGGCGCAGCCAGCTAACCAATGATGTCAAAAGACGGGCAGCGCTAACAAGGGTGGTGCTGCGTGTCATTACAAAGGAAAGTCACACCTCAGGGACATTGTAATGGTCTCTAATGAGACACATTTTGTACGTGTTGAGTTCCACGTGGGCAAGGAGAAAAAGTCAGCCACCTTGTACAAATGCAGCAGTACTGCTGTACAAGGTGGCTGTTATACATAGAAACACCTGGGGGTGGGGGGCAGGCTCCCTTCAATTTCAGTTCATGTGCCTGCGTGGCGTTTGCAGGTCACGTTGCAAGCTACACAGCAGGGGAACAGCTGGCGTTGCTGAACCCCACTGACACATTGACTGGTGTTTTTCTCTGTGCAGATTGCATGTCCGGGCAAAAACTAGCGGTGTTAGAGCCCAGGGTCAGCAGGAGGAGGAGGAGAGGAGCAAAGTGTAGGCCGAAGCCTGCACTGGTGGCAGCTTTTGGTCGGTTGTGCCAGCGTGGCTTGTGCTGGACACGATGCCGGCTACACAGCGGGGGAACAGCTGGCGGTGCTGAACCCCACTAACATATTGGCTGGTGTTTTTCTCTGTGCAGCTAGCATTTCCGGGCAAAAACTAGCGGTGTTTGAGCCCAGGGTCAGCAGGAGGAGGAGAGGAGCAAAGTGTAGGCCGAAGCCTGCACTGGTGGCAGCTTTTGGTCAGTTGTGCCAGCGTGGCTTTTGCTGGACACGATGCCGGCTACACAGCGGGGGAACAGCTGGCGGTGCTGAACCCCACTAACACATTGGCTGGTGTTTTTCTCTGTGCAGCTAGCATTTCCGGGCAAAAACTAGCGTTGTTAGAGCCCAGGGTCAGCAGGAGGAGGAGAGGAGCAGAGTGTAGGCCGAAGCCTAGTTGAACCAATTTCAAAGGTTACCTTTAACCCCCCCTCAGGTGTTACAAAGTACAAGAGCCACTCCTTCTGCAGCATTAATGCTGCACAAGTAAAAGGTTGCTCTATTAATTTGTCTACTTGCACACGCTGAATGCAACACGTACACTATTTAGCCCATTATACTGTTAAACATTAGTGGAGGCGTGACTTGTCTTTTTAAAGAAAAGCAGCACAGGTGTCGAAAATAACACCTTTTTGCATGGGCGCAGCTTCCTGAGCGTTGTTAGTTGCTGTACAGGAGTCTGCGCTCTTGTGATCCCTTGGCTATGCGCTGTGAGCGCTTCCTGTCTTATGACCTCATTTCATGTTGGCCGTTGCGGTTAGCGGTGGACATGAATCCCAGACCCACAGTGTGTTTTCAAAAAATCACACTGCGTGGCTGGGATTCGTGGCCTTGTGCAGTAAATATGTTTGACGCTCACACATGTCCTTACACCTGCTTCAGACTGGGCGGCCTCATCTGATCCCTTATCGCCTGCCGCGGCCATGAGGACACCCAGTCTGAAGAAGGCGGAAGGAGATGAGTGAACACAGGCAAACATATGCACTGCACATGCCCATCAATCACACCCTCGCTGTCCAAAAAAATAAGACACCGAGGGGCGTTGTTTCGAGCAGGGGAGATGCACAGGCGCAGCCAGCTAACCAATGATGTCAAAAGACGGGCAGCGCTAACAAGGGTGGTGCTGCGTGTCATTACAAAGGAAAGTCACACCTCAGGGACATTGTAATGGTCTCTAATGAGACACATTTTGTACGTGTTGAGTTCCACGTGGGCAAGGAGAAAAAGTCAGCCACCTTGTACAAATGCAGCAGTACTGCTGTACAAGGTGGCTGTTATACATAGAAACACCTGGGGGTGGGGGGCAGGCTCCCTTCAATTTCAGTTCATGTGCCTGCGTGGCGTTTGCAGGTCACGTTGCAAGCTACACAGCAGGGGAACAGCTGGCGTTGCTGAACCCCACTGACACATTGACTGGTGTTTTTCTCTGTGCAGATTGCATGTCCGGGCAAAAACTAGCGGTGTTAGAGCCCAGGGTCAGCAGGAGGAGGAGGAGAGGAGCAAAGTGTAGGCCGAAGCCTGCACTGGTGGCAGCTTTTGGTCGGTTGTGCCAGCGTGGCTTGTGCTGGACACGATGCCGGCTACACAGCGGGGGAACAGCTGGCGGTGCTGAACCCCACTAACACATTGGCTGGTGTTTTTCTCTGTGCAGCTAGCATTTCCGGGCAAAAACTAGCGTTGTTAGAGCCCAGGGTCAGCAGGAGGAGGAGAGGAGCAGAGTGTAGGCCGAAGCCTAGTTGAACCAATTTCAAAGGTTACCTTTAACCCCCCCTCAGGTGTTACAAAGTACAAGAGCCACTCCTTCTGCAGCATTAATGCTGCACAAGTAAAAGGTTGCTCTATTAATTTGTCTACTTGCACACGCTGAATGCAACACGTACACTATTTAGCCCATTATACTGTTAAACAGTAGTGGAGGCGTGACTTGTCTTTTTAAAGAAAAGCAGCACAGGTATCGAAAATAACACCTTTTTGCATGGGCGCAGCTTCCTGAGCGTTGTTAGTTGCTGTACAGGAGTCTGCGCTCTTGTGATCCTTTGGCCATGCGCTGTGAGCGCTTCCTGTCTTATGACCTCATTTCATGTTGGCCGTTGCGGTTAGCGGTGGACATGAATCCCAGACCCACAGTGTTTTTTTAAAAAATCACACTGCGGTGCTGGGATTCTTGCCCTTGTGCACTAAATATGTTTGCCGCTCACACATGTCCTTACACCTGCTTCAGACTGGGCGGCCTCATCTGATCCCTTATCGCATGCCGCGGCCATGAGGACACCCAGTCTGAAGAAGGCGGAAGGAGGTGACTTAAAACAGGCGAACATATGCACTGCACATGCCCATCAATAACACCCTCGCATCCAAATTATGAGACAACGAGGGGCGTTGTGTCGGGCAGGGCGGACGCACAGACACAGGCAGCCAACCAATGATGTCAGAAGACGGGCAGCGCTAACAATGGGGGTGCTGCGTGTCATTAAAAAGGAAAGTCACACCTCAGGGACATTAGCATTGGTCTCTAATGAGACACATTTTGTACGTGTTGAGTTCCACGTGGGCAAGGAGAAAACATCAGCCACCTTGTACAAATGCAGCAGTACTGCTGTACAAGGTGGCTGTTATACATAGAAACACCTGGGGGTGGGGGGCAGGCTCCCTTCAATTTCAGTTCATGTGCCTGCGTGGCGTTTGCAGGTCACGTTGCAAGCTACACAGCAGGGGAACAGCTGGCGTTGCTGAACCCCACTGACACATTGACTGGTGTTTTTCTCTGTGCAGATTGCATGTCCGGGCAAAAACTAGCGGTGTTAGAGCCCAGGGTCAGCAGGAGGAGGAGGAGAGGAGCAAAGTGTAGGCCGAAGCCTGCACTGGTGGCAGCTTTTGGTCGGTTGTGCCAGCGTGGCTTGTGCTGGACACGATGCAAGCTACACAGCAGGGAAACAGCTGGCGTTGCTGAACCCCACTAACACATTGGCTGGTGTTTTTCTCTGTGCAGCTAGCAGTTCCGGGCAAAAACTAGCGGTGTTAGAGCCCAGGGTCAGCAGGAGGAGGAGAGGAGCAAAGTGTAGGCCGAAGCCTGCACTGGTGGCAGCTTTTGGTCGGTTGTGCCAGTGTGGCTTGTGCTGGACACGATGCAAGCTACACAGCAGGGAAACAGCTGGCGTTGCTGAACCCCACTAACACATTGGCTGGCGTTTTTCTCTGTGCAGCTAGCATTTCCGGGCAAAAACTAGCGTTGTTAGAGCCCAGGGTCAACAGGAGGAGGAGAGGAGCAGAGTGTAGGCCGAAGCCTAGTTGAACCAATTTCAAAGGTTACCTTTAACCCCCCCTCAGGTGTTACAAAGTACAAGAGCCACTCCTTCTGCAGCATTAATGCTGCACAAGTAAAAGGTTGCTCTATTAATTTGTCTACTTGCACACGCTGACTGCAACACGTACACTATTTAGCCCATTATACTGTTAAACAGTAGTGGAGGCGTGACTTGTCTTTTTAAAGAAAAGCAGCACAGGTGTCGAAAACAACACCTTTTTGCATGGGCGCAGCTTCCTGAGCGTTGTTAGTTGCTGTACAGGAGTCTGCGCTCTTGTGATCCTTTGGCCATGCGCTGTGAGCGCTTCCTGTCTTATGACCTCATTTCATGTTGGCCGTTGCGGTTAGCGGTGGACATGAATCCCAGACCCACAGTGTGTTTTTAAAAAATCACACTGCGGTGCTGGGATTCGTGCCCTGGTGCACTAAATATGTTTGCCGCTCACACATGTCCTTACACCTGCTTCAGACTGGGCGGCCTCATCTGATCCCTTCTCGCATGCCGCGGCCATGAGGCTGCACAGTCTGAAGAAGGCGGAAGGAGATGAGTTAAGACAGGCGAAGATATGCACTGCTCGTGCCCATCAATCACACCCTCGCAGTCAAAATAATTAAGACAACGAGGAGCATTTTATTCAGGCAGGGCGGACGCACAGGCGCAACTAGCCAACCGATGATGTCAGAAGACGGGAAGCGCTACCAAGGGGGGTGCTGCGTATCATTAGAAAGGAAAGTCACACCTCAGGGACAGTGGAATGGTCTCAAAGAGACACATTTTGTACGTGTTGAGTTCCACGTGGGCAAGGATAAAAAGTCAGCCACCTTGTACAAATGCAGCAGTACTGCTGTACAAGGTGGCTGTTATACATAGAAACACCTGGGGGAGAGGGGGCCAGGCTCCCTTCAATTTCAGTTCATGTGCCTGCGTGGCGTTTGCAGGACACGTTGCCAGCTACACAGCAGGGGAACAGCTGGCGTTGCTGAACCCCACTAACACATTGGCTGGTGTTTTTCTCTGTGCAGCTAGCAGTTCCGGGCAAAAACTAGCGGTGTTTGAGCCCAGGGTCAGCAGGAGGAGGAGAGGAGCAAAGTGTAGGCCGAAGCCTGCACTGGTGGAAGCTTTTGGTCGGTTGTGCCAGCGTGGCTTGTGCTGGACACGATGCCGACTACACAGCAGGGGAACAGCTGGTGGTGCTGAACCCCACTGACACATCACCTAGTGTTTTTTCTGTGTAGACAACACTTCCAGGTGTCAACTGACAGTGTTGAAACCCAGGGAATCAAAGAGGAGCAGAGTGTAGGCCGAAGCCTGCAGTGGAGCAAGTGTAAAGGGAACCTTTAACCTCCCCCCCCCCCCAGGCATTTGTTGCTGAAAGAGCCATCTTGTACAGCAGTAATATTGCACATGGAAAATGGTGGCTCCGAAAATAATGCTCCTTGCAAACGCTGAAGTACACACTCATATAATGTGTCCCCTCACACCGTCAAACCATCCCGGAAGTGGGACTTTCCTTTGTAATGTGACACAGCACAGCCGTCATTCCAACCCCCTTGGTGCCGTGCGCCACCTCCTCAACGTTGTTTGGTTCTGTCACGGAGCCCGCGCTGTAATGTTATCCCTTGGCCATGCACAGTTAGCGGTGCCCGTCTTCTGACATCATTTAGGTGTCAGGCTGGCAGTGCCTGTGCGTCAAAGCTGCCCGAGATCCAACCTTGCAGTGTCATCAAATGTAATCCCACTGCGGGCCAGGGATCCATGGGCATGCGCAGTGCATATCATCGCCTCTCACTCACCTCCTTCATGCTTCTTCAGACTGTGCGGCGTCACGGCCGTGGCATGCTATTAGGGATCAGCTGACGCCGCCTAGTCTGAAGAAGCATGAAGAAGGGGAATGAGAGGCTAGTATATGCACTGCGCATGGCCATGGATACCAGGCCCACTGTGGGATCACATTAGACGACACTGCGAGGTGGGATTTTGGGCAGCGTGGACGCACAGGCGCAGCCAGGACGACAACAAATGATGTCAGAGGACGGGCAGCGCAAACTGTGCATGGCCAAGGGATAACATAACAGTGCAGGGTCCATGACGGAATCAAACAACGCTAAGGAGGCAGCGCACGGTGCCAAGGGGGTAGCAATGACGGCTGTGCTGCGTCACATTACAAAGGAAAGTCCCACCTCTGGGACGGTTGGACGGTGTGAGGGGACACATTACATGAGTGTGTAGTTCAGCGTTTCCAAGGAGCATAATTTCAAGAGCGACCTTTCCCTTGTGCAGTATTAGTGCTGCACATGGTGGCTCTTTCACTAACAAACGCCTAGGGGGGGGGGGGGACAGGTCCCCTTACATTTTAGTTGTGCCAGCGTGGCGGTCGCATGACACGTTGCCGGATACACAGCTGGGGATCAGCTGACGTTACTGAACCCCAATAACAGAGGAGCGACTGTTGACTGTGCACACAGCACTTCCAGGCACCAACTGGCGGTGTTAGAGCCCAGGGACAGCAGGAGGAGCAGATTGGAGGTATTACTGCACACACAGCTGGGGATCAGCTGACGTTACTGAACCCCAATAACAGAGGAGCGACTGTTGACTGTGCACACAGCACTTCCAGGCACCAACTGGCAGTGTTAGAGCCCAGGGACAGCAGGAGGAGCAGATTGGAGGTATTACCGCACACACAGCTGGGGATCAGCTGACGTTACTGAACCCCAATAACAGAGGAGCGACTGTTGACTGTGCACACAGCACTTCCAGGCACCAACTGGCGGTGTTAGAGCCCAGGGACAGCAGGAGGAGCAGAGGAACAGAGTGTAGGCCGAAGCCTGATTGGAGCAAGTTGAAAGGGAACCTTTAACCACCCCCCCCAAGACGTTTGTAGCTGAAAGAGCCATCTTGTGCAGCGCTAAGGATGCAAAAGGAAAAGGTTGCTCTTTTAATTATGCTCCTTGCAAACACATAAGTAAACACTAAAAATGTGTCCCCTTATACCGTTAAACCGTCACGGAGGTGCGAATTTCCTTCGTAATGGGACACAGCACAGCTGTCATTCCTATCCCCTTGGTGCCATGTGCTGCCTCCTCAGCGTTGTTTTAAACTGTCACGGAGCCTGCGCTGTTCTGTTATCCCTTGGCCATGCCCAATTAGCGCTGCCTGTCTTCTGACATAATTTGGTGTCAGGCTGTCAGTGCCTGTGCGTCCACGCTGCTCCAGATCCCACCTCGCAGTCTCGTCTAACGTAATCCCACTGCGGGCCTTGGATCCATGGGCATGCACAGTGCATATCCTCGACTCTCACTCCCCTCCTTCCCTCTTCTTCAGACTGTGCGTTGTCACGGCCGTGGCATGCTATTAGGGATCAGCTGACGGCGCACAGTCTAAAGAAGGCGGAGGGAAATGAGCGAGAGCCCGAGGGGAAGATATGCACTGCGCATGCCCATGGATCCCAGGCCCACAGTGTGACTCAATCAGAAGACACTGCGAGGCGGGATCTATGGCAGCGCGGCCGCACAGGCGCAGCCAGCCTGACACCAAATTATGTCAGAAGACAGGCAGCGCAAATAGGGCATGGCCAAGGGATAACAGAACAGCGCAGGCTCCGTGACAGCTTAAAACAACGCTGAGGAGGCAGCGCATGGCACCAAGGGGGTAGGAATGACGGCTGTGCTGCGTCACATTACGAAGGAAAGTCCCAGCTCTGGGACGGTATAACGGTATCAGTGAACACATTTTATAAGTGTTAAGTTCTGCGTGTGCAAGGAGCCCAAAAAAAAATAGCTACCTTTTCCTTGTGCAGCATTACTGCTGCACAAGATGGCTCTTTCAGTAACATACGACGGGGGGGGGGCAGGTTCCCTTACATTCAGGTTGTTGTGCCAGCGTAGCGGTCGCAGGACACATTGCCGGCTACACAGCTGGGGATCAGCTGACGTTACTGAAACCCAATAACACTGGGTCGTATGTTTTGACTGTGCAGCCTGCACTTCTGAGCCGCAACTGGCGGTGTTGGAGCCCAGGAATAGCATTTCAGGTGGTAGAAAGATGAACACAGCAGAAGACCTGGATGACACCCAATTAATTAATCAGGCAGAGGAGTGGCAAATTCCTGCGAGATCCATGCCTGGTTCATTTTCAGGAAAGTAAGCCGGTCAACGTTATCGGAGGATAGTCGCATGCGACGGTCTGTTAGTACACCACCTGCGGCACTAAAGACACGTTCCGATAAGACACTAGCCGCAGGGCAAGCCAGCACCTCCAATGCATACTGACTTAGCTCTGGCCATGTATCCAGCTTAGAGACCCAAAACTTGAATGGGGAAGAGCCGTCGGGGAGTACAGTAAGAGGGCAAGCCATGTAGTCTGTCACCATCTGACGGAACCGTTGCCTCCTGCTGACTGGAGCCGCCGGTGATGGTGTAGACATTTGGGGCGGGCACACAAAAGTGTGCCAGAGTTGTGCCATACTCGGCTTGCCTTGGGCAGAGGCACTGCTTCTGCTCCCTCTTTGGGCAGAGCCTCCCCAACTGCCTCGACGCACTGAGCTGCTTTGTAAAGCACTAGCAGCACTCCTCTCAGTTGGACAGGAGAAGATGATGGAATTCACCAGTGTGTCGTGGTACTCCCGCAATTTACGCTCCCGGGTCAACGCAGGGATGAGGTTTTGGACGTTGTCCCGGTAGCGAGGATCGAGGAGGGTGAACACCCAATAATCAGGCATGTTGAGAATGTGGTCGATGCGGCGGTCATTTCTCAGGCACTGCAGCATAAAATCCACCATGTGCTGCAGAGTGCCAACCGGCCCAGAAACGCTGTCCCCTGCTTGAGACATGATCTCTGCCCGCTCGTCATCACCCCACCCTCGCTGTACACACTGACCACTGGACAATTGTGTCGCTCCCTCCTCTGGACGGAGCTCTTCCTCGTCCATTGACTCCTCCTCATCCTCCTCACAAATTGGCCCCTGCGTACCCCTTTGTGAGGAACCACGTGGCGCTGACTCTCCAGAAGCTGATGGAAAAGGTGACTCCTCATCCTCCACCTCTTCCACCACATCATCCCTTAACCCTTGCAAAGTTTGCTGAAGCAGGCAGATAAGGGGGACAGTCATGCTGACTAGTGCATCATCTGCACTTGCCATCCGCGTGGAATAATCAAAAGGACGCAAAACCTGGCAGACGTCCTTCAGAGTGGCCCACTCTGTGGTTGTGAAGTCTGATCGGCGCTGACTGCGACTTCTTTGCGCCTGATGCAGCTGGTACTCCATAACTGCTTGCTGCTGCTCACACAACCGCTCCAACATATGTAACGTGGAATTCCACCGGGTAGGTAGGTCACATATGATGCGGTGTTCCGGAAGGCGGAATCTGCGCTGCAGAGCAGCAATGCGGGATCTGGCAAAGCTGGAACGCCGCAAGTGAGCACACTCTAGGCGGACCTTGTGCAGCAGGGCATCAAGATCCGGATAGTCCCTCAGAAAACTCTGCACAACCAAATTGAGCACATGTGCCAGACATGGGATGTGAGTGAGGTTGCCAAGGGCCAAAGCTGCCACCAGATTTCGGCCATTGTCACACACTACCATGCCTGGCTGGAGATTCGCTGGCAGTAACCACACATCGCTCTCCTGCTTGATGGCATTCCAGAGCTCCTGCGCTGTGTGGCTTCGATGCCCCAATGAAACTAGTTTCAAGACGGCCTGCTGACGTTTGGCCACGGCTGTGCTCATGTCGGTCATAGGTAAACGTTCACGGGTCCATGTGGGGGTGGACTGTGACGGATCCTGCAGAGAGGAATCAGAGGAACTGGTGTAAGAGGAGGAGTCGATGCGTACAGACTGGATTCCTGCAATCCTTGGAGTGGGCAGGACACGTCCTGCGCCACTCGCACGATCTGTACCTGGCTCAACAACATTAACCCAATGGGCAGTGAGGGAAACATATCGCCCCTGTCCATGCTGACTGGTCCACGCATCGGTGGTGAGGTGGACCTTGCTACTGACGGCGTTCAGTAGCGCATGTTTTATGTTTGCCTCAACATGCCTGTGCAGAGCAGGGACAGCCTGCCTGCTGAAGTAAAAGCGGCTGGGCACCTTGTACTGTGGGACTGCCAATGCCATCAAGTCACGGAAGCTGTCAGTCTCCACCAGCCTGAACGAGAGCATTTCCAGGGACAACAGTTTGGCAATGCCTGCATTCAGAGCCTGTGCTCGGGGGTGGTTGGCCGAGAATGCCCGCCTTTTCTCCCATGCCTGTACTACCGATGGCTGTAGAGTAGACTGGGAGTGTGAGGATGACTGGGAAGGTGGTGCTGTGGGTGGAATTACACAAGGTCTCTGGGAGGAAGCCAAACCAGCTGTGCGTGAGCTGGAGGAAGAGGCAACACGAGCTGAAGAGGTGGTAGCTGCCGCTGTTGGTTGGCCTACATCTTCAGTGTGTTTCTGTAACTCCACCGCGTGCCTGGTCCGCACATGTTTCCACATATTTGTGGTATTGAGGTTGCTGACATTTTTCCCTCTTTTTACTTTATGATGACACAGCTTGCATTTGACAAAACAAATGTCATCTGCAACTGTGTCAAAAAAGGACCAGGCACTGCAAGTCTTGGGAGCGCCCTTTTTGGCTTTGGAAAGAGACAGGCTCCTAACGGGTGCCAAAGTGGAGGCTACAGGCTCCGCAGTCTTCCCCCTCCCTCTCCCTCTTTGGCCCGTAAGAGGAAGCTCTTCCTCTGAGCTGCTCCCACCACCTTCCTGTTCCTCACGCCACGATGGGTCAAGGACCTCATCATCTCCACTACCCTCTGCCACCAACTGCTCCTCCTGGGTAGTCTCAGCAGCACAGTACGCACGAGAAAGCGGCACCTGAGTTTCATCATCAGATGCGTACTGCGCTGTGGTCACCGGAGGCACTGGCCCACCTGCCTCTTCAGAGTCAGAGAGAAAAAGGTGTTGGGCATCACTGCACACTGCCTCTTCTTCCATTTCTCCAATGCTGCTTGGCTGGCCCCCTGTTTCCAAGCCAAGAGATTCAGAGAACAGAAGTAGAGACGGCTCCTGTCCTGGGCTCTCTGACTGCCTGGCCAATTTGGCAGGTGGTGAAGAGACAGATGGCTGCTCTCCAGTGCTCTGTGCCTGAGAGGATGTGGCACTAACTGAAGTCGATGCCGAGGCGTTAGCTGCCATCCACCCGACAACGGCTTCAATTTGGTCTTCACGCAGCAGCGGTGCACGGCGCTCTCCGACAAAGCTGCGCATGAAGGACTGTTCCCTGCTGAAACTGAGTGACGACGAGTCACCGGCGCCCGCAGCAGGCACAGAATCACCACGTCCTCTCCCTGCTCCTCTCCCTGCTCCGCGCCCACGCCCACGTGCCTTACTCCCTGCCCTCTTCATCTTGGTTGACAGATAAAGATAAGCAGAAAAGTACTAAGGCCTTAGTGTGCTTATTCCTGTAATGCTCCTCCTAACAGGTGTAAGAAACACTAATGTTGTAAATTGTGGACTAAACTTTATTATTTTTCAAATGTGGCCTACACAAGTGTTAAGTTGTGTTTGGTGAACTTAACTTTTTTTTGGTGCAGATCGGGCTACAGAGCTAGTTTAAATTACACGGAGACCGTGCAGACAGCCGTAAACGGCGCTGCAAGGCCAAAAAACCCTCCTTTAGGTTATCCTATATAGTGTTTTTCCACTATTTAGCTGGATACAAGTGGAAAGACACTAATAGGAATTTTTTTTTTTGAAATTTTAAACTGGCTGCACTATTTGAAAAAAAGGAAATTGTTTTTCAAGGTATGAGGCAGTAACGCACCCTGAGCTGAATCCAACCGGCTATGGCTGCACACAGACTACAGGGCGAGCTGCGCTCACACAGAGACCGTGCAGACAGCCGTAAACGGCGCTGCAAGGCCCAAAAAAACCCCTCTAGGTTATCCTATATAGTGTTTTTCCACAATTGAGCTGGAGACTGGTGGAAAGACACTAATAGGAATTTTTTTTTTTCAAATTTTAAACAGGCTGCACTATTTCAAAAAAAGGAAAATTTTTCTCAAGGTATGAGCCAGTAACGAACCCTGAGCTGAATCCAACCGGCTATGGCTGCACACAGACTACAGGGCGAGCTGGGCTCACACGGAGACCGTGCAGACAGCCGTAAACGGCGCTGCAAGGCCAAAAAACCCTCCTCTAGGTTATCCTATATAGTGTTTTTCCACTATTTAGCTGGATACGAGTGGAAAGACACTTATAGGATTTTTTTTTTTTCAAATTTTAAACAGGCTGCACTATTTGAAAAAAAAGGAAAATTTTTCTCAAGGTATGAGCCAGTAACGAACCCTGAGCTGAATCCAACCGGCTATGGCTGCACACAGACTACAGGGCGAGCTGGGCTCACACGGAGACCGTGCAGACAGCCGTAAACGGCGCTGCAAGGCCAAAAAACCCTCCTCTAGGTTATCCTATATAGTGTTTTTCCACTATTTAGCTGGATACGAGTGGAAAGACACTAATAGGAATTTTTTTTTTCAAATTTTAAACAGGCTGCACTATTTGAAAAAAAGGAAAATTTTTCTCAAGGTATGAGCCAGTAACGAACCCTGAGCTGAATCCAACCGGCTATGGCTGCACACAGACTACAGGGCGAGCTGGGCTCACACGGAGACCGTGCAGACAGCCGTAAACGGCGCTGCAAGGCCCAAAAACCCCCCTCTAGGTTATCCTATGTAGTGTTTTTCCACAATAGAGCTGGAGACTGGTGGAAAAACACTAATAGGAAATTTGAGAAAAAATGTGCAGCAGGCTGCACTAAGAGCAAAAAAGAACAACTGTGTGAGGCAGTGTGAACCCCCCCTGAGCTGAATACAACCGGGTATATGGCTGCACACAGACTACAGAGTGAGCTGCACACACACACACACACAGAGACCTTGCAGAACGCTGTTAAAACAGCGCTGCAAGGCAAGAGCAAGGTGAACAGTGAAGAACACACAGCGTTTTGCTAAATTAGCCTTTGGAAAGGAAAATAAAGCAATTAGCAAGCTCAACTGGCCCTCAGTTAGAACACAGCGTCCTGTCCCTAACTGAAATCACAGCAGAGTGAGCGCAAAATGGCGGCAGCGCTTTTTTATAGTGCAGAGTGACATCATTTCAGCAGCCAATCCCAGCCTTGCCAGTACTTACATGCCCACCATGCTAAACAGGATGTGCCCACACTTTCATTCATTCCTCATTGGCTGCTGCGTTCAATTTGAATTCTGGGAACTTCCGATTCCGGTATCCGATACGCGGGAAGTATCGGAATTCGGTATCGGAATTCCGATACCGCAAATATCGGCCGATACCCGATACTTGCGGTATCGGAATGCTCAACACTAGCTGTAACCCATAATCATCATCTCAGTAAATTAGAATACTTCATAACAACAGCTTGAAAAATGATTTTAAAATCTGAAATGTCGGCCTACTGAAATGTGTGTTCAGTAAATTCACTCAATACTTGGTCGGGGCTCCTTTTGCATCAATTACTGCATCAATGCAGCGTGGCATGGAGGCGATCAGCCTGTGACACTGCTGAGGTGTTATGGAAGCCCAGGTTGCTTTGATAGCAGCCATCAGCTCATCTGCATTGTTAGGTCTGGGGTCTCATCTTCCTCTTGACAATACTCCATAGATTCCCTATGGGGTTAAGGTCAGTCGAGCTTGCTGGCCAATCAAGCACAGTGATACTGTTGTTTTTAAACCAGGTATTGGTACTTTTGGCAGTGTGGACAAGTGCCAAGTCCTGCTGGAGAATGAAATTTCCATCTCCAAAAAGCTTGTCGGCAGAGGAAAGCATGAAGTGCTCTAAAATGTCCCGGTTGATGGCTGTGCTGAGTTTAGTCTTGATAAAACACAGTGGACCTACACCAGGAGATGACATGGCTCCCCAAACCATCACTGATTGTGGAAACTTCACACTAGACCTCCAGCAGCTTGGATTGTGGCCTCCCCACTCTTCCTCCAAACTCTGGGACCTTGATTTACAAATGAAATGCAAAATGTACTTTCATCTGGAAACAACACCTTGGACCACTGAGCAACAGTCCAGTTCTTTTCTCCTTGTCCCAGGTAAGACGCTTCTGGCGTTGTCTATTGGTCATGAGTGGCTTGACACAAGGAATGCGACACTTGTAGCCCATGTCCTGGATACATCTGTGTGTGGTGGATCTTGAAGCAATGACTCCAGCAGCAGTCCACTCCTTGTGAATATCCCCCAAATTTTTGAATGGCCTTTTCTTAACAATCCTTTCAAGGCTGTAGTTATCCCAGTTGCTTGTGCTCCTTTTTCTACCACACTTTTTCCTTCCACTCAACTTTCCATTAATATGCTTGGATACAGCACTCTGTGAGCAGCCAGCTTCTTTAGCAATGACCTTTTGTGGCTTACCCCCCTTGTGGATTGTGTCAATGATGACTGCCTTCTGGACATCTGTCAAGTCAGCAGTCTTCCCCATGATTGTGGAGCCTACTCAAACAAACTAAGGGACCTTTATAAATGCTTAGGAAGCCTTTGCAGGTGTTTTTTGTTAATTATTCTTTTTTACTGGGATAATGACGTTTGAGTTTTCATTGGCTGTAAGCCATAATCATCAACATAAACAGAAATAAGCACTTCAAATAGATCACTCTGTAATGACTCTATATAATATGTGAGTTTCACTTTTTGTATTGAAGAACTGAAATAAATTAACTTTTTGATGATTCTAATTTAGTCAGAAGCACTTGTATATATACACACACACATACTCACCTATGCAGACACACAATACTAGTGTTTTCTTTTCCTCCTGGTGACATTACATCCTTTTCCTTTTATTAACATCCCTGCCATATATCAGAGCAACAACACTACAAAACCGCAGGAAATCCGCAATCATTTTTAAACCTGGGTTTTTATAGCGTTTTTTTTACCTGACTTCATTAAAGTCAATGGGTAAAAAAACACACGACAAAAACGCTGAAAGACTTGACACACTGCAAATTTGAATCGGGACCAAATCTGCAAGTCACAAATAAGCAACATGTGCATGAGACTTCAGGATTTCTCATTCACTTTGCCGGCAGCCGGAAACCCTTCAGGCTTTGTGACAAATCATCGTTAATTGTATAAAGTTTTCCGACCTTATCAAGGCTTTGGCTCTTCAAGGTGACCGTGTTATTACTGTCTTCCCCATATTCTACGGTTCTTCGTGAAGAGGAATTGTTTGTGTCAGGTTGGCTGTGAACGCTCTCGGAGCCATCAATGTGATGCAGGGTCCTCACATCCTCATCACAATTTAATGTTTCTGATGGACGTGTTTTCTACGTTTTAACCACAAATAATATGGTTTGTGTTATTTTTGCTTTAATAATTAATTCGCTCCCGTAAAGCTCCACCGCTGTATGACAACAGACTGTCACAATGTATCGCCTCTCGCTAAAGATCATGCGGTGAGGAGATGATTTATTGTGAATGAGGGAGAGAATTTGGAACATGACGTAACTAAAAAAAGTGCTGATATATTATTACAGGAGACATCTCAAGTGTTATCGAGGCTGTTAAAATTTCAAATTTAATAATTTTCCAGCATTTTGTGGTGTTCACAAAGTACTTTGTATTGCCCCAATTTTGTGCTGGGTAGCTGCCATCCAAGGTGAACCAAGTGCAAGCAATACACTGCTTTTGGCAGAATTTGGCATAAATGTGACGTTCCACCCAGGAACACCACCAACCCTGAGTTGGAATTCCCCAAAATAGAATAGGGCCACCCATGTTTGTGTAGAGGTGAAGTTGTCCAAACCTCCTCTCTGAAGTCTTCATAATGTTATTGTATGGATTTGCTGTTTTATGTGACATAGTTATGTGATTTTACAGTCATTGGTCTGCAAGCAGCTTGTTATCTTAGGATAGGGCTAAGAGTGTCAGCCCAGGTGGGACGGAGGTACAACCCCAAATTAGGGTGGGTTATTTTTGAGAAATCATGACAGTTTTGCAAAAAGGCGTAGCTAGGGGTTCAGAGGTGAAATATATGAGAGATCTCCAAACCAGGTAACCCTGATTACAACTATAGTGACCGTGCTGTTAGTGAAAATATATCACTAAAGAAAAACCAACACTGATATTATCGTCACCATCTATTCCCAACCTGCACAAACTCCTCATCCTAATGATACCCCAATGCTGAGCTGCTGCTGCCGTATGTGTCCCTATTACTGCACTTACTGTTTGGCACAATAATAACAGCGCTCCTCTTAGTGCCCCACATAGTAATGCCCACCACTGTGCCCCTTACAAAGTAATATACCTCCTGTGTGCCCTCTAGATGGTAAAATTGCACTCTAGAAAATATTAAAATATTATTGCCCTGTGCAAGTGTCCTAGAAAACAGTTCACACATGTTGCCCCCCAAAAATTAATAATGCCACATGTGCACCTTTGCCAGTCACAATAACCTGATTGCACCTATAACAATAATACTAAAGTGCCCACATACATTTAATAATGTCCCCTGAGACGCCCCCATGTACAGCTCCCATATACACAGTAAGATGGGCCCACAGCTCCCCTCAACACAGTATGATGGGCCCACAGCTCCCCTCAACACAGTATGATGGGCCCACAGCTCCCCTCAACACAGTATGATGGGCCCACAGCTCCCCTCAACACAGTATGATGGGCCCACAGTTCCCCTCAACACAGTATGATGGGCCCACAGCTCCCCTCAACACAGTATGATGGGCCCACAGCTCCCCTCAACACAGTATGATGGGCCCACAGCTCCCCTCAACACAGTATGATGGGCCCACAGCTCCCCTATACACAGTATGATGGGCCCACAGCTCCCCTATACACAGTATGATGGGCCCACAGCTCCCCTATACACAGTATGATGGGCCCACAGCTCCCCTATACACAGTATGATGGGCCCACAGCTCCCCTATACAGTATGATGGGCCCACAGCTCCCCTATACAGTATGATGGGTCCACAGGTCCCCTATACACAGTATGATGGACCCACAGCTCCCCTATACAGTATGATGGGCCCACAGCTCCCCTATACACAGTATGATGGGCCCACAGCTCCCCTATACACAGTATGATGGGCGCACAGCTACCCTATCCACAGTATGATGGGCCCGCAGCTCCCCTATACACAGTATAAAGTCCCCAAATCTCCCCTATACCATGTATGATGGGCGCACAGCTCGCCTACACAATATAATACCCCACAGCTTCCATCTACACAATATGATGTTTCCATTGCTCCTCAAAAACACAGTATAATGACCCCACAGTAATCCTCATACTGTATAATAGCTCGCACACTCTATAATGGCTCCCTCACTAGTCCCCTCACTGTATGATGACCCTCACTGCAGGCCCAAGTTATATAATGGCCCCCACACCTTGTGGGTCCCACACTGTATGAGGGCCCCCCACAGTAGTCCCTACAGTGTATGAGGAGCCCCTACAGTAGTTGCTATGTATGAGGGGCATCCCACACTGTAAGAGGGTTCCCCAGACTTTATGATGCCCCACAGTCACACTATAAGTTTTAATTAAAAAACAAAACCATCATATATTACTGTTACATATTTAGGCTGATAACTGGTTCATGCAGCTTTACATGAACACCTGATTCTTACACTATGGCTGGTCCGAACAATAAAAGCAATTGTTACTGTGGCGCCCCAGGGTCCTGGTCGTCACAGTAATTTTGCTTTCCTCACGGGGAGAGTGATGTTACGTTTGGAGGCAACGAAGGAGAACTCTTTTTCAGGTAACACAATGCATGCAACATGTTCACACTCCAGACCAGAAGGGGGAGCTCTAAGCCTGTTTAAGGTGAACTCCCCTATAAGAACATCCTGATCTGCAGGGAAAGAGTTTGGTTCCTGTCAGAGAGACAGAGGGAAAGGAAGCAGAGGAGCCGTGTAGCCTGAAGTACTGCAGCTCCTGGAAGGAGACATTTCAGAAAGCAGAATATGTTGCAGGAGCGTGCAGGAAAGCAAAGCACAGGAGAGGATACCAGAAGGGGACCAGCCCCGAACAGGCTGCCTCCTTCTGAACCGCAGAACGCCGGTAGCTGGAACACCGAGGTAGTTAGGACCTCTACGCCTTACTTCAGAGACCAGCAGGACAGCAAATTGCACGTCACCTGTCCGCACCCACACCCAGAAGGCATGGTGGCAGTGCTCAGAGCCTGGGGCATGCTAGAGTCCCTATAAACAGCCTCAAGCCACCAGTCATACGGGTTTTGCCCTATCCGACTACGGGGGACAGAGAGAGCACATCTGTGAGACCCTTATTTGAAGCTTATGCAGTAAGGGACTACACCACCACAGCGCAAGGGAAGGCTATTGATTTCCACCTAGACAAGGGGACTCTGGACTTGCCTCCAAACTGGCCGGACTCTACCTGCCCTGTGATCTGGTGCCCTGGACTGTGGCTGCTGAAACCAACAGTAAACAAGGTAAAGAGACTGCAAACCTGTGTCCTCGTTCTTCACTGCACCTCTCACCATTTTACCATCTACACACTGGGAAGCCCTGGGGACATACTTCACCTGTGGGAAGGTATAGCATCTAGCTGTCATAACATCACCCCAGCGGACCCCTTAAAGCAGCGTCGGTCACCCTGACCGATTACCACAGTAGGCATCATGAACATAAACCTCATCCCTTTAAAGACCTTTCCCTTTTATACGGACGTCCCAGGGCCACGGGCCGGGTCAGCCACTGTGACATCCCCCTGTGAACCGCAGGACCCGGTACCGAGTATCCCTTTTGCCCTGACGGGGTGCTCCATTACCATACACCTCTCGTGTCTCCCCTTTTTCCTCATAGATTGTAGCTGCGAGCAGGGCCCTCATTTCTCTTGGTATCTGTTTTGATCTGTGTTTATTGTTATGCTGTAATGTTTATTGTCTGTACAAGTCCGCTCTCTAATGTAAAGTGCTGCAGAATATGTTGGCGCTATATAAATAAAATTATTATTATTATATTCATGTAATCCTGGATCCTGACGAGTCCTCCAACAAAGCGTGGGTGGACCAACGCAATGATGTAATCGCGTCAGCGCATGCACAGGACAAGAGTCCAAACATGACATGATTACATCACTGCGCCAGTACTCTGACGTCCTATGTGCGTGCCAGCTCCTCAGCCAATGCATCAGCCCCCCGATAGCTTAAAATGACCAGCGTTCTCCAGAACAGAGAGCATTAGTGCCTGGAGACCATGTCTCGCTGTTCTACCACAAGGCTAAACTATATTGGTGTGCGGCCCACGTCTATACTGTTAAAAGTGGCAGTAACTCCAAGCTACACTACTGATGCTACGTCCTTCTGAATGAAGTAAATTATTTTTATACTGTATGGAGCAGTGTTTGCTCTAATTGTATAGGAGCAGCACCAGGTTACAGAGGAGAAATCGCCTCTGTAACTGTCCCAGGTGCCATCATGGAGGATCTGGGGAAGTGGCCTGGAGCGTCCAGACTGTCAGTGACAGTGATTGACATCCAGTACATATAATGCGGGTCTGAGGGGCTGGCGCGGTGGTGACATGATCTCAGGCGCCCCTAAAAGAGGAGAGACCAGAGACCGTACATAAGTGCGGAAAAGTTCCACTGTTGTGCAGTGTTTAAAGAAAAAGTGGCTCCATATTGGCCGTCTCTGTAATAAAGCCACAGATACACTGTTCCTATCATTTGGTTCCAAACATTCATGTGATGTAAGAATTACATAAGCGTCATCTTTTATTTTATTTTTTTTATTTCTACAATACACACTGTACACATAATCGTATTATCTTGTTTGTGATGTGGGTAAGATTCATTGCAGATCACCATTGTCCATACTACGGGGGTTGCTTTTCTTGGCCTATGTAGACATCTGCCCTCACACTGAAGGACTCCGAAACATGGATCATTTGGATCCAGATTACATCAATAGGAGCTATGTTATACAATTCATGTGGACATTCTAGAAGCTTACCCTGCAGATTACCGCTACCCCCGATATGGTTCTACCAATCACATAGGAGATGAGCTCTTTCCCAGGGACGTGCAATAAGAAGACTACAGAAGGGTCGAGGTTGGAGACTAGGTGAGTCAGACAATTGATGCCCAAGAACTGGAATCAAGGACTAAATGCGCTGAGGAAACTTTGAAGATAGAACAAACTGCTAAAAACGTCATCTCAGGCAACTGGAATAAATATTCAGAGGGAAATTGGCCACAAGAAAAAATAATCCAGGAAAGAGACACTAATGGTTCAACTCCTTCTAACAACATATAAATAATTGTGAGATAATTAGCATGGAAATCTGGCTAATCTCCGTTGGGGCATGGAGTAGCTCGATCTGGTCTTTTCTAGAAGAAATATAGAAGGCAAATATTAATGGATGGACGGATCTACTCACACTATAGATCATATATAAATCGTAATGAACTAACCTTGAAATACGCCTCGATGTGTTGAGACTAGGGTTGAGCGAAACGGGTCGAACATTTTCAAAAGTCGCCGACTTTTGGCTAAGTCGGGGTTTCATGAAACCCGATCCGACCCCTGTGCGGGGTCGGCCATGCGGTACGCGACTTTCGCGCCAAAGTCGCGTTTCAATGACGCGAAAAGCGCCATTTCTCAGCCAATGAAGGTAAACGCAGAGTGTGGGCAGCGTGATGACATAGGTCCTGGTCCCCACCATCTTAGAGAAGGGCATTGCAGTGATTGGCTTGCTGTCTGCGACGTCACAGGGGCTATAAAGAGGCGTTCCCGCCGACCGCCATCTTACTGCTGCTGATCTGAGCTTAGGGAGAGGTTGCTGCCGCTTTGTCAGAAGCAGGGATAGCGTTAGGCAGGGTCCATTAACCACAAAACCGCTTGTGCTGCAGCGATTTGCACTGTCCAACACCACCCTCGGTGTGCAGGGACAGTGGAATTTTTTTTTTTTTTTTTTTTCCCCTCAGCGCTGTAGCTCATTGGGCTGCCCTAGAAGGCTCCCTGATAGCTGCATTGCTGTGTGTACGCCGCTGTGCAAACCAACTGCTTTTTTCAAAGCACAAATCCTCTTGTTCCTTCCTTTCTGCACAGCTATCTTTTTTGTTTGTCCACACTTTTTATTTCATTTGTGCATCAGTCCACTCCTTATTGCTGCCTGCCATACCTGGCTGAGATTACTGCAGGCAGGGAGATAGTAGCTGCCTGCCATACCTGGCTGAGATTACTGCAGGCAGGGAGATAGTAATTGTAGGACATTCCCTGTTTTTTTTTTTTTTTTTTTTTTGGTGGGAGATTAAGATTGGCAATTTGGCATTTCTGCTAGAGTGCCATCCCTGTGTGTGCCATCTCTCTCACATAGTGGGCCATAGAAAGCCTTTTCATTTTTCTGTATTTTTTTTTGTGGGGTGTATAAATTCTCCCTGATAAAAATACAGTGGGAGATTAATATTGGCCTTTGGGCTTGTGTGCCAGTCCTGAGTGTGCCATCTCTCTCACAAATAGTGGGCCATAGAAAGCCTATTTTATTTTTTTTTGGGTTTTATAAATTCTCCCTGAAAAAAAGGGAGATTAATATTGGCCTCTGGGCTTCTGTGCCAGTCCTGAGCGTGCCATCTGTGCCAGTCCTGAGCGTCCCATCTCTCTCACAAATAGTGGGCCATAGAAAGCCTATTTAATTTTTTTTTTGGTTTTATAAATTTTCCCTGAAAAAAGGGAGATTAATATTGGCCTCTGGGCTTGTGTGCCAGTTGTGAGCGTGCCATCTGTGCCAGTCCTGAGCGTGCCATCTCTCTCACAAATAGTGGGCCATAGAAAGCCTATTTAATTTTTTTTTTGGTTTTATAAATTTTCCCTGAAAAAAGGGAGATTAATATTGGCCTCTGGGCTTGTGTGCCAGTTGTGAGCGTGCCATCTGTGCCAGTCCTGAGCGTGCCATCTCTCTCACAAATAGTGGGCCATAGAAAGCCTATTTAATTTTTTTTTTGGTTTTATAAATTTTCCCTGAAAAAAGGGAGATTAATATTGGCCTCTGGGCTTGTGTGCCAGTTGTGAGCGTGCCATCTGTGCCAGTCCTGAGCGTGCCATCTCTCTCACAAATAGTGGGCCATAGAAAGCCTATTTAAATATTTTTTTGGTTTTATAAATTCTCCCAGAAAAAAAGGGAGATTAATATTGGCCTCTGGGCTTCTGTGCCAGTCCTGAGCGTGCCATCTGTGCCAGTCCTGAGCGTCCCATCTCTCTCACAAATAGTGGGCCATAGAAAGCCTATTTTATTTTTTTTTTGGGTTTCAGAAATTCTCCCTGGAAAAAAAAAGGGAGATTAATATTGCCCTTTGGGCTTGTGTGCCAGTACTAAGCGTTCCATCTCTCTCTCTCTCTCAGTCAGTGGGCCATAGAACGCATATTTTTGGTTTTATTTGTTTTCTAAATTCTCCCTGAAAAAATCATTTTATTTTATTTGGTTTCTAAATTCTTCCTGATAAAATCATATTTTTTTTATTATTTTTATTTCTAAAGTCTCCCTGAAAAAAAAAAAAAAAAAAAACAACCAAAAAAACAGTGGGAGATTAATATTGGCCTTTCTGCTTGTGTGCCAGTCTTGACTCCTGGGTGTGCCATCTCTCTCTCTCTCTCTCTCTCTCTCTCTCTCTCTCTCTCTCTCTCTCTCCAATTGTGGTCCATAGAAAGCCTATATTTTTTTTCCTTGATTTGGGTTCTAAAATCTACCAGAGAAAATAACTACATCAATCATTGGTAGAAAAATATTGGCCTCTGGGTTTGTGTGCCACTCCTGACTCCTGTGTGCGTCATCTCTCAGTCAGTGGGCCATAGAACGCCTATTTTTGGTTTTATTTGTTTTCTAAATTCTCCCTGAAAAAATCATTTTATTTTATTTGGTTTCTAAATTCTTCCTGATAAAATCATATTTTTTTTATTATTTTTTTTTCTAAAGTCTCCCTGAAAAAAAAAAAAAAAAAAACAACCAAAAAAAACAGTGGGAGATTAATATTGGCCTTTCTGCTTGTGTGCCAGTCTTGACTCCTGGGTGCGTCATCTCTCAGTCAGTGGGCCATAGAACGCCTATTTTTGGTTTTATTTGTTTTCTAAATTCTCCCTGAAAAAATCATTTTATTTTATTTGGTTTCTAAATTCTTCCTGATAAAATCATATTTTTTTTATTATTTTTTTTTCTAAAGTCTCCCTGAAAAAAAAAAAAAAAAAAACAACCAAAAAAAACAGTGGGAGATTAATATTGGCCTTTCTGCTTGTGTGCCAGTCTTGACTCCTGGGTGTGCCATCTCTCTCTCTCTCTCTCTCCAATTGTGGTCCATAGAAAGCCTACATTTTTTTTCCTTGATTTGGGTTCCAAAATCTACCAGAGAAAATAACTCCATCAATCATTGGTAGAAAAATATTGGCCTCTGGGCTTGTGTGCCACTCCTGATTCCTGTGTGCGTCATCTCTCACTCAGTGGCCCATAGAAAGCATATAGTTTGTTACATTTGTTTTCTAAATTCTCCCTGCAAAAATCTATTTTTTTTTTTTTGGGGGGTTTCTAAAGTGTTCCTGAAAAAAATAAAAATAAAAAAAAAATAATAGTGTGACATTAATATTAACATTTGTGCTTCAGTGACAGTCCTGCGTGTGGGGCATCTCTCTAATTTGCAGCCACCAAAAAAAGAGTGTGTAACATTGGGCCTGATTTTCGCTGTGGTCTCACCAACCTGTAAAGGGGTAGCTAAATCATACAGAAGTTATAGCTCACCGTGTAAGTTGTGTGACTGCAACAAATAACGTTAGTTTGGTTACGTTTTTAAAACAATGAGGAAGTCTAGTGGAAGAGGTCGTGGCCGGGGGCGTTCATTGTCAGCTGGTAATGAGGGTAGTGGTAGTGGTGGAGCATCAGGTGGTCGTGGGGGAAAAAATATTGCACCTAAGTCTGGAGCTGTGGAGCCAGGTTCGTCGTCCGGCTACACAAGGCCTCGAACGCTCCCTTTTCTGGGATTAGGAAAACCGCTTTTAAAGCCGGAGCAGCAAGAGCAAGTTTTGGCTTATCTTGCTGACTCAGCCTCTAGCTCTTTTGCCTCATCTCGTGAAACTGGTAAAAGTAAAAGCAGCGCGTCGTTAGTGGATGTTCACGGTCAGGGACAAGTCACTTCCTTGTCCTCTTCAGCAAAAACAACAACAGAGAAGAATGCAGCAGGCGACACAACGGGTTACTCCATGGAGCTCTTTACACATACCGTCCCTGGCTTAGAAAGTGAAGCAGTTAACAGTCCATGCCCATTACAAATTGAATCTGACATGGAGTGCACTGACGCACAGCCACAGCCAGACTACTATGCTGGTCCTTTGACTCAGACCACAACATTGCCCTCGCAGGGTGCTGATCAAGAATCAGACCCTGATGAGACTATGTTGCCCCATCACGAACGCTATACCACCGAACGACACGGTGACACAGACGAAGTTGCGCAGGAGGTACAAGAAGAGTTATTAGATGACCCAGTTCTTGACCCCGATTGGCAGCCATTGGGGGAACAGGGTGCAGGCGGCAGCAGTTCTGAAGCAGAGGAGGAGGAGGGGCCGCAGCAGGCATCAACATCGCCACAGGTTCCATCTGCCGGGCCCGTATCTTGCCCAAAACGCGTGGCAAAGCCAAAACCTGGTGGAGGACAGCGTGGCCATCCGGTTAAAGCTCAGTCTGCAATGCCTGAAAAGGTATCCGATGCTAGAAAGAGTGCAGTCTGGCATTTTTTTAAACAACATCCAATTGATCAGCGCAAAGTCATCTGTCAAAAATGTTCTACTTCCTTAAGCAGAGGTCAGAATCTGAAAAGTCTCAATACTAGTTGCATGCATAGACATTTAACCACCATGCATTTGAAAGCTTGGACTAACTACCAAACGTCCCTTAAGGTTGTTGCACCCTCGGCCAATGAAGCTAGTCATCAACGCAACATCCCTTCCGGCAGTGTAGGACCACCATTTAGCGCACCACCTGCTGTATCTGTGCAGGTATCTTTGCCAGGCCAAAGCAGTCAGGGTCAGGGAATCACCAGTTTCGTAGTAGGAAACACTGCATCTAGGGCACCGGCGGCAACAATACCATCTCCCACCGTCTCTCAGTCTGCCATGTCCACCGGCACCCCCGCTAGTTCCACGATCTCCAGCTCTCCAGTCCAGCTCACCCTACATGAGACTATGGTTAGAAAAAGGAAATACTTAGCCTCGCATCCGCGTACACAGGGTTTGAACGCCCACATAGCTAGACTAATCTCGTTAGAGATGATGCCCTACCGGTTAGTTGAAAGCGAAGCTTTCAAAGACCTGATGGACTACGCTGTACCACGCTACGAGCTACCCAGTCGACACTTTTTTTCCAGAAAAGCCATCCCAGCCCTCCACCAGCATGTTAAAGAGCGCATCGTCCATGCACTCAGGCAATCTGTGAGCACAAAGGTGCACCTGACAACAGATGCATGGACCAGTAGGCATGGCCAGGGACGTTACGTGTCCATCACGGCACACTGGGTAAATGTGGTGGATTCAGGGTCCACAGGGGACAGCAAGTTTGGGACAGTTCTGCCTAGCCCACGGTCTAGTAAACAGTTGTCTGTAGCCGTTCGCACCCCCTCCTCCTCCTCCTCCTCGTCCTCCTGCAGAAGCAAGAGCTCGTCCACAGACCGCAGTCGCACAAACACTCCATCCGCACCTGCCACTGTTGCACACCAGGTCTCCCATTATGGGGCAGCTACTGGCATACGTCAGCAGGCTGTATTGGCTATGAAGTGTTTGGGCGACAATAGACACACCGCGGAAGTTCTGTCCGAGTTCTTGCAGCAAGAAACGCAGTCGTGGCTGGGCACTGTAGATCTTGAGGCAGGCAAGGTAGTGAGTGATAACGGAAGGAATTTCATGGCTGCCATCTCCCTTTCCCAACTGAAACACATTCCTTGCCTGGCTCACACCTTAAACCTGGTGGTGCAGTGCTTCCTGAAAAGTTATCCGGGGTTATCCGACCTGCTCCTCAAAGTGCGTGGACTTTGCGCACATATCCGCCGTTCGCCTGTACACTCCAGCCGTATGCAGACCTATCAGCGTTCTTTGAACCTTCCCCAGCATCGCCTAATCATAGACGTTGCAACAAGGTGGAACTCAACACTGCACATGCTTCAGAGACTGTGCGAACAGAGGCGGGCTGTTATGTTTTTGTGGGAGGATACACATACACGGGCAGGCAGTAGGATGGCAGACATGGAGTTGTCAGGTGTGCAGTGGTCGAAGATTCAAGACATGTGTCAAGTCCTTCAGTGTTTTGAGGAATGCACACGGCTGGTTAGTGCAGACAACGCCATAATAAGCATGAGCATCCCCCTAATGCGTCTGCTGATGCAAAGTTTGACGCACATAAAGGATCAGGCGTCTGCACCAGAGGAAGAGGAAAGCCTTGATGACAGTCAGCGATTGTCTGGTCAGGGCAGTGTACATGACGAGGTACCGGGCGAAGAGGAGGTGGAGGATGAGGAGGATGATGGGGATGAGTATATTTTTAATGAGGAAGCTTTCCCGGGGGCACGGGAAATTGGTGGCGTGGCAAGGCCGGGTTCTGGTTTTTTGAGGGACACAAGTGACGTAGATTTGCCTGCAACTGCCCCTCAACCAAGCACAACCGCAGATTTGACAACGGGAACTTTGGCCCACATGGCGGATTATGCCTTGCGTATCCTCAAAAGGGACACACGCATTACAAAAATGATGAACGATGACGATTACTGGTTGGCCTGCCTCCTTGATCCTCGCTATAAAGGCAAATTGCAAAATATTATGCCACATGAGAACTTGGAACTAATATTAGCAACAAAACAATCAACTCTTGTTGACCGTTTGCTTCTGGCATTCCCTGCACACAGCGCCCGTGATCGTTCTCACACGAGCTCCAGGGGCCAGCAGACCAGAGGTGTTAGAGGGGCAGAAATCAGAAGTGGCGTTGGACAGAGGGGTTTTCTGACCAGGTTGTGGAGTGATTTTTCTATGACCGCAGACAGGACAGGTACTGCAGCATCAATTCAAAGTGACAGGAGACAACATTTGTCCAGTATGGTTACAAACTATTTTTCATCCCTTATCGACGTTCTCCCTCAACCGTCATTCCCATTTGATTACTGGGCATCCAAATTAGACACCTGGCCAGAATTGGCAGAATATGCATTGCAGGAGCTTGCTTGCCCGGCAGCTAGTGTCCTATCAGAAAGAGTATTCAGTGCTGCAGGTTCAATACTAACAGAAAAAAGGACTCGTCTGGCTACCCAAAATGTAGATGATCTAACCTTCATTAAAATGAACCACAACTGGATTTCAAAATCTTTTGCCCCACCCTGCCCGGCTGACACCTAGCTTTCCTATGAAAAGGTCTTGCCTGTGGACTATTCTGAATGACTTTTCCAATCTCGTAATTTTCTTCACCTGATTGTCCAGCATACGACATGTTTCCACCTCACGAAATGGCCAAACTCCCCACACGGGGCCGTGCTATCGCCACTTTGCGCTTGGACCCTTGAGAGTGCTGTTTGTCTGAAGAGGTGGGTGTGGCCGCTTTTGGTCGACGGCACTGCCACTGGGTCCCTCATAGTACAATAAAGTGTCTCTGGCGGTGGTGGTGCGCACCCAACGTCAGACACACCGTTGTAATATGAGGGGCCCTGTGCCTGTACCGCCGGCCACAAGACAGTTCCCCCCCCCAGCTCAAACAGTGCTCTACCACTAGCAAAATTATCTCTCACAGCTTCACCAATGTGTAGTCTAGCCGCTGACATCCTTCAATGCCTGGCACTGACAATACCATTGTTTTGACATTTTTGTTATGTTAGGCCTTCGAAGCCTGTCTGCGGTCCCTTCTTTCTACAACTACTACACTGACCAGGCCACTGCTGGCCGTGTTACCCTGGAACCAATTTAAAAGTGCCTACAGTCAGCCCAATTTTGTTATGTTAGGCCTTCGAAGACTGTCTGCCGTCACTCCTTCCACTAGACTTCCACTGACCATACACTGCTGCCCATGTACCCCTGGAACCAATTTAAAGTGCCTACAGCCAGCCCAATTTTGTTATGTTAGGCCTTCGAAGCCTGTCTGCGGTCACTCCTTCCACTAGACTTCCACTGACCAGACCACTGCTGCCCGTGTACCCCTGGAACCAATTTAAAAGTGCCTACAGCCATGTGTTATTATTTTAGGCCTTCGATGCCTGTCTGCGGTCACTCCTTCCACTAGGCCTCCACTGACCACACCACTGCTGCCCGTGTACCCCTGGAACCAATTTAAAATTGCCTACAGCCAGCCCAATTTTTTTATTTTAGGCCTTCGATGCCTGTCTGCGGTCCATTCTTTCAACTACTACTACACTGACCAGGTCACTGCTGCCCGTGTACCCCTGGAACCAATTTAAAATTGCCTACAGCCAGCCCAATTTTTTTATTTTAGGCCTTCGATGCCTGTCTGCGGTCCATTCTTTCAACTACTACTACACTGACCAGGTCACTGCTGCCCGTGTACCCCTGGAACCAATTTAAAATTGCCTACAGCCAGCCCAATTTTTTTATTTTAGGCCTTCGATGCCTGTCTGCGGTCCATTCTTTCAACTACTACTACACTGACCAGGTCACTGCTGCCCGTGTACCCCTGGAACCAATTTAAAATTGCCTACAGCCAGCCCAATTTTTTTATTTTAGGCCTTCGATGCCTGTCTGCGGTCCATTCTTTCAACTACTACTACACTGACCAGGTCACTGCTGCCCGTGTACCCCTGGAACCAATTTAAAATTGCCTACAGCCAGCCCAATTTTTTTATTTTAGGCCTTCGATGCCTGTCTGCGGTCCATTCTTTCAACTACTACTACACTGACCAGGTCACTGCTGCCCGTGTACCCCTGGAACCAATTTAAAATTGCCTACAGCCAGCCCAATTTTTTTATTTTAGGCCTTCGATGCCTGTCTGCGGTCCATTCTTTCAACTACTACTACACTGACCAGGTCACTGCTGCCCGTGTACCCCTGGAACCAATTTAAAATTGCCTACAGCCATGTGTTATTATTTTAGGCCTTCGATGCCTGTCTGCGGTCACTCCTTCCACTAGGCCTCCACTGACCACACCACTGCTGTCCGTGTACCCCTGGAACCAATTTAAAATTGCCTACAGCCATGTGTTATTATTTTAGGCCTTCGATGCCTGTCTGCGGTCACTCCTTCCACTAGACTTCCACTGACCAGACCACTGCTGCCCGTGTACCCCTGGAACCAATTTAAAAGTGCCTACAGCCAGCCCAAGTTTGTTATGTTAGGCCTTCGATGCCTGTCTGCGGTCCATTCTTTCAACTACTACTACACTGACCAGGTCACTGCTGCCCGTGTACCCCTGGAACCAATTTAAAATTGCCTACAGCCAGCCCAATTTTTTTATTTTAGGCCTTCGATGCCTGTCTGCGGTCCATTCTTTCAACTACTACTACACTGACCAGGTCACTGCTGCCCGTGTACCCCTGGAACCAATTTAAAATTGCCTACAGCCATGTGTTATTATTTTAGGCCTTCGATGCCTGTCTGCGGTCACTCCTTCCACTAGGCCTCCACTGACCACACCACTGCTGCCCGTGTACCCCTGGAACCAATTTAAAATTGCCTACAGCCAGCCCAATTTTTTTATTTTAGGCCTTCGATGCCTGTCTGCGGTCCATTCTTTCAACTACTACTACACTGACCAGGTCACTGCTGCCCGTGTACCCCTGGAACCAATTTAAAATTGCCTACAGCCAGCCCAATTTTTTTATTTTAGGCCTTCGATGCCTGTCTGCGGTCCATTCTTTCAACTACTACTACACTGACCAGGTCACTGCTGCCCGTGTACCCCTGGAACCAATTTAAAATTGCCTACAGCCAGCCCAATTTTTTTATTTTAGGCCTTCGATGCCTGTCTGCGGTCCATTCTTTCAACTACTACTACACTGACCAGGTCACTGCTGCCCGTGTACCCCTGGAACCAATTTAAAATTGCCTACAGCCAGCCCAATTTTTTTATTTTAGGCCTTCGATGCCTGTCTGCGGTCCATTCTTTCAACTACTACTACACTGACCAGGTCACTGCTGCCCGTGTACCCCTGGAACCAATTTAAAATTGCCTACAGCCAGCCCAATTTTTTTATTTTAGGCCTTCGATGCCTGTCTGCGGTCCATTCTTTCAACTACTACTACACTGACCAGGTCACTGCTGCCCGTGTACCCCTGGAACCAATTTAAAATTGCCTACAGCCATGTGTTATTATTTTAGGCCTTCGATGCCTGTCTGCGGTCACTCCTTCCACTAGGCCTCCACTGACCACACCACTGCTGTCCGTGTACCCCTGGAACCAATTTAAAATTGCCTACAGCCATGTGTTATTATTTTAGGCCTTCGATGCCTGTCTGCGGTCACTCCTTCCACTAGACTTCCACTGACCAGACCACTGCTGCCCGTGTACCCCTGGAACCAATTTAAAAGTGCCTACAGCCAGCCCAAGTTTGTTATGTTAGGCCTTCGATGCCTGTCTGCGGTCCATTCTTTCAACTACTACTACACTGACCAGGTCACTGCTGCCCGTGTACCCCTGGAACCAATTTAAAATTGCCTACAGCCAGCCCAATTTTTTTATTTTAGGCCTTCGATGCCTGTCTGCGGTCCATTCTTTCAACTACTACTACACTGACCAGGTCACTGCTGCCCGTGTACCCCTGGAACCAATTTAAAATTGCCTACAGCCATGTGTTATTATTTTAGGCCTTCGATGCCTGTCTGCGGTCACTCCTTCCACTAGGCCTCCACTGACCACACCACTGCTGCCCGTGTACCCCTGGAACCAATTTAAAATTGCCTACAGCCAGCCCAATTTTTTTATTTTAGGCCTTCGATGCCTGTCTGCGGTCCATTCTTTCAACTACTACTACACTGACCAGGTCACTGCTGCCCGTGTACCCCTGGAACCAATTTAAAATTGCCTACAGCCATGTGTTATTATTTTAGGCCTTCGATGCCTGTCTGCGGTCACTCCTTCCACTAGGCCTCCACTGACCACACCACTGCTGCCCGTGTACCCCTGGAACCAATTTAAAATTGCCTACAGCCAGCCCAATTTTTTTATTTTAGGCCTTCGATGCCTGTCTGCGGTCCATTCTTTCAACTACTACTACACTGACCAGGTCACTGCTGCCCGTGTACCCCTGGAACCAATTTAAAATTGCCTACAGCCAGCCCAATTTTTTTATTTTAGGCCTTCGATGCCTGTCTGCGGTCCATTCTTTCAACTACTACTACACTGACCAGGTCACTGCTGCCCGTGTACCCCTGGAACCAATTTAAAATTGCCTACAGCCATGTGTTATTATTTTAGGCCTTCGATGCCTGTCTGCGGTCACTCCTTCCACTAGGCCTCCACTGACCACACCACTGCTGTCCGTGTACCCCTGGAACCAATTTAAAATTGCCTACAGCCATGTGTTATTATTTTAGGCCTTCGATGCCTGTCTGCGGTCACTCCTTCCACTAGGCCTCCACTGACCACACCACTGCTGTCCGTGTACCCCTGGAACCAATTTAAAATTGCCTACAGCCATGTGTTATTATTTTAGGCCTTCGATGCCTGTCTGCGGTCACTCCTTCCACTAGACTTCCACTGACCAGACCACTGCTGCCCGTGTACCCCTGGAACCAATTTAAAAGTGCCTACAGCCAGCCCAAGTTTGTTATGTTAGGCCTTCGATGCCTGTCTGCGGTCACTCCTTCCACTAGGCCTCCACTGACCACACCACTGCTGCCCGTGTACCCCTGGAACCAATTTAAAATTGCCTACAGCCAGCCCAATTTTTTTATTTTAGGCCTTCGATGCCTGTCTGCGGTCCATTCTTTCAACTACTACTACACTGACCAGGTCACTGCTGCCCGTGTACCCCTGGAACCAATTTAAAATTGCCTACAGCCAGCCCAATTTTTTTATTTTAGGCCTTCGATGCCTGTCTGCGGTCCATTCTTTCAACTACTACTACACTGACCAGGTCACTGCTGCCCGTGTACCCCTGGAACCAATTTAAAATTGCCTACAGCCATGTGTTATTATTTTAGGCCTTCGATGCCTGTCTGCGGTCACTCCTTCCACTAGGCCTCCACTGACCACACCACTGCTGTCCGTGTACCCCTGGAACCAATTTAAAATTGCCTACAGCCATGTGTTATTATTTTAGGCCTTCGATGCCTGTCTGCGGTCCATTCTTTCAACTACTACTACACTGACCAGGGCACTGCTGGCCGTGTACCCCTGGAACCAACATCAGAAAATATAAAAATAAGTATTTTGCTTATAAAAAAGAAAATACTGGTGAGATATCAAATGCAGACATTTTAACATTAAAAACAAACACACAACTCTAATCTGGTACAGTACTAAAAATGGCCACCAGCTACAATTACTTTCTCCTGCAAGTAGTTAACTGAAAGTTTTTTTAAATTGAAAACACACATATGGCATCCACCGAGTGTTGTCCTGTCGCGTCTTCTTTATATTATTGCCGAGAAGATGCAAAATAATGAAAATAATAAAATCATTAATTACCAAAATAATAGAGAAAGTCAACACCACATTGCAAATAAACATTCATTCCAAATAAAGAAGCAGGGCGCGTCCGAGGGTGAGTATATACCTAATAAGAATATAATCACCCTCGGACGCGCAATGCTTATTTCCAACAGCCTTCCTTCCTAAGAATCAGCCCTTCCGTCGTGTAGAGAGACGTTGTGTTACACTCCAAGGTGTTCCCCAGGTTGCCTTTCCTGAGCTTCGATCTTCCGGCTCTCGTTTAGTAGTTCTTGGAAACTACTCTGCATTAGGCCTTCAAATTGGGTATGGGGTGTAGAGAGATGGTGTGTTCCACTCCAAGGTGTTCCCCAGGTTGCCTTTCCTGAGCTTCGATCTTCCGGCTCTCGTTTAGTAGTTGTTGGAAACTACGCTGCATTAGGCCTTCAAATTGGGTATGGGGTGTAGCGAGAGGGTGTGTTACACTCCAAGGTGTTCCCCAGGTTGCCTTTCCTGAGCTTCGATCTTCCGGCTCTCGTTTAGTAGTTCTTGGAAACTACACTGCATTAGGCCTTCAAATTGGGTATGGGGTGTAGAGAGAGGGTGTGTTACACTCCAAGGTGTTCCCCAGGTTGCCTTTCCTGAGCTTCGATCTTCCGGCTCTCGTTTAGTAGTTGTTGGAAACTACGCTGCATTAGGCCTTCAAATTGGGTATGGGGTGTAGCGAGAGGGTGTGTTACACTCCAAGGTGTTCCCCAGGTTGCCTTTCCTGAGCTTCGATCTTCCGGCTCTCGTTTAGTAGTTGTTGGAAACTACGCTGCATTAGGCCTTCAAATTGGGTATGGGGTGTAGCGAGAGGGTGTGTTACACTCCAAGGTGTTCCCCAGGTTGCCTTTCCTGAGCTTCGATCTTCCGGCTCTCGTTTAGTAGTTGTTGGAAACTACGCTGCATTAGGCCTTCAAATTGGGTATGGGGTGTAGCGAGAGGGTGTGTTACACTCCAAGGTGTTCCCCAGGTTGCCTTTCCTGAGCTTCGATCTTCCGGCTCTCGTTTAGTAGTTGTTGGAAACTACGCTGCATTAGGCCTTCAAATTGGGTATGGGGTGTAGCGAGAGGGTGTGTTACACTCCAAGGTGTTCCCCAGGTTGCCTTTCCTGAGCTTCGATCTTCCGGCTCTCGTTTAGTAGTTGTTGGAAACTACGCTGCATTAGGCCTTCAAATTGGGTATGGGGTGTAGCGAGAGGGTGTGTTACACTCCAAGGTGTTCCCCAGGTTGCCTTTCCTGAGCTTCGATCTTCCGGCTCTCGTTTAGTAGTTCTTGGAAACTACACTGCATTAGGCCTTCAAATTGGGTATGGGGTGTAGAGAGAGGGTGTGTTACACTCTAAGGTGTTCCCCAGGTTTCCTTGCCATTGCTTCGGTCTTCCGACTCTCGTTTAGTAGTTGTAGAAAAGTACACTGCATTAGGCCATACAAAATGGGTATGGGGTGGAGAGAGATGGTGTGTTACACTCCAAGGTGTTCCCCAGGTTGCCTTTCCTGAGCTTCTATCTTCAGGCTCTCATTAAATTGTGGTTAAATGGAACAACTGCATTTGGCGTACTAGTTGGTTTGGGGCCTACTATCGGTGTCTGCCACTCCTTGCTGTTCTCCTCCACTGAACAAAGCTGTGCCGCCTGTTTACTACGGTTGCCAATTTTGAACTGCATTTCGACTACTTACTGATTTGGCCCTACTCTCTGTGTCAGCCTCTCATTCCAGTTGTCCTCCACTGCAATGCCCCCTGGTTATTCCTGTGTTACCAATTTTGAACTGCATTTAGCCCACTTTCTTCTTTGGGCCTATATCTGTGTTTCCACTTCATCGTGCCCATTGCCCAGCCAGTGATAGATGAGTCTGCTGGTACATTGACCCATAACGCAACATTCCCCGTGCACGCTACACAACAACATTGTGACCCTGCTGAAAGTCAGGTTGCTCTTCCCGCATACCATACCACCTTACACGGGGACAAAGAGGAAGGTGCAGATGAAAGTGCAGGTTCCTTCATCAGGTGGGGGGAGGAATACTAGTTGGCGACGTCACTGGCACAGGGCCTCTCATAGTACGCAAAAGTGTTGCTGCCGGTGGGAGGCGCCCCCGCCGTGCAAACACACCGCTGTACTTTGAGGGGCCCTGTGCCAGTGCCAATGCCAACGAGTGGGCCCCCCCTGCTTGCTCAGGTTCACAGCACTTGCAAAGTTGAAATACTTACCTCTCCCTGCTCCACTGCCGTGACGTGGTCCAGATTTCCTGGGCCCACTAATTACTTGAACCAGCCCTACCCCCCACAACTTTAGCCAAATGACCCCCAATTTCAAATGCCTTCCAATTATTATAAGGTAAATTACGCTTGACAAGCTTCATTAAGAAGAATGGATGGTTTTGACATTAAAATGGCCACTCTAGGTGTTTTCCTGGCCCCCACTCACTGCCGACTATGCTGCCCCATTGACTTGCATTGGGTTTCGTGTTTCGGTCGATCCCGACTTTACGTCATAATCGGCCGATTTCACTCGACCCGACTTTGGACATAGTCGGGTTTCGCAAAACCCGGCTCGACTCTAAAAAGGTCAAGGTCGCTCAACTCTAGTTGAGACATCTCCTCAACAGAAAATGCCGTTTTTGTTTTCTGCTGGGATTTCCCCCGAAGATCCAAATGGAGACACCACAGTAATAATTGCCACCTCTTTAGCTGCGTATGCCTGGGCGTTCCTCAGGGCTCCACCATAAGGAGAATCCTGTCAGTAACTTTCTCAGCCTCCTTTTGTTGCTCCCTGCAGATATCTTCTAGTTTTTCCTTAAGAATTATGTAAAAAAAAAAGACAATAAAAAGGACTGTGAAGAATCACACAAAATATGGGAATGAAAAACAATTACACCATTCCCCATCAGCAAACCTTCTGATCCTCATAAATTTAGACTGGATTGACACCAATATTATGTGAGTAAGGAATCAATAAAGTCCATCATCTCACCATAGTTAGTGCGCGGCCACTTCTCTTCATTAGTAATCCATCGTGTGTCCACAAATGGCAGCACAATGTTCCCGATAAAATAATGTGTTTATCTATATCTTCACCAACACAGTAAAAGCAGGCCCGATCAATGGAGAAAAAAACATGACAGGGACTCATCTTGGCGTTTGTGGACACGCAATTGATTACAAATTATAGGCCTCAGCAGAGTTTAAGGCTGTCGGCAGAGTGGACAACGAATCATCCTCACTCCCCTTACACATGCATGCTCGGCTTGAAAGAGCATTTATGTTTTTTCAATGGCACGACCTCTGGCAGACACCGCTTCTGACAACTTATCTCCTGTTACATCATTAGGATCAGCCATAATGAAATCCTAACTGGACCCCCACATGGACGTCAGCCAAAAAATTCCTCTAAGGCCATGTGCGCATGGAGTCTTTTTGATGAGTTTTTAGAGAAGAAACTGACTTTTTGAGGAATTTTGCATTTTTTGAGAAGGATTTGGAGAGTTTCCTATCTGCTTTTGCACAGTTTCTGCTCTAAAAACGCCTTGAATAAATCGGTGTGCACATAGCCTAAGGGTTAAAGGGCTTTATCAGTTTTAGAAAACGGTAAGTCTGTGGGTAGGATAGGCTATCAATATCAGGTCAGTGGGAGGTCTGACTGTGCATAATTCTGGTGAGAGGAGTAAGGTAAGTGGAATGCCCACCAGGGACGTTGGGGTACTCGGTACTGGGTCCGGTATTTAAAGGGAATGTGTCATGGCAGCAGTGACCCGGTCCGTGGCCCTGAGCACCCAAGTAAAAGGGATGGTCTTTAAAGGGATCACTGGGTGTTGATTTACCGGATCACAAGTGTTGATGGTCTGGCCGGCTTGGAAGTGAGTCTGGAATCTCCCTTACCAGTTGGGGTTGGAAGCCTTCCCTCTAGCGCTGTGGTGTAGTCCCTTGCTGCCTTAGGCCTCTCACAAGATTCTCACGTTTTCTCTCTGTCCCCCTTTAGGTAGGACACTACCTGTACGACCTGTCGAGCCTTTTGACAGATCTCTATCATGACCCGGGATCTATGTGCTACTGTGTCCTCAGGCATTAAAGGTGGACAGGTAACTTGCAATCTGTTCGCCGCTTTCTGCCGTGGGGCATAGAGTTGCCGTCACAACTTCAGTCTTCCGGCTACCAGTATCTGCGCTCAGCATGGAGGAAGCCCAGTCGCAGCTTCTCTCTCCAGCTCTTCACTCTCCTGTGCTTCTTTCCTCCCTCACACTCTCTACAGCTTGTTCTGTCCTTTCCTCACAGGAGCTGCAGCACTTCTCGTGGCTGCACGGCCCCTCCTTCCTCTGTCTCTCTCACAGACTCCTCTCACTGACTGACTACTTTCCCTCCAGCCAGAATATATATAGGGGAGCCACCCACAAACTGGATCAGAGCTCCCCCTTCTGGCCTGGAGTAAGAACATGTTGCATGTTTGTGAATACCTGATAAAAGGAATCCTTCCTCGCTTCCAAGCATGACATCACTCCCTGTGAGGAAAGCAATGCCACTTTAACACCCAGGAACCTTGGCTGTTGCATAAGCAATGAGGAGAACACAGGGTCGGTCCAAGCACAATCGCTCCTTCCGCCAGCTGATCGACAGGGTGCCGCTAATCTGATATTAATGGCCTATCAAGATGAAAATTACAAGGCAGTTTTCATGATCAATTTGACTTATTTTAGAGAATTTTGCAAATGATAAAACAGAAATACTGAGTCTACCTTTGCACTTCTCTAAAAGATAAGCCCAGTCAGTACCTTGCACCTAAAACACCAGAAATGTAGTGAAGCTCATTTACTACAGCCAAAGTTTTAAGAGTGGCCAGTGCTTCCTAATGCCGGATTATAATCTGTGAGAAAGTAGCTAGAGAGTCATAAAGGAGGAGCTTTCCCCTTAATCTTTCCTTATCTTCCTTTTTTATTTTCCATTCATCCCTTTCATTAGATATATTTTTTAGTTTCTCATAATCACTATTAAAGTACGGTATATCTAATTGCTTATTTCCCTATTCACACTAAATCTTTCCCTACCCTTTTTTCTGTTTATAAATTTATCCTCTTTGTTTTTACCATCCCTTTGATCTCCCTTTCGCCAATGTATCCTTTTAATATTATTTCCTTAATCCCTCCACGTTCCCATTTTTACTTTCTTGTTATCCCTTAACATTTTTAAAATTAATTTATGGTAAAAAGAAAAGGGGAACGCTATCTGATTGTCAATTCATAAGTCCCAGTGTGCCCAGCAGGTAGCAATTGGGGGGAACCAAAGTATATACTGTATATGTATATATATGGAAAAAAGTAAAACATCTAAATTACCCCCCTTTTTTTCCAGTTTTAACATAAAGACATACATTAGTATTTATACTAAAAAATATAATTGGTATCGCAGAGTCTGTAAACCTCTGATTTGTCAAAATATTAAATGACTTAAAACATAGCCTTGGATGCCGAAAACATCTTCGTTATTAAAGCATTTGTTAGAGCTATTAGCAAAGAAACATATGAACGGCTTTATGACGCATACTGATTTTTTATGCTTATACACTGACAAAACTGCCCCTGTGCCCCATTTGGTTACTGATTAATAAGCACAGTGACTGATGAATGATGTGGGATCAGTATAATCTTTATGTCCTGATTTTGGTGGAATAGTCCCATAATCCAAACCATAAAAGAGGTGGAGCTACAACCCTAAATTGAGAGTTTATGGCAGGAAATGATATTACATTAACATGGCAGAGGGACCTGTGGGTGCGTACAACTGCTAGTTCTGCAATCCCCCATTGTTGTGCACCTATAAGACCCGCATCCATCCTTATGGGTGGAAAGAATATGTTTGCACTTTATCCGAAAAGTTCATACTTCTAGAAGAATGTTTGCTCATTTTGTAGGCTGGTCTCCAGCTTTCTTAAGCGTTTACACCAGATTTCGGTCGACACTCAGGACATCTTGTTCAAATTGTTTGTCATTTAAATCAAGCTTGGTTAGGACTTGTAGGAAATCAGTTTTGATAAAGAGATGTCATCTATATAGTGACCACAGCACTGAGAGGTGTCATGGAGGCATTATGTGGTCCAAAACCACCATCCATATGAATATCTACATCCAATATTGGCTGATATATATATATATATATATATATATATATATATATATATATATATATATATATACATACAGTGGGGCAAAAAAGTATTTAGTCAGTCAGCAATAGTGCAAGTTCCACCACTTAAAAAGATGAGAGGCGTCTGTAATTTACATCATAGGTAGACCTCAACTATGGGAGACAAACTGAGAAAAAAAAATCCAGAAAATCACATTGTCTGTTTTTTTATCATTTTATTTGCATATTATGGTGGAAAATAAGTATTTGGTCAGAAACAAACAATCAAGATTTCTGGCTCTCACAGACTTGTAACTTCTTCTTTAAGGGTCTCCTCTTTCCTCCACTCATTACCTGTAGTAATGGCACCTGTTTAAACTTGTTATCAGTATAAAAAGACACCTGTGCACACCCTCAAACAGTCTGACTCCAAACTCCACTATGGTGAAGACCAAAGAGCTGTCAAAGGACACCAGAAACAAAATTGTAGCCCTGCACCAGGTTGGGAAGACTGAATCTGCAATAGCCAACCAGCTTGGAGTGAAGAAATCAACAGTGGGAGCAATAATTAGAAAATGGAAGACATACAAGACCACTGATAATCTCCCTCGATCTGGGGCTACACGCAAAATCCCACCCCGTGGGGTCAGAATGATCACAAGAACGGTGAGCAAAAATCCCAGAACCACGCGGGGGGACCTAGTGAATGAACTGCAGAGAGCTGGGACCAATGTAACAAGGCCTACCATAAGTAACACACTACGCCACCATGGACTCAGATCCTGCAGTGCCAGATGTGTCCCACTGCTTAAGCCAGTACATGTCCGGGCCCGTCTGAAGTTTGCTAGAGAGCATTTGGATGATCCAGAGGAGTTTTGGGAGAATGTCCTATGGTCTGATGAAACCAAACTGGAACTGTTTGGTAGAAACACAACTTGTCGTGTTTGGAGGAAAAAGAATACTGAGTTGCATCCATCAAACACCATACCTACTGTAAAGCATGGTGGTGGAAACATCATGCTTTGGGGCTGTGTCTCTGCAAAGGGGCCAGGACGACTGATCCGGGTACATGAAAGAATGAATGGGGCCGTGTATCGTGAGATTTTGAGTGCAAACCTCCTTCCATCAGCAAGGGCATTGAAGATGAAACGTGGCTGGGTCTTTCAACATGACAATGATCCAAAGCACACCGCCAGAGCAACGAAGGAGTGGCTTCGTAAGAAGCATTTCAAGGTCCTGGAGTGGCCTAGCCAGTCTCCAGATCTCAACCCTATAGAAAACCTTTGGAGGGAGTTGAAAGTCCGTGTTGCCAAGCGAAAAGCCAAAAACATCACTGCTCTAGAGGAGATCTGCATGGAGGAATGGGCCAACATACCAACAACAGTGTGTGGCAACCTTGTGAAGACTTACAGAAAACGTTTGACCTCTGTCATTGCCAACAAAGGATATATTACAAAGTATTGAGATGAAATTTTGTTTCTGACCAAATACTTATTTTCCACCATAATATGCAAATAAAATGATAAAAAAACAGACAATGTGATTTTCTGGATTTTTTTTTCTCAGTTTGTCTCCCATAGTTGAGGTCTACCTATGATGTAAATTACAGACGCCTCTCTTCTTTTTAAGTGGTGGAACTTGCACTATTGCTGACTGACTAAATACTTTTTTGCCCCACTGTATGTGTGTGTGTGTGTGTGTGAATATTATTGTAAATGGGTATTTCCAGCCACATAAGGTCTCTATCACAACACTTTGTTTAAGTGGATTAATACTTAGTGATCTTCTGCCCTTTTTAGAGGACCTGTCACTGGGTGAAATGTGGCCGGTTATTGCTCACATTTTATTCCCGCTCATTCCCTGAAGATAAATCCATTATACAATTCCAAAAATACTGGCCTTTTTATTTAAAGTTAATTTCAACAAACTTTATCAAGGAGGCGGAACTCACAGAGTAATTCTGCAAAGCATCCTAAAAACAAGCCCCCATAGGATTCTGTAAGCCACACCCCTTTGGAAAAGACCATCAAAATTGGCACTAAATAAAAAGGCCTCTGGAACTGTATGGCGGATTAAAATTTTTTGGGAATGTTTAGGGGAGAAGCGGGAATAAAGTAAGAGCAAAAACAGCTGACGTTTCACCTACTGACTCTTTATGTCTACATATGGGCTCAGTGTGGTAGAATAATAAGAGCACAGAAAACCTACTGATTCCCCATCGCTCCTTTGTTCTGCTGGCTGTGCTTTCCTCAGGTCTCTCCTTTTCTTTCTGGCATTGTCGGTGTTTTGATAGCTGCAGACAATCGCTGTGAGCCCCTACTGGCAATCATCAGTGCAGAGGCCACATAACAAGCATCTGAGGAATCTGCAGGAGAAAGGTTAGGGTGAGGCTTACAAGGAATGGACAGGTCTGGTGGTGACAATGGTGTCTGTGGAGAAGGCTCTAGACTGGGAAGGAGAGGGGATAACTGGGGATCCCTGCTGTACAGTCTTGGGACAGGTCCTGGAGACCCCGCATGATTTTGTTGAGTTCTGCACATGAGACTTCCCACAATCACCTGATATTATTTGGGAAAATCTCCAGGGAAAGGTAAGGGTTAACTGTAGGAGGGGAAATGATCTTCTTTTTCTTTTCTTTGCCCTCAGTAATAGATTGAGGTCCTGATGGAAGGACCCTATTCTATTACCTCTATTTGCTCTGAAGCACTCGATGCAAGCAGGGTTAAATAGTATCCTTCCTTCTGCCACCACTAGAGGACGCTCACTGCAGACTGATTTATTAGACAATTTAATGGGAAGCTCAAGCAAAGTCCGGGATGAGGTTTTCTGACAGGATCAGAACCATGGTTAGTACATGAGTGCAGTGCCAGAACCACAGTCAGTACATGAATGCAGCAACAGAACCACAGTTAGTACATGATTGGAGCACTAGAACCACTGTCAGTACATTAATTCAGAGTCCAAGCAAGCGTCAGTATATTAATGCAGCATCAGATCCACCAGCACAGAACAGCACATGCCCCTGGCCCTGCTGGTTTCATCTGTGCAGCGTGATTGTGTGTGCAGGTCAAGCTAATGCTACCTGGTGTGCAGGTTGCTGAAGAGAGAGTGGAGGTGATGATAGATCAAGCAGCCCATTACAGTGACCGGCCCATCTGGCACTTGCCAGTAATGCTAGATGGCCAGTCCGGCCTTTAGCCGCACTCTATGCCCTAAGATATGTGCAAACAATGAATACATGGGCGGCACGGTGGCGCAGTGGTTAGCACAGCAGCCTTGCAGCGCTGGAGTCCTGGGTTCGAACCCCACCAAGGACAACATATGCAAAGAGTTTGTATGTTCTCTCCGTGTTTGCGTGGGTTTCCTCCGGGCACTCCGGTTTCCTCCCATATTCCAAAGACATACTGATAGGGAATTTAGATTGTGAGCCCCATCTGGGACAGCGATGATAATGTGTGCAAAAAATGTAAAGCGCTGCGGAATATGTTAGCGCTATATAAAAATAAAGATTATTATTATTATTATTATTATTACATGAAATTTGGACGGCATTACTGCAACATAAAAAATGAAACCAATTCATGAGAGCCCATCAGCCGCAACAAGGCGCACCTTTATTTGATGGAACCATAACCTAATATTCATCAAACACGTCTCTCCCATTCTAAAAGCTATACATTTAAATTAATTCAAAACAGGAAGATGATTTTCAAGCAAGCTCATCTGTTTTGCTCGTGCGTCGGGTGATTGGCAGCCTGGTAAGACACCCTGATAATTCAGATAATGAGTGTTCTTGTTTAAATGGGCGCTAACTAAAATATTTCTATTAGGCTAACTTCACTCACAGTCCTGCGCTTGTCACAGACAAGTATGTGAAGGGTGATGGCTTACTGATTATTGGAATTGCTAAACCAGCCCCCTTGTCTGTTAATACAGAGAGAAAGGAGTCTGGCTTAATAGCTTAATAGCCATAATAAACAGCCAGCCCCAACACACATCGCTCTGGTTATAGGCCGACATGGGTAACAACAGGTTTTTTTTTGCCAACGACGGGACCAGAAGTGAAGGGGCTAATTGACAATGGGGGCATGGAGTCTAATTGTAGTCTATTAGTACCGCTGTAATAATATAGTAATATATACTATTTCAAGGTAATTTTTCTCTATGTATTTTTTGGCTGTAAAACCCTTTTATTACGACCACATAAGATGTGTTGTACCAGAGAGGGGAGTCAGATGCCGCTGCCTCCTGTGCCTGCCTCTCGTCCCGCAATGTGCATGGATGGATATTTACAGTCCATTAGTCATATTGGCCGATGATTTACGAGTAAGTCCTATAAAAAGTAGTATTTCTATCAGCATTCGTACAGAAATCAGATCAGCACAAGGGTCACCTGAGTCTTCTCATGTTGTAGTTACTCAGGGACATGTTTACGCTTGGTTTCCATTATGCTTTGATTTGTTTTTCAGGAATTCTTTGTTGTTAACCTTGGTTTGTTTTTGCATTTATTTTCATTTTTATTTTGCATTGATTTCTGCTTTCTAACATCCTTGAAATGCGGACGACACGCAATAACATTTGACATGATTTGTATGAATTACTAAACACAAACTATGCGCTAACTTTAAGCAAGGTCGGCTTTCAGGATACACAATGGCCTGCTGTTCTCTAAAGGCTAATTGGCACCTAGTTTCTTGGATTTAAAGGGAACATGTCCGATAACTTTATTAGGCCGGTGTCACACGTGCGATTGCTGAGTTTACACAAGTTGAACGTGGCTGTTAAACGAACATTGATCAGCTTCATGCGAGATAATCTTTTAATAGGCTGCTTACATCTGTCGACCATACTTCAATTTGCACAGAACGATCGCTCATAGGATGGCATTGTTCTTGGCTGCACACATCCTGTTTACAATCATTGCACCCGACAAACAAGCATTTTGCTCAATGGTAGGATGATTGTTGGCCTAGCAGTCTAATTGTCTGAAATGAGAAATTCTAGGAACGCTGGAGTGTTTCAGTGAAATATATACATGGCTGCAATCTTACGGCCAGGCTCTGATTCATGTTGCCTGTGGTTTGGGCAGCATGAATCAAATGACAGGTTCCCTTTTTATAGACCGATGATAGTTGGAGGCCCTCTTGGAGATCTTACATTGGGGCCCACAAGCATCAAGTTACGCTGCCACTGATCAGGGATGAATTTATTTACTCATTAGTTTCTTTGTACCTTGTCTACATTGGGCAAATATTGTCTATAACATTGGTAACGCCAGGTACAATGACAGCCAACATTGACTGTACCTCCAAAGTTATTATTGTGGTCAAAGCTTTGTCACTCTCTAGGCCACTAGTGTGGAGCAATCAGTTGCAAAGGAGGCACCTGCTCTGGCCCATTCAGACAAGTCAATAATCGACAAACAAGGACAGCCATTGCCCAACGAACACAAACAAGCATAATACTCATTCATAAGATGCTTTCATTTTTAAGCTGGCATAAAACCACTATCGGGAGCACATCATCCTGTGATTCCACCTGTGGATGTTTCTGTATCAAGAACAAGGATTCCTGATCAGTAGAAGACATATACAGTGACTTGAAAAAGAATTCATACCCCGTGAACTTTTCCACATTTTTTTAATGTTACACCAACGACCTTAAATTTATTGGGATTTTATCTGATATACCAAAAGAAAATAGAACGTATTTGTGATGTATAAAGGAAATAATACATGGTTTTCTAAATATTTAAAAAAGTCACATAATTAGTAAATTGAGTAGACCTGTGTATAATTTATTCTCAGTATAACTACAGCTGTTCTCTGAAGGCCTCAGAGGTTTGTTTAAGAATATTAAGGATCAAACAGCTTGATGAAAACCAAGAAACACACCAGACAGGTCAGGGACAAAGTTATGATAAAGAGTAAAGCAGGGTTAGGTTATAAAAAAAAATAACCCAATCTAATCATCTCATGGAGTTCTGTTCAATCCATCATCCAAAAATGGAAGGAGTGTGGTACAACTACAAACCTGACAAGACATGGCCGTCCACCTAGACGGATGTCCCAAGCAAAGAGAGCACTAGTTAGAGAAGCAGCCAACAGTAGGGTTGAGCGACATTTCTTTTTATAGGATCGGGTCGGGTTTCACGAAACCCGACTTTTTCAAAAGTCGGGTCGAGTGAAATCGTCCGATCCTATAGAAAAGTCGGGGTCGGGGTCGGCCGAAACACGAAACCCAATGCAGTGCATTGGGTTTCTAATGGTTCCCAGGGTCTGAAGGAGAGGAAACTCCGCCCATGTGACCGCTCACGCGACCAATCACAAGCCGCGACGTCATCGAAGGCCCTTCAGGCGCTCATTCTTAGAAAGGAAGGCTGCTGGTGAGAACCAGGGTGCGTCCGAGGGTGAGTATATCAATATTTTTTTTTTTTTATTCTTTATTTTACACTTAAATATGAATTCCGATACCGATTTCCGATATCTTAAACATATCGGAACTCGGTATTGGAATTCCGATTCCAGATCAGAAGATCGCCGACCTCATGGCCGACCCCACACAGGGGTCGGGTCGGGTTTCATGAAACCTGACTTTGCCAAAAGTTGGCGACTTCTGAATCTGGCCGACCCGTTTCGCTCAACCCTAGCCAAGAGGCTAATGGTCACTCTGGAGGAGCTGCATAGATCCCCTTATGTGAAAGAATCTGTCCACAGGACAACTAGTAGGCCTCATGCACACATTCAGTATTCGGTGAGTTTTTTTATCCCAGTATTTGTAAGCCAAAACCAGGAGTGGGTGATAAATGCAGAAGGGGTGCAAATGTTTCTATTTTGCTTTTCCTCTGACCATTCCACTCCTGGTTTTGGCTTACAAATGCTGGGATAAAAATCTCCACAAATTGGACCTTTATGGGAAGTACCATTTGCAGTTTGCAAAAAAAAACATTTGGGGACACAGCGAGCATGTGGAAGAATGTGCTCTGGTCAGATGAGACCAAAGTGGAACTTTTTGTGCTAATGTTTGGATGCTTTTCTTCAGCAGGTAAAGGGAAACTTGTCAAAGTTATTTAGAAGATGGATAGAGCTATATACAGTACTATCATGGAGGAAAACCTGTTAGATGCTGCAAAAGACTTGAAACTGTGGTGTAGGTTCACCATCCAGCAGGACAACAACCCCACATACACTGCCAGAGCTATTATGGAATGGCTTAGCTTTGGAATATCCATGTGTGTGAACGACCCAGCCACAGTCCAGACCTAAATCCCATTGAAAATCTGTGGCAAGACTTGAAAATGGCTGTTCATGGGCACCTCCATCTAATCTGTGTGAGCTAGAGCGAGTGTGCAAAGAAGAATGGGCAAAAATGTAATCCTCTAGATGTGCGAAGCTGGTTGAGACAGACCCCAAAAGACTTGCAGCAGTAATTGCAGAGAAAGGTGGTCGTACAAAGTAATCACTCCTGGGGGCTGAATATAAATGCATGTTCCAAATTTAAAATGTATATTTTAAAAATATTTGGAAAATCACGTATCGTTTCCTTTGCGCTTCACAAATACTTGCTGCTTTGTGTTGGTATATCACATAGAATCAAAACAAAAATCATGTCGCTGTGTGGGTGTAACGTGAAAAACTGTGGAAAAGTTCACGGGGTATGAGTACCTTCTCGAGGCAGTGACGAGATATGCTGATCGTAGCAGTGTGCAGGCTTTATGTGTTTAAACAATTATGCTGCGGTCGTTAATCAGACCAAGTTTCAATACCAGACGCAGCCTATAGACATGAGTGGCGCTATTCCAAGCAGACGCTTTTTAGCATTTCTGGATAACTTCTGTAAAGCAATAACATGTTGCATTCCCATCAGAGCAACGTTCTCTCTTCGTTGCAGAGGGGCCACCAGCCTCTATAGACAATACATGAAATCTGAACCCTGACTCAATGATTGTAACCTGCCGGACAGGTTTCTCCATGATGTACTACTCAGGGGTTAGGGAATAATGAACGAGCCTTGTGTGTGCCGCAGAATTCATCTGCTGGAGCTGTGTATTTATCTAATGATGACGAGGTTTCTGCTCTTCCTGAGTGATCCTGCAATAATGTCTCCATTATGTCATATAACACTGAACCTGCTCTGCTGTTCGGACCAGAAGAAACATTTGATTTTCTGCCCAGACTATTATGGCTTCAAAGTGCATCGTATAAGGATGTGCTTAAGAAATAGTGCGGTAAATGAGTAACATGATCACTCACGTATCGTGAACAGAAACTAGCCCATCGCCAGCCGATACCGGCAGATCACCGGTGGCAGCTCATCTTACAGCAATAGAAACACGGATGTGATGTCACTGAGTTACACACAAATGTCGCAGAAGCTGACAGCAGCAGAGACACACTAACGTTTAAAAATTTGATCAAAAAAGTTTTTCATGATAGTACAATGTGATTTTTTATCACCTAGCATCCATAAGGATTTTATCTATACAGAAATAAATGGGAAAAAGAGGGTCGGGGAGTATTTATTTCAAATAGTGGACTATGTGTGTTCCTTTCAAATAAAGTGCTTACTTGGTCTGTGTTTTATTACATTTTTCACTATGGGGTTAGTAATGGGGGTGTCTTATAGATACCTCTCCTTTACTATTACCCCAATATACATGACCCCTTCTTAGGCTATTAATATAAGCACACAGCTGTCTGCCTAGCCTTTGCTGGTTATTAATTATAAGGGGAACCCGACAACATTTTTTTGGTAGGGGTCACCCCTTGTTAATAACCAGTAAAGGCTAGGTAGACAGCTGTGAGCTGATATTAACAACTGTTGTGAATTCTGCTTTTGGGCTCCCTCCGGTGGTTGTAGGTGGTAATGCAATTGTCTCTGGGCTGCAGTCCTGGACAGGTGTATCTGCTGATTGCAATTCTGACTGGGGTATTTAGGTTTGCAGGACTCATTAGTCCTTGCCAGTTGTCAATGTTTCTTGGGAAGTGTTGGATCTCTGTCTGGCTTCTCCTGCTTTGCTGCCAATTCAGCAAAGATAAGTGTCTGTTTCTTTTTCTATGGCACACAAGCTGTGTGCTTGTTTTTTGATTGTATTCCTGCTCTGAGTTTAGTAGTCTCTGGAGTTGCAGATATACGTTCCACGTCTTTAGTTAGATGGAGGAATTTTTTGTATAGTCTGCTGTGGATATTTTTGGAAGGGTTTTAATACTGACCGCACAGAACTCTGTCCTATCCTTTCCTATTTTAGCTAGAGTGGCCTCTTGTGCTAAATCCTGTTTTCTGACTGTATGTGTCTTTCCTCTCCTACTCACAGCCAATATTTGTGGGGGGCTGCTTATCCTTTGGGGTTCTGCTCTGAGGCAAGGTAGTATTCCTATTTCCATCTTTAGGGGTATTTAGTCCTCCGGCTGTGACAAGGTGTCTAGGGCTTGTTAGGTACACCCCATGGCTACTTCTAGTTGCGGTGTTAACATAAGGATTTGCGGTCAGTATAGTTACCACCTACTCCAGTGAAAGTTTTCATGCTGCTCCAAGGTCACCGGATCATAACAAACAACCTGTGAAGCTCCGTGTTTTTTACGCCCTTTGCAGACTATAAATATAAGCCCCCAGCTGTCGGCTTTCCCTCAGCTGGTTAATAAGAATTAGAGGGACCCCATGCCATTTATTTCTTTTATTTGTTGCCTTTTTTTAAACTAAATACATGTACATTAAACTACACAGGCACTGCATTAGTTATTATACTAATTATATATGTCACTGACAGGTTTCTATCAATCTATTCTACGTATATATATGTATTCTATCTATTCTATTGTGATGCGTCACGCTGTGAATTTTTACTGTACACGGCTGTTGAAATATCGGGTTTCCTATAAGATGGATGTGTAAAAATTGTACGGCACACACATGGTCCATGTGCTGTGTGATTTTTTTTGTTGTACCCATTAACTTGCATTGGGGAGTCTTGCCCAATTTATGCGGCCACTCACAGCATGCTGCAATTTTTTTTCTTAGTCCGATCAGAGCTGAGAAAAAAATTGCAGATGAACACATAATCATTGACTAACATTAGCCAGAGTGCAATCCTATTTTTTATCGGATTGCACTCGTCCATTTTAAAAGTAGATGAATATGAGCCCTAAAGGTGAAATGGGCAGTGACAGTCTATTTACAAGTCAATCTGGGTTCTAAGGGGCAACTTTTCTCCTTATGGAGAGTGACAGGCCTGAAATGCCAGCATAAGGAGACTTATAGGCCATGCAATTCTCCTCTGGTGCAAAGTATAAAAGGCCCTAGCCACACAGCTAAATATACCTGCTCTGACCTAGCACCCCATAAGATCATTGAGGGATTTCTCGTACCTCCTGAGGAACCAGACTCCAACAACTACAACAAAAATCAAACAAAGGTAGAGGAAAGCGTGAAGGGAGACAGGAGAACCCAGGGTGAGAAATTAAAACATGTTCACAAAGGATAGACAGATAAATAAGGAGAGCCAAAAAACAAACAGAATAAGTGAAACCTCCGAGCCCCAATACGTGGAGAAGAAAATAAAGGTACAGGGGAGGAAAACTCCCAGATTTGCACCAGGAAAAACCACTGGGGCTTACCAGGCAAGATAAACCCCTAACACCTATCTAAATGAAAGTATAGCCAGCAAGTGAGGTAAGTAAAGGTGAACATATAAAACCTATCCCAAAATATGATAGGACAGAGTCAAAATCAAAAATGGAAAACACATGGAGAGAAGCCAACCAAGAAAGGAAAACCAAGACAAAAGAAACCATCAGCAATTGGACAGAGGCGAAAAGGACTGTTGCTCAGCAGAGAGAGAAACCGACCATGAAGTGAAAGGTCACCAAATCGAATCCCAAAAATGAGACATGACATGTACAGAATATACAGCCAAATCAGATCTCTGGCCTTGAACTGAGTAGGGGCAACACCTCGAAACATGTACAGTATTTGCAAATAGAGATTCTAGTATGGCTTTTATCTTAAGACATTTCGCAAGGCTTCTTAATGGCTCGGTATTGACGTTTAGTATTGCTACTGTCAATAGGTGGATAGCACTAGAGTGGTATTCCTCTTCCTCCCTGAAGAAGCCACATCTAAGTCATTCAGAGTGTTACACGCACCCAATACTGATGGGAATGGAACGATCGTTGATACAATCTTATCAAGAAAAACAAAGAAAACTAATATATCCAATAAACTTTATTAAACAAAATAAGGATAAAAGACTAACACAACACCCAAACCCCTCTGTATGGGGGTGGGTCAATTAAAAAACCTGGCCCAAAAAGATTGTAAGGGGCAAAGGGTGGGAGGGACAACGGGGCCGATAGCAAAAACCCTACACGTCCCTACAAATATTCCCTACCTGTCTGCGGAGGTTGGCACCCTCTTGGACGCAATATGGCGCCCCCGCTCACCGTCGACTCACCCTTTAAGGCCCTATAAGTCCCTCTACATGTATAAAGATACTATACCACAAACAACACCTAATACATGGCCTAACCAAACTCGGGACCAAATAAAGAAAAAACACACCAGGTAGTGATTCACCAGTAAAGACAAATGATCTGACCGTACCAATCCCTAATGCTAAAGTATACCGCCTGAAACTAAGGCTAATACACCCTAAGGAGTCCCTAACCGAGTCTCCCTACCTGTCAGCGGAGGTTGGCACCCTCTTGAACGCAAATGACGCCCCCGCTCCTCGGCGGCTGCCCCTATTAACCCTGGCTGAATCCCTAAGAGAAGATATATCGGGAAACTCAATATGGGTGGTGCCTTAAGGGCTACACTAGTGACCCATATAAATAGGTCCCTATAGCTCGGTCAGACCCTAAAAATAAAGCAAATAGCAAAAGTACTTAAACCAATGTTTGCACGGTAATAGCAAAGATGTATATAATAGCTTAACGGATACAACTATATTATGATCACAGTTGGTAAAATACTCGTATGCAAATACATTGGTTACGAAAAAAACACACAACTGGTGAAAAACATATAAATTTAAAAGGCCTGAGACACTTATCTGTGTTCAGGTCTCGCCTCTACGCGTTTCCCCCCCATGATGTGGTTCCTCAGGAGGCATATGGGAAAAAGAGATTCTGTGTGGATAGATCACATCAGAGATGCATGTTGTGCCTGGTTGCAGGTTTTTTAATTGACCCACCCCCATACAGAGGGGTTTGGGTGTTGTGTTAGTCTTTTATCCTTATTTTGTTTAATAAAGTTTATTGGATATATTAGTTTTCTTTGTTTTTCTTGGTTTAATACTAATTTGGATTATCAGACATTATACTTTATACAATCTTATCAGCAGCACATCACCTGTTTACATGGAGTGGTGTGCTGATAACAAAAATAGTTTTACTCATTCATTGGGTGATCATCGAAATTATTTACATGGCTCTGATAATCAGGAATGAGCATCTTTGTGAACAGTAGTGGAAATACGTACTTCGGACTGCGCATGTCCAGGAACTGATTTAGACATGCCCATTAAAGACACACCCTCCTGGAAATATCAAACGCATGCGAATAAAAAGCGCAAACACATGTAAAAACGCATGGAAACACTGCATTTTTTAAATCATCATGTGTAGGCTGATGCGGATAAAAAACGCTGCGCTATCAGACGTTTGCATGCGTTTTTGCATGCGTTTGCAGACAATACGCTGCGGACTTAACCGCAAATGTGAAACTAGCCATAGATAGATACACACATACAGCTCTGGCAAAAATGAAGAGACCACCACATCAAAACCCTGTCATGGGCAGCCCAATCTCCAGACCTGAACCCCATTGAAAACCTCTTGACCGCATATGCCGAGTACGGTCTTTTCCTACTTATGTAACCTAACCACCAAGACTGCCCACCGACCAAACCTTTTCCTTAAATAAAAACATAACCAATTATTCTTTTGGATATTTTGGCCACAGCGGCCAACTTTTATTAACAAAATTAACATAAACATAAATACAACAGTATAAATTCGAGGGGAGGGTTCTTGGAGCTAAAAAGATCTGGCAAAAACCCCACAAGAGAAGATCGACCACCATATTACCCTCAGCCGTGAAAACCAGCTCGAGGGCACCGTACATCCCGTTCCGGGAAGAGAAAAAACCACCGACAGCTCCCAGGGTAAAACCCCGTCCAGAGCCCATACCAAAATGCCAGATCCAACCCCACCACATTTTAAATTGCCTGCAATTATGCTCCAATTCCTTCCCCCAACCAATCAGCGTCAACTCCAAGAACCCCCGCCCCCCCACTGCCACTGTGACAATAAACGAATAAAATGCAAATAATGACCAAACACCCGCATACAAAGTGTAATCCCAAACCCCAAAATGCCTTCTTTTTTTTTTTTTTTTTTTTTTTATCTTTTATCAGATATATAACTTCCTTCGCCAAATCAATATATAAACTCTGCCCAACAATTCCCCCCCCCTCATTAAAAAACCCCCAAGCACAAGCCAACATGGGAGGGTGGGTGGGTCTTCCTTCCTCTGGATTAAGGTAGGGAATGGCGGTTTTCCCGCACTTTCCCTACTACCTCCCCCTTCTAAACCCCTCCCTCCCCTTTCCATTCTCCTATCCCCAGCCGTAGCATTATTTAAAAAGACCGCCCGGCTCAAAGCAGTCATGGGGGGCCTCCTCCCAGCTGCGCTTTGTTCCAGCCCCCATCTTGACCGCATATGCCGAGTACGGTCTTTTCCTACGTATGTAACCTAACCACCAAGACTGCCCACCGACCAAACCTTTTCCTTAAATAAAAACATAACCAATTATTCTTTTGGATATTTTGGCCACAGCGGCCAACTTTTATTAACAAAATTAACATAAACATAAATACAACAGTATAAATTCGAGGGGAGGGTTCTTGGAGCTAAAAAGATCTGGCAAAAACCCCACAAGAGAAGATCGACCACCATATTACCCTCAGCCGTGAAAACCAGCTCGAGGGCACCGTACATCCCGTTCCGGGAAGAGAAAAAACCACCGACAGCTCCCAGGGTAAAACCCCGTCCAGAGCCCATACCAAAATGCCAGATCCAACCCCACCACATTTTAAATTGCCTGCAATTATGCTCCAATTCCTTCCCCCAACCAATCAGCGTCAACTCCAAGAACCCCCGCCCCCCCACCACACACGAACAGCCCTGACCACCTCAGGCTCGTGAGTGCCCCAACGCCACCAACGCCCGTTCAACTCCCTCTTGCAATGCTAAAGTCCACAAATCAATCCCAATCGCGTTTAAGTGGACTCCGTCCTCCAACCAATAGTTACCAAGCCCTGACTCCAATTCAAAATGTCTCACACTAATCCCCCCGTTCCTGGAAACAAAACCCGCTATTGCCCTATTCAACTTGACCCTAGCCCTATTAATACCCTTCAAAGATCTAGCCCCCCTCCACCGTTGCCTAGGCACAATATCTGACCATACAATCAACACCCCAGGAAATGATACCTGCAACCTCAACAAATCGAACCGTATGTCCCTAATCAACTCCCTGACAGGCCGCACACCCAAGTCGTTCCCCCCCAAATGCACAATTAAAATGTCAGGTTGTCTATCTAAACGAACCGCCTTAGAAAATTCAGAAAGGGCCCTACTCCATACCATCCCCCTATATCCCAACCACCGAATGACAACTTGACGCCTACTAAACCCCAGTTGCCTACCGTCCGGCCTGACCTCGGCCCGCAGCGCCCCCCAATGAACGAACGAATGTCCGAAGATCCAGGCTAAGTAAGGGGACACACCTGCAACAAGATGCATGAAGAAAAAACACTTGGGTCAAATACAAAAATCATAATCACCCACTAAATTAATGACGGACATAACTTAAGTAACGATTGGAAGTCCACCTGCCAATTCTACAAATGTCTTCCGCGCCCAAACCCAAACTATCTGCTTCTGATGCCGCCCCGATACGAAATGAATGCGACCCAAACAAATCCGGAGAAAGGCCCAACTCCCGCAAGCCCCTTCTTAACACCGCAATGAACTGAAAGCGTGACAAAAAGGACCCATCTACGTGACACAACAAAGGGCCAGATCTGCCTGACCATAACTGCCAGTATGCTTCCAGACAACCTCTAGGGCACATCAGAGACCCGTTAACCCTCCCCAGCACCACACGTTTTCCTCTCCCCATTTGGTCAGTCTTTGAACGCCGAATCCAAAAAACGATACCCCCCGTCCAAACTTCCACATCCTCCGCCAACAAACCCCCTGCCCGAACTCTGGAACTCGACACCAGCTCCCCAACACGCAATGCCCCAAAAAATGCTAATGAAAAAGCGAGACGAAATAACGCCAACTCAAAACTCGAACCACAAATAATCTCCAAAACTCCGCCCAACCGTTCCAAAAGGCTAAACGAAATGGGGCGGCGACGGTCAATCGACTGATTGCCTCTCCTAAAACCCCTAAGTGCTTGTCTGACCAAAAAATGCTTAGTCGCGTCCACCAACCCCTGCAACTTAAAAGCAAAAGCCAATCCAGCAACAAATTTGTTTACCTTCGAAATCGACCAACCTTCCTCGGCCGCCTTACCGATCAAGAATAACACCGCCAACATCCTATCTTCGTCAGACACCAACTGGCCCCACACCAACACCCAACTTTGCCATACCCTCCAAGAGGCTTCGTATGATGCCCAGGTTTGACTCGTCACAGACTCCCGAATCAACCGGCCCGCTCGTCCATAATCACGCTCCAAAGATGCGAAGGGCATTCCTCTCCCGAGATCTCCGCGTCCGGCGCCAATTCCCGAAAACGGTCCCACTGGAAACGAGACAATGCATCGGCTATTGAGTTCTGCACACCCGGCACATGCACAGCCGAAATACAAGCGTTCAGCTCCAAGCACCGGAAAACCAACTCCCTCACCAACTTAATCACCGGGGGAGATGAGGCCGACAAACTGTTCATCACCGACACGACGCTCATGTTGTCGCAATGAAAACGAATCCTCCTGTTAGCAAACATTTCCCCCCAAATGGAAACCGCCACCACGATAGGGAACAATTCCAACAAGACCAGGTTTTTTGTAAGGCCCAACTCTCTCCACTGGCCCGGCCACCGTCCGGCACACCAACGACCACCGCAATAGGCCCCGTAACCAGCCGAACCGGCTGCATCCGTATAGATCTCACAATCAAAGTTTGTTAAGACCTCCTGCTGAATCAACGACCGCCCGTTGTAATTGCACAAGAAACGTTGCCACACTAGCAAGTCGTCTTTGTGTTCCTTGCTCAGGCGAACAAAATGATGCGGCTCTTTCACACCTGCTGTTGCGACCGACAACCTGCGACAAAATATCCTGCCCATGGGTATGATCCGACATGCAAAATTCAATCTACCCAAGAGAGACTGCAACTCTTTCAAAGTCAGCTTCCTCCTCCTTCTAGCTCTATCAACCTCCTGCTGCAGCATGGCCAACTTATCCTCCGGCAACCGACACTCCATTCTCTCGGAGTCAATTAAAATTCCCAAAAAACTCAACACTGTGGTGGGACCTTCCATCTTATCCGCCGCTAATGGGACTCCAAAAAGTTCTGCTACCCAAAACATAGCCGTTAACGTATTACGACACACTGCGGAATCAGGCGGCCCAATAAACAAAAAATCATCCAAATAATGGATAACCGACTGAACTCCCGCCACGTCCCTAACCACCCACTCCAGAAAAGTACTAAATGTCTCAAACAATGAACAAGAAATGGCGCAACCCATTGGCAAACATCTGTCCAAATAGTAACCACCATTCCAAAAGCAACCTAACAACGGAACACTGTCCGGATGCACCGGAAGCAACCGGAAGGCCGATTCAATATCCGTCTTTGCCAACAGCGCCCCCGGGCCATGCCTTCTCACCCACTGTACCGCTGCATCGAATGATGTATACTCGACAGAGCACAGTTCCTGGGCGATGCCATCATTTACCGACCGACCCTTTGGATACGACAAATGTTGAATCAACCGAAATTTATTCGGCTCTTTCTTAGGCACCACCCCCAAAGGGGAAACCACCATACCCTCAGTCGGCGGGTTCAAAAACGGCCCAGACATCCTTCCCAACTCCACTTCTTTCTTGAGTTTAACATCAACCACTTCGGCATGCAACATTGCCGACCGCAAATTCTTAATCGAAAAAGGAACCTCGTGACTCGGAGGAGGAATCCTAAAACCATCCGCAAAACCATTAAAAATAATACCTGCCTTCACCTGATCAGGGTACCTATTTAGAAAGGGGGCCATCTCGTGAAGCCTCACCGGGCTCTCCCCCTTGACCGGCACCCACAACTGGCTTTCCTTTCCCCTTCCTGAAACACTTTGAAGCCCCGTGTGAACTTCCATTACAGTGGGAACACACGTGCTTAAATTTACAGGTGTTACCGTATTTACACTGCCCGTCATTAAACTGCCAGCAGGTTCCAGACTTCTCCTTTGCTCCCTGTGCACCCTGACTACTGCTTCCGTGTCCCGCCTGCTGGCTGCCACCACCCCCGGACCCATGAAAGGACTGCCCATGTCTAGCTGGGGCCATAACCTTCAGCCAAAGGCCTATATCCTTCTGGTCCCACCTAATTTCCGGCCTCACCGCCTTCCTCTGCCTAAACTGCTCATCATACCGCAGCCACGTCTGACCGCCGTATGTACGATGCGCCTCCCCAATCGAGTCCAGATAACAAAACAAACCCGAGCAATTCTCGGGCGCTTTCTCCCCCACTACGCTCGCCAATATTGCGAATGCCTGTAACCAATTCGCAAATGTCTGTGGAATTAACCGCCACCTCCGCTTTTCTTCCTCCTCCTTTTTGCTATCGTCTTTTTTCCCTTTATCCAAGTTAAACTTCTCCAACGGAAGCAGGGAAAAAATTTCCACATACTCGTCTCTCCAAATCTTCTCCTTCACCTCCTTTTTTAAATGCGCTCCCAACGGCCCTTCAAAGCACACATAAACTTCCCCTTTCGCTCTGTCATCTAATTTAACCGTATCGCCTTTCTCCTTCTCTGTCTGAACCGAAACCGATACACCTGCCGATGCCACCTCCAATACCCGACTAGGGCTTACCAACCCACTTCCCGACGGGGGTACCACCCCTCGCCCAGCCAACCACGCCTCCACCGGCGATGCGGCAACCCCAGCTGCTGACCCCCCCTCCAATCTACGCAAAATTTGTGACATACCCTGCAATAAGTCCTGCATACCTGGCACCTCTGCCACAATCGGCCCACTCCTCTGCCGTTCCTCACACACCGCCACCCGACCTCCCCTAACTTCCTGCAACCCGGCCCCTGCGGGCGACAAACCAGACATAGACTCATACTCACAACGCTGCGCGGGTGCTGTGTCCCCGCCAGCCGGACCTCCGGATCCCTGTCGCTCCGACCTCCCTTGACGATCACCGCTGGACTCCGACACCTCCTCACTGCGTCGATGCCCTGGGCCCGCGCCCCTGGCCTCCTCGTCACCAGGGGGGACCCGAGCGTGCTGGAACTGCTGCGCCGCTAGCCCTCTCTGCCCCAGGCCCGCGCCCCTGGCCTCCTCGTCACCAGGGGGGACCGGAGCGTGCTGTAGCTGCTGTACCGATCCACTCCTCCGTCCACCGTCAGTATCCCCCGCCACCCCACCGTCCGATGGGTAACGGGTAAACGCTGCTCTATGTTCCGGAGATCAACTGGGCGACCGCGACCGATCCCCGCGTTCCAACCCGGGCGAGCCCGCCCGGTCGTGTAACATTCTTCGCTCCCGAGCAGGCAGCTCGACACTGCTGCCTGCATCTCTCCCTCCGCTGCGCCGTTCGGTACAAGCGGGACGTATAAGATCCCCCGACCGCTGACCGTCCGCCGCCTGTGTACTCCTCGTGGTCATCCCAGCAGGCACCCTGGGAGGTGATGGGCTGTGGGTGCCTGCCGCCGGTAAAGGGTCCGGATTACTGGCTGCTGCTGCTGCTCTTCCTGGCCGTGCTGCTCTTCCTAGCCGCGCTGCTCCTCCTGGCTGTGCCACTCTGCCTGGCTGTGCTGTTCCTCCTGGCAGCTCTGCTCTTCCTCTTCCTGCCGCTGCGCGCCCCCTGGGCGCTGTGGATCTGCAGGGGGCAGGGGGAGCGGCGGCCGCTCTCCCTCTGGACACCGGCACAGCAGGAGAAGCCGGTGGAGCGGCGGCCGCGCGTCCCCTGGGAGCAGGAGACCTGACAGGAGCTGGGGAAGCTGCGGCTGCGCTCTGCCTGGATCGCGCAGGCCGCACTTCCGGTCCGGCGCTCCCGGCAGCAGCGGCGGTGTCCTGGGCCCGACTCCCGGCGCCTGCAGACCGGGCACTTGGATTCCTGCCGGCGCGGGAGAGAACGGAGGGGGCAGCACCGCCGGACTCACCGCCCGCAGGGTCCCTGGAGGGGCTCCGGAGCCTGCGCCTGCCACGCGCCGGGACTTCGGGGGATAGTCTCTCTGGGGGCCTGGTCCTCCTGCCCCGTGAGCTCTGCCCGGATCCTCCTGCAGCACTGATGATGGAGGCCAGCTGGGCCTCAAGCCAGCCCCCTCTCCTGGACCTGGCCATCTCTCTCAGCTGGGACATCATTGAATCCGCCGACGCCATCCTGCACGTCTTCCTTCCTCTGGATTAAGGTAGGGAATGGCGGTTTTCCCGCACTTTCCCTACTACCTCCCCCTTCTAAACCCCTCCCCCCCTTTCCATTCTCCTATCCCCAGCCGTAGCATTATTTAAAAAGACCGCCCGGCTCAAAGCAGTCATGGGGGGCCTCCTCCCAGCTGCGCTTTGTTCCAGCCCCCATCTGGAATGTAATCAAGAGGATGATGGATAGTCACAAGCCATCAAACAAAGAAGAACTGCTTACATTTTTGGGCCAGGAGTGGCATAAGGTCACTCAACTCAAAAGCAGCATGATAGACTAATGGAAAGCATGCCAAGACTCATGAAAGCTGTGATTAAAAATCGTGGTTATTCCACAAAATATTGATTTCTGAACTCTTCCTGAGTTAAAACATTAGTATTGTTGTTTCTAAATTATTATGAACTTGTTTTCTTTACAATATTTGAGGTCTGAAAGCACTGGTTTTTTTCTTTAATTTTGACCGTTTCTCCTTTTCAGAAAAAAAACACAAAATTTATTGCTTGGAAATTTGGAGACATGTTGTCAGAAGTTTATAGAATAAAAGAACAATTTACATTTTACTCAAAAATATACCTATAAAGAGAAAAATCAGAAAAACTTAACATTTTGCAGTGGTCTCTTAATTTTTGCCAGAGCTGTATACATACGTAAACATACATAAACACACATATACCACACATACATACGCACGTACACATACATGCGCGCAGACAGACTTTTGTGGGCCCCGGGCGAAAGAGTGTCAGTGGGCCCCTTTAAAGGGAATTTGTCACCCCCCCCCCCGGGATGTATATGACTTATTAATATGGGCATACAGGTAATAAAAATGTTACACTACTCCTACCTGTATGCCTCATATTAATGGTCTTGTTGAGAAATGTTATATTCTGTCTTTATGTTAATGATTTCTTCCAGGCTCCGGGGCGTGTGGTGCGTGGAAGAAATCCCTGCCCCCTGTCTTCATTGTAATACTACCCTCCTCCCATGCATGTCAGTTATGGCCCCGGAATCCCGTGCCTGCGCATGCACTCACTCAGAAATACATACCTCATCCTCCCTAATCCGCGCCAGAGGTCACTGGAGCGGAAGTCGCTGGCGCCTGCTCAGAAGATACCTGAATGCAGCGCCCACAGAAGGGAAGATGAGGTATGTATTCCTGAGGGAGAGCAGGGCCGCTACTGAGGCTTATGGGAGTGGGGTAGTATTGTAATCAGAAGAGGAGGCAGGGATTTCTTACAGCACCGCATGCCCCGGAGCCTAGAAGAAATCATTAACAAAGGAAAAATATAACATTTCTCAGCAACAAGACCATAAATATGAGGCATACAGGTAGGACTAATGTAACATTTCTTTTACCTGTATGCCCATATTAATAGGTTATACACATTCCAGGGGTGACAGATTCCTTTTAACACATACCCTGATTCATGATGCACAGATACGGCAGAGAAATATAGGTGTGGTACAATGCCAAAGATTACACTTCTTACATTACATGAGTAATATCTATTGTAAATTCTACAATACCATACAGCAGAGAGGATTCAGGTGATCGAGGGTCCACAGGTTTCAGGGTTTCAGTACCTGTGCAGTTAGAGGTAAACAAGATATTGATAAATGTACCCCACCAGTAGAAATTGCCCTCAGCAGTGTACCCTTTACATAAATCAATTTCCTCCTATATAGTCCTCCATACAGTATTATGGGCCCTACATAGTCCTCTATACAGTATAATGAGCCCCATATATAACTCCATACAGCATAATGAGCCCCATATATTGCTCCATACAGTATAATGAGCCCCGTATATTGCTCCTTTCAGTAAAATGAGCTCCATATACTGCTCTATATAGTATAATGAGCCCCATATATCACTCCATTCAGTATAATGAGCCCCATATAGTGCTCCATGCAGTATAATGAGCCCCATATATCACTCCATTCAGTATAATGAGCCCCATATATTGCTCCTTTCAGTAAAATTAGCTCATATACTGCTCCATTCAGTATAATGAGTCCCACATAGTGCCCCGTTCAGTATAATGAGACCCATATAGTGCTCCATACAGTATAACAAGCTACATATATTGCTCAATTCAGTATCATGATCCCCATATATTGCTCCATGCAGTAAAATGAGCACCATATATTGCTCCATACAGTATAATGAGCCCTATATATTGCTCCATACAGTATAATGAGCCCAATATAATGCTCCATTCAGTATAATGAGCCTCATATAATGCTTCATTCAGTATAATAAGCTCCATATATTGCTGCATACAGAATAATGGACCCCATATATTGCTTCATACAGAATAATGAACTCCATATAATGTTCAATACAGAATGGGCCCCATATAGTGCTCCATACAGAATATGGAGCCCATATAATGCTCCATAAAGATTGCCTCCATATAATGCTCCATACAGAATGGCCCCCTTATAATGCTCCATACAAAATGGGCCCCATACAGTGCTCCGTACAAAATGGGCTCGATATAATTCTCTATACAAAATGGGCCCCATATAGTGCTCCAAACATTGAGAAAATTAATCAAGTGCTCACCTCTTCCCTCGCTGCTGCGGTCTCTTCAGCATCCTCTGACTCCCTGCACTTCTCAGTGTAGAGGGCACGCTGTATGTCATCGCTTCCTCTGTCCTGAGATGTCAGAGCCTCACAAGAAGTGTAAGAAAGATGACCTGCAGAGGAACAGGGAGAGGTAAGTATGGGGGGACTGGGTGCCTGCGCCGGCAATGGGCCCCTCGACTCACGGGCCCCATAGCATGCCAGTGGGCCACAGCACGTGCTGGGTGGTGACGCCGGGCCTGCCTGTCTGCAAGGGCCTCCACCTCCGGTATATCCACCCCTGCATTATAATTATGCTGCTCTTTAGGGAATAGGGGGGCCTTAGTCTGAAATCTGTGCCTCTGATATCAAGAGAGCTTGTCCTGCCCCTAGCTATTGGGACAGCAACTAGTACATCTGATTGTCAGCTTCTACACGGGCTGATTGGACTGGACACTTGGAATCATCCCACTGCTTGCAAGCTTTACAGATATTCTCTATTTATTTTTTTTGGTCTGATTTTTTCTTTTTTTTTCTTTTTGATAGTTAGGATGCTCCAAAAATGTCTTTTTTGCTTAACATTGTAAAACCAACTGATGTGCACAGGAAATGACTGGACGTGTCAGTAGATAAAAGTTCCTACAACACATTTTATAGGGTCATGAAGCAAAATATTAGTTTGATGATTGAGCAGGGCCTGTGGACATTAAAGGTCATGGGCCCATTACCAGGCAGCAGAGATGGTTTCCCTGTTACATTCTGTACATTAGTTATGTCTGCAATGCCTCTGTATACATCACTCCACGTACAACACTATTCCTTTCCTAAATCAGCATTGACGACAAAGCCTCTCTATATGCTAAGGCCGGGTTCACATTAGCGTTTCTGTGCGCAGCGTATGATCTGCATACATCCGCGTGCGTCATGCATACATATCTTTAACATGGTGTACGCAGGGACATGTTTTTGCATGCGTTCACTTGCGGATGCATACGCATGTGTCGTTTTGCGCGGTGCAAAGGTTTCCGGCAAATGCAACATGTTGCATTTTTTGAAGAGTCAAATATTGCACAATTGTCCTCATGTGGACAATTGCGTAAAAAAAACGCATTACTGTCTACGGAAACGCATTGGTACGCAATGACACGCGTACGAATGCGTTCGATGCGCATGCATACTTTAGACTGCGCATGTCCAGAAAATGATATCACCGCCTCCACCATGCACATAAAAATGCAAATGCATGGCAAAACGCATTTAAACGCAAGCACAAGCCACGTTTTTGTTTGCATCATGCGCAAGATGATGCGCAGGCGTAAGCATGCTTTTGCATGCGTTTTGGCATGCGTTTGTGCATGCAGATGATATGCTGCGCACAGAAACGCTAATGTGAAATTAGCCTAATACAGAGGAAGCAGTTATAAAAAACTGCCATTAATTACAATGACTCTGAAAGAAGTGTTTGAAAGGCGTTTGACTGTACAGAGACACAATCTATGGACATGAGGCATAGTAACACCCATTTGTTTATTCATACAGTAACAACACAGAGAATAGGTTACTACACAGGAGAGCTGAGAGGTCCTCTATATACTACACCACACAGGAGAGCTGACAGATCCTCTATATACTACACCACACAGGAGAGCTGACAGATCCTCTATATACTACACCACACAGGAGAGCTGACAGATCCTCTATATACTACACCACACAGGAGAGCTGACAGATCCTCTATATACTACACCACACAGGAGAGCTGACAGATCCTCTATATACTACACCACACAGGAGAGCTGACAGATCCTCTATATACTACACCACACAGGAGAGCTGACAGATTATTATTATTATTATTTATTATTATAGCGCCATTTATTCCATGGCGCTTTACATGTGAGGAGGGGTATCCATAATATAAAACAAGTATAATACAATACAAGTCACAACTGGTACAGGAGGAGAAAGGACCTTGCCCGCGAAGGCTCACAATCTACAATCTACAGATCCTCTATATACTACACCACACAGGAGAGCTGACAGATCCTCTATATACTACACCACACAGGAGAGCTGACAGATCCTCTATATACTACACCACACAGGAGAGCTGACAGATCCTCTATATACTACACCACACAGGAGAGCTGACAGATCCTCTATATACTACACCACACAGGAGAGCTGACAGATCCTCTATATACCACACCACACAGGAGAGCTGACAGATCCTCTATATAATACACCACACAGTAGAGCTGACAGATCCTCTATATACTACACCACACAGGAGAGCTGACAGATCCTCTATATACTACACCACACAGGAGAGCTGACAGATCCTCTATATACTACACCACACAGGAGAGCTGACAGATCCTCTATATACCACACCACACAGGAGAGCTGACAGATCCTCTATATAATACACCACACAGGAGAGCTGACAGATCCTCTATATACTACACCACACAGGAGAGCTGACAGATCCTCTATATACTACACCACACAGGACAGCTGACAGATCCTCTATATACTACACCACACATGAGAGCTGACAGATCCTCTATATAATACACCACACAGGAGAGCTGACAGATACTCTATATACTACACCACACAGGACAGCTGACAGATCCTCTATATACTACACCACACAGGAGAGCTGACAGATCCTCTATATAATACACCACACAGGAGAGCTGACAGATCCTCTATATACTGCACCACACAGGAGAGCTGACAGATCCTCTATATACTACACCACACAGGAGAGCTGACAGATCCTCTATATACTACACCACACAGGAGAGCTGACAGATCCTCTATATACACCACACAGGAGAGCTGACAGATACTCTATATACTACACCACACAGGAGAGCTGACAGATCCTCTATATAATACACCACACAGGAGAGCTGACAGATCCTCTATATACTACACCACACAGGAGAGCTGACAGATCCTCTATATACTACACCACACAGGAGAGCTGACAGATCCTCTATATACACCACACAGGAGAGCTGACAGATCCTCTATATACTGCACCACACAGGAGAGCTGACAGATCCTCTATATACTACACCACACAGGAGAGCTGACAGATCCTCTATATACTACACCACACAGGAGAGCTGACAGATCCTCTATATACACCACACAGGAGAGCTGACAGATACTCTATATACTACACCACACAGGAGAGCTGACAGATCCTCTATATAATACACCACACAGGAGAGCTGACAGATCCTCTATATACTACACCACACAGGAGAGCTGACAGATCCTCTATATACTACACCACACAGGAGAGCTGACAGATCCTCTATATACCACACCACACAGGAGAGCTGACAGATCCTCTATATAATACACCACACAGGAGAGCTGACAGATCCTCTATATACTACACCACACAGGAGAGCTGACAGATCCTCTATATACTACACCACACAGGACAGCTGACAGATCCTCTATATACTACACCACACATGAGAGCTGACAGATCCTCTATATAATACACCACACAGGAGAGCTGACAGATACTCTATATACTACACCACACAGGACAGCTGACAGATCCTCTATATACTACACCACACAGGAGAGCTGACAGATCCTCTATATAATACACCACACAGGAGAGCTGACAGATCCTCTATATACTGCACCACACAGGAGAGCTGACAGATCCTCTATATACTACACCACACAGGAGAGCTGACAGATCCTCTATATACTACACCACACAGGAGAGCTGACAGATCCTCTATATACACCACACAGGAGAGCTGACAGATACTCTATATACTACACCACACAGGAGAGCTGACAGATCCTCTATATAATACACCACACAGGAGAGCTGACAGATCCTCTATATACTACACCACACAGGAGAGCTGACAGATCCTCTATATACTACACCACACAGGAGAGCTGACAGATCCTCTATATACACCACACAGGAGAGCTGACAGATACTCTATATACTACACCACACAGGAGAGCTGACAGATCCTCTATATAATACACCACACAGGAGAGCTGACAGATCCTCTATATATCACACCACATGGGAGAGCTGACAGATCCTCTATATACCACACCACACGGGAGAGCTGACAGATCCTCTATATACTACACCACACGGGAGAGCTGACAGATCCTCTATATACTACACCACACAGGAGAGCTGACAGATCCTCTATATACTACACCACACAGGAGAGCTGACAGATCCTCTATATACCACACCACACAGGAGAGCTGACAGATCCTCTATATACTATACCACACAGGAGAGCTGACAGATCCTCTATATACCACACCACACAAGAGAGCTGACAGATCCTCTATATACTACACCACACAGGAGAGCTGACAGATCCTCTATATACCACACCACACAGGAGAGCTGAAAGATCCTCCATATACTACACCACACAGTAGAGCTGACAGATGCTCTATATACTACACCACACAAGAGAGCTGACAGATCCTCTATATACTACACCACACAGGAGAGCTGACAGATCCTCTATATACTACACCACAAGGGAGAGCTGACAGATCCTCTATATACTACACCACAAGGGAGAACTGACAGATGCTCTATATACTACACCACACAGGAGAGCTGACAGATCCTCTTTATAATACACCACACAGGGGAACTGACAGATCCTCTATATACGACACCACACAGGAGAGCTGACAGATCCTCTATATCAGGGGTGGGCAATTAATTTTGCCATGGGGCCGCATGAGAAATTTGGATGGTTTAGAGGGCCGGACTAATATAATATGGGGGCACAAGTGACAAATCAGGACAGTATGGGGGAACAAGTGACAAATCAAGACAGTATGGGGGCACAAGTGACAAATCAGGACAGTATGATGGGGGCACATGTGACAAATCAGGACAGTATGGGAGCACAAGTGACAAATCAGGACAGTATGGGGCCCATACTGTCCTGATTTGTCACTTGTGCCCCCATAGTGACAAATCAGGACAGTATGGGGCCCATACTGTCCTGATTTGTCACATGTGCCCCCATCATACTGTCCTTACTCCTGATAATTGTGCCCCAAAGCCCCATACTGTCCTGTTTGTGCTGCCCCCATCCGCATTCCCCCCAGGGCTGGCCGCTGCTCCCTCCCCCTCCTATCATGCATGCAGGCAGACAGGCAGGTGCCAGGCAGCTCCATCACCCGGTTCCCGCAGCATGGAGCACTTACCACCGACCACCGGTGACCTCAGTACAGTCGCAGTGCCACACAGAACACCGGCGTCCGGCGGAACGGAGCAGCGCCGCAGCCTGTGTCACGCTGAGTGACGTCACCCGCTGCTGGCGCTTCCCTGATGCGGAAGTGCCAGCGGCGGTCAGCGCCTCTCAGCGGACAGGGGGATTGAATGCAGGGCGCAGAGGCGCAGGCGCTGGAGTGGCTGAAGGGAAGGGGAACCAGCGACGCGCAGCAGCTGCACTGTCTCTGGCAGCTGGCCGAGCGGTGCCGGGATCGGCGGGCCGTTCACAATCGTCAGGCGGGCCGGATGTGGCCCGCGGGCCGCATTTTGCCCAGGTCTGCTCTATATAATACACCACACAGGAGACCTCACAGATCCTCTATATACTACACCACACAGGAGAGCTGACAGATCCTCTATATACTACACCACACAGGAGAGCTGACAGATCCTCTATATAATACACCACACAGGAGAGCTGACAGATCCTCTATATCAGGGGTCCCCAACTCCAGTTCTCAAGGCCCACCAACATGTCATGTTTTCAGGATTTCCTTAGTCTTGCCCAGGTAATAATTGCATCACCTGTGCAATGCAAAGGAAATCCTGAAAACATGAACTGTTGGTGGGCCTTGAGGACTGGAGTTGGGGACCCCTGCTCTATATAATACACCACACAGGAGAGCTCACAGATCATCTATATACTACAACACACAGGAGAGCGGACAGATCCTCTATGTAATACACCACACAGGAGAGCGGACAGATCCTCTATATAATACACCACACAGGAGAGCTGACAGATCCTCTATATACCACACCACACAGGAGAGCTGGCAGATCCTCTATATACTACACCACACAGGAGAGCTGACAGATCCTCCATATACTACACAACATAGGAGAGCTGACAGATCCTCTATATACCACACCACACAGGAGAGCTGACAGATCCTCTATATACTACACCACACATGAGAGCTGACAGATCCTCTATATAGTACACCACACAAGAGAGCTGACAGATCCTCTATATACTACACCACACAGGAGAGCTGACAGATCCTCTATATACTACACCACACAGGAGAGCTGACAGATTCTCTATATACTACACCACACAGGAGAGCTGACAGATCTTCTATATAATACACCACACAGGAGAGCTGACAGTTCCTCTATATACTACACCACACAGGAGAGCTGACAGATCTTCTATATCATACACCACACAGGAGAGCGGACAGATCCTCTATATACTACACCACACAGGAGAGCTGACATATCCTCTATATAATACACCACACAGGAGAGCTGACAGATCCTCTATATACTACACCACACAGGAGAGCTGACAGATCCTCTTTATACTACACCACACAGGAGAGCTGACAGATCCTCTATATATTACACCACACAGGAGAGCTGACAGATCCTCTTTATACTACACCACACAGGAGAGCTGACAGATCCTCTATATACTACACCACACAGGTGAGCTGACAGATCCTCTATATATTACACCACACAGGAGAGCTGACAGATCCTCTATATACATACCACACAGGAGAGCTGACAGATCCTCTATATACTATTCCACACAGGAGAGCTGACAGATCCTCTATATACTACACCACACAGGAGAGCGGACAGATCCTCTATATTATACACCACACACGAGAGCTGACAGATCCTCTATATACTACACCACACAGGAGAGCTGACAGATCCTCTATATACATACCACACAGGAGAGCTGACAGATCCTCTATATACATACCACACAGGACAGCTGACAGATCCTCTATATACTACACCACACAGGAGAGCTGACAGATCCTCTATATACTACACCACATGGGAGAGCTGACAGATCCTCTATATACTACACCACACAGGAGAGCTGACATCATCTATATACTACACCACACAGGAGAGCTGACAGATCCTCTATATAATACACCACACAGGAGAGCAGACAGATCCTCTATATACTACACCACACAGGAGAACTGACATCATCTATATACTACACCACACAGGAGAGCTGACAGATCCTCTATATAATACACCACACAGGAGAGCAGACAGATCCTCTATATACTACACCACACAGGAGAGCTGACAGATCCTCTATATACTACACCACACAGGAGAGCTGACAGATCCTCTATATACTACACCACACAGGAGAACTGACATCATCTATATACTACACCACACAGGAGAGCTGACAGATCCTCTATATACTACACCACACAGGAGAACTGACATCATCTATATACTACACCACACAGGAGAGCTGACAGATCCTCTATATAATACACCACACAGGAGAGCTGACAGATCCTCTATATAATACACCACACAGGAGAGCAGACAGATCCTCTATATACTACACCACACAGGAGAGCTGACAGATCCTCTATATACTACACCACACAGGAGAGCTGACAGATCCTCTATATACTACACCACACAGGAGAGCTGACAGATCCTCTATATAATACACCACACAGGAGAGCTGACAGATCCTCTATATAATACACCACACAGGTGAGCTGACAGATCCTCTATATACTACACCACACAAAAGAGCTGACAGATCCTCTATATAATACACCACACAGGAGAGCTGACAGATCCTCTATATAATACACCACACAGGAGAGCTGACAGATCATCTATATATAGTACACCACACAGGAGAGCTGACAGATCCTCTATATAATACACCACACAAGAGAGCTGACAGATCCTCTATATACATACCACACAGGAGAGCTGACAGATCCTCTATATACATACCACACAGGACAGCTGACAGATCCTCTATATACTACACCACACAGGAGAGCTGACAGATCCTCTATATAATACACCACACAGGAGAGCAGACAGATCCTCTATATACTACACCACACAGGAGAGCTGACAGATCCTCTATATACTACACCACACAGGAGAGCTGACAGATCCTCTATATACTACACCACACAGGAGAGCTGACAGATCCTCTATATAATACACCACACAGGAGAGCTGACAGATCCTCTATATAATACACCACACAGGTGAGCTGACAGATCCTCTATATACTACACCACACAAAAGAGCTGACAGATCCTCTATATAATACACCACACAGGAGAGCTGACAGATCCTCTATATAATACACCACACAGGAGAGCTGACAGATCATCTATATATAGTACACCACACAGGAGAGCTGACAGATCCTCTATATAATACACCACACAAGAGAGCTGACAGATCCTCTATATACATACCACACAGGAGAGCTGACAGATCCTCTATATACATACCACACAGGACAGCTGACAGATCCTCTATATACTACACCACACAGGAGAGCTGACAGATCCTCTATATACTACACCACATGGGAGAGCTGACAGATCCTCTATATACTACCCCACACAGGAGAGCTGACAGATCCTCTATATACTACACCACACAGGAGAACTGACATCATCTATATACTACACCACACAGGAGAGCTGACAGATCCTCTATATAATACACCACACAGGAGAGCAGACAGATCCTCTATATACTACACCACACAGGAGAACTGACATCATCTATATACTACACCACACAGGAGAGCTGACAGATCCTCTACATAATACACCACACAGGAGAGCTGACAGATCCTCTATATAATACACCACACAGGAGAGCAGACAGATCCTCTATATACTACACCACACAGGAGAACTGACATCATCTATATACTACAACACACAGGAGAGCTGACAGATCCTCTATATAATACACCACACAGGAGAGCTGACAGATCCTCTATATAATACACCATACAGGAGAGCTGACAGATCCTCTATATACAACACCACACAAGAGAGCTGACAGATCCTCTATATAATACACCACACAGGAGAGCTGACAGATCCTCTATATAATACACCACACAGGAGAGCTGACAGATCCTCTATATACTACACCACACAGGAGAGCTGACAGATCCTCTATATACTACACCACACAGGAGAGCTGACAGATCCTCTACATACTACACCACACAGGAGAGCTGACAGATCCTCTATATACTACATCACATAGGAGAGCTGACAGATGCTCTATATACTACACCACACAGGAGAGCTGACATATCCTCTATATACTACACCACATAGGAGAGCTGACAGATCCTCTATATACTACACCACACAGGAGAGCTGACAGATCCTCTATATACTACATCACACAAGAAAGCTGACAGATCCTCTATATACTACACCACACAGAAGAGCTGACAGATCCTCTATATACTACACCACACAGGAGAGCTGACAGATCCTCTATATACTACACCAAACAGGAGAGCTGACAGATCCTCTATATACTACACCACAAAGAAGAGCTGACAGATCCTCTATATACTACACCACACAGGAGAGCTGACTGATCCTCTATATACTACACCACACAGGAGAACTGACAGATCCTCTATATACTACACCACACAGGAGAGCTGACAGATCCTCTATATACTACACCACACAGGAGAACTGACAGATCCTCTATATACTACACCACACAGGAGAGCTGACTGATCCTCTATATACTACACCACACAGGAGAACTGACAGATCCTCTATATACTACACCACACAAGAGAGATGACAGATCCTCTATATACTACACCACACAGGAGAACTGACAGATCCTCTATATACTACACCACACAGGAGAGCTCACAGATCATCTATATACTACAACACACAGGAGAGCTGACAGATACTCTATATACTACACCACACAGGAGAGCTGACAGATCCTCTATATACTACACCACACAGGAGAGCTGACAGATCCTCTATATACTACACCACACAGGAGAGCTGACAGATCCTCTATATACTACACCACACAGGAGAGCTGACAGATCCTCTATATAATACACCACACAGGAGAGCTCACAGATCCTCTATATACTACACCACACAGGAGAGCTGACAGATCCTCTATATACTATACCACACAGGAGAGCTGACAGATCCTCTATATACTACACCACACAGGAGAGCTGACAGATCCTCTATATACTACCCCACACAGGAGAGCTGACAGATCCTCTATATACTGCACCACACAAGAGAGCTGACAGATGCTCTATATACTACACCACACAGGAGAGCTGACAGATCCTCTATATACTACACCACAAGGGAGAGCTGACAGATCCTCTATATACTACACCACAAGGGAGAACTGACAGATGCTCTATATACTACACCACACAGGAGAGCTGACAGATCCTCTATATAATACACCACACAGGAGAGCTGACAGATCCTCTATATACTACACCACAAGAGAGAGCTGACAGATCCTCTATATACTACACCACAAGGGAGAGCTGACAGATCCTCTATATACTACACCACAAGGGAGAACTGACAGATGCTCTATATACTACACCACACAGGAGAGCTGACAGATCCTCTATATACTACACCACACAGGAGAGCTGACAGATCCTCTATATACTACACCACAAGGGAGAGCTGACAGATCCTCTTTATAATACACCACACAGGAGAGCTGACAGATCCTCTATATAATACACCACACAGGAGAGCTGACAGATCCTCTATATAATACACCACACAGGAGACCTCACAGATCCTCTATATACTACACCACACAGGAGAGCTGACAGATCCTCTATATACTACACCACAAAGGAGAGCTGACAGATCCTCTATATACTACACCACACAGGAGAGCTGACAGATCCTCTATATACTACCCCACAGAGGAGAGCTGACAGATCCTCTATATACTGCACCACACAAGAGAGCTGACAGATGCTCTATATACTACACCACACAGGAGAGCTGACAGATCCTCTATATACTACACCACAAGGGAGAGCTGACAGATCCTCTATATACTACACCACAAGGGAGAACTGACAGATGCTCTATATACTACACCACACAGGAGAGCTGACAGATCCTCTATATAATACACCACACAGGAGAGCTGACAGATCCTCTATATACTACACCACAAGGGAGAGCTGACAGATCCTCTATATACTACACCACAAGGGAGAGCTGATAGATCCTCTATATACTACACCACAAGGGAGAACTGACAGATGCTCTATATACTACACCACACAGGAGAGCTGACAGATCCTCTATATACTACACCACACAGGAGAGCTGACAGATCCTCTATATACTACACCACAAGGGAGAGCTGACAGATCCTCTTTATAATACACCACACAGGAGAGCTGACAGATCCTCTATATAATACACCACACAGGAGAGCTGACAGATCCTCTATATAATACACCACACAGGAGACCTCACAGATCCTCTATATACTACACCACACAGGAGAGCTGACAGATCCTCTATATACTACACCACAAAGGAGAGCTGACAGATCCTCTATATAATACACCACACAGGAGAGCTGACAGCTCCTCTATATCAGGGGTCCCCAACTCCAGTTCTCAAGGCCCACCAACATGTCATGTTTTCAGGATTTCCTTAGTCTTGCCCAGGTAATAATTGCATCACCTGTGCAATGCAAAGGAAATCCTGAAAACATGAACTGTTGGTGGGCCTTGAGGACTGGAGTTGGGGACCCCTGCTCTATATAATACACCACACAGGAGAGCTCACAGATCATCTATATACTACAACACACAGGAGAGCGGACAGATCCTCTATGTAATACACCACACAGGAGAGGGGACAGATCCTCTGTATAATACACCACACAGGAGAGCTGACAGATCCTCTATATACCACACCACACAGGAGAGCTGGCAGATCCTCTATATACTACACCACACAGGAGAGCTGACAGATCCTCCATATACTACACAACATAGGAGAGCTGACAGATCCTCTATATACCACACCACACAGGAGAGCTGACAGATCCTCTATATACTACACCACACATGAGAGCTGACAGATCCTCTATATAGTACACCACACAAGAGAGCTGACAGATCCTCTATATACTACACCACACAGGAGAGCTGACAGATCCTCTATATACTACACCACACAGGAGAGCCGACAGATTCTCTATATACTACACCACACAGGAGAGCTGACAGATCTTCTATATAATACACCACACAGGAGAGCTGACAGTTCCTCTATATACCACACCACACAGGAGAGCTGACAGATCCTCTATATACTACACCACACAGGAGAGCTGACAGATCCTCTATATAATACACCACACAGGAGAGCTGACAGATCCTCTATATACTACACCACACAGGAGAGCTGACAGATACTCTATATACTACACCACACAGGAGAGCTGACAGATCCTCTATATAATACACCACACAGGAGAGCTGACAGATCCTCTATATACTACACCACACAGGAGAGCTGACAGATCCTCTATATACTACACCACACAGGAGAGCTGACAGATCCTCTATATAATACACCACACAGGACAGCTGACAGATCCTCTATATACTACACCACACAGGAGAGCTGACAGATCCTCTATATACTACACCACACAGGAGAGCTGACAGATCCTCTATATACTACACCACACAGGAGAGCGGACAGATCCTCTATATACCACCCCACACAGGAGAGCTGACAGATCCTCTATATACTACACCACACAGGAGAGCTCACAGATCCTCTATATACTACACCACACAGGAGAGCTGACAGATCCTCTATATACTACACCACACAGGAGAGCTGACAGATCCTCTATATACTACACCACACAGGAGAGCTGACAGATCCTCTATATACTACACCACACAGGAGAGCTGACAGATCCTCTATATACAACACCACACAGGAGAGCTGACAGATCCTCTATATACTACACCAGGGGTCCCCAACTCCAGTCCTCAAGGCCCACCAACAGGTCATGTTTTCAGGATTTCCTTTGCATTGCACAGGTGATGCAATTATTACCTGGGCAAGACTAAGGAAATCCTGAAAACATGACATGTTGGTGGGCCTTGAGGACTGGAGTTGGGGACCCCTGTACTACACCACACAGGAGAGCTGACAGATCCTCTATATAATACACCACACAGGAGAGCTGACAGATCCTCTATATACTACACCACACAGGAGAGCTGACAGATCCTCTATATACTACACCACACAGGAGAGCTGACAGATCCTCTATATACTACACCACACAGGAGAGCTGACAGATCCTCTATATATTACACCACACAGGAGAGCTGACAGATCCTCTATATACATACCACACAGGAGAGCTGACAGATCCTCTATATACAGTGGGGCAAAAAAGTATTTAGTCAGTCAGCAATAGTGCAAGTTCCACCACTTAAAAAGATGAGCGGCGTCTGTAATTTACATCATAGGTAGACCTCAACTATGGGAGACAAACTGAGAAAAAAAAAATCCAGAAAATCACATTGTCTGTTTTTTTAACATTTTATTTGCATATTATGGTGGAAAATAAGTATTTGGTCAGAAACAAAATTTCATCTCAATACTTTGTAATATATCCTTTGTTGGCAATGACAGAGGTCAACCGTTTTCTGTAAATCTTCACAAGGTTGCCACACACTGTTGTTGGTATGTTGGCCCATTCCTCCATGCAGATCTCCTCTAGAGCAGTGATGTTTTTGGCTTTTCGCTTGGCAACACGGACTTTCAACTCCCTCCAAAGGTTTTCTATAGGGTTGACATCTGGAGACTGGCTAGGCCACTCCAGGACCTTGAAATGCTTCTTACGAAGCCACTCCTTCGTTGCCCTGGCGGTGTGCTTTGGATCATTGTCATGTTGAAAGACCCAGCCACGTTTCATCTTCAATGCCCTTGCTGATGGAAGGAGGTTTGCACTCAAAATCTCACGATACATGGCCCCATTCATTCTTTCATGTACCCGGATCAGTCGTCCTGGCCCCTTTGCAGAGAAACAGCCCCAAAGCATGATGTTTCCACCACCATGCTTTACAGTAGGTATGGTGTTTGATGGATGCAACTCAGTATTCTTTTTCCTCCAAACACAACAAGTTGTGTTTCTACCAAACAGTTCCAGTTTGGTTTCATCAGACCATAGGACATTCTCCCAAAACTCCTCTGGATCATCCAAATGCTCTCTAGCAAACTTCAGACGGGCCCGGACATGTACTGGCTTAAGCAGTGGGACACGTCTGGCACTGCAGGATCTGAGTCCATGGTGGCGTAGTGTGTTACTTATGGTAGGCCTTGTTACATTGGTCCCAGCTCTCTGCAGTTCATTCACTAGGTCCCCCCGCGTGGTTCTGGGATTTTTGCTCACCGTTCTTGTGATCATTCTGACCCCACAGGGTGGGATTTTGCGTGGAGCCCCAGATCGAGGGAGATTATCAGTAGTCTTGTATGTCTTCCATTTTCTAATTATTGCTCCCACTGTTGATTTCTTCACTCCAAGCTGGTTGGCTATTGCAGATTCAGTCTTCCCAGCCTGGTGCAGGGCTACAATTTTGTTTCTGGTTTCCTTTGACAACTCTTTGGTCTTCACCATAGTGGAGTTTGGAGTCAGACTGTTTGAGGGTGTGCACAGGTGTCTTTTTATACTGATATCAAGTTTAAACAGGTGCCATTACTACAGGTAATGAGTGGAGGAAAGAGGAGACTCTTAAAGAAGAAGTTACAGGTCTGTGAGAGCCAGAAATCTTGATTGTTTGTTTCTGACCAAATACTTATTTTCCACCATAATATGCAAATAAAATGTTAAAAAAACAGACAATGTGATTTTCTGGATTTTTTTTTCTCAGTTTGTCTCCCATAGTTGAGGTCTACCTATGATGTAAATTACAGACGCCTCTCATCTTTTTAAGTGGTGGAACTTGCACTATTGCTGACTGACTAAATACTTTTTTGCCCCACTGTACATACCACACAGGAGAGCTGACATCATCTATATACTATTCCACACAGGAGAGCTGACAGATCCTCTATATACTACACCACACAGGAGAGCGGACAGATCCTCTATATAATACACCACACACGAGAGCTGACAGATCCTCTATATACTACACCACACAGGAGAGCTGACAGATCCTCTATATACATACCACACAGGAGAGCTGACAGATCCTCTATATACATACCACACAGGACAGCTGACAGATCCTCTATATACTACACCACACAGGAGAGCTGACAGATCCTCTATATACTACACCACATGGGAGAGCTGACAGATCCTCTATATACTACACCACACAGGAGAGCTGACAGATCCTCTATATACTACACCACACAGGAGAACTGACATCATCTATATACTACACCACACAGGAGAGCTGACAGATCCTCTATATACTACACCACACAGGAGAGCTGACAGATCCTCTATATACTACACCACACAGGAGAACTGACATCATCTATATACTACACCACACAGGAGAGCTGACAGATCCTCTATATAATACACCACACAGGAGAGCAGACAGATCCTCTATATACTACACCACACAGGAGAACTGACATCATCTATATACTACACCACACAGGAGAGCTGACAGATCCTCTATATAATACACCACACAGGAGAGCTGACAGATCCTCTATATAATACACCACACAGTTGAGCAGACAGATTCTCTATATACTACACCACACAGGAGAGCTGATAGATCCTCTATATACTACACCACACAGGAGAGCTGACAGATCCTCAATATACTACACCACACAGGAGAACTGACATCATCTATATACTACACCACACAGGAGAGCTGACAGATCCTCTATATACTACACCACACAGGAGAACTGACATCATCTATATACTACACCACACAGGAGAGCTGACAGATCCTCTATATAATACACCACACAGGAGAGCTGACAGATCCTCTATATAATACACCACACAGGAGAGCAGACAGATCCTCTATATACTACACCACACAGGAGAGCTGACAGATCCTCTATATACTACACCACACAGGAGAGCTGACAGATCCTCTATATAATACACCACACAGGAGAGCTGACAGATCCTCTATATAATACACCACACAGGAGAGCTGACAGATCCTCTATATAATACACCACACAGGAGAGCTGACAGATCCTCTATATACTACACCACACAGGAGAGCTGACAGATCCTCTATATAATACACCACACAGGAGAGCTGACAGATCCTCTATATAATACACCACACAGGTGAGCTGACAGATCCTCTATATACTACACCACACAGGAGAGCTGACAGATCCTCTATATACTACACCACACAGGAGAGCTGACAGATCCTCTATATAATACACCACACAGGAGAGCTGACAGATCCTCTATATAATACACCACACAGGAGAGCTGGCAGATCATCTATATATAGTACACCACACAGGAGAGCTGACAGATCCTCTATATAATACACCACACAAGAGAGCTGACAGATCCTCTATATACATACCACACAGGACAGCTGACAGATCCTCTATATACTACACCACACAGGAGAGCTGACAGATCCTCTATATACTACACCACATGGGAGAGCTGACATCATCTATATACTACACCACACAGGAGAGCTGACAGATCCTCTATATACTACACCACACAGAAGAACTGACATCATCTATATACTACACCACACAGGAGAGCTGACAGATCCTCTATATAATACACCACACAGGAGAGCAGACAGATCCTCTATATACTACACCACACAGGAGAACTGACATCATCTATATACTACACCACACAGGAGAGCTGACAGATCCTCTATATACTACACCACATGGGAGAGCTAACATCATCTATATACTACACCACACAGGAGAGCTGACAGATCCTCTATATACTACACCACACAGGAGAACTGACATCATCTATATACTACACCACACAGGAGAGCTGACAGATCCTCTATATAATACACCACACAGGAGAGCAGACAGATCCTCTATATACTACACCACACAGGAGAACTGACATCATCTATATACTACACCACACAGGAGAGCTGACAGATCCTCTATATAATACACCACACAGGAGAGCTGACAGATCCTCTATATAATACACCACACAGGAGAGCAGACAGATCCTCTATATACTACACCACACAGGAGAACTGACATCATCTATATACTACAACACACAGGAGAGCTGACAGATCCTCTATATAATACACCACACAGGAGAGCTGACAGATCCTCTATATAATACACCATACAGGAGAGCTGACAGATCCTCTATATACTACACCACACAAGAGAGCTGACAGATCCTCTATATAATACACCACACAGGAGAGCTGACAGATCCTCTATATACTACACCACACAGGAGAGCTGACAGATCCTCTATATACTACACCACACAGGAGAGCTGACAGATCCTCTATATACTACACCACACAGGAGAGCTGACAGATCCTCTACATACTACACCACACAGGAGAGCTGACAGATCCTCTATATACTACATCACATAGGAGAGCTGACAGATGCTCTATATACTACACCACACAGGAGAGCTGACATATCCTCTATATAATACACCACACAGGAGAGCTGACAGATCACCTATATACTACACCACATAGGAGAGCTGACAAATCCTCTATATACTACACCACACAGGAGAGCTGACATGTCCTCTATATACTACATCACACAAGAAAGCTGACAGACCCTCTATATACTACACCACACAGAAGAGCTGACAGATCCTCTATATACTACACCACACAGGAGAGCTGACAGATCCTCTATATACTACACCAAACAGGAGAGCTGACAGATCCTCTATATACTACACCACACAGAAGAGCTGACAGATCCTCTATATACTACACCACATAGGAGAGCTGACAGATCCTCTATATACTACACCACACAGGAGAGCTCACAGATCCTCTATATACTACACCACACAGGAGAGCTGACAGATCCTCTATATACTACACCAAACAGGAGAGCTGACAGATCCTCTATAAACTACACCACACAGGAGAGCTCACAGATCCTCTATATACTACACCACACAGGAGAGCTGACAGATCCTCTATATACTACACCACACAGGAGAGCTGACAGATCCTCTATATAATACACCACACAGGAGAGCTGACAGATCCTCTATATACTACACCACACAGGAGAACTGACAGATCCTCTATATACTACACCACACAGGAGAGCTCACAGATCCTCTATATACTACACCACACAGGAGAACTGACAGATCCTCTATATACTACATCACATAGGAGAGCTGACAGATCCTCTATATACTACACCACACAGAAGAGCTGACAGATCCTCTATATACTACACCACACAGAAGAGCTGACAGATCCTCTATATACTACACCACACAGGAGAACTGACAGATCCTCTATATACTACACCACACAGGAGAGCTCACAGATCATCTATATACTACACCACACAGGAGAGCTGACAGATCCTCTATATACTACACCACACAGGAGAGCTCACAGATCATCTATATACTACACCACACAGGAGAGCTGACAGATCCTCTATATACTACACCACACAGGAGAACTGACAGATCCTCTATATACTACACCACACAGGAGAGCTCACAGATCATCTATATACTACAACACACAGGAGAGCTGACAGATACTCTGTATACTACACCACAAAGGAGAACTGACAGATGCTCTATATACTACACCACACAGGAGAGCTCACAGATCATCTATATACTACACCACACAGGAGAGCTGACAGATCCTCTATATAATACACCACACAGGAGAGCAGACAGATCCTCTATATACTACACCACACAGGAGAGCTGACAGATCCTCTATATACTACACCACACAGGAGAGCTCACAGATCATCTATATACTACAACACACAGGAGAGCTGACAGATCCTCCATATACTACACCACATAGGAGAGCTGACAGATCCTCTATATACTACACCACACAGGAGAGCTGACATGTCCTCTATATACTACATCACACAAGAAAGCTGACAGATCCTCTATATACTACACCACACAGAAGAGCTGACAGATCCTCTATATACTACACCACACAGGAGAGCTGACAGATCCTCTATATACTACACCAAACAGGAGAGCTGACAGATCCTCTATACACTACACCACACAGAAGAGCTGACAGATCCTCTATATACTACACCACACAGGAGAGCTGACTGATCCTCTATATACTACACCACACAGGAGAACTGACAGATCCTCTATATACTACACCACACAGGAGAGCTCACAGATCATCTATATACTACAACACACAGGAGAGCTGACAGATACTCTGTATACTACACCACAAAGGAGAACTGACAGATGCTCTATATACTACACCACACAGGAGAGCTGACAGATCCTCTATATACTACACCACACAGGAGAGCTGACAGATCCTCTATATACTACACCACACAGGAGAGCTGACAGATCCTCTATATACTACACCACACAGGAGAACTGACAGATCCTCTATATACTACACCACACAGGAGAGCTGACAGATCCTCTATATACTACACCACACAGGAGAGCTCACAGATCATCTATATACTACAACACACAGGAGAGCTGACAGATCCTCTATATACTACACCACACAGGAGAACTGACAGATCCTCTATATACTACACCACACAGGAGAGCTGACAGATCCTCTATATACTACACCACACAGGAGAGCTCACAGATCATCTATATACTACAACACACAGGAGAGCTGACAGATCCTCTATATACTACACCACACAGGAGAACTGACAGATCCTCTATATACTACACCACAAAGGAGAACTGACAGATCCTCTATATACTACACCACACAGGAGAGCTCACAGATCATCTATATACTACACCACACAGGAGAGCTGACAGATCCTCTATATACTACACCACACAGGAGAACTGACAGATCCTCTATATACTACACCACACAGGAGAGCTGACAGATCCTCTATATACTACACCACACAGGAGAGCTCACAGATCATCTATATACTACAACACACAGGAGAGCTGACAGATACTCTGTATACTACACCACAAAGGAGAACTGACAGATCCTCTATATACTACACCACACAGGAGAGCTGACAGATCCTCTATATAATACACCACACAGGAGAGCTGACAGATCCTCTATATAATACACCACACAGGAGAGCTCACAGATCCTCTATATAATACACCACACAGGAGAGCTGACAGATCCTCTATATACTACACCACACAGGAGAGCTGACAGATCCTCTATATACTACACCACACAGGAGAGCTGACAGATCCTCTATATATCACACCACACAGGAGAGCTGACAGATCCTCTATATACTACACCACACAGGAGAGCTGACAGATCCTCTATATACTACACCACACAGGAGAGCTGACAGATCCTCTATGTACTAAACCACAGAGGAGAGCGGACAGATCCTCTATATACTACACCACAAGGGAGAGCTGACAGATCCTCTATATACTACACCACATAGAGGAGCTGACAGATCCTCTATATAGTACACCACACAGGAGAGCTGACAGATCCTCTATATACTACACCACACGGGAGAGCTGACAGATCCTCTATATACTACACCACACAGGAGAGCTGACAGATCCTCTATATACTACACCACACGGGAGAGCTGACAGATCCTCTATATACTACACCACACAGGAGAGCTGACAGATCCTCTATATAGTACACCACACAGGAGAGCTGACAGATCCTCTATATACTACACCACACAGGAGAGCTGACAGATCCTCTATATAGTACACCACACAGGAGAGCTGACAGATCCTCTATATACTACACCACACAGGAGAGCTGACAGATCCTCTATATAGTACACCACACAGGAGAGCTGACAGATCCTCTATATACTACACCACACAGGAGAGCTGACAGATCCTCTATATAGTACACCACACAGGAGAGCTGACAGATCCTCTATATACTACACCACACAGGAGAGCTGACAGATCCTCTATATACTACACCACACAGGAGAGCTGACAGATCCTCTATGTACTAAACCACAGAGGAGAGCGGACAGATCCTCTATATACTACACCACAAGGGAGAGCTGACAGATCCTCTATATACTACACCACATAGAGGAGCTGACAGATCCTCTATATAGTACACCACACAGGAGAGCTGACAGATACTCTATGTACTAAACCACAGAGGAGAGCTGACAGATCCTCAGTCATCTGCTGTTAACACTATCCGCATCCTCAGCCAGTCACTTTTTTCACCATTAAGCGTGTGAGACAGGTAATGAGATGAGGTAATTTTATTGTGTCAGCTGTGCACTGCAGCAAGTCAGTGCACAGGAGACAGGAGCAAGCCACCAGGGGAATGGGAGTGAGGTGAGTATGTGGTGGTTTTTTTTCTTGTTCATGGGATATTTGTATATACATAACAGATTACGTGGGGCTCATACTGAATATGAGAAGCTATGTGGGGCTCAAGCTGTATATGGGAGGCAATGTGGGGACTCATATTTTATATGGGAAGTTATGTCAGGGCTTATACGGTAAATAGGAGACTATGGATGGGGGGCTCATATGTTTTATGGAAGGCTATATGGGGGCTCATACCGTATATAGGAAGGCTATGTGGGTGCTCACGTTGTATATAAGGAGGCTATGTGGGGCTCAATCTGTATATATGGTGAAGTTATGGGGGCTCATGCTGTATATGGGAGGCTATGTGAGGCTCACGCTGTATATAGGAGACTATGTGGGGCTCACACTATATGGGAGGCTATGCGGCTATGTGTGGATCATACTGTTTATGGGAAGCTATGTTGAGCTCATGCTGTATATAGAGAGGCTATGTGGGGCTCACACTATATGGGAGGCTATGCGGCTATGTGGGGATCATACTGTTTATGGGAAGCTATGTTGGGCTCATGCTGTATATAGAGAGGCTATGAAAGGCTCATGCTGTATAGGGAGGCTATGTGGGGCTCATTCTGCATATGGGAGGCTATGTGGGGCTCACGCTGTATATGGGAGGCTATGCGGCTATGTGTGGCTCATACTGTTTATGGGAGGCTATGTGGGGCACATGCTGTATATAGAGAGGCTATGTAAGGCTCATGCTGTATATAGGGAGGCTATGTGGGTCTCACACTGTATATGGGAGGCTATGCAGCTATGTGGGGATCATATTTTATATGGAAGGCTATATGGGGCTCATACTGTATATAGGGATATAGGGAGGCTATGTGGGTGCTCATATTGTATATAAAGAGGCTATGTGGGGCTTAATCTGTATAGAGGTAGGCTATGTGGCGCTCATGCTGTATATGGGAGGCTATGTAAGGCTCATACTGTATATCGGTGGCTATGTGTGGCTCACGCTGTATATGAGAGGCTATGTGGGGCTCATAGTGTTTATGGGAGGTTATGTGGGGGCTCATGCTGTACACACGGAGGCTATATAAGGCTCATGCTGTATATAGGGAGACCGTGTGGGGCTCATTCTTCATATGGGAGGCTATGTGGGGCTCATGCTGTATATTGAAGGCTATGTGGGGGGTTCCTGCTGTATTTAGGAGGCTTTGTGTGGTCTCATGCTATATATATATAACAGGCTATGTGGAGGCTCATGCTGTATATAGGAGGGTGTGTGGGATTATACTGTATATAGCAGGCTATGTAGAGGCTCATGCTCTATATAGGAGGCTATGTAGAGGTTCATGCTGTATATAGGAGGCTATGTGGGGCTCATTCTGTATACAGTGGGTAGAGAAAGTATTCAGATCCCTTTAAATTTTTCACTCTTTGTTTCATTGCAGCCATTTGGTAAATTCAAAAAAGTTCATTTTTTCACATTAATGTACACTCTGCACCCCATCTTGACTGAAAAAAACACATATGTTAAAATTTTTCAAATTTAATAAAAAAGAAAAACTGAAATATCACATGGTCATAATTATTCAGACCCTTTGCTCAGACACTCATATTTAAAGGGACACTGTCACCTGAATTTGGAGGGAACAATCTTCAGCCATGGAGGCGGGGTTTTGGGGTTTTTGGTTCACCCTTTCCTTACCTGCTGGCTGCATGCTGGCTGCAATATTGGATTGAAGTTCATTCTCTGTCCTCCGTAGTACATGCCTGCACAAGGTAAGATTGCCTTGCGCAGGCGTGTACTACGGAGGACAGACAATGAACTTCAATCCAATATTGCAGCCAGCATGCAGCCAGCGGGTACGGAAAGGGTGAATCAAAAACCCCAAAACCCCGCCTCCATGGCTGAAGATTGTTCCCTCCAAATTCAGGTGACAGTGTCCCTTTAAGTCCCATGCTGTCCATTTCCTTGTGATCCTCCTTGAGATGGTTCTACTCCTTCATTGGAGTCCAGTTGTGTTTAATTAATCTAATAGGACTTGATTTGGAAAGGCGCACACCTGTCTATATAAGACCATGCATTACAAAATAATATATATCAAAATAAAACTTTTTTTTATAATTTGTCACTTTTTTTTGCTCAATTCATACAATCAAAGGTCATTTTTTTTATAACTTGTACTCATATAACTTGTACGCCACGTACGATGCTGTGGTTGAGTTGACCTTTTGGCTGATTGCAGAAAAACATAAAGTATAACATGAAAACTGGGATAGGTTATGACAGCCGATGCACAAATCTGAACACAGTCAGTCATGAACCCAAATCTGCAAGGACAGGCTCGACAAACGTCTATCTATTGGGAGGTTGATTATTCTGGTACAGATACTTTGGTTATCATTTTCTTACTATTGATTTTGCAGATCTAGTGTGAATGCATTTAGACTGACAAGATGCTTGCTTCAATGGAAGAGTTTAGTTCAGGAAAGTTATATTATTTTTGTAGTACAGTGGTTTGCTGCTTTTTTTTGTACAGATGAGACAAAATTGAAGCTTTTTGGCAAAATCGCATTAGGCTACTTTCACACTGGCGTTTTTTTAATACGTCGCAATGCGTCGTTTAGGGGTAAAAACGCATCATGCAAAGTTGTTTGCAGGATGCGTTTTTGCCCCATAGAGTAACATTACCAACGCATTGCGATGTATTGTCACACGTCGCAACCGTCGTGCGACGGTTGCGCCGTGTTGTGGCGGACCGCCGGGAGCAAAAAACGTTAAATGTAACATTTTTTGCTGCCGACGGACCGCTTTTTCCAACCACGCATGTGCGGCCGGAACTCCGCCCCCACCTCCCCGCACCTCACAATGGGGCAGCGGATGCGCCAGAGAAATGCATCCGCTGCACCCGTTGTGCAGCGCATCAAACGCTAGCGTCGGAATCTCGGCCCGACGCAATGCGACGGGCCGAATCCGACGCTAGTGTGAAAGTAGCCTTAGCTGTATGTTTACACACGCAAAGTTTGGTCTGAGCCGCAGGTCATGGGTCCTCCAACAGCATAATCACCCAAAACACAGCTAAAAACATAAAAGAATCGGTAAGAGCAAAGCACTGGAATATTCTGAAGTGGCTTTTATGAGCCCGGACCTAAATACTATTGAACACCTATGAAACCTGCAGCCTGGAGAAGACGCCTTTACACCCGAGACACTTGGAGCAGTTTGCGCAAGAAGAGTGGTGCCAAAATATCTGTGGACGGGTACACAAATCGTCTGTTTCCAGTGATTGTCTCAAAGGGTTGTGCAGCAAAATGTCAAGTTTTATCTTCCTTTTTATTTTTTTACAACCAGAATTCGAAAGCAATTTCTGAGTTTCTGATTAGTTAAAATTTAGTAAATTTTAAATTAGTTTGTCAAGTTATTTCAGTGATCATTGTGTTTTTTTTTTCACTTTATCAGCAGGGCACCAACATTTTTTATTCCAAAAGTGAACTCATAAATAAAGAAACAAAAAAACATAAATGATACTTGTCACCTGTTCCCGCACCCACGGTGAGCAACGCCTCTTCCTGCTTCTTAGCCGAAGAGGGGTGCGGCACTGACATCATGACCTCCCGCGACGTGCCTGCCGCTGTCAACTGGCAGTTTCTGATTGGCTGGTGGCGTGAACCAGTGATTCTCCGCACCACAATACATGCCAGCTAAACATGCGTCCAAGCAGGCACATTCAGCTGAACACGGCGCTGACAACGGTGGGTCCTCTGACTACGGGCCTTTATTGCCATTTATTTGGTCTCAGGTTCCCTGTGAAAGTAAAACACAGCACTTGGCACTCTCCTATGTGCACAATGCAAACTTTAAGATTTTTTATGAAAGCAATCCAGAAATAAACATATCACATTTCGGTCTTTGCATTGTCAGATCTTTATCAGAAAAAGGATTGCTAGTGAATGACAGGAAAAATGGAAGAGTGGAAAAATGGCAGTGATACAGCGCCACACAAAAGAGAGGATTTGCCACACCCAAGTGCCGCATCGCTGCCATTTTTCTACCCTTTCATTTACTTGTCCTTCACTAGGAATCCATTTCTGATGAACTTCTGATTATATAAAGACCAAGATGTCATATGGTTATCTGTGAATTGCCGTAATAATAAAGCGCAAAGTTTGCATTATACAAAAGGAATGCAAAATGTTCTGTTTTCCTTGACTTGGTGGTACTAACCCTACTTGTGTACCCAAAGTGCCGTGCAACTCTTTGTCCATAGCTGTAAGTTAAACCGGCAACGGTTATTCGTAACTTCACCATAAAGTTGCACATTTGTTTTGCTTTGTGCATGGGAAGAGGGGAAATATTATCTAGGTGACATATCGGAGCGTAGCTCATCCCTTTAGGGCGACGACGGTTGGTGCATCAAAAAAAATCTCTTCTCCAGACATTTACCAGCAGAAGATAGTTGGGAGGACCCTATGATTATGGGATCATGTTCTGATCCCTCCTATCACAAGTGTCCAAGAAACTGAGATATAGGGAGTTGTTTGATGGGTGGATTAGAATGAATGCATCTATTTATGCATCATTTTATAATAACACTTTGGAATAACACCAGTTGTTAAAATGAACCCAGTCAATATGCGGAAATCCGATACCGATGCCGAGCCTTGTGTGTTGTTGGACCTGACATCTGAGGCTCCCTAGAAAGTCAGGAATGCGGTAAAATGCCTACTAAGACGTTCTGAATCATATTCTCACCAGTTCTCACCATGTCTTTGCTATTTCTAGTGCATGAATGAAATATATGTTTATCCTATCACTCCCTTTTGACGGTTTTCAACACCCCTGTCTATATTGGCAGCGCTCCCGACCCATCCCATGGCTTTCTTTATCTCACATAATGAATATAGGACTAATTATACGATCACAGAAAAGGCGCTGAACAATGCTTTTCACTTTTGAGTCGCGGATCAAAAACATATGAGCCAGAAAACTACAAAAAGGTTCTTATTTGAGTTGGAGGATGATCCTGCGGAGAGTGAGGAGAAGGTAGTCCACGTACACAGCGGGTACTGTTTGCCTTTAATTTATTCTTAGGGCTTGTTTCCACTTGCGAGATATACGTCTGAGTCTCGCATGTGGAAACGAAGCTCTGGTGCCGGCACTCTGGAGCGGAGCGTACGGCTCCATGTGTTCCTATGCGGCCGCACGCTCCGCTCTGGAGTGCCGGCACCAGAGCTTCGTTTTCACATGCGAGACTCAGACGTATATCTCGCAAGTGGAAACAAGCCCTTAGGGCTCATCTCCACTTGTGAGAAAAACGGACGAGTGCAATCCGATAAAAAATCGGATTGCACTCGGACCAATGTTTTTCAATAGGTGACAATCCATTAGCGATTTTTTTCCCAGCCGAAATCGGACTGAGAAAAATCTGTGTCGGCTGAGAAAAAAATCGCAGCATGCTGCGTATTGCTGAGATTCTCGGACGAGACTCGCCAATGCAAGTCAATGGGTGTGAGAGAAAAAACGCACAGCACTCGCACCATGCGAGTGCTGTCCGATTTTTACGCACCCGTGTCCTTAGAAAAGCCGGCAATTCAGTGCAGAGTACAGTAAAATCACACTGACAGGTTAGATGAGAGTAGATATATACACATAGAATAGGTATATATACATATATATATGTCAGGGAGACACCTATATATATATATATATTTATATTTAATGCAGCGCGAGACAGCTTAAAAGCTGGTAATTCAATTACCGGCTTTTGCTTTCTCCTTCCTAAACCCGACATGATATGAGACCTGGTTTACATACAGTAAACCATCTCATATCACCATTTTTTTTGCATATTCCACACTACTAATGTCAGTAGTGTGTATATGCAAAATTTGGGCATTCTAGCTATTATATTTAAGGGTTAAATGGCGGAAAAAATTGGCGTGGGCTCCCGCGCAATTTTCTCCGCCAGAGTAGTAAAGCCAGTGACTGAGGGCAGATAATAATAGCCTGGAGAGTGTCCACGGTTATTGGCCCCCCCCTGGCTAAAAACACCTGCCCCCAGCCACCCCAGAAAAGGCACATCTGGAAGATGCGCCTATTCTGGCACTTGGCCACTCTCTTCCCATTCCCGTGTAGTGGTGGGATATGGGGTAATGAAGGGTTAATGCCACCTTGCTATTGTAAGGTGACATTAAGCCTAATTAATAATGGAGAGGCGTCAATTATGACACCTATCCATTATTAATCCAATTGAATGAAAGGGTTAAAAAAACACACACACATTATTAAAAATTATTTTAATGAAATAAAATCAAAGGTTGTTGTAATATTTTATTTAACACCCAATCCAATCACTGAAGACCCTCGTTCTGTAAAAGAAAAAACATAATAAACCAACAATATACTTACCTTCCGCAGATCTGTAAAGTCCAACGATGTAAATCCTTCTGAAGGGGTTAAAACATTTTGCAGCCAGGAGCTTTGCTAATGCAATGCTACTCCTCGCTGCAAAACCCCGGAGAATGAAGCTAAATATAGATCAATGAGCAATATTTAGCTTCATTTGCGGTGAGGCGCCCTCTGCTGGCTGTTCATAGATCGTGGGAACTTTCCTGGAAAGCTCCCATTGCATTAGCAAAGCTCCTGGCTGCAAAATGTTTTAACCCCTTCAGAAGGATTTACATCGTTGGACTTTACAGATCTGCGGAAGGTAAGTATATTGTTGGTTTATTATGTTTTTTCTTTTACAGAACGAGGGTCTTCAGTGATTGGATTGGGCGTTAAATAAAATATTACAACAACCTTTGATTTTATTTCATTAAAATAATTTTTAATAATGTGTGTGTGTTTTTTTTAACCCTTTCATTCAATTGGATTAATAATGGATAGGTGTCATAATTGACGCCTCTCCATTATTAATTAGGCTTAATGTCACCTTACAATAGCAAGGTGGCATTAACCCTTCATTACCCCATATCCCACCGCTACACGGGAATGGGAAGAGAGTGGCCAAGTGCCAGAATAGGCGCATCTTCCAGATGTGCCTTTTCTGGGGTGGTTGGGGGCAGGTGTTTTTAGCCAGGGGGGGGCCAATAACCGTGGACCCTCTCCAGGCTATTATTATCTGCCCTCAGTCACTGGCTTTACTACTCTGGCGGAGAAAATTGCGCGGGAGCCCACGCCAATTTTTTCCGCCATTTAACCCTTAAATATAATAGCTAGAACGCCCAAATTTTGCATATACACACTACTGACATTAGTAGTGTGGAATATGCAAAAAAAATGGTGATATGAGATGGTTTACTGTATGTAAACCAGGTCTCATATCATGTCGGGTTTAGGAAGGAGAAAGCAAAAGCCGGTAATTGAATTACCAGCTTTTAAGCTGTCTCGCGCTGCATTAAATATAAATATATATATATAGGTGTCTCCCTGACATATATACAGTGGGGCAAAAAAGTATTTAGTCAGTCAGCAGTAGTGCAAGTTCCACCACTTAAAAAGATGAGAGGCGTCTGTAATTTACATCATAGGTAGACCCCAACTATGGGAGACAAACTGAGAAAAAAAAATCCAGAAAATCACATTGTCTGTTTTTTTAACAATTTATTTGCATATTATGGTGGAAAATAAGTATTTGGTCAGAAACAAAATTTCATCTCAATACTTTGTAATATATCCTTTGTTGGCAATGACAGAGGTCAAACGTTTTCTGTAAGTCTTCACAAGGTTGCCACACACTGTTGTTGGTATGTTGGCCCATTCCTCCATGCAGATCTCCTCTAGAGCAGTGATGTTTTTGGCTTTTCGCTTGGCAACACGGACTTTCAACTCCCTCCAAAGGTTTTCTATAGGGTTGAGATCTGGAGACTGGCTAGGCCACTCCAGGACCTTGAAATGCTTCTTACGAAGCCACTCCTTCGTTGCCCTGGCGGTGTGCTTTGGATCATTGTCATGTTGAAAGACCCAGCCACGTTTCATCTTCAATGCCCTTGCTGATGGAAGGAGGTTTGCACTCAAAATCTCACGATACATGGCCCCATTCATTCTTTCATGTACCCGGATCAGTCGTCCTGGCCCCTTTGCAGAGAAACAGCCCCAAAGCATGATGTTTCCACCATCATGCTTTACAGTAGGTATGGTGTTTGATGGATGCAACTCAGTATTCTTTTTCCTCCAAACACGACAAGTTGTGTTTCTACCAAACAGTTCCAGTTTGGTTTCATCAGACCATAGGACATTCTCCCCAAACTCCTCTGGATCATCCAAATGCTCTCTAGCAAACTTCAGACGGGCCCGGACATGTACTGGCTTAAGCAGTGGGACACGTCTGGCACTGCAGGATCTGAATCCATGGTGGCATAGTGTGTTACTTATGGTAGGCCTTGTTACATTGGTCCCAGCTCTCTGCAGTTCATTCACTAGGTCCCCCCGCGTGGTTCTGGGATTTTTGCTCACCATTCTTGTGATCATTCTGACCCCACGGGGTGGGATTTTGCGTGGAGCCCCAGATCGAGGGAGATTGTCAGTGGTCTTGTATGTCTTCCATTTTCTAATTATTGCTCCCACTGTTGATTTCTTCACTCCAAGCTGGTTGGCTATTGCAGATTCAGTCTTCCCAGCCTGGTGCAGGGCTACAATTTTGTTTCTGGTGTCCTTTGACAGCTCTTTGGTCTTCACCATAGTGGAGTTTGGAGTCAGACTGTTTGAGGGTGTGCACAGGTGTCTTTTTATACTGATAACAAGTTTAAACAGGTGCCATTACTACAGGTAATGAGTGGAGGAAATAGGAGACTCTTAAAGAAGAAGTTACAGGTCTGTGAGAGCAAGAAATCTTGATTGTTTGTTTCTGACCAAATACTTATTTTCCACCATAATATGCAAATAAATTGTTAAAAAAATAGACAATGTGATTTTCTGGATTTTTTTTTCTCAGTTTGTCTCCCATAGTTGAGGTCTACCTATGATGTAAATTACAGACGCCTCTCATCTTTTTAAGTGGTGGAACTTGCACTATTGCTGACTGACTAAATACTTTTTTGCCCCACTGTATATGTATATATACCTATTCTATGTGTATATATCTACTCTCATCTAACCTGTCACTGTGATTTTACTGTACTCTGCGCTGAATTACCGGCTTTTCAAAGGAGACCCGTGCGTAAAAATCGGACAGCAATACGGATGTCATACGGATGTTGCGATAAAAAAATCGCATGACACTCGCATGACACTCGCATGGCACTCGCATGGCACTCGCAGACGTTACATCAGTTTTTTCGGTCCGTAAATCGGACCATTTTTTTCTCACACAAGTGGAGATGAGCCCTTAGTCTGAGAAAATTCTGGGCTTTGATGAAAGTCATTAAATTAAAAAGGAAAAACTTCTTTTTAAAAAAAAATAAAAAATCCCCTATAATATAAATTGCAAACAGAATGTTAGCCATATTTATTCTCAGTTACCCAACTTTATAATTAGGACCTGATTCATCATTTGCTTTTTTAAGTCACTTTTTTTTGCCTTGTGGTATTCATTGGCGTTTTATGTGCCAATTGCTTCAAAACGCCGCATGTAGTTCATGAATTTTGCTAAAAAAAAAAATGCTCTTCACTTGTGTCTTTAACTTTTTGATTACTTTTCAGCTCAAAAACTTGAGTGTTTCGCTAAAAGGTTGCAAAATTTGCACAAAATATTCAGGTGTACATAAAATTACTCCGAGAGGGACTGGAGTACATTTGTTTCAACCTTTTGTGACTTTTTCGAAAGTCTCAATTAATGAGTCAATCGGAAAAAAAATATCTGTAATTCCTAAACCCTGCCATAAATGACGAACATTAAGACAAAATTAGGAGAACACATATAAAATAGACTTTAAAAAAAAGACACAAATTAAAGGAAGGATAAGTAATATAAGACATCAAATTATCCACTGTACAAACAAGGCACATCCAATAATCAAATAAAGTACATAGAAAAGTCATAAGGATTACTTAAATCACCCCTGAGGAAGCTGGCTTTCCTGGCGAAACACATGGGAATTTTATCTCACACATGGTCTTTTTGACTGATCTGCTCTATTGGTAGCTATTTATACTCCTGCTATTTTGTTTGGATATTTCAGCATATGGAGGTTCTTTTTTAAAGGGAATTCCCTTCCAACAAAACCGTTAATATGATTGTGTCGCTCTTTAAAAGATAAGCCAGTCGTCATTTTTTTCTGGATGAGAGTTGGAATATTTTTTACACCTTTTTGTTAACTTAGAGCGAAGCAGAACTACAAAGATCGTCTCTCTCTCTCTGGAGGACTCGACATGAGTGTGATTTGTCGTGAAATTAACACTTGCTACCAGTTTACTCAGCAGATTGCATGTAAAAGTTTCTTTCCATGACTTTCATATTGATGAGCTATAATAAGGATAGGCCATCAATATCAGATCAGTAGGATCCCAGAATCGGTACCCCCACTCTGATCAGCCATTTGCAGCTAATGCAGTAGATGGATGTACACAGTGTCAGAACATTACACCTTTGCACTCTGTGTAGTGGCCGATCTCAGGTACTGCAGCTCAACTCCTATTCACTTCAATGGGAGCTAAGCTACAGTACCTGAAAACAGCCGCTGTATTGTTCCAGTTCTGTATATTTGGCTATGGCACCAACTGATAATAACAGCTCATGAGTGGGTGTGGTGAATATTGAACACCCACCGAACTGATAATGATGATCATATAGCTCTTCAATATCAAACCTGGACAACCTCTCTAATTCTGCTCCACCCAGGCGAGGTGTGTATGCCAAAAAGAGAGGGGCAAGTACAGTAGTTGCTTAGCTTGGTGAAATAATTATCAAGGACTGGATTCTCTGGACAGTTGGCCTCCCACTTATTAGACAATGGTGGAGCACCACTTTATTTTTATTATTATTATTTATTTATATAGCACCATTAATTCCATGATGCTGTACATGAGAAAGGGTTACATACAGAGTTATAAATATCATTTACAGTAAACAAATTTACAGTGACAGACTGGTACAGAGGGGAGAGGACCCTGTCCTTGCGGACTTACATTCTACATTCTTATTCTCTGGACAGGTGGCCTCCCACCAATTATACAATGGTGGAGCACCACTTAATTCCCTGGACAGGAGGCCTCCCACCTATTAGACAATGTTGGAGCACCACTTCATTCTCTGGACAAGATGGTCTCCCACCTATTAGACAATGGTGGAGCACCACTTCATTCTCTGGACAAGATGATCTCCTACCTATTAGACAATGGAGGAGCACCACTTCATTCTTTTTACAAGATGGTCTCCTACCTATTAGACAATGGTGGAGCACCACTTCATTCTCTGGACAGGATGGTCTCCTAGCTATTAGACAATGGTGGATCACCACTTCATTCTCTGGACAAGTGGTCTCCCACCTATTAGACAATGGTGGAGCACTACTTCATTCTTTTTACAAGATGGTCTCCTACCTATTAGACAATGGTGGAGCACCACTTCATTCTCTGGACAGGATGGTCTCCTACCTATTAGACAATGGTGGAGCACCACTTCATTCTCTGGACAAGTGGTCTCCCACCTATTAGACAATGGTGGAGCACTACTTCATTCTCTGGACAAGTGGTCTCCCACCTATTAGACAATGGTGGAGCACCACTTCATTCTTTGGACAGGTGGCCTTCCACCTATTAGACAATGGTGGAGCAGCACTTCATTCTCTGGACAGGTGGCCTCCCACCTATTAGACAATGGTGGAGCACCACTTCATTCTCTAGACAGGTGGCCTCCAACCTATTAGACAATGGTGGAGCACCACTTCATTCTCTAGACAGGTGGCCTCCAACCTATTAGACAATGGTGGAGCAGCACTTCATTTTCTGGACAGGTAGCCTCCCACCTATTAGACAATGGTGGAGCACCACTTCATTCTCTGGACAGGTGGCCTCCCACCTATTAGACAATGGTGGAGCACCACTTCATTCTCTAGACAGGTGGCCTCCAACCTATTAGACAATGGTGGAGCACCACTTCATTCTCTAGACAGGTGGCCTCCAACCTATTAGACAATGGTGGAGCACCACTTCATTCTCTAGACAGGTGGCCTCCAACCTATTAGACAATGGTGGAGCAGCACTTCGTTTTCTGGACAAGATGGTCTCCCACCTATTAGACAATGGTGGAGCACCACTTCATTCTCTGGACAGGTGGCCTCCCACCTATTAGACAATGGTGGAGCACCACTTCATTCTCTAGACAGGTGGCCTCCAACCTATTAGACAATGGTGGAGCAGCACTTCATTTTCTGGACAGGTAGCCTCCCACCTATTAGACAATGGTGGAGCACCACTACATTTTCTGGACAGGTGGTCTCCCACGAATTAGACAATGGTGGAGGACCCCTTTAATTATGGTTATTTTGCACCCTGTATGAAGTTCTGATTTCTGACTATGTATTCAGAAAATTGCTAAGAAACTTCCATTAGCGAAATTGAATGTAACATGTTATTCTGGCCACGTTCTTGGTTATTTGCAGTGGTCTCTCTCTTCCCTACATCTTCTCGATGACCGTCCCTCAGCATAAGCTTCTACTACATTTTATAATATTGAGGATTATTCCCAGCAGATAGAAATCACGGCCCATTTAATTGTAAGGAACTTGAGAACTATTAAACCGCCCAGTGGTGTCATGTGGAGCAGAAGAGAAAACCTTTATCACATTTCAGCTCTGTTACACAAGCCGTTAGGGGATTCATGCCTCAATTAATATGATGTTTCCTCTCCAGCTAACACTCAACTTGAGCAAATTGATTCTGAGTCGTGAGCGCTCTCCGGAGCTTTTATTTATCCGTAACCTAAAAAAAACAATAGGGCACACGAGGCCAGATCTTTACCTGCTATTATCTGCTCCTTCCACCATTCACTTATACCCACCTTACTGGTTACTTCTGAAAATAAAAGGGATTGTCCACATTATCTTTATTTTAACCATTTTTGTCGAGGACATCATTTTGTGAAAGTAATATACCAGTATTACAGGTTCTCCTCCTCATAGACTTCACCGATCTTCTTTTCACCCAATGTCTGTTGGTAGCAGGATATGTTACCGGACCTGTCCATCAGCCTCCTCCAATAGAAATGCACTGATCATGGGAAAGATGCTTTCAATTGGAGGAAGCAGATGGACAGGTTTGGTCACATGTCCTGCTATTGGCAGACATTGTGGGAACAGAAGTGTTTATGAGGAGGAGGAGAATCAGCAATACTTATATATTAGTAAGTAAAGATGCTGTGGACAACCCATTTTAAGATGACCTGTTACCTGGTCAAAAGTGGGCAGTTTTAGCTCTTATTTTATTCCTAATGCTTCCCTGAGTATAGCTTTTTTTAATTACCGTAATCTTATATATACAGATAGATAAGGGTCTTTATGGTCTTTACAAGGGGGTCTGTCTCTTAGGGTAATAATGTAGACACACTGAGTCGAGTTCACCACAGTTCACCACGAGAATTTCACTACAGTGAATTTGAACAGCGGTGAACTCGTTTCTGCACCGTGAGACTTTTTCTCACTGGGCTAGCGGTGATCTCACCAAGGTCACAGCAGTTCAGCCCGGCTGGGAACGCAGCCTCAGTGACCGGTAGTAACCTCGATGACATCACTGCTGGTCACTGAGGCTGCGTTCGCAGCAGCTCATTGACCAGTGGTTCTTAGCCTGGATGGTCGCATCCTGGCACCATCCGAGTTGAAAACTTTATCCCCCAGACATTGATTATGGCGTTCAACAGAAAGATGGACAGGTGAGGGATATTGTCGTTTTCTAATTTTGTTTCAGTGGAATTAAGCGTTAGGTGAGTATAATTGTGTTTGTTATTTTTAAATAAAAAAGTAAAAGTGTGTTTTGTTTTATTTCTAATAAAAGACTTTATTCTGGCTGTGTCTTTATTTACCATATAACCATAGGATTAGTAATGGATAGGAGTCTTATAGATACCTCTCCATTAGTAATCAATGGGCTTGATGTCACCAGACAATACAAAGGTGACATCAACCCCACAAATATGAACCCCACTTGCCACCCCTACAGGACAAGTGGGAAGAGCCAGGCAAAGCATCAGAACTTATAGTAAGAAAGTCTAGCACTCAACTTCAGTAACCGTAGAAACGGTTTATTAGTAGCACTAGAAACGTTTCAGTCCCTTGGGACTTTCATCAGTCACTACAATATTATAACAGAAAAATGAAAATAAAAAAGTACATCCTGTACAAAAATAACTAAAGTATATACAAAGAAATACAAATACACAGACAAGGTTAACATGAAGCAGGTCAAATAAAGGAATCATATACTTCACTTATATCTCAAAAGAAGAGGAAGCGGTAGCAAACAGCCAAGTTAGGTGTCAATATAATGAAAAAATGTGACTCCGCCAGCGGACCAGACAAAGAAAGGAGGTAGAAAAAAATCGGACACACGTACCGTGCCTATGAAGGCCGATAGGGCCAAGGTGATGGAGCAGAGAGAGATACACCTGTATTTATCGCCTAATATAAAGGGGGACAGAAAAGTATGTGAGTGACAATACAACAATCGGGTCGGTGTGGGGACGAAATACCACCTAATACTCACATAGGTAGAATACCCCTAATAGCGCTAATGGGGCAAAAATGAGAGCTGTAGGAGAGACATAAAGGATGATGTTATATCCGTGCCAAGGTGGAAAATGTGGATAAAGAGGGCAAGACACAAAATGGAACCTTGAGAGCAAAGAGGATGCGGTGGGGAATGGCCACCTGCCGGGTAAAATACCCGCAAACTACGGGAGAAAAAATAGGGAAGAGGGCGTAAGTGTGGGCTAAGAAGTGGGGTTCCCCTAGGGGCAAAAGGGAGAACATTACCTGAGAGTACTGGATGGAGAGGAGAAGAACCGTCTCCAGACACGGCGTCCACCGCAAGTCGGCGCGGTAGAAGATCCAGCATGTTTAAATAGTGCGGGGAACAGGAGCCGAGAGGAAGGGGGCGGGATCATCTAACCGGAAGTGACGATGCGCCGGCCGGTGTGGGACGGAAGAAGATGGTGATGCGGTTCACCCAGTATGTGCGTTCCACAGCAAGTGACTAGCGCATCCAGCAACCGGAAGCGGTGAAGATGAATGGGCTGGAGAGATAAAGGAGCCTAATGGAAACGGATGGGGATTGTTATCGTGATGAAAGAAAAAAAGAAAACAGGAAAAAATGAGAGCAAAGTATAAAAGGGAGGGAATCATGACTAGAGAGTGTACTATGATAGAAAAAAGAAAGGTAGAAAAATAATGGTAGAAAAATAATAATAGTAGCGCCACGAGACCTAGAGATCGTAAAAAGAGGAGAAAAAAATATATAACTCTAGGAAAGGGGAAATAGAGTAGACAATGGGAGAGGATGAGGAAAATGATGCGGGGAGGACAACACATATGGTAACGTAAATGATGGAAAAAGGAGTGCCTGTAAAAAAGGGGAGAAAAACACAGCAAAATACACAGCAGTGGGTACGTGGAATTGTAGCAGCCAGATAGGTGAACTATTGGTGCCTAGAAGGAGGCGTGATGAGGAATCCTCCGGTAGGTGTCGGCTGGCAGAAACGTGGCAAGATATCGGGTGAAAGGTACAGTGTGCCCATCATTTTTAATAGAGACGATTCTAAAGAGAACAAAAACATGTATTAATGACGAGGTACAAAATGCAATCAATTAGATACAGGATAATTCGACAGTTAAAAAATAAATAAACCTTCTAAGTGAAAGATGACAACTCATACTCTCTGTTTAGACCCTTTGGTGCCAATGTATCAAATGTATGAATCCAAAACGCTTTGCGTTTTTTAAGGGTGAGGATCCTATTGCCACCCCGACGTGGGAGAGGTACTTGTTCTAAAATAAGGAACTTTAACTGAGAGATGTTATGTCCCGCAGAAACAAAGTGGTGGGGTATTGGTAAAAGGAGGTTACTACAGCGGATAGTGGACTTATGCTTCGACACCCTGTCGTGGATAGGTTGGGACGTTTCTCCTACATAAAGCAAACCGCGTTTCTTCCGACTAATTAGATTAAAAGCATATTTTGCTACTGCACCAGCCTTTAGTGAAAGAGGTACGGATGTTAGCAATCCTAAACTTCTATCTTCCACTACCCTGGGACTACGTCCGAAAAGTCATTTCAGGCCCCCACAGTCCTCTCATGCCGTGGAAACCTTTATTGGTTACAGGACTCATTCTCCGCCTTTAAGGATGATGTGGTGAGGGGCACTCTCTTCTATCCACCTAATCTATCGGTGGAGGAGAGACATTCCCTTAAAAATCTTCAGGACGACAAATCGATTATAATCAAAACAGCCGACAAGGGCGGAGCATTAGTAATTATGGACAAAACCATGTACTTGGCAGAAATCACACGTCAGCTTAGTGATGCTTCAGTCTACAAAGTACTGGATAGGGACCTATCATTCCGCATTCACCATGAGATCGAGGTCATATTACGTAAATACACAAGCCTGGGGGTTCTGGACCAAAAAACATGTAATTTCTTGACAAATCCTAACCCGATCATACCAGTTTTCTACACGTTACCCAAAGTCCACAAAAATCTGGAGAACCCTCCTGGTAGGCCCATTGTGGCCTCCACTGATTCCCTCCTGTCTCCTATCGCGGTATATCTCGAGAAAATTCTTACGCCACTCATACAGAAGTCTAGGTCCTTCCTCCTAGATACAGGCTCCTTCCTCTACCTCATCCGTGAGACACACCAGATACCTCCAGACGCCCTCTTAGTGACCCTTGACGTTAGGGATCTATACACCTCCATCCCTCACACTGAAGGTATCGATTCCGTACGCCGTCTTTTGGAAAATACAGAAATGGATTCTGATCAAATATCACTCTGTACTGACCTGTTGAGATTGATTCTAACCTCTAATTTCTTCCTATTTCAAGAAACGTTCTATTTACAGGTAAGGGGGACTGCTATGGGATCTCACGCAGCGCCTCCGTACGCTAACGCCTACATGATAGACTTTGAAGAAAGCACTATCTATAAGAACTCTCTCTTTCAGGATCATGTTATCCTATGGAGGAGATATATTGATGATGTGTTCTGCATATGGTGTGGCTCCCCGGATACTCTTGACACTTTTTTTGAAATTCTTAATGTCTCCTGGCCAGGTATTGAATTTACGATCAATGCTAGCCCTGATAAGATTAATTTTCTGGACACATTAGTCATTAAGAATCCTGATGGCCTCTTAAGTACTGATCTATACTTCAAAAACACTGACCGTAATAGTCTTCTACACTTTGATAGTCTCCATCCACTAAGAGATCCATTCCATGAGCACAATATCAAAGGGTACAACGGATCGTGTCGGACATGGAGACTAGAGAGTCACGGATCCGTGATATGACAAATAAATTTCAGGCAAGGGGCTATCCCCTTCCCCTGCTAGAGATCTCTAAAACTACACTCAATACACCTAAGAGAGACATCTCCAGACGTATCCCATTCGTTCATGGGTTCCACCCGTCCGTGTATAAAATACACAAAGCGATACGGAAACACTGGCCCTTACTATCAACAGCCTATCCCGATATTCCGGAATTCAAACAACCATTCCTACCCTGCTTCAAACGGGCCCCCAACCTGAGAGACACCCTAGTCAAGGCCGATATAGGCCCTAGCACTGCCACACGACAACTCTTTCTCAATACTCCAAGAAGAGGAACCTTCCCGTGCTTACATTGTGCGCAATGCAACAATGTTCATAAAGGCGATACCATCACACATCCACGTTCTGGTAAGGAATTCAAGATCCATGGCTACTTCCAGGGTGGATTTGATTTAAATCTAACTGATTTAAATCACAATTTAAATCACTAGTCAGTAAGGCTTGATTTAAATCAGTGATTTAAATCAAAGTTTCTACCTAACTAAATTTGACTCCGCAGAGGTCCCAGCCTCTTCTTCACGGCAAAAATGTGACAACATGAACAGAGTTGAGAAAAAGACCTTAATCCTATTGCTCTACAAACCTATGAATACAGAATCAACCCCTTCAGTGCCAAGTCCAAGAAGTTAGACAATATGTTTCTGATTGTTTGGAGTGGAATAGATCTGCACAACACAAGAAGAATGTGAATCTAAGTGTGAGGAGGAGGAAGGGCAAGCAGACAAGAAAATGAAAGTGAAACTTTGAGCACAATACTGCAGCATAGCCACAGACAGACAAGTCTGGATCTGTTTGTGTGTACGATCTGAGGTTTATTACATTCTTTCCTTATAATGGCAGCAGGCCGTAAAAGAGACCCAGTTTGGGAATATTTTAATGAAGCTCCTTCGCCTATCGGTAAGGCAGGCATGCGTGCAAAATGCAAATGATGCAACAAAGAGATGCAGGGCCTGGTGGCGCAAATGAGGCAACATCATGAGAAGATGACTCATCTTCATCACCGCACTTCTCATGATGTTGCCTCATGATGTTGCTTTAGCAAGGCTGGTTGTCAAAAATACTGTAGGTGGGACCCCACTCCGCTTTTTTAAATTATTTATTTAAATAATTAAAAAATATGGCATGGGGAACCCTCTGTTCTTGGTAACCAGCTTTGCTGAAGTTGACAGCTGGGGGTTGCAGCCCCAGCAGTAAGTTTTGCCAGGCTGGTAATCAAAAATACAGGGGAACCCACGTCATAAAAAAAAAAAAAATTATTATTTACAGCACAGGCACTGGCTGATGAATAGTCCCATAACCCTCTCCTGCTCTCACTGTTATTAATGGCAGCAGGTGTTGGCTGATGGGAGCAGTAGTCACATCAGCCGACATCAATAAGTGGAGGTAAACTTTATACCTCCGATCACAGTTGCGTGCTCATGCTGTCTTTTGACAGCGTGGGAGCCGTGGCTGTCTGACCGGTGGTGATGATTTTACCGCCGATCAGAAGCTGTGTTTGCCAAACTGTCATGCACATTAAGCCAGTAACTTAACTTAACCCAGTCCTATGTAGGTGCCCAGACAGAAAAATAGTTCATTGTGAAGCCCATTAGTATTCCCATACAGTATGATACTTCTTTCATGGCCCCCACAACCCCCATACAGTGTGATGCCCCCCACAGTAAATTCGCACCACACACAATGTGATGCCCCACATACACTATATGAGGACCGCACAGTACATTCTCCCTGCACCGTTTGATGCCTCACCACACAAAGCTCTGCGGTATTAAGAAACACAGAGCTCCTCTGCATCAGCACACACACAACTCTGCTACATCAACGCACAACTCTGCTGCTCTGAAACACATACAGCTTTGCTACACCAGCGCACACAAACAACTCTGCTACTTCAACAGACACACAACTCTTCTGCTCTGAAACACACACAACTTTGCTACATCAACAGGCACACAACTCTGCTGCTCTGAAACACACAGCTCTGCTACACAAAACACACACATATTCTTGCCTCTGTCCTCTTTGTTTCCGCTGCCTAGTCACATGACCTTTCCAGGTCATGTGACTTTGAATGTAATGCCAGGACCTTTGTCTTTATATAGACTGGGGCGATGGAGAAAGGAGCTGTCTGCTCCCTGCTCCACTGTTATTGTTGGCTGCACCCGTGCCCTGAGGATACAGATACCAATAGGCAGTAACATTGTCTATGCTGTAGGGCGCACAGAGGGAGAGTTATGGCCGGTGGGTTGATTTATATGAATCAAAGCTGAAATAACAAGAAAAAAAGCAGAATTGTTTAAAGTGTGATCAGTCTGGTGGACTTAACCCCTTGAGGACCTAAGAGCGTTTAGCCTCAATGACTAAAATAAAATTTCTCCTGCGTTACATTAGGCGGAATGTTTTTTAAGTTGATGTTGATTTGCTATATATGACGTTGTGAGAATTTTAGGCACCATGTAGATGTACTTTTCAATGGCATACATCTAACATTACCAATGAACTGTAGAAAGTTTTATTTTTTAAATTGCATCAGTCATTATAATGTATTACTTATATTGCACAGGTTGTATATTATCAAGATGCTAAAAATGTCCATATTGTATTATTGTATTTTTTGATCATTGAGATAATTATTTTATCTAATTTTTTCAGTCTTTTTTAAATAATTGTATACTGGTACCAAAGCTACCTGTACATGAATATAAATCCACGTGATCACATTTGCAAAGTTTCACTAAAGAAAAATTATTTAAACATTTTTTTTCCTGTTCCATAGAGATCACTTCTGAGCAGTTATTTCATAATCACCACAGGCAGAATTACAATGTAAATACAGCATAGGATCCACCATTCACAATAGGTGATATCACAGCTCACCTCCTGCTCCTGTAAAATGTTTAATAACACCTCTATGTACAGTAGATAACACAGTTTCCACCATTCATAACAGATGACCACAGCTCACCTCCTCTCCCTCTTGTACAATGACTGATGATAATACATCTAAATACAATAGATAATACAGGATCCACCATTCATAATAGGTGATGTCACAGCTCACCTCCTCCTGCACAATGACGGATAACACCTCTATATACAGTGGATAACACAGGATCCTCCATTCACAATAAAATGTCCCAGCTCACCTCCTCCTGTACAATGAGTGATAACACCTCTATATACAGTAGAAAACACAGGATCCACCATTCACAATAAAATGTCCCAGCTCACCTCCTCCTCCTGTACAATAAGTGATAACACCACTATACACAGTAGATAACACAGGATCCACCATTCACTATAGGTGATGTCACAGCTCACCTCCTCCTCCTGTACAATGACTGATAACACCTCTATATACAGTAGATAACACAGGATCCACCATTCACTATAGGTGATGTCACAGCTCATCTCCTCCTCATGTACAATGACTGATAACACCTCTATATACAGTGGATAACACAGGATCCTCCATTCACAATAGGTGATGTCACAGCTCACCTCCTCCTCCTGTACAATTACTGATAAGACCTCTATATACAGTAGATAAACAGGATCCACCATACACAATAGGTGATGTTGGATCGCCCCCATGTAAGGGCAATGGGGTACTCGGTACCGGGTCCTTCAGTTCCCTCAGCGAGGATGTCACGGTGGCCCGACCCGGACCGTGGCCCTATGAGGGGCGCCCAATAAAAGGCAGAGTTCGTAGATAACGGTAGTGTTCGTGACGCCACCTGTGGTATTTGGTCAGAGTGACCAACGCTGCTTAGGGGTCCGCTGGGGTGATAGAATGGCAGCTAGATGGAATACCTTCCCACAGGCGAAGTATATCCCCAGGGCTTCCCAGAAGTGTAGATGATGATGGTGGAAGGTGCAAGGCGCGGTGAATAATGAGGACACAATGGGTGCAGTCTCTTTACCTTTACTGAAGGCTTCAGCATCCACAGTCCAGGGTGCCGGATGACAGGGTAGGCAGAGTACGGCCGGTCTGATAGCAATTCCAGAGTCCCCTTATCCAGGTGGAAATCAGCAGCCTTCCTACTAGCGCTCGTGCGTTGTAGTACCCCCCGGCTGAGCAACTTGGTAAGGTCCTCACAACTTTTGTGGATGTTATGTCTTTCTCTCTCTGTCCCCCAGATGGATAGGACAAACCCGTATGACGGTGGTGGCCTGAGGCTATTTTATAGGGACCCTAGAGACGCCCCTCCTCCGCAATTGCCACCGTGTCTGCTTAGGTGTTTAGTTTGGACAGCCAACTTGGAATTGACTGCCCTGCCGGTCTCCGAAGTAAAGCGTAGAGTCTAAAACCCCCTCAGTGTTCCGGCCACCGGCCCGCGCTCCAAAAGGAGGCAGCCTCTCTTAGAACAGGACTCCTTCTGGTTTTTGTTCTCCTTTTGCTGTGACTTTGTGGCTCACTCCCTACAACACAATTCTCTTCATGTCCATTCTTAGGATGCTGCCGCATGGGTTTCAGGTGCAGCTCCGTGTCTTTCTGTCTTACTGAGCCTCTGATGTTCTTCCTTTCCCCTCTGTCTGCCTGACAGGTATTCCCTGGGTCGAGCCCAGTAGGCTTCTCTCTCCCTCTCCTTCTGACTAACTTCCTAACCAACCCACCAGTTTTACCCTGTGTGAGGAGTGGCCTAGGGGATAGAACCCTTAGCTCCCCCTGGTGGACTGGAGTGTGAATTGTGCTGTGTGCTTTGAGACACCTGGCAGGGTGATCTCCTTTGGTGCCATCAGACGTAACATCACTCCCCCTGGTGGAAGAACGACATTACTGCAACGACCAGGACTCTGGGGCGCTGCACTATCACAGCTCACCTCCTCCTCCTGTACAATTACTGATAACATCTCTATATACAGTAGATAACACAGGATCCACCATTCACAATAGATGATGTCACAGCTCACCTCCTCCTCCTGTACAATGACTGATAACACCTCTATATACAGTAGATAACACAGGATCCACCATTCATGATAGGTGATGTCACAGCTCACCTCCTCCACTTGTATGATAGCTAACACCTCTATATACAGTAGATAACACAGGATCCGCCATACACAATGGCTCATGTCACAGCTCACCTTCACCCACTCCCAGCACTATGACTTCTTTACACATGGTTTTCGTGTCATATAATTAACAGCAGCTTAAATAAGATGGCCGCATGTAAAGAAAATAAAGTAAAAATCTACAATCATAACAAGATTAGAAAAAAAAAATGTGTATGGTGCTGTATTATATATCTAGTACTGAGTGGAGGCGCCTGCTTTAATGGAATCCATGACATGGATGGAAAAGAGCCTTCTTGCATCGGGGTCCAAGATCGATGATCAGAATGGCATGAAATCCCGGCACAGGTTTACAAAGCTCCCAACAAAGTAATAATCTGCACTTTACTATAGCACCATCCATTGTGCTTGTAATATAAGTAAGGATATTCCCTGATGTTATGTTTCCTGACTCCACAACCGCATGGCCTGCAGCATTTCCTCGTTGCACGCAGTGTGACCGTCCTACAAATATAACGAACAGGAAAGTGCAGAACGAGCTGAACAAAGAAACAGAATCCAAGAAGAACAGGCCCCATACTGAGGAGCTCAAAGGCCGGAACAGGTTATCGCTGAGATCTATTGTCTTCTGTGCCCAGAATTCTGACCCACAGTTGTATTAAAACTCTATCCAAATGGGTTCTCGATCGAATAACCCCGTCCAGTCGGGTCAGGCACAACTGTGACAAGCAGAGGTGTAAGGGGGCCGGGTATGTAGTTGCACTCAGACCATAGCAACTGCTTTTGGATTTTCAGTTGGGGCCAAGCTGGTAAATGTGTCTTGTAGCTCAATCTGTGCAAAGTACAAGGCACAAATATATTATTGCAAATCTCTATTATTCAGCATGAGGACTAGAAAAAAAAAAAGATATATCCAGGAGAACCCCCTCTAAGCACTGTAATGACCCTTAAAGGAATTTCTACTAAATCTCCAGGAAGGCCACGTCTGGGGCACTTTTTCATGTTTCTATTATTTTCTGGAAAGAAGTCAGAGATGGACCCTGAAACACTGATTTAGCAGTAAAATGCTCGAGGAAAAGGACTGTGGTCCAAAAGTATCATCAACAGCAAAGAACCTCAGCACAGAAATAAGCAGAAGCCTTGGATAAAGCTCAAGTGATTTATTAACATCTGGAACCAATAAAACAGATATTGTCCATTGTTTTGACTTTTCTCTGGGACATCAGTAGAATAACATCCCCAGGAGAGGCTTGGGCCATAGAGCAGTCAGCTAGGACAGGACAACACGTTTTAGAAGTCAAGGGAGATTATGGAAATCGAGTGCACAAGCAAGGAAAAAAATCCTTTCAAGATGGCAGTGAATAGGTCATTGGAAGAGGAAAGGTCGACAGAAACATCACATGGGTGCAATGGTTTTCAGTTCCTCTAGTTCCACCACTTCCTTGTGCTCCAACCACTGGTCTACAACTAGTTCTGAGAGTGAAGGGATCGCGTAATCCATGGAGACAGTTTTGAGTGACAACATCAGGTCCTGACATTCGGAGAAGATGCATGACTTTTTGTCTTTGCCATGTTGGCGCCATCATTCTCCTACCTTACTGTACTCTGTTTCAATCACAAGTAATATTTATTTCTATATTGCCGACATGTTCTTTACAGATCAGAGGGGATCATAATTCAACAATTCACAGAAATGGTGTGAGGAACCTACTCGCAAGCTTACAATCTAGGAGGAAATGAGGAGGACACAATATGTAAAAAGTACTTGTCATGTATGTTCCAGCCATCATAACAAACAGGGTACTCAAATAATGCTGCATGAAACAGTCATCAGCCAGCAAGTGGACAGCAGCAAGTAGTTAGACATTCAAAGTGTGGATAGTGGGAATTTAAAAGTTGTCTGGGTTAGTGCATTCCATAAAACTAGCACAGCACAAGAGAAATCCTGGAGATGGGAGAAGGAGGATCGGATTATACAGCCTGTAAGTAGTAGACCATTAGTAGAATTAAGAACTGTGGAGAGCTTTGTGGTTGATAGTGATACATTTATGTTGTAGTCTGTAGTGGATTGGCAACTGGTGCAATAACTAACAGGGTGGAGGTAACGATGTAGTGGCTGAACAGAAATATGATCCTGGCTACTGCATTCTGGATAGATCGGAGATGAGAGAGTTTAGTAAGAGGAAATCCAATTGGTAATGAGTGACAGTAGTCTAGGCAAAAAGGCAAGAATAAATAAGAGTGACAGTCAGAGGCGTAGCTAGAGTTTTGGTCCAGGGGGAGCGAAGCTTCTGAGTGGGCCCCCAACCAGGTAACCTTGAGACTGCAGAGACCCGTGTGTCGTAACCAGTGCCTTCCCCCGTCCCACCACTCCGTAATAAAAGATACCAACAAACCTGGATGGGTTGAACAGGTCGGTCACAGTTTTATTATTTGCAAAGTAGAGAAGGGCAATTACACATCACGACGCACTCATTGCTGAAGGCCCCAGCCGACGACCGCTGGGCCAGCAAGCCGATGAGAGGTTACGAACCTTTGCCCCCCTCTACCTACCGCCGCTGTGACGTATATAAAAGAACGTAAAAAATTTTTCTTTTTTTTTTTTTAAATCTAAAATTCAAAACATTTTAACAGTAATTGCACAGTACATTTACCAGTTTATAAGGGAGGGAGGGTGGGACAACAGCTTCCAAGGGTCAGCCAGGGAGAAAGAGGGAGAACCTGGCCCCGTCACTAGAATTTGACCACTGAGGGTGTGGCCTGACCCACCTCTTCTCCCCGGTTGGTCTGCTGGGCGTCCCAATCATGACCTCACCTGGGGAGGTAGTGGGAGGGGGGAATTGGGCACTGCACAGATTTCCCCTCTAGCTATCCCTTAGGGGCTCTGCAGTCAGAGGCACGTTCCTTATACAGTACCGTGCCTACCAGACTGCAGAGACCCGTGTGTCGTAACCAGTGCCTTCCCCCGTCCCACCACTCCGTAATAAAAGATACCAGCAAACCTGGATGGGTTGAACAGGTCGGTCACAGTTTTATTATTTGCAAAGTAGAGAATGGCAATTACACATCGCGACGCACTCATTGCTGAAGGCCCCAGCCGACGACCGCTGGGCCAGCAAGCCGATGAGAGGTTACGAACCTTTGCCCCCCTCTACCTACCACCACGGAGGATCATGTGTATGACCTACACAGGACTCCGACCCCCACACAGCAGCATTAGAGCCTGTTCAACACCATCCCGCAAACCCTCCAAAAATATGTCAAGCCCGATGTCCGTGAGGTGGATGCCGTCCGGTCTCAGTAAAGCTAAATTGTTCCCTTCTAGCTCTTGGTGGCGAACCACAATGCCGTACTTTTCTCTCACAAACTTTGACATCTTTGTGTTAATCCTTTTTGTTGCATTTTCGATGGCTTTTACGTCCTTAGCTCCGTGCCAGACCGCTCGAGGTATTATCTCGGACCACACCACCACCATATCTGGTAATAAACAGACAAACCGATCGATGTCTGTTGACATTACTGTGTACAGCTCGGCCCCTTTTCGCTTGCCCAAATCATTGCCTCCGGCATGTAGCACCAGAACCACCGGCCCCTTGGCCTTCTTAGCGATGTCGACCAACTCCGGGAAGATCTGACGCCACCGGAGCCTTCTGATGCCTCTCCAGTTGACTTCCAAATTCGGGAAGCCAAAATTGGTTCCACCTGTCCTGAGTTTGGCCCTTTTGCATGCCCAGTAGACAAAAGAATGCCCCACTACCCAAACTGTGGGCTTAAAGCTACCTGTAAGAGACAAAAAGTGTTAAAGCAGGTCTGGTCTTATGTATCTTGCAAAGCATGCGGATTTCCAGCGGCCCATTCTCTGCACCTCGACTTCCGATACCCCCGCTCTAGCTGCTTCGGTAGCCGCACCTATTCGGAAGGAATGTGTCCCATATTCCTTTGGAGCCACGCCGACTGCCTCTAGGCACTGTCTAAAGATCGCTTGAAATTGATATTTAGTAAGAGGGGACCCGTCGGTGTGTGAAAGAAAGAATCTACCTGAATGTCTTACTACCGCATACTGTTTAACTATTTTTACGGGGCATATAGGGACGCCTGACACCTTGACCAATACCCATGTCCCCCTCCCGGTGGGGTCGCATTTGGATCTCCGTACTCTAATGCGCAGAGCTTCGTTGCATATGACGAGGTCTTCATTGATTAAACTGCCTACTGATGCTGGTTTTGACTGCGGCACTAATTCGCTGATGCGAAGTGCCCCAAAGAAGGCGATTGCGAACGCTGCAGATATCAGCGTTGCCTCGAATTGTAATTTGCACACCGATGAAGAAATTGCAATTATGTCGGCCAACAGCCTTAAGGACACTGGGCGACGGCATTCCTGACTAGGTTGCAGCCTTCTCCAGCCTTTAACGGCTTGTTTGATGAAAAAATATTTGGTTACGTCCACCCACCCCAGCAGCTGAAAGAAGAAGGCTATTCCCGACAGATGACGTTGCGCTAATGTCCCCGACGCACCTCCCCGCCTGAGCTTTTCTAAAAGTTCTACTAAGACGTCGCATCTCGCCCGGTCGCACCTATCGACTGGTCTTCCTTGCGTTAGCGAGCACCACTCATCCCACGCCTTACCGTAAACCTGCCAAGTCGCCGGTGTCACTGAAACGCGGATCAAGGGCATCAGTGATTGGCCACCATGTCCAAGAGGGAAGGAGGACACCGCAGGCCCGACGTTCGCGCCCTGGGGAGGAAGAGTTTGAATGCCTGCCAATCGGAAGATAACAAAGAGTTAACAATTTTGTCATCTACAGTCGCCGTAAATCTGGCCCGGCACCAGATGTTGTGCTTCAGGCATAATAGTGCTAGGCGGCGCAACAACGCGAGTACTGGCAGAGAAGAAGAGGACATGCTGTTTAGGGCTTTTGCTGTTCTCAGCTGTTTTGTTGTAAATCTGATGTTCGTATTTTCCAATTGGGCACCCCATAGCTCGACTGATGTAACTATTGCCAGAATTTCCACCAGTGATGGGTCACGGCCCCATGCGGCCGTGGTCCATAGTTTAGGCCATTGGCCTTTGCACCACTGGTCCTTGTATATCGCCACGAAACTGTTATGAACAGGTAATTCAGAACCACAATGGACCTTGAAGTTCAGAGCACACAAGGTGACCTGACATTTACCAAAAACATAGGACAAGCTCTGAGACGTGGAAACTCTGCTGACCGCAATCCCTAATCCTAACACACCACACTAGAGGTAGCCGTGGATTGCGCCTAACGCTCCCTATGCAACTCGGCACAGCCTGAGAAACTAACTAGCCCTGAAGATAGAAAAATAAGCCTACCTTGCCTCAGAGAAATTCCCCAAAGGAAAAGGCAGCCCCCCACATATAATGACTGTGAGTAAAGATGAAATACAAACACTTACTGAATAGACCGAGGATAGGAAAGATAGCTTTGCGGTCAACACAAAAACCTACAACCACGCAGAGGGGCAAAAAGACCCTCCGCACCGACTAACGGTACGGAGGTGCTCCCTCTGCGTCTCAGAGCTTCCAGCAAGCAAGAAAAAAACAATAAAGCAAGCTGGACAGAAAATATAGCAAACAAAAATAACACAAGCAGAACTTAGCTTATGCAGGATAGAGAGGCCACAGGAACGATCCAGGAGGAAGCAAGACCAATACTAGAACATTGACTGGAGGCCAGGATCAAAGCACCAGGTGGAGTTAAATAGAGCAGCACCTAACGACTTAACCTCATCACCTGAGGAAAGAAACTCAGAAGCCGCAGTACCACTCTCATCCACCAAAGGAAGCTTATAGACAGAACCAGCCGCAGTACCACTCACGACCACAGGAGGGAGCTTGGCCACAGAATTCACAACAGAAACCATCTGTAATATTTCCACCAACCACTAGGCCTAAATCTTTGCTTGGCGTCTCCTGCGCCATAACGCATGTATGCCCATTGTAGGACTCTAGGAATGTCCTCCAGACCAGCAAGTCTGCCTTCAGGGAGCGGTTTAGCCTAATTCTGTGGCTCGGCTGGGCTATGCTCTTGGTTGCTAGTGATAGCCGGCGTGAAAAAGCTCTGCCAACCGGCATTACACGACAGGCAAAGTTGAGCAATCCTAGCAGGGACTGCATCTGCTGCAGGGTGACTTTTTTTGCTTCGTAACAATTTTTAACCATTTGCAGAGTTTTTTGCAGTTTATCAGCTGGTAGTCGAAACACCATTGCATTGGTGTCTATTTCAATACCAAGAAAAGGCAAAACGTTACAAGGGCCGACTGTTTTATCCAGTGAGAGTGGTACTCCAAATTTTCCGGCTAAAAACTTAAACTTTTGGAGAAGAAAGGAGCAGAGTTTGGAGTCCCCAGGACCGACGAACAAAAAATCGTCGAGGTAGTGAATCATTGAGTTGCTAGCGGTTTCGTATCGTAATACCCAGTCTAGGAAGGTGCTGAAAAGCTCGAAGTAATGACAGGAAATGGAGCAGCCCATTGGTAGGCACATATCGAAGTAAAATAGCCTGTCCACCTCACAGCCTGATAAATGAAAACATTCCGGGTGAACGGGCAAAAGGCGGAAGGCTGACTCTATGTCGGATTTCGCCAGCAGGGCACCGGGGCCAGCTGTGCGCACGAGTTCGACAGCCTTGTCAAAAGAAGAGTAGGTTACGGACGACTCTTCCGCGGGTATCGCGTCGTTAACCGATGCGCCTTTTGGGTAGGAAAGGTGATGTATTAGCCGATATTTTCCTGGCTCTCTTTTGGGAACGATATCTAGCGGTGAGATCCTGAGATTCTTGAATGGCAACGAACTAAAAGGACCCGCCATCCTGCCCAGTTCAACTTCTTTTTGGATTTTTTGCTGTAGAATATCAGGGAATTCGCGTGCCGATTTTAAATTATTTGCAGTAGTTGGCGAGGGGCTGGGTTTGAAAGGGATATAAAAACCGTGTTTAAAACCGAAATATAGTTGTTCCGCCGCTTCTTTATTGGGATAACGGCTTAGCCATGGGCCCATTGCGGTTACGTTCACCGGGGTTAAACCTCGCAGGTGCTCTATTTGACTGGCGGGTACACCTGGACGCAGGGTGTCCACCTCCGCAGGAGGAGCATTCGTGTCTATATTTACAGGACCCTTGGAAACGGCAGTATCCATCATAGTAACATAGTAACATAGTTAGTAAGGCCGAAAAAAGACATTTGTCCATCCAGTTCAGCCTATATTCCATCATAATAAATCCCCAGATCTACGTCCTTCTACAGAACCTAATTGTATGATACAATATTGTTCTGCTCCAGGAAGACATCCAGGCCTCTCTTGAACCCCTCGACTGAGTTCGCCATCACCACCTCCTCAGGCAAGCAATTCCAGATTCTCACTGCCCTAACAGTAAAGAATCCTCTTCTATGTTGGTGGAAAAACCTTCTCTCCTCCAGACGCAAAGAATGCCCCCTTGTGCCCGTCACCTTCCTTGGTATAAACAGATCCTCAGCGAGATATTTGTATTGTCCCCTTATATACTTATACATGGTTATTAGATCGCCCCTCAGTCGTCTTTTTTCTAGACTAAATAATCCTAATTTCGCTAATCTTTCTGGGTATTGTAGTTCTCCCATCCCCTTTATTAATTTTGTTGCCCTCCTTTGTACTCTCTCTAGTTCCATTATATCCTTCCTGAGCACCGGTGCCCAAAACTGGACACAGTACTCCATGATGCGGTCCATCGTTAAACAGTAAGCAGGCCCCAGGTCCGCGTACGACCACTGTATTCTGGCCTGCTGCTGTTGAGTGATAAGTGGTCGCTGCCGAAAAGGGGGGCTGTTTTTGGGACAACATCAGTCGTAACCAAACGTCCGTCGCTTTTACCCCCCAGCCCAAATCCGGTTGCATGGCCAACCGCCTGCGGAACTCCTCGTCGTACCGTTTCCATGCAGACCCGCTGTGACACTTATATGAATTATATATTAGATCTTGGTAAATAAATAATTCGGAACAACGTTCTGGGTGCATTTGGCCCATGATGCAGCCGAGAACCGCGAAGGCCTGGAGCCAGTTATTCATCGTTTGGGCTATTTTTGGTTTGCTCCTATCTTGTAACCGCTCGCCAATCCTCCTTTCCTTGTCTACGGACTGTTGGTCGGCCGATAACAGTGACCATATATCTACGTACGCATTATCCCAAATTTTTTGCCTTGTCTCTAACTCAACGTGCGCTCCTAGCGGGCTAACTCCACAGAAAAATGCATCCTTGTGCAGACTAGCTGCTTGGGTGGTGCTAGTGTCAGTTGGTACGCCTGGGCGTGTCAACTGCTGAACTAGGGTCTTAATAGCAGCTGCCAGCTCGCTTTCTCCCACAATTTGTATTGTAGAATGCTCACCGACATCAAAGAACTCACCGCTGTCAGATGCAGGCCGAGTGTCTCCCGACGGAGGTACTCTGGCTCCTGCCGTGGCGCTGTCGTGGTGCTGGCCGCCCGCCCAGGAGGATGAAGATGGCAGGCCAGCGGCCAGCGCCGTGGCACGGGGATGTATTCTGCTGCATTGTGTCTGGTGCCGAGCGTCTCCTGGAGAGGGAGGTGCTCCGGCGTCAATTGTCTCCATGGTTCGGTGCTGGCTGGTGGACCGGGGAGGTATGTATGGCATGTCTCCTAGTGCGTCAGCCCAGGACAGAGCACGTGGCGGATGACATCCGTCGTGTGCTCAAGGATGAGAGGCTATTGGGGGTCCGATCTCTGCCTGGTCGGTAACGGGGGGTGTCAGTGTCTGTTCCCACCGGGTACCCGCTCTGGGTGTCCGGTGAGACCGCCGTCTTTTGGCATGCGACCGGTACCGCCCGTTGTAACTCCCCGATGTGTCTGAACTGGTTGTGGATGGCGAGCGCCATCTGGAGGAGCGGGATCTATGGTGGCTCCTGCGGCTCCTGTGTGAGTGGTGTCGGCGTCTGGAGTGGGAATGGCGACAGCTAGAGGGACAGCGGGAATGGTGGTGGGAATCTACTGATGAGGGTGAGGACGATCTGCGGCATCTATGCCTGCGATCGCCCTGTCTAGGGGTTGCGTTAGGTGCATCTACCTCGGGAGTAGGGGGGACGTTACCTTGGCCATGGGGTGGGAGTGGTGATGCAGGGGGTAGAGCCAGGGAAGGTGCGGAGACTATTAGGCTGGCACCGCAGGGTGAGCGCAAAAGGGTGGGGGCTGATAGGAAGCTGTCTGTGATTTGCGTTTGGGAGCATGGGGGTGTTGGCGGCGCGTAATTTATTGCGGCTGTGTTAGTGTTTGGTGCGACTGTGTGCGTGTTTGGTGCGTACATTCCTGGCTGCGGAGCGTGCTGGCTGGTCTGGTTAGACCAGTCATCGCGCTCCACAACAGTGTTCGTGGTTTTGGCCCCCGACCGCCCGCCCCCCCGCACAGGCAACGCCGATGTGCCTGCTTGGGGGACGCGGCGGGCCAGGGGTGGGCTGGCCAGAGGTCCACGGTGCTGCAGTCCTGGTGAGGTAGGAGACGCTGCAGCACCCCGTGGAAGGACCTGGCTCGGGGGGCTGGTGAGCGCTGTTTTTGAGGCGCAACCCGACTGATTTGGTGGGTTGGGGCCCCGCCGCTGTTAGTGGGCGGGGCTTGGCGGTCCCAAGCCGGCATCAGGGAGAGGGGACTCCCTGATGCTGCAGGGGACCCGCGGTGTGCCTGGGCCGGCTGCCCACGCTGGCCCCCGGTCCCGAGGGGACCGAGGCAGCGGGCGGCCCCCTGCCTGCCCCCGCACTGCAGTGGGATTGCCGGGAGGAAGTGGGGCCAGAAGTGGGCGTGTCCCGTCCGGCCCGCACTGCATTCTGGGAGGCAGTGCTGGCCTGCACAGAATGAGAGGGCGGTGGGGGTTCCAATACGCGCGCCGGGCCCCGGGTTTCAGAGCGGGGACAGGAAGTGCCCGGGGCCCGGACGCGATCGGCGTATGGAGCCGGCACCTGGCACCAGCGGGCAGCGGCGCCAGAAGCAAGCGCCGAGACGTCCGCCGCGCATCCCGGTGCCACACGTGGGGCAGAAGCACGGCGACTTGGCAGCGCCGGCTCCCCTCCAACACGTAGGCGCACGGGAGGACGGGAAGACCGTCCCGAGCGTCTGCCCTGGGGCGCCGCTGCGGCCCGGTCAGCCGGAGCGCCGGGGGCTAGTAGTGGGAGCCCCGGAGGACCGGAGTCTCCAGATGCCGGGGCCGATACGATGAGCCGGTGAGTGGGGGTTAGTAGCGCTGGGGAGAAAGGGGAGGACGAGGCCCCAGGAGGGGGGGTGTGCAGGGACGGAGCCATGGGGGACGACGGAGAGGCCAGGGGGTGAGGAAAGGACGAGGCCCCAGGAGGGGGGGTGTGCAGGGACGGAGCCCTGGGGGATGACGGAGAGGCCAGGAGGTGAGGAGAGGACGAGGCCCCAGGAGGGGGGGTGTGCAGGGATGGAGCCCAGGGGGACGATGGGGAGGCCTGAGGGGATGCTAGGGGGTGAGGAGAGGGCACAGGAAGGTGAGCACCCAGACCAGGATTAGGGGATCACAACCATTGCTCACCTTCCTGTGCAGCTCCCTGCTGTAGGGCCTCGGTCGTAGGGGCAGCCATGGTGGTCAGGAGATCCGGGACGACAACAGCTTCCAAAGGGTCAGCCGGGGAGAAAGAGGGAGAACCTGGCCCCGTCACTAGAATTTAACCCCTGAGGGTGTGGCCTGACTCACCTCTTCTCCCCGGTTGGTCCACTGGGCGTCCCAATCATGACCTCACCTGGGGAGGTAGTGGGAGGGGGGAATTGGGCACTGCACAGATTTCCCCTCTAGCTATCCCTTAGGGGCTCTGCAGTCAGAGGCACGTTCCTTATACAGTACCATGCCTACCATTACAACTCGGTGACGTGCCCTAATAGTGGAGGAGAACCTCAGCAGATGACCGCGCTGTTACTGAGGATAATCTCTATATAACGACCAACATGGATATTACCGCCATATGGTCAGTGGTAGATACCAGCCCTACAGAACATATAACAGATCACTGCACAGTTACAGATAATGACTTACCGCTGACGTCCTTTCTAATAGAATCATTCATTTTTCCCGTCTTTTCCATCTGGCCCAGACCGACATGACAACTTCTTCCAGCCAGGACTCGGCTGAAGAGAATACAACAAAGACACATTTCACTTCTCATATTCCAGCCCCATCACCATCTATTCCCAACCTGCACAAACTCCTCATCCTGCTGATATCCCAAATACTGAGCCGCTGCTGCCATATGTGCCCCTATTATTGCACCTGATACCCCAATACTGAGCCGCTGCTGCCGTATGTTACCCTATTACTGCACCTGATACCCCAATACTGAGCTGCTGCCATATGTGTCCCTATTACTGCATCTGATACCCCAATACTGTGCCGCTGCTGCCGTATGTGTCCCTATTACTGCACCTGATACCCCAATACTGTGCCGCTGCTGCCGTATGTACCTATTACTGCACCTGATACCCCAATACAGAGCCGATGCAGCCATATGTGTCCCTATTACTGCATCTGATACCCCAATACTGAGCCGCTGCTGCCGTATGTGTCCCTATTACTACACCTGATACCCCAATACTGAGCCGCTGCTGCCATATGTGTCCCTATTACTGCACCTGATACCCCAATACTGTGCTGCTGCTGCCATATGTGACCCTATTACTGCACCTGATACCCCAATACTGAGCCGCTGCTGCCGTATGTCCCTATTACTGCACCTGATACCCCAATACTGAGCCGCTGCTGCCGTATGTCCCTATTACTGCACCTGATACCCCAATACTGAGCCGCTGCTGCCGTATGTGTCCCTATTACTGCACCTGATACCCCAATATTGAGCCGCTGCTGCTGTATGTATCCCTATTACTGCACCTGATACCCCAATACTGAGCCGCTGCTGCCGTATGTGTCCCTATTACTGCCCCTGATACCCCAATACTGAGCCGCTGCTGCTGTATGTATCCCTATTACTGCACCTGATACCCCAATACTGAGCCGCTGCTGCCGTATGTGTCCCTATTACTGCACCTGATACCCCAATACTGAGCCTCTGCTGCCGTATGTGTCTCTCTTACTACACCTGATACCCCAATACTGAGCCGCTGCTGCCGTATGTCCCTATTACTGCACCTGATACCCCAATACTGAGCCGCTGCTGCCGTATGTGTCCCTATTACTGCATCTGATACCCCAATACTGAGCCGCTGCTGCCGTATGTGTCCCTATTTCTGTACCTGATACCCCAAAACTGAGTCACTGCTGCCATATGTGTCCCTATTACTGCACCTGATTCCCCTATACTGAGCCACTGCTGCCATATGTGTCCCTATTACTGAACCTGATACCCCAATACTGAGCCACTGCTGCCTTATGTGTCCCTATTACTCCACCTGATACCCCAATACTGAGCCGCTGCTGCTGTATGTGTCCCTATTACTGCATCTGATACCCCAATACTGAGCCTCTGCTGCCATATGTGTCCCTATTACTGCACCTGATACTCCAATACTGAGCCGCTGCTGCCGTATGTGTCCCTATTACTGCCCCTGATACCCCAATTCTGAGCTGCTGCTGCCGTATGTGTCCCTATTACTGCACCTGATACCCCAATACTGAGCCGCTGCTGCTGTATGTGTCCCTATTACTGCCCCTGATACCCCAATACTGAGCCGCTGCTGCCGTATGTGTCCCTATTACTGCCCCTGTTACCCCAATTCTGAGCTGCTGCTGCCGCCATGTGTCCCTATTACTGCACCTGATACCCCAATACTGAGCCGCTGCTGCCGTATGTGTCCCTATTACTGCACCTGATGCCCCAATACTGAGCCACTGCTGCCTTATGTGTCCCTATTACTGCACCTGATACCCCAATACTGAGCCGCTGCTGCCGTATGTGTCCCTATTACTGCCCCTGATACCCCAATTCTGGGCTGCTGCTGCCGTATGTGTCCCTATTACTGCCCATGATACCCCAATACTGAGCCGCTGCTGCCGTATGTGTCCCTATTACTGCCCCTGTTACCCCAATTCTGAGCTGCTGCTGCCGCCATGTGTCCCTATTACTGCACCTGATAACCCAATACTGAGCCGCTGCTGCTGTATGTGTCCCTATTACTGCACCTGATACCCCAATACTGAGCCGCTGCTGCCGTATGTGTCCCTATTACTGCACCTGATACCCCAATACTGAGCCGCTGCTGCTGTATGTGTCCCTATTACTGTACCTGATACCCCAATACTGAGTCACTGCTGCCATATGTGTCCCTATTACTGCACCTGATACCCCAATACTGAGCCGCTGCTGCCATATGTGTCCCTATTACTGCACCTGATTCCCCTATACTGAGCGGCTGCTGCTGTATGTCCCTATTACTGCACCTGATACCCCAATACTGAGCCGCTGCTGCCGTATGTGTCCCTATTACTGCACCTGATACCCCAATACTGAGCCGCTGCTGCTGTATGTGTCCCTATTACTGTACCTGATACCCCAATACTGAGTCACTGCTGCCATATGTGTCCCTATTACTGCACCTGATACCCCAATACTGAGCCGCTGCTGCCATATGTGTCCCTATTACTGCACCTGATTCCCCAATACTGAGCAGCTGCTGCCGTATGTGTCCCTACTACAGCCCCTGATACCCCAATACTGAGCCGCTGCTGCCGTATGTGTCCCTATTACTGCACCTGATACCCCAATACTGAGCCGCTGCTGCCATATGTGTCCCTATTACTGCACCTGATACCCCAATACTGAGCCGCTGCTGCCGTATGTGTCCCTATTACTGCACCTGATACCCCAATACTGAGCCGCTGCTGCTGTATGTGTCCCTATTACTGCACCTGATTCCCCTATACTGAGCCGCTGCTGTCGTATGTGTCCCTATTACTGCACCTGATACCCCAATACTGAGCCGCTGCTGCCGTATGTGTCCCTATTTCTGTACCTGATACCCCAAAACTGAGTCACTGCTGCCATATGTGTCCCTATTACTGCACCTGATTCCCCTATACTGAGCCGCTGCTGCCGTATGTGTCCCTATTACTGCACCTGATACCCCAATACTGAGCCGCTGCTGCCGTATGTGTCCCTATTTCTGTACCTGATACCCCAATACTGAGCCGCTGCTGCCGTATGTGTCCCTATTTCTGTACCTGATACCCCAAAACTGAGTCACTGCTGCCATGTGTCCCTATTACTGCACCTGATTCCCCTATACTGAGCCACTGCTGCCTTATGTGTCCCTATTACTGCCCCTGATACCCCAATACTGAGCCGCTGCTGCCGTATGTGTCCCTATTACTGCCCCTGATACCCCAATACTGAGCCGCTGCTGCCGTATGTGTCCCTATTACTGCCCCTGTTACCCCAATTCTGAGCTGCTGCTGCCGCCATGTGTCCCTATTACTGCACCTGATACCCCAATACTGAGCCGCTGCTGCCGTATGTGTCCCTATTACTGCCCCTGATACCCCAATTCTGAGCTGCTGCTGCCGTATGTGTCCCTATTACTGCCCCTGATACCCCAATACTGAGCCGCTGCTGCCGTATGTGTCCCTATTACTGCCCCTGTTACCCCAATTCTGAGCTGCTGCTGCCGCCATGTGTCCCTATTACTGCACCTGATACCCCAATACTGAGCCGCTGCTGCCGTATGTGTCCCTATTACTGCCCCTGATACCCCAATTCTGAGCTGCTGCTGCCGCCATGTGTCCCTATTACTGCACCTGATACCCCAATACTGAGCCGCTGCTGCTGTATGTCCCTATTACTGCACCTGATACCCCAATACTGAGCCGCTGCTGCCGTATGTGTCCCTATTACTGCACCTGATACCCCAATACTGAGCCGCTGCTGATGTATGTGTCCCTATTACTGCACCTGATACCCCAATACTGAGCAGCTGCTGCCGTATGTGTCCCTATTAAAACACCTGATACCCCAATACTGAGCCGCTGCTGCCGTATGTGTCCCTATTACTGCACCTGATACCCCAATACTGAGCCGCTGCTGCTGTATGTGTCCCTATTACTGCACCTGATACCCCAATACTGAGCCGCTGCTGCCGTATGTGTCCCTATTGCTGCATCTGATACTCCAATACTGTGCAAGTGCCCTAGAAAACAGTGCCCATATTTTGCCCCTAGAAAGTAATAATGCCCTGTGTGCCCCTTTGATAGCCACAGTAACCTGAGTTCCCCTATAACAATAAGTGTCCACTTTACATTTAATAAAGTCCCGAGTCTCCCCCTGTACAGCTCCTCTATACACAGCATGATGCTCTCTTATACACAGTATAATGCACCCACGCAGTATACTGACTCCTTAGTAGCCCCCAAACTTTTTGATTGCTCCAACAATGTATAATGACCCCCACACTGTAATCTCCATACTTTATGATGGCCCCCTAGATAGCCTCCATATACAGTAGCATAATGCACCAAATAGTCCACAATATAGTATAATGCACTCCCCATAGGCAGACTCTATAGCATACGGCAGCCCCCATAGGCAAACACTGTAATAAGGCAGCACCCCCATATAGGCAGACCCTGTAATAAAACAGTACCGCCATAGGCAGACTCTGTAGTATAAGCTTGCACCCCCATAGGCAGACCCTGTAATAAGATGGCAGACACTGTAATAAGTCAGCACCCCCATAGTCAGACTCTGTAATAAGGCAGCTCCCATAGTCAGACCCTGTAATAAGGCAGCACCCCTATAGGCAGACCCTGTAATAAGGCAGCACCCCCATAGTCAGACCCTGTAATAAGGCAGCCCCCATAGTCAGACCCTGTAATGAGGTAGCCCCCATAGTCAGACCCTGTAATAAGGCAGCCCCCTTAGTCAGACCCTGTAATAAGGCAGCACCCCCATAGGCAGACTCTGTAATAAGGCAGCACACCCATAGTCAGACCCTGTAATAAGGCAGCACCCCCATAGGCAGACACTGTAATAAGGCAGCACCCCCATAGTCAGACCCTGTAATAAGGCAGCACCCCTATAGGCAGACCCTGTAATAAGGCAGCACCCCCATAGGCAGACACTGTAATAAGGCAGCACCCCCATAGTCAGACCCTGTAATAAGGCAGCACCCCCATAGTCAGACCCTGTAATAAGGCAGCACCCCCATAGGCAGACACTGTAATAAGGCAGCACCCCTATAGTCAGACCCTGTAATAAGGCAGCACCCCTATAGGCAGACCCTGTAATAAGGCAGCACCCCTATAGTCAGACCCTGTGATAAGGCAGCAGCACCCATTACAGTTACAGCGCGCCGTTACAGTTACAGTAGCGTGGCTCTGGGTGGCCCCTCAGAGTACCGGGCCCGGGGTGCCCACACCCTCTGCCACCTCAGTAGCTACGCTACTGGTGACAGTAAGTGTTTTTGAAGAGTGAAGGGAAGAAAAGGTCAAATTATCGAGATGCTTTTGAGGTGCAGGTGACATGAGCGATACAGCATATCAGATTTAGGACATAAAGGAAAGATCTGACTCAAATATAACGATAAGGCCTCCTTCACACATCCTGATGATTCCTGTACAGGAAAAAAACAGTACTGGTGAGATCTGTGGTCCATGTTCGTGTGTATGTATGTGACATCAGTGTGCCGTCCATGTACCATCCGTGTGTCCATGTTTGCTGTTTGTGTGTCAGTGCGTCCTTGTGTTATATTCGTGTGCCGTCTGTGTGACACACTGCGTGGGAAAGTATGACTTATCTGTACTTCAGATAGATGACAGATATGTTTTTTTTTTTTTTTTTTACAAGGGACATGCGCATCAATGTATTAGGCGTAAAGTGAGTATTTTTGTTTTTTGTATTATTTTCAGGTTTTTTTTTACAGGGGACAAGGGCTTCAACTGAATAGCCCTAAGGTGAGTATAACTGTGTTTTTTATTTTTTAATAAATGTGTAAAACAGGGTGTTTTGTATTATTTCACATAAAGGACTTTATTCTTGCTGTCTTTTTTACAATATGACTATGAGGTTAGTAATGGAGGTGTCTTATAGACGCCTTTCCATTACTAACCCCTGGGCTTGATTTCACCTGACAGTACAAAGGTTACATTAATCTTAATACTATCACCCCACTTGCCACTGCCAATGGGCAATTACGAAGAGAAAAGCTGAGTGCCAGATTCGGCTCATATTATGGATGCGCAATTCTTGGGAGGATGAGAGCTGATGTTGGTAGCCTGTGGGGGGACAATATCGCTAACCCCTTCATAGGCTATTAACATCAACCCACAGCTTTCTGTTTAGCCTTAGCTGTCTTGAATTTATAGGGGGGTGGGCCCCGGGTGAAAGAGTCTCAGTGGGCCCCTTTAACACATGCCACAATTCATAATGCACAGTTACAGCAGAGAAATACAGGTAAAGTACATTGCCAAAGATTTCACTTCTTACATTACATGAGTGATATCTATTGTAAATTCTTCAATAGGTCAGAAACCTGAAAGCATAGTCCTCCATACAGTATTATTGGCATCACATAATGCTCCATACAGAATAATGTGCCCCATATATTGCTCCTTACAGTATTATGGGCACCACATAGTGCTCCATGCAGAATAAAGTGCACCATATATTGCTCTATAGAGTATTATGGACACCACACAATGCTCCATGCATGATAATGAGCCCAACATATTGCTCCATACAGAATAATGAGCAAAATATATTGCTCCATACAGAATAATGGACCTCTTGCAATGCTCCATACATTATAATGAGCCACATACTGTATAATGCTCCATACAGTACAATGAGCCACATATATTGCTCCGTACAGTATTATGGGCACCATATATTGCTCCATTCAGAATAATAGGTCCCATATAATGCTCCATACAGAATAATGAGCCCCATATATTTATCCATACAGAATAATAGACCTCATATAGTGCTCCATACAGTATAATGAGCCACATATATTGCTCCATACAGAATAATGAGCCCCATGTATTACTCTGTTCTGTATAATGGGCCCCATGTATTACTCTGTTCTGTATAATGGGCCCCATATATTGCTCCATACATAATGGGTCCCATATAATGTTCCATACAGTCTATGATGGGCTCCATATAATGCTCCAGTATGGGCCCCATATACTGGGCCCCATATATTGCTCTATATATAGCGAGCCTCATATAATGCTCCATACAGTATAGGATGGGCCTCATAGAGTATAATGAGCCCTATATATTGCTCCATACAGTATAATGAGCCTCAAATAATGGTCTATATAGTATAATAAGCCTCATATAATGCTCCATACAGTATATGGTGGGCCCCATATAATGCCCCATATAGAATAGTTCCCATATAATGCTCCATATACTGTATAATGAGCCCCATATATAATGCTCCAGTGTATGATGTGCCCATATCATTCTCCATATATAATTGGCCCCATATATGATGCTCCAGAGTATGATGGGCCCATATATGATGCTCCAGTGTATAATGGGCTCCATATATGATGCTCCAGTGTATAATGAGCCCCATACATGATGGGCCCCATATATGATGCTCCATTGTATGATGGTCCCCATATATAATGCTCCAAACATAAAAAAAAATTAAATACTCACCTCTCATCGCTGGCTGCTGCTCTGCTCTGCTCTGGACTCTTCAGCGTCGTCGTCTTCCAGCTCTCTGAACAGTGACTGCTCTGGTATAAGAGAGATGCCGTAAAGTGACTACCAGGTACACATAAAATTGGCCATTTTTATGCACTAAACGCTCTCATTTTTCATATTTGTAGTGCAGTAATGCAGTTAAATTTTCGTGTTTCATGTTTGCATGTTTTAGCACTGCAGTGTGCTGCCTCATTTATTTGACTATATATGAGTTGGCGACTCTAGGTTCAGCACCTGTTCACACTTAGTCTATGTTTGGATGTGACGGTCAGTCTTTTGAAATGTATTCTTTAGCCTTTTGACTGAGCACTCTTCCTCCTAGTCATAGGTGTTTTAATTACAGCAGGTCCATTACCCCTCCATAGAGAGAGAGAATTTCAGTCTAAGAAGAGGTTTCACAGGTACCCATTCAGATGGAGACGTTTATTCTCAGCGAGGAAAGGCAAGTTTAGGACCTGGTATAAGAGAGATGCCGTAAAGTGGCTACCAGGTACACATAAAATTGGCCATTTTTATGCGCTAAACGCTCTCATTTTTCATATTTCTAGTGCAGTAATGCAGTTTAATTTTCGTGTTTCATGTTTGCATGTTTTAGCGCTGCAGTGTGCTGCCTTATTTATTTGACTATATATGAGTTGGCGACTCTAGGTTCAGCACCTGTTCACACTTAGTCTATGTTTGGATGTGACGGTCAGTCTTTTGAAATGTATTCTTTAGCCTTTTGACTGAGCATGCCTCCTCCTAGTCACAGGTGTTTTAATTACAGTAGGTCCATAACCCCTCCATAGAGAGAGATAATTTTAGTCTAAGAAGAGGTTTCACATGTACCCATTCAGATGGAAACGTTTATTCTCAGCGAGGAAAGGCAAGTTTAGGACCTGGTATAAGAGAGATGCAGTAAAGTGGCTACCAGGTACACATAAAATTGGCCATTTTTATGCGCTAAACTGTTGTGAATTCTGTGGCAGAGCTCCCTCCTGTGGTCACAAGTGGTACTTCGGCTGATTCTCTCTGTGAGCTTCCGTTGGTGGAGGAGAGTGGTACTGCGGCTTCTGAGTTTCCTTCCTCAGGTGATGTGGTGAAGTCGTTAGGTGCTGCTCTATTTAACTCCACCTAGTGCTTTGATCCTGGCCTCCAGTCAATGTTCTAGTATTGGACCTGTTTCCTCCTGGATCGTTCCTGTGGCCTGCTGCTCTGCATAGCTAAGTTCTGCTTTGCTATTTTGCTTGCTGTTTTTTTCTGTCCAGCTTGTCTATTTGTTTTTTCTTGCTTGCTGGAAGCTCTGGGACGCAGAGGGTGTACCTCCGTGCCGTTAGTTCGGTACGGAGGGTCTTTTTGCCCCCTTTGCGTGGTTTTTGTAGGGTTTTGTGTTGACCGCAAAGTTACCTTTCCTATCCTCGCTCTGTTCAGAAAGTCGGGCCTCACTTTGCTAAATCTATTTCATCTCTACGTTTGTCTATTCATCTTAACTCACAGTCATTATATGTGGGGGCTGCCTTTTCCTTTGGGGTATTTCTCTGAGGCAAGGTAGGCTTATTTTCTATCTTCAGGTTAGCTAGTTTCTCAGGCTGTGCCGAGTTGCATAGGGAGCGTTAGGCGCAATCCACGGCTGCCTCTAGTGTGGTTGGAGAGGACTAGGGATTGCGGTCAGCAGAGTTCCCACGTCTCAGAGCTCGTTCTATGTTTTTGGGTTATTGTCAGGTCACTGTATGTGCTCTGACCTCTATGTCCATTGTGGTACTGAATTACCTTATCATAACACTAAACGTTCTCATTTTTCATATTTCTAGTGCAGTAATGCAGTTTAATTTTCGTGCTTCATGTTTGCATGTTTTAGCGCTGCAGTGTGCTGCCTTATTTATTTGACTATATATGAGTTGGCGACTCTAGGTTCAGCACCTGTTCACACTTAGTCTATGTTTGGATGTGACGGTCAGTCTTTTGAAATGCTCAGGCAGAGGGCACACAGATGTGATGTCATTGCGCCCTCTGACCTGTTATGACCTGGTGGTTAGGACAATAATGGACCTGGTGGTTAAGAGCACACGGAATGACCTGATAGTTACTAATAATACAGGACAAGCTCTGGGGCGTGGGAACTCTGCTGACCGCAATCCCTAATCCTATCACACACACTAGAAATAGCCATGGATTGCTCCTAACGCTCCCTATGCAACTCGTCACAGCCTAAGGAACTAGCTAGCCCTAAAGATAGAAAAATAAAGCCTACCTTGCCTCAGAGAAATTCCCCAAAGGAAAAGGCAGCCCCCCACATATAATGACTGTGAGTTAAGATGAAAAATTATAAACACAGAGATGAAATAGATTTAGCAAAGAGAGGCCCGACTTATTGAACAGACAGAGGATAGGAAAGGTAACTTTGCGGTCAGCACAAAAACTACAAAAAGACCACGCAGAGGGCGCAAAAAGACTCTCCGCACCGACTCACGGTGTGGAGGCGCCCCTCTGCATCCCAGAGCTTCCAGCAAGCAAGACAAAAATTAAAATAACAAGCTGGACAGAAAAATAGCAAACAAGAGAAAAACAAGCAGGAACTTAGCTTCTGCTGGGAAGACAGGTCACAAGAACGATCCAGGAGCGAACTAGACCAATACTGGAACATTGACAGGTAGCATGGAGCAATGATCTAAGTGGAGTTAAATAGAGCAGCCAGCTAACGAATTAACCTCGTCACCTGTGGAAGGAAACTCAGAAGCCGCAGCCCCACTCACAACCACCAGAGGAAGCCCATGGACAGAACCAGCCGAAGTACCATTCATGACCACAGGAGGGAGCTTGACAACAGAATTCACAACACTGACCTGAATGTCACAGTCATCAAACGCTGCAATGGTGGAGCTGGGAGAGGTAAGTATCATAAGTGCCGGGACCCTGATCAAGCGGAGGCACCCGCTCGCTGGTGTCTGCACTAGCACAGACACCGTGCCCCCATAGTGCGCACGTGTCCCCGACGGCGAGTGGGCCCCTCCACCTGCTCAGGGCCCTGGCACTTGCCCGGGTATGCCGGGTGCTGATTCCGGCCCTGGTTTCAGGTCTAGAGATTGGGCTGGCCATGACAGGGATTTGATGTGGTGGTCCTTCATCCACACCTTGACTGACCTAGCTGTGTGGCATGGTGCATTGTCCTGCTGGAAAAAAACAGTCTTCAGAGTTGGGGAACATTGCCTGAGCAGAAGGAATCAACTGTTTTTCCAGTATAACCTTGTATGTGGCTTGATTCATACATAAAGATTAACTTGCCCAATTCTAGCCTTGGGCAAGTTAATATTTGTGGACATGCTGGATGGAACCGCTTAAGTGCAAATGACCCACAAAGTAGCCCATGTGTTTCTGGTTCTAATTGTTCTCTTGTTTCTACAAGACTGGGGAGTCCACCACTCCTTTGTGGGTCATTTGCACTTAAGCTGTTCCATCCAGCATGTTCACATGGATACTCTCTGAACACTGCTTATACAGGTATTATACAGATGATGAGGTTTTTAAATACATCAGATAGGGATTATATACATTAGTTAGGACTGCTCTATATGGGTATACCTTGACGATTGGTGGAGCAGCTTAGTATACATTTTTTTGCAAAAAAACATATCAACTAAATACCCTGTTTTTTTTCCATCTTTTGACTAGCACTTGCTTATTACTGTGATTTTTTTTACAACAGAGTATTTTTAACCTCACTGTGCTCTTTTGTCTTCACATAGATACACATGTATATACACACACTGCAGATACATACACATGTATATACACATGTACATACACACACTGCACGTACATACACATGTACTGTATATACACATGTATATACACACACTGCACGTACATACACATGTATATACACACACTGCACTTACAGAGGCTTAAATAAATATTGAACACTTCACTTCAGAAATTTTCTAGGTGAATATATTTCTAAAGGTGCTATTGACATGAAATCCACACCAGATCTCACCCATCCAATCCACCCAGGCAAACAGAGTAAACCATTTTGAGGTAGGTGTTATTTTCGGGGAAACACGGTAGTAGCTATAGAAACAAACACAATTTGCATTAGTTAAGCTATGTGTCCACCATTTTTGCTGTGGCATAGTGACAATGTTTTTGTACTTTTTTACTACTTTTTTACTGCTTAGGATATTACCGTATATTTTGGCTTTATATTTTTAGCTCCAGATTTTATTCCTAGCAGTATTCTTTAGAATTTCTGCGTTTACAGGTCAGGAATACAGGAACGCACAGCCTGCCGCATGACTGGAGAACAGAAGACACAAGTCCATGTTCCCCGGTTTCTCGCCCTGCAGTCCTTGTAGGCTCAGTGAAGCAATAGCTGCAGAACCTGCTTGGCTGTCAGAGCACTGAACCCTGGGACATTACTGTGCGGATGTAGCGGAGCACAGAGCGCAGCATTGTTGTGGTCTTTATATCTGTCCTGAGCGATGGTAAATTATAGGTCTATACAATAACGCGCTTGTAGGGATCGCTCAGGTGACATCTGTTCACATCCCGTGACATGTCTGCTATTAGGCATCACTTATAAAACAACCCATTATTATAGTGCCTGGTATAAGACCAAATCCCCCCAACCCAGACGTCCAGGAAAGCAGCTATTAACCCCTACTTTACCTTAAATCTGATCTACATACCTTGATAATCTGATAATCCATGTCAGAATGGCTGTGTAATTGTAATATTAAAGAGAGCACTTTATTAATCCAGTAAAAAAGTGAGAAAGCCCACGAGCCTGACTGACAGCGGCAGCTCATAGTGAGAGTGAGATCTCAGCAGGGAAGAGGGACAGTGAGGAGCTGCCGATCAGGCTGGATGAATCGAGATTCAGCTGCATGAGGGAGGAGGGACAGTGAGGAGCTGTCAATCAGGTCAGGTGGAAGAAGGATAAAGGAGTATTCAAGCGATATGCACTAATGTATGATTTCTGTGTAAAGTATTGCTTCTCTGCCTACGATCTACACAATCCCAATCCTCCAGGTTATACAACGGCATGGAAATAACTAAAGTTCTTGACAGCCAGACCTTGAGGGAGGACACAGGATTAGGAACAGTGCTCCCTTTTTGTGTCGAGTTATGAAGATAGCTTTCTACAATGTGGATTTTATGTGTTATGGTGCTGTTTTCCATACGTTTAATGATTGCCAGAATTAAGGTCTGATCATATGACAACAAGGACTTATCCTTATATGAATCCCCTGATCGGTGGGACACATGGCACCTCCAATGATCACTTGGCTGCTGTCAGCTCATTTTCAAGAGGATACACATTGAATAATGGAGCCATGAAGTTCAGCGGCATTGAATGTTAACATGCAGTGAGTATAAAAAGTCTAAAATCCCGAGTTTTAGTAAAAAAAAAAAAATCATTCCAAGAAGAATAGTTTTTCAGCCTTTAATGTGAAAACGTAATCTGCACAAATCCATTGAGAAACAAAATGAAATCATTTGAGGGAGAAAATAACAGAATTAAAATGTGAAAATTTGGGGATATGGATCAGATTTAACCAATTAAATATTAAATATCACCTCATGTTGAATAGTGGTCAGTACACGGCCACCATTATTTACAGCAATGCTGATTAACCCCGTATAAAGTTTACCTGTTCTCAGAGGATTTTCCTGATGTTTTTTTAGTTGCATTTTACAACAAAGCTGTGGTACGTAAACAGCTTACAACACAGCAAAGGGATCTCATTGCTGAAAATTATCAGTCAGGAGAAGGGTAAGGTATCGGATACACCATGGTGACGACGGTGATCAAGAAGTGGTTTGAATTTGAATTTTATCTTGTTATTTCATATTCACTGGTTCCTGTGTGGAGACTAATTATGCAGAAGATAGCCAAAATGACATTTTTCTATTAAGTCCAAACACAGGTGATCTGTGACTTGTCTGTGACTCTGGAACTTGGGAAAAGTAAGATCTCCCTTTTCAGTACCGAGGCTCAGATCCTATTCACCTCCATAGGAGCTGAGCAGCTGTCAGTTTTGCTCTTGGCTGCATTGCCCTTACATTTTACCAATTTCTTTCAAAGTGATGCAATCCTTTCTACTTGCAGCGTACAAATATATATATACAGTGAGGCAAAAAAGTATTTAGTCAGTCAGCAATAGTGCAAGTTCCACCACTTAAAAAGATGAGAGGCGTCTGTAATTTACATCATAGGTAGACCTCAACTATGGGAGACAAACTGAGAAAAAAAAATCCAGAAAATCACATTGTCTGTTTTTTTAACATTTTATTTGCATATTATGGTGGAAAATAAGTATTTGGTCAGAAACAAACAATCAAGATTTCTGGCTCTCACAGACCTGTAACTTCTTCTTTAAGAGTCTCCTCTTTCCTCCACTCATTACCTGTAGTAATGGCACCTGTTTAAACTTGTTATCAGTATAAAAAGACACCTGTGCACACCCTCAAACAGTCTGACTCCAAACTCCACTATGGTGAAGACCAAAGAGCTGTCAAAGGACACCAGAAACAAAATTGTAGCCCTGCACCAGGCTGGGAAGACTGAATCTGCAATAGCCAACCAGCTTGGAGTGAAGAAATCAACAGTGGGAGCAATAATTAGAAAATGGAAGACATACAAGACCACTGATAATCTCCCTCGATCTGGGGCTCCACGCAAAATCCCACCCCGTGGGGTCAGAATGATCACAAGAACGGTGAGCAAAAATCCCAGAACCACGCGAGGGGACCTAGTGAATGAACTGCAGAGAGCTGGGACCAATGTAACAAGGCCTACCATAAGTAACACACTACACCACCATGGACTCAGATCCTGCAGTGCCAGACGTGTCCCACTGCTTAAGCCAGTACATGTCCGGGCCCGTCTGAAGTTTGCTAGAGAGCATTTGGATGATCCAGAGGAGTTTTGGGAGAATGTCCAATGGTCTGATGAAACCAAACTGGAACTGTTTGGTAGAAACACAACTTGTCGTGTTTGGAGGAAAAAGAATACTGAGTTCCATCCATCAAACACCATACCTACTGTAAAGCATGGTGGTGGAAACATCATGCTTTGGGGCTGTTTCTCTGCAAAGGGGCCAGGACGACTGATTCGGGTACATGAAAGAATGAATGGGGCCATGTATCGTGAGATTTTGAGTGCAAACCTCCTTCCATCAGCAAGGGCATTGAAGATGAAACGTGGCTGGGTCTTTCAACATGACAATGATCCAAAGCATACCGCCAGGGCAACGAAGGAGTGGCTTTGTAAGAAGCATTTCAAGGTCCTGGAGTGGCCTAGCCAGTCTCCAGATCTCAACCCTATAGAAAACCTTTGGAGGGAGTTGAAAGTCCGTGTTGCCAAGCGAAAAGCCAAAAACATCACTGCTCTAGAGGAGATCTGCATGGAGGAATGGGCCAACATACCAACAACAGTGTGTGGCAACCTTGTGAAGACTTACAGAAAACGTTTGACCTCTGTCATTGCCAACAAAGGATATATTACAAAGTATTGAGATGAAATTTTGTTTCTGACCAAATACTTATTTTCCACCATAATATGCAAATAAAATGATAAAAAAACAGACAATGTGATTTTCTGGATTTTTTTTCTCAGTTTGTCTCGCATAGTTGAGGTCTACCTATGATGTAAATTACAGACGCCTCTCATCTTTTTAAGTGGTGGAACTTGCACTATTGCTGACTGACTAAATACTTTTTTGCCCCACTGTATATTACCCCGCTCTACTGGTGAGAATTACAACTTTTTATAAAGTCACAATACATAAGGAAATTAAAATGTAAATAAAAATGTATTTCATTTAAAAATATGTTTTCTATAAATTTTCTATGAAAATAAAATTAGCTGCCATAATAAAATTATCCAGTATTTTCTTGTTGTGCCATACTATTGTGACAGAAGTATTTTCTTAGGTGTAACATTGTAATGATTTGCTTATTTGGAGAGGAAGGAGTTCTCACATTTCTTCTGCTGTTAGTAAATAATCTCAGTGTTGTCCTTGAGAAATCACAAAGTAACAGCTGATTATTGGCACAAAAGAGGAGACATTGCGCCATCTAGTGGTCATTGGTGAGACTTGCTCAGTAGTTTTATTCGCTGGTTTATTATCCACAGCTTGCAGCTGCGTCTAAGGAATATTGAAGCAAATCTCGTAGACAACGGATTTTCATATACCCGTTCAGAAGTAGGGATCTGTTCACACATTGCATTTTTTTCTCGTATTTTTCAAGGGAAAAACAGTATTGGCATAATGAATGAGTTTTCTGAAATCTCATTGAGCTATCAAAACATTTTTTTAAAAATCTGCAGCATGTCAATTTCTTCAGTGCTTTTGCAGAATTTGTAAACCACTCAAAAAATGGGGAAGAAATGCAAGTAAAAAATTGAGCAATATTGCAAGAAAAAAAAGCAGACCCGCACAGAATAACATAGGTCACTGAGGGACCTGTCATAAGCCGTGCAGATGAATACCTAATCAGAGCACCACATGAAGATATCCCACAGCCCCGCCCAGAGCATCACCCACAGCCCACCCACAGGCTCACTCACAGCCCCTCCCAGAGCATCACCCACAGCCCCGCCCACAACCTCACCCACAGCCCCTCCCAGAGCATCACCCACAGCCCCGCCCACAACCTCACCTACAGCCCTGCCCAGAGAATCATCCACAGCCCCACCCACAACCTCACCCACAGCCCCACCCAGAGCATCACCCACAGCCCACCCACAGGCTCACTCACAGCCCCTCCCAGAGCATCACCCACAGCCCCGCCCACAACCTCACCCACAGCCCCTCCCAGAGCATCACCCACAGCCCCGCCCACAACCTCACCTACAGCCCTGCCCAGAGAATCATCCACAGCCCCACCCACAACCTCACCCACAGCCCCACCCAGAGCATCACCCACAACCCTGACCACAGCCTCATCCTCAGCCCAACCCAGAGCATCACCCACAGCCCCGCCCACAGCCTCACCTACAGCCCCACCCAGTGCATCACCAACAGCCCCACCCACAACATCACCCACAGCCCCACCCAGTGCATCACACACAGCCCCGCCCACAACCTCACCCACAGCCCCACCCAGTGCATCACCCACAGCCCCACTCACAACCTCACCTACAGCCCTGCCCAGAGCATCATCCACAGCCCCACCCACAGCCCCACCCAGAGCATCACCCACAGCCTCACCCACAGCCTCACCCAGAGTATCACCCACAGCCCTGACCACAGCCTCATCCACAGCCCCGCCCAGAGCATCATCCACAGCCCCACCCACAGCCTCACCCACAGCCCCACCCAGAGCATCACCCACAACCCTGACCACAGCCTCACCCTCAGCCCCACCCAGAGCATCACCCACAGCCCCGCCCACAGCCTCACCTACAGCCCCACCCAGAGCATCATCCACAGCCCCACCCACAGCCTCACCCACAGCCCCACCCAGAGCATCACCCACAACCCTGACCACAGCCTCACCCTCAGCCCCACCCAGAGCATCACCCACAGCCCCGCCCACAGCCTCACCTACAGCCCCACCCAGTGCATCACCCACAGCCCCACCAACATCACCCACAGCCCCACCCAGTGCATCACACACAGCCCCGCCCACAACCTTACCCACAGCCCCACCCAGTGCATCACCCACAGCCCCACCCACAACCTCACCTACAGCCCTGCCCAGAGCATCATCCACAGCCCCACCCACAGCCTCAGCCAGAGCATCACCCACAGCCTCACCCACAGCCCCACCCAGAGCATCATCCACAGCCCCGACCACAGCCTCATCCACAGCCCCGCCCAGAGCATCATCCACAGCCCCACCCACAACCTCACTCACAGCCCCGCCCAGAGCATCACCCACAGCCCCTCCCACAACCTAACCTACAGCCCTGCTCAGAGTATCATCCACAGCCCCACCAAAAACCTCACCCACAGCCCCACCCAGAACATCACCCACAGCCCCAACCACAGCCTCACCCACAGCCCCACCCAGAGCATCACCCACAGCCCCAACCACAGCCTCACCCACAGCCCCACCCAGAGTATCACCCACAGCCCCGACCACAGCCTCATCCACAGCCCCGCCCAGAGCATCATCCATAGCCCCACCCACAACCTCACTCAATGCCCCGCCCAGAGCATCACCCACAGCCCCTCCCACAACCTAACCTACAGCCCTGCTCCGAGTATCATCCACAGCCCCACCAAAAACCTCACCCACAGCCCCGCCCAGAGCATCATCCACAGCCCCTCCCACAACCTCACCTACAGCCCTGCCCAGAGCATCATCCACAGCCCCTCCCACAACCTCACCTACAGCACCGCCCAGAGCATCATCCACAGCCCCTCCCACAACCTCACCTACAGCCCCGCCCAGAGCATCATCCACAGCCCCTCCCACAACCTCACCTACAGCCCTGCCCAGAGCATCATCCACAGCCCCACTAAAAACCTCACCCACAGCCCCACCCAGAACATCACCCACAGCCCCAACCACAGCCTCACCCACAGCCCCGCCCAGAGCATCATCCACAGCCCCACCCACAGCCTCACCTACAGCTCCACCCACAGGCCGCTACAGAGTACAAAAATCTCATTAAATGAAAACTAAAAACAAAGATTAAACAACAACCACAAGACGGATTTTATCAACCAAGGTATCATTTTAATCAGTATAACAGCACCGACCTGACACTGTCTGTAGGTTACTGTGCAAAATCCTTCTGACAGGTTCCCTTTAAAGGTAGAAAAAGTTCTGAATATTCTTTTTGGAATGATTTTTTTTTTTAATATGACAAAAACCTGATAGTGTAGACTTTTTATATCCACTGTTTGTCCTCTAAAGGTGGCAGCTTAAGGATTAAAGGGACCTGACAGATTTTCCCTAAGGGTACTGTCACACAGTGGCATTTTGCTGTCACACTTTGCAATCTACGACGCTGGAACGATAATTTCATGACGTATGTGTGATGTAGAAGCCGTTGGTTACTGTGCGCACATCGTATACAATATCGTGCACACCTTTGTTACACCATGCGATCATGCCGCCACAGCGGGACACTAGACGACGAAAGAAAGTTTCAAATGATCTGCTACGACGTACGATTCTCAGCGGGGTCCCTGATCGCAGGAGCGTGTCAGACACTGCGAGATCGCTGGAACGTCACGGATATATCGCTGGAACGTCACAAATTGTGCCGTCGTAGCGATCAAAATGCCACTGTGTGACGGTACCCTTAGGAACAATCTATGTTGAATATGACCACAAGACAAAGATTGTGCTTAGGAATTACCGTATATCAGTAGTCAATAGGGTTGAGCGAAACGGGTCGAACATTTTCAAAAGTCGCCGACTTTTGGCTAAGTCGGGGTTTCATGAAACCCGATCCGACCCCTGTGCGGGGTCGGCCATGCGGTACGCGACTTTCGCGCCAAAGTCGCGTTTCAATGACGCGAAAAGCGCCATTTCTCAGCCAATGAAGGTAAACGCAGAGTGTGGGCAGCGTGATGACATAGGTCCTGGTCCCCACCATCTTAGAGAAGGGCATTGCAGTGATTGGCTTGCTGTCTGCGACGTCACAGGGGCTATAAAGAGGCGTTCCCGCCGACCGCCATCTTACTGCTGCTGATCTGAGCTTAGGGAGAGGTTGCTGCCGCTTTGTCAGAAGCAGGGATAGCGTTAGGCAGGGTCCATTAACCACAAAACCGCTTGTGCTGCAGCGATTTGCACTGTCCAACACCACCCTCGGTGTGCAGGGACAGTGGAAGTTTTTTTTTTTTTTTTTTTCCCCTCAGCGCTGTAGCTCATTGGGCTGCCCTAGAAGGCTCCCTGATAGCTGCATTGCTGTGTGTACGCCGCTGTGCAAACCAACTGCTTTTTTCAAAGCACAAATCCTCTTGTTCCTTCCTTTCTGCACAGCTATCTTTTTTGTTTGTCCACACTTTTTATTTCATTTGTGCATCAGTCCACTCCTTATTGCTGCCTGCCATACCTGGCTGAGATTACTGCAGGCAGGGAGATAGTAGCTGCCTGCCATACCTGGCTGAGATTACTGCAGGCAGGGAGATAGTAATTGTAGGACATTCCCTGTTTTTTTTTTTTTTTTTTTTTTGGTGGGAGATTAAGATTGGCAATTTGGCATTTCTGCTAGAGTGCCATCCCTGTGTGTGCCATCTCTCTCACATAGTGGGCCATAGAAAGCCTTTTCATTTTTCTGTATTTTTTTTTGTGGGGTGTATAAATTCTCCCTGATAAAAATACAGTGGGAGATTAATATTGGCCTTTGGGCTTGTGTGCCAGTCCTGAGTGTGCCATCTCTCTCACAAATAGTGGGCCATAGAAAGCCTATTTATTTTTTTTTTTGGTTTTATAAATTCTCCCTGAAAAAAAGGGAGATTAATATTGGCCTCTGGGCTTGTGTGCCAGTCCTGAGCGTGCCATCTGTGCCAGCCCTGAGCGTGCCATCTCTCTCACAAATAGTGGGCCATAGAAAGCCTATTTAATTTTTTTTTTTGTTTTATAAATTTTCCCTGAAAAAAGGGAGATTAATATTGGCCTCTGGGCTTGTGTGCCAGTTGTGAGCGTGCCATCTGTGCCAGTCCTGAGCGTGCCATCTCTCTCACAAATAGTGGGCCATAGAAAGCCTATTTAAATATTTTTTTGGTTTTATAAATTCTCCCAGAAAAAAAGGGAGATTAATATTGGCCTCTGGGCTTGTGTGCCAGTCCTGAGCGTGCCATCTGTGCCAGCCAGCCCTGAGCGTGCCATCTCTCTCACAAATAGTGGGCCATAGAAAGCCTATTTAATTTTTTTTTTTGTTTTATCAATTTTCCCTGAAAAAAGGGAGATTAATATTGGCCTCTGGGCTTGTGTGCCAGTTGTGAGCGTGCCATCTGTGCCAGTCCTGAGCGTGCCATCTCTCTCACAAATAGTGGGCCATAGAAAGCCTATTTAAATATTTTTTTGGTTTTATAAATTCTCCCAGAAAAAAAGGGAGATTAATATTGGCCTCTGGGCTTGTGTGCCAGTCCTGAGCGTGCCATCTGTGCCAGCCAGCCCTGAGCGTGCCATCTCTCTCACAAATAGTGGGCCATAGAAAGCCTATTTAATTTTTTTTTTTGTTTTATCAATTTTCCCTGAAAAAAGGGAGATTAATATTGGCCTCTGGGCTTGTGTGCCAGTTGTGAGCGTGCCATCTGTGCCAGTCCTGAGCGTGCCATCTCTCTCACAAATAGTGGGCCATAGAAAGCCTATTTAAATATTTTTTTGGTTTTATAAATTCTCCCAGAAAAAAAGGGAGATTAATATTGGCCTCTGGGCTTCTGTGCCAGTCCTGAGCGTGCCATCTGTGCCAGTCCTGAGCGTCCCATCTCTCTCACAAATAGTGGGCCATAGAAAGCCTATTTTATTTTTTTTTTGGGTTTTAGAAATTCTCCCTGAAAAAAGGGAGATTAATATTGGCCTCTGGGCTTGTGTGCCAGTTGTGAGCGTGCCATCTGTGCCAGTCCTGAGCGTGCCATCTCTCTCACAAATAGTGGGCCATAGAAAGCCTATTTAAATATTTTTTTGGTTTTATAAATTCTCCCAGAAAAAAAGGGAGATTAATATTGGCCTCTGGGCTTCTGTGCCAGTCCTGAGCGTGCCATCTGTGCCAGTCCTGAGCGTCCCATCTCTCTCACAAATAGTGGGCCATAGAAAGCCTATTTTATTTTTTTTTTGGGTTTCAGAAATTCTCCCTGGAAAAAAAAAGGGAGATTAATATTGCCCTTTGGGCTTGTGTGCCAGTACTAAGCGTTCCATCTCTCTCTCTCTCTCAGTCAGTGGGCCATAGAACGCATATTTTTGGTTTTATTTGTTTTCTAAATTCTCCCTGAAAAAATCATTTTATTTTATTTGGTTTCTAAATTCTTCCTGATAAAATCATATTTTTTTTATTATTTTTATTTCTAAAGTCTCCCTGAAAAAAAAAAAAAAAAAACAACCAAAAAAACAGTGGGAGATTAATATTGGCCTTTCTGCTTGTGTGCCAGTCTTGACTCCTGGGTGTGCCATCTCTCTCTCTCTCTCTCTCTCTCTCTCTCTCTCTCCAATTGTGGTCCATAGAAAGCCTATATTTTTTTTCCTTGATTTGGGTTCTAAAATCTACCAGAGAAAATAACTACATCAATCATTGGTAGAAAAATATTGGCCTCTGGGTTTGTGTGCCACTCCTGACTCCTGTGTGCGTCATCTCTCAGTCAGTGGGCCATAGAACGCCTATTTTTGGTTTTATTTGTTTTCTAAATTCTCCCTGAAAAAATCATTTTATTTTATTTGGTTTCTAAATTCTTCCTGATAAAATCATATTTTTTTTATTATTTTTTTTTCTAAAGTCTCCCTGAAAAAAAAAAAAAAAACAGTGGGAGATTAATATTGGCCTTTCTGCTTGTGTGCCAGTCTTGACTCCTGGGTGCGTCATCTCTCAGTCAGTGGGCCATAGAACGCCTATTTTTGGTTTTATTTGTTTTATAAATTCTCCCTGAAAAAATCATTTTATTTTATTTGGTTTCTAAATTCTTCCTGATAAAATCATATTTTTTTTATTATTTTTTTTTCTAAAGTCTCCCTGAAAAAAAAAAAAAAAAAACAACCAAAAAAAACAGTGGGAGATTAATATTGGCCTTTCTGCTTGTGTGCCAGTCTTGACTCCTGGGTGCGTCATCTCTCAGTCAGTGGGCCATAGAACGCCTATTTTTGGTTTTATTTGTTTTATAAATTCTCCCTGAAAAAATCATTTTATTTTATTTGGTTTCTAAATTCTTCCTGATAAAATCATATTTTTTTTATTATTTTTTTTTCTAAAGTCTCCCTGAAAAAAAAAAAAAAAAAAACAACCAAAAAAAACAGTGGGAGATTAATATTGGCCTTTCTGCTTGTGTGCCAGTCTTGACTCCTGGGTGTGCCATCTCTCTCTCTCTCTCTCTCTCTCTCTCTCTCTCTCTCTCTCTCTCCAATTGTGGTCCATAGAAAGCCTATATTTTTTTTCCTTGATTTGGGTTCTAAAATCTACCAGAGAAAATAACTACATCAATCATTGGTAGAAAAATATTGGCCTCTGGGTTTGTGTGCCACTCCTGACTCCTGTGTGCGTCATCTCTCAGTCAGTGGGCCATAGAACGCCTATTTTTGTTTTTATTTGTTTTATAAATTCTCCCTGAAAAAATCATTTTATTTTATTTGGTTTCTAAATTCTTCCTGATAAAATCATATTTTTTTTATTATTTTTTTTTCTAAAGTCTCCCTGAAAAAAAACAAAAAAAAAAAAAACAAAAAAAAAACAGTGGGAGATTAATATTGGCCTTTCTGCTTGTGTGCCAGTCTTGACTCCTGGGTGTGCCATCTCTCTCTCTCTCTCTCTCTCTCCAATTGTGGTCCATAGAAAGCCTACATTTTTTTAACTTGATTTGGGTTCCAAAATCTACCAGAGAAAATAACTCCATCAATCATTGGTAGAAAAATATTGGCCTCTGGGCTTGTGTGCCACTCCTGATTCCTGTGTGCGTCATCTCTCACTCAGTGGCCCATAGAAAGCATATAGTTTGTTACATTTGTTTTCTAAATTCTCCCTGCAAAAATCTATTTTTTTTTTTTGGGGGGGTTTCTAAAGTGTTCCTGAAAAAAATAAAAATAAAAAAAAAATAATAGTGTGACATTAATATTAACATTTGTGCTTCAGTGACAGTCCTGCGTGTGGGGCATCTCTCTAATTTGCAGCCACCAAAAAAAGAGTGTGTAACATTGGGCCTGATTTTCGCTGTGGTCTCACCAACCTGTAAAGGGGTAGCTAAATCATACTGAAGTTATAGCTCACCGTGTAAGTTGTGTGACTGCAACAAATAACGTTAGTTTGGTTACGTTTTTAAAACAATGAGGAAGTCTAGTGGAAGAGGTCGTGGCCGGGGGCGTTCATTGTCAGCTGGTAATGAGGGTAGTGGTAGTGGTGGAGCATCAGGTGGTCGTGGGGGAAAAAATATTGCACCTAAGTCTGGAGCTGTGGAGCCAGGTTCGTCGTCCGGCTACACAAGGCCTCGAACGCTCCCTTTTCTGGGATTAGGAAAACCGCTTTTAAAGCCGGAGCAGCAAGAGCAAGTTTTGGCTTATCTTGCTGACTCAGCCTCTAGCTCTTTTGCCTCATCTCGTGAAACTGGTAAAAGTAAAAGCAGCGCGTCGTTAGTGGATGTTCACGGTCAGGGACAAGTCACTTCCTTGTCCTCTTCAGCAAAAACAACAACAGAGAAGAATGCAGCAGGCGACACAACGGGTTACTCCATGGAGCTCTTTACACATACCGTCCCTGGCTTAGAAAGTGAAGCAGTTAACAGTCCATGCCCATTACAAATTGAATCTGACATGGAGTGCACTGACGCACAGCCACAGCCAGACTACTATGCTGGTCCTTTGACTCAGACCACAACATTGCCCTCGCAGGGTGCTGATCAAGAATCAGACCCTGATGAGACTATGTTGCCCCATCACGAACGCTATACCACCGAACGACACGGTGACACAGACGAAGTTGCGCAGGAGGTACAAGAAGAGTTATTAGATGACCCAGTTCTTGACCCCGATTGGCAGCCATTGGGGGAACAGGGTGCAGGCGGCAGCAGTTCTGAAGCAGAGGAGGAGGAGGGGCCGCAGCAGGCATCAACATCGCCACAGGTTCCATCTGCCGGGCCCGTATCTTGCCCAAAACGCGTGGCAAAGCCAAAACCTGGTGGAGGACAGCGTGGCCATCCGGTTAAAGCTCAGTCTGCAATGCCTGAAAAGGTATCCGATGCTAGAAAGAGTGCAGTCTGGCATTTTTTTAAACAACATCCAATTGATCAGCGCAAAGTCATCTGTCAAAAATGTTCTACTTCCTTAAGCAGAGGTCAGAATCTGAAAAGTCTCAATACTAGTTGCATGCATAGACATTTAACCACCATGCATTTGAAAGCTTGGACTAACTACCAAACGTCCCTTAAGGTTGTTGCACCCTCGGCCAATGAAGCTAGTCATCAACGCAACATCCCTTCCGGCAGTGTAGGACCACCATTTAGCGCACCACCTGCTGTATCTGTGCAGGTATCTTTGCCAGGCCAAAGCAGTCAGGGTCAGGGAATCACCAGTTTCGTAGTAGGAAACACTGCATCTAGGGCACCGGCGGCAACAATACCATCTCCCACCGTCTCTCAGTCTGCCATGTCCACCGGCACCCCCGCTAGTTCCACGATCTCCAGCTCTCCAGTCCAGCTCACCCTACATGAGACTATGGTTAGAAAAAGGAAATACTTAGCCTCGCATCCGCGTACACAGGGTTTGAACGCCCACATAGCTAGACTAATCTCGTTAGAGATGATGCCCTACCGGTTAGTTGAAAGCGAAGCTTTCAAAGACCTGATGGACTACGCTGTACCACGCTACGAGCTACCCAGTCGACACTTTTTTTCCAGAAAAGCCATCCCAGCCCTCCACCAGCATGTTAAAGAGCGCATCGTCCATGCACTCAGGCAATCTGTGAGCACAAAGGTGCACCTGACAACAGATGCATGGACCAGTAGGCATGGCCAGGGACGTTACGTGTCCATCACGGCACACTGGGTAAATGTGGTGGATTCAGGGTCCACAGGGGACAGCAAGTTTGGGACAGTTCTGCCTAGCCCACGGTCTAGTAAACAGTTGTCTGTAGCCGTTCGCACCCCCTCCTCCTCCTCCTCCTCGTCCTCCTGCAGAAGCAAGAGCTCGTCCACAGACCGCAGTCGCACAAACACTCCATCCGCACCTGCCACTGTTGCACACCAGGTCTCCCATTATGGGGCAGCTACTGGCATACGTCAGCAGGCTGTATTGGCTATGAAGTGTTTGGGCGACAATAGACACACCGCGGAAGTTCTGTCCGAGTTCTTGCAGCAAGAAACGCAGTCGTGGCTGGGCACTGTAGATCTTGAGGCAGGCAAGGTAGTGAGTGATAACGGAAGGAATTTCATGGCTGCCATCTCCCTTTCCCAACTGAAACACATTCCTTGCCTGGCTCACACCTTAAACCTGGTGGTGCAGTGCTTCCTGAAAAGTTATCCGGGGTTATCCGACCTGCTCCTCAAAGTGCGTGGACTTTGCGCACATATCCGCCGTTCGCCTGTACACTCCAGCCGTATGCAGACCTATCAGCGTTCTTTGAACCTTCCCCAGCATCGCCTAATCATAGACGTTGCAACAAGGTGGAACTCAACACTGCACATGCTTCAGAGACTGTGCGAACAGAGGCGGGCTGTTATGTTTTTGTGGGAGGATACACATACACGGGCAGGCAGTAGGATGGCAGACATGGAGTTGTCAGGTGTGCAGTGGTCGAAGATTCAAGACATGTGTCAAGTCCTTCAGTGTTTTGAGGAATGCACACGGCTGGTTAGTGCAGACAACGCCATAATAAGCATGAGCATCCCCCTAATGCGTCTGCTGATGCAAAGTTTGACGCACATAAAGGATCAGGCGTCTGCACCAGAGGAAGAGGAAAGCCTTGATGACAGTCAGCGATTGTCTGGTCAGGGCAGTGTACATGACGAGGTACCGGGCGAAGAGGAGGTGGAGGATGAGGAGGATGATGGGGATGAGTATATTTTTAATGAGGAAGCTTTCCCGGGGGCACGGGAAATTGGTGGCGTGGCAAGGCCGGGTTCTGGTTTTTTGAGGGACACAAGTGACGTAGATTTGCCTGCAACTGCCCCTCAACCAAGCACAACCGCAGATTTGACAACGGGAACTTTGGCCCACATGGCGGATTATGCCTTGCGTATCCTCAAAAGGGACACACGCATTACAAAAATGATGAACGATGACGATTACTGGTTGGCCTGCCTCCTTGATCCTCGCTATAAAGGCAAATTGCAAAATATTATGCCACATGAGAACTTGGAACTAATATTAGCAACAAAACAATCAACTCTTGTTGACCGTTTGCTTCTGGCATTCCCTGCACACAGCGCCCGTGATCGTTCTCACACGAGCTCCAGGGGCCAGCAGACCAGAGGTGTTAGAGGGGCAGAAATCAGAAGTGGCGTTGGACAGAGGGGTTTTCTGACCAGGTTGTGGAGTGATTTTTCTATGACCGCAGACAGGACAGGTACTGCAGCATCAATTCAAAGTGACAGGAGACAACATTTGTCCAGTATGGTTACAAACTATTTTTCATCCCTTATCGACGTTCTCCCTCAACCGTCATTCCCATTTGATTACTGGGCATCCAAATTAGACACCTGGCCAGAATTGGCAGAATATGCATTGCAGGAGCTTGCTTGCCCGGCAGCTAGTGTCCTATCAGAAAGAGTATTCAGTGCTGCAGGTTCAATACTAACAGAAAAAAGGACTCGTCTGGCTACCCAAAATGTAGATGATCTAACCTTCATTAAAATGAACCACAACTGGATTTCAAAATCTTTTGCCCCACCCTGCCCGGCTGACACCTAGCTTTCCTATGAAAAGGTCTTGCCTGTGGACTATTCTGAATGACTTTTCCAATCTCGTAATTTTCTTCACCTGATTGTCCAGCATACGACATGTTTCCACCTCACGAAATGGCCAAACTCCCCACACGGGGCCGTGCTATCGCCACTTTGCGCTTGGACCCTTGAGAGTGCTGTTTGTCTGAAGAGGTGGGTGTGGCCGCTTTTGGTCGACGGCACTGCCACTGGGTCCCTCATAGTACAATAAAGTGTCTCTGGCGGTGGTGGTGCGCACCCAACGTCAGACACACCGTTGTAATATGAGGGGCCCTGTGCCTGTACCGCCGGCCACAAGACAGTTCCCCCCCCCAGCTCAAACAGTGCTCTACCACTAGCAAAATTATCTCTCACAGCTTCACCAATGTGTAGTCTAGCCGCTGACATCCTTCAATGCCTGGCACTGACAATACCATTGTTTTGACATTTTTGTTATGTTAGGCCTTCGAAGCCTGTCTGCGGTCCCTTCTTTCTACAACTACTACACTGACCAGGCCACTGCTGGCCGTGTTACCCTGGAACCAATTTAAAAGTGCCTACAGTCAGCCCAATTTTGTTATGTTAGGCCTTCGAAGACTGTCTGCCGTCACTCCTTCCACTAGACTTCCACTGACCATACACTGCTGCCCATGTACCCCTGGAACCAATTTAAAGTGCCTACAGCCAGCCCAATTTTGTTATGTTAGGCCTTCGAAGCCTGTCTGCGGTCACTCCTTCCACTAGACTTCCACTGACCAGACCACTGCTGCCCGTGTACCCCTGGAACCAATTTAAAAGTGCCTACAGCCAGCCCAAGTTTGTTATGTTAGGCCTTGGAAGCCTGTCTGCGGTCACTCCTTCCACTAGACTTCCACTGACCAGACCACTGCTGCCCGTGTACCCCTGGAACCAATTTAAAAGTGCCTACAGCCAGCCCAAGTTTGTTATGTTAGGCCTTGGAAGCCTGTCTGCGGTCACTCCTTCCACTAGACTTCCACTGACCAGACCACTGCTGCCCGTGTACCCCTGGAACCAATTTAAAAGTGCCTACAGCCAGCCCAAGTTTGTTATGTTAGGCCTTGGAAGCCTGTCTGCGGTCACTCCTTCCACTAGACTTCCACTGACCAGACCACTGCTGCCCGTGTACCCCTGGAACCAATTTAAAAGTGCCTACAGCCAGCCCAAGTTTGTTATGTTAGGCCTTGGAAGCCTGTCTGCGGTCACTCCTTCCACTAGACTTCCACTGACCAGACCACTGCTGCCCGTGTACCCCTGGAACCAATTTAAAAGTGCCTACAGCCAGCCCAAGTTTGTTATGTTAGGCCTTCTAAGCCTGTCTGCGGTCCATTCTTTCAACTACTACTACACTGACCAGGTCACTGCTGCCCGTGTACCCCTGGAACCAATTTAAAATTGCCTACAGCCAGCCCAATTTTTTTATTTTAGGCCTTCGATGCCTGTCTGCGGTCCATTCTTTCAACTACTACTACACTGACCAGGTCACTGCTGTCCGTGTACCCCTGGAACCAATTTAAAATTGCCTACAGCCATGTGTTATTATTTTAGGCATTCGATGCCTGTCTGCGGTCCATTTTTTCAACTACTACTACACTGACCAGGTCACTGCTGCCCGTGTACCCCTGGAACCAATTTAAAATTGTCTACAGCCATGTGTTATTATTTTAGGCCTTCGATGCCTGTCTGCGGTCACTCCTTCCACTAGGCCTCCACTGACCACACCACTGCTGCCCGTGTACCCCTGGAACCAATTTAAAATTGCCTACAGCCAGCCCAATTTTTTTATTTTAGGCCTTCGATGCCTGTCTGCGGTCCATTCTTTCAACTACTACTACACTGACCAGGTCACTGCTGCCCGTGTACCCCTGGAACCAATTTAAAATTGCCTACAGCCATGTGTTATTATTTTAGGCCTTCGATGCCTGTCTGCGGTCACTCCTTCCACTAGGCCTCCACTGACCACACCACTGCTGTCCGTGTACCCCTGGAACCAATTTAAAATTGCCTACAGCCATGTGTTATTATTTTAGGCCTTCGATGCCTGTCTGCGGTCCATTCTTTCAACTACTACTACACTGACCAGGGCACTGCTGGCCGTGTACCCCTGGAACCAACATCAGAAAATATAAAAATAAGTATTTTGCTTATAAAAAAGAAAATACTGGTGAGATATCAAATGCAGACATTTTAACATTAAAAACAAACACACAACTCTAATCTGGTACAGTACTAAAAATGGCCACCAGCTACAATTACTTTCTCCTGCAAGTAGTTAACTGAAAGTTTTTTTAAATTGAAAACACACATATGGCATCCACCGAGTGTTGTCCTGTCGCGTCTTCTTTATATTATTGCCGAGAAGATGCAAAATAATGAAAATAATAAAATCATTAATTACCAAAATAATAGAGAAAGTCAACACCACATTGCAAATAAACATTCATTCCAAATAAAGAAGCAGGGCGCGTCCGAGGGTGAGTATATACCTAATAAGAATATAATCACCCTCGGACGCGCAATGCTTATTTCCAACAGCCTTCCTTCCTAAGAATCAGCCCTTCCGTCGTGTAGAGAGACGTTGTGTTACACTCCAAGGTGTTCCCCAGGTTGCCTTTCCTGAGCTTCGATCTTCCGGCTCTCGTTTAGTAGTTCTTGGAAACTACTCTGCATTAGGCCTTCAAATTGGGTATGGGGTGTAGAGAGATGGTGTGTTCCACTCCAAGGTGTTCCCCAGGTTGCCTTTCCTGAGCTTCGATCTTCCGGCTCTCGTTTAGTAGTTGTTGGAAACTACGCTGCATTAGGCCTTCAAATTGGGTATGGGGTGTAGCGAGAGGGTGTGTTACACTCCAAGGTGTTCCCCAGGTTGCCTTTCCTGAGCTTCGATCTTCCGGCTCTCGTTTAGTAGTTCTTGGAAACTACACTGCATTAGGCCTTCAAATTGGGTATGGGGTGTAGAGAGAGGGTGTGTTACACTCCAAGGTGTTCCCCAGGTTGCCTTTCCTGAGCTTCGATATTCCGGCTCTCGTTTAGTAGTTGTCGGAAACTACGCTGCATTAGGCCTACAAATTGGGTATGGGGCGTAGAGAGAGGGTGTGTTACACTCCAAGGTGTTCCCCAGGTTGCCTTTCCTGAGCTTCGATATTCCGGCTCTCGTTTAGTAGTTGTCGGAAACTACGCTGCATTAGGCCTACAAATTGGGTATGGGGTGTAGAGAGAGGGTGTGTTACACTCCAAGGTGTTCCCCAGGTTGCCTTTCCTGAGCTTCGATCTTCATGCTCTCGTTTAGTAGTTGTCGGAAACTACGCTGCATTAGGCCTACAAATTGGGTATGGGGTGTAGAGAGAGGGTTTGTTACACTCCAAGGTGTTCCCCAGGTTGCCTTTCCTGAGCTTCGATCTTCCGGCTCTCGTTTAGTAGTTGTTGGAAACTACGCTGCATTAGGCCTTCAAATTGGGTATGGGGTGTAGCGAGAGGGTGTGTTACACTCCAAGGTGTTCCCCAGGTTGCCTTTCCTGAGCTTCGATCTTCCGGCTCTCGTTTAGTAGTTCTTGGAAACTACACTGCATTAGGCCTTCAAATTGGGTATGGGGTGTAGAGAGAGGGTGTGTTACACTCTAAGGTGTTCCCCAGGTTTCCTTGCCATTGCTTCGGTCTTCCGACTCTCGTTTAGTAGTTGTAGAAAAGTACACTGCATTAGGCCATACAAAATGGGTATGGGGTGGAGAGAGATGGTGTGTTACACTCCAAGGTGTTCCCCAGGTTGCCTTTCCTGAGCTTCTATCTTCAGGCTCTCATTAAATTGTGGTTAAATGGAACAACTGCATTTGGCGTACTAGTTGGTTTGGGGCCTACTATCGGTGTCTGCCACTCCTTGCTGTTCTCCTCCACTGAACAAAGCTGTGCCGCCTGTTTACTACGGTTGCCAATTTTGAACTGCATTTCGACTACTTACTGATTTGGCCCTACTCTCTGTGTCAGCCTCTCATTCCAGTTGTCCTCCACTGCAATGCCCCCTGGTTATTCCTGTGTTACCAATTTTGAACTGCATTTAGCCCACTTTCTTCTTTGGGCCTATATCTGTGTTTCCACTTCATCGTGCCCATTGCCCAGCCAGTGATAGATGAGTCTGCTGGTACATTGACCCATAACGCAACATTCCCCGTGCACGCTACACAACAACATTGTGACCCTGCTGAAAGTCAGGTTGCTCTTCCCGCATACCATACCACCTTACACGGGGACAAAGAGGAAGGTGCAGATGAAAGTGCAGGTTCCTTCATCAGGTGGGGGGAGGAATACTAGTTGGCGACGTCACTGGCACAGGGCCTCTCATAGTACGCAAAAGTGTTGCTGCCGGTGGGAGGCGCCCCCGCCGTGCAAACACACCGCTGTACTTTGAGGGGCCCTGTGCCAGTGCCAATGCCAACGAGTGGGCCCCCCCTGCTTGCTCAGGTTCACAGCACTTGCAAAGTTGAAATACTTACCTCTCCCTGCTCCACTGCCGTGACGTGGTCCAGATTTCCTGGGCCCACTAATTACTTGAACCAGCCCTACCCCCCACAACTTTAGCCAAATGACCCCCAATTTCAAATGCCTTCCAATTATTATAAGGTAAATTACGCTTGACAAGCTTCATTAAGAAGAATGGATGGTTTTGACATTAAAATGGCCACTCTAGGTGTTTTCCTGGCCCCCACTCACTGCCGACTATGCTGCCCCATTGACTTGCATTGGGTTTCGTGTTTCGGTCGATCCCGACTTTACGTCATAATCGGCCGATTTCACTCGACCCGACTTTGGACATAGTCGGGTTTCGCAAAACCCGGCTCGACTCTAAAAAGGTCAAGGTCGCTCAACTCTAGTAGTCAATGATTGCATTTGGGCTATGTGTACACTTTGAGCAAATAGTTCAGCACCAAAAACCAGAGTGTTGGCAGGAAAAAACACTGTGCAAAATAATCAGGGTTTTTTTTTTTTGGGGGGTGGGGGGCAATTTCTATGTGTTTTTTAAAGATTCTGCAAAAACGCTGAAGAAATTGACATGCTTCAGATTTAAAAAAAAATGTTTTGATAGCTCAATGAGATTTCAGAAAATTCATTTATTTTGCCAATACTGTTTTTGCCTTGAATAATACGAGAAAAAAATGCATTGTGTGAACCGATGAATATGTAAGCAGACCACCACATGAAGCCCCCCGCTGCCGCTCTGAAAACTGCAAACAAAGATTATACAACAACCACAAGACGGATTTCATCAACCAAGGTATCATTTTAATCAGTATAACAGCACCGACCTGACACTGTCTGTAGGTTACTGAGCACAATCCTGCTGACAGGTTAACTTTAATATTGCCCATAATCTGTACAAATCCATTGAATTACAAACTAAAATCATTTTGAGGGAGAAAATAAAAATAAAAGAATGTGTTTGCATGTGTGTAAACACTTTCTTATAATCAGGGATGTGATTGTGTTCTGAAGTAGCCAATCACATTTAATCTCATGTATCACAGCCACCATCATTACAGTGATTTTGATACGCCTCATATAATGTTTAGTTGTTCTAGTTGGGTTTTCAACACATTTTCAGCAAAGTCATGGTCCGTAAACAGCTTGCAACACAGCAAAGGGATGCCATTGTTGAAAGATATCAATCAGGAGAAGGGTACAATTTCTATTAAAACTTTAGAAATACCTAATACCTGGAGAATGCTAAGAGGCCTACAACAACATTACAGAGCTGCAGGATTGTTTGTGTACTGCATGTGACGACAATCTCCCATATTGTTCAAATGTCTGGCCTGTAAGTTAGGTGGGCAAGATAGAAGCATTTCTTACAAAGAAAACTATCCAAGCCTGGTTATGTTTTGACAAAACCTACCAAGTCTGTGGGAAACTGTGTTATGATCTGATGAGACCAAAGTTGAACATTTTGGCCATAATTCCAAAAGGTATGTTTGGGACAAAGCCAACACTATGCATCACCAAAAGAACACCCACAGTGAAGCATGGTGGAGGCAACATTATACTTTGCGGCTATTTTTTGGCAGTTGGAACTTGGTCTTAAGTCAAGATGGAGGGAATTATGAACAGTTCCAAAGATCAGTCAGTTTTGAACAAAACCTTCAGGCCTATGCTATACAGCTGAAGATTAAGTGGAATTTCACTTTTCAGCACAACAAGCGTACCTCCAAGTCAACAAAAGAATGGCTTCTCCAGAAGACAGTCACCAAGCCAGAATTCAGACTTGAATCCAACTGAAAATCTGTGTGTGACCTGAGACCTTTCATGAGAGGTGGTGAGGTCTCCTTCAATGGAAGTCTTCAAACAGAGGCTGGACAGACATCTGTCTGAGATGGTTTGGTGAATCCTGCATTGAGCAGGGGGTTGGACACGATGACCCCGGAGGTCCCTTCCAACTCAAACATTCTATGATTCTATGAGAGAGGCGCTGTACACCGGAGATGTCTTCACAATCTGACAGATTTGTAGATACTGCAAGTAAGAGTGGGCAAAGGTCACCAATACTAGATGCTGATAGACTCCTTCCCAAAAAGAGGGAATGCTGTCATAAACTCAAAGGGTCCTTCAACAATTTTAATTTTTCGACTTGCACAGATTTTAGATTGTTTGGTACAGATTATAGGTGACATTAAAGCTGGAAAAAGTTGTGATTGTTCATTTTGCTATGATATTTGACAAAAACCTGACATTTTAAACAAGGGTGTTTGGACTTTTTATATTCAATGTAGATAGATCAGAGGATATAAATACAGGATTAATTAGGATATAATTAACCCTATGCTGCATTTCCCAATGTCTCATCAGAAGATGCTTATGCCTTCCGCAGAGTAACATTTATTTTATTGTCTTGGCCTTTCTTCCTGTCTATGACTTCACAATACATCTTACAGAATGACACGAAGACACGCGGCGTATCACGCAGCAAGGAGCGGCTCCATCATGCGTCGTGTGAATATTAATGTCCCTGACTATTCGTTCCTTATTCAATATTCATGAATTCACAGCTAGAAGTGCCTGATTTTAGCCGATAAAGCTGCAAATTGTAAACCAAAGGTAATATCAGTTCAATTTCCTTGTGAGTTAGACACATTACGTATTCATTCCTCGCACAGGCGACAAACATCGACTTCATCATTTATTTACATGAGCCGAAAATTCAATGGATGTTCTACCAAGAAAAAAAAACATTGGAGAAGTTTTACACATCTGTATACGAATATTTCCAGATGATCTGACAAGACTCAATATTGTCTGTAGATAAGAGCAGAATTATCACAGCCTTATTCTTGTAATGGTTCGTGGTTGTAAAGGACATGAGCGGTTTCTGGGGTTTTGCCCCTCATCAGTGCAGAGCAAGGTTCGTGTAGCTGAATGAGACTGCCTGATGCCGTTTTCATGGGCTCTTATTTAGGATACCAGTTATCTAACTCCAATAGATGATACTAGTGAGGCCGTTTTCTTCCCTTTTGGAGAAAAGTTATTTCCATGTTTCTGAAATTATTGAGATGGACAAAATTAAGATAAAAAATATATTTTAAATAGGCTGCCCACTCCCAGAGAAGAGCTGTAATTTGTAGATAACCCTGATAAATGCTCGATTTTTCTGCAGTGCCTCCACAGGTGAAATGGAGCATTACACAGTTCAGTTGGCCATACGTGGAAAGCATTATCTGCTAGTTCCTCCATAGCGTGACACTTTCTTTAGCCTTTGTTTTGGCCGATATATGAGGGTCCTGAGCAGAAGACCACTTTCTACTAATAAAGTACTTAACAATGACAACAGGCTTCTTAAACTGGACACATCTACATAACATACTTCTAGAAAGACAATATGGGCGATTCATTCAAGCTTTTTTCACCAGATATCTGGCACAAAAAGCTTTGGAAAGTCACAATTCATATGAAGTTGCACAAAAACAAAAAAGTCAACTTTTAGAGTTTTTCACCAATTTGCCCCAGCTCTAAAAAAGTTGGCCAAACCGGGCTTGATATGGCGTGGCATCAAGAGTTTGACGAGTGGTGGTGCTCGCTCCGTCAGGGATTAAAGTAAGATTGTGAGGAGGTGCCCACGAAGGCGAATGATGCTACATGTCTGGCCTGATTCGTTAAGAGGCGGTCATGATGACTGGCGAGAAAATCTCTGGTCTTGATGAATTGGGGACATATACTGTAGGGGCAATTCATTAAGACTGGAGTAGAGCGTGCCAGTCTTAGTGAAGAGTCAATTTAGTGAAGAATTTGATGGGCGAACGTGACCATGCCCAATCCTGCCCATGTCCCACCCATTCAGTGAGGGTGATCAATGAGTGGAACAGGCTGCCGCGAGAGGTGGTGAGTTCTCCTTCAATAAAAGTCTTCAAAACGAGGCTGGACAGACATCTGTCTGAGATGGTTTAGTGACTCCTGCATTGAGCAGGGGGTTGGACATGATGACCCAGGAGGTCCTTTCCAACTCTAACATTCTACGATTCTATGATTCTACACCAATACACCTACATTGGTGGGACTGACAAGCTGCAGAAAAATTAAGAGATTTACTCCACATTTCTGGCGTAAGCACCATATTGAATCGGCCCCTATGGTTTTGTTCCGTGGCCTAATCTCATTTTCATGTGCCCCAGTACAGAATCTGTCATATTGCCGCCTATTTCTGGTGTCTTCTTGTGTGGCAGCGAGTACTCATGTGGTGCCAGGGTGCTGTCTCCCTGTAGCCCATTGCCCTGTGTAACACAGGCGAAAAATCCAGTGAGAACAAAAATCCAAGAAAAATTTGGTACATTTATGTTATATCAGATTTTTTTTTTTTTTCCAGCTGTTCTGTAAATTTTGTGATTATGGATCCTTCATGACTATTCGCAGAGGTCTCCTCTTCCCTAAAATGATCGGCACCTACTTTTTTGCGCTCGGCAGGGCGGCTCGTTCCATTTCTGATGAACCATTTTCTGTGATTGCGCCGTCGTATTGAGGGCGATTACCATTTTGTAAAGATATTAGTGGATTTATTGTAATCCTCAATCAGGCATCTTTTGTGTTATAAATGTAATCAATGTCATTCTTTTTTTTTTTCCGGCATCTCTAGAATGGTAGAATTATCTGATGACCTGAATTGTGACACTCATTTATTAGTGGCATTATTGTCAGCCGTCAGTTCTATATTAATGACTTGTATATCTCTGTGTTCAGTCTGCTATTTGCATTGGACATTTTGGGGAAATTAGTGAATTAGTCACCGTCCTTATGCCACATGTCTGGGGTTGGATTGGCAGGTCACTGATTTAGGGGCTGCGATCTGCCTCTGACATTAATGACTCTGTCGGGGGGGAGGTGTCTCAGAATCCCTGAAAATAAAACCACAGAGATAGATGGAGCTCAGAGTCGGTAACGTTAGTCTCCTTGTCCGTCTTTTTGGTATTCTACCGTTCTATTGTTCCCAAGGAAAGTCGGACACCAGTTACATTCCTTAACCCCTTCCCGACCTTTGACGCATACGCTGCGTCATGAAAGTCGGTGCCATTCCGACCCATGACGCAGCATATGCGTCATGGAAAGATCGCGTCCCTGCAGGCCGGGTGAAAGGGTTAACTCCCATTTCACCCGATCTGCAGGGACAGGGGGAGTGGTAGTTTAGCCCAGGGGGGGTGGCTTCACCCCCTCGTGGCTACGATCGCTCTGATTGGCTGTTGAAAGTGAAACTGCCAATCAGAGCGATTTGTAATATTTCACCTAAAAAACTGGTGAAATATTACAATCCAGCCATGGCCGATGCTGCAATATCATCGGCCATGGCTGGAAACACTTATGTGCACCCACCCCACCCCTCCGATCGCCCCCCCACCCCCCCGATCTGTGGTCCGCTCCCCTCCGTCCTGTGCTCCGCTCCCCCGTCCTCCTGTCCGCTTCCCCGTGCACCAATCACACCCCCTGTGCTGCAATCAAACCCCCCCGCACTCCGATCCCCCCCCCGCACACAGCGACCCCCCCCCCCGTGCTCCGATCCACCCCCCCCGCACAGCGATCCCTCACCCCGTGCTCCAATCCTTCCCCGTGCTCCAATCCTCCCTCCCGTGTTCCGATCCACCCCCCCCCATGATCCGATCCACCCCCCCGTGCTCCGACGCCCCCCCCGTGCCCTGATCTCCCCCCCTTATACTTACCTGGCCGCCCGAGGTCCGTCCGTCTTCTTTCCTGGGCGCCGCCATCTTCCAAAATGGCGGGCGCATGTGCAGTGCGCCCGCCGAATCTGCCGGCCGGCAGATTCGTTCCAGAGTGAATTTTGATCACTGAGATATATCCTATCTCAGTGATCAAAATAAAAAAAATAGTAAATGACCCCCCCCTTTGTCACCCCCATAGATAGGGACAATAAAAAAAATAAAGAATTTTTTTTTTTTTCACTAAGGTTGGGGTAAGAACTAGGGTTAGGGTTAGGGGTAGGGTTAGGGGTAGGGTTAGGGGTAGGGTTAGGGGTAGGGTTAGGGGTAGGGGTAGGGTTAGGGCTAGGGTTAGGGGTAGGGGTAGGGTTAGGGCTAGGGTTAGGGTTAGGGTTAGGGTAGGGTTAGCGTTATAAACTTCTGTAAAGCACTTGGGGGTTCAAAGTGCTCACCTCACATCTAGATAAGTTCCTTTCGGGGTCTAGTTTCCAAAATGGGGTCACTTGTGGGGGGTTTCTACTGTTTAGCCACATCAGGGGCTCTGCAAACGCAACGTGACGCCCGCAGAGCATTCCATCAAAGTCTGCATTTCAAAACGTCACTACTTCACTTCCGAGCCCCAGCATGTGCCTAAACAGTGGTTTACCCCCACATATGGGGTATCAGCGTACTCAGGAGAAACTGGACAACAACTTTTGGGGTCAAATTTCTCCTGTTACCCTTGGGAAAATAAAAAATTGCGGGCTAAAATTCATTTTTGAGAAAATAATTTTTTTTTTTTATTTTCATGGCTCTGCGTTATAAACTTCTGTGAAGCACTTGAGGGTTCAAAGTGCTCACTACACATCTAGATTAGTTCCTTTGGGGGTCTAGTTTCCAAAATGGGGTAATTTGTGGGGGATCTCCAATGTTTAGGCACACAGGGGCTCTCCAAACGCGACATGGTGTCCGCTAATGATTGGAGCTAATTTTCCATTTAAAAAGCCAAATGGCGTGCCTTCCCTTCTGAGCCCTGCCGTGCGCCCAAACAGTGGTTTACCCCCACATATGGGGTATCTGCATACTCAGGACAAACTGGACAACAACATTTGTGGTCCAATTTCTCCTATTACCATTGGCAAAATAGGAAATTCCAGGCTAAAAAATCATTTTTGAGAAAAGAAAAATTATTTTTTATTTTCATGGCTCTGCATTATAAACTTCTGTGAAGCACCTGGGGGTTTAAAGTGCTCAGTATGCATCTAGATAAGTTCCTTGGGGGGTCTAGTTTCCAAAATGGGGTCACTTGTGGGGGAGCTCCATTGCATAGGCACACAGGGGCTCTCCAAATGCGACATGGTGTCCGCTAACAATTGGAGCTAATTTTCCATTCAAAAAGTTAAAAGGCGCGCCTTCCCTTCCGAGCCCTGCCGTGTGCCCAAACAGTGGTTTACCCCCACATATGAGGTATCGGCGTACTCGGGAGAAATTGCTCAACAAATTTTAGGATCCATTTTATCCTATTGCCCATGTGAAAATGAAAAAATTGAGGCGAAAATAAATTTTTTGTGAAAAAAAAGTACTTTTTCATTTTTACGGATCAATTTGTGAAGCACCTGAGGGTTTAAAGTGCTCACTAGGCATCTAGATAAGTTCCTTGGGGGGTCCAGTTTCCAAAATGGGGTCACTTGTGGGGGAGCTCCAATGTTTAAGCACACAGGGTCTCTCCAAACGCGACATGGTGTCCGCTATCGATGGAGATAATTTTTCATTCAAAAAGTCAAATGGCGCTCCTTCCCTTCCGAGCCTTACCATGTGCCCAAACAGTGGTTTACCCCCACATGTGAAGTATCGGTGTACTCAGGAGAAATTGCCAAACAAATTTTAGGATCCATTTTATCCTGTTGTCCATGTGAAAATGAAAAAATTGAGGCTAAAAGAATTTTTTTGTGAAAAAAAAGTACTTTTTCATTTTTACGGATCAATTTGTGAAGCACCTGGGGGTTTAAAGGGCTCACTATGCATCTAGATAAGTTCCTTGGGGCGTCTAGTTTCCAAAATGGGGTCACTTGTGGGGGAGCTCCAATTTTTAGGCACACGGGGGCTCTCCAAATGTGACATGGTGTCCGCTAAAGAGTGCAGCCAATTTTTCATTCAAAAAGTCAAATGGCGCTCCTTCCCTTCCAAGCCCTGCCGTGCGCCCGAACAGTGGTTTACCCCCACATATGAGGTATCGGCGTACTCAGGACAAATTGGACAACAACGTACGTGGTTCAGTTTCTCCTTTTACCATTGGGAAAATAAAAAAATTGTTGCTGAAAAATCATTTTTGTGACTAAAAAGTTAAATGTTCATTTTTTCCTTCCATGTTGCTTCTGCTGCTGTGAAGCACCTGAAGGGTTAATAAACTTCTTGAATGTGGTTTTGTGCACCTTGAGGGGTGCAGTTTTTAGAATGGTGTCACTTTTGGGTATTTTCAGCCATATAGACCCCTCAAACTGACTTCAAATGTGAGGTGGTCCCTAAAAAAAATGGTTTTGTAAATTTCGTTGTAAAAATGAGAAATCGCTGGTCAAATTTTAACCCTTATAACTTCCTAGCAAAAAAAAATTTTGTTTCCAAAATTGTGCTGATGTAAAGTAGACGTGTGGGAAATGTTATTTATTAACTATTTTGTGTCACATAACTCTCTGGTTTAACAGAATAAAAATTCAAAATGTGAAAATTGCGAAATTTTCAAAATTTTCGCCAAATTTCCGTTTTTATCACAAATAAACACAGAATTTATTGACCTAAATTTACCACTAACATGAAGCCCAATATGTCACGAAAAAACAATCTCAGAACCGCTAGGATCCATTGAAGCGTTCCTGAGTTATTACCTCATGAAGGGACACTGGTCAGAATTGCAAAAAACGGCAAGGTCTTTAAGGTCAAAATAGGCTGGGTCATGAAGGGGTTAAATCCAGTTTGTCTCTCTATACTCATCGGCTCCATGGAGGTTGTTCCTATTTTTCGGGAGCCCCCAACAAAGTGATTAACGTAGGGTTTAAATGCAATGTGAATAGTGCCCTAAAGCATATCTGTACTTTAATATGAAACCTGTAATAAGACATAGTTTGTCTGGCTTCATCCCTACAACAAGTAAAAGCTGCTTTTCTGTACCTACCAGACCAATATGTACAGGAACTGTCCAGATTCTCATGCTCTGTAACTTACCATCCACTTTTGTTGAGTGGGTGGTTCATTTTTACCTGCATTCTGTCAGCACTATACGTGCTGGAACTTTATCAACTGTCCCAGTGTACATTGCTCCTGCTATAATCCAAAGGCTTGATTGCCCTGAACTTAAATCCAACATTTCAGTTTTGCCTAAATGCAGTTGGACAGTTCCACCAATATGAATGGCTCACTAAAGCATATCTCTACTTTAATATGTAATAAAGCATGGTCTTGCCTTCAACTTGGTTGTTATCTGCATTCTGCCAGCACTATATGTGCTGGAACATCATTCATCTACTTTCCCAGCATGCATTGCTGCCACTATCCAGTGTCTTGCTTGTCCTGAATTAAGAGCCCACTTTTCAGTTCTGCCTACACGCAGTTTGACAGTTCCATTGATGTGAATAGTCCCTTAAAACCTATCTCTACTTTCATGGGAAACCTGTAATAAAGCGTGACCTCTCTGGCTTTATCCCCCACAGCAAGTAAAAGCTGCTTTTGATGTAGCTACTGGACCAATATGTACAAGAACTTTCCAGATTCTCATGATCTGTAACTCGGCACCCACTCTTTGTGAGTGGGTAGTGCGTTTTATCTGCATTCTTCCAGCACTATATGTGATAGAACTTAATTAATCTACTTTCCCAGTATGCATTGCTCCTGCTATTATTCAATGGCTTGCTTGCCCTGAACTAAAAGCCCACTTTTCTGCTCTGCCTATATGCAGTTTGACAGAGAGTAGAGCAAGAACAGAGAGATAAAGATCTAATTTTCTGTCATCTGTCTCAGCATCTTTGCTACTACAGACGGATTACACTTGACAGCAGGCAGTGGACAGTAATGTAAACAGAAGGGAGACACTAGTCTCAATAGAGATTTTCCAATATAAACCCCAGCCGGCCCGACAGCAGTCAATCACTGAAATAAAGAAGTATTTAAGACTGATCATTATTTATTTATTTATTTATTGTTATAGATTTTATGGTTAATAGGTCATTCTTATGGTACCGTCACATTAAGCGACGCTGCAGCGATCTAGACAACGATGCCGATCGCTGCAGCGTCGCTGTGTGGTCGCTGGAGAGCCAGCGACCAACGATGCTGAGGTCCCCGGGTAACCAGGGTAAACATCCGCGCTTAGTAACCCGATGTTTACCCTGGTTACCAGTGTAAATGTAAAAAAAAACCAAACAGTACATACTTACATTCCGGTGTCTGTTGTGTCCCCCGGCGTTCTGCTTCCCTGCACTGTGTAAGCGCCGGCCGTAAAGCAGAGCGGTGATGTCACCGCTGTGCTCTGCTTTACGGCCAGCCGGCGCTGACAGTGCAGGGAAGCAGAACGCCGGGGGACGTGATAGACACTGGAATGTAAGTATGTAGTGTTTTTTTTTTTTTACATTTACACTGGTAACCAGGGTAAACATTGGGTTACTAAGCGCGGCCCTGCGCCGATTCAGCGATGTCAGCGGGAGATCCAGCGACGAAATAAAGTGCTGGCCTTCTAGCTCCGACCAACAATGTCACAGCAGGACCCTGACCGCTGCTGCCTGTCAAACACAATGATATCGCTAGCCAGGATGCTGCAACGTCACGGATCGCTATCGTTATCGTTACAAAGTTGTTCAGTGTGAAGGTACCTTTAGCGTTTTTAAGCATTTTTTTTTAATTATTTGCAACCAGAAATCCTCTGACAACAGAACTGTTGTGAATCATGCGGCTGATGGTTCTGCTCGCTGTGTATTTTCTTGCTCACACAAAGACCTTTGTTAGGCGCTGGCGCTGCTCGTAGAAGATAACGATGAATTTAGGGAGAGCCCTAATAGAAGTCTCAGCTCTCCTGGCAGATGATTCTGCTCTGATGAGTGATACTTTATTTTACTGCTTTGATGGCCTTCTTTCTGTATGAGTTCTCATCCAGTGATAGGTTAATTCAGGTCTGCCGCTCAAATTTTGGGAGGAATTACAGTATTAAAATATATTATTGTCATAGAAAGCGAGTCCATGACTGCAGGTGGGTCAGGAATAATTAAAAAAGTGAGAAGAAATGGATAGCACGACTTCAGTATCCACTAGATACATTATTATCTATGTTCATCTTACATGCAGAACGGTTTCAGGATTTTCTCACATCTGCGCTTAAACTCGGCGAGTGCAATGCGAGGAAACCTCGCTACAATGTTAGTCAATGAGGCAGGGCTCGTCTGCGAATCGGGGTGAGGAAAAAGTCGCAGCATGCTAAGTATGGCTGTATTTCAAAAATGAAAGTCAATTTGGTCTGAGAAAAAAAAATTGCACAGCGCAAATTCAGCTATGTAAAAGTCAAGCCAAGCCATATGCACTGCTGCCAGATCTGCATTGAACTCTGTGACAAACTCAGCTCTGCTATCATCAAGTCAACTGCGCCGCACTGCAGTCAGATCCGAATTGGACTCTGCGGCAAACTCAGCTCTGCTATTATCAAGTCAACTGTGCCGCACTGCTGTCAGATCCGAATTGGACTCTGTGGCAAACTCAGCTCTGCTATTATCAAGTCAACTGTGCCGCACTGCTGTCAGATCCGAATTGGACTCTGTGACAAACTCAGCTCTGCTATCATCAAGTCAACTGCGCCGCACTGCTGTCAGATCCGAATTGGACTCTGTGGCAAACTCAGCTCTGCTATTATCAAGTCAACTGTGCCGCACTGCTGTCAGATCCGAATTGGACTCTGTGGCAAACTCAGCTCTGCTATTATCAAGTCAACACGGTCGCACTGCTGCCAGCCCTGCAATGGACTCTCTGCAACAAATATTTTGTATCACTGCCAGATCTGTATTGAACTATGACAAACTTAGCTCAGCTCTTTCGCTTTCTCATTGCATTGGCTGTCCTACTCCTGTTTGTTCATTTTGTTGATGCACCTGCTGCATAAATGTCATCAGCTCATTCTCCATTACAACTGGGCATCCAGACCAAGGGTTTTGAGAATCCTCTGGATCTGCGTAGGTACTAGGACTTGGGTGTGCCAGCGGCCTCAGCATCCTCTATAACTAAGCACATGGAAATTTTGTGGGAATCCTAAACTGGCATGAAAAAAAGATTTGGGTTAAAATGTCATCCTTAATAATCGCCTCAGCCCCTGCACACGTCTGAGCCATATGTTTCGGTGCACAATCAACATGTGTTTGATGTTGTCCACACTGTTTAAGTAAATGTGTTGTGACTGAGTTAATATTGCTCTGTAATTTAATGGCATTACCGTCGTTTGAAAGCAATGTGATTAGACCAGAAGAAAACATTCCCCGAGCCCATTTGAACATCTCATATTATAATTTAGACTTGGGTAAATTGGATCTGAGAACTGCATTCTGGAAAATAACCTGATGATAAAAACAGAGCAGCCGCTAATCCTGTTTGTGCGAATCTCATTATCATGGAGGTTTGTAACTGACAACTATTTTCTTTAAGGAGAACCTGAGATGGAGGCGATGAAATGAGAAGTGGCTGAGACTTTCCTTCATCATTTGGAATCTTCAGGTCACGTTTATCTTCGTTTCATTGTGTTTGTTTTCTTGGTCCTCACACATTTTCAAAAAAATTCGAAAAACAATATTCAAGGAAACCTTCAGAGATAGAGAATTGACATAACTTCATGGAGAGCATTACGATGTCATGGAGAAGTTCTAGAGATAAACTGTTACACTACTGCCCTAGGTATCCTGGGCTCTGCTTCCTCCCACTGAGCTTGCTGCCCTCTGTTGTGCTCCCCGTTGGGTTTTGCAGTTTGCCCGGTGGACTCAGGGACGTCATTTCCCTAATCCTATTAAAGGCCCATTAAAACACAGATGCGTATGAGGATTGCGACTCTAGAGGTCCAAGTTTGGTGTGCTCCGCCATCTGTACCTATTGGACTTCAACTTGCATCCATCCTTGCTGGGTTCCAGCTCATCTGGCCTACTATCCTTGAGATTCCAGATAGTCCAAGTCCTCACCGTTCCAGGTGTTAAGTAGGAAGCTGCAACAGTGCCCGAGGTCCATGTGCCCACCCAGAACCCTTACATAACATTTTCTAAGTTTCTAATAATGGTAGTGATATTTTTCCTGGTTATCCCCAGCTCATGGTCCGAGGATTACCAGTTCCCCTGGCCTCTACTTTCTGGCCCTTTTTCAACATACGGGAAATTGCCATAAATTACAGCTTAGCCAGTCACTGACTGAGGTGGGTCACTGCTGTAGTTACGATAGGCTGACGGGGCTTTTCCTGCCTCATTAGTTGTGTCGAGATTGGATCATAAGGAAAAGGTCAGCAGGAAATGGGTAAACACTGGAATGGGAGCAGCAGGGGAATGTTAAGGGTAAGTAGTGCTTATTTTCTTTCCTTTTGTAGACAATCTGAGCCTTTTTTCAGTTATTTTGTGTCCTCTGGACAATGCCTTAAAGTTTTCAGTTTGGTTTTATGATGCGTTAATTACAGCCACAGATTTTACATAAGTCTGAGCTCAGTTAGAATCGATTATACTAAGTGTAATGTGAAGGGAGAGGGAAGTGATAAGAAACTCGTTTAGAAATGTCCTGAAATTCACATTTTTACGTGAATTCAAACACTATCAGATTTTATTTGCAGAACGCAAAGAAATAGAATACTTCCACAGCACCATATCCCACACCTTTCATGCCCATATTCTATAGGACATACTTGGCACTGTTGTGGTCTAGCACGGCAGTGCAAGTCTGCTGCTCACAGTATACTGTAACACCCTTAAAAAACCCTGCTTCTAAATTAAAGTTGTAGGAGAGGTAGTTTCTACATTGATTATGGCAAAGAAAAGCAATTTTTTAGATGCAGCTATTGACGCAAAAGATGCCACTCTAGGAACTGGACCTACAGTGCCAAATAGAAAGTATGGTCCTGTACGTGGCAGCATTTGCAATATGTGAGCCACATTTAATCAAATCGTCACCATTTCATAGATGTCTTTACTTTTCTGTGTATATGTTACCCTCTTACCAAATATGTTGCCATAAAGTTGGATTGTTTGTATTGTTCCGCTATGTTGATGTTGACTCTTATTGCGCATGTCATCCCTTTTATTTTACACAATATATTTATTGTTATAAAAAATTGAAAGAAATGCGGCACTCACCCTTTGCTGCTTGTGAAATCGTGCTGTTTTTATTGGACCGACATGAAGAAATTGTTACATGTCCATGTATTACTGTACATCAGGCGTGAAGGAGGGTGTGGGGAGAGAAAGTAGACGACGGCCGTTTCTCACACGATGTGCTTCAATGGGTCTTCATGTCAGTCCAATAAAAACAGCACGATTTCCCAAGCAGCAAAGGGTGAGTGCCGCATTTCTTTCAATTTTTTGCATCATAGACTTTAAGCTATTAATGCTGAGCACCTCAATCCCTGAGATTTTGTGCAAGCTGGTAAAGTGGACTCACGTGTATCCAAGTCCTGACAGAGTATTCCTCTGGTGCCGTTCACTCTACAAATATTTATTGTTATATCTTCCTGCCCTTATGCCGTCTGAATGTTGTTGATGGGTGAAAGTCTTCTGCCCATGATGGTACCTTGCCGTAGGTTCCAAACAGAATCCTTGGGTGGAGGAAAGTACTTTGAGTGTATTGGTGCAGAATAGACTCACAAAACTGGTGGGTGAATTTGTTTCTTTCCACCATCAAGTATCTCATATAGAAGAGGAACATACACAAGTCACCTGTAACTGGTAGTTGAGAAACTGCCCATTGTTGGAAGTTTTGGGACTCCACTTCGTGCTGAGCCTATGGAGGATAAGATGGATCCTTGGTTCTCACAAGCATCGAAAATTACCTGCCCTTGAGGCAAAACTGCACTCGGAGTTCGGAAGTGATGGTGAAGTGAAATTGAAGAGTCACCTGCAGAAATGTGTGCGTGTGGAGCCACAGTATCAGGTCACCACAAGTGAGGAAGAGAGCCACTTGTGTGGTGGAGTGTCCATGAGAAAGCGATAGGAAACCTCTGAAGACTGAGAAAGAGACAAGGGCTGAGCATGGCTAGTGGACTGTGTCTGGATTGTGTGCAGAATGTTCCTCTTAGGACTCGCTCACACGAGCATGTACCACGGCAACATCGCATATCTTTCAGACCACTGTTATTCTATAGGGCAGCTCAGATCTGCGACTATTCGGCATGAGAAAACAATCACTGCATGCTTTGATTGCATCCGAGAATAGGATCATATGCACCCATATAAGTCTATGGGTGCGTGTGAAAGATTGCAAGTGCAGTGTGTTTCCCGCGGATGCCGGCAATAGAGGAGATTGAGAAATTACTTTCTCCATCTCCTCGGCAACTGTGCTGTGATTATCCCATGCTTGCCGAGCTAAAGTCATCTAGATTAAAGGGACACTGTCACCTGAATTTGGAGGGAACAATCTTCAGCCATGGAGGCGGGGTTTTGGGGTTTTTGATTCACCCTTTCCTTACCCGCTGGCTGCATACTGGCTGCAATATTGGATTGAAGTTCATTCTCTGTCCTCCTTAGTGCATGCCTGCACAAACCAATCTTGCCTTGTGCAGGCATGTACTATGGAGGACAGAGAATGAACTTCAATCCAATATTGCAGCCAGCATGCAGCCAGCGTGTAAGGAAAGGGTGAATCAAAAACCCCAAAGCCCCGCCTCCATGGCTGAAGATTGTTCCCTCCAAATTCAGGTGACAGTGTCCCTTTAAATTAAAAAAATAGATATATACCCACATCCCGGACCAGCACCGGTCCATTGATGTTGACACGGTGTCTCCCAGGAGCCATTTGACATTGTCACATAACTGCTGCAGCCGCTCCTCCTATCGCTGATGAGACGCAGTCTTCACAGTTCTGTCTGATGAAATGTGAAGGCTGCAGCTGATCAGCGGCTACTGATTGGCTGCAGCAGTCACAGGATATAACAATACCACATGACTGCTGGAAGACACAGCCGTGAAGTAACTGAAATGGCGATGGTTTTAGTATACCTTTTTTCATGTTATCTGAAAGACTTTACCATTTAAGATTTTCCAGTGGTGTATAACTCATTTACTTTTTGTAAGATAGTGCTCACTAACGCGTTGGGGAATACTCGCTTGGCATGAGATTCAAGCACTCAAGCACGGTTTTCAACATAAAAACAGTCCATACGGTTTATTTTATACAGCATAAACCGCAGCGTAAGCCAGGTTACACATCATTGGCTTACACATAGTCCGTTACTTCATCATTAGCTTGCATCATTAATCTGCGGCATCTAAACACGCTGGTCCTCTCCTGACCAGTTGCCGTTCATAAAACATCATAAACACCAACAGTCTATTGAGGTACCTTACGGGAGCTCCTGCTCCACCACCTGCTGACTCCTTGTCAGTCTTCTCTCCTGGGGAAAGCTGCCTCACAGGGTTCACCACATTTGCCTGGCAGGCACACCTCAGTTAGTCCAGAGCCACCAAAGGTCGGCAGCTTCCCCAACACAGACCGTCCAGGTCCACGGTCTCTCTGGTGCTCCAGGAAGACTCCACTCACAGGAGCTTCCCACACAGACTGTCCAGGACCATGATTACACTGTGCTCTTCAGGTCGTCCATCCCAGCTGCGACCGTCGAATACAGAGGCATGTGGCCTGTCCAGGTGCTATTCATGACTTCGTCCAACCCCCAGGCCACCAGTGCGCTATTCATGATGTCCATCCCAACCTGGGACCGTCCAACACACAGGCGTGTGGCCTGTCCAGGACCTATTCAGGATGATCGTCCAACACCCCAGGCCACTAGGTCCAAAGCCCCACCATGTGCTATTCAGGGAGATAGTACTCCCAACACATAGGCTCTCCAGGACCTTCAGCACAGACCATTTAGATCCATACTCAGAGTCCATACAGGAACATGTGACCCACACCCTGGTCACATTATCAAGCTGTAGCCACTCCCCTAGATGGGAGTGTGTGTGTGGCTAATTTGACCCGCCCATCTCTCATAACTAGCCCTGCCAGCCTCTCTTCATAACTATACAAACACAACACAGTTACTTATGGGACTACAGGTCCCAGAACATCCTTACCTCAGGCTGACAGTGCAGAGTATCTTCCTCTGCGACACACATACCGGCCATTCACAATAATACCGGACTTTGACTCATCACCACAGTTTTGCCTGTGATTGCCATGTGTTCCTATGGCCTCAATATGCCCTGCATGCGTATTCCGGGAAGACCATGCCGCGCCCCCTACCTGTAACAGGGTCACTGCATCACAGTTTGCATGGACAGATGTATATTTTTTTTTTATCATGAATGAACACTGTAAAAACAAAACCCTAATAACAATGATGGAGTTGCATTTTTTTTAACACTTTTTGAATTTTTTTTTCAGTTGTAAATTGCATGGCAAAATGAATGGTGTCATTCAGGGCCACAGCTCATCCCACAAAATAATAAGCCCTGGTACGGCTCTGTTGATGGAAAAAATAAAATAGTTATAACTCTTGGAAGAAGAGGAGGAAGAAAAGAACATGCAAAAATGAAAAATTGCTCAATTATGAAGGGATAACACTATGATATGGGCAACCCCTTTATTGGATTACTAAGCATCTCAGACCAAGAGATGGGAAACAGAACCAACGAAACACTGATATAGCAGGTCTAGTTCCTGCATGATTATTATTTTTTTCCCCTTTTTTTCCCCACGTTCTATGTCCCTTGAACTGAATTACGGGTTTCTGAGATAAAATCCGCTCACACAGAGTCTGGTGTCGCCGGACTACTGTTACCTGCACACATCAATGCTTTCTCCTTACCATTATTATTTTTCCATTTTCCACATGTAAACCCCTTTCATGCACTTGGTGACCCAGTTGAATGTTTTACTTCAGGGTCAGAGCATTCTTTCTTCTGCTGAACGGACCGCCATCGTTATTGTGCTGCTCTTTCCTATATTCCCACACTTAACAGATCTGCCTGTTATGTACAGCAGACTTCCATCCATGATTCAGAATAATGATAATAATATAATAATATTGCAGGAAGTTACAGGAAGTTAACCACTTCCAGGAACCTCCCATTAAGATTAATATGCCAATTCTCTGACATCTAAGGCTATGGGAGAATCACAAAATGTTCAACTGGTTTTTGCCGAAAGCCGCTGTTTCAGTTGACTTTTCTGTAAAGCACACATCTGTGCTAACAGTTTTAGCCGGTTTGGAAAAAGCCGGCGAGAAAATCTCACCATACGGACGTCACACGGATGCTTACATGCGAGAAAGTCGCATCCTTGCACTGCACATGGATGACATATGGATCACTGCTCAGGAAACATTTCAGCGATTCTTGTCCGTGTAAAACGGACCGATTTTTATACGTTGTGTGACTCCAGCCTAAAGGAGATCCCCCAACATTAAACATAATGGTATTTTACTTACTGATCAGAAGGGGGTCTGATTTTCAGGACCTTGCAAAAGAACAGGGGCAGCAGCATTTTTTTTCCCCTCCATAGCAGCACTGCCATCTATCTGCAGTGTAGGGAAGTGCAACACAACCCTATGTATGTGAACGGAGCAGCTCCCTGTACAGCAGTGCCACTTTGACAGTAAAAACGATGAAGGAGAATTGATACCATAATTAAGCGTATTTACACCACTGTATAAAAATTGGGAACATCCCTTTAAAAAAAAAAAAAGTACTATCTGCAGATTATTTTATCCTTTTTTTCCCCTACGGTTGGATTTTTTCTTTTAATTTTTGCATTGTAGTTTCCACCAATCTCTCCTATCAGGAAACAATGTACAGTTTGAGTTATGCCAATGCTGCAGTTTTTTACTTGGAACCATAAGCTGCAACCTTAGAAGGAAGATAGACTTTTCAATGTCTGTCCAATAATACGTAAAATCTGATGGTTCAGAACCTGTGCAGTCCCTTTTAGGCTGCATTCATTTATATCTTCAGTTTTAAAGCTAAAGTCTTAAACAGGTACATTTTTTCTTTTATTCTACTTCCACTTATGTAGCAAATATTTTATATGAGCCTGCCTGAAATCGGCTGGGCAACGAGTTCGGCAAGCTGGAAAGCCCCCAAGGCAAATGTTAGGATTTGTTTCAGCTTTGCGGTAGTATGCTTTTGGGTAGGGTGGTGCCACCTGCAGGTCATGTTTCCTTACTGCAGGTTTATGAAAATTAATGTGTAAAGTTTATTTTGTGATCACATCATGGATGTGTGGTTTGTTTGGCTATTTTCTTGCTGAAGGGGGCAAGTTTACCTTTCCAATGTTGTATCATTTGTGTGTGTGGGTGCAGTATGAACGGAGATACAAAGCAATCACCGAAAAAGAGTGTTTTGAAATAATATAAAAGAATGGTTAGTTCAGGAGGCCAGGGAGAAAAATAAAAAGTGACTTATAAATGGTGAATGAAGCAATTTTCTGTACTATTTATTTATGCAATGTATGCTGATAGCACCGTTCCCTTTTAAGATATTTTTCTATTTTAGATGTGTTACATCTCCTTGCTCCAGTGCTCCATAGTCTGGTCTTGTCTGGTTTTTCCATGGCAATTCAACATCCTTTTGTAATGTCACTCCATGAGGCCATTTAGCTAGGCCATTTGGCCAGATTGAGATGCCACCTGAGTATCTAGTTAGTTGATGCTCTGCCACTACGGTAAGGTGTAAGGTGGATAAGCCTCGTCTGCTGTAAATATGCTGCTCTAACTACCACTGTTCCAGCCCTGCTACATCAACCTCTATTGCTACAACTCTGCTGCTCTAACTCTAGTTGTTCCAGCCCTGCTACACTAACATCTGCTACTAAAACTGCTGCTCCTGCTACACTATGGTTCCATCCCTGCTACATTGTGGTTTCAGATCTTCTACATCAGTTACTAACGTTCTAACTCTGCTGCATCAATTGTTGTTATTGTTCCAACTCTGCTACAACAGTTGACTTTTTTCTAGCCACTGTTGTACCAGCTCCCCACCTTGTTGGACCAGTGTTACATTTCCGTTTTGCAAAAAAACTGCTCACCTGCTAAGATCCAACTTATCAGGTGAAAAATAAAAAGATGCAAAAGAAGAATTCAAGTAAAAATTTAAAGAGACTGGAAAATACCTATCAATTACTTTATCAATTATCTACACATACCACCTCACAAGGTCTTCTGTGGTGTAGTTTAGGTATTAGCAATCAAATGCTTAGTATCATCCCTGAGAGGGTTGGCGTTAATAGCTAATATGTCTGGGGGTAAAGTGTGGCACAGAGTTGAATGGTAATATCAGTGGTGGTCTACGAGCTAGTACTTTAAATTCCTGGAGGTACTAGGCCAGTAAAATCTATATACAGGGGATAAAGTATTTTGAACAAAAGAAAATGAAAAGGCCAGCTCACCATAATGAAACACAGGTGCACGGAAGTCCGTCCTGGTTAAATGTGAATGTTGAACGAAATAAATGAAGGTTCTTCCAGCTCCCTGAGTAGAATGATAAAACTTATTTTATTAGAAAAACATTCAAATTCCATAGAAGATTCCAGGACACAGAATGACAAACAGCCAGACAGAGTGACGCGTTTCGATCACTGCGGTGATCTTTGTCAAAGCTCTTATGTTACCATCGCTAATACCAGTATTAATAATAATAATTTTATTTATATAGCGCCAACATATTCCGCAGCACGTTACATTATAGAGGGGATTTGCCAGTGGCGTAACTACAAAGTTATGGGCCCCGGAGCGAACTTTCAAATGGGGCCCCCCCACCATGCCAAAATATTTTCCACCCAAATTCACATTTTCCCTATTAATTAATTCCCTATTAATTAATTCCCTACATGCCCCGGCTGCCCCCCCCCCCCTAGATACGCCACTGCCCTAGATACGACTCCTTGCCTATTCCACCACTTCCATCATTTCCTCCTCCCCCACCATCCCCATCCTTGTCCATTCCACCACTTCCATCATTTCCTCCTCCACCACCATCCCCATCCTTGCCCATTCCACCACCATCCCCATCCTTGCCCATTCCATCACTTCCATCATTTCCTCCTCCACCACCATCCCCATCCTTGCCCATTCCACCACTTCCATAATTTCCTCCTCCACCACCATCCCCATCCTTGCCCATTCCATCACCATCCCCATCTTTGCCCATTCCACCACTTCCATCATTTCCTCCTCCACCACCATCCCCATCCTTGCCCATTCCACCACTTCCATCATTTCCTCCTCCACCACCTTCCCCATCCTTGCCCATTCCACCACTTCCATCATTTCCTCCTCCACCACCATCCCCATCCTTGCCCATTCCACCACTTCCATCATTTCCTCCTCCACCACCATCCCCATTTTTGCACATTCCACCACCATCCCCATCCTTGCCCATTCCACCACTTCCATCATTTCCTCCTCCACCACCATCCCCATCCTTTCCCATTCCACCCCCACCCCCATCCTTGCCCATTCCACCACTTCCATCATTTCCTCCTCCACCACCATCCCCATCCTTGCCCACTCCACCACCATCCCCATCCTTGCCCATTCCACCACTTCCATCATTTCCTCCTCCACCACCATCCCCATCCATGCCCTCTCCTCCCTCTACACACACACACACACACACCTCACCTCACGCTCTGCCGCAGCATCTCATCGCCTTCCTCTGACACAGCCGACCGCTGGCTGATGACGTCATCCAGCGGCACATCTGTGTGAGAGGAAGCAGGAAGACAGATCGCTGGGCAGCGGTGCTGCAGGGATTTCTCCCTGCCAGCCGCAACCACTCTGCAGGGGCTCCCCTCCACCTCTGCTCACATTGCGAGTCGGCGCTCTGCAGCTTCTCTGTGCCGGCTGTCAGCTTGACAGTCGGCGCAGAGAACAGCTGACTCCCAGTGCGGGGGGTGGCAGAATGCAGCCGCCGGGGGAGACGCTGCGGACCACCACATTAGGCGGCCCGACTGCGCCCCCCTGCTGGCTGCGCCCTGCCCCCCCCTAGATACGCCTTGGACTGTTGCCGTGCGGGAGGGATCTCCTGCACTGCAACATGGTGTCGGCCGGTGCCTCTGACCTGCCGGGCCCCGTCGCAGTGGCGACCGCTGCGACCGCGGTAGTTACGCCACTGGGATTTGTACAGACAATAGACATTACAGCATAACAATAAACACAGATCAAAACAGATACCAAGAGGAATGAGGGCCCTGCTCTCAAACTGACAATCTATGAGGACAAAGGGGAGACACGAGAGGTGGATGGTAACAATTGCTTTAGTTATTCGGACCAGCTATAGTGTAAGGCTCAGGTGTTCATGTAAAGCTGCATGAACCAGTTAACTGCCTAAGTATGTAGCAGTACAGACACAGAGGGCTAATTAACTTCATAAAGTGTATGAGAACATGATGCGAGGAACCTGATTATGGTTTAAGTTTTTTGAATGGGCCACACGGGGATAGTTAGGTTAATGCTTTGAGGCGGTAGGCCAGTCTGAACAAATGAGTTTTTTGGGCACACTTAAAACAGTGGGGATTAATTGTATTAACCTAGGTAGTGCATTCCAAAGAATTGGCACGGCACGTGAAAAGTCTTGGAGACGGGAGTGGGAGGTTCTGATTATTGAGGATGCTAACCTGAGGTCATTAGCGGAGCGGAGGGCACGGGTAGGGTGGTAGACTGATACAAGGGAGGAGATGTAGGGTGGTGCTGAGCCATGGAGTGATTTGTGGATGAGGGTAGTAGTTTTGTACTGGATTCTGGAGTGGATGGGTAGCCAGTGTAATGACTGGCACAAGGTAGAGGCATCGGTGTAACGGTTGGTGAGGAATATGATCCTAGCTGCAGCATTCAGCACAGATTGGAGCGGGGAGAGTTTGGTAGGAGGGAGGCCAATCAGTAGAGAGTTACAATAGTCCAGACGAGAATGAATAAGTGAAACAATAAGAGTTTTTGCAGAGTCGAAAGTAAGAAAAGGGCGAATTCTAGAAATGTTTTTGAGGTGCAGGTAAGAAGAGCGAGCCAGTGATCGGATGTGGGGGGTGAATGAAAGGTCAGAATCAAGGATGACCCCAAGGCAGCGGGCATGTTGCTTTGGAGTAATGGTGGAGCCACACACAGAGATGACAATGTCAGGCAAAGGTAGGTTAGTAGAGGGAGAAAACACAAGGAGTTTAGTTTTTGACATACCGGTATATATCTCAAACCACCAATCGTGACTGACAAAATAATCACGTGATATATGTTAATTATACCGGAAAGGTCCTAACATAGACATTGAAAACAATATAAAACCACAAATAAAGTGAATCGTGTAAGATGGTACCAATTATATATGCGTATGGCATTGAAATAATTCATTCCTTACCCCATGGAGGTTATATACAACGCCGGCTTCTAACCCGTGAAGCCTTTTGGATATATTACCTTAGCTTTTTCTATATATTACCTAGGCACTAGATTTCCTGACGGTTTCAATAAACGCAACGAGGTAATGTTCCACTATTAAGTCATGTGGGGCTCTTTTTTCTTTCTTTTTCTAAATTTTTTCTAAAATGTTTCAATGGGGATATAAATCTGTGTATATAATTGGAACGATCTTACACGATTCACTTGCTGTAAACAAAGACCAACACTAAAATTAATTGTTTTATAGTTATTTAAAAATAAATCTTATCCTCCATACTTGGTCCAGCGTTCCTACTTGGAAGCACCACACACCACCGCCACAATTTTCTTCCAACACCTTGATCCTCCTCTCCACCCACGGGGTGTGAGTGTGGTGGCCAGAACAGCAGAATTCTATCAGCTGGTCTTATACCTGCATTGGAGTTGTGCCGGACACAACTCATCCAAGTGAGCAATATACATCCTGCCATCCAGTCGATCACTCTCCAGTATTTCTTTTGTTTCTTGGTAAATAAAGATCAGCAGGGACCAACATGGAATCTGCCCAGGGAATGAGATGGTAAGTACTGATTGTTTTAGATGCTGTATACATAGCTATAGTATTTTTTATGCAGTAAAGTAAATGTACTATGATGTTCTGCTAAAGGCTGGTCAAAGATGACCCTTGTGTGTAAAGCATACAAGTGACATGTCATGGAAGAAGACGGAGATAAAAAAGCTCAGAAAGTCAATACAAAGTTATAATGTTTTTCTGCCTAAAAAAAGCCAAGGAACAAACTAAAGTTCCATCAAAAAGATTAGATAAAAATCTGATCAAACTTGAAAAGATCCAACTTCTTCTAATGACTCGTGCAAACTAAGGTATTTTGTACCATGAGATCGCACTTGGACCAATGTTAGTCTGTTCGGCCATGAACATGTCCGGCTTGGACTGAAGAAAAAAATCGCAGCATGCCTGAGTTGGATCTGATCATTGGATTACAGTCAGCCATGCAAATCAATGAGTCCATGAAGAACATCTGACCACGGTCCAATTTTCAGAGACTGGCAGAATGGAGAAGATGGAGACATTTTTTTTCCATTTTCTCCTCATCAGAGCGAATTGGAGCACACTGTGATCACACTTTGATCAAACTCTAATAAGATCAGAGTGTAATTAGCTTATTTGGCCCGATTCTCTTGGATGATAGAAAATACGATGCTGTGACACTAGCCTTACCCTGCTTCATCTTCAGAAATATAGTCCTGCAACAGCTGAGGTAGGTACAATCAGTGTATTGAACCCTTAATTTCTAAAGCATAACCATCCTGGTGATTGTCGAAGGTTCAGAAATTTGATGATCATTTGTGATCACTTAGATGTCTATGCTCAGATATACATTTCATAGGAAATATAGTGCAACATTTGTGCCATCAAATAAATGGCTGTGTAATCCATGGACAGTCTAGGTCTGCTAGAGCTGTCCTTGAAAGAACTCACACCAGCGCTGCCCCCGTGATTGAAACCTGAATGCTACCGGAAGGAAAAAAGTAAAATTCCTCCCGGCAGCAGGGATCTAAGTGCTGGCGCCGGGCAGGTTTGGAATGCTATTAGACTGTGGATTAACACAATATCTGCAGATCAATAGGATTTTTTTTAACATAATATGTTCCCTTTAAAGAAAGATGCCGTAATAACTCTTATATTGAGATCTCTTTAAGAGATTACCCTTTTATATAAGTGGGGCACAGGGAAGTCTTACCTTCATAGGTTTGTGAATCTTTACCTTAAAGGGGTATCCCCAACATTAAAAGTCAACATCTGTCCTCTGTTTAGGTGATACCTTGCAGATCTGTGGAAATCTGACAGCTGAGATCCCCACCAATCCCAAGAATTGGGCTATAATATACCCCATCATAAAGGAGCGGTGGCCGCACACATGCACTACCATTTTCTTAATTCTTGATGGGACTGGCAGAAATAGCCGAGTACAGCTGTGTTGTTTAAGTATGTTTGTTGCGGATATATCACGCTATGATGGTCTTTGGTAAGGAAGGGGGCCTCAAACTGTCTCTAGAACTGGGTCCCTAACTATCCCTGTTACGGGGATACTCTTGAAGGTAGAGAGGCCTGAGTCTCCGACCTTACTATGTTCCTGTTAAACCCTGATCTGTCCCCTCCCTCACTGCATGAGGCATAGGACATAAATGTAAACAAGACACAAGGACAAAACAGGCACAACAGAAAGTCTTTATCAATCAAAAGCACTAACCAACAATAGGGAGGTGGATATGGACAGGGAGGAAAAAAGATCAATTGGAACAGGGACCAGGAGATAAACAAATACGCACTACAGCAAACCACAGAACACTACCACAACAACTCTACTCCAGCCACTTAGCTTTAGGACACAGGAAGACAACTCTTTCACCGGCAGGGACAAGTAAGTCTGACCAGTTTTTATAGGAAAAGGTAAGGACCAGATCAGAAGCAGCTGATATGAAGCTGCATGTTTCTGACCAACATAGGAAGGGTGGTCAACCTCTTCAGCACCAGAGGAAACTAAATTCTATTAATATGGGACGCAAAACACACCACCTGTAAAGAGGTCCTACAATTCATTACCCAACGTGATCGTCTGACTCCAGGTCTTCCAGTGGGACGTGACAACCTCGTGACAGGATAGCCCTTTAATGAAGGTCTGTAATTTACTCAATTCTCTTCAATAAGACACGTATAGCACCGCACATACCCGAGGAGCACGTCTTGTAATTTCATGTGCGTTCAGCTCTGTAGATGTTGCAGGCTTGACTGATGGTTGCATATTGCAGATTTGACATTAGTAATCTGCTCAAATTTCGACATGCACATGAAGTTCTTAGAGTTTCGCTCATATATCATGTGGATCTACGCAGCTTACAGCTTTATTTGAGGTTGTTGTTACTGAAGCGGAGCTTACATCGTGGTGTCAGAATGACTTCTGGTATTAGAGGAACTAAACTAATAACTTAATGCATGAAAATGGAGGAAATCTTTATGATACTCTAAATAATGAACGGCAGCTCAGATCTAACATCAGTACCATCTCTGTCAGTGCTAATGTAGCATTGGGAGACATGTCAAGAAGACCCGAGGCTTCCAATGCAGCTGCAAGCAATCAACTATCTGGATTAAATAACTGGTTATTTTACACAAACATCCTTGATTTATACAGAATTTGCATATTGAATCATTGGCATATGTCATTGTGGCGATGCTTGTATATTCTGGTGGTAAGAGGTGAATAAATGAGGAGGACACGTAAGGCTGATATTACTGGGCCCCTCATATTTACTTGATGCAAGTTTAGCTTTTATATATTGTATGCACCTTTATACTGAAAATTTAATGTCCACAAATAAACAGTTTTTTCCCCCAAGTGCAAGAAACTTTGTGAAGTATCTTATTAGACAAAAATATTTCTCACTCCATTTATCCGTCACTTTTCTTCTGCACTGATCATTTACTGCTCTAATCTGTCTACAAATCTGTTCTGAAAAGTCACCTCGACAACAGTTAGGCTGGTTTCACACTTGCGTTTTAAAACGCATGCGTTTAAAAAAAAAAACACATTGTGAAAAAACGCATGTAAACGCGTGCAAACGCCGCGTTTTTTTGACGCATGCGTTTTTGCATGTGGTGAAAATAAACGCTGCGTTTTAACACGTTTACATGTATTTTTTCATGCGTTTGCGTTTTTTAAACGCATGCAGATAAATGTGTGACAGCTGCCAATCATCAAAATAAAGTAAAAACCCCACTATAAACAGAAAGAGCTAGGGTTAGGGGTAGGGTTAGGGGTAGGGATCCTAACCCTAACCCTAACCCTAAAGGGATCCTAACCCTAACCCTACCCCTAACCCTAAAGGGATCCTAACCCTAACCCTACCCCTAACCCTAACACTACCCCTAATCCTAACCCTACCCCTAACCCTAACCCTACCCTTAAAGGGATTAGGGTTAGGGTTAGGGGTAGGGTTAGGGGTAGGGTTAGTGGTAGGGTTAGGGGTAGGATCCCTTTATCAATTTTATGGTGTGGGGTGGTTTACCAGTGTGTGTTTTTGTTTTTTTTAAATAAAAACGCATGCGTTTTTAACGCATGCAAACGCATGTGGTTAAAAACGCATGCGTTTACATAGACAGCAATGCATTTTTTTGCCGCAAAAAAAACGCAGCTAAAAATACTACATGTTGCATTTCTGCAACACAACGCATGCAGAAAAAAAATGCATGCGTTGCAAAAACGCGTCAAAACGCATACAAAAACGCATGCATTTTTAATGTTAAATATAGGAAAAAAAGCATGCTTTTTTTGCGGTTTTTACCGCAAAAACGCAAAAAAAAAAACCGCAAATGTGAAACCAGCCTTACACTTTTAAATAAGTTCAAAACTTCTGAATAATAGTTTATCATATATTACCCCTTACATGATACAGCTATCTTTGCCGTTGAGGACAAAGTGTTGTTTTTACTGTGTTCCTACAGCCATAGATGTTTCATTTTGCAATTGACATAGCCATATTTTTTTTCTGGGGCTAGCTTATTGTCAGTGTTTGCTCTCAGGAATACAATATGTTGAAACAGTTGCAATATTTGTGTTTTTATAGAAAATGCAGGGATTGCTTAATTCTGAGGGTATTGTTTTTCTGTCATTCACCTTATAGTATAAATGACAAATTTACGGATCAGTGCCATTATGCCAATACCAAAGTTATAGAATTGTTCTGCATGTTTTGCCATATACTGAGAGCATAGATGAGCAGATTGATCCACGAAGGATTGAGCTTGAGTCAAATTTTTTGAAATTCTCGTTTTCATGCAAATTTGAAGATTTGATTCGTGGATTGCAAAACAAAAACCCCAAACATTTCCCTACACAATTTCCCATACTCCTGAAGATGTATATAGCTCCATCATATGAGTTGATGTCCGTTTTGGAGTAGATCTGGCTTTTTAATAGCTTTTTATTTCATGATGAAAAACAATAGTTATGGTACTGTCTGATAGTTTTTTTTTATGGCACTCATCTTGTAGGTTAAAGAATAATTAAACTTTTTTTGTATTTAATTATCCAACACCATCAGTTATTATTTTTTTGTAATACACTTCACTATCTTATTTTGCCTCCTTCTCTGCCCAGTTTATGTTCCTTCATAATCTGCTTTCATCTGCTGCTGGGTTTGATCTGCACACTATAATTAAATAACCTGTATGCTGGAATTCCCCTGTCTGACTATGGGATGGTGGAGAAGAGCAGCTCAGACCGGGCAAGTCCCATACGCAGACTTATTGCATATAGTTAAATGGATCTTTGCTGAGCAGCATTTAAAAGCACCTTCTAAAGAGGCATGAACGGGGCACCGACGCAGCACCACAATGTAATGAGTGAAGGAAGTGAAATAATGTAATGAAGTGTATAAAAAATGTAGAATTGTGCAACTCCTGAAGAATAATTGAATAAAAAAAGAGTTTAGTTACTCTTTAATTGACTTTAAGTTACAATTTGTTTTTGCATTTCATTTAAATAATTTCATCAAACTTTTTTTAAAAACTTTTATAATACTATACAATGCTGGCAAAGTCTAATAGGGATTTAAAGAGGGCAGACACAATGGCCTTTGTTAGGCCCCAAATTGATATGACAATACAGACAAATTCTGTCTCCGAAGCTTCAGCTTTCAGCAGAGAAGCCTTGGCAGAAATGCTACCTATTAGGAGTCGCACATTAAAGCCCAAAATTCTGGATATGGAACCTCTTGGGGCAGTGGTTGATTTTCTTACCCTTATGGCTATGGCATTAAACATAATTAATATTATTTGCATGATATATATATATATATATATATATATATATACAGTGGGGCAAAAAAGTATTTAGTCAGTCAGCAATAGTGCAAGTTCCACCACTTAAAAAGATGAGAGGCGTCTGTAATTTACATCATAGGTAGACCTCAACTATGGGAGACAAACTGAGAAAAAAAAATCCAGAAAATCACATTGTCTGTTTTTTTATCATTTTTTTTGCATATTATGGTGGAAAATAAGTATTTGGTCAGAAACAAACAATCAAGATTTCTGGCTCTCACAGACCTGTAACTTCTTCTTTAAGAGTCTCCTCTTTCCTCCACTCATTACCTGTAGTAATGGCACCTGTTTAAACTTGTTATCAGTATAAAAAGACACCTGTGCACACCCTCAAACAGTCTGACTCCAAACTCCACTATGGTGAAGACCAAAGAGCTGTCAAAGGACACCAGAAACAAAATTGTAGCCCTGCACCAGGCTGGGAAGACTGAATCTGCAATAGCCAACCAGCTTGGAGTGAAGAAATCAACAGTGGGAGCAATAATTAGAAAATGGAAGACATACAAGACCACTGATAATCTCCCTCGATCTGGGGCTCCACGCAAAATCCCACTCCGTGGGGTCAGAATGATCACAAGAACGGTGAGCAAAAATCCCAGAACCACGCGGGGGGACCTAGTGAATGAACTGCAGAGAGCTGGGACCAATGTAACAAGGCCTACCATAAGTAACACACTACGCCACCATGGACTCAGATCCTGCAGTGCCAGACGTGTCCCACTGCTTAAGCCAGTACATGTCCGGGCCCGTCTGAAGTTTGCTAGAGAGCATTTGGATGATCCAGAGGAGTTTTGGGAGAATGTCCTATGGTCTGATGAAACCAAACTGGAATTGTTTGGTAGAAACACAACTTGTCGTGTTTGGAGGAAAAAGAATACTGAGTTGCATCCATCAAACACCATACCTACTGTAAAGCATGGTGGTGGAAACATCATGCTTTGGGGCTGTTTCTCTGCAAAGGGGCCAGGACGACTGATCCGGGTACATGAAATAATGAATGGGGCCATGTATCGTGAGATTTTGAGTGCAAACCTCCTTCCATCAGCAAGGGCATTGAAGATGAAACGTGGCTGGGTCTTTCAACATGACAATGATCCAAAGCACACCGCCAGGGCAACGAAGGAGTGGCTTCGTAAGAAGCATTTCAACGTCCTGGAGTGGCCTAGCCAGTCTCCAGATCTCAACCCTATAGAAAACCTTTGGAGGGAGTTGAAAGTCCGTGTTGCCAAGCGAAAAGCCAAAAACATCACTGCTCTAGAGGAGATCTGCATGGAGGAATGGGCCAACATACCAAAAACAGTGTGTGGCAACCTTGTGAAGACTTACAGAAAACGTTTGACCTCTGTCATTGCCAACAAAGGATATATTACAAAGTATTGAGATGAAATTTTGTTTCTGACCAAATACTTATTTTCCACCACAATATGCAAATAAAATGATAAAAAAAACAGACAATGATTTTCTGGATTTTTTTTTCTCAGTTTGTCTCCCATAGTTGAGGTCTACCTATGATGTAAATTACAGACGCCTCTCATCTTTTTAAGTGGTGGAACTTGCACTATTGCTGACTTACTAAATACTTTTTTGCCCCACTGTATATATATATATATAATTTAAACCAGCCCATGCCATTATAATTCTAGCTCAAAAGGATACAAGTGTTCAGCCTGCAGTTATATTTCGTCCTAAAAGAAGGCCATTATCTGAACGAGAATGATAAGAGTGCAGTTCTCCTCATGACCACTAGGTTGCACCAACTCACAATCTATAATTACTTTCCCTCCTGTAGTAAAGTGACTTTTAACTTATGGATTTTTCATATCTAAACAAAATTAGACAGTGAGAACGGGAACATATATTTACTTCTCAATTTTCCTATTACTGCGGCGTTATGTAAGGATGACAGGAGACACAGGATTACTGCTGATGATTAATTCTCCACATTTATTGAGAAGATCTTAAAGCATTTAAATGCAATAAATGAGGATGTCATCCATGAAAAGCAAATGTGTTTTGTGCATCGTTTGATATTTTGGAAGAGCTCATGTCGCCACACAGGCTTTAAACTTTACATGGCATTTCACTGTTAAAAGACAATGGAAACGATTTTTTTTAATTCTGTGTTTGGCAGAAAAACAATGGAGATTTCATGTAATTAGAAAAGCACATACTGACATTGCAGAGCTGAATGTGTGCTTTTACGTTTAATGAAAAAATGAAACCTTCACTCTGTGCCAGTTTCAGTGCTATCAGCCTTACCCATCAGTTTGACATCACATATAGATATTATGATAATGGTTATAATGGTTAATGGTTGAACTCTAGCGCCACCTATTGGAAGTAGCGATCCTAAAAGTCAATATTGACCCTTTAGCGAGCCTTGTCACATGACTTAGGATAACAGCCAAAGCAGAATCTCAATTTGCAGACACATGTTTCGGGGTGTCTCCCCTCCTCAGTGCAAAGCAAGAGATCTGATTGCTCGTTAAAGGATCAATATTGACTTTTAGGATGGCTCCTTTAAATAAGTGGCGCTAGAGTTCAAGTCCTCTTCCTTTCCGAAGAGGCGATTTACATATTTAATTTCCCAGAGGAGCATTGCATGGCCTATAAGTCTCCTTACACTGGCATGCCAGGCATGTCACTCTCCATAAGGAGAAACGTTGCCCCTTAGACATTACTAAGGGAATTTTTGCCATCGGAGGGAAGGGAGATTTTGAAAGTCATCTCAACACGCTGCATGACCACCACTAGATCCCGGTATCAGCTGATCCTAGGAGGAGGTCAGGACTGAGTATTGGTTTATGTGAATAGTAGGTTACATTCATATACTTGGATACTAACCCACTATTTATTTACTGCAATATTGCCTGCTTGTTATTGCATAAAAATGCACCTTCTGTGCAAAGTTGCCATCCCTCATGCTCTACATTGCAGCTCTGCTCATTTAGGCTGGCTGTAATGTGTAAATATAATCCGAGGAGGAAGGTAGTTCCAGCAGAATACTAGATAATAATAAAAATAATCTTTATTTTTATATAGCACTAACATATTCCTCAGCGCTTTACAGTTTGCACACATTATCATCGCTGTCCCCGTTGGGGCTCACAATCTAAATTCCCTATCAGTATGTCTTTGGAAGGTGGGAGGAAACCAGAGAACCCGGAGGAAACCCACGCACAGAGGTGTATCTAGCTCCTCCTGCACCCGGGGCAAAAGATCAGTTTGGTGCCCCCCCCCCCTCAGATTTCTGCCCCTATAATCTCCTCAGATTTCTTCTGCCCCCATAATGTCCTCAGATTTCTTCTGCCCCCATAATGTCCTGATTCCTTCCTCCATCCCCTCCCTTCCCGGGTGCAGTTGCATGTGGTGGAGAAATCTGCGGAACATATGGGGGCAGAAATCAGGACATTAGGTTAGGGGGGCAGAAGAGATCTGAGCACATTATGGGGGCAGAAATCACGACATTGCACCCATCCAGCCCCCTGGCCTTGTTTCAGTCCTCACATAGTAGTATGTAGCACAGACCACATAGTAGTATATAGGACAGCCCAAACAGTAGTATACAGCACAGCCCACACAGTAGTATACAGCACAGCCCACACAGTAGTATACAGCACTGCCCATATAGTAGTATACAGCACAGCCCACATTGTAGTATACAGCACAGCCCACGTAGTATATAGCAGCCCAAGTAGTATATAACACAGCCCACGTAGTATATAGCAGCCCACGTAGTATATAGCAGCCCACGTAGTATATAGCAGCCCACGTAGTAAGTAGCAGCCCACGTAGTATATAGCAGCCCACGTAGTATATAGCAGAGCCCACGAAGTAAACAGGAGTCCACATAGTATATAACAGAGCCCACATAGTAAATAGTAGCCCATGTAGTATATAGCAGAGCCCATGTAGTATATAGCAGCCCATGTAGTATATAGCAGCCCACGTAGTATATTGCAGAGCCCACGTAGTATATAGCAGAGCCCATGTAGTATATAGCAGCCCATGTAGTATATAGCAGCCCACGTAGTATATAGCAGAGCCCACGTAGTATGTAGCAGAGCCCATGTAGTATATAGCAGAGCCCATGTAGTATATAGCAGCCCACGTAGTATATAGCAGAGCCCATGTAGTATATAGCAGCCCATGTAGTATATAGCAGCCCACGTAGTATATAGCAGCCCATGTAGTATATAGCAGCCCACGTATTATATAGCAGAGCCCATGTAGTGTATAGCAGAGCCCATGTAGTATATAGCAGCCCACGTAGTATATAGCAGAGCCCACGTAGTATATAGCAGAGCCCATGTAGTATATAGCAGCCCATGTAGTATATAGCAGAGCCCATGTAGTATATAGCAGCCCATGTAGTATATAGCAGCCCACGTAGTATATAGCAGAGCCCACGTAGTATGTAGCAGAGCCCATGTAGTATATAGCAGAGCCCATGTAGTATATAGCAGCCCACGTAGTATATAGCAGAGCCCACGTAGTATATAGCAGAGCCCATGTAGTATATAGCAGCTCACGTAGTATATAGCAGGCCATGTAGTATATAGCAGCCCATGTAGTATATAACAGCCCATGTAGTATATAGCAGCCCACGTAGTATATAGCAGAGCCCACGTAGTATATAGCAGAGCCCATGTAGTATATAGCAGCCCACGTAGTATATAGCAGCCCATGTAGTATATAGCAGCCGACGTAGTATATAGCAGAGCCCATGTAGTATATAGCAGCCCATGTAGTATATAGCAGCCCACGTAGTATATAGCAGAGCCCATGTAGTATATAGCAGCCCACATAGTATATAACAGAGCCCACATAGTAAATAGTAGCCCATGTAGTATATAGCAGAGCCCATGTAGTATATAGCAGAGCCCACGTAGTATATAGCAGAGCCCACGTAGTATACAGCAGAGCCTATGTAGTATATAGCAGCCCACGTAGTATATAGCAGAGCCCACGTAGTATACAGCAGAGCCCATGTAGTATATAGCAGCCCACGCAGTATATAGCAGAGCCCACGTAGTATACAGCAGAGCCCATGTAGTATATAGCAGCCCACATAGTATATAGCAGCCCATGTAGTATATAGCAGCCCATGTAGTATATAGCAGCCCATGTAGTATATAGCAGCCCACGTAGTATATAGCAGAGCCCACGTAGTATATAGCAGAGCCCATGTAGTATATAGCAGCCCACGCAGTATATAGCAGTCCATGTAGTATATAGCAGCCGACGTAGTATATAGCAGAGCCCATGTAGTATATAGCAGTCCATGTAGTATATAGCAGCCCACGTAGTATATAGCAGCCCATGTAGTATATAGCAGCCCACGTAGTATATAGCAGAGCCCATGTAGTATATAGCAGCCCATGTAGTACATAGCAGAGCCCATGTAGTATATAGCAGCCCATGTAGTATATAGCAGCCCACGTAGTAAATAGCAGCCATGTAGTATATAGCAGCCCATGTAGTATGTAGCAGAGCCCACGTAATAAATAGCAGCCCATGTAGTATACAGCAGCCCATGCAGTATATTAGAGCCCATACCTTGTCCTCCCAGCCAGGCTCTGCATCCCCCCAGCCCCCGCAATCCTTTGCTCCAGGTGCTGCACAGTGCACACTTCCTGTTTAGCGACGCACGTCTCATTCTCCGGGCACTGGACGGGGTCGGAAGTCACTGCGTATCCATGGCGACGCATTGTGGGCAGCTCTCGTCTCCAGCAGCTGCGAAAGTCCCAGAGCTCTGTGCCGCCTCCTCTTCTAGCGTGCACCTCGGGCCGCAGATGCTTGCCTCAGGGGCAATGTTTGAGAATTCCGCGGACGGGGAGGCTCCTCCTTGGACCACCGCATCAGGTGGCCTGCTGGCGCCCCCTTGTTGGCTGCGCCCGGGACACATGCCCCGGCTGCCCCCCCCTGGATACGCCACTGCCCACGCAAACACGGGGAGAACATACAAACTCCTTCCAGATGATATCCTTGGTGGGATTTGAACCCACGACCCCAGTCCTACTAAAGGTAGATATAGACCAAAGTCAATCCCAATGGTCATAGTAAAAGGGGGACACTTTCTCAGACATTTATGGCATATTGAAAGTCTATATCATACATGTCGAATTCATCCTGGCTCCACTTACAACCTATCTAGTGTATGGGGGTGTTTTGAGACCACCTCTATGGGGCTCTCTATAGTAGTTTATGTCTTCTCCCCTAAATCTACAATGAAGATATCTGCATACAAGGGCCAAGAAACCCTTATTCTGCTGTTATATGGGATTTATCAGCCACCTGGACCATAAATGGCATCAGACAGGTTCTGGACTCATTGATCTCAATAGGAGAGTTTTCTAGCCACATTCAGAGGACATTGTGCAGGAATAGGGAGGAGGTGAGCTGTGACCATCACCCAATATGAAGGGTTGATCCTGTGTTATGAATATTTAGATTTTATCCGGCATTATTATACTGCCTGTTATGATAATATAAGTTCGGAAAAAAATTATCTTTAAGTGTCTAGTATTAGTATTGTGACTTCATAACTAGGCTGGAAGTGTGGACTTCTTAAACAATCTTTCAATGGAAGTCTGTACGAGCCAGTACTCACACCAAGGACTTCATCAAATAGTGTCAATTCGACTGCAGAGACAAGAATGAAGATTCCCGAAGAAGTTTATTCTCAGGTCGGATTCTTGTATTATGCACAATAGTAACAGCAGAAACTGCACCAGGTGAAGAAACAATTCTGAACCGAAGATGTAGAGAGATGAAAGTCAGACAATGATGGCTGACAAATAGTGATAAGCCAGCGTGCTCGGATAAGGTGTTATCGGAGCATGCTCAGGTGCTAATAGAGTGTCTTCAGCGTGCTCGAAAAATATGTTCGCGTCCCCGCACCTGCATTCCATAGCAGTATAACAGCAACAATACAATACTGTATGATTCCCAAACATTGGACATGGAAAAAAAAAAGAGATATGATTTATTTTTCTGGAGGCTAGACAAAAACCTCCCACAAAAAACACACGAGGAAATAAAAAATACAGTAGGTCATTTTCTAAAGACATGCTTTATTAATAATCGGGATTGATTTTCAACCTCCAAAAGTAAACTCTGTTATTACCATTTAATGACAGGAAGCAGAGATGCTGAAGATGGTGAACAGTATAGTTAAATATTGATTACACCCTTATATCCATAAGGAAGGGCGAGTCCTTTACTGATTGTATTGATTTCTAATATCATCGCATTCTTTTTTTAAAATTCCGATGATCCTCGAACTGTGCCAGATGGACCAAATAATAATTAGAGAAGACCAAAAGGGTTTTGATGAATTACCAGTATCTCTAAAGAACATAAAAGACAAGAAACCAACAAACAATCAACGTTGTCAATAATCTCTGGACATTTCATAAATACTTGAATTTCCTTCTTACTAAGAACATGAGAACCAATAGCAATAATGAAGGAACAAATGATCAGAACATATAAGAATTAAAGCAAATTTTTATTATAATACTAAAAATATGATATAAAAATAGATACATAAATATACAGATAAACAATAGGGGACATGATGACAAAAACTAGTGAGCACGAGCAAATAACATGATCAATATTCCCATTATCCTGTTACAGAGCTTAATATTAAATGTCAATGCTAGTCAACAGTAAACAATGTCTCTATAACTGGAAGATCAATATATGGAAACCCTTAGTGCAATAACATCCAGGTATGGAGTAGATACAGGGAATGATAGATTGGATCAGTATCGGTACTGATGATACCATATAAGAGTGTACCATGTGGGATTGCACCCATAAAGGCACATACCTATACATAACAGTGAATAGATATAATCCATTACCTGTAGACATGTTGCAGGGTCTATGTGTACTCTAGCCAACACCTCGACGCGCGTTTCGCTGCCTCTGGCAGTGATCCCTCAGCGCACGCAAGCGGCCGGGGCAGCGCTGCTGCACTTTGATAGACTTACCTACTCCGGACAGCGAGTACTCACCTCCTGGACCAGCTTGATACCCTGCGATCCCTCCTTATCCAACAACAGGATCTGTGCACCATGGCACCTTCTCCCATTGCTCCCAGGATCAGAGATAACAGACTTCACCCATCTCCCACAGAGTCACACAGCAGCGGGACTAGTTCATCACGGCACTTTCTCTCACCGCTCCCAAGGACCAAAGACAGCGAACTTCACGCATCTTCTACGCAGTCACTTAACAGAAGGTAAAAAGAAACCTTCTTTCCCAAGATTATCTTGTCACACATATTTACATATATTATGCGTTTATGACACAGGTTATACCAATCTACTGAGCAACTGCTTATGCGACTATCTACTAGGGACTTGAACACTGGTCTCACCTTGTACTATACTTCCCTGTTCTCTATCTTCAGCAGCACTTCCCAACATGGTGCCTTTAAATATAAAAGTATCATTATACTGTCCCATAGATATTAATATCTCCTATGTTGCACTTATGATCAAAAATTGCCCCACTTCCTGCACAAAATATTCTCACAGTTTCCCCAATACTGTCCCCACACTGCCTTTCTCCGTATTGTTCCCCCACACTGCCCTTCTCTGTAATGTACCCCACACGCTGCACCTCTCCGTAATATATCCTGTTCTGTCTTCATACACGTTGATACAGTGTGTGATCCGGCATACGGCATATACCACTTCTGTCTCCCAAATAAGCAGACTGTTCTCTGTAGTCTAACTTGTTTATTGGTAAACATGAGTGTGGTAAAATTATAAGAATACAAATGATATGGATAAGTATTGGGCCAAATAATAGCACAGCTGATACTTTACAACTAATAGAAAAGTATACAGGATGATGCAACTTCTATATATAACTACATACAGTAAGTCACAGATAATAGATTTCCTAAGTACTAGTTGCTATACAGTAAATCACATTCTGTAGAACACTAAATTACAAAACAGAAGTAACAATCTTACCGGATAAACTTAACCAGGATGGCAAGTAAGTGAGATAATTCAGCACAGCACATGAACACGTGTGTCCTAGGAAGTACACAGGAAAGTAATGGAGTCTCTCTCTCCCAGCATACCTTGGTACAATTCCACAATGCAACACTCTAATTATTACTAAAACACAGGTTATAAATTAACCACTACTGGGTGGTGCTATAACACAGCAAACCAAAAACACTAATGTTAGTAAAACTTTAATGCATAATTGGAATCATACTGTCCTTCCTAGAACGGACAGAACACTCCCCGCTTGGCATCAACCGATGCCACCTACAGGTTCTTTTGGCAAAAACAGTAAGACAAGTTCCGCAACTGGTCTGAGGAATAGTCTACTCTCCCCGGACTTGCTTACTTTTACCTCGACCTTATGCACCCTCCAATCTTTGCTTGGGAATATTTTAGTGATGAGGCCTAGTGGCCACTCATTGCGGTGAGACTGGCTGTCTTTCATGAGAACAACATCGCCGGTTTTGATGTTTGGTTTGTCGGTCATTTTCAAATACGCCACTGCTGCAATTGCTTTGGTTGAGGCATCCCAGAAGATACAAAGCCTTTGCATCTTGACTTCTGTTGATGGCACAGAAGCATATGGTCTTGTCACGTAGAGACTTGACAGGGCTTCTAAAGAGTTCTTCCATCTTACCCACAAGTCTCTTTTCTCGCTGGGAAGTGGATCATCCCAATCGGACGTCTCTTGGGTGAAGTCTCTCAACACCAATTTACCTTGGATAATTACAGGGGTTACAAATCCCAGCGGATCGTACAAGCTGTTTACAACGGACAGGACGCCTCTACGCGTGAAGGGTTTCTCTTCTTCGCTGATCTGGAAGGTGAATGAATCCTTTTTCAAATCCCAGAGTAAACCCAAGCTCCACTGCATGGGAAGGGAGTCCATGCCTAAATCCAAGTCTTTTAAATCGGTTGAGTAATCTTGAGAGGGAAAGGCTGCCATTAGTTTTTGGCTGTTAGAAGCGATTTTGTGCAACCTCAAATTGGATGAAGCGAGCATTTCTTTTGCCCTTTTCAGGAGACTGACTGCCGACTCCTCTGTGGGTGTGGATTTCAGACAGTCATCTACGTAGAAATCCTTTTCTACAAACGATCTTACATCCGATCCATACTTTGCTTCACCCTCTCTGGCTGAATGTCTAAGGCCGTAGAGAGCAACAGCAGGGGAGGGGCTGTTCCTGAAGATATGTACCTTCATACGATATTCCACGATGTCCTTGTAGGGGTCATTATCGCGGTACCAGAAGAACCTCAAGTAGTTTCTGTGTTCTTCCTTAACAAGGAAGCAGTGGAACATCTGTTGTATGTCAGCCATAAATGCTACTGCATCTTTGCGGAAACGAAGAAGTACTCCCAGAAGTCTGTTGCTGAGGTCTGGACAAGACAGGAAGACGTCGTTTAAAGAACACCTTCGTATCTGGCACTTGAGTCAAATACCACTCTTATCTGACCTGGTTTCTTTGGATGATACACGCCGAAAATAGGCAAGTACCAACATTCCTCGGAATCTTGAAGTACAGGTGCAATTTCTGCGTGGCCACTCTGGAATATTCTCTCCATGAAGGTAAAGAAGTGTTCTCTTGTTTCCGGTGACTTCTGCAGTTTGCGTGTAAGGGAGACAAATCGACTGTAGACAAGTTCTCTGTTGTTGGGTAAGCGTTGCCTCTGTGGTTTGAATGGTAAAGGTGCGACCCAACTCTTTGATTCATGTCTTACTATCTCTCGCTCCATGATGTCCAGGAACAGTCTGTCCTCTATGGACGTTGCTACCTGGTTGTCTTCTCTTGTCCTATGGAAAATTGTGCACCCTATATGATCTTGCTCACCGTCGCATGCATGGTCTTCACAGGAAGGATCAGCTAACGGACAAGGTGGAGGGGCGTTGAGCGGCAATTCTTTAATCAGGAAACTGCTCACGCATGGCTGGAAGAGAGACGAACGTTCATTTTCAAGAGTATTGGTGAGCATGCTGTTGACTGATGTCGGCCTGTGTGCTCCACCCAGACAGACGCCTCCCACGATGACCCATCCTAGGTCAAGTCTCTGAGCATATTGGGCGTTTTGTGGGCCGTTAATATGTCCTCTAGCCTTGTGGACCCGTAGTATGTCTCTTCTGAGGAGTAAGACGATTGGAGCTCTTTGGTCCAGTTCCGGTATCAGGTGAGCTATACGTTTCAAGTAGGTGTGATGAGCTGCTACCTCTGGTGTAGGAATCTCAGACCTGTTGTAAGGGATTTGGTTGCACTCCAGTATTGATGGCAAGGATAAGCAGGTTTGACCGTCTATAGACTCTACTTTGAATCCGGCCGCTTTCCTCCCCGCTGTCTCGACAGTACCTGCACATGTCTTCAAGGAGTACGGAGAGCCGGGACCAGCAATGTTGAAGGTGTTGAAGAGAAAGGACTTAGCAAGAGACCTGTTGTTCTAATCATCCAAGATTGCATATACCTTGATTGCCTTATCCCGTTGGCTCGCTGGGAATACTCTGACAAGACAGATTTTCGAACAGGATCTTCCTGCTACAAGTTCCTTGCAGATCTCTGTACACTGAGAAGTGACCTCTGGGGTGTCAATGTCAGTGTCCATCTGTTTTTCGGCAGATTCTTCTACTTGTGACGATACCCCTGAGGGTGGTCTGGGGTGTAAGGCCGTGTTGTGCTCCACACTACTACATTCTGTGCATTTCACACTGGTTTCACAGTTCTTGGCGAAGTGTGAGGTCGTTGCGCAGCCTCTGAAGCATATCTTGTTTTCCTTTAGGAAACTCTTACGGTCTTCTAGAGACTTCTACATTTTAGTAGAGGATGAGGTTTCTTGTGTAGGGGGGATTGTTTGCTGAGATCCTGCGGTTTGTCCTCTTCTCGAGAGAACTTACTTGCCCTGTAAGGAAAACCTGTGGAGGTAACATTAGTTTTTTGGACTGCCACTGGTGTTTTACTGGGTTTTACACCAGAGGCAATGGTACATGGCATAGTGAAATCGAAACTGGGGTCATTTCTGACCTTAGCCTGCTGAGCAACAAAGTCTACAAACACCCTGAATGGAGGAAATGGTACCTTATGAGCCTGTTTGTAATGGGACCCATGACTGACCCACTTTTCTTGTAAGTTGTAAGGGAGTTTTTGGACAATAGGGTTGACACCTCTGGCAGTGTCCAGGAATGCCAACCCTGGTAGGTCACCATCTGCCTGAACAGCGTGTACCTCCATTAAAAAGTCGCTCAGTTCCCTGAGCTTTTGAAAACCCATATTAGCTATCTTGGGAGAATCATCAATTCTTTTATACAAAGCGTTTTCTATAGCTTCTATTGACCCATAACATTCTTCAAGTCTCTCCCACACTATACGAAGTCCTGTGTGTGGGTGCTTTATGTTAATGTTCCTGATTCTATTGGCATGTTCAGCTGACTCGTTCCCGAGCCACTTTACCAGTAGATCTAACTCTTCACTACTGGAAAGATCCAAGTCTCTGATGACATTCTGGAAGGAGGCTCGCCATGCTCTATAGCTTTCAGCTCGATCAGTGAACTTTACAAGTCCCTTGGTCACCAGCTCCCGGTGGGTAAAGAACCTTGCAAAGTTCATAGTGGCTGAGTCAGTGCCAACATGAGCTGGTGTGCTGTTGTCATGCGGTGTGTGTGATGCATCCTCATACCTGGTAGGAGCTTCTGGCTTAGGAAAAGTCTGTATAAAACCATTCCAAGGCGACAGGTGTCCCTGTCAGTCTGGGAGGAGGCCGTACCTTCTGTTCCGTAAGACGGTAGTGGTGGTCGACGTCGTTTCGCGGTGTCCCTTCCTGCTTCCAGTATGGTATTTGGAGGGAGAATCTCTGGTAATCTGTATAGGCTGGTTGGTGTAATGGATCAGAGTTGTCTTCTATTCTGGGATGTTGGTGGACATATTCTGAGACACGTTGAACTGGATCTTGTCGATCAAGGTCTGGTCCACGTACGTCACTGCCACGCTCAGATTCAGGAAACTCAATGGCTTCTAAGAACTCAGCTGTGGCTATTGCGGCTGCTGCTTCTTTTTCAGTGGAAAGTCTATCCAAAGTCGCTTGCAGGCGTGCTGTCTCTGCGTCTCTATCTGCTTGCAGGCAAGCACTTTCCGCTTGCAGGCGAGCGCTTTTAGCTTGCAGACGAGCTCTTTCTGCTTCTTGGTCTGCTTGTCTTAACTTTAACTGCATCTGTCGTGCAGCGAAGGAGGATCTTACTTTTGCCGCCTCAGCTTCTGCCTGGGCGAGAGCGACAGACCCTTTCGATGAAGACTTGCTAGAGCAGATTGTTTGGGACCTCGTCCCGAGTGAAGATGCTGGACTTGCAGACATTTTGTGTCTGTTGCAGACTGTAGGACGTCTCAGAGTGGGTAGAAATGAACTTCAGCGTGGACTAAGATGTGTGGGGCTTGGTGGGCTGCACTCTTGGTACTTGTGACTGTATGGCGGCTGCTGCAGGAATGTCTGCAGGAAATTTGGAATCGCCTCATGCCGCCAGAACGTTATGTAGTACACGTACCTCCAGCCCACTGCAACTTGAACCTGAATTTCACACAAACGTCCAACTCTAACATTCTGACTATATGACTAAACCAGGAAGTGCTGCCACTTTTTGCCTACTCTAGCCCCTCTCAATATTGGCTATTCCCAAAACATTTCATCATATCCTAACCTCTTCCTATATCTCACACCACCATTGCCTGTCTTGCCCTATTGTTCCTATCTATCACTAACTTAGCCCTAAACTATGTTCTTCACTTTCCCTACTTCTGAGCTGAGTGTACAAGGTTACCTGAGGTATCCCCAATACAGTACTCACATAGCAGCATTAGTACCTATAACAGTCTACATTTTACATTATATCATAAAAACACAATATAACCACATTTTGTGTGGTCTACAACAGTCTTTGTCATACCCATACATACTTCTTTAAAAATGGTCGTCCTCGACCACAACGTATCTGCAAAATAACAACTTAGACCTAAACACATAAAATACACTTTATCTTAAAATGCACATACTAAATTGTAATGCTCCTTCCATCTAGAGACAAAAAGTGATTGGCACCAAGACTCCGCTCATTCACACCCATATAAGTCTATGGGTGCGAGTGGCAACACACGGCACTTGGATATCATCCGAGTGCGGTGTGATATACACCGACGCAGGCAGTGGAGGAGATGGAGAAATTACTTTCTCCGCCTCCTCAGCAGCTGTGTGAGAGGATCGGAGCACAGTAGCATGACACTCAGCTCCCGCTCGCAGCAAAGCAGGAGCTGAGGGTCATCAGCATATCACATCCGATGCTCTGGCATCAGATGCCATATGCTAGTGTGACTCCAGCCTTACACTTTTCCTCCAATTGTTACACTCCTGGTTTTGTCTTACAAATACTGATATAAAATAATGACCAAATACTGAACGTGTGAACGTGGCCTTAGTAGTTTTATGCTCAGCTGTTGCTGGCCGGCAGTGCACATGTGAGACAAATGAGGCACAAATAGTTAAACATGAAGCCAAAGATTCACAGTTATGGATAGAGGAGCTTTCAGAGATCCCTTCTGTTAATATCCAGGGAACATTTATAGTTGGCTTTATCCAAACTGATGAGGTGATTTCAATGTTCTTCAATTTTGGCTGCAGAGTATGGTGGAGTCAGCATTTTAACAACATCTCTTTGCTGCATGAAAAAAAATGTTTTTCACAACTTTACTCTGCAAGACATAATTCCTTTAAGTCCAGTTTTAAAGGGGATGTACTGGATTAAAATTACGTTGCTGCTACTTCCAAAAAAAAAAAAAAAAACGTGCCTCATGTGTGCACAGGTTATGTGTGATATTGCAATTTTAGGGGAGCTTGTCAGTACTATTTTCATGATGCTGTGACGGTGGGCCAGAGCGGTAGTCATGGCTGAGAGTAATCCCTGTATCATGCACTGGCCTCTCCCCACAGTACAATAGTGCCTTTCCTTTGGCATACCTGCGTTCTGGATCTCCATGCCATCAGGGTCCACCCTGGACAGCCAGTGATGCTTTGTAGATGGCACTGCACAAAGAGAGATAAAGGCCAACTCAACTTTAACAACAACTGCTTTACTTGGTTCTGTACGCAGCATATCCACATTCTTTCCAGGATCATCATGACCCTGTCCTTCTCTCTCCATCCCCAAGCTCACTTCCAGGACAGACCATACTTTCTGATCCCTCAGCATCCTCAGCATCCTCTCCGCTCAGCCTTAAACCATCTGGGGACTCCCTCAGCCGTTTCGCTCCGGTTCTGAGGGCGTTGGCATACGCAATAAGCTGCCGTATGATGAGCGACCTGCCCTTACTGTGTAGACTTTTCTAGCAACTGCAGTCCCACTAATACTGCACAACTAGCACTGCTGCTGTTGCTTCTTCTGATGAGGTCCTGGCCAGGGATGCCATATGGCGGGGCCTTACACTACTTCTAACATTGCGTGGCACGATGTAGCCTGCCTGGGGCTGGCTAGCCCAAGTGAGCTGCACAGGCACCCTGGTCCCAACTGACTCCTATCAGGAAGTCCTTCCTGTCTTATCCACTGTGCCCCTCCTATGTTAACTATTTAATATACTATGTACAATCCCAAACTCTATGTGCCTCCATCTTGTGGCTTAACTAAGCACTGCACTTTCCCTATAATACGACAAAATACACTGTGCAGCAGCAACTGAAATACCATACATAAATATACTTGTCACCTATAAATAACATTCACAGTGCTATACAACAATATGCATACAGTACTTAGATATCACGGTTAATCAGGATGCACTTAAAGGGGTGAAGGCACACATCAGTCTTTATATCCACTTACAATGCCATAGGTAAAAAATTAAGCTGTAACCCCTCCATGACCTTTGACATATATTTATGTCAAAGGACGTGTCCATGCCTTTGATATGACCTCAACGCTGAACATCTTTCCCTTTGATTTACTCAGCCATTAAATTCCTGATAAAGCCACGGGTAGATCCAGTATCTTCCTGCAGCTGTTTAACCAGTTAAAGAGGCTGTGAAGAATTTAAAGCCACACTCACATTAGCCTTAGTGCAGCTCTATTTCTCAGCACTGTCTCATCTGAAGACTACAAAACAGGTATCATTTTTATCATTGTTCAATGACTTATACAGACAAGACTCTAGTTTCATTGCTAAAATTAAACTGATTGGTTAACTTTAATGCCATTTACATGAATGGAGTTTGGATGCAATACCAATTGAACCCATGGACAAGTGGGGTTTTTGGAAGAAAAACAAAAATAATAAACAACCAAATCCGTAACCGATCTCTCTGATTTCTGGTTTACAACCTGAACGGTGGCATGATGTGGTTGTCCAGGCTGAGAACCATGAGACAATGGCACTTACCCCCATTCATTGAAGGTGCGTTCTCAGTCTCACTTCACTGCGAGCTGGGACGATGAACTGTGGTGACCTCAATGAGATAAACGCATGCACCATGAGAATATTCTCACTTTAATCTCATTGAGATCGCCACAGTTCATCTGGCTTCTCACAGTAAAGTTAGCTTAGAAATGCACCTTCAGTGACTGGAACTAAATTTCTAGTACATCACCACTAGTAACTGAAGGCGCGCTCGCAACACCTCATTGTCTCATGATTTTCAGCCTGGTTGGTCACATCATGCCACTGTTCACGGTGTAAACCGTATAAATAGTATGGATTATTTTCACTTTGGACAGTTGAGGGATATAGTTGTTTATTATTTTTGTTTATTTACAGGGGACAATGGCTTCAATGAATTAGGAATAAGGGGAGTATTATGCTTTTTTATTATTTTCTGTCTTTAACAGGGGACAAGGGCTTCAATGGAATAGGCATAAGGTGAGTATAACTTTGTTATTAATTTTTAAATAAATATGGAAAACAGGGTGTTGATTTTTATTATGCTGGAGCCCATGCCATTTTTTCATTTTTTTTAAATAAATAAAAAATAAATGTCAGCGTGGGAGCCCGCTGATATCAACTTGAATAACCCCAAGCGCATCAATGTTGCATCGCCAATGATTCACTGCTCATCTACAATTTTTTTCTCAGCTCAGATTGGACTGAGAAAAAATTGCAGCATGCTGCGAGTGGCCTCATATATTGGGAGAGACTTGCCAATTCAAGTCAGTGGGTGCAAGAAAAAAAACTGCACACGGACCATGCATGTGCCATCCAATTTTTAAGCACCCAGCTCCTGGAAAACCAACATTTCATCAGCTTTATACAGTAAATTCACAGTGTGACCATCAGAATAGAATAAATACATAGAATAGATAGAAAGTTGTTAGTGACATATATGATTAATGCAGTGTTTGCATAGTTTAATGTTCACGTAGTTAGCTAATAATTCAATAAATTAAAGAAAAAAATGGCATGGGTACCCCTACTTTTTCGTAACCAGCTGAGGAAAAAACCAACAGCTGGGGGCTGATGTTTATAGCCTGGGAAGGGGTAATAAACATGGAGCTTCCTGGGCTATTAATATCAGCTCCCAGCTGTCTGCTTAGCCTTTACTGGTTATTAAAATGAGGGACCCCCTGAAAAAAATACTTGGGGTCTCCCATATAATTAATAATCAGTAAAGACTAGGCAGACAGCTGTGGGCTGATATTAATTACCTAGGATGGGGCCAAGGATATTGGCCCCCTCCCAGACTAAGAACATCAACTAATAGGTGCCACAGAAATGACACATCTGTAAGATGAGCAAAATCTGGCGCTTTGCCTCCTTTTCCCATTTACCCTGATGCAACGTGAAAAGTGGGAAGTAAATGAAGGAAATCCAGCTCCATGAACAGTGAACGCTTTACCATGTTTTATTATGATTAAGGGTGCGTATACACCTGAAATGCATTCATGCCACATTCTTCGTAAGCTTTACTGCTGATTCTGTATGTCCTTGAAGAATTTTGTGTGAACAAAACATTCACCTTTGGTGGAGCTGGATTTACTTCATTTTGTTTTTTCAAGTTCTCTCTTCAGCAGCTCTCAGCTCTGCAGTCTCATCACTTCCAGGTTGCTTGGGTGGATAGATTCTCCTCAGTGAGTGACAGTTCTATTCAGCAACTTCCGTCCTGCTATTACACATTGAGATTAGCTGACACAAGGTGAGGTTTTAATACTAGAGATAGGATAGGACCTTCCTAGCTGGGTATACCTTGTCACTCTGGGATGGCCTTTACGCTTTTTTGATCAAAATAGTGTTGACTAAGTACCGTAAGTTATTTACATGTACTATTACTATTTATTTACTTACTACAGGGTAGATGCTAATTTCATTTTCTTGGATTTTTACTATGCATTAATGATTTGCCAGTGTTTGTACTGAGTCTTCATTGTTTTTGCTATCTTTACATATAGAGATAACAGGGCATTTGAACAAGCACATGGCACCCAAGAGCGAGAGCTGTGATTAGTAGAACTGCTCTGGAAACTGCTCAGAATCAGGAATTGTGAATATAAAAGACTGATAAATAACAGAAAAACTGATTGAAACATCAAGAACCAGTCTGAACAGGTGCAAACCAAAAAAAAAACAACTTATATATCAAAATACAAAAATGGTTGCACTCAAGTGTGTCAATGTGAAATACATGAAGTGGGAATAGCAAAATTTAGGAAAAATACACATGAGATGATTAGCACAAAATTTGGCCAAATGATGTGAGCCCAACAACCATCGTCAAGGTAATCTCATGAATCTGACGGGTCCCTGACCTCAGTGCCCAGTGTGAACACTTACATATGGCTAATTTCTGAATGCATGGGTGAATATAAACACCTCTCTTGGTAAAGCCTACATTTATGGTTTGGTTTCACATTGACATGCTTTAACACGATTGAGTGAAACCATTTTCGTATTTTGATATAAAAGACTGATAACAGATTTTGAGCTGACAGGGAGGGTGAGCAGCTTACTGCTATGTATGGAGAGGTAGCTGGGATGTTAGGAGTTAACTCCTCTCCTGGATCTATTACACATACTAGGCCAGGCTATGATTACCAAGCCCCATGGAAACCAGCTGTGTACTATGTAAGATAAAAACACTCACAGCAGAATAATGGAAGGAGATAGGAAAAGCAAGTCAATTACTGTCACGCTCATGCCCTGACTGGTGGGCGTGAGCTCGGGGGGTTTGTGGCCCCACTGTGCCACAAACCAGACTACCCTGGAAGGGGCGTGACTATGACAGCTGCCTGGGTTTTCACTGGAGCCTCTGATGGTGAGGACAGGCTTGTGCAGCAGGCAGCTGCCAGGTGCTACTCCAGGGTGGTGTCTGGCTGTGGCTGCTGATCCCACTTGGGAGACAGGAACACCTGGATTGGTGCGGGCATTAGGCAGGACTGGCAGAAGAGCACAGCTGGAACACAGACGAGTAGGCTGGCACGGCTGAGACAGGGCTGGCAGAGACACGGCAGGAAACAGGACTGGCTAGGACAGCAGGAACACAGGACTGGAAGGCAGGGCAGGAACGGCAGGACTGGCAGGAACACAGGATTGGGAGGCACTGCAGAGAACACAGGACTGGAAAGCAGGGCAGGAACGGCAGGACTGGCAGGAACACAGGATACACAGGACTGGTTGATGTGGTGTATTAATCAGGCTGCACTCAGATGACACCCGAGTGCAGTCCTATTGGGAGTATGATGAAGGAACAGGTAGGGACCTGTACACACAGAAGATGCAGGTACGGAAACAAGCCAGAAGGAAAGGAGAATGAAGGAACAGTTCACACAGTTCACACAGGAGGACCAAGTAACAAGTAGAAGGTGGAACTAAGAGAAGAGAAGGAGAAGGCAAAGCCAAGGACGGAGCCGCAAGAGGCGGAGCCAAGGGCGGAGACGCTGGAGGCGGAGCCAAGAGCGGAGACGCTGGAGGCGGAGCCAAGAGCAGAGACGCTGGAGGCGGAGCCAAGAGCGGAGATGCTGGAGGCAGAGCCAAGAGCGGAGACGCTGGAGGCGAAGCCAAGAGCGGAGACGCTAGAGGCGGAGCCAAGAGCGGAGACGCTGGAGGCGGAGCCAAGAGCGGAGACGCTGGAGGTAACGCCAAGAGCAGAGACGGAGCCAAGTGCAGAAACACAGGAGGCGGAGCCAGATAGTACCGCAAAGAGCGGAGCCAGATAGAACCGCAAAGAGCGGAGCCACAGAGCAAAGCCAGAGAGTGCGAAGCAAGGTCTGAGTGCAGAGCCGCAAGAGTGCGGAGTGTAAGCAGACAGAAAACACAAGGAAAGAAAGCAGGGAAGGAAGCCACAGACAAGGAGACCGAGAAAAGACAAGGTACAGACAAGGTAATAGAACAAGACACAGGGACAAAGACACAGGGACCAGGATATTCTGCCTCCTGGAGGGCAGACTACAAGAACAAGGCAAAAGCACAGAGAAAAGCTCAGAGGGAGTAACTCAGAGCAAGGCCAGGCAAACTCAGCAGCTAAACACTAACTGAGCTAACACATTGCACAGGCCCAGACCACAGGGTGGAGCTGCACTATATACAGGAGGCCTCTTGGTAATTGGTCAGGAACTGATTAGACAGATACACCTGATTCCTATAAGAACCAGAGAGTTCAGGCGCCGGCCCCCTATACACACAGCCATGAGGCATGCAGAGAGCAGAGACACAGAACATGGAGCTGGCATTAAAGAGAAAGCACATCATGGCCTGGAGCAGTGGGTAAGATTGTGTGAGATATGTGAGGCCATGACGTGATGCCAGCAGAGTTGTTACAATTACAAGCTTGATTATTTTCATGCTGTTTTACTAAAGCAATGTAATAACATAATATCCCTTTAATAGTACTTTTCTAGAGCAGGTTTTCCAGGTAGTTTGCCAGTGACATTGTAGACACAATTACAGAACAATCTTATATTTGGTTGCATTGAGAATTGATGTGGAGATACATAGCATGGCTGGAAATACACAAATATAAATTTTGCATGTAAATTATCAAGTTACCATCGTTCAGCAAGACAGCCATATTTAAAAAAAATCCTAATGTCCATTATTGTAGTTTTTGTTCCTGTATACAGATGTTTAGTGAACCCTATAATGATGTGCATTTCAATGATGACCATATGTAATGAACAGTGTCTGAATATGGTAGGTGTGATGATAAAGGCAGACATGAATGATTACATTATCAGGAAAGTGCATTTACCGGGTCAGAGCATATTTCACGCTTATTTGCTAATGCCAACATGAGATCGGCTGTAATATAGAAGCATTTGTCATCATGGAACCCGAACATGAGAATTTTAATTACAAGCACATTAAGTAAATAGTTTTACTAGAAAAAAAGATTCTGGGCAGAATGATTACAGTTCACCTTACCAAAGTCTGTAGATAAGGGAGATTTTCCTCCATATCGTCACATGCTGCATGCCTTCATTCATCTCCATAGTGGGTCCAAAGCATGTCCACACATCGGTTTACTTTATTTTTTAATTTGCAAACAGACCATTTTTCTTTCATTGTTGCATCCGTTTAGCTTCATTTTTTTCTCAACTGAAGGAGGTTAAAGAGGATAACTGTCAGAACTTTTCTTTTCATTGTCTCTTAGGCTACTTTCACACATCAGGTTTTTCGCCGCTAGCCGGTTCCGCTGTCGCGCCGCAGCACCGGATCCAGCTTATTTTGTGAAAACCGGATGAGACGGATCCGGTTTTTAAAAACACCCCCTGAAAAGCAGAAAATGTGATTGGCCCACTGAAAACTATATATACAGTGTTCCTACAGCCCATCAGTGACAGGTTGGAGAGGAGCAAGATACGGAGCAAGATGGACGGCATTATTGCGAAGATTCTGCAGAACAACGTGGATTTCATTGTGGAGGCGAATCGATTGAAAACAATTGTTCTTGAGAAGGAGCGAGAGAGACAGCGCATCATGCGTCTGCGCCAACGCCGTTTGAGGATCCACCCCATCACGGCACAGAGAATGACGCGGGGAGTCTTTTCTACTTTATACATGGAGCTACGAGGAAACCCAGTGAAGTTTTTCAGCTATGTGCGGATGAAAGCGGAGAACTTTGATGTACTGGTGGAGCGGATTGAACATCTAATAAGAAGGAGTGATACATATTGCAGATTCTCCATAACACCGGCTGAGCATCTGATGGTCACTCTTCGGTAAGCATTCTATTTGGATCTACTCTTGTAGGGCACTTTCGTTGATATTTTGAATTTGCAGTAATTTCTGCCTTGCTTTTGTTCACAGATTCCTAGCTACTGGAGAATCCCTGTCTTCATTACATTTCCAGTTCAGACTGGGAATTTCAACCATATCTGGAATAGTGAGGCACACTTGCCATGCAGTGTGGGACTCTCTGCACGACGAATTCATCCCACATCCCACAATGCAGACATGGTTGGAAGTAGCTGACAGATTTCAGGAAGTGTGTCAGTTTCCCAATTGCTTGGGCGCGGTGGATGGGAAACATATCCGTATCGTGAAACCGGCTGGTTCTGGATCCGAGTATCTCAACTATAAAAAGTACTTTTCTATCGTGCTGATGGCAATCGCCGATGCGGATTACAAATTTGTTGTGGTGGATATTGGGGCGTATGGCCGCTCAGATGATTCACAAGTTTTCAAACTGTCTTCTATGGGGCGGCATTTGTATGGACAAACCTTTCAATTCCCCCCTCCCTAGACCACTGCCTCAAACCTCTGAGCCACCAATGCCTTTTGTTTGTGTTGGGGATGAAGCCTTTCAGCTTTCAGAACATCTTTTGAAACCCTACTCCAGCTGTGGTTTAAACAATACTAAAAGAATTTTCAACTACCGACTCACACGTGCACGGAGAATGGTGGAGTGTGCGTTTGGGATCTTAACCGCCAAATGGAGAGTTCTCCTGACATCAATTAACTTGAAGACAGACACTGTCCTGCACAATTATGTGCTATCCAAGGAACAAATTTCCATTGAGGACCACTCTGAACAAACCACCAAACGTATAGAAGTTCTGCCACTGTTTCCAGAATTCGGGATCAATTTGCAGAATATTTTATTTCACCCGAAGGAAGAATACACTGGCAGAATTGTAAACAATTTGTCTTGAACCTAGTAACAACTTTTTTACCTTTTACCCATGTTGTGTACCTGTTTGGGTAGTACCCAAAGTATTTAACGTTTTACCCAAGTTGTGTACCTGTTTGATTTTACATTTTACCATAGTTGTGTACCTGTTTGGTTTTACCTATTACCCAAGATGTGTACCTGTTTGGTTTTACCTTTTACCCAAGTTGTGTACCTGTTTTATTTTACCTTTTACCCAAGATGTGTACCTGTTTGGTTTTACCTTTTTCCCAAGATGTGTACCTGTTTGGTTTTACCTTTTAGACAAGTTGTGCATCTGTTTGGGTTGTACCCAAAGTATTTTACCTCTGACCAATAAACCTTGTTTAACCAAAGTGTTATCTATACCTTATAAAGAATAAATACAAGATAGCTGTAAACAACACAGTTTTATTACATTTTTTTTAAATAACAAAAACAAACTTTTATTTTTAAACACCAAAAACCTTTATTTAGCAGCACGCAAAACTATAGATTTGAATACGTTGGGGTGGAGATAGTGCTGGAGGGGCTGTCAGATAGTGACACTTCGACAGTGGGAGTGTGGAGAGAGGAATGTGTTGGTGGTGGGGAAGGATCAATAGGTAGTGGTGAGGGAGTGGAGAAGGCAATTGAGCGGGTGGACAGGAAAGTGGGATTGGGGTTAGGAATTTGGTAGGATGGAAGGGTGTAGTTGATGTTTTGGGAGGAATGGAAGGCAGAAGCAGTGATGGTGTGGAGAAGAGGGTTGGGAAGGAGGTGAAAGAGGCTGTTGGTAGTGGGCAGGGAGAGGAGGCGTGGATGAAGTAGATGGGAAGTGGTATGGGTCGGGATCATCATATTGGTGGGAAGGGGCACGGACGGAATGCTGGCAGTGTGGCTGGTGATAAGGGGCACGGGAACGCTGTGACGATTGTGTCTGGTGGGACGGGGTATGGGCATGATGTGGTTGATGGTGGGGCTGGTGGGATGGGGCACGGGCACGTTGATGGTATGGGTCAGGAGGATGGTAGTGGCTGTAGTGATGGACAGTGGAGGAAGGGGTGTCAGTTGCAGCATGGGTGGCAAGAGCCTCGGCTTTTGAGGCAATGAGCGCTAGAGTTGACTGGCAGGATTGCAATACATGCATCTGCTGAGAAGTAGATAACGTCTCCATTTGCTCAAGTACAGACTGGAAAAAGGTGTTGTTCGGTGACTGTCTTGCCTCTGAATGCATCGTTAACAGAAGTGTATGCATCTCGAGTATACTTTTATTTATGAAATTAAAACCTGCAGCCATTTGCTCGGACAAAACTTTCAGACAGTTCTGGAAGGATGCGTTCAGGTGTAAGAACTCGGGAGCACAACTCTGTACCTGACCTTTCTGCCGATGCTACAGGTGTACTAGAGGTGGCAGCAGCAGAGGGAGGGGGTACAGGAAACGCTATATCCTCACCAGCAGATACATGCAATGGAACCGGCCAGGATGCTCCAGTGCTCGCGGATGGGACGGAGGGATCCGATGTGTGGGAAGGTGCAGAGTGGGAAGGTGCAGAGTGGGAAGGTGCAGAGTGGGAAGTTGCAGAGTGGGAAGGTGCAGAGGGGCCCGTACTGTCAAAGTATCCATTGGTGGCGGCCTCCTGAGCGATCGCCCCAGAAGGATTCAACTGTGCTGCAGGCTCCCGAGTGCTGCCGACGGTGCTGTGGAACAAAAGAGAAAAAACAAACAATTAATATACTATAATTGCATGGCCCTGGTTGAAAGAGCAAAAGAGGGTTAGACATGTAAAACATTGGTTATCATCACATGTGGTGGGTAATATTTACCTTCGTGTCCCCATCGTTGACCTGAGGAACGACAGGGCTTCAGCATACTTGTACTGTATTTGCTCCTGCGTCCTCCAGATCCACTCGGGGCCCGCATCTCTTTATTGAATTTGTTAACGTTGTTACTTATGACTGTTCTGTTTGAAATGATTAAACTGTAAAGCGCTGCGGAATATGTTGGCGCTATATAAATAAAGATTATCATTATTATTGAATTCCTTCTTGAAGCGATCCTTAATCGACCACCACCGTTTTACAATCCTCTCACCTGTTAAAAAAGGAGAAACACAACTTGGTTAGAAAAAAAACTTAGAATGCATCAAGAACACTGAACTGTGTATACTTACATTCTTGATTCTGGGCCCAAACATCGAGGTCCACCCAGTTCGCAATAAGCTCTTGGCAGACTTGCTCCCAGAGTCAACGGGTCACGATGATATCAGCATGGCGGTGGTCACTCATGTTCCACAGCGGCTCCCTGTCTAGGACAAGATCGATGAGGAGGTCAATATTTTTGCCGACCTCCTCACCGTCAGAATCAGGAGAACGCTGTGAAGCCTGTTAAAAGAAAGGAAAAAACAAATTAAAACTAAATTGTAAACAACATAAAGAATAAACTTTAAAAAAAAAAAAATATATATATATGCTTACACGATGACGGCCGCCATGACTCACACGCCGACGAACCTGGGAGACACTGGGAGGACCTCTGGATTGAGCACCAGAATCTGAACTCTAGAAGAGAAAAAAACATAATTATGTGCTTGTATGTAGCCTTTTTATGTGTAGTGTGCCATGTGATATCTACAATGATCATTGTTTATGTGTTGTGTGATGTCTGTAACTATCTTGTGTTGCTATCTGTTGTGTGTAGTGTGAGGTTGTGGTTCCACGATACATGAAAGAAACATACCAATTGTGATCCCGCTGCAGGTCTTTCTCCACCCCTTCCCTCTTCTTCGGTGAGCACCTCATGGACTGTGGCAGCAGTTTCATCAGCTTCCTACAAAGATGAAAAATGGCAAAATACATTAATATACTGTATACACATACATACACAAATACACACACACATAGACACATACATACACATACACACACACATACATACACATACACACACACATACAAACACACATACATACACATACACACATACACACACACACACATACACACACACATACACAAAAGATAGCGAGGGAGAAAAAGCAAGAGAGCAAAATTATGTTTAAAACATATTTACTTCAGTGCGCTGTCGACAGGAGGGAGGGCTCCCAGAAGAAGACATGGCTGCTCTGGTACGGCTTGGCTGGCTGGGCTCTGTAGCAGGAGAGCTTGCTGGGCTCTGTGGCAGGAGAGCTGGCTGGGCTCCGTGGCAGGTTATAGCTGGCTGGCCTCTGTAGCAGGTTATAGCTGGCTGGCTGGCCTCTGTGGCAGGCCCGTGGCTGGCTGGGCTCTGTAGCAGGTTATAGCTGGCTGGGGTCTGTGGCAGGAGAGCTGGCTGGCCTCTGTGGCAGGTTATACCTGGCTGGCCTCTGTGGCAGGTTATACCTGGCTGGGGTCTGTGGCAGGAGAGCTGGCTGGGCTCTGTGGCAGGTTATACCTGGCTGGCCTCTGTGGCAGGTTATAGCTGGCTGGCTGGCCTCTGTGGCAGGCCTGTGGCTGGCTGGGCTCTGTGGCAGGAGAGCTGGCTGGGTTCTGTGGCAGGAGAGCTGGCTGGGCTCTGTGGCAGGAGAGCTGGCTGGGCTCTGTGGCAGGTTATAGCTGGCTAGCCTCTGTGGCAGGTTATAGCTGGCTGGCTGGCCTCTGTGGCAGGCCTGTGGCTGGCTGGGCTCTGTGGCAGGAGAGCTGGCTGGGTTCTGTGGCAGGAGAGCTGGCTGGGCTCTGTGGCAGGAGAGCTGGCTGGGCTCTGTGGCAGGTTATAGCTGGCTGGCCTTTGTGGCAGGTTATAGCTGGCTGGCTGGCCTCTGTGGCAGGCCCGTGGCTGACTGGGATCTGTAGCAGGAGAGCTGGCTGGGCTTGGTGGCAGGTTATAGCTGGCTGGCCCCTGTGGCAGGTTTGTAGCTGGTTCCGCTCTCTGGCTCCTTTGTTCTTCAGTCTTAGCAGGGTGTGGTCTCTCTGGCTGGCAGTATGGCTGGAAATGAGTGAAGGCCTCAATGGCATTGCTTTATATATATGTCCTGGGGGCAGGCACATAGTTTCTGAGCATGCTCAGTGTAAAAAGCCGGATCAGGCCGCCGGATCCGTCTTTTTCCGGATCCGGTGCAATCCAGCGTCCATAGACATGCATTGTAGCGAAAAGCCAGAATGGATTGATCCAGCCCTTCCGGCTTCTTCTCCGCAGACAAAAAACGTTACAGTAGACGTTTTTTCCAGACGCCGGAATCGAGTGTACGCCGGATCCGGCATCAAACCCGGAAGGAACGCTGGGCCATCCGGCGCAATCCGGCGCTAATACAAGTCAATGGGGGAAAAAACGGATCCGGTTTTTATTTTTTCCGGTTCCGGTTTTTCTCCCGAGAGCCGGATTTAGCCTGAAACAAAAAACCTGATGTGTGAAAGCAGCCTTAGGACTAGACCCATGGAAAAAAGAAGCAAAAGGTTATAAACCAAATATAAACCGATATTTTTCATCCATCCATTTTTAATTGATCCTCATACATTTGAATGGCTGATTCTGCTCAACAAAAGGTGATGGGAATAGGACATGCACTGAGTGTAACATAATGGGTGCTCAAATCCATTAAATAAAGGAAGTGAATAATAATTCTATTAAACTATATAAAGTGGACAGCCAGGCCAGTTTTAGACAAAGTGGGGCCCTGGACAAAAGTTTAAAGTGGGGCACCAAATGGTCACATATCGCACCATCACACAGAAATATTTCTGTTGTATTTACAAGCGCTAAGTTCAAGCCGAGAAATGAGCGTGATCTACAATATTGAATTAGTTTGACCTTTGTTTCCTGGCCTCTTTTGGGTATGTGTACACATTCAGTAATTGGCAGCGCTTTGGATGCAGCATATGTCCGCTGCATCCAAAGCACTGCCGTCTATTGAACGCAGGTGAATCCGCACGTGATCACCGAACCGTGCGGACTCACCGTGTCCAATACATTGCATAGGTGAAATTAATCTTGCGGAGACTCACATCTCCGCAAGATGAATAAACATGCTGCGGCCTAGAGAGACGCACCGCATGTCAGTGTCCGCAGGTGAGCTGCGGGCATCTGTGGACGCATAGGTGGCATGGGATTTCTTGGAATCCCATCCACTATGCTGTAACACCTAGACACTGCACAAGTACGTAGCATCCAACCAGCATCGTTTACTCACCATGTGCACATACCCTTACTCCAGCTGAGGAAAAATGATTGGTACAGATAGTCCTCAATACAGTATAATGCAGGTCCCATAAAGTACATATAGTAAAATGCACTCTCCATGGTCCTTGATAGAGTATAATGCAGCCCCACTGGTAGTATAATGCAGCCCCTTCAGAATAAACCAAAGCCTCCCTCAGAGTAAACTGAAGCCCCCCATAGAGTATAATGCAGCCCCCTCAAAGTACAGTGCAGCCCCCTCAGAGTATAATTTAGTCCCCTCATAGAGTATAATGCAGCCTTCTCAGAGTATAACGCAGCCCCCTCAGAGTATAATGCAGCCCCTTCAGAGTATAATGTAGCCTTCTCAGAGTATAATGAAGCCCCCCAGAGTATAAAACAGCCCCCCTCAGAGTATAATGCAGCCCCCTCAGAGTATAATGAAGCCCCACACACAGTATAATGAACCCACAGAGTATAAAGCAGCCCCCAGAATATAATACAGCCCCTCACACTATAATGTAGCCCCACATACACACAGTATAATGCAGCCCCCCACAATATAATGCTGCCAACCACACACACACAGTCTAATGCAGCCTCCCACACACGGTATACTGCAGTCTCCACACACACTGTATCGTGTAGCAGACACATATACATACACAAACAATATTTACCCCTCCTCCTTCCCCCCTGCTGCTCTGGCTTCTGCAGAGCATCTCAGTGTCTCATCAGCTCCACTGCACTGCTGACACACACTCAGTCAGAGGCAGAGGGGGGTGATGGGAGAGGAAGCGTCACATGACGCTCTCTCCTCCATCACTGCTTTCAATTGTAGTTGAATGCGTGATGCAGGGGACGTGGGTGGGCCCCTCTTACTCTGGAGCAGGGACCCTAGGCGGCTGCCTGGTCTGCCTGCCTTTAATACCGGCCCTGTAGACAGCACCCGGTTGCTAAAAATGGATGTGCGAATGTACCCTGATTCAAACATGTAAATCTGTTTTGTTTCCATGAAGAAACAGAACACTTTTTATCCATATCATGACTTCGTTTTCATCCATTTAGATCTGTTCTGTCTGTTTCTACCATCAGTGTTAGAGATGAGCAGATCGATCCATAGAAGACTGAGTTTGAGTCGAAATTCCTGAAATTCTCAGCTTCATGCAAATGTGAATATTTTGACATTTTTCCAATGGAGCACAGTGTATATGGCAAAGTCATATACCTTCTCCAGAGTCACTGGATAAGTCTTTTTCTCCTGTAGAGTGTAAGCTCTTATGGTCTGCAGAGGCCATTCTCTCACCTGTAGAGTGTAAGCTCTTATGGTCTGCAGAGGCCATTCTCTCACCTGTAGAGTGTAAGCTCTTATGGTCAGCAGAGTCCATTCTTTTACCTGTATAGTGTAAACTGTTATGGTCAGCAGAGTCCATTCTCTCACCTGTAGAGTGTAAGCTCTTATGGTCTGCAGATTCCATTCTCTCACCTGTAGAGTGTAAGCTCTTATGGTCAGCAGAGTCCATTCTCTCACCTGTAGAGTGTAAGCTCTTATGGTCTGAAGATTCCATTCTCTCACCTGTAGAGTGTAAGCTCTTATGGTCTGCAGATTCCATTCTCTCACCTGTAGAGTGTAAGCTCTTATGGTCAGCAGAATCCATTCTCTCACCTGTAGAGTGTAAGCTCTTATGGTCAGCAGAGTCCATTCTCTCACCTGTAGAGTGTAAGCTCTTATGGTCAGCAGAATCCATTCTGTCACCTGTAGAGTGTAAGCTCTTATGGTCTGCAGATTCCATTCTCTCACCTATAGAGTGTAAGCTCTTATGGTCTGCAGAGTCCATTCTCTCTCCTGTAGAGTGTAAGCTCTTATGGTCAGCAGAGTCCATTCTCTCTCCTGTAGAGTGTAAGCTCTTATGGTCAGCAGAGTCCATTCTCTCACCTGTAGAGTGTAAGCTCTTATGGTCAGCAGAGTCCATTCTCTCTCCTGTAGAGTGTAAGCTCTTATGGTCAGCAGAGTCCATTCTCTCACCTGTAGAGTGTAAGCTCTTATGGTCAGCAGAGTCCATTCTCTCACCTGTATAGTGTAAACTCTTATGGTCAGCAGAGTCCATTCTCTCTCCTGTAGAGTATAAGCTCTTATGGTCAGCAGAGTCCATTCTCTCTCCTGTAGAGTGTAATCTCTTATGGTCAGCAGAGTCCATTCTCTCTCCTGTAGAGTATAAGCTCTTATGGTCAGCAGATTCCATTCTTTCACCTGTAGAGTGTAAGCTCTTATGGTCAGCAGAGTCCATTCTCTTTCCTGTAGAGTATAAGCTCTTATGGTCAGCAGAGTCCATTCTCTCTTCTGTAGAGTGTAAGCTCTTATGGTCAGCAGAGTCCATTCTCTCACCTGTATAGTGTAAACTCTTATGGTCAGCAGAGTCCATTCTCTCTCCTGTAGAGTATAAGCTCTTATGGTCAGCAGAGTCCATTCTCTCTCCTGTAGAGTGTAATCTCTTATGGTCAGCAGAGTCCATTCTCTCTCCTGTAGAGTATAAGCTCTTATGGTCAGCAGATTCCATTCTTTCACCTGTAGAGTGTAAGCTCTTATGGTCAGTGGGGTCTCTCTCTCCTGTAGAGTGTAAGCTCTTATGGTCAGCAGTGTCCTCTCTCTCCTGTAGAGTGTAACCTCTTATGGTCAGCAGAGTCCATTCTCTCACCTGTATAGTGTAAACTCTTATGGTCAGCAGAGTCCATTCTCTCTCCTGTAGAGTGTAAGCTCTTATGGTCAGCAGAGTCCATTCTCTCTCCTGTAGAGTATAAGCTCTTATGGTCAGCAGATTCCATTCTCTCACCTGTAGAGTGTAAGCTCTTATGGTCAGTGGGGTCTCTCTCTCCTGTAGAGTGTAAGCTCTTATGGTCAGCAGAGTCCATTCTCTCACCTGTATAGTGTAAACTCATATGGTCAGCAGAGTCCATTCTCTCTCCTGTAGAGTGTAAGCTCTTATGGTCAGCAGAGTCCATTCTCTCTCCTGTAGAGTATAAGCTCTTATGGTCAGCAGATTCCATTCTCTCACCTGTAGAGTGTAAGCTCTTATGGTCAGTGGGGTCTCTCTCTCCTGTAGAGTGTAAGCTCTTATGGTCAGCAGAGTCCATTCTCTCACCTGTATAGTGTAAACTCATATGGTCAGCAGAGTCCATTCTCTCTCCTGTAGAGTATAAGCTCTTATGGTCAGCAGAGTCCATTCTCTCACCTGTAGAGTGTAACCTCTTATGGTCAGTGGGGTCCTCTCTCTCCTGTAGAGTGTAACCTCTTATGGTCAGCAGAGTCCATTCTCTCACCTGTATAGTGTAAACTCTTATGGTCAGCAGAGTCCATTCTCTATCCTGTAGAGTATAAGCTCTTATGGTCAGCAGAGTCCATTCTCTCACCTGTAGAGTGTAACCTCTTATGGTCAGCAGAGTCCATTCTCTCTCCTGTAGAGTGTAAGCTCTTATGGTCAGCAGAGTCCATTCTCTCACCTGTATAGTGTAAACTCTTATGGTCAGCAGAGTCCATTCTCTCTCCTGTAGAGTATAAGCTCTTAAGGTCAGCAGAGTCCATTCTCTCTCCTGTAGAGTGTAATCTCTTATGGTCAGCAGAGTCCATTTTCTCTCCTGTAGAGTATAAGCTCTTATGGTCAGCAGAGTCCATTCTCTCTCCTGTAGAGTGTAATCTCTTATGGTCAGCAGAGTCCATTCTCTCTCCTGTAGAGTATAAGCTCTTATGGTCTGCAGATTCCATTCTCTCACCTGTAGAGTGTAAGCTCTTATGGTCAGTGGGTCCTCTCTCTCCTGTAGAGTGTAAGCTCTTATGGTCAGCAGTGTCCTCTCTCTCCTGTAGAGTGTAAGCTCTTATGGTCAGTGAGGTCCTCTCTCTCTCCTGTAGAGTGTAAGCTCTTATGGTCAGCAGTGTCCTCTCTCTCCTGTAGAGTGTATCCTATTATGGTCAGCAGAGTCCATTCTCTCTCCTGTATACTGTAAACTCTTATGGTCAGCAGAGTGGTTTCTCTCAGGACTCTGCTGACTGCTCAGCAAGCCAGCCTGAACATGCTGAGCCAGGAGCGTGATTACGCTCCTGCTGTTTGTAGCACTGATGTGATTAAGGTCACTAGAGTTCATAGCCAATGAACCCCGCTCACCTTACTGACATCACTGTTCGCATCGTGAGAATTTTCCATCTATCATCTATCTATATCTGTATATAAGATTGTTCTATTAGTTAGTAACTAGCTTGAAATGACAGAGAATTACAGTATGTAAAAGTTCATGTTAAAAACGAATTACATAAGGATTACATACACATGTCATACGGATGCTAAGTGGGAAATATCTCATTGTACTCACTTGACACTCGTCCTACTTTTCAGGAGCAACATCGGACCGATTTTATTTACGCTGATGAGTGTGAGACTTTAAGATAGTTGTTTTCTTTGAAAATGTAAGTCCTCCATCTGCAGCAATGTTTTGTTCCCTAAAATCTCTGACTTTTTGTGAAAATAAACTGAAGTATGGAGTTGGAATTATCCTTAATGCTCGTAGTTATTTTGGGTCATTGTGCGACTATTGGACACAGGGCATGCTGAGCACGTTATTAAACTTGCCTAATGTCTCGTGGGTATTTTCTCAACTTGCTGCCAATCTTTATTCTTTCCAAGACTGAAATGTTATCTTGGTTTTGTATAAAACGGTGAGGGTTCCAAAATAGATGAGGGGCAGAGAAGGTTGGCAGCTCATAAAAGTAAGATCAAACTGAGTCAAAATTTCAATAAGAAAAACACCACCGTCTAAATAACAATGACGAGGAACATCTTTGCCATTTGAAACCGGCGTCTATTAATAAGAGATAGACCGAATGTGTGTTTTGTTGAATTAAGGTACAGCTGCTTTCAGGCTTATTTCTAGAATCAAAGCTTTATATCAAAAAGCTTCTTCTAATACCAGTTAACAAACCGAAAATCTTTTCTTTGGTGGAGAAAGAAATTAAAATAAACAGTGGTCTGATAAAACTGAGATATCCAGATCTATGAACAGATCTCCATAATTAAATGCCAAACGGGCCAGGCGTAAAATCCTAAATGTTCCCAAAAAACACAAAAATCCATAAGTGAATAAAAAACAAAACATTTTATTCCCTCCCCTCCCAGAATTTTTCATTCTTGTGCTGTCATTTTTCCTACCCTTTTTTTCCCAAGAGCCATAACTTTTCTATTTATTTATATTTTACAGAGTGGTATAAAAGCTTGTTTTTGCTTATTTTTTTTTGGGGGGGGGATAAGTTATAGCTTTATAATTCCATTCTTTTTACTGTGTAATGTATAGAAAAGCAATTGGGGTAAAATGATGAAAAAAAAATATAATTCTGCAAAAAATGTTTTGGGTTTTAGTTTTTACAGGACTTGTGCAGTAAAAATAATCCGGTAGCATAATTCTTCAGGTCAATTTGATTATGCTGTTAACTTTTCTAATATTTTAGCGGTTAAAAAACCCAATGAATTTTGTAAAAAAAAAAAAAAGTTTGTGTTGCCATTTTCTGAGATCTTTTTTACATTGATAGGCTTGTTTTTGTGTGGCATGCTGACAATTTTTATTGGTGTTATTTTTGAGTGTGTATGATGTTTTCAGCATGTTGTATTGCATTTTATGAAGTAGGGGTGGTGATTGAAAAACAGAAATTCTGGCGTTTCATTTTTTATTCACTATTATTTTGGTCAAACATGAGCAATACTGAACATGTTTAATTTTTTATTTTTTTAATTTCTTTATTTTTAAACTTGGAAAAGTTCCTGGTATACTATTTTTTTTTTTATCAATATGGTTTATTCACTGCTCTTTATTCTTTAAATGTAGTATTGCCACTTGCTATTTCTTACTTTTTAAGATTGACTATCCATAAAAACAATTAGGATTTTTTTCTCCAATTTAGCATACAATATTGGCTACAAGGGGGCGTTTCGGAGCCTGCTGCATCCCGTTATGCATAAGTAGACTCCAATGCTCCCTCTAGTGGCAGTTGCATGCAGCCTGCATATATATCTAGCAGGGGATTTGGAGCTCTGTAAGGCCTCTTTCACATGTCAGTGTCTCTGGTACGTGTAGTGACAGTTTTCTCACGTACCGGAGACACTGACACACGTAGACCCATTCAAATGAATGGGTCTATGCACATGTCTCTGTGTTTTCACGGACCGTGTGTCCGTGTTGAAAACACGGAGACATGTCCGTTTTTCTCCGGCAGCACAGTCTGCAAAGCGTCCCGCACACGTGCACACGGAGAACAGTGTGCACTCTCCTCCGTGTGCACGTACCGCCCGCAGGAGAGACAGCGCTACAGTAAGCGCTGTCCCCCCGCGTGTGGTGATGAAGCCGGAATTCATCCCTTCTTCCCAGCAGCGTTCGCTGGAAAGAAGGAATGAATAATCTATTTTTTTGTCTTTCCCCTTAAAAATAAAGTTTGTGCGTCCCCTCCCACCTCCCATCCTCTGTTTGCCCCCCCCTGCTTGCCAGGAAATACTCACCGACACACAGCTCCAGCGATGTCCCCCGCGCATATTCCTCACTGTAATGAGAGGGACCACATGACCGCTCACACAGGGCCTGCTGCCGGCGCTGATAGGAGACATCGCTGGAGCTGGGTGTCGGTGAGTATTTCCTGGCAAGCGGGGGGGGGGGGCAAACAGAGGATGGGAGGTGGGAGGGGACACACAAACTTTATTTTTAAGGGGAAAGAAAAAAAATAGATTATTCATTCCTTCTTTCCAGCGAATGCTGCTGGGAAGAAGGGATGAATACCGGCTTCAGCACCGCACGCAAGGGACAGCAATTAACTGAAGCGCTGTCTCCTGCACAGTCCGTGTGGTCCTCAGTCGGCACAAGGCTGCCGCACGTGTGCCACACTGATGTGCTACGTGAGCACACGGACACACGAACACGGATAATTCCGGTACCGATTTCTCCGGTACCGAAATTATCTGGACGTGTGAAAGAGGCCTAACAGAAAACCAAAAATGTATAAATATACTACGTTGCACAGAATTCTGGACCTAAAATGACATGGAGTTGAAATATAGGAGTTCATTTTAAATAAAGTGATTCGTGATTGACCCCATTGTAATTGTCAGAAAGTAATGAGGTGTAAAATCACCACACCGCTGGTAGATATAAATAGTTAATTCCTAGCAGTATTATTCGGAGCACAGGAAAATGTGTTTAGCAAACTGTATTTCATTTTCATGTAACAATTAAAAGTTAATTTTCACCATCTTACCACATACGATCCCAAGCCATGAAGTCATTGTAAATGCAGAGTAATTTACTGTTAATTAGATCATTTTCCCAACCATTTCGAAAAGACCTCATTTGTTATTAAATAATAAGATGTGCATGCTCCCTGACAATTACAGAAAGAGAATTGCTAGTTTAATGTGTCATTATTTTGGTTCGTACCATTGTTTTCAGCCAGAAAAATGTCAAGAGTTTTGAACAACAATATAATTTAATGGGGTCTTCCAACAGTAAATTAAAAGAAAAGAATGCAACAGGAACTATAAATAAAGAAAAATTACGCTCAGATTACCCGTCCTGCAGCCACTGCACAGGTGACGGAGCTGTGCTGTCCAGCTCTACAACTGAGCACATCTGACTGAGAACAGCCGATCGGCAGGTGGTGCCAGGTGTCCATCGATAGCATAGGATAGGCCTTCAATATTAAAATACCAGACAACATCTTTAAAGGGATTATCTGACTTGGAGACCATTTTTTAAAAAAAAAAACAGCGATGGATTTTAAAAAATAACGTGAAGCATACTCACTGATCCAAACTCCTATTGCTCCAATCCTGGCTGCTGTGGTGTTCTGCACCCGGAAAGGGAACTATGACATCCTATTGTTTGGTCACATGACTGCTAAGGCTTGTGATTAGCTGCAGGGGTCAGGTCACTTGTTGCAATCACCTGACTCCTTGAGTCAAAGCTTTCATTGGTCAGGTGACTGAAAAAAGAGACGTCATCACTTGCGTTACGTTGCATTGTAGACCACTGGAACAGCAAGGATTGAAGCCACAGTCAACTGTGACATCTTTGACATTGACAAAAAAGAGGGACGCAGCAGCACTCTGTAGAGACCAATATATGCAAACAAAATCTAACATAATTGCTGAATACACTGCATTGCAAAAATATTTTTTTATAAATTGTTTTTAAAAAAATGAAGGTTCTTAGTGCATAATTTGGCCAATTAATGTGAGCCCATCAACCGCGACAAGGTGTTCTATCTTTGACATTGACGTCTTTTGTGACGCCATCTAAGAAAACACTTCTCCTATGACTGCTATAGTAGTGGAGTGGTGGGTCTTTTTTCATGATATGACTTAGTGCTCCAATATTTGTACATGGACCTCTTACCGGGAATGATGATACACTTAGGTTGGGCCAAAAGTTCACAATAATAAAGCACAGTATACTCACATCCCTCTCACTTTGCAATGGGATTATGAAAGGTCCAATGGCACAAAAGTGATGGTGAACCCTTACTGAAGGCCTCCTACTCTTCCCTGGTCCCATTGGAAAAGACTATGGCCACGGTTCATCAATACTGGCAGAAATCTGGAGAATCTGATAAGTGGCGTTCCATTCCGTGAGCCACACCAGAAACCTTACTCCAGCCAGATACTGAAGTGAGATTTCTGAGGTAAGTAACATCATGGCTCATCGTGATTTATACAAGTTGTGGCATCTCAAACCCATCCTGCTCATTTTGCAAGAGCTTGGAGAAACTGGTATGAAAAAAACTAAAGTTCAAAAATTTTGTCGCAACTCTGAGTTGTGACAAAATTTTGCTGCTTTTCAAAGTTTTTACTCTAAAATTCTGTCATGAAAGCTTTGATGAATCAGGCCCTATGTATTTAGAAAACCATCTTTGAGTTACTCATTATATGTCTAGTGCTTCTTTTACAGCATCAAAGAGCTACAATATGGACCCTCCGATGACCATGGCCAGGCACTGCCCCAATGTTCAATCCTTTATTATCCAGAGGGTATTTATTAAGACTACATAGATTCAGTACACGTTCCTCTAGATTTAGAGATATTATAACATAAAGTGAAACTGGTCAGAAATGTAAAATTTTGCCTGGTCAGGAAGGAGAAAACAGGCTTGGGGGTGAATGGGTTCATTTTCTCCCTATGGAATCTGCAATATTTATGGGGTAATCACATTCCCATCCATCCATTCAACAAATTTTGACAATGAACAACAGAAGACTATCAAACATAAAATAATTAAATGTTTTACTACAAATCTGACACCCTGAAACTAAGACCACGTTCACATGTCCAGTATTTGGTCAGTATTTTACATCAGTATATTGTAACCAAAAAGCAGAATTGGTCCACATTTTTATATTACATTTTTCCTCTAATTGTTCCTTACCTGGTTTTGGCTTACAAATACTGATGTAAAATTCGGACCAAATACTCAACATGTGAATGTGGCTTTAGACTGAATATGACTAAGAGCTAAATCATTGTTGAGCAGACAGTTGGTTTTCGTAGTCAAATGGAAATCAAGTGTGAAGCCAAATATAAAGTAATTGTAGTGTTAGCCATGTGATGAGTCAGTGTTCCTTCAAAAGGAAAAAAATATATTGAATATAACCCTTGTGACAAGTAATTGGCCTTAAAATTAGCTCTACATAGTGGTGCTTTCTGCTTGACCTTTATTTTGTCAGGGTCCATAGGTGGATCTTCATGTAGGTCAGTCCAACCACAGTTCCAAGTTTTTGTGTCTGACAGAAGACATTTTATACAAAAAAAATAATGCTATGGGCTTTCTCTTTATACTAATCTTAAAGGTGTTGTCTCAATTTGGCAATCCCTTTTTTATAATGAATTTGCCCCAGTATTAAGTTGGTAACATTAATGCTATATGGTGCCCATTCTAATGAAGAGGCGGCCATGTAAGACATGGCCATTCTGAGTCTAGTGTAATACCCAATACAATACAGTACTAGTCCCATCATCCGGCTAATGTGTTGAATGAAAAAAAAAAAACATACATACTACATACATACATACATACTACATACAGTACATTCATACATTACATAAAATACATACATACAGACATACAGTACATTAAACATAGAGTTCATACTAACCATTACTTGTCACTTTGTTCCCCGAAGCCAGTGTCATCTGTAAAAAAATATGAAAATAACAAACAACCAATATACTCCCTGACTGCAGAAATCCACGAGTGTCCCACGACGATCTCCCGTGGAGAACGGCGGCATCAGCTGATGTGACCGCTTTCCAGGGGCTCCAAGAACACAATGACGGGAGGAAGGTATCCTTCCGCACTGTATTCCTTCGCTGCTGAAAAAAAAATAGTCCCTAGTCTCACTTTTGGCATTGCTGTGTGAGAAATTTTCCCACGCAGCAATTGCCATAAAGTGAGACTTTGAACTATAATAACCTCAGTGATGCACTGCTGGAGCCATTGTCTCCTGTCAGTGTGTCACTGAAGGTCCTATAGAGCAGTGACATCACCCGATGTCACTGTTCTATAGGGGAGATCATCGTGGGACGCTCGTTATTAATTGGACTACGGCAGACAGGTATTATACGGTTTATTATTTTACGTTTTTTGCAGGCGCTGAAGTATGGTAAGTATGGTTAAATGAAGAATATTAAAATACTTTTTTCCTAATGTGTGTGTGTTTTATTAACCCTTTATTACTATTGGATTAATAATGGATAGGCGTCTTATTGATGCCTCTCCGTTATTAACCCGGCTTAATGTCACCTTACAATAGCAAGGTGACATTAACCCCTTATTACCCCATATCCCATCACTACACGGGAGTGGGTTGAGAGGGGCTAAGTGCCAGAATTGGTGCATCTTACAGATGCGAGATTTCTGGGGCAGCTGCGGACTGGAATTTGCAGCCGGGGGGGGTCAATATCCATGGCCCTTCTCTAGGCTATGAATATCAGCCTGCAGCTGTCTGCGTAGCCTTTCTGGCTATAAAATATAGGGGGACCCCACATCATTTTTGTGGGCACGCACAGACCCCCCCCACGGTCACGCGCAGACCCCGCCCGCACACACACAGTCTCCGCCCACGCACCACCCACACTCCATTATAGTGCATCATTGCACTATAGGAACTTCCGAATCCGGTATCCGATATCGCAAAAGTATCGGAACTCGGTATTGGAATTCCAATACAGCGAATATCGGCCGATACCCGATATTTGCAGTATCGGAATGCTCAACACTAGTAATGAGGCAGATGCTATGCGATCCAGCCTTCTGATCCGCACACTTCTAAAAGTTTTTTTGAGAGATCGGTTGGGGCTTAATATCCAGGCCCCCAACGATCTGCTCTAAATTAATAAATCAAAAACATAAACACTTTTACTAAAGCTTACTTACTTTTTCAATTATTTTGATCTTTGGTCTGAGGTTGAAATTACATTTTGGATCTGGTCTGGGGTTTGATTGTTTCTGTGCGTCTGGTTAGGGGTCTAAAATAATAAATTCATATTTGGGACTTGAATAACTAGTTGTATTTTTTTATCCATACCTCTTAAGTGCATCCTCCGCACTTTAATTTTTCCAGGGATCCATTAAAATCCTGTTACTGAAATTTAGCCCTGGCACTTTAAATAACACAGGCCACATTTGCAAGAATTGCCAGATGGCCAGTTCGGCCCTGGTGATGTCTAGCAATTTAGGGATGGTAGATAGGAATCCTGTTACAGATTTTGCATTTGGGCCCAGGGATAGGAGTGCAAAATAAGTAAGCTTTATAAAAAAAAATAAAATACAAAAACAAACAAACAGGAAATCAATCCATGATATTGCTGCACTTTGTGTTTTGGACAATAGTAAGAGGATTTAGTCTCCCTGTAACCCAGTTATTCCACAGATAACTCACTTTGAAATGATGTCTGCTTGCTCCTAAGAATACAATTTTTATTTTGTAGCATTGCCAATGTATATAGAGCTAAACAACCCAGCCCAGAATCCATTCAGGCCATCCCTGCCAAGAAGAAAAGTCAAATCGGGTAAGAGATTGAGCTTTTCTATTTTTCTAAATACCAGATGGAAACATTTCTGCAGTAACAAAAGAAGGTAATTTGTTGGGGTATTTTAAGTATATCTCTGGTTCTGAGATGGCAGTACATCACCGACGCACAGCAACATTTTCCAGGAGGTTGATTAACTGCTCATAATCTACAACAAACAGTATTCTTCATGAACTCTTGCAAATTACTTTCCTTGTAACTTTCCGAATTCTGATCATTTTGCTCTAATTTGTGTTAAAGTTAATTTTTAAAGTATCATTGACGCTGACGGCTAAGTCGCTGTCATTGTGTAAATGTTATTACATTGAATATACTAGTTTGTGTGCGCACTGGAAAATCCGGAGATAATTTTAGCCAAACGAATACACATCTGTAATTTACAATAACAATCTGAATTTTTCTTATGACAAAGAAGTCACATCAGATGCAATTATCTATTTCTTCTGTTTATAGGCACTGTGTCATCGGAAAAAAATATTGCTTAACCCCTTTACCCCCAAGGGTGGTTTGTACGTTAGTGACCGGGCCAATTTTTACAATTCTGACCACTGTCCCTTTATGAGGTTATAACTCTGGAAGGCTTCAACGGATCCTGGTGATTCTGACATTGTTTTCTCGTGACATATTGTACTTCATGATGTTGGTAAAATTTCTTTGATATTACCTGCGTTTATTTGTGAAAAAAATGGAAATTTGGCAAAAATTTTGAAAATTTCACAATTTTCCAAATTTGAATTTTTATGCAATTAAATCACAGAGATATGTCACACAAAATACTTAATAAGTAACATTTCCCACATGTCTACTTTACATTAGCACAATTTTGGAATCACAATTTTTTTTTGTTAGGGAGTTATAAGGGTTAAAAGTTGACCAGAAATGTCTCATTTTTACAGCACCATTTTTTTTAGGGACCACATCTTATTTGAAGTCATTTTGAGGGGTCTATATGATAGAAAATAACCAAGTGTGATGCCATTCTAAAAACTGCACCCCTCAAGGTGCTCAAATCCCCATTCAAGAAGTTTATTAACCCTTCAGGTTTTTCACAGGAATTTTTGGAATGTTTAAATAAAAATGAACATTTAACTTTTTTTCACAAAAAAATTTACTTCAGCTCCAATTTGTTTTATTTTACCAAGGGTAACAGGAGAAAATGGACCCCAAAAGTTGTTGTACAATTTGTCCTGAGTACGCTGATTCCCCATATGTGGGAGTAAACCACTGTTTGGGCGCATGGCAGAGCTCGGAAGCGAAGGAGCGCCATTTGACTTTTCAATGCAAAATTGACTGGAATTGAGCTGGGACGCCATGTTGCGTTTGGAGAGCCCCTGATGTGCCTAAACATTGAAACCCCCCACAAGTGACACCATTTTGGAAAGTAGACCCCCTAAGGAACTTATCTAGATGTGTGGTGAGCACTTTGACCCATTAAGTTATTCACAGAAGTTTATAATGCAGAGCCGTAAAAATAAAAAATCATATTTTTTCACAAAAATGATTTTTTCGCCCCCAATTTTTTATTTTCCCAAGGGTAAGAGAAGAAATTGGACCCCAAAAGTTGTTGTAAAATTTGTCCTGAGTCCGCTGATATGCCATATGTGGGGGTAAACCACTGTTTGGGCGCATGGGAGAGCTCGGAAGGGAAGGAGCGCTGTTTGACTTTTCAATGCAAAATTGACTCGAATTGAGATGGGACGCCATGTTGCGTTTGGAGAGCCACTAATGTGCCTAAACATTGAAACCCCCCACAAATGACACCATTTTGGAAAGTAGACCCCCTAAGGAACTTATCTAGATGTGTGGTGAGCACTTTGACCCATCCAGTGCTTCACAGAAGTTTATAATGCAGAGCCGTAAAAATAAAAAAATCATATTTTTTCACAAAAATTATCTTTTTGCCCCCAATTTTTTATTTTTCCAATGGTAAGAGAAGAAATTGGACACCAAAAGTTGTTGTACAGTTTGTCCTGAGTATGCTGATACCCCATATGTGGGGGTAAACCACTGTTTGGGCACTTGGCAGAGCTCGGAAGGGAAGGAGCGCCGTTTGACTTTTCAATGCAAAATTAACTCGGATTGAGATGGGACGCCATGTTGCGTTTGTAGAGCCACTGATGTGCCTAACCATTGAAACCCCCCACAAGTGACACCATTTTGGAAAGTAGACCCCCTAAGGAACTCATCTAGATGTGTTGTGAGAGCTTTGAACCCCCAATTGTTTCACTACGGTTTATAAAGCAGAGCCGTGAAAATAAAAATTCTTTTATATTCCCACAAAAATTATATGTTAGCCCCCAGTTTTGTATATTACCAAGGGTAAGAGAAGAAATTGGACCCCAAAAGTTGTTGTACAATTTGTCCTGAGTACGCTGATACCCCATATGTGGGGGGGAACCACCGTTTGGGCGCATGGGAGAGCTCGGAAGGGAAGGAGCGCCATTTGGAATGCAGACTTAGATGGAATGGTCTGCAGGTGTTATATTGCATTTGCAGAGCCCCTAATGTACCTAAACAGTAAAAACCCCCTACAAGTGATCCCATATTGGAAACTAGACCCCCCAAGGAACTTATCTAGATGTGTTATGAGAACTTTCAACCCCAAGTGTTTCACTACAGTTTATAATGCAGAGGTGTGAAAATAAAAAATCCTTTTTTTTCCACAAAAATTATTTTATAGCCCCCAGTTTTGTATTTTTCCAAGCGTAACAGTTGAAATTGAACCCCAAAAGTTGTTGTCCAATTTGTCCTGAGTACGCTGATACCCAATATGTGGGGGGAAACCACCATGTGGGTGCATGGCAGAGCTCGGAAGGGAAGGAGCGCTGTTGTGAATTCTGTTGTCGAACTCCCTCCTGTGGTCGTGAATGGTACTTCGGCGAGTTCTGTCTATGGGCTCCCTCTGGTGGCTGTGATTGAAGCTGCTGCTTCTGAGGTTCCTTACACAGGTGACGTGGTTTATCCTTTGGTTGACTGCTCTATTTAACTCCTCTCAGATCGTTACTCCATGCCAGCTGTCAATGTTTTAGCATTGGTTCAGTTCGCTCCTGGATCTGTCTGGTGTCCTGTCTTCTCCTGCAGAAGCTAAGTTCCTGATTGTTATTATTGTTCTTGTTTCTTTGTCCAGCTGGTTATCTTGATTTTGTCTTGCTAGCTGGAAGCTCTGGGATGCAGGGTGGCACCCCCGCACCGTGAGTCAGTGCGGAGGACCCTTTTGCACACTCTGCGTGGTCTTTTGTAGGTTTTTGTGCTGACCGCAAAGATTCCTTTCCTATCCTCTGTCTATTTAGTAAGTCGTGCCTCCCTTTGCTGAAACCTACAGTGCCTACAAGTAGTATTCAACCCCCTGCAGATTTAGCAGGTTTAATAAGATGCAAATAAGTTAGAGCCTTCAAACTTCAAACAAGAGCAGGATTTATTAACAGATGCATAAATCTTACAAACCAAAAAGTTTTGTTGCTCAGTTAAATTTTTATAAATTTTAAACATAAAAGTGTGGGTCAATTATTATTCAACCCCTAGGTTTAATATTTTGTGGAATAACCTTTGTTTGCAATGACAGCTAATAATCATCTTTTATAAGACCTGATCAGGCCGGCACAGGTCTCTGGAGTTATCTTGGCCCACTCCTCCATGCAGATCTTCTCCAAGTTATCTAGGTTCTTTGGGTGTCTCATGTGGACTTTAATCTTGAGCTCCTTCCACAAGTTTTCAATTGGGTTAAGGTCAGGAGACTGACTAGGCCACTGCAACACCTTGATTTTTTGCCTCTTGAACCAGGCCTTGGTTTTCTTGGCTGTGTGCTTTGGCTCGTTGTCTTGTTGGAAGATGAAATGACAACCCATCTTAAGATCCTTGATGGAGGAGCGGAGGTTCTTGGCCAAAATCTCCAGGTAGGCCGTGCTATCCATCTTCCCATGGATGCGGACCAGATGGCCAGGCCCCTTGGCTGAGAAACAGCCCCACAGCATGATGCTGCCACCACCATGCTTGACTGTAGGGATGGTATTCTTGGGGTCGTATGCAGTGCCATCCAGTCTCCAAATGTCACGTGTGTGGTTGGCACCAAAGATCTCGATCTTGGTCTCATCAGACCAGAGAACCTTGAACCAATCAGTCTCAGAGTCCTCCAAGTGATCATGAGCAAACTGTAGACGAGCATTGACATGACGCTTTGAAAGTAAAGGTACCTTACGGGCTCGTCTGGAACGGAGACCATTGCGGTGTAGTATGTTACTTATGGTATTGACTGAAACCAATGTCCCCACTGCCATGAGATCTTCCCGGAGCTCCTTCCTTGTTGTCCTTGGGTTAGCCTTGACTCTTCGGACAAGCCTGGCCTCGGCACAGGAGGAAACTTTCAAAGGCTGTCCAGGCCGTGGAAGGCTAACAGTAGTTCCATAAGCCTTCCACTTCCGGATGATGCTCCCAACAGTGGAGACAGGTAGGCCCAACTCCTTGGAAAGGGTTTTGTACCCCTTGCCAGCCTTGTGACCCTCCACGATCTTGTCTCTGATGGCCTTGGAATGCTCCTTTGTCTTTCCCATGTTGACCATGTATATGAGTGCTGTTCACAAGTTTGGGGAGGGTCTTAAATAGTCAGAAAAGGCTGGAAAAAGAGATAATTAATCCAAACATGTGAAGCTCATTGTTCTTTGTGCCTGAACTACTTCTTAATACTTTAGGGGAACCAAACAGAATTCTGGTGGGTTGAGGGGTTGAATAATAAATGACCCTCTGAAAAGACTTTTCACAATTTAAAAAAAAAAAATAAACAAAGAAATAACATTCTTTTTTGCTGCAGTGCATTTCACACTTCCAGGCTGATCTACAGTCCAAATGTCACAATGCCAAGTTAATTCCAAATGTGTAAACCTGCTAAATCTGCAGGGGGTTGAATACTACTTGTAGGCACTGTATCTCATTTCTGCGTTTGTGACTTTCATCTTTACTCACAGTCATTACATGTGGGGGGCTGCCTATTCCTTCGGGGAATTTCTCTGAGGCAAGGTAGGCTTTATTTTCTTCTCTAGGGCTAGCTAGCTCTTAGGCTGTGACGAGGCGCATAGGGAGCGTCAGGAGCGCTCCACGGCTATTTCTAGTGTGTGCGATAGGATTAAGGCTTGCAGTCAGCAGAGCTCCCACATCCCTGAGCTCGTCCTGTATGAGTTTAACTATCAGGTCGGGTGCTCCTAACCACCAGGTCATAACAGAGCGTCATTTGGAATGCAGACTTAGATGGATTGGTCTGCAGGCGTCACGTTGCATTTGCAGAGCCCCTGATGTAACTAAACAGTAGAAACCCCCCACAAATGACCCCATATTGGAAACTAGACCCTCCAAGGAACTTATCTAGATGTATTGTAAGAATTTAGAACCCCCAAGTGTTTCACTACAGTTTATAACGCAGAGTCATGAAAATAACAAATCCTTTTTTTCCACAAAAATTATTTTTTAGCCCCCAGTTTTGTATTTTTCCAAGGGTAACAGTTGAAATTGAACCCCAAAAGTTGTTGTCCAATTTTTTCTGAGTACGCTGATACCCCATATGTGGGGGGGAACCACCGTTTGGGCGCATGGCAGAGCTCGGAAGGGAAGGAGCGCCATTTGGAATGCAGACTTAGATGGATTGGTCTGCAGGCATCACGTTGCATTTGCAGAGCCCCTGATGTAACTAAACAGTAGAAACCCCCCACAAGTGACCGCATATTGGAAACTAGACCACCCAAGGAAGTTATCTAGATGTGTTGTGAGAACTTTGAACCCCCAAGTGTTTCACTACAGTTTATAACGCAGAGCCGTGAAAATAGAAAATCTTTTTTTTTTCCACGATTACAGCGATACCTCATTTATATAATTTTTTATGTTTTGGCGCTTTTATACGATAAAAACTATTTCATAGAAAAAATAATTATTTTTGCATCGCTTTATTCTGAGGACTATAACTTTTTTACTTTTTTGCTGATGATGCTGTATGGTGGCTCTTTTTTTGCGGGACAAGATGACGTTTTCAGCGGTACCATGGTTATTTATATCCATCTTTTTGATCGCGTGTTATTCCACTTTTTGTTCAGTGGTATGATAAAAAAGCGTTTTTTGCCTCTTTTTTTTTTTTACGGTGTTCACTGAAGGGGTTAACTAGTGGGACAGTTTTATAGGTCGGGTCGTTACGGACGCGGTGATACTAAATATGTGTACTTTTATTTTTTTTTATTTAGATAAAGTAATGTATTTTTTGGAACAATGCATATTTTTTTTTAATTATTTATTTAGGATTTTTTTTTTTTTTACACATGTAATCTTTTTTTTAAACTTTTTTACTTTGCCCCAGGGGGGGAAATCACAGTAAAGTGACAGATTGCTGATCTGACACTTTGCTGTGCACTGTGTCAGATAAGCGATCTGCCGTGCACAGCTCCAGGCTTACAGGTGCCTGCTCTGAGCAGGCGCTTGTAAGCCACCTCCCTGCAGGACCCGGATGAAGCCTCGTGGCCATTTTGGATCCGCGCCTGCTGCAAGGAGGAAGGTAGGAGACCCTCGGAGCAACGCGATCACATCGCGTTGCTCCAAGGGTCTCAGGGAAGCCCGCAAGGAGCCCCCTTTCTGCCCGATGCTTCCCTATACCGCCAGAACACTGCGATCATGTTTGATCGCAGTGTGCTGGGGGTTAATGCGCCGGGGGCGGTCCGCGACTGCTCCTGGCGCATAGTGCCGGATGTCAGCTGCGATAGTCAGGCAGAATAGTACGTCCAGCGCGATCAGCCGCGCTCCCCCCGTGAGCGCGGCTGATCGCGCTGGACGTACTATTCTGCCCTTGTGAAGTAAGGCCCACCTCACATGGACGGAATAGTAGGTCCAATGGCAGAAAGGGGTTAAATCAGGTCCATATTAAATGTATTTTTTAAACTTTGTACATATCAATACATACAATGTGTGTGAAATACTGTAAGTATTAAACACATCACCAATTTTCTATGTAAATATATTTCTTAGGGTACTATTGACATGAAATTCTCAACCCGTCCAATCCATCCAGGCAAAGAAATTGAACCATATGTGTCCATAAATTAATTTACTGTATGAGTAATAATGAGCAACAATACAGAGAATTGAACACGGGAAGAAAGAGAGATGAAAAAAGCCATGAAAAGTCATGACACCAGCTGAGATCTATCAATGAGAAAGCAATCTTTCCACTTAATGACAAATAATATCAGCAGGTACAACTGATGGCTTATAAAAAGGTGTCTCATTACCAAGGTATCAATACAAAAAATAACATCTCATAATGGGTAAAACCAGTGAGTTCTCTGAAGACCTTTGCTACCTTATTGTTGCAAAACATACTGATGGCACTGGTTGCAGAAGAATTGCTAAACTACAGAAGGTTCCAGTGAGCACTGATGGGGCCATAATTCGGAAATGGAAAGAACATAATTTAATCCATCTAGATGTCTATGAGTAAGGACAAAAAGTTCGAAATGCGTCAGGTGTGCGGGGGATGTTTGCCCCCTGGCATGTCATGACACTTGTTTTTAACTTTTTACAAGCAATGGATTAAATAAAAAGACTACATTTGTATTTTTATGGAAATCATCAGGTGCTGTTTTTTCCTCTTTGCCTGTATTTACAAGTGGACTCCAGCCACATTGAACCTGGCACCAGTGGTCCTGTGATACTCTGGTGAGCATGGAGAAAATCCTTTTCCCACCTTTCCCTCAAAAGTACAAGGTGTTCAGTACTCAGGGACAAGGCCAAGGTGAGGAAGGGTGAAATCCAACCACCATTGAGCAAGACACAGAAGTATAAGATGTTTAGTGCTCAGAGACACGGCCAAGGTGTGGAAGCTGAGTCCAATCACCACTGAACAAGACACAGAAGTACGAGGTGTTCAGTGCTCAGGGACATGACCAGGGTGAGGAAGCTGAGCCCAACCACCACTGAGCAAGACACAGAAGTACAAGGTGTTCGGTGCTCAGGAACATGACCAAGTTGAGGAGCCTGAGCCCAACCACCACTGAGCAAGACACAGAAGTATAAGATGTTCAGTGCTCAGAGACAAGGCCAAGGCATGGAGGCTGAGCCCAACTACCACTGAGCAAGGCACAGAAGTACAAGGTGTTCAGTGCTCCTGGACATGGCCAACGTGAGGAGGCTGAGTCCAACTACCACTGAGCAAGATACAGAAGTACAAGGTATTCAGTGCTCAGGGACATGGACAAGGTGAGGAAGGGTGAAATCCGACCACCACTGAGCAAGACACAGGAGTATAAGGTGTTCAGTGCTTAGAGACACAGCCAAGGCATGGAGGTTGAGTCCAACCACTACTGAGCAAGACACAGAAGTACAAGATGTTCAGTGCTCAGGGACACGGCCAAGGTGAGGAGGCTGAGCCCAATCACCACTGAGCAAGACACAGAAGTACAAGGTGTTCAGTGCTCAGGGACATTGACAAGGCGAGGAAGGGTGAAATCTGACCACCACTGAGCAAGACACAGAAGTATAAGGTGTTCATTGCTCAGAGACACAGCCAAGGTGAGGAGGTTGAGTCCAACCACTACTGAGCAAGACACAGAAGTACAAGGTGTTCAGTGCTCCTGGACATGGCCAACGTGAGGAGGCTGAGTCCAACTACCACTGAGCAAGATACAGAAGTACAAGGTGTTCAGTGCTCAGGGACATGGACAAGGTGAGGAAGGGTGAAATCCGACCACCACTGAGCAAGACACAGGAGTATAAGGTGTTCAGTGCTTAGCGACACAGCCAAGGTGAGGAAGGGTGAAATCTGACCACCATTGAGCATGACACAGAAGTATAAGATATTCATTGCTCAGAGACACAGCCAAGGCATGGAGGTTGAGTCCAACCACCACTGAACAAGACACAGAAGGTGTTCAGTGCTCAGGGACATGACCAGGGTGAGGAAGCTGAGCCCAACCACCACTGAGCAAGACAGAAGTACAAGGTGTTCGGTGCTCAGGAACATGACCAAGATGAGGAGCCTGAGCCCAACCACCACTGAGCAATACACAGAAGTATAAGATGTTCAGTGCTCAGAGACAAGGCCAAGGCATGGAGGCTGAGCCCAACTACCACTGAGCAAGGCATAGAAGTACAAGGTGTTCAGTGCTCCTGGACATGGCCAACGTGAGGAGGCTGAGTCCAACTACCACTGAGCAAGATACAGAAGTACAAGGTGTTCAGTGCTCAGGGACATGGACAAGGTGAGGAAGGGTGAAATCCGACCACCACTGAGCAAGACACAGGAGTATAAGGTGTTCAGTGCTTAGCGACACAGCCAAGGTGTGGAGGTTGAGTCCAACCACTACTGAGCAAGACACAGAAGTACAAGGTGTTCAGTGCTCAGGGACATGGCCAAGGTGAGGAAGGGTGAAATCTGACAACCATTGAGCATGACACAGAAGTATAAGATATTCATAGATCAGAGACACGGCCAAGGCATGGAAGTTGAGTCCAACCACCACTGAGCAACACAGAAGTACAAGGTGTTCAGTGCTCATTGACATGACCAGGGTGAGGAGGCTGAGCTCAACTACCACTGAGCAATAAACAGAAGTACAAGATATTCAGTGTTCAGAGACACGGTTGAGGTAAGGGAGGCTGAAAATGCCCACCACTGAGTAAGACACAGAAGTACAAGGTGTTCAGTGCTCAGGGACATGACCAGGGTGAGGAGGCTGAGCCCAACCACTACTGGGCAATACACAGAAGTACAAGATATTCAGTGTTCAGAGACACGGCTGTGGTAAGGAAGGCTGAAACCTGACCACCGTTGAACAAGACTCTGCCAGAGTTTCCTTACTCTGCGGAATCCTGTGTTTGGCTTTTGATTAGGTGGGTTGGTGAGATATCACTTATGCACCACAATCTGCACAAATAAGGTCACACCAGGCAAGCAAAACAAATGTTGTCAAGGGGAACCAGGTAGCTCAGTAAATTTATGCAGGTCCTGTCCACAGCCAGAGAGCATTGAGCAGGACTCTGAACCAAGATTGTGTGATGCAATCCACTCATCTTTAATCCCGGCCAGAGAATCAATAAGTAATAAAAAGCGAGCCAGGGTAACTAGTAGAGCGAGGGGCTCCACCTCCATGGCTCTTCAAGTCTACAAGGTTCATTAGTATATAAATCTTCATTAGCAGCATATAAACTTTTTTATTTAATTCATGAAAACAATTGATTTAGTGACACATTAGAAAATGTAATCTCCTTCAAAACAAGCAGTAATGGGGTGAAAAGTTCTTGTCAGGTTCCGTATAAAGCCAGGGAGCATTCGCCGTGTAGAGGGACAACATGCTATGTAGTCCGTCTAGTGCTGGTTAACGCCTTCACAGTGTCACTTCAGGTTAACTTCCATCAGCTCTGGGAGTCATCGCGTGTGTCAGTATTTCAGGGCATTGCTCTATAGTTGGATGAGGTGTTTACATTTAACTCTAAGTAGAATAAATGAAACAAAGCCTAAAACCAAAGACTTTAATTTCCTGTGTTCTGTGTCTAAATCCACAAAGTCCTTACAGAGGAATAATAAAGGAAAGTAGATGTGCTGCGCCTGAAGTTAATGGCCAAATACTATTATTCCCTAAGAACACAGAATTACTACAAAATAGCCGCTTATTTCCCAGTGAATCTGAACCCTGGATTTATGTTGTGCCTTGCTTCTACCTTCGGAGGGGTCTTAAAATTAAACTTTAGCATTGACTTTAGAGAAGCGTTTGTTGTTGTCCGGTCCGCTGGCACAACCAGTAAACAGATGATATTTCAGCGAAATGATGGGGTCAAACTATGTCAAGGGCTCAGATCCAAATCGAAATGTTGCACTGATCTGTGAATCTGCTTTTAACACTCTATAAAAAAAATCTGGATCGGATGAAGACCTCACATGTGAGTTATTAAACAATCTGTCATGAGCTGTGTTCTTTGTAAATACTTGCAGTTTTTGGCTAATATGCTCAAAAATTATCATAATTGATTCCAAGGCGTAAAATGAATACTTGGTGGTATCAACATCATCCACCTTGTAAGGTTAATTTCTGCAATACACTTTATGAAAAAAGCAAAAACCTAAGTCAGCGCAGAAATCATTATTTTTATTAAACTCATTGTAAAACACCATTTTGTTATAAAATGTTTTGTAAGCAATAAGCTGATAAATGCTGATAAAAAACGTTAGAAAAAAGTTGCGTTCCAGTTCCAGGATAAAAATTAAAAATGCTTTATTCAGAAAATACTAAAATAGCATGGCATTGGGCTTGCAACAACAACATGAGAGAGAAAAAGTGACGCGTTTCAATCACAATTGCTGTCTTTATTTGAGCTAGATTATATATACAAATGAACCAATTCCAACCAGTTAAAAAAAACACGTGATTTCTGAATAAAGTACTTTTGAATTTTTATCCTGGCACTGGTATGCCACATTTTTCCAATATATTTATACGTTGGATCAGGATGGAGTTCCATGCACCTGGAAAATCCAAGAGGGTGAGCTGACTTTTCTCCACTTCATTGCTTGATAAAAAAAAAACCATCCTGAATCTGGGACATTCAACACTTGTGATAGTAATCTGTAAAGAAATCTGTGACGGGGAGCAATGGGAAAACAGGAGCTAAGGAACCTGGGGACCTGAACTCCCCTTCAGGCTAGGGGAGCCCTGTCTTACCTTAACTCAGGGGTACCCTTGATCAGGGCCGACGTCAGCACCCGGCGCACCCGGGTAAGTGCCGGGGCCCTGGCGAGATGGGGGAGGGCCCACTCACGCTGTCATAGAGATCCATCTGGCCGTTCAATTTGCGCTGGCACAAGCATCGTCTCAGTCAGTGCAGGGCCAGGCACATAGGGGTTAAGAACGCAGCCAGCGTGACATTGTTTGTGGGTGGAGAGAGCACGTTCTCCTGCTCTGCTCTCCCGCCCCTCCCTGGCTGCACGCTGACTGCTGAACTTATCAGGACAGGCAGATTCCGGAGGAGCTCCTACCCGCCATGAGTGAGTGCAATGTATTGCTGTATCCTGACAGTCCTTGGTGACCTGGGGCGGCCACAGCTGATATACTGTATATTATATACTTCAGCAGCTGCCCAGGCCCCCAGCACCTGTCCTGTGTATGTATATACTGTATCTATACAGCCGGTATGACAGTATATATAATATCAGGACAGGTGCTGGGGGCCTGGGCTGGGCGGCTGTTGAAATATATACACTGCACAGTACCACTCCCCCTGTATATATACACTGCACAGTACCAATCCCCTGTATATATACACTGCACAGTACCACTCCCCTGTATATATACACTGCACAGTACCACTCCCCTGTATATACACATTGCACAGTACCACTCCCCTGTATATACACACTGCACAGTACCACTCCCCTGTATATATACACTGCACAGTACCACTCCCCTGTATATACACATTGCACAGTACCACTCCCCTGTATATACACACTGCACAGTACCACTCCCCTGTATATACACACTGCACAGTACCACTCCCCTGTATATACACACTGCACAGTACCACTCCCCTGTATATATACACTGCACAGTACCAATCCCCTGTATATATACACTGCACAGTACCACTCCCCTGTATATATACACTGCACAGTACCACTCCCCTGTATATACACATTGCACAGTACCACTCCCCTGTATATACACACTGCACAGTACCACTCCCCTGTATATACACATTGCACAGTACCACTCCCCTGTATATATACACTGCACAGTACCACTCCCCTGTATATATACACTGCACAGTACCACTCCCCTGTATATACACATTGCACAGTACCACTCCCCTGTATATACACACTGCACAGTACCACTCCCCTGTATATACACATTGCACAGTACCACTCCCCTGTATATACACACTGCACAGTACCACTCCCCTGTATATATACACTGCACAGTACCACTCCCCTGTATATACACATTGCACAGTACCACTCCCCTGTATATACACACTGCACAGTACCACTCCCCTGTATATATACACTGCACAGTACCACTCCCCTGTATATACACATTGCACAGTACCACTCCCCTGTATATACACACTGCACAGTACCACTCCCCTGTATATACACATTGCACAGTACCACTCCCCTGTATATACACACTGCACAGTACCACTCCCCTGTATATATACACTGCACAGTACCACTCCCCTGTATATACACACTGCACAGTACCACTCCCCTGTATATACACACTGCACAGTACCACTCCCCTGTATATATACACTGCACAGTACCAATCCCCTGTATATATACACTGCACAGTACCACTCCCCTGTATATCTACACTGCACAGTACCACTTCCCCGTAAATACACATTGCACAGTACCACTCCCCTGTATATACACACTGCACAGTACCACTCCCCTGTGTATACACATTGCACAGTACCACTCCCCTGTATATACACACTGCACAGTACCACTCCCCTGTATATACACATTGCACAGTACCACTCCCCTGTATATACACACTGCACAGTACCACTCCCCTGTATATACACACTGCACAGTACCACTCCCCTGAATATATACACTGCACAGTACCACTCCCCTGTATATAAACACTGCACAGTACCACTTCCCTGTATATATACACTGCACAGTACCACTCCCCCTGTATATATACACTGCACAGTACCACTCCCCCTGTATATATACACTGCACAGTACCACTCCCCTGTATATATACACACTGCACAGTACCACTCCCCTGTATATATACACTGCAGAGTACCACTCCCCTGTATATACACATTGCACAGTACCACTCCCCTGTATATACACACTGCACAGTACCACTCCCCTGTATACACACACTGCACAGTACCACTTCCCTGTATATATACACTGCACAGTACCACTGCCCTGTATATACACACTGCACAGTACCACTCCCCTGTATATACACACTGCACAATATCACTGCCCTGTATATATACACTGCACAGTACCACTCCCCTCTATATACACATTGCACAGTACCACTCCCCTGTATATACACACTACACAGTACCACTGCCCTCTATATATACACTGGACAGTACCACTCCCCTGTATATACACATTGCACAGTACCACTCCCCTGTATATACACACTGCACAGTACCACTCCCCTGTATATACACATTGCACAGTACCACTCCCCTGTATATACACACTGCACAGTACCACTCCCCTGTATATACACACTGCACAGTACCACTCCCCTGTATATACAAATTGCACAGTACCACTCCCCTGTATATATACACTGCACAGTACCACTCCCCTGTATATACACACTGCACAGTCCCACTCCCCTGTATATACACACTGCACAGTACCACTCCCCTGTATATACACATTGCACAGTACAACTCCCCTGTATATACACACTGCACAGTACCACTCCCCTGTATATACACACTGCACAGTACCACTCCCCTGTATATAAACACTGCACAGTACCACTCCCCTGTATATACACACTGCACAATATCACTGCCCTGTATATATACACTGCACAGTACCACTCCCCCTGTACATATACACTGCACATTACCACTCCCCTGTATATACACACTGCACAGTACCACTGCCCTGTATATATGCTGCACAGTACCACTCCCCTGTATATATACACACTGCACAGTACCACTCCCCTGTATATATACACTGCACAGTACCACTCCCCTGTATATACACACTGCACAGTACCACTCCCCTGTATATATACACTTCACAGTACCACTTTCCTGTATATAAACACACTGCAGAGTACCACTGCCCTGTATATACACACTGCACAGTACCACTCCCCTGTATATACACACTGCACAGTACCACCCACTTCCCTGTATATATACACTGCACAGTACCACTCCCCCTGTATATATACACTGCACAGTACCACTGCCCTGTATATACACACTGCACAGTACCACTCCCCTGTATATACACACTGCACAATACCACTCCACTCTATATACACACTGCACAGTATCACTGCCCTTTATATATACACTGCACAGTACCACTCCCCTGTATATATACACTGCACAGTACCACTTCTCCTGTCCTGTATATATACACTGCACAGTACCACTCCTCCTGTCCTGTATATATACACTGCACAGTACCGCTCCTCCTGTCCTGTATATATACACTGCACAGTACCGCTCCTCCTGTCCTGTATATATACACTGAACAGTACCGCGCCTCCTGTCCTGTATATATACACTGCACAGTACCACTTCTCCAGTCCTGTATATATACACTCAACAGTAGCACTCCTCCTGTCCTGTATATATATACTGCACAGTACCGCTCCTCCTGTCCTGTATATATACAATGCACAGTAGCACTCCTCCTTTCCTGTATATATACACTGCACAGTACCACTCCTCCTGTCCTGTATATATACACTGCACAGTACCACTCCTCCTTTCCTGTATATATACACTGCACAGTACCACTCCTCCTGTCCTGTATATATACACTGCACAGTACCACTCCTCCTGTCCTGTATATATACACTGCACAGTACCACTTCTCCTGTCCTGTATATATACACTGCACAGTAACACTCCTCCTGTCCTGTATATATACACTGCATAGTACCACTCCTCCTGTCCTGTATATATACACTGCACAGTACCACTTCTGCTGTCCTGTATATATACACTGCACAGTACCACTCCTCCTGTCCTGTATATATACACTGCACAGTACCACTCCTCCTGTCCTGTATATATACACTGCACAGTACCACTCCTCCTGTCCTGTATATATACACTGCACAGTACCACTTCTGCTGTCCTGTATATATACACTGCACAGTACCACTCCTCCTGTCCTGTATATATACACTGCACAGTAACACTTCTCCTGTCCTGTATATATACACTGCACAGTACCACTCCTCCTGTCCTGTATATATACACTGAACAGTACCGCTCCTCCTGTCCTGTATATATACACTGCACAGTACCGCTCCTCCTGTCCTGTATATATACACTGAACAGTACCGCGCCTCCTGTCCTGTATATATACACTGCACAGTACCACTTCTCCAGTCCTGTATATATACACTCAACAGTAGCACTCCTCCTGTCCTGTATATATATACTGCACAGTACCGCTCCTCCTGTCCTGTATATATACAATGCACAGTAGCACTCCTCCTTTCCTGTATATATACACTGCACAGTACCACTCCTCCTGTCCTGTATATATACACTGCACAGTACCACTCCTCCTTTCCTGTATATATACACTGCACAGTACCACTCCTCCTGTCCTGTATATATACACTGCACAGTACCACTCCTCCTGTCCTGTATATATACACTGCACAGTACCACTTCTCCTGTCCTGTATATATACACTGCACAGTAACACTCCTCCTGTCCTGTATATATACACTGCACAGTACCACTCCTCCTGTCCTGTATATATACACTGCACAGTACCACTTCTGCTGTCCTGTATATATACACTGCACAGTACCACTCCTCCTGTCCTGTATATATACACTGCACAGTACCACTCCTCCTGTCCTGTATATATACACTGCACAGTACCACTACTCCTGTCCTGTATATATACACTGCACAGTACCACTTCTGCTGTCCTGTATATATACACTGCACAGTACCACTCCTCCTGTCCTGTATATATACACTGCACAGTAACACTTCTCCTGTCCTGTATATATACACTGCACAGTACCACTCCTCCTGTCCTGTATATATACACTGAACAGTACCGCTCCTCCTGTCCTGTATATATACACTGCACAGTACCGCTCCTCCTGTCCTGTATATATACACTGAACAGTACCGCGCCTCCTGTCCTGTATATATACACTGCACAGTACCACTTCTCCAGTCCTGTATATATACACTCAACAGTAGCACTCCTCCTGTCCTGTATATATATACTGCACAGTACCGCTCCTCCTGTCCTGTATATATACAATGCACAGTAGCACTCCTCCTTTCCTGTATATATACACTGCACAGTACCACTCCTCCTGTCCTGTATATATACACTGCACAGTACCACTCCTCCTTTCCTGTATATATACACTGCACAGTACCACTCCTCCTGTCCTGTATATATACACTGCACAGTACCACTCCTCCTGTCCTGTATATATACACTGCACAGTACCACTTCTCCTGTCCTGTATATATACACTGCACAGTACCACTCCTCCTGTCCTGTATATATACACTGAACAGTACCGCTCCTCCTGTCCTGTATATATACACTGCACAGTACCGCTCCTCCTGTCCTGTATATATACACTGAACAGTACCGCGCCTCCTGTCCTGTATATATACACTGCACAGTACCACTTCTCCAGTCCTGTATATATACACTCAACAGTAGCACTCCTCCTGTCCTGTATATATATACTGCACAGTACCGCTCCTCCTGTCCTGTATATATACAATGCACAGTAGCACTCCTCCTTTCCTGTATATATACACTGCACAGTACCACTCCTCCTGTCCTGTATATATACACTGCACAGTACCACTCCTCCTTTCCTGTATATATACACTGCACAGTACCACTCCTCCTGTCCTGTATATATACACTGCACAGTACCACTCCTCCTGTCCTGTATATATACACTGCACAGTACCACTTCTCCTGTCCTGTATATATACACTGCACAGTAACACTCCTCCTGTCCTGTATATATACACTGCACAGTACCACTCCTCCTGTCCTGTATATATACACTGCACAGTACCACTTCTGCTGTCCTGTATATATACACTGCACAGTACCACTCCTCCTGTCCTGTATATATACACTGCACAGTACCACTCCTCCTGTCCTGTATATATACACTGCACAGTACCACTACTCCTGTCCTGTATATATACACTGCACAGTACCACTTCTGCTGTCCTGTATATATACACTGCACAGTACCACTCCTCCTGTCCTGTATATATACACTGCACAGTAACACTTCTCCTGTCCTGTATATATACACTGCACAGTACCACTCCTCCTGTCCTGTATATATACACTGAACAGTACCGCTCCTCCTGTCCTGTATATATACACTGCACAGTACCGCTCCTCCTGTCCTGTATATATACACTGAACAGTACCGCGCCTCCTGTCCTGTATATATACACTGCACAGTACCACTTCTCCAGTCCTGTATATATACACTCAACAGTAGCACTCCTCCTGTCCTGTATATATATACTGCACAGTACCGCTCCTCCTGTCCTGTATATATACAATGCACAGTAGCACTCCTCCTTTCCTGTATATATACACTGCACAGTACCACTCCTCCTGTCCTGTATATATACACTGCACAGTACCACTCCTCCTTTCCTGTATATATACACTGCACAGTACCACTCCTCCTGTCCTGTATATATACACTGCACAGTACCACTCCTCCTGTCCTGTATATATACACTGCACAGTACCACTTCTCCTGTCCTGTATATATACACTGCACAGTACCACTCCTCCTGTCCTGTATATATACACTGCACAGTACCGCTCCTCCTGTCCTGTATATATACACTGCACAGTACCGCTTCTCCTGTCCTGTATATATACACTGAACAGTACCGCTCCTCCTGTCCTGTATATATACACTGCAAAGTACCGCTCCTCCTTTCCTGTATATATACACTGCACAGTACCACTTCTGCTGTCCTGTATATATACACTGCACAGTACCACTCCTCCTGTCCTGTATATATACACTGCACAGTAACACTTCTCCTGTCCTGTATATATACACTGCACAGTACAACTTCTGCTGTCCTGTATATATACACTGCACAGTACCACTCCTCCTGTCCTGTATATATACACTGCACAGTACCACTCCTCCTGTCCTGTATATATACACTGCACAGTACCACTCCTCCTGTCCTGTATATATACACTGCACAGTACCACTTCTGCTGTCCTGTATATATACACTGCACAGTACCACTCCTCCTGTCCTGTATATATACACTGCACAGTAACACTTCTCCTGTCCTGTATATATACACTGCACAGTACCACTCCTCCTGTCCTGTATATATACACTGCACAGTACCACTTCTCCTGTCCTGTATATATACACTGAACAGTACCGCTCCTCCTGTCCTGTATATATACACTGCACAGTACCGCTCCTCCTGTCCTGTATATATACACTGCACAGTACCGCTCCTCCTGTCCTGTATATATACACTGAACAGTACCGCGCCTCCTGTCCTGTATATATACACTGCACAGTACCACTTCTCCAGTCCTGTATATATACACTCAACAGTAGCACTCCTCCTGTCCTGTATATATATACTGCACAGTACCGCTCCTCCTGTCCTGTATATATACAATGCACAGTAGCACTCCTCCTTTCCTGTATATATACACTGCACAGTACCACTCCTCCTGTCCTGTATATATACACTGCACAGTACCACTCCTCCTTTCCTGTATATATACACTGCACAGTACCACTCCTCCTGTCCTGTATATATACACTGCACAGTACCACTCCTCCTGTCCTGTATATATACACTGCACAGTACCACTTCTCCTGTCCTGTATATATACACTGCACAGTACCACTCCTCCTGTCCTGTATATATATACACTGCACAGTACCACTCCTCCTGTCCTGTATATATACACTGCACAGTACCACTTCTCCTGTCCTGTATATATACACTGCACAGTACCACTCCTCCTGTCCTGTATATATACACTGCACAGTACCACTTCTCCTGTCCTGTATATATACACTGCACAGTACCACTCCTCCTGTCCTGTATATATACACTGCACAGTACCACTCCTCCTGTCCTGTATATATACACTGCACAGTACCACTCCTCCTGTCCTGTATATATACACTGCACAGTACCACTCCTCCTGTCCTGTATATATACACTGCACAGTACCACTCCTCCTGTCCTGTATATATACACTGCACAGTACCACTCCTCCTGTCCTGTATATATACACTGCACAGTACCACTTCTGCTGTCCTGTATATATACACTGCACAGTACCACTCCTCCTGTCCTGTATATATACACTGCACAGTAACACTTCTCCTGTCCTGTATATATACACTGCACAGTACCACTCCTCCTGTCCTGTATATATACACTGCACAGTACCACTTCTCCTGTCCTGTATATATACACTGAACAGTACCGCTCCTCCTGTCCTGTATATATACACTGCACAGTACCGCTCCTCCTGTCCTGTATATATACACTGCACAGTACCGCTCCTCCTGTCCTGTATATATACACTGAACAGTACCGCGCCTCCTGTCCTGTATATATACACTGCACAGTACCACTTCTCCAGTCCTGTATATATACACTCAACAGTAGCACTCCTCCTGTCCTGTATATATATACTGCACAGTACCGCTCCTCCTGTCCTGTATATATACAATGCACAGTAGCACTCCTCCTTTCCTGTATATATACACTGCACAGTACCACTCCTCCTGTCCTGTATATATACACTGCACAGTACCACTCCTCCTTTCCTGTATATATACACTGCACAGTACCACTCCTCCTGTCCTGTATATATACACTGCACAGTACCACTCCTCCTGTCCTGTATATATACACTGCACAGTACCACTTCTCCTGTCCTGTATATATACACTGCACAGTACCAGTCCTCCTGTCCTGTATATATACACTGCACAGTACCACTCCTCCTGTCCTGTATATATACACTGCACAGTACCGCTTCTCCTGTCCTGTATATATACACTGAACAGTACCGCTCCTCCTGTCCTGTATATATACACTGCAAAGTACCGCTCCTCCTTTCCTGTATATATACACTGCACAGCACCACTCCTCCTGTCCTGTATATATACACTGCACAGTACCGCTCCTCCTGTTCTGTATATATACACTGCACAGTACCACTCCTCCTGTCCTGTATATATACACTTCACAGTACCGCTCCTCCTGTCCTGTATATATACACTGCACAGTACCACTTCTCCTGTCCTGTATATATACACTGCACAGTACCACTCCTCCTGTCCTGTATATATACACTGAACAGTACCGCTCCTCTTGTCCTGTATATATACACTGCACAGTACCACTCCTCCTATCCTGTATATATACACTGCACAGTACCGCTCCTCCTGTCCTGTATATATACACTGCACAGTACCACTCCACCTGTCCTGTATATATACACTGCACAGTACCACTCCTCCTGTCCTGTATATATACACTGCACAGTACCACTCCTCCTGTCCTGTATATATACACTGCACAGTACCGCTCCTCCTGTCCTGTATATATACACTGCACAGTACCACTCCTCCTGTCCTGTATATATACACTGCACAGTACCACTCCTCCTTTCCTGTATATATACACTGCACAGTACCACTCCTCGTGTCCTGTATATATACACTGCACAGTACCACTTCTCCTGTCCTGTATATATACACTGCACAGTACCACTCCTCCTGTCCTGTATATATACACTGCACAGTACCACTCCTCCTGTCCTGTATATATACACTGCACAGTACCACTCCTCCTGTCCTGTATATATACACTGCACAGTACCACTCCTCCTGTCCTGTATATATACACTGCACAGTACCACTCCTCCTGTCCTGTATATATACACTGCACAGTACCACTCCTCCTGTCCTGTATATATACACTGCACAGTACCACTTCTGCTGTCCTGTATATATACACTGCACAGTACCACTCCTCCTGTCCTGTATATATACACTGCACAGTAACACTTCTCCTGTCCTGTATATATACACTGCACAGTACCACTCCTCCTGTCCTGTATATATACACTGCACAGTACCACTTCTCCTGTCCTGTATATATACACTGCACAGTACCGCTCCTCCTGTCCTGTATATATACACTCAACAGTAGCACTCCTCCTGTCCTGTATATATATACTGCACAGTACCGCTCCTCCTGTCCTGTATATATACACTGAACAGTACCGCTCCTCCTGTCCTGTATATATACACTGCACAGTACCGCTCCTCCTGTCCTGTATATATACACTGAACAGTACCGCGCCTCCTGTCCTGTATATATACACTGCACAGTACCACTTCTCCAGTCCTGTATATATACACTCAACAGTAGCACTCCTCCTGTCCTGTATATATATACTGCACAGTACCGCTCCTCCTGTCCTGTATATATACAATGCACAGTAGCACTCCTCCTTTCCTGTATATATACACTGCACAGTACCACTCCTCCTGTCCTGTATATATACACTGCACAGTACCACTCCTCCTTTCCTGTATATATACACTGCACAGTACCACTCCTCCTGTCCTGTATATATACACTGCACAGTACCACTCCTCCTGTCCTGTATATATACACTGCACAGTACCACTTCTCCTGTCCTGTATATATACACTGCACAGTACCGCTCCTCCTGTCCTGTATATATACAATGCACAGTAGCACTCCTCCTTTCCTGTATATATACACTGCACAGTACCACTCCTCCTGTCCTGTATATATACACTGCACAGTACCACTCCTCCTTTCCTGTATATATACACTGCACAGTACCACTCCTCCTGTCCTGTATATATACACTGCACAGTACCACTCCTCCTGTCCTGTATATATACACTGCACAGTACCACTTCTCCTGTCCTGTATATATACACTGCACAGTACCACTCCTCCTGTCCTGTATATATACACTGCACAGTACCACTCCTCCTGTCCTGTATATATACACTGCACAGTACCACTCCTCCTGTCCTGTATATATACACTGCACAGTACCACTCCTCCTTTCCTGTATATATACACTGCACAGTACCACTCCTCCTGTCCTGTATATATACACTGCACAGTACCACTCCTCCTGTCCTGTATATATACACTGCACAGTACCACTTCTCCTGTCCTGTATATATACACTGCACAGTACCACTCCTCCTGTCCTGTATATATACACTGCACAGTACCACTCCTCCTGTCCTGTATATATACACTGCACAGTACCGCTTCTCCTGTCCTGTATATATACACTGAACAGTACCGCTCCTCCTGTCCTGTATATATACACTGCAAAGTACCGCTCCTCCTTTCCTGTATATATACACTGCACAGCACCACTCCTCCTGTCCTGTATATATACACTGCACAGTACCGCTCCTCCTGTTCTGTATATATACACTGCACAGTACCACTCCTCCTGTCCTGTATATATACACTTCACAGTACCGCTCCTCCTGTCCTGTATATATACACTGCACAGTACCACTTCTCCTGTCCTGTATATATACACTGCACAGTACCACTCCTCCTGTCCTGTATATATACACTGAACAGTACCGCTCCTCCTGTTCTGTATATATACACTGCACAGTACCACTCCTCCTGTCCTGTATATATACACTTCACAGTACCGCTCCTCCTGTCCTGTATATATACACTGCACAGTACCACTTCTCCTGTCCTGTATATATACACTGCACAGTACCACTCCACCTGTCCTGTATATATACACTGCACAGTACCACTCCTCCTGTCCTGTATATATACACTGCATAGTACCACTCCTCCTGTCCTGTATATATACACTGAACAGTACCACTCCTCCTGTCCTGTATATATACACTGCACAGTACCACTCCTCCTGTCCTGTATATATACACTGCACAGTACCGCTCCTCCTGTCCTGTATATATACACTGCACAGTAACACTTCTCCTGTCCTGTATATATACACTGCACAGTACCACTCCTCCTGTCCTGTATATATACACTGCACAGTACCACTTCTCCTGTCCTGTATATATACACTGAACAGTACCGCTCCTCCTGTCCTGTATATATACACTGCACAGTACCGCTCCTCCTGTCCTGTATATATACACTGCACAGTACCGCTCCTCCTGTCCTGTATATATACACTGAACAGTACCGCGCCTCCTGTCCTGTATATATACACTGCACAGTACCACTTCTCCAGTCCTGTATATATACACTCAACAGTAGCACTCCTCCTGTCCTGTATATATACACTGCACAGTACCACTCCTCCTGTCCTGTATATATACACTGCACAGTACCACTCCTCCTGTCCTGTATATATACACTGCACAGTACCGCTCCTCCTGTCCTGTATATATACACTGAACAGTACCGCGCCTCCTGTCCTGTATATATACACTGCACAGTACCACTTCTCCAGTCCTGTATATATACACTCAACAGTAGCACTCCTCCTGTCCTGTATATATACACTGCACAGTACCACTCCTCCTGTCCTGTATATATACACTGCACAGTACCACTCCTCCTGTCCTGTATATATACACTGCACAGTACCACTCCTCCTGTCCTGTATATATACACTGCACAGTACCACTCCTCCTGTCCTGTATATATACACTGCACAGTACCACTCCTCCTGTCCTGTATATATACACTGCACAGTACCGCTCCTCCTGTCCTGTATATATACAATGCACAGTAGCACTCCTCCTTTCCTGTATATATACACTGCACAGTACCACTCCTCCTGTCCTGTATATATACACTGCACAGTACCACTCCTCCTTTCCTGTATATATACACTGCACAGTACCACTCCTCCTGTCCTGTATATATACACTGCACAGTACCACTCCTCCTGTCCTGTATATATACACTGCACAGTACCACTCCTCCTGTCCTGTATATATACACTGCACAGTACCACTTCTCCTGTCCTGTATATATACACTGAACAGTACCACTCCTCCTGTCCTGTATATATACACTGCACAGTACCACTCCTCCTGTCCTGTATATATACACTGCACAGTACCGCTCCTCCTGTCCTGTATATATACAATGCACAGTACCACTCCTCCTATCCTGTATATATACACTGCACAGTATCGCTCCTCCTGTCCTGTATATATACACTGCATAGTACCACTCCTCCTGTCCTGTATATATACACTGAACAGTACCACTCCTCCTGTCGTGTATATATACACTGCACAGTACCACTCCTCCTGTCCTGTATATATACACTGCACAGTACCGCTCCTCCTGTCCTGTATATATACACTGCACAGTAACACTTCTCCTGTCCTGTATATATACACTGCACAGTACCACTCCTCCTGTCCTGTATATATACACTGCACAGTACCACTTCTCCTGTCTTGTATATATACACTGAACAGTACCGCTCCTCCTGTCCTGTATATATACACTGCACAGTACCGCTCCTCCTGTCCTGTATATATACACTGCACAGTACCGCTCCTCCTGTCCTGTATATATACACTGAACAGTACCGCGCCTCCTGTCCTGTATATATACACTGCACAGTACCACTTCTCCAGTCCTGTATATATACACTCAACAGTAGCACTCCTCCTGTCCTGTATATATATACTGCACAGTACCGCTCCTCCTGTCCTGTATATATACAATGCACAGTAGCACTCCTCCTTTCCTGTATATATACACTGCACAGTACCACTCCTCCTGTCCTGTATATATACACTGCACAGTACCACTCCTCCTTTCCTGTATATATACACTGCACAGTACCACTCCTCCTGTCCTGTATATATACACTGCACAGTACCACTCCTCCTGTCCTGTATATATACACTGCACAGTACCACTTCTCCTGTCCTGTATATATACACTGCACAGTACCAGTCCTCCTGTCCTGTATATATACACTGCACAGTACCACTCCTCCTGTCCTGTATATATACACTGCACAGTACCGCTTCTCCTGTCCTGTATATATACACTGAACAGTACCGCTCCTCCTGTCCTGTATATATACACTGCAAAGTACCGCTCCTCCTTTCCTGTATATATACACTGCACAGCACCACTCCTCCTGTCCTGTATATATACACTGCACAGTACCGCTCCTCCTGTTCTGTATATATACACTGCACAGTACCACTCCTCCTGTCCTGTATATATACACTTCACAGTACCGCTCCTCCTGACCTGTATATATACACTGCACAGTACCACTTCTCCTGTCCTGTATATATACACTGCACAGTACCACTCCTCCTGTCCTGTATATATACACTGAACAGTACCGCTCCTCTTGTCCTGTATATATACACTGCACAGTACCACTCCTCCTATCCTGTATATATACACTGCACAGTACCGCTCCTCCTGTCCTGTATATATACACTGCACAGTACCACTCCAACTGTCCTGTATATATACACTGCACAGTACCACTCCTCCTGTCCTGTATATATACACTGCACAGTACCACTCCTCCTGTCCTGTATATATACACTGCACAGTACCGCTCCTCCTGTCCTGTATATATACACTGCACAGTACCACTCCTCCTGTCCTGTATATATACACTGCACAGTACCACTCCTCCTTTCCTGTATATATACACTGCACAGTACCACTCCTCCTGTCCTGTATATATACACTGCACAGTACCACTTCTCCTGTCCTGTATATATACACTGCACAGTACCACTCCTCCTGTCCTGTATATATACACTGCACAGTACCACTCCTCCTGTCCTGTATATATACACTGAACAGTACCGCTCCTCCTGTCCTGTATATATACACTGCACAGTACCGCTCCTCCTGTCCTGTATATATACACTGCACAGTACCGCTCCTCCTGTCCTGTATATATACACTGAACAGTACCGCGCCTCCTGTCCTGTATATATACACTGCACAGTACCACTTCTCCAGTCCTGTATATATACACTCAACAGTAGCACTCCTCCTGTCCTGTATATATATACTGCACAGTACCGCTCCTCCTGTCCTGTATATATACAATGCACAGTAGCACTCCTCCTTTCCTGTATATATACACTGCACAGTACCACTCCTCCTGTCCTGTATATATACACTGCACAGTACCACTCCTCCTTTCCTGTATATATACACTGCACAGTACCACTCCTCCTGTCCTGTATATATACACTGCACAGTACCACTCCTCCTGTCCTGTATATATACACTGCACAGTACCACTTCTCCTGTCCTGTATATATACACTGCACAGTACCAGTCCTCCTGTCCTGTATATATACACTGCACAGTACCACTCCTCCTGTCCTGTATATATACACTGCACAGTACCGCTTCTCCTGTCCTGTATATATACACTGCAAAGTACCGCTCCTCCTTTCCTGTATATATACACTGCAAAGTACCGCTCCTCCTGTCCTGTATATATACAATGCACAGTAGCACTCCTCCTTTCCTGTATATATACACTGCACAGTACCACTCCTCCTGTCCTGTATATATACACTGCACAGTACCACTCCTCCTTTCCTGTATATATACACTGCACAGTACCACTCCTCCTGTCCTGTATATATACACTGCACAGTACCACTCCTCCTGTCCTGTATATATACACTGCACAGTACCACTTCTCCTGTCCTGTATATATACACTGCACAGTACCAGTCCTCCTGTCCTGTATATATACACTGCACAGTACCACTCCTCCTGTCCTGTATATATACACTGCACAGTACCGCTCCTCCTGTCCTGTATATATACACTGCAAAGTACCGCTCCTCCTTTCCTGTATATATACAGTGCACAGCACCACTCCTCCTGTCCTGTATATATACACTGCACAGTACCGCTCCTCCTGTTCTGTATATATACACTGCACAGTACCACTCCTCCTGTCCTGTATATATACACTTCACAGTACCGCTCCTCCTGTCCTGTATATATACACTGCACAGTACCACTTCTCCTGTCCTGTATATATACACTGCACAGTACCACTCCTCCTGTCCTGTATATATACACTGAACAGTACCGCTCCTCTTGTCCTGTATATATACACTGCACAGTACCACTCCTCCTATCCTGTATATATACACTGCACAGTACCGCTCCTCCTGTCCTGTATATATACACTGCACAGTACCACTCCACCTGTCCTGAATATATACACTGCACAGTACCACTCCTCCTGTCCTGTATATATACACTGCACAGTACCACTCCTCCTGTCCTGTATATATACACTGCACAGTACCGCTCCTCCTGTCCTGTATATATACACTGCACAGTACCACTCCTCCTGTCCTGTATATATACACTGCACAGTACCACTCCTCCTTTCCTGTATATATACACTGCACAGTACCACTCCTCCTGTCCTGTATATATACACTGCACAGTACCACTTCTCCTGTCCTGTATATATACACTGCACAGTACCACTCCTCCTGTCCTGTATATATACACTGCACAGTACCACTCCTCCTGTCCTGTATATATACACTGCACAGTACCACTCCTCCTGTCCTGTATATATACACTGCACAGTACCACTCCTCCTGTCCTGTATATATACACTGCACAGTAACACTTCTCCTGTCCTGTATATATACACTGCACAGTACCACTCCTCCTGTCCTGTATATATACACTGCACAGTACCGCTCCTCCTGTCCTGTATATATACACTCAACAGTAGCACTCCTCCTGTCCTGTATATATACACTGCACAGTAACACTTCTCCTGTCCTGTATATATACACTGCACAGTACCACTCCTCCTGTCCTGTATATATACACTGCACAGTACCACTTCTCCAGTCCTGTATATATACACTCAACAGTAGCACTCCTCCTGTCCTGTATATATATACTGCACAGTACCGCTCCTCCTGTCCTGTATATATACAATGCACAGTAGCACTCCTCCTTTCCTGTATATATACACTGCACAGTACCACTCCTCCTGTCCTGTATATATACACTGCACAGTACCACTCCTCCTTTCCTGTATATATACACTGCACAGTACCACTCATCCTGTCCTGTATATATACACTGCACAGTACCACTCCTCCTGTCCTGTATATATACACTGCACAGTACCACTTCTCCTGTCCTGTATATATACACTGCACAGTACCAGTCCTCCTGTCCTGTATATATACACTGCACAGTACCACTCCTCCTGTCCTGTATATATACACTGCACAGTACCGCTTCTCCTGTCCTGTATATATACACTGAACAGTACCGCTCCTCCTGTCCTGTATATATACACTGCAAAGTACCGCTCCTCCTTTCCTGTATATATACACTGCACAGCACCACTCCTCCTGTCCTGTATATATACACTGCACAGTACCGCTCCTCCTGTTCTGTATATATACACTGCACAGTACCACTCCTCCTGTCCTGTATATATACACTTCACAGTACCGCTCCTCCTGTCCTGTATATATACACTGCACAGTACCACTTCTCCTGTCCTGTATATATACACTGCACAGTACCACTCCTCCTGTCCTGTATATATACACTGAACAGTACCGCTCCTCTTGTCCTGTATATATACACTGCACAGTACCACTCCTCCTATCCTGTATATATACACTGCACAGTACCGCTCCTCCTGTCCTGTATATATACACTGCACAGTACCACTCCACCTGTCCTGTATATATACACTGCACAGTACCACTCCTCCTGTCCTGTATATATACACTGCACAGTACCACTCCTCCTGTCCTGTATATATACACTGCACAGTACCGCTCCTCCTGTCCTGTATATATACACTGCACAGTACCACTCCTCCTGTCCTGTATATATACACTGCACAGTACCACTCCTCCTTTCCTGTATATATACACTGCACAGTACCACTCCTCCTGTCCTGTATATATACACTGCACAGTACCACTTCTCCTGTCCTGTATATATACACTGCACAGTACCACTCCTCCTGTCCTGTATATATACACTGCACAGTACCACTCCTCCTGTCCTGTATATATACACTGCACAGTACCACTCCTCCTGTCCTGTATATATACACTGCACAGTACCACTCCTCCTGTCCTGTATATATACACTGCACAGTACCACTTCTGCTGTCCTGTATATATACACTGCACAGTACCACTCCTCCTGTCCTGTATATATACACTGCACAGTACCACTTCTCCTGTTCTGTATATATACACTGCACAGTACCACTCCTCCTGTCCTGTATATATACACTCAACAGTAGCACTCCTCCTGTCCTGTATATATATACTGCACAGTACCGCTCCTCCTGTCCTGTATATATACACTGAACAGTACCGCTCCTCCTGTCCTGTATATATACACTGCACAGTACCGCTCCTCCTGTCCTGTATATATACACTGAACAGTACCGCGCCTCCTGTCCTGTATATATACACTGCACAGTACCACTTCTCCAGTCCTGTATATATACACTCAACAGTAGCACTCCTCCTGTCCTGTATATATATACTGCACAGTACCGCTCCTCCTGTCCTGTATATATACAATGCACAGTAGCACTCCTCCTTTCCTGTATATATACACTGCACAGTACCACTCCTCCTGTCCTGTATATATACACTGCACAGTACCACTCCTCCTTTCCTGTATATATACACTGCACAGTACCACTCCTCCTGTCCTGTATATATACACTGCACAGTACCACTCCTCCTGTCCTGTATATATACACTGCACAGTACCACTTCTCCTGTCCTGTATATATACACTGCACAGTACCACTCCTCCTGTCCTGTATATATACACTGCACAGTACCACTCCTCCTGTCCTGTATATATACACTGCACAGTACCACTCCTCCTGTCCTGTATATATACACTGCACAGTACCACTCCTCCTTTCCTGTATATATACACTGCACAGTACCACTCCTCCTGTCCTGTATATATACACTGCACAGTACCACTCCTCCTGTCCTGTATATATACACTGCACAGTACCACTTCTCCTGTCCTGTATATATACACTGCACAGTACCACTCCTCCTATCCTGTATATATACACTGCACAGTACCGCTCCTCCTGTCCTGTATATATACACTGCACAGTACCACTCCACCTGTCCTGTATATATACACTGCACAGTACCACTCCTCCTGTCCTGTATATATACACTGCATAGTACCACTCCTCCTGTCCTGTATACATACACTGCACAGTACCGCTCCTCCTGTCCTGTATATATACACTGCACAGTACCACTCCTCCTGTCCTGTATATATACACTGCACAGTACCACTCCTCCTTTCCTGTATATATACACTGCACAGTACCACTCCTCCTGTCCTGTATATATACACTGCACAGTACCACTCCTCCTGTCCTCTATATATACACTGCACAGTACTGCTCCTCCTGTCCTGTATATATACACTGCACAGCACCACTCCTCCTGTCCTGTATATATACACTGCACAGTACCACTCCTCCTGTCCTGTATATATACACTGCACAGTACCGCTCCTCCTGTCCTGTATATATACAATGCACAGTACCACTCCTCCTATCCTGTATATATACACTGCACAGTATCGCTCCTCCTGTCCTGTATATATACACTGCATAGTACCACTCCTCCTGTCCTGTATATATACACTGCACAGTACCACTCCTCCTGTCCTGTATATATACACTGCACAGTACCACTTCTCCTGTCCTGTATATATACACTGAACAGTACCACTCCTCCTGTCCTGTATATATACACTGCACAGTACCACTCCTCCTGTCCTGTATATATACACTGCACAGTACCGCTCCTCCTGTCCTGTATATATACAATGCACAGTACCACTCCTCCTATCCTGTATATATACACTGCACAGTATCGCTCCTCCTGTCCTGTATATATACACTGCATATTACCACTCCTCCTGTCCTGTATATATACACTGAACAGTACCACTCCTCCTGTCCTGTATATATACACTGCACAGTACCACTCCTCCTGTCCTGTATATATACACTGCACAGTACCGCTCCTCCTGTCCTGTATATATACACTGCACAGTACCACTCCTCCTGTCCTGTATATATACACTGCACAGTACTGCTCCTCCTGTCCTGTTTATATACACTGCACAGTACCACTCCTCCTGTCCTGTATATATACACTGCACAGTACCACTCCTCCTGTCCTGTATATATGCACTTCACAGTACCGCTCCTCCTGTCCTGTATATATACACTGCACAGTACCACTTCTCCTGTCCTGTATATATACACTGCACAGTACCACTCCTCCTGTCCTGTATATATACACTGCACAGCACCACTCCTCCTGTCCTGTATATATACACTGCACAGTACCACTCCTCCTGTCCTGTATATATACACTGCACAGTACCGCTCCTCCTGTCCTGTATATATACACTGCACAGTACCACTCCTCCTGTCCTGTATATATACACTGCACAGTACCACTCCTCCTTTCCTGTATATATACACTGCACAGTACCGCTCCTCCTGTCCTGTATATATACACTGCACAGTACCACTCCTCCTGTCCTGTATATATACACTGCACAGCACCACTCCTCCTGTCCTGTATATATACACTGCACAGTACCGCTCCTCCTGTCCTGTATATATACACTGCACAGCACCACTCCTCCTGTCCTGTATATATACACTGCACAGTACCACTCCTCCTGTCCTGTATATATGCACTTCACAGTACCGCTCCTCCTGTCCTGTATATATACACTGCACAGTACCACTTCTCCTGTCCTGTATATATACACTGCACAGTACCACTCCTCCTGTCCTGTATATATACACTGCACAGCACCACTCCTCCTGTCCTGTATATATACACTGCACAGTACCACTCCTCCTGTCCTGTATATATACACTGTACAGTACCGCTCCTCCTGTCCTGTATATATACACTGCACAGTACCACTACTCCTGTACTGTATATATACACTGCACAGTACCACTCCTCCTGTCCTGTATATATACACTGCACAGTACCACTCCTCCTGTCCTGTATATATACACTGCACAGTACCACTCCTCCTGTCCTGTATATATACACTGCACAGTACCACTCCTCCTTTCCTGTATATATACACTGCACAGTACCACTCCTCCTGTCCTGTATATATACACTGCACAGTACCACTCCTCCTGTCCTGTATATATACACTGCACAGCACCACTCCTCCTGTCCTGTATATATACACTGCACAGCACCACTCCTCCTGTCCTGTATATATACACTGCACAGTACCGCTCCTCCTGTCCTGTATATATACACTGCACAGTACCACTTCTCCTGTCCTGTATATATACACTGCACAGTACCACTCCTCCTGTCCTGTATATATACACTGCACAGTACCACTCCTCCTGTCCTGTATATATACACTGCACAGTACCGCTCCTCCTGTCCTGTATATATACACTGCACAGTACCACTCCTCCTGTCCTGTATATATACACTGCACAGTACCGCTTCTCCTGTCCTGTATATATACACTGCACAGTACCACTCCTTCTGTCCTGTATATATACACTGCACAGTACCGCTCCTCCTGTCCTGTATATATACACTGCACAGTACCACTCCTCCTGTCCTGTATATATACACTGCACAGTACCGCTCCTCCTGTCCTGTATATATACACTGCACAGTACCACTCCTTCTGTCCTATATATAATCACTGCACAGTACCGCTCCTCCTGTCCTGTATATATACACTGCACAGTACCACTCCTCCTGTCCTGTATATATACACTGCACAGTACCGCTCCTCCTGTCCTGTATATATACACTGCACAGTACCACTCCTCCTGTATATATACACTGCACAGTACCACTTCTGTATATATACACTGCACAGTACCGCTCCTCCTGTCCTGTATATATACACTGCACAGTACCACTCCTCCTGTATATATACACTGCACAGTACCACTCCTCCTGTCCTGTTTGTATACACTGCACAGTACCACTTCCGCTGTCCTGTATATATACACTGCACAGTACCACTCCTCCTGTCCTGTATATATACACTGCACAGTACTGCTCCTCCTGTCCTGTATGTATACACTGCACAGTACTGCTCCTCCTGTCCTGTATATATACACTGCACAGTACCACTCCTCCTGTCCTGTATATATACACTGCACAGTACCACTCCTCCTGTCCTGTATATATACACTGCACAGTAACGCTCCTCCTGTCCTGTATATATACACTGCACAGTACCACTCCACCTGTCCTGTATATATACACTGCACAGTACCACTCCTCCTGTCCTGTATATATGCACTGCATAGTACCACTCCTCCTGTCCTGTATATATACACTGCACAGTACCGCTCCTCCTGTCCTGTATATATACACTGCACAGTACCACTCCTCCTGTCCTGTATATATACACTGCACAGTACCACTCCTCCTTTCCTGTATATATACACTGCACAGTACCACTCCTCCTGTCCTGTATATATACACTGCACAGTACCACTCCTCCTGTCCTCTATATATACACTGCACAGTACTGCTCCTCCTGTCCTGTATATATACACTGCACAGCACCACTCCTCCTGTCCTGTATATATACACTGCACAGTACCACTCCTCCTGTCCTGTATATATACACTGCACAGTACCGCTCCTCCTGTCCTGTATATATACAATGCACAGTACCACTCCTCCTATCCTGTATATATACACTGCACAGTATCGCTCCTCCTGTCCTGTATATATACACTGCACAGTACCACTTCTCCTGTCCTGTATATATACAATGCACAGTACCACTCCTCCTGTCCTGTATATATACACTGCACAGTACCACTCCTCCTGTCCTGTATATATACACTGCACAGTACCGCTCCTCCTGTCCTGTATATATACACTGCACAGTACCACTCCTCCTGTCCTGTATATATACACTGCACAGTACTGCTCCTCCTGTCCTGTTTATATACACTGCACAGTACCACTCCTCCTGTCCTGTATATATACACTGCACAGTACCACTCCTCCTGTCCTGTATATATGCACTTCACAGTACCGCTCCTCCTGTCCTGTATATATACACTGCACAGTACCACTTCTCCTGTCCTGTATATATACACTGCACAGTACCACTCCTCCTGTCCTGTATATATACACTGCACAGCACCACTCCTCCTGTCCTGTATATATACACTGCACAGTACCACTCCTCCTGTCCTGTATATATACACTGCACAGTACCGCTCCTCCTGTCCTGTATATATACACTGCACAGTACCACTCCTCCTGTCCTGTATATATACACTGCACAGTACCACTCCTCCTTTCCTGTATATATACACTGCACAGTAACGCTCCTCCTGTCCTGTATATATACACTGCACAGTACCACTCCTCCTGTCCTGTATATATACACTGCACAGCACCACTCCTCCTGTCCTGTATATATACACTGCACAGTACCGCTCCTCCTGTCCTGTATAGATACACTGCACAGCACCACTCCTCCTGTCCTGTATATATACACTGCACAGTACCACTCCTCCTGTCCTGTATATATGCACTTCACAGTACCGCTCCTCCTGTCCTGTATATATACACTGCACAGTACCACTTCTCCTGTCCTGTATATATACACTGCACAGTACCACTCCTCCTGTCCTGTATATATACACTGCACAGCACCACTCCTCCTGTCCTGTATATATACACTGCACAGTACCACTCCTCCTGTCCTGTATATATACACTGCACAGTACCGCTCCTCCTGTCCTGTATATATACACTGCACAGTACCACTACTCCTGTACTGTATATATACACTGCACAGTACCACTCCTCCTGTCCTGTATATATACACTGCACAGTACCACTCCTCCTGTCCTGTATATATACACTGCACGGTACCACTCCTCCTGTCCTGTATATATACACTGCACAGTACCACTCCTCCTTTCCTGTATATATACACTGCACAGTACCACTCCTCCTGTCCTGTATATATACAATGCACAGTACCACTCCTCCTGTCCTGTATATATACACTGCACAGCACCACTCCTCCTGTCCTGTATATATACACTGCACAGCACCACTCCTCCTGTCCTGTATATATACACTGCACAGTACCGCTCCTCCTGTCCTGTATATATACACTGCACAGTACCACTTCTCCTGTCCTGTATATATACACTGCACAGTACCACTCCTCCTGTCCTGTATATATACACTGCACAGTACCACTCCTCCTGTCCTGTATATATACACTGCACAGTACCGCTCCTCCTGTCCTGTATATATACACTGCACAGTACCACTCCTCCTGTCCTGTATATATACACTGCACAGTACCGCTTCTCCTGTCCTGTATATATACACTGCACAGTACCACTCCTTCTGTCCTGTATATATACACTGCACAGTACCGCTCCTCCTGTCCTGTATATATACACTGCACAGTACCACTCCTCCTGTCCTGTATATATACACTGCACAGTACCGCTCCTCCTGTCCTGTATATATACACTGCACAGTACCACTCCTTCTGTCCTATATATAATCACTGCACAGTACCGCTCCTCCTGTCCTGTATATATACACTGCACAGTACCACTCCTCCTGTCCTGTATATATACACTGCACAGTACCGCTCCTCCTGTCCTGTATATATACACTGCACAGTACCACTCCTCCTGTATATATACACTGCACAGTACCACTTCTGTATATATACACTGCACAGTACCGCTCCTCCTGTCCTGTATATATACACTGCACAGTACCACTCCTCCTGTATATATACACTGCACAGTACCACTCCTCCTGTCCTGTTTGTATACACTGCACAGTACCACTTCCGCTGTCCTGTATATATACACTGCACAGTACCACTCCTCCTGTCCTGTATATATACACTGCACAGTACTGCTCCTCCTGTCCTGTATGTATACACTGCACAGTACTGCTCCTCCTGTCCTGTATATATACACTGCACAGTACCACTCCTCCTGTCCTGTATATATACACTGCACAGTACCACTCCTCCTGTCCTGTATATATACACTGCACAGTACCGCTCCTCCTGTCCTGTATATATACACTGAACAGTACCGCTCCTCCTGTCCTGTATATATACACTGCACAGTACTGCTCCTCCTGTCCTGTATATATACACTGCACAGCACCACTCCTCCTGTCCTGTATATATACACTGCACAGTACCACTCCTCCTTTCCTGTATATATACACTGCACAGCACCACTCCTCCTGTCCTGTATATATACACTGAACAGTACCGCTCCTCCTGTCCTGTATATATACACTGCACAGTACCATTCCTCCTTTCCTGTATATATACACTGCACAGTACCACTCCTCCTGTCCTGTATATATACACTGCACAATACCACTCCTCCGTTCCTGTATATATACACTGCACAGCACCACTCCTCCTGTCCTGTATATATACACTGCACAGTACTGCTCCTCCTGTCCTGTATATATACACTGCACAGCGCCACTCCTCCTGTCCTGTATATATACACTGCACAGTACCACTCCTCCTGTCCTGTATATATACACTGCACAGTACCACTCCTCCTGTCCTGTATATATACACTGCACAGTACCGCTCCTCCTGTCCTGTATATATACACTGAACAGTACCGCTCCTCCTGTCCTGTATATATACACTGCACAGTACTGCTCCTCCTGTCCTGTATATATACACTGCACAGCACCACTCCTCCTGTCCTGTATATATACACTGCACAGTACCACTCCTCCTGTCCTGTATATATACACTGCACAGTACCACTCCTCCTTTCCTGTATATATACACTGCACAGCACCACTCCTCCTGTCCTGTATATATACACTGCACAGTACCGCTCCTCCTGTCCTGTATATATACACTGAACAGTACCGCTCCTACTGTCCTGTATATATACACTGCACAGTACCATTCCTCCTTTCCTGTATATATACACTGCACAGTACCACTCCTCCGTTCCTGTATATATACACTGCACAGCACCACTCCTCCTGTTCTGTATATATACACTGCAGAGTACCGCTCCTCCTGTCCTGTATATATACACTGCACAGTACCGCTTCTCCTGTCCTGTATATATACACTGAACAGTACCGCTCCTCCTGTCCTGTATATATACACTGCAAAGTACCGCTCCTCCTTTCCTGTATATATACACTGCACAGCACCACTCCTCCTGTCCTGTATATATACACTGCACAGTACCGCTCCTCCTGTCCTGTATATATACACTGCACAGTACCACTCCTCCTGTCCTGTATATATACACTTCACAGTACCGCTCCTCCTGTCCTGTATATATACACTGCACAGTACCACTTCTCCTGTCCTGTATATATACACTGCACAGTACCACTCCTCCTGTCCTGTATATATACACTGAACAGTACCGCTCCTCTTGTCCTGTATATATACACTGCACAGTACCACTCCTCCTATCCTGTATATATACACTGCACAGTACCGCTCCTCCTGTCCTGTATATATACACTGCACAGTACCACTCCACCTGTCCTGTATATATACACTGCACAGTACCACTCCTCCTGTCCTGTATATATACACTGCACAGTACGACTCCTCCTGTCCTGTATATATACACTGCACAGTACCACTCCTCCTGTCCTGTATATATACACTGCACAGTACCACTCCTCCTGTCCTGTATATATACACTGCACAGTACCGCTCCTCCTGTCCTGTATATATACACTGCATAGTACCACTCCTCCTGTCCTGTATATATATACTGCACAGTACCACTTCTCCTGTCCTTTATATATACACTGCACAGTACCACTCCTCCTGTCCTGTATATATACACTGAACAGTACCGCTCCTCTTGTCCTGTATATATACACTGCACAGTACCGCTCCTCTTGTCCTGTATATATACACTGCACAGTACCGCTCCTCCTGTCCTGTATATATACACTGCACAGTACCACTCCACCTGTCCTGTATATATACACTGCACAGTACCACTCCTCCTGTCCTGTATATATACACTGCACAGTACTGCTCCTCCTGTCCTGTATATATACACTGCACAGTACCGCTCCTCCTGTCCTGTATATATACACTGCACAGTACCACTCCTCCTGTCCTGTATATATACACTGCACAGTACCACTTCTCCTGTCCTGTATATATACACTGCACAGTACCACTCCTCCTGTCCTGTATATATACACTGCACAGTACCACTTCTCCTGTCCTGTATATATACACTGCACAGTACCACTCCACCTGTCCTGTATATATACACTGCACAGTACCACTTCTCCTGTCCTGTATATATACACTGCACAGTACCACTCCTCCTGTCCTGTATATATACACTGCACAGTACCACTCCTCCTGTCCTGTATATATACACTGCACAGTACCACTTCTCCTGTCCTGTATATATACACTGCACAGTACCACTCCTCCTGTCCTGTATATATACACTGCACAGTACCACTCCTCCTGTCCTGTATATATACACTGCACAGTACCACTTCTCCTGTCCTGTATATATACACTGCACAGTACCACTTCTCCTGTCCTGTTTATATACACTGCACAGTACCACTACTCCTTTACTGTATATATACACTGCACAGTACCACTTCTCCTGTCCTGTATATATACACTGCACAGTACCACTCCTCCTGTCCTGTATATATACACTGCACAGTACCGCTCCTCCTGTCCTGTATATATACAATGCACAGTACCACTTCTCCTGTCCTGTATATATACACTGCACAGTACCACTCCTCCTGTCCTGTATATATACACTGCACAGTACCACTCCTCCTGTCCTGTATATATACACTGCACAGTACCACTTCTCCTGTCCTGTATATATACACTGCACAGTACCACTCCTCCTGTCCTGTATATATACACTGCACAGTACCGCTCCTCCTGTCCTGTATATATACAATGCACAGTACCACTTCTCCTGTCCTGTTTATATACACTGCACAGTACCACTCCTCCTGTCCTGTATATATACACTGCACAGTACCACTTCTCCTGTCCTGTATATATACACTGCACAGTACCACTCCTCCTGTCCTGTATATATACACTGCACAGTACCGCTCCTCCTGTCCTGTATATATACAATGCACAGTACCGCTCCTCCTGTCCTGTATATATACACTGAACAGTACCGCTCCTCCTGTCCTGTATATATACAATGAACAGTACCACTTCTCCTGTCCTATATATATACACTGCACAGTACCGCTCCTCCTGTCCTGTATATATACACTGCACAGTACCGCTCCTCCTGTCCTGTATATATACACTGCACAGTACCACTACTCCTGTCCTGTATATATACACTGCACAGGACCGCTCCTCCTGTCCTGTTTATATACACTGCACAGTACCACTCCTCCTGTCCTGTATATATACACTGCACAGTACCACTCCTCCTTTCCTGTATATATACACTTCACAGTACCACTCCTCCTGTCCTGTATATATACACTGCACAGTACCGCTCCTCCTGTCCTGTTTATATACACTGCACAGTACCACTCCTCCTGTCCTGTATATATACAATGCACAGTACCACTCCTCCTGTCCTGTATATATACACTGCACAGTACCACTCCTCCTGTCCTGTATATATACACTGCACAGTACCACTCCTCCTGTCCTGTATATATACACTTCACAGTACCGCTCCTCCTGTCCTGTATATATACACTGCACAGTACCACTCCTCCTGTCCTGTATATATACACTGAACAGTACCGCTCCTCCTGTCCTGTATATATACACTGCACAGTACCACTCCTCCTGTCCTGTATATATACACTGAACAGTACCGCTCCTCCTGTCCTGTATATATACACTGCACAGTACCGCTCCTCCTGTCCTTTATATATACACTGCACAGTACCACTCCTCCTATCCTGTATATATACACTGCACAGTACCGCTCATCCTGTCCTGTATATATACACTGCACAGTACCGCTCCTCCTGTCCTGTATATATACACTGCACAGTACCACTCCTCCTGTCCTGTATATATACACTGCACAGTACCGCTCCTCTTGTCCTGTATATATACACTGCACAGTACCACTCCTCCTATCCTGTATATATACACTGCACAGTACCGCTCCTCCTGTCCTGTATATATACACTGCACAGTACCGCTCCTCCTGTCCTTTATATATACACTGCACAGTACCACTCCTCCTGTCCTGTATATATACACTGCACAGTACCACTCCTCCTTTCCTGTATGTATACACTGCACAGTACCACTCCTCCTGTCCTGTATATATACACTGCACAGTACCACTCCTCCTGTCCTGTATATATACACTGCACAGCACCACTCCTCCTGTCCTGTATATATACATTGCACAGTACCACTCCTCCTGTCCTGTATATATACACTGCACAGTACCGCTCCTCCTGTCCTGTATATATACACTGCACAGTACCACTTCTCCTGTCCTGTATATATACACTGCACAGTACCACTCCTCCTGTCCTGTATATATACACTGCACAGTACCACTCCTCCTGTCCTGTATATATACACTGCACAGTACCGCTCCTCCTGTCCTGTATATATAAACTGCACAGTACCACTCCTCCTGTCCTGTATATATACACTGCACAGTACCGCTCCTCCTGTCCTGTATATATACACTGCACAGTACCACTCCTTCTGTCCTGTATATATACACTGCACAGTACCGCTCCTCCTGTCCTGTATATATACACTGCACAGTACCACTCCTCCTGTCCTGTATATATACACTGCACAGTACCGCTCCTCCTGTCCTGTATATATACACTGAACAGTACCGCTCCTCCTGTCCTGTATATATACACTGCACAGTACTGCTCCTCCTGTCCTGTATATATACACTGCACAGTACCACTCCTCCTGTCCTGTATATATACACTGCACAGTACCACTCCTCCTTTCCTGTATATATACACTGCACAGTACCACTCCTCCTGTCCTGTTTGTATACACTGCACAGTACCGCTCCTCCTGTCCTGTATATATACACTGAACAGTACCGCTCCTCCTGTCCTGTATATATACACTGCACAGTACCATTCCTCCTTTCCTGTATATATACACTGCACAGTACCACTCCTCCTGTCCTGTATATATACACTGCACAATACCACTCCTCCGTTCCTGTATATATACACTGCACAGCACCACTCCTCCTGTTCTGTATATATACACTGCACAGTACCGCTCCTCCTGTCCTGTATATATACACTGCACAGTACCGCTTCTCCTGTCCTGTATATATACACTGAACAGTACCGCTCCTCCTGTCCTGTATATATACACTGCAAAGTACCGCTCCTCCTTTCCTGTATATATACACTGCACAGCACCACTCCTCCTGTCCTGTATATATACACTGCACAGTACCGCTCCTCCTGTCCTGTATATATACACTGCACAGTACCGCTCCTCCTGTCCTGTATATATACACTGCACAGTACCACTCCTCCTGTCCTGTATATATACACTGCACAGTACCACTCCTCCTGTCCTGTATATATACACTGCACAGTACCACTTCTCCTGTCCTGTATATATACACTGCACAGTACCACTCCTCCTGTCCTGTATATATACACTTCACAGTACCGCTCCTCCTGTCCTGTATATATACACTGCACAGTACCACTTCTCCTGTCCTGTATATATACACTGCACAGTACCACTCCTCCTGTCCTGTATATATACACTGAACAGTACCGCTCCTCTTGTCCTGTATATATACACTGCACAGTACCACTCCTTCTGTCCTGTATATATACACTGCACAGTACCGCTCCTCCTGTCCTGTATATATACACTGCACAGTACCACTCCTCCTGTCCTGTATATATACACTGCACAGTACCGCTCCTCCTGTCCTGTATATATACACTGCACAGTACCACTCCTTCTGTCCTGTATATATACACTGCACAGTACCGCTCCTCCTGTACTGTATATATACACTGCACAGTACCACTCCTCCTGTCCTGTATATATACACTGCACATTACCGCTCCTCCTGTCCTGTTTATATACACTGCACAGTACCACTCCTCCTGTCCTGTATATATACACTGCACAGTACTGCTCCTCCTGTCCTGTATATATACACTGCACAGCACCACTCCTCCTGTCCTGTATATATACACTGCACAGTACCACTCCTCCTGTCCTGTATATATACACTGCACAGTACCACTCCTCCTTTCCTGTATATATACACTGCACAGCACCACTCCTCCTGTCCTGTATATATACACTGCACAGTACCGCTCCTCCTGTCCTGTATATATACACTGAACAGTACCGCTCCTCCTGTCCTGTATATATACACTGCACAGTACCACTCCTCCGTTCCTGTATATATACACTGCACAGCACCACTCCTCCTGTTCTGTATATATACACTGCACAGTACCGCTCCTCCTGTCCTGTATATATACACTGCACAGTACCGCTTCTCCTGTCCTGTATATATACACTGAACAGTACCGCTCCTCCTGTCCTGTATATATACACTGCACAGTACCGCTCCTCCTTTCCTGTATATATACACTGCACAGCACCACTCCTCCTGTCCTGTATATATACACTGCACAGTACCGCTCCTCCTGTCCTGTATATATACACTGCACAGTACCACTCCTCCTGTCCTGTATATATACACTTCACAGTACCGCTCCTCCTGTCCTGTATATATACACTGCACAGTACCACTTCTCCTGTCCTGTATATATACACTGCACAGTACCACTCCTCCTGTCCTGTATATATACACTGAACAGTACCGCTCCTCTTGTCCTGTATATATACACTGCACAGTACCACTCCTCCTATCCTGTATATATACACTGCACAGTACCGCTCCTCCTGTCCTGTATATATACACTGCACAGTACCACTCCACCTGTCCTGTATATATACACTGCACAGTACCACTCCTCCTGTCCTGTATATATACACTGCACAGTACGACTCCTCCTGTCCTGTATATATACACTGCACAGTACCACTCCTCCTGTCCTGTATATATACACTGCACAGTACCGCTCCTCCTGTCCTGTATATATACACTGCACAGTACCGCTCCTCCTGTCCTGTATATATACACTGCACAGTACCACTCCTCCTGTCCTGTATATATACACTGCACAGTACCACTCCTCCTTTCCTGTATATATACACTGCACAGTACGACTCCTCCTGTCCTGTATATATACACTGCACAGTACCACTCCTCCTGTCCTGTATATATACACTGCACAGTACCGCTCCTCCTGTCCTGTATATATACACTGCACAGTACCGCTCCTCCTGTCCTGTATATATACACTGCACAGTACCACTCCTCCTGTCCTGTATATATACACTGCACAGTACCACTCCTCCTTTCCTGTATATATACACTGCACAGTACCACTTCTCCTGTCCTTTATATATACACTGCACAGTACCACTCCTCCTGTCCTGTATATATACACTGAACAGTACCGCTCCTCTTGTCCTGTATATATACACTGCACAGTACCGCTCCTCTTGTCCTGTATATATACACTGCACAGTACCGCTCCTCCTGTCCTGTATATATACACTGCACAGTACCACTCCACCTGTCCTGTATATATACACTGCACAGTACCACTCCTCCTGTCCTGTATATATACACTGCACAGTACTGCTCCTCCTGTCCTGTATATATACACTGCACAGTACCGCTCCTCCTGTCCTGTATATATACACTGCACAGTACCACTCCTCCTGTCCTGTATATATACACTGCACAGTACCACTTCTCCTGTCCTGTATATATACACTGCACAGTACCACTCCTCCTGTCCTGTATATATACACTGCACAGTACCACTCCTCCTTTCCTGTATATATACACTGCACAGTACCACTCCTCCTGTCCTGTATATATATACTGCACAGTACCACTTCTCCTGTCCTTTATATATACACTGCACAGTACCACTCCTCCTGTCCTGTATATATACACTGAACAGTACCGCTCCTCTTGTCCTGTATATATACACTGCACAGTACCGCTCCTCTTGTCCTGTATATATACACTGCACAGTACCGCTCCTCCTGTCCTGTATATATACACTGCACAGTACCACTCCACCTGTCCTGTATATATACACTGCACAGTACCACTCCTCCTGTCCTGTATATATACACTGCACAGTACTGCTCCTCCTGTCCTGTATATATACACTGCACAGTACCGCTCCTCCTGTCCTGTATATATACACTGCACAGTACCACTCCTCCTGTCCTGTATATATACATTGCACAGTACCACTTCTCCTGTCCTGTATATATACACTGCACAGTACCGCTCCTCCTGTCCTGTATATATACACTGAACAGTACCGCTCCTCTTGTCCTGTATATATACACTGCACAGTACCACTCCTCCTATCCTGTATATATACACTGCACAGTACCGCTCCTCCTGTCCTGTATATATACACTGCACAGTACCACTCCACCTGTCCTGTATATATACACTGCACAGTACCACTCCTCCTGTCCTGTATATATACACTGCACAGTACGACTCCTCCTGTCCTGTATATATACACTGCACAGTACCACTCCTCCTGTCCTGTATATATACACTGCACAGTACCGCTCCTCCTGTCCTGTATATATACACTGCACAGTACCGCTCCTCCTGTCCTGTATATATATACACTGCACAGTACCACTCCTCCTGTCCTGTATATATACACTGCACAGTACCACTCCTCCTTTCCTGTATATATACACTGCACAGTACCACTCCTCCTGTCCTGTATATATATACTGCACAGTACCACTTCTCCTGTCCTTTATATATACACTGCACAGTACCACTCCTCCTGTCCTGTATATATACACTGAACAGTACCGCTCCTCTTGTCCTGTATATATACACTGCACAGTACCGCTCCTCTTGTCCTGTATATATACACTGCACAGTACCGCTCCTCTTGTCCTGTATATATACACTGCACAGTACCACTCCACCTGTCCTGTATATATACACTGCACAGTACCACTCCTCCTGTCCTGTATATATACACTGCACAGTACTGCTCCTCCTGTCCTGTATATATACACTGCACAGTACCGCTCCTCCTGTCCTGTATATATACACTGCACAGTACCACTCCTCCTGTCCTGTATATATACACTGCACAGTACCACTTCTCCTGTCCTGTATATATACACTGCACAGTACCACTCCTCCTGTCCTGTATATATACACTGCACAGTACCACTTCTCCAGTCCTGTATATATACACTGCACAGTACCGCTCCTCCTGTCCTGTTTATATACACTGCACAGTACCACTACTCCTGTACTGTATATATACACTGCACAGTACCACTTCTCCTGTCCTGTATATATACACTGCACAGTACCACTCCTCCTGTCCTGTATATATACACTGCACAGTACCGCTCCTCCTGTCCTGTATATATACAATGCACAGTACCACTTCTCCTGTCCTGTATATATACACTGCACAGTACCACTCCTCCTGTCCTGTATATATACACTGCACAGTACCACTCCTCCTGTCCTGTATATATACACTGCACAGTACCACTTCTCCTGTCCTGTATATATACACTGCACAGTACCACTCCTCCTGTCCTGTATATATACACTGCACAGTACCGCTCCTCCTGTCCTGTTTATATACACTGCACAGTACCACTCCTCCTGTCCTGTATACATACACTGCACAGTACCACTTCTCCTGTCCTGTATATATACACTGCACAGTACCACTCCTCCTGTCCTGTATATATACACTGCACAGTACCGCTCCTCCTGTCCTGTATATATACAATGCACAGTACCGCTCCTCCTGTCCTGTATATATACACTGAACAGTACCGCTCCTCCTGTCCTGTATATATACACTGAACAGTACCACTTCTCCTGTCCTATATATATACACTGCACAGTACCGCTCCTCCTGTCCTGTATATATACACTGCACAGTACCGCTCCTCCTGTCCTGTATATATACACTGCACAGTACCACTCCTCCTGTCCTGTATATATACACTGCACAGGACCGCTCCTCCTGTCCTGTTTATATACACTGCACAGTACCACTCCTCCTGTCCTGTATATATACACTGCACAGTACCACTCCTCCTTTCCTGTATATATACACTTCACAGTACCACTCCTCCTGTCCTGTATATATACACTGCACAGTACCGCTCCTCCTGTCCTGTTTATATACACTGCACAGTACCACTCCTCCTGTCCTGTATATATACAATGCACAGTACCACTCCTCCTGTCCTGTTTATATACACTGCACAGTACCACTCCTCCTGTCCTGTATATATACACTTCACAGTACCACTCCTCCTGTCCTGTATATATACACTTCACAGTACCGCTCCTCCTGTCCTGTATATATACACTGCACAGTACCACTCCTCCTGTCCTGTATATATACACTGAACAGTACCGCTCCTCCTGTCCTGTATATATACACTGCACAGTACCGCTCCTCCTGTCCTTTATATATACACTGCACAGTACCACTCCTCCTATCCTGTATATATACACTGCACAGTACCGCTCCTCCTGTCCTGTATATATACACTGCACAGTACCGCTCCTCCTGTCCTGTATATATACACTGCACAGTACCACTCCTCCTGTCCTGTATATATACACTGCACAGTACAGCTCCTCTTGTCCTGTATATATACACTGCACAGTACCACTCCTCCTATCCTGTATATATACACTGCACAGTACCGCTCCTCCTGTCCTGTATATATACACTGCACAGTACCGCTCCTCCTGTCCTTTATATATACACTGCACAGTACCACTCCTCCTGTCCTGTATATATACACTGCACAGTACCACTCCTCCTTTCCTGTATATATACACTGCACAGTACCACTCCTCCTGTCCTGTATATACACACTGCACAGTACCACTCCTCCTGTCCTGTATATATACACTGCACAGCACCACTCCTCCTGTCCTGTATATATACATTGCACAGTACCACTCCTCCTGTCCTGTATATATACACTGCACAGTACCGCTCCTCCTGTCCTGTATATATACACTGCACAGTACCACTTCTCCTGTCCTGTATATATACACTGCACAGTACCACTCCTCCTGTCCTGTATATATACACTGCATAGGACCACTCCTCCTGTCCTGTATATATACACTGCACAGTACCGCTCCTCCTGTCCTGTATATATAAACTGCACAGTACCACTCCTCCTGTCCTGTATATATACACTGCACAGTACCGCTCCTCCTGTCCTGTATATATACACTGCACAGTACCACTCCTTCTGTCCTGTATATATACACTGCACAGTACCGCTCCTCCTGTCCTGTATATATACACTGCACAGTACCACTCCTCCTGTCCTGTATATATACACTGCACAGTACCGCTCCTCCTGTCCTGTATATATACACTGAACAGTACCGCTCCTCCTGTCCTGTATATATACACTGCACAGTACTGCTCCTCCTGTCCTGTATATATACACTGCACAGTACCACTCCTCCTGTCCTGTATATATACACTGCACAGTACCACTCCTCCTTTCCTGTATATATACACTGCACAGTACCACTCCTCCTGTCCTGTTTGTATACACTGCACAGTACCGCTCCTCCTGTCCTGTATATATACACTGAACAGTACCGCTCCTCCTGTCCTGTATATATACACTGCACAGTACCATTCCTCCTTTCCTGTATATATACACTGCACAGTACCACTCCTCCTGTCCTGTATATATACACTGCACAATACCACTCCTCCGTTCCTGTATATATACACTGCACAGCACCACTCCTCCTGTTCTGTATATATACACTGCACAGTACCGCTCCTCCTGTCCTGTATATATACACTGCACAGTACCGCTTCTCCTGTCCTGTATATATACACTGAACAGTACCGCTCCTCCTGTCCTGTATATATACACTGCAAAGTACCGCTCCTCCTTTCCTGTATATATACACTGCACAGCACCACTCCTCCTGTCCTGTATATATACACTGCACAGTACTGCTCCTCCTGTCCTGTATATATACACTGCACAGTACCGCTCCTCCTGTCCTGTATATATACACTGCACAGTACCACTCCTCCTGTCCTGTATATATACACTGCACAGTACCACTCCTCCTGTCCTGTATATATACACTGCACAGTACCACTTCTCCTGTCCTGTATATATACACTGCACAGTACCACTCCTCCTGTCCTGTATATATACACTTCACAGTACCGCTCCTCCTGTCCTGTATATATACACTGCACAGTACCACTTCTCCTGTCCTGTATATATACACTGCACAGTACCACTCCTCCTGTCCTGTATATATACACTGAACAGTACCGCTCCTCTTGTCCTGTATATATACACTGCACAGTACCACTCCTTCTGTCCTGTATATATACACTGCACAGTACCGCTCCTCCTGTCCTGTATATATACACTGCACAGTACCGCTCCTCCTGTCCTGTATATATACACTGCACAGTACCACTCCTTCTGTCCTGTATATATACACTGCACAGTACCGCTCCTCCTGTACTGTATATATACACTGCACAGTACCACTCCTCCTGTCCTGTATATATACACTGCACATTACCGCTCCTCCTGTCCTGTTTATATACACTGCACAGTACCACTCCTCCTGTCCTGTATATATACACTGCACAGTACTGCTCCTCCTGTCCTGTATATATACACTGCACAGCACCACTCCTCCTGTCCTGTATATATACACTGCACAGTACCACTCCTCCTGTCCTGTATATATACACTGCACAGTACCACTCCTCCTTTCCTGTATATATACACTGCACAGCACTACTCCTCCTGTCCTGTATATATACACTGCACAGTACCGCTCCTCCTGTCCTGTATATATACACTGAACAGTACCGCTCCTCCTGTCCTGTATATATACACTGCACAGTACCACTCCTCCGTTCCTGTATATATACACTGCACAGCACCACTCCTCCTGTTCTGTATATATACACTGCACAGTACCGCTCCTCCTGTCCTGTATATATACACTGCACAGTACCGCTTCTCCTGTCCTGTATATATACACTGAACAGTACCGCTCCTCCTGTCCTGTATATATACACTGCACAGTACCGCTCCTCCTGTCCTGTATATATACACTGAACAGTACCGCTCCTCCTGTCCTGTATATATACACTGCACAGTACCACTCCTCCGTTCCTGTATATATACACTGCACAGCACCACTCCTCCTGTTCTGTATATATACACTGCACAGTACCGCTCCTCCTGTCCTGTATATATACACTGCACAGTACCGCTCCTCCTGTCCTGCATATATACATTGCAAAGTACCGCTCCTCCTTTCCTGTATATATACACTGCACAGCACCACTCCTCCTGTCCTGTATATATACACTGCACAGTACCGCTCCTCCTGTCCTGTATATATACACTGCACAGTACCACTCCTCCTGTCCTGTATATATACACTTCACAGTACCGCTCCTCCTGTCCTGTATATATACACTGCACAGTACCGCTCCTCCTGTCCTGTATATATACACTGCACAGTACCACTCCTCCTGTCCTGTATATATACACTTCACAGTACCGCTCCTCCTATCCTGTATATATACACTGCACAGTACCGCTCCTCCTGTCCTGTATATATACACTGCACAGTACCACTCCACCTGTCCTGTTTATATACACTGCACAGTACCACTCCTCCTGTCCTGTATATATACACTGCACAGTACCACTCCTCCTGTCCTGTATATATACACTGCACAGTACCACTCCTCCTGTCCTGTATATATACACTGCACAGTACCGCTCCTCCTGTCCTGTATATATACACTGCACAGTACCACTCCTCCTGTCCTGTATATATACACTGCACAGTACCGCTCCTCCTGTCCTGTATATATACACTGCACAGTACCACTCCTCCGTTCCTGTATATATACACTGCACAGCACCACTCCTCCTGTTCTGTATATATACACTGCACAGTACCGCTCCTCCTGTCCTGTATATATACACTGCACAGTACCGCTTCTCCTGTCCTGTATATATACACTGAACAGTACCGCTCCTCCTGTCCTGTATATATACACTGCACAGTACCGCTCCTCCTGTCCTGTATATATACACTGAACAGTACCGCTCCTCCTGTCCTGTATATATACACTGCACAGTACCACTCCTCCGTTCCTGTATATATACACTGCACAGCACCACTCCTCCTGTTCTGTATATATACACTGCACAGTACCGCTCCTCCTGTCCTGTATATATACACTGCACAGTACCGCTCCTCCTGTCCTGTATATATACACTGCAAAGTACCGCTCCTCCTTTCCTGTATATATACACTGCACAGCACCACTCCTCCTGTCCTGTATATATACACTGCACAGTACCGCTCCTCCTGTCCTGTATATATACACTGCACAGTACCACTCCTCCTGTCCTGTATATATACACTTCACAGTACCGCTCCTCCTGTCCTGTATATATACACTGCACAGTACCGCTCCTCCTGTCCTGTATATATACACTGCACAGTACCACTCCTCCTGTCCTGTATATATACACTTCACAGTACCGCTCCTCCTATCCTGTATATATACACTGCACAGTACCGCTCCTCCTGTCCTGTATATATACACTGCACAGTACCACTCCACCTGTCCTGTTTATATACACTGCACAGTACCACTCCTCCTGTCCTGTATATATACACTGCACAGTACCACTCCTCCTTTCCTGTATATATACACTGCACAGCACTACTCCTCCTGTCCTGTATATATACACTGCACAGTACCGCTCCTCCTGTCCTGTATATATACACTGAACAGTACCGCTCCTCCTGTCCTGTATATATACACTGCACAGTACCACTCCTCCGTTCCTGTATATATACACTGCACAGCACCACTCCTCCTGTTCTGTATATATACACTGCACAGTACCGCTCCTCCTGTCCTGTATATATACACTGCACAGTACCGCTTCTCCTGTCCTGTATATATACACTGAACAGTACCGCTCCTCCTGTCCTGTATATATACACTGCACAGTACCGCTCCTCCTGTCCTGTATATATACACTGAACAGTACCGCTCCTCCTGTCCTGTATATATACACTGCACAGTACCACTCCTCCGTTCCTGTATATATACACTGCACAGCACCACTCCTCCTGTTCTGTATATATACACTGCACAGTACCGCTCCTCCTGTCCTGTATATATACACTGCACAGTACCGCTCCTCCTGTCCTGCATATATACATTGCAAAGTACCGCTCCTCCTTTCCTGTATATATACACTGCACAGCACCACTCCTCCTGTCCTGTATATATACACTGCACAGTACCGCTCCTCCTGTCCTGTATATATACACTGCACAGTACCACTCCTCCTGTCCTGTATATATACACTTCACAGTACCGCTCCTCCTGTCCTGTATATATACACTGCACAGTACCGCTCCTCCTGTCCTGTATATATACACTGCACAGTACCACTCCTCCTGTCCTGTATATATACACTTCACAGTACCGCTCCTCCTATCCTGTATATATACACTGCACAGTACCGCTCCTCCTGTCCTGTATATATACACTGCACAGTACCACTCCACCTGTCCTGTTTATATACACTGCACAGTACCACTCCTCCTGTCCTGTATATATACACTGCACAGTACCACTCCTCCTGTCCTGTATATATACACTGCACAGTACCACTCCTCCTGTCCTGTATATATACACTGCACAGTACCGCTCCTCCTGTCCTGTATATATACACTGCACAGTACCACTCCTCCTGTCCTGTATATATACACTGCACAGTACCGCTCCTCCTGTCCTGTATATATACACTGCACAGTACCACTCCTCCGTTCCTGTATATATACACTGCACAGCACCACTCCTCCTGTTCTGTATATATACACTGCACAGTACCGCTCCTCCTGTCCTGTATATATACACTGCACAGTACCGCTTCTCCTGTCCTGTATATATACACTGAACAGTACCGCTCCTCCTGTCCTGTATATATACACTGCACAGTACCGCTCCTCCTGTCCTGTATATATACACTGAACAGTACCGCTCCTCCTGTCCTGTATATATACACTGCACAGTACCACTCCTCCGTTCCTGTATATATACACTGCACAGCACCACTCCTCCTGTTCTGTATATATACACTGCACAGTACCGCTCCTCCTGTCCTGTATATATACACTGCACAGTACCGCTCCTCCTGTCCTGTATATATACACTGCAAAGTACCGCTCCTCCTTTCCTGTATATATACACTGCACAGCACCACTCCTCCTGTCCTGTATATATACACTGCACAGTACCGCTCCTCCTGTCCTGTATATATACACTGCACAGTACCACTCCTCCTGTCCTGTATATATACACTTCACAGTACCGCTCCTCCTGTCCTGTATATATACACTGCACAGTACCGCTCCTCCTGTCCTGTATATATACACTGCACAGTACCACTCCTCCTGTCCTGTATATATACACTTCACAGTACCGCTCCTCCTATCCTGTATATATACACTGCACAGTACCGCTCCTCCTGTCCTGTATATATACACTGCACAGTACCACTCCACCTGTCCTGTTTATATACACTGCACAGTACCACTCCTCCTGTCCTGTATATATACACTGCACAGTACCACTCCTCCTGTCCTGTATATATACACTGCACAGTACCACTCCTCCTGTCCTGTATATATACACTGCACAGTACCGCTCCTCCTGTCCTGTATATATACACTGCACAGTACCGCTCCTCCTGTCCTGTATATATACACTGCACAGTACCACTCCTCCTGTCCTGTATATATACACTGCACAGTACCACTCCTCCTTTCCTGTATATATACACTGCACAGTACCACTCCTCCTGTCCTGTATATATATACTGCACAGTACCACTTCTCCTGTCCTGTATATATACACTGCACAGTACCACTCCTCCTGTCCTGTATATATACACTGAACAGTACCGCTCCTCTTGTCCTGTATATATACACTGCACAGTTCCGCTCCTCTTGTCCTGTATATATACACTGCACAGTACCACTTCTCCTGTCCTGTATATATACACTGCACAGTACCACTTCTCCTGTCCTGTATATATACACTGCACAGTACCACTTCTCCTGTCCTGTATATATACACTGCACAGTACCACTCCTCCTGTCCTGTATATATACACTGCACAGTACCACTCCACCTGTCCTGTATATATACACTGCACAGTACCACTCCTCCTGTCCTGTATATATACACTGCACAGTACCGTTCCTCCTGTCCTGTATATATACACTGCACAGTACCGCTCCTCCTGTCCTGTATATATACACTGCACAGTACCACTCCTCCTGTCCTGTATATATACACTGCACAGTACCGCTCCTCCTGTCCTGTATATATACAATGCACAGTACCGCTCCTCTTGTCCTGTATATATACACTGCACAGTACCGCTCCTCTTGTCCTGTATATATACACTGCACAGTACCGCTCCTACTGTCCTGTATATATACACTGCACAGTACCACTCCACCTGTCCTGTATATATACACTGCACAGTACCACTCCTCCTGTCCTGTATATATACACTGCACAGTACCGCTCTTCCTGTCCTGTATATATACACTGCACAGTACCGCTCCTCCTGTCCTGTATATATACACTGCACAGTACCACTCCTCCTGTCCTGTATATATACACTGCACAGTACCACTTCTCCTGTCCTGTATATATACATTGCACAGTACCACTCCTCCTGTCCTGTATATATACACTGCACAGTACCACTTCTCCTGTCCTGTATATATACACTGCACAGTACCGCTCCTCCTGTCCTGTTTATATACACTGCACAGTACCACTACTCCTGTACTGTATATATACACTGCACAGTACCACTTCTCCTGTCCTGTATATATACACTGCACAGTACCACTCCTCCTGTCCTGTATATATACACTGCACAGTACCGCTCCTCCTGTCCTGTATATATACAATGCACAGTACCACTTCTCCTGTCCTGTATATATACACTGCACAGTACCACTCCTCCTGTCCTGTATATATACACTGCACAGTACCACTCCTCCTGTCCTGTATATATACACTGCACAGTACCACTTCTCCTGTCCTGTATATATACACTGCACAGTACCACTCCTCCTGTCCTGTATATATACACTGCACAGTACCGCTCCTCCTGTCCTGTATATATACAATGCACAGTACCACTTCTCCTGTCCTGTTTATATACACTGCACAGTACCACTCCTCCTGTCCTGTATATATACACTGCACAGTACCACTTCTCCTGTCCTGTATATATACACTGCACAGTACCACTCCTCCTGTCCTGTATATATACACTGCACAGTACCTCTCCTCCTGTCCTGTATATATACAATGCACAGTACTGCTCCTCCTGTCCTGTATATATACACTGAACAGTACCGCTCCTCCTGTCCTGTATATATACACTGCACAGTACCACTCCACCTGTCCTGTTTATATACACTGCACAGTACCACTTCTCCTGTCCTGTATATATACACTGCACAGTACCACTCCTCCTGTCCTGTATATATACAGTGCACAGTACCGCTCCTCCTGTCCTGTATATATACACTGCACAGTACCACTCCTCCTGTCCTGTATATATACACTGCACAGTACCACTCCTCCTGTCCTGTATATATACACTGCACAGTACCACTCCTCCTGTCCTGTATATATACACTGCACAGTACCACTTCTCCTGTCCTGTATATATACACTGCACAGTACCACTCCTCCTGTCCTGTATATATACACTGCACAGTACCACTCCTCCTGTCCTGTATATATACACTGCACAGTACCACTTCTCCTGTCCTGTATATATACACTGCACAGTACCACTTCTCCTGTCCTGTTTATATACACTGCACAGTACCACTACTCCTGTACTGTATATATACACTGCACAGTACCACTTCTCCTGTCCTGTATATATACACTGCACAGTACCACTCCTCCTGTCCTGTATATATACACTGCACAGTACCGCTCCTCCTGTCCTGTATATATACAATGCACAGTACCACTTCTCCTGTCCTGTATATATACACTGCACAGTACCACTCCTCCTGTCCTGTATATATACACTGCACAGTACCACTCCTCCTGTCCTGTATATATACACTGCACAGTACCACTTCTCCTGTCCTGTATATATACACTGCACAGTACCACTCCTCCTGTCCTGTATATATACACTGCACAGTACCGCTCCTCCTGTCCTGTATATATACAATGCACAGTACCACTTCTCCTGTCCTGTTTATATACACTGCACAGTACCACTCCTCCTGTCCTGTATATATACACTGCACAGTACCACTTCTCCTGTCCTGTATATATACACTGCACAGTACCACTCCTCCTGTCCTGTATATATACACTGCACAGTACCGCTCCTCCTGTCCTGTATATATACAATGCACAGTACCGCTCCTCCTGTCCTGTATATATACACTGAACAGTACCGCTCCTCCTGTCCTGTATATATACACTGAACAGTACCACTTCTCCTGTCCTATATATATACACTGCACAGTACCGCTCCTCCTGTCCTGTATATATACACTGCACAGTACCGCTCCTCCTGTCCTGTATATATACACTGCACAGTACCACTACTCCTGTCCTGTATATATACACTGCACAGGACCGCTCCTCCTGTCCTGTTTATATACACTGCACAGTACCACTCCTCCTGTCCTGTATATATACACTGCACAGTACCACTCCTCCTTTCCTGTATATATACACTTCACAGTACCACTCCTCCTGTCCTGTATATATACACTGCACAGTACCGCTCCTCCTGTCCTGTTTATATACACTGCACAGTACCACTCCTCCTGTCCTGTATATATACAATGCACAGTACCACTCCTCCTGTCCTGTATATATACACTGCACAGTACCACTCCTCCTGTCCTGTATATATACACTGCACAGTACCACTTCTCCTGTCCTGTATATATACACTGCACAGTACCACTCCTCCTGTCCTGTATATATACACTGCACAGTACCACTCCTCCTGTCCTGTATATATACACTGCACAGTACCACTTCTCCTGTCCTGTATATATACACTGCACAGTACCACTTCTCCTGTCCTGTTTATATACACTGCACAGTACCACTACTCCTGTACTGTATATATACACTGCACAGTACCACTTCTCCTGTCCTGTATATATACACTGCACAGTACCACTCCTCCTGTCCTGTATATATACACTGCACAGTACCGCTCCTCCTGTCCTGTATATATACAATGCACAGTACCACTTCTCCTGTCCTGTATATATACACTGCACAGTACCACTCCTCCTGTCCTGTATATATACACTGCACAGTACCACTCCTCCTGTCCTGTATATATACACTGCACAGTACCACTTCTCCTGTCCTGTATATATACACTGCACAGTACCACTCCTCCTGTCCTGTATATATACACTGCACAGTACCGCTCCTCCTGTCCTGTATATATACAATGCACAGTACCACTTCTCCTGTCCTGTTTATATACACTGCACAGTACCACTCCTCCTGTCCTGTATATATACACTGCACAGTACCACTTCTCCTGTCCTGTATATATACACTGCACAGTACCACTCCTCCTGTCCTGTATATATACACTGCACAGTACCGCTCCTCCTGTCCTGTATATATACAATGCACAGTACCGCTCCTCCTGTCCTGTATATATACACTGAACAGTACCGCTCCTCCTGTCCTGTATATATACACTGAACAGTACCACTTCTCCTGTCCTATATATATACACTGCACAGTACCGCTCCTCCTGTCCTGTATATATACACTGCACAGTACCGCTCCTCCTGTCCTGTATATATACACTGCACAGTACCACTACTCCTGTCCTGTATATATACACTGCACAGGACCGCTCCTCCTGTCCTGTTTATATACACTGCACAGTACCACTCCTCCTGTCCTGTATATATACACTGCACAGTACCACTCCTCCTTTCCTGTATATATACACTTCACAGTACCACTCCTCCTGTCCTGTATATATACACTGCACAGTACCGCTCCTCCTGTCCTGTTTATATACACTGCACAGTACCACTCCTCCTGTCCTGTATATATACAATGCACAGTACCACTCCTCCTGTCCTGTATATATACACTGCACAGTACCACTCCTCCTGTCCTGTATATATACACTGCACAGTACCACTCCTCCTGTCCTGTATATATACACTTCACAGTACCGCTCCTCCTGTCCTGTATATATACACTGCACAGTACCACTCCTCCTGTCCTGTATATATACACTGAACAGTACCGCTCCTCCTGTCCTGTATATATACACTGCACAGTACCACTCCTCCTGTCCTGTATATATACACTGAACAGTACCGCTCCTCCTGTCCTGTATATATACACTGCACAGTACCGCTCCTCCTGTCCTTTATATATACACTGCACAGTACCACTCCTCCTATCCTGTATATATACACTGCACAGTACCGCTCCTCCTGTCCTGTATATATACACTGCACAGTACCGCTCCTCCTGTCCTGTATATATACACTGCACAGTACCACTCCTCCTGTCCTGTATATATACACTGCACAGTACCGCTCCTCTTGTCCTGTATATATACACTGCACAGTACCACTCCTCCTATCCTGTATATATACACTGCACAGTACCGCTCCTCCTGTCCTGTATATATACACTGCACAGTACCGCTCCTCCTGTCCTTTATATATACACTGCACAGTACCACTCCTCCTGTCCTGTATATATACACTGCACAGTACCACTCCTCCTTTCCTGTATGTATACACTGCACAGTACCACTCCTCCTGTCCTGTATATATACACTGCACAGTACCACTCCTCCTGTCCTGTATATATACACTGCACAGCACCACTCCTCCTGTCCTGTATATATACATTGCACAGTACCACTCCTCCTGTCCTGTATATATACACTGCACAGTACCGCTCCTCCTGTCCTGTATATATACACTGCACAGTACCACTTCTCCTGTCCTGTATATATACACTGCACAGTACCACTCCTCCTGTCCTGTATATATACACTGCACAGTACCACTCCTCCTGTCCTGTATATATACACTGCACAGTACCGCTCCTCCTGTCCTGTATATATAAACTGCACAGTACCACTCCTCCTGTCCTGTATATATACACTGCACAGTACCGCTCCTCCTGTCCTGTATATATACACTGCACAGTACCACTCCTTCTGTCCTGTATATATACACTGCACAGTACCGCTCCTCCTGTCCTGTATATATACACTGCACAGTACCACTCCTCCTGTCCTGTATATATACACTGCACAGTACCGCTCCTCCTGTCCTGTATATATACACTGAACAGTACCGCTCCTCCTGTCCTGTATATATACACTGCACAGTACTGCTCCTCCTGTCCTGTATATATACACTGCACAGTACCACTCCTCCTGTCCTGTATATATACACTTCACAGTACCACTCCTCCTTTCCTGTATATATACACTGCACAGTACCACTCCTCCTGTCCTGTTTGTATACACTGCACAGTACCTCTCCTCCTGTCCTGTATATATACACTGAACAGTACCGCTCCTCCTGTCCTGTATATATACACTGCACAGTACCATTCCTCCTTTCCTGTATATATACACTGCACAGTACCACTCCTCCTGTCCTGTATATATACACTGCACAATACCACTCCTCCGTTCCTGTATATATACACTGCACAGCACCACTCCTCCTGTTCTGTATATATACACTGCACAGTACCGCTCCTCCTGTCCTGTATATATACACTGCACAGTACCGCTTCTCCTGTCCTGTATATATACACTGAACAGTACCGCTCCTCCTGTCCTGTATATATACACTGCAAAGTACCGCTCCTCCTTTCCTGTATATATACACTGCACAGTACCACTTCTCCTGTCCTGTTTATATACACTGCACAGTACCACTACTCCTGTACTGTATATATACACTGCACAGTACCACTTCTCCTGTCCTGTATATATACACTGCACAGTACCACTCCTCCTGTCCTGTATATATACACTGCACAGTACCGCTCCTCCTGTCCTGTATATATACAATGCACAGTACCACTTCTCCTGTCCTGTATATATACACTGCACAGTACCACTCCTCCTGTCCTGTATATATACACTGCACAGTACCACTCCTCCTGTCCTGTATATATACACTGCACAGTACCACTTCTCCTGTCCTGTATATATACACTGCACAGTACCACTCCTCCTGTCCTGTATATATACACTGCACAGTACCGCTCCTCCTGTCCTGTATATATACAATGCACAGTACCACTTCTCCTGTCCTGTTTATATACACTGCACAGTACCACTCCTCCTGTCCTGTATATATACACTGCACAGTACCACTTCTCCTGTCCTGTATATATACACTGCACAGTACCACTCCTCCTGTCCTGTATATATACACTGCACAGTACCGCTCCTCCTGTCCTGTATATATACAATGCACAGTACCGCTCCTCCTGTCCTGTATATATACACTGAACAGTACCGCTCCTCCTGTCCTGTATATATACACTGAACAGTACCACTTCTCCTGTCCTATATATATACACTGCACAGTACCGCTCCTCCTGTCCTGTATATATACACTGCACAGTACCGCTCCTCCTGTCCTGTATATATACACTGCACAGTACCACTACTCCTGTCCTGTATATATACACTGCACAGGACCGCTCCTCCTGTCCTGTTTATATACACTGCACAGTACCACTCCTCCTGTCCTGTATATATACACTGCACAGTACCACTCCTCCTTTCCTGTATATATACACTTCACAGTACCACTCCTCCTGTCCTGTATATATACACTGCACAGTACCGCTCCTCCTGTCCTGTTTATATACACTGCACAGTACCACTCCTCCTGTCCTGTATATATACAATGCACAGTACCACTCCTCCTGTCCTGTATATATACACTGCACAGTACCACTCCTCCTGTCCTGTATATATACACTGCACAGTACCACTCCTCCTGTCCTGTATATATACACTTCACAGTACCGCTCCTCCTGTCCTGTATATATACACTGCACAGTACCACTCCTCCTGTCCTGTATATATACACTGAACAGTACCGCTCCTCCTGTCCTGTATATATACACTGCACAGTACCACTCCTCCTGTCCTGTATATATACACTGAACAGTACCGCTCCTCCTGTCCTGTATATATACACTGCACAGTACCGCTCCTCCTGTCCTTTATATATACACTGCACAGTACCACTCCTCCTATCCTGTATATATACACTGCACAGTACCGCTCCTCCTGTCCTGTATATATACACTGCACAGTACCGCTCCTCCTGTCCTGTATATATACACTGCACAGTACCACTCCTCCTGTCCTGTATATATACACTGCACAGTACCGCTCCTCTTGTCCTGTATATATACACTGCACAGTACCACTCCTCCTATCCTGTATATATACACTGCACAGTACCGCTCCTCCTGTCCTGTATATATACACTGCACAGTACCGCTCCTCCTGTCCTTTATATATACACTGCACAGTACCACTCCTCCTGTCCTGTATATATACACTGCACAGTACCACTCCTCCTTTCCTGTATGTATACACTGCACAGTACCACTCCTCCTGTCCTGTATATATACACTGCACAGTACCACTCCTCCTGTCCTGTATATATACACTGCACAGCACCACTCCTCCTGTCCTGTATATATACATTGCACAGTACCACTCCTCCTGTCCTGTATATATACACTGCACAGTACCGCTCCTCCTGTCCTGTATATATACACTGCACAGTACCACTTCTCCTGTCCTGTATATATACACTGCACAGTACCACTCCTCCTGTCCTGTATATATACACTGCACAGTACCACTCCTCCTGTCCTGTATATATACACTGCACAGTACCGCTCCTCCTGTCCTGTATATATAAACTGCACAGTACCACTCCTCCTGTCCTGTATATATACACTGCACAGTACCGCTCCTCCTGTCCTGTATATATACACTGCACAGTACCACTCCTTCTGTCCTGTATATATACACTGCACAGTACCGCTCCTCCTGTCCTGTATATATACACTGCACAGTACCACTCCTCCTGTCCTGTATATATACACTGCACAGTACCGCTCCTCCTGTCCTGTATATATACACTGAACAGTACCGCTCCTCCTGTCCTGTATATATACACTGCACAGTACTGCTCCTCCTGTCCTGTATATATACACTGCACAGTACCACTCCTCCTGTCCTGTATATATACACTGCACAGTACCACTCCTCCTTTCCTGTATATATACACTGCACAGTACCACTCCTCCTGTCCTGTTTGTATACACTGCACAGTACCGCTCCTCCTGTCCTGTATATATACACTGAACAGTACCGCTCCTCCTGTCCTGTATATATACACTGCACAGTACCATTCCTCCTTTCCTGTATATATACACTGCACAGTACCACTCCTCCTGTCCTGTATATATACACTGCACAATACCACTCCTCCGTTCCTGTATATATACACTGCACAGCACCACTCCTCCTGTTCTGTATATATACACTGCACAGTACCGCTCCTCCTGTCCTGTATATATACACTGCACAGTACCGCTTCTCCTGTCCTGTATATATACACTGAACAGTACCGCTCCTCCTGTCCTGTATATATACACTGCAAAGTACCGCTCCTCCTTTCCTGTATATATACACTGCACAGCACCACTCCTCCTGTCCTGTATATATACACTGCACAGTACCGCTCCTCCTGTCCTGTATATATACACTGCACAGTACCGCTCCTCCTGTCCTGTATATATACACTGCACAGTACCACTCCTCCTGTCCTGTATATATACACTGCACAGTACCACTCCTCCTGTCCTGTATATATACACTGCACAGTACCACTTCTCCTGTCCTGTATATATACACTGCACAGTACCACTCCTCCTGTCCTGTATATATACACTTCACAGTACCGCTCCTCCTGTCCTGTATATATACACTGCACAGTACCACTTCTCCTGTCCTGTATATATACACTGCACAGTACCACTCCTCCTGTCCTGTATATATACACTGAACAGTACCGCTCCTCTTGTCCTGTATATATACACTGCACAGTACCACTCCTTCTGTCCTGTATATATACACTGCACAGTACCGCTCCTCCTGTCCTGTATATATACACTGCACAGTACCACTCCTCCTGTCCTGTATATATACACTGCACAGTACCGCTCCTCCTGTCCTGTATATATACACTGCACAGTACCACTCCTTCTGTCCTGTATATATACACTGCACAGTACCGCTCCTCCTGTACTGTATATATACACTGCACAGTACCACTCCTCCTGTCCTGTATATATACACTGCACATTACCGCTCCTCCTGTCCTGTTTATATACACTGCACAGTACCACTCCTCCTGTCCTGTATATATACACTGCACAGTACTGCTCCTCCTGTCCTGTATATATACACTGCACAGCACCACTCCTCCTGTCCTGTATATATACACTGCACAGTACCACTCCTCCTGTCCTGTATATATACACTGCACAGTACCACTCCTCCTTTCCTGTATATATACACTGCACAGCACCACTCCTCCTGTCCTGTATATATACACTGCACAGTACCGCTCCTCCTGTCCTGTATATATACACTGAACAGTACCGCTCCTCCTGTCCTGTATATATACACTGCACAGTACCACTCCTCCGTTCCTGTATATATACACTGCACAGCACCACTCCTCCTGTTCTGTATATATACACTGCACAGTACCGCTCCTCCTGTCCTGTATATATACACTGCACAGTACCGCTTCTCCTGTCCTGTATATATACACTGAACAGTACCGCTCCTCCTGTCCTGTATATATACACTGCAAAGTACCGCTCCTCCTTTCCTGTATATATACACTGCACAGCACCACTCCTCCTGTCCTGTATATATACACTGCACAGTACCGCTCCTCCTGTCCTGTATATATACACTGCACAGTACCACTCCTCCTGTCCTGTATATATACACTTCACAGTACCGCTCCTCCTGTCCTGTATATATACACTGCACAGTACCACTTCTCCTGTCCTGTATATATACACTGCACAGTACCACTCCTCCTGTCCTGTATATATACACTGAACAGTACCGCTCCTCTTGTCCTGTATATATACACTGCACAGTACCACTCCTCCTATCCTGTATATATACACTGCACAGTACCGCTCCTCCTGTCCTGTATATATACACTGCACAGTACCACTCCACCTGTCCTGTATATATACACTGCACAGTACCACTCCTCCTGTCCTGTATATATACACTGCACAGTACGACTCCTCCTGTCCTGTATATATACACTGCACAGTACCACTCCTCCTGTCCTGTATATATACACTGCACAGTACCGCTCCTCCTGTCCTGTATATATACACTGCACAGTACCGCTCCTCCTGTCCTGTATATATACACTGCACAGTACCACTCCTCCTGTCCTGTATATATACACTGCACAGTACCACTCCTCCTTTCCTGTATATATACACTGCACAGTACCACTCCTCCTGTCCTGTATATATATACTGCACAGTACCACTTCTCCTGTCCTTTATATATACACTGCACAGTACCACTCCTCCTGTCCTGTATATATACACTGAACAGTACCGCTCCTCTTGTCCTGTATATATACACTGCACAGTACCGCTCCTCTTGTCCTGTATATATACACTGCACAGTACCGCTCCTCCTGTCCTGTATATATACATTGCACAGTACCACTCCACCTGTCCTGTATATATACACTGCACAGTACCACTCCTCCTGTCCTGTATATATACACTGCACAGTACTGCTCCTCCTGTCCTGTATATATACACTGCACAGTACCGCTCCTCCTGTCCTGTATATATACACTGCACAGTACCACTCCTCCTGTCCTGTATATATACACTGCACAGTACCACTTCTCCTGTCCTGTATATATACACTGCACAGTACCACTCCTCCTGTCCTGTATATATACACTGAACAGTACCGCTCCTCTTGTCCTGTATATATACACTGCACAGTACCACTCCTCCTATCCTGTATATATACACTGCACAGTACCGCTCCTCCTGTCCTGTATATATACACTGCACAGTACCACTCCACCTGTCCTGTATATATACACTGCACAGTACCACTCCTCCTGTCCTGTATATATACACTGCACAGTACGACTCCTCCTGTCCTGTATATATACACTGCACAGTACCACTCCTCCTGTCCTGTATATATACACTGCACAGTAACGCTCCTCCTGTCCTGTATATATACACTGCACAGTACCGCTCCTCCTGTCCTGTATATATACACTGCACAGTACCACTCCTCCTGTCCTGTATATATACACTGCACAGTACCACTCCTCCTTTCCTGTATATATACACTGCACAGTACCACTCCTCCTGTCCTGTATATATATACTGCACAGTACCACTTCTCCTGTCCTTTATATATACACTGCACAGTACCACTCCTCCTGTCCTGTATATATACACTGAACAGTACCACTCCTCCTGTCCTGTATATATACACTGCACAGTACCACTCCTCCTGTACTGTATATATACACTGCACAGTACCGCTCCTCTTGTCCTGTATATATACACTGCACAGTACCGCTCCTCTTGTCCTGTATATATACACTGCACAGTACCACTCCACCTGTCCTGTATATATACAATGCACAGTACCACTCCTCCTGTCCTGTATATATACACTGCACAGTACCGCTCCTCTTGTCCTGTATATATACACTGCACAGTACCGCTCCTCTTGTCCTGTATATATACACTGCACAGTACCACTCCACCTGTCCTGTATATATACACTGCACAGTACCACTCCACCTGTCCTGTATATATACACTGCACAGTACCACTCCTCTTGTCCTGTATATATACACTGCACAGTACCGCTCCTCTTGTCCTGTATATATACACTGCACAGTACCGCTCCTCTTGTCCTGTATATATACACTGCACAGTACCACTCCACCTGTCCTGTATATATACACTGCACAGTACCACTCCTCCTGTCCTGTATATATACACTGCACAGTACTGCTCCTCCTGTCCTGTATATATACACTGCACAGTACCGCTCCTCCTGTCCTGTATATATACACTGCACAGTACCACTCCTCCTGTCCTGTATATATACACTGCACAGTACCACTTCTCCTGTCCTGTATATATACACTGCACAGTACCACTCCTCCTGTCCTGTACATATACACTGCACAGTACCACTTCTCCTGTCCTGTATATATACACTGCACAGTACCGCTCCTCCTGTCCTGTTTATATACACTGCACAGTACCACTACTCCTGTACTGTATATATACACTGCACAGTACCACTTCTCCTGTCCTGTATATATACACTGCACAGCACCACTCCTCCTGTCCTGTATATATACACTGCACAGTACCGCTCCTCCTGTCCTGTATATATACAATGCACAGTACCACTTCTCCTGTCCTGTATATATACACTGCACAGTACCACTCCTCCTGTCCTGTATATATACACTGCACAGTACCACTCCTCCTGTCCTGTATATATACACTGCACAGTACCACTTCTCCTGTCCTGTATATATACACTGCACAGTACCACTCCTCCTGTCCTGTATATATACACTGCACAGTACCGCTCCTCCTGTCCTGTTTATATACACTGCACAGTACCACTCCTCCTGTCCTGTATATATACACTGCACAGTACCACTTCTCCTGTCCTGTATATATACACTGCACAGTACCACTCCTCCTGTCCTGTATATATACACTGCACAGTACCGCTCCTCCTGTCCTGTATATATACAATGCACAGTACCGCTCCTCCTGTCCTGTATATATACACTGAACAGTACCGCTCCTCCTGTCCTGTATATATACACTGAACAGTACCACTTCTCCTGTCCTATATATATACACTGCACAGTACCGCTCCTCCTGTCCTGTATATATACACTGCACAGTACCGCTCCTCCTGTCCTGTATATATACACTGCACAGTACCACTCCTCCTGTCCTGTATATATACACTGCACAGGACCGCTCCTCCTGTCCTGTTTATATACACTGCACAGTACCACTCCTCCTGTCCTGTATATATACACTGCACAGTACCACTCCTCCTTTCCTGTATATATACACTTCACAGTACCACTCCTCCTTGTCCTGTATATATACACTGCACAGTACCGCTCCTCCTGTCCTGTTTATATACACTGCACAGTACCACTCCTCCTGTCCTGTATATATACAATGCACAGTACCACTCCTCCTGTCCTGTTTATATACACTGCACAGTACCACTCCTCCTGTCCTGTATATATACACTTCACAGTACCACTCCTCCTGTCCTGTATATATACACTTCACAGTACCGCTCCTCCTGTCCTGTATATATACACTGCACAGTACCACTCCTCCTGTCCTGTATATATACACTGAACAGTACCGCTCCTCCTGTCCTGTATATATACACTGCACAGTACCGCTCCTCCTGTCCTTTATATATACACTGCACAGTACCACTCCTCCTATCCTGTATATATACACTGCACAGTACCGCTCCTCCTGTCCTGTATATATACACTGCACAGTACCGCTCCTCCTGTCCTGTATATATACACTGCACAGTACCACTCCTCCTGTCCTGTATATATACACTGCACAGTACCGCTCCTCTTGTCCTGTATATATACACTGCACAGTACCACTCCTCCTATCCTGTATATATACACTGCACAGTACCGCTCCTCCTGTCCTGTATATATACACTGCACAGTACCGCTCCTCCTGTCCTTTATATATACACTGCACAGTACCACTCCTCCTGTCCTGTATATATACACTGCACAGTACCACTCCTCCTTTCCTGTATATATACACTGCACAGTACCACTCCTCCTGTCCTGTATATACACACTGCACAGTACCACTCCTCCTGTCCTGTATATATACACTGCACAGCACCACTCCTCCTGTCCTGTATATATACATTGCACAGTACCACTCCTCCTGTCCTGTATATATACACTGCACAGTACCGCTCCTCCTGTCCTGTATATATACACTGCACAGTACCACTTCTCCTGTCCTGTATATATACACTGCACAGTACCACTCCTCCTGTCCTGTATATATACACTGCATAGGACCACTCCTCCTGTCCTGTATATATACACTGCACAGTACCGCTCCTCCTGTCCTGTATATATAAACTGCACAGTACCACTCCTCCTGTCCTGTATATATACACTGCACAGTACCGCTCCTCCTGTCCTGTATATATACACTGCACAGTACCACTCCTTCTGTCCTGTATATATACACTGCACAGTACCGCTCCTCCTGTCCTGTATATATACACTGCACAGTACCACTCCTCCTGTCCTGTATATATACACTGCACAGTACCGCTCCTCCTGTCCTGTATATATACACTGAACAGTACCGCTCCTCCTGTCCTGTATATATACACTGCACAGTACTGCTCCTCCTGTCCTGTATATATACACTGCACAGTACCACTCCTCCTGTCCTGTATATATACACTGCACAGTACCACTCCTCCTTTCCTGTATATATACACTGCACAGTACCACTCCTCCTGTCCTGTTTGTATACACTGCACAGTACCGCTCCTCCTGTCCTGTATATATACACTGAACAGTACCGCTCCTCCTGTCCTGTATATATACACTGCACAGTACCATTCCTCCTTTCCTGTATATATACACTGCACAGTACCACTCCTCCTGTCCTGTATATATACACTGCACAATACCACTCCTCCGTTCCTGTATATATACACTGCACAGCACCACTCCTCCTGTTCTGTATATATACACTGCACAGTACCGCTCCTCCTGTCCTGTATATATACACTGCACAGTACCGCTTCTCCTGTCCTGTATATATACACTGAACAGTACCGCTCCTCCTGTCCTGTATATATACACTGCAAAGTACCGCTCCTCCTTTCCTGTATATATACACTGCACAGCACCACTCCTCCTGTCCTGTATATATACACTGCACAGTACCGCTCCTCCTGTCCTGTATATATACACTGCACAGTACCGCTCCTCCTGTCCTGTATATATACACTGCACAGTACCACTCCTCCTGTCCTGTATATATACACTGCACAGTACCACTCCTCCTGTCCTGTATATATACACTGCACAGTACCACTTCTCCTGTCCTGTATATATACACTGCACAGTACCACTCCTCCTGTCCTGTATATATACACTTCACAGTACCGCTCCTCCTGTCCTGTATATATACACTGCACAGTACCACTTCTCCTGTCCTGTATATATACACTGCACAGTACCACTCCTCCTGTCCTGTATATATACACTGAACAGTACCGCTCCTCTTGTCCTGTATATATACACTGCACAGTACCACTCCTTCTGTCCTGTATATATACACTGCACAGTACCGCTCCTCCTGTCCTGTATATATACACTGCACAGTACCGCTCCTCCTGTCCTGTATATATACACTGCACAGTACCACTCCTTCTGTCCTGTATATATACACTGCACAGTACCGCTCCTCCTGTACTGTATATATACACTGCACAGTACCACTCCTCCTGTCCTGTATATATACACTGAACAGTACCGCTCCTCCTGTCCTGTTTATATACACTGCACAGTACCACTCCTCCTGTCCTGTATATATACACTGCACAGTACTGCTCCTCCTGTCCTGTATATATACACTGCACAGCACCACTCCTCCTGTCCTGTATATATACACTGCACAGTACCACTCCTCCTGTCCTGTATATATACACTGCACAGTACCACTCCTCCTTTCCTGTATATATACACTGCACAGCACCACTCCTCCTGTCCTGTATATATACACTGCACAGTACCGCTCCTCCTGTCCTGTATATATACACTGAACAGTACCGCTCCTCCTGTCCTGTATATATACACTGCACAGTACCACTCCTCCGTTCCTGTATATATACACTGCACAGCACCACTCCTCCTGTTCTGTATATATACACTGCACAGTACCGCTCCTCCTGTCCTGTATATATACACTGCACAGTACCGCTTCTCCTGTCCTGTATATATACACTGCACAGTACCACTTCTCCTGTCCTGTATATATACACTGCACAGTACCACTCCTCCTGTCCTGTATATATACACTGAACAGTACCGCTCCTCTTGTCCTGTATATATACACTGCACAGTACCACTCCTTCTGTCCTGTATATATACACTGCACAGTACCGCTCCTCCTGTCCTGTATATATACACTGCACAGTACCGCTCCTCCTGTCCTGTATATATACACTGCACAGTACCACTCCTTCTGTCCTGTATATATACACTGCACAGTACCGCTCCTCCTGTACTGTATATATACACTGCACAGTACCACTCCTCCTGTCCTGTATATATACACTGCACATTACCGCTCCTCCTGTCCTGTTTATATACACTGCACAGTACCACTCCTCCTGTCCTGTATATATACACTGCACAGTACTGCTCCTCCTGTCCTGTATATATACACTGCACAGCACCACTCCTCCTGTCCTGTATATATACACTGCACAGTACCGCTCCTCCTGTCCTGTATATATACACTGCACAGTACCACTCCTCCTTTCCTGTATATATACACTGCACAGCACCACTCCTCCTGTCCTGTATATATACACTGCACAGTACCGCTCCTCCTGTCCTGTATATATACACTGAACAGTACCGCTCCTCCTGTCCTGTATATATACACTGCACAGTACCACTCCTCCGTTCCTGTATATATACACTGCACAGCACCACTCCTCCTGTTCTGTATATATACACTGCACAGTACCGCTCCTCCTGTCCTGTATATATACACTGCACAGTACCGCTTCTCCTGTCCTGTATATATACACTGAACAGTACCGCTCCTCCTGTCCTGTATATATACACTGCACAGTACCGCTCCTCCTGTCCTGTATATATACACTGAACAGTACCGCTCCTCCTGTCCTGTATATATACACTGCACAGTACCACTCCTCCGTTCCTGTATATATACACTGCACAGCACCACTCCTCCTGTTCTGTATATATACACTGCACAGTACCGCTCCTCCTGTCCTGTATATATACACTGCACAGTACCGCTCCTCCTGTCCTGTATATATACACTGCACATTACCGCTCCTCCTGTCCTGTTTATATACACTGCACAGTACCACTCCTCCTGTCCTGTATATATACACTGCACAGTACTGCTCCTCCTGTCCTGTATATATACACTGCACAGCACCACTCCTCCTGTCCTGTATATATACACTGCACAGTACCACTCCTCCTGTCCTGTATATATACACTGCACAGTACCACTCCTCCTTTCCTGTATATATACACTGCACAGCACCACTCCTCCTGTCCTGTATATATACACTGCACAGTACCGCTCCTCCTGTCCTGTATATATACACTGAACAGTACCGCTCCTCCTGTCCTGTATATATACACTGCACAGTACCACTCCTCCGTTCCTGTATATATACACTGCACAGCACCACTCCTCCTGTTCTGTATATATACACTGCACAGTACCGCTCCTCCTGTCCTGTATATATACACTGCACAGTACCGCTTCTCCTGTCCTGTATATATACACTGAACAGTACCGCTCCTCCTGTCCTGTATATATACACTGCACAGTACCGCTCCTCCTGTCCTGTATATATACACTGAACAGTACCGCTCCTCCTGTCCTGTATATATACACTGCACAGTACCACTCCTCCGTTCCTGTATATATACACTGCACAGCACCACTCCTCCTGTTCTGTATATATACACTGCACAGTACCGCTCCTCCTGTCCTGTATATATACACTGCACAGTACCGCTCCTCCTGTCCTGTATATATACACTGCAAAGTACCGCTCCTCCTTTCCTGTATATATACACTGCACAGCACCACTCCTCCTGTCCTGTATATATACACTGCACAGTACCGCTCCTCCTGTCCTGTATATATACACTGCACAGTACCACTCCTCCTGTCCTGTATATATACACTTCACAGTACCGCTCCTCCTGTCCTGTATATATACACTGCACAGTACCGCTCCTCCTGTCCTGTATATATACACTGCACAGTACCACTCCTCCTGTCCTGTATATATACACTTCACAGTACCGCTCCTCCTATCCTGTATATATACACTGCACAGTACCGCTCCTCCTGTCCTGTATATATACACTGCACAGTACCACTCCACCTGTCCTGTTTATATACACTGCACAGTACCACTCCTCCTGTCCTGTATATATACACTGCACAGTACCACTCCTCCTGTCCTGTATATATACACTGCACAGTACCACTCCTCCTGTCCTGTATATATACACTGCACAGTACCGCTCCTCCTGTCCTGTATATATACACTGCACAGTACCGCTCCTCCTGTCCTGTATATATACACTGCACAGTACCACTCCTCCTGTCCTGTATATATACACTGCACAGTACCACTCCGCCTTTCCTGTATATATACACTGCACAGTACCACTCCTCCTGTCCTGTATATATATACTGCACAGTACCACTTCTCCTGTCCTGTATATATACACTGCACAGTACCACTCCTCCTGTCCTGTATATATACACTGAACAGTACCGCTCCTCTTGTCCTGTATATATACACTGCACAGTTCCGCTCCTCTTGTCCTGTATATATACACTGCACAGTACCACTTCTCCTGTCCTGTATATATACACTGCACAGTACCACTTCTCCTGTCCTGTATATATACACTGCACAGTACCACTTCTCCTGTCCTGTATATATACACTGCACAGTACCACTCCTCCTGTCCTGTATATATACACTGCACAGTACCACTCCACCTGTCCTGTATATATACACTGCACAGTACCACTCCTCCTGTCCTGTATATATACACTGCACAGTACCGCTCCTCCTGTCCTGTATATATACACTGCACAGTACCGCTCCTCCTGTCCTGTATATATACACTGCACAGTACCACTCCTCCTGTCCTGTATATATACACTGCACAGTACCGCTCCTCCTGTCCTGTATATATACACTGCACAGTACCGCTCCTACTGTCCTGTATATATACACTGCACAGTACCACTCCACCTGTCCTGTATATATACACTGCACAGTACCACTCCTCCTGTCCTGTATATATACACTGCACAGTACCGCTCTTCCTGTCCTGTATATATACACTGCACAGTACCGCTCCTCCTGTCCTGTATATATACACTGCACAGTACCACTCCTCCTGTCCTGTATATATACACTGCACAGTACCACTTCTCCTGTCCTGTATATATACATTGCACAGTACCACTCCTCCTGTCCTGTATATATACACTGCACAGTACCACTTCTCCTGTCCTGTATATATACACTGCACAGTACCGCTCCTCCTGTCCTGTTTATATACACTGCACAGTACCACTACTCCTGTACTGTATATATACACTGCACAGTACCACTTCTCCTGTCCTGTATATATACACTGCACAGTACCACTCCTCCTGTCCTGTATATATACACTGCACAGTACCGCTCCTCCTGTCCTGTATATATACAATGCACAGTACCACTTCTCCTGTCCTGTATATATACACTGCACAGTACCACTCCTCCTGTCCTGTATATATACACTGCACAGTACCACTCCTCCTGTCCTGTATATATACACTGCACAGTACCACTTCTCCTGTCCTGTATATATACACTGCACAGTACCACTCCTCCTGTCCTGTATATATACACTGCACAGTACCACTCCTCCTGTATATATACACTGCACAGTACCACTCCTCCTGTCCTGTATATATACACTGCACAGTACCTCTCCTCCTGTCCTGTATATATACAATGCACAGTACCGCTCCTCCTGTCCTGTATATATACACTGAACAGTACCGCTCCTCCTGTCCTGTATATATACACTGCACAGTACCACTCCACCTGTCCTGTTTATATACACTGCACAGTACCACTTCTCCTGTCCTGTATATATACACTGCACAGTACCACTCCTCCTGTCCTGTATATATACAGTGCACAGTACCGCTCCTCCTGTCCTGTATATATACACTGCACAGTACCACTCCTCCTGTCCTGTATATATACACTGCACAGTACCACTCCTCCTGTCCTGTATATATACACTGCACAGTACCACTCCTCCTGTCCTGTATATATACACTGCACAGTACCACTCCTCCTGTCCTGTATATATACACTGCACAGTACCACTCCTCCTGTCCTGTATATATACACTGCACAGTACCACTCCTCCTGTCCTGTATATATACACTGCACAGTACCACTCCTCCTGTCCTGTATATATACAGTGCACAGTACCGCTCCTCCTGTCCTGTATATATACACTGCACAGTACCACTCCTCCTGTCCTGTATATATACACTGCACAGTACCACTCCTCCTGTCCTGTATATATACACTGCACAGTACCGCTCCTCCTGTCCTGTATATATACACTGCACAGTACCACTCCTCCTGTCCTGTATATATACACTGCACAGGACCGCTCCTCCTGTCCTGTTTATATACACTGCACAGTACCACTCCTCCTGTCCTGTATATATACACTGCACAGTACCACTCCTCCTTTCCTGTATATATACACTTCACAGTACCACTCCTCCTGTCCTGTATATATACACTGCACAGTACCGCTCCTCCTGTCCTGTTTATATACACTGCACAGTACCACTCCTCCTGTCCTGTATATATACAATGCACAGTACCACTCCTCCTGTCCTGTTTATATACACTGCACAGTACCACTCCTCCTGTCCTGTATATATACACTTCACAGTACCACTCCTCCTGTCCTGTATATATACACTTCACAGTACCGCTCCTCCTGTCCTGTATATATACACTGCACAGTACCACTCCTCCTGTCCTGTATATATACACTGAACAGTACCGCTCCTCCTGTCCTGTATATATACACTGCACAGTACCGCTCCTCCTGTCCTTTATATATACACTGCACAGTACCACTCCTCCTATCCTGTATATATACACTGCACAGTACCGCTCCTCCTGTCCTGTATATATACACTGCACAGTACCGCTCCTCCTGTCCTGTATATATACACTGCACAGTACCACTCCTCCTGTCCTGTATATATACACTGCACAGTACCGCTCCTCTTGTCCTGTATATATACACTGCACAGTACCACTCCTCCTATCCTGTATATATACACTGCACAGTACCGCTCCTCCTGTCCTGTATATATACACTGCACAGTACCGCTCCTCCTGTCCTTTATATATACACTGCACAGTACCACTCCTCCTGTCCTGTATATATACACTGCACAGTACCACTCCTCCTTTCCTGTATATATACACTGCACAGTACCACTCCTCCTGTCCTGTATATACACACTGCACAGTACCACTCCTCCTGTCCTGTATATATACACTGCACAGCACCACTCCTCCTGTCCTGTATATATACATTGCACAGTACCACTCCTCCTGTCCTGTATATATACACTGCACAGTACCGCTCCTCCTGTCCTGTATATATACACTGCACAGTACCACTTCTCCTGTCCTGTATATATACACTGCACAGTACCACTCCTCCTGTCCTGTATATATACACTGCATAGGACCACTCCTCCTGTCCTGTATATATACACTGCACAGTACCGCTCCTCCTGTCCTGTATATATAAACTGCACAGTACCACTCCTCCTGTCCTGTATATATACACTGCACAGTACCGCTCCTCCTGTCCTGTATATATACACTGCACAGTACCACTCCTTCTGTCCTGTATATATACACTGCACAGTACCGCTCCTCCTGTCCTGTATATATACACTGCACAGTACCACTCCTCCTGTCCTGTATATATACACTGCACAGTACCGCTCCTCCTGTCCTGTATATATACACTGAACAGTACCGCTCCTCCTGTCCTGTATATATACACTGCACAGTACTGCTCCTCCTGTCCTGTATATATACACTGCACAGTACCACTCCTCCTGTCCTGTATATATACACTGCACAGTACCACTCCTCCTTTCCTGTATATATACACTGCACAGTACCACTCCTCCTGTCCTGTTTGTATACACTGCACAGTACCGCTCCTCCTGTCCTGTATATATACACTGAACAGTACCGCTCCTCCTGTCCTGTATATATACACTGCACAGTACCATTCCTCCTTTCCTGTATATATACACTGCACATTACCGCTCCTCCTGTCCTGTTTATATACACTGCACAGTACCACTCCTCCTGTCCTGTATATATACACTGCACAGTACTGCTCCTCCTGTCCTGTATATATACACTGCACAGCACCACTCCTCCTGTCCTGTATATATACACTGCACAGTACCACTCCTCCTGTCCTGTATATATACACTGCACAGTACCACTCCTCCTTTCCTGTATATATACACTGCACAGCACCACTCCTCCTGTCCTGTATATATACACTGCACAGTACCGCTCCTCCTGTCCTGTATATATACACTGAACAGTACCGCTCCTCCTGTCCTGTATATATACACTGCACAGTACCACTCCTCCGTTCCTGTATATATACACTGCACAGCACCACTCCTCCTGTTCTGTATATATACACTGCACAGTACCGCTCCTCCTGTCCTGTATATATACACTGCACAGTACCGCTTCTCCTGTCCTGTATATATACACTGAACAGTACCGCTCCTCCTGTCCTGTATATATACACTGCACAGTACCGCTCCTCCTGTCCTGTATATATACACTGAACAGTACCGCTCCTCCTGTCCTGTTTATATACACTGCACAGTACCACTCCTCCTGTCCTGTATATATACACTGCACAGTACTGCTCCTCCTGTCCTGTATATATACACTGCACAGCACCACTCCTCCTGTCCTGTATATATACACTGCACAGTACCACTCCTCCTGTCCTGTATATATACACTGCACAGTACCACTCCTCCTTTCCTGTATATATACACTGCACAGCACCACTCCTCCTGTCCTGTATATATACACTGCACAGTACCGCTCCTCCTGTCCTGTATATATACACTGAACAGTACCGCTCCTCCTGTCCTGTATATATACACTGCACAGTACCACTCCTCCGTTCCTGTATATATACACTGCACAGCACCACTCCTCCTGTTCTGTATATATACACTGCACAGTACCGCTCCTCCTGTCCTGTATATATACACTGCACAGTACCGCTTCTCCTGTCCTGTATATATACACTGAACAGTACCGCTCCTCCTGTCCTGTATATATACACTGCACAGTACCGCTCCTCCTGTCCTGTATATATACACTGAACAGTACCGCTCCTCCTGTCCTGTATATATACACTGCACAGTACCACTCCTCCGTTCCTGTATATATACACTGCACAGCACCACTCCTCCTGTTCTGTATATATACACTGCACAGTACCGCTCCTCCTGTCCTGTATATATACACTGCACAGTACCGCTCCTCCTGTCCTGTATATATACACTGCAAAGTACCGCTCCTCCTTTCCTGTATATATACACTGCACAGCACCACTCCTCCTGTCCTGTATATATACACTGCACAGTACCGCTCCTCCTGTCCTGTATATATACACTGCACAGTACCACTCCTCCTGTCCTGTATATATACACTTCACAGTACCGCTCCTCCTGTCCTGTATATATACACTGCACAGTACCGCTCCTCCTGTCCTGTATATATACACTGCACAGTACCACTCCTCCTGTCCTGTATATATACACTTCACAGTACCGCTCCTCCTATCCTGTATATATACACTGCACAGTACCGCTCCTCCTGTCCTGTATATATACACTGCACAGTACCACTCCACCTGTCCTGTTTATATACACTGCACAGTACCACTCCTCCTGTCCTGTATATATACACTGCACAGTACCACTCCTCCTGTCCTGTATATATACACTGCACAGTACCACTCCTCCTGTCCTGTATATATACACTGCACAGTACCGCTCCTCCTGTCCTGTATATATACACTGCACAGTACCGCTCCTCCTGTCCTGTATATATACACTGCACAGTACCACTCCTCCTGTCCTGTATATATACACTGCACAGTACCACTCCTCCTTTCCTGTATATATACACTGCACAGTACCACTCCTCCTGTCCTGTATATATATACTGCACAGTACCACTTCTCCTGTCCTGTATATATACACTGCACAGTACCACTCCTCCTGTCCTGTATATATACACTGAACAGTACCGCTCCTCTTGTCCTGTATATATACACTGCACAGTTCCGCTCCTCTTGTCCTGTATATATACACTGCACAGTACCACTTCTCCTGTCCTGTATATATACACTGCACAGTACCACTTCTCCTGTCCTGTATATATACACTGCACAGTACCACTTCTCCTGTCCTGTATATATACACTGCACAGTACCACTCCTCCTGTCCTGTATATATACACTGCACAGTACCACTCCACCTGTCCTGTATATATACACTGCACAGTACCACTCCTCCTGTCCTGTATATATACACTGCACAGTACCGCTCCTCCTGTCCTGTATATATACACTGCACAGTACCGCTCCTCCTGTCCTGTATATATACACTGCACAGTACCACTCCTCCTGTCCTGTATATATACACTGCACAGTACCGCTCCTCCTGTCCTGTATATATACACTGCACAGTACCGCTCCTACTGTCCTGTATATATACACTGCACAGTACCACTCCACCTGTCCTGTATATATACACTGCACAGTACCACTCCTCCTGTCCTGTATATATACACTGCACAGTACCGCTCTTCCTGTCCTGTATATATACACTGCACAGTACCGCTCCTCCTGTCCTGTATATATACACTGCACAGTACCACTCCTCCTGTCCTGTATATATACACTGCACAGTACCACTTCTCCTGTCCTGTATATATACATTGCACAGTACCACTCCTCCTGTCCTGTATATATACACTGCACAGTACCACTTCTCCTGTCCTGTATATATACACTGCACAGTACCGCTCCTCCTGTCCTGTTTATATACACTGCACAGTACCACTACTCCTGTACTGTACATATACACTGCACAGTACCACTTCTCCTGTCCTGTATATATACACTGCACAGTACCACTCCTCCTGTCCTGTATATATACACTGCACAGTACCGCTCCTCCTGTCCTGTATATATACAATGCACAGTACCACTTCTCCTGTCCTGTATATATACACTGCACAGTACCACTCCTCCTGTCCTGTATATATACACTGCACAGTACCACTCCTCCTGTCCTGTATATATACACTGCACAGTACCACTTCTCCTGTCCTGTATATATACACTGCACAGTACCACTCCTCCTGTCCTGTATATATACACTGCACAGTACCACTCCTCCTGTATATATACACTGCACAGTACCACTCCTCCTGTCCTGTATATATACACTGCACAGTACCTCTCCTCCTGTCCTGTATATATACAATGCACAGTACCGCTCCTCCTGTCCTGTATATATACACTGCACAGTACCACTCCTCCTGTCCTGTATATATACACTGCACAGTACCACTCCACCTGTCCTGTATATATACACTGCACAGTACCACTCCTCCTGTCCTGTATATATACACTGCACAGTACCGCTCCTCCTGTCCTGTATATATACACTGCACAGTACCGCTCCTCCTGTCCTGTATATATACACTGCACAGTACCACTCCTCCTGTCCTGTATATATACACTGCACAGTACCGCTCCTCCTGTCCTGTATATATACACTGCACAGTACCGCTCCTACTGTCCTGTATATATACACTGCACAGTACCACTCCACCTGTCCTGTATATATACACTGCACAGTACCACTCCTCCTGTCCTGTATATATACACTGCACAGTACCGCTCTTCCTGTCCTGTATATATACACTGCACAGTACCGCTCCTCCTGTCCTGTATATATACACTGCACAGTACCACTCCTCCTGTCCTTTATATATACATTGCACAGTACCACTCCTCCTGTCCTGTATATATACACTGCACAGTACCACTTCTCCTGTCCTGTATATATACACTGCACAGTACCGCTCCTCCTGTCCTGTTTATATACACTGCACAGTACCACTACTCCTGTACTGTACATATACACTGCACAGTACCACTTCTCCTGTCCTGTATATATACACTGCACAGTACCACTCCTCCTGTCCTGTATATATACACTGCACAGTACCGCTCCTCCTGTCCTGTATATATACAATGCACAGTACCACTTCTCCTGTCCTGTATATATACACTGCACAGTACCACTCCTCCTGTCCTGTATATATACACTGCACAGTACCACTCCTCCTGTCCTGTATATATACACTGCACAGTACCACTTCTCCTGTCCTGTATATATACACTGCACAGTACCACTCCTCCTGTCCTGTATATATACACTGCACAGTACCACTCCTCCTGTATATATACACTGCACAGTACCACTCCTCCTGTCCTGTATATATACACTGCACAGTACCTCTCCTCCTGTCCTGTATATATACAATGCACAGTACCGCTCCTCCTGTCCTGTATATATACACTGAACAGTACCGCTCCTCCTGTCCTGTATATATACACTGCACAGTACCACTCCACCTGTCCTGTTTATATACACTGCACAGTACCACTTCTCCTGTCCTGTATATATACACTGCACAGTACCACTCCTCCTGTCCTGTATATATACAGTGCACAGTACCGCTCCTCCTGTCCTGTATATATACACTGCACAGTACCACTCCTCCTGTCCTGTATATATACACTGCACAGTACCACTCCTCCTGTCCTGTATATATACACTGCACAGTACCACTCCTCCTGTCCTGTATATATACACTGCACAGTACCACTCCTCCTGTCCTGTATATATACACTGCACAGTACCACTCCTCCTGTCCTGTATATATACACTGCACAGTACCACTCCTCCTGTCCTGTATATATACACTGCACAGTACCACTCCTCCTGTCCTGTATATATACAGTGCACAGTACCGCTCCTCCTGTCCTGTATATATACACTGCACAGTACCACTCCTCCTGTCCTGTATATATACACTGCACAGTACCACTCCTCCTGTCCTGTATATATACACTGCACAGTACCGCTCCACCTGTCCTGTATATATACACTGCACAGTACCACTCCTCCTGTCCTGTATATATACACTGCACAGGACCGCTCCTCCTGTCCTGTTTATATACACTGCACAGTACCACTCCTCCTGTCCTGTATATATACACTGCACAGTACCACTCCTCCTTTCCTGTATATATACACTTCACAGTACCACTCCTCCTGTCCTGTATATATACACTGCACAGTACCGCTCCTCCTGTCCTGTTTATATACACTGCACAGTACCACTCCTCCTGTCCTGTATATATACAATGCACAGTACCACTCCTCCTGTCCTGTTTATATACACTGCACAGTACCACTCCTCCTGTCCTGTATATATACACTTCACAGTACCACTCCTCCTGTCCTGTATATATACACTTCACAGTACCGCTCCTCCTGTCCTGTATATATACACTGCACAGTACCACTCCTCCTGTCCTGTATATATACACTGAACAGTACCGCTCCTCCTGTCCTGTATATATACACTGCACAGTACCGCTCCTCCTGTCCTTTATATATACACTGCACAGTACCACTCCTCCTATCCTGTATATATACACTGCACAGTACCGCTCCTCCTGTCCTGTATATATACACTGCACAGTACCGCTCCTCCTGTCCTGTATATATACACTGCACAGTACCACTCCTCCTGTCCTGTATATATACACTGCACAGTACCGCTCCTCTTGTCCTGTATATATACACTGCACAGTACCACTCCTCCTATCCTGTATATATACACTGCACAGTACCGCTCCTCCTGTCCTGTATATATACACTGCACAGTACCGCTCCTCCTGTCCTTTATATATACACTGCACAGTACCACTCCTCCTGTCCTGTATATATACACTGCACAGTACCACTCCTCCTTTCCTGTATATATACACTGCACAGTACCACTCCTCCTGTCCTGTATATACACACTGCACAGTACCACTCCTCCTGTCCTGTATATATACACTGCACAGCACCACTCCTCCTGTCCTGTATATATACATTGCACAGTACCACTCCTCCTGTCCTGTATATATACACTGCACAGTACCGCTCCTCCTGTCCTGTATATATACACTGCACAGTACCACTTCTCCTGTCCTGTATATATACACTGCACAGTACCACTCCTCCTGTCCTGTATATATACACTGCATAGGACCACTCCTCCTGTCCTGTATATATACACTGCACAGTACCGCTCCTCCTGTCCTGTATATATAAACTGCACAGTACCACTCCTCCTGTCCTGTATATATACACTGCACAGTACCGCTCCTCCTGTCCTGTATATATACACTGCACAGTACCACTCCTTCTGTCCTGTATATATACACTGCACAGTACCGCTCCTCCTGTCCTGTATATATACACTGCACAGTACCACTCCTCCTGTCCTGTATATATACACTGCACAGTACCGCTCCTCCTGCCCTGTATATATACACTGAACAGTACCGCTCCTCCTGTCCTGTATATATACACTGCACAGTACTGCTCCTCCTGTCCTGTATATATACACTGCACAGTACCACTCCTCCTGTCCTGTATATATACACTGCACAGTACCACTCCTCCTTTCCTGTATATATACACTGCACAGTACCACTCCTCCTGTCCTGTTTGTATACACTGCACAGTACCGCTCCTCCTGTCCTGTATATATACACTGAACAGTACCGCTCCTCCTGTCCTGTATATATACACTGCACAGTACCATTCCTCCTTTCCTGTATATATACACTGCACAGTACCACTCCTCCTGTCCTGTATATATACACTGCACAATACCACTCCTCCGTTCCTGTATATATACACTGCACAGCACCACTCCTCCTGTTCTGTATATATACACTGCACAGTACCGCTCCTCCTGTCCTGTATATATACACTGCACAGTACCGCTTCTCCTGTCCTGTATATATACACTGAACAGTACCGCTCCTCCTGTCCTGTATATATACACTGCAAAGTACCGCTCCTCCTTTCCTGTATATATACACTGCACAGCACCACTCCTCCTGTCCTGTATATATACACTGCACAGTACCACTCCTCCTGTCCTGTATATATACACTGCACATTACCGCTCCTCCTGTCCTGTTTATATACACTGCACAGTACCACTCCTCCTGTCCTGTATATATACACTGCACAGTACTGCTCCTCCTGTCCTGTATATATACACTGCACAGCACCACTCCTCCTGTCCTGTATATATACACTGCACAGTACCACTCCTCCTGTCCTGTATATATACACTGCACAGTACCACTCCTCCTTTCCTGTATATATACACTGCACAGCACCACTCCTCCTGTCCTGTATATATACACTGCACAGTACCGCTCCTCCTGTCCTGTATATATACACTGAACAGTACCGCTCCTCCTGTCCTGTATATATACACTGCACAGTACCACTCCTCCGTTCCTGTATATATACACTGCACAGCACCACTCCTCCTGTTCTGTATATATACACTGCACAGTACCGCTCCTCCTGTCCTGTATATATACACTGCACAGTACCGCTTCTCCTGTCCTGTATATATACACTGAACAGTACCGCTCCTCCTGTCCTGTATATATACACTGCACAGTACCGCTCCTCCTGTCCTGTATATATACACTGAACAGTACCGCTCCTCCTGTCCTGTATATATACACTGCACAGTACCACTCCTCCGTTCCTGTATATATACACTGCACAGCACCACTCCTCCTGTTCTGTATATATACACTGCACAGTACCGCTCCTCCTGTCCTGTATATATACACTGCACAGTACCGCTCCTCCTGTCCTGTATATATACACTGCAAAGTACCGCTCCTCCTTTCCTGTATATATACACTGCACAGCACCACTCCTCCTGTCCTGTATATATACACTGCACAGTACCGCTCCTCCTGTCCTGTATATATACACTGCACAGTACCACTCCTCCTGTCCTGTATATATACACTTCACAGTACCGCTCCTCCTGTCCTGTATATATACACTGCACAGTACCGCTCCTCCTGTCCTGTATATATACACTGCACAGTACCACTCCTCCTGTCCTGTATATATACACTTCACAGTACCGCTCCTCCTATCCTGTATATATACACTGCACAGTACCGCTCCTCCTGTCCTGTATATATACACTGCACAGTACCACTCCACCTGTCCTGTTTATATACACTGCACAGTACCACTCCTCCTGTCCTGTATATATACACTGCACAGTACCACTCCTCCTGTCCTGTATATATACACTGCACAGTACCACTCCTCCTGTCCTGTATATATACACTGCACAGTACCGCTCCTCCTGTCCTGTATATATACACTGCACAGTACCGCTCCTCCTGTCCTGTATATATACACTGCACAGTACCACTCCTCCTGTCCTGTATATATACACTGCACAGTACCACTCCTCCTTTCCTGTATATATACACTGCACAGTACCACTCCTCCTGTCCTGTATATATATACTGCACAGTACCACTTCTCCTGTCCTGTATATATACACTGCACAGTACCACTCCTCCTGTCCTGTATATATACACTGAACAGTACCGCTCCTCTTGTCCTGTATATATACACTGCACAGTTCCGCTCCTCTTGTCCTGTATATATACACTGCACAGTACCACTTCTCCTGTCCTGTATATATACACTGCACAGTACCACTCCTCCTGTCCTGTATATATACACTGCACAGTACCACTCCTCCTGTCCTGTATATATACACTGCACAGTACCACTTCTCCTGTCCTGTATATATACAATGCACAGTACCACTTCTCCTGTCCTGTTTATATACACTGCACAGTACCACTCCTCCTGTCCTGTATATATACACTGCACAGTACCACTTCTCCTGTCCTGTATATATACACTGCACAGTACCACTCCTCCTGTCCTGTATATATACACTGCACAGTACCGCTCCTCCTGTCCTGTATATATACAATGCACAGTACCGCTCCTCCTGTCCTGTATATATACACTGAACAGTACCGCTCCTCCTGTCCTGTATATATACACTGCACAGTACCACTCCACCTGTCCTGTTTATATACACTGCACAGTACCACTTCTCCTGTCCTGTATATATACACTGCACAGTACCACTCCTCCTGTCCTGTATATATACAGTGCACAGTACCGCTCCTCCTGTCCTGTATATATACACTGCACAGTACCACTCCTCCTGTCCTGTATATATACACTGCACAGTACCACTCCTCCTGTCCTGTATATATACACTGCACAGTACCACTCCTCCTGTCCTGTATATATACACTGCACAGTACCGCTCCTCCTGTCCTGTATATATACAATGCACAGTACCGCTCCTCCTGTCCTGTATATATACACTGCACAGTACCGCTCCTCCTGTCCTGTATATACACACTGCACAGTACCACTCCTCCTGTCCTGTATATATACACTGCACAGTATCGCTCCTCCTGTCCTGTATATATACAATGCACAGTACCGCTCCTCCTGTCCTGTATATATACAATGCACAGTACCACTCCTCCTGTCCTGTATATATACACTGCAGAATTTACAATAGCTATCACTCATGTAAGAAGTGAAATCTGGCATTGTACTATAGCTATATTTCTCTGCTGTATCTCGGCATCATGAATCGTGGTATGTGTTAAAGGGGGGGGGCACTGAGACTCTTTCGCCCGGGGTCCTCAAAAACCTGGAGTCGGCCCTGCCCTTGATGATAGGGAGTCCTGAGTAACCAACCTGTCCCTATCTCCAATCCAACCCTAAGCTAGGCCCTTCCCTAGCATAATAAACCAACTCACAGCTGTCTGCTCTTCCTTGACTAGTTATAAATAATAGGTGGGACCGTAAGTCATTATTAACCCCTTCATGACCCAGCCTATTTTGACCTTAAAGACCTTGCTGTTTTTTGCAATTCTGACCAGTGTCCCTTTATGAGGTAATAACTCAGGAACGCTTCAACGGATCCTAGCGGTTCTGAGATTGTTTTTTCGTGACATATTGGGCTTCATGTTCGTGGTAAATTTAGGTCAATAAATTCTGCGTTTATTTGTGATAAAAACGGAAATTTGGCGAAAATTTTTAAAATTTCGCAATTTTCACATTTTTGAAATTTTATTCTGTTAAACCAGAGAGATATGTGACACAAAATAGTTAATAAATAACATTTCCCACATGTTTACTTTACATCAGCACAATTTTGGAAACAAATTTTTTTTTTGTTAGGAAGTTATAAGGGTTAAAATTTGACCAGCGATTTGTCATTTTTATAACGAAATTTACAAAACCATTTTTTTTAGGGACCACCTCACATTTGAAGTCAGTTTGAGGGGTCTATATGGCTGAAAATACCCAAAAGTGACACCATTCTAAAAACTGCACCCCTCAAGGTACTCAAAACCACATTCAAGAAGTTTATTAACCCTTCAGGTGCTTCACAGCAGCAGAAGCAACATGGAAGGAAAAAATGAACCTTTTAACTTTTTAGTCACAAAAATTATCTTTTAGCAACAATTTTTTTATTTTCCCAATGGTAAAAGGAGAAACTGAACCACGAAAGTTGTTGTCCAATTTGTCCTGAGTACGCTGATACCTCATATGTGGGGGTAAACCACTGTTTGGGCGCACGGCAGGGCTTGGAAGGGAAGGAGCGCCATTTGACTTTTTGAATCAAAAATTGGCTCCACTCTTTAGCGGACACCATGTCACGTTAGGAGAGCACCCGTGTGCCTAAAAATTGGAGCTCCCCCACAAGTGACCCCATTTTGGAAACTAGACGCCCCAAGGAACTCACATGTGGGGGTAAACCACTGTTTGGGCACATGGTAAGGCTCGGAAGGGAAGGAGCGCCATTTGACTTTTTGAATGAAAAATTATTTCCATCGTTAGCGGACACCATGTCGCGTTTGGATAGCTCCTGTGTGCCTAAACATTGGCGCTCCCCCACAAGTGACCCCATTTTTGAAACTAGACCCCCCAAGGAACTTATTTAGATGCCTAGTGAGCACTTTAAACCCTCAGGTGCTTCACAAATTGATCTGTAAAAATGAAAAAGTACTTTTTTTCACAAAAAAATTCTTTTCGCCTCAATTTTTTCATTTTCACATGGGCAGTAGGATAAAATGGATCATAAAATTTGTTGGGCAATTTCTCCCGAGTACGCCGATACCTCATATGTGGGGATAAACCACTGTTTGGGCACTCGGCAGGGCTCGGAAGGGAAGGCACGCCATTTGACTTTTTGAATGGAAAATTAGCTCCAATTGTTAGCGGACACCATGTCGCGTTTGGAGAGCCCCTGTGTGCCTAAACATTGGAGCTCCCCCACAAGTGACCCCATTTTGGAAACTAGACCTCCCAAGGAACTTATATAGATGCATATTGAGCACTTTAAACCCCCAGGTGCTTCACAGAAGTTTATAACGCAGAGCCATGAAAATAAAAAATTTTTCTTTCCTCAAAAATGATTTTTTAGCCTGGAATTTCCTATTTTGCCATGGATAATAGGAGAAATTGGACCGCAAATATTGTTGTTGTCCAGTTTGTCCTGAGTACGCTGATACCCCATATGTGGGGGTAAACCACTGTTTGGGCGCACGGCAGGGCTCGGAAGGGATGGCACGCCATTTGGCTTTTTAAATGGAAAATAAGCTCCAATCATTAGCGGACACCATGTCACGTTTGGAGAGCCCCTGTGTGCCTAAACATTGGAGATCCCCCAGAAATGACCCCATTTTGGAAACTAGACCCCCAAAGGAACTAATCTAGATGTGTGGTGAGGACTTTGAACCCCCAAGTGCTTCACAGAAGTTTATAACGCAGAGCCATGAAAATAAAAAAAAAAATTATTTTCTCAAAAATGATCTTTTAGCCTGCAATTTTTCATTTTCCCAAGGGTAACAGGAGAAATTTGACCCCAAAAGTTGTTGTCCAGTTTCTCCTGAGTACGCTGATACCCCATATGTGGGGGTAAATCACTGTTTGGGCACATGCCGGGGCTCGGAAGTGAAGTAGTGATGTTTTGAAATGCAGACTTTGATGGAATGCTCTGTGGGCGTCACGTTGCGTTTGCAGAGCCCCTGATGTGGCTTAACAGTAGAAACCCCCCACAAGTGACCCCATTTTGGAAACTTGACCCCCAAAGGAACTTATCTAGATTTGTGGTGAGCACTTTGAACCCCCAAGTGCTTCATAGAAGTTTATAATGCAGAGCCGTGAAAATAATAAATACGTTTTCTTTCCTCAAAAATAATTATTTAGCCCAGAATTTTATATTTTCCCAAGGGCTACAGGAGAAATTGGACCCCATAAGTTGTTGTCCAGTTTCTCCTGAGTACGCTGATACCCCATATGTGGGGGTAAACCACTGTTTGGGCACATGCCGAGGCTAGGAAGTGAAGTAGTGACGTTTTGAAATGCAGACTTTGATGGAATGCTCTGTGGGCGTCACGTTGCGTTTGCAGAGCCCCTGATGTGGCTTAACAGTAGAAACCCCCCACAAGTGACCCCATATTGGAAACTAGACCCCGAAAGGAACTTATCTAGATGTGTGGTGAGCACTTTGAACCCCCAAGTGCTTCATAGAAGTTTATAATGCAGAGCCGTGAAAATAATAAATACGTTTTCTTTCCTCAAAAATAATTATTTAGCCCAGAATTTTTTAATTTTCCCAAGGGTAACAGGAGAAATTTGACCCCAATATTTGTTTTCCAGTTTCTCCTGAGTACGGTGATACCCCATATGTGGGGGTAAACCACTGTTTGGGCACACGTTGGGGCTCGGAAGTGAAGTAGTGACGTTTTGAAATGCAGACTTTGATGGAATGGTCTGCGGGCGTCACATTGCGTTTGCAGAGCCCCTGGTGTGCCTAAACAGTAGAAACCCCCCACAAGTGACCACATTTTAGAAACTAGACCCCCCAAGGAACTTATCCAGATATGTGGTGAGCACTTTGAACCCCCAAGTGCTTCACAGACGTTTACAACGCAGAGCCGTGAAAATAAAAAATCATTTTTCTTTCCTCAAAAATGATGTTTTAGCAAGCATTTTTTTAGATTCACAAGGGTAACAGGAGAAATTGGACCCCAGTAATTGTTGCGCAGTTTATCTTGAGTATGCTGGTACCCCATATGTGGGGGTAAACCACTGTTTGGGCACACGTCAGGGCTCGGAAGTGAGCACTATTTGACTTTTTGAATACGAGATTGGCTGGAATCAATGGTGGCGCCATGTTGCGTTTGGAGACCCCTGATGTGCCTAAACAGTGGTAACCCCTCAATTCTACCTCCAACACTAACCCCAACACACCCCTAACCCTAATCCCAACTGTAGCCATAACCCTAATCACAACCCTAACCACAACCCTAATTCCAACCCTAACCCTAAGGCTATGTGCCCACGTTGCGGATTCGTGTGAGATATTTCCGCACCATTTTTGAAAAATCCGCGGGTAAAAGGCACTGCGTTTTACCTGCGGATTTTCCGCGGGTTTCCAGTGTTTTTTGTGCGGACTTCACCTGCGGATTCCTATTGAGGAACAGGTGTAAAACGCCGCGGAATCCGCACAAAGAATTGACATGCTGCGGAAAATACAACGCAGCGTTTCCGCGCGGTATTTTCTGCACCATGGGCACAGCGGATTTGGTTTTTCATATGTTTACATGGTACTCTAAACCTGATGGAATACTGCTGCGAATCCGCAGCGGCCAATCCGCAGCCAAATCCGCACCGTGTGCACATAGCCTAATTCTAAAGGTATGTGCACACTGCGGAAAACGCTGCAGATCCGCAGCAGTTTCCCATGAGTTTACAGTTCAATGTAGACCTATGGGAAACAAAAATCGCTGTACACATGCTGCGGAAAAACTGCAAGGAAACGCAGCGGTTTACATTCCGCAGCATGTCACTTCTTTGTGCGGATTCCGCAGCGGTTTTACAACTGCTCAAATAGAAAATCGCAATTGTAAAACCGCAGTGAAATGCGCAGAAAAAAACGCGGTAAATCCGCCATAAATCCGCAGCGGTTTAGCACTGCGGATTTATCAAATCCGCAGCGGAAAAATCCGCAGAGGACCAGAATACGTGTGCACATACCGAAACCCTAACCCTAGCCCTAACCCTACCCCTAACCCTACCCCTAACCCTACCCCTAGCCCTAACCCTAGCCCTACCCCTAACCCTACCCCTACCCCTAACCCTACCCCTAACCCTAACCCTACCCCTACCCCTAACCCTACCCCTAACCCTACCCCTAACCCTAACCCTATTCTAACATTAGTGGAAAAAAAAAATGTCTTTATTTTTTTATTGTCCCTACCTAAGGGGGTGACAAAGGGGGGGGGTCATTTATTATTTTTTTTATTTTGATCACTGAGATATAATCTATCTCAGTGATCAAAATGCACTTTGGAACGAATCTGCTGGCCGGCAGATTCGGCGGGCGCACTGCGCATGCGCCCGCCATTTTGGAAGATGGCGGCGCCCAGGGAGAAGACGGACGGGACCCCGGCAGGATCGGTAAGTATGATGGGGTGGGGGGGACCACGGGGGGGATCGGAGCACGGGGGGGGAATCGGAGCGCGGCAGGCGTGGAACAGAGCACGGGGGGCGTGGAACGGAGCACGGGGGGGCTGGAACGGAGCACGGGGGGATGGAACGGAGCATGGGGGGGGTGGATCGGAATGCAGGTGGGGGGTGATTGGAGCACGGGGGGGTGATTGGAGCACGGGGGGAGCGGACAAGAGCACGGGGGGTAGCAGAGCACTGGATGGAGGGGAGCCGGAGCAGTGTACCGGCCAGATCGGGGGGCTGGGGGGGCGATCGGTGGGGTGGGGGCACATTAGTATTTCCAGCCATGGCCGATGATATTGCAGCATCGGCCATGGCTGGATTGTAATATTTCACCCGTTATAATAGGTGAAATATTACAAATCGCTCTGATTGGCAGTTTCACTTTCAACAGCCAATCAGAGCGATCGTAGCCACGAGGGGGTGAAGCCACCGCCCCTGGGCTAAACTACCACTCCCCCTGTCCCTGCAGATCGGGTGAAATGGGAGTTAACCCTTTCACCAGATCTGCAGGGACGCAATCTTTCCATGACGCCACATAGGTGTCATGGGTCGGATTGGCACCGACTTTCATGACGCCTACGTGGCGTCATGGGTCGGGAAGGGGTTAAAAATTATTTATTTCTTTAACACAGATATAAAGGCTGGGTCATGTGGTGCACTGACCATTTACAGCCATACCAATACTTGGCATAGCTCTGATGGGGCCGGAAATGCCCATAGCCTTAAAGCTTGTTCATTGGCTGTGCTGCAGCCTTTCAACAAGCTTTATTTGGCTGGCGAACCCGAACAGTATCATGGACTTCCATTTAGTGTCATAGTGTCCAGTACTAGCCGTATATTTTACCGTTTGGATTCGATAATCCTTAGTCACCAACTAATGATAGTGATTAGTAACTGCTTCAACAAGCAAACTAAACAACTGGTGTTTCGGGAGAAATGTAGGAGAGTAGGTTTTTTTACTATCTGTACTCCATCTGGAAACCACATCTTCTACAGTCCCTCCTCCCCAGGACCCAACACAGATTGGGTAAGAGAGGCAGGGTGGGTTGCAGAAGTTGTATTTGCAGACTGTGATTTTGGAGAAAGGAAATCTCCGCAATCTACATTTTGGGTGACGGTAAGTAATGCTTCAAGAAACTAAAGCTATTTTTTTTCTTACAATTTTATTTTTTTTTATTGCCAGTTTAGATTTTTTTTTTGCTACTTTTTACCTTTAGAGTTTTCAAATAGTTCTGAAAAACAATGCAATATTGAGCAAGAAACCAAAACAAAAAGAGTTTTGATACTCCTGTACTCATGGATGTATTTTCCAAATTGAGCTCCATCAATGGAAGTGCTGTCAAGCTCACCCACTGTTACAAAAAAAGAATCTCTGTTTAGAAAGTCTGTAATTCACGGTAACCGGCACTTTCCCTGCTTTGTTCTCAATTATATCTTCTAGTATTCCTGTTACTTGAATTTTCTGACCTACTTATGAACTTGTTGCTCAAACTACAAAATGGCCTTTTGAAAACAATGGAGAGGTGTTCATCTAACAACAGACTTGAAAGGCATCTTTGTAAGAAGTTACCTTGTAAAACATTCTACACCAATTCAACTACAGATGGCATTTGTATTAAATGGCATTCTTATGCTTCCCTTCTAAAGACTCAGTGGAAACGGAGATTTACTTCATTGTTTCAAGTAAAAAAAACATTTAAAAAAAAATAAATTCTAGGCTATTCTTCAGCAGTAGGGTAGAAACATACTGTAGTTATTTTCTAAAATATACGCTGACAGTATTGGAGAAAATTTTGAAAAAGAACAGCTATACGCATGTCAATTGTACTGCTAAAAGCTGAAGATATTGAAAGCGATTATTCGAGAAAATATTCCAAGGATTTCAAGTATGCCTAGGTACAGTTTCAAAGAACAACTTATATGTCATAAAGTAATTGCAGGCATGTTCTTGTTTCTCAAATGGGAAAGTGGAATGCAGTTAAAAACCAGACAGTTAAAGCTTATTTTTTATGTTTTTTATTTATAATGCCAGGGTAAAGCACTGGCGGCACGGCAGAAACCAATGGATTGGGTAATTGGGCGGAGAATTATCACAATTTGGGCAGGAAATAATCACAATTTTTCTAGATATTCATTCAATGTAGCAAGCCAGAAACATGAGCAAGCCGTGGTTCATATATCCTTCAGGAGCCTCTGTTGCAAATTCTGTAAAAAGAAAAAACCTAAAGGACTCTATTATTGTAAATGGGATTCACTGGGAACCATTGGTGTAGGTCATATGATAGACCATTATTTTTTGGCTTTTCTATTTCTTTAGTGGAATAGAAAAATTGCAATAGTAGCACGAATGTCAATTTAGTCATTCTTTCATATTTTCTGCCTTTTTCTTTCCCTTTGATGATTTCTGTGAATTTTTATATTTTTTGTGTACTTCACCATGATTACTGTGTAGACCGGATATTCTTGATTTATTATCTCCTTCTGGTGCTATCCTTCGCGATATGCTGAATTTGTAATTGCCTTCCACATTCCCCAATAAGATCTTGGATTGTCTAAACCACAATCTATTTGACATGAGACACAGGAGTCCCAGGTCTTAAAGGGAATCTGTCAGCAGGTTTTTTGCTACCTCATTTGAGTGCAGCGTAAAGTAAGCAAAGAGAAGCTGAATCCAATGATGTATCACTTAGATTACTGAGTGCAGTCCTTCTGACACAATCAGAGCTTTGAAGTTTAGAATGAAGCAGAGCTGAGAAAGCTAATCCCGCCCACACCATAGCTTACCCCGCCCACACCAGCCTCTCTGTGTGCAAATTCCATAGACAGTGAGGTGCTTATCACAGGGGGTCTTGCCGGGCTAGTTCAGCAACGTTAATCTCTTCGGGAGAAATTGTCACAGGGCATTATAGGCAGGTAGATACCAACTTCCAGCCAATAAATGCTTAGCCCCATAAGGAAAATCAAAAAAGTCCCAGATAACATCTTTACATGAGGATTTAGAAGTGTCTGGGCATCGCCAAATGTTGGTAATAAAAAATTTCACATAGACATATGTTTTACGTAGTATGCAATACATCACAGCGACTGAAAATATAAAACCAGCTACATGGGGGTTTGTCTGCAAATTTAGGATGAAACGTAACAGAGTTTTTGGAATATTTGTTCCATCTGTATATTGAAAGCTGCAGCCCATTAGATTTATGTTTTAGCCGAATCCTGTTAACAGAAAATGTGAAACTTGTACATGTAATATTTAAAAAAAAGAAAGAAAATTGTGCAAAAACCAAAATCATTCACATAACTAAACCCAAATATTCCTCCAGCAAGAAAGTTAAACATAAAAAGAATTTAAACCATTCGAAGGCTCAAAAATGGCCTCCTGCCAGATGAAACTAGGCAATTACCTGTCCTGAAGTAATTTCAAGGCTGGAATGAAAGAATAACACATTCAGAATTGGATGTATGAATTGTGATTAATGTGTTCCGAAAGGCAATTATATAATTCTCTTCCAAAATGACTCCGCGAGACCAAATGTCCTTATGTCGTTTCTGGTATTTTCCATCAATATAATATCTGCCAAAATTGTCTTCTTAAAAGCTGCATGATAAATAGCTTCACACAGATTGCTTTTCCCCAGAAAGGCTGTCATATCCCATTGCTCAGCTACACCGCAAAGTCCATGGTTGTTTGGTATGAAGACTCGCATGGGTCGAAGCTTTGGTTCCATGTTAGGAAACCAAAATATATGGTTGACATGAAATTCTGTTTGCAGAAAAATATGTGCAATGGAAGATGAACTGTGTGATGATGACGAGAAGCTATGCTCGGCCTACTGAGGATTTGTGTTTGCTAATGGCATTGCTATAAAGTGAATATCCAAAAATATGTTCAATCGTAACGTATCTTCATAGCAGTCGATCATTCTATTACCTCGATTTATATCCCTTCCCACTTTTTTTTCTCGTTTTTGCCTCTCATCTTTACAGCAGCCATTTTTTTCATTAACATGAATATATGATACTTTGCTTAATGCAGTACAATTTATATTTTTCAGCACTGCTTTGGGGGTACATATCAATTACTGTGGAATTTATAGAGTATTTTCTTTGTGACACAAATATAAAAAAAGGTATTTTTTTTATTTTGTGCAGTTAAAATTTGACACCAAATAAAATGATGAATAAATTCTACATGTTCTTAGAGTTGTGTCGATATCTAATATGGATAGGTTTTGTGTAATACATTTGTAGTAAAATTCATTTGATATAAATATATCTATCTAACTATGTATATATATATATATATTTATTCTTTACTTTTTTACAGATTTTTTATATGTTTTTATTTTAGGCGGTTTGTCTCTCAAGAGATCATAAAATATTTCTGGGGAACATTTATTAATATTATTATCGTTGTTTTTGTTATTATTATTCTTTTTCCACTCTCACTGGGGCATTCACAGGAGCTCAAGTTACAGGGGAAACCAAACTCCTACTTTGCTATGCTTCACTTCCAGAGATGATCTGGGTCTGCCAGGACCCAGCAACTCTGCTTTGTTGGAAAAAAACCAATGATCTTGCGATTGTCATGTTCTAAAGTACCTATCTATGTATTAAATGATTACTAACTGCAAACCATATATTCAAATGTAGAAGTCCTAGAATTAAGAATGCTATTAGGGAAATAATAATAATACCAATACAGTACATATGATTTTTTTATTCTATTTTTTTTTTTTTTGGAGGGGGGGGGGTAATAGATAGGAGTTATTACCAAAAACAGTAAATATGAGAATTATATTTATACATTGTTTACATTACAAGATGTTGTTATCAATTTGTGTCAGTACAACACAATCGGTACAAACCAGTAAGATATCATTTATGGGGGAATTTATTACACCCCCAGCTGCTATAATAACTACCGTATTTTCTGGTGTATAAGATGACTGGGCGTATAAGACGACCCCCAACTTTTCCATATAAAATATGGAATTTGGAATATGCCCGCCGTATAAGACGGGGGTCATCTTATATGCCCAGTCATCTTATATGGCGTGTGGTTCCCAGGGTCTGGAGGAGAGGAGACTCTCCTTCAGGCCCTGGGATCCATATTCATGTAAAAAATAAAGAATAAAAATAAAAAACATGGATATACTCACCCTTGGACGGCCCCTGGCTCACAGCGCTGCTAGCGTCTGCCTCCGTTCCTAAGAATGCAGAGTCACCTGACCGCTCATGTGACTGTGACGCCATCGAAGGTCCTTCACTCTCTGCATTCTTAGGAACGGAGGCAGACGCTTGCAGCGCTGTGAGCCAGGGGCCGTCTGAGGGTGAGTATATCCATGTTTTTTATTTTTATTCTTTATATTTTACATGAATATGGATCCCAAGGCCTGAAGGAGAGTCTCCTCTCCTCCAGACCCTGGGAACCACACACCGACATCCAGGATCGCTCCCTGCACACGCCGTACCCGGCGTATAAGACGACCCCCGACTTTTGGGACAATTTTTAGGGGTCAAAAAGTCGTCTTATACGCCGGAAAATACGGTACTTGCTATACTCGGTAATTTATGGTTGATTTGGAGGATGGCAATGGGTTGTCTAATTTCATGGTCACTGCCTGGATACTGCCAAGGCTTATCACTGATCCTTGCTGTTGCAGGCAAGTGTCAGGTGTATAGCACAGCTGACACTTCTACTATCAGGATTAGACTCATCTCCTGAGCCCACTCCATGCACCATGGGGCAACACATATCACGTACCTCATCTCCATTTCCACTGCCCCCTTTTTCTCTGTCTCTGGACAGATCATGTTTCTCATGCTCGGCAGCAAATGCAGTGCAGAGGTCTCCAGGTAGCAGTCCTGTGCTGTGTGTGTGTGAAAAACATGAATTAATTACAGCACTTCATTAAAGGGAACCTGTCACCCCCAAAATCAACGATGAGCTAAGCCCACCAGCATCAGGGGCTTATCTACAGCATTCTGGAATGCTGTAGATAAGATCCTGATGTATCCTGAAAGATGAGAAAATTAGGTTAGATTATACTCACCCAGGGGCGGTCCTGCTGCGGTCTGGTCCGATGGGTGTCGAAGTCTTGGACCTCCCATCTTCTTACGATGATGTCCTCTTCTGGTCTTCACGCCGTGGCTCCGGCACAAGCATATTTTGTCTGGCCTGTTGAGGGCAGAGCAAAGTACTGCAGTGCGCAGGCGCTGGACCTCTCTGACCTTTGCTGCCACCTGCGCACTGCAGTACTTTGCTCTGCCCTCAACAGGGCAGACAAAGTACACCTGCGCCAGAGCCACGGCGTGAATGCAAGAAGAGGTCGTCATTGTAAGAAGATGGGAGGCCCCGGACCGCTGCACCCATCGTACCGGGACCGCCCCTGGGTGAGTATAATCTAGCCTCTTTTTCTTATCTTTCAGGATACATCGGGGGCTTATCTACTGCATTCCCAAATGCTGTAGATAAGCCCTTGATGCTGGTCGGCTTAGCTCATTGTCAATTTTGGGGGTGACAGGTTCCCTTTAAACTTTATAATAGAAAGGCAGCTGTAAGTAGTGGCAATATCTGAAAAAGGAAGGAAATCATGGGAACTTCAGTTCTTGCCAACAGTAAGCCAGGCAGCACTAAAACAAAGGTGCAGCACAGAACTAAGATAAAGAAATTGAGAAATAACTATTTGTGAACTATACCAGAGCCATGTCTTGAGGGATATGTAGATACATAGGTATATTTTGTGGGTTGCAGCACTTTGAACTTTTCTTGTAAATACATTTCTTTTTCCATTGTTCTCTGCTTTTGCTTGGAGGTCTCCAGAACTCTGGAATTACCTGCAAGTTATTAAAGCTATGTGAGCTATGAGAGTCATAAGTTACACATTGCTACTTTATATATGTAAAACATATGTTTTTTTTCAAGATATTTGTAATGTTTGCTCTAGCTGTGATAATCACTCCCACTGCGGCACTGTCAGCAATATCGCTCTCACCCACACTACTCATCCTTTTATCATCTCCGGAGAAAGATAGCTGAAAAGGGTCTGTCTGACACCCAATCCATAGTTCACTGCACCGCTGAATGGCATAAGCAATTATAAAGGACTAGACTGCCCCAAGATAATTGTTAAGCATCCTGAAGCAAGCGAGCACAGAAAAAGTCAATGATTCCGCATCTTGAAAAGTGCTTTAATACAGGTAGGGAATGTTCATCCAGGCACAGATATGAGCTGAGCAAATATATCATGTACTTCAGTCCTAAAAAAGTGCATTGTTTACGAAATATAGGAATGGAGAAGAGGTTCTGAAGTGCGGCTTTGTCTCAGATGCTATAAAGAGTATAAGTTTTCTTTCTAAATAGTAATGTATAAGTATCTTGGGCGAAAACAACAAAAAAATTCTTCCCGAGTCTCCTGCTATTCAATATTGATTTTTATTTTTAAAATAAGGGCTACTATAATAACTACAAATTATGAAAACAGACAACCATATTGGAGTTTCTTCTCTCTAAGGCTACGTTCACATTAGCGTCGCGTCGCCGTTGCGTCGGCGACGCAGCGGCGACGCAGCGGCGACGCGCCCCTATGTTTAACATAGGGGACGCGTGCGTTGTTTTGGTGGCGTTTTTCGCCACGTGCGTCGTTTCCGACGCTAGCGTCGGACGCAAGAAAACGCTACATGTAGCATTTTCTGTGCGTCCGATTTTCGTCAAAAACGACGCACGCGTCGCAAAACGCGCGCGTTTTTGCGCACGTTTGCGCGCGTTTTTCCCTGCGTCGCCGCTGCGTCGCCGACGCAACGGCGACGCGACGCTAATGTGAACGTAGCCTAAGTATAACTGATATCTGAAGGGTCTGGTCATCATAAGAACGTCACATTGATATTTCTCATAATGGGCTCAGATACAACTTTTGGAGATTACTTTAAGCCAATCACTTACCTCTAGGATTTATTAGTCATGGGTTGAAACCTCACTGAAGCTATTGTTAAAACAATTAGCTCTTTAAAGAGATGGTCGGAAACTAGAATTTATTTTAATTCTAAATGTCTATCTATTTAAAGAAGCACTCCTCCTCACATCAAAGTTTTCCTTCTCTGAATATATCTATATAGCACTGTGTACTTGTAAGAAGAGAGACCAGACCGGTGATACCTTTCTCGCACCGGGGCGAGAACTGTCGGGACTGTCACCTTTGTTGTCTGGGGAAAGCTTAGAGATCCGGCTGACCTTTGCACTCAACAACAGTGGGCGTAGCTAGGTCAAAAAGGGCAGAGTGTGTGAAATGTGAGAGACTTGGTGGGAACATGCAGCACACAGCAGGGGAAGTTTGGTGCTCCGTTCTCTGAGCACCATGACAGTGCAGGTCCGCTCTACATTGTCCCAGCTACCACTTACAAGGACTGTGAGCGGAGAACCATATTCTGCCCGTTGGGCCTCACTGCTCAAGGTACTCAACGCCACGGGCCAGTGAATAACACGTGTGTGCCGCCTAAGAGATACCGGGTGACTTACCGAGAACTTTACCCTTTCTCACCCTCATACTTCTGCCGAACCCTGTCAAGCCCTGACAGTGTTAGAGACTGCTTGCTGCTCTGCAACCCAGGACCCCATGCAAGATGTCGAGGATGAATCAGCACAGCCAGGAACCGGACCATCAACGCCTGCAGGACAACATCAGATCATGTGCTGGCCGCGTCGGCACCACCATGGAAATCTAAGACTCTGCACTAAGGAAGCCGTCGGACTGATAAGTTTACACTAAGTGAACAGTTGTTATACCTTTTGCCCTCATTACCTCCTGAAGTACACCGATTGTGCTAATATCACCTGCCTGTACTTTCCCCATCCCTGTGTGGAGTATACCCCTGTTTCAGTAAAGTTAACTTTAACCCTTGCTGTGCCTCCTGTCCATTACTGCATCCTGCAACCTGCTCACATACTTACAATTGCTCAATTTGCCTTTCTACCCAGATAATGCTCCCCTTTTCCCTGTTATATGTAGAAACAGGAAGTCACTTGTCCCTGCATGAGTCGTCACAATCTTCAACTCCTGATTTAGCTGCTCCCTCTTCCTCCCTATGAATATACAGGTCCTTCTCAAAAAATTAGCATATAGTGTTAAATTTCATTATTTACCATAATGTAATGATTACAATTAAACTTTCATATATTATAGATTCATTATCCACCAACTGAAATTTGTCAGGTCTTTTATTGTTTTAATACTGATGATTTTGGCATACAACTCCTGATAACCCAAAAAACCTGTCTCAATAAATTAGCATATTTCACCCATCCAATCAAATAAAAGTGTTTTTTAATAACAAACAAAAAAACCAACAAATAATAATGTTCAGTTATGCACTCAATACTTGGTCGGGAATCCTTTGGCAGAAATGACTGCTTCAATGCGGCGTGGCATGGAGGCAATCAGCCTGTGACACTGCTGAGATGTTATGGAGGCCCAGGATGCTTCAATAGCGGCCTTAAGCTCATCCAGAGTGTTGGGTCTTGCGTCTCTCAACTTTCTCTTCACAATATCCCACACATTCTCTATGGGGTTCAGGTCAGGAGAGTTGGCAGGCCAATTGAGCACAGTAATACCATGGTCAGTAAACCATTTACCAGTGGTTTTGGCACTGTGAGCAGGTGCCAGGTCGTGCTGAAAAATGAAATCGTCATCTCCATAAAGCATTTCAGCCGATGGAAGCATGAAGTGCTCCAAAATCTCCTGATAGCTAGCTGCATTGACCCTGCCCTTGATGAAACACAGTGGACCAACACCAGCAGCTGACATGGCACCCCACACCATCACTGACTGTGGGTACTTGACACTGGACTTCAGGCATTTTGGCATTTCCTTCTCCCCAGTCTTCCTCCAGACTCTGGCACCTTGATTTCCGAATGACATGCAAAATTTGCTTTCATCAGAAAAAAGTACTTGGGACCACTTAGCAACAGTCCAGTGCTGCTTCTCTGTAGCCCAGGTCAGGCGCCTCTGCCGCTGTTTATGGTTCAAAAGTGGCTTTACCTGGGGAATGCGGCACCTGTAGCCCATTTCCTGCACACGCCTGTGCACGGTGGCTCTGGATGTTTCCACACCAGACTCAGTCCACTGCTTCCTCAGGTTCCCCAAGGTCTGGAATTGGTCCTTCTCCACAATCTTCCTCAGGGTCCGGTCTCCTCTTCTCGTTGTACAGCGTTTTCTGCCACATTGTTTCCTTCCAACAGACTTACCATTGAGGTGCCTTGATACAGCACTCTGGGAACAGCCTATTTGTTGAGAAATTTCTTTCTGGGTCTTACCCTCTTGCTTGAGGGTGTCAATGATGGCCTTCTTGACATCTGTCAGGTCGCTAGTCTTACCCATGATGGGGGTTTTGAGTAATGAACCAGGCAGGGAGTTTATAAAAGCCTCAGGTATCTTTTGCATGTGTTTAGAGTTAATTAGTTGATTCAGAAGATTAGGGTAATAGGTCGTTTAGAGAACCTTTTCTTGATATGCTAATTTATTGAGACAGGTTTTTTGGGTTATCAGGAGTTGTATGCCAAAATCATCAGTATTAAAACAATAAAAGACCTGACAAATTTCAGTTGGTGGATAATGAATCTATAATATATGAAAGTTTAATTGTAATCATTACATTATGGTAAATAATGAAATTTAACACTATATGCTAATTTTTTGAGAAGGACCTGTATAGATCAGAGCAACATATAACCTAATGCGGAGCAACTCCCAGTAATCTATAGACAATAAAGCAAATGGAGTCAGAAAAGCTCATTTATAAATAAAAGGGTATAACATTTATTACAGGGGCGGATTATAAGAGGGTCAATCTGGGCGGTAGCCCAGGGCCCAGTGGTGTGGGGGGGCCCTGGGCTAACGCACAGGTTGCCCGCCGGCCGCCGCCATCATCAGGGCATTACTCGCACTGTGCAGGGTCCAGAGAGTCAGTGACACAGAAGTACATAATCATATGTATATCAATGCAAAAATTAGTTATACAAAAAAGAGGGTCTCTCACTATTTGTAAAGGTATTCCTACACCCACACAAACATAATGTATCCGGCCAGAGGTTTCAAGTTCGCAGCACCAGGTCTATAAATGTTACAAATAGCCGCTAAAACTAAAGCTACCATTCCAAAATAAAGAAGATTTTAAAGAGAATGAACCTCACCCATGTTAGCCGTAGTGTGGATGGGGAACCGCCAGCTCCTACGCGCGTTTCGCGTAGGCTTCTTCCTCCCTGCCATAAAATAGGCTGTATATTTTTGCCTCTAATTCAAAAATGAAACTACCTTTCTATGAGAATGTAATCAATACAATCCAGCCATTTAATATATACAGCTCATCTGCAGACTTATATGTATCCATGGTTACAGACTACAAACAAACTTTGTGTTCTAAACTGCAGAAAGTTGGAACAGGGATAAGAGCGATAAATAAGTGCAGGGTAAGATTATTCATCAGGTCTGTATGTAGTTTATAACCAAACATATAAGAGTTGTTTTTTTACGCAGTAACATTGGTTGTTTTGAACTGTGGCTATCATGCAATAAAGCTTATTTTTGCTTTGTACTTTTTGTATTTGCGAGCACCCTAGTATACCCAGCACACCATGAGGTCCATGTCTTGGTCAAACCCACATTAGCCAAAAAGCCTTGATTTTGCTGAGACAATCCAGCAGAATGGAACAGAAAGGTGTCATAAACCCTGCCCCGAAATGGAAGTTTGGGGGTTTATTGGCACATTGGCTTTAATGTTCTGATTTTGACAATAGATTATTACAAAATAATATATTTATGAAATATATGGATATGACGGCAACTCTCATCAATTGGAAAAATGTGATTCAACTGACCTTTGTCAAGTGCACAAGGTCACATAATGGAGCAGACGAAAAGACGATATGGATATATACTTGTCTTTTTTAATAATTCCCTGAAGGTGTTAATGGGGGGAGCTATGGTCTTGACTCTACCAATCATTCTCCTGCTTGCTATATGGTGGTGCCCCCTGAGGACACGCCATATCTAAAGTGGGAATACCTCTTTAAGCTATCTATGCTGTGGGTATGCTGGTGTATATTTCTCTAACAGCCAATTTGTATTCATGACAGAGATATATTACTGAAGCTTTTTAGCAACTAACTCTGCTGACCTAGGATAGGCAAATCTAAAATGTGGCATCATAATTCATCCATCATGCACTGGGCAATTAAGCTAGAATGTAGTTTCCATAATAACGAGAAATTTTTAATGACATTTGCAGCAATTTGCGAAATTCTATTAAAACCACTCAAGATTTTCTTTATTACATTTCCAGAAACTTATTTTTATCCAGTGGTTAAAGCAAATAGCTCTTGCAGGATATAAAAATTCATTAAATAAGCCTAGCTTTGATGGCAACAATGGGACTGTTAGCCTCCCGAACATTACAAGATGTTGGTTTTGCGGTAAATCTTTGCATTCTTGTAGTGATTACTAGGAAAGGCTCAGAGATGTCATTTTATACTTTTTGTTGTAGTTCTCACGCAGTATGGGGTCCACCGCTGCAACACGATCACTTGACAAGTAAATACACCTCAACAAGTGGAAGACTTGGAAAAATTAATGAAGCATTTGGAAAGTAGAATATTGGCACATGATTGAGGGTCTTTTCTTACTACATTACTATGAGTACAGTGGAAAACATATTGTACAGTTATAAGTTGGAATGAATTGTACATTTTACATCTTTGTTTATGTCAGGAATTACCATTTGTAGGTTACTGTAAACAGGTATACAGTGTTCCAAATTATTATGCAAATTAGATTTAAGTGTCATAAAGATGTCATGTTTTGTTTTTCAAATAACCTCATAGATCATTTTGTGTCTCAGGGGTCTCTGTATTATTGAAAACAATCTCTTACACTTGTGATAATTAGTTTGCCAAATGAGCCCAATTAAACAAAAACAACTTTAGAAGAACTGCTTCACATTATTAAGCAGCCACAGGTTTAAATCAATATGGGAAAGAAAAAGCATCAGAACAGCGTCAAATAGTGCAATGCCTTGGACAAGATAAGAAAACATTGGATATTTCACAAAAACTTAAGTGTGATAGACCACAAACTGGTTTGTGCAGATAAAAGCATAATGAGGAAGGTTCCTGCCAAACAAATTCATTGAATTAAGAGAACAGCTGCTAAAATACCATTGCAAAGCAGCAAGTAGTTATTTGAAGCTGCTGATGCTTCCTATGTACTACAAGGTGTAGGATCGAGAAGCTTGCAGTTGTACATAAACCTATTATTTGGCCAACCATAAACAGTGCTATAAGCAGAAATGTTTGCAGTGAGTCCAGACATACATGAAAACTAATTTTAAAACAGTCTTGTTTACTGATGAGTGCCCTACAACCCTGTATAGTCCAGATGGATAGAGTAGTGGATGGTTGATTGACGGTCACCATGTCCCAAAAAGGCTGCAACATTAGCAAGGAGGTGGATGAGTCATGTTTTGGGCTGTAATCATGAGGAGAGAGCTCACAGGTCTCTTTAAGGTCCCAAAAAGTGTTCAAATGACCTCTGCAAAGCATATAGAGCAGTCCTACCTAATGTATATAATCCCTATCTGATGTACAGTGCCTACAAGTAGTATTCAACCCCCTGCAGATTTAGCAGGTTTAATAAGATGCAAATAAGTTAGAGCCTTCAAACTTCAAACAAGAGCAGGATTTATTAACAGATGCATAAATCTTACAAACCAAAAAGTTTTGTTGCTCAGTTATTTTGTATAAATTTTAAACATAAAAGTGTGGGTCAATTATTATTCAACCCCTAGGTTTAATATTTTGTGGAATAACCTTTGTTTGCAATTACAGCTAATAATCGTCTTTTATAAGACATGATCAGGCCGGCACAGGTCTCTGGAGTTATCTTGGCCCAATCCTCCATGCAGATCTTCTCCAAGTTATCTAGGTTCTTTGGGTGTCTCATGTGGACTTTAATCTTGAGCTCCTTCCACAAGTTTTCAATTGGGTTAAGGTCAGGAGACTGACTAGGCCACTGCAACACCTTGATTTTTTGCCTCTTGAACCAGGCCTTGGTTTTCTTGGCTGTGTGCTTTGGGTCATTGTCTTGTTGGAAAATGAAATGACGACCCATCTTAAGATCCTTGATGGAGGAGCGGAGGTTCTTGGCCAAAATCTCCAGGTAGGCCGTGCTATCCATCTTCCCACGGATGCGGACCAGATGGCCAGGCCCCTTGGCTGAGAAACAGCCCCACAGCATGATGCTGCCACCACCATGCTTGACTGTAGGGATGGTATTCTTGGGGTCGTATGCAGTGCCATCCAGTCTCCAAACGTCACGTGTGTGGTTGGCACCAAAGATCTCGATCTTGGTCTCATCAGACCAGAGAACCTTGAACCAGTCAGTCTCAGAGTCCTCCAAGTGATCATGAGCAAACTGTAGACGAGCCTTGACATGACGCTTTGAAAGTAAAGGTACCTTATGGGCTCGTCTGGAACGGAGACCATTGCGGTGGAGTACGTTACTTATGGTATTGACTGAAACCAATGTCCCCAGTGCCATGAGATCTTCCCGGAGCTCCTTCCTTGTTGTCCTTGGGTTAGCCTTGACTCTTCAGACAAGCCTGGCCTCGGCACGGGAGGAAACTTTCAAAGGCTGTCCAGGCCGTGGAAGGCTAACAGTAGTTCCATAAGCCTTCCACTTCCGGATGATGCTCCCAACAGTGGAGACAGATAGGCCCAACTCCTTGGAAAGGGTTTTGTACCCCTTGCCAGCCTTGTGACCCTCCACGATCTTGTCTCTGATGGCCTTGGAATGCTCCTTTGTTTTTCCCATGTTGACCATGTATGAGTGCTGTTCACAAGTTTGGGGAGGGTCTTAAATAGTCAGAAAAGGCTGGAAAAAGAGATAATTAATCCAAACATGTGAAGCTCATTGTTCTTTGTGCCTGAACTACTTCTTAATACTTTAGGGGAACCAAACAGAATTCTGGTGGGTTGAGGGGTTGAATAATAAATGACCCTCTGAAAAGACTTTTCACAATTAAAAAAAAAAATAAACAAAGAAATAACATTCTTTTTTGCTGCAGTGCATTTCACACTTTCAGGCTGATCTACAGTCCAAGTGTCACAATGCCAAGTTAATTCCAAATGTGTAAACCTGCTAAATCTGCAGGGGGTTGAATACTACTTGTAGGCACTGTATTTAAAAACCTGATCATCTGTATATTACCTGTATAAGCAAGGTTCAGAGAGGGAATTTTCATGTGGACATGCTGGATGGAACAGCTTTGATGCAAATGACCCATAAGCAGTGGTGGACTCCCTAGTCTTGTAGAAACAAGAGAACAATTACAGACCAAGAAACACATGGGCTACTTGCACAATGAACAAGTCTGTAGGAACATGTTCACACACCACCAAGAAACTTGAAGACACAAAAGAGCACAGTGAGGTTAAAAATACTCTGTTGTAAAAAAATTCCCTCTCTGAACCCTGCTTATACAGGTACTATACAGATGATCAGGTTTTTAAATACATCAAATAGGGATTATATACATTAGGTAGGACTGCTCTATATGGGTATACCTTGATGATTGGTGGAGCAGCTTGGTTTACATTTTTTTTGCAAAAAAACGTATCAACTAAATACCTTGTTTTTTCCATCTTTTGACTAGCACTTGCTTATTACTGTGATTTTTTTTACAACAGAGTATTTTTGACCTCACTGTGCTCTTTTGTGTCTTCAAGTTTCTTGGTGGTGTGTGAACAGGTTCCTACAGACTTGTTCATTGTGCAAGTAGCTCATGTGTTGGGTTGAGGGAGACCTTGATCAAATTTCTGTTGTGCGAGGTTGGGGGGAGAGGGCAGACGAAGGAAGCATGATTCTCACCTCGCCACCACCAAGACAACAAGGACTTGGTCATCCTGGGTGCACAAGACACATGAGTGCCTTCTTGCTGAACTACCTGCAACATGACCGTCGAATTGTCAGAATCCGATGTAATGCCGACTACTGGGTTGCCACACTCTTAGATCCCCGGTACAAAAGCAAATTTGGCAAAATAATTCCTGCCATAGAAAGGGATTCACACATGCAGGAGTATCAGCAGAGACTGTTACAGAATCTAACATCTGCTTTTCCAAAACACCAGTGGTGCACGTAGTCAATCTCTGAGTTCTAACTTGCCAACCGTGGGACTATCGAGTCATTACTCAAACCGTGGCAGTAACATCCTATCTGGTGGTAACAGCAATTTCTTCCAATCGTTTCAAGATTTTTTTTAGACCATCCTTTGCAAGGCCACAGGAGACAAGAAGTCTGACGCACAGCCAACGCCTAGAGAGGATGGTACAAGAGTGTCTCCAAGTTAACATCGATGCCATGGCGGTGGAACTGGACCCTTGCTCATTTTGGGCTTCCAATCTTGAAAAATGGCCTGAGCTCGCCACTCATGCCTTGGAGATCTTGTCGTGCCCCGCAGCCTTTGTTCTCTCTGAACGTGTGTTCAGCGCTGCTGGTGGTGTGCTGACAGATAAGCGCACACGGCTGTCCAGTGACAATGTAGACAGACTAAAGTTCATCAAGATGAACAAATTCTGGATCCGCAAGGACTTTTCTACCCCTGTGTCATCTTGGGGAGACTAAAAGCTTGATGATTTTTGAAAATCACCTCACCAACCGTTTTAAAAAACTCTGGCGAAATTGATGCCACTTAAGTGGTGTCTGTGGCCGCATTTTTGGAAAAAATGGAGACTCTTTTATTTAGTCCCCTTGCTGAGTTTTACATGACGTTGCCATCGTCAATTCCAGGTGGGTGGGGTCGTCTGCAGAGTTGTTTCCTCATACTATGGCCTGAGATTCAAAGGTCTGCTCCAAAGCTTCAGTGTCTGCTAGTCAGGAGAGGAGCCCAGCCACCCACCCTGTTTAACTAAGTACTATTTTTAATGGCATGTAGCCCAGGAAATCCTTTTGGGCCTAATAGAATTTGGTGCTACTCAGCAGCGTACTTCACCCATGAAGCAAGCTACACCGCCTGTTTACCTAACTACTATTTTTTAACGACATCTAGCCCAGTAAATCGTTTTGTACCTAATAGCATTTTGTGCTACTCAGCAGAGTACCCCACCCATGAAGCAAGCTACACCGCCTGTTTACCTAAGTAATATTTTATAATGGCATCTAGCCCAGGAAATCCATTTGGGCCTAGTAGAATTTAGTGATACTCAGCAGCGTACAACACCCATGAAGCAAGCTACACCGCCTGTTTACCTAACTACTATTTCATAACGGTATCTAGCCCAGGAAATCCTTTTGGGCCTAGTAGAATTTAGTGATACTCAGCAGCGTACCCCACCCATGAAGCAAGCTACACCGCCTGTTTACCTAAGTACTATTTTGTAACGACATCAAGCCCCGGAAATCCGGTTGGGCCTAGTAGAATTTAGTGATACTCAGCAGCGTACCCCACCCATGAAGCAAGCTACACCTCCTGTTTACCTAACTACTATTTTGTAATGGCATCTAGCCCAGGAAATCCATTTGGGCCTAGTAGAATTTAGTGATACTCAGCAGCGTACCCCACCCATGAACCAAGCTACACCGCCTGTTTACCTAACTACTATTTTATAACGGCATCTAGCCCAGGAAATCCGTTTGGGCCTAGTAGAATTTACTGATACTCAGCAGCGTACCCCACCCATGAAGCAAGCTACACCGGCTGTTGATGTAATTACTAATTTTTAACTGCATCTAGCCCAGGAAATTGTTTTGTACCTAATAGCATTTTGTGCTACTCAGCAGAGTACCCCACCCATGAAGCAAGCTACACCGCCTGTTTACTTATCTACTATTTTGTAATGACATCTAGCCCAGGAAATCCGTTTGGGCCTAGCAGAATTTAGTGATACTCAGCAGCATACCCCACCCATGAAGCAAGCTACATCGCCTGTTTACCTAACTACTATTTTGTAACGGCATCTAGCCCAGGAAATCCTTTTGGGCCTAGTAGAATTTAGTGATACTCACCAGCGTACCCCACCCATGAACCAAGCTACACTGCCTGTTTACCTAACTACTGTTTTGGAACGGCATCTAGCCCAGGAAATCCTTATGGGCCTAGTAGAATTTAGTGATACTCAGCAGCGTTCCCCATCCATGAAGCAAGCTACACCGCCTGTTTACCTAACTACTATTTTGTAACGGCATCTAGCCCAGGAAATCCTTTTGGGCCTAGTAGAATTTATTGATACTCAGCAGCGTTCCCTACCCATGAAGCAAGCTACACCGCCTGTTAACCTAAGTACTATTTTGTAACGGCATCAAGCCCAGGAAATCCGGTTGGGCCTAGTAGAATTTAGTGATACTCAGCAGCGTACCCCACCCATGAAGCAAGTGACACCACCTGTTTACCTAACTACTGTTTTGGAACGGCATCTAGACCAGGAAATCCTTTTGGGCCTAGTAGAATTTAGTGATACTCAGCAGCGTACCCCACCCATGAAGCAAGCTACACCGCCTGTTTACCTAACTACTATTTTGTAACGGCATCTAGCCCAGGAAATCCTTTTGGACCTAGTAGAATTTAGTGATACTCAGCAGCTTACCCCACCCATGAAGCAAGCTACACCTCCTGTTTACCTAACTACTATTTTCTAATGGCATCTAGCTCAGGAAATCCTTTTGGGCCTAGTAGAATTTAGTGATACTCAGCAGCGTACTCCACCAATGAAGCAAGCTACACCGCCTGTTTACCTAAGTACTATTTTGTAACGGCATCAAGCCCAGGAAATCCGGTTGGGCCTAGTAGAATTTAGTGATACTCAGCAGCGTACCTCACCCATGAAGCAAGCTACACCGGCTGTTGATGTAATTACTAATTTTTAACTGCATCTAGCCCAGGAAATTGTTTTGTACCTAATAGCATTTTGTGCTACTCAGCAGAGTACCCCACCCATGAAGCAAGCTACACCGCCTGTTTACCTAAGTACTATTTTGTAACGGCATCAAGCCCAGGAAATCCGGTTGGGCCTAGTAGAATTTAGTGATACTCAGCAGCGTACCCCACCCAAGAAGCAAGCTACACCGCCTGTTTACCTAACTACTGTTTTGGAACGGCATCTAGCCCAGGAAATCCTTTTGGGCCTAGAAGAATTTAGTGATACTCAGCAGTGTACCCCACCCATGAAGCAAGCTACACCGCCTGTTTACCTAACTACTATTTTGTAACGGCATCTAGCCCAAGAAATCCTTTTGGACCTAGTAGAATTTAGTGATACTCAGCAGCGTACCCCACCAATGAAGCAAGCTACACCTCCTGTTTACCTAACTACTATTTTATAATGGCATCTAGCCCAGGAAATCCATTTGGGCCTAGTAGAATTTAGTGATACTCAGCAGCGTACCCCACCCATGAAGCAAGCTACACCGCCTGTTTACCTAACTACTATTTTGTAACGGCATCTAGCCCAGGAAATCCGTTTGGGCCTAGTAGAATTTACTGATACTCAGCGGCGTACCCCACCCATGAAGCAAGCTACACCGGCTGTTGATGTAATTACTAATTTTTAACTGCATCTAGCCCAGGAAATGGTTTTGTACCTAATAGCATTTTGTGCTACTCAGCAGAGTACCCCACCCATGAAGCAAGCTACACCGCCTGTTTACTTAACTACTATTTTGTAACGGCATCTAGCCCAGGAAATCCGTTTGGGCCTAGCAGAATTTAGTGATACTCAGCAGCATACCCCACCCATGAAGCAAGCTACATCGCCTGTTTACCTAACTACTATTTTGTAACGGCATCTAGCCCAGGAAATCCGTTTGGGCCTAGCAGAATTTAGTGATACTCAGCAGCGTACCCCACCCATGAAGCAAGCTACACCGCCTGTTTACCTAAGTACTATTTTGTAACGGCATCTAGCCCAGGAAATTGTTTTGTACCTAATAGCATTTTGTGCTACTCAGCAGCGTACCCCACCCATGAAGCAAGCTACACCGCCTGTTTACCTAAGTACTATTTTGTAACGGCATCAAGCCCAGGAAATCCGGTTGGGCCTAGTAGAATTTAGTGATACTCAGCAGCGTACCCAACCCAAGAAGCAAGCTACACCGCCTGTTTACCTAACTACTGTTTTGGAACGGCATCTAGCCCAGGAAATCCTTTTGGGCCTAGTAGAATTTAGTGATACTCAGCAGTGTACCCCACCCATGAAGCAAGCTACACCGCCTGTTTACCTAACTACTATTTTGTAACGGCATCTAGCCCAAGAAATCCTTTTGGACCTAGTAGAATTTAGTGATACTCAGCAGCGTACCCCACCAATGAAGCAAGCTACACCTCCTGTTTACCTAACTACTATTTTATAATGGCATCTAGCCCAGGAAATCCATTTGGGCCTAGTAGAATTTAGTGATACTCAGCAGCGTACCCCACCCATGAAGCAAGCTACACCGCCTGTTTACCTAACTACTATTTTGTAACGGCATCTAGCCCAGGAAATCCGTTTGGGCCTAGTAGAATTTACTGATACTCAGCGGCGTACCCCACCCATGAAGCAAGCTACACCGGCTGTTGATGTAATTACTAATTTTTAACTGCATCTAGCCCAGGAAATGGTTTTGTACCTAATAGCATTTTGTGCTACTCAGCAGAGTACCCCACCCATGAAGCAAGCTACACCGCCTGTTTACTTAACTACTATTTTGTAACGGCATCTAGCCCAGGAAATCCGTTTGGGCCTAGCAGAATTTAGTGATACTCAGCAGCATACCCCACCCATGAAGCAAGCTACATCGCCTGTTTACCTAACTACTATTTTGTAACGGCATCTAGCCCAGGAAATCCGTTTGGGCCTAGCAGAATTTAGTGATACTCAGCAGCGTACCCCACCCATGAAGCAAGCTACACCGCCTGTTTACCTAAGTACTATTTTGTAACGGCATCTAGCCCAGGAAATTGTTTTGTACCTAATAGCATTTTGTGCTACTCAGCAGCGTACCCCACCCATGAAGCAAGCTACACCACCTGTTTACCTAAGTACTATTTTGTAACGGCATCTAGCCCAGGAAATCCTTTTGGGCCTAATAGAATTTAGTGCTACTCAGCAGAGTACTCCAACCCATGAAGCAAGCTACACCACCTGTTGATCTAATTACTAATTTTTAACTGCATCTAGCCCAGGAAATTGTTTTGTACCTAATAGCATTTTGTGCTACTCAGCAGCGTACCCCACTCATGAAGCATGCTACACCACCTGTTTACCTAAGTACTATTTTGTAACGCATCAAGCCCAGGAAATCCTTTTGGGCCTAGTAGAATGGCCTAGTAGAATTTAGTGCTACTCAGCAGAGTACCCCAACCCATGAAGCAAGCTACACCACCTGTTGATCTAATTACTAATTTTTAACTGCATCTAGCCCAAGAAATCCTTTTGGGCCTAGTAGCAATTTCTGCTACTCAGCAGAGTACCCCACCCATGAAGCAAGCTACACCGCCTGTTTACCCAACTACTATTTTGTAACGGCATCTAGCCCAGGAAATCCTTTTGGGCCTAGTAGCAATTTCTGCTACTCAGCAGAGTACCCCACCCATGAAGCAAGCTACACCGCCTGTTTACCTAGCTACTATTTTGTAACGGCATCTAGCCCAGGAAATCCTTTTGGGCCTAGTAGAATTTAGTGATACACAGCAGCGTACCCCACCCATGAAGCAAGCTACACCGCCTGTTTACCTAAGTACTATTTTGTAATGGCATCTAGCCCAGGAAATCCTTTTGGGCCTAGTAGCAATTTCTGCTACTCAGCAGAGTACCCCGCCCATGAAGCAAGCTACACTGCCTTCTTTCTTTCTCAATCTAACCCATCGGTGCTGGGGTGTCCACTCTCCCTCCAGCTCTCTCCTTCTCACAGGTGGACTACCGCGTGTTTTCACACTGTGGCGAATCTTTTGGGCCCAGGCATAAGAAGTCGTCGAGGTAATGGATAATATGTGACGCCTTACAAACGTCCATGATGACACATTCGAGGAAGCAACTAAACTCCTCAAATAGTGAGCAGGATATGGAGCACCCCATGGGCAAACCGCGATCTATGTAGTATGCTCCTTCACAGAAGCAGCCCAATGGGAGGACACTATTCAGAGGCACAGGTAGTAACTGGAACGCCCCCTCAATGTCTGTTTTGGCCATTAGAGTGCCCCTTACCAACTTCTTGACCCGCCTGATTGCCTTGTCAAAGGAGGAACATGACATAGTACTGTACTTGGTTCCGCGTCAATGTTGTTGTTTACTTACCTGCCCCTTGGATATGACAAATGGTGGATTAGTCTGAATGTATTGGGTTCATTTTTTGGCACAATTCCCAATGGGGGTACCACTACATCTTCTAAGGAAAGTGTTCTGAATGGACCCGCTGCCATTCTACCTAAAGATATTTCTTTTTTTATTTTTTTTGTCAAGACGTCTGGGTGTTGGTAGGGTGAGTTTAGATTTTTACTCCAGCCTTTCTTGATTTTAGAAGGGCATGACATGCCTATATCTGTGTCTCCTCCTCCTTTTACTCCTCCACCTCTTTTCTTTTCACATGACTATATGTAGTTGTGACTTTTCCATGTTTGTTGTGTCTTCTGAGCAGTTTGTCAGCTTTTGGACACCTTTTAAGGTGTTTTCTATGTGTTTTCCATGTGTTTGTATGTGTTTGTGTTTGCTTGCCATTTGTTTCAATGGGGTTCGACGGTGTTCGTCGAACGTTTGACGAACAGTTCGGCGAACAACTCCCTGTTCGACGAACCGAACCGAGCCCAAACACTAGGGAGGTGGCTCAACACTACTCACCAGTCTGTCATTTCCAAGTAGGGAAATCCTTGATCTTCAGTCACCGGATTTTAACATCTCTGCTCTTTGCTCATTACATACCACCAGCTCATAAAACAAAGGAGACTTATGGAGGAAAGGGAGAAAAAAGCAGTTGTAGTGACACCTATTGGTGGTAGCTTCCCTATGAATCAGTGTCCATTGGTTTGGCTAAATATCGTCAAGACATATTAAAAGGCTGAATAATGACTTAGAATATATCTGCTCTTTAAGAGCAGCTTTCTTTTGTCTGGAAAACTAATTTGAATAATTTCTTCCTAGGAGCATTGCCTGGCCTATAAGTCTCCTTACGCAAGCTGGCAGTCTCCACATTAGTTTGTTATAGAAATTTGATGTTAAGTTGTAATTTGTACCTTTTCAAATAGTATTGCCTATTTTTATACTTTTAGCCATTGATATCAGTTCGTAAAATTACATTGTTAATCACCTCATTACTTGGTTACTTTCTCCTGTTTGATTTTTATTAGCAAAATGTCCCAATAAGTTGCTACCACCATGTTATCACTTAAAAATATCACATGTGTAGTCTTCAGTGGTGAAATGGGGTGGCAGTATGGATTGGGCTGATAGTGGACACAGAGGTTTTTTTTCTATTTTTATGCAGTTATATATTTTTAGACATTATATCCCACCCAAGGTCATAGGAATCTTTGTTACTTTATATGCAATGCTTTACTTTATGTTTTTCCTGTGTAACTAAGGTTGCCATAGCAGCTCCTGGTACTAGATAAATAATGCTATAAGTAATGTTCTTACATTTTAAAGCTGATTTGTGTCATTTAAGGTAATGCTGCTGTAGCCCATACACCGTGAGATCACATGAGATTGGAAAGACTAGGGTTTTGTTTATTCAAGGTTGTGTTTTTGTGACATCTATTAATTTGTGACTTTCTGTGCAGCTGTAGGGTTCTATTGAAATCCTATGGAGAAAAGTGGTCAAAATATACCATACCTTAGCATGTGGAATAAATCAAATGCTGATCCTGAAAAAGACTAATAAAATGTTAAAAAAATAAATCATTTTGTCTGTTTTCATTTTCATAATTACATATAGTTTCTCAACAATTGTCTCAAAAAATACAATGAATTTTACAGTTGACATACACTTGGAATAAAAAAAGTACCAGGTCAATAAAGCAGTAAACAATCTAGGGCACAGAGGTCACTAATCCAGGAAATCCCCATGGATATCAATGTCTAGATAAAGCAAAAATAGGCTGCGTTGGGGTAAAATAAAGTACAAAAAGTAACTTTTTATTTTTCTAACATATTGTAGGTGTGAGTTGATGGGGAATATGCTGCTGTCACCTACCATTAACCATTTTCAAATAATTTGCAGCTGCTGTTTTATTTCATTAGTAATGTAAATGGTCATTGAGAATATTCTTGCCTGCATTACTAATCACCGGCCAAAGGAAGCCACTGTTTAGATCGGTCCATTATTATATAGTATCCTCTCTTATTATGCGCAGATCCGTCCATTATTATACAGTATCTTTTCTTATTATATATAGATCCGTTCATTATTATATAGTATCTTCTCTTATTATACATAATCCGTCAATTATTATATAGTATCCTCTCTTGTTATACATAGATCCTTCCATTATTATATAGTATCCTCTCTCATTATGCATAATTTGTCCATTATTATATAGTATCCTCTCTTATTATCCATAGATCCATTCATTATTATATGATATACTCTCTTATTATACATAATCTATCCATATTATATAGTATCCTCTCTTATTATACATAGATCTGTCCATTATTATACAGTATCCTCTCTTATTATACATAGATCCGTTCATTATTATATAGTATCCTCTCTTATTATACATAGATCGGTCCATTATTATATAGTATCCTCTCTTATTATACATAGATCCGTTCATTATTATATAGTATTCTCTCTTATTATACATAAACCCTTCCTTTATGGTATAGTAGGCTCTCTTATTATGCATAATCCATCCATTATATAGTATCCTCTCTTATTATACATAATCTGTCCATTATTATATAGTATCCTCTCTTATTATACATAGATCCGTTCATAATTATATAATATCCTCTCTTATCATACATAGATCCATCCATTATTACACAGTGCTCCCCCTTGGCAAGTAAAACATTGTTTATAATGGAAATAATCTTGTGTGACATGCTATACACACCGCTGTATTTTCATTACATGGCCCCAATATGTTGTAAAGGTACCGTCACACTCAGCAACTTTGCAAAGAGAACGACAACAATCCGTGACGTTGCAGCGTCCTGGATAGCGATCTCATTGTGTTTGACACGCAGCAGCGATCTGGATCCCGCTGTGCCATCGCTGGTTGGAGCTAGAAGTCCAGAACTTTATTTCGTCGCCAGGTCGGCGTGTATCATCATGTTTGACATCAAAAGCAACGATGCCAGCAACGAGCATAGGGCCCCTAGATTTGTGTCGGATCGGTACACTCCGGCTGTTTGACATGGAGCTAACAATCAGCAAGAATGAGAAGTGAGTCGCCGTTACGTCACTGGATCGCTCCTGCATCGTTCTGGAGTTGCTATATTTGACGTCTCTACAGCGACCTAAATAGCGACGCTGCAGCGATCTAGTTTAGGTCAGCTCGTTGTCTATATCGCTGCAGCGTCGCTGAGTGTGACGGTACCTTTACTCCTTCCACACTTGCCACATGGCTAATTAAGTGATTGGAAGGGCCCATCAAGTCAAAAATGCCAAGGGCCATGGCTACTCTTAATCTTCCACATGGTGCTGGCATCCTGAACAGTTGCAAGGAGTTTGAGAGACAGAAAAAGTTAATAATTGATGTCAATGTATTGTCTTTACATTTGACAAAAGGACAACGTTTATGCCTACAACGAGAATATTACAACGCTGCAGCTACAGGTCGTGAAAACACTTACTATCTATCTTTTCTTACATGTTTCTATTCATCTTCAAAGTATATCTCTTATTAATTTCAGAGGCACTCGACCTTGATTGCAAGTGTAAGGTTTGATAAATCGAAGAACTATTTTATAAAGTGTTTGTGTCATGGTCAGAAAGAGGAATGAAACAACCTTCCACACACAAAGGAAATCTGACATATATTGAACCTATCTGCTATAAAACCAATCATTTAGTGTGACACTTTGCTGCCTTTATAATTACTTGACATTACACGTGACTAGGGTTGAGCGAAACGGGTCGAACATTTTCAAAAGTCGCCGACTTTTGGCTAAGTCGGGGTTTCATGAAACCCGATCCGACCCCTGTGCGGGGTCGGCCATGCGGTACGCGACTTTCGCGCCAAAGTCGCGTTTCAATGACGCGAAAAGCGCCATTTCTCAGCCAATGAAGGTAAACGCAGAGTGTGGGCAGCGTGATGACATAGGTCCTGGTCCCCACCATCTTAGAGAAGGGCATTGCAGTGATTGGCTTGCTGTCTGCGACGTCACAGGGGCTATAAAGAGGCGTTCCCGCCGACCGCCATCTTACTGCTGCTGATCTGAGCTTAGGGAGAGGTTGCTGCCGCTTTGTCAGAAGCAGGGATAGCGTTAGGCAGGGTCCATTAACCACAAAACCGCTTGTGCTGCAGCGATTTGCACTGTCCAACACCACCCTCGGTGTGCAGGGACAGTGGAAGTTTTTTTTTTTTTTTTTTTCCCCTCAGCGCTGTAGCTCATTGGGCTGCCCTAGAAGGCTCCCTGATAGCTGCATTGCTGTGTGTACGCCGCTGTGCAAACCAACTGCTTTTTTCAAAGCACAAATCCTCTTGTTCCTTCCTTTCTGCACAGCTATCTTTTTTGTTTGTCCACACTTTTTATTTCATTTGTGCATCAGTCCACTCCTTATTGCTGCCTGCCATACCTGGCTGAGATTACTGCAGGCAGGGAGATAGTAGCTGCCTGCCATACCTGGCTGAGATTACTGCAGGCAGGGAGATAGTAATTGTAGGACATTCCCTGTTTGTTTTTTTTTTTTTTTTTTGGTGGGAGATTAAGATTGGCAATTTGGCATTTCTGCTAGAGTGCCATCCCTGTGTGTGCCATCTCTCTCACATAGTGGGCCATAGAAAGCCTTTTCATTTTTCTGTATTTTTTTTTGTGGGGTGTATAAATTCTCCCTGATAAAAATACAGTGGGAGATTAATATTGGCCTTTGGGCTTGTGTGCCAGTCCTGAGTGTGCCATCTCTCTCACAAATAGTGGGCCATAGAAAGCCTATTTTATTTTTTTTTGGGTTTTATAAATTCTCCCTGAAAAAAAGGGAGATTAATATTGGCCTCTGGGCTTGTGTGCCAGTCCTGAGCGTGCCATCTGTGCCAGCCCTGAGCGTGCCATCTCTCTCACAAATAGTGGGCCATAGAAAGCCTATTTAATTTTTTTTTTGGTTTTATAAATTCTCCCTGAAAAAAAGGGAGATTAATATTGGCCTCTGGGCTTGTGTGCCAGTTGTGAGCGTGCCATCTGTGCCAGTCCTGAGCGTGCCATCTCTCTCACAAATAGTGGGCCATAGAAAGCCTATTTAATTTTTTTTTTTGTTTTATAAATTTTCCCTGAAAAAAGGGAGATTAATATTGGCCTCTGGGCTTGTGTGCCAGTTGTGAGCGTGCCATCTGTGCCAGTCCTGAGCGTGCCATCTCTCTCACAAATAGTGGGCCATAGAAAGCCTATTTAATTTTTTTTTTGGTTTTATAAATTTTCCCTGAAAAAAGGGAGATTAATATTGGCCTCTGGGCTTGTGTGCCAGTTGTGAGCGTGCCATCTGTGCCAGTCCTGAGCGTGCCATCTCTCTCACAAATAGTGGGCCATAGAAAGCCTATTTAAATATTTTTTTGGTTTTATAAATTCTCCCAGAAAAAAAGGGAGATTAATATTGGCCTCTGGGCTTCTGTGCCAGTCCTGAGCGTGCCATCTGTGCCAGTCCTGAGCGTCCCATCTCTCTCACAAATAGTGGGCCATAGAAAGCCTATTTTTTTTTTTTTTTGGGTTTTAGAAATTCTCCCTGGAAAAAAAAAGGGAGATTAATATTGCCCTTTGGGCTTGTGTGCCAGTACTAAGCGTTCCATCTCTCTCTCTCTCTCAGTCAGTGGGCCATAGAACGCCTATTTTTGGTTTTATTTGTTTTCTAAATTCTCCCTGAAAAAATCATTTTATTTTATTTGGTTTCTAAATTCTTCCTGATAAAATCATATTTTTTTTATTATTTTTTTTTCTAAAGTCTCCCTGAAAAAAAAAAAAAAAAAAAAAAAACAGTGGGAGATTAATATTGGCCTTTCTGCTTGTGTGCCAGTCTTGACTCCTGGGTGCGTCATCTCTCAGTCAGTGGGCCATAGAACGCCTATTTTTGGTTTTATTTGTTTTATAAATTCTCCCTGAAAAAATCATTTTATTTTATTTGGTTTCTAAATTCTTCCTGATAAAATCATATTTTTTTTATTATTTTTTTTTCTAAAGTCTCCCTGAAAAAAAAAAAAAAAACAACCAAAAAAAACAGTGGGAGATTAATATTGGCCTTTCTGCTTGTGTGCCAGTCTTGACTCCTGGGTGTGCCATCTCTCTCTCTCTCTCTCTCTCTCTCTCTCTCTCTCTCCAATTGTGGTCCATAGAAAGCCTATATTTTTTTTCCTTGATTTGGGTTCCAAAATCTACCAGAGAAAATAACTACATCAATCATTGGTAGAAAAATATTGGCCTCTGGGCTTGTGTGCCACTCCTGACTCCTGTGTGCGTCATCTCTCAGTCAGTGGGCCATAGAACGCCTATTTTTGTTTTTATTTGTTTTATAAATTCTCCCTGAAAAAATCATTTTATTTTATTTGGTTTCTAAATTCTTCCTGATAAAATCATATTTTTTTTATTATTTTTTTTTCTAAAGTCTCCCTGAAAAAAAAAAAAAAAAAAACAACCAAAAAAAACAGTGGGAGATTAATATTGGCCTTTCTGCTTGTGTGCCAGTCTTGACTCCTGGGTGTGCCATCTCTCTCTCTCTCTCTCTCTCTCTCTCTCCAATTGTGGTCCATAGAAAGCCTATATTTTTTTTCCTTGATTTGGGTTCTAAAATCTACCAGAGAAAATAACTACATCAATCATTGGTAGAAAAATATTGGCCTCTGGGCTTGTGTGCCACTCCTGACTCCTGTGTGCGTCATCTCTCAGTCAGTGGGCCATAGAACGCCTATTTTTGTTTTTATTTGTTTTATAAATTCTCCCTGAAAAAATCATTTTATTTTATTTGGTTTCTAAATTCTTCCTGATAAAATCATATTTTTTTTATTATTTTTTTTTCTAAAGTCTCCCTGAAAAAAAAAAAAAACAAACAAACAAAAAAAACAGTGGGAGATTAATATTGGCCTTTCTGCTTGTGTGCCAGTCTTGACTCCTGGGTGTGCCATCTCTCTCTCTCTCTCTCTCTCTCTCTCTCTCCAATTGTGGTCCATAGAAAGCCTATATTTTTTTTCCTTGATTTGGGTTCCAAAATCTACCAGAGAAAATAACTACATCAATCATTGGTAGAAAAATATTGGCCTCTGGGCTTGTGTGCCACTCCTGACTCCTGTGTGCGTCATCTCTCAGTCAGTGGGCCATAGAACGCCTATTTTTGTTTTTATTTTTTTTATAAATTCTCCCTGAAAAAATCATTTTATTTTATTTGGTTTCTAAATTCTTCCTGATAAAATCATATTTTTTTTATTATTTTTTTTTCTAAAGTCTCCCTGAAAAAAAAAAAAAACAAACAAACAAAAAAAACAGTGGGAGATTAATATTGGCCTTTCTGCTTGTGTGCCAGTCTTGACTCCTGGGTGTGCCCTCTCTCTCTCTCTCTCTCTCTCTCTCCAATTGTGGTCCATAGAAAGCCTATATTTTTTTTCCTTGATTTGGGTTCCAAAATCTACCAGAGAAAATAACTACATCAATCATTGGTAGAAAAATATTGGCCTCTGGGCTTGTGTGCCACTCCTGACTCCTGTGTGCGTCATCTCTCAGTCAGTGGGCCATAGAACGCCTATTTTTGTTTTTATTTGTTTTATAAATTCTCCCTGAAAAAATAATTTTATTTTATTTGGTTTCTAAATTCTTCCTGATAAAATCATATTTTTTTTATTATTTTTTTTTCTAAAGTCTCCCTGAAAAAAAAAAAAAACAAACAAACAAAAAAAACAGTGGGAGATTAATATTGGCCTTTCTGCTTGTGTGCCAGTCTTGACTCCTGGGTGTGCCCTCTCTCTCTCTCTCTCTCTCTCTCTCCAATTGTGGTCCATAGAAAGCCTATATTTTTTTTCCTTGATTTGGGTTCCAAAATCTACCAGAGAAAATAACTACATCAATCATTGGTAGAAAAATATTGGCCTCTGGGCTTGTGTGCCACTCCTGACTCCTGTGTGCGTCATCTCTCAGTCAGTGGGCCATAGAACGCCTATTTTTGTTTTTATTTGTTTTATAAATTCTCCCTGAAAAAATAATTTTATTTTATTTGGTTTCTAAATTCTTCCTGATAAAATCATATTTTTTTTATTATTTTTTTTTCTAAAGTCTCCCTGAAAAAAAAAAAAAAAAAAAAAAAAAAAACAAACCCCCCCAAAAAATGGGAGATTAATATTCGCCTTTCTGCTTGTGTGCCAGTCTTGACTCCTGGGTGTGCCATCTCTCTCTCTCTCTCTCTCTCTCTCTCTCTCCAATTGTGGTCCATAGAAAGCCTATATTTTTTTTCCTTGATTTGGGTTCCAAAATCTACCAGAGAAAATAACTCCATCAATCATTGGTAGAAAAATATTGGCCTCTGGGCTTGTGTGCCACTCCTGATTCCTGTGTGCGTCATCTCTCACTCAGTGGCCCATAGAAAGCATATAGTTTGTTACATTTGTTTTCTAAATTCTCCCTGCAAAAATCTATTTTTTTTTTTTTGGGGGGTTTCTAAAGTGTTCCTGAAAAAAATAAAAATAAAAAAAAAATAATAGTGTGACATTAATATTAACATTTGTGCTTCAGTGACAGTCCTGCGTGTGGGGCATCTCTCTAATTTGCAGCCACCAAAAAAAGAGTGTGTAACATTGGGCCTGATTTTCGCTGTGGTCTCACCAACCTGTAAAGGGGTAGCTAAATCATACTGAAGTTATAGCTCACCGTGTAAGTTGTGTGACTGCAACAAATAACGTTAGTTTGGTTACGTTTTTAAAACAATGAGGAAGTCTAGTGGAAGAGGTCGTGGCCGGGGGCGTTCATTGTCAGCTGGTAATGAGGGTAGTGGTAGTGGTGGAGCATCAGGTGGTCGTGGGGAAAAAAATATTGCACCTAAGTCTGGAGCTGTGGAGCCAGGTTCGTCGTCCGGCTACACAAGGCCTCGAACGCTCCCTTTTCTGGGATTAGGAAAACCGCTTTTAAAGCCGGAGCAGCAAGAGCAAGTTTTGGCTTATCTTGCTGACTCAGCCTCTAGCTCTTTTGCCTCCTCTCGTGAAACTGGTAAAAGTAAAAGCAGCGCGTCGTTAGTGGATGTTCACGGTCAGGGACAAGTCACTTCCTTGTCCTCTTCAGCAAAGACAACAACAGAGAAGAATGCAGCAGGCGACACAACGGGTTACTCCATGGAGCTCTTTACACATACCGTCCCTGGCTTAGAAAGTGAAGCAGTTAACAGTCCATGCCCATTACAAATTGAATCTGACATGGAGTGCACTGACGCACAGCCACAGCCAGACTACTATGCTGGTCCTTTGACTCAGACCACAACATTGCCCTCGCAGGGTGCTGATCAAGAATCAGACCCTGATGAGACTATGTTGCCCCATCACGAACGCTATACCACCGAACGACACGGTGACACAGACGAAGTTGCGCAGGAGGTACAAGAAGAGTTATTAGATGACCCAGTTCTTGACCCCGATTGGCAGCCATTGGGGGAACAGGGTGCAGGCGGCAGCAGTTCTGAAGCAGAGGAGGAGGAGGGGCCGCAGCAGGCATCAACATCGCCACAGGTTCCATCTGCCGGGCCCGTATCTTGCCCAAAACGCGTGGCAAAGCCAAAACCTGGTGGAGGACAGCGTGGCCATCCGGTCAAAGCTCAGTCTGCAATGCCTGAAAAGGTATCCGATGCTAGAAAGAGTGCAGTCTGGCATTTTTTTTAAACAACATCCAATTGATCAGCGCAAAGTCATCTGTCAAAAATGTTCTACTTCCTTAAGCAGAGGTCAGAATCTGAAAAGTCTCAATACTAGTTGCATGCATAGACATTTAACCACCATGCATTTGAAAGCTTGGACTAACTACCAAACGTCCCTTAAGGTTGTTGCACCCTCGGCCAATGAAGCTAGTCATCAACGCAACATCCCTTCCGGCAGTGTAGGACCACCATTTAGCGCACCACCTGCTGTATCTGTGCAGGTATCTTTGCCAGGCCAAAGCAGTCAGGGTCAGGGAATCACCAGTTTCGTAGTAGGAAACACTGCATCTAGGGCACCGGCGGCAACAATACCATCTCCCACCGTCTCTCAGTCTGCCATGTCCACCGGCACCCCCGCTAGTTCCACGATCTCCAGCTCTCCAGTCCAGCTCACCCTACATGAGACTATGGTTAGAAAAAGGAAATACTTAGCCTCGCATCCGCGTACACAGGGTTTGAACGCCCACATAGCTAGACTAATCTCGTTAGAGATGATGCCCTACCGGTTAGTTGAAAGCGAAGCTTTCAAAGACCTGATGGACTACGCTGTACCACGCTACGAGCTACCCAGTCGACACTTTTTTTCCAGAAAAGCCATCCCAGCCCTCCACCAGCATGTTAAAGAGCGCATCGTCCATGCACTCAGGCAATCTGTGAGCACAAAGGTGCACCTGACAACAGATGCATGGACCAGTAGGCATGGCCAGGGACGTTACGTGTCCATCACGGCACACTGGGTAAATGTGGTGGATTCAGGGTCCACAGGGGACAGCAAGTTTGGGACAGTTCTGCCTAGCCCACGGTCTAGTAAACAGTTGTCTGTAGCCGTTCGCACCCCCTCCTCCTCCTCCTCCTCCTCGTCCTCCTGCAGAAGCAAGAGCTCGTCCACAGACCGCAGTCGCACAAACACTCCATCCGCACCTGCCACTGTTGCACACCAGGTCTCCCATTATGGGGCAGCTACTGGCATACGTCAGCAGGCTGTATTGGCTATGAAGTGTTTGGGCGACAATAGACACACCGCGGAAGTTCTGTCCGAGTTCTTGCAGCAAGAAACGCAGTCGTGGCTGGGCACTGTAGATCTTGAGGCAGGCAAGGTAGTGAGTGATAACGGAAGGAATTTCATGGCTGCCATCTCCCTTTCCCAACTGAAACACATTCCTTGCCTGGCTCACACCTTAAACCTGGTGGTGCAGTGCTTCCTGAAAAGTTATCCGGGGTTATCCGACCTGCTCCTCAAAGTGCGTGGACTTTGCGCACATATCCGCCGTTCGCCTGTACACTCCAGCCGTATGCAGACCTATCAGCGTTCTTTGAACCTTCCCCAGCATCGCCTAATCATAGACGTTGCAACAAGGTGGAACTCAACACTGCACATGCTTCAGAGACTGTGCGAACAGAGGCGGGCTGTTATGTTTTTGTGGGAGGATACACATACACGGGCAGGCAGTAGGATGGCAGACATGGAGTTGTCAGGTGTGCAGTGGTCGAAGATTCAAGACATGTGTCAAGTCCTTCAGTGTTTTGAGGAATGCACACGGCTGGTTAGTGCAGACAACGCCATAATAATCATGAGCATCCCCCTAATGCGTCTGCTGATGCAAAGTTTGACGCACATAAAGGATCAGGCGTCTGCACCAGAGGAAGAGGAAAGCCTTGATGACAGTCAGCGATTGTCTGGTCAGGGCAGTGTACATGACGAGGTACCGGGCGAAGAGGAGGTGGAGGATGAGGAGGATGATGGGGATGAGTATATTTTTAATGAGGAAGCTTTCCCGGGGGCACGGGAAATTGGTGGCGTGGCAAGGCCGGGTTCTGGTTTTTTGAGGGACACAAGTGACGTAGATTTGCCTGCAACTGCCCCTCAACCAAGCACAACCGCAGATTTGACAACGGGAACTTTGGCCCACATGGCGGATTATGCCTTGCGTATCCTCAAAAGGGACACACGCATTACAAAAATGATGAACGATGACGATTACTGGTTGGCCTGCCTCCTTGATCCTCGCTATAAAGGCAAATTGCAAAATATTATGCCACATGAGAACTTGGAACTAATATTAGCAACAAAACAATCAACTCTTGTTGACCGTTTGCTTCTAGCATTCCCTGCACACAGCGCCCGTGATCGTTCTCACACGAGCTCCAGGGGCCAGCAGACCAGAGGTGTTAGAGGGGCAGAAATCAGAAGTGGCGTTGGCCAGAGGGGTTTTCTGACCAGGTTGTGGAGTGATTTTTCTATGACCGCAGACAGGACAGGTACTGCAGCATCAATTCAAAGTGACAGGAGACAACATTTGTCCAGTATGGTTACAAACTATTTTTCATCCCTTATCGACGTTCTCCCTCAACCGTCATTCCCATTTGATTACTGGGCATCCAAATTAGACACCTGGCCAGAATTGGCAGAATATGCATTGCAGGAGCTTGCTTGCCCGGCAGCTAGTGTCCTATCAGAAAGAGTATTCAGTGCTGCAGGTTCAATACTAACAGAAAAAAGGACTCGTCTGGCTACCCAAAATGTAGATGATCTAACCTTCATTAAAATGAACCACAACTGGATTTCAAAATCTTTTGCCCCACCCTGCCCGGCTGACACCTAGCTTTCCTATGAAAAGGTCTTGCCTGTGGACTATTCTGAATGACTTTTCCAATCTCGTAATTTTCTTCACCTGATTGTCCAGCATACGACATGTTTCCACCTCACGAAATGGCCAAACTCCCCACACGGGGCCGTGCTATCGCCACTTTGCGCTTGGACCCTTGAGAGTGCTGTTTGTCTGAAGAGGTGGGTGTGGCCGCTTTTGGTCGACGGCACTGCCACTGGGTCCCTCATAGTACAATAAAGTGTCTCTGGCGGTGGTGGTGCGCACCCAACGTCAGACACACCGTTGTAATATGAGGGGCCCTGTGCCTGTACCGCCGGCCACAAGACAGTTCCCCCCCCCAGCTCAAACAGTGCTCTACCACTAGCAAAATTATCTCTCACAGCTTCACCAATGTGTAGTCTAGGCGCTGACATCCTTCAATGCCTGGCACTGACAATACCATTGTTTTGACATTTTTGTTATGTTAGGCCTTCGAAGCCTGTCTGCGGTCCCTTCTTTCTACAACTACTACACTGACCAGGCCACTGCTGGCCGTGTTACCCTGGAACCAATTTAAAAGTGCCTACAGTCAGCCCAATTTTGTTATGTTAGGCCTTCGAAGACTGTCTGCCGTCACTCCTTCCACTAGACTTCCACTGACCATACACTGCTGCCCATGTACCCCTGGAACCAATTTAAAGTGCCTACAGCCAGCCCAATTTTGTTATGTTAGGCCTTCGAAGCCTGTCTGCGGTCACTCCTTCCACTAGACTTCCACTGACCAGACCACTGCTGCCCGTGTACCCCTGCAACCAATTTAAAAGTGCCTACAGCCAGCCCAAGTTTGTTATGTTAGGCCTTGGAAGCCTGTCTGCGGTCACTCCTTCCACTAGACTTCCACTGACCAGACCACTGCTGCCCGTGTACCCCTGGAACCAATTTAAAAGTGCCTACAGCCAGCCCAAGTTTGTTATGTTAGGCCTTCGAAGCCTGTCTGCGGTCACTCCTTCCACTAGACTTCCACAGACCAGACCACTGCTGCCCGTGTACCCCTGGAACCAATTTAAAAGTGCCTACAGCCAGCCCAAGTTTGTTATGTTAGGCCTTGGAAGCCTGTCTGCGGTCACTCCTTCCACTAGACTTCCACTGACCAGACCACTGCTGCCCGTGTACCCCTGGAACCAATTTAAAAGTGCCTACAGCCAGCCCAAGTTTGTTATGTTAGGCCTTGGAAGCCTGTCTGCGGTCACTCCTTCCACTAGACTTCCACTGACCAGACCACTGCTGCCCGTGTACCCCTGGAACCAATTTAAAAGTGCCTACAGCCAGCCCAAGTTTGTTATGTTAGGCCTTGGAAGCCTGTCTGCGGTCACTCCTTCCACTAGACTTCCACTGACCAGACCACTGCTGCCCGTGTACCCCTGGAACCAATTTAAAAGTGCCTACAGCCAGCCCAAGTTTGTTATGTTAGGCCTTGGAAGCCTGTCTGCGGTCACTCCTTCCACTAGACTTCCACTGACCATACACTGCTGCCCATGTACCCCTGGAACAAATTTAAAAGTGCCTACAGCCAGCCCAAGTTTGTTATGTTAGGCCTTCGAAGCCTGTCTGCGTCCCGTTCTTTCAACTACAACTACACTGACCAGGCCACTGATGGCCGTGTTCCCTTGGAACCAATTTTAACTTGCCTACAGCCAGCCCTATGTTATTATGTTAGGCCTTCGAAGCCTGTCTGCGGTCACTCCTTCCACTAGACTTCCACAGACCAGACCACTGCTGCCCGTGTACCCCTGGAACCAATTTAAAAGTGCCTACAGCCAGCCCAAGTTTGTTATGTTAGGCCTTGGAAGCCTGTCTGCGGTCACTCCTTCCACTAGACTTCCACTGACCAGACCACTGCTGCCCGTGTACCCCTGGAACCAATTTAAAAGTGCCTACAGCCAGCCCAAGTTTGTTATGTTAGGCCTTCGAAGCCTGTCTGCGGTCACTCCTTCCACTAGACTTCCACAGACCAGACCACTGCTGCCCGTGTACCCCTGGAACCAATTTAAAAGTGCCTACAGCCAGCCCAAGTTTGTTATGTTAGGCCTTCGAAGCCTGTCTGCGGTCACTCCTTCCACTAGACTTCCACAGACCAGACCACTGCTGCCCGTGTACCCCTGGAACCAATTTAAAAGTGCCTACAGCCAGCCCAAGTTTGTTATGTTAGGCCTTGGAAGCCTGTCTGCGGTCACTCCTTCCACTAGACTTCCACTGACCAGACCACTGCTGCCCGTGTACCCCTGGAACCAATTTAAAAGTGCCTACAGCCAGCCCAAGTTTGTTATGTTAGGCCTTGGAAGCCTGTCTGCGGTCACTCCTTCCACTAGACTTCCACTGACCATACACTGCTGCCCATGTACCCCTGGAACAAATTTAAAAGTGCCTACAGCCAGCCCAAGTTTGTTATGTTAGGCCTTCGAAGCCTGTCTGCGTCCCGTTCTTTCAACTACAACTACACTGACCAGGCCACTGATGGCCGTGTTCCCTTGGAACCAATTTTAACTTGCCTACAGCCAGCCCTATGTTATTATGTTAGGCCTTCGAAGCCTGTCTGCGGTCACTCCTTCCACTAGACTTCCACAGACCAGACCACTGCTGCCCGTGTACCCCTGGAACCAATTTAAAAGTGCCTACAGCCAGCCCAAGTTTGTTATGTTAGGCCTTCGAAGCCTGTCTGCGGTCACTCCTTCCACTAGACTTCCACAGACCAGACCACTGCTGCCCGTGTACCCCTGGAACCAATTTAAAAGTGCCTACAGCCAGCCCAAGTTTGTTATGTTAGGCCTTCGAAGCCTGTCTGCGGTCACTCCTTCCACTAGACTTCCACAGACCAGACCACTGCTGCCCGTGTACCCCTGGAACCAATTTAAAAGTGCCTACAGCCAGCCCAAGTTTGTTATGTTAGGCCTTGGAAGCCTGTCTGCGGTCACTCCTTCCACTAGACTTCCACTGACCAGACCACTGCTGCCCGTGTACCCCTGGAACCAATTTAAAAGTGCCTACAGCCAGCCCAAGTTTGTTATGTTAGGCCTTGGAAGCCTGTCTGCGGTCACTCCTTCCACTAGACTTCCACTGACCATACACTGCTGCCCATGTACCCCTGGAACAAATTTAAAAGTGCCTACAGCCAGCCCAAGTTTGTTATGTTAGGCCTTCGAAGCCTGTCTGCGTCCCGTTCTTTCAACTACAACTACACTGACCAGGCCACTGATGGCCGTGTTCCCTTGGAACCAATTTTATCTTGCCTACAGCCAGCCCTATGTTATTATGTTAGGCCTTCGAAGCCTGTCTGCGGTCACTCCTTCCACTAGACTTCCACAGACCAGACCACTGCTGCCCGTGTACCCCTGGAACCAATTTAAAAGTGCCTACAGCCAGCCCAAGTTTGTTATGTTAGGCCTTCGAAGCCTGTCTGCGGTCACTCCTTCCACTAGACTTCCACTGACCAGACCACTGCTGCCCGTGTACCCCTGGAACCAATTTAAAAGTGCCTACAGCCAGCCCAAGTTTGTTATGTTAGGCCTTCGAAGCCTGTCTGCGGTCACTCCTTCCACTAGACTTCCACAGACCAGACCACTGCTGCCCGTGTACCCCTGGAACCAATTTAAAAGTGCCTACAGCCAGCCCAAGTTTGTTATGTTAGGCCTTGGAAGCCTGTCTGCGATCACTCCTTCCACTAGACTTCCACTGACCAGACCACTGCTGCCCGTGTACCCCTGGAACCAATTTAAAAGTGCCTACAGCCAGCCCAAGTTTGTTATGTTAGGCCTTGGAAGCCTGTCTGCGGTCACTCCTTCCACTAGACTTCCACTGACCAGACCACTGCTGCCCGTGTACCCCTGGAACCAATTTAAAAGTGCCTACAGCCAGCCCAAGTTTGTTATGTTAGGCCTTCGAAGCCTGTCTGCGGTCACTCCTTCCACTAGACTTCCACAGACCAGACCACTGCTGCCCGTGTACCCCTGGAACCAATTTAAAAGTGCCTACAGCCAGCCCAAGTTTGTTATGTTAGGCCTTGGAAGCCTGTCTGCGGTCACTCCTTCCACTAGACTTCCACTGACCATACACTGCTGCCCATGTACCCCTGGAACAAATTTAAAAGTGCCTACAGCCAGCCCAAGTTTGTTATGTTAGGCCTTCGAAGCCTGTCTGCGTCCCGTTCTTTCAACTACAACTACACTGACCAGGCCACTGATGGCCGTGTTCCCTTGGAACCAATTTTATCTTGCCTACAGCCAGCCCTATGTTATTATGTTAGGCCTTCGAAGCCTGTCTGCGGTCACTCCTTCCACTAGACTTCCACAGACCAGACCACTGCTGCCCGTGTACCCCTGGAACCAATTTAAAAGTGCCTACAGCCAGCCCAAGTTTGTTATGTTAGGCCTTCGAAGCCTGTCTGCGGTCACTCCTTCCACTAGACTTCCACTGACCAGACCACTGCTGCCCGTGTACCCCTGGAACCAATTTAAAAGTGCCTACAGCCAGCCCAAGTTTGTTATGTTAGGCCTTCGAAGCCTGTCTGCGGTCACTCCTTCCACTAGACTTCCACAGACCAGACCACTGCTGCCCGTGTACCCCTGGAACCAATTTAAAAGTGCCTACAGCCAGCCCAAGTTTGTTATGTTAGGCCTTGGAAGCCTGTCTGCGATCACTCCTTCCACTAGACTTCCACTGACCAGACCACTGCTGCCCGTGTACCCCTGGAACCAATTTAAAAGTGCCTACAGCCAGCCCAAGTTTGTTATGTTAGGCCTTGGAAGCCTGTCTGCGGTCACTCCTTCCACTAGACTTCCACTGACCAGACCACTGCTGCCCGTGTACCCCTGGAACCAATTTAAAAGTGCCTACAGCCAGCCCAAGTTTGTTATGTTAGGCCTTCGAAGCCTGTCTGCGGTCACTCCTTCCACTAGACTTCCACAGACCAGACCACTGCTGCCCGTGTACCCCTGGAACCAATTTAAAAGTGCCTACAGCCAGCCCAAGTTTGTTATGTTAGGCCTTGGAAGCCTGTCTGCGGTCACTCCTTCCACTAGACTTCCACTGACCATACACTGCTGCCCATGTACCCCTGGAACAAATTTAAAAGTGCCTACAGCCAGCCCAAGTTTGTTATGTTAGGCCTTCGAAGCCTGTCTGCGTCCCGTTCTTTCAACTACAACTACACTGACCAGGCCACTGATGGCCGTGTTCCCTTGGAACCAATTTTAACTTGCCTACAGCCAGCCCTATGTTATTATGTTAGGCCTTCGAAGCCTGTCTGCGTCCCGTTCTTTCAACTACAACTACACTGACCAGGCCACTGATGGCCGTGTTCCCCTGGAACCAATTTTAACTTGCCTACAGCCAGCCCAATGTTAGGCCTTTGATGCCTGTCTGCCGTCACTCCTTCCACTAGGCCTCCACTGACCTGTCTATTGCTGCCCGTGTACCCCTTGAACCAACATCATTAAATATAAAAAAAATTAATTTGATTATAAAAAATAAGATCGTGTTGAGATCTCAAATGCAGACATTTTAACAATCAAAACAAACACACAACAAATATCTGGAACTGTACTACAAAGGTCCAACAGCTACAATTTCTTTCTCCTGCAAGAAGTTAACTGAAAGTTTTTTGGAGTTGTTAACACAGATATGGCATCCACCGAGTGTTGTCCTGTCGCGTCTCCTTTAAATTATTTCCAATAAGATGTTAAACTATTAATTTAATAAAATCAATAATTAAAAAAATAATTGAGTAAGTCAAAAGCACATTGCAAATAAACATTAATTACAAATCAAGAAGCATGGCGCGTCCGAGGGTGAGTAGATACCGAATAAGAATATAATCACCCTCGGACGCGCAATGCTTATTTACAACAGCCTTCCTTCCTAAGAATCAGCCCTTCCGTGGTGTAGAGAGAGGTTGTGTTACACTCCAAGGTGTTCCCCAGGTTGCCTTTCCTGAGCTTCGATCTTCCGGCTCTCGTTTAGTAGCTGTTGGAAACTACGCTGCATTAGGCCTACTAATTGTGTATGGGTGAAACAGTGGCGCATCTGCGGTCCCTCCTTCCACTAGGCCTCCACTGACCTGTCTACTGCGGCCCGTGTACCCCTTGAACCAACCTAATAAAATATTTAAAAAATTAATTTGATTATAAAAAATAAGATCGTGTTGAGATCTCAAATGCAGACATTTTAACAATCAAAACAAACACACAACAAATATCTGGAACTGTACTACAAAGGTCCAACAGCTACAATTTCTTTCTCCTGCAAGAAGTTAACTGAAAGTTTTTTGGAGTTGTTAACACAGATATGGCATCCACCGAGTGTTGTCCTGTCGCGTCTCCTTTAAATTATTTCCAATAAGATGTTAAACTATTAATTTAATAAAATCAATAATTAAAAAAATAATTGAGTAAGTCAAAAGCACATTGCAAATAAACATTAATTACAAATCAAGAAGCATGGCGCGTCCGAGGGTGAGTAGATACCGAATAAGAATATAATCACCCTCGGACGCGCAATGCTTATTTACAACAGCCTTCCTTCCTAAGAATCAGCCCTTTCGTGGTGTAGAGAGAGGTTGTGTTACACTCCAAGGTGTTCCCCGGGTTGCCTTTCATGAGCTTCGATCTTCCGGCTCTCGTTTAGTAGTTGGTGGAAACTACGCTGCATTAGGCCTACAAATTTGGTATGGGGTGTAGAGACAGGTTGTGTTACACTCCAAGGTTTTCACCAGGTTGCCTTTCCTGAGCTTCGATCTTCATGCTCTCGTTTAGTAGGTGTCGGAAAGTAGGCTGCATTAGGCCTACAAATTGGGTATGGGGTGGAGAGAGATGGTGTGTTACACTCCAAGGTGTTCCCCAGGTTTCCTTGCCATTGCTTCGGTCTTCCGACTCTCGTTTAGTAGTTGTAGAAAAGTACACAGCATTAGGCCTACAAAATGGGTATGGGGTGGAGAGAGATGGTGTGTTACACTCCAAGGTGTTCCCCAGGTTGCCTTTCCTGAGCTTCGATCTTCATGCTCTCGTTTAGTAGGTGTCGGAAAGTAGGCTGCATTAGGCCTACAAATTGGGTATGGGGTGGAGAGAGATGGTGTGTTACACTCCAAGGTGTTCCCCAGGTTTCCTTGCCATTGCTTCGGTCTTCCGACTCTCGTTTAGTAGTTGTAGAAAAGTACACAGCATTAGGCCTACAAAATGGGTATGGGGTGGAGAGAGATGGTGTGTTACACTCCAAGGTGTTCCCCAGGTTGCCTTTCCTGAGCTTCGATCTTCATGCTCTCGTTTAGTAGGTGTCGGAAAGTAGGCTGCATTAGGCCTAAAAAATGGGGAATGGGGTGGAGAGAGATGGTGTGTTACACTCCAAGGTGTTCCCCAGGTTTCCTTGCCATTGCTTCGGTCTTCCGACTCTCGTTTAGTAGTTGTAGAAAAGTACACTGCATTAGGCCTAAAAAATGGGTATGGGGTGGAGAGAGATGGTGTGTTACACTCCAAGGTGTTCCCCAGGTTGCCTTTCCTGAGCTTCGATCTTCATGCTCTCGTTTAGTAGGTGTCGGAAAGTAGGCTGCATTAGGCCTACAAATTGGGTATGGGGTGGAGAGAGATGGTGTGTTACACTCCAAGGTGTTCCCCAGGTTTCCTTGCCATTGCTTCGGTCTTCCGACTCTCGTTTAGTAGTTGTAGAAAAGTACACAGCATTAGGCCTACAAAATGGGTATGGGGTGGAGAGAGATGGTGTGTTACACTCCAAGGTGTTCCCCAGGTTGCCTTTCCTGAGCTTCTATCTTCAGGCTCTCATTAAATTGTGGTTAAATGGAACAACTGCATTTGGCGTACTAGTTGGTTTGGGGCCTACTATCGGTGTCTGCCACTCCTTGCTGTTCTCCTGGTTTCCTGTCCTGAAATACCATTTTCAGCCTCTCGTTAAGTAGTTGTTAATGTTAGACTGCATTTGGCCTACTAGTTGGGTTGGGGCCTACTATCGGTGTCTGCCACTCCTTGCTGTTCTCCTCCACTGAACAAAGCTGTGCCGCCTGTTTACTACGGTTGCCAATTTTGAACTGCATTTCGACTACTTACTGATTTGGCCCTACTCTCTGTGTCAGCCTCTCATTCCAGTTGTCCTCCACTGCAATGCCCCCTGGTTATTCCTGTGTTACCAATTTTGAACTGCATTTAGCCCACTTTCTTCTTTGGGCCTATATCTGTGTTTCCACTTCATCGTGCCCATTGCCCAGCCAGTGATAGATGAGTCTGCTGGTACATTGACCCATAACGCAACATTCCCCGTGCACGCTACACAACAACATTGTGACCCTGCTGAAAGTCAGGTTGCTCTTCCCGCATACCATACCACCTTACACGGGGACAAAGAGGAAGGTGCAGATGAAAGTGCAGGTTCCTTCATCAGGTGGGGGGAGGAATACTAGTTGGCGACGTCACTGGCACAGGGCCTCTCATAGTACGCAAAAGTGTTGCTGCCGGTGGGAGGCGCCCCCGCCGTGCAAACACACCGCTGTACTTTGAGGGGCCCTGTGCCAGTGCCAATGCCAACGAGTGGGCCCCCCCTGCTTGCTCAGGTTCACAGCACTTGCAAAGTTGAAATACTTACCTCTCCCTGCTCCACTGCCGTGACGTGGTCCAGATTTCCTGGGCCCACTAATTACTTGAACCAGCCCTACCCCCCACAACTTTAGCCAAATGACCCCCAATTTCAAATGCCTTCCAATTATTATAAGGTAAATTACGCTTGACAAGCTTCATTAAGAAGAATGGATGGTTTTGACATTAAAATGGGCACTCTAGGTGTTTTCCTGGCCCCCACTCACTGCCGACTATGCTGCCCCATTGACTTGCATTGGGTTTCGTGTTTCGGTCGATCCCGACTTTACGTCATAATCGGCCGATTTCACTCGACCCGACTTTGGACATAGTCGGGTTTCGCATAACCCGGCTCGACTCTAAAAAGGTCAAGGTCGCTCAACTCTACACGTGACCAAATCTTTTGAAGTTCAAATTAGCTAACTTCGCAAATTTTTTAACACAATAATACATTTACAGGGAATAGTAGGTGCTCCAATTATATAGCACTCTTAGGGATCATAGGTCTGTATCAAACCTTTTTGTATAGATGCAGCTTTAGTAACGTCAAAGTGACCTCCACATATATGGCTCGGGGTAAACAGATGGAAACTGCTGCTTGGTCACACGCAATGTACAGGATATTCAGGAGGGTTGTTTTTTTTTTGCTTTTTTTCATTTCAATTTCTATTCCTAAGCCAACATCCTTGACATCTTCTTAAGAAAACAGATTCAGCCCAAAATGGTTGAAGCATTCCCTGCCCCAGCTTTTATATAGGCTATACTGTATGATGCACTATAATATGTGAAAGCTGTGCTATACTATGTGATGTACTATACTATGTGATGTTTGTGCTATACTATGTGATGGGATAACTGCAAGCCATTATTTTGAATTCAGTCTGTTCACACGTCATGTCGCCCTCCATGCCAGATCCTTCTTTTGGCTGGCACAATATCAAATTGTTCACATTCGGCAAATTTTAAAAACATTCAACACAAATTCAATTTGTATTGAGTCAATGCACTCATGTCTGCTTGACATACTGTATAAAAATAAATTTAGGAATGTGTTTATTTGCTGAAGAATTACAAAACTTATCACTTTTAATGTCTACCCTAAAGAAGTAAACTGTCAAAATATTAAGTGCGAGAAAGTAACTTATGAATCATTTTTTTGAAACCCTCAACCTCAATTTATATTATGATAATTTATTTACAATATCACAAAACATTCATTACCTGCAAACCCGTATCAGCACAAAACGTTGTGATCATTCTTCAGAGGGATGACTGCAATCTACTTGATATCTTTGTGGTTGAACACGAGTTAGCACAGTGACCAACATTTCTGACAACTTTAAGCCAAGTCCACCCCTTCCAAAATGCCCCACTCCAACAATATATGGATATAAAATAAACTAGATTGTTTTAAAAGGAATTTTGGTTGCAAGTTGCTTAACAACAACTGTATTATGTGTTAAAAGTAATATTAATTATTAATTTTTATTACTACAATTGTTGTTAAACAAGTTATAGCAAAAAAATCTAATGTATTTTATATACCTTTTTTTTATTCACAAATCCATTATAAAATTCAATTTTTAATTCACATACTTTTTAAAAACATTTAATCTATCACCACAATTCCAGTTCACTCTGGGTTATTTTCTTTGATTCGTCCTAACGCTTCTCCTTCTCCTGTGGATGGGCTGTAACTATAAAAGGTGGTCAGCTGATGAAGAAAGGTTTTTCTCTAAAACATATTGTTTTTTGCCTCTTCCATGTCACCAAGAACGTGACAAGAATCTGCATTTCCACACTTAGAGGAGTCAGAACGATCACACAAACACAAGGAAGATACCCACTTGCAGATATCCTGTTTACTCTATTTATTTTATCAGATCACTAATTTATTGTCCACTGTCCGTGTGCATTGCTATTTTCAGGTAGACTCATATTACTATAATACCAGTATTACCTTGCCAATACTAAGTGCAGTGTCATCTCTAATTTTATTCCTATGATTATTATTTCTTAAACAAATTGTTGTCGGTGAACAGGGGTTCTCCAAAACAGGTTAAACCCGTTTAAAGGGCAGCTGTTAACAGGATCAAAGGTTCTAAGCCATCAATATGGGCATGCAGATAATAGAAAATTGAATAAAATGATATCTTGATATCTGCAATTCAAAGCTTTACTCCCCAAAAATCCAAGTTTTTCTTAATATGTAAATGAACAGTTTAGATTTGTGGGCGGGGCACTGATATCCCTAAAAATCTGACTCCAGAGGTTATTTTAAATGAAAGGAAGCATTACTGGGGTAAGACATGTAGATCAGGAGAGAAGACTGCCAGTCATTCCACGCCCCATTTAATTTAAATTAACCTCTGGAGGCAGATTATCGGGGAGATCTGCAGTCATGGCCGGAAGTGTTGGCACCCCCTGAAATTGTTCAAGACGATTAAGTATTTCTTTCAGAAAATTATTGCAGTTACACATGTTTTGTTCAAAATAAGTCAAAGGTTCTCAGTCTCTTTGCTATATCTGCTGTTGTTTTCTGTTATCGAAACCTAACTTTACCGTCGGCCATTTTGCTTTGTCCTGCTGCAGCTACTTTGCCCTGATTCAGTATGGAGTTTCTAGCTTCTATGTTTCCGCCCTGTTCTCTGGCTCTTCCTTTTTAAGCAGCTGTTCAATCAGTGCTTCTGAATCATGTCTGCAGTCAGCCTGTGACCTGCTCATGGAAGTCTTGGACTTAGTATTCCTTCCATCTCCTACTGTGGATCTCTGGGACACTTGTGGACACTGGAACTCTGCTGCATGCTAATCTACATTTTGCAAGGGAAGTAACAGAGAGAGACTTGGAACCAGTTTGTGCTTAATGTTGAACTTAACCTTTACTCTGACCTGCCTTGTCACCTGCCGTGTCTCCTGCCTGTGTACCTGTAATTGTGTGAAGCCTTTTCCCTGTGGCATACTTGTATGCAGTAATACAAGCAAGTCATAACTAAACCTGTGTCTACTGTGTCTTCCTCGCACCTAATCACAAGACTCTAAATAGACTGTGTACAATGCATCACAATAAGCTTACTTCCTTTGTGTATTGGAACAACACAAGAAAAGACAAAAAAAGGTAAATTTGAACATAATTTCTCTCAAAACCCCAAAAATGGACTGGACAAAATTGTTGGCATCATCAACTTAATATTTAGTTCCACGCCCTTTCGAATATATAACTGCAATCAATCGCTTCCTATAGCCATCAACAAACTTCGTACACCTTTCAAGTGGAACTTTGGACCACGAATAAAGACTCCTCCATGCTCCCTCATTTACCCATGTATTAATTAAAAAAAATCCAGGAAGTTCTGACTGCAATCCAATAGTGAAATGTCCCACGATGCATATCGAATCCTATGGAGTCTTGCTGTGAGAAAGTTCTCAGAACGAGACTTTATAGTTCACTCCCATCCAGCGGCTGGCATGGATATTCTCATGCTCGTGCCTGCCGCTGACGTGTGTAACCCTATAGAGTCTCATTCTGAGAACACTCAGAGAACTGTGTGTCTGTGTTTTTTTAACTATTCACTTACAGGGTTAGTAATTGGGGTATCTGGTAGCCGCCGCCCCATTACTAACTTCTGGGCTTGATGTCAGCGGACATTACACAGCTGACATCATCCCCAAAATAATATTACGGTGCGATGGCAAGCGGGAAGAACAGGGCCAAAGTACCACAATTGGCACATCTAATGGATGCACTTTTTTTTGGGTGGCTGTGGGCAGCTATTTTTAGGCTGAGAGGGTCCAGATATCAATGGAGCTTCACAGCCTGAGAATACCAGCTCCCATGTTTGAAGCAATCCGTAAGAAATAATCAGATCAGTCGTCCTCTACACTACTTATTTCATATCTGACTTTAAGTCAAATGTCTTTCTAAGACAAAGTGGGCTGAATTGTAAATGTTTCTAAATATTTCCTGAAGTTTCCCTCATTGCATTCTTTGTTACATGATCAGCTATTGTTTCCGCAAGACATGTTTATGGTGTGTTCTTTATATAATTTATAACTGTACATCTGGACCATAAAGAAAAAGGCAAAGAATTGGGAAAATAGATTGTAAAACTATATGTACAAACATAAAAGGGATTTACAGGCTTCTAACAAATAACATACTATATTCCATACTTGAAATCTAAAGGCATGCTCAGTCTCGAAAGCAAAAGAAATAGCCATTTTATTACACATTCATGTTTCCAAGGAAACTGGCGATCATGAAACAGACACAATGATTCCTTTGATAATGGAAAACGAAAAAATTACAGAAGGCCCTGTCTCACTTTCAGCTGACTTGTATCCATGTTTATTTATACTGAGCAATAAACTTAATCCTGTTCTTAAATATTTTACAAGCCTACGCTAAGATATAACTGGTGATAACAATGCTGCCGTGGCACAAACACTGGATGGGAATACATTAAAATAGAAGAACTTCAAAGACAAGCGGAATAGAAATATGGAATATAGCACATGTAATATTTATGCATATGGGTGGGTTAAGAGTAGCCGGGGCCCCGGAAAGTTTAGAAGGTCCCCCAGGAACCTGATACACTGCAAGACATGTCACATGATTCCTTTTGATAGATCATGTGATCGGTCATGTGAGTTAGACACAGGTGCTCTGGTGCACATCTGCATATGGCAAACATGTAGTGTGCCGTCAGGGCCTACGTCACCACCCTAAGCATAAGTGTCAGGGCCCTGGATAAACGGGGACCTCACTCAGTAGCTTACTGGCAATGGTGGCAGACCATTCGGATGCTATGGGGCCAGCAAGTTGGGGGGCCAGTGCCAGCACTGCCCCCATCGTACTTCCAACTGTTTTGACAGCCCCCAATATATAGTATTAGCCTTAACATAGCCCCAATATACTGTATGAACCCCCACATAGCCCCCAAGATACAGTGTGAGGCTCACATAACTCCCTATATACAGTATAACCCCACATGGCTTCCTATATAAAGCATGAGCCCTCACACAGATTCCTTTATACAGTATGAGCCCTCCCATTACCTCCTATATGAGCCTTACCAGATTCCTATATACAGTATGAGCCCCAAATATCCACCTATGTACAAATAGAACCCCACATAGCTCGCTATATACAGTATATTGGCACATTGGCATGCTGCCTATGCAGCATCAATAGAAAAAAGATATAATGTTAAAAATAATAAAAAAAATAAAAAATTGTGCTATTCTCACCTTCCGACGTCCACCGATGCGTGCGATGCTGCCGCCAGCTTCTATTCCCAGAGATGCATTGCGAAATTACCCAGATGACTTAGCGGTCTCGCGCTATATACTACGTGGCTGCTATATACTATGTGGCTGCTATATACTACGTGGCTGTCTGTGTTACGTGGGCTGTGCTATATACTAAGTGGCTGCTATATACTACATGGCTACTATATACTATGTGGCTGCTATATACTGTGTTGCTGCGCTACATACTACGTGGCTGCGCTATATACTAGGTGGCTGTGGTACTGAGCACAGCGGCCAGAAAGCAGAGTGGTGACGTCACCGCTCTGCTTTCCGGCCGCTGTGCTCACAGCCATTACAGAGAAGCACAGCGCCGAGGACAGACAGCTGAAGGTAAGTATGAAGCGTTTGTTTTTTTTACTTTTAGGATGGTAACCAGGGTAAACATCGGGTTACTAAGCGCGGCCCTGCGCTTAGTAACCCGATGTTTACCCTGGTTACCGGCATCGTTGGTCGCTGGAGAGCTGTCTGTGTGACAGCTCTCCAGCGACCAAACAGCGACGCTGCAGCGATCCGGATCGTTGTCGGTATCGCTGCAGCGTCGCTTAGTGTGACGGTACCTTTACACTATGGCTGGTCCGAATAACTAAAGCCATTGTTACCATCCACCTCTCGTGTCTCCCCTTTTCCTCATAGTTTGTAAGCTTGCGAGCAGGGCCCTCATTCCTCTTAGTATCTGTTTTGAACTGTGATTTCTGTTATGCTGTAATGTCTATTGTCTGTACAAGTCCCCTCTATAATTTGTAAAGCGCTGCAGAATATGTTGGCGCTATATAAACAAAATTATTATATTATTATTCTTATTATTATTAATAAGATAAAATAAGAACCTTATTCAATTTACTAATCCCTCCATGAATCTTGCCTATGTTTCTCAAGTCACTGCTGGCCCATCAGTGTCTGCTTACCCTATACTAGCTATTAATGTGGCCCATCGATGCTACGGCCACTCATTGGCCATACTGGTTACTTGTTGACACTACTGAAGTCAACACTGTAACCAATGATTGCTGCAGGGCTCACACGTTGTGTGGGCAAAACACCACCGCACCGCAGCCAGGTATTCGGTAATTACCAGGGAGCCCAGAATGCATTAGAACATAAGTGGTTGGGATTGCCCAGACATATAATTGATCCTTTTGTTTTCTTCAATTTTGAACCACTGTAAGTTATTTATCTGCAAAAACTATTCACAGTGCCTGACCTATGACCAGTCAGCGCTTTGCCTGTGGCTGACCATCCCTGGTTTTATTAACGTGCTCTGAACAGTGACATTTGAGCAACTGAGTTGTGAAGTTGTGATTATCCGTGTGTCAGGATTTCTGCAGATTGACAACTAGTGGATGCTACTATTCACTGAAAAATGTCCACTCCTTACAATTGGAGGCTTCTTTTATGTTTCTGCAATCACCCTTTAGTAAGATGGCCGATGTTGGACTTATGGAACCAATCCTGTTTCCGGTTTGGGCTTAAAAAAAGCCACATGGAACTCTCACTCATCACTTTGGTATTGTGTTTAGCCTTTAGTCTGATTCCAGTCTCCAGCTCCTGAGACTTGTGTAACCCAGACTGTTCCCACACCTCTCGGCTACTTCCAAGAACTTCTACTACCACTTGGTGTTCCCAGCTTGTGCTCCTCCGGCCACTGGATTCCAGCCGTTCCCCATCAGTATCGCTACACCATAATTTGATAAGGGCTGTTTCCTGCCTTCTGGTTGCTATCTGCTCTTATCTATCTGACTTATTGTGTTGCATTAGCTTTTCCAACCTTCACCTCAATCTTCTCAACCATGCTGCTGTTTACAGGACCATCCGGTTTGCCTGCTAAAAGCCTGTACCTCCTGTAGGGGTCATTTTAACATAAAGAGTATACAATCTCTTAAACTCTGTCCCCAGTTTAGACCTAAACAAATAAAACATTGACAAAGTGGCTCCTTGGAAATCAACAACTCTGAAAAATCTAACTGGCTGAATAGTTTACTTATGTCCTCAAATCCCTACATATCTCAAAATTATGTGATATTAAAAGCGCGACACACTAATTTATTTATACCTGTGGCAGAATATGGAAATAATTGGACAGATGGAGATGTCAGTGTGTGTAAATACGAATTTCTGTCTACATACACAACTCTTTCCTCCTACGCGGCTCATTTAGTATAATGATTATCTCTTTGTTTGTAGCATATATACCGCTTTCATGATAAAAACTTAATGAGCAAAATAACAGCAATGAAGGCAGCAAAAAAACTTAAAAAGCAAAAACGTGTTTTAGGAAGTTGAAGGGCTTGTTAAGATTTTCTCAGGATAATAAGCTCAGTAAATTGTTCATATTCACAGACTTCTTAACTGGTCTGATTCCTAAATATTTTTGAAAACTTTTGAAAAATGTGTTGTATCTGATAACATCCCAAAGTAATCCATTGTCTGGCTGATAGAACAGACGTAAATGACATGTCATTATGCAAATAAGATCATGTGAGATTGTTCGGTACGGATCTTCAAAGTATTTGAAAAACTTAAAAAAATTGATGCTTAACCCTTCAAGGACAAAGCAGTCCTCACACCCCCCCTTCCCGAGGAAGCAAGAGTGCGAAATGCACGTTGGGGTCTTCTTTCCGCATTCAGGTACAGGCTGGCTCTATTTACCTTCATTTTTTCATCTTCTCATGTTGCAAATTTGCCCTATGTATTTCTACTTTGGCAGCGTATAGTACTGCATAATCTCTGCATGTATATCTAACACTAATACCCACGTAGACAACATTGGCTGTGTATTCCCCAATCTAGGGGTTTATTGATGAGTACTAGCCATGTAGGTCAGTTTTGGATTACTATATCTATTATTTGTTACACTTTAGCACTATGCACTTTAAATTGATGAGATTATTTGTAGGATATCTTGATGTATATATATATATATATATATATATATATATATATATATATTATCTTCATGATTCAGGCCACCTTGATTTCTTTTTGATAGAATTATTTGATTCTCTGTATAATTTGTATTTCATTACCCCATGGCCTCTGTCAGTACTATTTGTGTTTCCATCAAGAGAATGCCAAGTGTGCAAAGCAGTCATCAAAGCAAAAGACGGCTACTTTGAAGAACCTAGAATATAAGACACAATTTCAGTTGTTTTACACTTTTTTGTTAAGTATATAATTCCACATGTGTTAATTCATAGTGTTGATACCTTCAGTGTGAATTTACAATTTTCATAGTCATGAAATTACAGAAAAATCTTTAAATGAGAAGGTGTGTCCAAACTTTTGGTCTGTACTGTATATATATATATATATATATATATAATTTTTTTTTTTACAAATGTTAGAAATGAGTAATTAAAAAAAAGTCTGACTTTTTTACTCTATAGCATATTTCATATGGGCGAAATAACTTTATATTTTATTGATCAGACTTTTACCAATGAGCAATTTTATTTTCTAGAGAATGAGAAAATGGGGTGATTTAAATTTTTAGCTTTATTTTAGGTACTTTAAATAAGTCAGTAAGTTAGTTAGTTGCATAACGTTAATTTAACCATCTATAAAGGGAATCTGTCAGTAGGATCATCCCTCCTAAGCCATCTATATGGGCGAGAAGGTCATAGAAAGAAGAATAACATTATGACTTAATATCTGTGATCTGATATCTTATTCCATGTTTTTTTCAATATGTTAATAAGATGTTAAGATCTAAGAGATTAAGAGCTGGTCAGTGATCTCTCCGAGATCTGCCTCCAGAGATTGTTTTAAATGAATGGAGGTGTTACCTGTGTAACATGCATTGACTGACTGACAGTCTGCTCTCCTGATTAGGGTTGAGCGACTTTTACTTTTATAGGATCGGGTCGGGTTTCACGAAACCCAACTTTCTCAAAAGTCGGGTCGAGTGAAATCGGCCGATCCTATAGAAAAGTTGGGGTCGGGGTCGGCCGAAACACAAAACCCAATGCAGTGCAATGGGATACTATGGTTCCCAGGGTCTGAAGGAGAGGAAACTCTCCTTCAGGCCCTGGGACCCATATTTAAGTGTAAAATAAAGAATTAAAATAAAAAATATTGCTAAACTCACCCTCTGACGCGCCCTGGTACTAACCGACAACCTTCCTTCCTTAGAATCAGCGCGTGAAAGACCTTAGATGACGTCGCGGCTTGTGATTGGTCGCGCGACCGCCCATGTGACCGCTCACGCGACCAATCTCAAGCCGCGACGTCACCGAAGGTCCTTCAAGCGCTGATTCTTAGGAAGGAAGGCTGCCGGAAAGAAGCAGGGCGTGTCCGAGGGTGATTATATTCCTATTAGGTATATACTCACCCTCAGACGCGCCCTGCTTCTTTCCGGCAGCCTTCCTTCCTAAGAATCAGCGCTTGAAGGACCTTCGGTGACGTCGCGGCTTGTGATTGGTCGCGTGAGCGGTCACATGGGCGGTCGCGCGACCAATCACAAGCCGCGACGTCATCTAAAGTATTTCACGCGCTGATTCTAAGGAAGGAAGGTTGCCGGTTAGTACCAGGGCGCGTCAGAGGGTGAGTATAGCAATATTTTTTATTTTAATTCTTTATTTTACACTTAAATATGGATTCCGGTACCGATTTCCGATATTGCAAACATATCGGAACTCGGTATCGGAATTCCGATACCAGATTCAGAAGATCGCTGACCTCATGGCCGACCCCACACAGGGGTCGGGTCGGGTTTCATGAAACCCGACTTTGCCAAAAGTCGGCGACTTCTGAAACTGGTCGACCCGTTTTGCTCAACCCTACTCCTGATCTACATGTCTCACGATGTTAACACCCCCTTTCATTTAAAATAATCTCTGGAGGCAGATACTCAGGGAGATCTATGTCTGGCCCATAGATCTTTAAAGCTGATTTACAATTTAAGAAAAATTTTGAATTCTCTGGAATAAAACAACTTTCCTACTGACAGACTCCATTTAACTAAGGTTTTTTTTTTGAGCTGGCATCCCATTTATAGGGGACTTTTAAAATTGATCATGCCAATCTGTTAGGAGTTTCAGCAGGGCTGTATAGGTTGAACTGCTGTCAGGGGTGAGGTAATAAAATCCCAAAACAGTCACCAACAAGTAAAAAATTATGTTTTGGAAAAGGAATAACATAAATTTTCTGCTGCAAAGGATTATTTCATCCATCACAATAAGCAATAAGATTAAGATTGAGACATAGAAAGCTCGGAGGGTCCTCACCATTTGCCTATGCAGGAGTCCAGATATGGTTAATATCAAACTTGTCTTTGTGCTTCTGGTTATAGAGCAGGAGGAGAAGAGCAGTTTTGTGGGGGCACATCAGTATCGGAATGTATTAATTTAAATTCGTGTTTCCTGTTGGTTTAGAGGTGCAGTGTCAGACTGAAGTATTACTCTCACAAGGATCGCATTGTAATCCTCAGACTGGCCGGCAGCTCTCCTGACCGAAGCATGACAGCATGTATTTCTATTTCTATGCAGCTATTACGCTTAGGTCAGGGGAGCTCAGCAGACGACCGGTCCACTTTGTCAGAGTTGGGTTGAGAATGGCATACAGATGCAAAAAGTTTAATTTTTTTGCACAACTTTGCATTTGCGCCAAAAGTACGACTTTTCAACCCTTTGACGAATTATCTTTCAGTGCGAAAACTATTGAAAAATGATCTCATAGAACAGGAAATGTCTATTATGATGCCCAAAGATTAGTGTGAAAATATTAATCTTAAATTTGAAAATTTGAATAAATCTCGGCAAAACTGATCAAAACAGTTTATTCCTCCATCAATTTTTTACGGGACGCCAGTCTGTAAAAAAAATACAGATGCGTGGAACCTTATAGAAAATTGTGGCCCTGATTCTTCTTTTGTGTTTTTTTTAAGACACTTAACTTTTTTGTCTTGTGGTATTAATTGCATCTTTTGGTGCCAAGTTCATCAAATAAAGTGCAAAAAATTAATACATTTGGCGCAAAATCAAATACAGGATTTTTTGTCTGAAAATACTTTCTTGTCTTAAACTACTTGACTACTAAAGGTCGAATAAATTATGACAAACATTAAACTACTCGACATCAAAAGGTCGAACAAAATATGACAAACATACTGTCATACTCAAAAATACACTGTAGGTGGACTGGAGTGAAGTTGCGTAAAATTTTGCTAAGATCTTATTTTCCCAAGTAGTTAAACCTCAAATGAAAAGGTTAAGTGACACTTTGGACACTGTGACAATTTTGGTATTGTGGCCAGAACTAGTCCTAGTTCTGTGAGACTTTCAAGAATCTGATAGGATAGAGGTAAGCAACAGGAAGTAAGAAACAGAATCTTGAAAAACATTCAGGATTCTAATTGTCCATTGACCCTGGTCTGACTCTTTTACTGTTACCGTTACTGATTGCCAAGTACTGTTGGTAAATGTCATTTATGGGAAAACCCCTCTAAGTAATTATTAGATAGTGGATTCCCAATTCTGGATTATTGTAAATTTTACTTTATGCCATTATTATTGTGGTGTCTCACATGGTGGTGGTCCAGATAAGCAGTTCTTATGCAGCATGGACCAATGACGTGGGCGGCACAGTGGCACAGTGTTTAGCACAGTAGCCTTGCAGCGCTGGAGTCCTGGGTTCAAACCCCGCCAAGGACAACATCTGCAAGGAGTTTGTATGTTCTCTCCGTGTTTGCGTGGGTTTCCTCCGGGCACTCCGGTTTCCTCCCACATTCCAAAGACATACTGATAGGGAATTTAGATTGTGAGCCCCATCGGGGACAGTGATGATAATGTGTGCAAAAATATAAAGCGCTGCGGAATATGTTAGTGCTATATAAAAATAAAGATTATTATTATTAATAACGTTGATGCAGCAGGCAATTAGTACAATAGAGGCAATGTGACTGAAGTAACAGTAACTGGAGGAGTAGAACTGGTTCCACCAGTATTGATAAGGCAGGGTTCAAGCAATGGCAATAGCTGTAAGAAAAAGAGTTACATTGAAGAGTATTGTTTCGTTATTTGTTATACTTATTTGCAGAGTGCCATCATTTTCTGCAGCGCTTTATAGACATCATCATCATCATCACTGTCCCCACTGTAGCTCACAATCTAAATTCCCCATCATTATGTCTTTGGAGTAGATGAAAAAACAATGCAGCAAGGCTCAATTCTCATGTGTTCCTAAAACTTGTTAAACTAACCAATCTTATGGCACAAGAGGAACATTAATTTTATATTGATTGGTGGAGGCTGTATGTAATTAATGAACTGTAAAGCTTATTGAGCCAAAAGACTCATAACTGGCTAATAAGTGAACATTGGGGTAATCTATTTTTTTGACATGGCATGGAGCAGGAGTTGAGTCACCGGATCTCCCAGGGCACCCATTTCTCGTCTGTTATTATTCATGAATGAGTTTATCCTATTGTATTATATGTTGTTCATGATTCACTATTATTCTATATATAAATCAGTAGCCAGGAAGGCTGGGACGAGCTCCAGAATCATGTGTCTGGCTTGGTTGTCGCCCACTAGGGATAGACAGTGCCAACCATTATTACTGCTTGTTGAGCGGGTTTCATCAATAAGTCAAAGAGGGGTAACATTAAAATCACTGGAAGGAGAAGAGGATGACATTGAACATTTCTTCACATGGTGCATGTAAAAAGGTAAGATACATTAGACAGAAAGAGAACAGCCAGTTCTTGAAGATGATGTTTTGGAAGCAGGAAAAATGGCAAAGTTTAAGGATCTCAATGACTCTGATGAACAAAATTGTGATGGCTAAATGACTGGGTCAAAGGGTCATGACTGAGCGAAAACTATCTTGTCTGGTCTAATCACAAAAAATAGCTATACTAGAAAATGCTGACTTTAATAAAAAGCTGTCAAACCACTTAGGACAATTCTGTTCAGTAACACACAGCCGCAGACTAGTTATAGTTAATGATGAGGAAACGTGCTCAGTGATTCTCGGATATCACTCCAGTATCTGGGTGCTCAGATGTGCTCTGCACTAGATGAGCACTGGCTGGTGCTGGGATTTAAGGCTCAAATCCCCACCCGGCATGCTTTACTTGCTGCAGGTGAACACATTTTTTAATTTAAAAAACCCTTGGTTTATGAAAACCTAGCAATTAGAGAATGCAAAAGGCATGTAATAGGGGATTGGGAAGTGTAAGTGCTGATGATGGTGCATGCAGACATTGAGGATGTGGGGCAGGTGCAACTGCACCTGTTGTTGGAGCAGAGTAAAAAAAAGCCCATTCACGACACATAGCTTCCTGTCCCACATTGCAGGGAGGCACAAGACACCACTTCAGAAGCCACACCAGTGCAAACAGGTGGTCGGTTGGATATCAGATAATGCTTCCAACATGCTTGCCAGCACCAACCAGTCTTCCACATGGTCCAATCTCACCAGCCAAGAGTCTTGACTAGTGATGAGCGAGCATTCTCGTTACCTGAGTTTCTCCGAGCATGCTCAGGTGGTCTGCATGATTGCCACTGCTAGACAGCTTGAACACATGTGGGAATTGCTTAACAAGCAGACAATCCCCACATGTATTCAAGCTGTCTAGCAGCCGCAAATCATGCAGGTGCGTCGACATAAAAAAAAATCTCCGAGCACGCTGAAATACTCGTAGTCCACCCAAGACTGCTCACGAAATCTCGAGTAATAAGCATACTCGCGCATCACTTGTCTTGATCACTTAATCCTCACCCTGATCCTCCTTCCTCCCACCATGTCGAGTTCCAGTAGATCAGTGATCTTACACTAGGACACTCCAAGGAGCTCTTTACATCATTTCTTGATTATGGCTGTTCACCCTGCTTGTTCCCAAGTAGGACAGGAGGACATGCTATTTAGTTGGGCACGAAACTTAGAGTGGCCATGGTCGCCTGAAGGTGATGGTGGGGAATGGCAAATTTTTTCGAAGGAGGTAGATGATGAAGAGACACAGTTGCCAATAAGTCAGGTTGTTGGTAAATCAGGAGGACCCATGTGTGGCGGTGGAAGATGAAGCTTTGCATATGGACCAGGTGGAGATGGAGGAAGACATGTGACAGAGAGACACTACCCAGCCCAGCCTCATCTCATCTGCTCAGCCTGGATTGGGTAACAATGAGGAGGTGAAGGCTGAGGCGGAGGAACAGGAGCTGGTTGCTAGCGCAACAGAGACTGATACACAAGCTTTGTCCCCTCTCTCCTGCATGGATGGGCTGAAGAGGTGAATGAGGGGGAAGAGAGGGAGGAGGAGGAGATGGAGAATTGTGACCATGGTGAAGATGCCAAAGTGTTGGCTGTAGGGAGCTTGACACATATGAATAACTTTATGTACTTCTGTCTTTCCCATGACCATTGTGAGCTATTCATCTTGGCCAAAAAAGAGTACTTTTTTCACCCTGCTAGACCCTTGCTAACAGGGAACCCTGAATCTCTCATTCCTGCGATGGAGAGGTCTACCAAAATGGTGCTCAGAAGGCCCTTGTGGAAAATATTTTGAAAAAATTCCTATGATACAACACTTGCGGCAGGGGGCAAACTTCCTTGCCCAACCAAAGAGGAGAGGCGAGGGAGACACAGACCAGGTATAGCAGAGGCAGGAATACAATGTTAAAGGCCTTCCAGCATCCAGGTCCTGATGATCGGGTATTTTTGACAAGGAGGGAAAGATTTTAAATATGGTCAAGCAATACCTGGCTGACAAAACTAGTGTCCTCCCTAATTCCTCTGCAAACTTCAACTATTGGGTCTCAAAGCTAGACACCTGGCATGAACTGTCCGTCTATGTGTTGGAGATGTTGTGCTACCTTGCTGCTATTGTCTTGTCTGTGTGGGTTTTTAGTGCCACCGGGGGGTCATAACAAACAGGCACTAACAGAAAATGCTGACAGGTTCACTCAGATAAAAATGAACAGAGCCTTGATTAGCCCCATCTTTTTCACACCATCAGATGACATAAGCACATAAAGTGTTTTTAGTATTCAATATTTGAATGAGGCTCTCCAGTTGTTGCCCTCAAGGGTCTATGGATGATCCTGCTTATAATTGTTTTCTGGCTTTTTACTGTGTACAGACCCTTTATGAATGTACACTACACTTTCTTAATATTTGAATGAGGCCCTCCAGTTGTTGCCTTCAAGGGTCTATGGATGATCCTCCTTATATTATTTTTTTCTGGTTTTGCACTGTGTGCCATTCCTTTATGAGTGTAGACATATGACAACTACAGATTTTTAATATTTAAAAAAGGAGAACAAATTGGAGTTTTTTAAGCTAAAATTTTAGCTTATAAAACTTCAAGTAGTTCTCCTTTCTCTATATGACCTACGAGTGGCTTTTTATGCATATTTGCTTACTAACTTATGGTTTATGACGGCCTGATATTTATTTACCATGAAGTGCCTGATTTTGGGTTTCTAATTTTCTTAATATTTGAATGAGGCACTACAGTTGGTGCCTTCAAGGGTCTAAGGATGACCCTTCTTACATTTTTTTCTGGCTTTACATTGTGTGCACAGCCTTTATGAATGTAGGTGTACCTCAGTGTTATGATCTGGTGGCCTAGGAGCAGCATGAGACGTACTCTGGAGAAGGTGGTACCTGTACTGACCGCAAACCCTGAACTTAGCAGCGCAACTAGAAGTAGCCGTGGGGGGTACCTAACACTCCCTAGACCCCTCGACACAGCCTAAGAACTAACTACCCCTAAAGATAAAGACAGAAGCAGGAAACCTATCTTGCCTCAGAGAAAATCCCCAAAGGATAGACAGCCCCCCACAAATATTGACTGTGAGAGGAGAGGGAAAAAACATACGCAGACATGAAATCAGGATTTAGCATAGGAGGCCATACTAGCTAAAAAGAAAGAAAAGGACAGAGTACTATGCGGTCAGTATTAAAACACTAGAAAATATCCACCACAGAAAATACAAATCACCACATCTGACTAAAGACATGGAGGGTATATCTGCATCTCCAGAGACACAGCTTGGCTGCAAAAAATCCTTCACGGACAAAGCTGGACAAGACAAAACATGAAAATGCACAGAACTATAAGGTCCACAGCAGGTGGACAGCAAAAACAAAGCCAGGACTTATCTTTGTAGAAAAGCACAGCAAACAGGAGAGACCAGAAGGGATGTGAATCCTCCAAAAGCAATGGACAACTGGCACTGACTAAGGATCAAGCAGGACTAAATAGCTGAGTCCAAATTGAACACACCTGATAAATGCTGCGATCCACAGACAGCAGCACTACCACTCATAACCACCGGAGGGAGCCCAAGAGCAGAATTCACAACACCTCAGCTAAACTTAACATTTGAACGAGGCACTCCAGTTGGTGCCTTCAGGGGTGTTTGGATGACACACCTTATATTTTTTTCTGGCTTTGCACTGTGTGCAGAGCTTTTATTAGTGCAGAAGTATCACAAGTATGTTTTATTAATAATTAAATTAGGTACTACAGTTGGTGCCTACAAAGTTCTATGGGTGACCCACCTTATAATTTTTTCTGGCTTTGCACTGTGTGCAGTACCTTTATGAGTGTAGCAAAACCACAACTACACTTTCTTAATATTTGAATGAGGCACTACAGTTGGTGCTTTCAAGGGTCTATGGTTGAAGCTCCGTATAATTTTTTATATCTTTGCACTGTGCACAGAGCCTTTATGCATGTAGAAGTACCACAACTAAACTTTCATAACATTTGAATGAAGCACTCCAGTTGGTGCCTTCAATGGTGTATGGATTATTTTGCTTGTAACTTTTGTCTAGCTTTGCACTGTGTGCAGAGCCTTTATGAGTGTTCAAGTACCAAGTACCACAACTACACTTTCTTAATATTTGAATGAGGCCCTCCAGTTGTAGCCTTCTAGGATCTATGGATGACCCTCCTTTAATTTTTTTCTGGATTTGTACTATGTGCAGAGCTTTTATGAGTGTAGAAGTAACACAACTACACTTTCTGAATATTTGAATGATGCAGTGCCTTCAAGGGTCTATGGATGACCCTGCTTGTAATTTTTGTCTGGCTTTGCACTTTAGTGCAAAGTCTTTATGATTCTAGAGATGACAATTTGAACAGAATATTATAAGGCCCTCTTTTATGCCTAATGCAAGGTGTATCTGAGTCCCTCGTCCATCTAATTTTTAGCAGTTCTCACATCCTTCATAGTTTTCACTGAAGTACAGAAAATAATATTTCTTCATTTTTTTTCCTGTTAACTCCAATTTCTCCTTAATTTTGAATCTTTTATTATCAGTCTTTAAAGTAGATTAAAAGGGTGATACACAATTAATTTTTTCCATTGGGAGTTATATGAGCTGGCTCTTGGATGCCTGTGCGATTTCAGTTTGTCTTTCTGTTGATCTATAAAAAGCTAATCTACATGTGACTACCCTGCACAGCTTCTGTGCAGAATTCACATCAAGAAGTCATTTGTCTTCTCTTGTTTTCCAGAAGGTGGTCCCAACTGTGTACTCTCTCTTGCTGCAACTTTGCCTCTGTGGCCGGGGTCACACTTGTGAGTGCAATGCGAGAAACTCACATGAGTCTCGCATTAATACCCAGCACTGCCGCCGGCACTCGGGACCAGAGTGTGCAGCTGCATGTATTTCTTCCAAAGAACTTTATTGGGATTTTGTATTTTAACTTGAAGGGGAGAGGGGGAAGGGGAATGAAAGGAGGGGGAGGAAAGGAAAGGGAAGGATAAGAGTAGAGGGAAGTAGGGGAGGGTAAATACAACACATGACAAGCAATATTAATTCAACTTAGAGTAAAGCAAGGGACGCAACCCTTGAAAGGCAAATAGGCAAGATACAAGTCCACAACAATTTATCTAAAAGCTGCATGTATTTCTATGCAGCCGCATGCTCCGGTCCCGATTGCCGGCGGCAGTGTTGGGTGTTGATGCGAGAGACTCATGCAAGTTTCTCGCATTTCACTCGCAAGTGTAACCCAGGCCTATAATGCATATTTGCACTAAAGCTAGCTGGACACAACAATCTGGTCAGCTTTAAAGCCACATAAGCTCTATAGTAAAGAGCTTGAAAGCATTGTGCTCCTTGGATAGGAGATCCCCCACCACTGACAGTCTGCAGAGGTGGCAGATCACCTAGGCAACGAGCAGTAAACTTGAGAATTGGAAGTCTCTCAGTTCTTGAGAAAGAAAAAGATTTTTAATAAGAAGTAAATTGCAAAGTTTCTTGGTTTTCATGTCTAAGAGATTTACTTGACCCCTTTATGGAGCAGACAATTATTTTCATTTTTGTGCTTTTGTTTTTTCCTCCCCTTTTCCAACAGCCATAGCTTTTTTATGTTTCCTTTGATATATTCTGATAAGGGCTTTTTGTTTTGCATTGCAAAGTGTAGTTTTGAGTGCCACCATTCATTTTACCAAGAAGAGCAAGAAAAAATTCCAAGTGTACTGACAAGGTATAAGAAAGAAAAACATTTCCGCCAATGTTTTTGTTTATGGTATTCACTGTGCACTCTCCAGGTTAGTATGATTATGAACGTAGTTTGTTTTTTATATTTTAGTGGCTAAAAATATGAAGCAAAAAAAAATTTGCTTTATGTCACCATTTTTTGAGATCAGCAACTATTTTATTTTTCTGTCGGTGGATCTGTGTGAGGGTTTGATTTTTGCATGGTGAGACCTACTGATGCTATTTTGATGTTTGCGCAACATTTTGATCAAGTTTTTTCAAACGCCATTTCTGGCTTTTCGTTTTTTTTTGTTCCAGCATCCATCATGTAATGGTTAATAACAGTTTACAGTATTGTTGGAGATTTGTGATGTCATATATGATCTGATCAGTAGAGGGCAGCGGCTCGAGACCTGAGTTAGAGCATGGGGGTTTTAGCAGTTGGAGGCAGATGAAGAAGAGATTGGAGGGGATTGGAGATGCGGATCATTGAGGAAAGTCTGGATAGAGCGGTGCGACTCTTGATCTGTTGTTGGTGACTTTGGGACACATTGTTCAGTTTGACATGAGCCGACTTGATGAAGACAACCAAGTACACAGCATTTTGGGCTAGTCCACATGAGGCCTCATCTCTTTGACTGAGGGAAGTCCTGCATTGGAGAGATTGGCATTCCCTAATAGATTCAACATGGCGTTTCTGATTATTCGGAACTCAGTTCAGCAAGAAACTTTCTACTTCAGTCTCAGGACATACCGGTACCATTTTATATCTGAATATATATAGTATATATATATATATATATATATGCATATATAAATAGACTTATAGAGGTCTAATTAGTTAGGAGAAAAGGCCTCCCCTGTAAGAGAAATTTCAAAAACTGCTCCAACTAGGAGATTACTAAAGTACTAGCACAGTACTGTCATTTTATTGATTTATGCATAGAAAGGGTTAATTGCGTTGTATTTTGTTCACATATAACTGTTAATTCTGTACAAGTACATCCGCTGTCATTGTATTTGGTACTTATAAACTGTTTATCTACCATCCTTTCCTTTGTTTTTTATAAACTGGTTAGTTAATATTTATATTACCGTATATACTCGAGTATAAGCCGACCAGAGTATAATCTGAGATCCCTAATTTTGTCACAAAAAACTGGGAAATCTTAATGACTCGAATATAAGCCTAGGGTAGGAAATGCAGCAGCTACTGGTAAATTTCAAAAATTAAAATAGATACCAATAAAAGTAAAATTAATTGACACATCAGTAGGTTAAGAGTTTTTGAATATCCATATTGAATCAGGAGCCCCATATAATGCTCCATAAAGTTTACGATGGGCCCCATAAGATGCTCCATATTAAAATATGCCCCATATAATGCTGCACAAAAGTTAATAATGGCCCTATAAGATGCTCTATAGAAATATTTGCCCCATATAATGCTGCACAAATGTTGATTATGGCCCCATAAAATGCTCCATAGAAACATTTGCCCCATACAATGCTGCATAAAGGTTGATTATAGCCCCATAAGATGCTCCATAGAGTAGTGTGCCTCATATGCTGTTGCTGCAATTAAAAAAAATGGCATACTCACCTCTTGTCGCTCAGGCCCCTAATATACTTGCGATATTCACCTGTCCCCATTCCACCGCAGGGCGCCACTCTGTCTTCCGACTCTCTGCAGTGACTGTCCAGGCAGAGGGCAGTGCACACACTAACCACGTCATCACGCCCTCTGACCTGAATGTCACAGCCAGAGGACGCAGAAGACGGAGCGGCACCCGGTGGTGGAATGGGGACAGGTGAATATCACAATGCTCACCTTCCCCCATTATGCTCACCTGCTCCCGGCGCGGTCCCTGCTTCACACTGACAGATGGTCTCGGCGCCGGCAGCTTGTACCGGTGTTCAGCGGTCACTGGTACCACTCATTAAAGTAATGAATATGCGGCTCCACCCCTATGGGAGTGGAGTCGCGTCCATATTTATTACTTTAATGAGCGGTACCATGTGACCGCTGAACACAGGGACTGCACCAGGAGCAGGTGAGCATGATGTGACAGCTACTGCTCCCCTCCCCCGCCGACCCCCTGGGACAATGACTCGAGTATAAGCCGAGAGGGACACTTTCAGCCTAAAAAAATGGACTGAAAATCTCGGCTTATACTCGGGTATATGCGGTATGTTATTCAATTTTTGTGAGTGTCTTCTGATTGCAGCTGTACCCTTCGTCCTGTGGCCGTCCCTCTTCCAGATTTAAACCACGTTTTCTATAGTTTGGTCAAATATATAGCCTCCCTTCATGACACAGATGCTGCTGCCACTTTTTATAACACCACAATAACAACAACACTCGATTCGGCCACCCCACTCATGCATAGTAAAACTCGTACAATTAACAGGCAGCCCTGGCTGACCAGCCTGACCAAAGAATTGAGACGGGCTTCCAGGATTGCTGAGCGGAGATGGAAGCGATCCCACTCTGCCGACCACTTCACTGCATACAAGCAGTCCCTCGCCAGCTTCAAGTCTGCGCTCACTGCCGCAAAACAAACTTACTTCTCATCCCTCATATCCTCCCTGTCCCACAACCCTAAACAGCTTTTCAACACTTTCAATTCTCTACTCCGTCCCCCCGCACCTCCTCCCTCCCCCCTCATTTCTGCTGATGACTTCGCCTCTTTCTTTAAACAAAAGATCGATACGATCAGAGAAAGCTTTGGCCCACAGCGCCCACTGCCCCTCTTAGCTGCTCAACCCTGCTCCTCCAAAACCAGCTTCTCCACCATGACAGAAGATCAGCTCTCCACCCTCCTGTCAAGATCACACCTCACCACCTGCACGCTTGACCCGCTCCCATCCCACCTCATCCCTAACCTTTCCACGGTCTTCATCCCAACCCTAACACACCTCTTCAACCTCTCACTCACAACAGGTGTCTTTCCCTCATCCTTCAAGCATGCCAAGATCACACCCATCCTCAAAAAGCCCTCCCTCGACCCATCCTCTGTGTCTAGCTATCGCCCAATATCTCTTCTCCCTTATGCCTCCAAATTGCTGGAGCAACACGTCCATCTTGAACTGTCCTCCCACTTCTCCTCCTGCTCCCTCTTTGATCGGTTACAATCAGGCTTCCGTTCCCATCACTCAACTGAAACTGCCCTAACTAAAGTCACCAATGACCTACTAACTGCCAGGAGCAAGCGACACTACTCTGTCCTCCTTCTCCTGGACTTGTCTTCTGCCTTTGACACTGTAGACCACTCCCTTTTGCTACAAATCCTCTCATCCCTTGGCATCACAGACTTGGCCCTTTCCTGGATCTCGTCATATCTGACAGACCGAACATTCAGTGTCTCCCTCCCCCACACCACCTCCTCACTTCGCCCCTTGTCAGTCGGTGTTCCTCAAGGCTCTGTTCTAGGACCCCTACTCTTCTCCATCTACACTTTCGGCCTGGGACAGCTCATAGAATCCCACGGTATGCAGTACCATCTCTACGCTGACGACACGCAGATCTACCTCTCCGGACCTGACCTCTCCTCCTTGCTTACCAAAATCCCGCACTGTCTGGTTGCCATTTCAGCCTTCTTTTCTGCTCGCTTTCTACAACTGAACATGGACAAAACAGAATTCATCATCTTTCCCCCATCTCACTCTACCCCTCCACCAGACCTATCCATCAATGTCAATGGCTGCTCACTATCCCCAGTCCCACACGCCCGGTGCCTCGGGGTGATCCTCGACTCTGCCCTCTCTTTCAAGCCACATATCCAAGCCCTTGCCTCCTCCTGTTGTCTCAAACTCAAAAATATTTCCCGGATCCGTGCTTTCCTTGACCGCAACACTGCAAAAACGCTAGTGCATGCCCTTATCATCTCCCGCCTCGACTACTGCAACCTCCTACTCTCTGGACTCCCCTCTAGCACTCTGGCACCACTCCAATCCATCCTACACTCTGCTGCCCGACTAATCCACCTGTCCCCCCGCTATTCCCCAGCCTCTACCCTGTGTCAAGCCCTTCACTGGCTTCCTATCGCCCAGAGACTCCAGTTCAAAACCCTCACACTGACATACAAAGCCATCCACAACCTGTCTCCTCCATACATCTGTGACATGGTCTCCCGGTACCTACCTACACGCGACCTCCGTTCCTCCCAAGACCTCCTTCTCTACTCCCCTCTCATCTCTTCTTCCCATAACCGCATCCAAGACTTCTCCCGTGCTTCCCCCATACTCTGGAACTCTCTACCCCAACACATCAGACTTGCGCCTACCATAGAAACCTTCAAAAAGAACCTGAAGACTCATCTCTTCCGACAAGCCTACAGCCTGCAGTGATCCTCAACCTACTGAACAGCCGTACAGCCAGCTCTTCCCTCTCCTAGTGTATCCTCACCCACCCCCTGCAGACTGTGAGCCCTCGCGGGCAGGGTCCTCCCTCCTTATGTACTCGTGTGCCTTGTTATCTGCTCATGTTTAATGTATTTGTCTATATTTGCCCCGTATTCACATGTAAAGCGCCATGGAATAAATGGCGCTATAAAAATGTATAATAATAATAATAATAATAATAATTATATACGTAGCAATACCATTTTTTTCACATTTTGCCATTATGTTCGGCCGAGGAGGCTATTAAAACTTTTATATACAGTATTTATATTTTTAAATATTTTTGTTGCATTTTTCATTAGTTTATTTGAGGTTCTTGAACCTGTGATTGATTGATGCAAATTACTGGTTTCCTATGAAGCCCAGGAAGAATCTTGGCTTCATAGGTACAGTACCATGGCAGCATCAAGCTTGGCTTTGTATGTACAATACCATGGCAGCAACAAGCTGGACTTCATAAGAACACTACCATGACAGTGACAGACATAGAGGCCTTACAAACGGCATCGGCTACCATGGCAATCAATAGGCTTACCCTGTAGTGAGGCCAATGAGATGCAAACTGATAGTGGCATTCCATATATTCACAGTGGATACCTTTGACAACTGTATTTAAGTGGTTAAGCTGAAGTGATCAGTGTTAGCTCCGATTGCATCAGTCACTCTTGGGAGCTGGCTGTGTAATGCAGCTTGCACTCATGCTGTATAAAGCAGGCTCAGCTCCATATAGTATTAGTTAGGATTCTGTTATGATCCGGTGACCTAGGAGCTGCATGAGAACTTTCACTGGAGAAAGTGGCCACTGTACTGACCGCAATCCTGAACTTAACACCGCAACTAGAAGTAGCCGTGGAGTGTACCTAACACACCTAGACACCTTGTCACAGCCGGAGAACTAAATACCCCTAAAGATGGAAATAGGAATACTATCTTGCCTCAGAGAAAATCCCCAAAGGATAGACAGCCCCCCACAAATATTGGCGGTGAGTCGGAGAGGAAAAAACATACACAGGCAGAAAAACAGGATTAGCACAGGAGGCCACTCTAGCTAGATAGGACAGGATAGGACAGAATTCTGTGCGGTCAGTATAAAAACCCTTCAAAACATCCACAGCAGAATATACAAAAACTTCCTACATCTTTACTATTACTGCAACTCCAGTGAATCCTACAATCAGAGCAGGAATAAAACTGAAACAAGCACACAGCAGTGTGCCACAGAAACAAAAACCAAACACTTATCTTTGCTGAAATAGGCAGCGAGCAGGAGAAGCCAGAAAGTGATCCAACACTTCACAAGGAACATTGACTACTGGTAAGGGCTAAAGGATCCTGCCCACTTAAATATCCCAGTCAAAATTGTAATCATCCGATACACCTGGCCAGGTCTGTGACTCAGAGACAACTGCATTCCCACCTACAACCACTGGAGGGAACCCAAGAGCAGAATTCACAACAGGATTCCCAACCATCCAGAAATTCCTGGACCGTTCATAGAACAGGGGAACTTTTTTCCCTGTGCATGAAATAATGTGATGTGTCTGTGATTATTGTTTTTAAGCTGAGAGACTTGAACAAATTTTTATGACTATTTATAATACTTTTTGTGTTCGAGGTGAATTAAGCTAATGTATTTTTCTAGGGTTTATGATCTATAGAAATCTATCACTCATAGTCTCAACAATTTGTATGGTCATCTAAGGTGTCCGTAAAAAAAGTGGTCTGTCCGTAATTTTTTGAGAAACTGTTCACAAATAATAAAAAAAAAGTTGGCAGCCCTGGTATTAGCGCACTGCCAAACATGTACCTTGGCCATCGCTGGGGGGTTAGTAATGTATGCAGTTTGTACTGTGAAATCTGGCGACAGATCCACCTTAAATATCTTATATGGCATTCAGTATGGTAACTCCATTCAATATTACTATTCAATTAGGAACAATCCTGACTTGACTGCTTAACCTTGAATGTGACCCCATCTTCTCCGCTGCTTTGTTCATCCATTTTTTTTAACTACCAGCAAATTGATTTCAGTGGATGTCTGTTATTTTTGCTCAGTTGTAGCACGCCAGCTTTTACGTTTCCCTAAGCATACACTGTACTTTTTCACCATGTCTGCATATTTCTACTATCTCAATAAAGCACAGGATGGAGGAACGTGAAGGTGATGAATTTTTGCCAGGTTTCGAAAAGCAATTAGAAGAATTGGCTCCCGAGGTAGCAAAGCATATTGGCAGACATCTTTCTGCACTGGCAGACACAATCATTTCTGATTGTACAGTCATGGAAACACAGTGTCACTCAGCGCAGAAAAGAAGAAAAAGTGACTGTCATATTTCCACTGCTAACTTTTGGATCACTCTACCGCAGTGCTGCCGGTATTGAGTAACATCCAACGGTGTATTTTTGTTTTCTAGATAAATGATGTGTGAGGCATATTCTCATATGAGCATTTGGCTCCAGATTTATTTTGATTGATTCACGTTTCCTCCATTATATACAGATGGAGCGCCTTCTCTCTGGACATATGACAATACACAGAAATGTGTAACATTCCTTCTTTAATAATCCTTCATTAACCTGATATGGCAAGTTTGGCAACAGGAAGGATTATAGTGTAAATACAGTAATAGCAAAAATATAGAAAAAAGTAACCGCACACGGATTTATACAGCTGACATTGGGCTCACATATAAACCTGTTTCCAATAAGCTCATAAGCTAGTAACATGTGGCTCCCGTGGCCTTTAGATTGCCAAGCACAAATGTTATAGTTGCTAACTTTTGTAATGGTCTCATGGGAGGCTTTGGAGTGCCAAAATGTTTTTACTTGCAAGGCCTGCTTACTTTTAAAGGCCATTTCAAACTCAAGTTCCTACTGCTTGGATATGTCTTGATGCAGAGGATGAGTCTGAACACAAGCTATCCTGGTGCCACGTGCCAAATACCTTCAGGAAGTGCTGCTTACTGTGAGATTCTGGAAGGTTTATGTGGTGCCCAGGAGATTTACCAACTTTTCAAGAAGTCCAGGAGGTCTTGCCACTTTTTGTGAACCTCTTGGACATTCTAGGAGAGATGGCATGTTGACAGTCTCTTGGTCTTTTGCCACTTTTGTCTTTCAGGACACCACCTCTTTCAGGTACCATGCAAGCACTCACTTTTAGGTCATCATAACTCCTTTTGATGGACAAGCTTCCATGTTTACTAATGTTACTGTTGCTCCAACAGGCACTGCAATTGAATTATCCTGCTTAGGCTACGTTCACATTTGCGTTGCGTCGGGCGCAGGTTCGGCGACGCATAGCGACGCATGCGTCATGCGCCTCTATATTTAACATGGGGGCGCATGGACATGCGTTGTCTTGCGTTTTATGACGCATGCTTCTTTTTTGGCGCAAGCGTCAGGGCGCAGAGGACGCAGCAAGTTGCATTTTTTTTGCGTCCAAAAGCAAGCAAAAAATGGATGCATGCGTCACAAAACCATGCGTTTTTGCATGCGTTTCACATCCGTCGTGCGTTGCGGCGACGACGCTGCATCAAAAGACGCAAATGTGAACGTAGCCTTAGTAAAGCCTGAGCCTGCTCTTCAGGAGCTGCAATCCGAGGATTAGTTTCAGCAGTTTCCCTTAGCACAACATGCGTCTGACGCTCACATACTCCTACTGTTTTCTGTTTCTATAATTCATATATAAAGTATTAACAATTATCACTACAGCAAATAAGATATTTTCAACATAGGAATGTAATTAAAAATTCCCTACTGTTCCCTCACTACGCTATCTAACTGCTTCATTTTTTACCTTCTTCCTGCTTGAGAACCCCCCAATGCATGCCACAATACTTAAATGAGCTGTCGTCACTGTCACAGCAACTGTCTCCACCCTAAGATGAAGTGTCATTAGTGCCATCTGTTTGAGGGCGGTTACTCCCTCCTCTACTTAATATGCATTAGTTGTCAATTCCAACTTATGCTTAGTAGGATTTGTTAGTGTGCAATATGCACAGTGACAGTACGCTCCCTCACTGGCTCTGATGAGAAGAAGCAAGCTAGCAAGAGAGCGCACTGTCAGGAAAAGCATTGACCAGCACTGTCCTCACAAGTGATATTAAAGTATATTAAAAAATAGATTAGATTATGACATTAAATAGGCAGACTTTTTTTATTAAGATAAATGTTAGTTCCAGACCACCTCCTTTAAGGAAATAAGGTAAATATAGCATTCCTTCTCCTTATATGGTCTAATTTGTAGTGGCCAAAGGTAATCAGAATGTTAATTTTTAATCATTGGTTGAGAGGGTAGGCAGGAATGTGGACCTTTTTTATGCAATTCTGATAGAGGCAGCCTATGCAGCTGCAGTTGGGCTTTGTAAGTTGGGTGCCAGACAAGTCCTCAAAGGGAGATATGTGTCATCGATCTGGTTAGCCTCGTTGATCTAAGCCCGGAAAAGCAGGTTCCCGCACTTATCATTCAGAGAGAGTTGATAGGGCATAGCAAGAGCCGAGTTTAGGAGCAGTCAAAGAGATGAGTGGGACTGGCTGCTCCCAGATCTCCACCTCTTTGTGTGGTGCGACCTATAAAAGGCAGTTCAGCTGCCTCATTGTGTGTCTGAATGTAGGCTTAATGACCTCCAGTGTTGGTCTGTCTCTGCCAGAGACTCAGAGTTGGACACTTACTCACATAGATGAGCAGGCGAGCCCATACTAGCAAATGGACTGTTTATTTATTTTTAATTTTCGGTTTGCTTTTATGCCTAAGGAAAGGCCATTTGTTTTCCCTTATACTGAAAGTTTATGAAATCTGATAAACTTTCATGTCTGCACCAAGAAGCTTCGTGCCTGTGAGAACCTGGCAACTACCAAAGAGCTAGACTCTGACAGTCCCCATAGAATAGGGGTCCATTTCAGGTTAGTCTCCACTAGTGCTGCAATGCTAGCAAGCCAGAATCATGAAAATATGATAGAAATGTAGGTAATAGTGTCAAGTAGCTCCCGTAGAAGCCTAATTTTTGAATTTACTATGTACTTTGAAATAAGCAATTTGATCCCCAGTGCATTGATCTGGTGATGAGTTCAGTCCTCCGTGGCAGTCAGTGTCTAATTCTGCACCTGACATCCGTGTCCGGCATCCTCTGATGCTTACTTGGCCCTACAACGCTAAGATATCATAGCACGATGCATAAACACACATGTAGAAGCCAGCGACACATCTCCATATCCAGGTCGTAATGTGTCAATATCAAGCAATCCAACTTATTACAGACCACAATACAAGAAAAATATAGGTAGGGTCCAGATGGGTTGATAAAATAGCAAAATACTGGAGTTTATTCCATCCAAAACATACATTGTGACCAATTTTAAGTCTTTAACAAGCTCGTATATATTGAATAGAATAAACTCCAGTTTTTTTTTGCTTTTTTCTCTACCTGCCTGGACTTTTTCTAGTATTGTAGCACGATGCATGTCATGATGTTGGGGGGCCTGGTAAGGCTACGTTCACATTTGCGTTGTGCGATGTTGTGTCGGAGACGCAACGCACAACGCAAACAAAAACGCAAGCTAAAACGCAGCGTTTTGCTACGCATGCGTCCTTTTTAGCCAAAATTTGGACGCAAAAAAAATGCAACTTGTTGCGTTTTCTGCACCCCACGCTTGCGCCCGACGCAAACACACAAAACGCTAATGTGAACGTAGCCTAAGGACCAAAGTTGCCAAGGATGCTTGCACAGAACTGAAGACCTGTAGCACATGTCAACAAATTGCCCATTTCCACTGAACTGATGTTTAATTCTCTATCTAGGGAGATACATCATGATCTTTATGCTATGCCAGAGACTGCCTCACTTTCCTGCACGTGCTTGGTTTACTTCTCTCCCGGCGAAGACAGAAGAAGCGATCAAGACAATGGGGACTTATGCATGAACCTGTCGTGTTATAAGTTATCTGTTGTCAGACAGCTCGGGGTACAAATCATGTGTCACATGGAGATAGTCTTCCATTATGAGTAGCATTAATATTTATCCTCCGTCCTCGGTATCCTACAAAACACCCAATGGAATACAATGGAGAAGGTGAATTTACAGACAGTGACTATAAGTATTCCGAGCACAGGATGGAACTGAAGCACAGAAGACCTGATCATCTACTTTCTATTTGTATTCAGTGACATTCGCAGCCTGGCAGACAGTGGTGTCTGCAAGTCACACAATGAAGCACTGCAAGTGTCAAGGAGATGGATTATATCTGCAGTGTCTGACTTCCAAGCCCTGCTTATTCCAACAACAGCTTCGGCTCCCCCTAATAGTGATGAATCTCCACGCTTTATTAGGAAGGCAAGGGAAATGGGGGATAATATGTAAAAATTATGATTTAATGACGCTAAATATCAACCTAAGTAGAAATATTTAAAGGAATGTTTAAAGGAAGTATTTATTAATTATTTCTTCGTAGCTCATTTAACCTTAATTTCCCATATCCCGAGTAAAGAACTTTGCAGCCTTAATTGCTCCTACATAAACACCCAGCGCAGATGCCTTGGCATCATTATTAGATTAAGTTTAGACTTTCTTTTCAAAGATTTACATTTCTCTGCTGCAATGAGGATCATTAGAAGATGAGAGATGGCGTTTTGGAAATTAGATAATCAGTTTTCTTGTATATTTACTAGAGATGAGTTGATCAGATAAGATTCAAATTCGCCTGTCCGCGCATTTTTTCCCAGTAAAGTTGATTTGAATAATATGTCGTTATTATGTTCTAGGCTCTCACTAGACCCCTGAGCAAAATAAACATATGAAAAACAATAAATAAAAAGAATGTTATACTCACCCTCTGCACACCTCTCCAGCCTCTCCGCTACTCACCGCCACCTAACCAGTCATAGCCGCATCTTCTGATTCCCCAGCACTTGCATTGAAATCTTTGGTTCTCTCACACAGTGTCAAGTTCACGGTGTCATGGTGCCTGTGAGAGTTTTCCTCAGGTTTGTGGCCACCACGTCCGCACACGCCACTGAGGCACGGCGCACTTGATCTGATATGCGTACAGGCCCTACCATCTCCACTCCTTTTTTCACCATGACTGAAAGTTTTTTTGATCTAGTGATCTTCAACTGAATCTATTGGTCCACCTGACCTAATAGACACACTTTAATCGGTAACTGAAGAAGGTCTGATATAAGACCAAAACGTTTTGTTTACTCCGACTGTGGACAACATTAAATCGTCGTTTGATCACTTAAGTTGAGTGCCGAGTTTCTTGTTATATGTGGGATATTGATGACATCATGAAATCAAGGTGACATCATGACGTCATGTCCACAGCACAGTGTGAGAGACCCGAATACTCCATGGTGAGCCGCGGGGGATCAGAAGATGCAGTCAGAAGTGGAGGGGCCGAAGAGGTGAGCGGTGAAGTGAGTATAACAATTTTTTTTGTTAACCTTTGGGCCCATTTTGGTACAGAAAAATGGCAACCAGTGGCCACCATTTTGATAATTCCTGTAAAATCGTCATTCAAAAATGTGGATTTCAGTGAATGTAGACTTTTGCAAAGTTCGAGTAGAATTCATTTCCGCAAAAATGTATTGGCTCATCTCTAATATTTTCATGCAAATAGTTGGGAATAGATTATGTGTGAATTATTTTTTGTACAGTTGCACCTACTTATGACAATTTCATGATCCGGGACATATAAGAGACTGCATATCATAAAGACAAATAATATGACTGCTTTTGTTCCGATTGGTAAGATAAGGCCCAGTTCTGGTTTGGTCCAATCCCTTGACATTTGGGAAGCAAGAACCTGTGTAGAACTCCGTTCTCCAGATTATTTGCATTGCTACCAAGTAAGAGAGTGCAGAATTGGCTCTAGTGTCATGAAGATGATGTTGTGGGACAAAACAAATATCAGGACCTTCTGGGTGGCAAAAGCTGTCACCATAATAACATCACATTTTAACCTTTCCTACGGAGCCCCTTCACACACCCTTAATTTTGATCAAACTTAGTTAAAAGGGGAATCTGTAACAATGTAGAGGCAGTCTGATCTCTGGGAAGCACATTATAGAGGAGAATCTGGGCAGGATGATATATAGGTTTGTTGGAAAAGATTTAGCATACAGTGGGTACGGAAAGTATTCAGACCCCTTTAATTTTTTCACTCTTTGTTGTACTGCAGCCATTTGGTAAATTCAAAAAAGTTCATTTTTTCTCATTAATGTACACTCTGAACCCCATCTTCACTGAAAAAAACAGAAATGTAGTAATTTTTGCAAATTTAATAAAAAAGAAAAAATGAAATTCCACATGGTCATAGGTATTCAGACCCTTTGCTCAGACACTCATATTTCGGTCACATGCTGTCCATTTCCTTGTGATCCTCCTTGAGATGGTTCTACTCCTTCATTGGAGTCCAGCTGTGTTTAATTAAACTGATAGGACTTGATTTGGAAAGGCGCACACCTGTCTATATAAGACCTTCCAGCTCACAGTGCATGTCAGAGCAAATGAGAATCATGAGGTCAAAGGAACTGGCCAAGGAGCTCAGAGAGAATTGTCGCAAGGCACAAATCTGGCCAAGGTTACAACAGAATTTCTGTAGTACTCAAAGTTCCTTCCCAAGAGCACAGTGGCCTCCATAATCCTTAAATAGAAGAAGTTTGGGACAACCAGAAGTCTTCCTAGACCTGGCTGTCCAGCCAAACTGCGCAATCGAGGGAGAAGAGCCTTGGTGAGAGAGGTAAAGAAGAACCCCAAGATCACTGTGGCTGAGCTCCAGAGATGTAGTAGGGAGATGGGAGAAAGTTCCACAAAGTCAACTATCACTGCAGCCCTTCATGTTATGAAAGGCAATTCAGTATAACAATGGACATGGAGGTCAGAGCACACACAGTGATCTGACAATAACCCAAAATAACAGAACGAGCTCTGAGACGTGGGAACTCTGCAGACCGCAATCCCTGATCCTCTCCAAACACAACTAGAGGCAGCCGTGGATTGCGCCTAACGCTCCCTATGCAACTCGGCACAGCCTGAGAAACTAACTAGCCTGAAGATAGAAAAATAAGCCTACCTTGCCTCAGAGAAATACCCCAAAGGAAAAGGCAGCCCCCCACATATAATGACTGTGAGTAAGATGAAAAGACAAACGTAGGGATGAAATAGATTCAGCGAAGTGAGGCCCGATATTCTAGACAGAACGAGGATAGGAAAGATAACTTTGCGGTCTACACAAAACCCTAAAGAAAACCACGCAAAGGGGCAAAAAGACCCTCCGTACCGAACTAACGGCACGGAGGTACACCCTTTGCGTCCCAGAGCTTCCAGCAAAACAAATAGACAAGCTGGACAGAAAAAATAGCAACAAATAGCAAAGAAGCACTTAGCTATGCAGAGCAGCAGGCCACAGGAATGATCCAGAGAAACACAAGTCCAACACTGGAACATTGACAGGAAGCATGAATCAAAGCATTAGGTGGGGTTAAGTAGAGAAGCACCTAACGACCTCACCAGATCACCTGAGGGAGGAAACTCAGAAGCAGCAGTACCAGTTTCCTCCACAAACGGAAGCTCCCAGAGAGAATCAGCCGAAGTACCACTTGTGACCACAGGAGGGAGCTCTGCCACAGAATTCACAACACCTTCACCAGTCCGGCCTTACTTATGACCATGTGGTATTTCAGTTTTTCTTTTTTATTAAATTTGCAAAAATTACTACATTTCTGTTTTCTCTCAGTCAAAATGGGGTGCAGAGTGTGAAAAACTGAACTTATATGAATTTACCAAATGGCTGCAATGAAACAAAGAGTGAAAAATTTAAAGGGGAATTAATACTTTTTGTACCTACTGTATCTTGTATTTTAGTCATTGAAATCCCTGATGTTTGTATGTATATGAGTCCAGTGGGTGGTCTTACTAGTGACTGACAGCTATCTCTGCATGCACAGTTATAAAAGGAAGACAGTCAATCACTAAATAGGACTGTCCACTGGACTCATGCAAACAAACACCAGAGATTTCAGTGATTTCAATGAAACTTTTTTATATAAAAAAAATAATCTGCTCAGCTCCTTCTGCTTCTCCTTCTCCTTCTACCATTTTCAACTTGGCACATTGTACAGGACTACAACATCAGATATTTATGCAATTATTTAACTTTTTTGCATTTTTCTTAGGCAATGTGGCTGAATTGCAACAATTCTGCAAGGATGAATGGGCCTAAGATCCTCCACGGCATTGTAAAAGACTCATTGCCAGTTATCGAAAACGCATGATTGCAGTTGTTGCTGCTAAGAGTGACCCAACCAGTTATTAGGTTTAGGGGGTAATCACTTTTTCACACAGGGCCCTGTAAGCTTGGATTTCGTTTTCCTTTAATAATTAAGACCTTCATTTAAAAACTGCATTTTGTATTACTTGTGTTATTATAGTTTAATATTTAAATTTGTTTGATAATCTGGAACATTTAAGTGACAAACATGCAAAGAATAGGAAATCAGGAAGGAGCAAACACTTTTTCACACCACTAAATGTGGAAAACAATGCACCATCCATTTTCTTTTGATCTATGGTAGTCGAGATAAGAGATACTGTTACAAGTGAGCTGATCATGTCTATTTTACAAATGGACTCTTCCAAGAAAGGTAATGTTTCCATAGTGAGATCCTTTCTGCAATAGCCTCTCAATGTAATTGCTTGCTTTTGATGTACCACTCTAGTAGACTCTTCCAGGTCTTTTCCTAAAAATCAGAAATGGATTTCAAGAAACTGTTCAAAAACTAATATACCCCTTCTCCACCATTAGCACAGTGAAGGGGGTATAATTCGAGTATAAGTAATAGTATTAGTAAACAGATATTTTACTGGTGCTCAGCAGACTTTGTACAAAGATCATTTTATGGAAAACTCCAACCAAAGGTTGGCAGCACCCAAATTGTGTATAGTTGTTTATATACACCAAAAACTTGGTGTAAGGTTCAGTCAGTTATTTGTGTGTGTGTGTGTGTGTGTGCGTGTGAAAGCAGGCTCTATGTACAGTGTTGCGGGATATACAGCGGGTAAAATAAGTACCCGGGAACCTTCGTAGAAATCCTTATTTAGCCTATGCCATCAGTATGTTTTACAACAATAAGGTTGCAAAAGTCTTGAGACAGCTCACTAGTTTAACCCATCATGAGATTTTTCTTGTTTTGCACCTTCCTAATGAGACACCTTTTTAAAGGCCATCAGTTGAACCAACTGATATTATTTTTCATTAACTGGTAGGATTTCTTTCTAATTCTAAGTCAAGTGACCAACCAGCGTCATCCGTCGTGCACAATGACGGGGTCTGGGACCTGATCTCTTCTGGTCTCCGATGCGTTTTTTCCCTTCTCATCCTAGAAAACGAAAGCTTCCAAGGAAGGGTCAGTGCGACCCATCCTGGACCTCAAACTTCTAAACAAGTTTTGGCAGGGTTCGGCTCTTCAGGACAGTGTCCCTCCTTTCTCTCATACCCTCTATGAAAAGGGGAGCTGCTAGCATCCAATCGACATCTGTCCCCATTTTTCTCCCTCACCAGAAGTTCCGTCGCTTCACTGTTTGTGAGGAACACTTTCAGTTAACAGCCTTCGGTCTCACTACCACTCTCAGAGTGTTCATGAAGGTCATGGCGGCTGTCATGTCCATTCTGCACTCTGGGAGCATGGTCATGTTACCATACTTAGGCGACCTTCTAATCTAGGGACCGTCCTTTCAAACCTGCGCGGAATGCGTGCGTATCACTTTGGATACTCTTCCTGGGCTGGTTAATAAATTTAATAAATACTTCCTTGGTTCTGGCTCAGTGGATATCCTTTTTATGGATGTTCCTAGACACCTATAATATAATAATATTTTTACTTCTATGGCGCCAACATATTCCACAGCACTTTACAATTTAGAGGGGACTTGCACAGACAAAAGACATTACAGCATATCAATGAACACATAGATCCCAAGAGGACTGAGGGCCCTGCTCACAAGCTTAGAATCTATGAGGAAAAAGGGGAGACACGAAATGTGGATGGTAACAATTGCTTTTGTTGTTCGGACCAGCCATAGTGTAAGAATCGGGTGTTCATGTAATGCTTCATGAACCGGTTATTGGCCTAAGTATGTAACAGAACAGACACAGAGAGATATTAAATGCTTAAAGCATGTGAGAACATGATGCAAGGAACCTGATTATGGTAAAAACTTTGAATGGGCAACACAGGGATAGGTTAATGCATTGAGGTGGTAGGCCAGTCTGTACAAATGTGTTTTTCGGTCACGCTTAAAACTCTGTGGATGTGGATGGGGGATTAATCGTATTAACCTGGGTAGTGCATTCCAAAGAATTGGCGAAGCACGTGAAAAGTTTTGGAGATGGGAGTGGGAGGTTCTGATTATTGAGGATGTTAACCTCAGGTCATTAGCAGAATGGAGGGCATGGGTAGGATGGTAGGCAGAGATGAGGGAGTAGATGTAGGGTGGTGCTGCACCATGGAGTCCTTTGTGGGTGAAGGTAATAAGTTTGTACTGGATTCTGGAGTGGATGGGTAACCAGTGTAATGACTAGCACAAGGTAAAGGCATCGGAATAACAATTGGTGAGGAATATGATCCTGGTTGCAGCATTCAAAACAGATTGGAGAGGGGAGAGTTTGGTAAGAGGGAGACTGATTAGTAGAGAATTACAATAGTCCAGACGAAAATGAATAAGAGAAACAGTAAGAGTTTTTGCAGAGTCGAAAGTAAGAAAAAGTCGAATTCTCGAAATGTTTTTGAGGTGCAGATAACAAGAGTGAGCCAGTGATCGGATGTGAGGGGTGAATGAAAGCTCAGAATCAAGTATGACCCTAAGACAAGCGAGCATGTTGCTGGGGAGTAACTGTAGAACCACACGCGGAAATTGCAATGTCGGACATAGGTAGGTTATTAGAGGAATTTCAGTTTTTGATAGGTTCAGTTTCAGATAGAGTGAAGACATGATGTTAGAGACAGCAGTAAGACAATCACTGGTGTTTTCTAAAAAGGCAGGTGTAATATCAGGAGTAGAGGTGTATAATTGGGTGTCATTAGAATAGAGATGGTACTGGAAAACAAATTTACTGATTGTTTGTTCAATAGGAGCAGTACACAAAGAGAAGTGGAGAGGGCCTAGAACCGATCCTTGAGGAACCCCAACAGGGTCGGTGATTCTCCCTCGAGAAAACATCTTAACCCTACAACAGGGAGCCCGGACACTTTGTTGTCCATCCTCTCATTCCATCCGATTCTGCATGGGGGTACTGGGGAAATGGTGGCAGCGCTGGAAGCTGTTCTCTTCGCCCAGCTACACCTCCATCCACCGCAGCATGCGCTTCTGGCAGCCTGGGACAGAGCCTGTTCCTTCTGGACCAGCTGTGCTGCTTGTCCCCACAAGTCAAGTCAGTGCTCAGGTGGTGGATGTTGGAGTTTTTCCCTCAACCAGGGGAAATCCTTTCTCCCGGCCCAAAAGCTGGTGGTAACTATGGATGCCAGTCTTCTTGGGTAGTGGTCCTTCATAACCACACTGCCCAAGGAAGCTGGTCAGCCCAGGAGTCGCATCTCTCGATCAACGCTGGGAGATTTGGGCGATCTGCTTATCCATTCGATGGTTCCATCATCTCCTGGCGGGTCGCCCCATATGAATTCAATCGGACAACGCCACGGCTGTGGCATACATCAATCATCAAGGGGCACTCGCAGCAGGGTAGCAACGCGCGAGGTGGTTCACATGCATTTTATCAGACCACATTCTGGACGTGGAAAACTCAGCCGTGAGAGTCTCGCCTCGGGAGAGTGGGCACTTCCAGCAGATCTGTCATTGCTGGGGGATCCCAGCCGTGGATCTGCTCACTTCAACATTAAACGCCAAATTACCTGAGTACATAGCTTGGTCTTGGGATCCAGAATCATTGGAGCAGATGCACTGCTTCTTCCATAGCATCAGTTTAATCTTCTATACATGTTTCCCTCACTTCTGTTACTTCGAGGGTCATCAGGAAGATCAACATGGATGGGTTCCAGTGATCCTAGTCGCTCCAGGTTGGCCACGCCGTGCATGGTCCGTGGAGCTAGTGCAGCTCGTCACTGACATTCCCTGGCGACTTCCGTATTGACCAGATCTGCTCTTCCAGGGTCCGATTTGTCACCAGAACTCAGGGGCCCTGTGTTTAATGGCTTGGCCATCAAATCCTGTGTCCTAACCTAGACTGGGTTCTCCCATCAGGTGGTTTCTATCTTGATTAGCGCCGGAAGCCTGTGTCAGTGCGCATCTATCACCACACCTGAAATGAGTTTTTCAAAGGGTGCAGAGACCAGATGTCCTCCCCTTGTCTTCTCCATTCTTACCATTTTGAAGTTCCTCCAAGACGGCCTCAAGTCAGGCCTGGTGCTTAGCTCCTTCAAAGGTCAACTCTCGACTTTATCGGTTTTATTCCAGAGCAGGATTGTTTCCAATCTGCAAGTGAGGTCTTTCATTCAGGGGGTCTCTCATGTGGACCCCCCCATAGAATATCAATGGATGCGTGGGACCTTAACCTGGTCCTGAATGTTCTTCAGGAGTCCCTTTTTCGAACCACTGCATGTCGCCTCGTTGACCTTCCTTTCTTGGAAATTTGCTTTTCTTCTCATGGTGAATTCAATCAGGAAGATCTTGGAGCTATCCACCCTGTCCTGTAGAGCCCCTTTCCTCATCATCCACCAGGACAAGGTGATTCTCAGGTCATCTCCGGCCTTCTTGCCCAAGGTGGTCTCTTCTTTCCACCTCAATGAGGTCATTGTTCTGCCCTTGTTTTGTCTGGCACCGGTACAACGTATTGAGAAAGCTCTTCACACTCTAGATAGGGTGAGGGCTCTCAGAATGTACTGTACAAATCGCGGGCGATGTCTTTCCATAAGTCGGATGCCTTATTCGTACTCCCAGAGGGTCACAGTCACTATAGACAGGTGGATTTGCTCAGCAATTCAGGAATCCTATTGTGTTGGGGGTAAGCCTATCCCAGCAGGGATTAAGGCACCCTCCACTCAGTCGGTGGATGTTTCTTGGGCCGCTCAGCACCAGGCATTGGCGGAACACGTCTGCAAAGCTGCATCTTGATCCAGTCTGCACACATTCTCAAAGCACTTCAATATCCACACTCAGGCTTCCATGGATGTGGGTCTGGGCAGATGGTGTCTGCAACCGGCAGTAGTGCCCCTCTAGCCAGTTGGTACATGGTATTTGATCTGTTATGTTGTTTTTTTCCTACCCAGGGACTTCTTTAGGACGTTCCATGGTCCTGTATCCCCCAATGAGGTGAAGGAGAAACAGGAATTTTTGTGTACTCACTATAAAATCCTTTTCTCTGAGCCACTCATTGGGGACACAGCACACACCCTGTTGGCCTGATGGCTATGTTTGTTCTTTGGTTATGAAATGTTGTATCCATTTTGTATGGTTATGATCCACTACTGCTTTGTCACTGAACTCGTTCGGGCTGGAGCCAGTGGTAGGTGTATACTGCAGAGGAGGAGCTAACATTTTTGTATTCACTGAGTATCAGCCTCCTAGTGGCAGCAGCATACACCCATGGTCCTGTGTCCCCCAATGAGTGGCTCGGAGAAAAGGATTTGACAGTGAGTACACAAAAATCCCTGTTTTTGTAGATCTTTTGGCTTACTTCACTTTGTCAGGCAGGTTCTTTCTAAGTGCTTTCTTGATTGAGAACCGGTATGGCAGTAGTCAGGCCTGGGTGTGGCTATGGAATTTGAACTCAGCTTCCCAAAAATGTGATTAACCATAGTTAATTTATGTTTTAAGGCAAAGTGGACAATCACTTTTTCACACAGGGCACTGTAGGTTTGTATTTTTTTTCACTTAATAATACAGACCTTAATTTAACAACTACATTTGGTGTTTACTTGTGTTATCTGTGTCTAATATTTACATATGCTGGTGATCTGAAAGATTTAAGTGTGACCAACATGCAAAAAAATAAGAAATCAGGAAGGGGGCAAACACTTGCTCACACAACTGTACACCAGTAATTTGATGGGGATGAGTTAATTTACATGATCATGATCGTTATAAGATAATTAAAACAACATTTTGCAACATTATTGTATTTAAATGTATACTTTAAAATGGTGCTAACTTAAATGGCTCACTTGTGGAAGCTTCAGGGTTTTTACTCACAGGATTTTCTTCACTATTCAGAATTACTTACCTGATTTGCAAATTAGAATAAGATCTGGATTTTATTCCTAGTTTCCTAACATGACCTCTGAAAAAATGCTGATCCTTGAAGTCTGGCCTCCTAACATAATATGTACAATTTGTTTGGAAAAGACAAAACAAACAAAGATGTAAAATGCAAAAGTTCAACTGATCCAAACCGAAAATAATATACATGGCAGGGAGTCTACTGTGATCACTAGGTTAGTGCACACTCTAAACATCACATGCAATACAGAGAGTTGAAAACATGTTAACACCACTAACAATTCTCATTAAATCCAAAATTCTAAATACTGTAGTACTGTAGAATTTCACAAATAGTTTCCCTTTAAAAAGAGCTGTATTTCTGTACAGAGGCACAACAAATTATATACATACATCACAAGAAGAGGCACAAAATATTAATGGATACAATTCACACATTTGCTTTAATGGGTTCTCTGGGCAAATAATTTTAGCCAACTCCTATATAATCCATCCTTCTACATGTATGAGAAAAGTCAGGGTGTGCCAAGAAAACATTTTCCTCACCTATAGTTTGCTTCACCACAAAGTGTCCATCGATTCATGCTGCTTTCACCAAATACTGACCCTTCAATGGTACAGCAGAAATTTGGATTTATCTGACCACGCAATGGTCAAATGCTAAATGATCCAATTTTTGCATTCTTTTACCCAATGAAGTCTCAACCTTTCTGTTTTCTTTAGACAGCAGTGGCCCCGGAACTGGTCATCGTCTCTAATAAGTTGAACAAATCTCCAGAAATTTGATTAAGGAAGGTTCACTCAATTCAGATGAGGAGATTCAATTTACATTGAAGAAATTTGTTGAAAATTGAATCTGCCATGAAGGTGCTAACAAAACAAAAATCTATCATTCTAACCTTTCGTCTGTCTTCCTTATAGTGCATTACTGTTTCTACGTCCCGTCTGTTTCATCCAGGTCCTTTTCTTTGACTTTTTTCTTGTTATGGCTCCACCGGCACCCAAGTGCCATTTGGTCGCGTGAGGTAAATCCAGCAAAATGCTGTCCAACTAGTTGTCTTTTTGCAAACCAAATCACATATAAAGATGCAGGTTCATTAGAGTCAAAATTTTGGGGAAATTCGTAGCAAAATTGATTAGTTTACAATTGATTTTCTTATACAGTAATAGTTCATTCATGCCAAAGAAACACAAATTGTGCATTCTGTCACCTAGAGCAACCGTGTAGTAATTGGATGTGATTGACTTGATTGTGTGTATTATAAGTAGCAAAGTAATAACAACTAAATAATGCGTACATCCAAATTACTGAACACAAATCATCCACTTGAGCAGGAATAAAAATTAATATCCGCCAATATCATGTATTTTACCAATCTTACTACTTTGCTCCAAGTTTGCTCCATAGTCGTGATCTCACTCGTATTGCCCAAATGGCATATGTAGATGAAGAGACTTCTTAGACCTTAATCAATCACCTAGTATTAAGAAGAAATTGATGCAATATTAACATTTAATGATTACATCTATGTCTCTAACTAATCGACTTGGCCAAGCATAAACCATTGCAGAGGAAATTATAATACAAAAAAAACAACCTTGGAGTTAAACATTTTTCTAATCAAATTTTTCCCACCCATATATTAAAGCAAAATAATAATTAACATTGGGAACAATGATGGAACTGCTGCCAGACAGCTTTGTTAAGGGACAAATGTCACCTTTTTGTAGAAATTCTAAAAAGAAAACCATCGTTATGCTGTCAAGAGAGGGTCTAGACAATGTATCTACTAACCTATAATCAGACTGTTTTACTTTTTTACTGTCATTTCTCTAATTATAGAATTAGGCAGAAGATGTTCTCATGCATAAAATGTAGAAATCTTTTACAGCTTTGCACGTGAAGCTTAAGTTTCCTGCTGCTTCAAAAGAAAATCACATTATTAATTACAAAACGATAATTCAATCTCTAATGAATTTCTTTCACCCGTCTGATGAAAATTATCATCGCCGTGTGGGGGCAGACATTTCAATAGTTCAATGGCAATTTGTACAAAGATTACAATACCCAATTTGCCTGAGATCATCCATGTGTCCTTAGAGCTGTGATCCTTTCATTCATATTACACCTCAATAAGAAATAAAATTTGGCTCGCATTTTATTGGTATTTTACACTGTTGGAAGCTTTTATCCAAAAATTACCTATTGTTTAAATGTTGGAATTTTGATATTAGCCACTAGGGATTTTTTAGACTCTAATGTCCTGTTGTTTCAGGAAACAACACATGTACATAGCCACAATGGTCAGACCTCAATCTTATTATTTGTATTGAAACATCTTATGAGCGAACGTCATTGTGAAGAGAGGGGGAGCAAAGTCAGTTGTGACTTATTTTGATTGGTGGATCCAGTGTTATCAGCTGTGCATAGAGAATTTACCTGCCATTACAATCCTGCCTCTGTTGATAAGGAACCTGATGAAAATGTCTCCTGAAAGTACAGCTAGTATAAATCTAAAAAAAAGTCCCAATGGCCAGAGGCAATTCATAATTTAAAAAAAAATCACAAAAACAGCACCACTCTTGTTCTAGGTGTCTGGTATTGCAGCTTAGCCTCATTCACTAATATTGGGGCTAATTTGCAATACCAGACACAAGACAAAGACAAGGGTGACACTGTTTCTGGGATACCCATTTTGCTCTTTCAATATATTCATTTTAACCCCATAAAGGCCCAAACATTTTTATATTTTTACACCACTTTAGCAAAATGAGAACTTTTTTTCTTTTTTTTTTTGCAAAGGGAGTTTTATTTTTCAGTGCCGCCATTTTAGTTCATGTAATAATTTATAAATTAGCTTTTGTTAATATTTTAAAGCATAATAGAAACATGCAATTTTATTTTGCTGTTTAAAGGGGTTGTCCACTACTAGGAAAATCCCTACCTGAACTAAATGTTTGGCCCCGATAAAATAATGAAACCTATACTCACCTCTCGTTCTGGCGCCGTTCCTGCTGTGTCGGCACTTGCTCTTTCCAGAGCTCCTGTGCAATGTTGTGACACGTGACCCCCACGCCCAATCAGCGCTGGAGTCACTGTCCGCGCCTTCGTACAGATTGAACATGAAGAGGAACTCCGGGCTGCAGATGATCTCTAGCTTCCTCTAAATTTGCAGCCTAATTTCCTCTAAAATCCCCACCTTCCTCGTAATGACCATATCAAGTAGGTCTAGTTTTTTTCTTTTACTACCTTTGCACAAAAAGTGAAGTTGTTTAGAATATTTTTTTATTGTTGCCACATTTCAATACCAAGAACTGTTTTTTTTTATATTAACCCCTTCACCCCAAAGCCTGTTTTCACCTAAGTGACAGGGCCAATTTTTACAATTCTGACCACTGTCACTTTATGAGGTCATAACTCTGAAACGCTTCAACGGATCCTGGTGATTCTGACACTGTTTTCTCGTGACATATTGTACTTCATGATAGTGGTAAAACTTCTTCGATATGACTTGCATTTATTTGTGAAAAAAACAAAAATTTGTCGGAAATTATGAAAATTTAGCAATTTTCAAACTCTTAGTTTTTATGCCCTTAAATTAGAGAGTTATATCACATAATAAAGTTAATAAACAACATTTCCCACATGTCTGCTTTACATCAGCACAATTTTGGAAACATAATTTTTTTTTGTTAGGACGTTATAAGGGTTAAAAGTTGACCAGCAATTTCTCATTTTTGCAACAAAATTTGCAAAACCGTTTTTTTACGGACCACCTCACACTTGAAGTGACTTTGAGGGGTCTATATGACAGAAAATGCCCAAAAGTGACACCATTCTAAAAACTGCACCCCTCAAGGTACTCAAAACCACATTCAAAAAGTTTATTAACCCTTCAGGTGCTTCACAGGAATTTTTTGAATGTTTAAAAAAATTGAACATTTAACTTTTTTTTCACTAAATTTTTACTTCAGGTCCAATTTGTTTCATTTTACCAAGGGTAACAGGAGAAATTGGACCACAAAAGTCGTTGAACAATTTGTCCTGAGTACGCCGATACCCCACATGTGGGGGTAAACCACTGTTTGGGCGCATGGCACAGCTCGGAAGGGAAGGAGCGCCATTTGACTTTTCAATGCAAGATTTGCTGGAATTGAGATTGGAGCCCATGTCACGATTGGAGAGCCCCTGATGTGCCTAAACAGTGGAAACCCCCACAAGTGACACCATTTTGGAAAGTAGACCCCCTAAGGAACTAATCTAGATGTGTGGTGAGCACTTTGAACCTCCAAGTGCTTCACAGAAGTTTATAATGTAGAGCCGTAAAAAAAATTTATATTAATTTTCGCAAAAAATGATCTTTTTGCCCCAAATTTTTTATTTTCCCAAGGGTAACAGGATAAATTGGACCCCAAAAGTTGTTGTGCAATTTGTCCTGAGTACGTCGATACTTCATATATGGGGATAAACCACTGTTTGAGCGCATGGCAGAGCTCGGAAGGGAAGGAGTGCCATTTGACTTTTCAATGCAAAATTGGCTGGAATTGAGATCGGACGCCATGTCGCATTTGGAGAGCCCCTGACGTGCCTTAACAGTGGAAACCCCCCACAAGTGACCCCATTTTGGAAAGAAGACCCCCTAAGGAACTTATCTAGATGTGTGGTGAGCACTTTTATCCCCCAATTTTTTCACTAAAGTTTAGAATGTAGCATTGTGAAAATTAAAAAATCATTTTTTCTTTCCACAAAATGATGTTTTAGCCCGCAATTTTTTTTCCCAAGGGTAACAGGAGAAATTGGACCACAAATGTTATTGTCCAATTTGTCCTGAGTACGCTGATACCCCACATGTGGGGGGGAACCACCGTTTGAGTGCATGGCAGAGCTCGGAAGGGAAGGAGCACCGTTTGAAATGCAGACTTAGATGGAATGGACTGCAGGTGTCATGTTGCATTTGCAGAGCCCCTGATGTACCTAAACAGTAGAAACCCACCACAAGTGACCCCATATTGGAAACTAGACCCCCCAAGGAACTTATCTAGATGTGTTGTGAGAGCTTTGAACCAACAAGTGTTTCACTACAGTTTATAACGCAGAGCCGTGAAAATAAAAAATATTTTTTTTTCCACGAAAATGATATTTTATCCCCTATGTTTTTATATTCCCAAGGGTAACAGGACAAATTGGACCCCAAAAGTTGTTGTCCAACTTGTCCTGAGAACGCTGATACCCCATATGTTGGGGGGAACCACTGTTTGGGTGCACGGCAGAGCTCGGAAGGGAAGGAGCGCCATTTGAAATGCAGACTTAGATTGATTGGTCTGCAGGTGTCATGTTGCATTTGCAGAGCCCCTGATGTACCTAAACAGTAGAAACCCCCCACAAGTGACCCCATATTGGAAACTAGACCCCCCAAGGAACTTATCTAGATGTGTTGTGAGAGCTTTGAACCAACAAGTGTTTCACTACAGTTTATAACGCAGAGCCGTGAAAATAAAAAATATTTTTTTTTCCACGAAAATGATATTTTATCCCCTATGTTTTTATTTTCCCAAGGGTAACAGGACAAATTGGACCCCAAAAGTTGTTGTCCAACTTGTCCTGAGAACGCTGATACCCCATATGTTGGGGGGAACCACTGTTTGGGCACACAGGAGAACTCGGAAGGGAAGGAGCACTGTTTTACTTTTTCAAAGCAGAATTGGCTGGAATTGAGATCGGACGCCATGTCGCTTTTGGAGAGCCCCTGATGTGCCTAAACAGTGGAAACCCCCAATTATAACTGAAACCCTAACCCCAACCCTAACCCTAGCCCTAGCCCTAACCCTAGCCCTAACCCTAATCCCAACCCTAGCCCTAACCCTAACCCTAGCCCTAACCCTAGCCCTAATGGGAAAATGGAAATAAATACATTTTTTTACATTTTATTATTTTTCCCTAACTAAGGGGGTGATGAAGAGGGGTTTGATTTACTTTTATAGCGTTTTTTTTGGCGGATTTTTATGATTGGCAGCCGTCACACACTAAAAGACGCTTTTTATTGCAAAAAATAGTTTTTGCATCACCACATTTTGAGAGCTATAATTTATCCATATTTTGGCCCACAGAGTCATATGAGGTCTTGTTTTTTGCGGGACGAGTTGACGTTTTTATTGGTAACATTTTCGGGCAGATGACATTTTTTGATCGCTTTTTATTCCGTTTATACCATTCCACGTGTGGTAAAATGGAAAAAGCAGTTTTATTCTTCAGGTCAGTACGATTACAGCGATACCTCATTTATGTAATTTTTTTAATGTTTTGGCGCTTTTACACAGTAAAAACTATTTTATATAAAAAAATAATTGTTTTTGCATCGCATTATTCTGAGAGCTATAACTTTTTTATTTTTCTGCTGATGATGCTGTATGGCGGCTTTTTTTTTGCGGGACAAGATGTCGTTTCCAGCGGTACCATGGTTATTTATATCCGTCGTTTTGATCGCGTGTTATTCCACTTTTTGTTCGCCTGTATGATAATAAAGCAATGTTTTTTGCCTTGTTTTTTTTTTTGCGGTGTTCACTGAAGGGGTTAACTAGTGGGATAGTTTTATAGAGCGGGTCATTACGGACGCGGCGATACCAAATATGTGTACAATTATTGTTTGTTTTTTTTTTACATAAATAAATGGATTTATTGGGAAATGTTTTTTTTTTTTTTATTTAGGGATTTTTTTTTTTTTTTACACATTCTATTTTTTTTTTTTTTAACTTTCTAACATTGTCCCAGGGTGGGACATCTCTGTATTAGATCAGATCGTTGGCGGAACGCACCGAGTAAATATAGAGATGTTATTTGGTGCGTTCGCAGCCCGGGGTCCACCGTGCAGGAATAGAACCTGCTGCTGGCAAACAGCGGCACGATATGGTGGTAGAAGTGAACTCTGTTGCTTCACAGAGTCGCTATAAGGAAAGGACTGTGTCCTGTTAAACTCCACAGAAATACACAGTAACTGCTGAGCAGATAGCAGCTTGTGGTCACGCAGTCCAGGAGGCAAACATTCAATCTCCTCACTGGTGGAGCCGGTATTCTAGTGGCTTATTTCAGCCGGGGCCCTGTAACCAAACACACAATCTCCTCACCGGAGGTGCCGGTATTCTAGTGGCTTATTTCAGCCGGGTCCCTGAATACACACAAGCGTGACCACAGTGGCGCAAAACTCATGTCATGCATTGATACTAGCGCATGGCCGTGCGGCCATGCGAGCCTTATATAGCTGCAGCAAGAAAAAGACCTTCCTAGAAGGACCAATGAGAGACTGCCATAACTGAGCATGTGACCCTAGATCTCCACTGAGAGATCTTACCCTGGGCATGCTCAGTGTGTGAAAAGCAGGAGTTAGTCCTAGCAGCAATAGGACCTTCCTACCATGTGACCCTCAATCTCCACTGAGAGATCTTACTCAGGGCATGCTCAGAATGAGAAAAGCAGGACTTAGTCGCAGAAGCGTCTGCTCGCCGTTGCCCAGCACTGACTTCAATGGCAGAAGCAGGAAAAGCAGCAGTAACTCTTTGTACAGAGTGGGACTGAGCAAGATGCTTGGACTGACGTCTCTGCTGAGCAGGCACAACTGCGGCAGGAGAGGAATGGGAGACCGCAGCGGAGATGGCCCGAGATTCCCCCTGTGCAGAGGCGGGAACTCGATCCCTAACATTACCCCCCCTCCTAGGGCCCCCCCCCTCCTTGGACCTCGCTACGCTCAAAGGCAGCAATGAGCTGCGGAGCCTGAATGTGCTCAGCAGGCTCTCAGGACCATAACCCTTCCAGTCCACCAAATAAAACTTTTTACCACGTACCACCTTGCACCCCAAAATAGCATTCACCTCGTAATCGTCCGTAGACGAACCCGATGTCCCAGCAGATGACTCGGAAAACCGGGACATATACACGGGTTTCAAGAGGGACACATGAAAGGTGTCGGTGATGCCCAGGCGTGGCGGAAGGGCTAAACGATAGACCACAGGATTAACCTGTTCGAGGACCTTAAAAGGACCCAAGTAGCGAGGTGCAAACTTAGTGGACTCCACTCGCAGCCTGATGTTACGGGCGGAGAGCCACACCAAGTCGCCAGGAGCAAAGGTCGGAGCGGGGCGCCGATGTGCATCGGCGGAGGACCTCATTCTCTCCTTGGAGGCCCGAATGGCATCCTGAGTGCGGTCCCAAATATCCCATGCTTCCACAGCCCAGTCTGCCACCCTGGAGTCGGCGGAAGACACGGGCATAGGCACAGGTACCCGCGGATGCTGACCATAGTTAAGGAGAAATGGGGTTTGTCCAGTGGAGTCGGCCACGGCGTTGTTCAGCGCAAACTCTGCCCATGATAGCAAGGATGCCCAGTCATCCTGCCTGGCTGAGACAAAATGTCGCAGATATGTGACCAAGGTCTGGTTGGCCCTCTCTACCAACCCGTTCGTCTCGGGATGATATGCGGAAGAGAGATTTAACTCAATGCTGAGAAGACGACAAAGCTCTCTCCAGAACCGAGACACAAACTGGGGACCCCGGTCACTGACAATTTTGTCCGGCATACCGTGTAGGCGGAAGATGTGTTTTATGAACAACGCTGCCAAGGCCCGTGCAGAAGGTAACCGTGGAAGCGGGACCAAATGCACCATTTTAGATAAATGATCGGTGACAACCCAAATGATGGTACAGCCACGAGACTTGGGCAAACCCACCACAAAGTCCATCCCGACCATCTCCCAGGGCCTGTCTGCCACCGGCAAGGGATAGAGTAACCCTGCTGGCCGTTGTCGAGGAGATTTATTTTTGGCACAGGAGACACATGCCTGAATGTAATCTCTGACATCACGAACCATATGTGGCCACCAATACGACCTCACCAGCAGCTCAGATGTCCTTTTTGTCCCAAAGTGTCCACCCACCCTGGACGAATGAGCCCAAGAGAGAACCTCCGGTCGCAAATTAATGGGTACAAAAGTCTTGCCCGGAGGCACAGACTCTAGCGAAACCGGAGCTACGGTTCTCAGGCTCCCAGAAGGGACAATAAGCCGAGGCTCCCCCTCCTCCTCCTCAGATGACACAACAGAGCGAGAGAGGGCGTTAGCACGAATGTTCTTCTCCCCAGCGAGATAATGGAGGGTGAAGTGGAACCGGGAGAAGAACAAGGACCATCTGGCCTTGCGAGAATTTAGCCGCTGGGCTGTTTGCAAATATAACAAATTTTTGTGGTCCGTGAAGACTTGAAAGGGAAAGCGAGCCCCCTCCAAGAGATGTCTCCACTCCGAGAAAGCCAACTTCATCGCTAGCAACTCCCTGTCCCCGATGGAATAATTCCTCTCCGCTGGTGTGAAGGTCTTGGAGTAGAAGAAGCAAGGATGCTTCCGACCTTGAGCATCCTTTTGGAAGAGGACTGCTCCTGCACCAACGGATGAGGCATCCACCTCCATTATAAATGGCTTATCCACATCGGGACGATGTAGGATGGGAGCGCTAGCAAAATGAGACTTAATAGAAGAGAAGGCCTTGGAGACCTCTTCAGACCACAATTTGGGATTTGCTCCCTTCTTGGTGAGGGCTACCAAGGGAGCTACCAAAGTTGAGAAGTGTGGAATGAACTGGCGGTAATAATTAATGAACCCCATAAAGCGCTGCACCGCTTTAAGAGAATGGGGTTCTTGCCAGTCCATCACAGCCTGTAGTTTGGCAGGATCCATAGCCAATCCCTGGGTGGAAATGATATAGCCCAGGAAAGGTAAAGACTCCTGCTCAAACATACACTTCTCCAACTTTGCATAGAGGGAATTTGACCGTAAGAAGTCGAAGACTCTGCCAACATCTCTCCGGTGGGAGTCAATATCTGGAGAGAAGATGAGAATATCATCCAGATAGACTACGACCGAGGTGGAGAGCATATCCCGGAAGATGTCATTGACAAAGTCTTGGAAGACAGCTGGGGCATTACAGAGCCCAAAGGGCATCTGTTGTGAATTCTGTGGCAGAGCTCCCTCCTGTGGTCACAAGTGGTACTTCGGCTGATTCTCTCTGTGAGCTTCTGTTGGTGGAGGGAAGTGGTACTGTGGCTTCTGAGTTTCCTCCCTCAGGTGATCTGGTGAGGTCGTTAGGTGCTTCTCTACTTAACTCCACCTAATGCTTTGATCCTGGCTTCCTGTCAATGTTCCAGTGTTGGACTTGCTTTTCCCTGGATCATTCCTGTGGCCTGCTGTTCTGCATAGCTAAGTTCTTCTTTGCTATTTGTTTGCTATTTTTTCTGTCCAGCTTGTCTAATTTGTTGCTGGAAGCTCTGGGACGCAAAGGGTGTACCTCCGTGCCGTTAGTTCGGTACGGAGGGTCTTTTTGCCCCCTTTGCGTGGTTTTCTTTAGGGTTCTGTGCAGACCGCAAAGTTACCTTTTCTATCCACGATCTGTTAAGAAAGTCGGGCCTCACTTTGCTGAATCTATTTCATCTCTACGTTTGTCTTTTCATCTTAACTCACAGTCATTATATGTGGGGGGCTGCCTTCTCCTTTGGGGTATTTCTCTGAGGCAAGGTAGGCTTATTTTCTATCTTCAGGCTAGTTAGTTTCTCAGGCTGTGCCGAGTTGCATAGGCAGAGTTAGGCGAAATCCACGGCTGCCTCTAGTGTTGTTTGGAGAGGATTAGGGATTGCGGTCTGCAGAGTTCCCACGTCTCAGAGCTCGTTTTATGATTTTGGGTTATTGTCAGATCACTGTATGTGCTCTGACCGCTATGTCCATTGTAGTACTGAATTGCCTTTCGTAACAGTACAGGAAGCCCAAAAGTACTAATGATTCTCAATAGAGGGAAAAAAGAAGTTCTGAGACCATTTTTTTTCTTTGCACTGTGTTTTGCCTTTTTTTTCCCCTAGACATTTGGGTGATTCAGTACACAAGTGTAGCGATGGACATTAGAAGTCTGTCTTCATTTGTGGATCAGCTCTCGGCAAGAGTACAAAAGATTCAAGACACTATTGATCAGAAAGCTATGTTGGAACCAAGAATTCCTATTCCTGATTTGTTTTTTGGAGATAGTACTAAGTTTCTGAGTTTCAAACATAATTGTAAATTATTTCTGGCCTTGAAACCTCGCTCCTCTGGTGATCCAGTTCAACAGGTTTTGATTGTTATTTCTTTTTTGCGCGGCGACCCTCAGGACTGGGCATTTTCTCTTGCGCCAGGAGATCCTGCATTGGGTAATATCGATGCGTTTTTCCTGGCACTCGGATTGCTGTACGATGAACCTAATTCAGTGGATCAGGCAGAGAAAAATTTGCTGGCTCTTTGTCAGGGTCAGGATGAGATAGAGGTATATTGTCAGAAATTTAGAAAGTGGTCCGTGCTCACTCAATGGAATGAATCTGCGCTGGCAGCTATGTTCAGAAAGGGTCTCTCTGAAGCCCTTAAGGATGTCATGGTGGGATTTCCTATGCCTGCTGGTTTGAATGAGTCTATCTCTTTGGCCATTCAGATCGGTCGACGCTTGCGTGAGCGTAAATCTGTGCACCATTTGGCGGTATTACCTGAGCTTAAACCTGAGCCTATGCAGTGCGATAGGACTTTGACCAGAGTTAAATGGCAAGAACACAGACGTCTGAATGGGCTGTGTTTCTACTGTGGTGATTCCACTCATGCTATCTCTGATTGTCCTAAGCGCACTAAGCGGTTCGCTAGGTCTGCCACCATTGGTACGGTACAGTCAAAATTTCTTCTGTCCGTTATCTTGATCTGCTCTTTGTCATCGTATTTTGTCATGGCATTTGTGGATTCAGGCGCTGCCATGAATTTGATGGACTTGGAGTATGCTAAGCGTTGTGGGTTTCTCTTAGAGCCCTTGCAGTGTCCTATTCCATTGAGAGGAATTGATGCCACACCTTTGGCCAAGAATAAGCCTCAATACTGGACCCATCTGACCATGTGCATGGCTCCTGCACATCAGGAGGTTATTCGCTTTCTGGTGTTGCATAATCTGCATGATGTGGTCGTGTTGGGGTTGCCATGGCTACAAGCCCATAATCCAGTATTAGATTGGAAATCCATGTTGGTGTCCAGCTGGGGTTGTCAGGGGGTACATGGTGATGTTCCATTTCTGTCAATTTCGTCATCCACCCCTTCTGAGGTTCCAGAGTTCTTGTCTGATTACCAGGATGTATTTGATGAGCCCAAGTCCGATGCCCTACCTCCGCATAGGGATTGTGATTGTGCTATCAATTTGATTCCTGGTAGTAAATTCCCAAAATGTCGACTGTTTAATTTATCCGTGCCTGAGCACGCCGCTATGCGCAGTTATGTGAAGGAATCCCTGGAGAAGGGGCATATTCGCCCGTCATCGTCACCATTAGGAGCAGGGTTCTTTTTTGTAGCCAAGAAGGATGGTTCGCTGAGACCTTTTATAGATTACCGCCTTCTAAAAAAGATCATGGTTAAATTTCAGTACCCCTTGCCATTGTTATCTGATTTGTTTGCTCGGATTAAGGGGGCTAGTTGGATCTCCAAGATAGATCTTCGTGGTGCGTATAATCTGGTGCGAATCAGGCGAGGAGATGAATGGAAAACTGCATTTAATACGCCCGAGGGTCATTTTGAGTATCTAGTGATGCCATTCGGACTTGCCAATGTTCCATCAGTGTTTCAGTCCTTTATGCATGACATCTTCCGAGAGTACCTGGATAAATTCCTGATTGTGTACTTGGATGACATTTTGATCTTCTCGGATGATTGGAAGTCTCATGTGAAGCAGGTCAGAACAGTTTTTCAGGTCCTGCGTGCTAATTCTTTGTTTGTGAAGGGATCAAAGTGTCTCTTTGGTGTGCAGAAGGTTTCATTTTTGGGGTTCATCTTTTCCCCTTCTACCATCGAGATGGATCCTGTTAAGGTCCAAGCCATCCATGATTGGACTCAGCCGACATCTCTGAAAAGTCTGCAAAAGTTCCTGGGCTTTGCTAATTTTTATCGTCGCTTCATCTGCAATTTTTCTAGTATTGCCAAACCATTGACCTATTTGACCAAGAAGGGTGCTGATTTGGTCAATTGGTCTTCTGCTGCTGTGGAAGCTTTTCAAGACTTGAAGCGTCGTTTTTCTTCTGCCCCTGTGTTGTGTCAACCAGATGTTTCTCTTCCGTTCCAGGTCGAGGTTGATGCTTCTGAGATTGGAGCAGGGGCTGTTTTGTCGCAGAGAGGTTCTGATTGCTCAGTGATGAAACCATGCGCTTTCTTTTCCAGGAAGTTTTCGCCTGCTGAGCGAAATTATGATGTGGGCAACCGAGAGTTGCTGGCCATGAAGTGGGCGTTCGAGGAGTGGCGTCATTGGCTTGAAGGAGCTAAGCATCGCGTGGTGGTATTGACTGATCATAAGAACTTGACTTATCTTGAGTCTGCTAAGCGGTTGAATCCTAGACAGGCTCGTTGGTCGCTGTTTTTTGCCCGTTTTGACTTTGTGATTTCGTACCTTCTGGGCTCTAAAAATGTGAAGGCGGATGCTCTGTCTAGGAGTTTTGTGCCCGACTCTCCGGGTTTGTCTGAGCCGGCGGGTATCCTCAAGGAAGGAGTAATTGTGTCTGCCATCTCCCCTGATTTGCGGCAGGTGCTGCAAAAATTTCAGGCTAATAAACCTGATCGTTGTCCAGCGGAGAGACTGTTTGTCCCTGATAGGTGGACCAATAAAGTTATCTCTGAGGTTCATTGTTCGGTGTTGGCTGGTCATCCTGGAATCTTTGGTACCAGAGAGTTGGTGGCTAGATCCTTTTGGTGGCCGTCTCTGTCGCGGGATGTGCGTGTTTTTGTGCAGTCCTGTGGGATTTGTGCTCGGGCTAAGCCCTGCTGTTCTCGTGCCAGTGGGTTGCTTTTGCCCTTGCCGGTCCCGAAGAGGCCTTGGACACATATCTCTATGGATTATATTTCTGATCTTCCCGTTTCTCAAAAGATGTCAGTCATTTGGGTGGTCTGTGATCGCTTTTCTAAGATGGTCCATCTGGTACCCTTGTCTAAATTGCCTTCCTCCTCTGATTTGGTGCCATTGTTCTTCCAGCATGTGGTTCGTTTACATGGCATTCCAGAGAATATCGGTTCTGACAGAGGTTCCCAGTTTGTTTCAAGGTTTTGGCGAGCCTTTTGTGGTAGGATGGGCATTGACTTGTCTTTTTCCTCGGCTTTCCATCCTCAGACTAATGGCCAGACCGAACGAACCAATCAGACCTTGGAAACATACCTGAGATGCTTTGTTTCTGCCGATCAGGATGACTGGGTGTCCTTTTTGCCTTTGGCTGAGTTCGCCCTTAATAATCGGGCCAGCTCGGCTACCTTGGTTTCGCCATTTTTCTGCAATTCTGGGTTCCATCCTCGTTTCTCTTCAGGACAGGTTGAGTCTTCGGACTGTCCTGGTGTGGATACTGTGGTGGACAGGTTGCAGCAGATTTGGACTCATGTAGTGGACAATTTGACCTTGTCCCAGGAGAAGGCTCAATGTTTCGCTAATCGCAAACGCCGTGTGGGTCCCCGACTTCGTGTTGGGGATCTGGTTTGGTTATCTTCTCGTCATATTCCTATGAAGGTTTCCTCTCCTAAGTTTAAACCTCGTTTCATTGGTCCGTATAGGATTTCTGAGGTTCTTAATCCTGTATCTTTTCGTCTCACCCTTCCAGATTCTTTTTCCATACATAACGTATTCCATAGGTCATTGTTGCGGAGATGCACCTATGGTTCCATCTGTTGATCCTCCTGCCCCGGTTTTGGTGGAGGGGGAATTGGAGTATATTGTGGAGAAGATTTTGGATTCTCGTGTTTCTAGACGGAAACTCCAGTATCTGGTTAAATGGAAGGGTTATGCTCAGGAAGATAATTCCTGGGTTTTTGCCTCTGATGTCCATGCTCCCGATCTTGTTCGTGCCTTTCATGTGGCTCATCCTGGTCGGCCTGGGGGCTCTGGTGAGGGTTCGGTGACCCCTCCTCAAGGGGGGGTACTGTTGTGAATTCTGTGGCAGAGCTGCCTCCTGTGGTCACAAGTGGTACTTCGGCTGATTCTCTCTGTGAGCTTCTGTTGGTGGAGGGAAGTGGTACTGCGGCTTCTGAGTTTCCTCCCTCAGGTGATCTGGTGAGGTCGTTAGGTGCTTCTCTACTTAACTCCACCTAATGCTTTGATCCTGGCTTCCTGTCAATGTTCCAGTGTTGGACTTGCTTTTCCCTGGATCATTCCTGTGGCCTGCTGTTCTGCATAGCTAAGTTCTTCTTTGCTATTTGTTTGCTATTTTTTCTGTCCAGCTTGTCTAATTTGTTGCTGGAAGCTCTGGGACGCAAAGGGTGTACCTCCGTGCCGTTAGTTCGGTACGGAGGGTCTTTTTGCCCCCTTTGCGTGGTTTTCTTTAGGGTTTTGTGTAGACCGCAAAGTTACCTTTTCTATCCTCGATCTGTTAAGAAAGTCGGGCCTCACTTTGCTGAATCTATTTCATCTCTACGTTTGTCTTTTCATCTTAACTCACAGTCATTATATGTGGGGGGCTGCCTTCTCCTTTGGGGTATTTCTCTGAGGCAAGGTAGGCTTATTTTCTATCTTCAGGCTAGTTAGTTTCTCAGGCTGTGCCGAGTTGCATAGGCAGAGTTAGGCGCAATCCACGGCTGCCTCTAGTGTTGTTTGGAGAGGATTAGGGATTGCGGTCTGCAGAGTTCCCATGTCTCAGAGCTCGTTCTATGATTTTGGGTTATTGTCAGATCACTGTATGTGCTCTGACCGCTATGTCCATTGTAGTACTGAATTGCCTTTCATAGCAGGCATCACCAGATACTTATAGTGCCCATCCCTGGTATTAAACGCCGTCTTCCGTTCATCCCCCTCACGGATGCGAATCAGGTTATAAGCACCCCGCAAATCTAATTTGGTAAATACCCTTGCTCCCCGTAGCCTATCAAAGAGCTCAGAAATCAGGGGCAATGGGTACTTATTCTTAACGGTGATGGCGTTAAGACCCCTGTAATCTATGCAAGGACGTAATTCTCCGTTCTTCTTCTGCACGAAGAAGAACCCTGCCCCTGCAGGTGACACTGACTTCCTAATGAACCCTCTTGCCAAATTTTCCTGGATGTATTGGGACATAGCCTCTGTCTCCGGGAGGGAGAGGGGATAGAACCGTCCCCGAGGAGGTTCTGCTCCAGGCAAGAGATCAATAGGACAGTCATAGGGGCGGTGAGGTGGAAGGGTCTACGCAGCCTTTTTGGAGAAGACGTCTGCATAGGACCAATAGCATTTGGGAAGGGAAGAAAGATCTGCAGGTATCTCGGTGGTAGAAACCTGAACGTACTCTCTCAAACATCTGCCCTTACATGAATCACTCCAACCCAATATCCTCCCAGAGGACCACTCAATATGTGGGGAGTGGAAACGGAGCCAGGGTATTCCCAGCAGAATCTCATCCATTCCCTCGGGAAGGACAAGAAGGGAAATTATCTCCTGGTGGGATGGGGACATAGCTAACGTGAAAGGGACAGTCTGGTGTGTTATCTGAGATGGAAGTGTTGACCCATTCACTACTCTAACAGTCACCGGTTTGGCGAGCATCACCAGAGGTATTGCATGGCGCAGAGCAAAAGCTGAGGAGATGAAATTCCCCTCAGCTCCAGAATCCACACAAAGCTCGACTGTTAGAGAGTAAGAGCCTAATATGATTGTCCCTTTGAAGGACAGCTTGGAGGAAAATGCCGCTGTGTCTAGTGAACCTCCTCCAAGGGTTACTAGACGCGATCGTCTACTCGACCGCCGTGGACATTTATTGGCATAATGTCCTTCTTGTTGGAAATTTCTGCAAACCACGGGTAACATAGTAACATAGTAACATAGTTAGTAAGGCCGAAAAAAGACATTTGTCCATCCAGTTCAGCCTATATTCCATCATAATAAATACCCATATCTACGTCCTTCTACAGAACCTAATAATTGTATGATACAATATTGTTCTGCTCCAGGAAGACATCCAGGCCTCTCTTGAACCCCTCGACTGAGTTCGCCATCACCACCTCCTCAGGCAAGCAATTCCAGATTCTCACTGCCCTAACAGTAAAGAATCCTCTTCTATGTTGGTGGAAAAACCTTCTCTCCTCCAGACGCAAAGAATGCCCCCTTGTGCCCGTCACCTTCCTTGGTATAAACAGATCCTCAGCGAGATATTTGTATTGTCCCCTTATATACTTATACATGGTTATTAGATCGCCCCTCAGTCGTCTTTTTTCTAGACTAAATAATCCTAATTTCGCTAATCTATCTGGGTATTGTAGTTCTCCCATCCCCTTTATTAATTTTGTTGCCCTCCTTTGTACTCTCTCTAGTTCCATTATATCCTTCCTGAGCACCGGTGCCCAAAACTGGACACAGTACTCCATGTGCGGTCTAACTAGGGATTTGTACAGAGGCAGTATAATGCTCTCATCATGTGTATCCAGACCTCTTTTAATGCACCCCATGATCCTGTTTGCCTTGGCAGCTGCTGCCTGGCACTGGCTGCTCCAGGTAAGTTTATCATTAACTAGGATCCCCAAGTCCTTCTCCCTGTCAGATTTACCCAGTGGTTTCCCGTTCAGTGTGTAATGGTGATATTGATTCCCTCTTCCCATGTGTATAACCTTACATTTATCATTGTTAAACCTCATCTGCCACCTTTCAGCCCAAGTTTCCAACTTATCCAGATCCATCTGTAGCAGAATACTATCTTCTCTTGTATTAACTGCTTTACATAGTTTTGTATCATCTGCAAATATCGATATTTTACTGTGTAAACCTTCTACCAGATCATTAATGAATATGTTGAAGAGAACAGGACCCAATACTGACCCCTGCGGTACCCCACTGGTCACAGCGACCCAGTTAGAGACTATACCATTTATAACCACCCTCTGCTTTCTATCACTAAGCCAGTTACTAACCCATTTACACACATTTTCCCCCAGACCAAGCATTCTCATTTTGTGTACCAACCTCTTGTGCGGCACGGTATCAAACGCTTTGGAAAAATCGAGATATACCACGTCCAATGACTCACCGTGGTCCAGTCTATAGCTTACCTCTTCATAAAAACTGATTAGATTGGTTTGACAGGAGCGATTTCTCATAAACCCATGCTGATATGGAGTTAAACAGTTATTCTCATTGAGATAATCCAGAATAACATCCCTCAGAAACCCTTCAAATATTTTACCAACAATAGAGGTTAGACTTACTGGCCTATAATTTCCAGGTTCACTTTTAGAGCCCTTTTTGAATATTGGCATCACATTTGCTATGCGCCAATCCTGTGGAACAGACCCTGTCGCTATAGAGTCCCTAAAAATAAGAAATAATGGTTTATCTATTACATTACTTAGTTCTCTTAGTACTCGTGGGTGTATGCCATCCGGACCCGGAGATTTATCTATTTTAATCTTATTTAGCCGGTTTCGCACCTCTTCTTGGGTTAGATTGGTGACCCTTAATATAGGGTTTTCATTGTTTCTTGGGATTTCACCTAGCATTTCATTTTCCACCGTGAATGCCGTGGAGAAGAAGGTGTTTAATATGTTAGCTTTTTCCTCGTCATCTACAACCATTCTTTCCTCACTATTTTTTGAGGGGCCTACATTTTCAGTTTTTATTCTTTTACTATTGATATAGTTGAAGAACAGTTTGGGATTAGTTTTACTCTCCTTAGCAATGTGCTTCTCTGTTTCCTTTTTGGCAGCTTTAATTAGTTTTTTAGATAAAGTATTTTTCTCCCTATAGTTTTTTAGAGCTTCAATGGTGCCATCCTGCTTTAGTAGTGCAAATGCTTTCTTTTTACTGTTAATTGCCTGTCTTACTTCTTTGTTTAGCCACATTGGTTTTTTCCTCTTTCTAGTCCTTTTATTCCCACAAGGTATAAACCGCTTACACTGCCTATTTAGGATGTTCTTAAACATTTCCCATTTATTATCTGTATTCTCATTTCTGAGGATATTGTCCCAGTCTACCAGATTAAGGGCATCTCTAAGCTGGTCAAACTTTGCCTTCCTAAAGTTCAGTGTTTTTGTGACTCCCTGACAAGTCCCCCTAGTGAAAGACAGGTGAAACTGTACAATATTGTGGTCGCTATTTCCTAGATGCCCGACCACCTGCAGATTTGTTATTCTGTCAGGTCTATTAGATAGTATTAGGTCTAAAAGTGCTGCTCCTCTGGTTGGATTCTGCACCAATTGTGAAAGATAATTTTTCTTGGTTATTAGCAGAAACCTGTTGCCTTTATGGGTTTCACAGGTTTCTGTTTCCCAGTTAATATCCGGGTAGTTAAAGTCCCCCATAACCAGGACCTCATTATGGGTTGCAGCTTCATCTATCTGCTTTAGAAGTAGACTTTCCATGGTTTCTGTTATATTTGGGGGTTTGTAACAGACCCCAATGAGAATTTTGTTACCATTTTTCCCTCCATGAATTTCGACCCATATGGACTCGACATCCTCATTTCCTTCGCTAATATCCTCCCTTAAAGTGAACTTTAGACAAGACTTTACATAGAGACAAACCCCTCCTCCTCTCCGATTTTTACGATCCTTTCTAAACAGACTGTAACCCTGTAAGTTAACTGCCCAGTCATAGCTTTCATCTAACCATGTCTCGGTTATTCCCACTATGTCAAAGTTACCTGTAGATATTTCTGCTTCTAGTTCTTCCATCTTGTTTGTCAGGCTTCTGGCGTTTGCGAGCATGCAGTTTAGAGGATTTTGTTTTGTTCCAATCTCCTCACTGTGGATTGTTTTAGAAATGTTCTTACCTCCCTTCTGAGTATGTTTTCCTGGGTCGTCTTTGTTCGAGTCTAATGTTTTTCTTCCCGTCCCCTCTTCTTCTAGTTTAACGCCCTCCTGATGAGTGTAGCGAGTCTTCTGGCGAATGTGTGTTTCCCAGGTTTGTTGAGGTGTAGTCCGTCTCTGGCGAGGAGTCCATCGTACCAGTAATTCACACCGTGGTCCAGGAATCCAAATCCTTGTTGTCTGCACCATCGTCTTAGCCAGTTGTTTGCATCAAGGATCCTGTTCCATCTCCTGGTGCCTTGCCCGTCTACTGGAAGGATAGAAGAAAAAACTACCTGTGCATCCAGTTCCTTTACTTTCTTCCCCAACTCTTCAAAGTCCTTGCAGATTGTCGGTAGGTCCTTCCTTGCCGTGTCATTGGTGCCAACATGTATCAGAAGAAATGGGTGGACGTCCTTGGAGCTGAAGAGCTTTGGTATCCTATCGGTCACATCCTTGATCATCGCACCTGGAAGGCAGCATACTTCTCTTGCAGTTATGTCCGGTCTGTAGATGGCTGCTTCGGTGCCTCTCAGTAGTGAGTCTCCCACCACCACCACTCTTCGTTGCTTCTTGGCTGTACTTTTTGCTGTCACTTGTTGTTGTGTGCCCTTTTCTTTTTTGCTTGCTGGTATTGCTTCATTCTTAGGTGTGCCATCTTCATCCTCTACAAAGATTTGATATCGGTTCTTCAGTTGTGTGGTTGGTGATTTCTCCATGGTCTTCTTGCTTCTTTTGGTCACATGCTTCCACTCATCTGCTTTTGGAGGTTCTCTGACACTTTTTGCACCTTCTGTGACCAGTAGAGATGCTTCTGTTCTGTCTAGAAAGTCTTCATTCTCTTTGATGAGTTTCAAAGTTGCTATTCTTTCTTCCAGACCCCGCACCTTTTCTTCTAAAAGGGCCACTAGTCTACACTTCTGACAGGTGAAATTGGATTCTTCTTCTGGTCGATCTGTGAACATGTAGCTTAGGTCCCGCTCGAGAAACCTCCATGGCCTCATGGGAGTCGGACGCCTGAACGGAAGATTCCAGAGGTCTGGCGAAGGTGGGAGCCAGCCGAAACCTCTGCCTACACTGGGCCCGCTCCAACTTCCGCTCGTTAAAACGGAGGTCGATGCGGGTAGATATAGAAATAAGCTCCTCCAGTGTGGCGGGAATCTCCCTGGTGGCCAAGGCGTCCTTCACATGGTCTGCCAGTCCTCTCCAGAACACCGGAATAAGGACTTTATCCGGCCATTCCAGCTCAGAGACCAGAGTCCGGAATTGGACGGCGAACTGGCTGACCATGGACGAACCCTGTGTTGTTGCCAACAATTGGAGCGCGGTATCGTGGGAGACACGAGGTCCCAAAAAGACCTGTTTAAGAGCGTCCAGCAAGAGAGGAGCACTCTGCGCGACACGATCATTGCGCTCCCATAGCGGCGTTGCCCACTCCAACGCCCTGCCCGACAAAAGGGATAAAATAAATCCCACTTTCGCCCGTTCCGTAGGAAAACGTGCAGCCAGAAGCTCAAGATGTATGGAGCACTGACTCACGAATCCCCGACATAGCTTACTGTCACCAGCAAACTTGTCTGGAAGCGAGAGACGGGATAAAGTCGGAGCAGGGGTGGCAGAGGACAAACTGGCTGCAGCTACACTTGCAGCCTGAACAGCGACTGCGGTAACATCCACAGCTGAGGTTGTGCGCTCGAGAGCCGTCAACCTACCCTCCAGCTGCTGGATGTACCGCTGTAAACGCTGATCGTCCGCCATTTACCAGCCAGACCCTGGCGCTAGTATACTGTTAGGGCTGGCGGAATGCACCGAGTAAATATAGAGATGTTATTTGGTGCGTTCGCAGCCCGGGGTCCACCGTGCAGGAATAGAACCTGCTGCTGGCAAACAGTGGCACGATATGGCGGTAGAAGCGAACTCTGTTGCTTCACAGAGTCGCTATAAGGAAAGGACTGTGTCCTGTTAAACTCCACAGGAATACACAGTAACTGCTGAGCAGATAGCAGCTTGTGGTCACGCAGTCCAGGAGGCAAACATACAATCTCCTCACCGGTGGAGCCGGTATTCTAGTGGCTTATTTCAGCCGGGGCCCTGTAACCAAACACACAATCTCCTCACCGGAGGTGCCGGTATTCTAGTGGCTTATTTCAGCCGGGTCCCTGAATACACACAAGCGTGACCACAGTGGCGCAAAACTCATGTCATGCATTGATACTAGCGCATGGCCGTGTGGCCATGCGAGCCTTATATAGCTGCAGCAAGAAAAAGACCTTCCTAGAAGGACCAATGAGAGACTGCCATAACTGAGCATGTGACCCTAGATCTCCACTGAGAGATCTTACCCTGGGCATGCTCAGTGTGTGAAAAGCAGGAGTTAGTCCTAGCAGCAATAGGACCTTCCTACCATGTGACCCTCGATCTCCACTGAGAGATCTTACTCAGGGCATGCTCAGAATGAGAAAAGCAGGACTTAGTCGCAGAAGCGTCTGCTCGCCGCTGCCCAGCACTGACTTCAATGGCAGAAGCAGGAAAAGCAGCAGTAACTCTTTGTACAGAGTGGGACTGAGCAAGACGCTTGGACTGACGTCTCCGCTGAGCAGGCACAACTGCGGCAGGAGAGGAATTGGAGACCGCAGTGGAGATGGCCCGAGATTCCCCCTGTGCAGAGGCGGGAACTCGACCCCTAACACTGAGACTGTGCATAGCACAGTGTCAGATCAACGATCTGACATGCAGTTTAGCTGGCTTTCCAGCGCCTGCTCTCAGCAGGTGCCGGCTAGCCAGGTCATTTCATGACCCGGAAGGAGTCCGGCGGCCATCTTGGATCCGGGGACTCCTTCCGGGACACCAGAGCAACGCGATCTCATTGCGTTGCTCCGGTGGGAGAGCGCAGGGAGCCCCCGTCCCTGCGCGATCCCCATCTATGCCGCTGTCACTACTGACAGCGGCATCAGAGGGGTTAAATGCCCGCGATCGGCGATAGCGCCGATCGTGGGCATTGCTGCGGGGTGTCAGCTGTCATATAAAGCTGACACCCGCACCCGATCACCGCGGCACTCAGCGCGAGACCGCGGTGATCGGTGCGCCGTACTAGTACTGCTGCTGGCATAAATGCAGTGGCGGCAGCGCAGTACTAGTACGGCGCATGGCGCGAAGGGGTTAATGTAGCAGCATAGGGAGCTTGGTTTTTTGCAGTTGGTATTTTTTTATTAACACCATGTACTTTATATTGAAAACTATTCTTAATTATTTAGGGCTGGCATCTTTGTATTTATTAAACTTAAAGACGTTGTCCACTATTTTAACACTGATGACCAGTGGGCCCGGGGGAAGATTTGGATCGGGTCTCATCCCATCCTGAAATAAATATATTTCAATGCAAGACACCCTACGTGCCGATCTGGGTCATCCTCGTTGAGATGCTGGAGCAGCTGGATTTTGTAAGGGTGCAATTTGTGGGTAGATAATATCCGAAGGGAAGTTCGACTGATGCCAGATCGGCGCGCTGAATTTGCAGAATGGGCAAAACAAAAATTGGAACAGGACCCTCAGATTAAACAGAACATTATATTCCCTGATGAAGCAAACTTTTTTGGGTGGCCCATTTATATGGATACACCTAAATAACAAAGGAATGGTGACAGTTTTCTTGCGTAGGGTGTCTTGCATTGAAATCTGCTGCAATGACCCGGGTACTGCTTTCACCAGACATCAACACAATTTCTATCCACTCCTCACGTGTTTGTTATGGAACTGCAACACAGAACTAGGATAGGAGGGGGAAAACATAGTAACATAGTAACATAGTAACATAGTTAGTAAGGCCGAAAAAAGACATTTGTCCATCCAGTTCAGCCTATATTCCATCATAATAAATCCCCAGATCTACGTCCTTCTACAGAACCTAATTGTATGATACAATATTGTTCTGCTCCAGGAAGACATCCAGGCCTCTCTTGAACCCCTCGGCTTAGTTCGCCATCACCACCTCCTCAGGCAAGCAATTCCAGATTCTCACTGCCCTAACAGTAAAGAATCCTCTTCTATGTTGGTGGAAAAACCTTCTCTCCTCCAGACGCAAAGAATGCCCCCTTGTGCCCGTCACCTTCCTTGGTATAAACAGATCCTCAGCGAGATATTTGTATTGTCCCCTTATATACTTATACATGGTTATTAGATCGCCCCTCAGCCGTCTTTTTTCTAGACTAAATAATCCTAATTTCGATAATCTATCTGGGTATTGTAGTTCTCCCATCCCCTTTATTAATTTTGTTGCCCTCCTTTGTACTCTCTCTAGCTCCATTATATCCTTCCTGAGCACCGGTGCCCAAAACTGGACACAGTACTCCATGTGCGGTCTAACTAGGGATTTGTACAGAGGCAGTATAATGCTCTCATCATGCGTATCCAGACCTCTTTTAATGCACCCCATGATCCTGTTTGCCTTGGCAGCTGCTGCCTGGCACTGGCTGCTCCAGGTAAGTTTATCATTAACTAGGATCCCCAAGTCCTTCTCCCTGTCAGATTTACCCAGTGGTTTCCCATTCAGTGTGTAATGGTGACATTGATTCCTTCTTCCCATGTGTATAACCTTACATTTATCATTGTTAAACCTCATCTGCCACCTTTCAGCCCAAGTTTCCAACTTATCCAGATCCATCTGTAGCAGAATACTATCTTCTCTTGTATTAACTGCTTTACATAGTTTTGTATCATCTGCAAATATCGATATTTTACTGTGTAAACCTTCTACCAGATCATTAATGAATATGTTGAAGAGAACAGGTCCCAATACTGACCCCTGCGGTACCCCACTGGTCACAGCGACCCAGTTAGAGACTATACCATTTATAACCACCCTCTGCTTTCTATCACTAAGCCAGTTACTAACCCATTTACACACATTTTCCCCCAGACCAAGCATTCTCATTTTGTGTACCAACCTCTTGTGCGGCACGGTATCAAACGCTTTGGAAAAATCGAGATATACCACGTCCAATGACTCACCGTGGTCCAGCCTATAGCTTACCTCTTCATAAAAACTGATTAGATTGGTTTGACAGGAGCGATTTCTCATAAACCCATGCTGATATGGAGTTAAACAGTTATTCTCATTGAGATAATCCAGAATAACATCCCTCAGAAACCCTTCAAATATTTTACCAACAATAGAGGTTAGACTTACTGGCCTATAATTTCCAGGTTCACTTTTAGAGCCCTTTTTGAATATTGGCATCACATTTGCTATGCGCCAATCCTGTGGAACAGACCCTGTCGCTATAGAGTCCCTAAAAATAAGAAATAATGGTTTATCTATTACATTACTTAGTTCTCTTAGTACTCGTGGGTGTATGCCATCCGGACCCGGAGATTTATCTATTTTAATCTTATTTAGCCGGTTTCGCACCTCTTCTTGGGTTAGATTGGTGACCCTTAATATAGGGTTTTCATTGTTTCTTGGGATTTCACCTAGCATTTCATTTTCCACCGTGAATACCGTGGAGAAGAAGGTGTTTAATATGTTAGCTTTTTCCTCGTCATCTACAACCATTCTTTCCTCACTATTTTTTAAGGGGCCTACATTTTCAGTTTTTATTCTTTTACTATTGATATAGTTGAAGAACAGTTTGGGATTAGTTTTACTCTCCTTAGCAATGTGCTTCTCTGTTTCCTTTTTGGCAGCTTTAATTAGTTTTTTAGATAAAGTATTTTTCTCCCTATAGTTTTTTAGAGCTTCAATGGTGCCATCCTGCTTTAGTAGTGCAAATGCTTTCTTTTTACTGTTAATTGCCTGTCTTACTTCTTTGTTTAGCCACATTGGTTTTTTCCTCTTTCTAGTCCTTTTATTCCCACAAGGTATAAACCGCTTACACTGCCTATTTAGGATGTTCTTAAACATTTCCCATTTATTATCTGTATTCTCATTTCTGAGGATATTGTCCCAGTCTACCAGATTAAGGGCATCTCTAAGCTGGTCAAACTTTGCCTTCCTAAAGTTCAGTGTTTTTGTGACTCCCTGACAAGTCCCCCTAGTGAAAGACAGGTGAAACTGTACAATATTGTGGTCGCTATTTCCTAGATGCCCGACCACCTGCAGATTTGTTATTCTGTCAGGTCTATTAGATAGTATTAGGTCTAAAAGTGCTGCTCCTCTGGTTGGATTCTGCACCAATTGTGAAAGATAATTTTTCTTGGTTATTAGCAGAAACCTGTTGCCTTTATGGGTTTCACAGGTTTCTGTTTCCCAGTTAATATCCGGGTAGTTAAAGTCCCCCATAACCAGGACCTCATTATGGGTTGCAGCTTCATCTATCTGCTTTAGAAGTAGACTTTCCATGGTTTCTGTTATATTTGGGGGTTTGTAACAGACCCCAATGAGAATTTTGTTACCATTTTTCCCTCCATGAATTTCGACCCATATGGACTCGACATCCTCATTTCCTTCGCTAATATCCTCCCTTAAAGTGAACTTTAGACAAGACTTTACATAGAGACAAACCCCTCCTCCTCTCCGATTTTTACGATCCTTTCTAAACAGACTGTAACCCTGTAAGTTAACTGCCCAGTCATAGCTTTCATCTAACCATGTCTCGGTTATTCCCACTATGTCAAAGTTACCTGTAGATATTTCTGCTTCTAGTTCTTCCATCTTGTTTGTCAGGCTTCTGGCGTTTGCGAGCATGCAGTTTAGAGGATTTTGTTTTGTTCCAATCTCCTCGCTGTGGATTGTTTTAGAAATGTTCTTACCTCCCTTCTGAGTATGTTTTCCTGGATCTTCTTTGTTCAAGTCTAATGTTTTTCTTCCCGTCCCCTCTTCTTCTAGTTTAACGCCCTCCTGATGAGTGTAGCGAGTCTTCTGGCGAATGTGTGTTTCCCAGGTTTGTTGAGGTGTAGTCCGTCTCTGGCGAGGAGTCCATCGTACAAGTAATTCACACCGTGGTCCAGGAATCCGAATCCTTGTTGTCTGCACCATCGTCTTAGCCTGCACTGAGACTAGGCTGATATGAGTCACCCGCCAGGTCTGTGGGGTACCCGGTACCGGGTCCAGTGTTCACAAGGGAGATGTCACGGTGGTGACCCGGTCCGTGGCCCTGGGCGCCCATGTAAAGGGGTGTTGAATAAAGTTTATGTACATGACGCCACCTGTGGTATTCGGTCAGTGGTGACCGACGCTGCTTTAAGGGGTCCTCTGGGGTGATGTTATGGCAGCCAGATGGTGTAACTTCCCACAGGTGAATTACATCCCCAGGGCTCCCGGTGTGTAGATGGAAGATGGTGAATTAGTAAAGGGCAGTAAAGAGCGAGGACACAGGTTTGCAGTCTCTTTATCTGGTTTACTGAAGACTTCAGGCAGCCACAGTTCAGGGCACCAGATCACAGGGCAGGCAGGGTCTGGCCTGCTTGGAAGCGAATCCAGAGCCCCTTTACCAGGTGGAGTTAAAAGCCTTCCTCTAGTGCGGTGGTGTTGTAGTCCCTTACTGCCTATAGCTTCAGATAAGGTCCTCACAGTTCTTCTCTCTGTCCCCCATATAGCATAGGACAATACCTGCATGACAGGTAATTCGAGCCTTTTTACAGGGACTTTATCACAATCCGGGCTCTATGTGCCACTGTGTCTCAGGTGTGTGGCAGACAGGTAACTTGCAGTTCAGCTGTTCTGCCGGTCTCTACTGTAAGTCGTAGAGTCCCTTACAACCTGGGTGGTCCGTTTACTGGTTATCTGCGCTTCAAAAGGAGGCAGCCTGCTCATAGCTGGTCTCCCCTGATGTTACGCTCCTGTGCTTCGCTCTCCTTCAAGCTCACTGAACAATATTCGGCTTTCTGTGTGTCTCTTTCCTTACGAGCTGTAGTGCTTCAGACTACATGGCCCCTTATACGTTCTTCCTGCCTCAGACTGCTCCAGTCTGCTTCCTGGCACTCTCTCACTGAAACTGAAACTAACTTTCCCTCCAAACCACAATATATATGCATATGCAGGGGAGTCATGTAGAAAATTGAATCAAAAGCTCCCCTTGTGGCCTGGAGTGTGAACATGTTGTATGTATTGTGGCTACCTGATGAGAGTTATCCTTCATCGCTTCCAGGCAGAACATCACTCTCCCCGTGAGGAAAGTAATGCTACTGTGATGACCAGGACATTGGGGCACCACAGATACCCTACGATGGAGTGGGCGACCCATTCCTTGCGAATAGACCCATCGAAGATCCTAGGTTAAACTCAAGCAAAGACCTATAGACAGGGGGAAGGAGGTCCCTAAAAGATCTAAGGACTGGGTATAAAAAACAGGTCACCTCCTAATAGAAAATAGAAAATAGAGAAGGCTGCAGAAACCAAACAAAAAAAAAGAATCTAGGGATAGCCGAACTGGGGGGTCCAGAACTGCACAATATCAAGCACAGAAAGCTGTCAAAGCACCTAGCCAGAACTCTAGCGGATTAACACTGTTGTCCAGCAAGGACTGGGAGGCAGGTGCTGGGTAATAAAGGGTAATACAATCACCTGACCTAAGACAACACAGCACCAGGGGAAAAAGACCAGCAGCCAGAAACCACAGCAAGATGGCGGATGGTCAAAAACAAAACAGAGCATAACAGTACCTCCCCTTTTACGAGGATCCTCCGGATCCTCTTGGCCGAGCCTTATTCGGAAATCTCCTGTGAAAAGCCGTAATCAGCCTTGAGGCCAAGATGTCCTCTGCTTTCACCCAGGAATTATCCTTGGGACCGAAACCCTTCCAGGACACGAGATACTGCAACCTTCCTCTTTGCCACCTGGAATCTAAAATGCGTGAAATCTCAAACTTGCCGTCCTCATCAACTGGAGGAACAGTCGGCATCGCCTCCTTATCTGGTGTGTCAACTTTCTTCAGTAAAGATACATGAAAAACTGAATTAGTTCTCCAGGACGAGGGGATGTCTAATCTCCCCGCTGCTGAGTTCACAACCTGAACTACTTAGAAGGGTCCTACAAACTTAGGCCCCAGTTTTTTAGAAGGGATCTTCAAACGCAGATTCCTAGAGGACAACCAGACCGTGTCCCCAACTGCAAACAACACCTCCCTTCTTTTCTTGACAAAATATTTATTTGACCTCCTATTTGCCTCTTTCAGATTATGGCGTACATTGGTCCAAACCCTGTCCAAATTTCCAGAAAAACTCTCCTCCTCAGGCACAGCTGCCCCATTCTGAGAAAATGGACCGAAAGATGGATGCCTCCCTGTACAGCAAAAAAAGGAGACCTCCAAGTCAAGGAAGACGTATGATTATTAAGAGCAAAGTCAGCTAGTGGTAGATATTCTGACCACATCTCCTGATTGTCTGCTACAAAACATCGCAAAAACTGCTCGACGTCCTGGTTCTTCCTTTCAGTCTGTCCATTGGACTCCGGATGATAACCTGACGAAAATGACAAATGAACCTTTAATCTGTCACAAAAAGCATGCCAAAAACTGTGGTCCTCTATCGGAAACAATGTCCGTGGGAACCCCATGGAGCCTGACAATCTCTTTCACAAATGCCTTTTCAAGAGTCCTGGCGCAGGGTAATTTATTAAACGAGACCAGATGACACATCTTACTAAATCGGTCCACAACAACTCAGATGACAGAAAACCCCTCAGAGACCGGCAGATCGGTGATAAAATCCATAGCAAGATGTGACCATGGCAAACTAGGAACCTCTAAAGGGCACAGCTACCCTGCAGCCGGGGCATGTGAGGCCTTCGACCTAGTGCACAAAGTACACTGACGCACCCACTTGATGATTTCTCTTTGCCACCCTGGTCACCAGAAACTTCGACCGATCGACTTCCTAGTTTCTGAAATTCCTGGATAACCCGCCAACCGAGACTCATGACATTCAGCAAACAAAGCTCTCAGCAAGGTTATAGGCGCAAATAATTTACCATACGGAGTGTTAGTTGATGCATCAATCAGGGCTTCAAGGATGCTATTCTCCAACTCAGAACCCAATGCTGCCACCACCACCCCTTTCTGCAAAATGCATTCCTCCTTCTCAGTATTAATTGCTGGAGAGAAACTACGAGAAAAAGCTTCCGCTTTAACATTCTTTGTCCCAGGGATATATGTTACAGAGAAATGAAACCGGGCAAAAAACAGTGCCCATCTACCTTGATGGGCATTCAAACGTTGAGCAGCATCCAGATATATCAGATTTTTATGATCAGTAAAAACCTGTATCGGATGTCTAGCCCCCTCCAAAAAATGTCGCCAATGCTCAAACGTGAGTTTAATAGCCAGCAACTCTCTGTTCCAAATATCATAGTTGAGCTCAGTCTCCGAAAATTTTTTAGAAAAGAAAGCACAGGGATGTACCCCATCCTATCCCTCATGGGACAGAACTGCCCCCACCCCTACTGAAGAGGCATGAACCTCTACCAGAAATGGCTTGGTCTCATCTGTCTGGATCAAAACAGGAGCAGAGCTAAACCTCTCCTTGAGATGCTCAAAAGCCTTAAGAGCCTCAGAGGACCATTGGACAGTATTAGAACCCTTCTGAGTGAGATCAGTTATAAGTTTAGCGATCACAGAAAAATTCTTTATGAATTTTCTGTAATAATTAGCAAACCCTAAAAAGCTCTGAACCAACTTCAAACATTCAGGCCTAGGCCACTCCAGCACTGCCTGAACCTTCACCGGGTCCATCTCAAACCCATCACTGGAGACAAGGTACCCCCAAAAAACTCATTTTCTGTATTGCAATCTCGCACTTCTCCAATTTAGCAAAGAGTGAGTTTTCGCTCAAAATCTTTAGAACTTCGCGGACTCTCTGCCAATGTGACTCCACATCAGGTGAATAGATCAAAATATCATCCAAATAAACAATAACACTCCTACTGATCAACAACCTCAGAATGTCATTAATGAAATTTTGAAAAAACGCAGGTGCATTGGTAAGGCCAAAATGCATCACCAGACACTCAAAATAACCTTCCGAGGTATTAAAGGCTGTCTTCCATTCATCGCCCTCCTTCACCCACAGCAAATTATGTGCCCCACGAAGGTCAATCTTAGAGAACCACTTCGCTCCAGTTAGTTGGTTAAACAAATCCGGAATTAGCGGCAACGGGTCAGAATTGCGCACAGTGACCTTATTAATCTCCCCAAAATCCAGACACGGCCTAAGGCCCTCATCCTTCTTTTTGACAAAAAAGAATCCTACAGCCACAGGAGATTTAGAGGGTCTTATATGACCTGCAGCTAAACTAGTCTGTAGGTATTACTTTAAGGCCTCCCTCTCGGGAATCGTCAGATTAAATAAACGACTCTTAGGGAGTGTGCCACCTGGGATGAACTCAATAGCGCAGTCGTAATCTCTATGGGGTGGTAGAGCTTGCAACTCAACCTCTGAAAATACTCTCCTGAAATCCTGAATGGCTTCAAGTAGCTCCTTCTTCACAACAGCAGCAATGTGAACATTAACACAATTACCATAACACCCCTGACCCCCGGACATTATAGTACTAGACGACCAGTCCAGCCAAGGATTGTGCATTTGTAACCAGGGTAAACCCTGGACAACTGGGCAAGGTAATTTAGCAAGGACAAATAAGTCTATACACTCCTGATGTTCCATATTCACAATAAGTGGGAACCCGGTAACCTTTCGAGAAATATACCCATGTTCCAGAGGAGTGTTATCAATAGCCATAACAGGGATAGGAGATGACAATGGTTCAGAATCAAGCTTATATTTGTCTAGGATTTGTCAATCAATCAAATTAAGTGCAGAACCACAATCCACCATTACCTGAAAATCAATAGAATGACCATGATATGTGGTATTACCAGAAAAAAAAACTCCTACGGACCGTAAAAGGGCAATACGAACTGGAGTGTTACTCCTACTGACCTTTTTTTTCTTTATGCGAACCTCATATTGCTTAATAAAATGGTCAGCCTTACCATAATACAAGCATAGCCCTTCAGAAAACCTCTTCTCCCTCTCCTGGAAGAAGGACATCGCCCCAAGTTGCATCGGTCCCCCGCTGCCGACGGGGCTATCCTAAGAGACTGAGTATAAAAAACAGGTCACCTCCTATAAGAAAATGCAGAGAAGAGAATGCAGAGAAACCAAACGAAAACAGAAACTAAGAATAGCAGAACTGGGGGTCCCAGAACTGCACAATATCAAACACAGAAAGCTATCAAAGCACCTAGCCAGAACTCTAGCGGATTATCACTGTTGTCCAGCAAGGACTGGGAGGCAGGTGCTGGGAAAAAAAGGGTGATACAATCATCTGACCTAAGACAACCCAGCACCAGGGGAAAAAGACCAGCAGCCAGAAACCACAACAAGATGGCGGATGGTCAAAAACAAAGCAGATTCTAACAGTGTTAACCTCTGCGACGTGTCAATGGCTGTAAAGTGTACATAGCAAGGTAGAACTGTAGTTAAATTATAAAAAATAACTTTTTATAAGATCCGTTAAAAAGACCACAGGCCTCAGAAAACACCAACATAAATACCAAATTAAATCCACACAATATACATATACTGCCAAACGCTCCTAGAGAGCGCTGCAAATCTTGTAGCACAGCGAGTGGAAAACACCTTTTTTTAAAAAAAATTCCACCATACAACACAACAGCATTACGCGTCTTTACTAATTGCCCTGTAGCTGGCATACAGTAAATTCAAGTTTAATCAAGAGCAAGAGGGAGCAAGTAAACTTGATGCCAAGGTACATAAAGGAACAATCTCACCCGAGATATGGACTCCTTCCTTCACAGCGTGGAAGGAAAAGATCCCAGATGCCAGCATTTATGGGAAAGACTCTCTGTATGCCCGTTCAATACCCCATTCCTTTGGATTGCATCTGAACCATATCTACATTTAGGTCCATATATATTTGGACAGAGACAACAGTTTTCTAATTTTGGCTATAGACATTACCACAATGAATTTTAAACAAAACAATTCAGATATAGTTGAAGTTCAGACTTTCAGCTTTCATTTGAGGGTATCCACATTAAAATTGGATGAAGGGTTTAGGAGTTTCAGCTCCTTAACATGTGCCACCCTGTTTTTAAAGGGACCAAAAGTAATTGGACAGATTAAATAATTGTGAATAAAATGTTCATTTCTAGTATTTGTTTGAAAACCCTTTGTTGGCAATGACTGCCTGAAGTCTTGAACTCATGGACATCACCAGACGCTGTGTTTCCTCGTTTTTGATGCTCTGCCAGGCCTTCACTGCGGTGGTTTTCAGTTGCTGTTTGTTTGTGGGTCTTTCTGCCTGAAGTTTAGTCTTTAACAAGTAAAATGCATGCTCAATTGGGTTGAGATCAGGTGACTGACTTGGCCATTCAAGAAGATAGCTGAACACAATTGTCTCCTCCCACCAGCCCAGGAGCAAATTTGCATAAGATGGCGCAGAAGAATTGCACATTGCGGTGCCCCTGAGCTGGTGGAAGATTTTGCCATTGAACATGAAGATATTTTTGGTTAGGTAAAAGTCCAATCATTTGAGAACACAAAGGTTATGGCTATGACACTGTTGGCCCCTGCCCTTTAGGAAATATTCAACCGCCTTCATTCCATCCTGTTCCTTTATGTACTTTGGCATCAAGTTTACTTGCTCCCGCTTGCTCTTGCTTAAACTTGAATTTACTCTATGCAGGCTACAGAGCAATTAGTAAAGACGCCTAATGGTGTTGTGTTGTATGGTGGAATTTTTTTTAAAAAAGGGTGTTTTCCACTCACCGTGCTACAAGATTTACAGCGCTCTCTAGAAGCGTTTGGCAGTATATGTATATTGTGTGTATTTAATTTGGTATTTATGTTGGTGTTTTCTGAGGCCTGTGGCCTTTTTAACGGATCTTATTAAAAGTTAATTTTTATAATTTAACTACAGTTCTACTTTGCTATGTACACTTTTTGACCTGATCGGTGGTATTATCCTATGGCTGTAAACAAAGAGAAACTTGTAAATAACTCATGAAAGAATAAAGTTACATTAAAATCAAGCACAGGATTGTTTTTCTTGTGAAATTCTCAATAAGTTTGATGTGTCACATGACCCTCTTCCCATTGGAAAAATAAAGTTGGATCCAATATGGCCGACTTCAAAATGGCCGCCATGGTCACCACCCATCTTGAAAAGTTTTCCCCCTCCCATATACTAGTGTGCCAGAAACAGGAAGTTGATATCACCAACCATTCCAATTTTATTTTGGCGTATCCATGTACATGGCCCACCCTGTATATCTATATCTATATCTATCTATATGCATGTATATCCCCCATCCCGGTATATATGTCTCTCATCTTGCCTGGTCCCCATCTTGGTATATGGTCCTCATCCTGATATATATATCCTCCATCCTGGTATTTATGTACCCTATCATGGGTCACATCCTGATTTATATATATATATATATATATATATATATATATTCCCAATACTGGCATATATATCCCCCATATATATCCCATGCTGGTAATATGTTCTTTATCCTGGTGTCCCTTGCCCTGGACCCTATCCTGGTAATATGTCCGTTATTCTGGTATATGTCCCTTATCCTTGGCCCCATGCTGGTATATGTCCCCTGCTCTGACACTGTTCTTTAATACATAGAAAAAAAATAATTATACTCACCTACCGTCCCTCTCCTGCAGCGCAACATCCTCTTCTGAAGCTGGCAACTGACTTCAGTGTGCAAGCAACAGGAGTGCATGAAGTCACTGATATTGCCCTCAGTCACATGCAAGTCGATGTCAGCTGTTGGCCTCTGATTGGCCGGCAGCGTGTATTACCTCACATAGACCCAACAGGTCTGTGTCCCGCAATACACTTCAACTGGATGTGTGTACGATGACGCAGATCCAGTTGAAGTCTCTGTTGGAATTTGTGGACCGCTCACCCACACAGACCCCCACCTGCGTGGGTCCAGTCGTGGTCGCAACTAATGCAACCTCGATCATTACACCCCTGTTGATAACCTATCCTTGGGATAGTTCATCAATGTCTGAGCGGTGAGGATACGACAACAGGCACCCCGGCCGATCAGCCATTCTCGGTGCCAGCGGCAACCAGAGCCGCTCAATTATGGAGCTGCTCTGTCTACTGATAGTCTATGCGACCTGAAAATACACATTGGCCCCCTATTCAAATCAATACCCACCGCCAGCTCCTAGAACAGCTGATTTACAGGGGTGATGGGTGTTGCACCCCCACTGATCAGACATTGATTACCTATGGTTAGGATAGGTGATGAATGTTAACTTTACCTTTATGGGGTGATTGTATGTCATATTGTGTTCAGTGGTTAATATTAAAATGATTATTGGATTGGAATAACACATTTAATACATATATACAGAGCACGAGCATGTCACTCCTATGTGTTCTGTACTTTCTTAACGGCACAACCAAAATGACGGCAAGTTTGCCTGAAGTGGCAGTCAAGCATGGGCATTGATTCTTCAAACAATGCTATGGGAATTTCATAAGTGTCTAAGGGCGGAGACACACTGCGTGTTTTTCGTGCGGTAATCGCATCGCACTGCAAGGACTGGCCGGCACCTCTCCTGACCTGAGCATGACAGCATGATGGATTACTATGCAGCTGTCAAGCTCAGGTTAGGAGAGCCGACAGCCAGTACAAGTTTTACGATGCGATTCTCGCACGAGAAATACGGCAGGGTGTCTCTGCCCTAACTCTAATTATCTGAAAGTCAGCAAATTTCTTACTCCATACAATGGAGGATGAAGTGCACTGAAGAGGTTGATTGGTGGTATTAGACCATGATAGCAGCTGGCTACCACAATTATACTGCAATAAGGGCTTTGTTAGTAGTAGAAATATAAGCCAGCTCACCCATGATGCATAAACCAAACTTCAGGAGCACGGACCCGCTGTGTCCAGGCGTATAAAGTCCAAAACAAGAAGAGAATGTCCAGCTTCACTGAATCTGTAAAAAAGAGTTTTCTTTATTCACAAACTTTAAGCATAGAGGATACAGACTTCAGCACGAACCATATGGGTAAGAATTTCAACGCGTTTCTGGAGACTAAACTCCCTTAGTCATGATTAAGGGAGCTTAATCTCCAGAAACGCGTTGAGATTCTTACCCATATAGTTCGTGCTGAAGTCTGTATCCTCTATGCTTAAAGTTTGTGAATAAAGAAAACTCTTTTTTACGGATTTAGTGAAGCTGGACATTCTCTTCATTCTTTGTTAGTAGTGCCAAAAAGCAGATAGATGTGCACTGGATTGTTCACAAGTCCATGTTCTATGCCACTCGCGTGTCAGCAAAATAATCTTGGACATATCTATTTTTGATCAGAATCACGGATCAAAATCATCCAAGTTTTGGGTCCATGAAGATCAATGACAGCACAAGTATGGCATCTTTGTGCAATCCATGTGCTGACCATTATTAACATTGCAATGAAAAGGTCAATTTCTGGTGTTTTGAGACAAGGAATTAGAAGCCAGCTGAGACCAAGTAAACTTCAGATTGGTAGTTGGTTTCATAGATCATTGGAGAAATGTGAATGGAGAGTTTGGGGTATTTCATCCTTGTTATGAGAACAAGGTGATTGAGGCGTTTGAGCTTCCTGTGGTGTCACTCAATAGTGGTAGTCCAGGACCAACATATTGATGACCTATCCGTTGGATAGATCATTATCATCCGATCCCTCTGATCAGCTCTTTTCTGATTAGAAATGCTTGTAATACCTCAGAGTAGACAGTAACCAACATATGAAGCCCACTGTTCCAGATCATTACATCTATGTCTGACCATCACCAGAGCAAGTAATAGCTGAACATGGAGGTGTCGTGTCGAACGTCAGAGAACTACTTATCTGATATTGATTACCTATCTTTTATATGGGTCATCAGTATAATAGTCTCAGACAATATCTATAAAATGCATAAAATGTAATATTATTTACCAGCAGTGTTAGTTGGGTTTGGCTCAAAAGTGTTAAGTGCTACTTCTCGAAAACCCAATACTTTGGGTGCTATTCAATCCTTTAGGTCCATGACTGCAGGTTGGATGAGAACACGCACCCACCTAGTATTCCCATGTTGGAATAGTTCACAATATTGCATACAATAATCAACATAATTTATTTTAAAGAGACAGTAAACCACAATGGAATGAAACACTAATAACAAAATGGTAACACATCATTGGCATGTAACACATGTACGTAGGAGCAATGGCCAAGTATGCAACAATCAGTTTCAACGGTTAATAACAACTCTGCCAGTTATGGACAAAGCAAGAATAACTTCATTCAGGTCAAGATGACAGGTGATGGGGCTACAGAAACAACCAAGAAACTATGGCTAAACTCTGAAGTTACGAAAGTAGCAAAGCACAGCCTACCTTGATCCTTTCCATAGCCATCGGTGGTCTTCAACGTGAGGGAGTTATTCTATTCTCAGCCATGAAAGACTATAAGATGGTAATGACCCTTCTATGTGCTATAAAATGGCAGCACGGTGGCTCAGTGGTTAGCACTGTTGCTTTACAGCTCTGGGGTCCTGGGTTCAAATCCCACCTAGGACAACATCTGCAAGGAGTTTCTATGTTCTCCCCATGTTTGCGTGGGTTTCCTCTGAATTCTCCAGTTTCTTCCCACACTCCAAAGACATACTGATAGGGAATATGGATTGTGAGACCCAATGGGGACAGTGATGATAATGTGTGTAAAGCGCTGTGGAATTAATGGCATTATATAAGAGCGTAAGATAAATAAAGTGTCCAAACAGTGAATGCGTATTACAATTTTCTGGCAATTACATGACAAGTGGTTAATTAGCCATGAAAGTTGAACTGTCAAAATTCTCAGTTGCCAATGAATAGATAGATATTGCAGAATATTGGTTTTATTAGCAAATTAAAACATCTAAGTGAAATTCCATAATAAAGGGATTGTGTTCTCTCTTACATTTCCAGATTTTATAACAACAGTGTTTTTTGAGAATAATTCTGCTTTCAGTTCTAAGAAAAAATAAAACTCTTGCTAAATGTTGTGGTTGGTGATAATCGGGGAACTATAGTTAAGCTGTTTTGTATGCACAGAAAATCACACTTGGATAAGCAGGACCATCAGGAAGACGAGCCAAGTATTACGGGCTAAATTGGTCAATGGGCACGAGAGCATGACTTGCAATCTAATATTAAATGAAAAGCAAAATGAAAAAAACACCTTTGCTGGATCCACTACAGTGCGAATCATAAAACAGGGAGTATGGTAATACATGATGGCATTTCAGAATTGCAATGTAAGCCTTAAAAAAAATGAAAAACACTACTGATTGTGAAGGAAAATGGAAACTGAAAATTCCCCCAGCTCCCAAATATATAAAAACCCATTAGAAGTAATTTATTCCATGTTTGATAACTGAAGATTTTTGCAAACTCATGATAACTTAATAGGGATTCAACTGAGAGGTCGGACAATCCCCTACACGGACTTTATGACCCAAAAATTACACTTTTGACAATTTTTTTTCTAATTGAATGAAGGGATAAGATGAAGCCAGTGCAGTCATTGCTTGGGAATATTGAGTGATTCTTGTTTTAACACCTTTGTAGAGTTTTTAGAGCTCATGCACATGGCCATAATAAGGTGTCATAGGACTGCCATAACAGTTCAGCATGCCTTGTATTACAGATGGAGGCACATGGATATCGGTGCCTCCTGTATCACTGACAGCATTGTGCCTCGACTTGCATTAGTTGGGCATATCATAAAATCAATATTACTATGATTGGTATGATGATGATACTGTCGCATGAGGAACCTCTCAAATAATAGGGCATGGAATCTACTGGGAAATCAAATTTCTTGCAATTTCCCTGTAATCTCACGAACTCACGGACTGTTTTCCAAATTACTCTGGTTCCCATTGATCAGCATTTTTAATTAGACATTATACTTTTTTTAGCCAATTACTGCACAGTTATGAGACTCAATATTGGATTTGTAAGATTAAAGAATCCCAAGATGAACTTTAAAAGAAGTGAAAGTTTCATCAGTAGAAAGCAAGTTCCATCATCTGTCTTGTAAGTCTGGCTATGACCTTAAACTGCGGTTGAAACGTGTAGCTTCCTTTGACTAAACCTTTTACTGCTTTTAAGTTCACAATAGAATTCCTTAATCTTTGAAATTCCAAGAATGATTTTCATACCTAAAATGTTCAGTCAGTTCTCATCAAGCAAGGGTTCATTCTGCAATTTTTGGCACGGGTGATTTCAGACTATTGAACAGAGCAGTGGAAATACAGCGATTCTCTGAAACACAATTGTCCTGTAGCGCAATATCGTATGGTGAGCTGATGTACTGTGTGTCTTTTAAAATCTGAATAATATTTGGAATTGAGAGTCCTCAGTGGTTGATACCTTTTAATGGCTAACTGAAAAGATGGTAACAAATTGCAAGCTTTCGAGACTACACAAGTCTCTTCATCAGGCAATGACTAATACAACATCTGAAGAATCACATATTTATACACAACACAGCACAGAACTGTCATTATGGGGGAGTGATAAACCGTTGTGTCCATAAATATTGGAACAGTTCGTAGATAAGGAGTGAATGTTTTGTTGTTGTCCTCTGATTGGGATCTGGTTCTGTTATGATGCCCCATAAGGTCTGAAGTGCAAATTCCTTAACCCCTTTACCACCAAGGGTGGTTTGCACGTTAATGACCGGGCCAATTTTTACAATTCTGACCACTGTTCCTTTATGAGGTTATAACTCTGGAACGCTTCAACGGATCCTGGTGATTCTGACAATGTTTTCTCATGACATATTGTACTTCATGATTGTGGTAAAATTTCTTTGATATTACCTGCATTTATTTGTGAAAAAAATGGAAATTTGGCAAAAATTTGGAAAATTTCGCAATTTTCCAACTTTGAAGTTTTATGCAATTAAATCACAGAGATATGTCACACAAAATACTTAATAAGTAACATTTCCCACATGTCTACTTTACATCAGCACAATTTGGAACCACAATTTTTTTTGTTAGGGAGTTATAAGGGTTAAAATTTGACCAGCAATTTCTCATTTTTACGACACCATTATTTTTAGCGAGCACATCTCATTTGAAGTCATTTTGAGGGGTCTATATGATAGAAAATACCCAAGTGTGACACCATTCTAAAAACCGCACCCCTCAAGGTGCTCAAAACCACATTCAAGAAGTTTATTAACCCTTCAGGTGTTTCACAGGAATTTTTAGAATGTTTAAATAAAAATGAACATTTAACTTTTTTTCACAAAAAATTTACTTCAGCTCCAATTTGTTTTATTTTACCAATAACAGGAGAAAATGGACCCCAAAAGTTGTTTTACAATTTCTCCTGAGTACGCCGATACCCCATATGTGGGGCTAAACCACTGTTTGGGCGCATGACAGAGCTCGGAAGCGAAGGAGGGCAATTTGACTTTTCAATGCAAAATTGACTGGAATTGAGATGGGACGCCATGTTGCATTTGGAGAGCCCCTGATGTGCCTAAACAGTGGAAACCCCCACAAGTGACACCATTTTGGAAAGTAGACCCCCTAAGGAACTTATCTAGAGGTGTGGTGAGCACTTTGACCCACCAAGTGCTTCACAGAAGTTTATAATACAGAACCGTAAAAATAAAAATCATATTTTTTCACAAAAATCATCTTTTTGCCCCCAAATTTTTTTTCCAAGGGTAAGAGAAGACATTGGACCCCAAAAGTTGTTGTACAATTTGTCCTGAGTACGCTGATATCCCATATGTGGTGGTAAACCACTGTTTGGGCGCATGGGAGAGCTCGGAAGGGAAGGAGCGCCGTTTGACTTTTCAATGCAAAATTGACTGGAATTGAGACCGGATGCCATGTTGCGTTTGGAGAGGCACTGATGTTCCTAAACATTGAAACCCCCCACAAGTGATACCATTTTGGAAAGTAGACCCCCTAAGGAACTTATCTAGAGGTGTGGTGAGCACTTTGACCCACCAAGTGCTTCACAGAAGTTTATAATGCAGAACCGTAAAAAAAAATCATATTTTTTCACAAAAATCATCTTTTTGCCCTCAATTTTTTTATTTTCTTAAGGGTAAGTGAAGAAATTGGACCCCAAACATTGTTGTACAATTTCTCCTGAGTACGCTGATACCCCATATGTGGGGGTAAACCACTGTTTGGGCGCATGGGAGAGCTCAGAAGGGAAGGAGCGCCGTTTGACTTTTCAATGCAAAATTGACAGGAGTTGAGATGGGACGCCATGTTGCATTTGAAGAGCCACTGATGTGCCTAAACATTGAAACCCCCCACAAGTGACACCATTTTGGAAAGTAGACCCCCTAAGGAACTTATCTGGATGTGTGGTGAGCACTTTGACCCACCAAGGGCTTCACAGAAGTTTATAATGCAGAGCCGTAAAAATAAAACAAAAATTTTTTCCCACAAAAATTATTTTTTAGCCCCCAATTTTGTATTTTCCCGAGGGTATCAGGTGAAATTGGACCCCAAAAGTTGTTGTCCAATTTGTTCTGAGTATGCTGATACCCTATATGTGGGGGAACCACCGTCTGAGCGCATGGCAGAGCTCGTAAGAGAAGGAGCATCATTTGGAATGCAGACTTAGATGGATTGGTCTGCAGGCATCACATTGTGTTTGCAGAGCCCCTAATGTACCTAAACAGTAGAAACTCCCCACAAGTGACCCCATATTGGAAACTAGACCCCCCAAGGAACTTATCTAGATGTGTTGTGAGAACTTGGAACCCCAAGTGTTTCACTACAGTTTATAACGCAGAGCCGAGAAAATAAAAAATCTTTTTTTTTCCCACAAAAATTTTTTTTTAGCCCCCAGTTTTGTATTTTCCCAAGGGTAACAGGAGAAATTGGACCCCAAAAGTTGTTGTCCTATTTATCCTGAGTACGCTGATACCCCATATGTTGGGGTAAACCCCTGTTTGGGCACACGGGAGAGCTCGGAAGGGAAGGAGCACTGTTTTACTTTTTCAACGCAGAATTGGCTGGAATTGAGATTGGACGCCATGTCGCATTTGGAGAGCCCCTGATGTGCCTAAACAGTGGAAACCCCCCAATTATAACTGAAACCCTAATCCAAACACACCCCTAACCCTAATCCCAACGTTAACCCTAACAAAACCCCAACACAGACACACCCCTAACCCTAATCCCAACCCTATTCCCAACCATAAATGTAATCCAAACCCTAACCCTAACTTTAGCCCCAACCCTTACCCTAACTTTAGCCCCAACCCTAACTGTAGCCTTAACCCTAGCCCTAACCCTAACCCTAGCCCTAACCCTAGCCCTAACCCTAGCCCTAACCCTAACCATAGCCCTAACCCTAACCCTAGCCCTAACCCTAACCCTAGCCCTAACCCTAGCCCTAACCCTAACCCTAGCCCTAACCCTAACCCCAGCCCTAACCCTAGCCGTAACCCTAATGGGATAATGGAAATAAATAAATTTTTAAAAATTTTTTATTTTTCCCTAACTAAGGGGGTGATGAAGGGGGGTTTGATTTACTTTTATAGCGGGTTTTTTAGCGGATTTTTTTGATTGGCAGCCGTCACACACTGAAAGACGCTTTTTATTGCAAAAAATATTTTTTGCGTTACCACATTTTGAGAGCTATAATTTTTCCATATTTGAGTCCACAGAGTCATGTGAGGTCTTTTTTTTTGTGGAATGAGTTGACGTTTTTATTGGTAACATTTTCGGGCACATGACATTTTTTGATCGCCTTTTATTCCGATTTTTTTGAGGCAGAATGACCGAAAACCAGCTATTCATGAACTTCTTTTGGGGGAGGCATTTATACCGTTCCGCGTTTGGTAAAATGGATAAAGCAGTTTTATTCTTCGGGTCAGTACGATTACAGCGATACCTCATTTATATAATTTTTTTATGTTTTGGCGCTTTTATACGATAAAAACTATTTTACAGAAAAAATAATTATTTTTGCATCGCTTTATTCTGAGGACTTTAACTTTTTTATTTTTTCGCTGATGATGGTGTGTGGCAGCTCGTTTTTTGCAAGACATGATGACGTTTTCAGCAGTACCATGGTTATTTATATCCGTCTTTTTGATCGCGTGTTATTCCACTTTTTGTTTGGCGGTATGAGAATAAAGCGTTGTTTTTTGCCTTATTTTATTTTTTCGGTGTTCACTGAAGGGGTTAACTAGTGATATAGTTTTATAGGTGGGGTCGTTACGGACGCGGCGATACTAAATATGTGTACTTGTATTGTTTTTTTATTTAGATAAAAAAATATATTTATGGGAATAATATATATATATTTTTTTCAATTATTTAGGATTTTTTTTTTTTTTTTACACATTTGGAATTTTTTTTTTACTTTTTTTACTTTGTCCTGGGGGGGACATCACAGATCACTGATCTGACAGTTTGCACAGCACTCGGTCAGATCAGTGATCTGACTTAGAGCACTGCAGGCTTACCAAGCGCCTGCTCTGAGCAGGCACTTGGTAAGCCACCTCCCTCCCTGCAGGACCCAGATGCTGCGGCCATCTTGGATCCAGGCCTGGAGCAGGGAGGGAGGTAAGGAGACCCTCGCAGCAACGCGATCACATCGCGTTGCTGCGGGGTCTCAGGGAAGCCCGCTAAGCCCCTCCCTGCGCGATGCTTCCCTGTACCGCTGGCACACCGCGATCATGTTTGATCGCGATGTGCTGGGGGTTAATGTGCCGGGAGTGGTCCGTGACCGCTCCTGGCAGATTGTGCCGGATGTCAGCTGCTTTAGGCAGCTGATACCCGGCCGCGATCGGCCACGCTTCCCCCCGTGAGCGCGGCCGATCGCGCTGGACGTACTATTCCGTCGAGGGTCAGATAGGCCCAGGGCACCTCGACGGGATAGTACGTCTAAGGTCAGAAAGGGGTTAATTGATGTAAAAAGACATAAATCCATGCAGCATATTCATTCCTGCACTAAGTGTGTCAAAGGTCATCATCAGTTTATACTTCCAGATTCTCCTGTCTCTCTGAGATTTGACGTTACCTTTCAAAAAGTAATAAATAATTTCAGGTCCATGGTGCTATGATCAGGCATGCAAAAATGTTTGGCCACAGGTAAATCCATTATTTTTCTCTTATTGTGTGGCAATGAGAATTTATCCTTGTTCTCAGTTTCTGCCCTGTCTCCCCAATATACAGACCCCCAGCTGGACATTTGGTACATATAATTAAGTACACCACATTAGATGTGATGCAGCTGAAAGTACCTGGTATCTTGTAGTCCTGGTGTGAATTGTAATCGGGCATCTGGCTATCTAGTATTTGCTTCGCAAATGTTGGAAAGAAAATCTACTACGAGTAGACATAAGTACCAAACAGCTTAGATTTTCGGCAAATTCTCTGACCCCCCCAACAAAGTGGCATTATTAAAAGTTAATGTTAGATAAGCAAAAAGTCTTTTCGTTTTTAGAGACGTAGAAGGAGAAAAACTAGGAGCAAGGAACAACATCAAGGTCATCCTATTTTTTCTTGGTGAAGGCTGCAGCGGACACTGGAGGAACAGCGCTGGTCCAGGAGGGTAAGTCTATGTGTTATTTTCTCATGCACTGTTTTACTGTTGCAAGGGTGGACATTTCATTGGTGCAACCTGTGCAGCTGCTCAGGGGCCCAGAGCAGGTGGAATTGTGCATTTTAGGCTGCAAATGGCCCATACTGTATATTGTTCTAGCATGGGTCTTCTGTCTATGACCACCTGTGGACTGCTGTTGAGAAGGGATTGGCCAGTAGTGCGCAACCACTTTAATTCCAGTCTAAATACTGCAAAATGCACAAACCATCATAAAAATCGTAGGTTCAAGTACCCTGTGGGCAAGAAAAAAAAATTATTAATAATCATCAACATTTTTCTAATAATAAAAAAAGAAAAGAAAATCTAAGCATATTTAGTATCACCATGTCCAATCTATCAAAATGTTAAATACTAGCTCCATTGATGGAAAAATTAAAAACATGTTACAGGTCTGAGAAAATGACAACGATTAAGATCATACTGATGTGGAGGATGATATTTCTAGATCATTTTACTGCACAATCAATGCCATAAAAATGAAAGCCAAAATAACAACGGCAGAACTGAGGTCTTTTCACCCCTTCACCGTACTTGGATTTTTGCTCCTGTTTTTCTATGGTATATGGTACAGTGAATGGTGTCATTCAAAACTTTTTTTTTTTTTTTACAACCTACGGTTCGATGTCAAGACACAATTAATTGATGGATAAACGATCTGTAGGAAGATTATCGATCTTGCGCAAGCGTAGATAGGTTGACCCAGGTCTTCTCCATCGTTATCTTGATAGTATCAAGCCACTGGGTTGCTGATTTTCCTCTTTGGCTTGTTCCTTCTGTTCTTCTGACCATGATGTGCTTCTCCAGTGATTGTCGTCTTCGTATGATGTAAATGAAAAAACTCAGAGCAAGGGATACATAGGTATTTTAATAACTCAATAATATGCCCAATGTGTATGTATATTATATGTATCCCAAAATGGACATAAGGAGGACAAATCGGAAAAATATATAACAAACAGAGAACACACAACCGAACAAATGCCCAAAAATAAATTAAATTCAAAATAGATTTATTTATACAAAAATATATACCAATTGGTAGGGGGAAAAAGAAACCAAAAGAGAGGCACAACAACAAGGAGACAGGGCAACATACAATCCTGTACTGGTAGAATAATGGCCAAAAATAGAAAAAATATATAATAAATATATATAAAGCCAACTACAGAATTGAAAGATTAAATATAAATATATATATATATATACACAAAAAATATATATTTCTTGTAGAAAACATATATATATGATCATAAAAGGATATGTGTACATATATATATATATATGTATATTATATGACCGCACACAATAATATTAAATAATGAAAAAATAAAATAAATAAATGAAAGAATAAAAAAATGAATGAAAAAATGGGTGGTACACCTTTAAGAGAGACCCAAAGGGGTTGATATAATATCCATAGCGGTAGGATGTGAAAACTAATACTAGAAAATGTGGAAATGTGCGGCTACATACAATATGTGCCAATATACTTAAATATTAATAAGGGATACAGGGAGCTGCTGCATAGATCAGAAGACACTATAACGTGTAACACAACAAGTAAATAATGTTATTACTGCAAATAGCAAAAATGGAGTGTCACAAAGCAGGCTATACCTGTAGTGCCGCCCTCCTCCTGGATGTGCCAGTCCCCGACGCGCGTTTCGGCGTCAGCCTTCGTCAGGGGGTGGCAACATCCTGCAGAGAGGAAGCATATAAAGGGGGAGCACCCAATGAGCAGGGGCGACGGATGAGAAATGACGCGCACCGCTATTGGGCAGAAACACGGCGACCGCCACCGCCAGCCCACGTGATCCCCGACGCCGCGTACATATGACGCAGCACCGAGGGACATGGAACCGGAAGGCGGGGACGCCATGATCCCCAACAACGATGCGCGTACCATCCGGCCCGCCGTCATTGGTTGGTGAGGGACATGTGACCAACAGGTCCTGGAAGGGTAAAGGAGAATCAAGGAAAAACAAACGTAAAGGTCCTGGAGATGTATGAATTAAAGCAGATATAGTAGAATGTAGGAAAGAACTATAAGGGACATATACCATAAAAGTATATGGCAAAAAGAGGGAGGAAAGAAGGATATGTAAATAAATAATTGAATAAAAATGTATATATATATAAAAGTATGCATAGGCGTATGATGGACAAGAAAAATATATATGCTAAAGTGCACAAAGAAAATGTGATATGCATAAAAAGGAAACAATATATATATATGTGAGAAAAAAAAAAAAAAAAAAAAAACCACCGAAAAAAGAGGGGGGTGTGGGGGTAATAAAGGAATGAAAAAAAGTGCAAAATGACATCCACAAAAAATGTATATATGTGCATGAACACGATAAATGAATAATAAATGTAAATGTGATGGATTATGAGACTGGACGAGACCAGACGAGCAAAGTGAAATATGTGCTATATAATATAATACCAACACACGCATACCAATGAAAATATATGCACATACATATACATATACATACATGAACATGTGTAAAAATATTGAATAAAAAATAGAAAAAATAGAAAATATAATAACATGGGAAAGTAGTATGAATAATAAATCAGTTCAAATGTCCATCATTCTTCTCATATTCATCTTGATCATAGATAATGGGGAGAAAGAAATCTCCAACCAACATTCAACTCCGTCCTGACAACGAGTCAATCAAAAAGGATGTCCGCAGAAGAAAAAACTGCCATAACTTCAGTGGCTGAACTCTCCAGACATATAGGACCTTCATCCAAGGAACACCGGGTAAGTGAAAACTGAAAAACTAGGAACATATAAATGATAAGTATAATAAATATAAATAAATAAATAAATATACCTAAAAAGAGGGTGCAAAAAAAGAAATATAATATATTATATAATTATAAAATAGCATGAAATGCTCACCATGAAACGATTAAAAACAGCTAAAAGGCAAAATTTAATAAGACAATGGATAAAACCATACAGAAAAATTGCGCAGACTCTACACAGGATACGATGGTGGAAAAGGAAATTTATAAAAATTATAAAAAAGGAACAAAGCTGATGTTTTCGTTTAAACCACGGGGTTGTATAGTGTCCAGGGACCAGATCCATCTAGCTTCCTTTTGTGCTAGTTTTTGACTGATGTTACCTCCTCGCATAGATGGATTAATTTTGTCAATGCCCCTGATTTTTAAAAAAGATGGATCACAGTTGTGAAATTGCTTAAAATGTTTAGGAATGGTTTTAAGAGTGCTAGGGTCAACCTCATTATTTTGTGCGGCAATAATACCATTGACGTGCTCTCGTACCCTCACCTTGAATTGGCGAGTGGTAAGGCCAACATAGATTTTGGGACAGGGGCATGTGGCATAATAAATGACCGCCTTGGTCTCACAATTAATAAAGTGTCGAATATTATAATGTTTTGTTCCAGAGGAATCATTAAATGTATGAGTTCTTTCTATGTTAGGGCATGCTTTACAGTGGCCACATTGAAAAGACCCCTTCTTAGGTTGAATTTGGGAAAGAAAAGTTTTAGAATTACTTTCATAGTGGCTTTTTACCAATGTATCACGGATATTCCTTGATCTGCGAAATGTAATACTTGGTTGTTCATTCAAATATTTGGAAAGTGTCTCATCTGCAAGAAGAATAGGCCATGCTTTCTCAAGTATTTGTCTCATCTTCCGATTTTCAGAATGGTAGTCGGTAATAAAGCGTACATTCATAGTGTCAGATCGAGTTGGAGCGGAGTATAACAACTCATTCCTGGATGAGTATTTGGCTCTGTTATATGCCCGTTTCAAACTCCGGTGACTATATCCGCGATCCAAAAATCTAACTTTTAATTCTTGTGCCCGGATTTCAAAATCATTATCCGTAGAACATAGACGTCTAAGTCTCAAAAATTGGCCAACTGGAATTGATTTGATCAAGGATTGGGGGTGGGCAGATGAGGCATGAAGTAGAGAGTTGGTTGAGGTCTGTTTACGAAAAATGTCAGTTTGCAAGATATTATCCTGGTCACGTTTTACAAGAACGTCCAAAAATTCAATATGAGATCTGTGGTAATGATGTGTCAACCGAATATTCAAATTATTGTTGTTGAGATGCAAAATGAATGTATCCAACAATTCAATGCTACCTTGCCAAATGAAAAAAATGTCATCTATGTACCGTGTCCACAATAGGACACGGCACATATGAAGATGACTGTCTGACATAAAGAGGTCCCTCTCCCACAGCCCCAGGAATAAATTTGCATACGCAGGCGCAAATGATGCGCCCATGGCGGTGCCCTGGAGCTGTAGGTAGAGGGACTCTTTAAAAATAAAAAAATTATGTGTCAGACTGAATTCCAAGACTTCAATAATGAAGTCAATCATCGACGCTGGGTAATCAGATGTATTAAGGAACCATTTAACTGCCTGTATACCATCTGTATGTTTTATACTGGTATATAATGATTCAACGTCACATGTGACTAGAATCATATCCTCATCAATATGTAAACCGTCGATTTTCTTCAGGAAATCTCCAGTGTCCTTGATAAAAGATGGAAGGCATTCAACGAGTGGTTGGAGCTTGCAATCAATAAACTTGCCCACATTTTCAACATAATTACGATTACCGGAAACAATAGGTCTGCCAGGGGGCAAATCAGGGTTCTTATGTACCTTTGGAAGTAAATATAATGTGGGTATGCACGGTTCTTTGATTACAAGAGCTTGGCATAATTCTTTGGATATAGTACCTTCACTATTGGCTCTATTCAGAATAGTATTAAGCTCAGATGTAAAGGTAGCCAACGGATTAAAGGTAAGTTTTTTATAACATGTTTTATTTTTTAGTTGTCTGAAAGCTTCTACTTCATACATTGTAGATGGCCAGATGACAATATTACCCCCTTTGTCAGCAGGTTTGATTACGACATCGGGAAGATTACTCAATCTCTGGAGGCTTTTGCGTTCTTCAAAATTTAAATTGCCATTGACAATGTGATGAGGGATCTTTTTAAACTCTTCACTGACAATTTTCACGAACAAATCAATGTTCGAACAAGTAAAAAAGGGGGGAAATTTCTTTGAACGCGGTGCAATACATGATGGAATCTTACCTCCTTCTGGTGTCAAATTCTCTTGAGCCAATGCGTTTAAGGCTTGTAATGCCGTTTGTTCCGAGTCTGTTGGGAATAATTCATAAGTGGCTTCATCGTGAAAATATTTTTTGAACATAAGTGACCTTGCAAAAATATGCAGATCCTTAGTTGCGGAAAAAGGATCAAATTGCGAATCAGGACAAAAAGAAAGACCTTTGTGTAACACTTTTAGATCAATTTGAGAAAGAGTGTGATTACTGAGATTAATTACCTTTAAATGATTGTCAGCAGAATAGTCAAAATTACGTCTGTATGGGGTATTCCGTAAATAACGTCTACGTTTAGATGTATCCTTATATGATGTCACTGAAGAGGTTGAAGCGTCCGAGTATTCGCTCAATGACTGGGTGGATGTTATAGATGTAGTCCGGACACGACCAAACTCACCGGTGGAAGGTCTTTTCCATCGGTAAACACGGTTCATTTGGACATCTTTTTGGTCACGTGATAGCTTATTGGCGTGATTATCCTGGATGTCTTTAACCCAGACATCCATCTCTTTTTCCATGGCTAAATTCATTGATTGAAAATCGTCAGCTAATAGCTGAGTTCTTGCCAAAGCATAGGTGTTATCCAATTGTAAATCAATAGCCTGGATACTCTTGGTGTTCAGATTAATTAGTAATTCCATGAATTTTTTAGACGTGTTATTACAAACATCTTCCCAACCCTTTATGAATTCGTCATCTTCAATGAGAAAAGAAGGTATTACTTTGACCCTTAAACCCCTGGGGATTAGGTCTTTAGAAATATAATTCTGTAAAAACGCTTTGTTCCACCATAACCGGGTACGTTTGTGCAACAATTTCTTAATTGTATTATTAAAATCAGAGGATCCTAGGCCACCAGGGCCATTGGATTCAGACCCACCACTACCAAAAAGTTGATTAATGCGACCAAGCCAGGATTGTTCCTTGGCCTTTAAGTCCATGGCCAGAGTGGAGAACCTGTGCAGAACACAGCAAATAAGATTAAATGAAAAAACTCAGAGCAAGGGATACATAGGTATTTTAATAACTCAATAATATGCCCAATGTGTATGTATATTATATGTATCCCAAAATGGACATAAGGAGGACAAATCGGAAAAATATATAACAAACAGAGAACACACAACCGAACAAATGCCCAAAAATAAATTAAATTCAAAATAGATTTATTTATACAAAAATATATACCAATTGGTAGGGGGAAAAAGAAACCAAAAGAGAGGCACAACAACAAGGAGACAGGGCAACATACAATCCTGTACTGGTAGAATAATGGCCAAAAATAGAAAAAATATATAATAAATATATATAAAGCCAACTACAGAATTGAAAGATTAAATATAAATATATATATATATATACACAAAAAATATATTTCTTGTAGAAAACATATATATATGATCATAAAAGGATATGTGTACATATATATATATATATATGTATATTATATGACCGCACACAATAATATTAAATAATGAAAAAATAAAATAAATAAATGAAAGAATAAAAAAATGAATGAAAAAATGGGTGGTACACCTTTAAGAGAGACCCAAAGGGGTTGATATAATATCCATAGCGGTAGGATGTGAAAACTAATACTAGAAAATGTGGAAATGTGCGGCTACATACAATATGTGCCAATATACTTAAATATTAATAAGGGATACAGGGAGCTGCTGCATAGATCAGAAGACACTATAACGTGTAACACAACAAGTAAATAATGTTATTACTGCAAATAGCAAAAATGGAGTGTCACAAAGCAGGCTATACCTGTAGTGCCGCCCTCCTCCTGGATGTGCCAGTCCCCGACGCGCGTTTCGGCGTCAGCCTTCGTCAGGGGGTGGCAACATCCTGCAGAGAGGAAGCATATAAAGGGGGAGCACCCAATGAGCAGGGGCGACGGATGAGAAATGACGCGCACCGCTATTGGGCAGAAACACGGCGACCGCCACCGCCAGCCCACGTGATCCCCGACGCCGCGTACATATGACGCAGCACCGAGGGACATGGAACCGGAAGGCGGGGACGCCATGATCCCCAACAACGATGCGCGTACCATCCGGCCCGCCGTCATTGGTTGGTGAGGGACATGTGACCAACAGGTCCTGGAAGGGTAAAGGAGAATCAAGGAAAAACAAACGTAAAGGTCCTGGAGATGTATGAATTAAAGCAGATATAGTAGAATGTAGGAAAGAACTATAAGGGACATATACCATAAAAGTATATGGCAAAAAGAGGGAGGAAAGAAGGATATGTAAATAAATAATTGAATAAAAATGTATATATATATAAAAGTATGCATAGGCGTATGATGGACAAGAAAAATATATATGCTAAAGTGCACAAAGAAAATGTGATATGCATAAAAAGGAAACAATATATATATATGTGAGAAAAAAAAAAAAAAAACCACCGAAAAAAGAGGGGGGTGTGGGGGTAATAAAGGAATGAAAAAAAGTGCAAAATAACATCCACAAAAAATGTATATATGTGCATGAACACGATAAATGAATAATAAATGTAAATGTGATGGATTATGAGACTGGACGAGACCAGACGAGCAAAGTGAAATATGTGCTATATAATATAATACCAACACACGCATACCAATGAAAATATATGCACATACATATACATATACATACATGAACATGTGTAAAAATATTGAATAAAAAATAGAAAAAATAGAAAATATAATAACATGGGAAAGTAGTATGAATAATAAATCAGTTCAAATGTCCATCATTCTTCTCATATTCATCTTGATCATAGATAATGGGGAGAAAGAAATCTCCAACCAACATTCAACTCCGTCCTGACAACGAGTCAATCAAAAAGGATGTCCGCAGAAGAAAAAACTGCCATAACTTCAGTGGCTGAACTCTCCAGACATATAGGACCTTCATCCAAGGAACACCGGGTAAGTGAAAACTGAAAAACTAGGAACATATAAATGATAAGTATAATAAATATAAATAAATAAATAAATATACCTAAAAAGAGGGTGCAAAAAAAGAAATATAATATATTATATAATTATAAAATAGCATGAAATGCTCACCATGAAACGATTAAAAACAGCTAAAAGGCAAAATTTAATAAGACAATGGATAAAACCATACAGAAAAATTGCGCAGACTCTACACAGGATACGATGGTGGAAAAGGAAATTTATAAAAATTATAAAAAAGGAACAAAGCTGATGTTTTCGTTTAAACCACGGGGTTGTATAGTGTCCAGGGACCAGATCCATCTAGCTTCCTTTTGTGCTAGTTTTTGACTGATGTTACCTCCTCGCATAGATGGATTAATTTTGTCAATGCCCCTGATTTTTAAAAAAGATGGATCACAGTTGTGAAATTGCTTAAAATGTTTAGGAATGGTTTTAAGAGTGCTAGGGTCAACCTCATTATTTTGTGCGGCAATAATACCATTGACGTGCTCTCGTACCCTCACCTTGAATTGGCGAGTGGTAAGGCCAACATAGATTTTGGGACAGGGGCATGTGGCATAATAAATGACCGCCTTGGTCTCACAATTAATAAAGTGTCGAATATTATAATGTTTTGTTCCAGAGGAATCATTAAATGTATGAGTTCTTTCTATGTTAGGGCATGCTTTACAGTGGCCACATTGAAAAGACCCCTTCTTAGGTTGAATTTGGGAAAGAAAAGTTTTAGAATTACTTTCATAGTGGCTTTTTACCAATGTATCACGGATATTCCTTGATCTGCGAAATGTAATACTTGGTTGTTCATTCAAATATTTGGAAAGTGTCTCATCTGCAAGAAGAATAGGCCATGCTTTCTCAAGTATTTGTCTCATCTTCCGATTTTCAGAATGGTAGTCGGTAATAAAGCGTACATTCATAGTGTCAGATCGAGTTGGAGCGGAGTATAACAACTCATTCCTGGATGAGTATTTGGCTCTGTTATATGCCCGTTTCAAACTCCGGTGACTATATCCGCGATCCAAAAATCTAACTTTTAATTCTTGTGCCCGGATTTCAAAATCATTATCCGTAGAACATAGACGTCTAAGTCTCAAAAATTGGCCAACTGGAATTGATTTGATCAAGGATTGGGGGTGGGCAGATGAGGCATGAAGTAGAGAGTTGGTTGAGGTCTGTTTACGAAAAATGTCAGTTTGCAAGATATTATCCTGGTCACGTTTTACAAGAACGTCCAAAAATTCAATATGAGATCTGTGGTAATGATGTGTCAACCGAATATTCAAATTATTGTTGTTGAGATGCAAAATGAATGTATCCAACAATTCAATGCTACCTTGCCAAATGAAAAAAATGTCATCTATGTACCGTGTCCACAATAGGACACGGCACATATGAAGATGACTGTCTGACATAAAGAGGTCCCTCTCCCACAGCCCCAGGAATAAATTTGCATACGCAGGCGCAAATGATGCGCCCATGGCGGTGCCCTGGAGCTGTAGGTAGAGGGACTCTTTAAAAATAAAAAAATTATGTGTCAGACTGAATTCCAAGACTTCAATAATGAAGTCAATCATCGACGCTGGGTAATCAGATGTATTAAGGAACCATTTAACTGCCTGTATACCATCTGTATGTTTTATACTGGTATATAATGATTCAACGTCACATGTGACTAGAATCATATCCTCATCAATATGTAAACCGTCGATTTTCTTCAGGAAATCTCCAGTGTCCTTGATAAAAGATGGAAGGCATTCAACGAGTGGTTGGAGCTTGCAATCAATAAACTTGCCCACATTTTCAACATAATTACGATTACCGGAAACAATAGGTCTGCCAGGGGGCAAATCAGGGTTCTTATGTACCTTTGGAAGTAAATATAATGTGGGTATGCACGGTTCTTTGATTACAAAATAACAACGGCAGAACTGAGGTCTTTTCACCCCTTCACCGTACTTGGATTTTTGCTCCTGTTTTTCTATGGTATATGGTACAGTGAATGGTGTCATTCAAAACTTTTTTTTTTTTTTTTACAACCTACGGTTCGATGTCAAGACACAATTAATTGATGGATAAACGATCTGTAGGAAGATTATCGATCTTGCGCAAGCGTAGATAGGTTGACCCAGGTCTTCTCCATCGTTATCTTGATAGTATCAAGCCACTGGGTTGCTGATTTTCCTCTTTGGCTTGTTCCTTCTGTTCTTCTGACCATGATGTGCTTCTCCAGTGATTGTCGTCTTCGTATGATGTGTCCAGAGTTGGCAAGTCGTAGCTTGGTGATCCTTGCTTCGAGTGACGTGTCTGGCTTGATTTGTTTGTTCTTCTTGCCATCCATGGTATTGCTAACATTCTTCTTCAGCACCACATTTCAAAGGTGTTGATTCTTATTCTGTCTTGTTTCTTTATTGTCCAGGTTTTTCATCCCTATATTACCATGGAGAAAAAACAGACTATGTAGGATCTGTGTCTTCATCACCAGTGAAATGTTCCTCATTTTGAAGACCTTGTCCAGTGGCTTCATTGTTGATTTGCCCATAGCTATTATCCTATTGAATATTGACTTTTATCTACTGACTGGTGTCTACTGACTATTCTCCATTTAAATCTACAACCCTAAAAAATAAGTTATCATAAAACGATTATATTGAAAAAAAACATGAAGAACGTTCATACAAAATATAATCAATGTGCATTTGATAAGGCAGAATTTTAAAGTCATATTTCATGCAGTACATTGTAACTTCCTGCACCCTCTCTTCCATCAATCTTGTAGATCAATATTCACATATAATGTTATTGTATGTTATTTAGAAATATATCATTTTTATAATCAAAATCTTCAAAAGTCTAAATTTATTTCTGGTTTCATCTTGTGGTCCTGAACAAAACTTTCATTACTTAATCTGAACACTAGATGTCAGTGGTAATAATTTACCAGCATTTTGCACACATACACAGCTGCCATAGAATGACAATCTATGAAATCACAACCTGCTCGTAAAGCAAACATAAAATTATCCTCCTGTGCACATGTAGGATGCTCAATCTCATCTGTTGTTTTGTGCTCGTAAAAATATTTAGGAAAATGTAAAAAATGAGATGCTGAGTGGTCACATGCTTTGCTGAGATGCTTATGTGATGCTAAGGTGTTTCATTATATGTATGCTAACAGTATTTTACTGTATTTTTGGCTAGTTGTCACAACTAGTGATGAGCGAGTATACTCGTTACTCGGGTTTTCCCGAGCACGCTTGGGTGATCTCCGAGTATTTGTTACTTGTTCGGAGATTTCGTTTTCATCGCGGCAGTTGATTGATTTACAGCTATTAGCCAAGCTGAGTACATGTGGGGGTTGCCTGGGTGCTATGGAATCCCCACATGTACTCAGGCTGGGTAGTAGCTGTAAATCATTCAGCTGAGGCGATGAAAACTAAATCTCCGAACACTAACAAATACTCGGAGGTCACCTGAGCGTGCTCGGGAAAACCGAGCAACGAGTATACTCGCTCATCACTAGGGTTGAGCGAAACGGGTCGAACATTTTCAAAAGTCGCCGACTTTTGGCTAAGTCGGGGTTTCATGAAACCCGATCCGACCCCTGTGCGGGGTCGGCCATGCGGTACGCGACTTTCGCGCCAAAGTCGCGTTTCAATGACGCGAAAAGCGCCATTTCTCAGCCAATGAAGGTAAACGCAGAGTGTGGGCAGCGTGATGACATAGGTCCTGGTCCCCACCATCTTAGAGAAGGGCATTGCAGTGATTGGCTTGCTGTCTGCGACGTCACAGGGGCTATAAAGAGGCGTTCCCGCCGACCGCCATCTTACTGCTGCTGATCTGAGCTTAGGGAGAGGTTGCTGCCGCTTTGTCAGAAGCAGGGATAGCGTTAGGCAGGGTCCATTAACCACAAAACCGCTTGTGCTGCAGCGATTTGCACTGTCCAACACCACCCTCGGTGTGCAGGGACAGTGGAAGTTTTTTTTTTTTTTTTTTTCCCCTCAGCGCTGTAGCTCATTGGGCTGCCCTAGAAGGCTCCCTGATAGCTGCATTGCTGTGTGTACGCCGCTGTGCAAACCAACTGCTTTTTTCAAAGCACAAATCCTCTTGTTCCTTCCTTTCTGCACAGCTATCTTTTTTGTTTGTCCACACTTTTTATTTCATTTGTGCATCAGTCCACTCCTTATTGCTGCCTGCCATACCTGGCTGAGATTACTGCAGGCAGGGAGATAGTAGCTGCCTGCCATACCTGGCTGAGATTACTGCAGGCAGGGAGATAGTAATTGTAGGACATTCCCTGTTTTTTTTTTTGTTTTTTTTTTGGTGGGAGATTAAGATTGGCAATTTGGCATTTCTGCTAGAGTGCCATCCCTGTGTGTGCCATCTCTCTCACATAGTGGGCCATAGAAAGCCTTTTCATTTTTCTGTATTTTTTTTTGTGGGGTGTATAAATTCTCCCTGATAAAAATACAGTGGGAGATTAATATTGGCCTTTGGGCTTGTGTGCCAGTCCTGAGTGTGCCATCTCTCTCACAAATAGTGGGCCATAGAAAGCCTATTTTATTTTTTTTGGGGTTTTATAAATTCTCACTGAAAAAAAGGGAGATTAATATTGGCCTCTGGGCTTGTGTGCCAGTCCTGAGCGTGCCATCTGTGCCAGCCCTGAGCGTGCCATCTCTCTCACAAATAGTGGGCCATAGAAAGCCTATTTATTTTTTTTTTTGGTTTTATAAATTCTCCCTGAAAAAAAGGGAGATTAATATTGGCCTCTGGGCTTGTGTGCCAGTCCTGAGCGTGCCATCTGTGCCAGCCCTGAGCGTGCCATCTCTCTCACAAATAGTGGGCCATAGAAAGCCTATTTAATTTTTTTTTTTGTTTTATAAATTTTCCCTGAAAAAAGGGAGATTAATATTGGCCTCTGGGCTTGTGTGCCAGTTGTGAGCGTGCCATCTGTGCCAGTCCTGAGCGTGCCATCTCTCTCACAAATAGTGGGCCATAGAAAGCCTATTTAAATTTTTTTTTGGTTTTATAAATTCTCCCAGAAAAAAAGGGAGATTAATATTGGCCTCTGGGCTTCTGTGCCAGTCCTGAGCGTGCCATCTGTGCCAGTCCTGAGCGTCCCATCTCTCTCACAAATAGTGGGCCATAGAAAGCCTATTTTATTTTTTTTGGGGGTTTTATAAATTCTCCCTGAAAAAAAGGGAGATTAATATTGGCCTCTGGGCTTGTGTGCCAGTCCTGAGCGTGCCATCTGTGCCAGCCCTGAGCGTGCCATCTCTCTCACAAATAGTGGGCCATAGAAAGCCTATTTATTTTTTTTTTTTGTTTTATAAATTTTCCCTGAAAAAAGGGAGATTAATATTGGCCTCTGGGCTTGTGTGCCAGTTGTGAGCGTGCCATCTGTGCCAGTCCTGAGCGTGCCATCTCTCTCACAAATAGTGGGCCATAGAAAGCCTATTTAAATTTTTTTTTGGTTTTATAAATTCTCCCAGAAAAAAAGGGAGATTAATATTGGCCTCTGGGCTTCTGTGCCAGTCCTGAGCGTGCCATCTGTGCCAGTCCTGAGCGTCCCATCTCTCTCACAAATAGTGGGCCATAGAAAGCCTATTTTATTTTTTTTGGGGGTTTTATAAATTCTCCCTGAAAAAAAGGGAGATTAATATTGGCCTCTGGGCTTGTGTGCCAGTCTTGAGCGTGCCATCTGTGCCAGCCCTGAGCGTGCCATCTCTCTCACAAATAGTGGGCCATAGAAAGCCTATTTATTTTTTTTTTTTGTTTTATAAATTTTCCCTGAAAAAAGGGAGATTAATATTGGCCTCTGGGCTTGTGTGCCAGTTGTGAGCGTGCCATCTGTGCCAGTCCTGAGCGTGCCATCTCTCTCACAAATAGTGGGCCATAGAAAGCCTATTTAAATTTTTTTTTGGTTTTATAAATTCTACCAGAAAAAAAGGGAGATTAATATTGGCCTCTGGGCTTCTGTGCCAGTCCTGAGCGTGCCATCTGTGCCAGTCCTGAGCGTCCCATCTCTCTCACAAATAGTGGGCCATAGAAAGCCTATTTTTTTTTTTTTTTGGGTTTTAGAAATTCTCCCTGGAAAAAAAAAGGGAGATTAATATTGCCCTTTGGGCTTGTGTGCCAGTACTAAGCGTTCCATCTCTCTCTCTCTCTCTCTCAGTCAGTGGGCCATAGAACGCCTATTTTTGGTTTTATTTGTTTTCTAAATTCTCCCTGAAAAAATCATTTTATTTTATTTGGTTTCTAAATTCTTCCTGATAAAATCACATTTTTTTTATTATTTTTTTTTCTAAAGTCTCCCTGAAAAAAAAAAAAAAAAACAGTGGGAGATTAATATTGGCCTTTCTGCTTGTGTGCCAGTCTTGACTCCTGGGTGCGTCATCTCTCAGTCAGTGGGCCATAGAACGCCTATTTTTGGTTTTATTTGTTTTATAAATTCTCCCAGAAAAAATCATTTTATTTTATTTGGTTTCTAAATTCTTCCTGATAAAATCACATTTTTTTTATTATTTTTTTTTCTAAAGTCTCCCTGAAAAAAAAAAAAAAAAACAGTGGGAGATTAATATTGGCCTTTCTGCTTGTGTGCCAGTCTTGACTCCTGGGTGCGTCATCTCTCAGTCAGTGGGCCATAGAACGCCTATTTTTGGTTTTATTTGTTTTCTAAATTCTCCCTGAAAAAATCATTTTATTTTATTTGGTTTCTAAATTCTTCCTGATAAAATCACATTTTTTTTATTATTTTTTTTTCTAAAGTCTCCCTGAAAAAAAAAAAAAAAAACAGTGGGAGATTAATATTGGCCTTTCTGCTTGTGTGCCAGTCTTGACTCCTGGGTGCGTCATCTCTCAGTCAGTGGGCCATAGAACGCCTATTTTTGGTTTTATTTGTTTTATAAATTCTCCCAGAAAAAATCATTTTATTTTATTTGGTTTCTAAATTCTTCCTGATAAAATCATATTTTTTTTATTATTTTTTTTTCTAAAGTCTCCCTGAAAAAAAAAAAAAAAAAACAACCAAAAAAAACAGTGGGAGATTAATATTGGCCTTTCTGCTTGTGTGCCAGTCTTGACTCCTGGGTGTGCCATCTCTCTCTCTCTCTCTCTCTCTCTCTCTCTCTCTCTCCAATTGTGGTCCATAGAAAGCCTATATTTTTTTTCCTTGATTTGGGTTCTAAAATCTACCAGAGAAAATAACTACATCAATCAGTGGGAGATAAATATTGGCCTCTGGGTTTGTGTGCCACTCCTGACTCCTGTGTGCGTCATCTCTCAGTCAGTGGGCCATAGAACGCCTATTTTTGTTTTTATTTGTTTTATAAATTCTCCCTGAAAAAATCATTTTATTTTATTTGGTTTCTAAATTCTTCCTGATAAAATCATATTTTTTTTATTATTTTTTTTTCTAAAGTCTCCCTGAAAAAAAAAAAAAAAAAAAAAAAAAAAAAAAAACAGTGGGAGATTAATATTGGCCTTTCTGCTTGTGTGCCAGTCTTGACTCCTGGGTGTGCCATCTCTCTCTCTCTCTCTCTCTCTCTCCAATTGTGGTCCATAGAAAGCCTACATTTTTTTTCCTTGATTTGGGTTCCAAAATCTACCAGAGAAAATAACTCCATCAATCATTGGTAGAAAAATATTGGCCTCTGGGCTTGTGTGCCACTCCTGATTCCTGTGTGCGTCATCTCTCACTCAGTGGCCCATAGAAAGCATATAGTTTGTTACATTTGTTTTCTAAATTCTCCCTGCAAAAATCTTTTTTTTTTTTTTGGGGGGGTTTCTAAAGTGTTCCTGAAAAAAAAAAAAATAAAAAAAAAATAATAGTGTGACATTAATATTAACATTTGTGCTTCAGTGACAGTCCTGCGTGTGGGGCATCTCTCTAATTTGCAGCCACCAAAAAAAGAGTGTGTAACATTGGGCCTGATTTTCGCTGTGGTCTCACCAACCTGTAAAGGGGTAGCTAAATCATACTGAAGTTATAGCTCACCGTGTAAGTTGTGTGACTGCAACAAATAACGTTAGTTTGGTTACGTTTTTAAAACAATGAGGAAGTCTAGTGGAAGAGGTCGTGGCCGGGGGCGTTCATTGTCAGCTGGTAATGAGGGTAGTGGTAGTGGTGGAGCATCAGGTGGTCGTGGGGGAAAAAATATTGCACCTAAGTCTGGAGCTGTGGAGCCAGGTTCGTCGTCCGGCTACACAAGGCCTCGAACGCTCCCTTTTCTGGGATTAGGAAAACCGCTTTTAAAGCCGGAGCAGCAAGAGCAAGTTTTGGCTTATCTTGCTGACTCAGCCTCTAGCTCTTTTGCCTCATCTCGTGAAACTGGTAAAAGTAAAAGCAGCGCGTCGTTAGTGGATGTTCACGGTCAGGGACAAGTCACTTCCTTGTCCTCTTCAGCAAAAACAACAACAGAGAAGAATGCAGCAGGCGACACAACGGGTTACTCCATGGAGCTCTTTACACATACCGTCCCTGGCTTAGAAAGTGAAGCAGTTAACAGTCCATGCCCATTACAAATTGAATCTGACATGGAGTGCACTGACGCACAGCCACAGCCAGACTACTATGCTGGTCCTTTGACTCAGACCACAACATTGCCCTCGCAGGGTGCTGATCAAGAATCAGACCCTGATGAGACTATGTTGCCCCATCACGAACGCTATACCACCGAACGACACGGTGACACAGACGAAGTTGCGCAGGAGGTACAAGAAGAGTTATTAGATGACCCAGTTCTTGACCCCGATTGGCAGCCATTGGGGGAACAGGGTGCAGGCGGCAGCAGTTCTGAAGCAGAGGAGGAGGAGGGGCCGCAGCAGGCATCAACATCGCCACAGGTTCCATCTGCCGGGCCCGTATCTTGCCCAAAACGCGTGGCAAAGCCAAAACCTGGTGGAGGACAGCGTGGCCATCCGGTTAAAGCTCAGTCTGCAATGCCTGAAAAGGTATCCGATGCTAGAAAGAGTGCAGTCTGGCATTTTTTTAAACAACATCCAATTGATCAGCGCAAAGTCATCTGTCAAAAATGTTCTACTTCCTTAAGCAGAGGTCAGAATCTGAAAAGTCTCAATACTAGTTGCATGCATAGACATTTAACCACCATGCATTTGAAAGCTTGGACTAACTACCAAACGTCCCTTAAGGTTGTTGCACCCTCGGCCAATGAAGCTAGTCATCAACGCAACATCCCTTCCGGCAGTGTAGGACCACCATTTAGCGCACCACCTGCTGTATCTGTGCAGGTATCTTTGCCAGGCCAAAGCAGTCAGGGTCAGGGAATCACCAGTTTCGTAGTAGGAAACACTGCATCTAGGGCACCGGCGGCAACAATACCATCTCCCACCGTCTCTCAGTCTGCCATGTCCACCGGCACCCCCGCTAGTTCCACGATCTCCAGCTCTCCAGTCCAGCTCACCCTACATGAGACTATGGTTAGAAAAAGGAAATACTTAGCCTCGCATCCGCGTACACAGGGTTTGAACGCCCACATAGCTAGACTAATCTCGTTAGAGATGATGCCCTACCGGTTAGTTGAAAGCGAAGCTTTCAAAGACCTGATGGACTACGCTGTACCACGCTACGAGCTACCCAGTCGACACTTTTTTTCCAGAAAAGCCATCCCAGCCCTCCACCAGCATGTTAAAGAGCGCATCGTCCATGCACTCAGGCAATCTGTGAGCACAAAGGTGCACCTGACAACAGATGCATGGACCAGTAGGCATGGCCAGGGACGTTACGTGTCCATCACGGCACACTGGGTAAATGTGGTGGATTCAGGGTCCACAGGGGACAGCAAGTTTGGGACAGTTCTGCCTAGCCCACGGTCTAGTAAACAGTTGTCTGTAGCCGTTCGCACCCCCTCCTCCTCCTCCTCCTCCTCCTCCTTCAGAAGCAAGAGCTCGTCCACAGACCGCAGTCGCACAAACACTCCATCCGCACCTGCCACTGTTGCACACCAGGTCTCCCATTATGGGGCAGCTACTGGCATACGTCAGCAGGCTGTATTGGCTATGAAGTGTTTGGGCGACAATAGACACACCGCGGAAGTTCTGTCCGAGTTCTTGCAGCAAGAAACGCAGTCGTGGCTGGGCACTGTAGATCTTGAGGCAGGCAAGGTAGTGAGTGATAACGGAAGGAATTTCATGGCTGCCATCTCCCTTTCCCAACTGAAACACATTCCTTGCCTGGCTCACACCTTAAACCTGGTGGTGCAGTGCTTCCTGAAAAGTTATCCGGGGTTATCCGACCTGCTCCTCAAAGTGCGTGGACTTTGCGCACATATCCGCCGTTCGCCTGTACACTCCAGCCGTATGCAGACCTATCAGCGTTCTTTGAACCTTCCCCAGCATCGCCTAATCATAGACGTTGCAACAAGGTGGAACTCAACACTGCACATGCTTCAGAGACTGTGCGAACAGAGGCGGGCTGTTATGTTTTTGTGGGAGGATACACATACACGGGCAGGCAGTAGGATGGCAGACATGGAGTTGTCAGGTGTGCAGTGGTCGAAGATTCAAGACATGTGTCAAGTCCTTCAGTGTTTTGAGGAATGCACACGGCTGGTTAGTGCAGACAACGCCATAATAAGCATGAGCATCCCCCTAATGCGTCTGCTGATGCAAAGTTTGACGCACATAAAGGATCAGGCGTCTGCACCAGAGGAAGAGGAAAGCCTTGATGACAGTCAGCGATTGTCTGGTCAGGGCAGTGTACATGACGAGGTACCGGGCGAAGAGGAGGTGGAGGATGAGGAGGATGATGGGGATGAGTATATTTTTAATGAGGAAGCTTTCCCGGGGGCACGGGAAATTGGTGGCGTGGCAAGGCCGGGTTCTGGTTTTTTGAGGGACACAAGTGACGTAGATTTGCCTGCAACTGCCCCTCAACCAAGCACAACCGCAGATTTGACAACGGGAACTTTGGCCCACATGGCGGATTATGCCTTGCGTATCCTCAAAAGGGACACACGCATTACAAAAATGATGAACGATGACGATTACTGGTTGGCCTGCCTCCTTGATCCTCGCTATAAAGGCAAATTGCAAAATATTATGCCACATGAGAACTTGGAACTAATATTAGCAACAAAACAATCAACTCTTGTTGACCGTTTGCTTCTGGCATTCCCTGCACACAGCGCCCGTGATCGTTCTCACACGAGCTCCAGGGGCCAGCAGACCAGAGGTGTTAGAGGGGCAGAAATCAGAAGTGGCGTTGGCCAGAGGGGTTTTCTGACCAGGTTGTGGAGTGATTTTTCTATGACCGCAGACAGGACAGGTACTGCAGCATCAATTCAAAGTGACAGGAGACAACATTTGTCCAGTATGGTTACAAACTATTTTTCATCCCTTATCGACGTTCTCCCTCAACCGTCATTCCCATTTGATTACTGGGCATCCAAATTAGACACCTGGCCAGAATTGGCAGAATATGCATTGCAGGAGCTTGCTTGCCCGGCAGCTAGTGTCCTATCAGAAAGAGTATTCAGTGCTGCAGGTTCAATACTAACAGAAAAAAGGACTCGTCTGGCTACCCAAAATGTAGATGATCTAACCTTCATTAAAATGAACCACAACTGGATTTCAAAATCTTTTGCCCCACCCTGCCCGGCTGACACCTAGCTTTCCTATGAAAAGGTCTTGCCTGTGGACTATTCTGAATGACTTTTCCAATCTCGTAATTTTCTTCACCTGATTGTCCAGCATACGACATGTTTCCACCTCACGAAATGGCCAAACTCCCCACACGGGGCCGTGCTATCGCCACTTTGCGCTTGGACCCTTGAGAGTGCTGTTTGTCTGAAGAGGTGGGTGTGGCCGCTTTTGGTCGACGGCACTGCCACTGGGTCCCTCATAGTACAATAAAGTGTCTCTGGCGGTGGTGGTGCGCACCCAACGTCAGACACACCGTTGTAATATGAGGGGCCCTGTGCCTGTAACGCCGGCCACAAGACAGTTCCCCCCCCAGCTCAAACAGTGCTCTACCACTAGCAAAATTATCTCTCACAGCTTCACCAATGTGTAGTCTAGGCGCTGACATCCTTCAATGCCTGGCACTGACAATACCATTGTTTTGACATTTTTGTTATGTTAGGCCTTCGAAGCCTGTCTGCGGTCCCTTCTTTCTACAACTACTACACTGACCAGGCCACTGCTGGCCGTGTTACCCTGGAACCAATTTAAAAGTGCCTACAGTCAGCCCAATTTTGTTATGTTAGGCCTTCGAAGACTGTCTGCCGTCACTCCTTCCACTAGACTTCCACTGACCATACACTGCTGCCCATGTACCCCTGGAACCAATTTAAAGTGCCTACAGCCAGCCCAATTTTGTTATGTTAGGCCTTGGAAGCCTGTCTGCGGTCACTCCTTCCACTAGACTTCCACTGACCAGACCACTGCTGCCCGTGTACCCCTGGAACCAATTTAAAAGTGCCTACAGCCAGCCCAAGTTTGTTATGTTAGGCCTTGGAAGCCTGTCTGCGGTCACTCCTTCCACTAGGCCTCCACTGACCACACCACTGCTGTCCGTGTACCCCTGGAACCAATTTAAAATTGCCTACAGCCATGTGTTATTATTTTAGGCCTTCGATGCCTGTCTGCGGTCACTCCTTCCACTAGGCCTCCACTGACCACACCACTGCTGTCCGTGTACCCCTGGAACCAATTTAAAATTGCCTACAGCCAGCCCAATTTTTTTATTTTAGGCCTTCGATGCCTGTCTGCGGTCCATTCTTTCAACTACTACTACACTGACCAGGTCACTGCTGCCCGTGTACCCCTGGAACCAATTTAAAATTGCCTACAGCCATGTGTTATTATTTTAGGCCTTCGATGCCTGTCTGCGGTCACTCCTTCCACTAGGCCTCCACTGACCACACCACTGCTGCCCGTGTACCCCTGGAACCAATTTAAAATTGCCTACAGCCAGCCCAATTTTTTTATTTTAGGCCTTCGATGCCTGTCTGCGGTCCATTCTTTCAACTACTACTACACTGACCAGGTCACTGCTGCCCGTGTACCCCTGGAACCAATTTAAAATTGCCTACAGCCATGTGTTATTATTTTAGGCCTTCGATGCCTGTCTGCGGTCACTCCTTCCACTAGGCCTCCACTGACCACACCACTGCTGTCCGTGTACCCCTGGAACCAATTTAAAATTGCCTACAGCCATGTGTTTTTATTTTAGGCCTTCGATGCCTGTCTGCGGTCCATTCTTTCAACTACTACTACACTGACCAGGGCACTGCTGGCCGTGTTACCCTGGAACCAATTTAAAAGTGCCTACAGTCAGCCCAATTTTGTTATGTTAGGCCTTGGAAGCCTGTCTGCGGTCACTCCTTCCACTAGGCCTCCACTGACCACACCACTGCTGTCCGTGTACCCCTGGAACCAATTTAAAATTGCCTACAGCCATGTGTTATTATTTTAGGCCTTCGATGCCTGTCTGCGGTCACTCCTTCCACTAGGCCTCCACTGACCACACCACTGCTGTCCGTGTACCCCTGGAACCAATTTAAAATTGCCTACAGCCATGTGTTTTTATTTTAGGCCTTCGATGCCTGTCTGCGGTCCATTCTTTCAACTACTACTACACTGACCAGGGCACTGCTGGCCGTGTTACCCTGGAACCAATTTAAAAGTGCCTACAGTCAGCCCAATTTTGTTATGTTAGGCCTTGGAAGCCTGTCTGCGGTCACTCCTTCCACTAGGCCTCCACTGACCACACCACTGCTGTCCGTGTACCCCTGGAACCAATTTAAAATTGCCCACAGCCATGTGTTATTATTTTAGGCCTTCGATGCCTGTCTGCGGTCACTCCTTCCACTAGGCCTCCACTGACCACACCACTGCTGTCCGTGTACCCCTGGAACCAATTTAAAATTGCCTACAGCCATGTGTTTTTATTTTAGGCCTTCGATGCCTGTCTGCGGTCCATTCTTTCAACTACTACTACACTGACCAGGGCACTGCTGGCCGTGTACCCCTGGAACCAACATCAGAAAATATAAAAATAAGTATTTTGCTTATAAAAAAGAAAATACTGGTGAGATATCAAATGCAGACATTTTAACATTAAAAACAAACACACAACTAAAATCTGGTACAGTACTAAAAATGGCCACCAGCTACAATTACTTTCTCCTGCAAGTAGTTAACTGAAAGTTTTTTTAAATTGAAAACACACATATGGCATCCACCGAGTGTTGTCCTGTCGCGTCTTCTTTATATTATTGCCGAGAAGATGCAAAATAATGAAAATAATAAAATCATTAATTACCAAAATAATAGAGAAAGTCAACACCACATTGCAAATAAACATTCATTCCAAATAAAGAAGCAGGGCGCGTCCGAGGGTGAGTATATACCTAATAAGAATCTAATCACCCTCGGACGCGCAATGCTTATTTCCAACAGCCTTCCTTCCTAAGAATCAGCCCTTCCGTCGTGTAGAGAGACGTTGTGTTACACTCCAAGGTGTTCCCCAGGTTGCCTTTCCTGAGCTTCGATCTACCGGCTCTCGTTTAGTAGTTGTTGGATACTACGCTGCATTAGGCCTTCAAATTGGGTATGGGGTGTAGAGAGATGGTGTGTTCCACTCCAAGGTGTTCCCCAGGTTGCCTTTCCTGAGCTTCGATCTTCCGGCTCTCGTTTAGTAGTTCTTGGAAACTACACTGCATTAGGCCTTCAAATTGGGTATGGGGTGTAGAGAGAGGGTGTGTTACACTCCAAGGTGTTCCCCAGGTTGCCTTTCCTGAGCTTCGATATTCCGGCTCTCGTTTAGTAGTTATCGGAAACTACGCTGCATTAGGCCTACAAATTGGGTATGGGGTGTAGAGAGAGGGTGTGTTACACTCCAAGGTGTTCCCCAGGTTGCCTTTCCTGAGCTTCGATATTCCGGCTCTCGTTTAGTAGTTGTCGGAAACTACGCTACATTAGGCCTACAAATTGGGTATGGGGTGTAGAGAGAGGGTTTGTTACACTCCAAGGTGTTCCCCAGGTTGCCTTTCCTGAGCTTCGATCTTCCGGCTCTCGTTTAGTAGTTGTTGGAAACTACGCTGCATTAGGTCTTCAAATTGGGTATGGGGTGTAGCGAGAGGGTGTGTTACACTCCAAGGTGTTCCCCAGGTTGCCTTTCCTGAGCTTCGATCTTCCGGCTCTCGTTTAGTAGTTCTTGGAAACTACACTGCATTAGACCTTCAAATTGGGTATGGGGTGTAGAGAGAGGGTGTGTTACACTCTAAGGTGTTCCCCAGGTTTCCTTGCCATTGCTTCGGTCTTCCGACTCTCGTTTAGTAGTTGTAGAAAAGTACACTGCATTAGGCCATACAAAATGGGTATGGGGTGGAGAGAGATGGTGTGTTACACTCCAAGGTGTTCCCCAGGTTGCCTTTCCTGAGCTTCTATCTTCAGGCTCTCATTAAATTGTGGTTAAATGGAACAACTGCATTTGGCGTACTAGTTGGTTTGGGGCCTACTATCGGTGTCTGCCACTCCTTGCTGTTCTCCTCCACTGAACAAAGCTGTGCCGCCTGTTTACTACGGTTGCCAATTTTGAACTGCATTTCGACTACTTACTGATTTGGCCCTACTCTCTGTGTCAGCCTCTCATTCCAGTTGTCCTCCACTGCAATGCCCCCTGGTTATTCCTGTGTTACCAATTTTGAACTGCATTTAGCCCACTTTCTTCTTTGGGCCTATATCTGTGTTTCCACTTCATCGTGCCCATTGCCCAGCCAGTGATAGATGAGTCTGCTGGTACATTGACCCATAACGCAACATTCCCCGTGCACGCTACACAACAACATTGTGACCCTGCTGAAAGTCAGGTTGCTCTTCCCGCATACCATACCACCTTACACGGGGACAAAGAGGAAGGTGCAGATGAAAGTGCAGGTTCCTTCATCAGGTGGGGGGAGGAATACTAGTTGGCGACGTCACTGGCACAGGGCCTCTCATAGTACGCAAAAGTGTTGCTGCCGGTGGGAGGCGCCCCCGCCGTGCAAACACACCGCTGTACTTTGAGGGGCCCTGTGCCAGTGCCAATGCCAACGAGTGGGCCCCCCCTGCTTGCTCAGGTTCACAGCACTTGCAAAGTTGAAATACTTACCTCTCCCTGCTCCACTGCCGTGACGTGGTCCAGATTTCCTGGGCCCACTAATTACTTGAACCAGCCCTACCCCCCACAACTTTAGCCAAATGACCCCCAATTTCAAATGCCTTCCAATTATTATAAGGTAAATTACGCTTGACAAGCTTCATTAAGAAGAATGGATGGTTTTGACATTAAAATGGGCACTCTAGGTGTTTTCCTGGCCCCCACTCACTGCCGACTATGCTGCCCCATTGACTTGCATTGGGTTTCGTGTTTCGGTCGATCCCGACTTTACGTCATAATCGGCCGTTTTCACTCGACCCGACTTTGGACATAGTCGGGTTTCGCAAAACCCGGCTCGACTCTAAAAAGGTCAAGGTCGCTCAACTCTACTCATCACTAGTCACGACTAGGGTTGAGCGACCTTGACTTTTTTAGGGTCGAGCCGGGTTTCGCGAAACCCGACTATCTCAAAAGTCGAGTCGAGTGAAATCGGCCGATTATGGCAAAAAGTCGAGGATCGACCGAAACACGAAACCCAATGCAAAGCCAATGGGAATTTTTTTTTTTTTTTTTATTCTCTCTCTCTCTCTCTCTCTCTCTCTCTCTCTCCCCTCCGTCCGTCCCTGAACTGAAAAGCTGGTGTTACACAGTGCAAATCGCTACAGCGCACAAGCGACAACATGGCGATAGGCGTCCACGCCCCTAAGACCTATGTCATCACTCTGCCCACGCCCCTTCATTGGCTGAAAAAAATGGCGCCAAGCGCGTCATACGAAACGCGACTTTGGCGCGAAAGTCGCGTACCGCATGGCCGACCCCACACAGGGATCGGGTCGGGTTTCATGAAACCCGACTTTGCCAAAAGTCGGCGACTTTTGAAAATGAACGATCCGTTTCGCTCAACCCTAGTCACGACTATATTGTCGGGTGTCCCAGGACCAGGGGCTCCTTCCCAGTATCTAACGTAGGTGTGCTCAAGCTCACTCTATTCTCCGAATTACTTCTGATCGTGAATACACCGGGGTTCCATATTTCTTGCCTTAGCTTCTGAATCCACCCTGAGTCTGGACCCTTCCCCCACCCATGGATAAGGGGAGTAGTAGTGTACCATAATATACCAACCAGACTAACAAGGTAATACAAACAGGGATAAAGGAAAACGGCAATCATACAAATATACTGTACTCACACAAACAATAGAGGTAAACACCGTGTAGTGGAGGATGGGGTAAATGCAAAGTAGGAGAAGGAGGGAAATTAGCACACACCCAAAACCTAGCATCAGTCTCAGATAAATCCACCCAACGCCTACTCAAACAACAGCCACAAACCACCATCTCCTAACAATGCTGCATAAGCTATCTCTGGCAATGAGTTCTAGCTAGGGCTCAGATTATATAGGAGATGGGAGTGGCTAACAGTGAACAGCTGAGAACCTTAATGCAGGAAAGTTGCCAAGAGCTCTCAACTGAGCAGATTAATCCATACACTGCTAAAAGAAAGCTGCACAGTTTAATATGAAGGTAAAGTGCTTCTAAACAGTGCAGTAATAGGAGAAATCAGTCGCTGTGGTCTTCTGGCTCCTCTTTATCATGGTAAACCAGTGATAGTAGTACTTTAAGTCATGGGCGGACATACCGCCTGTTCAACCTGTGCGGCTGCACCAGGGCCCGGAGGCTACTGGGGGCCCCTGCAGGGTGGCTAATAATGAGGGCAACTCCAAATCATATGAAAAAACCTCAGTCTAAAAAGGTATAATTTTATTAGTAAAAACAAGGCAGACAGACACGCCTACAAAACCCAACACAAAAATATAACCAAAAAACGTGAACAAAAGTGCAACAAATAAATTAAAAACTAATGGGAAATCTAGATCACCCTACCTATGCCACTAGCATGCCCCTGCCTATCTGCGGAGGTAGGCACCCTAGGGGAGAGCGTTATGGCGCCCCCGCTCCTCGATGACTGTCCCTAGGAGCCCTATAAGACCCTACGGCCACTAGTGTACGCCACTACCCACACACTAAAGGGTCCTCTAGCGCTAGACAGAGAGATCCTCTTCTAGGGATGACCTAGTTCCCACTAGTAAAACACTATATACATACACATATATGGCACTCTATAATGGTATAGTAATGCACAGCGGCCTCAAGATATTAAACACAGTGTAGATACACTTAAAGATAGATGCATAGTAATTCACAGCGGCCTCAAAATATTAAACACAGTGTAAATACACTTAAGGATAAATGCAGCCAGAACCTCTAGGCATATCAAAATACTGTATTCTCATGAGCTGACATTTCTATAGATGTGGGTGAAGATCATACTAGCCACAATTGGCTCAATGTCATGCATGGGTAGTATCTCTGCTACCTCACTCCAGAATCCCACACTATTTAGACAATGCTAACAGTAGCCCATGCATAGCCCCAAGACAAGGCTATGAATACTCATCTGAGCCGCTGTGTGCCACCGAACGCCATATGAACAGCACGCCTCAACGCGTTTCGCCTCTGCAGGCTCATCAGGAGGCCTGATAACCCGATATGTTGTGTCACATCAAAATTGTGGATAGCTGAATGCCCCATGCCGCACTACTCACAATTATATCTGCCGCCCGTATCAGACCCACGATGCACCTCTTTGCTATTTCCTGTGGCGTCTGGTAGGCTGTATTGCGCATGTCCGCATCAACCATGCGCGGACAGAATCACGATCTAGTGTCCCTGCGCATAGAATCGCTATAACGTTACTGAGCATGGTAACATGGTATGATATGGTGAATAATGATATATGTATCTGGTATAAACCTAAAATGAAAAAATGAATAAATGTATACGGGTCCAATAGGAGACAGGTCTGTACCACTGTGTCGATGGGGATTCTCCTTCTGGAGGTCCCACATGGATTTCCATGGAATTATCTGTTGAGAGATTATTTTGTTTGCATCTCGTACTTTGTATCTTGTATAATGTGCTGTATTAGCTTTAACATGGTCTGCCGTCACATACATTCCCCGTGACCAGATATACTATTGACATTTTGTTCCACACTGGGATCAGCCGCTGGTAGAGAACATCTATAGCGGCTTGGTCACATTTAGTCTAAGCGAACACATGGGGATGACTGACACCGCGACAGCAAGTTTGGATGCTGCGTCAATAGGATGTCGGTCGGTTGTCTTATTTGTTTTTTTGTTTTTTTGATCTGTCCTTCCACCTGTGGGAATAGATAGCGGCTACGGTTGTGAGCACGGTACCCCCTCTCTCATTGGTGGTGTATCCTGGGAGATATTGGCAGCCTCACCGACATGCTCTTTGGGTTATGTTGACTCTATATGAGTGAACAAGTTGTGGTAACACATATATAACAGACCTAGAGAGGAGCCGGGTGTGCGCGGTGACATAGCGTAAACCCCGGCGGGACATAAGGTCTCTGTACTCCCCAAAGGTGTTTTAAGTATGAGCGGGGATGGCAAAGCCTGTTCGGCTCTCTGGGCATGCGTGAGAATCTAGCACATCTGAGCGGCATAGCTGGTATCCCGGCAACGTATGCCCTGTACTGTTCAGTGGAAGCGCTGTGGAGAGAGGGGAGGGTTCACTCCGGGCGCATGCGCAGTAACGTTATAGCGATTCTATGCGCAGGGACACTAGATCGTGATTCTGTCCGCGCATGGTTGATGCGGACATGCGCAATACAGCCTACCAGACGCCACAGGAAATAGCAAGGAGGTGCATCGTGGGTCTGATACGGGCGGCAGATATAAATGTGAGTAGTGCGGCATGGGGCATTCAGCTATCCACAATTTTGATGTGACACAACATATCGGGTTATCAGGCCTCCTGATGAGCCTGCAGAGGCGAAATGCGTTGAGGCGTGCTGTTCATATGGCGTTCGGTGGCACACAGCGGCTCAGATGAGTATTCATAGCCTTGTCTTGGGGCTATGCATGGGCTACTGTTAGCATTGTCTAAATAGTGTGGGATTCTGGAGTGAGGTAGCAGAGATACTACCCATGCATGAAATTGAGCCAATTGTGGCTAGTATGATCTTCACCCACATCTATAGAAATGTCAGCTCATGAGAATACAGTATTTTGATATGCCTAGAGGTTCTGGCTGCATTTTTCCTTAAGTGTATTTACACTGTGTTTAATATTTTGAGGCCGCTGTGAATTACTATGCATCTATCTTTAAGTGTATCTACACTGTGTTTAATATCTTGAGGCCGCTGTGTATTACTATACCATTATAGATTGCCATATATGTGTATGTATATAGTGTTTTACTAGTGGGAACTAGGTCATCCCTAGAAGAGGATCTCTCTGTCTAGCGCTAGAGGACCCTTTAGTGTGTGGGTAGTGGCGTACACTAGTGGCCGTAGGGTCTTATAGGGCTCCTAGGGACAGTCATCGAGGAGCGGGGGCGCCATAACGCTCTCCCCTAGGGTGCCTACCTCCGCAGATAGGCAGGGGCATGCTAGTGGCATAGGTAGGGTGATCTAGATTTCCCATTAGTTTTTTATTTATTTGTTGCACTTTTGTTCACGTTTTTTGGTTATATTTTTGTGTTGGGTTTTGTAGGCGTGTCTGTCTGCCTTGTTTTTACTAATAAAATTATACCTTTTTAGACTGAGGTTTTTTCATATGATTTGGAGTATTTCTACCTCGAGCTTTCTGGATCATTTTTTGAGAATAAGGTTAATAATGAGGGCAATCTGGCCAGTTTATTTGGCCCCTAGGCTCCGGGAGGGCCCTGGCCAGATTGCCCTCATGTGCGGTGGGCAGGGAGCAATCCCTGCAGTTCCGCTGCCTGCAAGAGAGAATGGGAGTGGAGCAGAGCTGCAGGGATCAGTCCTGCTTCCTGCCCGCACTTCCTGTCTCACACAGCAGCGGCTGAATGACATCATCATTCAGTGCCGCAGCTGTGCGAGACAGGAAGCTGCCGGCAATGGTACAGCTTCAGGATACCGTGCGCAGAGGTGAGGTGTGTGTGTATGCAGAGAGGTGAATGGTGCTGTGTGTGTTTGTGTGTGTGTAGGTGGAGGAGAGGGCAATGATGGGGGTGATGGGGCAGAAGGTAATTATTGGGTTGATGGAGAGGGCAATGATGGGGGTTATGGGGCAGAGGGCAATGATTGGGTTGATGGAGAGGTCAATGATGGGGTGACGGGGCAGAAGGCAATGATTCGGTTGACAGAGAGGGCAATGATAGGGGTGGTGGGGGAGGAAGCAATGATGACGTTGGTGGAAAGGGCAATAATGGGGTTGGTAGGGGAGGAGGAATTGATGGAGGTGGTGAATGGGCAATAATGGGGGTGGTGGGGAGGATAAAATGATGGAGGTGGTGTAATGGGCAATGATGGAGTGGTGGGAGAAAAGACAATGATGGTGATAGTGGAAAGGGCAATAATGGGGATGGTGGGAGAGGAGGAAATGATGGAGGTCGTGGAATGAGTAATGATGGGGGTGGGGGAGAAGACAATGATGATGGCAGTGGAAAGGACAATGATGGGGTGGTGGGAAAGACGCAATGATGGAGGTGGTAGAATGGGTAATGATGGGGGTGGTGGGGGAAAAGACAATGATGGTGGTGGTGGAAAGGGCAATGATGGGGTTGGTGTGGGAGGAGGAATTGATGGAGGTGGTGAATGGGCAATAATGGGGTGGTGGGGAGGAGAAAATGATGGAGGTGGTGTAATGGGCAATGATTGAGTGGTGGGAGAAAAGACAATGATGGTGATAGTGGAAAGGGCAATAATGGGGATCATGGGGAGGAGGAAATGATGGAGGTCATGGAATGAGTAATGATGGGGGTGGTGGGGGAGAAGACAATGATGATGGCGGTGGAAACAACAATGATGGGGATGGTGGGGAGGAGGAAATGATGGAGGTGGTGGAATGGGTAATGATGGAGTGGTGGGGAAGGCAATGATGGTGGCAGTGGAAAGGACGATGATGGAGGTGGTGGAATGGGCAATAATGGGGTGGTGGGGAGAAAGCAATGATGGAGGTGGTGAAGAGGGCAATCATGGGGGTGGGGGAGAGTGCAATAATGGGATGCGGGGGGAGGAGAACAATGAAGAGTGTGAGGGATTGGGATGGGAGGAGGGGGGATTTATAATGGATTTAGGAATGGGGAGGTGTAGAGGAAGACGTTATTATCGATTATTATGTCTAACACAGTCCCTTAGTATAAAGTGTACTCACTTATTATGTATAGCACAGTCCCTTGGTAGATAGTGTACTCACGTATGTATAGCACAGTCCCTTAGTGTACTCATTTATTATGTATAACACCATCCTTAGTTCATAGTTTCCTCTTTTGTTATGTATAACACCGTCCCTTATTATGTACCATCCTCTCTAGTTATATATGATGCCTTCCCTTATTATATAGCTTCCTCTGCTGTTATGTACAGTGCTGTCTCTTACATAGTGTGTTCTTGTTTTTATTATTCACCTCGCCCTCTTTTATTACATAGTCCCCTCTCTTGTTAGATATAAAATCACTACTGACGGAGGACTACCCGTCCATCAGCTCCTCTTTAGAAAAGAAGCTTTCCCATGCTCCATCAGACATAATTTCATTATACAGCTAACAAGACACGACGGTATGTAATAAAAAACAGAGCTCTATAAAATCCAATATATAAGGGATGGTGCTGTACATAACAAGAGAGGGTACTGTATAATAAGGGATGGCAATATACATAATAAAAGAGACTATGTAATATATACAATGTATGTGTGTGTGTGGCTATATATATATATATATATATATATATATATATATATATATATACATGCAGACGTTGAAGCGCTAGCTCTGCGCGAAACGGCCGTCGTCTCCTCCTGCTCGGTCGAGCCCCACTCCTCTTCCCCCGGTTATGACGTTTTAACTATGAAGACTCAAATGAAGCTGCGATTCACAGAAGATTGGTGAGTGCATTCCATGTCTCTATTTTTATCCAATGGACTACTATACTTACAACGGAGTTGCACCTGTGATCTTCTTTATTATGGCTGTTTTTGGACTAAGATTATACATACCGGCTCCATGAGAAATAAGTTTTCGGACAGTGCCGTTCAGTTACTTTTTTTCTTTTGTTCTACTATATACCGTATATATATATATATATATATATATATATATACTGTATATATATATATAAATATATAAATATATATATATATATATATATATATATATATACTGTATATACACAGTATATATTTATATATATACTAGATGGCAGCCCGATTCTAAAGAATCGGGAGTCTAGAATCCATATATACTTTATTTATTCAAATGTAAGAATAATACAATTAATAAATAATAGTAAGAAAGAACAAAAATAATAGGCAGTATATGGAGAAAACACCAAACAAAAGTTCAAAATTGGTGTGAAAATGTCACTGAACCACTTCACAACTAAATATATATAGTTTTGGTAAATGGTATTATCATTTTTTTGACGAAATTCGGCAGGAGCTTGAAGAGCAACGTCACTGGGTCCGCCTCCACGCAGTAGAAACTTGCTGTGAGGTAAAAATTCAAAAATCACACCAAAATGGCGGGCGGAGTGTGTTATAGTACGGAACGTTTCTGATTGGTCGCTCGCAGCAGGCGGCAACCAATCAGACACTGGACACTGTTGACGTCACTTATCTCCGGACATTAGCTCCGGACATTAGCTCCGGACATTAGCTCCGGACATTAGCTCCGGACAAAGCCACGGAAGTTGGCACAAATTGCAGGAAGTAGTATTCTAGGCAATTATATATTAGACTAGATGGCAGCCCGATTCTAAAGAATCGGGAGTCTAGAATCCATATATACTTTATTTATTCAAATGTAAGAATAATACAATTAATAAATAATAGTAAGAAAGAACAAAAAATGGCTGCACTCAGCAGCTCTTGACAATTCTTGTTAGCTCTGTGTCATTAGTATCCTTACTATTAGAGCTCATGTTGGCTAAGCTAAACAGCTTTAAGCGTGGTGGTGGCAAACAACAGGTTAATAAGAGGCAGTGTCAGGTAGTAGGAAAATAGCCAGTTAATAATAGGCAATAGTTCTTTGCAGGAATGCAGATATTAATAAATAGGCAGTTTATATTGCAGAGAAATTGCTGGGCAATAATAGACAATGTCCTTATGTGGCAAATAATAGAGCAATATACCCAATGTGGCAAAGAAGAGGTTAATAAACGGCAGTCTCTCAGTATAACAGTCAGTGAATAATAGGCAGTATATGGAGAAAACACCAAACAAAAGTTCAAAATTGGTGTGAAAATGTCACTGAACCACTTCACAACTAAATATATATAGTTTTGGTAAATGGTGTTATCATTTTTTTGACGAAGTTCGGCAGGAGCTTGAAGAGCAACGTCACTGGGCCCGCCTCCACGCAGTAGAAACTTGCTGTGAGGTAAAAATTCAAAAATCACACCAAAATGGCGGGCGGAGTGTGTCACAGTACGGCACGTTTCTGATTGGTCGCTCGCAGCAGGCGGCAACCAATCAGACACTGGACACTGTTGACGTCACTTATCTCCGGACATTAGCTCCGGACATTAGCTCCGTACATTAACTCCGGACATTAGCTCCGGTCATTAGCTCCGGACATTAGCTCCGGAGAAAGCCACGGAAGTTGGCACAAATTGCAGGAAGTAGTTTTCTAGGCAATTAATCTCCGGACATTAGCTCCGGACATTAGCTCCGGACATTAGCTCCGGACAAAGCCACGGAAGTTGGCACAAATTGCAGGAAGTAGTATTCTAGGCAATTATATATTAGATATATATATATACTAGATTGTGGCCCGATTCTAACGCATCGGGTATTCTAGAATATGCATGTCCCCGTAGTATATGGACAATGATGATTCCAGAATTCGCGGCAGACTGTGCCCGTCGCTGATTGGTCGAGGCAACCTTTATGACATCATCGTCGCCATGGCAACCATTATGACATCTACGTCGATACTGTGCCCATCGCTGAATCAGAAACGTGAGATGTCTACGTCCTTTATGACATCATCGTCGCTGTGCCCGTTGCTGATTGGTCGAGGCCTGGCGGCCTCGACCAATCAGAGACGTGGGATTTCTACGTCGATGCTGTGCCGGTCTCTGATTGGTGGAGGATTTCCAGGACAGACAGACAGACAGAAAGACAGACAGATAGACAGAAAGACAGACAGATAGACAGAAAGACAGACAGACAGAAAAACCCTTAGACAATTATATATATAGATATATATATACATATATATATCTATATATATATATATATATATATATATATATAGCTTTCTTGTCTTAAAAGGAGGGGGGCCCAGACATTTCCTGCACAGGGGCCCCAAGCTGTCTGTGTCCGCCCCTGCTTTAGGTGATGGGAACAGTTTCCTCCAGTTTTTATGTGACATGGCACCTGGGAGAATTTCTTGTAATATCATGTCATTTAAGATTGTTGAGTGGGACCAAGTCTGGAACGGCGCTGGGACACAGACTTTGCAGATGCTGCAGTCTAAGAATTGTTCACTGCCTTCATGACAAGTGTCTTTGGTATTTAGTAGAGCCCTTTTGGCTGTTATAACCTGCTGAAACTGTGATGCAAACTCAGACACTAGCTCCTACAAGTGTGCCAGAGGAATCTTAGCCTACTCCTTATGGATCATCGCCTTCTGGTCACTAATATTTTTAGGTTTGCTGCTCAAATCCTAGCAAAGATTTTCTCCAGACGACTATTACGGCCACTCCAGAATCTCCCAGGACTTCATCTGAAATGAATCATTGGTGAACTATGAAGTGTGATTGGAATCATTATCTAGTTTTAAACTTCAATGACATCCAAGCTTTAGATTCCTCACAAAAAGCATGATTTTATGATTTTCTAACACTCGATTGAATCCATCTTAACCTCCTCAAGCTGTAGGTTTCCAGTATCTGTGGAAACAAAGCAGTCATGAAGCATCACTGAGCCACCACCATGCTTCACTGTAGGCATCACTGAGTCATCACCATACTCCATTGTAATCAATACTAAGCTGCCACCATGATTCACTGTAGGCATCCCTGAGCCACCAACATGATTCACTCTAGCAAGAGTGTTTTTTTCAGCATATGCTTAATTGTTCCTGCTCTAGATATACCTCTGATCCAGTAGACCTGAAAAGTTCTAGTTTTGTTTCATATTTACACAAAACAGAATATTCTGTGACTTACTTATATGGTTTTGAGCATACTGGAGTCAACATGCCTTTTGGTCAGTAAAGGTGACATCTTGAAGTTCAGGTATGCAACATGATAAGTAAAACCTCAGTGCCTGCTGCCATCATAACTTGTTGCAGGTGATTTTCATCTAGGGTTTTCATCTGCCTCCTTAAGATTCTGGTGATAGGCAGTGACAGCTTCCTCTTTCTACCAAGTCCGGGTAGTGTAGTCACTGTTCCTTTAACATAATTACCTTGAACTTAGGAACTCTGCCTCCAGCTGTATCTCTAGGAACATTCAATGTCTTTATCTCTTTTTGCATCCTTGTCCTAGTTTATGCAAATCAATGATCTTTTCTTTTAACTTATTTGAACATTGTCTTGTCAACACTAGAATATTAGTGACCTTGAGGCCATTGCCCAGGAGGATAAGATTAGAATTCCTCAGAAAGACTGTTAAATGCTGTTGTCTTTCTAAGCATCACATTTGGAGCAGTACATAACAGCCAACGTGGCTCTATGAAGTACTGAAGACTCATGTCAAGAAAGGATTAATATTTCTGAGGCAGTCAATGAAAGTGTCATTTTGTGTTGAATTTAAAGAAATTGTTATATTAGTTGTATTGACCGATTCAAACTGTTCTTGTGGTTTATTCCAAACAGCAGAAAATAATGTACATGTTATTAATAAATCTAATGTGCCATGGAGGTTGAATCAATTCAATTCGATAACTACCTGTGAGTGTTCAAATTAATGCTTATTTGTGTACAGACCAGTAGGGTTGAGCGAAACGGATCGTTCATTTTCAAAAGTCGCCGACTTTTGGCAAAGTCGGGTTTCATGAAACCCGACCCGATCCCTGTGTGGGGTCGGCCATGCGGTACGCGACTTTCGCGCCAAAGTCGCGTTTCGTATGACGCGCTTGGCGCCATTTTTTTCAGCCAATGAAGGGGCTTGGGCAGAGTGATGACATAGGTCTTAGGGGCGTGGACGCCTATCGCCATGTTGTCGCTTGTGCGCTGTAGCGATTTGCACTGTGTAACACCAGCTTTTCAGGTCAGGGACGGACGGAGGGGAGAGAGAGAGAGAGAGAGAGAAAGAGAGAGAGAGAGAGAGAGAAAAAAAAATAAATTCCCATTGCCTTTGCATTGGGTTTCGTGTTTCGGTCGATCCTCGACTTTTCGCCATAATCGGCCGATTTCACTCGACTCGACTTTTGAGATAGTCGGGTTTCGCGAAACGCGGCTCGACCCTAAAAAAGTCAAGGTCACTCAACCCTAGTGCTGAGCCCTCTCGGGCTTCCTCAAAGCCGAAAGGTCTGGTCTATTATGATGGGCCCAGGAATTTCAGGAGCAGCACCAATCTGAAAATGTGACAATGATCGTCTGGGTAACAGTGAGCAGTGAAGGGAGCCAGAAAGGAGAGTATAAGTGTTTTTTCTTTTACATATTACACCAATTATGTTTTGGGTCTAGTGAGACTCCAGGGTCTAATAAAGGATATTAAATTCACGGAGAATACCTTTTAATTTCTCTGGAAAATCTGCAAGAACTGGTGAAATCAAATTTTGTATGATCCAATCATGTATAACCCCTGGCAAAAATTATGGAATCACCGGGCTTGGAGGATGTTCATTCAGTTGTTTAATTTTGTAGAAAGAAGCAGATCACAGACATGGCACAAAACTAAAGTAATTTCAAATGGCAACTTTCTGGCTTCAAGAAACACTAAAAGAAATTAAGAACAAAAAATGTGGTAGTCAGTTATGGTTACTTTTTTTAACCAAGCATAGGGGAAAAATTATGAAATCACTCAATTCAGAGGAAAAAATTATGGAATCACCCTGTAAATTTTCATACCCAAAAATAACACCTGCATCAAATTAGGTCTGCTCGTTAGTCTGCATCTAAAAAGGGGTGATCACACCTTGGAGAGCTGTTGCACCAAGAGGACTGACATGAATCATGGCTCCAACACAAGAGATATCAATTGAAACAAAGGAGAGGATTATCAAACTCTTAAAAGAGGGTAAATCATCACATAATGTTGCAAAAGATGTTGGTTGTTCACAGTCAGGTGTGTCTAAAATCTGAACCAAATACAAACAACATGGGAAGGTTGTTAAAGGCAAACATACTGGTAGACCAAGGAAGACATCAAAGCGTCAAGACCAGAAACTTAAAGCAATATGTCTCCAAAACAGGAAATGCACAACAAAACAAATGGGGAATGAATGGGTGGAAACTGGAGTCAACGTCTGTGACCGAACTGTAAGAAACCACCTAAAGGAAATGGGATTTACATACAGAAAAGCTAAGCGAAAGCCATCATTAACACCTAAACAGAAAAAAACAAGGTTACACTGGGTTAAGGAAAAGCAATCGTGGACTGTGGATGACTGGATGAAAGTCATATTCAGTGATGAATCGCGAATCTGCATTGGGCAAGGTGATGATGCTGGAACATTTGTTTGGTGCCGCTCCAATGAGATTTATAAAGAGGACTGCCTGAAGAGAACATGCAAATTTCCACAGTCATTGATAATATGGGGCTGCATGTCAGGTAAAGGCACTGGGGAGATGGCTGTCATTACATCTTCAATAAATGCACAAGTTTATGTTGATATTTTGGACACTTTTCTTATCCCATCAATTGAAAGGATGTTTGAGGATGATGAAATCATTTTTCAAGATGATAATGCATCCTGCCATAGAGCAAAAACTGTGAAAACATTCCTTGAAAAAAGACACATAAGGTCAATGTCATGGCCTGCAAGTAGTCCGGATCTCAATTCACATTGAAAATCTTTGGTGGAAGTTGAAGAAAATGGTCCATGACAAGACTCCAACCTGCAAAGCTGATCTGGCAACAGCAATCAGAAAAAGTTGGAGGCAGATTGATGAAGAGACTGTGTGACTGTGTGACTGTGTGACACTCATTAAGTCCACACCTCAGAGACTGCAATCTGATATAAAAGCCAGAGGTGGTGCAACAAAATACTAGTGATGTTTTGGAGTGTTTTTTTTTGTTTGTTTGTTTTTCATGATTCCATAATTTTTTCCTCTGAATTGAGTGATTCCATAATTTTTCTCCTATGCTTGGTTAAAAAAGTAACCATTACTGACTACCAACATTTTTGCTCTTGATTTCTTTTAGTGTTTCTTAAAGCCAGAAAGTTGCCATTTGAAATTACTTTAGTTTTGTACCATGTCTGTGATCTGCTTTTTTTCTACAAAAATAAACTACTGAATGAACATCCTCCAAGGCCGGTGATACCATAATTTTTGCCAGGGGTTGAATAGTAGTCATGAGAAGTGTTGAGCATTTCGATACTGCAAATTTAGTGTATCGGCCTATATTCGCTGTATCGGAATTCCGATACCGAGTTCCGATACTTTTGCGATATCGGATACCGGAATCGGAAGTTCCTATAGTGCAATGATGCACTATAATGGAGTGTGGGCGGTGCGTGGGCGGAGACTGCGTGTGTGTGCGGGGTCTGTGTGTAACCGTGGGGGGTCTTTGCGTGCCTGCTGAGGGTCTGTGTGGCCTGCCGGGGATCTGTGCGTGCCTGCTGGGGCTCTGTGCGGGCTGCCGGGGCTCTGTGCAGGCTGCTGGGGGTCTGTGCGGGCTGCCGGGGGTCTGTGCGAGCCTGCCGGGGGTCTGTGCGGGCCTGCCGTGGGTCTGTGCGGGCCTCCCGGGGGCCTGTGCGGGCCTGCCGTGGGTCTGTGCGGGCCTGCCGGGGCTTTGTGTGGGCTGCCGGGGGTCTGTGCGGCCTTCAAGGGGTCTGTGTGGGCCTCCCGGGGGCCTGAGCGGGCCTGCCGGGGGTCTGTGCAGCCTGCCGGGGGTCTGTGTGGGCCTGCCGGGGCTTTGTGTGGGCTGCCGGGGGTCTGTGCATGCCTGCCGGGGGTCTGTGCGGCCTACCAGTGGTCTGTGCGTGCCTGCCGGGGGTCTGTGCGGGCCTGCCAGGGCTCTGTGCGGGCTGCCGCGGGTCTGTGCGGGCCTGCCAGGGCTCTGTGCGGGCTGCCGGGGCTCTGTGCGGGCTGCTGGGGCTCTGTGCTGGCTGCCGGGGCTCTGTGCAAGCTGCCGGGGGTCTGTGCATGTGTGTGGGCTGCCCGGGCTCTATGTGGCGTGCGGGGTCTATGCGGCGTGCTGGGGCTCTGTGCGTGTGTGCAGGCATCGTCCGATGGGACTACAACTCCCATCCGACGATGCCTGCTACAGTGACAGTGATTGACATATTAGCCAATGATGTGACAGTAGTAGTCCCATCATCTGGCTAATGTGTTGAATTAAAAAAAATAGAAATAAAATAATACATACATACTACATCCATACATACATACATACTACATACATACTACATACATACATACTACATACAGTACATACTACATACATACATACTACATACAGTACATACTTCATACATACTACATACATACTGTACATACTACATACATACTACATACATACATAAATACTACATACATACTACATGGAGTGTGGGCGGTGCATGGGCAGAGACTGCGTGTGTGTTCGGGCAGAGTCTGTACGTGACCGTGGGGGGTCTGTGCGGGCCTGCCGGGGGTCTTTGCGTATGTAGTATGTATGTAGTGTGCAAGAGTGATGTATCTAGTTGAAGTCAATCATCTTCGCTTTTCTTCTTCATTCAGCACAGACCGCCATCACTTCTTCCAGCCAGAACTTGTCTCTGCAGAAAATAAAAACACATTTATATAGAGCACCTACTTTTTCCTCAACTTCTACATTGCGCAGCTGAATGCAGACATGCACCCATCATTAACATATAAGTAGTTGTTATGCAACCACAATTCCAAATATAAATTGTAATCACCACTGCGCCCCCACTAACTATAAATAGCCACATTCCCCACCCAATAAATATACAAATTGATTAGCACCTGTACTCTTTTTCCCAAATCACTACCAGTCAGACTCCTGCATCCTCAACGCCCCCCAGTCTTTACCTCCCGCTCCTCCGATTCATTATATTTACATTCCCCCCTCCACCTGAAATCATGATGCTATGTCCTCTCTCTCCTCCCATCCCCACCCTCTATTTATTATCAACTGCTCTCCAGTACCCTCGCTTCATCATTATTTGCTCCGCACTCAATACACAATTTAATCTCCCCACTCTTAGTTTATCATTATTTGCTGCCCCAATAAATAATTTCTTTGTCCACCACCCTCCACTCATCATTGTTCACTTTCCCCCATCCTCCAGTATCAATACATCATCATTTACTCCCCTCACCCTCAATTCAGAGGCAAATGCTCACAGAGTCCCATACAGCAGTAAGTACAGTGATGCCCTGATGGCGACCCTTGTCTCAATTATTGGACACCCAACAATTATTACATTACCCCCAATCATATGGACCATGCATTATAAGTCATGAAACTTTACAATACATGTCTTCTCAAAGCTAACATTTCCAAAGCTGATAGTTTGCTGCAATCGCAATAGAATAATGCAATCCACTGTGATAGAAATACGTAAGAGCGGCACAAATCTCTCTCCTGTCCTGTTAAATGTATTATCTAGGACTTCAAGCTGTTTAAGCTAAATTATATTATTGGAAAGTTGTCAAACTTGTCATTGTACGATGCACACTGTAAGCTTTATTTACATAAAACCAGAAAAAATCTTCTCATTTCTACATTTCCATTACTGTTTCACTGATTATTACACATAGATTTTGCCGCGGTGAATCGATTCAAAAAGAATTATGAGCCTATTAGTAATTGGCTTGTGAGAGGACATTTCAAGTTCTTTTTATCTAATGCGCAGGAATTGAATATTTCTTTAAAGGTAATCTGTGAATCTGTCACCATGCTTTTGCTATGCAATCTTAGAGCAATATTATGTAGGGGCTGAGTCTCTAATTCCAGGGATGTGTCACTTCCTAGGCCCCTCTCTTGCTGTTTCAATAAAATTAGTGTTTTATCAGCAGGAGATTATCACTATAGGACTAGTTGCCTCATGCCATGTAGTCCTCTTGCTCTGTGTAACTCCGCCCCCCACTGATTAGCAGCTTTCTGTCAATGCATAATGTACAGAGGAAGCAGCCAATCAGTGGTGTGGGCGGGGTTATACAAAGCTCAGCATTTGAGCACTGCTAGATCTGTGGCAGAGAAAACTGTGATTATATCAATGTGACAGCAGGTGGAACAGCAAGTGACATATTGCTGGAATCAGGGTCCAAGCCAATACATCGTGCTACCCTCAGATTACTGTTTTTACTCCCAATGTAATTTTTTCTATGGACATAAAATCCCTTTTACTCTCAAATATGATTCAGAAATTTGTCTAAATGTATGTTAGTGACCCCTTCTCCTCTGCCGAGATAATCATCCCCCTCACCGGTGTGGCATAGCCAGATGCTGATTAAACATATGATTATTGCACAGGGGGGCCTTAGGGTGGCCACAATAAAAAGCCGCTCTATAATGTGCAGCTTTATCACACAGCACAATGCAACAGATGTAAGTTTTGAGGGAGCGTGCAATTGGCACGCTGACTGCAGGAATGGCCACCAGAGCTGTTGCATGTGTATTGTATGTTCTTTTCTCTGCCATAATCCATCTCCAAAGGTCTTTCAGACAATTTGGCAGCACGTCCAACAGGCCTCATAACCGCAGACCACGAGATATCACACCAGTCCGGGACCTCAACAGCCAGTATCTTCACCCCCAAGATACTCTGAGACCAGCCACCTGGACATTTGCTCTAACAATCAGCTTTCTTAACCAAAGTATTTTGTCGTTGTAACCAACTTGTGTGGGCAAATGCTCACATTCGATGGTGTCTGGCACGTTGGAGAGGTGTTCTCCTCATGGATGAAGCCCAAGTTTTACTGTACAGGGCAGATGGCAGACAGTGTGCATGGCATCGTGTGGGTCAAGGGTTTTGCTGATGTCAACATTGTGAATCAAGTGGCCCATGGGGGCAGTGGGGTTATGGTATGGGCAGGTGTATGCTATGGACAATGAACACAGGTGCATTTAATTGATGCCATTTTACATGCACAGAGATACCATAGCACGATCCTGAGGCCCATTGTTGTGCCATTAATCCATGACCACCACCTGATGTTGCAGTATGATCATTAATGGCACAATGTTCCAAGTATCTGTACACAATTCTTGGAAGCTGGAAACATCCCAGTTCCTGCATGGCCAGCATGTCGCCCATTGAGTATGTTTGGGATGCTCTGGACTGGCGCATACGACAGCGTGTTCAAGTTCATACCAATATCCAGCAACTTCGCCCAGCGGAAATAAATGTGTATAACAACACATATGCAATTGCAATAATTTTCTGGGAGAAATACTTAATTTTCTGGAAAATTTCAAGGGTGTCAACACTATCGGCCATGACTGTATACATATACAGTTGAAAGCAGAAGTTTATATCCACTATATAAAGAGACACATATGCATGGTTTTCTCAGTATCCGACATGAAATCAGAATAAACCTTTCCCATTTTAGGTCAATTAGAATTACCATAATCATTAATTAATGCCAAATGCCAGAATAACAAGAGAGATAGAGAATGTTGTAGGGTATGTGCACACGTTGCTTATTTTATTGAGGATTTTTCCGCGCAGATTCTGAACACCCTGTGTTTTACCTTGCGGATTTACTGTGGATTTTGTGCAGATTTCCCCTGCGTTTTTACACCTGCGGAATCCAATTATGGAACAGGTGTAAAACGCTGGGGAATCCGAGCAAAGAATTGACATGCTGCGGAAAATAAACCGCAGCGTTTCCGCTCTGAATTTTCCGCAGCATGTGCACTGCGGATTTGGTTTTCAATAGGTTTACATGTGTACAACACATGGAAAACTGCTGCGAATCCGCAGCATCAAATCCACTGCAGATCCGCAGCCATCTTACTGCAAATTCAAAAGTTTCCATACACTAAGATTACTATGCCTATAAACAATTCTGGACTGCCCATATGATCATGTCATGTGTTCAGGAGCTTCTGATGTTTTTTTTGTCAACATCTGAGTTAATTAGAGACACATCTGTGGATGTGTTTTAATGCACACCTGAAACACACTGCTTCTTTGTGTAGCATCATGGGAAAGTCTTAAGAAATCAGCCAAGATATCAGGAAGAGAATTGTGGACTTGCACAAGTCTGGCTCATCCTTGGGTACAATTTTAAGATACCTGAAGGTGCCTCGTTCTGTACAAACAGTTATACGTAAGTACACACAAGATGGGAATGTCCAGCCATCATACCGCTCAGGCAGGAGAGGGGTTCTGTGTCCCAGAGATAAACGTGCTTCGGTTAGACATGTACATATCAACCCAAGCACAAAAGCAAAAGACCTTGTGAAGATGATGGCGCAAGCAGGTATGATTGAGTCAATATCCACAGTGAAACAAGTACTGTATCAACATGGGCTGAAAGGCCACTTTGCCAGGAAGAAGCCATTACTCCAAAAGAAACATAAAAAACAGATTAATGTTTGCAGATGTGGAGCGCCCGTTAGGACCGTTGGGTACTTAAAAGGGATGTCACGGAGGCGGTGACCCGGTCCGTGGCCCTGGCTGTCCAACAAAAATGATGAAGGGAAGAGGAAAATAAAATCTATGGGGGACAATTCGTGAGGCCACCTTTCGTGTTCGGCCAGGATGGCCGACGCTGCTTAAAGGGACCACTGTGGCAGATGGTATCGCAGCGAGGATGGGTCTACTCCCCACAGGTGGAGCGGGGGGCCCCAGGCCTAACAATACAGTTGGTAAGGGATGATAGATGGTGGGGTGCAAGACTGAGGGTACCGGAAATAAATGGAGGACACAGGGATTGCAGTTTCCTTCACCTTTTTATTGGTGAATTGCTGGTGCAGTCCGGGGCACAGGTTACAGGTTTGGATGGGGTCTGGGCAGCCTGGGAGTATCTTAAGATCCACTTAAGGTACCGTCACACTAGACGATATCGCTAGCGATCCGTGACATTGCAGCGTCCTCGCTAGCGATATCGTCCAGTGTGACAGGCAGCAGCGATCAGGCCCCTGCTGTGCTGTCGCTGGTCGGGGAAGAAAGTCCGGAACTTTGTTTCGTCGCTGGACTCCCCGCAGACATCGCTGAATCGGTGTGTGTGACACCGATTCAGCGATGTCTTCGCTGGTAACCAGGGTAAACATCGGGTAACTAAGCGCAGGGCCGCGCTTAGTAACCCGATGTTTACCCTGGTTACCATCGTTAAAGTAAAAAAAACAAACGCTACATACTTACCTACCACTGTCTGTCCCCGGTGCTGTGCTTCTCTGTACTGGCTGTGAGCACAGCGGCCGGAAAGCAGAGCGGTGACGTCACCGCTCTGCTTTCCGGCTGCCCGGCGCTCACAGCCAGAGCAGAGAAGCACAGCGCCGGGGACAGACAGTGGTAGGTAAGTATGTAGCGTTTGTTTTTTTTACTTTAACGATGGTAACCAGGGTAAACATCGGATTACTAAGCGCGGCCCTGCGCTTAGTTACCCGATGTTTACCCTGGTTACCGGGGACCTCGGGATCATTGGTCGCTGGAGAGCTGTCTGTGTGACAGCTCTCCAGCGACCAAACAGCAACGCTGCAGCGATCCGGATCGTTGTCGGTATCGCTGCAGCGTCGCTTAGTGTGACGGTACCTTTAGCCAGGAGGGTTTGGAAGATTTCCTTTTTGCACTGTATTCACTGTCCCTTGCTGCCTGAAGCTTTACACAAGTTCCTCTCAGTGTCTGTTACTTCTAACCCATATGGTTAACAGCATGAGCCTTTCATGGGCACTGTCTTCTCACTGGCAGCCCTAGGCTCCTGACCTGCTGTGATGCTTCCAGGTGTCAGATGGGCCAGTAGACCTGCAATCTCCTGCCCTCTTCTAGTTTCTGGGCCTTTAGTACCCGTGCAACCACAGACTCCGGTGTCTGGTTTCTTTTGCGCCTAATCCTGGGAAGTGCTCAGTCACAGCTTTGCTCCCAGTCTCTCTCCTCACAAGCTTCCTCTCCCTCCACTGTCTCACACTTCACTTCCGAACCCCACCTCCAGACCAGAACTTATAGGGAAGCTCCCCTGAAACTAGCTTCAGAGTTCCCACTAGTCAGGAAGGTGTTGTATGTTTGTGTTACCTGCTAAGGGGATCCCTCCTTACTTCCAGGCATGGCATCAACCTTCCCCCCCCCCGCCCCCCGTGAGGAAGGCAATGAAATTGTGGCAACCGGACTCCTGGAGTGCCACAGAGGCACACAGGAACAAATACCTTAATTTTTGGAGACATATCCTGTGGTCTGATGAAACTAAAATTGAACTTTTTGGGCATAATAACCATCATTACGTTTGGAGGAAACTGTGAAAATTAATTATTGAGGGTTAGAGAACATGGACCTGGATCAACTCACTAAATGCTGTAACAGCTTCTTCCTAAAAAAAATGGGGTACTTCAGTTGGGTGAGAACTTTTTTTTAAGATTGGTGCCAAATTATTATAATTTATTGATGCCACATTTTATGGAATTTCATGTAAAATTTAACACTAAAATATACACTATATTCATTTTAATAACAAACAAAAAAAGATAAAATAGCACCCTGGATTTTGTACAGAGAACCAGTGCGGTTGTTGGCCCCTGGCAATATGATTGTAAGGTGAAGTATGTATATAGATTGCAATTACTGCTGACATCTAAACAACATTAACAAAGACTCTATTGGATTTTTCAGGTAATCAAAGGTTATATTATTAAAAGCTTACAAGAATCATGAGTGCAGCAATAAATCAGTTCCCAAAGTGAAAAGCTCATTCTGCACAAAAATGGAAAGTCTTGGGTAAATATACTAGAACGTGGTGCAATTACAGCGACGAGGTTCTGCCTCATTCCAGATACCAGACTGTGTGCAAATAGGAAATTGATATTATATTAAATTGTCAATATTAGGACATTGATTTCTTTACATTCCTATACAAGGTTTGGTTGTTACGGGGCAAATAAATCAACATTAGTCCTTGATTCACATTGCTTTTTCAATGTGGAAGATATTTTGATGGAAGATTTAGATTATTCCATTTAAAATAATTTTGAAATATAATAAATGCAAAAGATTTATATGATTAAAAAACATTGCTGAAACAGTACCACACCTGTCCACAGGTTGTGGGTGATATTGAGGCTGTCCTCTGTAATGGAGCTAAGCTGTAATACCGAATATAGCCCATGGACAGGTGTGCTGCTCTTTCTGGGAAAAAAAAAACAGCTATGTTTTTGGAATCCTGTATAGTTTCTACATAGGTTTATTTGGACATAGGGTTAAATATCATGGTGAACATTTAGTTAATTACCCTTCCTGGATCCAGAGCCAGACTTTGCTTTCCCCTCCTGCCGCTAGCTCTCGCTGTTTTCAGCTCACCTCTGATTATAGAGGCAGTGAATCACCACTTGAGTATATATCCACGCCTTTACTCTGAACACCTCCCTTGCACTAGCACTGTAAATGTGAGCCCCCTGACATACACAGCTCTGCTACATCGCCGCACTCTACTTAATTGTTACAGGTATGCCTCCTGTTATTGCTAGCTCTGCTACACCATTGGGCTTTGCTACATTGCCACAAGTTTGCCTACTGACATATCCAAGTCTGCTACATTGCTGGGCTCTGCTACCACACTCTACTCTGCTCCATTTCTACTATGAGTCTCCCGGTCTACCCAGCTCAGCAAAACTGGCAAGACTACTCTGCTTCTGTCACAATTCTACTTTGCCAAACATCCTAAGATTATCACCAGCCTTTAAGGCCCCTTATACTTCATCTGCCATACAGCCTCTACAGCCTCCATTGCTCCAACCGATTCACTTTGCATCAACGTCATCAGAGCTGTAGCTTCAAGGATCCAACTTAACCACCTTCTGGCATCAGACATAATGTTCTGTCCAGGTGCCCTGGGCCTATTTGACCAGAAAGGGATTATTACATCTGCACAGTCGCCCGCACACACGGGGGGTGTACAGGTGATTGCTGCCGGGTGTCAGCTGACTCTGACAGCAGACACCCGGCACTAATTGCCAGTAGCGGTCACAGACAATGGCAGTTTGCAATTTTCACTTGGCAACATTCATTGCTGCTTGTTTCTAGAAGATACCCATGGAGTCAAAAATTATCACTACGCCTGTACATAAATTCCCCAAGGGGTATAGTTTCCCAAATGCCGTCACTTGAGGGGGTATTCTGCACTGTGCTGATGTAAAGTAGACATGTGGAAAATGTTACCTATTAAGTATTTTGTGTGACATATCTCTGTGATTTAAGGGCATGAAAATTCAAAGATGGAAAATTGCAAAATGTTCTAAGTTGTTGCCAAATGTCCATTTTTTCACAAATAAACACAAGTTATTTCAAAGAAATGTTGCCACTATCATGAAGTACAGTATGTTATGAAAAAGCAATCTCAGAATCACTGGGATCCGTTGAAGCTTTCCCGAGTTATTACCTCATAAAGGGACAGTGGTCAGAATTGTAAAAATTGGCCTGGTCATTAATGTGTAAACCATCCTCGGGGGTAAAGGGGTTAACAGAAAAAACACAACTTTGTTTTGCTTTCTTTAAGTGGCTCTTAAGTACCCTAGTCAATAAAAGTGTTAAGATTGGTCTGTGACCCCTGGAATTGAAAGTCAAGGGGACTTCATCATGCGCCATCATCATGAACGACTTGAGCTATTTTATAAAGCTTTACACTTAAATAAGAGCTGGCCGTTTTTCTGGCATGTCTGTGTTAATAAATAACTGTGTTTGCCATCATATAACAACTCTGGAGCATCTCTTTAATAACTCTGCATTATGCCATTATGCCTTTCCTCCTATTCCTAGAAATGTATAAATACGTCTACATCTGGGTCTTACCAATGGCCGGCATGTCTCCACATGCTCAGATATGGTGCAATCAGGGTTCACTGTGAGACACAATGTAGGGATAAAACTCTTTGACAAGGGCAATGGAAGCTCTGAGGTGTCCCTATAGTCCCTATAGTTATACGTTTCTAGGAGGAATAATAGAAGAACAACACAATGCAGAATTCGGAAAAACGTGACCCAGATTTTTCATCTTACCAAGAATCCAAGTATTTTCTAGAATGGACATCTCTGGAGAACTGACACATGGTCTTATGGACTATCAAAAATATTTTTTTTTAAAGAAATGCCACTTTTCATCAGTTTAGTATTGAACTATTCTTCAAGGGAATAGGACTTAGTTGCATTTCCAGACGATCCATGGACGAGAGCAGCACTGTTGGTCATATCAAAGACAATCCCTTCAGTCTGTTCTTCATTTGATCAAGCAGCTCTAAAACTCTTGTAACTTTGTCTCACAGGCCATGGACAAGAATGCTTTTAAAAAAGATCCACTATTTAAAATCAACGTTATCCCATAGATCACACCAAACAAAAAATATTAAGAAATTATTTTCTTGATCATTTTGCACACCTTTCAAAACTATGCTGCAAATGTGACAATTGCAACCACACACTGACCACAAGGGTGACATGTTCATGTCACCAGTACCAATGTCTGGCTCTTAGGGTAGGGCCACACAATCGTGCGGTCTGATGTTTTTCAAGGTCAAGGACCATAACAGACTGAGATTTTCAATATATTCTTCCATACTGTGGAAAAATACTATTCAAGTCCCCTAAGGGGAGTAAACAGAATAAGGTAAAAACGTTTTTAAAAATATAACAAAAAAAAAAAGTTAAAAAAAAAGATCTTTACTCCAAGGAGTGTTCACCTCTGATGCAGAAACCCGCATCCTTTCCTCTGGACCATAACCCCTCCAGTGCATCAACTACTGTAGCGAACGACGTTGAAGGTGAGAATCTACAATCCTCGAAATTTGAAACTCTAGGTCTCCATCAACCATTATTGGAGGAGGCGGTAGGGGTGAGGGCTCAAGGGATTCCACATATCTTTTGAGCAAAGACCTGTGAAAAACATTATAGATCTTAAGAGCCTGAGGTAGCTCAAGACGAAACGCTGCTGGACCAATTGCGGCAGGTAATAATGTCACACAACATGTAGGAAAGACTAAGTGCGACATGAAGGGATAAGGGAAAGGGAACCCAACACTCGGTAAGAAGGGGATGGATACTCCTAGGCAGATCTATCGTAACCCTGTCTGCCCTATCATCCCCATATAGGTTCTGCACCAGCAGGATACCTAATCCCTGCCTGGCCTTGACGATAAGACCTGCATTTGGAATGACAGGATGAGCTCTAGTCAATCCCCACTACCACCAAAGACAGATGGGATACACAAACAAGGGGAACACTTAAGCTTGAGTAGACTCAGAGAGAAATACAGATGTCCTCCAGCAACACCAAGGAGGAAGATAGCCGGCTGCTATAGCTCCAAGCCTCAACATTGAAATGGAAATAGAAATATCACCCCAACTCCCAGCAGCCAGCTGGGAGTTATAGACACCCCAGTCCAGGCGTGTCAACTAGAGCATGGGGAGTTTGCCACTGGGTCCTAGAGTCAGAAGAGCAGGTAGAAGTCTGTAAAGCAAACTTCTGATACTTAATACAGTTAGATACAGAGCAATAGTCTGCAGCCTCTGACACACACATGACAAATATGTCTCTTTTCTGGAGATGTTATTTGGAATTTAAATTTTTTCTCTGTGATAAGAGTGCATGTGTAAGCGTCACCGGTATGTGTGAAAAATGACACCACAAGTACCTTATATAGATTGACTGTCTTGTATAGATTCTTGCTCAGCAGCAGTTGAAAGCAGATTCTTAGGAAATTTGATCTAGGCAGTTATACCAGCACTAACAGTGTTTCAGAGATAATTGTGAAAATTAAAGGGATGAGGAACTGTATATTGTAAAATTTCACAACTAGGGAAGGGGAGAGTGGAGACGCCTAGGCAGATCTAATGTAACCCTGTCTGCCCTATCATCACCATATAGGTTCCGCTAGTAGCGTAGCTACCGGGGGGGGGGGGGCAGAGGGTGCAAGGGCCCCGGGCCTGGTGCTCAGAGGGGGCCCACCCTGAGCTACGCTACTGTAACTGTATCGGTGTGCACAGCGCTCAGATACAGTTACATTCTGTCGCAGAGCAGGGAGAACCGATACAGCTGATTGCATTGATAAGGGAAGGAGCGCCCATCACCCCCTGTCAGCTTCTGACATCACCAACGCTGACACTGATGGGGCGCAATGACATCACTGACCGGCGCCCGTGGTCTGGAGGTGAGCAGGAGCAGGGAGCAGCGCAGGAACCAGGAAGAAGAGAGGTGAGTTTTTATTGTTTTTCTTTATGGGGGTGCAGCCTTATACTACAGAGCCTGCCTGGGGAATGGGGATTGCCGCCTTATACTACAGAGTCTGCCTGTGGGGAGGGGGGCTGCCTTACAGAGTCTGCCTTTGGGGAGGGGGCTGCCTTACAGAGTCTGCCTTTGGGGAGGGGGCTGCCTTACAGAGTCTGCCTGTGGGGAGGGGGGCTGCCTTACAGAGTCTGCCTGTGGGGAGGAGGGGGCTGCCTTACAGAGTCTGCCAATGGGGAGGGAGGCTGCCTTACAGAGCCTGCCTGTGGGTAGGGGGGCTGCCTTATGCTACAGAGTCTGCCTGTGTGTGTGGGGGGGTGCTGCCTTACAGAGACTGCCTGTGGGGAGGGGGGCTGCCTTATACTACAGACTGCCTGTGGGGGGTGCTGCCTTACAGAGTCTGCCTGTGGGGAGGGAGGGCTGCCTTATACCACAGAGTCTGCCTGTGGGGAGGGATGCTGCCTTATACTATAGAGTCTGCCTGTCGGGGGGGGGGGTGCCGCCTTATACTAGAGAGTCTGCCTGTGGGGTGGGGGTGCTGCCCTATACCACAGAGTCTGTCTGTGGGGGGTGCTGCCTTATGCTACAGCATCTGCCTGTGGGGCGGCTGCTTTATACTACAGAGTCTGCCTGTGGGACGGGGTGCTGCCTTATACTACATAGTCTGTCTGTGGCGGGGGGTGCTGCCTTATACTACAGAGTCTGCCTCTGCGGTGCTGCCTTATACTACAGAGTCTGCCTACGGGGTCAGCCTATGGGAGCTACCTTATGCTATGGAGTCTGCCTATGGGGTGCATTATACAATATAGAGTAGGCCTATGGGGAGTGCATTATACTATATGAAGTCCTATGGGGGGTACATTATACTATATTGAGGACTATCTAGTGCATTATACTATATGGAGGCTATACAGGGGCTATCATAAAGTGTGGGTATTACATTGAGGGGGTCATCTTACAGTGTTGGAGCCATCAAACAGTTTTGGAGCTACTAAGGGGTCAGTATACTGTGTGGGGGTGCATTACAGTGAGGGGGCATTATACTGTGTATAAAAGAGCATCATGCTGTGTATAGGGGAGCTGTACAGGGGGAGACTCAGGACATTATTAAATGTAAAGTGGGCACTTATTGTTATAGGGGAACTCAGGTTACTGTGACTATCAAATGGGCACACAGGGCAATATTACTTTCTAGGGGGTATAACGTGGGCATTGTTTCCTAGGGCACTTGCACCCGGCATTACTATATTATAGAGGGGTGCTTTAGAATTTAGAGGGCACATAGTAACACACAGCAGGTGCAGTAATAGGGACACATACGGCAGCAGCGGCTCAGTATTGGGGTATCAGGTGCAGTAATAGGGACACATACGGCAGCAGAGGCTCAGTATTGGGGTATCAGGTGGAGTAATAGGGACACATGTAATAGGGACACATAAGTCAGTAGTGGCTCAGTATTGGGGTATCAGGTGCAGTAATAGGGACACATACGGCAGCAGCGGCTCAGTATTGGGGTATCAGGTGCAGTAATAGGGACACATACAGCAGCAGTGGCTCAGTATTGGGGTATCAGGTACAGTAATAGGGTCACATACGGCAGCAGCGGCTCAGTATTGGGGTATCAGGTGCAGTAATAGGGACACATACGGCAGCAGCGGCTCAGTATTGGGGTATCAGGTGCAGTAATAGGGAAATATACGGCAGCAGCGGCTCAGTATTGGGGTATCAGGTGCAGTAATAGGGACACATATGGCAGCAGCGGCTCAGTATTGGGGTATTAGGTGCAGTAATAGGGACACATAAGGCAGCAGCGGCTCAGTATTGGGGTATCAGGTGCAGTAATAGGGACACATACGGCAGCAGCGGCTCAGTATTGGGGTATTAGGTGCAGTAATAGGGACACATACGGCAGCAGCAGCTCAGTATTGGGGTATCAGGTGCAGTAATAGGGACACATACGGCAGCAGCAGCTCAGTATTGGGGTATCAGGTGCAGTAATAGGGACACATACGGCAGCAGCGGCTCAGTATTGGGGTATTAGGTGCAGTAATAGGGACACATATGGCAGCAGCAGCTCAGTATTGGGGTATCAGGTGCAGTAATAGGGACACATACGGCAGCAGCGGCTCAGTATTGGGGTATCAGGTGCAGTAATAGGGACACATACGGCAGCAGCGGCTCAGTATTGGGGTATTAGGTGCAGTAATAGGGACACATACGGCAGCAGCAGCTCAGTATTGGGGTATCAGGTGCAGTAATAGGGACACATACGGCAGCAGCGGCTCAGTATCGGGGTATTAGGTGCAGTAATAGGGACACATACGGCAGCAGCAGCTCAGTATTGGGGTATCAGGTGCAGTAATAGGGACACATACGGCAGCAGCGGCTCAGTATTGGGGTATTAGGTGCAGTAATAGGGACACATACGGCAGCAGCAGCTCAGTATTGGGGTATCAGGTGCAGTAATAGGGACACATTCTCTGCAGATGAGTCGTAGCTGGAGAAGTTGTCATGTCGGTCTGGGCCAGATGGAAAAGACATGAAAAGTGAACGATTCCATCAGAAAGGACGTCAGCGGTAAGTCATTATCTGTAACTGTGCGGTGATCTGTTATATGTTCTGTAGGACTGGTATCTACCACTGACCATATGGCGGTAATATCAATGTTGGTCTTTATATAGAGATTATCCTCAGTAACAGCGCGGTCATCTGCTGAGGTTCTCCTCCACTATTAGGGTGTGTCACCGAGTTGTAATCAAGGTTACCTGGTTAGGGTCCCTCTCAGAAGCTTCGCCCCCCTGAACCAAAACCCTAGCTATGCCTCTGGGTTCCGCACCTATCACTGAGCATGATGCCTAATCCATGCCTGACCTTGGCGATAAGCCCTGCACATGGAAGGACAGGATACACTAGTCAATCCCCACTACCACCAAAGACAGATGGGATACACAAACAAGGGTAACACTTAGCTTGAGTAGACTCAGAGATAAACACAGATGTGTGATGAGTGATCAATTATTAAATATAGAAAAAATGTCACTCTTTAATGGCGCTACACACTGTTCTTATTAAACAAAGAGGAGGATGTGATTTATTGAAACGAGTAGAGACGTAGTATAAATGGATATAACATCTACAATGTAGAGAATGCTTAATTGAGACACTTGTACAATATAAAGCTACTATGTTCCATTAGTATACATCATAATGTCATCATAATGTCACATATAACACACTTTGGTTTCTAGAATAAAAATATCTTTACTTGTGTCATGTAGATTGGTCTCATAAATTAAAGACAGAAGGAAGCAAAAAAAAAGTGTTGTTCCTTGAAGGTTATTCTCAGGCAATAACTGAGCTTAATGAGAATCTGTCACCTCTCCTGACATGCCTAGTTTAGCAAATACGGAAGAAAAAAATAACTAACCACTAAGTGCTATTCTTCTGTTATTCTATATGGAAAAGTATGAATTATTGCATAGATGCTGCATACCAGCTCATGGGGGCAAACAAAGCCACTCTAACAGCTCACTGCCACCCATTATACTCCATAGCTGATAATAAACTGGCCACCATTTTTGGAAACTTTCATTTATCTTTATACCAACCCTCCGCTGGTTTACTTTGGACTAAATTTTTCCAACAAAATTTTCACAGAAGCCCTTTCTACAAAACTACCATAGCATGCCATGGTAAATTGTGGCTGTTTAAATAGTAAATGTGCCCCAATGTGTATAGAAATGAATATTGCACTTTATATTTTAACGATAGATGATTGAACCTTTGGAAATTCAAATTTGCCAGATTCAGCAGATTTTCCCCCCAATATTTAATTTGTGGCAAAATTATTCACTACAAATGTCAGATAGTCCAACTAGTCCGTAGAATATTTTTCCGTCCCTTAATACAGTAGCCAGTTTGTTTTATTATTAATATAGTCTTAGGGAAAGAGAGACCAGACTTTTGTACTGCGGGAGAATGAGAAATGTGTGTAATTTGGATACCGTCACAAAAATGGATCCACACATGCTTCCAATGTTGGCATTCTGCATTTAAATTCGATTAGCCATGGATCGATCCAATCATCTTTAGCTGTAACTGTTGCAGATTTCCCCTTTCGGCAGAATCGTCACTAGTCCGACATTGTGGGAGTATGAACTGCTTCACTTGGGGCATACAGCCAACCACTTTTGTCTTCAACATTATGACCTGGAGGATTACAGGAGAAAAACACCAAAAACAAACTAAGGATGTCCCACAGTAAAGTATTAACACGCTGTAACAATTAACGCAGCACCATCAGCTGCCGGCTCCACAGCATAAGCCTGCAGCTGTTGTACACTCCAACAATACCATCCTGTCTACCAATGTACAAAACCCCTGTTTGAACAATTTCATTTTTAGATTGCAGTTTCCCTTCCTAAGTGCTGACTACAATGATTACTTCTATTAGACTAAAATACCAATGTTTCTTTGGGAGAAAAAAATATTATAAAGATTTTATAGTCGGTTTTTCCACTGTGCTAAAAATATCATTCATTTTTCTACCATACTGTACTATGCAAATGTCTCTAATCACTGGAGACAAAGTGACCCTAATAATCTCAGTCAACAACACAAAAAATCTCATCATTTTCTGCATGTCAGATTCAGTACTTAACATCAATAGCAAGGTCATCGAAAATAATGGAAAAAACAGGCTAACAACTAGCAAATCATATTATTCACATGGGGTAATTCACATAATGGGTATGCAAATCTTGCACTGTCTATAGCAAATGCAATAGTCTAGTCACAGATTTTTTATGTATTTAAAGTGAATCTCCACTTTTGATAAACACTGCAAAAAATAGTCTCTAAAATGTATTTTAATAGTTTTTTTACATTTATTTTGCTTACGTTCTGTAGTTCAATTCCGTTTTCATATGGAAACCATCAGCATGCTTCTGTTGAAAGACCTGTGCTTCTTATAATACATGGCTTTGTAATTGTTTGAGGATATAGTTATGTTCTGCCATAGGGCTGTCTGTCTCTGCCCTTAAAGTGATTGTCCCACCTGTGAGGTTTATAGCTTATCAATAGGGTCCTGTACCTACCTGGCGGGTGGCTGCACATGAGCGGCTCTCAAATTTTTATGGGAGCTCTAAAAATCACCATTAATGAGCATTCAGTGTTCTTTTTGTTCAGTTTGTTCACGAGCCATAATCTAATATATAAAGTTGAATGTATGTATGTGTGTATGTCCGGGATTGGCATCTGCACCGTCGCAGCTACAGCCACAAAATTTTGCACAGTCACACGTCTGGACCCCGAGAGCGTCATAGGCTATGTTGTGAGGCGAAATTTTAACCCCGTGCATTCCAATTCACCAAACAATTTTGCCCCTATCTACATAATGGGGAAAAAGTGAAAGGAAAAGTGTTGGAGGCAAATTGACAGCTGCCAGATGTGAACAAGGGGGACAGAGTGAGAGCGATGGCACCAAAGAGTATATACTGTATATTCTGTACAGTTGCTAAGGTGGGGCCTCGACATGGGATACTCACCACACACGGGGATATGAACACACACAAAATGCGCCACACACTACCACGTGCTTGAACACATATACCACTCTCAGCACACATTTCACCACACATACACCAACCTCGCCACATAAAAGTCGAAACACAAAAGTCGCCGCTCAAAACTCGCCACGCGCAAAACTCGCCACATGCAAAACTAGGCTCACGCAAAACTCGCCACACGTGCAAAACTCACCTCATGGAAAACTCGCCACATGCAAAACTTGCACACGTGGAAAAATTGCCACATGAACAAAAGTTGCAACACATGCAAAAGTTGCCTCAACACAAAACTTGCACATACTCAAAACACACCACACATAAAACTCGCCACACGCAAAACTCGCCATGCACAAAACTTGCTGCACACAACTTGCTGCACACAACTTGCTACACTAACCTGTCACATGCAACTCGACACACTAAAAGTTGCTACATGCATGTCACCACACAAAACTCATCTCACAAAAGTCGCTACATGCATGTAGCCACATGCAACTCAACACACACAACTTGACACATGAAACTCGTCCTAAAACACGCACAAGTCTGGTATTATCCTTCAAAAATAAAAATCTGATTAATAAGCAGACAAACTACAAGAGCAACAAATGTACCATATAGGAAATACGGCAGCTGTCAGTCACATGACCTGTTTATTATGTGTATGTGTGAGCTAATATATACTGCCAGGGGGAGGGCTTCCTGTTGGCTGGAGATTTATCAGGCTGCCAATTTAGCTTGCAAATAACGTGTTAACGAGGTCTAATACAGGAGGAGATGACACACAGGTATATACTATATACAGGGGAGATGACACACAGATATATACTATATACAGGAGAGATGACACACAGGTATATACTATATACAGGAGGAGATGACACACAGTTATATACTATATACAGGAGGAGATGACACAGATATATACTATATAAAGGAGAGATGACACACAGGAATATATTATATAGAGGAGAAGATGACACACAGGTAAATACTATATACAGGAGGAAATGACACACACATACAGTTAGGGCCAGAAATATTTGGACAGTGACACAATTTTCGCGAGTTGGGCTCTGCATGCCACCACATTGGATTTGAAATGAAACCTCTACAACAGAATTCAAGTGCAGATTGTAACATTTAATTTGAAGGGTTGAACAAAAATATCTGATAGAAAATGTAGGAATTGTACACATTTCTTTACAAACACTCCACATATTAGGAGGTCAAAAGTAATTGGACAAATAAACATAACCCAAACAAAATATTTTTATTTTCAATATTTTGTTGCAAATCCTTCGGAGGCAATCACTGCCTTAAGTCTGGAACCCATGGACATCACCAAACGCTGGGTTTCCTCCTTCTTAATGCTTTGCCAGGCCTTTACAGCCGCAGCCTTCAGGTTTTGCTTGTTTGTGGGTCTTTCCGTCTTAAGTCTGGATTTGAGCAAGTGAAATGCATGCTCAATTGGGTTTAGATCTGGAGATTGACTTGGCCATTGCAGAATGTTCCACTTTTTGGCACTCATGAACTCCTGGGTAGCTTTGGATGTATGCTTGGGGTCATTGTCCATCTGTACTATGAAGCGCCGTCCAATCAACTTTGCAGCATTTGGCTGAATCTGGGCTGAAAGTATATCCCGGTACACTTCAGAATTCATCCGGCTACTCTTGTCTGCTCTTATGTCATCAATAAACACAAGTGACCCAGTGCCATTGAAAGCCATGCATGCCCATGCCATCACGTTGCCTCCACCATGTTTTACAGAGGATGTGGTGTGCCTTGGATCATGTGCCATTCCCTTTCTTCTCCAAACTTTTTTCTTCCCATCATTCTGGTACAGGTTGATCTTTGTCTCATCTGTCCATAGAATACTTTTCCAGAACTGAGCTGGCTTCTTGAGGTGTTTTTCTGCAAATTTAACTCTGGCCTGTCTATTTTTGTTATTGATGAATGGTTTGCATCTAGATGTGAACCCTTTGAATTTACTGTCATGGAGTCTTCTCTTTACTGTTGACTTAGAGACAGATACACCTACTTCACTGAGAGTGTTCTGGACTTCAGTTGATGTTGTGAACGGGTTCTTCTTCACCAAATTAAGTATGCGGCGATCATCCACCACTGTTGTCATCCGTGGACGCCCAGGCCTTTTTGAGTTCCCAAGCTCACCAGTCAATTCCTTTTTTCTCAGAATGTACCCAACTGTTGATTTTGCTACTCCAAGCATGTCTGCTATCTCTCTGATGGATTTTTTCTTTTTTTTTCAGCCTCAGGATGTTCTGCTTCACCTTAATTGAGAGTTCCTTTGACCGCATGTTGTCTGCTCACAGCAACAGCTTCCAAATGCAAAACCACACACCTGGAATCCACCCCTGACCTTTTAACTACTTCATTGATTACAGGTTAACGAGGGAGACGCCTTCAGAGTTAATTGCAGCCCTTAGAGTCCATTGTCCAATTACTTTTGGTCCCTTGAAAAAGAGGACGCTATGCATTACAGAGCTATGATTCCTAAACCCTTTCTCCGATTTGGATGTGGAAACTATCATATTGCAGCTGGGAGTGTGCACTTTCAGCCCATATTATATATATAATTGTATTTCTGAACATGTTTTTGTAAACAGCTAAAATAACAAAACTTGTGTCACTGTCCAAATATTTCTGTCCCTAACTGTATATACTATATACAGGGGAGATGACACACAGGTATATACTATATACAGGAGGAGATAACATACAGGTATATACTATATACAGGAGGAGATGACACAAAGGTATATACTATATACAGGAGGAGATGACATACAGGTATATACTATAAACAGGAGGAGATGAAACAGGTATATACTATATACAGGAGGAGATGACACACAGATAGATACTATATAAAGGAGAGATGACATACATGTATATACTATATACAGGAGGAGATGACACACAGGTAAATACTATATACAGGAGGAGATGACACACACATACATACTATATACAGGGGAGATGACACACAGGTATATACTATATACAGGAGGAGATGACAAACAGGTATATACTATATACAGGGGAGATGACATATAGGTACATACTATATACAGGGGAGATGACACACAGGTTTATACTGTATACAGGGGAGAAGACACACATGTATATACTATATACAGGAGGAGATGACACACAGGTATATACTATATACAGGAGGAGATGACACACAGGTATATACTATATACAGTGGAGATGACACACTCATATATACTATATATAAGGGAGATGACACACAGGTATATACTATATACAGGAGGAGATGACATACAGGTATATACTATATACCGGAGAAGATGACACACACATATATACTATATACAGGGGAGATGACATACAGGTACATACTATATACAGAAGAGATGACATACAGGTATACACTATATACAGGGGAGATGACACACAGGTATATACTATACACAGGGGAGATGACACACAGGTATATACTATATACAGGAGGAGATGACAAACAGGTATATACTATATACAGGATGAGATGACATACAGGTACATACTATAGACAGGAGGAGATGACACACAGGTATATACTATATACAGGAGCAGATGACACACAGGTATATACTATATACTGGAGGAGATGACTTACAGGTATATACTATATACAGGAGGAGATGACATACAGGTATATACTATATAAAAGAGGAGATGACACATAGGTATATAAAGGAGGAGATGACATACAGTAGGTATATACTATATACAGGGGAGATGACATACAGGTATATACTATATACAGGAGATGACATACAGGTATATACTATATATAGGAGGAGTTGACATACAGGTATATAGTATATACAGAAGACATGACATACAGGTATATACTATATACAGGAGGAGATGACACATAGGTATATACAATATACAGGAGGAGATGACATACAGCAGGGATATACTATTTACAGGGGAGCTGACATACATGTATATACTATATACAGGAGATGACATACAGGTGTATACTATATATAAGGGAGATGACAAACATGTATATACTGAGGGGAAAATGAGAGGTGTGAGGTGAAAATGAGGGGTGTGAGGTGAAAATGAAAAGGTGTGAGTGCAAAATGAGAGGAATAAGGGAAAATAGTGGAGTGATCAGAAAATGACAGATGTGAGGTCAAAATGACAAGTGTTAGGGGGGAATGAGAGGAGTGAGGGGGGAAAATAAGAGGAGTGAGGGGGAAAATAAGAGGTGTAAGGGAGAAAATGAGAGATGTGAGGGAGTAAATGAGAGGCATGATGGGAAAATAAGAGAAGTGAGGTGCTATAATTAATCACAGATATTTACTATGCCCAGGCAACGCCGGGCTCTTCGACTAGTTCCAAATATAATAAAACCATAATAACATTTGTATGGAGAATGTAGGCTATTTATTGACTGTTTCCATGTTGTAGTATGTTAATTTACTTTTTAGGCGGGGTCACACTTGCGAGTGCAATGTGAAAAACTCGCACGATTCTCACTCATCAATACCTGGCCCTGCCGCCGGCATTCAGGACCAGAGCATGCGGCTGCATTGAAATACATGGAGCCGCACGCTCGGGTCCTGAGTGCCGGGACTTGATGCGAGAGCCTCGTGCGAGTTTTTCACATTGCACTCGCAAGTGTGACCCCGGCCTTATTTGTACATTGACATTTAAAAAACTTACATTTATTGATAACAATTTCCTGATCATTTTATTATGTTCCATATTAGCCTAGATGCCAGATTTTGTTTGCTGTCCTAGCCCTAGGTCCAAATACTGTGGTAGGTCACACTGGACACAATTCTTGTTACCCTTCTGCTAAACTAAGAAAAACCCTCAATGAACATTGAAATAACATGAAACTGACAAAGAATTTTCACTTTATATCAACTAACGCATATCAGAGTTTTCTTTTGAATATTTATAAACAACAAAGAGTAAAAAAGCAAAAATGCCGTCTAGGAGACACCAGATTAATATAATAGAATTCCTCACACATGATTGACAATTTAAAAACAAATATGTTGTCCAGCTATCAATCATTATTATATGAGACTTTATATCATAAGTCATTCAAAAGACAGAAATCCAGGATTATTCTACACCTTTTAACTCCACCGAGACATAATATGTCTGAACCTCAATGTAGTCTTATAAGTGATTATAAATTATATACCAAACCTAACATGATATAATATAATACCCAGGAAAACGGAGACCTATCTTTTATCAAGTCACTGCATGGTCTCCACACTGTTCATGTACCAATAAGCTTCCCCTGGTGTTAGTGGTTATATTAAAGACAATCCAAAGTTAGAGAATAAAGGTGGATAAGGGTGGATATTTACCCGACGCCCCCGGAAGAAGCTGGCGGCGAAACGCGCGTCGGGGTGAGGGTACGCCAGATCTAACCACACACAACTTAATCAGTTGTCATGTATCTTTAACATCCGCGGATGGAAAAGTGCTCCGCCCACTGCTGTTAGCCTGTTAAATCCCGCTGTCAGTGAGGGCTGCATAGGAAGCACCAATAGTATAAAGTTGGTCACACTTGTCAAACACTATGCTTGACAAGTGTGCCCAATCTGTCAATCACTTTTCCAAGCGATGCTTCAAATCGCTTGGAAAGCGCAAGCATTCTGCAAGCTAAATACGCTTGTGTTTTGCGGGAAAACGCATGCGAATTCCGCATGCGTTTTACCCGCGGCAGGGAGTTGCGGAAATGCTGTGGACATTTCCGCTGCATTTCTGCAATGTGGGCACATAGCCTTATCGTCATGGAAAATGGTGACAAAAGGGGAATTTTTTTTCTTTCAAATATCCAAATTTTTTTCACCACTTAAATAACAAAAAAAACCTATGCATGTGTTTTATCTGCATAGTCATACTGACCTGGAGAATCATATTGACAAGTCAGTTTTACCATATAGTGAACATGGTAAATAAGAAACCCAAAAACCAATTGTGGAAATCCCCTTTTTTTGCAATTTCAATGCATTTCAATGCATTTGGATCTTTTCCCACTTTCCAGTGCATCACATGATGAAATGATCGGTGGCATTCAAAATTACAACTCATTCTGCAAAATTCAATCCTTCGTACAGCTGTGGGGACAGAGAAATAAAAAGCTATTGCTCTTGAAATAAGCGGAGAAGGAAACTAAATTGCAAAATTGGAAAATCGCAAGTTCATGGAAGGGTTAAAATAAGCTCTGGAAGCAGATTCTCAGAAAAACGTGGATTTCTCCAGCGTAAAACATCAGATTGTACATATCAAAGTATCATTTAATCTGCTTCCTATGACTTACATGCTCATATAGAAGACTTTCCTTTCAAACTTTTATATATTTTTCTTTCTATAAAACATATTTTTATTTGCCCTATTTTTTTTAGCCCCAATAGAACTTTAACCTGAGATTGAGTATTAAAAAACATAAGTGGACACCACCCATGTAGTATGGAAAAAAAAGGTTCTACAAACCTAAATAGCAAACAAGCAAGTATAGCAACAAACAAGAAAGAAAAACTATGTAAAACTGCGCATGCTGTACATACTAAATAACAATTAATATAATTTACTAGTTGAATCAGTACAAATAATACATGTGGCAAAAATGCATTATTTAAAAGTACATAACAGTTCAAAACAAAATACAAGACCTACCTAAACACCATGATAAGTATTGGGGGGTAAATATCCCTTTATCCTATCATATAAGAAGGTAAACCCACAAACATATCACAGTTTGTGCAATGACGGTCAAAGATAATAAACCAAATAAAAAGAATCAAGAAAAAATATAGTAATAATAGCTCCTGAGCCCACTCAATACATGGCCATGACACACAAGTACAATAAGGTCCACGATGGGGTCAAATCGGGAACTGTAATATCTACAAACTTTGCATTAATAAATAGTACAAATCAAAGAAACGTTGTGATATATCTTATAAAAATTCTACTTCTTTCTCCACTTATGAGCCACTTCTTATCTGTCCCTCCCAAACTCAGTATCCATTCCTGAAAACAAGGTAAATTCTGTTTTGGTCAAAGCAAGATAGACTGCTAGCACAATGAGTTGTCAGGTTACATCTACTATAATGGAGAAGTGAGAGAAAAGGAAGAGTGAGGAGCAAAGTGACAAAACAAGCACTGGGAGACACAGAAAGATCGTGCTGAGCTTCTAATAAGTCATTTACCCTGCCACAAAACTGGATTCACAACCACAAATGTTATATCACTATTTTATTTCCTTCTTGCTGTTGCTTACTGTCTGCGTGTTGAGTATGGAATGAAGAGAAATACTTCTCTGTGTGTGTGCTGTGTATGGGAGACATCAGCTGGCCTCCTCCCACTAGCTCAGGGGAAACTGCAAGTTAAGAAGTAGTCTAGTGAAAATGCAGGATGCAAATCATGTAATGTCTAGTGATACAATGTCTTCTCATATTCCCAGAACACTCTCAATCCACCATAAATAGCACCTGGTTCTCACTTTAGCCCGAGTAACCTCCTTTTGGGTACATTTGATCTCCAGCAATAAAATACACAGACAGTTCGATCTGCTGTGCATTGCCCTGCCTCGTCATGCTGGACAGACTCAAAATATTATAGAAGAAATTTAAGATGAAAGAATGAACAAATTTGCAATGGCGTGTACTGTATGAACTTATGTCACCTGCACACATGCTCTGCAGCCTTTTTCATACATTTGCAAATCCACAGGATGTAGAACTGTATCCAGCGCAAATTAAGCTGCAAATAACGATTCAGGAACTGAGTCACAATTTTATTTTTGGCTAGAGGTTACATTTCTTCTTCCTTTTCTAAAATCTGTGTTTGTAGATATGGAGGATAACGAATAAACCCCCCACGATTCAGTAATCAAGTGAAGCTCGCAGGAGGTAGATATCGTGCAAAACACTATTACTGTACATCTAGTGGGTTCTTTCTGCATGGATTACTAACCCAAAGTATTTCCTTCATTACCTTTTGCTAAACCAATATCTCTGCTATACACTTATTCATAGCGACTACATTAATTATTATACTGAAACATCCTTTCCTATTGTGTCTGTAATAACATGATAATGATTCTCCTTGTTAATGAAGCTGCTCTGGCTGTGGGCAAATTATTTAGCAATGACTTAGATTTTTCTCTCAATTCTTTTATTTATCTATAAATATCTATTATCAATTTATCTATTCATCTATTACCTGTCTATATATATATTAATGATTTATCTAATTATCTATTATCTGTCTATCTATCTATCTATTATCTATCCATCTATCTATCTATTATATATCTGTTATCTATCTATCTTTCTATCTATCTATCTATCTATCTATCATTATTAACTATCTCATATCTATCTATCCATTATCTATCTATTATCGAGGCATGGCTGTGACACTAGCTGGTGGACAGGAACAGATGAGGCCCTGATGGGCAGACGGGCTTGACGGAGATACAGGCAGGTGGGCAGGGCTGATACTCTGGTAGGAACTGGTATACAGGCGGGTGTATGAAAACAGGTAAGAACCTGTTCAGACTGGAGGGATATATGGGAACAGGTAGGGAGCTGTTCGGACTGGTGAATATAAAAAAACAAGTAGAGACCTGTGCAGCAAGTTGCAAAACGGAGATAGAGCAAGACCACAAGAGCGGTTGCAAAGCAGAACCACAGGAGGCGAAGTTAAGAGCAGGAGGCAGAGCCAAGAACAGGAACGCAGCTAGGAGCAGAGAAGGAGAAGGCGGAGTTAAGAGTGAAGCCGCTGGAGCCAAGAGCTGAGTGCTAGAGGCGGAGCCAAGAGCGGAGATGCTGGAGGCGGAGCCAAGAGCAGAACCACAGGAGGCAATGCAAAGAGCAGAAGGCGGAGCCAAGAACAGAAATGCAGGAAGTGGAGCCAAAAGCCAGAAGGCGGAGAGCCACAAGTTGTGGTGAGCAAAGCAGAGAAGAGCAGAGCCACTGGTAGTGGCAAACAGAGCAGAGAGATTAGGCAGAGGTACACACAACAGAGTGGGAATGACAACAAACAAAGAAGGAACAGGAACGAACATAGACCAGAGTTCAGACAGGAACAAACATCGATACTAGAACTGGACATGGATATAGACCTGTGGATTGCAGACCTCAGAGTCAGACACAGAAGTAACAGAACACAGATTGAGACCAGGGTACGACGCCCCACTGGGTGGCGGACACGGATACACAAACAGAACACAGATAAAAGCCTGCATACTGCAGCCCTCAGAAACAGGAAAAAGAACACGACCTGGCAGCTCAGTAGCAAATGCTAACTGAGGGAATAGTTTGCTCAGGCATCCTCCAATGGGTGAGGACGCCTTAAGAATCAGAAGCCACTAGGCCATTGTCCGGAGACACCATGGGGAGGTGCACACAGTCTCAATAAGAATCCGGATTTGCCAGTGCCGCCCCCCTATGCACATAGCCAGCAAGTGTACACAAAGCAAGCAGCCATGAAGCACGCGGCATGGAGCTGGCAGCAGACAGACCTCACAGCATGGCACAGGGTGAGTGAGTAGATGTAGCGGGCAGGTGGGGGATGGAAGGCCATGCAGTGATGCCGGCAGGGTTGTTACACTATCTATCTATCTATCTATCTATCTATCTATCTATCTATCTATCTATCTATCTATCTATCTATCTGTCTATCTATCTGTTTATCTACCTATTATCTATCTATTATCCATCTCATATCTATCTATCTATCTATCTATCTATCTATCTATCTATCTATCTTCTAATTATCTATCTATCTATTATCTATCTTTTTATCTATCTATCTATCTATCTATCTATCTATCTATCTATCTATCTATCTATTACCAATCTCATAACTATCTATCTATCTATCTATCTATCTATCTATCTATCTGTCTGTCTCTCTATCTGTTTATCTATCATCAATGTGAGACCATAATATCCAAAGTTTTGTATATCAGAGTATGGCAGTCGCATTAATAGTATACAGTAATTACTTATGCAATTTATTATTATTTATTATTATAGCGCCATTTATTCCATGGCGCTTTACATGTGACGAGGGGTATACATAACAAAAAACAAGTATAATAATCTTGAACAAAACAAATCACCAACTGGTACAGGAGGAGAGAGGACCCTGCCCGTGAGGGCTCACAATCTACAAGGGATGGGTGAGGATACAGTAGGTGAGGGCAGAGCTGGTCGTGCAGCGGTTTGGTAGATCGGTGGTTACTGCAGGTTGTAGGCTTGTCAGAAGAGGTGGGTGTTCAGGTTCCTTTTGAAGGTTTCCATAGTAGGCGAGAGTCTGATATGTTGGGGTAGAGAGTTCCAGAGTAGAGGAGATGCAATGGAGAAATCTTGTATGTTATTGCGCTAAGAGGAGATAAGAGGGGAGTAGAGAAGGAGATCTTGTGAGGATCGGAGGTTGTGTCCAGGAAAGTATCGGGATACGAGGTCACAGATATATGGAGGAGACAGGTTGAGGATGGATCTGTATGCCAAGGTTAGAACTTTGAATATATGTATATGTTGAAGGATTTCAGATCTCTGGTAGCTGTACAAATGTATAACATATAGTCCTTTATTCAAGAACAAGACACAAATTAAATGTAGCAGCTTCACCAATCTCGAGATTCCAGGCAGAATTAGGCAAAGAAGTATTAAACGTGTTCACCAAAAACCTAAGCTCAACTCCAGCAAAGATGAAATAATAAAAAAGAAATAATAATGACACAGCCCCTTCATCACCTGAACTAAACCTTAGTTAGAAGGTGTGGGACCTTCTCAAATAGGAAATTTACGATGGAGAACAGTCGCCTGTCTGATCAGTGTCTGGAGACTGTGGTTGGTGCTGCCCAAAAGTAGATCGGCACCAGATTAAGAAACTGACACCATGGATGTCAGGAATGTATTTTTGTATATTTTGAGTTGTTTGGTTATTATTCTCACTTAAAAGGATGAAAATAAACAATTGAGATGGAAAAATGTTTGTTTTTCATTTAGTTGCATAATAATTTTGCACACATAAATATTCTCTTATGAAAGGCAAAACTTCACCTTTTACTTTCTTAAATATTTAGGTTTACTAACGTCTTGATTGACTGATAGAACTGTAGTGGTTCAATAATAATATTCAAATATACAAATTGCCTAATAATTCTTCAGACAGTTTTTTATGGACTTAATAGATTCCCAAAAGCCTCCAAAACAGACTATCACTATTTTTTTTAGTATGGATCTATAATTAGGTGCTACTTCACAGTTATAAGAGTAGTAATTTGTATGAAATAAGTATAGTGTCCTTCCAAATACACAGTATTATGCTATGCTCTCATGTCCAAGTTCTCCATTCAGCCAACATAGTTGCTCCTAACAAACCAGAGGTTGGAAAAAAACATCATTTATTAGAAAAAAATATATTGAAAAAAGTGAATCATGCACCAGATATATCAGACAGACATAGAGTCTGAAGATCGCGAGTAGGTGAGTCATTGCTTTCCATTTGTTCCTTCATGGGATAATCATCATGTGAAGTCATCTAAAAAATACATAGAATTATTTATTAAAAATATACTCAGGGAGTATATATAATTTCACCAGCCCAATATAGGAAGCCCTTTATTTATGTATTTTCTATCAATATATTTATCTGTATAATATCAGTTGTTCAGTCAGTTGCATGGTGGCCCAGTGGTTAGCACTGTAGTCCCTCTGCATTGGGGACCTGTGTTGTAATCCCACCAAGGACAACATCCACAAGGAGTTTGTATGTTTTCCCTGTGTTTGCGTGGGTTTCCTCCAGATTCTCCGGTTTCCTCTCACACTCCAAAGACATACTGATAGGGAATCTAGATTGTGAGCCCCATCGGGGACAGCGATGATGCCTGTAAAGTGCTAGGAGCCCCAAAAATCCCTGGAATAGGCTCTGAAAGAAGCTGTGCCATGGATCATACAGGACAGTGACAGTCTCTTTGTCAATAAATGGAAGTGTCTCATCCATGCACATGGATCGGGGAATTTCTGAGCCTCATTCTAGGATTTGTGATTGGACCCTCAGCGATCATCCTGTGGTTGACTTTCCAAGATGGGAGAACTCCTTTATGCTTAAAATAATGTTTTAACGGGTAAATATCGGACCTTTCTGTGCTCAGAATTTAGGTTTTTGAGCTGGAGAAGTTCACTATGCAATTGACTTGCTAAAAAATACAAGCAAATTCCTCCTTGGTTATGTTCCCATTAGGACCTCTTCTCAGACGTGTGCATGTGCCCATCTGCCCGGAACTGGACAGCACCTTTCTCACCTTATCAGTAGATGGAGCAGTTGGCCAGTACCTACTCTAAAAACTCTGAGTGACGGTTGGTCTCAAGGAAGTGATATGTCCACCTTCAGGATTCAATAGGATGAGTGACAGATGGTGGACAGATATGATTCTTCCCATGATCACTCCTTGCAGCATTTGACAGTGACTGATTATAGCCACAATCAGTTTAGACAACCAAATCTTTACTTTAAAATTGCTTTTCATCCTGGTCCTTGGGGGCAAACATGGCAGAACTCCCCTTTGGATACACAGACCTGCATTTGGAAGTTAACTATCTCTAGAGCATGAGCTGCACTGCAGCTAAAAATACATAAAATGGTCTGAACAATGCGCATAAAATGGGATCCATTCACCAGTTATCTTTGTAATTCAGGGCAGAGAATTCAAGCACCCTTCATCCTTTTATGAAACTTTGAGTTATATGAAAACCACTGCTGCTAAAGAATAAAATGATAAATATCCTCAAAGTAGTTAAGCTAAAATATACCTATATCTTGTATTTCACACATACTTGGCATCTTTAATCCCTTCACCCCACGACCATTTTCATCTTATTTTTCTCCAATTATTCCAAAAGCCAGAACTTTTTAATTTCTTATATTAACATAACCGTATGAGGGCTTGTTTTTTGTAAAACGTATCTGTCAGTATGATTCTCCAGGTCAGTATGAGTAAGCAGATACCAAATATGAATAATTTCCTTTTTAAGTGGTGTAAAAAACCCAGAAATGTATAAAAAAAAACAAAAAACCATTTCGATTGTCTCCATTTTCCGAGACCCGTAACACTCTCAATTAACAGGATATAGGGCTGTGCGAGAGCTTATGTTTTGCAACCTGAGCTGACGTTTTTAGTTGTACCATTTTTAAATACGATTCTTTGATCACTTCTTATTGCATCTTATTTTAATATTGCAGTGACCAAAAAAAATTTCTGGCTCTTTGATTATTTTGTCATTATGCCATTTACCGATTATTTTGATCATTTGGACTTTTACAAATGCAGCTATACCAAATACATGTATTTTTTATTGTTTCATTTTTAAAGGGGTAAAATAGGGGTAATTTGTGAGTTTGTGGTTTTTTCATATTTTTCCATTTTTTAAAATTTTTTTACTGTCTTTTTTAGTCCTTTTAGGGTACTTGAAGTGGCGATCGTCTGATCGCTTGTATTATACATAGCAGTGCATGAGCTCTGCTATATATAGCTAAAATCACAATCTCCTATGAATGTCAGCCACAGGCTGGCTTTCACAGGAGGATCGTAAGGAAGAGAATTACTGCTGACGACCTCTGGATCTCATGGTTATCCATAAGAGTGAAGATAGGAGCTTGGAATGAAGCGCCCCCTGCTGGCGCATGTTAAATGCATGTAAAAGGTTAATAGCCATGATTGGTGCTCCCCTCACGACTATAAGAGTCCCATGATGGCTTGTTAAATCAGCCATCATCTTCCGGGAAAGATGCAGACTCGGTGCACATCGAAGACAGTATGTCATTTTTTGGTGAGGGGTTGATCTTTTAAAAACCTGGACATTTTTCAGTCTTGAACTTTTGTTTTTTTCCTTCTCTTATTTCAAGAACTACAACATTTTTGTTTTAAATCGACATAGCCATACGTGGACTTGTTTTTTTGTGGAAGGAGTTGTAATTTTGAATGACACCTTTCATTTTTACCATTCAAAGTACAATAAGAAAGGATGGCAAGTTATAGAACTTGAGGCTGGAGACATGTCCTGGATATTTTTGTATAGTTTCTTGTGTACTATTTTATAACTATATATGTTTATTAGGTATGAGAGGTGAATACTCGGAAACGAAAAGAGAAATCTGTACAGAGGTGTTTTTATAGCCATTCATTACGTACTGGCTCAAGAGATGTAAATCTGCTACTTGGAATGAGTTTTTGATGCCTTCTTACCTCCGAGATGATCGGTTTAGATACCTGGATGTTAAGTGGTTATTTGTAAACTGGCCAATGTAAGTCTAATGTATCCAGCAGCTAAACATAATCATCTCAAATCCATCATAACACGATTATAGGAGCCGAACAAATGACCAACAGCTTGATGACTCCCAGCGCTTCCATACAAGCCTTATAATAGCTGGAGGTGTGAAGAGGATGATTGATCACTTCACTGTGAAAAGTCAGCGTCAACGAAAGGCTGATTTACCATTATCATCTTGGAAAAGTTGCTTTGCCCTAGTTGTCAGGTTCTGCCACTAATATTTACCTGAATTGTAGCCTCAGGATCAATTAAAATTAGCCACATTGCTGGAGTAGGCCCATGAGAATGTTCAACAGAAAAGGCATAACATTGACAAGCTATCTCACAACTTCAAAGAGTCTCTGTACATTTTTCCGATCAAAGCGAAAATGTCACCTATTCCCCAAAAATGTGTCTACTCTAAAATGACCATTAGATTGCATGACGCAAGTTGAAGCCGCAGAAGGTCTTAAAATTTGTTGGAGAATTTTTCATCCCATCCCGACGCATTTTCTAGAAAAATAAATATTAACCCCTTTTTCTGTTTTTTCCTCCTCTTATTCCAAGAACCATCATGTTTCTTACCTTAGGCACATGATGTCTTGTTTTTTCTGAGGATCGAGTTGCAGTTTTGAATTACACGATTCATTTTAGCATTCAGTGTACTGGAAAATGGTAAAAACAAAATTTCAAGAACGGTGAAATTGTGCAAATAACACAATATTTTTTTTTTTTTTGTTTTGATAGCGTTCATTGTGCAGAAAAAATGACCTGGCAATATTATTTTTCGTATCAGTAAGATTAAAGAGAGAACAAAGTTTTTTTTACTAACTTAAATGGTGAAAGAAAATTAGGAAATGTGTAAAAATAATTTTTGTGTGCTTGTGTCTCCATATACCACAGCATTTTCAGTTTTCAATCAACAGAGCTGGCCGATCGTTTCTGCGCCCAGGTCTGATGATCGTTTTGATACCATTTTGAGATAGATACCTTTTGATCCTTGTTGTTGCATTTTTTCTTGCAGTGTTAGTGCTACTAAAAAAAAACGCAATTCTGATATTTCTGTATTTTTCTCATTATGATGTTTACCGATCAACTAAATTAATTTTATATTTTGATAGATACGACTTTAATGGAAGCTGTGATACTAAATATTCTTTGTTTTTTACTTACCGTATATACTCGAGTATAAGCCGACCCGAGTATAAGCCGACCCCCCTAATTTTGCCACAAAAAACTGGGAAAACTTATTGACTCGAGTATAAGCCTAGGGTGGAAATGCAGCAACTACCGGTGAATTTCAAAAATAAAAATAGATCATTATTTCCCCATAGCTGTGCCATATAGTGCTCTACACCATTCATATTTCCCCATAGCTGTGCCCCATATAGTGCTCTGCACCGTTCACTGTGCCCCATAGCTGTGCCATATACGGTGCTCTGCACCGTTCATTGTGCCCCATTGCTGTGCCATATACGGTGCTCTGCACCGTTCATTGTGCCCCATTGCTGTGCCATATACGGTGCCATATGCTCCCTGCATGTCCCACATATATACACAGCTCTGCCGCCTGCATGTCTCACATATATACACAGCTCTGCCGCCTGCATGTCCCTCATATATACACAGCTCTGCTCCCTGCATGTCCCACATATATACACAGCTCTGCCGCCTGCATGTCCCACATATATACACAGCTCTGCCGCCTGCATGTCCCACATATATACACAGCTCTGCTCCCTGCATGTCCCACATATATACACAGCTCTGCCGCCTGCATGTCCCACATATATACACAGCTCTGCTCCCTGCATGTCCCACATATATACACAGCTCTGCTCCCTGCATGTCCCACATATATACACAGCTCTGCTCCCTGCATGTCCCACATATATACACAGCTCTGCTCCCTGCACCGTTCATTGTGCCCCATAGAAATCTCTGCCGCCGCCGCTGCTGCAATAAAAAAAAAAAAACATATACTCACCTCCCTTGATTGCAGCTCCCGGCGTCTCGTTCCGGCGCCTCCATCTTCCCGGCGTCTCTGCTCTGACTGATCAGGCAGAGGGCGCCGCGCACACTATATGCGTCATCGCGCCCTCTGCCTGAACAGTCAGAGCGCAGACGTCGGGAAGATGGAGGCGCCGGCCGGGAAGATGGAGCGACGCCCGGCGGCTGGAACGAGGACAGGTGAATATGACATACTCACCTAGTCCTGGCGATCCTCGCGCTGTCCCTCTGCCTGGTCTTCGGTGCCGCAGCTCTTCCTGTCAGCGGTCACCGGCACCGCCGATTAGAGGAATGAATAGGCGGCTCCGCCCCTATGGGAGGTGGAGCCGCTTATTCATATCTCTAATGAGCGGTCCCACGTGACTGCTGAAGAGGGGAAGAAGCTGCAGCACAGAAGACGGGGAGGAAGGCAGGGACAGCGCGAGGATCGCTGGGACTAGGTAAGTATACCTCAGCGCCCTCACCCCCTCACCCGCCGACCCTGCCACCCACATTGACTCGAGTATAAGCCGAGAGGGGCACTTTCAGCCCAAAAATTTGGGCTGAAAATCTCGGCTTATACTCGAGTATATACGGTATTTATTTTTAATGGGGAAAATTGGACTGATTCAAAGCTTTGCAAACCTTAGCACCTCACTCATTGCAATGGCTTCTAGGTTACTGATGGGCAGTCTCAAGGTTTAACAATGATAAATGTAAGGTTATACACATGGGAAGAAGGAATCAATATCACCATTACACACTGAACGGGAAACCACTGGGTAAATCTGACAGGGAGAAGGACTTGGGGATCCTAGTTAATGATAAACTTACCTGGAGCAGCCAGTGCCAGGCAGCAGCTGCCAAGGCAAACAGGATCATGGGGTGCATTAAAAGAGGTCTGGATACACATGATGAGAGCATTATACTGCCTCTGTACAAATCCCTAGTTAGACCGCACATGGAGTACTGTGTCCAGTTTTGGGCACCGGTGCTCAGGAAGGATATAATGGAACTAGAGAGAGTACAAAGGAGGGCAACAAAATTAATAAAGGGGATGGGAGAGCTACAATACCCAGATAGATTAGCGAAATTAGGATTATTTAGTCTAGAAAAAAGACGACTGAGGGGCGATTTAATAACCATGTATAAGTATATAAGGGGACAACACAAATATCTCGCTGAGGATCTGTTTATACCAAGGAAGGTGATGGGCACAAGGGGGCATTCTTTGCGTCTGGAGGAGAGAAGGTTTTTCCACCAACATAGAAGAGGATTCTTTACTGTTAGGGCAGTGAGAATCTGGAATTGCTTGCCTGAGGAGGTGGTGATGGCGAACTCAGTCGAGGGGTTCAAGAGAGGCCTGGATGTCTTCCTGGAGCAGAACAATATTGTATCATACAATTATTAGGTTCTGTAGAAGGACGTAGATCTGGGGATTTATTATGATGGAATATAGGCTGAACTGGATGGACAAATGTCTTTTTTCGGCCTTACTAACTATGTTACTATGTTACTATGAGTATGGCCCAAAAAGTTAAGAGAGGCCTTGAACAACCAGTGAACCGCTATTGAATGTTCCTAGAGATATAGTTGGAAGCAGAGTTCACAGGTTTACAGTTAAAGGGACACTGTCTACACTATCTGCAGCTATTATTCTGGCAACCTGGTAGATCAATAGTTCTAGGACTTTATTAATGACCAATTTTCCTCCTAATACTCCAGCGATCAGGCGATTGAAAGGGCTACAGCTCCCTACATTGTGCGGTGGCCATGAACGGTACTGCAACTCTCTCCGGTACCATTTAGGGCCACATCACAATATATAGAGCTGTTCTAGTTCCTGTGTGGCACAGTAATTTAATTGGCTGATCGTTAGGGTGCCAGGAAGTTGTACCTTTCCGAATTCAATTGATGCAAAGGTCAAGTCACTAATAAAAAGTCCCAGGAAACCTGTTTAAGGCTGGTATTTGAGAGAAATAAGGGGTGAGATTAAATTCACTTTATAGAGGATTTTTAATTTATAGAGGACTTTCTATCATAGAATGAAAATGTTCTATCTGTAAATCAGGAAATTAGAGTTGTCTCCTTATAGAAAATATATAGGTGAAGTTATTGATTTTTTTATCTCCTCCAGTAAGATTAATCACGTTCTCTCAGCTCTCCTCTGTTCCATCTGAGCCATCATCTTCTTCCATAAAATCAATGTGGTTTTAATGCCCATAAAGGTACAAAGTAGTAAAGTAAAATATTCTGCGAAGTGTCCTGACTTGCCCTTTGAAACCATCATAGTGCAGTTTTCCTGCTAGGGAATGTATTTTTATTTTATCTCAATTTAAACTGTGTTTTTTTGTCATATTTATATCCACTAATACATAGAATATAGGGATAATCCTTTAAATAATGCAGCAACGCTTAAGACCTGTTTATGCAAGGGTGTGACTGCCCTGTCCCTGCCCCTGAAGACAGCATATTGTTATGAGAATAGTGTTTTGGGGTTTTACTGCATTTTATTGTGAAATGTGAACTGTGTCATGTGGTTTTATTAAAGAAATGTAACTAATGTACAGTGTTTGTAAGGTATTGATGCTGCTGTGTAAATACCGTAAAGATAAAGTCTATTGTGAGTAACATGTACTCAATTCAGGTGTAGAGAAAGTATAGGATATAGTTTAGAGTTTAGAACATAGAGCAGATTAGACAGCGATAGGCATTGTAAGAGTAATATACTTAGTGCCTATTGTATTTAGGTAGGTGAAAGGTTAAGTCTGCCCAGCAACAGACTGCTGGAGCAGACAGAGTAAAGAGGCAGTTAATGATTGGTCCAGCCCACAGTGGGAGGAGTTAGGGCCAGTAAAAGGCAACCACTTCCTGGTTTAGTCAGTTAGTGAGGAGAGTTAATTGGTGACAGTTGCTAGGGTGAATTCAAGCTGCAGCGGGCTGGAAGCACAGTGTAGTAAAATATAGCATCATATGTGAAGTACAATAATGTAACAATAATGTATATATAAAGGATTAAGGATATCGTTCTACACCTCACAAATAGAGATCATATAAGAAACCGGTGTGAATACCCAAAGTAGAAAAATAGTAGGCAAAAAAGTAAACTTTTATTAATAATATTTAAAACAGTGAAAATGCCAATGTTAGCCATGAGATGGTGGCACACGGAGGTTAGCAAATGAGTACAAAGATATCCTAAGTTAAAACACAAAAGTACAGAAAATATAGCTGTAGCTAGTGACTAACAATGAAATGTGACACAGAAATGGCACATAGTCAGGAAAATGATGTAAAGTAAGGTAAAGTATAAGCCAAATAGAGTGACACAGATCAGAGGTAGACATATAAGAACACAATCTTTGCTGCTTTGTTTTGCTTTTAACAGAATTTATTTAATTTTTTGTATTTGTTTAATGCCTCCTGTGGCACCCCTAGGGGTATTTGCCACAAAAATAGTTACTGACACTAAATACAGGTACTAAGATAGCAAAACTGCACTATCACCTCCGGCCAGAAGGGGGAGCTCCAGAGACTCCCCTTGATCCATTCTGGTCTGAGAGAAGAACTGGCAGTTGGGCTAAGGAGCTGAAAGTGAGAGGTCATACAGCTGAATTTCTAACAGCCCTATGACGGTTTCCAGGCCCAAATCACCGGCCTGAGGAGAAAAGGGACAGAGAAAAAGGATATTGTGAGAACCGGGTAGCATTAATCACTACCCAGAACAGGCGCAAAGACGGATACCGGATCCGTGGCTGTATTCATTATATATAATACAGCAACCGGAAAAACGTGAGGTGATATCAGCTTCACTAGGGCCGGACGCAGCAACAGACACAGAGTTCAGCGGTACTCCCGGAGGGGGTAAGTCGATAAAAGGACTCGGGTCGCCCGTTGAACCAGGACCCGGAGGGGACAGATTGGGCCGGCAGCCAGTTCACATACAGCAGCAGGGCCATACAGAAACTGCGTACAATAAGAGGCGAAGACCCCGGCAGGGTCAAAGTAACTCAGAGTTCCCATAAAGACTCCGGTGACAGGACTGGTTGTAAATCCCTTTATGTTAAAGTAAACTGGTTAAACGTTTCAACGCCTCAGTCTTTCATTTGGACAATAGCCATCTATCCAGGATCGGGATCGTCACCGCTGGGAGAACCTGCTGCTGATCAAGTAAGTGCCTGTCCCCTCACGATACCCCTTACACTGTGCATTGCCTGAGGCCACAGCACCGGGTCAAGCCGCCCGTGACATCCCGCTTAAGAGACAGACCCCATTGGTCCGGTGCTGGGTATCCCGGTCTCTTGGGCGTCACACTCCTCACTACCTACTTCCTTTAATTCTCTAAATGCTTTCTTTTTGTCACTTATTGCGCCCATTACAGCTCTATCTATATATATAATTGCCTAAGGGGTTTTCCGACTGCCTGTCTTTCTGTCTGTCTGTCTGTCTGTCCTGGAAATCCCACGTCTCTGATTGGTCGATGCCGCCAGGCCTCGACCAATCAGCGACGGGCACAGTATCGACGTAGAAATTCCGCGTTTCTGATTCGGCCTCGACCAATCAGCAACGGGCACAGCGACGATGATGTCATAAAGGACGTAGAAATCCCACGTTTCTGATTCAGCAACGAGCACAGTATCGACGTAGATGTCATAATGGTTGCCATGGCGACGATGATGTCATAAAGGTTGCCTCGACCAATCAGCGACGGGCACAGTCTGCCGCGAATTCTGGAATCATCATTGTCCATATACTACGGGGACATGCATATTCTAGAATACCCGATGCGTTAGAATCGGGCCACAATCTAGTAGTAGATAAAGTGTTTACCAAAAATGCAGTGTGGCACCAGGAGTCCCTACGTATGTTTCGGCTAATGACCCTTCTTCCGGGTTAGTCAAGTACACACAGTGTGTACAGATCTCTCTGTGGACTTTCCTCTAACATCCAGAGCCTAAGGCTCGAGTCGGTGGCTATGGTCAGGGGACACCCGGTTTGTTTCAACATTCAACAGTTTACTTGACAGTTGAAGTACATCAGATTGTATTACGCAGTATAGGGCACCGCACCCTTCACCACTTGCTTCAGCAACGTAGTTCATTTCCAATAGTTGCTTACGTTCAGCTCGGACTATCCCTATACTTGATCCTCCTGTCTGCCATGTCTGGCACAGCAGTATTTCCGAGATCCACTATGTTTCCTTCACGTGGTTCCACATCCATCTTCCTCTGTACTCCAACTGTCAAGTAAACTCTTAAATGTTGAAACAAACCGGGTTTCCTCTGATGTATGTACAGCTGTTCCAGAACCGATGATGTGGCTACAGTGAAGGACTTGGGCCGGCAAGTGAGTGTAATGCTCCTTACATGAGAAGGCACACTGTGGGATGCCAAGGCGTGGGAATGCAGCCCCTCAACCATAATTACCGCCTTGTTCACCTTACATTTACACCATGCTTTATGTTCAGTGAGTATGCTGCAGGAGTAGTATACTGTATACTGTGCATATACTGGCATTAGATTTACAGATACAAAATAAAAAGGTATTGAAAAAATCATCAAATAGGCTATTAAATGAATACCACTATGGAAATGGGGAAGGAGCTGGATGGAGGGAGCAGAAGGGGAAGGAATCAAAGGGTCAATGATGCAGATCCTATCAACTGGAGGCAGCATAGGAAAACTGCTAGATATGTACTAGTCATAAATCGTGTTCATCCTCACGTAAACTTGTGACAGCTTATTCCGGAAAGTCACCAGAAAATGTAATTACTGTACAATTTAACTCCTTAGCAACATGTGGCGCTCATGTACGCACACACCGAATTTGGTAGTTGGCATTTACATGTAGCAGCAGCAATCAAGGATGAGCTCCGATCTCTGAAGGTATCCCTTTAACTGTCAATCTCTGAAAATGATGTTAAAGATGTGTGTTGGACCATCATTAATCCCAGATGCTGATCACCCCTCATGATGCAATCAGGGTGAAGATGGAAGGCCAAGGCTGCTGTGGGCTTCCTGAAGATCATCATAGTTTCCATGTCGGTACCACTGGTAGACCGTAATTTAACCTATATACTGAAATATATAAAACAGGCACAGTCTAATGTTCACAGGTTCAAGTCCCCTAGTAAGACTAAACAAAATACAAGTAAAAATAAAAAAAACATAAATTTGAATCACACTCCTTTTTCCCGCCATTAAAAAAATGAAATCACGTTCGATATGGGTTCGTCTGTAAATGTCGAATCTATCAAAATATAAAAATATTTAACTTGTACAATAAATGGTGTAAAGCAAAGACATAATCAAAATGGCGGAATTAACGTTTTGTAGCTGCTGAACCTACTCCCAAAAATGCAATAACAAGTGGTACCTTACTATGCAAAAAGAAATGGTTTCATAAACCAAATTATTTTTACAAATTTCTTTATTTTTAACCCTAAAATAACAAAACAATGATTCAAGTATCACCGTAAAGGCTTCCGCAGATGACCGTATAACTCAGAAAACTGCTTTCCAGAGTTTTCACAGATAGCACTCATACCCCTGTTATTATATGGGGATGTGCACATATCCTATTGTATCCTATAACCAAGTGGTCTGAGGGAAAAAAAAATCACAGCATGTATGATTTGCCTCAAAGAATCGGCAGTCACTCACCTATTCAACTCTATGGGTCTGTGGAAAAACTTGGACCGCATTTCGATGACATCCGAGTGTGATCCAATTTTCATGGACTGACATTGTAGAGAAGGCGGAGAAACATGAATGTCGTAAAACAAAACCCAAAAAACAATGTGCAGAATTTTGGTATTTATTTCACAATTTTTACTTCGTTCACAAAACAGTTTCGACCTAACACATAGATATGTATGTTGCGTCCACATAAAGGTTGGTAGTAAGGCGAATGTAGAAGTATGATTGACACAAATGTAATTATTGGCGGAGCGCCCAAGTCATTTAATTTAATTATGCTGATGACCTGTATCTCAATCTGACATGGAAATATTGAATATACAGTAAATATACCCACTGAGGGGAATATGCTGCTCCTGCCTTCATTGAGCCAAGGACATTGGGAATATATGATGCTCATCATACAATAACACTCACAAATAGAAATGAGTGGATCTGAAAAAAGCTTAAAGGGGTTGTCAGGTCCAAATTGTTAAGTTTATACTTGTATGGAGCAAGGCCACCTCCTTTAGTAGGCCACTCCCATTTGACATCCCTAGTTGGTGTGAGGACTCGCTCTATACAAGTGTATGGAGCGAGGCTGTAAACAATGGATGGGATCTGGCAGGGAATATGTATAACTGATGTATACCCTTTCGGCTCAGAAACCGGCAAACCCCCCAAAGCGCACAGTGCGTGCGTTGGGGGGATTCAAAAGGCTGCAGTCACACAGACTTATCGATTTGGACTGGACAATCCCTTTACAGTTGCCTGTTCACGTGGATTTTCCCCTGAAATTCGATTTGCAAAGAAGTTATTTTTCAACAATAATTGTGCTCTACAGACCCCAGAGCACAATAAATATAAGTTTAAAAAAATAAAAAAAATACACTCACCTTATCGCTCACCTCTCCATCCCCTTCCACTGACACTTTTGGAAGAAACTCTGGTTTATGTAATATCCTCAGTCATGTTGTAAGACTCATTAAATGCTTGCGCATTGATATATAAGGGGATGACTTCCAAATGCAGGCAATACAAAGAATGCTTTATTACTCTGCGTTATTAATGACAGAAGCCATGTTAGTATCTGTGCAGAAGACTTACTGAGTTCGATTGATCCAGCAATACCAGCATAATTAGGAATAATGGCCATATGGTCGTGATATAACTGAAGAACCTGATATGCTTGGACATGGTAGCTGTGCAAGGAGGTGAAAGACATATAGTAAAATGCAAGATGGAGCCTAAGTAAACGAACATTGCCATGAAGTGACCGGAGAGTAAAATAACTGGAAAAAAATGAGAGCAAGCAGGAACTAGAAAATATGTGTGTGTGGCCAGATAGAAGCCAGCAGCAGGAGGCACAAGGTCATGAAACAAGCCATGTCACAGTTAGAAAATATATAAATCTCCTGAGGCCAGGGCAGAGAATGAGTCTTCGCCTGGACCTTTGTCATATCAGATGTGCAGTGCGGACAATCCAGTGAGCAGTTAAAGGGATATGAACAACAGCGTGAGCAAATGAACATTTGGATGACATGGAGAGCTGAAGCCCGAATACCTAGGCAAAAATACGAAGAGATCCCGGACTGTGCCTTAGGAGATGGAGGCAGCCGGAACAGCACATTGGTAAAGTAACTCTTCAGTATATTGTGGCAATAGACTTGCGGCCTAAAGGAGAAATAGAGCTGACTCCCATTAAGTCCTGTATAGTGACCACCACGAGAGACTTAGTGTTTAACTAATGACAGCTACCACATTAACTTTGACTAAGGTACCAGTCAGAAATATCATTTGGTATATTAGTTGGTTAGTTGGTTAACTTTGTAATTCAAAACAGTTTTTGCACTTTTTTGCCAACCGTCTACTGAAGTAAGAATTGCAGCTTTTTTAACCTCTTTTCAACATGGGGTGTAATAATACATCGATATCAGACACCTTCCCTTTGAAATGGGCTCTAGTGCTAAGCTCACATCTTTTCAGGCACATGTCAGCTGTTTTGACCAGCTGACATGTGCCGCTAACATCTGCGGGAGGAATCGCGATCCTCCTGGGGCTGTTAACCCATTAAATGCCGCCGTCAACTCTGACAGCGGCATTTAACACACTCTTCTGGCAAACAAGCCAGAAATTCACCCATGGATGACCCCCATCACCTGATCACAGGTCACCAATGCATTGGCATAACAACCAGAGGTCTCCTGCAGACCTCTATGGTTGTATGGTTTTAGTCTCCCATGGAGACTATTGAAGCATGCAAAAAGTAAAAAAGAAAATGTTTTTAAAAAATAAAAACAATATAAAAGTTCAAATCACCCCCCCTTCGCCCCATTCAAAATAAAACAATAAAAAAATCAAACGCACACATATTTGGTATCGCCATGTTGAGAATTCCCTGATCAATTAAAAAAAAGGATTACCCTGATTGCTAAATGACTTAGCAAGAAAAAAAATCAAAACACCAGAATTACGTTCTTTTGCTGAGACATTGCATTAAAATGTAATAACGGAAAAGATCTTATCTGCACCTAAATGGTATCAATGAAATTGTCAGCTCGGCATGCAACAAATAAACCCTCACCCAACCCGAGATCATGAAAAATAGAGACGCTACGGATATTGGAAAATGGTGCAATTTTTTCTTTTAGCAAAGTTTGGAATTTTTTTTTCACCACTTAGATAAAAAAGAACCTATACATGTTTGGTGTCTATGAAGTCGTAATGACCTGGAGAATCAGATAGCAGGTCAGTTTTAGCATTTAGTGAACATAGTAAAAAAGCAAAACAAAAAGAACTGTGGGATTGCACTTTTTTTGCAATTTCACCTCACTTTGAATATTTATCCCATTTGCCAGTACACGATATGTTAAAACCAATGGTGTTGTTCAATATTATAACTCGTCCCGCAAAAAACAAGCCCTCACATGGCCATTTTGACCAAAAAATAAAAAAAGTTATGGCTCTGGGAAGAAGGGGAGCAAAAAATGAAAATGCAAAACCAAAAATACCTCTGGTCATTAAGGGGTTAAGAGATCACAATTCATAAGTCTGGCTTAGACCTATTTGCAAAGCCAGCCATGCCCTAAAATTGCTAAACTCACATCGAAATGGCTACTGAGAGCCCATTGAGGGGACCAATTTGGACCTTCGCTATAGGGTTCCCAGATTTGTATGTACACCCCTAGATCGATAGATTGTTAGATACATTCATATTCTTTATAATTTATTTCCCGGTGTCAGGAGATGGAGCGTTTTATGCTTGTGATTAAATCCACTGCTTGCATAATAAAAATCATTCATGTCCGACATGACAGCTACAATATAATGTAATCTTAATTCGCTGATTTTAGTAATGTGCTGACACCGTGATCATGGTGGTAACACCAGTCAGGACTTTTTTACATCTCAGAAAAGCAGAAGGGAACATAAATTGCTATTTCATGAGGCATAGACTCACACATTGTCTCCTGAGCAGCTAATGTTATATCTGCCATGCTTCATTAGAATATCACCCTCTGTTCACACCATTATGTAATTTCCTATGAAAGAAAAAAAAAACAAAGCAGCACATTCGGTCGAGAAGCTTTAAAGACGCTGACCTGAAATTACATTTTAATTTTGTTTGCATTCAACAATCACTTAGGCTTGCACTCACTGGCTGAGGAAGATCAGATAAAACAGCTCCATTACACAGACCAGTGCTTTATTTATTAACAGGTGCAAATGGAAAGAAACACATGCCGGCGTCTGAGATATATAGAAGCCCCATTAGGAAATGGCAGATGTTATAGTGCAGGTCTGTGGTCTCCAAACCTGAGTCTTCTGATAGATTTCCAAGCATGGGAGGCTGAGAGTTGTAGCTTTGCAACTACTGGTGTCTCCTGGTGTAAGCTCTATGTGGCGAAAAGCTTTCTGGTTGTAAAACTTATTTGGTATATCCTAGGGTATGTTCTCTCAGGATTCAATAACCCTTTCTCGACATCAACTGTACATTTAGATAGAAAGACAGGTATGCAAGTAAGGAGTAGGACCAGGAGCTATTCTCACTCTATACCTAGCCTGCGAATACAAGACGCTTGACACACAGTTTTTATGGATGTCTCTATGTACCAGTACTCACACGAAGAAATGTCACCAGATAGCTTGACTCGACTACAGGAAGCACTTATAAAGATTCCAGAAAAAGGTTTATTTTCAAGCTGAATTCTTGTAGTTATACTCACATACAGTAGGTAAAAAAGACTATTCTGAACTGGAGAGGAAAGACATAGGCTTCTTAAGATGGCTGACATAAAGGTTACTGACATCAGAGTTGGGGAAAAAACTGAGGAGCAATAAGTGCAAAAGGGTCTTATCCGATACTAAAGGACAATAAAGTGCAGGGAATTATTCTGGCAGCTGATGTAGTCCCACGAGTTTAAAAAAAAGTTGAAATGCCAGTAGAGAAACAAAAAGTGATCACCTGCGCTACTGACGGAGATCAGAAAGAATGCTCCAGAATACAACACAGACTTGATTCGGTTTTAACAACAGCGCGTTTCAAAGTCTTCAGACTTCTTCATCAGGATATAACAACATACAAAGGATATAGCGTCATAGTAACAGACATATAGTAAGTGCATTACAAAACAGGCCAAAAATGATCACAATTAGTGTCAATGACTCATCAATTTGTCAGTATCAGAGCTTTATTGATGCTGACAAATTGATGAGTCATTGACACACAGTGTGATCATTTTTGGTCTCTTTTTGAATGTACTTTCTATTTAAGTTTGTTATTATGAAGCTACGTCCTTTGTACCGTACCTCCTCCGATAATTGCAAGTCCAATGAGTGTCATGTGCTTATGTCTGAGATGGGAGCACCATTTTTAGTCTGTTGGGTACTTCCTCTGCTAAATCCAACATCTTTTTTTGAGAGGATCTAGGGCATAAATCAGAGGCTGATATTTGGGTTTCAGCAGCTTATGATCACTTGATTTGTCTGCAGATCTGCACAACATTGACATTCAATAGAGCTAATCTGTGTCTTCTTCCCTGTGTCTGCGCACTTAGCCTTCTGTACATGTTGAAAGCTTCTCCCGATGAATGCAGTAAAGTTCTCATAGGCTTCCATTAGCAAAACAGAGCTCATGACTGTGTTGCTTCTTTTACAGTAGTGTGGCAGGAATTTGTTGTTACCCTAGAGATGCCTACCATGTAGTATGTTTCTTTTTACATTGGGACTCTATGGTAGACAGATGCCTTGACGTCCATTTTGACTTTGGCCATTGTTGGGTGCAAACCTCCTAAGTGTATGCACCCAGCACTGGGCACAGATCCAGTGTGTTCATACAAAAAAAAAAGTATATCAGCTCATTACTACAATGAAAAATGTAAAAAAGTGTTTCTTTTGGAAAGACGCTTGGAAGCCTCCAGGCCAGTGTCCTCGAGTAGAAATATTATAGTAGAAAAAAGTTGCGACCAGCACTGTAAGAACACTAATTGATGGGGATATGGAATTAGAAAAATAATTGATGGGGCCCAGGATGGCATACATTTCTTACAGGATAGGCATCAGGATAAAGAACAGTATTACAGGAATGGGCCCTGGATGAGGGACATTATTATGGGAAGATCCCCAGAAGGGAGGGAATTTCTTACAGGAAGGGGGCCAGGATTGAAGATATTATTAATGGAAGGGGCCCATGATGGGGGACTTTGTTATAAGGGGGCAGAACACATACCGTATGTCTGTATAGGATCTAGAACCCTACAAAAGCCCATATACATGTCCAACAAGCAGGTGTTGGCCCTGGCTGAAATTTTGCGTCAGAGCCCATTGGACTCTACTCATGCACCTGCCTGATTATATACCGGGGTAAACATTTTTTTTTTATCCATTTATAATAGCATAGTCGAGTATGCTATTCTGTACAGAAAAAAGGAAGCAAAAAGTATTTTTTTTATTTACAGGGAAATGGTTATTGTGTGTCACTGTATCATAGGTGTATGTTAGAAGCATTAACCAAAATATACCTCCATCCATCAAAGTGTAAATTGACCATTAGTGAAATTAGGCTATGACAGGTCGACTTTACATTTTTTGCTTTCTATTCAACCACCATTTAATTTAATTTTTCCCGTTACAGAATTTGACAAACCAACATACTGCCTTTATTAAACTGTTGGTTTTTAAGAGAAAGAGAAAAAGAGCGGTACATCCAAGGAATAAAATAATGGAATCTTCGTTATTGCATAACAAAAGTAGATATCCATGAAAGATTGACCCGTTTACAGCGTAACGATATCCTATGGGTAACTATGAGTAAGGGCATTCATTTTACAATGGAAACGCATCAGTGTTTCATTGCCATCATGTGAACCTTTTCTGTTGCAAAGATTTTTTTAGGTATTTTTATTATGCTATAAAGCATATATATTTGTGAAGCGGACGATCTGCTGGAACACTGCCACCCATATAAACCCGAATCTAAGTATCAATATATATGGACTCTGGATGTGGTGAGCCTTCATATCAAATCCTCTGTTTAGTTTTAAGATAAAAATTTTTTTGGCAAAAATAAACAAAATGATTTCTACCAAGGTGTTGGCAAAATTACACTTTTGAAAAAACGTGCCCCATCTCCCCCAGTTAAAAAAATGCGGTGGGAGAAAAAGTTGTGCTCATGATTCTGCTTATTTTCTGTTAACTCTCAGGATTTAGTCAATTATGTTACATTGTAATCCCATCTTGGTTGATTGCATATTTGAATAAATGTATAAATTAATGGATTTCAGCAAAGACAAATTTCATATAAGGCTTTCAATGTGACTAGAGAGAACCTAATGTATTACATGACTAGCACAGTTCAAGTACATAATAAATTATTGGAAAAAGTAGATTGGAAAAAAAACTTCAGGCAGGCCCATTATGAGCGTATGATTAGTTTTTGATGTTGCGTACTTTTGCCGAGTCAAAAGCACAGTGTCTTTAAGTCCAAGCAAAGTGAATGGGATTTAGAGAATTCTCATGCCCACCGTGTTTTTTTTACACTGCCTAAACTGTCCTGCGGTGCATGGTTCAAATCCGCAACACTTCAATTTCTCTTCCATGTACACTGAGTTTTATGTCCAGATTTTCTTCATATAATCGCATTAGATGCAGAAAATCAATGGAAACAAAATTCATGTAATCCGCACCAGACTGAATCAGTAAAATTTTTGTCAAAGCCAAATATAAGGAATTATAAAAAACAAAGCAGATTTATTTAAGACATGACATACCAAAAAGAGGAAAACATGCAGCTGTAAAAACGTATGTATAAAAAACTCTCAAAAACACAATGAAAAAGTAACCTAATATACTTAATAGGTGCAGAAATGATGCAGAAATTCTGCAACATCTAAAACCGTCCATATAGTCATCATAAGAACATAACCTCAAAGTTACAGTTTTTTCTTTAAGAATTTCCATAAAAACTGGATTCCCCAAAGAGAACTTTAACATTAATATTTTCTAAACTTTAAAAAGAAAAATTATAAACCAACTTGACTTGAGAGATGCATGTGTAATACATGATAATCACGGTTCAGGTGCAAAGTACGGTATTAAAAGAAAATAAATTACTAAAAAAAAAAAAGATTCAAAATTTCTCTGTCTTCGTTATGAATTTCTGGTAAAAACAGGATTCTCCAAAGAGAACCGGGAGCCCAGTAGGATTCTCTAAATTTTGAAAAAAAAAAGGAATGAAAACAAAATAGAAACAACACAATAATTTCCTGCTCCCCATTTCCTAATTCTAGTTATTTTGGATGATGTTCTCATTCTGGAAAAATAACAATCTATAGTTTTTCAGTAGGAGAGAAGGGAAGCAAACGGAGTATAAAATGAGAACCGGACAGTGAGGTCATTACTAAAAAATAGCAGAAGACAGCAATAGATATTTTTCTAAACCACAAAGCCGTGCTATGACCTCTTTTGTAAAAAAAAAAAAAAGAACAAACCCTGATCTTGTCATCAAAACTAGTAAATAATACAAAATGCCATTCAATTCAGGGTTGATAAGAAAAAGATTTTGGACCAGAGTATAAAAAATTGCTGGATCGGAAAGGAAGGTATAGACGGGCAAGTCAACAGAAATCTTAGATATCTCCAAAGAGATAAAAAGCTCGTAGCCAAGGAAGGTGCGATTGTTGAAGATGTAAAAATAGTTATATTCAGTGTTAAAATTACGAGACTATACCTTTAACCTTAAACGAATCTACAGTCAAAAATTATAGAACCGGAACAGTGTCGCCAATATGTTTCTGCAAAAACATTGATTTAAAAATGTCCATGTATCCGTTTTGCTCGATGTACTGTAGGCGTTTGCTTTTAGCTTTTAATTGTGACTTTTTGACTTTCTGTTTAGTAATAGCCGATGAGAGAAGGTGTTAAAAAAAATAAATAACAAAAAGCGACCAAGACCCTTGATTTTCTTTGCTACTGGGAATATGACGGGTTAAAAGTTTTGTCTGTGACAGTGAAATTGAGGCCAGCTGTAGGTCATATTCACGTCCCAGTCACAGGAAAATGAACCTGTGAGACAGAACCTAATTATCTGCTAAACCAAAAGCCAGTCTCAGTTCAATAACTTACGACAGAGCTGGCAGACAGATATAGTGTTGCCATGGAAACACCAAAAAAAAACCTTTCGACTGCAGACAGGAACAAGAAGGAAAACGAGACTATAACCCTAAGTGTGCCGGCGCTGTTTCATTGTCCTCAAACACTCCCGCACCCATCTTCCAAAATGTTTTGATTCCAAAAATATATCGTAGATCACCGTATTGTTACTGCAACAAATGTAACCTTTCCTTTTACAGACAAGAAATAGACGCCCGAGCGCGAGCCTGCACAGATCATGAGGTTGCGGAACAAGAAGCGGTCTTCTAGATAATGGATGTCGTACATTTTGCTTTCATAAGCGGTTTTATTCTTCTGTTACTGCCCAATGCACCGGCTTACCCTGCTAACGTTAATATGTTGCATTTTGTAAAAGGGACTACACATTCATTTTTTTCATTTTTATGGAATTTATTTCTTATACATTACTTTGTAAAGAAAAAATATTTCCCAATCATTGTCCAAGATAAAGAATCATTATGGTGATAAAAAAACACGAAGAGCAAAAGCAGGAAAGAGAATGTTTAATAAAAATAGCCTTAAAAGTCAGTAAGTGCAATTTTCTAAATCTTTTTTTAATTCAATGTATATTGTAAATTGGATAATTATGAACATAGTTAAAGGTGTTGTCCAAATTGGTTGTGGAGATGCCCAGTGATTAGCTGTAGGTTGTGGCACCTTTCACATTGAAATAAATCATGATCTAGACATACTTTCATTCCCAAAACTCTTCATCTCTCCACGTAGCTCTTTCAACCACAGGTCCAGTAATACTATTATAAGGCCACTCCATACCTTCATTACAGTGAAATCTGCATTTGATTTGATATGCAAATGAGGAAGAAAAGCTATTTCAGATCTGAATTCTTTGCCACTTCAGCTCTATTCCCTGCCAATTGTAGGTCTCCTCTTTCTTAACTGAGAGGCTCTCTACTGTATGACTTCAGGCAAAGGAGCCATCAGTCAAGCAGGAGAAGGCGGTGCTGGGTGGGGAATAGAGCTGGGGTGACAGAGGTTTCAGATGTACAAATAACTCTTCTCATTTACATATCAATTGGAACTCTGATTTCTAATTAATGGAAGAACAGAATAGCCATGTAAAGGGATTTCTAGACTTGTCTTTGAAAGAGCTATATGGACATAAAAATAGTTTAGGGGTGAAATCATGCTGACAGATTGCCTTTAAAGGACAATCTTTACACCTTGAAAAATTAACAAAAATAGTTTAGATTTGACACAGCTACTTTTTTTTTTAGATCACTCATCTCACGTCAGTGTAGTATATATAGGCTCCCTCCATACTGACTCAGTCTTTGTCCTCTAATGAATATTCATAACCTTTCCTATATCCTAAAACTTTCATCAAATTTGGTGTTTCCGCCCATTATTCCATAGAATGAGTCTTAACCATGCCTGCCTCTATCTAGAAACATTCTTTTCCCTTTTGAATGATAACGTAAAGTGAAAAGTCCCATGCTGTTTTATCCTTTTTCTTCATAACATAAGACATGTGGATGTACTCTTCAAGAAAGTGTTATCAACCTCAGGAGGTGAAGATTAATAACTGAAAAACGCTATGACTTTTGTCTTGCCACCTTCACAGGCAAAGATGTGAATTACCCAAGACGATGTAAGTGGGGTCACATCAGTTTACTAGAAGAGCATGAAATGATTACCACAAGACATATCCCTGACCTCTCAATGACAGATTTGATAGATACTGAAGGCTTTCCACGACTAAAAGACTCAAGTGAAAGATTATAATGTTCTAAGGACATTGGAGATTAAGAGAACAGACAACCACAAGACTTCTACCATTGGAACACCCTTTTTCTCTTATTTAACATTGTGGCCAAACATAATAGTTTTCATGCTATCAGTTGCAGATTGTCTCTTCAGAGAGGAAGAGGACTGGAACTCTAGTGCCGCCTATTGGAAGTAGCAATCCTAACAGTCAATGTCGACCCTTTAACGAGCCTTGTCACATGACTTAGGATAGTAGCCAAACCAGAATCTCAATTTGCAGACACTGTCTTTCGGGGTACTGCCCCTCGTCAGTGCAAAGTGGAGATCTGGTTTCGTTGATGCTAGAGTTCTAGTCCTCTTCCTCTCTGAAGAGACAATTTGCATATTTCCCAGAGGAGCATCGCAGCTTTAAGTCTCCTCACCTCGACATGCTCGATATCTCACTTTCCGCAAGGAGAAACGATACTTCTTGGATCCCATGCTATCAGTTGTAACTGAACATCAAATTTTGTTTAAAAATTTAGTGGCATTAACAGGGTCCCTTAAAGCTTCATCAAAAGTTATACTCCATTCTCCTGCCTCCAGGCTATGTAGGCGTATATCATGTAGAATCACCTTCTGCTTTGTTACATCTCGTCATAATGACGTGACATCCATAAAAGTGTTATATGACTTTAGAAACTACAGAGACATTTTGTCTATGGAGATGTAACAGTAAATGGTTAAAGGTGTTACAAAAAGCTTGAAAGTTAACCCTTATTCACCGGATTGGGGGGTAACTTCCTGATCATTAGGGGACTGATCGCTGGGTTCCTCATCAATCCTAACTGGGTCTTTGAACAGCCATGTATTAATTGAGTGGTGGTCAATCATGGGGATCTCTTCTCCAATCATTCCCTATGGAACTTTTTGGAGAAAATCGAGCACAGTGTTCGGCTGGTCTCTTTTTAAAAATGAATGGAATGGTGGTACATGATCAACCACTGCTCTATTCATACATGTCACTCTTCAGAGCACCGGTTCTTGGTATTGGTGCGAGTCTCAATGATAAAGAAGTTATCCGCTATCGATCCCAAACTTGGTAAAAACCCTTTAAATTTACTTACAACAATTACTTTTCTTATGTGATTCAAGGGCTTGGTCATCTCTTAGGGCTACGGTCACCAACCCGTAGCTCGAGAGCCACATGTGGCCCGCGGACCTGTGATGTTTGGCTCACGGCTATCATCCAGCTTCGTGCATTAGCACCAGGTGAAACAAACAGCTATTAAGAGTAGATCTCTAGATGGTTAATTTTGTGTGGGGTCCTGCACAGACGATGTGGCTCCTGACCCTCTCTCAGAGCCGAATGTGGCTTGCAACCCTCTTTTATAGCTGAATGTAGCTCTCAAGCTCAAAAAGTTTGGGAACCTCTGCCTTAGGGCATCCCTTACGGCTGTCTTCCTGTTCACCTACTATAAATATACTTCTAATCAACATTTGAGATCTGTATCTGTAAAAAAAAGCAGCTGTATAGGATACAGTTACATTCAGTAGTTCAATAACAATGCATTGCTTGGTGTCCTATTGGAACATTATTTGTGCATGATATGATTGTATTATTTGCATATTGTATGGTAAGTCATAAGTGGGACATCATTAGAAGGCAACAACCAACAAGTGTCTTCAGACCCTGTTGTGCCTTCACACGCATTCCCCCAGTGCTATAGGAGGATAATTGTAAGTTGTAGAGAATTTTGTGGATAATAGAGGCTTTCATCTATAAGATGTCTGTATAATGTTCTATTGATCCGAGGCTGTTGAAGACACCTGAGGTTCAACTTCAAGATATCATATCTAACAAGAGACTCACTGAACTGATAAAAGGTATGAATACGTAAACAACTGGTTTATCCTGCCACATTGTGAGCCAAAACTGATATTTTATAATGAAAATTAAAAAAAATCATAATTCGTCCACATTTAAGGCCTCCTTCATATGTTGGTTTTTCATTTCCATATGCGGTCCGTTTTTAAGGACTGCAAATACGGACACACGCACACCCACCGTATCCAATGTTGTGCGCACATGTCAAGTTTCACTCACGGACCGTGTGTCCATGTGAAAAAAAACGCAGATGTGTCTGTTTTTTATCACGGGCCACAAAACATCCCGCACACATGCTCACTGATGATGTATGACACGTATCGGCGCTTGGTAAATAGCGGTACAGTTTGCGCTGTTCCCAGGTGATGGGTGCTGAAGACAGCTCTGATCATTGTCGCCTGGCCTCCCTGAGCTCAGTGCGACCAGGCGACAATGATTCAAGCACCCACCATGTGATATTTCAGTTTTTCTTTTTTATTAAATTTGCAAAAATTACTACATTTCTGTTTTTTTCCAGTCAAGATGGGGTGCAGAGTGTACATTAATGAGAAAAAAATAAACTTTTTTGAATTTACCAAATGGCTGCAATGAAACAAAGAGTGAAAAATGGGGTCTGAATACTTTCCGTACCCACTGTATATAAAAAGACATATATGCATGTTTTTCTCAATATCTGACATATATTCAGAATAAACCTTTCCCATTTTAGGTCAATCAAGATTACCATAGTTATTATTATTTGCCAAATGCCAGAATATTGAGAGAGAGAGAATGATATAAGGCATTTTTATTAGTTATTGCAAAGTCAAAAGTTTACATACATTTCATTAGTATTTGCTACCATTGCCCTTAAGCTGAACGACTTGGGTCCAACGTTTGGGATCTCCTTCCACAAGCTTCTCACAATAGTTTGTTGAAATTTGGGCCTGTTAGGCTACTTTCACACATCAGTTTTTTGCTGTCAGGCACACTGGCAAATTTTGAAAAAAAAACGGATCCGGCAAAAGTTGCCTCCGGATCCGTTTTTTCTCATAGACTTGTATTAGCGACAGATTGCGATGGATGGCTTCACGTTTCATCCTTTTTTCGCCGGATCCGTTGAAAATAGTTTTTCCGGCAGCCGGAGAAAACGGACATAGTAATGTTTTTTGTGTTTGTCGAAAAAACGGACAGTGATGGATCCGTCGCCGTCCGTCGTTTGCTATAATGGAACCCTATGGCACCGGATCAGTCAGTTTTTATTTAAACTGAGCATGCGTTTTCCATTCTGGGGTCTCTCTATCTTTCTGGATCAGCTAGTCGGCTCTGGATCAGCTAGTTGGATCCGGAAAAAAACGGATCCGTCACATCAGTATTTCACAATTTGCAACAGATCCATTTTTTTCAAAATTTGCCAGATTGAGCCTGACGGCAAAACACTGATGTGTGAAAGTCACCTTATTCCTGACAAAACTGGTGTAACTGATCCAGGTTTGTAGGTCGCCTTGCTCGCACCGGCCTTTTCCACTTTGCCCATAATTTTGCAATAGGACTGAGATCAGGGCTTTGGGATGGCCACTTAAAAACATTGACTTTGTTATCCTTAAGCCACTTTGTTACCATATTGGCAGTATGCTTCGGGTGATTGTCCATTTGGAAGATTCATTTCAGCCCAAGCTTTAACTTCCTGGCTGATGTCTTGAGATGTTGCTTCAGTATTGCCACGTAATCTTCTTTTCTCATGAAGCCATCTATGTTTTGAAGTGCACCAGACCCTCTTGCAGCAAAACAACCCCATAACATGATGCTGCCACCCTCGCGTTTTACAGGTGGGTTGGTGTTCTTAGGCTTCCATGCTTCTCCCTTTTCCCTCCAAACGTAACGATGGTCATTATGACCAAAAAGTTACTTTTTAGTTTCATCAGACCACGGGACATGTCTCCAAAAATTAAGGTCTGTGTTCCTGTGTGCATTTGCTTACATTAATCTGGCTTTTTTCTGTTTCTTCTGGAGTAATGGCTTCTTACTGGCAGAGTCGCCTTTCAGCCCATCTTGATACAGTACTCGTTTCACTGTGGGTATTGACACAGTCTTACCAGCTTCTGCCATCATCTTCACAAGGTCTTTTGTTTTTGTCCTTGGGTTGATATTCACATGTCGGACCAAAGCACGCTCATCTCTGAGACACAGAACCCGTCTCCTTCCTGAGCGGTATGATGTCTGGACATTCCCATCTTGTTTGTACTTGCGTATAATTGTTCATACAGTTGAACAAGTCACCTTCGGGTATCTTGAAATTGTACCCAAGGATGAGCCAGACTTATGCAAGTCCACAATTCTCTTTCTGATATCTTGGCTGATTTCTTTAAACATTCCCATGATGCTGCACAAAGAAGCAGTGTTTTTCAGGTGTGTATTAAAATACATCCATAAGTATGTCTGTAATTAACTGAGATGTTGCCAAAAGCTTCCAAACACAAGACATCATATAGGCAGTCCAGAATTGTTTAAAGGCATAATAATCTTAGTGTATGTAAACTTTTGACTTTGCATTAAGTAATAAAAATGCCTTAAAACATTCTCTCTCTCTCTCATTATTCCAGTATTTGGCAAATATTAATAATTATGGCAATTCTAATTGACCTAAAATGGGAAAGGTTTATTCTGATTTCATGTCAGATATTGAGAAAAACATGTGTGTTTTCATACAGTGTATGTAAACTTCTGGTTTCAACTATATGTATATGTATCTGTTTATCCTGACATGGTGTCTATTATATTACTATAGTATTATCAAATATCCTTTATGGCAGAATAAGGCAGTAATAGCATGAAGTCATGCAGCGCTGTGTATAATATTACTACCGGCTATTCTTACAGCACTGTCCATAAGATAAATGGCAGGTTTCCATGGTATTACTAAAACTTGGGTCAGTCTAGAATAATAATGTGAGCACCACTTTTTAATTTCACTGTCGTAGTGGTATCGCTAATGTATGTTCCCTGTCCCTAATAATATACTTACAAGGCATCATCTTATTCTGTTCTTCGTGCTGTTTCGATAGGTCTTCTGCAAGTTGAGATCCGCTGAATCACTTCTGTGTTTGCTGGATGCCCAAAGTCACTTCACAATGTAAGTCTATAAGAGCCAGAATGAGACCATAACTTGGCTTTCCCAGACTTATATTGAGAGCTTGTGACTGGCACCTCTGACTTCCGGTCAGTCAGGATCTTCAACCAAGATAGCAGATCGGGACTGGAGCGGTGCTGGGAAGAGCAGAAGATGGCAGATGGTAAGTATATTACTAAGGGCAGAGAACGTACTTTAGTGATAGCTGTCTTGCGGTAATATAAAAAAAGGTGCTTTAAGTACTGTTTGTAAATTGTAATACTTTTCTCTCCACTCCTTAAAGCACCACTCCTGCATTTTTTTACTACAGCACTGGAGTAGTGCTACTAAAAAGGTCTTTGTACTTAGTCTTATACTTGCCATCCATCATCTTCGACTATCGATGGTGCTGCTCTGGTCGGCCGGTCGGTAGTTTGTGACCTATCGGATCACTTCAGTGTTTACTGGATAATCTGGATGTCTCTACTCAATGTAAATCATTGATAGCCTCGTATTAGCTCTCATAGACTTACATTGAAAGCTTGTGACCGTCACCTCTGACGTCTGGTCAGTCAGAAGGTGCGGTCACAAGATGACGACTGAAGCTAACAAATGTGTTGTGTCTGCCTAACAGTCGCGAAAAATGAAACCGTGGAGACTCGAACATATTGCTCAAGCACGCCTGAGATACCCCGCTGACACCTGAGCATGCTCAGATAACACCTTACCCGAGCACGATTCTCTTATTCCTAGTTCTAACCAACCATGAATGTGCTAATTGACTCAACATACCGAACTACATTTCAAAATACAGTACCTACGGGGTGACAGAAGCTTATACCTTTCTGCTGGACATATGTGCAATGTTTTAGATTCAGACAGTTTGTGGTGGGATCTTTGGAACCTTCTTAACCAGCGGCTATGAGATTTTACACTAGAGCTACTTAGCCAAGCGTCCACATTGCATGCCTACTGTAGATAATAACCTCATGCCAACATTACCAAGGCCATGTTATAATTAGAGTTGAGCGAATTTGTTCAGGTTCCCTCTTATTCGGGGTGAACATGGGGATTCTATGGGAGTGAACATGGGGATTCTATGGGGTGAACATGAGGATTCTATGGGGTGGACATGGGGTTTCTATAAGGTGAACATGGGGATTCTATGGGGTGAACATGGGGATTCTATGGGGGTAAACATGGGGATTCTATGGGGGTGAACTGTTATGTAGGCAATCCAGTGACACAGTGTGCCAGCAATCAGAGCACATACAGTGATCTGACAATAACCCAAAAAACAATAGAACGAGCTCTGAGACGTGGAATCTCTGTAGACCGCAATACCTGAACCTATCCTAAACACAACTAAAGGCAGCTGTGGATTGCGCCTGACACTACCTATGCAACTCGGCACAGCCTGAGGAGCTGACTAGCCTGAAGATAGAAAAACAAGCCTGACTTGCCTCAGAGAAATACCCCAAAGGAAAAGGCAGCCCCCCACATATAATGACTGTTAGCAAGATGAAAAGACAAACGTAGGGATGAAATAGATTCAGCAAAGTGAGGCCCGATATTCTAGATAGAGCGAGGATAGCAAAGAGAACTTTGCAGTCTACAAAAAACCCTAAAGCAAAAAACCACGCAAAGGGGGCAAAAAGACCCACCGTGCCGAACTAACGGCACGGCGGTACACCCTTTGCGTCTCAGAGCTTCCAGCAAAACGAATTAACAAGCTGGACAGAAAAAGTAGCAACAAAAGCAAAGAAGCACTTATCTAAGCAGAGCAGCAGGCCACAGGAAAGATCCAGAAGCTCAGATCCAACACTGGAACATTGACAAGGAGCAAGGAAGACAGAATCAGGTGGAGTTAAATAACAAAGCAGCCAACGAGCTCACCAGAACACCTGAGGGAGGAAGCTCAGAAGCTGCAGTACCACTTGTGACCACAGGAGTGAATTCAGCCACAGAATTCACAACAGTGAACATGGGGATTCTATGGGGGTGAACATGGGGATTCTATGGGGTGAATATGGGGATTCTATGGGGTGAACATGGGGATTCTATGGGGTGAACATGGGGATTCTATGGGGGTGAACATGGGGATTCTATGGGGGTGAATATGGGGATTCTATGGGGGTGAACATGGGGATTCTATGGGGTGAATATGGGGATTCGATGGGGTGAACATGGGGATTCTATGGGGTGAATATGGGGATTCTATGGGGGTGAACATGGGGATTCTATGGGGTGAACATGGGGATTCTATGGGGGTGAACATGGGGATTCTATGGGGGTGAATATGGGGATTCTATGGGGGTGAACATGGGGATTCTATGGGGTGAATATGGGGATTCTATGGGGTGAACATGTGGATTCTATGGGGTGAACATGGGGATTCTATGGGGGTGAACATGGGGATTCTATGGGGGTGAACATCGGGATTCTATGGGGGTGAACATGGAGATTCTATGGGGTGAATATGGGGATTCTATGGGGTGAACATGGAGATTCTATGGGGTGAACATGGTGATTCTAGGGGGGTGAACATGAGGATTTTATGGTGGTGAACATGAGGATTCTATGGTGGTGAACATGGAGATTCTATGGGGGTGAACATCGGGATTCTATGGGGTGAATATGGGGATTCTATGGAGTGAACATGGGGAATCTATGGGGTGAACATGGGCATTCTATGAGGGTGATATGCAGCACATGGGGAGGCAATGGGGGTGACATGCTGCACATGGGGATGCTATGGGGTGTCAAGGTGCACACGGGGAGGCTAAGGGGAGTCATGCAGTACACGGGAAGGCTATGTAGGTGTCATGCTGCACATAGGGAGGCTATGGGGTATCATGCTGCACATGGTTAGGCTACATGAAGGCTGTATACTCTCATGTATTATGTGGGGAGACTGTGTGGGGCTCAATCAGTATGTGGAGAAACTGTGGGGCTCATGCTGTATATAAGCAGGCTGTATGGGGCTCATGCAGTTTATGTGGAGGCTGTGTGGGGCCTCATGCAGTATATGAGGAAACTGGATCTCCTGCTGTACATGGGGAGGCTTTGTGGGGCTCATGCTGTACATGGGGAGGCTGTGTGGGGCTCATGCTGTACATGGGGAGGCTTTGTGGGGCTCATGCTGTACATGGGGAGGCTGTGTGGGGCTCATGCTGTACATGGGGAGGCTTTGTGGGGCTCATGCTGTACATGGGGAGGATGTGTGGGGCTCATGCTGCACATGGGAAGGTTGTGTGGGGCTCATGCTGTACAGGGGGAGGCTGTGTGGGACTCATGCAGTATATAAGGAGGCTGTTTGGAACTCATGCCGTATATAAGGAGGCTGTTTGGAACTCATGCCCTATATAAGAGGCTGTGTGGGACTCATGCCGTATATAAGGAGGCTGTGTGGGACTCATGCCGTATATAGGGAGGCTGTGTGGGGATCATGCCATATATAGGGAGGCTGTGTGGGGATCATGCCATATATAAGGAGGCTGTGTGGGGATCATGCCATATATAAGGAGGCTGTGTGGGACTCATGCCGTATATAAGGAGGCTGTGTGGGACTCATGCCGTATATAAGGAGGCTGTGTGGGACTCATGCCGTATATAAGGAGGCTGTGTGGGGATCATGCCATATATAAGGAGGCTGTGTGGGGATCATGCCATATATAAGGAGGCTGTGTGGGGATCATGCCGTATATAAGGAGGCTGTGTGGGACTCATGCCGTATATAAGGAGGCTGTGTGGGACTCATGCCGTATATAAGGAGGCTGTGTGGGGATCATGCCGTATATAGGGAGGCTGTGTGGGACTCATGCCGTATATAAGGAGGCTGTGTGGGGATCATGCCATATATAGGGAGGCTGTGTGGGGATCATGCCATATATAAGGAGGCTGTGTGGGGATCATGCCATATATAAGGAGGCTGTGTGGGACTCATGCCGTATATAAGGAGGCTGTGTGGGACTCATGCCGTATATAAGGAGGCTGTGTGGGGATCATGCCATATATAAGGAGGCTGTGTGGGGATCATGCCATATATAAGGAGGCTGTGTGGGGATCATGCCATATATAAGGAGGCTGTGTGGGACTCATGCCGTATATAAGGAGGCTGTGTGGGGATCATGCCATATATAGGGAGGCTGTGTGGGGATCATGCCATATATAAGGAGGCTGTGTGGGGATCAAGCCGTATATAAGGAGGCTGTGTGGGGATCATGCCATATATAAGGAGGCTGTGTGGGGATCATGCCGTATATAAGTAGGCTGTGTGGGACTCATGCCGTATATAAGGAGGCTGTGTGGGACTCATGCCATATATAGGGAGGCTGTGTGGGACTCATGCCATATATAAGGAGGCTGTGTGGGGATCATGCCGTATATAGGGAGGCTGTGTGGGGATCATGCCATATATAAGGAGGCTGTGTGGGGATCAAGCCGTATATAAGGAGGCTGTGTGGGGATCATGCCATATATAAGGAGGCTGTGTGGGGATCATGCCGTATATAAGTAGGCTGTGTGGGACTCATGCCGTATATAAGGAGGCTGTGTGGGACTCATGCCATATATAGGGAGGCTGTGTGGGACTCATGCCATATATAAGGAGGCTGTGTGGGGATCATGCCGTATATAGGGAGGCTGTGTGGGGATCATGCCATATATAAGGAGGCTGTGTGGGGATCATGCCGTATATAAGTAGGCTGTGTGGGACTCATGCCGTATATAAGGAGGCTGTGTGGGACTCATGCCGTATATAAGGAGGCTGTGTGGGGATCATGCCATATATAGGGAGGCTGTGTGGGGATCATGCCATATATAAGGAGGCTGTGTGGGGATCATGCCATATATAAGGAGGCTGTGTGGGACTCATGCCGTATATAAGGAGGCTGTGTGGGACTCATGCCGTATATAAGGAGGCTGTGTGGGGATCATGCCATATATAGGGAGGCTGTGTGGGGATCATGCCATATATAAGGAGGCTGTGTGGGGATCATGCCATATATAAGGAGGCTGTGTGGGGATCATGCCGTATATAAGGAGGCTGTGTGGGGATCATGCCGTATATAAGGAGGCTGTGTGGGGATCATGCCATATATAGGGAGGCTGTGTGGGGATCATGCCATATATAAGGAGGCTGTGTGGGGATCATGCCATATATAAGGAGGCTGTGTGGGGATCATGCCGTATATAGGGAGGCTGTGTGGGACTCATGCCGTATATAAGGAGGCTGTGTGGGACTCATGCCGTATATAAGGAGGCTGTGTGGGGATCATGCCATATATAAGGAGGCTGTGTGGGGATCATGCCATATATAAGGAGGCTGTGTGGGGATCATGCCATATATAAGGAGGCTGTGTGGGGATCATGCCGTATATAAGGAGGCTGTGTGGGGATCATGCCGTATATAAGGAGGCTGTGTGGGGATCATGCCATATATAAGGAGGCTGTGTGGGGATCATGCCGTATATAAGGAGGCTGTGTGGGGATCATGCCATATATAAGGAGGCTGTGTGGGGATCAAGCCGTATATAAGGAGGCTGTGTGGGGATCATGCCATATATAAGGAGGCTGTGTGGGGATCATGCCGTATATAAGTAGGCTGTGTGGGACTCATGCCGTATATAAGGAGGCTGTGTGGGACTCATGCCATATATAGGGAGGCTGTGTGGGACTCATGCCATATATAAGGAGGCTGTGTGGGGATCATGCCGTATATAGGGAGGCTGTGTGGGGATCATGCCATATATAAGGAGGCTGTGTGGGGATCAAGCCGTATATAAGGAGGCTGTGTGGGGATCATGCCATATATAAGGAGGCTGTGTGGGGATCATGCCGTATATAAGTAGGCTGTGTGGGACTCATGCCGTATATAAGGAGGCTGTGTGGGACTCATGCCATATATAGGGAGGCTGTGTGGGACTCATGCCATATATAAGGAGGCTGTGTGGGGATCATGCCGTATATAGGGAGGCTGTGTGGGGATCATGCCATATATAAGGAGGCTGTGTGGGGATCATGCCGTATATAAGTAGGCTGTGTGGGACTCATGCCATATATAGGGAGGCTGTGTGGGACTCATGCCATATATAGGGAGGCTGTGTGGGGATCATGCCATATATAAGGAGGCTGTGTGGGGATCATGCCGTATATAGGGAGGCTGTGTGAGGCTCATGCTGCATATTTAGTAGGCTGTGTGAGGCTCATGCTGTATAAAAGGGGCCGTGGGGGGTTCAAAGATATATAGGGGGTGTCAGCATACTTAATTATGCTCAATATTAAGTGATACAATTAATATTAATAAATTAATATTCAGTAGAATTAATTTCAAGCTATTAGTTCGGCCCTCCACAACAGTCTTGGTCTCTCATGTGGCCCCTCGGGAAAATGAATTGCCCACCCCTGATCTATAGCAATAGTACTGGTCACTTAGTACTAGTCAGTCACTCCTGTAGTTCTGTCTATAATATTAATACTAGCAGCACTATATCTAATACTACTACATTATCTATAATTGTAATGCTATTTACCACTACTCAAGTAATATCTATAATATTAATACTAGTCACTTCTTCAGTACCGCCTGTAAAAATAGTGGCCATAATATTAAGGTAAGTTTCTCCTTTAGGGAATGTAACATGTTAACGAAGCTGAAGGCACCACCTTGCCGCTGATTTAAGCTGCTGCGCTGAGGATATTGATTAAGCTGCCTTTGTGTCTAAGTGCAGGGAGAAGGAAAGCGCTTCTGGCAGCCAAAGACTCAACATTAAAGAAATGCATTCTGAATGGAGCAAAATGGAATCCAGCATTTAATTACATGAATAATAAAACAGCAATATAAACGATAAGAGAATAAAGAAAGACATAACTCACCTGTAGGAGAAGGAAACAAGGCAAAGCAGCAAATAAAAAATGTCGACCTATGGAATCAGTTTCTATGACTTAACGAATTAACAGTATGTAAAAGGTGGTACACAGGCAGCAAGGCCGATTAATCAGAACAGGCGTTTTATTTAGTATATGCCAGCCTTGATGCCGAGTCCAGAGAAGTAAGAATCGTCATAATACTCATTTACCTATTATTTAATTTGATGTTTCTTTCTGCTGGCTTGACGATAGCACATTTCAGCTATAATTTATGACACTTTTTCTGTATTTTATTTTAAGTCCATCCCTTTTTTTTCTTAGCTTCAGCTTTTTGTTGCAGAAAGTTCTGCAAGAGCTCACACTCATTTTTGAGAAAAATGGACAAGTGCAATCCCATAAAAAATCGGATTGCACTAATGTTATTCTATGAGTCTCTGCTCATCGGTGATTTTTTTTCTCAGCTCAGATCGGACAGAGAAAAAAATTACAGCATGCTGCGATTGTCCTTGTATATCGGATCTACTGCAAGTCAATGGAAGAGAGAAAAAAATTGGCATAGCACACAGACCATGCATGTGCCGTCCGACTTTTATGCACTCATCTACTTGAAAACCTGACATTTCATCGGCCGCGTACAGTAAAATCATAGCGTGACGCGATAGACTAAAATAGATAGAATAAATTTATATACATAGAATAGATAAATTTAAAGATGTTAGTGACATATGTAATTAGTATAGTGCCTGTGTACCTTACTGTACATGTATTTAATTAATATCTAAAGAAATATCTGAAAAAATGGTTAATGTTAGCTTTGTATTGGCAGCTGACATCAGCCCAACGATAAGTAATGGAGAGATGTCTATTAGATGCCCCCATTACTACCCCATATTCATATTTTAAATAAAATATACCCTGAATAAAGTCCTTTATTTGAAATAAACACATTGACAATCCTTTTTCTTTAAAAATAAAAAAGTTAAGTTATACTCACCTTGAGGCTCAATCCACTAAAGCCCATGTCCCCTGTAAAAAAATAAAGCAATACACAACCATATTCTTCACCTGTCTCTGGCATGAAGATAATCATCTGATGCCCATGTCTCCTGTAAAAGAGTATAAAAAAGCAACCACATTCATGATATCATGCTAAATGTTATTACCCCACTTGGGTTGGCTGAGAGCTGATGTTATTAGTCTGGGAGAAGTCCAATATCCATAGCCCTTTTGGCTCATATGAAAAAAACTAATACCTCTAAAAATATATTTTATTCTTCATTCTTTAAAAAGGGAGAAAAAATAAACCCCCAGAATGCACCATGTAAGAATAAACCAAACGAAAACTGTAAAGATATTGCTAATCCGTATAAGATGTAACAGCATAGGCGTTGGTTAAACCTGTGTAACCCTAATTAACCCTAGCTGGACCCTTCCTGACATCGGAGGTTGGCACCCTCTTGAACGCAAATGGTGCCCCCACTCAACGGCTGCAACCAGGCATCAACTTATATTTGTGATGTTCTGTGTGGACACCAAAATACCATATTGCTCCTGAAGAACTCACATCATGGGAGGGAAACGCGTTGAGGCTGATGCTGATTGAGCAGAGACAAAAGCTGATCAAGCATGTTTGAGCTAAGTATATTATATGGTTGCCAGATTGTTTATTTAGGTATAGTGCAATGGAGTGGTGATGTATGTGGGCTATAAACAGAGGCAGGTCTTTGACTGGCATATCAATACCTTATTGTTTATAGATTCTGTTTAAAAGCACTGATGTTTTCACCAGTGTGTATATATATATATATATATATATATGTATATATATATATATATATATATATATATATATATATATATATATATATTTGTTTTGCACTATAAGAAATAATGCTGTTTCGACTGAGGCAATGCCAATCTAGCATATCTAGGACAAATGGCATCTTTAATTTATTTATTTGATTTATTGCTGATCTGTTTGGTCACAGTGCAATAGAGCTACAATCTACCTAGACTGCCATAGCAAAAACCAGTGATAAAAGTGTTTTGTTTGGGCACAGTGCAATAAGAGTCATGACCTACCTAGACTGCCATAGCAAAAAGCAGTGACACAAGTTTTTTTTTCTGTCACTAATAAAATAAGTCGCATACCATTAGTAACGACTGCCTAAAATAATTTTTGGCATAAGTTATTGGTAGTACAAATCATGCCCATAGTGGTTACATAGGGCATAAAGTGTCCACCGCTGGTTCCAACCAGCGGTGTACATTGCGTTCGCCAGCACCACTGCGGCATGCAGCACTATGACTGAATACAGGCTTAATACCTCCGTATCTTCCCCCTTAAAGATTTTTCGACCCTGTGATCTTACTGTGAACTACAGATGCACTTAGTCAATTTGATTCATATCACACTGTAACTGATGAAGGTCTGAAGCAAGACCGAAACGTTTTACTACAGTGAATCACATTAAAATCCTGTTTGATCCCTTTAGATGAGTGTTGGGTTTACTTAATATATTATTTACATGCATCATAAATAACGGTGAAGTAAAAATAAACATGGTCCTTAGGGCAAAACAGGAAAACAAAACAAAATAGTATATCACTGTTCATACATCTGTGGGGATCCTCCCACTCACGAGAATTCAGCATCCAAAGGTTCAGCTTTCCCTACACAGCACACTGGAGCTCCACTCTCCAGGCCTACCAAACATTGAATGCCTCTGGAGGCTTAATATTTATAATATAGTAAATACACCGGCGCTCCAAGCGATAGTGAGCGTGAAAGTGGGGGAAGCTGCTGGTGCCTAGACGGCTACTGCGCCAAGCCTGTCATATATATAAAAAGGAATAAAAAATGGGAATTAGGTCACCGCGCTACCTAACTCCTAAGTAGTGGATAAAAATGAGCTAAAAGGTACCCACAGAAAGAATAGAATGAGCACTTACTTCGTAACTGAAGTGCTGATACTGTATCTGTGGAGACTTAGTGGAGCGCTGAAGAGGTGAAAACAGCCGCTCCTCTGTGAGTCCGAGATGAGGGGTCCGGACGGCGGCGTGAAGCGGCAGGCCCGAGGGGAGCGTCCTCCCTGTTGGCGCCTAGCTGCCACGCGCGCCGGAAAAGTAAACAAGCGGCGTCCTGGCCAGGGGCGCCGCTACACTGCAGCGAGGAATAGGGGGGTGTGGTCTGGGTGACGTCGCTTTGGGTTGGAATTTACGGCCACCACTAGTACATCCGAAATTAATTTTTTAGACTTGAACATCTTTATCGAAAATAATCGGGTATTAACGAAATGCCACCACAAACCAGTGGACTCCAATGGATTTATTGATATTAATAGCTGCCATACTATTAATAGCTACTTAGCTAAGTAGCTTAAGTAGCTGAGTAATTCACTAAGAACAGGGAACACCTGATGGAACTGAAGCACCTCCCAATCTCAGATTAGACAGACGAGCTGTCACTCAAAATACCAACAGCTCAGCACACCCCTGCATCAGAATGGACGACTGAGCTGTCACTCAAAATACCAACAGCTCAGCACACCCCTGCATCAGAATGGATGACTGAGCTGTCAATCAAAATACTAACAGCTCAGCATGCACCTGCACTAGATTGTATGACTGCGCTGTCAGTCACTGCATCCAAGACACACTGAGCACTGAAATCGTGACAGTGTTTGTAAATGTATGTAAAGCACTGCAGAATAAGATGGCTCTATATCAGCAAAAGCATAATAATAATAATAATGAATATGATAGAGAAATTAAACCTAAAGATCAACAAGGACCAGCTGGCCTTTCTAGGGGTTAATCAATTAGCTGATTCAAAGTAAGCTAAATTCTTATGATTATTGACTACAGTAACTTGATGAACGGCTCCCTCCAAAAATGCCCCCATTCTTCAAAGGCAAATTTAACCGCAAGTAACTCACAATTTCCAACATCATAATTTCTTTCCACGGACGAGAATTTTTTAGAAGAAAAAGCAAAAGGACACAGGTTAGTCAGAGTTTTGGACCTCTGCAATAAAATGGCTCACACCTTGATCTCCAAAACATCTACCATCACAATGAAAGTTGAAGAATTAGAACAGGAGCAGAGATGAAACACTCTTTCACATTTTTCAAAAGCCCTAATAGTATCTGGTGATCCAGCCTTGAGATCCAACCCTTACATGAAAAGTCAGTAAGAGGTTTAACAATCTGAGAAAAACCTTTGATAAACTATCTATAATAGTTGGCGAATCCTAGAAAATGTTGCAAGCCTATAAGGTCATGAGGTCGAACCCAATCAATTATGGCCTGCACCAGAGGTGTTTCTAGGTTTGCTGGCACCTGGCAAGATTTCAGTTTGACGCCCCCCCAAGCACATATGCGATTTTCACACTTAGTCATGTACCGATGAGCTGCTCTCCCTAATGCTCTCAATGTTCAGTGAAAACCTGAGAAAAGCAGAAAAAAAGCTCGTTGTCACAGGACCACAAGTATGAAAATTGCATATGAGTGAAGTGTCCATGTGACAACTACTGGAACCTGCAGAGCTGAATCTTGACATCGCAGCTTCTGAATTCTCACAACGAATGCACTGCACACTTTTAGGATTCTCCCTTGCCGGAGGCAAGAGTGGACCATAATGTCAGCACAAGCATGTGATTTGTCTAGTTCTGGCCACATTCCGACTAGACTTGTCTGGCCTCACTCAGTTCATTTTCAGTGAGTGAGGCCGCACAAGTCTCGTTAGCACGTGGCCGCATGTATGTAAATCGCCGGCACAAGAGAATCCTAATATCGTGCAGTGCGCACCGTGAGAATTCAGAAGTATGCAGAAACCTGGGCAACCCATTTAATGCTCTTAACATAACTAAAACATGAGAATTAGTCAGTATCACAAATAACATATATATCCAACGTACCTTATAGATGGCGTCATCTCTGGAGTCGTTATCTTTCTTTTCTTCATCTTGTCCAGACCCCATGATGAGATTTCTCATCCACAGCCTTCTCTGCAGATCTTCTCCAGTCTTCTGCAGCAAATCTCCACATGATGCCCTTAAAGATAGCAGTGTCATTATAATGTTCCTGAATGAAAATATCTGCCCTATGCTGAGCCCCTGAATAAATAATTGCCCCTCACTATATAGTCTGCACAAAATATGACCCCACGCTGTCCCTCTTATGGAATATACTCTTCACAATGACCTCTCCTTTCCATAATGGGACCCCTCTTCACACTGTCCTCTCACACTGTGTCCTCCCATAAGGTACAGTCTCTATACTGTACCCTCTCATCACACTCCCCCTCCTTACGAAACGATCGGGAAGGAGATGTCACTCCTGCACTGCTACTGATGAATCCACAATAGTTTCCAAAGGATAACATTTTATTCATAAAACCGGTTTACAGGGTCAACGGTTTTCGAGGCCGCACAGGACCTCTTCATCAGGACAGAAACCAGGGTCAGATACCGAGAGGGCTCATCATAAATAAAGAGTTAAGGCAAAAGGCAAAGTCAGGTGTCAATCCAGAGTTAGAATTTCAAGGTCAGAGTGCGTCAAGACAAAAGGGGTAATGCAAACGGGTGATCATTCAATAAGCAAAACTAGGATCCAGCAACAAAATGTCAGAATGTCAGAATTTAGAGTTCAAGGCACAGATTACATGCAGCACAGAGCTGAAAACTATGACTGGTAGCTGTCTGAGACTGACAGCTTTGTAATGTAGCTGAGTAATCACCAGAAACAGGGAACACCTGATGGAAGCTCAGCACCTCCCAGTTGCAGATTGGAATCAAAATACCAACAGCTCACCACACCCCTGCCTAGCTTGGATGACTGAGCTGTAAATCCAAGACATACTGAATGGTGGAATCATGACAAAAACTCGTCTTTTGTTTGAGGCTATAAGGGTTTCCTCAATTGGCTGGGATAATATTACAGTGGTGTCTGCCCAATTCTTCACTATTTAGGTTACTTTTCATTTTGCCCTTTTTGAAGGATAACATCAGTCAGTTACTGCTTAACACATTTTTCTTCTTTAATGGGTTTTTTAGGCTTTTCTTGTCTGATGAGAAATAAAAGGTAACGACAATTGCCATATTGGGTAGAAATTCACCATTCATAGTTTTATTTTGCCCTGTGATACACTTTACAAGCTTTTGGATCTGGTTAAGGGTTTCTACTTTTAAGGCCCCGTCACACATAGCGAGATCGCTAGCGAGATCGCTGCTGAGTCACAAGTTTTGTGACGCAACAGCGATCTCAGTAGCGATCTCGCTATGTGTGACACGTACCAGCGATCAGGCCCCTGCTGTGAGATCGCTGGTCGTGTCGGAATGGCCTGGGCCATTTTTTGATCGTTGAGGTCCCGCTGACATCGCTGAATCGGCGTGTGTGACGCCGATTCAGCGATGTCTTCGCTGGTAACCAGGGTAAACATCGGGTAACTAAGCGCAGGGCGGCGCTTAGTAACCCGATGTTTACCCTGGTTACCATCCTAAAAGTAAAAAAACAAACGCTACATACTTACCTATCGCTGTCTGTCCTCGGCGCTCTGCTTCTCTGGTCTGGCTGTGAGCGCCGGTCAGCCGGAAAGCAGAGCGGTGACGTCACCGCTCTGCTTTCCGGCCGCTGTGCTCACAGCCAGACCAGAGAAGCAGAGCGCCGAGGACAGACAGCGGTAGGTAAGTATGTAGCGTTTGTTTTTTTACTTTTTAGGATGGTAACCAGGGTAAACATCGGGTTACTAAGCGCGGCCCTGCGCTTAGTTACCCGATGTTTACCCTGGTTACCGGGGACCTCGGGATCGTTGGTCGCTGGAGAGCGGTCTGTGTGACAGCTCTCCAGCGACCAAACAGCGACGCTGCAGCGATCCGGATCGTTGTCGGTATCGCTGCAGCGTCGCTATGTGTGACGGGGCCTTAAGTATTCCCAAAACATTAAGGGGTTGATCAAATTACCATTTTAGGAATTACAGTATTCCTAAAAGTCACTGTGGTAGACACTGAAGGTTCTGATCAGTGAACAAACAGTGCTCAGCATAAATGAGTGCTCCCCAACAGATTTGTCAGAAAGCCTTAGTTTATTTTCAGAATCAAAATTTTTCTACACATTTGAGCCATTGATTGCAAATAACATTTTTTAATTTGCACAACCCCAAACAAGTAATTTTCAGGACAAAGTCATTCAAGACCATGTTGCAAATATGAGTGCACCTCAATAAAAGTCTTAGGTCAAAGACAAAATGGAGAATACAACATTATAATTAACATGAACAGTTAAGTCTAATTATTCATTAAGCAGATGTCCAGCAGACAGTTGATTATAAATAAGCATTACTTACCAAACAAAATCCCTTCCCATTTCATGTTGTCAGCAATGGCTACACATGAAAGAGAAATGTCACCAGAGCAGGGAAACAAATAAATTATTTATACAATAAAGGTTTAGGCTACAAGGAGATCAGCAAATCTTTACTGATCATTAAGAATAATGTAGCAAAGATGATGCAAAAATTTAATAAAATTCAGAATCGGAAGACCATGGACGTTAACACTTAAACAGGAGTGCCTTTTGATGAGAAGGATTCAATATTTAAGTTCACTACAGTTAGCTAAAGTAATAGAAAGTCAAACTGGGGTGAGTGTTTTCAATGACACAATATGGCATACACTGCAAAGGAATGGCATGCATGATTGTCATATACATAGGAATTCTTTACTAAAGCCCACCTGTTTTATACGAACATCACTTGCTCATGACACACGTGCCTCAGATGTGACCATATAGAGTGACTACACTTCCCACTCATTGGTCCTCTCACCTATTGCAATGGTCTAATTGCATGGTCCCACATCCTTGCCACACATTATGCTGCCACCACTTGCTGTTTTACTACCAGGCCAAAGAGACACCTGCATTGGGCACCACACTGAAGCTTTTTCCTTGTGTCATTTTTCATTACTATATGTAACTTAATTTATTGATATCTATGGTTTGTTTTCTTTGCCTGTGTGGATTGGATTGGTTGTTACTGATATCTTTTGAGAATTTCATGTCAATAACACCTTTGCAATTATATTTACTTAGAAAATTGGTGACATGTTCAATACTTATTTAATCCGCTGTATATCCCTGAATAAGTAAAAATAGAAAAGAGCTGGTTAATTGGAAGGAGTCAGACGGCCATCCCCCTTCATACACATAGATATAAAGAGAGAGAGTGAGAAGGGTTTCCTTTCTTGTGTTGAGAGCAACAGCCAGGTAGAGCTGTTTTGTATGCCAATGCCGGCATCCCTGCATGGCCCCTGACACTCCTCCCAGCAGGGATGCCAGTATACTCACGGCTGCGGTTGCTGGGCGGTCTCTCCGTGTACTGCCGTGGCTCCATGTTCCCAGGGCCTGCACACGATGCACAGGTCTCCCAGCAGCACGCTTAGTGCAAGCGCGCTTCCCATTTCTTAAAGGGGCAATGCACTCAATCTGGATTAGCCCCAGCCAATATCTGGGAAGCATCTAGTACTGAAGGCATCCTCCCTTGTAGGGAGATGCATGTACAACACCATCTCTAGTGTTTCGCTTAAGTTTGTACCCTCTAGTTTGTTGTCCTTGAACCTATTCCTGAACCTGTCCTATTTTAACCCAGAATCTATTCCTGAACCTGTCCTTGTCTGAACTTGAACCTATCGCTGAATTCGTTCTGACTGAGCCTGATCCTGAACCATTCTGTCTGATCCTGAATCCTCATCCGTCCAGTCTGATCCTAAATCCCGTACTGTCCTGTCTGAAACTGAACCTTTTGCTGGACTCATCTTGTCTAAACCTGGACCTAGTGCAGAACTCATCCTGTTTGAATCAGAACTTATTCCTGAGTTCGTCCCTTCTGAATATCCAGTTCTATCCAAGCCCAATCCTGTTCCATCTGAACAGGCTCCGACATCCAGGATACACGTGATTCCGAATCCTGTCCTGCCAATGACTCTGAGTACCAGTTTCTGTCTTGTGTTCCAGAATCTGCATTGTCTGAACCAGTACCAATATCCATTCTCTCTTGTGTTCCAGAACCCGCACTGTCTGAACCAGTACCAGTGTCCATCCTGTCTTGTGTTCCAGAATCTGTACTGTCTCAACCAATACCAGTGCCTGTCCTGTCTAGGACTCAGAGTCCATGACTGCGATCCTGGTGTCGCTGCCACAGTACCGGGGACTACACTTGGAGTGGTACCTGGCGGCTGTCTGCAGCTCAAGCCTAACTCCACCATCAGAAGCTCTAACAAAACCAGGTAGCCGCTTACCCATGCCCCTCCAGGGTAGGCCCTGCCCTTGGCGCAGTGAGTCCACGATCCGCAAGCATGACACTGTGGGGACCAGTAAGTGCACAACATAATAATATTAATTACATATTTTTATATTCATATTTCTGCAATTAGTTATCAAAATGTACTGTAATATATATAGTATTTATCCATATCTCAGTATTTGCAATTACAATTTGCATTGAGAAAACTCATGGACTCCCAATGTACCTGAGTGACAGCTCCGTTTTATTGTCCAGTCCACAACTAGCAGATTGGAATAAAGATAAGAATTGTGATTAGGATGCATAGTTTAGCTCATACATATGTCCTGGATCTAAAACAAATCTCATATAGTGCTGTCAGAAAGATGACAGCACATCATTACGTGACATCAATACAAACGAGTAATCACTCATAGATTTCTGCATTATATTAAGGCAAAATGTAAAATCTCTACTTGCTTAGAAGCAACCCCCACTGCAGCCCCCTTCGCCAGGCACAGATTGGTGCTTGTGGACTGAATTGTATTTGGTTGTATTACATTCATGATATTTATTATAATCCACTTTTATCTTCTAATATATATACTGCTCAAAAAAATTGCAGGAACACTTGCAAATCACGTTGTAGTAGCCTAAAATAATTAAACTTAAGTGGCACTGTCAATCTATGACAGATACATACAGTGAATGCCCCTGTGGCGAGATCATAGGGAACCAACAGGTTGTTATGGCAGCCATGGGTCTAATGAAGACCCCCATTTCCACCATCAGAGTGTTCCATTGAAACCCTGCCTGTGCTTGGGCATTCAAGGAGTCCATGAGTTTTACTATAAACATATACATGCTATATAATACAAGCTATTAGATGATAATAGATTCAAATTTCCTGAGTAGGCAAAAAAATATAGTAAAAAACAAATGTATTTAAAAAAATGTTCAAAATCTTACAGTTTGAATGAACCTTCTTTCCCTCCATTAGAAATAGCAGTATTAAAAAAATATAAAATAGTTGGTGTCCATAAAACTCTGATCTATGAAATCATAAAATTAATTATCCCGATTGGTAATTATCAAAAACCTTAAAAAATTCAAAATACTAAAATTTGGGTTTGTTTGGTTGCCGCAATACGGCAAAGAAAATAATCAAAACATTGTTTCTATTCTAAAAAGGTATAAATAAAAATATCTGCTTGCAAATTCAACTTGTCCAACTAAAACATACGAGTTTGGCTCTTGAAAGAAGGAGAGGAAAAATGAAAACACAAAAATGAAATTTTTTAGGAGAGAGAAGTTGCAATCGAGTCTTCGACAGGTTGATGATTTTGGTTTCAATTAACTCTTCTTGACATGTCGTCTTATTCTCAAGGTACAAAACAATTTATGGCTACGTTCACATTAGCGTTCTGCTAATGTGCGTCGCTGTTGCGTCGGTGACGCAGCGGCGACGCAGCGGCGACGCGCCCCTATGTTTAACATTGGGGACGCGTGCGTCTTTTTTGTTGCGTTTTCCGACACGTGCGTCGTTTCCGACGCTAGCGTCGGACGCAAGAAAATGCAACAAGTTGCATTTTTCGTGCGTCCGATTTTCGTCAAAAAACGACGCACGCGTCGCAAACGCAGCGTTTTTGCGTGCGTTTGCGCGCGTTTTTTTGGGCGTCGTGCGTTGCATCGCCGACGCAGCGGCGCGCAACGCTAATGTGAACGTAGCCTAACAGAAGAGATTTTCAACTTGAATCCTTCGCTCATCGCGATCTGGTGATTTCAGAGCTCCCTTCCTCTTTTAAGCAGTTTATATTCGCTATTTTATGTAGGATTATAAAGGTTAGAAAAGAAAATGATTTGCTAGAAATTGTCACAAGGCGGCAAATTATATTTTTGTTCAGTTATGTTATATGTTAAATAACTGATCCTTTTACAGCTTGATAGAAAAAGGAGATTTGACGTTTCAGAGTAGACGGCACTGCTGTAAGAAGGAAGCAATTCCAGAATGGAATAACGATATCATAGTTTTTATTTTTACGCATTTCGTGCTGGCACCGAGCTCTTTTTTAAAAAAAACAAACTACATAGCACAATTGTAACAGCAGAACCACAAAACCGAGTATATGTAAGGGTGTGGAGTGCCCTGGCCCTGTCCCTGATGACAGCGTTAAATTATAAGAATAGTGTTGTGCGGTATCAGTGTGTTTTATTGTCCCATGTGAAATGTGTACTGTGTCATGCATTTTTTAGCAATGTAATGTGACTAATGTACGGTGTTGTAGGTACTGATGCTGCTGTGTAAATGCTGTAAAGGTTATGCCTACTGTGAGTAACATACACTTAGCTCCGGTATTGGGTGCTCACTCGAAAATATATAGGTTAGTGCTTAGTTCAGTAGGTAGTGACTGTAGATAAATTAGGGCCAGGGCTGGCGTTAGGAGCAGGCATACTAGTCATCTGCCTAGGGCCTTGGCTGCCCCAGGGGACCCCAGCCAGTGGTGTGCTGATAACAGCGGCACACAACATGGCTGCTATGGAGCTCGTGAGTAAGGAGGTCCCAATGCCCCTGCATCGCGCATTCAACTTTATCAGTATCATAGATCAGATGACGCTCCCTCTCACATCACTCCTTCTCTGTATCTGATGCAGCTGGCACACGATAATGTCACTTCATCGTGCACCATGCTGTGCCATCAGTGGAGCTGATGAGACATGCTGCAGAAGCCAGAGCAGCGGAGGAAAGGTAAGTATTGTATTTATTTATTTTCCATAATACTGCTGGACTGTGGGGCTGCATTATACTGTGTGTGTGGGGGCTTCATTATATCGTGTGCATGTCTGCATTACACTGTGTGTGAGGGTCTGCATTATACTGTGCATTGGTGGGGAGCTGCATTATACTGTGTGTATGTCTGCATAATACTGCAGCCCACCCCAGGCTGCATTATACTGTTTGTGAGGGGGGCTGCATTATACTGTGTGTGGGGGACTGCATTATACTGTGTTTGTGCGGGGCTGCATTATACTGTGTGTGAGGGGGCTGCATTATACTCTTTCAGGAGGGCTGCATTATACTTTATGAGGGGGGCTGCACTATACTCTATGGGGCGACTGCATCATACTCTATTGAGGACTATGGGGTGCATTATACTGTATGTACCATATAAGGGCTGCATTATACTATATGAGGACTGCATTAAACTTTATCAAGGACCATGGGGAGTGCATTATACTATATGTACTATATAGGAACTGCATTGTGCTTTCTCGAGGACTATGGGGAATGCATTATACTATATGAAACACTATGGAGTGCATTATACTATGAGGAGTGCATTGTACTATAAGAACGACTATGGGAGCTGCATTATAAAATATGGTGGACTATGGAATGCATTATACTATATGGAGGACTACAGGGAATGCATTATACTATGGGGATAATATGGGGAGTGTATTATACTATATGGAGGACTAAAAGGAGTGTACTGGACTATGGGGAGTGTATTATACTATATGGAGGACTATGAAGAGTGTATTAAAGTATTTAGAGGGATATGGGGCACATTTTACTATATGGAGGACTATGAAGCACTTTATACTATATGGAAGACTATGGATGTGCATTATACAATATGGAGGACTATGAGGTACATTATACTATGTGTAGTATTTGTAAGCCAAAGCCAGGAGTGGGTCAAAAATGCAGATGTGGTGCTCTTGTTTCTGTTACACTTTTCCTCTGATTGTTCCTCACCTGGTTTTGGCATACAAATAATAAGAAAAAATACTGACAAAATACTCATAGTGTGACCGTAGCCTTAACCCCTTTCTGACCTCGGGCGGGATAGTATGTCCGAGGTCAGAAGCCCTGCTTTGATGCAGGGCTCCGCGGTGAGCCCGCACCAAAGCCGGGACATGTCAGCTGTTTTGAACAGCTGACATGTGCCCGTAATAGGCGCGGGCAGAATCGCGATCTGCCCGCACCTATTAACTAGTTAAATGCCGCTGTCAAACGCAGACAGCGGCATTTAACTACCGCTTCCGGCCGGGCGGCCAGAAATGACGTCATCGCCGACCCCCGTCACATGATCGGGGGTCGGCGATGCTTCTCCATTGTAACCATAGAGGTCCTTGAGACCTCTATGGTTACTGATCGCCGGTGGCTGTGAGCGCCACCCTGTGGTTGGCGCTCACAGCACACCTCCATTTCTGCTACATAGCAGCGATCAGCAGATCGCTGCTATGTAGCAGAGGCGATCAAGTTGTGCCTGCTTCTAGCCTCCCATGGAGGCTATTGAAGCATGGCAAAAGTAAAAAAAAAAAGTTGAAAAAAATGTTAAAAAAATAAAAAAAATATAAAGGTTTAAATCACCCCCCCTTTCGCCCCAATCAAAATAAATCCATGAAAAAAATATCAAATCTACACATATTTGGTATCGCTGCGCTCAGAATCGCCCGATCTATCAATTAAAAAAAAGTATTAACCTGATCGCTAAACAGCGTAGCGGGAAAAAAATTCGAAATGCCAGAATTACTTTTTTTGGTCGCCGCGACATTGCATTAAAATGCAATAACGGGCGATCAAAAGAACATATCTGCACCAAAATGCTATCATTAAAAACGTCATCTTGGCGCGCAAAAAATAAGCCCTCACCCAACCCCAGATCATGAAAAATGGAGACGCTACAAGTATTGGAAAATGGTGCAATTTTTTTTTTTTGTTTTAGCAAAGTTTGGAATTTTTTTTCACCACTTAGAAAAAAAATTACCTAGTCATGTTAGGTGTCTTTGAACTTGTAATGACCTGGAGAATCATAATGTCAGGTCAGTTTTATCATTTAGTGAACTTAGCAAAAAGCCAAACAAAAAACAAGTGTTGGACTGCACTTTTTTTGCAATTTCACCGCACTTGGAATTTTTTTCCCGTTTTCTAGTACATGACATGCTAAAACCAATGATGTCGTTCAAAATTACAACTCGTCCCGCAAAAAATAAGCCCTCACATGGCCAAATTGACGGAAAAATAAAAAAGTTATGGCTCTGGGAAGGAGGGGAGCGAAAAACGAACACGGAAAGACAAAAAATCCCAAGGTCATGAAGGGTGTTGTGAATTCTGTGGCAGAGCTCCCTCCTGTGGTCACAAGTGGTAATTCGGCTGGTTCTCTCTGTGAGCTTCCGTTGGTGGAGGAAAGTGGTACTGCGGCTTCTGAGTTTCCTTCCTCAGGTGATGTGGTGAAGTCGTTAGGTGCTGCTTTATTTAACTCCACCTAGTGCTTTGATCCTGGCTTCCAGTCAATGTTCTAGTATTGGACCTGTTTCCTCCTGGATCGTTCCTGTGGCCTGCTGCTCTGCATAGCTAAGTTCCTCTTTGCTATTTGTTTGCTGTTTTTTTCTGTCCAGCTTGTCAATTTGTTTTTTACTGCTTGCTGGAAGCTCTGGGACGCAGAGGGTGTACCTCCGTGCCGTTAGTTCGGTACGGAGGGTCTTTTTGCCCCCTTTGCGTGGTTTTTGTAGGGTTTTGTGTTGACCGCAAAGTTACCTTTCCTATCCTCGCTCTGTTCAGAAAGTTGGGCCTCACTTTGCTAAATCTATTTCATCTCTACGTTTGTCTTTTCATCTTAACTCACAGTCATTATATGTGGGGGCTGCATTTTCCTTTGGGGTATTTCTCTGAGGCAAGGTAGGCTTATTTTCTTTCTTCAGGCTAGCTAGTTTCTCAGGCCGTGCCGAGTTGCATAGGGAGCGTTAGGCGCAATCCACGGCTGCCTTTAGTGTGGTTTGAGAGGATTAGGGATTGCGGTCAACAGAGTTCCCACGTCTCAGAGCTCGTTCTTGTTTTTTGGGTTATTTCCAGGTCACTGTATGTGCGCTGACCTCTATGTCCATTGTGGTACTGAATTAACTTTCATAACAGTACTGGAAGCCAAAAGTACTAATGATTCCCAATAGAGGGAAAAAAGAAGTTCTGAGACCATTTTTTTTTCTTTGCACTGTGTTTTGCCTTTTTTTCCCCTAGACATTTGGGTGGTTCAGGACACAGGTGTAGCAATGGACATTAAAGGTCTGTCTTCATGTGTGGATCAGCTCACGGCAAGAGTACAAAGTATTCAAGACTTTGTGGTTCAGAATTCTATGTTAGAACCGAGAATTCCTATTCCTGATTTGTTTTTTGGAGATAGAACTAAATTTCTGAGTTTCAAAAATAATTGTAAACTATTTCTGGCTTTGAAACCTCGCTCCTCTGGTGACCCAGTTCAACAAGTTAGGATCGTTATTTCTTTTTTGTGTGGCGACCCTCAGGACTGGGCATTTTCTCTTGCGTCAGGAGATCCTGCATTAAGTAATATCGATGCATTTTTCCTGGCGCTCGGATTGCTGTACGATGAGCCTAATTCTGTGGATCAGGCAGAGAGGAATTTGCTGGCTCTGTGTCAGGGTCAGGATGAAATAGAGGTATATTGTCAGAAATTTAGAAAGTGGTCCGTACTCACTCAGTGGAATGAAGGTGCGCTCGCAGCTATTTTCAGAAAAGGTCTCTCTGAAGCCCTTAAGGATGTCATGGTGGGATTTCCTATGCCTGCTGGTCTGAATGAGTCTATGTCTTTGGCCATTCAGATCGGTCGACGCTTGCGCGAGCGTAAATCTGTGCACCATTTGGCGGTATTACCTGAGCTTAAACCTGAGCCTATGCAGTGCGATAGGACTTTGACCAGAGTTGAACGGCAAGAACACAGACGTCTGAATGGACTGTGTTTCTACTGTGGTGATTCCACTCATGCTATCTCTGATTGTCCTAAGCGCACTAAGCGGTTCGCTAGGTCTGCCACCATTGGTATGGTACAGTCAAAATTTCTTCTGTCTGTTACCTTGATCTGCTCTTTGTCATCGTATTCTGTCATGCCATTTGTGGACTCAGGCGCTGCTCTGAGTTTGAGGGACTTGGAGTATGCTAGGCGTTGTGGGTTTTTCTTGGAGCCCTTGCAGTGTCCTATTCCATTGAGAGGAATTGATGCTACGCCTTTGGCCAAGAATAAGCCTCAGTACTGGACCCAGCTGACCATGTGCATGGCTCCTGCACATCAGGAGGTTATTCGCTTTCTGGTGTTGCATAATCTGCATGATGTGGTCGTGTTGGGGTTGCCATGGCTACAAGTCCATAATCCAGTATTAGATTGGAAATCCATGTCTGTGTCCAGCTGGGGTTGTCAGGGGGTACATGGTGATGTCCCATTTCTGACTATTTCGTCATCCACCCCTTCTGAGGTTCCTGAGTTCTTGTCTGATTACCAGGATTTATTTGATGAGCCCAAGTCCGATACCCTACCTCCGCATAGGGATTGTGATTGTGCTATCGATTTGATTCCTGGTAGTAAATTCCCAAAAGATCGACTGTTTAATTTATCTGTGCCTGAGCACGCCGCTATGCGGAGTTATGAGAAGGAGTCTTTGGAGAAGGGGCATATTCGCCCGTCATCGTCGCCATTAGGAGCAGGGTTCTTTTTTGTAGCCAAGAAGGATGGTTCACTGAGACCTTGTATAGATTACCGCCTTCTAAATAAGATCACGGTTAAATTTCAGTACCCCTTGCCATTGTTATCTGATTTGTTTGCTCGGATTAAGGGGGCTAGTTGGTTCACCAAGATAGATCTTCGTGGTGCGTATAATCTTGTGCGTATTAAGCGAGGCGATGAGTGGAAAACTGCATTTAATACGCCCGAGGGCCATTTTGAGTATCTAGTAATGCCATTCGGACTTGCCAATGCTCCATCAGTGTTTCAGTCCTTTCTGCATGACATCTTCCGAGAGTACCTGGATAAATTCCTGATTGTGTACTTAGATGACATTTTGATCTTCTCGGATGATTGGGAGTCTCATGTGAAGCAGGTCAGAACGGTGTTTCAGGTCCAGCGTGCTAATTCTTTGTTTGTGAAGGGATCAAAGTGTCTCTTTGGTGTTCAGAAGGTTTCATTTTTGGGGTTCATCTTTTCCCCTTCTACTATCGAGATGGACCCTGTTAAGGTCCAAGCCATCCATAATTGGACTCAGCCGACATCTCTGAAAAGTCTGCAAAAGTTCCTGGGCTTTGCTAATTTTTATCGTCGCTTCATCTGCAATTTTTCTAGTATTGCTAAACCATTGACCGATTTGACCAAGAAAGGTGCTGATTTGGTCAATTGGTCTTCTGCTGCGGTGGAAGCTTTTCAAGAGTTGAAGCGTCGTTTTTCTTCTGCCCCTGTGTTGTGTCAACTAGGGTTGAGCGAAACGGGTCATTCATTTTCAAAAGTCGCCGACTTTTGGCAAAGTCGGGTTTCATGAAACCCGATCCGACCCCTGTGCGGGGTCGGCCATGCGGTACGCGACTTTCGCGCCAAAGTCGTGTTTCAATGACGCGAAAAGCGCCATTTCTCAGCCAGTGAAGGTAAACGCAGAGTGTGGGCAGCGTGATGACATAGGTCCTGGTCCCCACCATCTTAGAGAAGGGCATTGCAGTGATTGGCTTGCTGTCTGCGGCGTCACAGGGGCTATAAAGGGGCGTTCCCGCCGACCGCCATGTTACTGCTGCTGATCTGAGCTTAGGGAGAGGTTGCTGCCGCTTCGTCAGAAGCAGGGATAGCGTTAGGCAGGGTCCATTAACCACCAAACCGCTTGTGCTGTAGCGATTTCCACTGCCCAACACCACCTTCGGTGTGCAGGGACAGTGGAAGCTACATTTTTTTTTTTCCCCTCAGCGCTGTAGCTCATTGGGCTGCCCTAGAAGGCTCCCTGATAGCTGCATTGCTGTGTGTACGCCGCTGTGCAAACCAACTGCTTTTTTCAAAGCACAAATCCTCTTGTTCCTTCCTTTCTGCACAGCTATCTTTTTTGTTTGTACACACTTTTTATTTAATTTGTGCATCAGTCCACTCCTTATTGCTGCCTGCCATACCTGGCTGAGATTACTGCAGGGAGATAGTAATTGAAGGACACTCCCTGTTATTTTTTTTTTTTTTTTGTGGGAGATTAAGATTGACATTTCTGCTAGAGTGCCATCCCTGTGTGTGCCATCTCTCACTCAGTGGGCCATAGAAAGCCTATTTATTTTTTTGCTTGATTTGGGTTATAAAATCTACCTGAAAAAATCACTACATCAATCAGTGGGAGAAAAATATTGGCCTCAGGGCTTGTGTGCCACTCTTGACTCCTGTGTGTGCCATCTCTCAGTCAGTGGGCCATAGAAAGCCTATTTATTTTTTTGCTTGATTTGGGTTCTAAAATCTACCTGAAAAAATCACTACATCAATCAGTGGGAGAAAAATATTGGCCTCAGGGCTTGTGTGCCACTCCTGACTCCTGTGTGCATCATCACTCACTCAGTGGGCCATAGAAAGCCCTTTTTTTTTTTTTTTTGCTTTATTTGGGTTCTAAATTCTACCTGAAAAAATCAATAAATCAATCAGTGGGAGATTAATATTGGCCTTTGGGCTTGTGTGCCAGTCCTAAGCGTGCCATCTCTCTCTCTCAGATAGTGGGCCATAGAAAGCCTATTTATTATTTTTTTTATTGGGTTTATAAATTTTCCCTGGAACAAAAAAAAAAAAAGTGGGAGATTAATATTGGCCTCTGGGCTTGTGTGCCAGTTCTGGGCGTGCCATCTCTCTCACAAATAGTGGGCCATAGAAAGCCTATTTATTTTTTTGCTTGATTTGGGTTCTAAAATCTACCTGAAAAAATCACTACATCAATCAGTGGGAGAAAAATATTGGCCTCAGGGCTTGTGTGCCACTCCTGACTCCTGTGTGCATCATCACTCACTCAGTGGGCCATAGAAAGCCCATTTTTTTTTTTTTTGCTTTATTTGGGTTCTAAATTCTACATGAAAAAATCAATAAATCAATCAGTGGGAGATTAATATTGGCCTTTGGGCTTGTGTGCCAGTCCTAAGCGTGCCATCTCTCTCTCTCAGATAGTGGGCCATAGAAAGCCTATTTATTATTTTTTTTATTGGGTTTATAAATTTTCCCTGGAACAAAAAAAAAAAAAGTGGGAGATTAATATTGGCCTCTGGGCTTGTGTGCCAGTCCTGAGCGTGCCAACTCTCTCACAAATAGTGGGCCATAGAAAGCCTATTTATTTATTTTTTTTTGGTTTTATAAATTCTCCCTGAAAAAAAAAAGGGAGATTAACCCCTTTACCCCCAAGGGTGGTTTGCACGTTAATGACCGGGCCAATTTTTACAATTCTGACCACTGTCCCTTTATGAGGTTATAACTCTGGAACGCTTCAATGGATCCTGGTGATTCTGACAATGTTTTCTCGTGACATATTGTACTTCATGACAATGGTAAAAATTATTTGATAGTACCTGCGTTTATTTGTGAAAAAAACGGAAATTTGGCGAAAATTATGAAAATTTCGCAATTTTCCAACTTTGAATTTTTATGCAATTAAATCACAGAGATATGTCACACAAAATACTTAATAAATAACATTTCCCACATGTCTACTTTACATCAGCACAATTTTGGAAACAAAATTTTTTTTTGTTAGGGAGTTATAAGGGTTAAAAGTTGACCAGCAATTTCTCATTTCTACAACACCATTTTATTTTAGGGACCACATCTCATTTGAAGTCATTTTGAGGGGTCTATATGATAGAAAATACCCAAGTGTGACACCATTCTAAAAACTACACCCCTCAAGGTGCTCAAAACCATATTCAAGAAGTTTATTAACCCTTCTGGTGCTTCACAGGAATTTTTTGAATGTTTAAATAAAAATGAACATTTAACTTTTTTTCACAAAAAATTTAATTCAGCTCCAATTTGTTTTATTTTACCAAGGGTAACAGGAGAAAATGGACCCCAAACATTGTTGTACAATTTGTCCTGAGTATGCCAATACCCCACATGTGGGGGTAAACCACTGTTTGGGCGCATGGCAGAGCTCGGAAGCGAAGGAGTGCCATTTGACATTCAATGCAAAATTGACTGGAATTGAGATGGGACGCCATGTTTCGTTTGGAGAGCCCCTGATGTGGCTAAACATTGAAACCCCCCACAAGTGACACCATTTTGGAAAGTAGACCCCCTAAGGAACTTATCTAGAGGTGTGGTGAGCACTTTGACCCAACAAGTGCTTCACAGAAGTTTATAATGTAGAACCGTAAAAATAAAAAATCATATTTTTTCACAAAAATTATCTTTTCGCCCCCAATTTTTTATTTTCCCAAGGGTAAGAGAAGAAATTGGACCCCAAAAGTTGTTGTACAATTTGTCCTGAGTACGCTGATAGCCCATATGTGGGGGTAAACCACTGTTTGGGCGGATGGGAGAGCTCGGAAGGGAAGGAGCGCCGTTTGACTTTTCAATGCAAAATTGACAGGAATTGAGATGGGACCTCATGTTGCGTTTGAAGAGCCACTGATGTGCCTAAACATTGAAACCCCCCACAAGTGACACCATTTTGGAAAGTAGACCCCCTAAGGAACTTATCTAGAGGTGTGGTGAGCACTTTGACCCACCAAGTGCTTCACAGAAGTTTATAATGTAGAACCGTAAAAATAAAAAATCATATTTTTTCACAAAAATTATCTTTTTGCCCCCAATTTTTTATTTTCCCAAGGGTAAGAGAAGAAATTGGACCCCAAAAGTTGTTGTACAATTTGTCCTGAGTACGCTGATACCCCATATGTGGGGGTAAACCACTGTTTGGGTGGATGGGAGAGCTCGGAAGGGAAGGAGCGCCGTTTGACTTTTCAAAGCAAAATTGACAGGAATTGAGATGGGACGCCATGTTGCGTTTGAAGAGCCACTGATGTGCCTAAACATTGAAACCCCCCACAAATGACACCATTTTGGAAAGTAGACCCCCTAAGGAACTTATCTAGAGGTGTGGTGAGCACTTTGACCCACCAAGTGCTTCACAGAAGTTTATAATGCAGAGCCGTAAAAATAAAACAAAATTTTTTTCCCACAAAAATTATTTTTTAGCCCCCAGTTTTGTATTTTCCTGAGGGTAACAGGAGAAATTGGACCCCAAAATTTGTTGCCCAATTTGTCCTGAGTGCGATGATACACCATATGTGGGGGGAACCACTGTTTGGGCACATGGGAGGGCTCAGAAGGGAAGGAGTGCCATTTGAATGCAGACTTAGAAGGAATGGTCTGCAGGTGTCACATTGCGTTTGCAGAGCCCCTAATGTACCTAAACAGTAGAAACCCCCCACAAGTGACACCATTTTGGAAAGTAGACCCCCTTAGGAACTTATCTAGATGTGTGCTGAGCGCTTTGACCCACCAAGGGCTTCACAGAAGTTTATAATGGAGAGCCGTAAAAATAAAACAAAAATTTTTTCCCACAAAAATTATTTTTTAGCCCCCAGTTTTGTATTTTCCCGAGGGTAACAGGAGAAATTCGACCCCACAATTTGTTGTCCAATTTGTCCTGAGTGCGCTGATACCCCATATGTGGGGGGGAACCACTGTTTGGGCGCATGGGAGGGCTCGGAAGGGAAGGAGCTCCATTTGGAATGAGGACTTAGATGGAATGGTCTGCAGGTGTCACATTGCATTTGCAGAGCCCCTAATGTACCTAAACAGTAGAAACCTCCCACAAGTGACACCATTTTGGAAACTAGACCCCCTAAGGAACTCATCTAGATGTGTTGTGATAGCTTTGAACCCCCAAGTGTTTCACTACAGTTTGTAACGCAGAGCCGTGAAAATTAAAAAAAAAAATCTTTCCCCCCAAAATAATTTTTTAGCCCCCAGTTTTGTATTTTCCCGAGGGTAAGAGGAGAAATTCGACCCCAAAAGTTGTTGTCCAATTTGTCCTGAGTACGCTGATACCCCGTATGTTGGGGGAAACCACCGTTTGAGCGCATGGCAGAGCTCGGAAGGGAAGGAGCGCCATTTGGAATGCAGACTTAGATGGAATGGTCTGCAGACGTCACATTGCGTTTGCAGAACCCCTAATGTACCTAAACAGTAGAAACCCCCCACAAGTGACCCCATATTGGAAACTAGACCCCCCAGGGAACTAATCTAGATGTGTTGTGAGAACTTTGAACCCCCAAGTGTTTCACTACAGTTTATAACGCAGAGCCGTGAAAATAAAAAATCTTTTTTTTTCCCACAAAAAATATGTTTTAGCCCCGAGTTTTGTATTTTCCCAAGGGTAACAGGAGAAATTGGACCCCAAAAGTTGTTGTCCTATTTGTCCTGAGTACGCTGATACCCCATATGTTGGGGTAAACCCCTGTTTGGGCACACGGGAGAGCTCGGAAGGGAAGAAGCACTGTTTTACTTTTTCAACGCAGAATTGGCTGGAATTGAGATCGGACGCCATGTCGCGTTTGGAGAGCCCCTGATGTGCCTAAACAGTGGAAACCCCCCAATTATAACTGAAACCCTAATCCAAACACATCCCTAACCCTAATCCCAACAGTAACCCTAACCACACCTCTAACCCTGACACACCCCTAACCCTAATCCCAACCCTATTCCCAACCGTAAATGTAATCTAAACCCTAACTGTAACTTTAGCCCCAACCCAAACTGTAGCCCTAGCCCTAACCCTAGCCCTAACCCTAATCCTAACCCTAGCCCTAACCCTAGCCCTAACCCTAACCCTAACCCTAGCCCTAACCTTAGCCCTAACCCTAGCCCTAACCCTAGCCCTAACCCTAACCCTAACCCTAGCCCTAACCCTAACCCTAGCCCTAACCCTAACCCTAGCCCTAACCCTAGCCCTAACCCTAACCCTAACCCTAGCCCTAACCCTAGCCCTAACCCTAGCCCTAAACCTAGCCCTAGCCCTAGCCCTAACCCTAGCCCTAACTCTAACCCTAGCCCTAATGGGAAAATGGAAATAAATACATTTTTTAAATTTTTCCCTAACTAAGGGGGTGATGAGGGGGGGTTTGATTTACTTTTATAGCGGGTTTTTTAGCGGATTTTTATGATTGGCAGCCGTCACACACTGAAAGACGCTTTTTATTGCAAAAAATATTTTTTGCGTTACCACATTTTGAGAGCTATAATTTTTCTATATTTTGGTCCACAGAGTCATGTGAGGTCTTGTTTTTTGCGGGACGAGTTGATGTTTTTATTGGTAACATTTTCGGGCACGTGACATTTTTTGATCGCTTTTTATTCCGATTTTTGTGAGGCAGAATGACCAAAAACCAGCTATTCATGAATTTCTTTTGGGGGAGGCGTTTATACCGTTCCGCGTTTGGTAAAATTGATGAAGCAGTTTTATTCCTCGGGTCAGTACGATTACAGCGATACCTCATTTATATCATTTTTTTATGTTTTGGCGCTTTTATACGATAAAAACTATTTTATAGAAAAAATAATTATTTTTGCATCACTTTATTCTCAGGACTATAACTTTTTTACTTTTTTGCTGATGATGCTGTATGGTGGCTCGTTTTTTGCGGGACAAGATGACGTTTTCAGCGGTACCATGGTTAGTTATATCTGTCTTTTTGATCGCGTGTTATTCCACTTTTTGTTCGGCGGTATGATAATAAAGCGTTGTTTTTTGCCTCGTTTTTTTTTTTTTTTTCTTACGGTGTTTACTGAAGGGGTTAACTAGTGGGCCAGTTTTATAGGTCGGGCCGTTACGGACGCGGCAATACTAAATATGTGTACTTTTATTGTTTTTTTTTTTTTATTTAGATAAAGAAATGTATTTATGGGAATAATATTTTTTTTTCTTTTTTCATTATTTTGGAATATTTTTTTTTATTTTTTTTACACATTTGAAATTTTTTTTTTTAACTTTTTTACTTTGTCCCAGGGGGGGGGGGGACATCACAGATCAGTGATCTGACAGTGTGCACAGCACTCTGTCAGATCACTGATCTGACATGCAGCGCTGCAGCCTTCACAGTGCCTGCTCTGAGCAGGCTCTGTGAAGCCACCTCCCTCCCTGCAGGACCCGGATCCGCGGCCATCTTGGATCCCGGGCTGGAGGGAGCAGGGAGGGAGGTGAGACCCTCGCAGCAACGCGATCACATCGCGTTGCTGCGGGGGGCTCAGGGAAGCACGCAGGGAGCCCCCTCCCTGCGCGGTGCTTCCCTGTACCGCCGGCACATCGCGATCATCTTTGATCGCGGTGTGCCGGGGGTTAATGTGCCGGGGGCGGTCCGTGACCGCTCCTGGCACATAGTGCCGGATGTCAGCTGCGATAAACAGCTGACACCCGGCCGCGATCGGCGGCGCTCCCCCCGTGAGCGCTGCCGATCGCATATGACGTACTATTGCGTCCTTGGGAAGTAAAGCCCACCCCACATGGACGCAATAGTACGTCTAATGGCAGAAAGGGGTTAATATTGGCCTTTGGGCTTGTGTGCCAGTCCTAAGCGTGCCATCTCTCTCTCTCTCTCAGATAGTGGGCCATAGAAAGCCTATTTATAATTTTTTTTATTGGGTTTATAAATTTTCCCTGGAACAAAAAAAAAACAGTGGGAGATAAATATTGGCCTTTGGGCTTGTGTGCCACTCCTGACTCCTGTGTGCGTCATCTCTCACTCAGTGGGCCATAGAAAGCCTTTTTTTGTTTTATTTGTTTTCTAAATTCTCCCTGAAAAAATCATTTTATTTTATTTGGTTTCTAAATTCTTCCTGAAAAAATCATTTTATTCTATAATTTTTTTTCCTAAAGTCTCCCTGAAAAAAAAAAAAAAAACAAATCAGTGGGAGATTAATATTGCCCTTTCTGCTTGTGTGCCAGTCTTGACTCCTGGGTGTGCCATCTCTCTCTCTCCCTCCAATTGTGGGCCATAGAAAGCCTATTATTTTTTTAGCTTGATTTGGGTTCCAAAATCTACCTGAAAAAATCACTACATCAATCAGTGGGAGATAAATATTGGCCTCTGGGCTTGTGTGCCACTCCTGACTCCTGTGTGTGTCATCTCTCACTCAGTGGGCCATAGAAAGCCTTTTTTTGTTTTATTTGTTTTCTAAATTCTCCCTGAAAAAATCATTTTATTTTATTTGGTTTCTAAATTCTTCCTGAAAAAATCATTTTATTCTATTTTTTTTTCCTAAAGTCTCCCTGAAAAAAAAAAAAAAACAAATCAGTGGGAGATTAATATTTACATTTGTGCTTCAGTGACAGTCCTGCGTGTGTGGCATCTCTCTCATTTATTGCCACCAACAACAGAGTGTGTAACATTGTGCCTGATTTTCGTTGTGGTCTCACTCACCTGTAAAGGGGTAGCTAAATCATACTGAAGTTATAGCTCACCGTGTAAGTTGTGTGACAGCAACAAATACCGTTAGTTTGTTTACGTTTTTAAAACAATGAGGAAGTCTGGTGGAAGAGGTCGTGGCCGGGGGCGTTCATTGTCAGCTGGTAATGAGGGTAGTGTGATATGAAGGCAATCCAGTAACACAGTGTGCCAGTAATCAGAGCACATACAGTGATCTGACAAAAACCCAAAAACAATAGAACGAGCTCTGAGACGTGGAATCTCTGTAGACCGCAATACCTGAACCTATCCTACACACAACTAAAGGCAGCTGTGGATTGCGCCTGACACTACCTATGCAACTCGGCACAGCCTGAGGAACTGACTAGCCTTAAGATAGAAATACAAGCCTGACTTGCCTCAGAGAAATACCCCAAAGGAAAAGGCAGCCCCCCACATATAATGACTGTTAGCAAGATGAAAAGACAAAACGTAGGGATGAAATAGATTCAGCAAAGTGAGGCCCGATATTCTAGATAGAGCGAGGATAGCAAAGAGAACTTTGCAGTCTACAAAAAACCCTAAAGCAAAAAACCACGCAAAGGGGGCAAAAAGACCCACTGTGCCGAACTAACGGCACGGCGGTACACCCTTTGCGTCTTAGAGCTTCCAGCAAAAACGAATAGACAAGCTGGACAGAAAAAACAGCAACAAAAGCAAAGAAGCACTTATCTAAGCAGAGCAGCAGGCCACAGGAAAGATCCAGAAGCTCAGATCCAACACTGGAACATTGACAAGGAGCAAGGAAGACAGAATCAGGTGGAGTTAAATAACAAGGCAGCCAACGAGCTCACCAGAACACCTGAGGGAGGAAGCCCAGAAGCTGCAGTACCACTTGTGACCACAGGAGTGAATTCAGCCACAGAATTCACAACAGTACCCCCCCCTTGAGGAGGGGTCACCGAACCATCACCAGAGCCCCCAGGCCGACCAGGATGAGCCACATGAAAGGCACGAACAAGATCTGGAGCATGGACATCAGAGGCAAAAACCCAGGAATTATCTTCCTGAGCATAACCCTTCCATTTAACCAGATACTGGAGTTTCCGTCTAGAGACACGAGAATCCAAAATTTTCTCCACAATATACTCCAATTCCCCCTCCACCAAAACAGGGGCAGGAGGCTCAACAGATGGAACCATAGGTGCCACGTATCTCCGCAACAACGACCTATGGAATACATTATGTATGGAAAAGGAGTCCAGGAGGGTCAGACGAAAGGACACAGGATTGAGAATCTCAGAAATCCTATACGGACCAATAAAACGAGGTTTAAATTTAGGAGAGGAAACCTTCATAGGAATATGACGAGAAGATAACCAAACCAGATCCCCAACACGAAGTCGGGGACCCACACGGCGTCTGCGATTAGCGAAACGTTGAGCCTTCTCCTGGGACAAGGTCAAATTGTCCACTACCTGAGTCCAGATCTGCTGCAACCTGTCCACCACAGAATCCACACCAGGACAGTCCGAAGACTCAACCTGTCCTGAAGAGAAACGAGGATGGAACCCAGAATTGCAGAAAAATGGAGAGACCAAGGTAGCCGAGTTGGCCCGATTATTAAGGGCGAACTCAGCCAACGGCAAAAAGGACACCCAATCATCCTGGTCTGCAGAAACAAAACATCTCAGATATGTTTCCAAGGTCTGATTGGTTCGTTCGGTCTGGCCATTAGTCTGAGGATGGAAAGCCGAGGAAAAAGATAGGTCAATGCCCATCCTACCACAAAAGGCTCGCCAGAACCTTGAAGCAAACTGGGAGCCTCTGTCAGAAACAATATTCTCAGGAATGCCATGCAAACGAACCACATGCTGGAAGAACAAAGGCACCAAATCAGAGGAGGAAGGCAATTTAACCAAGGGCACCAGATGGACCATTTTAGAAAAGCGATCACAGACCACCCAAATGACTGACATCTTTTGAGAAACGGGAAGGTCAGAAATGAAATCCATCGAAATATGTGTCCAAGGCCTCTTCGGGACCGGCAAGGGCAAAAGCAACCCACTGGCACGTGAACAGCAGGGCTTAGCCCTAGCACAAATCCCACAGGACTGCACAAAAGTACGTACATCCCGTGACAGAGATGGCCACCAGAAGGATCTAGCCACTAACTCTCTGGTACCAAAGATTCCTGGATGACCAGCCAACACCGAACAATGAAGTTCAGAGATAACTTTACTAGTCCACCTATCAGGGACGAACAGTTTCTCGGCCGGACAACGATCAGGTTTATTAGCCTGAAATTTTTGCAACACTCGCCGCAAATCAGGGGAGATGGCAGACACAATGACTCCCTCCTTGAGGATACTCGCCGGCTCAGAGAAACCCGAAGAGTCGGGCACAAAACTCCTAGACAGAGCATCCGCCTTCACATTTTTAGAGCCCGGAAGGTACGAAATCACAAAATCGAAGCGAGCAAAAAATAACGAACAACGGGCCTGTCTAGGATTCAAGCGCTTGGCAGACTCGAGATAAGTAAGGTTCTTATGATCAGTCAATACCACCACGCGATGCTTAGGTCCTTCAAGCCAATGACACCACTTCTCGAATGCCCACTTCATGGCCAGCAACTCTCGGTTGCCCACATCATAATTACGCTCAGCAGCAGAAAACTTCCTGGAAAAGAACGCACATGGTTTCAACACTGAGCAACCAGAACCTCTCTGTGACAAAACCGCCCCTGCTCCAATCTCAGAAGCATCAACCTCGACCTGGAACGGAAGAGAAACATCTGGTTGACACAACACAGGGGCAGAACAAAAACGACGCTTCAATTCCTGAAAAGCTTCCACAGCAGCAGAAGACCAATTAACCAAATCAGCACCCTTCTTGGTCAAATCGGTCAATGGTTTGGCAATGCTAGAAAAATTACAGATGAAGCGACGATAAAAATTAGCAAAGCCCAGGAACTTTTGCAGACTTTTCAGAGATCCTGGATGGCTTGGACCTTAACCGGATCCATCTCGATAGTAGAAGGGGAAAAGATGAACCCCAAAAATGAAACTTTCTGCACACCGAAGATACACTTAGATCCCTTCACGAACAAAGAATTAGCACGCAGGACCTGGAAAACCATTCTGACCTGCTTCACATGAGACTCCCAATCATCTGAGAAGATCAAAATGTCATCCAAGTAAACAATCAGGAATTTATCCAGATACTCACGGAAGATGTCATGCATAAAAGACTGAAAAACAGATGGAGCATTGGCAAGTCCGAACGGCATCACTAGATACTCAAAATGACCCTCGGGCGTATTAAATGCAGTTTTCCATTCATCTCCTTGCCTGATTCTCACCAGATTATACGCACCACGAAGATCTATCTTGGTGAACCAACTAGCCCCCTTAATCCGAGCAAACAAGTCAGATAACAATGGCAAGGGATACTGAAACTTAACAGTGATCTTATTAAGAAGGCGGTAATCAATACACGGTCTCAGCGAACCATCCTTCTTGGCTACAAAAAAGAACCCTGCTCCCAGTGGTGATGACGATGGGCGAATATGTCCCTTCTCCAGGGATTCCTTCACATAACTGCGCATAGCGGTGTGCTCAGGCACGGATAAATTAAATAAACGACCTTTAGGGAATTTAATACCAGGAATCAAATTGATAGCACAATCACAATCCCTATGCGGAGGTAGGGCATCGGACTTGGGCTCTTCAAATACATCCTGATAATCAGACAAGAACTCTGGGACCTCAGAAGGAGTGGATGACGAAATAGACAAAAATGGAACATCACCATGTACCCCCTGACAACCCCAGCTGGATACCGACATAGAGTTCCAATCCAATACTGGATTATGGGTTTGTAGCCATGGCAACCCCAACACGACCACATCATGCAGATTATGTAGCACCAGAAAGCGAATAACTTCCTGATGTGCAGGAGCCATGCACATGGTCAGCTGGGCCCAGTACTGAGGTTTATTCTTGGCCAAAGGTGTAGCATCAATTCCTCTCAACGGAATAGGACACCGCAAAGGCTCCAAGAAAAACCCACAACGTTTAGCATAATCCAAATCCATCAGATTCAGGGCAGCGCCTGAATCCACAAACGCCATGACAGAATACGATGACAAAGAGCATAACAAGGTAATGGACAGAAGGAATTTGGATTGTACAGTACCAATGACGGCAGACCTATCGAACCGCTTAGTGCGCTTAGGACAATCAGAAATAGCATGAGTGGAATCACCACAGTAGAAACACAGACCATTCAGACCTCTGTGTTCTTGCCGTTCAACTCTGGTCATAGTCCTATCGCACTGCATAGGCTCAGGTTTAATCTCAGACAATACCGCCAGATGGTGCACAGATTTACGCTCGCGCAAGCGACGACCGATCTGAATGGCCAAAGACATAGACTCATTCAAACCAGCAGTCATAGGAAAACCCACCATGACATCCTTAAGAGCCTCAGAGAGACCCTTTCTGAACAAAGCTGCCAGCGCAGATTCATTCCACAGAGTGAGTACTGACCACTTCCTAAATTTCTGACAATATACTTCTATATCATCCTGACCCTGGCACAAAGCCAGCAAATTTTTCTCAGCCTGATCCACTGAATTAGGCTCATCGTACAGCAATCCGAGCGCCAGGAAAAACGCATCGACACCACTCAATGCAGGGTCTCCTGGCGCAAGAGAAAATGCCCAGTCCTGAGGGTCGCCGCGCAAAAAAGAAATAATAATCAAAACCTGTTGAACTGAATTACCAGAAGAATGAGGTTTCAAGGCCAGAAATAGCTTACAATTATTTTTGAAGCTCAGAAACTTAGTTCTATCACCAAAAAAACAAATCAGGAATAGGAATTCTTGGTTCTAGCATAGATTTCTGATCAATTGTATCTTGAATCTTTTGTAAATTTATAACGAGATTATCCATTGAAGAGCACAGAGCCTGAATATCCATGTCCACAGCTGTGTCCTGAAGCACCCTAATGTCTAGGGGAAAAAAAAGACTGAACACAGAGCTGAGAAAAAAAAATGATGTCAGAACTTCTTTTTTCCCTCTATTGAGAATCATTAGTTTTGGCTCCTTGTACTGATATGAAGGCAATCCAGTAACACAGTGTGACAGTAATCAGAGCACATACAGTGATCTGACAAAAACCCAAAAACAATAGAACGAGCTCTGAGACGTGGAATCTCTGTAGACCGCAATACCTGAACCTATCCTACACACAACTAAAGGCAGCTGTGGATTGCGCCTGACACTACCTATGCAACTCGGCACAGCCTGAGGAACTGACTAGCCTGAAGATAGAAATACAAGCCTGACTTGCCTCAGAGAAATACCCCAAAGGAAAAGGCAGCCCCCCACATATCATGACTGTTAGCAAGATGAAAAGACAAAACGTAGGGATGAAATAGATTCAGCAAAGTGAGGCCCGATATTCTAGATAGAGCGAGGATAGCAAAGAGAACTTTGCAGTCTACAAAAAACCCTAAAGCAAAAAACCACGCAAAGGGGGCAAAAAGACCCACCGTGCCGAACTAACGGCACGGCGGTACACCCTTCGCGTCTCAGAGCTTCCAGCAAAAACGAATAGACAAGCTGGACAGAAAAAACAGCAACAAAAGCAAAGAAGCACTTATCTAAGCAGAGCAGCAGGCCACAGGAAAGATCCAGAAGCTCAGATCCAACACTGGAACATTGACAAGGAGCAAGGAAGACAGAATCAGGTGGAGTTAATTAACAAGGCAGCCAACGAGCTCACCAGAACACCTGAGGGAGGAAGCCCAGAAGTTGCAGTACCACTTGTGACCACAGGAGTGAATTCAGCCACAGAATTCACAACAGTAGTGGTAGTGGTGGAGCATCAGCTGGTCGTGGGAAAAAAAATATTGCACCTAAGTCTGGAGCTGTGGAGCCAGGTTCGTCGTCTGGCTACACAAGGCCTCGAACGCTCCCTTTTCTGGGAGTAGGAAAACCGCTTTTAAAGCCGGAGCAGCAAGAGCAAGTTTTGGCTTTCTTGCTGACTCAGCCTCTAGCTCTTTTGCCTCCTCTCGTGAAACTGGTAAATGTCAAAGCAGCGCGTCGTTAGTGGATGTTCACGGTCAGGGACAAGTCGCTTCCTTGTCCTCTTCAGCAAAAACAACAACAGAGAAGAATGCAGCAGGCGACTCAACGGGTTACTCCATGGAGCTCTTTACACATACCGTCCCTGGCTTAGAAAGTGAAGCAGTTAACAGTCCATGCCCATTACAAGTTGAATCTGACATGGAGTGCACTGATGCACAGCCACAGCCAGACTACTATGCTGGTCCTTTGACTCAGACCACAACATTGCCCTCGCAGGGTAATGATCAAGAATCAGACCCTGATGAGACTATGTTGCCCCATCACGAACGCTATACCACCGACCGACACGGTGACACAGACGAAGTTGCACACGAGCTACAAGAAGAGGTAATAGATGACCCAGTTCTTGACCCCGATTGGCAGCCATTGGGGGAACAGGGTACAGGCGGCAGCAGTTCTGAAGCGGAGGAGGAGGGGCCGCAGCAGGCATCAACATCGCAACAGGTTCCATCTGCCGGGCCCGTATCTTGCCCAAAACGCGTGGCAAAGCCAAAACCTGTTGGAGGACAGCGTGGCCATCCGGTTAAAGCTCAGTCTGCAATGCCTGAAAAGGTATCCGATGCTAGAAAGAGTGCAGTCTGGCATTTTTTTAAACAACATCCAATTGATCAGCGCAAAGTCATCTGTCAAAAATGTTCAACTACCTTAAGCAGAGGACAGAATCTGAAAAGTCTCAATACAAGTTGCATGCATAGACATTTAACCACCATGCATTTGCAAGCCTGGACTAACTACCAAACGTCCCTTAAGGTTGTAGCACCCTCGGCCAATGAAGCTAGTCAGCAACGCAACATCCCTTCCGGGCAGTGTAGGGCCACCATTTTCCGCACCACCTGCAGTATCTGTGCAGGTTTCTTTGCCAGGCCAAAGCAGTCAGGGTCAGGGAATCACCAGTTTCGTAGTAGGAAACACTGCATCTAGGGCACCGGCGGCAACAATACCATCTCCCACCGTCTCTCAGTCTGCCATGTCCACCGGCACCCCCGCTAGTTCCACGATCTCCAGCTCTCCAGTCCAGCTCACCCTACATGAGACTATGGTTAGAAAAAGGAAGCACTTAGCCTCGCATCCGCGTACACAGGGTTTGAACGCCCACATAGCTAGACTAATCTCGTTAGAGATGATGCCCTACCGGTTAGTTGAAAGCGAAGCTTTCAAAGCCCTGATGGACTACGCTGTACCACGCTACGAGCTACCCAGTCGACACTTTTTTTCCAGAAAAGCCATCCCAGCCCTCCACCAGCATGTTAAAGAGCGCATCGTCCATGCACTCAGGCAATCTGTGAGCACAAAGGTGCACCTGACAACAGATGCATGGACCAGTAGGCATGGCCAGGGACGTTACGTGTCCATCACGGCACACTGGGTAAATGTGGTGGATGCAGGGTCCACAGGGGACAGCAAGTTTGGGACAGTTCTGCCTAGCCCACGGTCTAGGAAACAGTTGGCTGTAGCCGTTCGCACCCCCTCCTCCTCCTCTTCGTCCTCCTGCAGAAGCGAGAGCTCGTCCACAGACCGCAGTCGCACAACCACTCCATCCGCAGCTGCCACTGTTGCACACCAGGTCTCCCATTATGGGGCAGCTACTGGCAAACGTCAGCAGGCTGTATTGGTTATGAAGTGTTTGGGCGACAACAGACACACCGCGGAAGTTCTGTCCGAGTTCTTGCAGAAAGAAACGCAGTCGTGGCTGGGCACTGTAGATCTTGAGGCAGGCAAGGTAGTGAGTGATAACGGAAGGAATTTCATGGCTGCCATCTCCCTTTCCCAGCTGAAACACATTCCTTGCCTGGCTCACACCTTAAACCTGGTGGTGCAGTGCTTCCTGAAAAGTTATCCGGGGTTATCCGACCTGCTCCTCAAAGTGCGTGGACTTTGCTCACATATCCGCCGTTCGCCCGTACACTCCAGCCGTATGCAGACCTATCAGCGTTCTTTGAACCTTCCCCAGCATCGCCTAATCATAGACGTTGCAACAAGGTGGAACTCAACACTGCACATGCTTCAGAGACTGTGCGAACAGAGGCGGGCTGTTATGTTTTTGTGGGAGGATACACATACACGGGCAGGCAGTAGGATGGCAGACATGGAGTTGTCAGGTGTGCAGTGGTCGAAGATTCAAGACATGTGTCAAGTCCTTCAGTGTTTTGAGGAATGCACACGGCTGGTTAGTGCAGACAACGCCATAATAAGCATGAGCATCCCCCTAATGCTTCTGCTGATGCAAAGTTTGACGCACATAAAGGATCAGGCGTCTGCAGCTGAGGAAGAGGAAAGCCTTGATGACAGTCAGCCATTGTCTGGCCAGGGCAGTGTACAGGACGAGTTAGCGGGCGAAGAGGAGGAGGAGGACGAGGAGGATGATGGGGATGATTATATTTTTAATGAGGAAGCTTTTCCGGGGCCACTGGAAATTGGTGGCGCGGCAAGGCCGGGTTCTGGTTTTTGGAGGGACACAAGTGACGTGGATTTGCCTGAAACTGCCCCTCAACCAAGCACAACCGCAGATTTGAGAACTGGAACTTTGGCCCACATGGCGGATTATGCCTTACGTATCCTCAAAAGGGACACACGCATAACTAATATGATGAACGATGACGATTACTGGTTGGCCTGCCTCCTTGATCCTCGCTATAAAGGCAAATTGCAAAATATAATGCCACATGAGAACTTGGAACTAATATTAGCAACCAAACAATCAACTCTTGTTGACCGTTTGCTTCTGGCATTCCCTGCACACAGCGCCCGTGATCGTTCTCACACGAGCTGCAGGGGCCAGCAGACCAGAGGAGTTAGAGGGGCAGAAATCAGAAGTGGCGTTGGCCAGAGGGGTTTTCTGACCAGGTTGTAGAGTGATTTTGCTATGACCGCAGACAGGACAGGTACTGCAGCATCAATTCAAAGTGACAGGAGACAACATTTGTCCAGTATGGTTACAAACTATTTTTCATTTCTTATCGATGTTCTCCCTCAACCGTCATTCCCATTTGATTACTGGGCATCAAAATTAGACACCTGGCCAGAATTGGCAGAATATGCATTGCAGGAGCTTGCTTGCCCGGCAGCTAGTGTCCTATCAGAAAGAGTATTCAGTGCTGCAGGTTCAATACTAACAGAAAAAAGGACTCGTCTGGCTACCCAAAATGTAGATGATCTAACCTTCATTAAAATGAACCACAACTGGATTTCGAAATCTTTTGCCCCACCTTGCCCGGCTGACACTTAGCTTTCCTATGTAAAGGTCTTGCCTGTGGACTATTCTGAATGACTTTTCCAATCTCGTAATTTGCAGCACCTGATTGTCCAGCATCCGACATGTTAACACCTCCCTAAATGGCCAAAGTCCCCACACGGGGCCGTGGTATCGCCACTTGGCGCCAGCACCCGTGAGAGTACTGTTTGTCTGAAGAGGTGGGTGTGCCCGCTTTTGGTCGACGGCACTGCCACTAGGTCCCTCATAGTACAATAAAGTGTCTGGCGGTGGTGGTGCGCACCCAACGTCAGACACACCGTTGTAATATGAGGGGCCCTGGGCCTGTACCGCCGGCCACAAGACAGTCCCCCCCCCCAGGTCAAACAGTGCTCTACGACTTGCAAAATTTTCTCTCACAGCTCCACCAGTGTTTAGTCTATGCGCTGACATCCTTCAATGCCTGGCACTGTCAATACCATTGTATTGACATTTTTCTTATGTTAGGCCTTCGAAGCCTGTCTGTGGTCACTCCTTCCACTAGGCCTCCACTGACCTGTCTACTGCTGCCCGTGTTCCCCTGGAACCAATTTTAAATTGCCTACAGCCAGCCCAATTTATTATGTTAGAGCTTCGAAGCCTGTCTGCGGTCACTCCTTCCACTAGGCCTCCACTGACCTGTCTACTGCTGCCCGTGTTCCCCTGGAACCAATTTTAAATTGCCTACAGCCAGCCCAATTTATTATGTTAGGGCTTCGAAGCCTGTCTGCGGTCCCTCCTTCCACTAGGCCTCCACTGACCTGTCTACTGCCGCCCGTGTGCCCCTGGAACCAATTTTAAATTGCCTACAGCCAGCCCAATTTATTATGTTAGGGCTTCGAAGCCTGTCTGCGGTCCCTCCTTCCACTAGGCCTCCACTGACCTGTCTACTGCTGCCCGTGTTCCCCTGGAACCAATTTTAAATTGCCTACAGCCAGCCCAATTTATTATGTTAGGGATTCGAAGCCTGTCTGCGGTCCCTCCTTCCACTAGGCCTCCACTGACCTGTCTACTGCCGCCCGTGTGCCCCTGGAACCAATTTTAAATTGCCTACAGCCAGCCCAATTTATTATGTTAGGGCTTCGAAGCCTGTCTGCGGTCCCTCCTTCCACTAGGCCTCCACTGACCTGTCTACTGCTGCCCGTGTTCCCCTGGAACCAATTTTAAATTGCCTACAGCCAGCCCAATTTATTATGTTAGGGCTTCGAAGCCTGTCTGCGGTCCCTCCTTCCACTAGGCCTCCACTGACCTGTCTACTGCTGCCCGTGTACCCCTTGAACCAACATCAGAAAATATAAAAATAAGTATTTTGCTTATAAAAAAGAAAATACTGGAGAGATATCAAATGCAGACATTTTAACATTAAAAACAAACACATACAACAAAAATCTGGTACAGTACTAAAAATGGCCACCAGCTACAATAACTTTCTCCTGCAAGTAGTTAACTGAAAGTTTTTTTCAATTTAAAACACAGATATGGCATCCACCGAGTGTTGTCCTGTCGTGTCTTCTTTATATTATTGCCAAGAAGATGCAAAACAATGAAAATAATAAAATCATTATTTACCAAAAAAATAGAGTAAGTCAAAACCACATTGCAAATAAACATTCATTACAAATAAAGAAGCAGGGCGCGTCCGAGGGTGAGTATATACCTAATAAGAATATAATCACCCTCGGACGCGCCCTGCTTCTTTCCGACAGCCTTCCTTCCTAAGAATCAGCCCTTCCGTGGTGTAGAGAGAGGGTTTGTTACACTCCAAGGTGTTCCCCAGGTTGCCTTTCCTGAGCTTCGATCTTCATGCTCTCGTTTAGTAGTTGTCGGAAAGTAGGCTGCATTAGGCCTACAAATTGGGTATGGGGTGGAGAGAGATGGTGTGTTACACTCCAAGGTGTTCCCCAGGTTTCCTTGCCATTGCTTCGGTCTTCCGACTCTCGTTTAGTAGTTGTAGAAAACTACACTGCATTAGGCCTACAAAATGGGTATCGGGTGGAGAGAGATGGTGTGTTCCACTCCAAGGTGTTCCCCAGGTTTCCTTGCCATTGCTTCGGTCTTCCGACTCTCGTTTAGTAGTTGTAGAAAAGTACACTGCATTAGGCCTACAAAATGGGTATCGGGTGGAGAGAGATGGTGTGTTACACTCCAAGGTGTTCCCCAGGTTGCCTTTCCTGAGCTTCGATCTTCCGGCTCTCGTTTAGTAGTTGTTGGAAACTACACTGCATTAGGCCTACAAATTGGGTATGGGGTGTAGAGAGATGGTGTGTTCCACTCCAAGGTGTTCTCCAGGTTGCCTTTCCTGAGCTTCGATCTTCCGGCTCTCGTTTAGTAGTTCTTGGAAACTACACTGCATTAGGCCTACAAATTGGGTATGGGGTGTAGAGAGATGGTGTGTTCCACTCCAAGGTGTTCTCCAGGTTGCCTTTCCTGAGCTTCGATCTTCCGGCTCTCGTTTAGTAGTTGTTGGAAACTACGCTGCATTAGGCCTACAAATTGGGTATGGGGTGTAGAGAGATGGTGTGTTCCACTCCAAGGTGTTCCCCAGGTTTCCTCGCCAATGCTTCGATCTTCATGCTCTCGTTTAGTAGTTGTTGGAAACTACGCTGCATTAGGCCTACAAATTGGGTATGGGGTGTAGAGAGATGGTGTGTTCCACTCCAAGGTGTTCTCCAGGTTGCCTTTCCTGAGCTTCGATCTTCCGGCTCTCGTTTAGTAGTTCTTGGAAACTACACTGCATTAGGTCTACAAATTGGGTATGGGGTGTAGAGAGATGGTGTGTTCCACTCCAAGGTGTTCTCCAGGTTGCCTTTCCTGAGCTTCGATCTTCCGGCTCTCGTTTAGTAGTTCTTGGAAACTACACTGCATTAGGCCTACAAATTGGGTATGGGGTGTAGAGAGATGGTGTGTTCCACTCCAAGGTGTTCTCCAGGTTGCCTTTCCTGAGCTTCGATCTTCCGGCTCTCGTTTAGTAGTTGTTGGAAACTACGCTGCATTAGGCCTACAAATTGGGTATGGGGTGTAGAGAGATGGTGTGTTCCACTCCAAGGTGTTCCCCAGGTTTCCTCGCCAATGCTTCGATCTTCATGCTCTCGTTTAGTAGTTGTTGGAAACTACGCTGCATTAGGCCTACAAATTGGGTATGGGGTGTAGAGAGATGGTGTGTTCCACTCCAAGGTGTTCTCCAGGTTGCCTTTCCTGAGCTTCGATCTTCCGGCTCTCGTTTAGTAGTTCTTGGAAACTACACTGCATTAGGTCTACAAATTGGGTATGGGGTGTAGAGAGATGGTGTGTTCCACTCCAAGGTGTTCTCCAGGTTGCCTTTCCTGAGCTTCGATCTTCCGGCTCTCGTTTAGTAGTTCTTGGAAACTACACTGCATTAGGCCTACAAATTGGGTATGGGGTGTAGAGAGATGGTGTGTTCCACTCCAAGGTGTTCCCCAGGTTGCCTTTCCTGAGCTTCGATCTTCCGGCTCTCGTTTAGTAGTTCTTGGAAACTACACTGCATTAGGCCTACAAATTGGGTATGGGGTGTAGAGAGATGGTGTGTTCCACTCCAAGGTGTTCTCCAGGTTGCCTTTCCTGAGCTTCGATCTTCCGGCTCTCGTTTAGTAGTTCTTGGAAACTACACTGCATTAGGCCTACAAATTGGGTATGGGGTGTAGAGAGATGGTGTGTTCCACTCCAAGGTGTTCTCCAGGTTGCCTTTCCTGAGCTTCGATCTTCCGGCTCTCGTTTAGTAGTTCTTGGAAACTACACTGCATTAGGCCTACAAATTGGGTATGGGGTGTAGAGAGATGGTGTGTTCCACTCCAAGGTGTTCTCCAGGTTGCCTTTCCTGAGCTTCGATCTTCCGGCTCTCGTTTAGTAGTTCTTGGAAACTACACTGCATTAGGCCTACAAATTGGGTATGGGGTGTAGAGAGATGGTGTGTTCCACTCCAAGGTGTTCTCCAGGTTGCCTTTCCTGAGCTTCGATCTTCCGGCTCTCGTTTAGTAGTTGTTGGAAACTACGCTGCATTAGGCCTACAAATTGGGTATGGGGTGTAGAGAGATGGTGTGTTCCACTCCAAGGTGTTCTCCAGGTTGCCTTTCCTGAGCTTCGATCTTCCGGCTCTCGTTTAGTAGTTGTTGGAAACTACGCTGCATTAGGCCTACAAATTGGGTATGGGGTGTAGAGAGATGGTGTGTTCCACTCCAAGGTGTTCCCCAGGTTTCCTCGCCAATGCTTCGATCTTCATGCTCTCGTTTAGTAGTTGTTGGAAACTACGCTGCATTAGGCCTACAAATTGGGTATGGGGTGTAGAGAGATGGTGTGTTCCACTCCAAGGTGTTCCCCAGGTTTCCTCGCCAATGCTTCGATCTTCATGCTCTCGTTTAGTAGTTGTTGGAAACTACGCTGCATTAGGCCTACAAATTGGGTATGGGGTGTAGAGAGATGGTGTGTTCCACTCCAAGGTGTTCCCCAGGTTTCCTCGCCAATGCTTCGATCTTCATGCTCTCGTTTAGTAGTTGTTGGAAACTACGCTGCATTAGGCCTACAAATTGGGTATGGGGTGTAGAGAGATGGTGTGTTCCACTCCAAGGTGTTCTCCAGGTTGCCTTTCCTGAGCTTCGATCTTCCGGCTCTCGTTTAGTAGTTCTTGGAAACTACACTGCATTAGGCCTACAAATTGGGTATGGGGTGTAGAGAGATGGTGTGTTCCACTCCAAGGTGTTCTCCAGGTTGCCTTTCCTGAGCTTCGATCTTCCGGCTCTCGTTTAGTAGTTGTTGGAAACTACACTGCGTTAGGCCTACAAATTGGGTATGGGGTGTAGAGAGATGGTGTGTTCCACTCCAAGGTGTTCTCCAGGTTGCCTTTCCTGAACTTCTATCTTCAGGCTCTCATTAAATTGTGGTTAAACGGAACAACTGCATTTGGCGTACTAGTTGGTTTGGGGCCTACTATCGGTGTCTGCCACTCCTTGCTGTTCTCCTGGTTTCCTGTCCTGAAATTCCGTTTTCAGGCGCTCGTTAAGTAGTTGTTAATGTTAGACTGCATTTGGCCTACTAGTTGGGTTGGGGCCTACTATCGGTGTCTGCCACTCCTTGCTGTTCTCCTCCACTGAACAAAGCTGTGCCGCCTGTTTACTACGGTTGCCAATTTTGAACTGCATTTCGACTACTTACTGATTTGGGCCTACTCTCTGTGTCAGCCTCTCATTCCAGTTGTCCTCCACTGCAATGCCCCCTGGTTATTCCTGTGTTACCAATTTTGAACTGCATTTAGCCAACTTTATTCTTTGGGCCTATATCTGTGTTTCCTCCTCATCCTGCCCATTGCCCAGCCAGTGATAGATGAGTCTGCTGGTACATTGACCCATAACGCAACATTCCCCGTGCACGCTACACAACAACATTGTGACCCTGCTGAAAGTCAGGTTGCTCTTCCCGCATACCATACCACCTTACACGGGGACAAAGAGGAAGGTGCAGATGAAAGTGCAGGTTCCTTCATCAGGTGGGGGGAGGAATACTAGTTGGCGACGTCACTGGCACAGGGCCTCTCATAGTACGCAAAAGTGTTGCTGCCGGTGGGAGGCGCCCCCGCCGTGCAAACACACCGCTGTACTTTGAGGGGCCCTGTGCCAGTGCCAATGCCAACGAGTGGGCCCCCCCTGCTTGCTCAGGTTCACAGCACTTGCAAAGTTGAAATACTTACCTCTCCCTGCTCCACTGCCGTGACGTGGTCCAGATTTCCTGGGCCCACTAATTACTTGAACCAGCCCTACCCACCACAACTTTAGCCAAATGACCCCCAATTTCAAATGCCTTCCAATTATTATAAGGTAAATTACGCTTGACAAGCTTCATTAAGAAGAATGGATGGTTTTGACATTAAAATGGGCACTCTAGGTGTTTTCCTGGCCCCCACTCACTGCCGACTATGCTGCCCCATTGACTTGCATTGGGTTTCGTGTTTCGGTCGATCCCGACTTTACGTCATAATCAGCCGATTTCACTCGACCCGACTTTTGAGATAGTCGGGTTTCGTGAAACCCGGCTCGACTCTAAAAAGGTCAAGGTCGCTCAACTCTAGTGTCAACCAGATGTTTCGCTTCCGTTCCAGGTCGAGGTTGATGCTTCTGAGATTGGAGCAGGGGCTGTTTTGTCGCAGAGAAGTTTTGATTGCTCGGTGATGAAACCATGCGCCTTCTTTTCCAGGAAGTTTTCGCCTGCTGAGCGAAATTATGATGTGGGCAATCGAGAGTTGCTGGCCATGAAGTGGGCATTCGAGGAGTGGCGTCATTGGCTTGAAGGAGCTAAGCATCGCGTGGTGGTCTTGACTGATCATAAGAACTTGACTTATCTCGAGTCCGCCAAGCGGTTGAATCCTAGACAAGCTCGTTGGTCATTGTTTTTTGCCCGTTTTGACTTTGTGATTTCATACCTTCCGGGCTCTAAAAATGTGAAGGCGGATGCTCTGTCTAGGAGTTTTGTGCCCTACTCTCCGGGTGTATCTGAGCCGGCGGGTATCCTCAAAGAGGGAGTAATTGTGTCTGCCATCTCCCCTGATTTGCGGCGTGTGCTGCAAAAATTTCAGGCTAATAAACCTGATCGTTGCCCAGCGGAGAAACTGTTTGTCCCTGATAGGTGGACGAATAAAGTTATCTCTGAGGTTCATTGTTCGGTGTTGGCTGGTCATCCTGGAATCTTTGGTACCAGAGAGTTAGTGGCTAGATCCTTTTGGTGGCCATCTCTGTCGCGGGATGTGCGTACTTTTGTGCAGTCCTGTGGGATTTGTGCTCGGGCTAAGCCCTGCTGTTCTCGTGCCAGTGGGTTGCTTTTGCCCTTGCCGGTCCCGAAGAGGCCTTGGACACATATCTCTATGGATTTTATTTCAGATCTTCCCGTCTCTCAAAAGATGTCAGTCATTTGGGTGGTCTGTGATCGCTTCTCTAAGATGGTCCATTTGGTACCCTTGTCTAAATTGCCTTCCTCCTCTGATTTGGTGCCATTGTTTTTCCAGCATGTGGTTCGTTTACATGGCATTCCAGAGAATATCGTTTCTGACAGAGGTTCCCAGTTTGTTTCGAGGTTTTGGCGAGCCTTTTGTGGTAGGATGGGCATTGACTTGTCTTTTTCCTCGGCTTTCCATCCTCTGACTAATGGCCAGACCGAACGAACCAATCAGACCTTGGAAACATATCTGAGATGCTTTGTTTCTGCTGATCAGGATGACTGGGTGTCCTTTTTGCCTTTGGCTGAGTTCGCCCTTAATAATCGGGCCAGCTCGGCTACCTTGGTTTCACCGTTTTTCTGCAACTCTGGGTTCCATCCTCGTTTCTCTTCAGGGCAGGTTGAGTCTTCGGACTGTCCTGGTGTGGATACTGTGGTGGACAGGTTGCAGCAGATTTGCACTCATGTAGTGGACAATTTGACCTTGTCCCAGGAGAAGGCTCAACGTTTCGCTAATCGCAGACATTGTGTGGGTCCCCGACTTTGGGTTGGGGACTTGGTTTGGTTATCTTCTCGTCATATTCCTATGAAGGTCTCCTCTCCTAAGTTTAAACCTCGTTTTATTGGTCCGTATAGGATTTCTGAGGTCTTTAATCCTGTGTCTTTTCGTCTGACCCTTCCAGATTCTTTTTCCATACATAACGTATTCCATAGGTCATTGTTGCGGAGATACGTGGCACCTATGGTTCCATCTGTTGATCCTCCTGCCCCGGTTTTGGTGGAGGGGGAGTTGGAGTATATTGTGGAGAAGATTTTGGATTCTCGTGTTTCAAGGCGGAAACTCCAGTATCTGGTTAAGTGGAAGGGTTATGCTCAGGAAGATAATTCCTGGGTCTTTGCCTCTGATGTCCATGCTCCCGATCTTGTTCGTGCCTTTCATATGGCTCATCCTGGTCGTCCTGGGAGCTCTGGTGAGGGTTCGGTGACCCCTCCTCAAGGGGGGGTACTGTTGTGAATTCTGTGGCAGAGCTCACTCCTGTGGTCACAAGTGGTACTTTGGCTGGTTCTCTCTGTGAGCTTCCGTTGGTGGAGGAAAGTGGTACTGCGGCTTCTGAGTTTCTTTCCTCAGGTGATGTGGTGAAGTCGTTAGGTGCTGCTTTATTTAACTCCACCTAGTGCTTTGATCCTGGCTTCCAGTCAATGTTCTAGTATTGGACCTGTTTCCTCCTGGATCGTTCCTGTGGCCTGCTGCTCTGCATAGCTAAGTTCCTCTTTGCTATTTGTTTGCTGTTTTTTTCTATCCAGCTTGTCAATTTGTTTTTTACTGCTTGCTGGAAGCTCTGGGACGCAGAGGGTGTACCTCCGTGCCGTTAGTTCGGTATGGAGGGTCTTTTTGCACCCTTTGCGTGGTTTTTGTAGGGTTTTGTGTTGACCACAAAGTTACCTTTCCTATCCTCGCTGTGTTCAGAAAGTTGGGCCTCACTTTGCTAAATCTATTTCATCTCTACGTTTGTCTTTTCATCTTAACTCACAGTCATTATATGTGGGGGCTGCCTTTTCCTTTGGGGTATTTCTCTGAGGCAAGGTAGGCTTATTTTCTATCTTCAGGCTAGCTAGTTTCTCAGGCCGTGCCGAGTTGCATAGGGAGCGTTAGGCGCAATCCACGGCTGCCTTTAGTGTGGTTTGAGAGGATTAGGGATTGCGGTCAACAGAGTTCCCACGTCTCAGAGCTCGTTCTTGTTTTTTGGGTTATTTCCAGGTCACTGTATGTGCGCTGACCTCTATGTCCATTGTGGTACTGAATTACCTTTCATAACAGTACTGGAAGCCAAAAGTACTAATGATTCCCAATAGAGGGAAAAAAGAAGTTCTGAGACCATTTTTTTTTCTTTGCACTGTGTTTTGCTTTTTTTTTCCCCTAGACATTTGGGTGGTTCAGGACACAGGTGTAGCAATGGACATTAAAGGTCTGTCTTCATGTGTGGATCAGCTCACGGCAAGAGTACAAAGTATTCAAGACTTTGTGGTTCAGAATTCTACTGAATTACATTTCATAACAGAAGGGGTTAAAGAAAGTGTTCATTGGAGGCAACTCCCATGGATCAGTTCCAGGAAAACGTTGAAATGGATTTGAAAACTTTACAACGCGATGTTGATTTCTCCCTGAAAAAATACAATCTGTCTAAATGTGAACAGGAAGCCCTTGACAATATATGCACTAGATTGGACATTGTAATAAAAATTTCAGACAAAGGGGTCTGTGGTGGTGCTAAATAACCATGATTTTGTTAATTCTATTATTAGCATTCTTGCTGACTTTAATCTCTATATTTAATTAAAATGTAACCCTAAAAAATTATTTTCTGAAAAGATTCAGTTAATTATGTGTGGCACCCCTAGGGGTATTTGCCACAAAAATAGTTACTGACAGTAAGTACAAATACTAAAATAGCAAGACTGCACTACCACCTCCGGCCAGAAGGGGGAGCTCCAGAGACTCCCCTTGATCCATTCTGGTCTGAGAGAAGAAATGGCAGTTGGGCCAAGGAGCTGAAAGTGAGAGGTCATACAGTTGAATCTCTAACAGCCCTGTGACTGTTTCCAGGCCTAAATCACCGGCCTGAGGAGAAGAGGGATAGAGAAAAAGGACATTGTGAGAACCGGGTAGCATTAATCACTACCCAGAACAGGAGCAAAGACGGATACCGGATCCGTGGCTGTATTCATTATATATAATACAGCAATCGGAAAAACGTGAGGTGATATCAGCTTCACTAGGGCCGGACGCAGCAACAGACACAGAGTTCAGCGGTACTCCCAGAGGGGGTAAACCGATAAAAGGACTCGGGTTGCCCGTCGAACCAGGACCCGGAGGGGACAGATTGGGCCGGCAGCCAGTTCACATACAGCAGCAGGGCCACACAGAAATTGCGCACAATAAGAGGCGAAGACCCCGGCAGGGTCAAAGTAACTCAGAGTTCCCATACAGACTCCGGTGACAGGACTGGTTGTAAATCCTTTTATGTTAAAGTAAACTGGTTAAACGTTTCAGTGCCTCAGTCTTTCATTTGGACAATAGCCATCTATCCAGGATCGGGATCGTCACCGCTGGGAGAACCTGCTGCTGATCAAGTAAGTGCCTGTCCCCTCATGATACCCCTTACACTGTGCATTGCCTGAGGCCACAGCACCGGGTCAAGCCACCCGTGACATCCCCCTCAAGAGACAGACTCCATTGGTCCGGTGCTGGGTATCCCGGTCTCCTGGGCGTCACAATTGGCGTCACGAACAGGATCTAGCCAGCCCGTATACCGGGTATTGTGTGCCGTGATTGGAGCCCAAAACTGTGAAAACTGGGATGAAAAATCTTGAAAATTGACTTTATTAAAGAAAAATCCATTCCCCATTGAAAACTATTGAAAGTGACTTTTCCCCATTGGTTATAATGGAGTAAAGATGGCCGCCATCCCCTGAGGTAATCACTTCATAACCGTTAGGCACGAGACTGTTAATTGAGCTACGCCATCACCTGAGCCACAGTCTAACTGAAAAACTTCAGAATCCGCCATTACAGAGCGCGGTGGGTGAGAGCAGCAGGGGGCGTGTCATTGTGGGCGGCACCAAGCTGATCGCTCTGACGTCAGAGCAAGGGGAAAATCGATCCTGCTGCACAGCGGAACGAATCTACACTATCCCGACGGAAGCGGAGGACCGGAAGGGTCCGAATTAACTAAGGGGGCACAGTATGTCGCAGCACGGAGACGCCGCAGCACCCGGCAACGCTAATGCAGCTGAAAGACAGAGTGTCGATAGAGAGTCCGGTAGCGCAGCGGTGCAAGGAGTGGCGCCCATCATGCCGGTGCTGATGCCATATACCCCGGGTGGCCCATGGCTTCCAATGTATGAAGGTGAGCCTAATACCCTTGACGATTTCAGAGAAAAGATGCTGGCCCATTTTGACATGTTCCCTGTGGGTGAAGTTCAGCGTGTTAGTCTCCTGATGATGCAGTTAAGTGGCCATGCTAAGCGAGAAGTCACAGCATGGGCAGCTGATCTAAAAGGCACTGTTGAACGCATATTTGCTGGATTAAAAGCTACATTTGAAACCACGGCCAGCAGCAAAGCTAAAATACGATTCTTTAATTGCAAACAAAAAGCTAATGAGGGCGTGAGAGACTTTGCCTTAAACCTGCAGGAAGCCCTTAAATCACTTACACTGGCTGAACCCATTTTTAACACCGGAGCGGATAAACTGCTAAGAGATCAATTTATTGAGGGACTCTACACCCCTTCTCACCGGGGGCATGTGAGCATGCTTGTTTTTAAGAACCCTGAATTGACATTTGCCCAATTAAAGGAGAGCGCTATACGTCTCCAGCTGGCAGAGGCACCTCGGGATCAGGATCCTGCGCAACCCATGGCAGAGGCACCTCAACAACAGGGAGTGCCAGTGACATCAGCTATGTCTGGGGCCATTGCTAAGCCCCTGGGGCCCAGTACTAATGAGGCTCTTCAACAAAAGCTTGACTCTTTAGCTGATGTTGTTGCTTCAATGGCTAAAACCATGCAGGAGATGAGAGGCCCCAAGATGGAGTTGGCAAACTGTAGAGAGGATGTTCCATGGATGAGACCCCGGAGATACCCGACATGGAGAGGACGACCCCGCGACCGCTACCAACCGGATGGACAGCCCATTTGCCGCCGTTGCCAGCAGCCGGGCCACTTTGCACGAGATTGTGATTTAAACGGGAATCCCCTGGGAATGCGGGCCGCTTCGCAGGAATGAACTTTCAAGGCCCAACACCCTGGCACGACAGGTACATCGGAGGATGACCCATTATCCCTATCGTGCTGGACGGAATTCCCCTCAACGCTTTGCTGGACACAGGTTCCCAGATTTCATCTATACCGTATATCCTTTATAAGAGGTACTGGGCTGATGCAGATATTGATAAAGGGCCCTCTGATGTTGAACTAGATATATGGGCCAGTAATGGTAAGTTGGTACCGAAACTAGGATTCAGGGAGATGACCATAAAGATTGGTAAAGTAGAACTGAAGAAACAGGGTATAATTGTTGTTGATGTTGACCGGCGGAAATGTGAACCAACTGTATTGATAGGAATGAATGTGTTAGAGAACTGCTTTTCCGAAGTCATTTCTGTCTTACAGCAAATTGCTGAAACTGCCCAATCCTGCCGGCAGAGAGTTCTCCGGAGGGAAATAAAAGTATTGATGTTAAGGCAACAGGTAGAAGTTGCAGGTGGAGAAATCGGCAGTGTGAGGGTAAGTGATCCAACGTCTATTGTAATCCCACCAAAAACAGAAATGCTGGTATGGTGTAGAGCAGCCATTGGTACTAAGGGACGAGATTATCAAGCCTTAATAGAACCAGTGTACACCGACAGCAGGCCCACTATACTCACAGCACGAGGGATAGTCGAGGTACACCGGGGACGAGTGCCGGTACGACTTTTGAACTGTGGAGAGGAAGAGGTCACTTTGCCAAGGTATGCTACAATGGCAAAGCTATATACTGTTGACAACAATGCCATCACAACCATTGAGCCCTTAGAACCAACCTGTCAGGTGGAAGGCAATGGCTCAGATGGAGAAATGGAGGATTGGTGCCAACAGCTACACGTGGGCATAAATTCAACACCTACCCATCAAAAACAAGGGGTGTATAGGCTAGTGACGGAATATGAACAAGTCTTCAGTAAACACCCATTGGACTTCGGACGGATAGAAGGGGTAGAACACACAATCCCCACAGGTGACCATCCCCCAATAAAAGAAAGATATAGACCCATACCGCCCGCTCACTATCAATGTGCAAAAGATATGCTGAGGGAAATGAAACAGGCCGGGGTAATAAGAGACAGCTGTAGCCCCTGGGCGGCCCCTCTAGTGATTGTCAAAAAAAAAGGACGGAACCATGAGAATGTGCGTAGACTACCGGAAGATTAATAACATCACCCATAAAGACGCCTACCCCTTGCCTAGGATAGAAGAGTCCTTAACTGCTTTGAAATCTGCTAATTATTTTTCCACCTTAGACTTAACAAGCGGGTATTGGCAAGTCCCTGTGGCTGAGAGAGATAAGGAAAAGACGGCATTCACCACACCAATGGGTCTATGTGAATTTAATCGCATGCCGTTCGGACTCTGCAACGCATCCGGTACCTTCCAGCGGCTGATGGAATGCTGCCTCGGACACAAGAACTTCGAGACCGTCCTCCTGTACCTAGATGATGTGATCGTCTACTCAAAGACTTACGAACAACACTTAATAGACCTGGCAGAAGTGTTCGAAGCCTTATCGAGGTATGGCATGAAAGTCAAGCCATCCAAATGTCACCTTCTCAAGCCAAAGGTACAGTACCTGGGACACATCGTGAGTTCGGAGGGAGTAGCACCAGATCCCGAGAAAATAAGCGCCATAAGGGATTGGCCAAGACCTACCAGCGCAAAAGAAGTGAGACAATTCCTGGGATTGGTGGGTTACTATCGCAGATTTATAAAAGGATTTACCAAGTTGGCAGCACCCTTGCAAGACACCTTGGTAGGGCAGACGAAGAAACCTTCAAACCGAAACCCTCCTTTTCAGTGGAACGACGAAAGGGAAGACTCCTTTGAACAACTAAAGAAGGCACTAACCGGAGAAGAGGTTCTGGCATACCCAGATTACCATCAACCTTTCATCCTCTACACCGATGCCGGTAATGTGGGACTAGGAGCGGTGCTGTCACAAAAGCAAGAAGGTCGGGAGAAAGTCATCGCCTTTGCAAGTAGAAAGCTCCGGCCTACTGAAAGAAATTCAGAAAATTACAGCTCCTTCAAATTGGAACTACTGGCAGTAGTTTGGGCTGTGACGGAGCGTTTCAAACACTATCTGGCCGCTGCAGAATTTATTGTCTATACTGACAACAATCCGTTGACCCACCTGGACACAGCCAAATTAGGTGCGTTAGAACAGCGATGGATAGCCCGGTTATCTAATTACAACTTCATAATCAAGTATCGAGCAGGTCGCAAGAATGGAAATGCCGATGCCCTATCCCGGATGCTACACTTGAGAGATGTAGAAGAGGAAACGGGGGAGCTTGAAGAAATTGAACTACCAGCCTTCCATCGTCCCAAGGCAAAACATCATCAGTCAAGTACCTATCAGAAACAACAAGAGGTGAATTTTAATCCGTTAGCACACCATAGATGGGCTGACACCCAAGACAGCAATCCGGCTGTGAAGTTGGTGAAGGAACTGTTGACTGAGCAAAGTGCATATCCCGATGAGGATGCCCCAGAAGAGACGCATCAACTCTGGAAAGAGAGAGGCAAAATGTTCCTGTATCAAGGGAAGCTCTGTAGAAGATACACCAATCCGAAAACATATGAATTGGTTTGGCAGATTATTGTGCCTAAACAAGATGTGAAGATGGTCCTCGAAGCTTACCATAATGGTGCTGGTCACTTCGATTGGAAAAAGTTAGAAGTACTTCTAAGAGAAAGATTTTATTGGGTCGGGATGAGAAAATCAATCGAACAGTGGTGCAGAAATTGTTGCCCGTGCAACCTCAGAAGAAACGATCAAAAGAACCAAAGAGCACCACTGCAGCCCATAATCACCAAACAACCACTTGAACTTGTAGCCATGGACCACGTGAAGTTGACACCAAGCCGGTACGGCTATGTCTATGCCTTGACCATCGTGGACCATTATTCACGTTTCTTGGTAGTAGTACCCGTAAAAGATCTGACAGCAAAAACAGCAGCCAAAGCGTTCCAAACGTACTTTTGTAGACCCCATGGATATCCGGAACAGGTTCTCACCGACCAAGGTACAGCCTTTGAATCAGAGATCTTCAGAGAATTCTGTAATATGTATGGTTGCAAAAAGATCCGGACGACGGCCTATCATCCACAAACAAACGGCTTATGCGAGAAGATGAACCATATTGTAATAGACCTACTAAAGACTTTACCTGAGACAGAAAGGAATCAATGGCCAGAGAAATTGCCTGACTTGGTGGATCTGTATAATCATGTCCCGGTGAGCTCCACCAACTGCACCCCAGCTTACCTTATGCGTGCAAGACCCGGCCAATTACCAATCGATCTAGAAATGGGAATTCTGAAACCAGACGCAGAAGTTCAAGACTCCAATTGGGATATCATACGGCAAAAGCAGTATCGCCAAGTGCAAGAGAGTGTGGAAAGAAGCCTTCAGCAAACTAGAGAAAGACAAGAGCGAACTTTCAACCTGAATGCTCTAGCGACCCCATTAAGACCGGGTGACCAAGTGCTCAAGAGAAATCGTCGAACCAATAAACTGGACAATCAGTGGGAAGCCGTACCCTACACAGTTTTACCAACAAGAGTGGATAATCCTAAAATGTGTCTCATTAGCAAAAACGGAGGCTTAACATCTGTACTAGTGTCAAGAGACAATCTTAAATTATGTCCGGAAGCATTGAAAGAGCCAGACGTTGTCCAGCCAGAACCAGAAGTTATTCAACCCATACAGGTTCAACCAGTAAAGGAAAAAGAAGAGGAAGTGTATCACACCTGTATAGGAGATTTTCCCAAAACCCTACTAACATACCATGGTGCAGTAGTGGTTCCCATGGTGGCCTTTTACCCAACACCGAACCCAATACCAGAAGTCCCAAGACAGGAAGAGGCTGACCCCGTACTACAGGAGGTTCCAGGCAAGGAAGAACAGATTCCTGGTCAGAGTAATCCCATTCACGGTGGACTTGCCAACTCCATAGTCGTGGAATTATCTTTAGCAGAGCGGGCAGATACTACATCCGCAGTAGACAGTAGTACACCACATGAAGAGACACCGCTATTACGTAGATCACAGCGTAGTACCCAGGGTCAATTACCGGCCAGGTATGCAGATTACCAACTGTAAAGCTCATAATGTGAATTGTATATATGTTATGCCGTATATAGTTAAACAGAAAATGTAGTATAGTCATTGTTATCAGTCTGCAACGTTTAAGCCCAGTGCCTACAGAGACTTGTCTGTATGAACTTATTGCATATTCTTGAACTTTTTATCAGCCTGGAGGCACTAAATCAAAGCTCCGGAAAGACTGCTTTTTGAACTTTGCTTTTTGCTCTTTTTGAACTTTCTTTAGACTTTATATTGATAACTCCGTTGGAAAAATGGAACTAAATTCCTGGACACTAAGTACAGTGCCTTTCCTAATACCTTCAAGGATAGAACTGTATTAATGGACGCTATTTGAAGTGACTTTTTACAGAACTCTATTTTTGTTTCCTTGAGTGGTTTTTGTAACTTTTCATTTTTAAGACTCTGTACATATTAATTGTTATTTCAAAATGTTATTGTCCCACAGTCCCGGAGTACTGTTCTTAACTAAGGGGGAATGTGGCACCCCTAGGGGTATTTGCCACAAAAATAGTTACTGACAGTAAGTACAAATACTAAAATAGCAAGACTGCACTACCACCTCCGGCCAGAAGGGGGAGCTCCAGAGACTCCCCTTGATCCATTCTGGTCTGAGAGAAGAAATGGCAGTTGGGCCAAGGAGCTGAAAGTGAGAGGTCATACAGTTGAATCTCTAACAGCCCTGTGACTGTTTCCAGGCCTAAATCACCGGCCTGAGGAGAAGAGGGATAGAGAAAAAGGACATTGTGAGAACCGGGTAGCATTAATCACTACCCAGAACAGGCGCTAAGACGGATACCGGATCCGTGGCTGTATTCATTATATATAATACAGCAACCGGAAAAACGTGAGGTGATATCAGCTTCACTAGGGCCGGACGCAGCAACAGACACAGAGTTCAGCGGTACTCCCAGAGGGGGTAAACCGATAAAAGGACTCGGGTTGCCCGTCGAACCAGGGCCCGGAGGGGACAGATTGGGCCGGCAGCCAGTTCACATGCAGCAGCAGGGCCACACAGAAATTGCGCACAATAAGAGGCGAAGACCCCGGCAGGGTCAAAGTAACTCAGAGTTCCCATACAGACTCCGGTGACAGGACTGGTTGTAAATCCTTTTATGTTAAAGTAAACTGGTTAAACGTTTCAGTGCCTCAGTCTTTCATTTGGACAATAGCCATCTATCCAGGATCGGGGTCGTCACCGCTGGGAGAACCTGCTGCTGATCAAGTAAGTGCCTGTCCCCTCATGATACCCCTTACACTGTGCATTGCCTGAGGCCACAGCACCGGGTCAAGCCACCCGTGACATCCCCCTCAAGAGACAGACTCCATTGGTCCGGTGCTGGGTATCCCGGTCTCCTGGGCGTCACATATGCAAGAAGGCATATTACTCGGAATTTGTTCCAAGAAAGTATTTGAATATTTGATTAGAGAAAATCCTGTGGTGCCCATCAAGCACGCCCTACCTAAGATCCATAAAACAGGTTTCCCCCTTTTCCCATGCACCCAGTCATATCGGGCATATGATCACTGGTTAAACATTTGGGCCAGTGGCTGGATTCCCCCCTCCAGCCTTTGATCCATCGGATACCTGGATATATATGGATTTCATGTAATGTTCTATCTATGTTTCGAAATGTCAGTTGGTCCAATTTCTGGTCTTCATGTCTAACCTGTGATGTTATAGCACTTTATACCAGCATACCTCACCATATTGCGATTGCCGCAGTTAGTTTTCATTTGAAAAAATACAGACTGTATACCCAAGATTTACAAAAGATTCATTAATTATGTACTTTCATTTTTATTGACAGATAATTATTTTATATACAACAAAAAAAAATTTCTTCAGAAGAGTGGAGCTTCTACGGGTGCTAAATTCTCCCCTTTGATGATAAAGCTTTTGATGGCATGGCTGGATAAATGTTTTATTTTTAATGTATCCAGCCCTTTCCGCACATCCATCAAAATATTAAGTTAGATTTATAGATGACCTACTACTCGTTTAGAATGGTGAAGAATCTGATATTCGTTTATTCCTAGCATATCTTAATGTAATGACAGTCAATTTAATCTATGTTTTATTAGCTTTACGGACAAGCATTCCATTACTTCCATTACGTTTTTAGCTTTAAAATTGGTTGACTACCACAACTCCCCCATCACTAACAAAACATGTAGAAAACCGACATCCGGTAACACGATATAGCATGCACAAAGTTTCCACCCTCCTCATACTATTTGAGCCATTCCTGTAGGCGAACTCCCCAGAGCCAAGAGAAATTGCAGCAACATAAATTTATTTAGTGAAGAATCCAAAATCATCAATTCTAGACTAACTAATAGAAATGATCCTACTTGGTCTCTGATCGGTCCACTAAAATTGTTGATTCTAAATCATGAAACACCCTGATTAATAAATCAACCAAAATGCACAACTTGAACACCACCGTGCAAAATAAACTTACTTTAGTACTCACTTACAACGCTCATTTTCCTGCAATTGCTAGCATTGTTAAAAAGAATTTGCATTTTCTAGGGATGATCACATTATGGATTCCATTTTGGAGAAAGGTATTAGAATTGTTTCATGCAAAGCCACAACTATTGGCCACCATTAGTGACTTCATCGAGCTTGAAAAATACGTTTAGTCCCCATGGCTGCATGTCTCGCAGCTCTTCGACAGCTGGAACACATGCCGGGATTGCCTGTTTGTTAGTCTTTCCATATATGTATTGTGGGTGTCAACCAGCCACGAGACATGCAGTAGCGAGGACTCAAAATTATTATTGAAGCACCGCGAAGTCACTCGGGTTAGCACCTAAGCATGTTCACTTTATTCCAGCATGTTCGCTCATCACTAGTAGCCGTCTTTCACACAGTCTATATAATCTGGTATTTGGTTGTCCACGAATGGTTTCCACAAATGTGAACAAACGTCCTGCAAAATGTGCCCATATGTTGTGAAAACATCTATATTAACTAACTATGGCAACAGTAAAAGCTTTAATATAAACAGATTCCTCAATTGTAATTCTCATTTCCTTATGTATATTATTGAGTGTAAGGTATTTAAATTAAAATACATGGGCTTTACCAATACGAAACTCAAATCCAGAATGAGAGAACACCTTTATGATGTCATTCATCAATCCAACCATCACATATCCAATGCATTAAAACATTTTATCTGTTAAAGTAGGGATAGTTCAAGCTAAGTGTAAGAAAATTATGGAGATGTTCTGCGTGAACAAAGAAGTTGGTGGAGTGGCTGTGCCCAATACTGCATGCCAAAGACTGACGAGTGACGACTTGAACTACCCAGTAAAGTTGAACTTGTTGAAATGAACCAGATGTCTCCTGATGTGCGTGTGGCTTCTCCTGGAACCAAAGACATGGAAACAAAGTCTTAGGGCCTTCAAGTTAGTGAAATGCATCATACACAACTCATATGGACTGGGATGCGATATTCTAGTAAAGTGCCAGGGCGTGATGGAGCAGAAGTTCGTCCATGGCTACCATCCTGGGCACCTTACATATACAGTATACAGTACTGGTTCTATTTTTCCATAAGCTCAGATGGTTCCATGATGTGTAACAAATCCTTTAGGATAAAAATTGGTTTTCAGTGTCACATTTAGTGCTGTTCACTCTACTAAACAGGATCTAAGTGATTCACTAGTTTTTAGTCTTTAAAGGAACCCGTCATGTCAACAAATGTATTCGCCTCTTACAGGGTTGATCTGGTTAATCTGCAGGTTAATAATGTTCTAAAGCCTTGCGGCTGTCACACTGAAAGCTGGGCTAGGTGGAAAAAAATAACTTTATTCATCTAGGCAGCCTACAGTTTTCAGTCATAGAGGCTGTAACCATGCCCTGTACTGGACAGGACAATCTCTTTAAGTATAGTTGATTTAAAAAAAAAAAAAAACAATGGGGTTTTCTAATGTCCCAAAGGGGAACAACATTGGTCCAGCAACCGCTGCATTTCTGCAATAGAAAAGTGTTATAACATTCAGGAGCTGCCAACCTTAGTAGGACATATGGACAACAGTTGTTCTTATGGGACATCAGTTTTGGGCCTGGACCTCTTTGTTGAATTCTATAGTTTTTTAAATTTCTTCCCTAAAGTAAAAAATATAAAGAAATAATATATTGTAATTTTTCATACATTTAAGAGTTGTTAATCTTACATAACATTATAAACCACTTCAATCCATAAATGTAAAAAGTTTCAAATGCCAAATTTCTGAAGACATCTCGAGGACTTCTTGTTATTATCTGTGTAATCTGCTCTTTATATGCACTTATCTTATTACTGATTGAAGTATTTGTATATTTACATATGACAGCGGCGCAGACATAATTGTGAGTAGAGAGCTTAGCACAATGCTGGCAGGCGACTACCATCCTAAATTAGAGCATGCACAATTAGTGGGCTGCGATGATCAATACATCCATTATCTTGTTAAGAGATGAAATATACAGTCAGTAACCATTTACTAGTTCCAGGAAATACTCAATGAAACATTGAACACTGCCATGTAAGGCCACTAGTGCTGGTAGATCTGTTCCAAGGAAAGTTGCGAAATGTGTGAGAAGTCCAAGTATGGTATCACTTGGTGTGTAGTGTAAATATGTCTTTGAAAGAAAAAGTAATAAAATATTGTACATACATTCAACATTTTTTCTCTGTTTTAGCAAACCAAAAAAACTTTTAATTTAAAGGGGTTTTCTTGAAAAATATTTTTTTTACCCCTTTCTGACATCGGCATTATAGTACGCCAATGTCAGACACCCTCCCTTTGATGTGTGCTCCAGCGCTGAGCCCACATCTTTACCAGCAAATGTGAGCAGGTTTGAACAGCTGATATGTGCCCAGACCAGCCACGGGTGGAATCACAATCCACACGCAGCTACTAACCCATTGAATGCCGATGTGAAATGCTGACAGCGGCATTCAACATGCACTTCCGGCAATTGCGCCTGAAATCCACCCATCGGTGACCCTCGTCACATGATTGCAAGTCATTAGTGATGAGCGAGTGTACTCGTTGCTCGGGTGACCTCCGAGTATTTATGGCTGCTCGGAGATTTAGTTTTCATCGCGGCAGCTGAATGATTTACAGCTACTAGTCTGCTTGATTACATGTGGGGATTCCCTAGCAAACAACCAACCCCCACATGTACTCAGCCTGGCTAGTAGCTGTAAATCATTCAGCTGCCGTAACGAAAACTAAATCTCCGAGCAGTTACAAATACTCGGAGGTCACCCGAGCATGCTCGGGAAAACTCGAGCAACGAGTACACTCGCTCATCACTACGGGTCACCGATGGGTTGGCATGACAACCAGAGGTTTCCTGCAGACCTCTATGGTTGTCAATGTCGGCTTGCTATGAGCGCCACCCAGTGGTCGGCGCTCATATCAAGTGAGTAATTCTGATACATCGCCTATATGTAGCAGAGCCGATCAGGTTATGACAGCTTCTGGACTCCCATGGAGACCATTGAAACATGCCAAAAGTAAAAAAAAATAAATTTAAATAATAAAAAATAAAAAAAATAAAAGTTCAAATCACCCCCTTTCACCCCATTCAAAATAAAACAATAAAAAAATCAAACATACATATATTTAGTATCACCACATTCAAAATCGCCCGATCTATCAATAAAAGAAAGGATTAACCTGATCACTAAACAAAGTAGTGAGAAAAAAGTCAGAACGCCAGAATTACATTTTTTGGTTGCCGCAACAGTGCATTAAAATGCAATAACAGGTGATCAAAAGATTGTATCTGCACCAAAATGGTATCAGCTCAGCGTGCAAAAAATAAGCCCTCACCCAACCCAAGATCACGAAAAATGGAGACACTACAGGTATCAGAAAATGGCGCAATTTTTTTTTTAAACAAAGTTTGGAATTTTTTTTGTCTCCTAGAAATGATGTAAAACAATAAACCAAAATATACTAACCTGTCCACCATAGTCCACGTAATCCAGGTTGTCCTATGGTGATCTCACGTGTAGAATAGTCACACCGGAGATGTGACATCTCTACCCAGCTGCCGGCGATACACTGACAGGAGGTAATCGCTCCCGCACTGTATCACTGAGCTGCCGTGAGAGTTCACCGGAGATCATCAGCTCTGGTGCTCTCACTTACGGCACTGCTGCATGAGAACTTTCCCATGCAGCAGTGGTGCCATAAGGGAGATCACCGGAGCTGATCAGCTGATGAACTCCGGTGACCTCTCTCATGGCAGCTCAGTGATACACTGCGGGAGCAATTACCTCAAAGTGATCAGGATCGTCGTGGGACATTAAGGATTATCTTCACGGCGGACAGGTGAGAAATATTGTAGTTTATTATTTTATTTTTGTTACAGGAGACATTGGCTTCTGTAGATTAGGTGTTCCGTAATTGTGGTTTAATTAAGATTGTTAAAGGATGCTGTGTCATTATTTCAAATAAAGGACTTTATTCTGGATGTCTGTGTGTTTATGTAATTTCACTATGGGTTTACTAATGGATAGATGTCTTATAGACGCAACTCCATTACTAACCTGTGGGCTTGATGTCACCAGACAATACAAAGGTGACATCAACCCCACAAATATGAACCCCACTTGCCACCGCTACAGGGCAACTGGGAAGAGCGAGGCAAAGCTCTAGATTTGGTGCATCTTAGAGATGCACCTTTTCTGGGGCGCCTGAGAGTTGATGTTTTTAGTCTGGGAGGGGCCAATATCCATGGTCTCTTCCTAGGCTATTAATACCAGCTCACAACTGTCTGCATAGCCTTTGCTGGTTATTAATTATAGGGATACCCAACATCATTATTTTGGGGGTCCCCTATTTTAATAGCCAGTAGAGGCTAAGTATACAGCTGTGAGCTTATATTAATAGCCTGGGAAGCTCCATGGGTATTACCCCCTTCTCAGGCAATAAATATCTGCCCCAGCTATCGGCTTTCCCTCTGCTGGTTATTTAAATTGCATGGGAGCACATTTTTTTCATTTTTTTTCTTTCAAATTATCAGTTGCTGTGTTTTTTAGTCTATGTAAGTTTGTTCTGTTAATGCTCCTACATTGGCTAGTGACAATGTGTGTGTAGGTTTGTGTGTGATTGTTTGTGTGTGTTTGTGTTTACTTATCGGCTTAGTAATGAGGGTATTGAGCTGAAATCTTTTCATTGCTAAGCCTAGAGTTAAGGTACCATCACACTCAGCAACTTTGTAAAGAGAACGACAACAATCTGTGATGTTGCAGTGTCCTGGATAGCGATCTCGTTGTGTTTGACACGCAGCAGCGATCTGGATCCCGCTGTGCCATCGCTGGTCGTCGCTAGAAGTCCAGAACTTTATTTTGTTGCCAGGTCGGCGTGTATCGTCATGTTTGACATCAAAAGCAACGACGCCAGCAACGAGCATAGGGCCCCTAGATTTGTGTCGGATCGGTACACTCCGGCTGTTTGACATGGAGCTAACAACCAGCGAGAACGAGAAGTGAGTCGCCGTTACGTCACTTGTTAGGGACTGCTATTAGCATGAGACCAAAAATTAAAGTAAAAAATATTCATATCCCTCAGTGGGACTAAGTGAAAACGTAAAAACAAATTAGGAGGCAGGCTGTTAGAATTTTATGAGATACCCACCTTACAGGATATCTTTGCCCCTGGAGGTCCCACAAGGCAGATATTGTTGTCATGTTTCTTATCGTGATTTGTCTTGTCTATGGGAGGGGTTCTGCTGGCCTTACGGTGATGTGAGTGAATGTGCTATGTTCGTCTCTTTGCTGCGACGCTGAGAATCTCCCGTAAATTTTGGATGCAAACCCCATTATTCATCACTGATCTCTGGCTCCAAAATGTCTCAGAAGCGTGCTTTGATCAGATTAAGCTCTATCCCTAGGAAGTGTGCTTCCCTGCCTCTGCGTAACTAGATCCTAGTCTTAAGGTACCGTCACACTCAGCAACTTTGCAACGAGAACGACAACAATCTGTGACGTTGCAGCGTCCTGGATAGCGATCTCGTTGTGTTTGACACGCAGCAGCGATCTGGATCCCGCTGTTATATCGCTGGTCGGAGCTAGAAGTCCAGAACTTTATTTTGTCGCTAGATCGGCGTGTATCGTCATGTTTGACATCAAAAGCAACGACGCCAGCAACGTTTTACATGGAGCGAGAACGATAAGTGAGTCGCCGTTACGTCACTGGATCGCTCCTGCATCGTTCTAGAGCTGCTGTGTTTGACGTCTCTACAGCGACCTAAACAGCGACGCTCCAGCGATCTAGTTTAGGTCGGCTCGTTGTCTATATCGCTGCAGCATCGCTGAGTGTGACGGTACCTCTACTGTCAATGACAGCCGCTGCCCTAATCCCATTACCCTGATGCTACACTGCATCAGCATGACAAAGGTGGCGTTGAGCCAAGAAATTACATCACAAAACTTATTTTTAAAATATCTTTATTTAGCTCAAAAAAGCCTTCATTGATGTACAAAAATGCATACAAAAATGCGCGTTTTTCCTGCCAAGAGAAGCAGAAACTGTGCAATAATGTCTGCAACAAATACTCAACGTGTGCACATCGCCTTAGTGCCTTAGTGTTTATATCTTTACTGCAGGGTTTTTTCTCATTGTTTTTTTCCCTAGGTGTTGTCTGTTAATGGTCACACAGTGTGAATGTGCACCAACACATTGCAATTAACAGGTGTGCTAAATCATAAAACGCTGCAGTAATACAGCTAATTTCTAATTAATGTTTCTCATCATTCAGGCAGTATAAATCAGATGATAGACTACCTTTAAAGCTGCAGCGGCATGCTGGGATTTCTCTCTTAAAAAAAAATCCTGGTTTAAAGTTTGTGATTTACCCCACAGCTAGGTGTGCCAGATAGTGATAGGAACGTTAAGCGAAGACCTCAAAAACATGTTATTCTAGACCCCAAGACATAAAATCAGAGTTTTGGAAATGCTCCGCTCACTTCACTTTCTATCTCCATTTAATGTTTTGAATTAATGCAATGGTTTTACGTTTTCGGCATTACTGTATGAATACAATCACTTAGCAAATATTGATCATTCTGGAAGCCAAGCTGGAAACAAATTAGTTTATCCAGTACGCTTACATCTGACATTTATATATCTCTATTCATCACCGCACTAAAAAAACACCCAAGCTATGTGCATGCGGACATCATCTGCTATAATGTAGGGATAGAGCAGAACGGACCGTGGTTCTGGGGCTGTGGTAGTGTTACCAATATAACCAGGCCTTCTGTTCTCATATCGGAGGGGCACTATACTAAGGTACAGAGTCAGAACCTGCCACATCATTTCTATCATACACATGTCATTTTCTAATAAGGCCGGTCACAGCAATGGCAAAATTTTGGGAAAGTGAAACTCTCATGGTGGCGGTATCTGTTATGGAGGTACTTTGCTTGTCCATATTAAATAAATGCTGTGGGTGATACACTGTGTGCACAATTTGGCAATTTGTAGTTTTGATGATTGGTTTTATTATTGAACTATTTATTATAATGCTGTCGGTCAATCCAAAAAGTTAATAAACCTGAAACTCGAATTTTTTTTAGAAGGAAAAAGTGTGATTTTTTCTTTCTTAAGAGAATACCTATGTGTGAAGAATTATTGGGCAACTAAATGAAAAACATGCATTTTCCCATCTCAATTGTTTATTTTCATCTGTTACAGTGAGAATAATAACCAAACAGCTCAAAATGTACAAAAACACATTTCTGACATTTCGAAAAAATATCAGTGACCAATATAGCCACTAGGGTTGAGCGAAACGGATCGTTCATTTTCAAAAGTCGCCGACTTTTGGCAAAGTCGGGTTTCATGAAACCCGTCCCGATCCCTGTGTGGGGTCGGCCATGTGGTACGCGACTTTCGCGCCAAAGTCGTGTTTCGTATGATGCGCTTGGCGCCATTTTTTCAGCCAATGAAGGAGCGTGGGCAGAGTGATGACATAGGTCTCAGGGGCGTGGACGCACATCGCTATGTTGTCGCTTTTGCGCTGTAGCGATTTGCAATGTGTAACACCAGCTTTTCAGTTCAGGGACGGAGAGAGAGAGAGAGAGAGAGAGAAAAAAAATCCCATTGACTTTGCATAGGGTTTCGTGTTTCGGTCGATCCTCGACTTTTCGCCACAGTCGGCCGATTTCACTCGACTCGACTTTTGAGATAGTCGGGTTTCGCGAAACCCGACTCGACCCTAAAAAAGTCAAGGTCGCTCAACCCTAATAGCCACCCCTCTTTTCAATAACAGTCATAATCTCCATCCATGGAATTTGTCAGTTTCTTAATCTGTTGATGACTAGCTTTTAGGGCAACAACCAACCACAGCCCCAGACGCTGTGCGGAGAGGTGACTGTTCTCCTTCACTATAAATCTCCCATATAAGAAGGGCCCACAAGTTCTCAATAGGGTTTAGTATGGTGAGGAAGGGGCCATGTCATTATTCGGGCACTGAGCAGTGGAGATTCTGAAGCTGCGATGGAGCATTTCAAGAAAACCAATCATGGTTTTCTTGAAATATGAAGACTTTTTCTTGTACAATTGCTTGAAGAAATTGTCTTCTAAAAACTGATAGTTGGTTTAGGAGTTGATATTGAGTTCATATTCAACTAAAACAGATCCAACCAGCTCATCTTTAATAATATCAGCCCCTGGCAGTACTCACCTCCACCTTCCTGACATCTGAGTTCAACTGGAGGTCTGTGCTCATTATTGATCCATCCAGCGCCCATCTATCTGGTCCATCAAGAGTTACTGTCATCTCATCAGTCCATAATACATTTGATTGAAGGATATGTCTTTGGATGTTTCTTGGCCCAGTCTTGATGTGTCACCTTCTGTGTCTTGCTTAGTGGTGACTGGGTTTCAGCCTCCCCTATCTCGGCCATGACTTTGAGCACTGAACATCTTGCACTTCTGGACACTCCAGGGAGGTTGCAGCTTTGGAATATAACAGCACTGGAGGATAATGGCTTCCTGGTCGCTTCACATTTGATTCTTCTTAAAACTTTGTTGGCAGTTAATGTGTGTGTTTTGCTCAACAGATTTTTTGCAACCCTTTTGCCTATTTGTACAGAATCTTTTCATGGTTCTATGATTATGCCTAAATATCGTAGTGATTTCAAGCAAACAACATCCTCTGAAAGATTTTTAACTACTTTGGACTTTTCAGTGTCAGTTAAATTTCTTTTTGGTCCATTTTGCCGTAGGAAGTCAAGTTGTGTAGTAATTCTGCACACCTTTATATAGGGTGTTGTATCTTTAGGCCACACCCTCCATCTTTAATCAAATTCACATCACCTGATCAGCTTCACCCAATAATTCAAGTTTATACAGATTGGAATTGGAAAATCTTCATAAAAATGATGATATGGTCAAAATAGTCACTTACTTAATAATTGTACACAGTGTAGTATTTCTTTAGTGTCTGGAAGAAAGGAGGTTTTTCGTTTTGCAGTTATATGTGGGCACTGTGATTGCTCAAGCATGGCAGCTGTCACAAAATCATTCTTTACAGCACATTTTTGTGGCTGGCAATAGGTACGTATAGAACTGATGAGGTCATATGGACCTGTGTTACAGTAAGAGGTTACATTTTAAGCAATCAGTTTTGCTTTGGGAAGCACTCAGTTATCTGACTTTTTGAAGTTCTCAATATTAAGGAGCGAAGAACAGGTCATCTCTTCTTTCATGGACAACTGAGCATAACACAGGGATGGAAAAAATTGTAAAAAAAGAAAAGTGAAATATAAGTGTAACCCCTTACGACCACCAATACTCATTAAAACGGTGTCCATTAAGGGGCCTTATTCCTGATCACTGTTTTAAAAAGGTGGTCAGGAATCAGTGACTAGCGCTCCCCCCCGGTACAATTCCCACACGTGACAGCTGTACATGACAGCTAACACCCTGTGATGTTGGCCCCGACGTGATTAAAAGGGGGTTAATAGATGCCCTATGGCAGAATCGACTTCCCGCGATCGCAATCGTGGGTGCCGATCGTTGCCATGGTAACTTATGTTCACTGATGACCCCAAGGTACGGTAGCTTGTTAGGGACTGCTATTAGCATGAGACCAAAAATTAAAGTAAAAAATATTCATATCCCTCAGTGGGACTAAGTGAAAACGTAAAAACAAATTAGGAGGCAGGCTGTTAGAATTTTATGAGATACCCACCTTACAGGATATCTTTGCCCCTGGAGGTCCCACAAGGCAGATATTGTTGTCATGTTTCTTATCGTGATTTGACTTGTCTATGGGAGGGGTTCTGCTGGCCTTACGGTGATGTGAGTGAATGTGCTATGTTCGTCTCTTTGCTGCGACGCTGAGAATCTCCCGTAAATTTTGGATGCAAACCCCATTATTTATCACTGATCTCTGGCTCCAAAATGTCTCAGAAGCGTGCTTTGATCAGATTAAGCTCTATCCCTAGGAAGTGTGCTTCCCTGCCTCTGCGTAACTAGATCCTAGTCTTAAGGTACCGTCACACTCAGCAACTTTGCAACGAGAACGACAACAATCTGTGACGTTGCAGCGTCCTGGATAGCGATCTCGTTGTGTTTGACACGCAGCAGCGATCTGGATCCCGCTGTTATATCGCTGGTCGGAGCTAGAAGTCCAGAACTTTATTTTGTCGCTAGATCGGCGTGTATCGTCATGTTTGACATCAAAAGCAACGACGCCAGCAACGTTTTACATGGAGCGAGAACGATAAGTGAGTCGCCGTTACGTCACTGGATCGCTCCTGCATCGTTCTGGAGTTGCTGTGTTTGACTTCTCTACAGCGACCTAAACAGTGACGCTCCAGCGATCTAGTTTAGGTTAGATCGTTGTCTATATCACTGCAGCATCGCTGAGTGTGACGGTACCTTTAGTTTGAGCCTCTGATGTACAGTTGACCTCTCCCGAACCTGTAATGGTCCTCCCTGATAATTTTTTTGGGGGAGAAAGACCAAGTTAAGGTATTCATGTAAAGCTGTAGTTTATTTTTTACCCTGTACCCCAGGTCATCAGGGAATGAGGTCCAGATGGTAGGAATAATTATGTCCTTACTGCGAGGAAGTCTGTTATGGCTGGCAATCAGGCAACACAGCGTGCAGTAATCAGCGCACATACAGAGATCTGGCAATAACCAAAAACAATAGGACGAGCTCTGAGACGTGGAATCTCTGTAGACTGCAGTACCTGATCTATCCTCACACAACTATAAGCAGCAGTGGATTGCGCCTAACAACTACCTATGCAACTCGGCACTGCCTGAGGAGCTGACTAGCCTGAAGATAGAAATACAAGCCTGACTTACCTCAGAGAAATACCCCAAAGGAATAGGCAGCCCCCCACATATAATGACTGTTAGCAAGATGAAAAGACAAACGTAGGAATGAAATAGATTCAGCAAAGTGAAGCCCGATATTCTAGACAGAGCGAGGATAGCAAGAGAACTATGCAGTCTACAAAAAACCCTAAAACGAAAACCACGCAAAGGGGCAAAAAGACCCACCGTGCCGAACTAACAGCACGGCGGTGCACCCCTCTGCTTCTCAGAGCTTCCAGCAAAAGACAATAGCAAGCTGGACAGAAAAAAACAGAAAACAAACTAGAAGCACTTATCTAGCATAGCAGCAGGCCCAAGGAAAGATGCAGTAGCTCAGATCCAACACTGGAACATTGACAAGGAGCAAGGAAGACAGACTCAGGTAGAGCTAAATAGCAAGGCAGCCAACGAGCTCACCAAAACACCTGAGGGAGGAAGCCCAGAGACTGCAATACCACTTGTGACCACAGAAGTGAACTCAGCCACAGAATTCACAACAGTACCCCCCCCTTGAGGAGGGGTCACCGAACCCTCACCAGAACCCCCAGGCCGACCAGGATGAGCCACATGAAAGGCACGAACAAGATCTGGGGCATGGACATCAGAGGCAAAAACCCAGGAATTATCTTCCTGAGCATAACCCTTCCATTTGACCAGATACTGGAGTTTCCGTCTAGAGACACGAGAATCCAAAATCTTCTCCACAATATACTCCAATTCCCCCTCCACCAAAACAGGGGCAGGAGGCTCCACAGATGGAACCATAGGTGCCACGTATCTCCTCAACAACGACCTATGGAATACATTATGTATGGAAAAGGAGTCTGGGAGGGTCAGACGAAAAGACACCGGATTGAGAATCTCAGAAATCCTATACGGACCAATAAAACGAGGTTTAAATTTAGGAGAGGAAACCTTCATAGGAATATGACGAGAAGATAACCAAACCAAATCCCCAACACGAAGTCGGGGTCCCACACGGCGTCTGCGATTAGCGAAAAGCTGAGCCTTCTCCTGGGACAAGGTCAAATTGTCCACTACCTGAGTCCAGATCTGCTGCAACCTGTCCACCACAGAATCCACACCAGGACAGTCCGAAGACTCAACCTGTCCTGAAGAGAAACGAGGATGGAACCCAGAATTGCAGAAAAATGGAGAGACCAAGGTAGCCGAGCTGGCCCGATTATTAAGGGCGAACTCAGCCAACGGCAAAAATGACACCCAATCATCCTGGTCAGCGGAAACAAAACATCTCAGATATGTTTCCAAGGTCTGATTGGTTCGTTCGGTCTGGCCATTAGTCTGAGGATGGAAGGCCGAGGAGAAAGATAGGTCAATGCCCATCCTACCACAAAAGGCTCGCCAGAACCTCGAGACAAACTGGGAACCTCTGTCAGAAACAATATTCTCAGGAATGCCATGTAAACGAACCACATGCTGGAAGAACAAAGGCACCAAATCAGAGGAGGAAGGCAATTTAACCAAGGGCACCAGATGGACCATTTTGGAAAAGCGATCACAGACCACCCAAATGACCGACATTTTTTGAGAAACGGGAAGGTCAGAAATGAAATCCATCGAAATATGTGTCCAAGGCCTCTTCGGGACCGGCAAGGGCAAAAGCAACCCACTGGCACGTGAACAGCAGGGCTTAGCCCTAGCACAAATTCCACAGGACTGCACAAAAGCACGCACATCCCGTGACAGAGATGGCCACCAGAAGGATCTAGCAACCAACTCCCTGGTACCAAAGATTCCTGGATGACCGGCCAGCATCGAACAATGAAGTTCAGAGATAACTTTACTAGTCCACCTATCAGGGACGAACAGTTTCTCGGCCGGACAACGATCAGGTTTATTAGCCTGAAATTTCTGCAACACTCTCCGCAAATCAGGGGAGATGGCAGACACAATGACTCCTTCCTTGAGGATACTCGCCGGCTCAGATAACCCCGGAGAGTCGGGCACAAAACTCCTAGACAGAGCATCCGCCTTCACATTTTTAGAGCCCGGAAGGTATGAAATCACAAAATCAAAACGAGCAAAAAATAACGACCAACGGCCTGTCTAGGATTCAAGCGCTTGGCAGACTCAAGATAAGTAAGGTTCTTATGATCAGTCAAAACCACCACGCGATGCTTAGCACCCTCAAGCCAATGACGCCACTCCTCGAATGCCCACTTCATGGCCAGCAACTCTCGGTTGCCCACATCATAATTACGCTCAGCAGCAGAAAATTTCCTGGAAAAGAAAGCACATGGTTTGAACACTGAGCAACCAGAACCTCTCTGTGACAAAACCGCCCCTGCACCAATCTCAGAAGCATCAACCTCGACCTGGAACGGAAGAGAAACATCAGGTTGACACAACACAGGGGCACAGCAAAAACGACGCTTCAACTCCTGAAAAGCTTCCACGGCAGCAGAAGACCAATTAACCAAATCAGCACCCTTCTTGGTCAAATCGGTCAATGGTCTGGCAATGCTAGAAAAATTACAGATGAAGCGACGATAAAAATTAGCAAAGCCCAGGAATTTCTGCAGACTTTTTAGAGATGTCGGCTGAGTCCAATCCTGGATGGCCTGAACCTTAACCGGATCCATCTCGATAGTAGAAGGGGAAAAGATGAACCCCAAAAATGAAACTTTCTGCACACCGAAGAGACACTTTGATCCCTTCACGAACAAGGAATTAGCACGCAGTACCTGGAAAACCATTCTGACTTGCTTCACATGAGACTCCCAATCATCTGAGAAGATCAAAATGTCATCCAAGTAAACAATCAAGAATTTATCCAGATACTCACGGAAAATGTCATGCATAAAAGACTGAAAAACAGATGGAGCATTGGCAAGTCCGAACGGCATCACCAGATACTCAAAATGACCCTCGGGCGTATTAAATGCCGTTTTCCATTCATCTCCCTGCCTGATTCTCACCAGATTATACGCACCACGAAGATCTATCTTAGTGAACCAACTAGCCCCCTTAATCCGAGCAAACAAGTCAGAAATCAATGGCAAGGGATACTGAAACTTAACAGTGATCTTATTAAGAAGGCGGTAATCAATACACGGTCTTAGCGAACCATCCTTCTTGGCTACAAAAAAGAACCCTGCTCCCAATGGTGACGACGATGGGCGAATATGTCCCTTCTCCAGGGACTCCTTCACATAACTGCGCATAGCGGTGTGTTCAGGTACGGACAAATTAAATAAACGACCCTTAGGGAATTTACTACCAGGAATCAAATCGATAGCACAATCACAATTCCTATGCGGAGGTAGGGCATCAGACTTGGACTCTTCAAATACATCCTGAAAGTCCGACAAGAACTCTGGGATGTCAGAAGGAATGGATGACGAAATAGACAAAAATGGAACATCACCATGTACTCCCTGACAACCCCAGCTGGTTACCGACATAGAGTTCCAATCCAATACTGGATTATGGGTTTGTAGCCATGGCAACCCCAACACGACCACATCATGCAAATTATGCAGTACCAGAAAGCGAATAACTTCCTGATGTGCAGGAGCCATGCACATGGTCAGCTGGGCCCAGTACTGAGGCTTATTCTTGGCCAAAGGTGTAGCATCAATTCCTCTCAACGGAATAGGACACCGCAAAGGCTCCAAGAAAAATCCACAACGTTTAGCATAATCCAAATCCATCAGATTCAGGGCAGCGCCTGAATCCACAAACGCCATGACAGAATACGATGACAAAGAGCACATTAAGGTAATGGACAAAAGGAATTTGGACTGTACAGTACCAATAACGGCAGAGCTATCGAACCGCCTAGTGCGTTTAGGACAATTAGAAATAGCATGAGTAGAATCACCACAATAGAAACACAGTCTGTTCAGACGTCTGTGTTCTTGCCGTTCTACTTTAGTCATAGTCCTGTCGCACTGCATAGGCTCAGGTTTACTCTCAGGCAGTACCGCCAGATGGTGCACAGATTTACGCTCGCGCAAGCGACGACCGATCTGAATGGCCAAGGACATAGACTCATTCAAACCAGCAGGCATAGGAAATCCCACCATTACATCCTTAAGAGCTTCAGAGAGACCCTTTCTGAACAAAGCCGCTAGTGCAGATTCATTCCACAGAGTGAGTACTGACCATTTCCTAAATTTCTGACAATATACTTCTACATCATCCTGACCCTGGCATAAAGCCAGCAGATTTTTCTCAGCCTGATCCACTGAATTAGGCTCATCGTAAAGCAATCCGAGCGCCAGGAAAAATGCATCAACATTACTCAATGCAGAATCTCCTGGTGCAAGAGAAAACGCCCAGTCCTGTGGGTCGCCGCGCAAAAAAGAAATAATAATCAAAACCTGTTGAATAGAATTACCAGAAGAATGAGGTTTCAAGGCCAAAAATAGCTTACAATTATTTCTGAAGCTCAGGAACTTAGTTCTGTCACCAAAAAACAAATCAGGAATCGGAATTCTTGGTTCTAGCATCGATTTCTGATCAATAGTATCTTGAATCTTTTGTACATTTACAACGAGATTATCCATTGAGGAGCACAGAGCCTGAATATCCATGTCCACAGCTGTGTCCTGAAGCACTCTAATGTCTAGGGGAAAAAAAGACTGAAGACAGAGCTAAGAAAAAAAAATGATGTCAGGATTTCTTTTTTCCCTCTATTGGGAATCATTGGTGTGGCTCCTTGTACTGTTATGGCTGGCAATCAGGCAACACAGCGTGCAGTAATCAGCGCACATACAGAGATCTGGCAATAACCAAAAACAATAGGACGAGCTCTGAGACGTGGAATCTCTGTAGACTGCAGTACCTGATCTATCCTCACACAACTATAAGCAGCAGTGGATTGCGCCTAACAACTACCTATGCAACTCGGCACTGCCTGAGGAGCTGACTAGCCTGAAGATAGAAATACAAGCCTGACTTACCTCAGAGAAATACCCCAAAGGAATAGGCAGCCCCCCACATATAATGACTGTTAGCAAGATGAAAAGACAAACGTAGGAATGAAATAGATTCAGCAAAGTGAGGCCCGATATTCTAGACAGAGCGAGGATAGCAAGAGAACTATGCAGTCTACAAAGAACCCTAAAACGAAAACCACGCAAAGGGGCAAAAAGACCCACCGTGCCGAACTAACAGCACGGCGGTGCACCCCTCTGCTTCTCAGAGCTTCCAGCAAAAGACAATAGCAAGCTGGACAGAAAAAAACAGAAAACAAACTAGAAGCACTTATCTAGCAGAGCAGCAGGCCCAAGGAAAGATGCAGTAGCTCAGATCCAACACTGGAACATTGACAAGGAGCAAGGAAGACAGACTCAGGTAGAGCTAAATAGCAAGGCAGCCAACGAGCTCACCAAAACACCTGAGGGAGGAAGCCCAGAGACTGCAATACCACTTGTGACCACAGAAGTGAACTCAGCCACAGAATTCACAACAGAAGTCCTCACACCTGCACATTTTCCTTGTCCCCACAAGCCCGAGTATGGTTTTCTGTTGATGCCTTTTTTTACAGATTAGGTCTGATATATGACAAACCTGACACGATCCAGGTTACTGAGGCTAAGATCATGAACTTAGCACATTGGGGTCGTACAGCTGAGAACTACTGTACTGAGTACTGGCAGTGGTCCACTGAAGTTCTGTGGAACAATGCAGCTCTCAGGTGCCAGTTCCACAAAGACCTTTCCGTAACCCCTAACACATTGGCCGCTGCCCACTTATAAATCAGTAGCTGAGTTTATTCTTTCAGTGCTGCATACTGATATATATGTACCCCAATTAATCAAAATGATATGGTATTATATGAAAAATATTAGCATCCTAGGGACTTTTCCTTAGCATCTAAGTAATGTTACTTGCTGATTGAGGGCAATAATGACGTCAGCTGACAATGTGTTAAGGATGTCACAGAATCCATGGAAGATCTGGTAAACAGCAGACCTCCCGTTATACTTCCCAGGAGGAGGTCCATTTACTGGAGTTGGAACCATTGGAAATTAGAGTTGGCAGACTTTGTATTATGGAGAAAAGATGTAGACAAGATCTTGGACTCTGTCTGTATTGTGATGTCTCTGGACATTATCTCAAGAATTGCCCAACTCGTCCTCAGAAACCTTTTTTTTCTCTGATAAAGTACTGATCAATTTGTTGTTATTCTTCAAGAACCAGGTGTTATCAAGATTGGCATTCATTAACTGTGGCTCTACTGCTAACTTTATTGACTTTATAGGACTTCGAAGATGTGTTCTAGGAAAAAAATGTTCGAAATACTACCTCCCCATTGTCCTTATGATTGTGCTCTTGAACTTATTCCTAACGCCAAATTGCCTAATGCTCGCCTTTACAATTTGCCTGGACCCACCATGAAAGAATATGTTAATAAAAGTTTACAGAAGAGTCATATCCATCATTCCTCTCATATAGCTGCCAGATATTTCTTTGTAAAAAAGAAAAATGGGGATCTCCATCCTTGCCTCAATATCTGAGAACTAAACAAAATCATGGTTAAAAATACTTACTCACTTCCACTCATCCCCAACCTATATAATCAACTTCTAGGGGCCACAGTGTTTTCTAAACTTGATCTTACCATTTGATACTCATCCGGAAGGGTTATAAGTGGAAAATTGATTTTTTAATTTCTGAGGTTCCTTTTGAATACCTTGTAATGCCGTTTGGGATATCCAATGTACCTGCTGTATTTCAAAATTTTATGAATTATATTTTCTTTGATTGCATTGGAAGATATGCTGTGATTTACCTGGACAATATTCTACTTTTCTCTCCTGATTTGGACTCTCACCAGGAACATGTCTATGTTGTCTTATAAACATTGAGGAAAAACTCTTTGCTTACTAAATTAGAGAAATGTGTTTTTTTCTGTTCGGGAAATTTCATTTTTGGGCTTTATCTTGTCAGAAGGAGGGTTTACAATGGACCCTGGAAATCTGCAGGTCATAATTGATTGGGTTCAACCTTGTGATCTTAAGGCTTTCCTGTGTTTTCTGGGATTCACCAACTATTATAGGAAATTCACCAAGGGTTTTTCTCAGATTGCCAAACCTCTTACTGACCTTAAACGTAAGGAAGCAAATCTAAGGTTTGGTCGCCGGGTGCTATCAGGGCTTTCAAAAAAATAAAAGAGTGTTTCATGTCGGCTCCGATTCTAATCCAACCTGATCTCCAAGAACCATTTATTGTGGAAGTGGATGGAGGTTGGAGTAGGGGCATGTGGAGACATGGTGAGTCAGCGGGTGCTCTTGTCCACTAGCCGAAACCACATGGACCAGGGATCATCCCACCGAACGCTCTCTCTACTTTTACCGTGGGCATAATACTACTCAGACAACATAGGGTGAGGGTAAAACAGTGTGGCAATACTTTATTAAACCACAATACAGGCAAATAACATGTAGAACAGTCCTGTGACAATACCCAAGATGGTGCAAAATTACATTGTCTCACCCCTCCACTGACTCGCCCGGATAAGAGCAGCTGTGACTTCAGAGCTTCCAGGGTCAACTACCCCACTTGCGGCATGCACAGAGAGGAGGTAATGACAAGCTTAGGAAGATGACAGTTCATTGAGGTACAAGGCCAGTTGACCAGAGGGTCACAACCTGGCTTCTCTGATCATCTTCATAATAATAACAAGAATAATTTTATTTCTATAGCGTCAACATATTCCGCAGCACTTTACATGTTAGCGGGGAGGTGTACAGACAATAAAAGACATTACAGAATAAAATGAATCACATAAATGAACAGATACCAAGAGGAGTGAGGGCCCTGCTCGCAGGCTTACAATCTATGAGGAAATAGGGAGGACACGAAAGGTTGATGGTAAAAATTGCTTTTGTTGTACGGACCAGACATAATGTGATAAATAAGGTGTTCATTTAATGCTGCATGAACCAGTAACCAACCAGTATGTGTAAAAGTACAGACACAGAGGGCTATTAAATGTATAAAGGGTGCCAGGTGATCAGTGGGTCCCAGTCCTTACTTTCAAAACTTATCCAAGAGGATCAGGTGACCGGAGGGTCCAAATCCTGACTACCCCAAACATATCCATGTTTCAGCGATGATTAATGGAGCAGATCTGTATTCATTTAGCCAGGACCATGGTCCTCTAATCTGGCATCCTGTAAAATGTCACATCTGTGTCCCTCGTGATGGAGCCATGATGTCTTCGTTGCTATCTTGTAAAGAGTCTCTGGTTCTTTGGATCTCTGGAACTCTTGTCTGTCTGGATGACTGGTTTTATCTCTGTATGATGTTATAGAGGCATATATCCTTTTTTATAGTTAACAACTGTCCTACAAGCCAGCATTCACAGGTAAAGGGGAAGAATGGTGATGAAATCAGCTCACATTGTTTGATTATGTAATCTGTTTGCATTATTGTTTCTCAAAGAAAGAAGGAATGTCCAGCTTCACCGAATCTGTAAAAAAGAATTTTCTTTATTCACAAACTTTAAACATGGAGAATACAGACTTTAGCATGAACCATATAGGTAGGAATCTCAACGCGTTTCTGGAGACTAAGCTCCCTTAATTATGACATGCCACTTGTCATGATTAAGGGAGCTTAGTCTCCAGAAACGCGTTGAGATTCCTACCTATATTCGGTGAAGCTGGACATTCCTTCTTTCTTTGACTTTACACGCCTGGACACAGAGGGCCCGTGCTCCCGAAGATTGATTTATGCATCACGGGTGAGCTGGCTTATTTTTCCTCTTTCCAAATTATTGTTTCTCCTCTGTTTTGCAAGTCAACACACTAGCTGGTCTGTACAATACGTAATCAGCAAACATCATTGTTCACTTAAACTGCAACTCTAGTCATCAAGGATAACAGAGCAATATGTTACAACAAATTGTCAACTTACAAGTCAATATTACAGGTTTACTAGAAAAAAAGTCTGTGTTTCCTTGACCAACCAGAAAGAAACACTAAAACATTTTCATATGTGGAAAGAAATTATGATGTTGGGAATTGTGAATTACTTGCTGTCAAATTGGCCTTTAAGGAATGGAGGCATTTTTTGGGGGGGGGCCATTCATCCAGTTTCGATGGTCACTGATCACAAGAATCTAGCTTACATTGGAGCTCTGGAGAAGTTTTGATGTGAACAGTAAAATAAAAAAGCCAAATAGTGCACCTCATTTCACTCTGTGATAGCCACTCTCTAGTACTGCACTGAACTTGATCCGAGCTGGAGTACTCTGAATGGAGCTGCGGCGTTCCCACTCCTTTCTCTGTTTTTCATTTGGCCATCACTGATACCAGCTGATTGGTGATTAACCCATTCCCAACATTGGGAATTAAAAACAAAAAAATAACTCTGATAATTTTTTCTTTGTTTTGTCATATGTAGATAAAAACCAAAAATAATAGTACTACCAGATCTGTCAAATGACGGACACCAACAAACCCCACTCAAAACAAAGACTTTAACAATGGGGTCTGTTAGATTTCTTCATGGTGTCTGTCACTCTATAATAAGAATTAGCGTGGTATGCCATTATTGACAAGTTTTGCAATAAAGGCCCCTAATGTGAACACAGCATGAAAAATACATAATAACTCAAAATCTATCCAAACAGCATATCGAAGCATTTCTAACATTCCATACATATTTTTTTGCTCTAGACACTATAAATGTGGAATGAAGCTTAATTATAGCTTAAAGGGACTCTATCAGCAAAGAATGACTGTTCAAGCCCACCTCTTTTTTGATTGACCTTTCTCTTTATAGTGCCAGAAAAGGGCAGAAATTAGTTGGAGAAACAAGTAGGTGTAATGGTGCACTGAACTGTTTGGACTTGACATGATGCACTGAGTGCCAGTACTTGGTTTGAGCAGTCATTCTGTGCTGACAGACTCCCTTTAATAGCTTCATGAATTTATATGTAAATTTTCTGCTTCACCAGGTGAGGAGAATTCTTGAAGCCCCTGATCTGGATGAGCAGTTCTTATGCAGTTCGGACAGATGGTGGTGACAGGGAAGTCAAGTTGGAACAATGGAGGCAGATGTGGCAGGACTGAAGCAATAGCAATTGGAGAAGCAGAACTGGAACCACCTGAAACGATGAAGCAGAATTCAAGGGATGGCACCAGTTTTAGCCGAGTTGTAAAGCACTTAGTAGCAATGAGGAACTGGTGCAGCAGAGCAGTATCTGCAGAACTGCGGCAGAAATGGCCCAGCAATGTAGCAGATCAACCCAGCGATGAGAATCTAGAGTCGTAGAGCTGAGTTGCAGCAGGATGGCAACTGGCATAGAACAATTATAATCGGCAAGGGAGCAGAGTAGATTTTACGATCAGGAACCAGTGTACCAAAGCTGACATGCACAAAAGATTCAGGAGCAGAGCAGATCTAGTGAAGAAACTGAGTTATTTCAGCATTAATGAAGCAGAGTAGTAGAGGTAAGTTGAACAAGTGGCTCAAAGGTGGAGCTGATCCAGAAATATAGCAATGTGCACTCAGGGTCCAATATAGTAGAGCTTACATAGTGATGGAGCAGAGCTGACTATTTCAGAAGGCCTGGGTGCAAGAAGCAGCATCTCACCTCCTGAGCCTGGTAATATGACCATGGAGAGTGACATCACAGAGGCACATCAATGAGAACAGTGATTTTTTTTTGTGCTTCATAAGATCATTTCACACAACAAGCAAAAGTTCAGGGGTCTGTATACACTGGAGGATTATAATGAAATGTACACAGGTTAAGCCTGAAACGCGTCTGTGGTTCACAATGCTGGATTGGATATTAATGAATTTGAAATAAACTTCCACATTTTAAAGTTTTTGCTCTTTGCTGAATTCACGCTTCTTCTTACAAGCACACTTGCTATATAACAAGGTTCTGTGCATGTGGGATAGCCTACTTTGGGTGAGCTGATTTCTTTCCTTTTTGTACATTAGAAACATTTTACAAGCGCTCTTTCCTATAATCTGTCAGTATAAATAAACCTTTGTCATTTTTTAAATTTTTTTATTGCATTATCTTAAAAATATATTTTTTTTTTAAATTCTGAAACAGCGCCACTCTTTCCCACGAGCTGTGGCTGGTATTGCAGGAAATCGTTAGTGGAGTGAATAAGTCAGGCAGTGAGTGCGGATCAGTATAATGCAGCGTAATGCAATGTCTGAAGCTTCACTGAACATCAGCAGGAGGGCTGCAGGTTGTCCTCGGCCTGACATACAATATTAATCTACGCCCGTGTACAAGATTAAGGCTCGGCAATGCTAATCCTCTGCTGTGATTATGAGACTGTTGAAACAGGCGCTAAATAAAAAAAAAAAAAACATAATGAGCAGAACTGTAGCGATCACCGAAGATTTGTAAAAATTAAATGGATTTCCATTCAAATCAAGTCTCTTACTCTTGTTGTAAATGTCAAAGTGTCAGGCAGGGCCATTAGAGGAGCGAGATTTATAGTGGAGACGGGAGGATAATTCTGGGGACTATCTATATACTGAAAGCCCTGACAGGAACACTAGACCGCCATATCAGCGCTTTACACCTTTACAGCTATAGAATTATGGGGTCGTGACACTCGGTAAAATAATGTGGTTATCCCACTTACACATTATCACTCCTTTAACTCGCACATGGAACATAAAGGAAAATAATTCACCGTATCACTTGCAAACTTGGACAAATTGCCATAAGACAAGTAGTAATTCAGTTTAATGATATTAAAGCCTGCACTGAGCCGCGATGCCAGATGAATGCTGTACCTGAAAATATTGTAAGGGCTCGCTCACAATGGCGTATAAAAAAAATCGGTCCCATTTTCATCCAGGAAAGCGAGACGATTTTTTTCTCACTTGTCATCCGTGTTCAATCTATTCTTTTACTCAGCATCCATTAATGTTTTAAAGGAGCATTTACAGTTTCCTATACTACAGAATTGTAATGTATCCGTAAATATTGGATGGTCCGTATGGCATCTAATTTTTTCCCACACCCATCAGATTTCGCATAAATCGGACAAGTGCAATGCGAGAAAAAAATCAGATATAGCACTTGGACCAATGTTGCTTAATGCGGCCGTGTATATTTTTTCTCATATGTATTCGGCATGAGAAAAAAAACGATCTCCCTCCGAAACCGGGAAGGTGAGCGTGAATATTTTTGCAGCTTACGTTTATAGTGCTCTGGGCCATGGAGAGATCCAAGGACATTCAATATGTGGAGAATAACTTCTCTGCGAATTGAATTTATCAAGAAAATCCATGTGAACAGGCAAATTCGGATTTTGCCTGATCATCTCATCCCAAGTCTATAGCATAGCTCCATTTAATCCCTTCATAACACCTTGCTTGTAGTTTAGGGTGGTAATCATTCACTACTTGCAGTATTATTTTTGCCTTTTCATTCCTTTACAAACTTTGCTATGTCCTTGCTTTGGCACTTTCCACATTGCACTCCTTGGTACTGATTTTGGTTACATCTCCTTAGTACTACTGACTGATAATATTCATAATGGCTATCCTGCCCTTGCAAATATCTCACTTGCCAGTTTTCTTCTGCACGTCTTTGGCAGTGCACCTTCTGCCAATTGGTCCCAACTCCAAGGATCTGACCAAGAAAGCCATTGTGAAGTGGTTAAGGTCGGAGGAATAGGGACACGAGCAGAATTTGTAGGTTCTTTCGTGGTCACAAATATGCACTACAATGGAACAGTGGTCAGACATACAATGTGGAACTTTCGATGATCATTGTAATAAGAAAGCAAATGATCAAACAATTATATAAAAATATATTTTTTCAGCAACTGTAAACCAAATGCCATTTTTTTTATCTTTTATTTCATGTAAGTAAGAACATGGATGAAAGATAATTTTTTGATTCCAGGACCTGTTGAAGCGCAAGAAGGCTCGAAATGACTGTCGTTCACCATATGTCCAAAAAAATTCTCATGCATCCTTGTTTTAACTTGCATGAAATAACAGATATCTTAAGGGACGGCGAGTGCCACCCCTCTTATTATTTTTGGATTTTTGATGGGGACTCGAGATCCTATTGGTCTGGTGGAAAAACACGTCCATAAAACCATGAGATTCTGGCCAAGTTTGAGTTTTGGCGCAAGATTCTTTAGCAATTTTTATCTTTCCTGTGATGTTGTTGAATGTGTGCTTCTTGCTTTGTAGGGTGAGTGATGTTTGTAAAAGAAATAATTTTGGGCACATTTATTAAAAAATAATTATTTTATTTAGAGAATGAAATGGAAAAAAAGTGATTCTATTTTTTTTTTATAGATACAACCTTATAGACACTTTATTCCAGTAAAATTCTACATAAAACAGACAACAAAATAAACATATTCTCACCCACAAAGCTGTATCACCTCCCTTACCTTGATTTGTGCGTTCCATTTTGCCATGGATGTAACACTAACATCCTCCATGTAGAAAAAAAGTTACGGTAACAGTTTTCATAGTCATGAAAATTCAGAAAAATCTTTAAATGAGAAGGTGTGTCCAAACTTTTGGCCTGTACTGTATATATATTAGAAACTTATTATTATTAAACTTTTTATTGGTCCATAAATACACATAAGAAAAACAATATAGCAAAAATAGGCAGGCAGCAGTACAACCATGGAGCAACGGAGGGCATGCAATGTAGGAGATCAAGTAGGGAGACCCCAAACACCAGAGTCAAAATTTATATCACATTCACAATATATATTTCTAAATGCAAAAAAACACCACAACAAGTTCCTAAGATGGGAAAAAAGGTTGCCTCCAGCGCAGAATTTTTTTTTTTTTTTTTTTAAAAAACCTTACTTTTATTTAGAACATTCTTAAAAACATGGTCTCAGGTTTGTACGTCTTGTGGGCTCCTGGTAATCTACCGACGCGTTTCGACCTTTGAGCTCTTACCATGAGTAAGACCTCATAGGTCAAAACGCGTCAGTAGATTACCAGGGACCCCACAAGGTGTACAAACCTGAGACCATGTTTTTAAGAGTGTTCTAAATAAAAGTGAAGTTTTATTTAAAAAAATTTCTGCTCTGGAGGTAACCTTTTTTTCTGCTTTCAATTTGACTACGCCTGTGATCAGGGCGGCTCTGTGCGTAGATGGACTTTGGAAACTGATGAAGACTGGTGAGCTGACTATATCCATCTCCCCCTTACCTTACTTACTAAGATGGGAAAAGGGGTAATATCATGTGGTTTGGCAAATTCCAATCCTTTTGATCATAGCGTAAACCAATAGATAGGCATGGGAGTGTTGCCAAACAGTGTCATCCCATAGCAATTACAAAATCCTGCATGTGCATATAAAGGGATGGTGAAAGAGCCTCTTACCCATGTGTAATATGCCAGACCATTGCACCAAAGCCCCAACGCGCGTTTTGCTATTGCTTCTCCGGGGGTCAGTATATATATAGCCACACACATACATGAATATATTTTACATAGTCTCCTTTATTATGTATATTGTCTTATTACACAGTGCCCTCTCTTGTTATGTACAGCTGTATCCCTTACATATTGGATTATTTAAAGCGCCCCTGTCTTTATTACATACTGTCCTTTCTTGTTAGATATTATAATGAAATGATGGCTGATGGAGTTTCTCTTCTAATTGAGGAGGTGATAGACTGGTCATCTGATCACCAGTTGCTCCTTCAGCTGTCGTTTTATATCAATCTGTGTTACAAAGAAAAACACCAGGCAGGAAGCAGAGGATGGATCCATGCAGCTCTGCTGCAATTTTCTCTTGCAGGCAGCGGAGCTGCAGGGATCACTCCCTGACGGCCGCGTATGATGAGGACAATCTTGCCATGGGCCCCCTGGCTAGGTTTGATTTGGGGTGATTTGCCTTCATCAGTACAAAACAGTAAAACTGGTTTGGCTGGATGAAAGGTCTTTGACAGGTGGTCTAAATTGCTAAATCTCACCTTGTGGAGAGCATCAAGCAGGTGTAAGGCAACTTATGGCCTATAAGTCTTTCCATAAGGACTTGTCCCTCTCAACAATGAGATAATGTACCCCTTAGGCCCTGCATAATGGCTGATTTTGCTTGTACACCTACCCTTTGTAAAGTGCTTCTGAATATGTTGGAGCTATATTACTCCTCAACATTGAAATTGCAACATCATGAAGGAAAAGTTGTGAAATTATGGAAATCACAAGATCAATAGACATGTTAATGATATGCAAATGATAACATTTAGAATTTTCAGTATTTTTCTGAGAACCCTGCAGGTTCTGCCTTAGTTGAAATCAATGAGGTTATTAATGGTTGTCTAAGGAATGTTCCGCCATGCTGAATGCACTTGGGCAAATCTTCAAGATCCACTGCTGGCAGCTCCATTCCAATTGCCAACCAATGACGTCCCAGATGTGCTCAATAGGAGCCATATCTAGAGATGCTGCAGACATTAATGAATTTAGTGATAAATCAGTCTATACCGAAGATGTAGCCATGTCAAGCTTTGAAGCCTTTATTGACCTATGAGTGAATCTTTCAGGTGAACTGACTGAGCAATGCTGTAGGGTCTTTCCGGTTACTACAATTGTCTAATAACAGCAATGTCGTGGATATCTGCAGTGCTGCCTAATAAAGGCAGGAAGTAAAAGCACCGGCTTTTTATACATGGCTCTCGCAGTTATCAGCCTATTGTTGCAATGTATATAATAGTGCTACGGTGGGTGGGCAAGAGGTTAAGAAACTTGAATTTTCTCCTCCAATGTTACAATATTTTCATAGAATAGTCTTTCTTCTTGGACACTAATGTTCTAATTCATAGGGCATTTCTGGTCACCAAGTTATTGAAATGCATTAAATTTAAATGCTTCCACGGCCTTGTCACCTAGGCAGCAATCAAAGGAAACTTATGGAAAAATGTTAGTTGTTTATATTTCATGACAGAAATAGAATCTTGATTTTCACATTATGGTAGATACTACAACTCAATATCCAGTAGCATAGCAACCAGCGGGGCAGAGAGTGCGGTTGCCCCGGGCCCCATGCTCAAAGGGGTCTTACCCAGGACTACTGCTTTCTGTTCTGTAGACTTGTGGTCTACAGAACGGCCGAGGTGCCGAAGCGCGTGCAGAACATCAAACTCCTGGCACAGTGACATCATCGTGCACAGCCAGGACTCTTACATCCTGTGCGTGCGTCGGAGCCATGACAGCGTGGTGATCTGTCAGAGCTTCACGGTTGGAGTCCACAGAATCCTGAATTAGGTGAGTATACAATGTATTTTATTTTAATTAAAACTTCTGGGGGCATCATAAACAATGGGGACCCTGAAACAGTGGGAACCCTTATACTTTATAGGGGGTACTCTGGGGGCCCTTATAAAGTGTGGGGCCTATTATTTAGTTTAGCGGCTAATGTAGGGCCCATTATATAGTATAGGAGCTAATGTGTGGCCATTCTACAGTGTGTAAGCTAATGTGGGGGCCATTATACAGTCATAATGGCACTGGTATACTGATTTAATATATACTTTCAGTGAAGAAATCCGTAGTCTGGTTTTTATAAAACCATCATTAGAAATTTTTGGGGAGGGCTTGTGGGGTGGGAATGTGGGTAGGGTATCCATCTCTGCCATGGCCCCTCTGCTGTCTATCTTCTTCTTTATTTAAATTTCACACTGGCCCCATCCTATGCGTGGGTGACGCATGCGCAGATTAATCTTTTGGCAGTTTTTAAGAAATTGGCGCCGGTGGTGTCGCATGTGCAGATTGAGCTCTCGGCTCGTCATCCGTGTATCACTGCCTCGATTGAAAGATCCCAAGGCTATACTATACTTCGGGAGGGCTGGTCAGTATTTTTTCTTTTTTTTTTTTATAAAATAGTGTGGATATAATAATATAATAATGCAATAATCAAACTCAAAATGTAACCAATAGTGATGAGCGAGTTTACTCGCTGCTCGGGTTTTCCAGAGCACGCTCGGAGATTTAGTTTTCCTTGCCGCAGCTGAATGATTTACGGCTGCTAGACAGCCTGAGTACATGTGGGGGTTGCCTGGTTGCTAGGGAATCCCAACATGTATTCAAGCTGGCTAACAGTCACAAATCATCCAGCTGCTGCAAGGAAAACTAAATCTCCGAGCAGTCATAAATACTCGGAGACCACCCGAGCGTGCTCTGGAAAACCCGAGCAGCGAGTACACTCGCTCATCACTAGTAACCTGCAATGAAGGGTTTGTAGGTTATCTTCCTACTATAGCATGAAATACAGGAAGCATAATGTTTTAAGCTAATATTGGGGATTTTAGCTTTAGGAGTAATTTGTTGGAAATGTATCAGTTTGTGCTAAGTATTATTTTCTAAGTTGACTTGTACTAACTGGCTTATCTTAATGATGAGTTTTGCCTGTAGGAAGAAGAAGAATAATTTGAAGCTTCAGGACCCCATGGCAAAAATTATAAAACATCTCCCCACTTACCATATGACATTAACAGAACTGATGTCTCCTAAAATAACAATGGAATCTTTGGACCCTCAGAGACATGAGGCTTTAGGGTGCTACTTCTGCTGCTACATTTGAACCCCTTATGGATATAGGAGATTCAGTTAGCATTTTATCAAGGTAACTAAGCAAGTCCCAGGTTTATACTATCAAAGTACTTCCAATGGTCGGCTGATGGTGGCTCCAGGATATGCCCTTTCTTTTTTCATTTATTTCTTTCCTAATTTGCAGAATTTATCAGCGTTGCTCCTGCTGTGTATGCTGAAATGTTGTATAGATCAAATAATGGCCCTGCAATTAGATTGCTATTTATTGAACAACGCTTATACTATTATTTCATTTATGCAAGGTAATACATATTATTACGTCAGCATCACAATGATTGTCCTCCCAGCCTTTGAGATATAAAGATAGAATGTTTTTTCAGAGGTAATGTCAAGGTCAATCTAAAACCAACTTAGTTAATTATTCTCTTGAAGCAACATAGTCCTGGGTTATTACACAGATAAATATTGAAACGATTCATCTATAGGCAATTGTAAATATAATTACAATTTATGATGCTATTTTTATTCATCATTGTTATGGTAAGGAAAGCCATATCTGGCTTTCACTAATTTTTGTAAGATGGCAATGAGACCAACATGGTATAACAAAGTTGGATAATGGGAAAGTAAGGAAATTGGATAGTTGTTTATAAAGCGTTATGAACGTACCTCCCAACTTTGTAGTCCTCATTATTAGGGCAACTGCTGATCTACAGAACTGTGCAAAAGTTTCTCTGTATGTGTACTCTGCATGTGCCAATGTGTGAGTACTCTGCCAAAAGGCCTGTGTGTGCAATCTTCACGCGTCTCTGTGTGCGTTCAATGCGAAACAGCATGTGTGTGTACTTTGTACCCATTACTGTGGGAGAACTCTACCAAAAAGTCAGAGGTGTGTACCCTAAGCCCATCTCAGTGGGAGTACTGTGCTAAAAAGCCTCTGTGTGTGTGCTCTGCACCAATCTCTGTGGGAGTACTCTGCCAAAAAAGCCTCTCTCTTCCCTACTGTGCATTTTTGGGGGGGTTGGAAAAATGAGGAGAGCATCAAATAAGGGACGTGGAGCTGCTGGTGTTTGTGGTGTAGCTGCTGCTGCTACTGCTGGTGGTGGTGGTGGTGTAGCTTGTGCAGCAAGAGAATGTGGTCATTCTGTGCCTGTTACGTGCCTAAATGAAACACATTCCTCTGGTGCATGCAGACAACAGTATGTTTTGTGTCATTTCGTAGGGTTGAGTACTACTGAATGAATTTTGAGGCAAGAACATTTTAAAGCAGTTTTAGATTGGATGGCTGAGAGTGCGTCCAGTTCCTTCACATTATCAAGTCATGCAGCAGTCACTTCTGATTTTTGATGACTCTGCTGGCTGTGGTTCCATTGGTCATCCACCTGGTCCTGGCCCACAAGTGGGAGAGATTCAGTGCACTGATGCCCAACCACTTGTTCAGTTGGAGAATGAGTACCTGGGAGGGTTATGGCACACGGTTAGCGGACCACCGCAGCACATCAAGGATGATCACAAAACACAGGTGCCAACTGCATCTTTATGCAGTGTGCAGACCGGTAAAGAGGGCAGGAATCAGGAGTTGGTGGTAGATGATGCAGGGGATGATGAGGTCTTAGACCCCACATGGAGTGAAGGTGACCCATGTGATGTGCAAAGTTTGGAGGAAAAAGTGGTGGCCTCACTGCTCCAGATGCACAGCAAAGAGGCTGTAGTGTGCAAAAGCACAGTGGCCGACGAACTGCGGTAGACAGCCGCAACACATGCAGTGATTGCTCGTTTGTTTTGCAATCCCTACATATGAGTGTAAACTCAAATATATAATCTAAGCACACCCAAGGTACTTGGATAACACCTGAGTATGCTCGGATAACACATTATCCAAGCACATTTGCTCATCACTAGTCCTTAGCCTTTATGAACAGTTTATATACCAAAACTGACAGCAATATTCTGATTCCCTATCCTTTTCCTGAGCTGATACTGCCTGACTGTGGAGGTTGGCACCCTAATGTATACAAAATAGGGCCCTCCTCATCGATGGCTGTCCCTAACTCACTCTGTTATGCCCTGATGTAATGAGCTAGGCCTGAGAGTAGGTGACTGAGAGTAAATATAAATACTAACATTAGTCTGTGAGAACATATAGTGATAAACAAAGAACTTATCATTAGTTGTAGAAAATGCCTCAACGCGTTTCCCTGTCCATTCAGTGTATCAGGAGGCTTGATGTGTATGTGGATAACTGCAGGCTCATGATGGGCAGTCACAGTCTAAGATGTGGTGGGGCTGATAACTCAGACTATGGGCTTTAAATATGCCTAAAATTGACTTATTTCTCAATTCCATATGTCAATTTTATTGTCAGCCTGTTCATGTCAACTAGAGTCCGCTGTCTCAATAAGTCTAATGCACATGCTTCAGTTTCACAATGCTTAAGAGCCTAGAAACATAAAGGTCTCGTTGCCCAATGTTGCACATGTGCAGTGACGTCTGTACGTCCCGCTCACGTGGGATGTTGCGATCGGAGATGGCGCTTGTGTTTCAAGCTGAAACGCAAACCAGTGTTTGAGGCATGCATGAACGATGCCATAATCGGATATGGCAAAAGCGCCCACACTGGAATGAATAACAGCAATCAGTAACTTCAAATTTTTCTCTTTTCTTGTACGCTTTTATGGTTGACATCCATACAAGGAATTGCATACTCCCCAAGAGTTTGAGAGGTGACCCATTGAATATAACCAGTGAAATAGTGTTCAGTCTGTTTGATGTCACTATTTATCATCTGAGAAATCAAGATTCCCAGGTTATGTAGAAGAAATAATCCGTATAGGATGAGGTACCAAACCTACACCTTCTTCTCCTCCTGGTTCAAGATTGTTGCTTCTTATTTTTTTCTTTGTTATTTTAATTAATTTCCTTAAAAAACAAAACAAAAAAAATAACCAAAGCCTCCCACAAAAACAGTGTTGGCTACCTCCTCCTTTTCCACCTACACCACCACCCCATCTGGACCTCGGCTTACTGGTTCAAGAGAGAGCAGTACAGAAATGAGTGGTCTGCAGGAAACAGTGAAGCATGGTGGAAGGTCCTTTCTAGTTTTGGGACTGCATTTCAGAAAATGAATTTGGAGCGTCATCAATGCAGAAATGCATGCAGAAACGTATCCATTGTGCAATACAGTCAAGGAGGCACCTAATTGGCTCAAAATTTATTCTACAGCAGAACAATTACCTCAAATATACAAACAATGTCTTTCAGAACTATCTTCACCAAAAAATCTGAACAAAGTGCCCTTGAAGTGTTGACGTGCCCCCCGCAGAACCCTGATCTCAACATGATTGAGTCTGTGTAGCATTACATAAAAAGACAAAAGGATTTGCATTAGCAGACATCCACAAACCTTTGGTTAGTTCTCAGAGGTGTTTGGAACATCCTCCCTGCCTAGTTCTTTCAAAAATTGCATGCAAGTATGCCTAAGAAGACTTGATGTTGTTTTGAAGGCAAATTGTGGTCACATTAAATTGATTTGATTTAGATTTTTCTTTTGTTCATTCACTTTGCAATTTGTAACTTTAATTTTTTACTTTACAGCATTTTTCCCACAAATGACTAAAAACTTTTGCACAGTAGACTAAATAAAAATGGCAACTAAATTTCTCCAAAAAATCTACTTATTTTCAAAGTTGTAGGTTGCATAAGTTACAGTTAAACTTTCAAAGTTGCTGTAGTGAATGAAAACGGATTTAAATGAAAAGCTGTGCATCCATTCTATTCAATTTGTTTTTAATGTAATGGATCTGAAATGTCTTAAAGGGGTAGTCCCATCTCCAAGATCCTATCCCAAAATATGGTAGGTAATGTTGAGTGGTTTAAAGGGTTCAGTTTCATTTGATAATTTTGCTTCTGATACAGAAGACAAAAACAACATAAAAAACTCTAGTTTGATTCCAACCTTAGGCTATACCTACACCGCCTTATATCTCCTCTCTCATCTCCGTCTATCGCCCTACACGTGCCCTCCGTTCTACAAATGACCTAAGACTAACATCCCCCGTAATCCGAACCTCGCACCTCCGTCTCCAAGACTTCTCTCGTGCTGCGCCAGCTCTCTGGAATGCACTTCCCCAGACGATCAGACTGATACCTAGCCCCGACCTATTCAAGCGCGCTTTAAAAACCCATCTCTTCAAACAAGCCTACCACATCAACTACTCGGTAAACTAACTTTGTCCTGTTCCCTCCTTCCAAATATTATCTGCATGTGAATCTGCACCCTACTACTCATCTGTCTCCACACCTTCCATACACACGATAACTGCACTTGATACTTGACTATTTCACTTAAACACACGGGCTGATGACCGGATCATGCAGATTTATATGAAAATCCCTATTTATTATAATTGCCAGACCTGAAATAACAAGCACTTTTCACCCATTGTGTCCCCCCATTTCCTTGTAGATTGTAAGCTTGCGAGCAGGGACCTCACCCCTAATGTCACTGTTTTAATTGTCTTAACTTGTACTGAATTTATTGTCTGTACATGTCCCCGCTTATTGTAAAGTGCTGCGGAATTTGTTGGCACTATATAAATAAAAATTATTATTATTATTATACCTACACAAAACAGCGTAGACCTTATTGATCAAAACTACCCACATGAAAAACTGTCCTTGCTGTCTACAGCAACCAATCGTAGCTCAGAGTTCATTGTTCTAGAGAGGTATAAGACGTGTAAGCGGAGTTTTGATTGGTTGCTTTGGGCACTGTTTCCAGATTTTTCTTACATAATGGGAATGTTTTCTCAATGGTAAAAAAATCACAAGTCGTGTAGGATCTGGTCTTGATCCCTAGGTTGAAAAGTGTAAAAAATATATATATTTCTCACTGTATATTCATTACACAGTAGCTCTGGACAAAAATGTATTCTAAGAGCATATTTCAGCTGTGTATAAATGATAGAAAACACCTATATGTATCCTACATACAGACCATGAAGGGAATAGCAACTACAAACACCACAGAAAACATCCTTCACACAGGGCCAATTAAAATACATATATACTTTATTAACAATGGTTAAAAATAGTAAACAGTAACGGGTATAAAACCACAGCACAGGCAAAACGGTCGGATGCCCAAGGCAACAACTTCAAATATGGTAGGAAAAATAATTATTCCATAATACAAATCATTGCATATAATTGTGCCAAGTGACCATGTACAAACATGCAAAAAATGGATAACAGGTAAATACAAGTGTATAAAGTAATAACCAAATAATAATTACCTAAGGAGTGCTCCTGGGGACCCACCACACCCGACGCGCGTTTTGCAATCAAATGCTTTGTTTCTCACTGTATATTCATTACACAGTAGCTCTGGCCAAAAATGTATTCTAAGAGCATATTTGAGCTGTGTATAAATGATGTTGCACACATAGACCATCAAAACCGTATGAGCTTGTTTGCCATCCAATAACCTATGGGCGTGTAGTGTGGAGTTGGCCATCTTCTTTTCAGCAATACAAGCTACCACTCTTCTAGAAAGGATTTTCCACAAGATTTTGAAAGTGTCTTTGGAAATGTGTGCTTATTTAGCAAAAAAAAAATCATTTTTGAGATCCAATACTAATGTTGGAGGAGAAGTCAGGCTTTGATGCTCGTGAGGTCAGAGGTTTTATTTATTTGAAGAAACAAAGTCCAGTTCGCCTGTAATGTTGGAATCCAGCCCTGTCCGGAGCACGGATGGTGTTGCTGCCAAAAACACAAAAACTGGAAGCAAGGATGAAAGATCCAGCTCCATGGGCACAAAAATCTTCATTATTGTCATGGGTGAAAACTCTAAATAACATCCATATCAGCTTAGGACAATAGATAACACAGACGTATCTCTGATGCCTCGAGCATCTTTAGTTATGGTAAAATATGGACAAATTAATGTCTTCATGGACTTCACTTGTTTTCAGAGGCAGAGTCATGCTGGAATAGGAAAGGGTCTTTGCTAAAATATTGTCACTGCTTAGAAGATTACTTTTCTAAAAATGTTTATTATATTTAGCACCAAATTCGTTGGATGGGATATTTTTTCCCCATAGGTTTGGAGGAGTAAAAAATGACAAGTACTCACACCCATAGGTCTAGAACTTCCTCTCTTTCACTGCTCTGGTCTTAAACATGGGGCTTCATTGGTGACATAACAACTACAACACACCTGACTTGCGCAGACAATCTTTGTGCTCATCGGTTTGTTCCAAATTATTGGAAACTTTGCAAATCACTTTGTTAAGTAAGGGATTTGTCTTTATTCCTGTAAAAAAATACATGTACATGGCTTTTCCTTAGTCTTTTTATCTTCTGCTGCATTGATATCAGAATATGCTAATTTGGGAGTACAGATGATGGCAGTGATGGGCCAGCACCTGTCTCCTCAAATACAGCACTCACACTATTCAATCATTCTATTCCTTGAATTTTGTAGTTTGCAATAAAATTGCATTGTTTTGCAAGTATTAGCATTATTTAAGCCGTATCTGATGTTAAAAACATGGCAAATAAAATTGCCAAATTCTCCTGTAAATAATTCTGCAAAGAGGGAACCATCATACCATTAAAACATATGAGTGGATTTTCATGGCCCATCCAGTATGTGGGTTCCAAGGTGTAATAGGGTGCATATGACTGACTATGCAGCAGGGCTGGCCTTGCCGCCAATGTGTAAAACAAAGGAGTACGGGAGTACAAAATACATATTGTGAAGTGGATTTTCCTGGGCCCATCCAGTATGTGGGTTCAAAGGCCTAATGGGGTGCATATGAATTGGTAGCAGGGCAGGCCTTAAATTCAATGCAACACTTTTTCAGGAGTCCCCCCTGGATATCTTATGAAAGGGGTATTGTGGTGCGTCGTAATTCTTGGCAGCCCATCCACTCACAGCATAGGCGTTGAATAAACCACCCAAACATCTTACAAGTATATCTGGATCTATTATTTGTCGCAGCAGCGCGGATGTAATCCACATATCATTTATTATAACGGTTCTGAGAGGTCGCAGCGCCGACCTGTGGATCTGCAGCAGCTGACAAACTACACGCTTGTACTGTGTACCACCAGGTGAGCAGTTCTCTCACTATTGATTAGAAACAATCTTGGGGATAAGACCCTATTTGCGCTTTTTTTTGTCTCCTATTTTCCTATACTAATAATGGCCCTTTAAGAAGAATAATGCTGCCTGATGCACCAGTAAAAATAGGCTCTGTGACTTTAAGAGTCCCTCCGTCGTAAATGAAACAAGATGGGTCGGCTTATGTGTCACACACCACATGGCCAGCTAGGGGTGTTAAATGTTACAATGACATTTCCCAGTGAATGCATTTGTAGTGGTTGAAAGCAATGCTAAAGTTGAAAAGCGCTTCAAAAACGCAGCGTCTGAACTAAGCCGAAGTGGGAGAGGAAATTTTCGGTCTGGGGTGAAATATTTGGCCTTACAGGCAAGTCATTAACCTGCAAAGGATGTACGGTGTCATATTTCCAATCAAAACCCGTTTTGGTTTCGTTTTCATGTGTTTTTTGTGGCACCGGGAAAAATGGCTTGAATGTCGGAAAAAAATGATTAAGGCTGTGAACTAGGAGTCAGGAATGCTTCCAGGGGCGATCCCTATGATGTCCCTGTGTCATTTGAGCAGTGTTTCCATCATTTTCAGACGTTTTTAGACCTTAAAAGGACCTCCGGGGGGGATCACAGTAAAAATACTGGGGTCTCCCATAGACTTACATTGGGCTCGTTGTTCTGGCCGAGTACCCGAGTATACCAATCTGCTCGACCCGAGCAACGAGCACCCGAGCATTTTAATGCTCGCTCATCACTAGTTGTGTCATGACTTTTTTATATTATTATTAAATGTCATGTTTTAAGTTCCCACTTTTTGCTATTTTACTGCACCAATAAACACTCACCTTTTATTCTTCCAGCAATCCGCACCATTCTGATAAAGGTTCAGAGATGTAGGACAGAATCGTTAATATTGCTTTGCATTTATGTTGATGTCATGCTTCTGAATTCGAACCCTTGATCCTGTGATCTGTGTCTCTTCCTGCTGAGCCACTGCAGATACACATTTTCTCTGGGTGTTTTAGTTCTGTTATCTTTGTTTCTGACGGTTTTGGGTAACAGGTGTTTTTATTTACTCTGTTTGCTGTCTTATCACCTTTCAGGTGCAGCTTTATATACCTTCCCCTACTGGTATTTCCTGCTGGTGATAGACTTTGTTGGATCCATTTACTTTTCTGTAATTTGTCTTGGCTGCAGTTGTTTTGTGTGCGATTCCTTTATTTCTTAGGGATCTGTTAGTCCAGTGATCCTAAGAGCTGCTAAGGACATTCAGGGTAAGCACACGTCAAGTAGGGGCACCATTGAGTTATTTTAGGGGGCCAACATCTGTGGTCAGGTAAGAACAGACCAGGGTCAGAGAAGGGCTTTTCCTAATCTGAACAGGGACCTGTCATAGGTTACCCGTATGAATGTGCTTTGGCAGTCGCATCAGTTGGATTGCATGATTGAACCTATCCTACACTTTAACCACAAACCCTTGGCGTGCCGAGTTTTTTGTACTATTATATTACCGGGCTGGAACCCTACTTGTGCACCATCTCCACACAGAGTCATGGGTACCATTAATTGCTACTTACAGTGGGGCAAAAAAGTATTTAGTCAGTCAGCAATAGTGCAAGTTCCACCACTTAAAAAGATGAGAGGCGTCTGTAATTTACATCATAGGTAGACCTCAACTATGGGAGACAAACTGAGAAAAAAAAATCCAGAAAATCACATTGTCTGTTTTTTTAACATTTTATTTGCATATTATGGTGGAAAATAAGTATTTGGTCAGAAACAAAATTTCATCTCAATGCTTTATAATATATCCTTTGTTGGCAATGACAGAGGTCAAACGTTTTCTGTAAGTCTTCACAAGGTTGCCACACACTGTTGTTGGTATGTTGGCCCATTCCTCCATGCAGATCTCCTCTAGAGCAGTGATGTTTTTGGCTTTTCGCTTGGCAACACGGACTTTCAACTCCCTCCAAAGGTTTTCTATAGGGTTGAGATCTGGAGACTGGCTAGGCCACTCCAGGACCTTGAAATGCTTCTTACGAAGCCACTCCTTCGTTGCCCTGGTGGTGTGCTTTGGATCATTGTCATGTTGAAAGACCCAGCCACGTTTCACCTTCAATGCCCTTGCTGATGGAAGGAGGTTTGCACTCAAAATCTCACGATACATGACCCCATTCATTCTTTCATGTACCCGGATCAGTCGTCCTGGCCCCTTTGCAGAGAAGCAGCCCCAAAGCATGATGTTTCCACCACCATGCTTTACAGTAGGTATGGTGTTTGATGGATGCAACTCAGTATTCTTTTTCCTCCAAACATGACAAGTTGTGTTTCTACCAAACAGTTCCAGTTTGGTTTCATCAGACCATAGGACATTCTCCCAAAACTCCTCTGGATCATCCAAATGCTCTCTAGCAAACTTCAGACGGGCCCAGACATGTACTGGCTTAAGCAGTGGGACACGTCTGGCACTGCAGGATCTGAGTCCATGGTGGCGTAGTGTGTTACTTATGGTAGGCCTGTTACATTGGTCCCAGCTCTCTGCAGTTCATTCACTAGGTCTCCCCGCGTGGTTCTGGGATTTTTGCTCACCGTTCTTGTGATCATTCTGACCCCATGGGGTGGGATTTTGCGTGGAGCCCCAGATCGAGGGAGATTATCAGTGGTCTTGTATGTCTTCCATTTTCTAATTATTGCTCCCACTGTTGATTTTTTCACTCCAAGCTGGTTGGCTATTGCAGATTCAGTCTTCCCAGCCTGGTGCAGGGCTACAATTTTGTTTCTGGTGTCCTTTGACAGCTCTTTGGTCTTCACCATAGTGGAGTTTGGAGTCAGACTGTTTGAGGGTGTGCACAGGTGTCTTTTTATACTGATAACAAGTTTAAACAGGTGCCATTACTACAGGTAATGAGTGGAGGCAAGAGGAGACTCTTAAAGAAGAAGTTACAGGTCTGTGAGAGCCTGAAATCTTGATTGTTTGTTTCTGACCAAATACTTATTTTCCACCATAATATGCAAATAAAATGTTAAAAAAACAGACAATGTGATTTTCTGGATTTTTTTTCTCAGTTTGTCTCCCATAGTTGAGGTCTACCTATGATGTAAATTACAGACGCCTCTCATCTTTTTAAGTGGTGGAACTTGCACTATTGCTGACTGACTAAATACTTTTTTGCCCCACTATATATCCCAAGAATGTGACATGAATGTCCTCTAGATGTTTAATCTATATTTGATTTATAGATATATAGCTGTTTAGACTATAGATGTTGAGAATGGGGCCTTATTGCATGCTGCTGAGAGTGATAGTGGGGAGGTGGCTGTCCACACTCGTCTTTCTTTCTCCTTTTGTATGGGAGTTTTGAATTTTGTCATGTGTGTCCTCTTAGCAATTTTTGGTAATCTCATACAAGTGAATGGTTTGAGCAGCTCAAGTGCAGCCACCCGTTCCCATTCTTGAGACAGATACAGGTCCCTGCAGTAGAAACCTACAAATGTGACATTTATGGCGCAGCCTGTGGATATGCTGCAATTGTCCCAAGTGAGATGAACACTAAGAGAAAAATTTGGAAAAAGGTGAGCAGCAAACTGAGTCCTTATCGGCATAGTGTAGCAGTTACATTGCAGAGCCACTGGTTTCTAATCTCTGTAGCCCTATTTTATAATCTATTTAATTAAGTTTAGTTTATGGGATTGGATGACTTTACATTTTTTATTTTGCAATATAAGATGTTGATCTCTAATATTCAGGCACGTAGAACTTTTTAGATACTTCAAAATTCCCTCGCATGTGTTACTTGCAATACCATGCCCACCACAAGGTGTGCTATTATGTGAAAATATTCCCTTAAAAACTGGGTCAAAAAGCACTTTTTTAGGAACCATTGAAGTAACATATTCTAATCTTGCCTTGCGCAGGCGTGTACTATGGAGGACAGAAAATGAACTTCAATCCAATATTGCAGCCAGCATGCAGCCAGCGGGTAAGGAAAGGGTGAATCAAACACCCAAAAACCCCTCCCCCATGGCTGAAAATTGTTCCCTCCAAATTCAGGTGACAGAGTCCCTTTAAGTCTATGACATCGCATGACTAAAAATTGATTAGCTGAATCCTTCTAAGCTCTGTCTTTTTACCTTGCATGGGTCACTGCAAAATCCCTGGCAGGGAGAGGTGGGAGCAGCTGGGTCAGGAGATGAAGAGGGGATTGATAAATGCAGGGATTAGTGACTTCCTGTTTCTATATACAGTAAAGAGAAGAATTAGCTGGGTAGAAAGGCAAAATGAGAAATTGTAAGTACACAGTGCTATATAATATGATGACTGCAATATAATAAGAGGATACAAACTTTGATGGGAGGAGGAATGATTCTTTAAGTTCATGTTTTTGTGTTCTGAAAACATATGACATTTCAATGTGTTTTTGTTATATCACAACATAGAAAATAAATACTATCTCTTAAATCCCACATTGTTATTATTTTATTTTTGTTTTTTCCTTCAGAGCAATGTGTTTTCTGCACTATTTTATAGTGTGTAATTTTTGATTAAACAGAAATACCGTAATATAAATAAAGTGGTCATTTTATTGATCTATAACAGGTTAAATAAAACATCAATATACCAATCAGCCAATGTAATATACCGTATTTCCCGGCGTATAAGACGATTTTTTGACCCCTAAAAATTGTCCCAAAAGTCGGTGGTCGTCTTATACGCCGGGTACGGCGTGTGCAGGGAGCGATCCTGCATTTCGGTGTGTGGTTCCCAGGGTCTGGAGGAGAGGAGACTCTCCTTCAGGCCCTGGAATCCATATTCATGTTAAAAATAAAGAATAAAAATAAAAAACATGGATATACTCACCCTCGGACAGGCCCTGGATCACAGCGCTGCTAGCGTCTCCCTCTGTTCCTTAGAATGCGGTGAGTGAAGGACCTTCAGTGACGTCGCGGTCAGGTGTCAGGTGTCTGACCTCTGTAACAGCAAGCAATGGCTTTTGTAACAAATATTAAGTTCTGTTTTTCTATTAAATCCATAACTTATTTTATCCAATAAAATGCAAATTATTTTAAAAATCATACAATGTCATTTTCTGGTTTTTACTTTTAGATTCTGTCTCTCACAGGTGAAATGTACCTACGATAAAAAATACAGACCCCTCCATTCTTTGTAGGTGGGAACACTTGAACATTCGGCAGTACTTATTTTCCCCATTGTTTATGAGAGAGGTCACATAGCAACAAAACGTGAAAAAAAAATATGTTTCATGCTGAAGATACACAATGCTTTGGCTCAAGGTGGAAGCCTTTCCTATCTATATACATAATTGTCTAAGGGGTACTTCCATCTGTCTGTCTGTCCTTCGGTCACGGTTATTCGTTCGCTGATTGGTCTCGGCAGCTGCCTGTCATGGCTGCCGCGACCAATCAGCGACGGCCACAGTCCGATTAGTCCCTCCCCTATACTCACTGCCCGGCGCCCGCTCCGTAATCCCCTACGCTCACACAGGGTTAATGGCAGCGGTAACGGCCCGCGGTGTAACGGACTCCGTTACCGCTGCTATTAACCCTGTGTGTCCCCAACTATTTACTATTGATGCTGCCTATGCAGCATCAATAGTAAAAATATGCATGTTAAAAATAATTTAAAAAAAACAAAAAACCTGCTATACTCACCCTCCGCCGCCTTTCTCGCTCCTCGCCACACTCCCGGGACCGCTCCATTGCAAGCGGCAGCTTCCGGTCCCATCCCAGGGCTGGTGTGTGGCAAGGACCTGCCGTGACGTCACAGTCATGTGACCGTGAGGCCATCATAGGCCCTGCTCGCACCAGCCCTGGGACTTGCAATGGAACTCGGCTTCAGGAAAATGGCCGCCGCGATCTCCATCTGCGCACGCACGGCATCCCGCGGCCATTTTCCTGACGCCCCGGGAAGCCGAGCACTACCATCTGCGCATGCGCGACCTCCGGAAGATGGCCGCCGCCAGCGATAATCTGTGGACAGTGCTACAACGTGCCTGCGGAAGGTGAGTATGTGTTTATTTTTTATTTTTGTAATCTGTGTCATACGTGGCTGGGCAATATACTACATAGCTGGCCAATATACTACATAGCTGGGCAATATACTACATGGGCTGTGCAATATGCTACGTGGCTCTGTGCTGTAGGCAATATACTACGTGATTGGGCAATATGTTACGTCACTGGACAATACACTACATAACTGGGCAATATACTACGTGGCTGAGCAATCTACTACGTGGCTGGGCAATATACTACTTAACTGGGCAATATACTATGTGGCTGGGCAATATACTACGTGGCTGGGCAATATACTACATGGCTGGGCAATATACTACGTGGTTGGGCAATATACTACATGACTGGGCAATATACTACGTAACTGGGCAATATACTACGTGCCTGGGCAATATACTACGTCACAGGGCAATACACTACGTGGCTGGGCAATATACTATATGGCTGGGCAATATACTACGTGGCTGGGCAATATACGACGTGACTGGACAATATACTACGTCACTGGCCAATATACTACGTGACTGGGCAATATACTACGTGACTGGGCAATATACTACGTGGTTGGGCAATATACTACGTGGCTCTGTGCTGTATACTACGTCGCTGGGCAATATACTATGTGGCTGGGCAATATACTACGTGGCTGGGCAATATACTACGTGGTTGGGCAATATACTACATGACTGGGCAATATACTACGTAACTTGGCAATATACTATGTGCCTGGGCAATATACTACATCACTGGGCAATACACTACGTGGCTGGGCTATATACTATGTGGCTGGGCAATATACTACGTGGCTGGGCAATATACGACGTGGCTGGGCAATATACTACGTCACTGGCCAATATACTATGTGACTGCGCAATATACTACCTGACTGGGCAATATACTACGTGGTTGGGCAATATACTACGTGGCTCTGTGCTGTATACTACGTCGCTGGGCAATATACTACGTGGCTGAGCAATATCCTTCGTGGCTGGGCAATATACTACGTGGCTGGGCAATATACTACGTGGCTGGGCAATATACTATGTGACTGGGCAATATACTACGTGGCTGGGAAATATACTACGTGACTGGGCAATATACTATGTGGACATACATATTCTAGAATACCCGATGCGTTAGAATCGGGCAACCATCTAGTAATATATATCTACTATATAAGGGTCACTTTCGTCTTTCTGTCTGTCCTTCTGTCTGTCTGTCACGGATATTCATTGGTCGCGGCCTCTGTCTGTCATGGAAATGCAAGTCACTGATTGGTCTCGCCAGCTGCCTGTCATGGCTGCCGCGACCAATCAGCGATGGCCACAGTCCGATTAGCCCCTCCCTACTCCCTTGCAGTCAGTACCTAGCGCTCGCTCCATTCTTCACGCAGTCAGTGCCCGCTCCATACTCCCCTTCAGTCACCGCTCCCACAGGGTTAATGCCAGGGGTAATGGACCGTGTTATGCCGTGGGTTACTCACTCCGTTACCGCCACTATTAACCCTGTGTGACCAAGTTTTTACTATTGATGCTGCCTAAGCAGCATGAATAGTAAAAAGATCTAATGTTAAAAATAATAAAAAAACAAAAAACTGCTATTCTCACCTTCCATAGTCCGACGATGTACTCGCGCCTGCCGCCAGCTTCTGTTCCCAGAGATGCATTGCAAAATTACCCAGAAGACTGGGTAATTTCGCAATGCATCCTGGGAACGAAAGATGGCGGCAGCCGCGCGCGCATCGCCAGAGGTTTGCTGGATCTATGCTGGATCCTGCCGGCGGGTGAGCATATAACTATTTTTTATTTTAATTATTTTTTTAAACAGGGATATGGTGCCCACACTGCTAAATACTACGTGGGCTGTGTTAGATACCACGTAGCTGCTATATACCACCTGACCAGTATTAGATACTATGTGGGCTGTGTTCTATACTGCATGGGCTGCATTATATACTACATGGCTGCTATATACTACGTGGGCAGTGTTATATACTACGTGGCTGTGTTCTATACTGCGGGCTATATACTATGTGGCCACTGTTAGATACTATGTGGGCTGTGCTATATATTACGTGGCCAGTGTTACATACAATGTGGGCTGTGTTACAGTTAGGGCCAGAAATATTTGGACAGTGACACAATTTTCGCGATTTGGGCTCTGCATGCCACCACATTGGATTTGAAATGAAACCTCTACAACAGAATTCAAGTGCAGATTGTAACGTTTAATTTGAAGGGTTGAACAAAAATATCTGATAGAAAATGTAGGAATTGTACACATTTCTTTACAAACACTCCACATTTTAGGAGGTCAAAAGTAATTGGACAAATAAACATAACCCAAACAAAATATTTTTATTTTCAATATTTTGTTGCAAATCCTTTGGAGGCAATCACTGCCTTAAGTCTGGAACCCATGGACATCACCAAACGCTGGGTTTCCTCCTTCTTAATGCTTTGCCAGGCCTTTACAGCCGCAGCCTTCAGGTCTTGCTTGTTTGTGGGTCTTTCCGTCTTAAAGGGACTCTGTCACCTGAATTTGGCGGGACTGGTTTTGGGTCATATGGGCGGAGTATTTGGGTGTTTGATTCACCCTTTCCTTACCCGCTGGCTGCATGCTGGCTGCAATATTGGATTGAAGTTCATTCTCTGTCCTCCGTAGTACATGCCTGCGCAAAGCAATCTTGCCTTGTGCAGGCGTGTACTATGGAGGACAGAGAATAAACTTCAATCCAATATTGCAGCCAGCATGCAGCCAGCGGGTAAGGAAAGGGTGAATCAAACACCCAAAAACTCCGCCCATATGACCCAAAACCAGTCCCGCCAAATTCAGGTGACAGGTTCCCTTTAAGTCTGGATTTGAGCAAGTGAAATGCATGCTCAATTGGGTTTAGATCTGGAGATTGACTTGGCCATTGCAGAATGTTCCACTTTTTGGCACTCATGAACTCCTGGGTAGCTTTGGCTGTATGCTTGGGGTCATTGTCCATCTGTACTATGAAGCGCCGTCCAATCAACTGTGCAGCATTTGGCTGAATCTGGGCTGAAAGTATATCCCGGTACACTTCAGAATTCATCCGGCTACTCTTGTCTGCTCTTATGTCATCAATAAACACAAGTGACCCAGTGCCATTGAAAGCCATGCATGCCCATGCCATCACGTTGCCTCCACCATGTTTTACAGAGGATGTGGTGTGCCTTGGATCATGTGCCGTTCCCTTTCTTCTCCAAACTTTTTTCTTCCCATCATTCTGGTACAGGTTGATCTTTGTCTCATCTGTCCATAGAATACTTTTCCAGAACTGAGCTGGCTTCTTGAGGTGTTTTTCTGCAAATTTAGCTCTGGCCTGTCTATTTTTGGTATTGATGAATGGTTTGCATCTAGATGTGAACCCTTTGTATTTACTGTCATGGAGTCTTCTCTTTACTGTTGACTTAGAGACAGATACACCTACTTCACTGAGAGTGTTCTGGACTTCAGTTGATGTTGTGAACGGGTTCTTCTTCACCAAATTAAGTATGCGGCGATCATCCACCACTGTTGTCATCCGTGGACGCCGAGGCCTTTTTGAGTTCCCAAGCTCACCAGTCAATTCCTTTTTTCTCAGAATGTACCCAACTGTTGATTTTGCTACTCCAAGCATGTCTGCTATCTCTCTGATGGTTTTTTTTTTTTTTCAGCCTCAGGATGTTCTGCTTAACCTCAATTGAGAGTTCCTTTGACCGCATGTTGTCTGCTCACAGCAACAGCTTCCAAATGCAAAACCACACACCTGCAATCCACCCCTGACCTTTTAACTACTTCATTGATTACAGGTTAACGAGGGAGACGCCTTCAGAGTTAATTGCAGCCCTTAGAGTCCATTGTCCAATTACTTTTGGTCCCTTGAAAAAGAGGACGCTATGCATTACAGAGCTATGATTCCTAAACCCTTTCTCCGATTTGGATGTGGAAACTATCATATTGCAGCTGGGAGTGTGCACTTTCAGCCCATATTATATATATAATTGTATTTCTGAACATGTTTTTGTAAACAGCTAAAATAACAAAACTTGTGTCACTGTCCAAATATTTCTGGCCCTAACTGTATATACAGCGTGGCTGCTATATACTGTGTGGGTTGTGTTATATACTATGTGGGCTGTGTTATTTACTGCGTGGCCTATATTAACACATCGGGTATTCTACAATATGTATGCATGTATATAGCAGCCACATGGTATATACCACAGGCCAAGTAGTACTCCTATATACTACGTGGCCTGTGCTATATACTATGTGGCTGCTATATACATACATACATATTCTAGAATACCTGATGCGTTAGAATCGGGCCACCATCTAGTATCTATATAATTGCCTTGTAAAGTTTTCATTTCCTGTTCTGTCCAGATGTCACCGTATCCCAGAATTCCAAGCAGAGGAAGTTCATCGACCACCATATTGGGACACCCAAGTGATGAGTGTCTCACTATGGAAACTGCTGATGGTACCAACCTATTGTGCGGAACATCATCAGACCACACACATACTCTCTATGCCATACGCACCACACACACTCACACTCACGCAGCCTCTTGCGCAGTACCACCAGCAGAAAATCGTTGCGAACACGCCGCCGCCGTGATCAGCCAAATGATTTACTGACTGCCACCACCTTTGTACAGTAGGAACGCATGCACAGTTTTAATGTGACCGCCGCTATTGGCTGATCCCGGTGGCAGATGCACGACGTGTCTACAGGCAGAGGAAGCCGGTTACATTAAAGGGGTTTTCCCACGAACGAAAGTTCATTTTAAAAATTGACTGTGTCTGACTGTGTATGGAGCATACCACATCTCCTGGGCAGGGGAGGAAGCAAAATATAATGCTGATATTACAGCAGGGGATCAAAGTGGATTCATTTTGTGAGGTAAAAAATTTCACTGACTGTTTTTAAAAAATATTTTACCTCACAAAATGTATCCTCTGCGATCTCCTGCTGTAATGTCAGTATTGTCTTTTGCTTCCTCCCCTGCCCAGGAGCTGTGGTATGTTCGGTACAGGGTCAGACACAGACAATTTTTAAAATCATCTTTTGTTCATGGGAAAACCCCTTTAAAATACAAATATCAATGCCAACATGGCTCCTCCTAAAAAGTACGCCAATAACAATGAAAGGAAAGCAGCAAAGGCACAATGTCGCAGACAGGGCAAACGAGACTCTTGAAGAGCAACAGCATCGCTGTGACAAAAACAATGCATATAAGCGTAGGCATCAAGCACATGAGTCCCCTGATGCAAAAGTTATTAGATTATCACAGGATGCCATTACGCAAAAACAGCGCTGCATGCCTGCCCCCATCGTGACATTACCGCCCTCCCGATGCGGTAGCATCAGGCCTCCATCTAGTATATATATACATATATATATATAAATATGAGGTGACGTGTTTGGTTTGATTCAGTCTTGACATGTTTACTGTCTCATATCTTCTGCTCCTAGGCGGCCTCATATGTGGTCTCATCAGGACGGGCTCACACATTATATGCATATGAGGGAGACATCGTCATCGTCATTTCTCCCATAGTATGCAGCATACTTACTTTCTATACCAGCTTTAACCTCTTGCACTTTATTGGATATTTATATATAGTGTTATATATTTTTCTTTGGTAATTCAATATTTTTATATGAATTACTAAGCTATGCACAAATCACTTTTACCCTGTATATCAAGCACGGTCACTGGTAACAATGCAACATTGTGGAAAAGAATCTATTGTATATATCAGGAATCTATATATCACCACTTTTAGGGGATTCATTCTTGATTCCAAAGTTTCTCCTGTTCTATCACTTGTTGTATTTTGGAGCCTTTTTTTCTATTTTTTAATTTGACTAATGCAAACATAGCCACTCATTTCTTGGCTGGTATTAGTACAATCTTTCATCTGTGTTTTAAAAAAAACATTATATGTTAATAATAATAAAGCTATATGTTTCTAAACTATTTATGATTTGTGTGGCCCTTTATAGGTTTAATATAAACATATACGGTATATTTATACATGTATATATTGCTTTAAAGTAACTTACTGATTAATAAAATGGAACATTTAAGATTGAGAAAACCAATTATTTTAATTAGATGCTTATTATACGTTTAGCCATCTCTAGAACCATCTTCCTATTTTATTAGAATGCCATTTTTATAATATAAAACTGTGTACATGAAATCAATAAACATTTCTAAGGTCAAAATAAACCACATTTGCTTTCTATTTTGCCGTTTTTATCTATTCTCCTAAGAAGGTTAGAATACTTCATCATGGTGGAGTCTTGATATATCCTATTTACTCCTTTGTTATATTATCATATTGTTTCTGGTTTCCTTGTTTTAGTGAATTACTCGGTGAATATATTTTGTAACAAGACAATGAGCTCATCTTAGATGTTAGGTGCCATCTTAAGACCCTACCCAGGATCTGCTGCTATCTATGATTTGCCACGAAGAAACAATTAATCCATTATTAATCGCTTCTAAGAAAACCAATAACTCGGAACCATTGATGGATATTTGCTTGTTATATCATTATATATTTACAGGTTCCTAGTTTACGGTATATGTAGTATTGAATGTGAACCATAACTATTGGAAATAAAATTAATGGAGGTGTCTGCTCAACATGTTTTAAGCTTAGACCGGGATTCCTATCACATCATTTGTTAATAATCGAGGTGTTTTAGAATCCACACATTTATCTGTTCACCCCATCTTGCCTCAAGTGTAAATCCTGATAAATATGGCTTCCATGGCAGACACCGGCATGTGTTATTGGATGATAAGGAGCGGTGCCAGAGGAAAATTGAGGGAGCCAAATCTCATAGGATTCTGTGTGTATAAAATATTATATATTTATATATGTATATATATATATATATATATATATATATATATATATGAATAAAGGATCCGATTCCTTACTTTCAGTATTTTGGATGTGCCGCCTAAATACACACAGGTGTGGCTCCCTCAATTTTTCTCCGCCATTTTTCATATAAATATATATAAAGAAAAATGGCAGAGGAAAATTGAGGAAGCCACACCTTATATGTTTCCGTGTGTATCTATCTATCTATCTATCTATCTATCTATCTGAGATTTGGACTATATGGCTATATAATGAGTTATGATAATATAGGATAGCATACCATTTTAGTAATGTAGTATCGTAAGCCCCGTCTGTGTGTCACTATTAGTTTGTTCATTGTATTTTCGTATTGTGTTATGTATGTAACCCCTTCTCACATACAGCACCATAGAATCAATGGTGCTATAAAAACAAACAATAATATTATTATTATTATTTTTATTTATTATTATAGCGCCATTTATTCCATGGCGCTTTACATGTGAGGAGGGGTATACATAATAAAACAGGTACAATAATCTGGTACAGGAGGAGAGAGGACCCTGCCCGCGAGGGCTCACAATCTACAAGGGATATGACATAATTTGTCATATTTTACGTTTTTTTGTTTCTGCTTTTATTATCTGTCTTTTGCATTTTAGATCTTATATATATATATATACCGTATATATATATATATATATATATTTTTTTTTTTTAAGTATTAATGTATACATATACACACAGAATCATACAAAGTTCGTCTCCCTCAATTTTTCTCCACCATTTTCCTTTTTGGACTATATAATATGTCATGTTAATATAGGGTAGCATGTTGTTTTAGTGTTAGACAGATAGTTGACTATTTTTTTATGTTTTTTTTTCCTTTGTTTTTGTTTTTATTTCCCATGCCTTTTGCATTTTACACAACTTGACGGATTTTGTGGCAGAGTCATGTTCAAGTGATCCTTATGCCTCACTATAATAAATCTGCATCAATTAGTAGTGACATATTTACCATGCTAACTTTCTGCCGAGCAATCCCAGAGAAAAAAAAAAAAAAAAAGATGCAGCAAATCAGAAGATGGAAAGTTTACAGGGTAAGTGATTTCACAGTAATTATTATGATAACACTGCTGACAGCTGCTCTAAAGAAGGATTTCTAGCATATCCTGGTATATCTCAACTTACACTTTTTTCTCTCTCTGATATCTGCTGATCAATAGAAAATCATCAGTAAATTAGTTAAAAAAACAACTAAAAAATGGAGGTGGCATTATAACGAAAATGCAAGTTAAAAGAGGAAAAAAAACCTTCTGTATAATCTGGTGTCGGAGTAACGATTTAAGATTAGATCCAGTAAAAATGAAAAGAAAATAATGCTGCAGTTTTCCAAATTGCAGACATTTATGAATATTTTAACAATAATTTCAAAAATCAATTTTTTTAATTGTTTTTCTTTTATGTTATATAAAATGTCCTAGATAACGATTAATTTGCAATTCGGTTAAATTTCATTTGTCCTCCATCACAATAATTACAATCGCATAAATCGTTCAACCTTAACTGGCAAGACCTAACTCTACGAGCAGCCTTGGCAGGAAAAGGTTAAAAATCCCTATTTGATCAACGCTATATCGAGCTGTAAATGGAGGGCTTTTTCCAATTAGGGAACCAAATTTAGATAAAAAAAAAAAAATATGAAATTGGATAGATCGGTATCGAATGTAAAAGCTGTCAAAATAAAGGATTTAGATGAGATAACATTCTGCCTTGACTGAAGACGATCAACAACGCAAGGGGTTAACTGGTCGTAGATGTTGATAGCGACGATTTTGGGGGCTTTTTAAAAAAAAAAAATTTAAAAATGTACAAATAAGCTGGTGTCAAAACCTAGGTGATCCTTCATTTCCAGCACATTGACCAAGCTCACATCAGCAGCAGACAGCAGTTAATATATGCGTCTGGCTCAGTCTGGTCTACCCGCCAGGAATTCATCGAATTGTTAACAACCCTCCTTTTTTGTATGCACCGCACATAATTCCCTTTCTCTCCCTCCCCCCCCCAACCCTCCCTCCCTATTCCGACATTCTCCAGCTGAAGATTTTTTTTTTTCTTGTAGCGGTGGTACAGTATGATATTATTACCCACTATCGCATAAAAATATGATCGGATCTAGAAGAAAAAACAAAAACAGTCAGAGGGGGGACGCCTAATTATACATGTAACCCCCACCACCACCGCCTGCTTACCCTTAAATAACTTGATGGAGAATTCAAACATATCCTTTTTGGATCTTTTTTTTTTTTGCTATTTTATACTGCTTTTTCTCATTGTCATTTTTTTGTTTTTTTTAGAAAAAGTTAAGATGTCAATATTTTCAATTATCCAAATAAGAGAAAACTATGTGTAACCTTTAAGAAAAAAAAAAAAATCTATAATATATCATTAGCATGGCTTTATATGAGCGGATCTTCTGCAGCTCATTAAGGGAACAGATTCAAGATAGGCATGGGCTAGATGACTGAATGGCAATGCTTCAATTATAGCTATCTATGGAATAATAAGCTGTTAAATTAGGTTATTAATAAATCTATAACTATAAGAAGATGGAAACAATATATTTTAACGTCATATGGCCATTTCTTTACCGCAGTCAATATACATAAAGAAAGCGTATACGGTATAAATTATACATATATATAAATATATACATATATGTATATATATATATGTATATATATACACACATATAAAAAAATACGTATATATAAATATATATATCACAATCTTGTAGATTGTGAGCCCTCGCGGGCAGGGTCCTCTCTCCTCCTGTACTTGTAGTGTTCAAGATTATTGTACCTGTTTTTATTATGTATACCCCTCCTCACATGCAAAGTGCCATGGAATAAATGGTGCTATAATAATAAATAATAATAATAATATTTTATATATATATATATATATATATATATATACACATACAGTAAGTATATGTATAGATCTATTTAACATATATATACACATACATACATATATAGATAGGTAGATAGATAAAGATATTATGTACACCTTATATTATATACACCCTATATTTGCATTTAAATAAAACCACCACACGGTGCCAATAAAATGTGTTGACTTTAATGACATTTTTAGAATATCATGACACAGAGACAAGAAAACACAACGATATTGCTTGGAATTGTTAAAAGTAGAAAATGAGAAAAAAACAAGACATTTGTAAACCAGCTATATCATATTTTATTAATTTAAACAAAAAAACATATTATTTAATACACATCTACTGCCATTTCCAACCCCCCCCCCCAAAAAAAACAAAAAAAAAAAAAACAAATCTGAAACACAGGAACAGATACAAGGACACGATTTATTCCCTCCATATCAGAGATACGCATCAATATCACAGTCCAGAGCTGCTGATTCCCCTCCGCCTAGGTCCCAAGAGCCAAACTTGTGATCAATGCTGAAAAATCCTCACAAGTTAGGGTCTCAGGGACTAGGAAAAGTCCAAAATCACTCCGCTGCTCTCGTCTCGTAAAGGTTTTTATTCGCTTTCGACTGGAAAAATGGCAACGATAGATCAGTGTGAATAATATATAAAAACACAAACACAGTGAAGCATTAATCCCAGAGCCTAGAGGAGACAGTAAGAAGAATGAAATCCTCAAAATGTGACGAGTCAGTGTGGGAGATGCTGCAACCTACATCCATATCCTGTTGCTATCTGGGCCCTGGGATATGGGGTTCTTTAAGGACGATTCCACACATATTTTTTAATCTTATTTGAGAAGAATACTCTCTTTTGCAGGAGATCGGGAGCTGTGCACACACAAGCTTAAGCAGCGCAGCTGATACAGACAAGGAACAACGAAAAGGAGCTGAGAACACTTTCCTATCACCAGGGGGCTTTAGCCGGCTAGGGGTATAGACCATAATCCCGGCATATTCATTTCCTAAGAAAGCCTTGTGCCACAGGAGTATTATTTCCAATTAAGGTGCATTCCCTTTGTCATTTCCTCCCGAAAATACATTTTTCAATCAATGGCCCAGAGAGGTCTTGTCGACTGTAACAAACCAAAATAGCGTAGGATCCGGCGAATGGAGAAATCCGCGTCCTTCCGAAAAACTTCTCGTTCTGCATAAAATATAAACATAAAGGAATGAGAAAAAAAATAAGAAACAAAGCGTTAGTATAGTATAAGGAAATAACAGAATCTGTCCTGTAGGCTTAGAAGGTGCCAGTCAGTATGAAAAAAAAAATCAGCTATTTTTTTGTCGTTTTAGTGTTTCGTTAGCAAAAAAAAGAAAAGATGTAGTAAAATCCGGCAAGCGAGCCTATTCCGAACGTTATCGGAAAATGATTTTACATGCAATATTTGAACACAGACTACAGACGAACAATTAAAATGAGGAATCTGTGCCCTCCGCAGATATGGCATTAACATAATTGCATCCCCCCGTCGCCTAGACCCATCCTCCTTGGAGACTACATCTGATGCTCCCAAATATTGAAATCAGTGAGATTTGGATTCGCTCTCAGACATACCTTTTGCTTGTCACAGACTGGCTTTCACCTTCCATAGGCACGCGCAGACACACAGACAGACACACACACTTGCAGACACGCTCAGACACACACATTAAAAAAAAAAAAAGCAAATGCCGGATGCTGCTGACTCAGAACAGTTGTGTTTGGAGGGGGTGCAGTAGGCTGGTATTTTCTGCACTCCACATTAACAATAACTCTCTCTAGTATCCTCCCTCTCCAGAACCTGCAGAAATGCAGTATTTGCATGACGCTGACACTCAGCCCTTGCAGGTCAGACGTCGGTGGGGGTTGGGGAGCGCAGGCTGGGGACACACACCCACATATGAAGCAAGAATCAAGCCTCCCTTAAGAATTCCCCTCTTATCTTCCAGCATTACCTTCCTCCCCACTTCCGTTTCTCCGTTTATTTGATATCTTTTTGGATTAGATTGAAAAAAAAAAAAAAACATGGTGTCAAGTAAGGCGAACACACGGTGTCAAGTAAGGCACCGTCCCCCCCTCTCGATTGCCTGCAGTGCCCTCCTTCCCTCCCTAAATCGATAAGTAAGATCTCCAGAAGCGGTGGTGAAAACAGGCTGTGACATCGAGACTTTCATCTTCAGTCCTCTCGGTGCCTGAAGAATAGCAAGTGATCCAGCCACGCACGTGACGTGCGGAGACAGAATGCCAGCAATTCTTTTACAGTCTTAAGAGTTTTTTTTTTCTCGACGCCTTTGTAGGTCCTCTCCCTCCTCGCCGCACAAATGCTTGCGGTAACAATACTTTTCTAGAATCCACAGCCCGGACAATGCCATGATCAAGTGTTTTATCCTCACCCAGTAACGAAATGCAACCAAAGCAATGAAACACATAAGAATCGTCAGATCTAACCTGCGCCCTTGTGTTATCTTCCAAGACCTGTCTCCAATTAATATCCAACAAGACCGGACTGTAAAAGTGAATGGATCTTGAGAGTGATGCGATAAACCTGATGACTTATTACTGCACCTATAAATAAATCATTGGTACCCATTTCAGGGATCGGAGTATTATTTCTGCACTTGTTCTGTGCCTTCACGCACCTTTCTTTCTAAAGTGCTGGACTTAGAGGATTTCCTCCGAGCACCGATGCTCTCGAGTACAAAGAACAATGGAGAATCACCTCCACAGTCATCCTCTGCCCCAAATGTTGTCTCATGGCACCCAAATGCCGAACTGACGTTCGGAGACAATTCCCAGCATGCACTGCCAGGCTGCAACACTTCCGTAAGTCACAAACTGGCACAATAATCAAAATATTACAAAATCACCATCCAAATAATAAATATGATAAAACAAGACATAGACATGCAACAGAGCTCAACACCTTCCATTTTAATGTCATACGTACATCAAGAGGCGATGCCAATCTAACGTCCTTTCGCCCAGTCTCATCCTTTTTTTTTATTGCAGCTCCTGCATCCTTTTAATTTCTTTGTGTGTTTTTCTCCCTCTCTGCTTTTACCCCCAAAAATGTCCCCGGTTAAATAAATGTCGTGACCTCAGAGGCGAATAAGCCAGAGAGAGAGAGAAAGAAAGGAGACACTATTTTAAAAATGGAACATGCACTCTGACATAGGCTGGAGAGTGGTAGAGGAGTGCGGACTGCCTCTAAGAGCAGCCGTCACCTGCTCTACGAATCAGAGAAAGCCGATGCAAATGTTACACACGTCTAGATTCGCTCCCAGCCCAGTCTCTCGCACTCGCTGGAGCTCATGCCAACGGTTCAATGCTGTGTGTATGTAACCTAATGATTCTAGGGATGTTCAATTCTTTGCAAAAGGGGAAAAAAAAAGAAAAATGAAATAAAAAAATTAGGACATTGATACTCGTGTGTAATATGACGGTGCTCCTCAAGAGCCGAGAGACCGAGGACAATCGAGAGGCAGGAATGGACTATATATTTAAACAAAACATAGACCACCGGAGGCAATATAATGGTAGCGTCCTTAGGGCCATGGGACTTGGCGGACCACGTTCGATCAATACTCCTCTGCAAAGAGATGCTGCAATCTATCAACTCAATTGCCTTTGCTAGCATATATTTGATCTGAGGACTTATCGAGCCATTAACCCTTCCACTAGTGCCTTTCCATTGTTAACAAGTGCAGTATAAATATATGCTTTATCCGACATATTAAAGCTATGGACTGCTATGGTTTTCGGACATAAGATATGACTACTCTGCTCTCTATGTAACTAATCAATGTGTAATTGAAACAAGACAGAATTACGCTTGTAAGAACATTGTCCAATAAAGGTCTGGGTATGAGTTGCTACATAATGCAAGTACTCAATGATGCATCCTTTTTGACTTAGGAAATTTTTATGTTTTTTTTTAATAAAATGAGAGTCTGTAGTATGGGCATAATTTTTGGTAGCTTACTGGGGTGGCAACAGTGGAGCGAGGTCACAGGAGGCAGGGTCGAGCTGCAGAAAGCTGGCGGTGGCAGGAGTGGGGTGATGCTGCAGGCCCAGAGCAGGGAGGAGGGGTTGTCCCGGCGGTGCCATGCTGCAGGCCCTGGGCTTTAATAAAATGTGGGCATCAAGGCAGAAGCGGATTCCCCTCTCTGTACATTGATTTTCCGATGATGGGCTTCAGGAAAATGGCCGCCGCAGGCGGCACATGCGCAGATTTAGATTTCGTCTCAATGATGAGCCAAGACATAAATCTGCACATGCGCCTCCTCAGCGACCATTTTCTTGAAGCCCACAGCCGGGAAATCCATGTATAGAGTGGGGACTTTGCTCCTGTCTCACTGTTAGAATGGCGGACGAGACGTGGAACAAGAATGGACCCTCTGGGTCATGGCACTGATGCTCCCATGGGCGAGCGGACTTGGGAGACAAACCCCTATACAGGGATCGTAAGGAGCAGGCCCAAGGGAGTCAGATACCACAACAGCTGGAACCAAGAGGGACGGCTCAGGAAGAAGGGAACACAGGACAGAACTAAAGTGTAGACAGACAAACAGATCCGAACAAGAAGGTTTGGAAGAACCAATTAAACTGAACGGGTCAGGTAATGGGCCAGAAGCATGCATGGACTGCACACGATAATCAGGCATCGCCAGAATGGTGGAGACGCCTGATATACCCAGTGCTGCAACCTGATTGGGACGCAGGGACTGCTGGGAGGAAGCAGAAAGGGTTAAAACGAGAGGGAAGCATGTGCCCGTGACCTATATGGAGCAGAAACAGGCCGGGAGAATGAATGAGGAAGAGCACCACACTGAGGCCCCCTAGTGGTAGAACGAGAGGATGGGGAATCAGCGTGGCATCTTGAGCGAGGAGAAGAAGGCAGGACTGGAAGCCCGGGAACAGCGGCGGCAGTGACCGCAGCAGAGGAATCAGCGGCAAGACGAACAGAGTGGCAGGGAGGAAGCAGAGCAGCGGACCCAGAAGCGGAACCTGTGGCAGGCACGACCGCATTGGAAGAGGAGCGCTGCCCGGAACGGTACGTAGACACAGCAGAAGGAGCAGCAGTCATAGCACTTACTGATGATATTTTATTTAAGCCCAGGGCCTGCAGCCTTGCACTGCCTTCCTGCAGCAGCAACACTGTCTCCTGTGACCCCAGTCCACAGCTGCCACTCCCCTGGTAAGCTACATTTGGATTATAAGATGCGACCCGATTTCTTCACAAAGATATCACTGTGCCACATCCGCCGGCTCCAGCTGCTGCTACACCACCCCCTTTCCTCGCCAGTGTTCTGGACAATTGACTCGTGTATAAGCTGAGGGGGGTGTTTTCAGCACAAAAAATGTGCTGAAAATCTTGGATTATACACTAGTATATACGGTAATTAGCTGCAATAGTCACATGCACGTAGGGTATATCATCAAGGCCGAGAATTGAACAGCAAACATCATGGACGACAAGAGCTGCCGCTCTGGATTTGTGGGTTTTGAACAACTAAGTACTGATTTTTTTATTTTATTTGATCAACTGCAGATGTCTGTAGTTTCTGTCTACACTCCCTGGCAAAAGTTATGTCGCTTATCCATGTTATGTAAATAAAAGCTAATAACCTGATGGAAAATTCATCCATTGGTTGTATAAATTATTCTTTTGAAAGCTGAAACTCTTAAAAATGTGGTTTAGGTGAAGAAAATAAATTGACATCAATGCAGAAATATTGATCTTTTAATGGACACAGAATGGTCAGATTTTGGCAAGACAAAACTTTTGTCGCCCACAGAAAGTAATGTGCTATACAAACAAATAACTTAAAATACAAATACATGTTGCATAACATTGGTGAATGAAGTTGTGGTGCTATTAGAGTCATATTTAATATTTTGTGTAACTTCCATGAGTTTGAAGGACTGCATCTATGCGGTTCAACAATGATTCATACAATTTATTAATGAAGGCATCAAGAATAGCAAAGAATGCAGTCTTACATGCCTCCCAGAGTTCAACTAGATTCTTTGGTTTTGTCTTCCAAGCTTCCTCTTTCATCCTACCCCAAACATGCTCAATGATGTTCATGTCTCGTGACTGGGCTGGCCAGTCCTTGAGCACATTGATCTTTTTTGCCTGGAGGAACTTTGTTGTAGAGATGGATGTATGAGATGGAGCACCATCCTGCTGCAGAATTTGACCCCTTTTATGATTTGGAATATAAGAGGTAGCTAATACTTCTTGATATTTTAGGCTATTGATATTGCCTTCCACCTTGCAAATGTTTCACACACCCCCATACTGAATGTAACCCCAGACCATGATCTTTCCACCACCAAATTTAACTGCTTTCTGGGTGTATTTTGGATCCATATGGGCTCCAGTAGGTCTCCTGCAGTATTTGAGGCGGCTGTGGTGTAATTCTACTGAAGATTTATCAGAGAAATCCACCTTCTGCCACTTTTCCTGCATCCATCCGTTAAGCAGGCTGCGGGACTTTGCTAATGCCACACGGTTATTTATTTGTCTTTTGTTTAGTGCTGGCTTCTGGGCACTGATTCGACCAAGGAGGTCATTTCGAGACAGAATCCTACAACCTGTTCTAGTTGACACAGTGACTCGAGGTGGCCAGGCCTGTTGAAGCTCTGCTGCAGTGGAAGAGGGGCTTGCTTTGGATTTTCTAACCAACAAACGTTCCTCCTGAGCAGTTGTCTTGCGGGGTCTGCCAGACCTGGGCTTGTCAAACACATTTCCAGTCTTTTAAAATCTTTTTTTAATTCTTTGTACTTGACACTTAGACACATTAAAGGTGCCAGCTACCTCTGCAGTGGATCTGGTCTTCAGCCTCTTGATAATCCAGGCTTTGGTCGCAGGGTGGATTTTTGGCATGTCAGAGCTCAAGTTGCAGTTTAATTGAAGGTCTGGGGTGCTGGGTTTCTTTTTATACACACACACTAATTAAACGATCATTTACTGAGCACAGGTGAGGATGTACACTAGGATTGGGTGCATTATCCTCCCACCTCTCCTCCTGCTCCCTCTTTGATCGGTTACAATCAGGCTTCCGTTCCCATCACTCAACTGAAACTGCCCTAACTAAAGTCACCAATGACCTACTAACTGCCAGGAGCAAGCAACACTACTTTGTCCTCCTTCCCCTGGACCTGTCTTCTGCCTTTGACACTGTGGACCACTCCCTTTTGCTACAAATTCTCTCATCTCTTGGCATCACAGACTTGGCCCTTTCCTGGATCTCGTCATATCTGACAGACCGAACATTCAGTGTCTCCCTCCCCCACACCACCTCCTCACTTCGCCCCTTGTCAGTCGGTGTTCCTCAAGGCTCTATTCTAGGACCCCTACTCTTTTCCATCTACACTTTTGGCTTGGGACAGCTCATAGAGTCCCATGGTATGCAGTACCATCTCTACGCTGATGACACGCAGATCTACCTATCCGGACCTGACCTCACCTCCTTACTTACCAAAATCCCGCACTGTCTGTCTGCTATTTCAGCCTTATTTTCTGCTCGCTTTCTACAACTGAACATGGACAAAACAGAATTCATCATCTTTCCCCCATCTCACTCTACCCCTCCACCAGACCTATCCATCAATGTCAATGGCTGCTCACTTTCCCCAGTCCCACACGCCCGGTGCCTCGGGGTGATCCTCGACTCTGCCCTCTCTTTCAAGCCACATATCCAAGCCCTTGCCTCCTCCTGCCGTCTCAAACTCAAAAATATTTCCCGGATCCGTGCTTTCCTTGACCGTGACACCGCAAAAACGCTAGTGCATGCCCTTATCATCTCCCGCCTCGACTACTGCAACCTCCTACTCTCTGGACTCCCCTCTAGCACTCTGGCACCGCTCCAATCCATCCTACACTCTGCTTCCCGACTAATCTACCTGTCTCCCCGCTATTCCCTAGCCTCTCCCCTATGTCAAGCCCTTCACTGGCTTCCTATCACCCAGAGACTCCAGTTCAAAACCCTCACAATGACATACAAAGCCATCCACAACCTTTCTCCTCCATACATCTGTGACATGGTCTCCCGGTACCTACCTACACGCAACCTCCGATCCTCTCAAGACCTCCTTCTCGACTCCCCTCTCATCTCTTCTTCCCACAACCGCATCCAAGACTTCTCCCGTGCTTGCCGCATACTCTGGAACTCTCTACCCCAACATATCAGACTCTCGCCTACCATAGAAACCTTCAAAAAGAACCTGAAGACTCATCTCTTCCGACAAGCCTACAGCCTGCAGTGATCCTGAAGTTACTGAACCGCCGTGCAACCTGCCCTACCCTCTCCTAGTGTTTCATCACCCATCCCCTGCAGACTGTGAGCCCTCGCGGGCAGGGTCCTCCCTCCTTATGTACCCGTGTGCCTGTTATCTGCTCATGTTTAATGTATTTGTCTATATTTGCCTCGTATTCACATGTAAAGCGCCATGGAATAAATGGCGCTATAAAAATGTATAATAATAATAATAATAATAATAATTATATGACCAGGCAACAAAACTTTTGTCTTGCCAAAATCTGACCATTCTGTGTCCATTAACTGATCTATATTTGATGAATTTAACGTCAGGTTATAAGCTTTTATTTACATAACATGGATAAGCGACATAACTTCTGTCAGGGAGTGTAGGACTAATGAAAATGTTAAATAAAAAACTGAATTGAACTAATAAAAGTTCTTTGTTGTTTAATCATAAAAGAACATATCAATCAGACATGAATTAGATGCTGTTTCCCAGCTGTTATACATCTTCTGGTGCTTTGAAAGTGAATGCATGGTTGATCGCCACTTAAAGGGGTTTTCACACTGACCAAGTTAATTTTAATCAACATTTTAATCAATAGATTTTGGAATAATAATAATAATAATAATTTCTAGAATTGGATGTGTTAAAAAAAATGTTGCTGTGCTGAGATAATCTTATAAATGTGCCCCTGCTGTGTACTGTGTAATGGCCGTGTCTGACCGTGCAGGGACGTGGCCTGATCATACCACAGCTCCTGGGCAGGGGAAGAGGCAAGAGAGAGTATACAGACATTACAGCAGGGGATCACAGCTGATTCTTTCTTTCAGGTAAAACATTGCTTATAAACAGGCAGTGAAATGCCTCACAAGAAGAATCAGCTGTGATCACTGCTGTTCTGCCTGTATACTTATTTTTGCTGCCCCCCTGCCCAGGAGCTGTGCATGATCAGACCATGTCCCTGCATGGTTAGACACAGCCATTACACAGTACAAAGCAGGGGGACATTTATAAGATTGTCTCAGCACAGGAACATTTTATTTTTAACACATCCGATTGTGGAAATTATTATTATTCCAAGATCTATTAATTAAAATAAACTTTGTGGGAAAACCTGTTTAAGGCTAGTTTCACATTTGCATTAAAAAACGCAGCATTTTTAACGCAAACGCATGTGGTGCAAAAAACGCATGTAAACTGCGTTTTTTAGACACATGCGTTTTTGCATGTGGTAAAAAAATTGCAGCGTTTTGACGCGTTTACATGTGTTTTTTACCGCATTTGCGTTTTTGAAACGCATGATGAGAAGTGTGTGACAGATGCCAATCATCAAAAACAACTAGAAAACCCACTATAAACAGAAATATCTAGGGTTAGGGTTAGGGTTAGAATCCCTAGGGATAGGATTAGGGTTAGGGTTAGGATCCCTAGTAACCCTAGGGATCCTAACCCTAACCCTAACCCTAGGGATCCTAACCCTAACCCTAGGGATCCTAACCCTAACCCTAGGGATCCTAACCCTAACCCTAACCCTAGGGATCCTAACCCTAACCCTAACCCTAGGGATCCTAACCCTAACCCTAGGGGTTAGGGTTAGGATCCCTAGGGTTAGGGTTAGGATCCCTAGGGTTACTAGGGATCCAAACCCTAGGGTTAGGGTTAGGATCCCTAGGGTTAGGGTTAGGGTTGGGGGGTGGCTAATCAGAGTGTATTCTGGTGTTTTTCTATTGAAACGTATGCATTTAAAAACGCATGCAAACGCATGTGCTTAAAAATGCATGCGTTTACATAGACAGCAATGCGTTTTTTTGCCGCAAAAAAGCGCTGCTAGAAATTACTACAGGTTGCATTTCCGCAACAAAACGCAAGCATAGAAACGACACATGCGTCGGCAAAACACGGCAAAACGCATGCAAAAAAGAATCCACATACTGTCCACTACGATCATGGAGCCATACAGCTCAATAGGTGATTTTGATCCATGGCTCAGATCAAAAACGGACATGTCTATTTTTTGTGGGCTGCAAAAAAAAACAAACCAGAGTTGTGAATAGCCACAATAATTATAAAAAATATGTGTTCTATCCATGACAAACATGGCTCAAACTTGTAAAGATGGACATCTGAATATGGCCTAAATCAAAGTGAAATACAAACACGGTCCAGAGTAATCTTTACTGAGGTCAGTAGGGGGCGCAGTCTGAAGTGGGCCCCTGTGCAAGAACAGTACATGGGGCCCTTTATGTGTCTGTGACAGGAGCTGCTTGCTGCTTTAGAGTTAGAAGTGGGCCCCTTTATCTTTTGGGCCCCTTTGCAACTGAATAGGTTGGACCAATGGTATGCCCGCCCCGGACTGACGTTACACTTGTCTCTGCTCCTTTGCTTGTAGAGGTGAGATCAGCAGGGAGAAAGTAAAGGACTGCAGAAACTGAAGTCTTCTCCTATTCTGCCCCATAATAAAATAAATGGCACGTGGAAGCAAATAAACTGGAAATGAATAAATAGGATGTTATATGAATCATTATAGGAATGTGTACAGTTGATTGTTTTCCTCACTATAAGAAGGGGTTGTCAGGTCCAAATTGATAAGTCTGCCATCACTCTGTGTGACTACGGACTTATGAGTCCCCCTAGTGCAGTCACTGTGCGCTACGAGGATTTGCAGGAGGCAGGACCAGAGGGTATGTATGTATTATACATACTCCGAGCCAGGGCTCATTCAGAGGGAGTGGCCTCGCTCCCAACACTTGTATGGAGCAAAGGCGCGCGCTCTAGTTGGCCATGCCACTGGCCGGCCACGTCACTAGCCAAGTGTATGGAGCGAGACCACACCCACTTGACGGGTTCTGGCCAGCTGTATGTGTAACTCATACCGGTACCGCCTCAATGTGTGCGCTGAGGGGACTCATAAGTCTGAGTGACAGCTGACTTATAGATTTGGACCAGACAACCCCTTTAGTTGAATTATTTTTCCATATATTTAATCAATATATGTATATCATTTCCCTGCCAAACTGTGGAAGTCGAGTTTGTACATGTACCAGTGGCACATCGTAATGTCTTGGGTCCTTTTACGCCACTTACAATGTCACTGACAGTTTAGAAAAGAACCAAGTCCTAACAATCCTCATTCATAAATCAATGCTCGGTTTGGGCATCCCCCAAGGTTTACCTCTGTACTAATGTCAAATTGCATTTACAAACACAATAAATGTTATAGTGCAGTGGGAAAATCTCACCCGGCAGTATTCAGCTCTTTGCTTTATTCTATGCCACATACAGTACAGACCAAAAGTTTGGACACACCTTCTCATTTAAAGATTTTTCTGTATTTTCATGACTTGGAAAATTGTACATTCACACTGAAGGCAACGAAACTATGAATTAACACATGTGGAATTATATACTTAACAAAAAAGTGTGAAACAACTGAAATTATGTCTTATATTCTAGGTTCTTCAAAGTAGCCACCTTTTGCTTTGATGACTGCTTTGCACACTCTTGGCATTCTCTTGATGAGCTTCAAGAGGTAGTCAGAATGGTTAAGTTACAAGCATAATATAAATATAAATTATTTATGGAAATTGACAATGATACAGAGGACATACCGTATTTTTCGGACGCACTTTTATGATCACAAGATTAGGGGGAAAATGGGGTGCATCTTATGAACCTATGCGGCGTAGATGGAGATCTCGGCACCAAGATCCCCATCTGCACATGTGCCGCCCGGCAGCCATTTTCCCGGAGTCCACCACATAGTAAACAGTGTGGGGGCTCTGGGCTTTCATAAAATGTCGGTGGAGCCCCCGCACCAATGGACATCCACAACGCCACTCTAGTCTCCTCCAGTAGCGACCCTGAAGCCTGCAACACCGAACACCAGCAGCGACCCTGGGACCCAGCTTCACCGCAGCCACCACCCCCGGTAAGCAATAAACGCCTGAATTGTAAATTGTAAGAAGCACCACCATTTCATTAAAAAAAAGTTTTTTTTCCCCATTTTTCTCCTCAAAATTTAAGGTGCATCTTATAATCTGGTGCATCTTATAAACCCCAAAATGCGGTATGTCACCAAATTAGCTGCTTTTCAGCATAAATTACTTTCACAAGGGGTTTACGCACAAGGGGGCATTCTTTGCATCTGGAGGAGAGAAGGTTTTTCCACCAACATAGAAGAGGATTCTTTACTGTTAGGGCAGTGAGAATCTGGAATTGCTTGCCTGAGGAGGTGGTGATGGCGAACTCAGTCGAGGGGTTCAAGAGAGGCCTGGATGTCTTCCTGGAGCAGAACAATATTGTATCATACAATTATTAGGTTCTGTAGAAGGACGTAGATCTGGGGATTTATTATGATGGAATATAGGCTGAACTGGATGGACAAATGTCTTTTTTCGGCCTTACTAACTATGTTACTATGTTAATAATCCATGCTACTGGTGAAACATTCTCCTCATCTAGTTTACAGAAAAGAGAATGAGTACAATGAGCAGACATCGGTTTTATTAAGAAAACGTGCAATGCTTCATTTCTCCTCTGGAGGCGCTGCAGAGGACTGGACAGAGCAGTGTAAATTGAATTGCTGATCTCTGTTAATAAAAGGCTTCTTGGTTCATTGGGATCTGACCCATAAATGCTGTAACAAGTGGGGTGTGCCCGATAATACAACTTAGCCTCACTTATAACAAAGGACTCATGGATGAAGCGGGCATAAAACCATCATGAAGTCACAACACTTACTGGGTTCCTACGGCCCCTTTACTCTCATGGTGAAGAGGTAGAATGGTTTATTGATGTCTGTACACCTGGTAGAGGTACATGATTTTTTCTAGTCTGACCGTTTCTCTGTGAATGCTTCTCATTTTTCTCCTTTTCTGGTTAGGCTGGCCACCTAATGGACTTTTCCTTCGCTTTCGGAGTTGCCAGCTAGGAACAATGCACCAATACCGAGGAAAATGTATCCATGTATACTAGCATTGGAATAGAACCCATTCACTCACCTGCTGTAGTCCAGGTGCAGCACAGCGTCTGCTCTGACCTTATAGGAGACCGGCCAGGAGCCCGCTGGGGTTATATAGTGACTGCTGCAAAGAATTGCGGGAACTTCCATGTGTTTAAAATGTACCATTTAGCAGCAATAATGGTGGATAGTTGTGGGTCTTGCTTGTGGCCACGTTAAAGGAATATGCAACAGCCTGACGCAAAAGGCTTATGCTGAGTAAAATGTGGATTTTTACTTATTTGTTATTTTCTTTTGCTGAGGAAAACGACGGGGTAAAATAAACTCCTTTGGAATATTTTTGAATCTATCAAAGACTTTCATTTTGAAAAAAAACCCATGCTTCACACTCATAAGTGCCATTACCAGTGATCAGTTCTGCATCAATCACGCATTGGTAGGCCATTGTTATTTAGGTGCATACATCCCATTTAAAATGTAACTATACTTTCAAAGTTCAAAGAACTTGTCGGCAGGATCGTGCTCAGTAACCTACCGACAGTGTCAGGTCGGCGCCGTTATACTGACTACAATGATACCTGGTGATGAAATCAGTCTTGTGGTTATTGTTTAATCATTATTTTCATTTTTGAGTTAATGATATGCTCTTGCTTGTGGGGGTTTTTATGTGGTGCTCTGTGGTGTTCATCAGATCATTGATCCCTCAGTGACCTGCCTCCTATTTTACATAATGAATATTATATTTTTTTTTTGAAAAAAATCACCTTCTGCAGGAAGGCGCATGATCTCATCTATAATGTGTATTTAATAATTTTTTTGATGGTACTCATTAGCGCATGAAAAAAATAAAAAATCTGATAGATGCTATTGCGCAGCTAGAGAAAAAAAATTGTTTCCATCTTGGATGGCTATACACATTATAGATGTGATCATGCTGCAGCTCAGGTGCCGCCGCTGCCTGACTGCAGAAGTTGATTTTTAAAAAATATATACAGTGGGGCAAAAAAGTATTTAGTCAGTCAGCAATAGTGCAAGTTCCACCACTTAAAAAGATGAGAGGTGTCTGTAATTTACATCATAGGTAGACCTCAACTATGGGAGACAAACTGAGAAAAAAAAATCCAGAAAATCACATTGTCTGTTTTTTTAACATTTTATTTGCATATTATGGTGGAAAATAAGTATTTGGTCAGAAACAAAATTTCATCTCAATACTTTGTAATATATCCTTTGTTGGCAATGACAGAGGTCAAACGTTTTCTGTAAGTCTTCACAAGGTTGCCACACACTGTTGTTGGTATGTTGGCCCATTCCTCCATGCAGATCTCCTCTAGAGCAGTGATGTTTTTGGCTTTTCGCTTGGCAACACGGACTTTCAACTCCCTCCAAAGGTTTTCTATAGGGTTGAGATCTGGAGACTGGCTAGGCCACTCCAGGACCTTGAAATGCTTCTTACGAAGCCACTCCTTCGTTGCCCTGGCGGTGTGCTTTGGATCATTGTCATGTTGAAAGACCCAGCCACGTTTCATCTTCAATGCCCTTGCTGATGGAAGGAGGTTTGCACTCAAAATCTCACGATACATGGCCCCATTCATTCTTTCATGTACCCGGATCAGTCGTCCTGGCTCCTTTGCAGAGAAACAGCCCCAAAGCATGATGTTTCCACCACCATGCTTTACAGTAGGTATGGTGTTTGATGGATGCAACTCAGTATTCTTTTTCCTCCAAACACGACAAGTTGTGTTTCTACCAAACAGTTCCAGTTTGGTTTCATCAGACCATAGGACATTCTCCCAAAACTCCTCTGGATCATCCAAATGCTCTCTAGCAAACTTCAGACAGGCCCGGACATGTACTGGCTTAAGCAGTGGGACACGTCTAGCACTGCAGGATCTGAGTCCATGGTGGCGTAGTGTGTTACTTATGGTAGGCCTTGTTACATTGGTCCCAGCTCTCTGCAGTTTATTCACTAGGTCCCCCCGCGTGGTTCTGGGATTTTTGCTCACCGTTCTTGTGATCATTCTGACCCCACGGGGTGGCATTTTGCGTGGAACCCCAGATCGAGGGAGATTATCAGTGGTCTTGTATGTCTTCCATTTTCTAATTATTGCTCCCACTGTTGATTTCTTCACTCCAAGCTGGTTGGCTATTGCAGATTCAGTCTTCCCAGCCTGGTGCAGGGCTACAATTTTGTTTCTGGTGTCCTTTGACAGCTCTTTGGTCTTCACCATAGTGGAGTTTGGAGTCAGACTGTTTGAGGGTGTGCACAGGTGTCTTTTTATACTGATAACAAGTTTAAACAGGTGCCATTACAACAGGTAATGAGTGGAGGAAAGAGGAGACTCTTAAAGAAGATGTTACAGGTCTGTGAGAGCCAGAAATCTTGATTGTTTGTTTCTGACCAAATACTTATTTTCCACCATAATATGCAAAAAAAATGATAAAAAAACAGACAATGTGATTTTCTGGATTTTTTTTTCTCAGTTTTTCTCCCATAGTTGAGGTCTACCTATGATGTAAATTACAGACGCCTCTCATCTTTTTAAGTGGTGGAACTTGCGCTATTGCTGACTGACTAAATACTTTTTTGCCCCACTGTATATATAATATTCATTATGTAAAATAGGGGGTAGGTGAGTGAGGGATCAGTGACCTGTCAGAAGCCATACAGGTGCATATCTAAGCAGAGCACCACACGAAGCCCCGCCAAAGGCCGCCCCGGAGCACGAGCATATCATTAACTCAAATCTGAAAATAAAGATTAAACAACAACCACAAGACGGATATCATCAACCAAGGTATCATTTTAATCAGTACAATGGCTCCAACCTGACACTGTCTGTAGATTACTGAGCACAATCCTGCTGACAGGTTCCCCTTTTGTAACTTTTTAGAATAAGCTCTCATGTGTAAGAACAGGAATAATACCACTACTTCCAGACATATGATGTGTATCCTGAATTTTCACCAGGTTTCCCCTCTGCATTATCCCTACATTTGCAATCAGAGAGAGATCGGTTGACATTAGCTACTATGATGTCTCCTTAGTCAGCACACAAACAGAAGCTGCAGCAGTATGGGTGACAATACACAGCACTACTGAACTGGGCAGGTGTGACATCATCTGTGGGGTAATGTAAAAGACTTGTTAGAAAGCTCAACATGATTTTTGTCTGTCTCCCTCTGCCTATTTTCTCTCTTTGCACCTCACTTCTCTCCCAATCTTCTCCTCTCCATAGACTATAAAAGAGGTGTAACCTTACACCTCAATGTGTTGGTAGTCTGTCTTGTCTTGAGAAGGAGTGGAAAACAAGTTCCTGAGGCAGAAGAGAAGAGAATTTGTGGCACATAACTGGAGAAAGAAGGACATTTCTGTAATAAGATATATTGCAAAGTTTCATATATTCACCTGAACTATTGATTTTGTCAATTAAAATTCCATAAAATTCCATAAATACATTATACATACTGGGACCTGGCAGGATAAGTCTATGTAGAAATGGGATAATATATGCCATGTCAGTAATGTGGATTATGTCCATGTACCGATGCCCAATGCTGATCCCTAGAAGCAAGGTAGGAGTTGCAATGACAACACTACACCAATAAGTCTATACACAGATCACCCCTCCCTCATTTTCAAATTATTCTGTGTTCTCTGCTCGTATGATTGCCATGCATGTTAAGTCAATAGCCCAGACATAATCTCTACCATTCGGCCGTTGATGCGCTTATTCTAGAGACATCTCCTTGTTCCGGTTTTTGTTTCTGGGAGCAATAATCATTTAATTTACAATAATGGGGAGGAAGGCAGATAATGCATTACTTCATAAGGATGGAGCGAATTCTCGCTCTACGATATTTGTTGATAAACACTGGAAAATGTCATTCTGAACGTTCTCCCACGTGCCATCACCAGACTGAGAGCATCATTGTGCCAGCACAATGCACCCTGTGTACGGCCATGCAAAATTCACTCTCCACAGCTGACTCTGGGAATCTTAGTTATTTAGTTAGGCAAACCAATTACACTCACAGCCGAGTATTCCAAAAATCTGAAAGAAAACTGAAGAAGGGACAATCTGCTAACTTCCTATATTTCACTGCAAAAAACCATGACTAGTACAGACTGGACAATATGCTTGTCTAAACTACTTACTTACCCCCTGCTGGTGACATAGCTGGAAAAGCAACTACCCAGACACACAAACATATACACATATATACTCTATATATGCATGTACAGTGATGGCCGAAAGTGTTGGCACCCTTGAAATTGCTACAGAAAATGAAGTATTTTTCCCAGAAAATTATTGCAATTACACAATTTGTTATATACCGGTTTATTTTCTTTGTGTGTATTGGAATAACACACAAAAAACAGAGAAAAATAGCAAATTGGACATAGTTTAATTAAAAAAAAACCCAAATGGGCAGGACAAAATTGTTGGCCCCTTTGGAATAAATAACTGCAATCACTCACTTTCTATAACCATCAACAAGGTTCTTTTACCACTCAATTGGAATTTTGGACCACTTTTCTTTTGCAAATTGCTTCAGGTCTCTCATATTTGAAAGGTGACTTCTCCTAATAGCAACTTTAACATCTCTCCACAGGTGTTTAATGGGATTTAAATGCGGACTCACTGGTGGCCACTTCAAAACTCTCCAGCACTTTGTTTCCATCCAATTCTGGGTGTTTCCTGAAGTATGTCTGGGATCATTAGTGTGACCTAGGATGCAAATCCAGCTTTCTGACACTGGGCACTACACTGCGATCCAAAATCCTTTGGTAATCTTTACATATCATTATAACAGACACACAGTCAAGGCACCCTGTGCCATAGGCAGCAAAGCAACCTCAAGACATCTTTGAACCTCCACCATATTTTATTGTAGGTACTGTGTTCATTTTTTTGTAGGCTTTATTCCATTTTCGGTAAGTAGTTGAATGATGTGCTTTACCAAACAGCTCTACCCTTGCCTCATCTGTCCACAAGATGCTTTCCCAGAAGGATTTTGGCTAACTCACATATATTTTATCAAACTGCAGTCTAGCTTTGTATGTCTGTGTTTCAGCCGTGGGGTCCTTCTGGGTTTCCTGCCAGAGCACTTCATTTAATTCAAATGTTGAGGTTTAGTTTGCATTGACACTGATGCACCCTGTGCCTGCAAGACAGCTTGAATTTCTTTGGAACTTGATTGGGGCTGCTTATCCACCATTCATACTATCCTGTATTGCAAACTTTCATCATTTTTTTTCTGCTGGTCATGACGAGGGAGATTAGCTATAGTGTCATGGGTTGTAAACTTCATGATCATGTTGTACACCATGGACAAAGGAATATCAATGTCAACTTCTCCCCTTTTTATCTGGTTTCAGGTGTGATTTTCATATTGCTCTACCTGTACTTTGCCACAGGTGAGTTTGAACGAGCATCACATGCTTGAAGAAAAGTTGTTTACTCACAATTTTGTAAAGGTGTCAACAATTTTTTCCAACCCATTTTGGGGATTTTGTGGGAAATATATCCAATTTGCCATTTTTCTCTCTTTTTTTGTGTTGTTCCAATGCATACTGTGGCCACTCAACATTTTGTCTTAATTAGCCAGATGTCTATTTTCAGCAAGCCAGGAGGAATAGACTGTTATCTATATGTTGACTTTTGAATGTATGTGTTTTTTCTTCAGTTGGACAAGAGTCTGAAATGTTGACTCTTATTTCATGCAGGGTCATTGAGCAATAATGTTTGCTGATATGCTAATTACACATTGCCCAGGCCAGCTAGTTTGTTGACTTGCAAAACAGAGGAGGAAAAACCAGGCAAATAGATTTCCATGACATGACAGACTATATGGCGGTACTTAAAAGTATAAACACGTGGGTTAAACCTCACCCAACGTGAAGAAAGCGATCCTGTTAAGTCACAGGACCGCGGTACCGCACATAGAGCGCGAGCAAGTAGTCAGCAAACTTAACCCCAAAAGGGATTGAAGTCCGATTAGACCCTTGCTGGCACAACACCGCAACTGGGTGTGAAAAGAACCTTTTCTGCAATATATGAGCACAAGAGTGCGTGCGATGCCGCACTGACGGACGCCACTAACCACCCAGGCTTGGGTATGGAAAGCGCGAGGCAAGCGCACGGCGTCGTACTGGCAGGCACAGCTATAGGACGCTGTGATGTGTGTAACATACAGATGGATAGTCGGGCGCTAGAGAGCTACCATCATCCGCGAGCAATCAACAACTCTAGGGAGGGATACTTAGGAGCTTTCATCCATCGACATACATCCATCTACACACACACACAATAATTGTACACTAGCGCATGGCCGTGCGGTCATGCGCAGTTTATATAGCTGCTGGACAGGAAGTGGCCACAGAAACTTTGCCCTTACAAGACCTGCCAAGATGACCAATGGAATGCGCTGCAGAGCCCGAGCACATGACCCTTGATCTCCAACGGGAGATATTGCCCTGGGCATGCTCAGTGTGCGCAAATAAGGACTTAGTCCCAGAGAAGTCCGCTCGCTGCTGACCAGCACTGACTTTAATAGCAGGAGCTGAAGAAGCAGCAGTAACTCTCTGTACCGAGCGAGACCGAGCAAGATGCTGGGACTGACATCCCTGCTGAGCAGACTCCACTGCGGCTGGATAGGAATGGGAGACCGCAGCGGAGATGGCTCGAGATTCCCCCTGTGCAGAAGTGGGAACTCGAGACCTAACACCCTGTGTTGTTTGAGTAGCATTATGACCACGGGAGACCCACTGTGTCTCCACATACACAAAATAAATAAACATGTGTATAATGAAATATGTGTAATTACAAAAATTTTGTGGAAAAAATACTTCATTTTCTAGAACAATTTTAAGAGTGCCAGCACTTTTGACCATGACTGCGTATGCTTATTTGCAAGTCCGTATGCTTCCATTGCAAAGATGGCTATTTTACTGTTCACAGTAGGAACAGCTAAAATGAGAAACTATACATATTTAGTATCATCAATCCACAAAATAAAAGTAACATGATTTTTTTGCCTCACAATTTATGTCGTTAATTTTAAAACCATCAAACATTGAAAATACATTCTCTAAATGTTAATGTTAATAAAAGTTAAAGGCTATATGCACCTTAGCACAGAATTACATTTACTACAAGCAACACAAAGAAACCTTCTCCATAAGTCAGCCTTCTCTTTTTCTGTCAGCCCTCCCCTTCTCCCAGTAATTTTTAAACACAGACTTGTCTGAATTAAATACCCACATACTGTATGTATATTTACATATATATTATTATTATTTATTTATATAGCACCATTGATTCCATGGTGCTTTACACGAGAAGAGGTGTTAGGTCTCGAGTTCCTGCTTCTGCACAGGGGGAATCTCGAGCCATCTCCGCTGCGTTCTCCCATGCTTATCCAGCCGCAGTGGAGTCTGCTCAGCAGGGACGTCGGTCCCAGCGTCTTGCTCAGTCTCACTCTGTACAGAGAGTTACTGCTGCTTCTTCAGCTTCTGCCATTAAAGCCAGTGCTGGTCAGCAGCGAGCGGACTTCTCTGGGACTAAGTCCTTGTCTGCACACACTGACCATGCCCAGGGCAAGATCTCCCGTTGGAGATCGAGGGTCATGTGCTCAGGCTCTGCAGCACATTCCATTGGTCCTCTTGGCAGGTCTTGGAAGGGCAAAGTTTCTGTGGCCACTTCCTGTGCTGCAACTATATAAACTGCGCATGACCGCACGGCCATGCGCTAGTGTACATTTGCTTACGAATGTTTGTTGTGAGTGCAAGTCGTCCTTGGATACCCCTTCCCTATTGAATGTCTGTTCGCGAAAGGTGTATGGTTGCTATCTAGCGCCCGACTTATCCTACAGCACTAATCACACGTTACAGCGTCCAGTTGCTGTGACCACCAGTACGGTGCCGTGCACTTCCTCTGTGCTTTCCTTACCCAAGCCTGGGTGGTTAGTGGCGTTCGTCAGTGCGGCACCGCATGCACTCTTGTGCCCTAATATTGTTATTCTGCTTCCTTACACACCCAGTTGCGGTGTTGTGCCAGCAAGGGTCTAATCGGACTTCAATCCTAGTTGGGGTTGAGTTCGCTGACTACTTGCTCGCCTTCTATGTGCGGTACCGCGATCCTGTGACACAACAGGATCGCTTCCTTCACGCTGGGTGAAGTTTAACCCACGTGTGTATACTTATGAGTACCGCCATATAGTCCGTCATTACTTAGCAGCAGGTTCCATCTCTGCACGGTGGACCCCGGGCTGCGAACGCACCATACACTATCTGTCTTATTATTTGGTGCGTTCCGCTAGCCCTAACAAGAGGTTACTACAAGTTACAGATATCACTTACAGTAAACAAACTAACAATGACAGACTGATACAGAGGGGCGAGGACCCTGCCCTTGTGGGCTTACATTCTACAGGATTATGGGGAAGGAGACCGTAGGTTGAGGTTTGCAGGAGCTCCGGGTGTTGGTGAGGCAATAGCTTTGGTAGTGATGAGGCGGCAGCGGGGTCAGTGCAGGCTGTAGGCTTTCCTGAAGAGATGGGTTTTCAGGTTCCGTCTGAAGGATCCGAACATGGTTGATAGTCGGACATGTTGGGGCAAAGAATTCCAGAGGATGGGGGATATTCGGGAGAAGTCTTGGATGCGGTTGGATGAGGAGCGAATAAGTGTGGAGGAGAGAAGGAGGTCTTGGGAGGACCGGAGATCACGTGAGGGAAGATATCGGGAGATTAGTTCAGAGATATATGGAGGAGACAGGTTGTGGATGGCTTTGTAGGTCAGTATTATATGCAAATTGCCTCTTCTGAGAAAAAGAGGCCTTAAACTCTATAGCGCCACCTGTTGGAAGTAGCGATCCTACAAGTCACAATCAACCCTTTAACGAGTCGTGCAATATGACTTAGGATAAAAGCCAAATCAATATCTCAATTCGCAGACACGGTGTTTCGGGCTGTTGGCCCTCGTCAGTGCGAAGCAAGAGAACTAATTTGGCTAGGTGAGAGGCTCTGGACTGGGGTCTAAGGGGTATCGTTTCTCCTTATGGAGAGTGACATACCATCTCTGGCTTGTCAAGGTAAGGAGGCTTATTCGCCGTGCTACTGCCAACAGGTGGCGCTATAGAGTTTAAGTCCTCTTTTTCTCAGAAGAGGCAATGCAGATGACAGCATTGTCACCACTAACCCTCTTAGTAGCCATTTCAAAAATGTGCAGAAGGGTGCAGAGGTCCTTCATCTGTGTCCACTACTCAAGTGTGAATTGCACTATGTCCGTATGCGTTGTGCCAGGCTATTCAAAATCTTATACTGCACCAGATCTTGGCGCTACTGCCACAGTCACTGCAATATGTTTAGAGATACATTCCACAGTCAGAAAGATCTCTATACCAACTTAAGCTGAATGATGTAAGTCAGCACACAATGGTGATTTATGCAGCAGTGCATATAGGCTGGAGCAGTGGCGTAGGAACTGCTGTACCATCAGGCTGAGGATGCGAGCCATGCAAGGCACATGTGTGAGGTTGGCCCGGAGTAGAGCCGCCACCAGGTTTGCATCGTTATCGCACACGGCTTTCCCTGGCTCCAGATTGAGTGTAGGCAGCCATTGCTGAAACTCAGCATGGATAGCTGTCCACAATTGTTGATCTGTATGACTGCGATCTCCAAGGCATATTAATTTAAACACTGCCTGATTGCGATGAGCTGCGCAGTACGGAGGTGGGGGGATTCTCTCTGCAGTGTTAGAACGTGTGTTTTTATTAAGGCAGAGGTTGAGGGTGCAGGTGGAGGCCCGAGAGTAGGTGGAGGAGGAGTTAGATACAGAGGTTTGTTCCACAAGCACTGAGGATTCCAAGACTTGGTGTCTAGTGACAACTTGGTGTCTAGTGCTTTAGCTCTGTATACCCTGGTGTTTAATAGTTTCATTCTACAATCATAGCTGTTTAGTAGTTTAGTTCTCCAACCCCTGTTGTCTATTAGTTTAGTTATCCATGTTATGGTGTGTAATTGTTTAGTTCTCTAACCCTAGCTTTTTAATAGTTTAGTTCTCCAACCCCTGTTGTCTACACGCTTAGATATCCATCTTATGGTGTGTAGTGGTTCAGTTCTTCATCCTGCAAGCTTTGAGGATTGCAAGAATGGTGGAGCAGCCCCTTCCTCGACTGCCCCCACAGCCACCAGAGTCACCCAGTGCCCTGTCAGCAAGATGTAACACCCCCATGCTTGCTCGTCGCACCCTGGCAGACACAGAATTTTTTGGAGAATGGGTGATGTTGTGTGCGACATGCTGGTGTAGCGCAGGCACATCTTGCTTAAAGAAGTAATGGTGACTGGGCAACTGTCGCGGGTGAGCTGGGATGGCCATCAGCTTTCGGAAACTGTCTGTATCCATAAGGTGGAAAGGCTGCATTTCCGTGGCCAAGAGATTGGAGTGGCCTTGCAATAATCACAGAGATCATAGGCCATGAGTCACACAGAAACAACTGCTGTGATCTTTGTATTGAAGAGCTCTCAGCTCTACCCTATCATCCACACAATTACATGATTGGGCAAAGTGATAATAGTGAGCGTACGGCATATCCACCTCCGGAATAGAGCGCATGGAATATGTGTATATCCCGCTGTATGATCATTGCTAACTCCATGATAACCCCACACTCCTTGCTGCCACCAACAATCCTGTTTTTTTAAAAAAAGTTATAAATGTAGGCCCATTGGACACTATTCTTCTTTGGAGGTTCACACCATCAGGGTGTTCCCTCTCCAAGTAGCAGTCATATACCATCCCTCAGGCTCACCTACCCACTTCCTTGACCACTTTTCTGCCTTGCTGCCCCACCTCCCCAACTGCATCCCAGCTTCTATCTGTAGCCATTTTTTATGGCCTCCCACAACTTTCAACCCTGAGACCAGGGCCGTATTTAGAGTTTATGCTGCCCTAGGCACTTTTCGTGCTGTCTCCCCCATTGGTGAGTATGACTAATGCAGACTCTGTCGGCAGTGACTTAGGCTACTTTCACATCAGCGATTTTTGCCATTTGCGGCAGATCCGGCAGTTTTTCCGCATCTGCCACATAATGGATCACTTATGGCAGCACTGCGTTTGGCCTCATTCATTCCCTATGGGACTTGCGGACACGTGTGGCACTTACATTTTTTCCGCAATCCGGAAAGTGCGGTACTTGCAGCAGCTGGAAAAAAAACGCTGCTAGCAGTGTTTTTTTCTGTCTCACCGCAAGTGCCAACACTGGTGGAAGAGAGCCAACACAAGGGGTCAGCAAAGGCATTTTCCTTTTAATGGGATCAAACCTGGGGAATGAGAATGGGCTGTCCAAATAGCAATAGCAGTTAACAATAAATAACAATATTATTAATAATGCATGATGGAGCAGTACAGTGCACCCTTGCCTGCACAAGGCTCCAGGAATCTGATCCCCTCCTTTGTAGACGCTTTGCTGGGAGAAGCCCCAGAACACAAGTTACAGTGTTTAGGGAGTTACAGTAGTGCTCGTTCCTCTATGGTTGGCCCGTGTATCCATAGACTGCGTCTATAGTGATATTGTTGTGAAAACAGGATGTAACATTGGGAAAGTAGTCAGTAAATCATACAGTATGCTTAGGGTGGGGCCACAACTGGCCAAAGACCCCGCTATGTCACATAGCGCAATGTAAGTGATTAGGGTCATGGTGCAACCTGTGATGCGCGAACAACGAAAAATGTAAATTAATAGTTTTTTTTGCAACTTACAACCATAGTTACATAGGTTGAAAAAAGAGCTAGTGCCATCAAGTTCAACCTTGGACCAATGTTCGCCAAACCTGCTGATATCGATGGGTTTGGAGAAGTCGTGAGAGACGGACAATGGCCACCTAATGTGTATGGTGGCTTTAAGAATTATTTAGTACTTACAATGAAGGATCTGCAGTGGACACATTGCTGACCGATGGAGGGCGTCCATGGAAGAAGCTGGTACGGACCATGGGCTGGGACCCCCATGCTGTCTATATCTGCCTAGAAACCATACAGTATACACCAACACTGTCACCCAGAAGGATCATTACTATCAGTTCTCGGCCATAATAAATCGCCCATAGACGGCTCCTGCAAATGTCTCCATTACTGCAGTCAGCCAGGGTCAGGGGATAATCAGCGTCACGGACATATGGCACCGATCATCCTCATAGGGAACAAAGGACCAGGCGGTCAGAGAGTCCCCAAGGCAGATGTCAGGGGCCACTGACCGGACATCAAGGACTGAAACCCGAAGTCTATGGCAGATCCAGAGCCGGAATATCCTTATGAGTTCCTGATCGGTGATCCTTAGCTTGGAAACAAGAGAAAAGTCTCAAAGTTGTAGAGATTTAGAAGGGACTAAACACATTGTGGGTAGATCAGCCCCATCATCAGTCTTAGCTGTCCCCGTCAGCTCCCTAATAATGGGGCAGGGAAGATTAACAGTAAACAGATGTGATCACCCAAAGCAAATCTGACACATGGAGCAGAGAACAGCTCATCACTTATAGAAACAGTGGGACTGCAACTCCCAGCATGGCCCCTGTCAGTGCACGTGAGATCAGCTCATCACTTAGAGAAACAGTAGGATTACAACTCCCAGCAATGGCCACTATCAGTGCACGTGAGATCAGCTCATCACTTAGAGAAACAGTGGGATTACAACTCCCAGCAATGGCCACTATCAATGCACTGAGAACAGCTCATCATTTAGGGAATGTGCACTCGTTGCGGATTTGCCTGTGGAATTTTCTGTGCAGATTCTGCATCTCTTGGTGGAAAACGCAGGTAAAAATCCGCTCGTTTTAATGCGTTTTTGGTGCGGATTTTCATGCAGATTTGTATGCGTTTTTGAAAGCTAAATAAAGATCTATTAATGAACAAAAAAAAAAGAATTGTGATGTCATTTCTTGTCCAACCTCTTCATTTACATACTCCAGTAATGAATGTTTAGATAGATAGATAGATAGATAGATAATAGATAGATAGATAGATAGATAGATAGATAGATAGATAGATAGATAGATAGATAATTGCAAAAAAGTGAGAGCAGCACAGAAAAGAAAAACAAAAATCAGGGTGCAGGGCCCCTCAGGCATGTACCAAACCTTGTCATAGAAGTCCAAAAATCAGAGGCAGCACACCATTCTGGATAAGGTTATGAAGGTATTCAAATTTAATAGCCCATAATGGCAACGTTTCGGCCCGTGGAGGTTTGAGAAAGGCTCTCCACGGGCCGAAACGTTGCCATTATGGGCTATTAAATTTGAATACCTTCATAACCTTATCCAGAATGGTGTGCTGCCTCTGATTTTTGGACTTCTAGATAGATAGATAGATAGATAGATAGATAGATAGATAGATGATAGATCTATAGATTGATAGATAATACCAAGCCCGATGTTTAGTAATAAACATAATAAAATGGTACATAAAGAATAAAGACACACCCACACACAATCTGCATTGGCCGGGGTCACACTTGCAAGAAACTCGCACGAGTCTCGTACCTCAATACCGGGTACTGCCGCCGGCACTCGGACCTGAGTGTTGAGCTGCATAGAAGTACATGTAGCCACACACTCCGGTCCCAAGTGGCGGTGGCAGTGCCCGGTATTGAGGCGCGAGTTTCTCGCAAGTGTGACCCCGGCCTTAAACGCAATATCTGTTTAATTTAAAAAAATGGAAAAAAAAATGTGTGGGCTCTCTTGCAATTTTCAAGTCCAGAGTGGGACCTGAGGATTGGAGCCGCCCCTCACCTGAAGCCATACCTCCTCTATCACCAGCCGGCCCAGGACTTCCCTCCTCTCCAGCACTGACCTCATCACTGGCATCGTGTGTCACTTATATGTGACCGCGGGATCCTAATGTGATGTTCTCACTCCTCCTCAGCAGTGCCTCGCCCTCCACAGCGGGATTAGAGACCCCCGCAGCAGCCGGTAGGCCCCCCGCTACCTGGTGCCCAAGGCAAGTGCCCTCAAGTGCCTAGAGGCAAAAACAGCCCTGTCTGAGACACACAAAGAAGGTAAACACCCCTGATCTGGTCTTTGTCCTGCTCAGTTCAATCTCCTACCTAGTTAACTTACCTCTTACTCTTTGTCGTCCATGAAGTAAGGAGTATAACCACACCTTAGACATTTTTAGGCACTCCCTAAAAACACATCTGTTTATGCGGCCTATCGTGTTCCCTAATAAAAGTCTTTTTTATATATAGCCTATTATTTACTTCTCTAAACATAATTCACCATCAAACACAATCATACCCAAAAGCCTTAATCTACCCCCATTTCCTCAAGATGGTTGTACCATCATTGTAAATAAGCACCTGTAATTCGGGTCACCCTCTCCTCATTGTAGATTGTAAGCTCTGAAGAGCAGGGTCGTTATTGTTTGATTATTATTAATTTTTGACTGTTAGGCTACTTTCACACTAGCGTTAACTGCAATCCGTCACAATGCGTCGTTTTGCAGAAAAAACGCATCCTGCAAAAGTGCATGCAGGATGCGTTTTTTCCCCCTAGACTTGTATTGACGACGCATTGCGACGGATTGCCACACGTCGCATCCGTAGTGCGACGGATGCGTCGTGCTTTGGCGGACCGTCGGGAGCAAAAAACGCTACATGTAACGTTTTTTGCTGCTGACGGACCGCTTTTTCCGACCGCGTATGCGCGGCCGGAACTCCTCCCCCACCTCCTCGCACCTCACAATGGGGCAGCGGATGCGATGAAAATCTGCATCCGCTGCACCCGTTGTGCGGCGCAAACAACGCTAGCGTCGGTAACCTCGGCCCGACGCACTGCGACAGGCCGAGCCCGACGCTAGTGTGAAAGTAGCCTTATATGAACTGCTGTGGAATATTTACGATATATAAAAAAAGTTATTATTATTAGCAGATTGAAGATGGTGAAGTTCAAGCTCTGAGCTTTGCCATGTGTAGGAGCAAACAATCTTTTTCGGGAGCACAACTGCACAAATGAGGGTGGAGTAGGGTGAACATGACAAGCTGCTGGACTGTGAGAGAGGTGCAGGTGGAGATGTTACGGTGGATTGTGAAAGATGGGGTGTGCTTGGTATGTAAAATCAGTCAATAACAGCAGGCATGTCCACTTCCGTATCAGCTGACAGGCCCTCAGTCACCGCAACTGTAAGGGGTAAAGAAGTGGAGGTTCTGCGGCCAGAGACCTGTGTGACAACACTTTCCACGGTGAGGGAGGAGGAAGAATCAGAAGATGCAGTTGATGAGGTTGACGGTGGTTGGCGAGGCCAGCTGGTCTGCATTTTAGCACAGTGATATTCCCAGATTAAGGCATGTTAATCGCACATGTGCCAGTTGATACATTTAGTACTCAAATAATGTTTTTGTATTTTTTAACTCTGCTATGTCTTTTTTTAACCCCTTAACTCCCGCTGCTTTTCTCCGTTTTGAGTTTTCGTTTTTCGTTCCCCTCTTTCCCAGAGCCATAACTTTCTTTATTTTTCCATCAATATGGCCATGTGAGGGCTTGATTTTTGCGGGACAAGTTGTACTTTTGAACAACACCATTGGTTTTACCATGTTGTGCACTACAAAACAGGAAAAAAAAAGTGCGGTGAAATTGCAAATAAGTGCAATCCCACACATGTTTTTTGTTTTGCTTTTTTACTAGGTTCACTAAATACTAAAACTGACCTGCCTTTATGATTCTCCAGGTCATTACGAGCTCATAGACACCAAACATGTGTAGGTTCTTTTTTATCTAGGTTCGTGATCTCGGGTTGGGTAAAAACTTATTTTTTGCATGCTAAATGATACCATTTTGCTGCAGATACAATCTTTTGATCGCCCGTTTTTGCATTTTAGTGCAATGTCGCGGCGATCAAAAAAAAAACTGAATTCTGGCGTTTTTACTTTTTTCTCGCTACGCTGCTTAGCGATCAAGTTAATCCTTTTTTTTTATAGACCGGGCGATTCTGAATGTGGCGATACCAAATATGTGTATGTTTGATTTTATTTTTACTCTATTATTCTGAATGCGGCGAAAGGGGGGAGATATGAACTATTAAATATTTTTTTATATATTTTTAAAAACATTTTTTTTTTACTTTTGGCATGCTTCAATAGTCTCCATGGGAGACTAGAAGCTGCCACAACCCAATTGGCTCTGCTAGATGGAGGCAATGATCAGATCGCCTCTATATAGCAGATTTACTCACAGCAAACCAGCACTGACAACCATAGAGGTCTCCAGGAGACCTCCGTTTGTCATGCCAACACACTGGTGACCTGCGATCATGTGACGGGGGTCACCGGTGTGTGTATTTCTGGCGCGATTGCCGGAAGCGCTTGTTAAATGCCGCTGTCAAAGTTTGACAGAGGCATTTAACTGGTTAATAGCCACGGGTGGATCGCGATTCCACCCGCGGCTTTTGTGGTCACATGTCAGCTGTTCAAAACATCTGACATGTTCTGGGAAAGATGTGGGCTCACAGGTGGAGTCCACATCAAAGAGAGGGAGTCCGACATCAGCGTACTATTACGCCCGATGTTGGAAAGGGGTTAAAAAGTTGACAGATAACATGATTTTTAACATTTTTGCCGATCTGAAAAAAAGAGCCAAGATAGACAAGTGCAGACCAGTGAATGCTGCTGGCCACTGCCAGAGTTGTGGCTCAGGATGCATTGCTTGTCGTGGTTGTATAACTGTGTCTGCAGGAAGCCGCAATGTAACCTTCTCATCTTCCTCCTCCTCCTCCACTGCTGATGTACTCAGCTGCATGCCTCTGGGTTTACACCACACCTCACCACACCTCATCGTCATCCTCTCTGTTCTACCACTCCTCACCCTGAGTGTCACCTTCCTCCTCCTACCCCCACAGCACAGTACAGTCCGTGGGTGCCTCAGGTATCTGAGTCTCGTTATGAAGGGATCACCTCCACCTACTGGGGTTAAGGTCTATTGACAAGGGTTTGGATTCTGCACTGACCCTACTTCATCTGGATCAGACTGAAAAAAAATTTGGGCATCGGTGCAGATGATTTCCTTCTCTTGACTCTTGACTCTGTGAATCTTTGGAGTACACTTTCGATGCCCATGGCATACAATGTGTAATCAGTGCTGCAGACTCGGACATCTGTGGTTTCCAACAGCCAGTTGGGTGGTTGGAGAGTTGTGATGTGGGGGAAAACAAGGGTAATTGTGGTGCCACCTCTGAGAACTGTATTATGTGTGATGTTAAGGTGGAGGAAGAGGAGCAGAGGCCACTTGATGCAGCGCTTGCCATCTACTGGAGCACATGTTCTTTCTGGCCCTCATCTACAAAGCGTACCACTGGGCAGCTGCCAAAGAAACAGAGAGGAGTAGCCTGTCCATTAACAAGTTGTAAGAATGCTGTGCAATTGCTCACTGCAGCAAAACAAACCTACTTTTCATCCCTCATATCATACCTGTCTCAAAACCCTAAACAGCTATTCAGTACTTTCAATTCTCTCCTTCGTCCACCAGCTCCCCCTCCCTCTCATCTCAGCTGAAGACTTTGCCTCACCACTTGTGAAGTTGACCCAATAACATCCTACCTCATTCCAAACCTTACGACAGTCTTCATCCCAAGCCTAACCCACCTTTTCAACCTATCACTAACAACTGATGTCTTTCCATCCTGATTGAAACATACTTCGATCACACCCTTCCTCAAAAAGCCCACCCTTGACCCATCCTCTGTGTCTAGCTATCACCCCATCTCATTTCTCCTCTATGCCTCCAAACTACTGGAACAACACATCCATTTTGAACTGTCCTCCCACTTTTCCTCTTGCTCCCTCTTTGACTGCTTACAATCTGTCTTTAGACTGCACCATTCCACTGAAACTGCCCTGACTAACGTCACCAACGATCTACTCCCCACCAAATCAAAGTGGTGCTGTCCTCCTCCTTCTCCTGGACCTGGCATCTGCCTTTGACACAGTGGTCCATTCCCTCTTACTACAGACTTTCTGATCTCTTGCCATTACAGACTTAGCCCTTTCTTGGATCTCCTCGTACCTAACAGACAGGACATTTAGTGTCTCCCTCTCACACACCACCTCCTCATCTCGCCCCCTATGTGTCGGTTTCCCCCCAAGGTTTAGTTGTAGGCCTGGGCACTATGCTTAGGGCACACGTGCTCCCTCCCTATTAAAGGGACCGTCCGTATCAAGCTAAGGTCTTCCCAACCTATAGCTGGATGACACCTCCTATTTAAGGCTTTTCATCCAATATTTTTTTTTTTTTTTTTTTTTTTATATATGGAGGTGCCTGATCTAGGTTGTTAGTTTGCCTCGCATGCTTGCTAATGGTCAGTTTCCCTAGGTCTGCCCGTCTGCTTGTCTACCCTGTACTAATATCTGCTTGTAGTTGTCTGTGCTCTTCTGTCCAACAGCCGGTCCAGATAGCACCTGCCATCTGTTTAACACCTGGTCTAGCCCGCACTTGCCAGCGCTTTTCTGTTCCCCAGCCGGTCACATCTGCACATGTGGTTCCAGTGTCCCTACAGTGCCTGCATTCTTCATCCCTCCTTCGGGCTGTAGCAGCCTACCCGCTCTAGGGGGTCAGCTGCCACCCTCTGTTGCCCAGCCCTGGAAAAGCACTTGGTGCCACCTCCTTGCTGATTCGCAGTTTTCACCTGATACCACTTATCCGAGTTGGGATTTGGTAGGCCACCTAGTTACTTCCCTCCAGGCTTTCCGGGTGATGCGGCACAGTGGTTCTACCACCTTGCCCGTTAGTCTCCATCTGATGGATTGGCTGTAGTGTAGTGTCTCCATCCGCGTGTTGCCTGTAGCAGTAGGTCTCCGAGACCATCAGGCCTCCAACTACCCGTGTTACTATCCTTAGATTTTTATGACAATAGTAGTTTACAAAACTGATATTTGTGCCATCTGAGTGTGGCTGAGCATGAAAGCAGGTTGAGCGGTTGCATGTGGTATCAGGGCTCCCAGTACAGCAGGCCTACACAGATCCCTCACCCACTTACTTAGACATCCAATTCAAAGCTGTAAATGCTGTCCCAGACAGTGATACCTCATGCCTGGCTGATTGCTCCAGTTCCATGCTACAATTTGTACTATGGGTGAATTGAGGACACTTTCCTGGTGTCTGTCCCTCATTTGATTTGTTTTGGAAGCTTTTGTAGCTGTTTGCAGGTGTTGTGCATGCATTTATTTTTGCCTCCCATTGACTGTAATGGCGTTCGGCTATGTTCGTCAAATATTCAATGAATAAATCGTTGAATATTACAAATTCGGCGACTGTAATCCGAACCGAAAATTGAAATATTCGCTCATCTCTAATCACAATACGTAATAATCTTCTAACCTCAGATATCTCCGGAGTGACAGGAGTGGGGTCACTATGCTTAACTAACAATAGGGTGTTAAGCTCTGTGGTAAAGTAAGGAAAATCTGTTCTTATCAAGATGGATGGTATATAGGGAAAGTGCATTTATTAAACTCTGCCTTTTTACTCTGCGCTCTGCTTTCCACATATGTAATTGTCTTTACTATCATGTTACCCCATTCTTTACTGTAAATTGGAAATTGTTGCACTCCTTTATTTTGCTGATTTCACCGACAGGTGTTTTTGATAATAGCTCTTAATCTATGATATCAATGTATAGAGTGGAATGTGCCAGCATATATATTTTCTATGGTTATATTTTGCAGCTGCAATGTCTTCTAGGATTTTTGGTTCAGTGGACGGTCCTATTAGTGACTAACTGCAATCACTGTATATAAACTTACATAGAAAAACAGTCAGGACCGCTCACTAGACCAAAAATCACAGAGCAAAGGATTACATGATTAAAACATGGCTTATACTGAGTCTTTTCTTTCAAAACTTTATATGAATCTGCTCCGCTCCTCGTGCTCTATAACACAGTGTCGGCAGATTGGATGGCATTTTCATGGTGACAGGTTTCCGTTAACAGTATTTTTCTTAGTAACCTTGCTCCTTTTTTTATTATGAAACATAGACATTTTTGAATGTTTAAGTTAAGACATGTCAGTGATTAATATTTAAAAAAATAGCTAAAATGTGATTATAAGGGTTCCTTTTGACTATTTTAGACATTTCTTGAAGTGATACCCTTTCTTATTTTGTCTGACACTTGATGTTAAAATATATAAGCGTGGCATTTAAAGTCTTGGGAGTCTCATTATTCCGATTCCCCCCCACACACACTACCCTAATGGTTGCTTCACCATTTGATCGCAATTCAGGTGCTGATGAACAATGTTTTTTTTTCTCGCCATTTTAGCACTTTTGCAATTTTCTTTCCCGTTTTTCCGTACATTGTACTGGTGAAATGAATAGTGCCATTCAAGACTACAACTCGTCCTGCAGACAAAGTAAGCTATTGTGGGTCAATGTCGACACAAAAATAAAAAAGTTGTCGCTTTTGGAAAAAGGGGTGAAAAAAATAAAGGTGCAAAAGAAGAAAATTGTTGAGTAAGGCTGCTTTCCCTCGGTTGGATGCGCAGACCTTAGTTTATTCGTAAAACTTGCCTCGACAGCTAGGTCTCCTGACTCGAGTTAACTGCCTCATAGGTGTATATGAAGCAGTTAGCTCAGGCCGAGAGACCTTACTGTTGGACTGGGTGTACCAATCCGAGTGTGGACCTTGTTTAGGCGATGTGTGAAACCAGCCTAAGTGGCCTAGGCGGCCAAGCATAATCCATTCTCTATAGGACTGTCAGAGATAGCCAAGGACAGCACATGGCTTTCTCCTGCAGATTCAAAGAGAATAAATGGAGTATGTTTGTCCACTGCTCCATTTCTGGGATCGGTGGCGTCCAAAACATTGAACCCCCATGGATCAGAAAGTTATTGTCTATCCTATTGGGAGCAAACCCTTTAAGAATGGATCCACTTTCAGCTGAGCATGCATGTGTATGGGGGCATCCAGAAGGGTAATTGTTGACCTAATACCCTATTTATTCTGGCCAATTTTGGCTCATTATTGAGGGCAGATCGATCATATAAAAAAGATTTAATACCACAATGTATGATATCGCGCTTGGGGGTAAGTTATCTGGATGACCAGGTTAAGAAATGAACCATCTGAGCTGGTTAATCAATTCCCTGTTAAAAACATTGCGCTGGATAATCCTTTTGTGAGGATAAAACTGGCGCCCAGTATGCAAGACAAGCAAAATTAAATTAATAAAAGACACCCCGTGATGTTCTACCAACTCCACGGGTATATGCGGTATATAGAGCTTACCCTACACACAGGAGAAGAAGTAACGTATGTTCAACACCCTGCATATCCAACACCGCACAGCCGGACGGAGATCCAGAATACCGGTATACAGACGGACCTCCACTGTGTGTAGGGTAAGCGCAATATACCGCATATACCCGTGGAGTTGGTAGAACATCACGGGGTGTCTTTTATTAATTTAATTTTGCTTGTCTTGCATACTGGGCGCCAGTTTTATCCTCACAAAAGGATTATCCAGCGCAATGTTTTTAACAGGAAATTGATTAACCAGCTCAGATGGTTCATTTCTTTACCTGGTCATCCAGATAACTTACCCCCAAGCGCGGTATCATACATTGTGGTATTAAGTCTTTATTTATTTCCAGGATAGGCACATATTCTGTTTCTGATTCCAGCAGCCGGGGACGTGTCCTTCTTTTCTGTATTAATCCCTCTCTGGTGACAGCCGAGCTACTGAGTGGTGAGCGCCAGTGTGATTTAGTATTTGTTATCAATCATATAAAAAAGATGCCTGTTTACTAGACAGTTCAAATGGCCCCACACAAACTGATCGGTAATGAACAATATTTACAGGTGATGTCCAATACTTGAAAACCCATTTTAAATATCCTAATGGCTTTAATAAAATACTCCCCCCCTTCCCAACGACACAGTGCTTGGAAAAGAGGAGTCATGCTGGACCAGGAGATAAGTATGCATACTTTATTTTATTGAGCAATTTAGGATCATTCAAAAGGGGTTGTTCAGTAGTGGACAACCCCTTTAATAGGATTATAGTATTCCAATTTAGCATTATGTTCTTGGCAGCATTTACCCTTTTTTCACAGGGCCAAGTGCTGCAAATTATTTTTAAGCTGGTATAAACAATCTGATCGCCCAAGAATCAAGCGTTTGGCTGATGAACGGATTCGAGCATGTGGTCGCCATTACCCTGACTTACTAAAAGGGGTTGTGAGCACAAAAAGTTCCCATGGTAGAATGGCCTTTCAATACAGCCCTGCATGTCAGGAGAGACTCTACACCAATCTGAATTTGTGAAGATAAAGGGCCTAATTCATCATGGCAGTTATGCCAGTTTTTTTTAGTACAAATAACTCTCAATTAGTGACTTTTTGATCTGCAACAAATTCAATCATTTGAATTTTCTTGATTACTTAAAGGGTATTCTCATGTCATTAAATTGCTTTAGTTTGTTAGACAGCATGAACATAAGCAAGTTTGCAATTAGTTTTGTTCTGCTCCATTTAGTCCTTTTTCCTTTCTTAGCGTACAGCTTGTTTTCAATGAGTTTGCCTACCAGAGCCTAGCCGTGTATATGCAGTAGTATATGCAGTAGTTAGATTCCAGGAGACAAGTAAACTCCTAACATCCCAGTCAGCTCTAACCAGGCCATTTATTTTTATACATCAGTTAGTTGCTCAATTCCTTTGGAGCTCATGAGTCATTATTAGTAATGTACAATCACACACCCCCAGCCCTAACCATCTGCAACTTCCGAAGCAATCACTTCTTGCTTGTTCAAATGCCCTGTTATCTCTACATGCAAATATAGTTATAACAGTATAGACTTAGAACAGACACTGACAAAATAGCTAATGTGTAGTGGCCGGACAAAGCTCTTGGATCAGAACAGTCATGCAATGAGGAATGCCCGAATCCCCAGCAACCAGGAAGATAGGAGATTGCATAGCTCTGGGGTGTTTAAGGGTACCGTCACACAGTGGCTCTTTGATCGCTAGGACAGCACGATCCGTGACGTTCCAGCGATATCGTTACGATCTCGCTGTGTCTGACACGCTACTGCGATCAGGGACCCCGCTGAGAATCGTACGTCATAGCAGATCGTTTGAAACTTTATTTTGTCGCTGGATCTCCCGCTGACAGCGCTGAATCGGCGTGTGTGATGTCACCGCTCTGCTTTACGGCTGACCGGCGCTGACAGTGCAGAGGAGAGCACAGCGCCGGAGGACAGACACGGAATGTAAGTATGTAATGTTTGTGTTTTTTACGTTTACACTGGTAACCAGGGTAAACAGCGCTTAGTAACCCGATGTTTACCCTGGTTACCGGGGACCTCGGGATCGTTGGTCGCTGGAGAGCGGTCTGTGTGACAGCTCTCCAGCGACCAAACAGCGACGCTGCAGCGATCAACATCGTTGTCGTATCGCTGCAGCGTCGTTTCAGTGTGACTGTACCCTAAGACACAACTTGAGACATCCAGGTCAACACAGAGCTAGCAAAGTTGCTTCATCATGCTCAGAGCATGATGAAGCAACTTTGTCTGTCAGTGGAGCACTGACAGTTTGCATAGCATAGGGATGCTGCTGCATCTATGCTATACAAACGATCAGCCTGCAAAAAATTCAAGTTCCATAGTGGGACAAAGTAAAAAAAAAGTTTTTACATTGTTTTAAAAAAAAAATATATATATATATATAAAAAATTAAAAAATCTAAATATATTGTCCCCATAAATATTCGTATAAAAAAATATATAATATAAGAACAGTACACATATTTGTTACTGCCTCATCCAGAATGACCAAACCTCTTAAACTGTCCCACTAGTTAACCTCTTTAGTGAACACCATAAAAAAATAAAAAACAATGTTTTGTCATCATACCGCTGAACAAAAAGTGGAATAAAACGCGATAAAAAGACTAATTTAGCAGCATTTGACAGAGGCATTTAACTAGTTAATAGAGGCGGGCGGATCGCGATTCCACCCACCGCTATTGTGGGCACATAATTTCCATAATTATGCCATAATTTAATGCCATAATTTCCCATGGGATCAATAAAGTGTATTGTATCGTATCGTATCGTACATGTCAGCTGTACAAAACATTTGATGCGGGCTCACTGCCGGAGACATCAAAGCAGGGAATCTGACCTCGGACTTACTATTCCATCCGGGGTCAGAAAGGGGTTAAAAAATTGTGCTGATGTAAAGTAGACATGTGGGAAATGTTATTTATTAACTAATTTTTCTGACATATCTCTCTGATTTAAGGGCATAAGAATACAAAGTTTGAAAATTGCAAAATTTAACACATTTTCACCAAATTTTCATTTTTTTTCACAAATAAATGCAAGTTATATTTAAGAAATGTTACCACTATCATGAAGTACAATATGTCACAAAAAACCTAATCTCAGAATCAGCGGGATCCGTTGAAGCGTTCCAGAGTTATTACCTCATAAAATGACAGTGGTCAGAATTGTAAAAATTGGTGCAAACCACCTGGGGGGGGGTAAAGGTGTTAAGGTTTTATTTTGATAGTGTTATTTGTGCAGTAAAAATGACCTGGAAGCTTGATTCTCCAGGTCAGTAGGATTATGGAGATGCCAAACATGCACAATTTGTTTGGCTTAAAAAAAAATTTGTAAAACAAAAAAAAATTTGTTTTTTGCCAATATTTTCAAAGACCCAAAGCTTTTTTATATATTAGCACGAATAGCGTTATGAGGGGTTTTGTTTTTTTGCATTGCGGGCTGATATTTTAATTAATATAATTTTGGGGTGCATACTATGCATTAATTGCTTTTTCCTGCAATTTTTGGGAGCTATTTCAGCAACTGAAAAAACAAAATTTTGGCGTTAGGATTTTTTCTTGTTTCGCTATTTACTGATTTGTTAAATAATTTTATATTTTGATAGATCAGACTTTTTCTGGACACAGTGATACCAAATATGTGTATTTTTTTCTATTTTACATTTCTTTATTGCTAGTGGTGGAAAGGTGAGGGGGTGATTCAAATTTTTATATTTTCTTTATTTTTTTATAGTTTGCAAACCTTTTTCCTCCTTTACACTTTTTACTGTTAGTCCCATTGGGGGTTTGAACCTGCAATTGCTTGATCTCTTGTTTTATATATAGCAGTACTGTAGTACTGTATTGTAGAACTCCCACATTCTGGGCCGGCGTTAGGGGAGGCAGACGAGGTAGCTGTCTAGTGTCCTCGCTCCCCCGGGGGCTCCAGCCAGTGTCATGAAGCTGATAGTGGCACACCACGCGGCCTCTATGGGGCTCGTGAGTCAGGGTGGCCTGGTGCCAGAACCGTCCCCCTGCACACCGCATTCAACTGTATCGGCATCATAGATGCCGATGCAGTTGAAAGCAATAAGAGAGGAGAAATCGTCAGATGATGCTCTTTCCCCCATCATTCCCCTCTGCCTCCGACATAGTGGGTGTGTGATGACGTCACTTCATCGCGTACCATGCTGTGTGCCGGGCAGTGGAGCTGCTGAGACGCTCTGCACAGCCTGGAGCAGTGGGGCAGCGAAGAGGAGAGGTGAGTTTTGCATTTTTTTTATATATCAGTGAGTGAGTGAGTATGTGGTGGCCATAATACTGTAGGCCAGCATTGTATGCTATGAGGGGGGCTGCATTATACTATATGAGGGGGGCTGCATTTTATTCTATGGAGGGGCTGCATTATACTATATGAGTGGGGCTGATTTATACTCTGAGGGGGGCTGCATTACACTCTATCGAGGACTATGGGGGGCCTTATACTATATGGGGACTGCATTCTACACTATTGTACTATGGGGAGTGCATTATACTATATGTACTATATGGGACCTGCACTATACTGTGTTGAGGACTATGGGGAATGCATTATACTATATGAAGAACTATGGGAAGTGTATTGTATTATATCGAGGACTATGGGGAGTGTATTATACCATATGGAGGACTATGTGGAGTGTACTATACTAAACAAGCAAAATGCTGCATATTCTTTTGAGTAAGGCTACTTTCACACTAGCGTTGTTTGGCGTATGTCGCAATGAGTCGTTTGGAGAAAAAACGCATCCTGCAAATGTACCCGCAGGATGGATTTTTTCTCCATAGACTTACATTAGCGACGCATTGCGACGTATGGCCACATGTCGCATCTGTCGTGCAATGGATGCATCGTGTTTTGGCGGACCATCAGCACAAAAAAAGTTACATGTAACTTTTTTTGTGCTTCGAGTCCGCCATTTTTGACCGCGCATGCGTGGCCGAAACTCCGCCTTCTCCTCTCTGGACATTACAATGGGGCAGCGGATGCGTTGAAAAACTGCATCCGCTGCCCACGTTGTTCTTTTCTTTCACAGCGTTCGTCGGTACGTCGGGCCGACGGATGGCGACGGCCCCGTACCGACGCTAGTGTGAAAGTAGCCTAATTGGATAGGTTATGCCGGAACAAAAATCATTGCTCTCAGCAGCACATCGCCCAGTGAAAACTGCAGATATGCTGCTGATAACATGATACTGTATGGGGACAGATTGATCTACTAGTGATCGTTTCGTTCCCATCATTGTTCCTCAGCCGATGTAAAGTTGCCAGGAAACAAGGGTAGAACAACTTCAGTATTGTCGATCACACTCGTTTAGTGGCCTGAAATCAGCGCATGTAAATACAACCGAAATGTTTCTGTGTGATGTGCAATATGTTAGCATTTGGGGCCCCATTTTAAACGTTTGCCCAGGGCCCCACTTTGCCTAAAACCGGCCCTGGCTACATATAGTAAAATTGACAGTCTTATACTTCCAGCCGCAGAGACCACGTGACGGACACAGGGGCATTCAGACAAATTGCGGTGCTTGAATCAAACGGTCAGTGATTGACAGCAGCATTTAAGATGTAAACAGCAGCAATCTGAGCACACACTGGTCGCTGCTGTTAGGGGCAGATGTCGGCTTCTGAGCCCCCTCCAAACTCCCTGACATTCTCCATGACTTATTAGTACATCAGGGAGCATAAAACGGGTTAAAAACCACGAAAATCCTTTGATAAATTTGCTGCAAAAAGTTTATAATTAATAGTTATTGAAGCAAACATTGTCAAAAATGAAATGATAAATTGGTCCCATAAAATCAGTTACATCAAGGCCGTCCATTTTCTCACCTGTTTTGATGATGCGGAGTGCAGGAATCAATAAGAGGTGCTCCACGTCAGAAATCTTTCCCAACTCCGAGTTGTGCAAATATTTTGTGACTTTTTAAAGCAATTTAGGCCAAAATTCTGTCGAACCTTTTTTTTTATGAATCCGCCCCATAACGTTTATATTTTTCTGTTTCTTGTCATTTCTTATTGTTTTTAATCTTTTTTTCTCTAAGGAAAATCATGTCATCATCTCCTCCCTCCCCAGCTTGCTTGGGTTTACGCAGAGCGGCCAGTCTTCGCACACTGAGCTGCAGTGTAAAGTATAGGGGGCTGGTACCCCATAGGGTGTAGGGGGCTTCATATGAGGCCTCCTTTTCTTTTTCTTGGTGTTGTATATGTGTGTAAATGGGTTAGTAACTGGCTTAGTGATAGAAAGCAGAGGGTGGTTATAAATGGTATAGTCTCTAACTGGGTCGCTGTGACCAGTGGGGTACCGCAGGGGTCAGTATTGGGACCTGTTCTCTTCAACATATTCATTAATGGTCTGGTAGAAGGTTTACACAGTAAAATATCGATATTTGCAGATGATACAAAACTATGTAAAGCAGTTAATACAAGAGAAGATAGTATTCTGCTACAGATTGATCTGGATAAGTTGGAAACTTGGGCTGAAAGGTGGCAGATGAGGTTTAACAATGATAAATGTAAGGTTATACACATGGGAAGAGGGAATCAATATCACCATTACACACTGAACGGGAAACCACTGGGTAAATCTGACAGGGAGAAGGACTTGGGGATCCTAGTTAATGATAAACCTACCTGGAGCAGCCAGTGCCAGGCAGCAGCTGCCAAGGCAAACAGGATCATGGGGTGCATTAAAAGAGGTCTGGATACACATGATGAGAGCATTATACTGCCTCTGTACAAATCCCTAGTTAGACCGCACATGGAGTACTGTGTCCAGTTTTGGGCACCGGTGCTCAGGAAGGATATAATGGAACTAGAGAGAGTACAAAGGAGGGCAACAAAATTAATAAAGGGGATGGGAGAACTACAATACCCAGATAGATTAGCAAAATTAGGATTATTTAGTCTAGAAAAAAGACGACTGAGGGGCGATCTAATAACCATGTATAAGTATATAAGGGGACAATACAAATATCTCGCTGAGGATCTGTTTATACCAAGGAAGGTGACGGGCACAAGGGGGCATTCTTTGCGTCTGGAGGAGAGACGGTTTTTCCACCAACATAGAAGAGGATTCTTTACTGTTAGGGCAGTGAGAATCTGGAATTGCTTGCCTGAGGAGGTGGTGATGGCGAACTCAGTCGAGGGGTTGAAGAGAGGCCTGGATGTCTTCCTGGAGCAGAACAATATTGTATCATACAATTATTAGGTTCTGTAGAAGGACGTAGATCTGGGGATTTATTATGATGGAATATAGGCTGAACTGGATGGACAAATGTCTTTTTTCGGCCTTACTAACTATGTTACTATGTTACTATGTTACTATGTATAATATTTGTAAAGCACTTTATATACTTTATTAAGCTATTTTAGCTGTTTGCTAGGCAGCCGCCCAAGTACCTGTGCACCTACCCATGTAGTAGAAAGCTTCCTTACCCAATCTCCTGGGAAAAAGCAAAATGTATTGAGCTTGATCTTGAAGTACAAGTACAGACAGAAAGTCCTGAGAGCTTTGTACATTCGCACTTGACCCCAGGCCGCCGCAGGTCTCTGCAATGTGAGCGGCCGCCCGTCTAGGAGACAGCAATCTGCTCAGAACATATTGATTTTTTATGGGAGAAAGGGGGTCCCATAGGAGCTTTGATTCTTCAGGCTTTGAATAAAGAGCATATTGTCATGTATACAAATCAGAGTGGGGGGCCGCCATGCTTATCCATATGCTTCCAATGTACATGGCTGTGATGACTGTGATAAATTCACAAAACAGCAATAATCATATTAATGCAATAAAATATTTGACCACTGTTAATATTCATTATATATACACCCCCCTCGGTGCATTTATTGTCATCTTTGTGTTCATATACTTCAGTTATTTCTTTATACAATAAATTCCCATCTTGTCCTGTAGGTGTCACTGTTGCCTGTAGTAAATGAGGACGCAGAAGCCAGAACTGAGCAAAGGAAGAATTATGAGACGCAGCACAGGTCAGTCGCTTCCTGTGGAATCGTGTGCATCAATCCCAACTGCACGGAGAAAAGGAAACGTCAGGATATAATTTTCTCATAATGACTTTTTTATCTTCCTATATTATGTTTTAATCAAGATTTTTAGCCTACAATAGGTTTACAGCAGCGACGGACGCTGAAACTAAAGGGCCCCCATGCGGGACTTGTGTCTGGCCCCCCGTATCATCACGCCTCACCTGTATTCACACACGCACATTTGCAACGTATGGTTACTCCTTTATAAATCGCTTGTGAGGCCACATCTAGAATATGGGGTACAGTTTTGGGCGCCACATTTTAAAAAAGATATTCAGAAATTACAGTCAAAGGAGGCAACTAGATTATTACAATGGATGGAAGGACTTTCATATGATGATAATAATAATAATAATAATAATAATAATAATAATAATGATGAGAGGTTAGAAAAGTTGGGCTTGTTTAGCTTTAAAAAAAAGACACCTCGGAGGGATTCTCATTTACATGTAGAAATATATGTGTGGTCAGTACAAGGGACTGGCACATGACTTATTCCTTCCAAAAACCATACTAAGGACCAGGGGGCGCTCATTACGGTGCAAGAAAGGCGATTCTCGTATCTAAATAGGAAAGGGTTCTTTACAGTTAGAGCAGTGAGACTGTGGAGCAGCCGACCACCGGAGGTAGTAATGGCAGACACTGTAACAGCTTTTATACCAGGGCTGGAGGATTTCCTCAATACACATAGCATTGTAGGTTATAGTTAAATTAGTGACAAATTGTACAATTGGTAGAGAAAGGTTGAACCTGAAGGACCTAGGTCTCTTTCTCAACCAATGTAACTATACATGGTCACATTAGGCCCACGTATAAAATATGCACATGCTAATTACAGATGAGTGGATCTTTTCAAATTGAAATTTGTTAACCTTGAAGAATTTTCCTAAAAAGTTGGAAATCTTGTAATTGCTCATAAGATTTACGTGGGGGGAGAGGAGAGAGAACTTTGCTGACCATGACCTGTTACACATTATAGGCGCAAGAGATGAAGGACCCTACTGACCATAAGAGCTTACACTCTACAGGAGAGAGAGGACCCCACTGATCATAAGAGCTTACACTCTACAGGAGAGAGAGAGGACCCCACTGACCATAAGAGCTTATACTCTACAGGAGAGAGAGAGGACCTCACTGACCATAAGAGCTTATACTCTACAGGAGAGAGAGGACCCCACTGACCATAAGAGCTTACACTCTACAGGAGAGAGAGGACCCCACTGATCATAAGAGCTTATACTCTACAGAAGAGAGAGGACCTCACTGACCATAAGAGCTTACACTCTACAGAAGAGAGAGAGGACCCCACTGACCATAAGAGCTTACACTCTACAGGAGAGAGAGAGGACCCAACTGACCATAAGAGCTTACACTCTACAGGAGAGAGAGAGGACCTCACTGACCATAAGAGCTTACACTCTACAGGAGAGAGAGAGGACCTCACTGACCATAAGAGCTTACACTCTACAGGAGAGAGAGAGGACCCCACTGACCATAAGAGCTTACACTCTACAGGAGAGAGAGGACCCCGCTGACCATAAGAGCTTACACTCTACAGGAGAGAGAGGACCTCACTGACCATAAGAGCTTACACTCTACAGGAGAGAGAGGACCCCGCTGACCATAAGAGCTTACACTCTACAGGAGAGAGAGGACCCCACTGACCATAAGAGCTTACACTCTACAGGAGAGAGAGAGGACCTTACTGACCATAAGAGCTTACACTCTACAGGAGAGAGAGAGGACCCCACTGATCATAAGAGCTTACACTCTACAGGAGAGAGGACCCTGCTGACCATAAGAGCTTACACTCTACAGGAGAGAGGACCCCACTGACCATAAGAGCTTACACTCTACAGGAGAGAGAGGACCCCGCTGACCATAAGAGCTTACAGTCTACAGGAGAGAGAGAAGACCCCACTGACCATAAGAGCTTACACTCTACAGAACAGAGAGAGGACCCTGCTGACCATAAGAGCTTACACTCTACAGGAGAGAGAGGACCCTACTGACCATAAGAGCTTACACTCTACAGGAAAGAGAGAACCCCACTGACCATAAGAGCTTACACTCTACAGAACAGAGAGAGGACCCTGCTGACCATAAGAGCTTACACTCTACAGGAGAGAGAGAGGACCCCACTGACCATAAGAGCTTACACTCTACAGGAGAGAGAGAGGACCCCACTGACCATAAGAGCTTACACTCTGCAGAAGAGGGAGGACCCCACTGACCATAAGAGCTTACACTGTACAGGAGAGAGAGAGGACCCCACTGATCATAAGAGCTTACACTCTACAGGAGAGAGAGAAGACCCCACTGACCATAAGAGCTTACACTCTACAGAAGAGGGAGGACCCCACTGACCATAAGAGCTTACACTCTACAGGAGAGAGAGAGGACCCCACTGACTATAAGAGCTTACACTCTGCAGGGGAGAGAGGAACCCGCTGACCATAAGAGCTTACACTCTACAGGGGAGAGAGGACCCTGCTGATCATAAGAGCTTACACTATAGAAGAGAGAGAGGACCCTGCTGACCATAAGAGCTTACACTCTACAGGAGAGAGAGGACCCTGCTGACCATAAGAGCTTTCACTCTACAGGAGAGAGAGGACCCCACTGACCTTAAGAGCTTACACTCTACAGGAGAGAGAGGACCCTGCTGACCATAAGAGCTTACACTCTACAGGAGAGAGAGGAACCCGCTGACCATAAGAGGTTAGACTCTACAGGAGAGAGAGGAACCCGCTGACCATAAGAGGTTAGACTCTACAGGAGAGAGAGGACCCCACTGATCATAAGAGCTTACACTATAGAAGAGAGAGAGGACCCCACTGACCATAAGAGCTTACACTCTACAGGAGAGAGAGGACCCCACTGATCATAAGAGCTTACACTATAGAAGAGAGAGAGGACCCCACTGACCATAAGAGCTTACACTCTACAGGTGAGAGAGGACCCTGCTGACCATAAGAGCTTACACTCTACAGGAGAGAGAGGACCCCACTGACCATAAGAGCTTACACTCTACAGAAGAGGGAGGACCCCACTGATCATAAGAGCTTACACTATAGAAGAGAGAGAGGACCCCACTGACCATAAGAGCTTACACTCTACAGGAGAGAGAGGACCCCACTGACCTTAAGAGCTTACACTCTACAGAACAGAGAGAGGACCCTGCTGACCATAAGAGCTTACACTCAACAGGAGAGAGAGAACCCCGCTGACCATAAGAGCTTACACTCTACAGGAGAGAGAGAGGACCCCACTGACCATAAGAGCTTACACTCTACAGGAGAGAGAAGACCCCACTGACCATAAGAGCTTACACTCTACAGGAGAGAGAAGACCCCACTGACCATAAGAGCTTACACTCTACAGGAGAGAGAGAGGACTCTGCTGACCATAAGAGCTTACACTCTACAGGAGAGAGAGAGGACCCCACTGATCATAAGAGCTTACACTCTACAGGAGAGAGAGAACCCCGCTGACCATAAGAGCTAACACTCTACAGGAGAGAGAGAGGACCCTGCTGACCATAAGAGCTTACACTCTACAGGAGAGAGAGACGACCTCGATGACCATAAGAGCTTACACTCTAAGGCTATGTTCACACGTGGGAAGGGGATTGCGGGTTCTCCCGCGGGTTTTCCCGCAGCAGATTTGATAAATCTACAGGGCAAACCTGCTGCAGATTTATCGCGGTTTGTGTTGCGGGTTCCGCTGCGGGTTTAATCCTGCACTTGTTTTACTATTGATGCTGCATATGCAGCATCAATAGTAATGTTAAAAATAATAAAAATAATGATATACTCACCCTCTGACGTCCCGATCTCCTCGGTGCTGCACGCGGCGGTCCGGTTCCAAAGATGCTATGTGAGAAGGACCTTCGTGATGTCACGGTCATGTGACTGCGACGTCACCGCAGGTCCTGCTCGCATAGCAACCTGAGACCGGACGGCCGCGTACAGCACTGGGAGGTGAGTATATCATTATTTTTTATTTTAATTCTTTTTTTTTTACACAAATATGGTTCCCAGGGTCTGGAGGAGAGACTCCTCTCCTCCACCCCGGGTACCATCTGCACATTATCCGCATTACTTCCCACATGGTGGGCACAGCCCCATGTGGGAAGTAAGCAGATTAATGCATTCCTATGGGTGCAGAATCGCTGAGATTCTGCACAAAGAAGTGACATGCTGCGGGTTGTAAACCGCTGAATTCCCACGCGTTTTTTCCCGCAGCATGTGCACAGCGGTTTGCGGTTTCCATAGGGTTTATATGTTACTGTAAGCGCAATGGAAACTGCAGCGGACCCGCAGCTGCAAAATCGCCGCTGTTTCAAGGAATAAAAAACGCAAATTGTGAACATGGCCTAAAAGAGAAAGAGATAGGATCCCGTTGACCTGAAGAGTTTACAGTCTACAGGAGAAAAAGAGTGAACCCAGCGGATCATAAGAGCTTACACTCTACTGAAGAGAGAGACTTATCCAGTGGAGATGGAAAATGACTCTGCTGTATAGTCTGTGCGCCGTAGTTTTTTAAGTGCTAGTTTGCTAAACTCATCTGTAAGCTTTATATTTGTGTTAACTGTTTTATGGGTTTCACGGACAAACTAAAAATGAAGCCATTTATTTTACACCATAAATATGTTCATTGTAATACATGGTTTGATTGAATTACAGGGATACTAAACATGTTCTTATTGTTTCTAACATTTATTTTTGAAAAGTGTATTACAACTGTGATTATGGTAATTATTTTTCATTATTTTTTTTTATAGATTTATAGGGAAAAAATTCTCAGACTTTATTTACAACTAATATACTGTCATATAGAAATGTACCTCTATGTTCGAGTACAGTATGCCTGTGAAGAAGAAGAATACAAGTTAGAACTTTAGGCAGAGCATATTGTGCCTCCCAAGCTACAGGTTGCGAGTATGAATCCCAGGAAAAACAACACTTCAAGAAAAGCAAATACTGAACTGTATATAAAGGAATCTACTGGGCACAAATAGATGCCCTGAGTTGGAGATGGAGAGAACATGAAGTGCCCCACTTGAACTGGCAGCAAGTGTGGTATGTCTGCCTTAGGTTTACAGCTATTAAAGAATTACCATTCCTGATCATAAAGTGTTACAGACACAAGCTATGTATTGTCACCTATGAACAATAATCCAGGGACTGTTTTACCTTATGTCCCAGTGGCAGTCCTTCTGGGTGACACATATTCTTTATAAATGGTATGAATATACAGTATATACATATACATAGTTAATATGGTTCAGAAATGACATACATTCATCAAGTTCAACCAAGGGATGAAAATCGAAAAAGTCAAGGGGCACAACCACAATGCATGACCTAATCCGCCCCATAGAGCTAATCTTTCCCTCTTTGTCCTAATGGTCGATCAACTAGAGAAAACATTCAGAACCAATATTTGTTATTTTATTGTAAAAAAGAAGCCTTTTTTGAAACGGTCAACGGTTCCTGCTGTGACCAGACTATTCCACAGACTAATAGTTTTCATGGTAAAGAAGCCTTGTCTCCCCCGGAGATTGAACTTTTCTTTCTCCAGGTAGTGGGAGTACCTGTTGTCTTTTGAGGGGTTTTACCTAAAACAGCTTTTTACCATACTTTTTATAACTGTCAGGAGCGGATCACATCCTCCTGGGAGATCTGGAATTAGAAAGTCCCTTCTCATTGTGAATCACAGATCTTCCCTGTAGCTGATGTATTTGTGTTTAATGTTAAATTGATTTAGTTTCTTTTGCTGCTGAAGAGGTTAACAACCTTTTTCTATGCTGGTTAAAAACTTACTGCTCCATCTCACAGCTGTTGCTGACCTGGTCATTTCCTCTCCCTATAAAATCCGGACAGATCTTCTCTTCCTTGCCAGTAAAAGCTTTGCTTCCTACCTCCTTGGAGACTCTGTGCTGAATTGGAGATCGTTGTTGCTGCTAGAGATTGTTGCGTGCTGTTTTTGGGTGTATGCTTTGCTCATTGTCCTATTCCCATTTGATTGATACATTCCTATCCCTCCCTATATATCGCTCTACCTTGGTGAGTATTTTTGTATATTTATTGCTTTATGCTATCCCAGTCTGTCTTATGTGTTAATACACCAGCATTTCTGTCCCAGGCCTCTTGGAGGAGGGGGATGAGAAAGCTTAGGGGATAGCAGGTGAACAGTAAGGCTGGTGGCCCAAACTCCCTCACCTTTAGAGGTGCCTTTGGGAGCAGAGATAGTTAGGGCCTCAGTTCTAGTGACAGTTCCGGGCCCCTTTCCCTAATCACGTACAGTCACTGTCCATGTATGAAAAAGGAATCTCTTGTAGTAGAGAGCCCCGTAAGCTTTACTCAATACCATAAAAAATTCTAAAAAATACTATAAACTAATAATTATTAAAATAAAATCTAGAGGGAATTCAGATACCATAAATATTTACAAGTTACTACTTTTTGAAGTATAAATATCTATAAAGATTTGTGATTTTCTTTGGATCCTCAATATTATTCTAATCCATGCAATGATTAGAAAAATCAGGGCTAAAGGTCTGCTGCATGGTATTGTTCGATGCATAAAGCAATATTTGCTAATTAAAAGCATTTTTTTAAGCTTTAACTTAACCCCTTCATGACCCAGCCTATTTTGACCTTAAAGACCTTGCCGTTTTTTGCAATTCTGACCAGTGTCCCTTTATGAGGTAATAACTCAGGAACGCTTCAACGGATCCTAGCGGTTCTGAGATTGTTTTTTCGTGACATATTGGGTTTCATGTTAGTGGTAAATTTAGGTCAATAAATTCTGCGTTTATTTGTGATAAAAACGGAAATTTGGCGAAAATTTTGAAAATTTCGCAATTTTCACATTTTGAATTTTTATTCTGTTAAACCAGAGAGATATGTGACACAAAATAGTTAATAAATAACATTTCCCACATGTTTACTTTACATCAGCACAATTTTGGAAACAAAATTTTTTTTTGTTAGGAAGTTATAAGGGTTAAAATTTGACCAGCGATTTCTCATTTTTACAACGAAATTTACAAAACCATTTTTTTTAGGGACCACCTCACATTTGAAGTCAGTTTGAGGGGTCTATATGGCTGAAAATACACAAAAGTGACACCATTCTAAAAACTGCACCCCTCAAGGTACTCAAAACCACATTCAAGAAGTTTATTAACCCTTCAGGTGCTTCACAGCAGCAGAAGCAACATGGAAGGAAAAAATGAACATTTAACTTTTTAGTCACAAAAATTATCTTTTAGCAACAATTTTTTTATTTTCCCAATGGCAAAAGGAGAAACTGAACCACGAAAGTTGTTGTCCAATTTGTCCTGAGTACGCTGATACCTCATATGTGGGGGTAAACCACTGTTTGGGCGCACGGCAGGGCTTGGAAGGGAAGGAGCGCCATTTGACTTTTTGAATCAAAAATTGGCTCCACTCTTTAGCGGACACCATGTCACGTTTGGAGAGCCCCCGTGTGCCTAAAAATTGGAGCTCCCCCACAAGTGACCCCATTTTGGAAACTAGACGCCCCAAGGAACTTATCTAGATGCATAGTGAGCACTATGAACCCCCAGGTGCTTTACAAATTGATCCGTAAAAATGAAAAAGTACTTTTTTTTCACAAAAATATTCTTTTAGCCTCAATTTTTTCATTTTCACATGGGCAACAGGATAAAATGGATCCTAAAATGTGTTGGGCAATTTCTCCTGAGTACGCCGATACCTCATATGTGGGGGTAAACCACTGTTTGGGCACATGGTAAGGCTCGGAAGGGAAGGAGCGCCATTTGACTTTTCGAATGAAAAATTATTTCCATCGTTAGCGGACACCATGTCGCGTTTCGAGAGCTCCTGTGTGCCTAAACATTGGCACTCCCCCACAAGTGACCCCATTTTGGAAACTAGACCCCCCAAGGAACTTATTTAGATGCCTAGTGAGCACTTTAAACCCTCAGGTGCTTCACAAATTGATCTGTAAAAATGAAAAAGTACTTTTTTTTCACAAGAAAATTCTTTTCGCCTCAATTTTTTCATTTTCACATGGGCAGTAGGATAAAATGGATCATAAAATTTGTTGGGCAATTTCTTCCGAGTACGCCGATACCTCATATGTGGGGGTAAACCACTGTTTGGGCACACGGCAGGGCTCGGAAGGGAAGGCGCGCCATTTGACTTTTTGAATGGAAAATTAGCTCCAATTGTTAGCGGACACCATGTCGCGTTTGGAGAGCCCCTGTGTGCCTATGCATTGGAGCTCCCCCACAAGTGACCTCATTTTGGAAACTAGACCCCCAAGGAACTTATCTAGATGCATATTGAGCACTTTAAACCCCCAGGTGCTTCACAGAAGTTTATAACGCTGAGCCATGAAAATAAAAAATAATTTTTCTTTCCTCAAAAATGATTTTTTAGCCTGGAATTTCCTATTTTGCCAAGGATAATAGGAGAAATTGGACCCCAAATATTGTTGTCCAGTTTGTCCTGAGTACGCTGATACCCCATATGTGGGGGTAAACCACTGTTTGGGCGCACGGCAGGGCTCGGAAGGGATGGCACGCCATTTGGCTTTTTAAATGGAAAATTAGCTCCAATCATTAGCGGACACCATGTCACGTTTGGAGAGCCCCTGTGTGCCTAAACATTGGAGATCCCCCAGAAATGACCCCATTTTGGAAACTAGACCCCCAAAGGAACTAATCTAGATGTGTGGTGAGGACTTTGAACCCCCAAGTGCTTCACAGAAGTTTATAACGCAGAGCCATGAAAATAAAAAAAAAAATTATTTTCTCAAAAATGATCTTTTAGCCTGCAATTTTTTATTTTACAAAGGGTAACAGGAGAAATTTGACCCCAAAAGTTGTTGTCCAGTTTCTCCTGAGTACGCTGATACCCCATATGTGGGGGTAAACCACTGTTTGGGCACATGCCGAGGCTCGGAAGTGAAGTAGTGACGTTTTGAAATGCAGACTTTGATGGAATGCTCTGTGGGCGTCACGTTGCGTTTGCAGAGCCCCTGATGTGGCTTAACAGTAGAAACCCCCCACAAGTGACCCCATTTTGGAAACTAGACCCCGAAAGGAACTTATCTAGATGTGTGGTGAGCACTTTGAACCCCCAAGTGCTTCACAGAAGTTTATAATGCAGAGCCGTGAAAATAATAAATACGTTTTCTTTCCTCAAAAATAATTATTTAGCCCAGAATTTTTTAATTTTCCCAAGGGTAACAGGAGAAATTTGACCCCAATATTTGTTGTCCAGTTTCTCCTGAGTACGGTGGTACCCCATATGTGGGGGTAAACTACTGTTTGGGCACATGCCGGGGCTCGGAATTGAAGTAGTGACGTTTTGAAATGCAGACTTTGATGGAATGCTCTGCGGGCGTCACGTTGCGTTTGCAGAGCCCCTGATGTGCCTAAACAGTAGAAACCCCCCACAAGTGACCCCATTTTGGAAACTAGACCCCGAAAGGAACTTATCTAGATGTGTGGTGAGCACTTTGAACCCCCAAGTGCTTCATAGAAGTTTATAATGCAGAGCCGTGAAAATAATAAATACGTTTTCTTTCCTCAAAAATAATTATTTAGCCCAGAATTTTTTATTTTCCCAAGGGTTACAGGAGAAATTGGACCCCAAAAGTTGTTGTCCAGTTTCTCCTGAGTATGCGGATACCCCATGTGTGGGGGTAAACCACTGTTTGGGCACACGTCGGGGCTCAGAAGGGAAGTAGTGACTTTTGAAATGCAGACTTTGATGGAATGGTCTGCGGGCGTCACATTGCGTTTGCAGAGCCCCTGGTGTGCCTAAACAGTAGAAACCCCCCACAAGTGACCCCATTTTAGAAACTAGACCCCCCAAGGAACTTATCTAGATATGTGGTGAGCACTTTGAACCCCCAAGTGCTTCACAGACGTTTACAACGCAGAGCCGTGAAAATAAAAAATAATTTTTCTTTCTTCAAAAATTATGTTTTAGCAAGCATTTCTTTATTTTCACAAGGGTAACAGGAGAAATTGGACCCCAATAATTGTTGCGCAGTTTGACCTGAGTATGCTGGTACCCCATATGTGGGGGTAAACCACTGTTTGGGCACACGTCGGGGCTCGGAAGTGAGGGAGCACCATTTGACTTTTTGAATACAAGATTGGCTGGAATCAATGGTGGCGCCATGTTGCGTTTGGAGACCCCCTGATGTGCCTAAACAGTGGAAACCCCTCAATTCTAACTCCAACACACCCCTAACCCTTATCCCAACTGTAGCCGTAACCCTAATCACAACCCTAACCCCAACACACCCGTAACCCCAACACACCCCTAACCCTAACCACAACCCTAATTCCAACCCAACCCTAGCCCTAAGGCTATGTGCCAACGTTGCGGATTTGTATGAGATTTTTCAGCACCATTTTTGAAAAATCCGCGGGTAAAAGGCACTGCCTTTTACCTGCGGATTTACCGCGGATTTCCAGTGTTTTTTGTCCGGATTTCACCTGCGGATTCCTATTGAGGAACAGGTGTAAAACGCTGCGGAATCCGCACAAAGAATTGACATGCTGCGGAAAACACAACGCAGCGTTCCCGCGCGGTATTTTCCGCACCATGGGCACAGCGGATTTGGCTTTCCATATGTTTACATGGTACTGTAAACCTGATGGAACTCTGCTGCGGATCCGCAGCGGCCAATCCGCACCGTGTGCACATAGCCTAATTCTAAAGGTATGTGCACACGCTGCGGAAAACGCTGCGGATCCGCAACAGTTTCCCATGAGTTTACAGTTCAATGTAAACCTATGGAAAACAAAAATCGCTGCACACATGCTGCAGAAAAACTGCACGGAAACGCAGCGGTTTACATTCCGCAGCATGTCACTTCTTTCTGCGGATTCCGCAGCAGTTTTACAACTGCTCCAATAGAAAATCGCAGTTGTAAAACCGCAGTGAAATGCGCAGAAAAAACATGGTAAATCCGCCATAAATCCGCAGCGGTTTAGCACTGCGGATTTATCAAATCCTCTGCGGAAAAATCCGCAGAGGACCAGAATACTTGTGCACATACCGAAACCCTAACCCTAACCCTAACCCTACCCCTAACCCTACCCCTAACCCTACCCCTACCCCTACCCCTAACCCTAACCCTACCCCTACCCCTAACCCTACCCCTAACCCTACCCCTAACCCTACCCCTACCCCTAACCCTAACCCTAACCCTAGTTCTTACCCCAACCTTAGTGGAAAAAAAATATATATATATTTTTTTTATTGTCCCTACCTATGGGGGTGACAAAGGGGGGGGGTCATTTACTTTTTTTTTTATTTTGATCACTGAGATATAACCTATCTCAGTGATCAAAATTCACTCTGGAACGAATCTGCCGGCCGGCAGATTCGGCGGGCGCACTGCACATGCGCCCGCCATTTTGGAAGATGGCGGCGCCCAGGAAAGAAGACGGACGGTCCCCGGGAGGCCAGGTAAGTATAAGGGGGGGGAGATCAGGGCACGGGGGGGCCGTCGGAGCACGGGGGGGGGTGGATCGGAGCATGGGGGGGTGGATCGGAACACGGGGGGGTGGATTGGAGCACGGAGTGGGGGATCGCTGTGCGGGCGGGTGGATCGGAGCACGGGGGGGAATCGCTGTGCGGGGGGGGGATTGCTGTGCGGGGGGGGGGATCGGAGTGCGGGGGGGTTTGATTGGAGCACGGGGGTGTGATTGGAGCACGGGGGGAGCGGGCAGGAGGACGGGGGAGCGGAGCACAGGACCGAGGGGAGCGGACCACAGATCAGGGGGCTGGGGGGGCGATCGGAGGAGTGGGGTGGGTGCACATTAGTGTGTCCAGCCATGGCCGATGATATTGCAGCATCGGCCATGGCTGGATTGTAATATTTCACCATTTTTTTAGGTGAAATATTACAAATCGCTCTGATTGGCAGTTTCACTTTCAACAGCCAATCAGAGCGATCGTAGCCACGAGGGGGTGAAGCCACCCCCCCTGGGCTAAACTACCACTCCCCCTGTCCCTGCAGATCGGGTGAAATGGGAGTTAACCCTTTCACCCGATCTGCAGGAACGCGATCTTTCCATGACGCATATGCTGCGTCATGGGTCGGAATGGCACCGACTTTCATGACGCAGCGTATGCGTCAAAGGTCGGGAAGGGGTTAATGTACTAAATAATTCCTTGATATATTCTTATACTGGTTCTGATGAAGAACTCCAAATCCTCTGTGTAGGCATAATATTAAATGACAATATTCTGGATACCTGCAGCCACCACAAGAGGGAGCTTAGGAGCTTACACCTTGACTATTATTTAAGAAGCACTCCGGTATTAAATAAAGTCTGCCAACTGCAAATTCAAGGTAAGCAGGGGTTCTGGTGTGTGATTCTATTACATGCGGTAACTTTACTGACGTCACTGCAGTCGGGGGTCTCACGCTACTCTCAGTGTGTAGTCCGGCTGCCGTGGTGAGTGATTACGTTACTGATGTCACTGCTCACCACAGCATCCGGATGTGGCAGAGTCGGGGATCGCCATGAGACCTCCATATTATTTTATTTTTATGGTAATAAATGGGTAAATGGGGGTAATTGTCGGGGAGTGATTTTTACAATTAAATTTGTCTGTGTGTGTTTATTATTTTTGACTACAGGGTTAGTAATGGGGGTGTCCGACAAATGCCTCTCCAAGTCTCCATTACTAACCCCAGGGCTTGATGTCAACAGACACTACACAGCTGACATCAACCCCAAAACCATTACCCTGATTGCCAATGCACCAGGGCAATTGCAATGAGCAGAGGCTAAGTGCCTGACTTGGCACATCTAACGGATGCACCATTTCTGGGGCTGCTGAGGGCTGGTGTTATTAGTATAACAAAGGCCAATATCCATGCTGTTTAAAAATAGAGGGGACCCCAAGTCATTTTTTGGGGAATCCCCCTCTTTAATAACCAGTACAGGCTAAAAAGACAGCAGTGAGCTGATATTAATAGGCTGGGGAACTCCATGGATTTTGGCCCCTTCCCAGTATAAGACATGGGGCAGCACGATTGCTCAGTGGTTAGCATTGCAGCGCTGGAGTCCTGGGTTCAAATCCCACAAAGGACAACATCTGCAAGAAGTTTGCATGTTCTCCCCATGTTTCTGTGGGTTTCCTCCCACGTTCCGAAGACATACTGATAGGGAATTTAGATTGTGAGCCCCATTGGGGGCAGGGATGATAATGTGTGCAAACTGTAAAGCGCTGCGGAATATGTTAGCGCTATATAAAAATTGAGATTATTATTATTATTATAACCAGCTCACAGCTGTCTGCCTTCCCTGGCTGGTTAATAATAATAAGAGGAACCACATGCCATTTTTGTTATGTTATTTATTTACTTATTAGATAAATACAATTACAGAAAAGAACACATGCAAAACACTGATTATATAGCTCACTGACATCTATCTATCTAACACCTAAACATCTGTCATTAGCATTCTTCGTTCTACTACAGTACTTGTCACACTAATGGTACACTTGGACAAACGTACATACGTATACCATATAGAATGGTGTCACACAGATGGGACACGGACATGGACCACCGACCTCACTGTTACTAGTTTTTCCAATACTGAAATCACCAGGACGTGTGACGGGGCCTAAAGCTGTGATCACATGTAGACTAAATGCTGCGTTTTTTATGCTGCTTTTCATCTGCATGTTTTCTACGGGTGACTGACTGCACCAAAGTACACAGTGGCAATCTTCTATGATTGTTATTGTTTTGATTGTTTTTTTTTTGGGCAGCACGGTGGCTCAGTGGATAGCACCGCAGCCTTGCAGCGCTGGAGTCCTGGGTTCTAATCCCACCCAGGACAACATCTGTAAGGAGTTCTCTCCGTGTTTGCGTGGGTTTCCTCCGGTTTCCTCCCACATTCCAAAGACATACTGATAGGGAATTTAGATTGTGAGCCCCAATGGGGACAGTGATGATAATGTGTGCAACCTGTAAAGCGCTGCGGAATATGTTAGCGCTATATAAAAATAAAGATTATTACTTTCTTTTTTTGCTGCATTTTCTTTGTTATTTGATGTGCTTTTTTGTTCAGATTTTAAGCAGCATTTTATTGTGTTTTATTTCTTTGATTCTACACTTGAAAATGCAACTGTGTTTTTACATGCATTAATTCAGACTCCCTATAATAATCCATATCTATATGAGGGCATGAATTAGACCGTTAAATGCAGCTGATTTTCTGCAGAAAAAATTCCACGCAATAACTGCGCTTTTACTCTATATGGCAAGATTGCTTCCGGACATGCCCTATAGGCAGCACTATAGAGACAGTTTTATTTCATCGAGAGCAGAGACTTTACATATTTTTCCTATAATTTCCCTAAAGATTCCGTAAACTAGTAAGATCACCACGAGGAGAATCAGCACCTTCTAAAAACTGGATTTCACCTAGACATATCTTTTCACATTATTTTAAGATGCTGATCAAGAAATGATGATGATACATAATGTATGTGATACATGGTACACAGTCTGATTTTTACAGACCATCGGAGGTGACAGGGTTAAACATGGCTTCATTAACAGATGAGAATACAAGATAAAAATATATTTATGCAGTCGAGGAGACTGATAAGGTACGTAACTAAAGATGAGGGCATCATGTTTTATAGGGCAGTGTCTAAACAATTACATGTTCTTATTTTCAGCAAACCAAATGGAAATGTCCTTCTGTGTGTGAGCCTGCTAGTAGGTTACGTTCTGGTTGCCTACATACATTTTTATTTTCTTTTAAAATTTCTATCCTATATTTATTAGTTGTAGCCAAGATGGCAAAAAAAGCAAGAACAATATGAACCCAGGCACAAAATGTGTCTACATAGAAGCTTGTGCTAACGTAAAAATGATAGGATCGGATTTTTAGAACAATTAAAGTAGTGTCACAAGATGTCCACAAAATATAGATGCCATGAACCCAATGTCTCGAAAATACAGATCAGAAATTTACTAAAAAAAAAAAAAAGCTCCATCACCCTGACGTAACAAAGGCCAGGTCAGTTTCTTCCTTATTAATGTCACCCAAAACCATCTTAATGAGTCCCTCATAACTTCGCCAAGATAACCTTCAAGAGCAATACTCATGTGCACGGCTTTACTGTACCTGTTCCTGAGGATCTCAGATCAAATGTGTATTTATTTACTACTCCATAAGAAACATTTAAAGGGGTACTTAAAAGAGAACTTCATCAGGACGTGAGTGAGACATTTAAGCCATGTATATTAATACCAGCTGGTGTACAATACCTGCCAATCTTGCACCAGACCTGGTAGGGTTCAGTAGCTTCAATCAATGGTTTCACCTGCTCTCCTGATCTTCTCAATCCTAACTTTACTCAGATCAACTAAGGTCCCAGTTCTCTTGGTGGATTGGACAGAATTTCATTTGACTCATAGCCATCATTTTCACATATTTTAAAAGGAACAAACTGTAATGAGTATACTTTCTGATGTGCGAGTATCATGGTGAGGAGCAACAGAAACAGGAAAAAAGATTCATCAGCAATTATATCTCATTCTTGAAAATCCTTGCATTATTTTGTACCTCGAAACTTAGCTAAGTCAGCAGTTTCCAATTCATTGATCATTTGGGGCAATCAAGTGCCATTTCCCACTGCTTCCATTTAGCTTGCACAATCTTCATTACATTTACTATAACTGGCTACTGAAAAAAAACACAGCACTGTAGAATAAGGAGCAACATTCTGGCATTTTTTTTTTTTACAATTTTCACTTTGATGCTTATTCACCAGTAACATTCTAGCTGTGTGACTTGTTTCATCCCTCAGTTATTTCCAAAAATCGTCACCTTCATTATGGGCAGATGCGATTTCCAGTCAAACGTCGCCTGAACAGCAGGATGATATTGCAACCTATCAAACCTCCCCTGGCAGCTCCCAGACTTCACTGGAAATGCTCTCCCTGCCTCCTGCTTGTAAAGGGTGACAAGGAGAATCCTTTCCCAAGCAGGAGACAGATTGAAACTGTATCTCATGGCATACACTTGAAACTCATAGGACACAATGAGACTCAGAGCAGAAAAAGTTAAACATGATGAGATTTTGCCCCCTCTGTAAAGCCAGAGGCATAAGAAAAGAAAAAAAAAGCCAGCATGGAAGACAACCCCAAAATGGCAAATCAACTATAAAAGGTATACACAAACCATGACAGAAAGCAAAATAATACTTGTTAGCATTGCAGTGAAAGGAAAAGTTAGAAGAGTTTCTACACCAGCGGTGTACCCCACATTCTCACTTAGTTTGGTGTGCTAGAAGTCAGACCTGAACTGATAAACTAATGGTATATCCTGGAAATACTCCATCACTATTATGGGACAACCGCTTTTAACTTTTATGTTTAGAACTAACCATTAAAAAAAATCTGACCAAACTGAAGTTCCTGAAAGCTTGAATGTTTAGTTGAGTGCAGTTGAGTACATCTCCCTTTTTCGGTGCCTCTCGAGCACTCCTTGTAATGTTCCTGCCTTCAGTGTACCAAATACCAATCTATCACTGGCGGTTTTCAAGCACAGCAAACCGGCGGCTTGGGTTCCAGGAAGTCAGTCCAGACATTAATTATTGTATTCTTTTCATCCTTAAAGTAAGGAACGTTAAACAAGCAATTACTGCATCATTCATATTATCTAATTATAATTGGTAATCAAGTGGTTTACCGCTGCGGCATGAAAGAATGAGTCTGTCCCACTGGGATGTGAACCTGCAACCCTGATGTCACACACAGATGCTTCATACAGTACAGAAGCTTTACTTGGTGGAGCTGCTGTTGAACTTGGGAAAGATGCAAAACAGCATTAAAGAAATTACTGTTACATTTTACAAGGGTGCCGGTGCTACAAATAGTCATACGCTAAAGTGCTGCCGGTCTATGATATTTCGAATTGAAATGGAGAACATGTTAAAAGAAATATTCACAGTTATTCCTCTATATTCTGCGGCTCAATGTTACGTCAGAACAGGATTAGTGACGGAAAAGTATTACTATTAATTCCCAAAATGAAGTTGAGCTCCTAAAACATCCAGACCTCTTTAAAAGGATTTTCCCTCCATTAAATATTAAATGGTATAAAGATGATTTTAGAGATGATCAAAAATATATTAAAATGTAATATAAAAAAAGTTCCAAGAAAAAAAATAATTTCCAATGATTGAACTGCACATACACATGTATATACATACACACTGCACATACACATGTATATACATACACACTGCACATACATATGTGTATACACACTGCGCATGCACATGTATATACACACTGCGCATACACATGTATATACACACACTGCACATACACATGTATATACACACTGCACATACACATGTATATACACACTGCACATACACATGTATATACACACTGCACATGCACATGTATATACACATATATACACACTGCACATACATTTGTATATACACACTGCACATACACATGTATATACACACTGCACATACACTTGTATATACACACTGCACATACACATGTACAGTTAGGGCCAGAAATATTTGGACAGTGACACAAGTTTTGTTATTTTAGCTGTTTACAAAAACATGTTCAGAAATACAATTATATATATAATATGGGCTGAAAGTGCACACTCCCAGCTGCAATATGATAGTTTCCACATCCAAATCGGAGAAAGGGTTTAGGAATCATAGCTCTGTAATGCATAGCGTCCTCTTTTTCAAGGGACCAAAAGTAATTGGACAATGGACTCTAAGGGCTGCAATTAACTCTGAAGGCGTCTCCCTCGTTAACCTGTAATCAATGAAGTAGTTAAAAGGTCAGGGGTGGATTCCAGGTGTGTGGTTTTGCATTTGGAAGCTGTTGCTGTGAGCAGACAACATGCGGTCAAAGGAACTCTCAATTGAGGTGAAGCAGAACATCCTGAGGCTGAAAAAAAAGAAAAAATCCATCAGAGAGATAGCAGACATGCTTGGAGTAGCAAAATCAACAGTTGGGTACATTCTGAGAAAAAAGGAATTGACTGGTGAGCTTGGGAACTCAAAAAGGCCTGGGCGTCCACGGATGACAACAGTGGTGGATGATCGCCGCATACTTAATTTGGTGAAGTAGAACCCGTTCACAACATCAACTGAAGTCCAGAACACTCTCAGTGAAGTAGGTGTATCTGTCTCTAAGTCAACAGTAAAGAGAAGACTCCATGACAGTAAATACAAAGGGTTCACATCTAGATGCAAACCATTTATCAATACCAAAAATAGACAGGCCAGAGTTAAATTTGCAGAAAAACACCTCAAGAAGCCAGCTCAGTTCTGGAAAAGTATTCTATGGACAGATGAGACAAAGATCAACCTGTACCAGAATGATGGGAAGAAAAAAGTTTGGAGAAGAAAGAGAACGGCACATGATCCAAGGCACACCACATCCTCTGTAAAACATGGTGGAGGCAACGTGATGGCATGGGCATGTATGGCTTTCAATGGCACTGGGTCACTTGTGTTTATTGATGACATAAGAGCAAGAGTAGCCGGATGAATTCTGAAGTGTACCGGGATATACTTTCAGCCCAGATTCAGCCAAATGCTGCAAAGTTGATTGGACGGCGCTTCATAGTACAGATGGACAATGACCCCAAGCATACATCCAAAGCTACCCAGGAGTTCATTAGTGCCAAAAAGTAGCACATTCTGCAATGGCCAAGTCAATCTCCAGATCTAAACCCAATGGAGCATGCATTTCACTTGCTCAAATCCAGACTTAAGACGGAAAGACCCACAAACAAGCAAGACCTGAAGGCTGCGGCTGTAAAGGCCTGGCAAAGCATTAAGAAGGAGGAAACCCAGCGTTTGGTGATGTCCATGGGTTCCAGACTTAAGGCAGTGATTGCCTGCAAAGGATTTGCAACAAAATATTGAAAATAAAAATATTTTGTTTGGGTTATGTTTATTTGTCCAATTACTTTTGACCTCCTAAAATGTGGAGTGTTTGTAAAGAAATGTGTACAATTCCTACATTTTCTATCAGATATTTTTGTTCAACCCTTCAAATTAAACGTTACAATCTGCACTTGAATTCTGTTGTAGAGGTTTCATTTCAAATCCAATGTGGTGGCATGCAGAGCCCAACTCGCGAAAATTGTGTCACTGTCCAAATATTTCTGGCCCTAACTGTATATACACACTGCACATACACATGTATATACACACTGCACATACACTTGTATATACACACTGCACATACACATGTATATACACACTGCACATACACTTGTATATACACACTGCACATACACATGTATACACACACTGCACATACACTTGTATATACACACTGCACATACACATGTATATACACACTGCACATACACTTGTATATACACACTGCACATACACTTGTATATACACACTGCACATACACATGTATATACACACTGCACATACACTTGTATATACACACTGCACATACACTTGTATATACACACTGCACATACACTTGTATATACACACTGCACATACACATGTATATACACACTGCACATACACATGTATATACACACTGCACATACACATGTATATACACACTGCACATACACATGTATATACACACTGCACATACACATGTACAGTATACACACACTGCACATACATATGTGTATACACACACACACTGCTCATGTATATACACACAGACACACACTGCACATAGACATGTATATACACACACTGCAAATACAATACATCCTAGCCTAGTTCGTCCAGATCATCCCACTGGAAAGACCTTTGGCGAAATCATGGTCACATGACCGTTGTTTCACCAAAGGTCTTTAAGCAGTCTCGACCCCGGAATAGAAAAGCTGGGGGCCCCTACAAGAGTGGGGACCCAGTGCAATAGCTCAGTTTTCTCCCCTAACTCTGGCACTGATTGTAACTAGGGCTTATTTTTGGAGTAGGGCTGTTATTTCAAGCAAACTCCAAAAATACTGTAAAATCATGCTAGGGCTTATTTTTAGAGCAGTTCTTATTTTCAGGGAAACATGGTATGTTCAATAGCTACCTATTTTGCAGAACCAAAATAACAGGGAGGGTTTGGACTACTAGGATTTATCTTGAACTCAATTTCTTCTCCTACAGATGGCTTCAGTGGGAGAAGAGTAATGGCTGAGGATTTGAATATGTGCATGGCCATAGTCCATCTAAGTCTAAGGGAGATGTGGGGTCAATCTAATTAGCATGTTCGAACATTTGACAGTTAACATTTATCTACAGGAAAAGTGTAACTAGTAATAGCAGTAAAACCCCTGTAGAAGTTATGAAACTCCACTGGGTAGATCTAGGGAGGGGCCAGGGCAGGTCAGGGCATGGTTACACCCACTTGTCTAATTCATTAAAAGTGTCGGCATTTCTTATTCCAGAATTGCAACTCCAATCAGGAAGGAGCACGTCCATGAGAAGATATGCTAATGAATTTGATGCATAATACTCCAGTGAGCCCTAGTGCAATGCCAGGCTTAAAAGGGTTGTCAGGCCTTAGATTGACTGCAGACTTTTAGCCTATGTGACTGCAGACTTGTAAATCTCACATCTTGCGCACTGCAAGGATTCTCTGGTGCCAGGAGCAGATGGTCATATGGCCACAAGTATGGGGTTTGCACCCTCCGGCCACATTTCGACTAGACATGTCCAGCCTTTCTCCATACACTTGCATTGTGGTAGGTCGCGTTCGTCTAGTCAGCATGTGATCATATGTATGCAAATTGCATACTTGCTGTCATGCTGCCACCACACTAGGAGACCCTCACAGTGCATGTGAGTATTCACAAGTCTTCAGTCACATAGAGTGACTGCGGACCTGTAGCCTAAGACTGGAGAACCCCTTGAACCAGAACCGACGGAGGTTTCTATTTTCAAAACATGAAATATAAAAAACCAGAAGTGAATAATAAGGTATTTTCTCATCAAGCAGAGATGTTTCATATAGGAGAGCAATAGGACCAATTCCTGGTTGCTGTTATTGCTGTTTTTTTGGCATGCATTGTATTGCTAGATAAACATGCAGGCAATAACATCAGGTCACTATGGGGAATGGGGTTCTCGGGGCCCCAAGATTCCTTTCAGCAAACTCTTGTGCAAAGATATAATGGAACACATTTATAAAAAAAGTAATTTTGCTGTTAATTTTCTGGATGCGGACTCTTTGATAAATGTTTTCGGCTAACCTCACAAAGATAGTAGAACTAAGTGTCATAAAAGAAAAAGCATCGCTCCTGAATGACAAATAATCTGTGGTCCATATTTACTTCCACATTTTTGATTATCTGGTATTTATAAATGTCCCCACCAAAATGTATTTTTAGTTGAGGTCTTCCTCTAAATTTCACTTGCATCCATGGCATGTGTCTGCACGCCTCGGTAATCTAAGCGTCACTCTCCAGATTATAATCCTGTAGAAGTGAGTAAAATGAGACTGTTTATTGGGATATAAATAAAGGAGCGATTGAGGAGAATGTTCTCCGTTCTTTGGCCGCTGTCCCTGCTTCCTGCTCTTAGTCGCCTCTTGCACCATCGCCGGCTATGCACGGTTGTTCTGACTCCCGTAGAGCAGTCTCTCTGTATAAACTGCTCACAGTATGTTTGGCCTCAGCAAACATTCCCATTCCTACTTGGAACTATTTTTGGAAAATATGTTTTTCTTCATTCCAAAAATACATTAAAAACAAACTCTTTGGAAAATGTATCACATGTTAGTGCCACCCATCGTCTTGTGGCCCGGGGCAGGTGAGATCGGCATATTCTGCTCTTAGTGTCTGCGTTCTCTTGCTTACAGTTTAATTTTCTCTTTGCTCTGCCAATCGATATTGCTGATATTTCCAAGGCTCAGACATTGTGCTTTTATTGATCCGAGGAGCTGCCTGACACAGCTGAAGAGGAGACGAATCCAGACAGATCAATTGCAACCATGTCTAGATTCCAAACATTAAGGTTTCTTCAAAGCCATCAAAGCTTTGCGTGCCCCGGAGTTTATCCTCCATAAAGCTGTGTTACATTGCGGGAGCAATAAATAGGAACAGAAATAGTGAGAAGCCATATTGTGCTATATACTTGTATCACACACGACTCAAATATCTGTTATTTATGGCAAGTTTTTATTATTGACATTTTTTTCTATTCTGGTAAATCTTTAACATTTAGCATTACGTCACTTCTAAGTCCAACGTTCTAATCTTATCAATTTCCTAAACGATCAGCGCCATTTCAATAAACTTTATATAAATAAATAGTACACGCAGATATACCGTAAGAGACTTTGTGATATATCTCATTAGAGAAATCTGCTTCTTTCTCCACCTACGAGCCATTTTCCCCTCCCCGTCTCCTGAGCTCATCATTAACTCCAACAATCCATCATGATCAAAACAAGATAGACTTCTCACTGAGGGATGAGATTACAGCTGCCTATTAGGTGATAGTTTGCTGAACTGTGGGGGTCAACCCACTGGGTCCAGCACCGATCATCAGAACTGGGAAATGTTATACCTGTTACAATGTAGTGGCAGTGCGCACTCTCAACTTCCGCCTCACTCATTCCATATTGGGTTGATGAACACTGCACTTAGCTTTTCCTGGCAGGTACAAAGAGAATAAGTGGAGCTGCAGTAAGGAGTCCTAACTGCCCTCCATCCTAACTTTGGATAAAAGTGTTCCACCGGGGATTGAAATTCCCTGATCTACTGATTCATAGTCCTCCATGTAGTATAATGCAACACTTAGTCCTCCATATAATATAATAGACTCTTCATAGTCCTCCTTATATAATGCACCCCTCATATTCCTCCATATAGTATAATGCACAGCCCCATAGTCCTCCATATAATATAATGCACAGCCCATAGTCCTCCATGTAGTAGAATGCACAGCCCATAGTCCTCTATGTACAGTGGGTGCTGAAAGTATTCAGACCCCTTTAAATGTTTAACTCTTTGCTTCATTGCAGCCATTTGGTAAATGCAAAACAGTAAATTTTTTCTCATTAATGTACACTCTGCACCCCATGTTGACTGAAAAAACCCAGAAATGTAGTAACATGGTCATAAGTATTCAGACCCTTTGCTCAGACACTCATATTTAAGTCACACGCTGTCCATTTCCTTGTGATCCTTCTTTAGATGGTTCTACTCCTTCATTGGAGTCCAGCTGTGTTTAATTAAACTGATAGGACGTGTGTTATGAAAGGTAATTCAGTAACACAATGGACATAGAGGTCAGCGCACATACAGTGACCTGGCAATAACCCAAAAAACAAGAACGAGCTCTGAGACGTGGGAACTCTGTTGACCGCAATCCCTAATCCTCTCCAACCACACTAAAGGCAGCCGTGGATTGCGCCTAACGCTCCCTATGCAACTCGGCACGGCCTGAGAAACTAGCTAGCCTGAAGATAGAAAATAAGCCTACCTTGCCTCAGAGAAATACCCCAAAGGAAAAGGCAGCCCCCACATATAATGACTGTGAGTTAAGATGAAAAGACAAACGTAGAGATGAAATAGATTTAGCAAAGTGAGGCCCAACTTTCTGAACAGAGCGAGGATAGGAAAGGTAACTTTGCGGTCAACACAAAACCCTACAAAAACCACGCAAAGGGGGCAAAAAGACCCTCCGTACCGAACTAACGGCACGGAGGTACACCCTCTGCGTCCCAGAGCTTCCAGCAAGCAGAAAAAAACAAATTGACAAGCTGGACAGAAAAAAACAGCAAACAAATAGCAAAGAGGAACTTAGCTATGCAGAGCAGCAGGCCACAGGAACGATCCAGGAGGAAACAGGTCCAATACTAGAACATTTACTGGAGGCCAGGATCAAAGCACTAGGTGGAGTTAAATAGAGCAGCACCTAACGCCTTCCCCACATCACCTGAGGAAGGAAACTCAGAAGCCGCAGTACCACTTTCCTCCACCAACGGAAGCTCACAGAGAGAACCAGCCGAAGTACCACTTGTGACCACAGGAGGGAGCTCTGCCACAGAATTCACAACAGACGTGATTTCGAAAGGCACACACCTGTCTATATAAGACCTCACAGCTCACAGTGCATGTCAGACCAAATGAGAATCATGACGTCAAAGGAACTGGCCAAGGAGCTCAGAGACAGAATTGTAGCATGGCACAGATCTGACCAAGGTTACAACAGAATTTCTGCAGTATTTAAGCTTCCTTAGAGCACAGTGGGCTCCATAATCCTTGAATGGAAGAAGTTTAGGACCACTAGAAGTCTTCCTAGACTTGGCCGTCCATCCAAACTGAGCAATTGCGGGAGAAGAGCCTTGGTGAGAGAGGTAAAGAAGAACCCCAAGTTCACTGTGGCTGAGTTCCAGAGATGTAGTAGGGAAATGGGAGAAAGTTCCACAAAGTCAGCTATCACTGCAACCCTCCACCAGTCGGGCCTTTAAGGCAGAGTGGCCCGACGGGAGCCTCTCCTCAGTGCCAGACATATGAAAGCCCGCAAATCTAGGTCTGAGAAACTTGTTGCATCATTCCCAAGAAGACTCATGGCTGTACTAGCTCAAAAGGGTGCTTCTACTCAATATTGAGCAAAGGGTCTGAATACTTATGATCATGTGATATTTCAGTTTTTCTTTTCTATTAAATTTGCAAAGATTGTTTTTTTCAGTCAAGATGGGGTTCAGAGTGTACATTAATGAGAAAAAAATGAACTTTTTTGAATTTGCCAAATGGCTGCAATGAAACAATGAAAAATTTAAAGGGGTCAGAATAATTTCCAAACCCACTGTAGTATAATGCACAGCCCACAGTCTCCATGTAGTGTAATGCACCCCATAGTCCTCGATATAATATAATGCACGGTGCATAGTCCACCATACTGTATATAATGCACCCTGTTGTGAATTTTGTGGCTGAGTTCACTTCTGTGGTCACAAGTGGTATTGCAGTCTCTGGGCTTCCTCCCTCAGGTGTTTTGGTGAGCTCGTTGGCTGCCTTGCTATTTAGCTCCACCTGAGTCTGTCTTCCTTGCTCCTTGTCAATGTTCCAGTGTTGGATCTGAGCTACTGCATCTTTCCTTGGGCCTGCTGCTCTGCTAGATAAGTGCTTCTAGTTTGTTTTCTGTTTTTTTCTGTCCAGCTTGCTATTGTCTTTTGCTGGAAGCTCTGAGAAGCAGAGGGGTGCACCGCCGTGCTGTTAGTTCGGCACGGTGGGTCTTTTTGCCCCTTTGCGTGGTTTTCGTTTTAGGGTTTTTTGTAGACTGCATAGTTCTCTTTGCTATCCTCGCTCTGTCTAGAATATCGGGCCTCACTTTGCTGAATCTATTTCATTCCTACGTTTGTCTTTTCATCTTGCTAACAGTCATTATATGTGGGGGGCTGCCTATTCCTTTGGGGTATTTCTCTGAGGTAAGTCAGGCTTGTATTTCTATCTTCAGGCTAGTCAGCTCCTCAGGCAGTGCCGAGTTGCATAGGTAGTTGTTAGGCGCAATCCACTGCTGCTTATAGTTGTGTGAGGATAGATCAGGTACTGCAGTCTACAGAGATTCCACGTCTCAGAGCTCGTCCTATTGTTTTTGGTTATTGCCAGATCTCTGTATGTGCGCTGATTACTGCACGCTGTGTTGCCTGATTGCCAGCCATAACAGTACAAGGAGCCTCACCAATGATTCCCAATAGAGGGAAAAAAGAAATCCTGACATCATTTTTTTTTCTTAGCTCTGTCTTCAGTCTTTTTTTTCCCCTAAACATTAGAGTGCTTCAGGACACAGCTGTGGACATGGATATTCAGGCTCTGTGCTCCTCAATGGATAATCTCGTTGTAAATGTACAAAAGATTCAAGATACTATTGATCAGAAATCGATGCTAGAACCAAGAATTCCGATTCCTGATTTGTTTTTTGGTGACAGAACTAAGTTCCTGAGCTTCAGAAATAATTGTAAGCTATTTTTGGCCTTGAAACCTCATTCTTCTGGTAATCCTATTCAACAGGTTTTGATTATTATTTCTTTTTTGCGCGGCGACCCACAGGACTGGGCGTTTTCTCTTGCACCAGGAGATTCTGCATTGAGTAATGTTGATGCATTTTTCCTGGCGCTCGGATTGCTTTACGATGAGCCTAATTCAGTGGATCAGGCTGAGAAAAATCTGCTGGCTTTATGCCAGGGTCAGGATGATGTAGAAGTATATTGTCAGAAATTTAGGAAATGGTCAGTACTCACTCTGTGGAATGAATCTGCACTAGCGGCTTTGTTCAGAAAGGGTCTCTCTGAAGCTCTTAAGGATGTAATGGTGGGATTTCCTATGCCTGCTGGTTTGAATGAGTCTATGTCCTTGGCCATTCAGATCGGTCGTCGCTTGCGCGAGCGTAAATCTGTGCACCATCTGGCGGTACTGCCTGAGAGTAAACCTGAGCCTATGCAGTGCGACAGGACTATGACTAAAGTAGAACGGCAAGAACACAGACGTCTGAACAGACTGTGTTTCTATTGTGGTGATTCTACTCATGCTATTTCTAATTGTCCTAAACGCACTAGGCGGTTCGATAGCTCTGCCGTTATTGGTACTGTACAGTCCAAATTCCTTTTGTCCATTACCTTAATGTGCTCTTTGTCATCGTATTCTGTCATGGCGTTTGTGGATTCAGGCGCTGCCCTGAATCTGATGGATTTGGATTATGCTAAACGTTGTGGATTTTTCTTGGAGCCTTTGCGGTGTCCTATTCCGTTGAGAGGAATTGATGCTACACCTTTGGCCAAGAATAAGCCTCAGTACTGGGCCCAGCTGACCATGTGCATGGCTCCTGCACATCAGGAAGTTATTCGCTTTCTGGTACTGCATAATTTGCATGATGTGGTCGTGTTGGGGTTGCCATGGCTACAAACCCATAATCCAGTATTGGATTGGAACTCTATGTCGGTAACCAGCTGGGGTTGTCAGGGAGTACATGGTGATGTTCCATTTTTGTCTATTTCGTCATCCATTCCTTCTGACATCCCAGAGTTCTTGTCGGACTTTCAGGATGTATTTGAAGAGTCCAAGTCTGATGCCCTACCTCCGCATAGGAATTGTGATTGTGCTATCGATTTGATTCCTGGTAGTAAATTCCCTAAGGGTCGTTTATTTAATTTGTCCGTACCTGAACACACCGCTATGCGCAGTTATGTGAAGGAGTCCCTGGAGAAGGGACATATTCGCCCATCGTCGTCACCATTGGGAGCAGGGTTCTTTTTTGTAGCCAAGAAGGATGGTTCGCTAAGACCGTGTATTGATTTCCGCCTTCTTAATAAGATCACTGTTAAGTTTCAGTATCCCTTGCCATTGATTTCTGACTTGTTTGCTCGGATTAAGGGGGCTAGTTGGTTTACTAAGATTGATCTTCGTGGTGCGTATAATCTGGTGAGAATCAGGCAGGGAGATGAATGGAAAACGGCATTTAATACGCCCGAGGGTCATTTTGAGTATCTGGTGATGCCGTTCGGACTTGCCAATGCTCCATCTGTTTTTCAGTCTTTTATGCATGACATTTTCCGTGAGTATCTGGATAAATTCTTGATTGTTTACTTGGATGACATTTTGATCTTCTCAGATGATTGGGAGTCTCATGTGAAGCAAGTCAGAATGGTTTTCCAGGTACTGCGTGCTAATTCCTTGTTCGTGAAGGGATCAAAGTGTCTCTTCGGTGTGCAGAAAGTTTCATTTTTGGGGTTCATCTTTTCCCCTTCTACTATCGAGATGGATCCGGTTAAGGTTCAGGCCATCCAGGATTGGACTCAGCCGACATCTCTAAAAAGTCTGCAGAAATTCCTGGGCTTTGCTAATTTTTATCGTCGCTTCATCTGTAATTTTTCTAGCATTGCCAGACCATTGACCGATTTGACCAAGAAGGGTGCTGATTTGGTTAATTGGTCTTCTGCTGCCGTGGAAGCTTTTCAGGAGTTGAAGCATCGTTTTTGCTGTGCCCCTGTGTTGTGTCAACCTGATGTTTCTCTTCCGTTCCAGGTCGAGGTTGATGCTTCTGAGATTGGTGCAGGGGCGGTTTTGTCACAGAGAGGTTCTGGTTGCTCAGTGTTCAAACCATGTGCTTTCTTTTCCAGGAAATTTTCTGCTGCTGAGCGTAATTATGATGTGGGCAACCGAGAGTTGCTGGCCATGAAGTGGGCATTCGAGGAGTGGCGTCATTGGCTTGAGGGTGCTAAGCATCGCGTGGTGGTATTGACTGATCATAAGAACTTGACTTATCTCGAGTCTGCCAAGCGCTTGAATCCTAGACAGGCCCGTTGGTCGTTATTTTTTGCTCGTTTTGATTTTGTGATTTCATACCTTCCGGGCTCTAAAAATGTGAAGGCGGATGCTCTGTCTAGGAGTTTTGTGCCCGACTCTCCGGGGTTATCTGAGCCGGCGAGTATCCTCAAGGAAGGAGTCATTGTGTCTGCCATCTCCCCTGATTTGCGGAGAGTGTTGCAGAAATTTCAGGCTAATAAACCTGATCGTTGTCCGGCCGAGAAACTGTTCGTCCCTGATAGGTGGACTAGTAAAGTTATCTCTGAACTTCATTGTTCGGTGCTGGCCGGTCATCCAGGAATCTTTGGTACCAGGGAGTTGGTTGCTAGATCCTTCTGGTGGCCATCTCTGTCACGGGATGTGCGTGCTTTTGTGCAGTCCTGTGGAATTTGTGCTAGGGCTAAGCCCTGCTGTTCACGTGCCAGTGGGTTGCTTTTGCCCTTGCCGGTCCCGAAGAGGCCTTGGACACATATTTCGATGGATTTCATTTCTGACCTTCCCGTTTCTCAAAAAATGTCGGTCATTTGGGTGGTCTGTGATCGCTTTTCTAAAATGGTCCATCTGGTGCCCTTGGTTAAATTGCCTTCCTCCTCTGATTTGGTGCCTTTGTTCTTCCAGCATGTGGTTCGTTTACATGGCATTCCTGAGAATATTGTTTCTGACAGAGGTTCCCAGATTGTCTCGAGGTTCTGGCGAGCCTTTTGTGGTAGGATGGGCATTGACCTATCTTTCTCCTCGGCCTTCCATCCTCAGACTAATGGCCAGACCGAACGAACCAATCAGACCTTGGAAACATATCTGAGATGTTTTGTTTCCGCTGACCAGGATGATTGGGTGTCATTTTTGCCGTTGGCTGAGTTCGCCCTTAATAATCGGGCCAGCTCGGCTACCTTGGTCTCTCCATTTTTCTGCAATTCTGGGTTCCATCCTCGTTTCTCTTCAGGACAGGTTGAGTCTTCGGACTGTCCTGGTGTGGATTCTGTGGTGGACAGGTTGCAGCAGATCTGGACTCAGGTAGTGGACAATTTGACCTTGTCCCAGGAGAAGGCTCAGCTTTTCGCTAATCGCAGACGCCGTGTGGGACCCCGACTTCGTGTTGGGGATTTGGTTTGGTTATCTTCTCGTCATATTCCTATGAAGGTTTCCTCTCCTAAATTCAAACCTCGTTTTATTGGTCCGTATAGGATTTCTGAGATTCTCAATCCGGTGTCTTTTCGTCTGACCCTCCCAGACTCCTTTTCCATACATAATGTATTCCATAGGTCGTTGTTGAGGAGATACGTGGCACCTATGGTTCCATCTGTGGAGCCTCCTGCCCCTGTTTTGGTGGAGGGGGAATTGGAGTATATTGTGGAGAAGATTTTGGATTCTCGTGTCTCTAGACGGAAACTCCAGTATCTGGTCAAATGGAAGGGTTATGCTCAGGAAGATAATTCCTGGGTTTTTGCCTCTGATGTCCATGCCCCAGATCTTGTTCGTGCCTTTCATGTGGCTCATCCTGGTCGGCCTGGGGGTTCTGGTGAGGGTTCGGTGACCCCTCCTCAAGGGGGGGGTACTGTTGTGAATTTTGTGGCTGAGTTCACTTCTGTGGTCACAAGTGGTATTGCAGTCTCTGGGCTTCCTCCCTCAGGTGTTTTGGTGAGCTCGTTGGCTGCCTTGCTATTTAGCTCCACCTGAGTCTGTCTTCCTTGCTCCTTGTCAATGTTCCAGTGTTGGATCTGAGCTACTACATCTTTCCTTGGGCCTGCTGCTCTGCTAGATAAGTGCTTCTAGTTTGTTTTCTGTTTTTTTCTGTCCAGCTTGCTATTGTCTTTTGCTGGAAGCTCTGAGAAGCAGAGGGGTGCACCGCCGTGCTGTTAGTTCGGCACGGTGGGTCTTTTTGCCCCTTTGCGTGGTTTTCGTTTTAGGGTTTTTTGTAGACTGCATAGTTCTCTTTGCTATCCTCGCTCTGTCTAGAATATCGGGCCTCACTTTGCTGAATCTATTTCATTCCTACGTTTGTCTTTTCATCTTGCTAACAGTCATTATATGTGGGGGGCTGCCTATTCCTTTGGGGTATTTCTCTGAGGTAAGTCAGGCTTGTATTTCTATCTTCAGGCTAGTCAGCTCCTCAGGCAGTGCCGAGTTGCATAGGTAGTTGTTAGGCGCAATCCACTGCTGCTTATAGTTGTGTGAGGATAGATCAGGTACTGCAGTCTACAGAGATTCCACGTCTCAGAGCTCGTCCTATTGTTTTTGGTTATTGCCAGATCTCTGTATGTGCGCTGATTACTGCACGCTGTGTTGCCTGATTGCCAGCCATAACAGCACCCCTCATATTCCTCCATATAGTATAATGTACCTCCATATATAATGTACATCCCATAGTCATCCATGTAGTGGTATGGATACCGTGTACTCACTGATTTAAAAGCTTAAATAAATAGTCATCCTTCCCCCTGCTTTCTCGCTGCACGGCATCCTCTTAAGCTGGCAGCTGACTTCAGTTTGCAAGTGACCAGAGTGCATGATGCCACTGCCATGTGTGTTATGTTTGCTAATGACAGGTGTTATGAAGGCAATCCAGAAACACAGTGTGCTTAGCGATCAGAGCGCACACAGTGATCTGACAAATACCCAAAAATACAAGAACGAGCTCTGAGACGTGGAAACTCTGTAGACTGCACACCTGATCCTATCCTAAACACAACTAAAAGCGGCTGTGGATTGCGCCTAACAACTACCTAGGCAACTCGGCACAGCCTAAGAAACTAGCTAGCCTGAAGATAGAAAAATAGGCCTGACTTGCCCCAGAGAAATTCCCCAAAGGAAAAGGCAGCCCCCCACATATAATGACTGTGAGTAAGATGAAAAGACAAAACGTAGGGATGAAATAGATTCAGCAAAGTGGGGCCCGATATTCTAGGACAGAGCGAGGACAGAAAAGCGAACTTTGCAGTCTACAAAAAACCCTAAAGCAAAACCACGCAAAGGGGGCAAAAAAAAACCCACCGTGCCGAACTAACGGCACGGCGGTACACCCTTTGCGTCTCAGAGCTTCCAGCAAAACAAAAGACAAGCTGGACAGAAAAAAAGCAACAAAAAAGCAAAAAGCACTTAGCTATACAGAGCAGCAGGTCACAGGAACAATCAGGAGAAGCTCAGATCCAACACTGAAACATTGACAAGGAGCAAGGATAGCAGCATCAGGCGGAGTTAAGTAATGAAGCACTTAACGAGCTCACCAGAACACCTGAGGGAGGAAGCTCAGAAGCTGCAGTACCACTTGTGACCACAGGAGTGAATTCAGCCACAGAATTCACAACAGTACCCCCCCCTTGAGGAGGGGTCACCGAACCCTCACCAGAGCCCCCAGGCCGACCAGGATGAGCCGCATGAAAGGCACGAACAAGATCGGAAGCATGAACATCAGAGGCAAAAACCCAGGAATTATCTTCCTGAGCATAACCCTTCCATTTAACCAGATACTGGAGTTTCCGTCTAGAAACACGAGAATCCAAAATCTTCTCCACAATATACTCCAATTCCCCCTCCACCAAAACCGGGGCAGGAGGCTCAACAGATGGAACCATAGGTGCCACGTATCTCCGCAACAACGACCTATGGAATACATTATGTATGGAAAAGGAGTCTGGGAGGGTCAAACGAAAAGACACAGGATTGAGAACCTCAGAAATCCTATACGGACCAATAAAACGAGGTTTAAATTTAGGAGAGGAAACCTTCATAAGAATATGACGAGAAGATAACCAAACCAGATCCCCAACACGAAGTCGGGGACCCACACGGCGTCTGCGATTAGCGAAACGTTGAGCTTTCTCCTGGGACAAGATCAAATTGTCCACTACCTGAGGCCAGATCTGCTGCAACCTATCCACCACAGAATCCACACCAGGACAGTCCGAAGACTCAACCTGTCCTGAAGAGAAACGAGGATGGAACCCAGAATTGCAAAAAAATGGAGAAACCAAGGTAGCCGAGCTGGCCCGATTATTAAGGGCGAACTCAGCCAACGGCAAAAAGGACACCCAATCATCCTGGTCTGCAGAAACAAAACATCTCAGATATGTTTCCAAGGTCTGATTGGTTCGTTCGGTCTGGCCATTAGTCTGAGGATGGAAAGCCGAGGAAAAGGATAGGTCAATGCCCATCCTACCACAAAAGGCTCGCCAGAACCTTGAAACAAACTGGGAACCTCTGTCAGAAACAATATTCTCAGGAATGCCATGCAACCGAACCACATGCTGAAAGAACAAAGGTACCAAATCAGAGGAGGAAGGCAATTTAGCCAAGGGCACCAGATGGACCATTTTAGAAAAGCGATCACAGATCACCCAAATGACTGACATCTTTTGAGAAACGGGAAGGTCAGAAATGAAATCCATCGAAATATGTGTCCAAGGCCTCTTTGGGACCGGCAAGGGCAAAAGCAACCCACTGGCACGAGAACAGCAGGGCTTAGCCCTAGCACAAATCCCACAGGACTGCACAAAAGTACGTACATCCCGTGACAGAGATGGCCACCAGAAGGATCTAGCCACTAACTCTCTGGTACCAAAGATTCCAGGATGACCAGCCAACACCGAACAATGAAGTTCAGAGATAAGTTTATTAGTCCACCTATCAGGGACGAACAGTTTCTCTGCTGGACAACGATCAGGTTTATTCGCCTGAAATTTTTGCAGCACCCGCCGCAAATCAGGGGAGATGGCAGACACAGTGACTCCTTCCTTGAGGATACCCGCTGGCTCAGATAAACCCGGAGAGTCGGGCACAAAACTCCTAGACAGAGCATCCGCCTTCACATTTTTAGAGCCCGGAAGGTACGAAATCACAAAGTCGAAGCGGGCAAAAAAAAAAAAAAAACGGGCCTGTCTAGGATTCAAGCGCTTGGCAGACTCGAGATAAGTCAAGTTCTTATGATCAGTCAATACCACCACGCGATGCTTAGCTCCTTCAAGCCAATGACGCCACTCCTCGAATGCCCACTTCATGGCCAGCAACTCTCGATTGCCCACATCATAATTACGCTCAGCGGGCGAAAACTTCCTGGAAAAGAAAGCACATGGTTTCATCACCGAGCAATCAGCACCTCTCTGTGACAAAACCGCCCCTGCTCCAATCTCAGAAGCATCAACCTCGACCTGGAACGGAAGAGAAACATCTGGCTGACACAACACAGGGGCAGAACAAAAACGACGCTTCAACTCCTGAAAAGCTTCCACAGCAGCAGAAGACCAATTAACCAAATCAGCACCCTTCTTGGTCAAATCGGTCAATGGTTTGGCAATGCTAGAAAAATTACAGATCAAGCGACGATAAAAATTAGCAAAGCCCAGGAACTTTTGCAGACTTTTCAGAGATGTCGGCTGAATCCAATCCTGGATGGCTTGGACCTTAACTGGATCCATCTCGATAGTAGAAGGGGTAAAGATGAACCCCAAAAATGAAACTTTCTGCACACCGAAGAGACACTTTGATCCCTTCACAAACAAAGAGTTAGCACGCAGGACCTGAAAAACCATTCTGACCTGCTTCACATGAGACTCCCAATCATCTGAGAAGATCAAAATGTCATCCAAGTAAACAATCAGGAATTTATCCAGATACTCACAGAAGATGTCATGCATAAAAGACTGAAACACAGATGGAGCATTGGCAAGTCCGAACGGCATCACTAGATACTCAAAATGACCCTCGGGCGTATTGAATGCAGTTTTCCATTCATCTCCTTGCCTGATTCTCACCAGATTATACGCACCACGAAGATCTATCTTAGTGAACCAACTAGCCCCCTTAATTCGAGCAAACAAGTCAGATAACAATGGCAAGGGATACTGAAATTTAACAGTGATCTTATTAAGAAGGCGGTAATCAATACACGGTCTCAGCGAACCATCCTTCTTGGCTACAAAGAAGAACCCTGCTCCCAGTGGTGATGACGATGGGTGAATATGTCCCTTCTCCAGGGATTCCTTCACATAACTGCGCATAGCGGCGTGTTCGGGCACGGATAAATTAAATAATCGACCTTTAGGGAATTTACTACCAGGAATCAAATTGATAGCACAATCACAATCCCTATGCGGAGGTAGAGCATCGGACTTGGGCTCTTCAAATACATCCTGATAATCAGACAAGAACTCTGGGACCTCAGAAGGGGTGGATGACGAAATCGACAAAAATGGAACATCACCATGTACCCCCTGACAACCCCAGCTGGATACCGACATGGAATTCCAATCCAATACTGGATTATGGGTTTGTAGCCATGGCAACCCCAACACGACCACATCATGCAGATTATGCAACACCAGAAAGCGAATAACTTCCTGATGTGCAGGAGCCATGCACATGGTCAGCTGGGCCCAGTATTGAGGTTTATTCTTGGCCAAAGGTGTAGCATCAATTCCTCTCAATGGAATAGGACACCGCAAAGGCTCCAAGAAAAACCCACAACGTTTAGCATAATCCAAATCCATCAGATTCAGGGCAGCGCCAGAATCCACAAACGCCATGACAGAAAACGACAACAAAGAGCATATCAAGGTAATGGACAGAAGGAATTTGGACTGTACAGTACCAATGACGGCAGACCTAGCGGACCGCTTACTGCGCTTAGGACAATCAGAAATAGCATGAGTGGAATCACCACAGTAGAAACACAGACCATTCAGACGTCTGTATTCCTGCCGTTCAACTCTAGTCATAGTCCTATCGCACTGCATAGGCTCAGGTTTAACCTCAGGCAGTACCGCCAAATGGTGCACAGATTTACGCTCGCGCAAGCGTCGACCGATCTGAATGGCCAAAGACAAAGACTCATTCAAACCAGCAGGCATAGGAAATCCCACCATGACATCCTTAAGAGCCTCAGAGAGACCCTTTCTGAACAAAGCTGCCAGCGCAGATTCATTCCACTGAGTGAGTACTGACCATTTCCTAAATTTCTGACAATATACTTCTATATCATCCTGACCCTGGCACAAAGCCAGCAAATTTTTCTCAGCCTGATCCACTGAATTAGGCTCATCGTACAGCAATCCGAGCGCCAGGAAAAACGCATCGACACTACTCAATGCAGGGTCTTTTGGCGCAAGAGAAAATGCCCAGTCTTGAGGGTCGCCGCGCAAAAAAGAAATAATAATCAAAACCTGTTGAATAGGATTACCAGAAGAATGAGGTTTCAAGGCCAGAAATAGCTTACAATTATTTTTGAAACTTAGAAACTTAGTTCTATCTCCAAAAAACAAATCAGGAATAGGAATTCTTGGTTCTAACATAGATTTCTGATCAATAGTATCTTGAATTTTTTGTACATTTATAACGAGATTATCAATTGAAGAGCACAGACCCTGAATATCCATGTCCACACCTGTGTCCAGAATCACCCAAATGTCTAGGGGAAAAAAAAAAGTGAACACAGAGCAGAAAAAAAAAAAAAAATGATGTCAGAACTCTTTCTTTCCCTCTATTGAGAATCATTACTTTGGGCTCCTTGTACTGTTATGTTTGCTAATGACAGGTGTTATGAAGGCAATCCAGAAACACAGTGTGCTTAGCGATCAGAGCGCACACAGTGATCTGACAAATACCCAAAAATACAAGAACGAGCTCTGAGACGTGGAAACTCTGTAGACTGCACACCTGATCCTATCCTAAACACAACTAAAAGCGGCTGTGGATTGCGCCTAACAACTACCTAGGCAACTCGGCACAGCCTAAGAAACTAGCTAGCCTGAAGATAGAAAAATAGGCCTGACTTGCCCCAGAGAAATTCCCCAAAGGAAAAGGCAGCCCCCCACATATAATGACTGTGAGTAAGATGAAAAGACAAAACGTAGGGATGAAATAGATTCAGCAAAGTGGGGCCCGATATTCTAGGACAGAGCGAGGACAGTAAAGCGAACTTTGCAGTCTACAAAAAACCCTAAAGCAAAACCACGCAAAGGGGGCAAAAAAAACCCACCGTGCCGAACTAACGGCACGGCGGTACACCCTTTGCGTCTCAGAGCTTCCAGCAAAACAAAAGACAAGCTGGACAGAAAAAAAGCAACAAAAAAGCAAAAAGCACTTAGCTATACAGAGCAGCAGGTCACAGGAACAATCAGGAGAAGCTCAGATCCAACACTGAAACATTGACAAGGAGCAAGGATAGCAGCATCAGGCGGAGTTAAGTAATGAAGCAGTTAACGAGCTCACCAGAACACCTGAGGGAGGAAGCTCAGAAGCTGCAGTACCACTTGTGACCACAGTGTGAATTCAGCCACAGAATTCACAACACATGTGCCCCTAGTCACGTGCATGCCGATGTCAGCTGCTGGTCTATGATTGGCCAGCAGCATGTATTGCCATGTACAGACAAGATTAGTCTGTGCACCACAATACATTGAATGTGCATCTGAGGATGCAGGAAATAGGAGTTCACAGGAAGACACATAGCACATGCAGCTCTGTGTCTATGTTGGATGACAGGCTGTATGGTGCCATCATGCAACCATGCATCCTGCCATCTAGATGTAGCAGAGCTAGACTTGTCGTGGAACAAATGTATTATAGTTTTCTCTATGGAAAGGTGATTAATATTGTTATTTGTTATTTAACTCTTTTGCAGGAGACATTGGCGTCTGTGGAATGGGGAATGTCGTAAGTATGGTTTAATTAAGATTTATTAAAGGAGTCTGTGTCATTCTTTCAATTAAAGGACTTTATTCTGGGTGTCTGTGTTTTTATACAATATGACTATGGGGTTAGTAATGGGAGCGTCATATTGATGCCTCTCCATTACTAACCTCGGGGCTTGATGTCACCGGACAGTACAAAGGTGACATCAACACCCCAACTATCACCACACTTGCCACTGCTACAGGGCAAAAGCGAGGCTAAGTGCCAGAATTGCGCATCTAAGGCTAGGTTCCCACTTACGTACCGGGGCTTTGCGGACGGCTGTGTTCTTCCTCCCTGAAGCTCCACCCACTACCGCACTTCTTCTGTTTAGGTCCGCCTACTTCTGCATGTGTCCTGGGTACCTATCTTTGGGTACGCAGGACATGTGGATGTATGCGGATGCATGTGGATGCATCGTTTTGACAGCACGGGAATGCAACTTGGCGACAGATCTAAATTTTTATAGCTTTTTGGAACAGATTAGAAAGAGAGCAGGAAGATATTGGAGGTGTTTTAAGGGAGCAACCCTACTACCCACATTTTCTTCAGGATGCACTGCTGAATAATGTCCTCCATGCTGCTGCTACAGAAACCCAGGAGGTCAGGAATCTCTCAACTCAATGTGTGAAGGCTATTGAGGGCATCATATCAGCAAATCTACAACTATTAGTTTATTAAGTGTATCCTTGATGAAATCTAGCCTAACCTTCAACATGACCATATTGATGTTTACCTTTATGGGATACATGTTCTAAAAAAATTCTCCTCTAATCTCCATATCTTCATGCATTAACTATGCAAATATGAGTGAGATTTTGGTTTGAGTGAACAGGCATGGTTGGGTTAAAAAAGGATCCAACTTCACGACACTTAAAGTGAATCTTCAACTTTTATCATCCAGTCATTTTCTTGTCAATATTCTGTGTTAATTGTTTAATATATTATAGAACTTAGAACATGGAATTTTGATACTGTATGTGGGAAAAATTAAAAACTTATCATGCAAGCGATCTGCAAGCGCAACAAGAGGGCACCAAGTGCAAAACGTTCAATGTACATATTGTAGATAGTTGGGTGTCTCAGCAGTAGGAAACAAGATGGTAAACTATTGTCATGGGTCATTTTTAAATAAGCATATCCAAAGAGAACAGCACTAAGAAGAAATTGGTCAGTGGTTCATGTGTTAGGATAGTTTATTTAGACAGAGGGTTTTTTGTAATCGATAAGGAAAATCTGAGAACAGATTGAGACCAATAGGGTCAAACTAGACAGTGAATATGTTGAAACCGCATGGCAAAAGTTTTTGATAACAACTAAGCAGTAAAACAATTCTTTAATTTTCGTTTTGGAGAAGTAATGTTGTACGGCTTGTTAAGGTGGCAAACAATGACTACTAGGGTAGCTACATCCAATAAATGGTACCAGACAGGTTTATTTCCTCTACAAGGGAGATAATTTGCATACCATTTTCCCAGGAAGCATTGCTACTTCTAACGGTCCCCCTACAGTAGCTGGCGGTCTGCACAAGGAGAAACAGTACTCTATTTGACCTCTGTAAAAGACCTTTCACCCAGGAAATCAGAGATTCTGAAATGCACTGACGATGGTCAAGAACCCTGAAATCAGAGGTGGATTCAGATAGCTGAAGGCTCTTGTGCAAGACAGTGTAAAGACCCTTTTTTATCCAGCACCTGATCATATTTATCTCTCTCCAACAATTTACAAATAATTGATAGCTAAGCTATGTTGTTAGATAGTAGAAAGTTGCTTGCTAGGTGAGAGGGCTTCCTTACCTACCTGCACAGGTTGCACCAATGGTATGTCTGCCCCTGTCTGTAACATTTTTCTAAAGATGGATATATTTCCTTTGGAGAAAGCTCAACTTTGGCTAAATATCTACAATTAGGTAGCAAGGATCAGTTATTGACTTGAAGGATCGCTACCTTCAATAGGAGGCATTATTGAGGCTGTGCGGTGGCTCATTTGCTGCACATGGCTGCACATCCAGTTGGAAGAATGTCTCACGTGGGGTACCACAGGGTTCTGTCCTGGGTCCTGTATTGATCAACATCTTTATCAATGATTTAGATGAAGGAATTGAGAGTAAACTGATTAAATTTGCTGATGACACAAAGCTAGGAGGGATAGCTAATACTGGAGAAGAGAGAGAGGATTCTAAAAGATATAAATAAACTGGAGCAATGGGCAGCAACTAACAGAATGGCCTTTAACAAGGAAAAATGCAAAGTACTACATCTGGGCAATAAAACTAAAAAAGCATATACAGAATAGGAGGAATAGGGCTAAGCAACAGCACATGTGAAAAAGATAATCAACCAATAACCATACTGGCGCTGCACGTGTTTGTATCAAAGGGGAGAGAGGATAAGGAAAAGCAGCTGGTATTTAGACAGAAGCTGTGCTGACCTCTGTCGATTATATTGACATAAACAGTAAGTGTTAAAAATACCACCCTAAAAAATGCCTCGCTACAAAGGATTTGTTAAACTAAAAGTTCCACTGCTTACCAACGAGAGTGTGTGGATAAACACATTAAAGGTAAATGTTGTGACCAGCAGGCTGCAGTCAGGGACTAGGGTATATTAAACCTTCCTTGTGAGGGTTTAATAATTAAAGAATAACAGCCTGGTTCATATATAATCCATTTTGCATACCTTTAAGATGCTGCATAAAGATTCCCTGTTGTCCACAGGGTGGATAGCTCCGGTATACATGGTTCCTGTGCCGCTCGTGAAGCAGAGCGTGCAGTGCGGAGGAAGTGCCGTAAGGTGCAGAGCCAGAGGCGCCCCGGCCAGTAGCGTCCCTGGTTACACGAGGAGGAAAGGAAGATGGCCGATGCTGCTCTGCCGCTCGACCTAGACGTCACTTATCCTACGGAAACACAGGGAAGTCAGATTGAACCAACGCGTTTCAAGGTGGAGCGCACCTCTTCATCAGGAGAGTCCGTAACTGCATGCTCTGCTTCATGAGTGGCACAGAAACCACGCATACCAGAGCTATCCACCCTGTGGACAACAGGGCATCTTTATGCAGCATCTTAAAGGTATGCGAAATGGATTATATATGAACCAGGCTGTTATTCTTTAATTATTAAACCCTCACAAGGAAGGTTTAATATACCCTAGTCCCTGACTGCAGCCTGCTGGTCACAACATTTACCTTTAATGTGTTTATCTACACACTCTCCTTTCTAAGCAGTAGCAAGGCATTTATTAGCGCGGTATTTTTAACACTTACATGTGAAAAAGACTTGGGTATACTAATAGATCATAAACTGAACATGAGTCAACAGTGTGATGCAGCAGCAAAAAAGGCAAATACAATTCTGGGATGTATTAACAGAAGCATAGAGTCTAGATCATGTGAAATCATTATTGCCCTCTACTCCTCTTTGGTCAGACCTCATCTGGAAATACTGTGTCCAGTTTTGGGCACCACATTTTAAAAAAAAGACATCAACAAACTGGAGCAAGTTCAGAGAAGAGCGACCAGAATGGTGACCGGTCTGTAAACCATGTCCTATGAGGAACGTTTACAGGATTTTGGAATGTTTAGATTGCAAAAAAGAAGACTGAAAGGAGACTTAATAGCTGTCTACAAATATCTCCAGGGTTGTCACTTTGTAGAAGGATCATCTCTATTCTCATTTGCACAAGGGAAGATTAGAAGCAATGGGATGAAACTGAATGGGAGGAGACACAGATTAGATAATAAAAAATTTTTTTTTGACAGTTAGGGTGATCAAAGAGTGGAACAGGCTGCCACAAGAGGTGGTGAGTTCTACTTCAATGGAAGTCTTCAAACAGAGGCTGGACAGAGACCTGTCTGGGATGATTTAGTGAATTCTGCTTTGAGCAGGGGGTTGGACCAGATGACCCAGGAGGCCCCTTCCAACTCTACCATTCTATGATAACATTTATATGGAGTTTGTATGTTTTTCCTGTGTTTGCGATGGTTTCCTCCAGGCTCCCAAGTTTTCTCTCACATGCCAAAGACATACTGATAGGGAATGTAAATTGTAAGCCCCAATGGAGACAGTGATGATGATGTCTGTAAATTGCTGTAGAATTAATGTCACTATGTAAATGAGTAATAAATAAATTAGACAGACAGCTCTCTTCTTCTTAGACAAGAGCTAATTTGATACAAAATTTGGCGTTCCATTTAAGGTGCAGACATTTTTATATGAGATCTCTTTGAACCTAATCAGACCAATGGATCCCACCCAACACAATACTACATAGAAGAATTACCTTCCGAGCATACTTTACTCACAAAGGCTCAAAGAAACACAAGTGTATCTTTTTCTTTTTTTTTTTACCATGCGGACAAGAATGACATCCCCGTTCTCTGGGAGCGCAGCCACTTTTGTTGAGCAACCATTTAAATCAAAAACAGATGTAGCAGCTGTTTTTTGCACCTGTCAGCGCACACCAGTGACTGAAATAATGAGCTAGCCCCCACCTGGGACCTCTATTGGGAGGTGGGGGGCATCTTCAGAACGTGAGAGAATACACGGGGCATGTACTGTAGTCCCGAGATCTATAAGAGAAATGTACCTCGGCTGGCTCCATGTGTGTACACAAAATATATCACACGACAGACACAACACAATGAGGTCGTTAAGAACAAAAGCGACGTGCGTCTCTCCCACCACAAGGCTGGAAATTGGCTCTCGTAGACGAGAACTATTTTATCAGCTGTGTCGCTTTTTCTACAATGGCCTGGAATAATTCATGTGTCGTATAATTAAACCACCGTCCTGTAGTTCCCCTTGCATTGAGAACATGGGAAGCCCCCTAGTATGATTACATCTCTGGGAAAAGAAGAAGAAAAACCACAGGCTTCTACTGAATGGAGTCTCGTCAAATTCGAAAAGCAACGTATGAGAAAATTAAAAAAAAACAACAAAAACACTGTAAACACTTAAAAGCCTCGTACTACAGTCAAACAAAGACTCCTCTTTCTGGCCTTTTAATCTACTAATTTATTTTTTCAACCAAGGCATAAATCGAAACACAGCTGTAACCAATGACTTGCAGATCTAGTTCCTCTTCCAGCTGGATCCTGTTCTGCTGAAGCAGCAAGATTTTCTGCATTGTTCCCTTTTGTACATCTGGAGAAATCGTTTGAGTTTAGAGGTGACAAGAAAAGCTCTTTAAATAAACCCAACCAACGGTGAAGATGCCCAGGCAACCAGCAAATCCCCATCAGGGGGATGCTTATTAAAATAAAGCTTCCATTGAGAGGCACTCCTTTTTGTGTGTTTATACGTCTATCCGCCTTGAATTTTTTTTTCCTTTTATCAACTAAGAAGACTAAAAATCCTGTGCAGTCGACTGGCTAGCCTTCACTTGTTACATATATTTTCTAGAAATTTTACTTTTTTTTTTAGTTTTCAATAAATTTACCAGGATTTTAATACGGAAATAGACTGAAGGGAGGATTAGTGACCATATAACGGCTGCCTCCACTGTAGATTTTTTTTCTTTGTTGGTTCACGCTATATAACATGGAAGGGCTAGGTATTCTTACTTCAACATTTTCGAAAATGCTATGAGTGAGTTGGCTCAATACCAATAAACGGCCACCATCCATCATAATTACTTGATAGGTCTTTGCCAACAGAGAAATGCTATCATTATGGCTTTTTCTAATAGAAGTAAGTCATGGTGCTGTCATGGATCTGTCATATGGTGGATCCAATTTGACATCAAACTGTCATATGCAGGTTCATAAGACAGCCATCACGAAATGAACCATTATTGTTACTATCAGATCAATGGAAAGCTTAACATAAACCTTCTAGACACTATTAGTCCTTTGTATGATTCCACCAATGCAATATGGTTTATGTTGAGCCTTACAAAAAATGCAAACATAAATTCAAATGGTGTATATTTGGGTTACGTTGGGTTTCTCCATAATTTTGATGACCAAAATTGCGCTGCATCTTGCACTATTAGTACCAAAGTGAAGGAACCTCTCCCCAAAAATGTGAGTAGTGGAAGGAGTCTACCCAACAGTACATTTGGCATCCCTCACACACACATACAAACACACAAGTGTAACAAACCAAACTGGCTTAAGTTAAATGTTTTATGTTTTTTCAAAAATATTTGAATTTTTTTTTTTGGTCTCCATTTAATTTTGCTTGTTGCAAAATATCCTAAAAAGTAGCTATTTTCATTATGATCGCTAAGCCTTAAATTGAGCTAAAACATCTTTTTCTCTAGAAATAACTTTTATTTTTCCCTATTTTCCACCTCTAAAACCTCGGGGCTTCTTATAGTCCGGTGTGCCTTATAGTCCGAAAAATACGGTAGTCTTTTAACTTTCATAACTTTTATGCAGTCATCTCATTTTCATCACAAATATAATTACAATACAGTAACAGTTATTTTGGTAATAGTCACAGATCACTTCCTCTACCTCCCTGCACAGTGATCTCTGCACAGATCATAGGGCATGACTAGAAAAGACTGGTATATAAATCTCAATGAGTCAGATCCTGGCAGTTGCTATTAAAAACTTATTATGTTTCAAAATCAAACAAAATAATGAAAATAACCCCTTCACTTGTACATTTTATGGTAAAAATGACCAAGCCATATGATTCTTCTCATCAGTACGATTACGGAGATATCAAACATGTAGTACTTTTTTTATTATTATAATAGTGGAAAAACAATACAATCAGTTTGCAAATAAAAAATAGAATTGTGCCATTTTCTGACACCTGTAACATTTTATTTTTCGTCCGATGGAACTTTGTGACAGGTGACCCGATGGGCTGAGTTAATGACACGCACACGCACGTTGGCGCGTGTTAAATACCGCTGTCAGAGATTAACAGTGGCATGTAACAAGTTGACGATCACGGATGGAGCGGCTCCACTCGCGATTGTTAGCGGCAGGTGCTGGCTGCATTACACAGCCATCACCAGCTGGATATAGGGTGGACTCACTGTGTAAACCCGCTCCATACACCCGCTTCCGAAATGCTCTATATGTATAGGGTGAATGACGTAAAGAGGATAATATAGGTCCGGACATACATACCCTTTAAATGTCTTTGTATTAATTTAAAAACACAAAAACGGATCGTCATCACATGGATAAATAGTGAATAATATCTATTGAAAACTTCTTATAATAACAGATGTGAATGGATAGATTTTTGAATTAGGCATAGGTTATACACAGTATAAGATATGCGGTATGAGGGGATAAGTGGCCTCAATGAATGAGTATCATCATTAACAGAGGTGTCAGTTAAATTGGAAGTTCAGTAAGGGACCTAATTAGTGTAGACACTGATCTTATATAGTGAGCTCAATTTATCTGGAAGCCTCGAAAAGCAACTCATGGGCTGCACATATGGAGGAACCAGCCATGGGAGGGTTCTGGTAGACGTTACCTAAGCACTGATTATAGTAAGAATCTTCAAGAATTTCTATTTTGATTGAAATCAAGAAACTGCGAGGAACAAGTGGGCAATGTATCTCAATGGTCGTTTGGTAAGAAGGAAATAAGTAAAATAGCTGGAACTAGTGGTGCAAAGAATATATTATATAAAATTTTACTATCTGAGGGGTCTCGAAATGATTTGGGATTAGGCAGGACCACAATAGATGGTAGAAAGAACTGGTGTAATCTTTGCGTCTGCAACTCAGATATATCTGATTTTATGCATTAGGTCTTACAAACTTAGGAATTGCTTGCAGATCAAGACATTGACCACAGTTGACCATAATTGCATTTTTGTTAGCTTTTTGGCATATCAATTAGAGACTTTTTAATTTGCGAAAAATTCATTAAACAATTTGTGCATTTTTTTTTATCCTTTGTTGTTTAGATTTTTATCTGATTTTTATGCCAGTGTGGCATTTCCAGATGTTTTAGACTGATTTATTGAATGCATTATGTGATGGCAGACTAAAGACTTTGTAAACGTTTTTCACCTGGAACGGATGCTGCTCTTTCTTCAATATTTGTGAGTATTGGTCCAGTTGGATCCATGGACTCTAGAGCGTGCACCTTGATCATCTGAGTGCTGTTGGTTGATTGCCTTATATATTTGATTCATTGAATGCAACTTTTTAAAAAGTAGCAACATTTAGTTCACATGCACTCCAGTTCACCATTAGATTGATTTTATGCATACCAGTAATTTTGGTGCAATTTTTGCACCATTTTGTGAAACGTGTGACTTTTTCTGCTAAGATTTAACAAAATCCATCACAGACAAAAATTAAAAAAAAAGCATTGTTGATTTTGCTCAATATTCATGAAGCGCGTGCACCATGTTGACTAATTAGGCACAAAAAACCTCAATGAATATCACAAAACTAAAGAAAAATAAATTTAAAGGGAACCTGTCAACAGGTTTGGCATCGCAAGAAGATGGGAGGTGCCGGACCAAGAAGAGCAACACCTCTTGGACCGCCCCGCAGGTGAGTATGATAAAAGTTATTTTTCTTCTTTTTTCTTTTCTTTCTTTTAACTTCACGTAAGTTTTAACTTTTACTAAAACAGATGAAAAACTCTATTTCCCAATAATACGCTTTACTATACCTCAACTTGGTGTCAGATGTCCTCATAAGGATTTCCCTGTAGAGCCAGGAATAGATGGAAAGTTCTTCAAAAAATATTTTGACAGATGAAACCAAAATTTCCCAGATGCTATTCCAATTACTTATATCTGAAAATAAAAGTTTAAGTAAATTTAATGAAGGGCATATGAGAGCTATCAAACATCATTGATATTATTTATATTCGAGATTTCAAAATGGAAATATTATCTTACATCTCTACAGCAAATATCATTGTGCTCAGAAATGAGCTGTTGTTTTATCAGTTCACCAGAGGCCTTCTACACCAAATCAAGAAGAAGAATGCTTTGTGAGATTTAGGATAAGACATATTGGCCTTTTCTCAACTCTCAGATATTCCTTCCACAGACATTTTTAAGAAGGATTACATGTACTTGGAATTTTAACTAAGTAACGGAGGATTCTGCTGAAGAATTTGGAAATAAAAACAAAGAGATACTGTGACCTATAAAACAACCGACACAGACAAGTGTGATATCCCAGTTTTGACAGATCTATAAAGCGAAAGGTGCAAATCCACTATTAATGACCAGGGCTGGCATTAGGAGGTGACTGGGCAATTGCCTAGGGCCCCCTCCAGGGGTTCCTAGTCAGCTGGCATGCCGCGAATAGCGGCAGACCATGCTGCTGCCATGGGGCTAGTGATTCGAGGAGACCTCCTAGCCTGGCATTACACATTCAACTGTATCGACATCTAGGGTGTTGATACAGTTGAAATAATGATGGAGGAGGAAAGCTGTGCCAGGCAGTGGAACTGCTGCAGAGACCAGAGCAGCGGGGAATGGGTAGAGGTAAGTATGTATTTATTTTTCGTAATTAATGAGTACATTGTGGTGGCCTTAATACTGTATGGAAGACTATGGGGTGTGCATTATACTATATGTACTATATTGAGGACTATGGGGACTGCATTATACTCTATGGAGGATTATGGGAAGTGCATTATACTGTATGGAGGACTATGGAGTGTGCATCGTACTTGTATGGAAGACAATGGGGTGTGCATTATTGTGTATGGGGGACTATTTTGTACATTATATTATATGGATTATTATGGGGGTATATTATACTAAATGATGGACTGTGAGTAGTGCATTATACACTATGGATGACTATGAGGAGTGCATTATACTATATGGAGAAATATGAGAGGAGCAGTATACTATATGGAGGACTATAGTGTGCATTATATTATATGGAGGACTATGCGGTGCATTATACTATGTGGAGGACTATGGGTCACATTATACTATGTGGAGGATTGTGGGGTGCATTATAATATATGGAGATCTATGGGGAGCATTGTACTAAATGGAGGACTATCAGGGGTACATTATACTATATGGAAGGAAATGTGGGGCCCATTATACTATATGGAAGGCAATGTGGGGACCATTATAATATTTGGAGGACTATGTGGGGCCCATTATACTATATGGAGCGCTATGTGGGGACTATTATGGTATTTGGAGGACTATTTGGAGGCCATTAAATATTTGGAGGGCTATGTGGGGCCACTATAATATTTGGAAGGCTATGTGAGCTCCCTTATAATATTTGGAAGGCTATGTGGGAACATTTTATACTTTATTGAGAGCTATGTGGGGGCCACTATACTGTACATGAACAACTGTACAGTGTGAGCGATTGTGTGGGGTCCATCATACTTTGTGGAAGGCTGTATGGGGGCCATGGGATGTGGACGGTAAACAGAGTAAAGTAGTGAAAATGTTATACTTAGAAGACCACATCTCAGTCCAAAACATATGCATTTACTTGTGTTTTAGAGTATACTGTGATAAAAGAGAGAGAATTCCCCCCAACAGATTTATTGAAATAGATGCGGAATCATGTAAAGGGCTGTCAGTTTTATAAAATGGATTGTCAATTGTAAATTAAATGTGTTCTCTCACCAGATCATTTTCAAAATTTAGCCATCAAGAATATCAATAGATTTCCCCAGGTCCCACTCTCGAGAAATCTAGCAACCAGCTAATTTTTCCAGGGCAACTATAGCCAGCCAGACAGGTAGGACATGTTGTATTTAAATGGTGGTCTTTCAAATGAATGGCCGAGCTGTAAGTACAAGAACCATTCAAGTCGGCCAGAACAGGAATACTGGGGTGCAGGCTCCAGGCCCCATTTCCTAATCAAAATTGTTTGGGCTAATACTGTGTTGCAGTCAGGACTCAGGAGGTCACATTTACTAATCAAAATCATTTGGGCTAATATTGAGGTGCATGCACCAAGCCACACCACAACCTTGAAAGGTTCGCTGATCTCTAATGATAAATATAAAAACTAGGGTTGAGCGAAACGGGTCGAACATTTTCAAAAGTCGCCGACTTTTGGCTAAGTCGGGGTTTCATGAAACCCGATCCGACCCCTGTGCGGGGTCGGCCATGCGGTACGCGACTTTCGCGCCAAAGTCGCGTTTCAATGACGCGAAAAGCGCCATTTCTCAGCCAATGAAGGTAAACGCAGAGTGTGGGCAGCGTGATGACATAGGTCCTGGTCCCCACCATCTTAGAGAAGGGCATTGCAGTGATTGGCTTGCTGTCTGCGACGTCACAGGGGCTATAAAGAGGCGTTCCCGCCGACCGCCATCTTACTGCTGCTGATCTGAGCTTAGGGAGAGGTTGCTGCCGCTTTGTCAGAAGCAGGGATAGCGTTAGGCAGGGTCCATTAACCACAAAACCGCTTGTGCTGCAGCGATTTGCACTGTCCAACACCACCCTCGGTGTGCAGGGACAGTGGAATTTTTTTTTTTTTTTTTTTTCCCCTCAGCGCTGTAGCTCATTGGGCTGCCCTAGAAGGCTCCCTGATAGCTGCATTGCTGTGTGTACGCCGCTGTGCAAACCAACTGCTTTTTTCAAAGCACAAATCCTCTTGTTCCTTCCTTTCTGCACAGCTATCTTTTTTGTTTGTCCACACTTTTTATTTCATTTGTGCATCAGTCCACTCCTTATTGCTGCCTGCCATACCTGGCTGAGATTACTGCAGGCAGGGAGATAGTAGCTGCCTGCCATACCTGGCTGAGATTACTGCAGGCAGGGAGATAGTAATTGTAGGACATTCCCTGTTTTTTTTTTTTTTTTTTTTTTGGTGGGAGATTAAGATTGGCAATTTGGCATTTCTGCTAGAGTGCCATCCCTGTGTGTGCCATCTCTCTCACATAGTGGGCCATAGAAAGCCTTTTCATTTTTCTGTATTTTTTTTTGTGGGGTGTATAAATTCTCCCTGATAAAAATACAGTGGGAGATTAATATTGGCCTTTGGGCTTGTGTGCCAGTCCTGAGTGTGCCATCTCTCTCACAAATAGTGGGCCATAGAAAGCCTATTTTATTTTTTTTTGGGTTTTATAAATTCTCCCTGAAAAAAAGGGAGATTAATATTGGCCTCTGGGCTTCTGTGCCAGTCCTGAGCGTGCCATCTGTGCCAGTCCTGAGCGTCCCATCTCTCTCACAAATAGTGGGCCATAGAAAGCCTATTTAATTTTTTTTTTGGTTTTATAAATTTTCCCTGAAAAAAGGGAGATTAATATTGGCCTCTGGGCTTGTGTGCCAGTTGTGAGCGTGCCATCTGTGCCAGTCCTGAGCGTGCCATCTCTCTCACAAATAGTGGGCCATAGAAAGCCTATTTAATTTTTTTTTTGGTTTTATAAATTTTCCCTGAAAAAAGGGAGATTAATATTGGCCTCTGGGCTTGTGTGCCAGTTGTGAGCGTGCCATCTGTGCCAGTCCTGAGCGTGCCATCTCTCTCACAAATAGTGGGCCATAGAAAGCCTATTTAAATATTTTTTTGGTTTTATAAATTCTCCCAGAAAAAAAGGGAGATTAATATTGGCCTCTGGGCTTCTGTGCCAGTTGTGAGCGTGCCATCTGTGCCAGTCCTGAGCGTGCCATCTCTCTCACAAATAGTGGGCCATAGAAAGCCTATTTAAATATTTTTTTGGTTTTATAAATTCTCCCAGAAAAAAAGGGAGATTAATATTGGCCTCTGGGCTTCTGTGCCAGTCCTGAGCGTGCCATCTGTGCCAGTCCTGAGCGTCCCATCTCTCTCACAAATAGTGGGCCATAGAAAGCCTATTTTATTTTTTTTTTGGGTTTCAGAAATTCTCCCTGGAAAAAAAAAGGGAGATTAATATTGCCCTTTGGGCTTGTGTGCCAGTACTAAGCGTTCCATCTCTCTCTCTCTCTCAGTCAGTGGGCCATAGAACGCATATTTTTGGTTTTATTTGTTTTCTAAATTCTCCCTGAAAAAATCATTTTATTTTATTTGGTTTCTAAATTCTTCCTGATAAAATCATATTTTTTTTATTATTTTTATTTCTAAAGTCTCCCTGAAAAAAAAAAAAAAAAAAAACAACCAAAAAAACAGTGGGAGATTAATATTGGCCTTTCTGCTTGTGTGCCAGTCTTGACTCCTGGGTGTGCCATCTCTCTCTCTCTCTCTCTCTCTCTCTCTCTCTCTCTCTCTCTCTCCAATTGTGGTCCATAGAAAGCCTATATTTTTTTTCCTTGATTTGGGTTCTAAAATCTACCAGAGAAAATAACTACATCAATCATTGGTAGAAAAATATTGGCCTCTGGGTTTGTGTGCCACTCCTGACTCCTGTGTGCGTCATCTCTCAGTCAGTGGGCCATAGAACGCCTATTTTTGGTTTTATTTGTTTTCTAAATTCTCCCTGAAAAAATTATTTTATTTTATTTGGTTTCTAAATTCTTCCTGATAAAATCATATTTTTTTTATTATTTTTTTTTCTAAAGTCTCCCTGAAAAAAAAAAAAAAAAACAGTGGGAGATTAATATTGGCCTTTCTGCTTGTGTGCCAGTCTTGACTCCTGGGTGCGTCATCTCTCAGTCAGTGGGCCATAGAACGCCTATTTTTGGTTTTATTTGTTTTATAAATTCTCCCTGAAAAAATCATTTTATTTTATTTGGTTTCTAAATTCTTCCTGATAAAATCATATTTTTTTTATTATTTTTTTTTCTAAAGTCTCCCTGAAAAAAAAAAAAAAAAAACAACCAAAAAAAACAGTGGGAGATTAATATTGGCCTTTCTGCTTGTGTGCCAGTCTTGACTCCTGGGTGCGTCATCTCTCAGTCAGTGGGCCATAGAACGCCTATTTTTGGTTTTATTTGTTTTCTAAATTCTCCCTGAAAAAATCATTTTATTTTATTTGGTTTCTAAATTCTTCCTGATAAAATCATATTTTTTTTATTATTTTTTTTTCTAAAGTCTCCCTGAAAAAAAAAAAAAAAAAAACAACCAAAAAAAACAGTGGGAGATTAATATTGGCCTTTCTGCTTGTGTGCCAGTCTTGACTCCTGGGTGCGTCATCTCTCAGTCAGTGGGCCATAGAACGCCTATTTTTGGTTTTATTTGTTTTATAAATTCTCCCTGAAAAAATCATTTTATTTTATTTGGTTTCTAAATTCTTCCTGATAAAATCATATTTTTTTTATTATTTTTTTTTCTAAAGTCTCCCTGAAAAAAAAAAAAAAAAAACAACCAAAAAAAACAGTGGGAGATTAATATTGGCCTTTCTGCTTGTGTGCCAGTCTTGACTCCTGGGTGCGTCATCTCTCAGTCAGTGGGCCATAGAACGCCTATTTTTGGTTTTATTTGTTTTCTAAATTCTCCCTGAAAAAATCATTTTATTTTATTTGGTTTCTAAATTCTTCCTGATAAAATCATATTTTTTTTATTATTTTTTTTTCTAAAGTCTCCCTGAAAAAAAAAAAAAAAAAAACAACCAAAAAAAACAGTGGGAGATTAATATTGGCCTTTCTGCTTGTGTGCCAGTCTTGACTCCTGGGTGCGTCATCTCTCAGTCAGTGGGCCATAGAACGCCTATTTTTGGTTTTATTTGTTTTCTAAATTCTCCCTGAAAAAATCATTTTATTTTATTTGGTTTCTAAATTCTTCCTGATAAAATCATATTTTTTTTATTATTTTTTTTTCTAAAGTCTCCCTGAAAAAAAAAAAAAAAAAAACAACCAAAAAAAACAGTGGGAGATTAATATTGGCCTTTCTGCTTGTGTGCCAGTCTTGACTCCTGGGTGTGCCATCTCTCTCTCTCTCTCTCTCCAATTGTGGTCCATAGAAAGCCTACATTTTTTTTCCTTGATTTGGGTTCCAAAATCTACCAGAGAAAATAACTCCATCAATCATTGGTAGAAAAATATTGGCCTCTGGGCTTGTGTGCCACTCCTGATTCCTGTGTGCGTCATCTCTCACTCAGTGGCCCATAGAAAGCATATAGTTTGTTACATTTGTTTTCTAAATTCTCCCTGCAAAAATCTATTTTTTTTTTTTTGGGGGGTTTCTAAAGTGTTCCTGAAAAAAATAAAAATAAAAAAAAAATAATAGTGTGACATTAATATTAACATTTGTGCTTCAGTGACAGTCCTGCGTGTGGGGCATCTCTCTAATTTGCAGCCACCAAAAAAAGAGTGTGTAACATTGGGCCTGATTTTCGCTGTGGTCTCACCAACCTGTAAAGGGGTAGCTAAATCATACAGAAGTTATAGCTCACCGTGTAAGTTGTGTGACTGCAACAAATAACGTTAGTTTGGTTACGTTTTTAAAACAATGAGGAAGTCTAGTGGAAGAGGTCGTGGCCGGGGGCGTTCATTGTCAGCTGGTAATGAGGGTAGTGGTAGTGGTGGAGCATCAGGTGGTCGTGGGGGAAAAAATATTGCACCTAAGTCTGGAGCTGTGGAGCCAGGTTCGTCGTCCGGCTACACAAGGCCTCGAACGCTCCCTTTTCTGGGATTAGGAAAACCGCTTTTAAAGCCGGAGCAGCAAGAGCAAGTTTTGGCTTATCTTGCTGACTCAGCCTCTAGCTCTTTTGCCTCATCTCGTGAAACTGGTAAAAGTAAAAGCAGCGCGTCGTTAGTGGATGTTCACGGTCAGGGACAAGTCACTTCCTTGTCCTCTTCAGCAAAAACAACAACAGAGAAGAATGCAGCAGGCGACACAACGGGTTACTCCATGGAGCTCTTTACACATACCGTCCCTGGCTTAGAAAGTGAAGCAGTTAACAGTCCATGCCCATTACAAATTGAATCTGACATGGAGTGCACTGACGCACAGCCACAGCCAGACTACTATGCTGGTCCTTTGACTCAGACCACAACATTGCCCTCGCAGGGTGCTGATCAAGAATCAGACCCTGATGAGACTATGTTGCCCCATCACGAACGCTATACCACCGAACGACACGGTGACACAGACGAAGTTGCGCAGGAGGTACAAGAAGAGTTATTAGATGACCCAGTTCTTGACCCCGATTGGCAGCCATTGGGGGAACAGGGTGCAGGCGGCAGCAGTTCTGAAGCAGAGGAGGAGGAGGGGCCGCAGCAGGCATCAACATCGCCACAGGTTCCATCTGCCGGGCCCGTATCTTGCCCAAAACGCGTGGCAAAGCCAAAACCTGGTGGAGGACAGCGTGGCCATCCGGTTAAAGCTCAGTCTGCAATGCCTGAAAAGGTATCCGATGCTAGAAAGAGTGCAGTCTGGCATTTTTTTAAACAACATCCAATTGATCAGCGCAAAGTCATCTGTCAAAAATGTTCTACTTCCTTAAGCAGAGGTCAGAATCTGAAAAGTCTCAATACTAGTTGCATGCATAGACATTTAACCACCATGCATTTGAAAGCTTGGACTAACTACCAAACGTCCCTTAAGGTTGTTGCACCCTCGGCCAATGAAGCTAGTCATCAACGCAACATCCCTTCCGGCAGTGTAGGACCACCATTTAGCGCACCACCTGCTGTATCTGTGCAGGTATCTTTGCCAGGCCAAAGCAGTCAGGGTCAGGGAATCACCAGTTTCGTAGTAGGAAACACTGCATCTAGGGCACCGGCGGCAACAATACCATCTCCCACCGTCTCTCAGTCTGCCATGTCCACCGGCACCCCCGCTAGTTCCACGATCTCCAGCTCTCCAGTCCAGCTCACCCTACATGAGACTATGGTTAGAAAAAGGAAATACTTAGCCTCGCATCCGCGTACACAGGGTTTGAACGCCCACATAGCTAGACTAATCTCGTTAGAGATGATGCCCTACCGGTTAGTTGAAAGCGAAGCTTTCAAAGACCTGATGGACTACGCTGTACCACGCTACGAGCTACCCAGTCGACACTTTTTTTCCAGAAAAGCCATCCCAGCCCTCCACCAGCATGTTAAAGAGCGCATCGTCCATGCACTCAGGCAATCTGTGAGCACAAAGGTGCACCTGACAACAGATGCATGGACCAGTAGGCATGGCCAGGGACGTTACGTGTCCATCACGGCACACTGGGTAAATGTGGTGGATTCAGGGTCCACAGGGGACAGCAAGTTTGGGACAGTTCTGCCTAGCCCACGGTCTAGTAAACAGTTGTCTGTAGCCGTTCGCACCCCCTCCTCCTCCTCCTCCTCGTCCTCCTGCAGAAGCAAGAGCTCGTCCACAGACCGCAGTCGCACAAACACTCCATCCGCACCTGCCACTGTTGCACACCAGGTCTCCCATTATGGGGCAGCTACTGGCATACGTCAGCAGGCTGTATTGGCTATGAAGTGTTTGGGCGACAATAGACACACCGCGGAAGTTCTGTCCGAGTTCTTGCAGCAAGAAACGCAGTCGTGGCTGGGCACTGTAGATCTTGAGGCAGGCAAGGTAGTGAGTGATAACGGAAGGAATTTCATGGCTGCCATCTCCCTTTCCCAACTGAAACACATTCCTTGCCTGGCTCACACCTTAAACCTGGTGGTGCAGTGCTTCCTGAAAAGTTATCCGGGGTTATCCGACCTGCTCCTCAAAGTGCGTGGACTTTGCGCACATATCCGCCGTTCGCCTGTACACTCCAGCCGTATGCAGACCTATCAGCGTTCTTTGAACCTTCCCCAGCATCGCCTAATCATAGACGTTGCAACAAGGTGGAACTCAACACTGCACATGCTTCAGAGACTGTGCGAACAGAGGCGGGCTGTTATGTTTTTGTGGGAGGATACACATACACGGGCAGGCAGTAGGATGGCAGACATGGAGTTGTCAGGTGTGCAGTGGTCGAAGATTCAAGACATGTGTCAAGTCCTTCAGTGTTTTGAGGAATGCACACGGCTGGTTAGTGCAGACAACGCCATAATAAGCATGAGCATCCCCCTAATGCGTCTGCTGATGCAAAGTTTGACGCACATAAAGGATCAGGCGTCTGCACCAGAGGAAGAGGAAAGCCTTGATGACAGTCAGCGATTGTCTGGTCAGGGCAGTGTACATGACGAGGTACCGGGCGAAGAGGAGGTGGAGGATGAGGAGGATGATGGGGATGAGTATATTTTTAATGAGGAAGCTTTCCCGGGGGCACGGGAAATTGGTGGCGTGGCAAGGCCGGGTTCTGGTTTTTTGAGGGACACAAGTGACGTAGATTTGCCTGCAACTGCCCCTCAACCAAGCACAACCGCAGATTTGACAACGGGAACTTTGGCCCACATGGCGGATTATGCCTTGCGTATCCTCAAAAGGGACACACGCATTACAAAAATGATGAACGATGACGATTACTGGTTGGCCTGCCTCCTTGATCCTCGCTATAAAGGCAAATTGCAAAATATTATGCCACATGAGAACTTGGAACTAATATTAGCAACAAAACAATCAACTCTTGTTGACCGTTTGCTTCTGGCATTCCCTGCACACAGCGCCCGTGATCGTTCTCACACGAGCTCCAGGGGCCAGCAGACCAGAGGTGTTAGAGGGGCAGAAATCAGAAGTGGCGTTGGACAGAGGGGTTTTCTGACCAGGTTGTGGAGTGATTTTTCTATGACCGCAGACAGGACAGGTACTGCAGCATCAATTCAAAGTGACAGGAGACAACATTTGTCCAGTATGGTTACAAACTATTTTTCATCCCTTATCGACGTTCTCCCTCAACCGTCATTCCCATTTGATTACTGGGCATCCAAATTAGACACCTGGCCAGAATTGGCAGAATATGCATTGCAGGAGCTTGCTTGCCCGGCAGCTAGTGTCCTATCAGAAAGAGTATTCAGTGCTGCAGGTTCAATACTAACAGAAAAAAGGACTCGTCTGGCTACCCAAAATGTAGATGATCTAACCTTCATTAAAATGAACCACAACTGGATTTCAAAATCTTTTGCCCCACCCTGCCCGGCTGACACCTAGCTTTCCTATGAAAAGGTCTTGCCTGTGGACTATTCTGAATGACTTTTCCAATCTCGTAATTTTCTTCACCTGATTGTCCAGCATACGACATGTTTCCACCTCACGAAATGGCCAAACTCCCCACACGGGGCCGTGCTATCGCCACTTTGCGCTTGGACCCTTGAGAGTGCTGTTTGTCTGAAGAGGTGGGTGTGGCCGCTTTTGGTCGACGGCACTGCCACTGGGTCCCTCATAGTACAATAAAGTGTCTCTGGCGGTGGTGGTGCGCACCCAACGTCAGACACACCGTTGTAATATGAGGGGCCCTGTGCCTGTACCGCCGGCCACAAGACAGTTCCCCCCCCCAGCTCAAACAGTGCTCTACCACTAGCAAAATTATCTCTCACAGCTTCACCAATGTGTAGTCTAGCCGCTGACATCCTTCAATGCCTGGCACTGACAATACCATTGTTTTGACATTTTTGTTATGTTAGGCCTTCGAAGCCTGTCTGCGGTCCCTTCTTTCTACAACTACTACACTGACCAGGCCACTGCTGGCCGTGTTACCCTGGAACCAATTTAAAAGTGCCTACAGTCAGCCCAATTTTGTTATGTTAGGCCTTCGAAGACTGTCTGCCGTCACTCCTTCCACTAGACTTCCACTGACCATACACTGCTGCCCATGTACCCCTGGAACCAATTTAAAGTGCCTACAGCCAGCCCAATTTTGTTATGTTAGGCCTTCGAAGCCTGTCTGCGGTCACTCCTTCCACTAGACTTCCACTGACCAGACCACTGCTGCCCGTGTACCCCTGGAACCAATTTAAAAGTGCCTACAGCCATGTGTTATTATTTTAGGCCTTCGATGCCTGTCTGCGGTCACTCCTTCCACTAGGCCTCCACTGACCACACCACTGCTGCCCGTGTACCCCTGGAACCAATTTAAAATTGCCTACAGCCAGCCCAATTTTTTTATTTTAGGCCTTCGATGCCTGTCTGCGGTCCATTCTTTCAACTACTACTACACTGACCAGGTCACTGCTGCCCGTGTACCCCTGGAACCAATTTAAAATTGCCTACAGCCATGTGTTATTATTTTAGGCCTTCGATGCCTGTCTGCGGTCACTCCTTCCACTAGGCCTCCACTGACCACACCACTGCTGTCCGTGTACCCCTGGAACCAATTTAAAATTGCCTACAGCCATGTGTTATTATTTTAGGCCTTCGATGCCTGTCTGCGGTCACTCCTTCCACTAGACTTCCACTGACCAGACCACTGCTGCCCGTGTACCCCTGGAACCAATTTAAAAGTGCCTACAGCCAGCCCAAGTTTGTTATGTTAGGCCTTCGATGCCTGTCTGCGGTCCATTCTTTCAACTACTACTACACTGACCAGGTCACTGCTGCCCGTGTACCCCTGGAACCAATTTAAAATTGCCTACAGCCAGCCCAATTTTTTTATTTTAGGCCTTCGATGCCTGTCTGCGGTCCATTCTTTCAACTACTACTACACTGACCAGGTCACTGCTGCCCGTGTACCCCTGGAACCAATTTAAAATTGCCTACAGCCATGTGTTATTATTTTAGGCCTTCGATGCCTGTCTGCGGTCACTCCTTCCACTAGGCCTCCACTGACCACACCACTGCTGCCCGTGTACCCCTGGAACCAATTTAAAATTGCCTACAGCCAGCCCAATTTTTTTATTTTAGGCCTTCGATGCCTGTCTGCGGTCCATTCTTTCAACTACTACTACACTGACCAGGTCACTGCTGCCCGTGTACCCCTGGAACCAATTTAAAATTGCCTACAGCCAGCCCAATTTTTTTATTTTAGGCCTTCGATGCCTGTCTGCGGTCCATTCTTTCAACTACTACTACACTGACCAGGTCACTGCTGCCCGTGTACCCCTGGAACCAATTTAAAATTGCCTACAGCCATGTGTTATTATTTTAGGCCTTCGATGCCTGTCTGCGGTCACTCCTTCCACTAGGCCTCCACTGACCACACCACTGCTGTCCGTGTACCCCTGGAACCAATTTAAAATTGCCTACAGCCATGTGTTATTATTTTAGGCCTTCGATGCCTGTCTGCGGTCACTCCTTCCACTAGGCCTCCACTGACCACACCACTGCTGTCCGTGTACCCCTGGAACCAATTTAAAATTGCCTACAGCCATGTGTTATTATTTTAGGCCTTCGATGCCTGTCTGCGGTCACTCCTTCCACTAGGCCTCCACTGACCACACCACTGCTGTCCGTGTACCCCTGGAACCAATTTAAAATTGCCTACAGCCATGTGTTATTATTTTAGGCCTTCGATGCCTGTCTGCGGTCACTCCTTCCACTAGACTTCCACTGACCAGACCACTGCTGCCCGTGTACCCCTGGAACCAATTTAAAAGTGCCTACAGCCAGCCCAAGTTTGTTATGTTAGGCCTTCGATGCCTGTCTGCGGTCACTCCTTCCACTAGGCCTCCACTGACCACACCACTGCTGCCCGTGTACCCCTGGAACCAATTTAAAATTGCCTACAGCCAGCCCAATTTTTTTATTTTAGGCCTTCGATGCCTGTCTGCGGTCCATTCTTTCAACTACTACTACACTGACCAGGTCACTGCTGCCCGTGTACCCCTGGAACCAATTTAAAATTGCCTACAGCCAGCCCAATTTTTTTATTTTAGGCCTTCGATGCCTGTCTGCGGTCCATTCTTTCAACTACTACTACACTGACCAGGTCACTGCTGCCCGTGTACCCCTGGAACCAATTTAAAATTGCCTACAGCCATGTGTTATTATTTTAGGCCTTCGATGCCTGTCTGCGGTCACTCCTTCCACTAGGCCTCCACTGACCACACCACTGCTGTCCGTGTACCCCTGGAACCAATTTAAAATTGCCTACAGCCATGTGTTATTATTTTAGGCCTTCGATGCCTGTCTGCGGTCACTCCTTCCACTAGGCCTCCACTGACCACACCACTGCTGTCCGTGTACCCCTGGAACCAATTTAAAATTGCCTACAGCCATGTGTTATTATTTTAGGCCTTCGATGCCTGTCTGCGGTCCATTCTTTCAACTACTACTACACTGACCAGGGCACTGCTGGCCGTGTACCCCTGGAACCAACATCAGAAAATATAAAAATAAGTATTTTGCTTATAAAAAAGAAAATACTGGTGAGATATCAAATGCAGACATTTTAACATTAAAAACAAACACACAACTCTAATCTGGTACAGTACTAAAAATGGCCACCAGCTACAATTACTTTCTCCTGCAAGTAGTTAACTGAAAGTTTTTTTAAATTGAAAACACACATATGGCATCCACCGAGTGTTGTCCTGTCGCGTCTTCTTTATATTATTGCCGAGAAGATGCAAAATAATGAAAATAATAAAATCATTAATTACCAAAATAATAGAGAAAGTCAACACCACATTGCAAATAAACATTCATTCCAAATAAAGAAGCAGGGCGCGTCCGAGGGTGAGTATATACCTAATAAGAATATAATCACCCTCGGACGCGCAATGCTTATTTCCAACAGCCTTCCTTCCTAAGAATCAGCCCTTCCGTCGTGTAGAGAGACGTTGTGTTACACTCCAAGGTGTTCCCCAGGTTGCCTTTCCTGAGCTTCGATCTTCCGGCTCTCGTTTAGTAGTTCTTGGAAACTACTCTGCATTAGGCCTTCAAATTGGGTATGGGGTGTAGAGAGATGGTGTGTTCCACTCCAAGGTGTTCCCCAGGTTGCCTTTCCTGAGCTTCGATCTTCCGGCTCTCGTTTAGTAGTTGTTGGAAACTACGCTGCATTAGGCCTTCAAATTGGGTATGGGGTGTAGCGAGAGGGTGTGTTACACTCCAAGGTGTTCCCCAGGTTGCCTTTCCTGAGCTTCGATCTTCCGGCTCTCGTTTAGTAGTTCTTGGAAACTACACTGCATTAGGCCTTCAAATTGGGTATGGGGTGTAGAGAGAGGGTGTGTTACACTCCAAGGTGTTCCCCAGGTTGCCTTTCCTGAGCTTCGATCTTCCGGCTCTCGTTTAGTAGTTGTTGGAAACTACGCTGCATTAGGCCTTCAAATTGGGTATGGGGTGTAGCGAGAGGGTGTGTTACACTCCAAGGTGTTCCCCAGGTTGCCTTTCCTGAGCTTCGATCTTCCGGCTCTCGTTTAGTAGTTCTTGGAAACTACACTGCATTAGGCCTTCAAATTGGGTATGGGGTGTAGAGAGAGGGTGTGTTACACTCTAAGGTGTTCCCCAGGTTTCCTTGCCATTGCTTCGGTCTTCCGACTCTCGTTTAGTAGTTGTAGAAAAGTACACTGCATTAGGCCATACAAAATGGGTATGGGGTGGAGAGAGATGGTGTGTTACACTCCAAGGTGTTCCCCAGGTTGCCTTTCCTGAGCTTCTATCTTCAGGCTCTCATTAAATTGTGGTTAAATGGAACAACTGCATTTGGCGTACTAGTTGGTTTGGGGCCTACTATCGGTGTCTGCCACTCCTTGCTGTTCTCCTCCACTGAACAAAGCTGTGCCGCCTGTTTACTACGGTTGCCAATTTTGAACTGCATTTCGACTACTTACTGATTTGGCCCTACTCTCTGTGTCAGCCTCTCATTCCAGTTGTCCTCCACTGCAATGCCCCCTGGTTATTCCTGTGTTACCAATTTTGAACTGCATTTAGCCCACTTTCTTCTTTGGGCCTATATCTGTGTTTCCACTTCATCGTGCCCATTGCCCAGCCAGTGATAGATGAGTCTGCTGGTACATTGACCCATAACGCAACATTCCCCGTGCACGCTACACAACAACATTGTGACCCTGCTGAAAGTCAGGTTGCTCTTCCCGCATACCATACCACCTTACACGGGGACAAAGAGGAAGGTGCAGATGAAAGTGCAGGTTCCTTCATCAGGTGGGGGGAGGAATACTAGTTGGCGACGTCACTGGCACAGGGCCTCTCATAGTACGCAAAAGTGTTGCTGCCGGTGGGAGGCGCCCCCGCCGTGCAAACACACCGCTGTACTTTGAGGGGCCCTGTGCCAGTGCCAATGCCAACGAGTGGGCCCCCCCTGCTTGCTCAGGTTCACAGCACTTGCAAAGTTGAAATACTTACCTCTCCCTGCTCCACTGCCGTGACGTGGTCCAGATTTCCTGGGCCCACTAATTACTTGAACCAGCCCTACCCCCCACAACTTTAGCCAAATGACCCCCAATTTCAAATGCCTTCCAATTATTATAAGGTAAATTACGCTTGACAAGCTTCATTAAGAAGAATGGATGGTTTTGACATTAAAATGGCCACTCTAGGTGTTTTCCTGGCCCCCACTCACTGCCGACTATGCTGCCCCATTGACTTGCATTGGGTTTCGTGTTTCGGTCGATCCCGACTTTACGTCATAATCGGCCGATTTCACTCGACCCGACTTTGGACATAGTCGGGTTTCGCAAAACCCGGCTCGACTCTAAAAAGGTCAAGGTCGCTCAACTCTAATAAAAACATAGAGAAGACATTCACATTACAGAGACCCAATGTAGTCATGATTGCATAGGAAATGGCAAATACAGCAATTGAGAAATGTAAACGAAGGAGGAAAATTACAAAACAATGTGCTTAGTCAATTTTCATAAATCTGACTGTAGATGTATCATATATAAAATTGACCACACTTCTTTTCACTTCCTAAAATGAATATTAATATAAAGTTACCAAAATGTCATCATTCTTATGACTATGGCCTAGACCCCAGCTTGGAATAGTCTTTCTTAAGGTGACCACACTCAGATTCCCAGTAGTCTCGGAATTACTTGGTAATAGTGTAAAAATGTATCAACATGCAAATGCATGTTTTGCTGTGAAATATTGCGCATTTCAGAGAAAACATACTTTGAAAAGCAAGTCGGGGACTATGTGTCTCAGCTGATGAGTCTGAGGAAGGTCCTTCTCCCTGCACAGATCTATTTAATTGACATGTCTTTTCCTATGTATACTTACAGGTAGAGACCGTTGGCCATTGAGAGGAGACAGCTGGACATGGACTTGTTTTGGAATAGTCGGCCGAGAAACACAGTTCCATGATGGCTTTTCAAAGTAAGTTTTCTCTGAAACAACAGCATTTCAGATTAAACATACAAGTCTGCAATCTTGCAGCCTATGTCCAGATTTCCAACACCTAATGAGTGGTGTGCACTATGCCCGAAATCTTATTCTAGTCAGAGACTGTGGTGAGATTTCTGATGTACAGAGACGCACAGCTTATCATGAATTAGACAAGCTGTGGCGTCACACCCCCACTATGCCCTCGCATTGCCTCAGCTATGTCCACTTTGGTGAAGCTAGGAGAAGCTGGCATGTAAACGCCAAAAGTTGCAAAATTTAGGAGTATGTTGTGAATTCTGTGGTCAAGCTCCCTCCTGTGGTCATGAGTGGTACTGCGGCTGGTTCTGTCCATGAGCTTCCTTTGGTGGATGTGAGTGGGGCTGCGGCTTCTGAGTTTCCTTCCTCAGGTGACGAGGTTAAGCCGTTAGGTGCTGCTCTATTTAACTCCACCTAGTTCTTTGTTCCTGGCCTCCAGTCAATGTTCCAGTATTGGTCTTGTTCTCTCCTGGATCGTTCTTGTGGCCTGTCTGCCCTGCATAAGCTAAGTTCTGCTTGTGTTACTTTTGTTTGCTATTTTTTCTGTCCAGCTTGCTATATTGGTTTGTTTTGCTTGCTGGAAGCTCTGGGACGCAGAGGAAGCACCTCCGTACCGTTAGTCGGTGCGGAGGGTCTTTTTGCGCCCTCTGCGTGGTTGTTTGTAGGTTTTTGTGCTGACCGCAAAGCTATCTTTCCTATCCTCGGTCTATTCAGTAAGTCGGGCCTCACTTTGCTAAAATCTATTTCATCTCTGTGTTTGTATTTTCATCTTTACTCACAGTCATTATATGTGGGGGGCTGCCTTTTCCTTTGGGGAATTTCTCTGAGGCAAGGTAGGCTTATTTTTCTATCTTCAGGGTCAGCTAGTTTCTCAGGCTGTGCCCGAGGCGCCTAGGTCTGGTCAGGAGCGCTCCACGGCTACCTCTAGTGTGGTGTTATAGGATTAGGGATTGCGGTCAGCAGAGTTCCCACGTCTCAGAGCTTGTCCTATGTGATTAGCAACTATCAGGTCATTTTCTGTGCTCGTATTCACCAGGTCCATTGTGGTTCTGAATCACCAGTTCATAACAGTACTGGAGGCACAAAGTACTAATGCTTCTCAATAGAGGGAAAAGAGAAGTTCTGAGACCATTTTTTTCTTTGCACTGTGTTTTGTCTTTCTTTTCCCCTTTACATCAGGGTGGTTCAGAACACAGGTGTAGACATGGACATTCAGGGTCTGTCCTCTTTGATGGATAATCTCGCTATAAGTGTACAGAACATTCAAGATTTGGTGGTTCAGAATCCTATGTTAGAACCTAAAATTCCTATTCCTGAGTTATTTTCTGGAGATAGAGCTAAGTTTCTGAATTTCAAAAATAATTGTAAACTATTTCTGGCTTTGAAACCCCGCTCCTCTGGTGACCCAGTTCAACAAGTAAAGATCATTATTTCTTTATTACGTGGCGAACCTCAAGTCTGGGCATTTTCCCTTGCGCCAGGAGATCCTGCATTATGTGATATTGATGCGTTTTTTCTGGCGCTCGGGTTGCTTTATGATGAACCTAATTCAGTGGATCAGGCAGAGAAAATCTTGCTGGCTCTGTGTCAGGGTCAGGATGAGGTAGAGATATATTGTCAGAAGTTTAGGAAGTGGTCTGTGCTCACTCAATGGAATGAATGTGCTCTGGCAGCAATTTTCAGAAGGGGTCTCTCTGAAGCCCTTAAGGATGTCTTGGTGGGATTTCCTATGCCTGCTGGTCTGAATGAGTCTATGTCTTTGGCCATTCAGATCGATCGACGCTTACGTGAGCGTAAAGCTGTGCACCATTTGGCGGTATTATCTGAGCATAAACCTGAGCCTATGCAATGTAATAGGACTTTGACCAGAGCTGAACGGTTAGAACACAGACGTCGGAATGGGCTATGTTTTTACTGTGGTGATTCCACTCATGCTATCTCCGACTGCCCTAAGCGCACTAAGCGGTTCGCTAGGTCTGCCACCATTGGTACGGTACAGTCTAAATTTCTTTTGTCCGTTACTTTGATCCGCTCTTTGTCATCCTATTCTGTCATGGCATTTGTGGATTCAGGCGCTGCCCTGAATTTGATGGACTTGGAGTTTGCTAAGCGCTGTGGGTTTTTCTTGGAGCCCTTGCAGCATCCTATTCCATTGAGAGGAATTGATGCTACGCCTTTGGCCAAGAATAAGCCTCAGTATTGGACCCAACTGACCATGTGCATGGCTCCTGCGCATCAGGAGGATATTCGCTTTTTGGTGTTGCAGAATCTGCATGATGTGGTCGTGTTGGGGTTGCCATGGCTACAAGTCCATAACCCAGTATTGAATTGGAAATCTATGTCTGTGTCCAGCTGGGGTTGTCAGGGGGTACATGGTGATGTTCCATTTCTGTCTATTTCATCATCCACCCCTTCTGAGGTCCCAGAGTTCTTGTCAGATTACCGGGATGTATTTGATGAGCCCAAGTCCAATGCCCTACCTCCGCATAGGGATTGTGATTGTGCTATCGATTTGATTCCTGGTAGTAAGTTTCCTAAAGGTTGACTGTTTAATTTGTCTGTACCTGAGCACGCCGCTATGCGGAGTTACGTAAAGGAATCCTTGGAGAAGGGTCATATTTGCCCGTCGTCGTCACCATTGGGAGCAGGGTTCTTTTTTGTGGCCAAGAAGGATGGTTCGTTGAGACCTTGTATTGATTACCGCCTTCTAAATAAAATCACAGTCAAATTTCAGTACCCCTTGCCGCTGCTGTCTGATTTGTTTGCTCGGATTAAGGGGGCTAGTTGGTTCACCAAGATAGATCTTCGTGGTGCGTATTAAACAGGGCGATGAATGGAAAACAGCATTTAATACGCCCGAGGGCCATTTTGAGTACCTGGTTATGCCATTCGGGCTTTCCAATGCTCCATCAGTGTTTCAGTCCTTTATGCATGACATCTTCCGAGAGTACCTGGATAAATTCCTGATTGTATACTTGGATGATATTTTGGTCTTCTCGGATGATTGGGAGTCGCACGTGAAGCAGGTTAGAATGGTGTTCCAGGTCCTGCGTGCGAATTCTTTGTTTGTGAAGGGGTCAAAGTGTCTCTTTGGTGTTCAGAAGGTTTCATTTTTGGGTTTCATTTTTTCCCCTTCTACTATCGAGATGGACCCTGTTAAGGTTCGGGTCATTTATGATTGGACTCAGCCGACATCTCTGAAGAGTCTGCAAAAGTTCCTGGGCTTTGCTAATTTTTATCGTCGCTTCATCAATAATTTTTCTAGTATTGCTAAACCGTTGACTGATTTAACCAAGAAGGGTGCTGATGTGGTCAATTGGTCTTCTGCTGCTGTGGAAGCTTTTCAGGAGTTGAAGCGTCGTTTTTCTTCTGCCCCTGTGTTGTGCCAGCCAGATGTTTCACTCCCGTTCCAGGTCGAGGTGGATGCTTCTGAAATTGGAGCAGGGCCTGTTTTGTCGCAAAGAAGTTCTGATGGCTCGGTGATGAAACCATGTGCCTTCTTTTCCAGGAAGTTTTCACCTGCTGAGCGTAATTATGATGTTGGCAATCGAGAGTTGCTGGCCATGAAGTGGGCATTCGAGGAGTGGCGTCATTGGCTTGAAGGAGCTAAGCATCGCGTGGTGGTCTTGACTGATCACAAGAACTTGACTTATCTCGAGTCTGCCAAACGGTTGAATCCTAGACAGGCTCGTTGGTTGCTGTTTTTCTCCCGTTTTGACTTTGTGGTTTCGTACCTTCCGGGCTCTAAAAATGTGAAGGCGGATGCCCTGTCTAGGAGTTTTGTGCCCGACTCTCCGGGTTTGCCTGAGCCGGCGGGTATTCTCAAAGAGGGGGTAATTTTGTCTGCCATCTCCCCTGATTTGCGGCGGGTGCTGCAAAAATTTCAGGCTAATAGACCTGACCGTTGCCCAACAGAGAAACTGTTTGTCCCTGATAAATGGACGAGTAGAGTTATCTCTGAGGTTCATTGTTCGGTGTTGGCTGGTCATCCTGGAATCTTTGGTACCAGAGATTTGGTGGCTAGATCCTTTTGGTGGCCGTCTCTGTCGCGGGATGTGCGTTCGTTTGTGCAGTCCTGTGGGATTTGTGCTCGGGCTAAGCCCTGCTGTTCTCGTGCCAGTGGGTTGCTTTTGCCCTTGCCGGTCCCGAAGAGGCCCTGGACACATATCTCTTTGGATTTTATTTCGGATCTCCCTATCTCTCAAAAGATGTCGGTCATTTGGGTGGTTTGTGATCACTTCTCTAAGATGGTCCATTTGGTACCCTTGTCTAAGTTGCCCTCCTCCTCTGATTTGGTGCCATTGTTTTTCCAGCATGTGGTTCGTTTACATGGCATTCCGGAGAACATCGTTTCTGACAGAGGTTCCCAGTTTGTTTCGAGGTTTTGGCGAGCCTTTTGTGCTAGGATGGGCATTGATTTGTCTTTTTCCTCGGCTTTCCATCCTCAGACAAATGGCCAAACTGAACGAACCAATCAGACCTTGGAAACATATCTGAGATGTTTTGTTTCTGCTGATCAGGATGATTGGGTGTCCTTTTTGCCTTTGGCTGAGTTCGCCCTTAATAATCGGGCCAGCTCGGCTACTTTGGTTTCGCCGTTTTTCTGCAATTCTGGTTTCCATCCTCGTTTCTCTTCAGGGCAGGTTGAGTCTTCGGACTGTCCTGGTGTGGATACTGTGGTGGATAGGTTGCAGCAGATTTGGACTCATGTAGTGGACAATTTGACATTGTCCCAGGAGAAGGCTCAACGTTTCGCTAACCGCAGGCGCTGTGTGGGTCCCTGACTTCGTGTTGGGGATTTGGTTTGGTTGTCGTCTCGTTATATTCCTATGAAAGTTTCCTCTCATAAGTTTAAGCCTCGTTTCATTGGTCCGTATAGGATTTCTGAGGTTCTTAATCCTGTGTCTTTTCGTTTGACCCTTCCAGCTTCTTTTTCCATCCATAATGTATTCCATAGGTCATTGTTGCGGAGATACGTGGCACCTGTGGTTCCATCCGTTGATCCTCCTGCCCCGGTCTTGGTTGAGGGGGAGTTGGAGTATATAGTGGAGAAAATTTTGGATTCTCGTATTTCGAGACGGAAACTCCAGTACCTGGTTAAGTGGAAGGGTTATGGTCAGGAAGATAATTCCTGGGTCTTTGCCTATGATGTTCATGCTGCCGATCTGGTTCGTGCCTTTCATTTGGCTCATCCTGGTCGGCCTGGGGGCTCTGGTGAGGGTTCGGTGACCCCTCCTCAAGGGGGGGTACTGTTGTGAATTCTGTGGTCAAGCTCCCTTCTGTGGTCATTAGTGGTACTGCGGCTGGTTCTGTCCATGAGCTTCCTTTGGTGGATGTGAGTGGGGCTGTTTCCTTCCTCAGGTGACGAGGTTAAGTCGTTAGGTGCTGCTCTATTTAACTCCACCTAGTTCTTTGTTCCTGGCCTCCAGTCAATGTTCCAGTATTGGTCTTGCTCTCTCCTGGATCGTTCTTGTGGCCTGTCTGCCCTGCATAAGCTAAGTTCTGCTTGTGTTACTTTTGTTTGCTATTTTTTCTGTCCAGCTTGCTATATTGGTTTGTTTTGCTTGCTGGAAGCTCTGGGACGCAGAGGAAGCACCTCCGTACCGTCAGTCGGTGCGGAGGGTCTTTTTGCGCCCTCTGCGTGGTTGTTTGTAGGTTTTTGTGCTGACCGCAAAGCTATCTTTCCTATCCTCGGTCTATTCAGTAAGTCGGGCCTCACTTTGCTAAAATCTATTTCATCTCTGTGTTTGTATTTTCGTCTTTACTCACAGTCATTATATGTGGGGGGCTGCCTTTTCCTTTGGGGAATTTCTCTGAGGCAAGGTAGGCTTATTTTTCTATCTTCAGGGCTAGCTAGTTTCTCAGGCTGTGCCCGAGGCGCCTAGGTCTGGTCAGGAGCGCTCCACGGCTACCACTAGTGTGGTGTGATAGGATTAGGGATTGCGGTCAGCAGAGTTCCCACGTCTCAGAGCTTGTCCTATGTGATTAGCAACTATCAGGTCATTTTCTGTGCTCGTATTCACCAGGTCCATTGTGGTTCTGAATCACCAGTTCATAACAGGAGTAACTCCGAGTTGTGCCTAAAGTTTGTGATTTTGATTAATCAGGCCCATAGTCTATAATTTACATGTTCCATTACTACAATGTTACCCTCTTTATTAGAAAGCTTGGGGCTAATTCCTGTATTTTTTTTAAAGTTTTTTTTCTCTGAAATTATTTACAGGATCGTAGGTTGATGGTCTTATTCTCCATAATTCCTCGCTCACTACTTTTCTAAAGATGATGATTCTGGAGAGATCTCCAGTAGGGGACATTCATCTATAGTTTTAGTTTAATTCTGTAAAGGGACCCTGTGCTGGTTCACTTTAGCTTTCACGTAGTAGTGCGTCAACAGTCCTAACATCTCGTTAGTCCTCCTCATGAATCTCCAAGACCCCACATTGGACCACATCATGATTTTTGTAAAATTTCTGCTATCTTAACCTTCGATCCTGTCTTTAACCTAATTCAAACATTCAAATATATTTGTGGATGCAGAACACAAACTTTTCATAAGATATTAATCTTGAGATCAGATAGTGAGGTGGAGGTTAAAGTAATAATTACGTTTTCAACCATTACTTTTCTTCTTGTAGAATGGATTTCATGATGTTTTTGCCCCTCCCAATCAATATGAAGTTGTCCTTTTTTACAAAAAAAAGTAGACTAGAATGAGGAAGGCAAGAGGAGGGAAACAGGTTTGGCAGAAGGCCCTTGTTTTCTCATTGGCACCATCTTCTCTTAGGCTTATCCCACACCAGGTTTGTCTTTATTCCACTCCTTTTGTTTTGTAGTTTTCTCCTTTTTCCTCTGGGTCTAGATATACCGCTCATGAAATCCCTTTTAAGAGGTTTACTATATAACACTTGCTCAGAAACCTTATGGAGAGCATACATGCAGTAGTGCTGAGCAGTGTAGTCATGAATTCAGCTCTAAGGAGAGACAACACTTATTAGAACGCAATAGCAATATCTTTAGGTCTCTAACCTCTGTCTCATTCTACTCCTCCCCTCTTCATAGATCTTAATAGGCAGTTGTACATGTGTTTCCCTGTGAACTTTCAGTCCAGCTTATCTTGAGGACAGGACAGATATTAGGCTAGTTTCACACTAGCGTTCGGCAGGGCTGCGGAGTGCTGCGGCCTTCCTCTGTGAAGCCCCATCCACTGCCGTGCCTCTTTATTCAGCTCCACCTACGACTGCATGCGTCCTGCATACCCTATCTTTAACATTGGGCATGCAGGCCATGCAGAAGTATGCAGATGCCTCCGCATGCGTAATTTTCATGCTGCTCCGACCACAACAAATTGCAACATGTTGTGTTCGGCGGAGGTCGGCGCAGCGTGAAAATGACGCATGCGGAGGCATCCGCATTCCTGTGTATCCAATGTTAAAGATAGGGTACGCAAGACGCAAGCAGCCATAGGAAGTGCTGAATAAAGAGGCACGGCAGTGGGTAGGGCTTCACGGAGGAAGTCCGCAGCCCTCCGCAGCCCTGCCGAACGCTAGTGTGAAACTAGCCTAATATCTGTCCTGTCCTCAAGATAAGCTGGACTGAAAGTTCACAGGGAAACACATGTACAACTGCCTATTAAGATCTATGAAGAGGGGAGGAGTAGAATAGTGTGAACTAGCCTTAGCAGGTTTGCAGCATGAATGATGAGTTAGAAGATATATCACAAAATGGTATTATATTTGCTTTTACTGTTAAACTACGCATGTTTTGTTTAAACAAAAATGACAACATATCCATTGGACCCTGTCTAAACCACTTTAATCCTTCATTTTTTTGAGGGGGGAGGCAGTAGCGACCTCACTTCAACAAACATTCTTAAAGATCCATTCTCAAATAATGTAATGCCATTTGAAAGAGACCAGCAAATGGTGTCTCCCGTCAGAAGCGTAGAACAACGACATACTTATTCTGTATAATAAAGGATCCATTGTGCTTAGTGTTATTCCTTTTTCTATTTAAACACATATAAAACCACTACTTGTTTTTTTGTCTTGCGTTGTGTCCATTGTACGGAAGTGATTACATTGAAATAAAATGAATCATTGCTCGGCGCTCATGACAAGTGGTTAGAACGTCCTCTAACATTTCATATTAGAATGGATAATTTTATTACAGTCATGTAATATCCAAAGTGACTGCCTCTAGCACAGTGTGACATGGTAGCCGGCACCCGTAGAGTTTAATAATGCAGTGGGAATATATATGTAAATACATTTATAAAATGCGGGTTCGTAGACTACACATAATAATAAAGTAAAATAGTAGTTCAGATGCATATTACTGTCTAGTGAAGAAAAACAGTATAATACTGCATAAAATAAATGGAAAGTGGAGAAAGGGGTGGATTGTGCGACCCTAGAAGATAAATGCATCAAAATCATTGCTTATTCAAGGAGTTATATCTGAAAGGCAGATATTGAGTGAGCAGCATATTGAAGTCATTCGATCTACCCAGTTTCCAGTGTTCCCTTTCCAGGCTGGAATTTCAGCAATGTAAAGAGCTCCTTCGCTCACATACATATGCTCAAGTCTATATACAAGTCTATATAGTAGCCCATAGGGGACATTTTATGGTAATAAGTGCTGATGTAAGGATATTCAGCTTATTTACTTTACTGTACTTGAGCTTTGAAGTGACTTCCGCTAAAAAAAAAGAAAAACTGAAAAGTTGTCAAGTCTCCCAAGAGTTTTCATCAGTGAATGTGGGAGAACATAAAAAAAGAACTCAAACAGGTAATAATAAATGAACCGAAAAATATTCAATATTTTTAAATAACTATTTTAGATTTTTTTTAATTAATAGACCATGAATGCTATAAGGCTCTTTCAGCTGGAAACTAAATCATCTCAAATGACCATTTACGTATTTATTAGCAATTCAGATACAATAGGAGCAAACAACATTCCAAACATTATAAAAATCATTTAGTTTTCTTCAGTTAGAAATACAATAAAAACAATTTTAAAAAAATAGAACAAACTCAATTACAGATAAAAGTGGGATGTGCGCATGCCAGAATGAGCAAGGTTATTATCACATATGATGTATCGGCTAATGTGCTCCGGGTATAAAACTCATCCAAGTCAAACAATAAACAGTACAATGTATATCTCAAGGTTGAATGAACCTACGACATATGCACTATAAGCTTGCATTAACTCCTAACATTTAAAAAGAGAGAAGTATAAAAATATAAGGGAAATCTCACCTGATCAGAAAATAGTAACTGGACAAGCCTGAATGTAATCCCCAGAGGAAGCAATGGCGAAACACGTGTAGGGTTGGATAAGCTGTCTCTCGAATGGGATTATTTCCAGGCTACTTTATCATGTGTCTCCAGCACTGTGCCATTAGCAATAAATCCTCCAGCATAGTGGAGATTAGGCATGGCTTCTGTGCAGACTCTTGAAACCCATACAAAAGCCCAACAAGTAGACTAAGGATTATTTATTCTGCAAATAGTTTTACTATGAACACTGGCCCAGTTGTGGTTCCGCCTACCCTTGAGCGTTTTTTATGCTTCCTTTATATGTTATTCACAAATGTTGTAAACATTTCCCTGCATGATGTATTCATCAATAAAATTTATAATTTCTTTATGGAATTTTGGACTTTTTGATCGTAAGGTTCTCTAGTTTTGGTTTTGTCTGTTCAATTGATCATCTGTTCTTATTGGGTCCCTATATATATAATTTTGGTTAGGTACTTTTCCTTAATTTTTTTTGTATTTCTAACTTTACATTTAACCAATGGTTTTCATTAGTTATTGTTCAGTAGACTAAGGAGTAAGTAGCTTTCTTAAAAGCAATTTAGATGCAAATTTTGAAAACAACTTAAGCTATATTGATTAACAAAGTGATTTGCAAAATGAAATAACTTTCAATGCAGGATGTTTTAGACAATTTTTGCTATCTATTATCTCATATTGAAAATCTGCCTACTATGGTTTGCAAGTCCAGTCAATAAAAAAAATAGAGTCTCAATGAAATATATAGAGCAAAGTACCATAACAGACAATCCAAAATTGAGGCAACTTAATCGATTTATAGATTTAATATACTATATTAGCATTTTACAGCTTTCAAACCAATTTAGGGTAAAATTTGTAAATTATTTTATTAACCCCTTCATGACCCTGGGATTTTTCGTTTTTCCGTGTTTTCGTTTTTCACTCCCCTCCTTCCCAGAGCCATAACTTTTTTATTTTTCCGTCAATATGGCCATGTGAGGGCTTATTTTTTGCGGGACGAGTTATACTTTTGAACGACATCATTGGTTTTAGCAAGTTGTGTACTAGAAAACGGGAAAAAATTCCAAGTGCGGTGAAATTGCAATCCCACACTTGTTTTTTGTTTGGCTTTTTTGCTAGGTTCACTAAATGCTAAAACTGACCTGCCATTATGATTCTCCAGGTCATTACGAGTTCATAGACACCTAACATGACTGGGTTATTTTTTATCTAAGTGGTGGAAAAAAATTCCAAACTTTGCTAAAAAAAAAAAAAAAAAAAAAAAATTGCGCCATTTTCCGATACTCGTAGCGTCTCCATTTTTCGTGATCTGGGGTCGGTTGAGGGCTTATTTTTTGCGTGCCGAGATGACGTTTTTAATCATAGCATTTTGGTGCAGATACGTTCTTTTGATCGCCCGTTATTGCATTTTAATGCAATGTCGCAGCGACCTAAAAAACGTAATTCTGGCGTTTCGAATTTTTTTCTCGCTACGCCGTTTAACGATCAGGTTAATGCTTTTTTTTAATTGATAGATCGGGCGATCCTGAGCGCGGCGATACCAAATATGTGTAGATTTGATTTTTTTTTTATTGATTTATTTTGATTGGGGCGAAAGGGTTTAAACTTTTATATTTTTTTTATTTTTTTCACATTTTTTTAACTTTTTTTTTTTACTTTTGCCATGCTTCAATAGCCTCCATGGGAGACTAGAAGCAGGCACAACTCGATCGCCTCTGCTACATAGCAGCGATCTGCTGATCGCTGCTATGTAGCAGAAATGGAGGTGTGCTGTGAGTGCCGACCACAGGGTGGCGCTCACAGCCACCGGTGATCAGTAACCATAGAGGTCTCTAGGACCTTTATGGTTACCATCCCGACGCATCGCCGACCCCCGATCATGTGACGGGGGTTGGCGATGACGTCATTTCCGGCCGCCCGGCCGGAAGCGGTGGTTAAATGCCGCTTTCTGCGTTTGACAGCGGCATTTAACTAGTTAATAGGTGCGGGCAGATCGCGATTCTGCCCGCGCCTATTACGGGCACATGTCAGCTGTTCAAAACAGGGGATCTGACCTCGGACATACTATCCCATCCGAGGTCAGAAAGGGGTTAAAAGTCAATCAAGCATCAAATTTGCTGCACTGAAGAGGGTCAGCAAAATTCTATTAAAAAAAATGAATACCTCACTGTTCACCTCTCCGGCCACATCCATTGCTCCTTTAAAGTTATTGGTGCTTCTTTTTACCTCCACTATGTGCTGAAACCCTGGGCATCTTCATGCTAGGCTGGGACTTCCAGCTACACTAGGCCTGGAGATCCCTGATCATTTGCAGGGACATCCCAGACTTTGTCATGGCTGGAATTCTTGGTCTAACATGAATATGCCTGGGGTTTGAGTGTGTAGCGGCCATAAGAAGGCGCTAGGGACCATATGGGGACAGTGAGCAGCAGAGGTGAGCATTGAGGAGAATGGTGAGGTGTAAATATTAGTTGTTTTGGACTTTTTTTTACATCTTACATTTATTATGCCCGGTGGTGTTTTCAGGCTGAAGAGCATATTAGGGCACATTGAGTGTCATCGCTGCATCTTGACTGATCATTGATCTAAGTAGGTTCAAGTCCTTCACAATTTGCAGTTCATTGTTGTCCATCTCAAATGTGTCCCGGTCATATCTGGCAGTAGTCAATATTAGGGTTGAGCGAAACGGGTCGAAATTGTTCAAAAGTCGCCGACTTTTGGCAAGGTCGGGTTTCATGAAACCCGACCCGACCCCAGTGGGGGGTCGGCCATGAAGTCGGCGATCTTTTGAATCTGGAATCGGAATTCCGATCCCGATTCCCGATATGTTTAAGATATCGGGAATTGGTATCGGAATTCAGATTAAAGTGTAAAATATAGAATTAAAATAAAAAATATTGCAATACTTACCCTCTGATACCTAATACCTAATAGGAATATACTCACCCTCGGAAGCGCCCTGCTTCCTTCCGACAGCCTTCCTTCCTAAGAATCAGCCCTTCCAGGACCTTCGGTGACGTCACGGGTGACGTCGCGGCTTGTGATTGGCCGCGCGAGCGGTCACATGGGCGGCCGCGCGGCCAATCACAAGCCGCGACGTCACCCGCGACGTCACCGAAGGTCCTGGAAGGCTGATTCTAAGGAAGGAAGGTTCCCGGTTAGTACCAGGGCGCGTCAGAGGGTAAGTATAAGGATATTTTTTATTTTAATTCTATATTTTACACTTAAATATGGATCCCAGGGCCTGAAGGAGAGTTTCCGCTCCTTCAGACCCTGGGAACCATGGAAACCCAATGCACTGCATTGGGTTTCGAGTTTCGGCCGACCCCGACCCCGACTTTTTTATAGGATCGGCCGATTTCACTCGACCCGACTTTTCCAAAAGTCGGGTTTCGTGAAACCCGACCCGATCCTATAAAAGTGAAGGTCGCTCAACCCTAGTCAATATAATTGTCTTCCTTGTATTGAGTAGGAGTCCCATCTTGACACTCTATAAAAAGTCCTTCATTCCATCTACACTTGTTATCAATCTTGTACAGAGTAGGAAATGAAAAAAGATATATTTTGGATGATGTGGTCACATGATTATTTTATCCTATATCATAACCACAGTAGATCACACTGGATGTATGCACTGCAGCTTTTCTGTACAGGTTTGCATAAAGGACATTAGCAGCCAAGTAGATGAGATTGTAAGTGCTGCAGAAAAAAATCTGTGTGGAAATAGCTAAGCGGCATGGATTTTACATACACAGCATGATAATTTCTCCTGTGGGTTTTGAGAGTAGATTTTACCCTTTCCAAAAAATCTGGTGAAATTTAAAGCTAAACTGTCATAAACTACATAGAAATAATCTGCATGCAAGGCTATGTTCAAACATTGCATTTTTGCAGTGTTTCTTTATGCAAATTTTCAGCTGCGGTTTACAGTACTAGCAAAGTCTATGAGATTTCTGAAATATCATGCACACACATTGTGTTAGGACTGGCGGAACGCACCAAATAATATTTAGAGAGGAAATGAGGTGCGTTCGCAGTCCAGGGTCCACCGTGCAGAAAGGACACCTGCTGCTCGGTAATGGCGGACTAGATGGCGGTATAATGTGAATACACACAAGGGTTAGCTTCACCCGGTATGAAGGAAGTGAGCCCTGTTGCGTCACAGAGCACAAGTAAAGGGTCACAGAACTCTGTCCCAAGACAAGGGGAAAGAGTTCCTTTAGACCTCTTACACTTGACACCGTTACTGTGGTGTCAGGGGTAGAACTAAACTAATAATTTATCGCACAAGAGTGCGTACAACGCCGCTCTAGCGGACACCACTAACCACCCTAACCAGGGCCAGTAAAACGCACTTAGCGCACGGCGCCGCACTGGCGGTCGCTGCTTAGAGACGCTGAATTGTGTGCTGGATGTGCAGAGTAGCACTGTATGGCGCTAGGTAGCTTCCACTATTCGCAAGAAGGCAACACTAGGGATGGGAATAATTCGGAGCTTTCATCCATCAACAGGCATTCATCTACACACACACAAGCAAATCATTTTACAGTAGCGCATGGCCGAGCGGCCATGCAAATCTTTTATAGCAGTAGTGCTCCAGGACCTTCGTGATGGTCCAAAAGGAGCCGCAACAGGACCTGAGCATGTGCCCCCAACCTCCAATGGGAGATCGTCCCGTGGGCATGCTCAGTATGGGAAAAGCAGGACTTGCTGCTGATCAGTGCTGGCTACAAAGGCAGAGCCTGGAAAGGCAGCATTAATCATTCGCACAATATCAGCTTGAGTCAGATGCTGGGACCGACATCTCTGCCAAGCAGGCTCCACTGCGTCTGGAGGAGAATGGGAGACCGCAGCGGACATGGTTTGAGATTGCCCCTGTGTAGCGGTGGGAACTCGACACCTAACACATTGGTTTAATTAAAAATGCAGACATCAGTTTTTGCTGCATTTTTGGTGCAAAAACCTTAGGAAGCTAAATCATGATTTTTGAGGGCCACTATAATTTGTCAACATGCAAAAGAGACTGCAATAAAAATGCAGCAAAACATGTTTTTTGTAAGCAGCTTCTTTACTGCCAATAGAGCAGGTTTTGCCTGCAGAAAAAAAATGCAACGTGTGAACATAACCTAAAACTTGCAAATTGACAATTTTAGTGTTAGGGTAGGGGAACGCACCTAATAATAAAGAGGATTATATACATTAGACAGGACTGCTCTATTATGGGTATACCTTGGCGATTGGTGGAGCAGCTTAACATACTTTTTTTTCAAAAAAACCTATTAACTAAATACCCTGTATTTTTTTCATTTTTTGACTAGCACTTGCTAATTTACTGTGACTTTTTTACATCAGAGTATTTTTGACCTCTCTGTGCGCTTTTGTGTCTTCTAATAATAAAGAGGTAGATATGAGGTGCGTTCACAGCCCGGGGTCCACCATGCAGAGATGGTACCTGCTGCTGAGTAATGGCGGATGGACGCTTACTCACACGTGTGTTTAGACCTCACCCAGTGTGAAAGGGAGCGATCTCTGCTGCTTCACAGAGTCGCCTAATTAAGTGCTGCGCCCTGTTAACAGTCACAGGGTGCAGCTGAAGATGCTAGTGGGATCCCTGAGATTCACCCCCACTAAGTTGGTGCCTGGTCTCACTTTGACCATCGGTGGCTTTTGAGCCCGCACCTGAGGATGACCCGATTGTCAGGATAAAGGATTACTGCACAGATCGTACTCTGGTGTGAGCACTGTCAGGCACTTGGTAGCTCCTCCATTCGCAAGCAGTCAACAACTCTAGGAAGGGGAATGATTCAGAGCTTTCATCCATCCACAGGCATACATCCACACACAAAATAGGCTTACACTAGCGCATGGTTGAGCAGCTATGCGAACCTTTAATAGTAGTAGCGCTTTGGGACCTTCCTGATGGTTGAATAGGAGTTGCAACAGGACCTGAGCATGTGACCCCCACTTCCAATGGGAGGTCATCCCGTGGGCATGCTCAGTATGGGAAAAGCAGGACTTAGTCCCTGAAATGTCTGCTCACTGCTGATCAATGCTGGTTACAAAGGCTGAGCCTGGAAAGGCAGCCGTAACCAAGCACACAGTATCAGCTTGAGCCAGATGCTAGGACCGATGTCTCCGCTGAGCAGGCTCCACTGCGGCTGGAGAAGAATGGGAGACCGCAGCAGACATGGTTCAAGATTCCTCGTGTGCAGCGGTGGGAACTTGACTCCTAACATTTGGTATGGATTTTTTGCAAAATCCACTAGTGGATTCACAAAGTGTGGACATAATCTAAAGAGTAATCCAAAAGTGGAAGAGCAGCAGAATATATAACATACAACAAAAACATTCACCTGTTGAATCCCTAGCTGATCCTCCTTTGGTAATCCATCAGCTTTTTTACCCTCTAGCATTACTATTTAACTTCTTGTAACAAATTTATAGGGCACAGCGTGATATCAGTGTTGCAGTGATCATACACTGTTATACCTCATCGCCATGTAGAGAGACTAGTGGGGACCACCACAGCATCAATGATGGATTGGTAGAAAAATAAATGAGTGTTGTGAATTTTTTGCTTATTTTTTTATGACTTGTTTTGCTGATTAATTTTTTTTTTCAATTCTTGGATATCTCTTTTAAGGATTTTTTTTTTCTTTTGGGATCACAAAGAGACTTGGATACACGGAAATAGCAATAAGGATTCAATCAGCTTGATATTTCACATTATTTGTCCTAATTAGTGCCTTGTATTTTGGGGCAGAGAGACTGCAATGTTATTTTTTTCATCCAATAATCCTGGAACACGAAGCCTTGTAGATCATATTAAGTCAACTCGGTTTTTCAGAATTTGTGAGGATTCACTCAAGGACAGATACGGTTTCCATGGCCTCACTAAATGTTAAAGCCATGGTGCTATTTCACCAGACACTAGTTATTATTATTTTATTTTATTTTATTTTTGTATTAAAGTTCTGTCTAAAATGGTTTTTTAGTTTTATTTCACAAAGAACATGAGAATGACAAATTCTACACCCTCTACCCCAAACTTCACACTGCGTTATAGTCTATTGTGATTTTTTTTTAGATATGTTTTACATGGATTTATTTTATGCAAAATTTTGATTTTTTTTAAAAATCATTCTGAAACAAATAAGTACAGTACATGACGACTTTACACAACTTCTCTATAGAAACAGAGTAACCTTTGTCTATAAGGGCCAATGAATGTTACTGCTAGTAGAAAGGTTTTATCAGAGACCTTGATGTAACGTAAGAGAATGTTTTGTTTGGTGGATTTCTTTTATTTGTTTCCCTCATTTTCGCTTCTTATAAATTCTGTCTAATAGATCCATTTACATGGAAACTGCTCAAATGTTCACTTCAGTCTACAATTTCTCATAATTTACCATCAGTAAAAATGAATTCATGAAATTTCCATATGCAATATACCATAAAGAAATTTGCGTGCCCACCATTATTTACTGTATATAAACTGCTATGATATGTACTATTTCTAATTAATAGAATCCGGACAGCTATTATTTTATGGTCATTTTCACATGTCCATTTTTGTACCCAGAAAAAAGGAAAAGAGGGATCCAAGTATGGTCTGACTTGCAGATTAAACTCTTTAATTCAAGTTAATGGGTCTTCATAACAATACATAACACTCCAATATCACAAAAAAATGTCCAGCTTTGAATTCTCAAGATGTGCACAGAATCCCAGTTGGAAGGATAATAGAACACATGTGAAAAACATTAATCTTTTCCAGCACTTAATGTCCAAATTTCCAAGTAGAAACGGAACCTTATTGATTCATTAAAAAGATTCCAAAACACATATGTTTAAAAACAGGATATCCTGACAAAAAGATTTGACGCATTTCGACCTAGAAATATGTACCGTTCTTAGTCATGGCATGATTACTTTTTTTCACATAACATTCCAACGTCATGGGTGCTGAATCTGTATGCAGTCTATTTTTCACTAGTTGTTGGTAGAAGCTTACAAACCATCCAACTTCAGAGCAATGGATGATACATTGATGATAAAAGTTGGAAACATAAACCAATAGGGATTGCTGATCCTTGAATTATCTTGATCACTAGAGTGTAATGACACTGATAGTGTCACTGCGGAAAGCCTGGATGGTGCAAGCAGGGGACACGGGACTGAGAGCTGAGAGTATAAGGAGCAGGGCACGCAGTGCGCACAGGATTTGACACTAAGGCACACAGTATGCACAGGACCTGAGTCACGTGATCGCAGAGGAGCAGAGCCACCACGCTAGGACTGGGAATAAGCCAAGAGCGTGGTGCACAGGACAGAGAACAATAACCTAGTCAGTGAGGAGCCAAGGGTCAAAAGCCAGGCAAGAGCGAGGTACCAGGTAAAAGACAGAAGAATAAACGAAGATGAGCCAAGGGGTCAGAGAACCAGGAAGGACAGATCAGTACCAAACAGAAAACAGAGGCAGAAGTCAGGGGATAGAACCGAGTCATACACAACAAAACTCCTACACGCACAGAGACACAACGATTACAGATGATTAACCTGGGTCAGCAGCCAAAAACCAAGTACACGGAAGCATCACCGACACCTGACCAAGGAACCACCAGTATTAAATAGCCACTCCAGAACCAGAGAGAGGCAAGTTGCATTAACCCTGACCTGACCAGGACAGAGGCTGGATCGTTCCATCGAGAGTCATGACATAGAGATTTGCAGATCTGCAAAAATACAAATACACCAAATTGCATGAAGCTTTCATCAAGACATTCGATTTGCAGCAAATATATTTTCTGTAAATTCAATATTCCCTAATTATGTCTGAGGTTTCTCGAGAATGTAACATGCAAATAATAAAAAGAAACACCAATACTCATCTCACCCCTCACCTGTCATAATGTCACCAAATGCTCACGGTCAATGGTCCTGTCCTAGGCTGAATTCACAAATTGTAACTTCGGTTAGAAGAGCCTTTGAGGGCTAGGTGCTGGGACAGTGAGCATTCGAGGCAAAAGGGGCGACAGGACAGGTGAGAGTTGAGGTCATCATTAGTTTTTGGTTGTTTTTTAACCTTTTCTACAGCTATCTGACATTTTGATGAATTTACATGGAGTGAATTACAAAAAGTTTGTATTCTGGAGAATGCAGATTTTTGTAAAATTGAAGCAGAAATCAATTCTACTTGAATGAATTCGCCCATCTCAATTAACCTCGTAAGTTTCTTTGATCCATTGAAAATAAGTGATTAATTTACATTATTGTAACTGTATTTTTATACATTGTCCTTTTTCTCAATTAAAGTACAAAAAGTTTATATTATGTTCCAGATATATTGCTAAAACTCTATATTTGCTTAAAGAAATTCCTAAATCTAGTCTGCCTTTTAGGTGCTTTTGTTTCAGGCTACTACGATGATTTTTGTAGACAATCTTATAAAAGAATTTTCTGCCAGGACCAATTTAACATTCTACTATCACATCGCAAACCCACTAAATATAAAATCGCATATGCAGGTAGCATGCTCTCGAACAAAAGAAGCTTAGCATATTGTATTGTTTCATATTTGTGGGAAAATATTTAATCTAACCAAATAATAATTCATTTAAAGTATACCTCTCAATTTGGGAGAACTTGCAGCAGAATTACTGTGTCTGCCTCTAGCTCTTCCTCCAAAAACCGTATTCCATGTAGACAGACTTTACATCTGAATTGAGAATGAATGTTCAGCCCAGGAGGAGAAAGTAGATTTCTCTAAGGCCGGGATCACACACAGCGAGATACGGCCGAGTCTCGCAAGTTAAAAACAAGCTCTGGCACCGGCACTCCAGAGCGGAGCCTGCGGCCGCACAGCAATACATGGAGCAGCACACTCCGCTCCGGAGTGCCGGTGCCAGAGTTTGTTTTTAACTTGCGAGACTCGGCCGTATCTCGCTGTGTGTGATCCCGGCCTTAGAGAAATCTACTTTCTCCTCCTGGAGACTCGGCCGTATCTGGCTGTAGTGTGACTCCGGCCTAAGGCCGAGGGTCACACTTGCGAGTTCAATGTGAGAAACTCACACGAGTCTCTCGCACCAAGTCCCAGCACTGCCGCCGGCACTCCGGAGCGGAGTGTTCAGCTGTATAGATATATTACAAAGTTTCTTATTTTGATTTCTACTTTTGATTTCTCAACTAAATATTAAAATGCTGGATACTCTTTAAACCATTGTGGGCTGAGATATTTTTCAGGCAGTCTTAGTCAGTGATTGAGAGACTCTACTGTATGAATATACATAAAGAGATTACTGCGAATTATGAGTAATACCACCCACTGGTCTTTTAAGCAGAGAATGGGCAACTTAAGTGAATAACTCACTACTTATTCTGAATCTTTCCTACAAAAAATATAAATTTTGATCTTCTGTTTGTACCACAATTATTCCAATTTTCATATTGTCAGAATCCCTTAAAAAATTTTCAGCTAAACAAGATTATATAATTTACAAGATGATCTTTGAATCTTTTCACTCTTCCCACAATGAGATTACTCCACAAATTAGAAATATTATGTCTGACCTTCACGGTCTAAGTACAGATCATGATATCTGGTTGAGGCTGTTGAGTTCAAGTCTTGTATGTAATTTTCCAGTGGAGTATTGCGTGGCCTATAAGTCTCCTTACAACAGCTTGTCATGCTCTATAAGGAGATACATTCCCCTGTACACACCCTATCAGAGGCCACTTTAATAGTGCAATAAGACCTTTTGGTTTGCACTGATGTGAAGTAAACACATGTGTCTGCAAATTAAAGGGAACCTGTCACCCTCCCCATGCGTTTTTAACTGAAAGAGCCACCTTGTGCAGCACTTATGCTGCATTCTGTCAAGGTGGCTCTTTTAGTTCTGGTCCCTGCCAACGCTGCAATAATCGCTTTTATAATGTGCCCCTCATTTGTCAGGGGGGCAGGTATTTCCCCATGACACAGACGTACCACAGCCGTCACTCATGGCCTCTGCGCGCCGGGTGCCGCCTCCTCTTCCTTCATTAGTGTCTCCGGCGCCAGTGCTGTAAGTTCAAAGGGCAGCACAACTGTGCATGCCCCAAAAAAACCTTTCAGCGCAGGTTCCAGGAACGCTAATGAAGGAAGAGGAGGTGGCGCCCGGCGCGCAGAGGCCATGAGTGACAGCTGTGGTGCGTCTGTGTCAGGGGGAAAGGCCTGCCCCCTGACAAATTCGCGGTATGAGGGGCACATTATAAAAGCGATTTTTGTTTTTCTTCCCCTTCTTCTTAAAGCCATACCTTTTTATATTTTTCCATAAATAAGGCAGTGTGAAGGCTTTTTTGTTTCCAGATGAGTTGTATATTAGAACGACACCATTCATTTTACCAAATAAAGAACTGGAAAACAGGAAAAAAAAATCCAAGTGTAGTGAAATTGCAAAAAAAAAGTGTAATTCAACATTTTTTTTATCATGTTCATTAAATGCTAAAACTGACCTGGCAATATGATTCTCCAGGTCATTACAAATTCACAAATACCAAACACGTATGGGTTCTTTTTATTTGAGTGGTGAAAGTTTGAGTTTGTTAAGAAAAAAAATGACACAATTTTCCAAGACCCATAGCGCATCCATTTTTTGGGATCTGGGGCTGGGTGAAGGCTTATTTTTGCACTCCGAGCTGATGATTTTATCCATACCATTTTGGGATCGATATGATCTTTTGATTGCCTGTTATTACTTTTCATTGCAATGTTGTGGCGATCAAAAAAAAACGTAATTCTGCAGTTTAGAATTTTCTTCTCGTTATGCCGTATACTGATTGGATTAATTATTTTTATATTTTGATAGATCAGACATTTCTAAACACAGTGATACCAAATATGTGCATTTTATTATTATTATTATTATTATTTTATTTTGAATGGGGCAAGAGGGGGGTGATTTGAACTTTTATATTTTTTCTTTTTTTTTAAACATTTAAAAAAAACAATTTCTTTACACTTTTTACTTGCTTCAATAATCTCCTTAGGAAACTTGAAGCTGTGATCTTCTGATCGCCTGTGCTACATATAGCAGGGCTTCAGCTTCTGATACATTGCTGCTTACAATAGGTGGCACTAGAGTTACCATTGTCTTCCTTTCTGAAGAAGATATTTACGTATTTAAATCCCCAGCGGAGCACTGCATGGCCTAGAAGTCTCCTAACGCCGACTTGGCACATTTCAGAAGGAGAGAGGCTCCTCCTTAGAATCATTTTCTCCGTGAGAAAAATGGACTTCTAATTCAGATGGAAGGGTTAATTTAGAGTCCATCCCATCTTCCCTCAACTAACTTAAACACATTAATACATAAATGGAAAAAACAATGTCTGAAATTGATTTATGGAAAAGAATCCCAGAGTTGCAACCAGAGATTAGCACTAGTGACGAGCCGAATATACTCATTACTCGAGATTTCTCGAGCACGCTCGGGGGTCCTCCGAGTATTTTTTAGTGCTCGGAGTTTTAGTTTTTCTGAATGATTTACATCTGATAGCCAACATAAGTACATGTGGGGATTACCTAGCAACCAGCCAACCCCCACATGTACTTATGCTGGCTAACAGATGTAAATCATTCAGAAAAACTAAAACTCCGAGCACTAAAAAATACTCGGAGGACCCCCAAGCATGATCGAGAAATCTCGAGTAACGAGTATATTCGCTCATCACTAATTAGCACATCTTTATACTGTAAAGTAGCCTTCATTACAATCAGCTTCACGTATATGTAGAGACAATGAAGGCTTTTCTATCTGTTGGTCCACCTAAAACACTTAATTAAAACAGACTCAGTATACAAGTCCCTTGGACTCCATAAGCGTATTAGCACACGTGCCTACGGAAATCATATCCTGTCATTTTCTAGTGGCAATAAATTTTGAATTGTCATTGGAAGTAAATATCAGCAATCATTGCTTCTGCTCATCAAAACTCTCCGAAGCAACTAAAAGGCGACGTGTGCTGATTTTTAACAAGCTGCATGAAAAGTGCATGTAAACCCTTCCAGCGGTGAGAAGCCTACAGTAACAAAAGCTCAAAGTCTGCAGTCACTTAACCAGTGAGCAGAATTTAAAAATGAACGTTCCACCTCGTCTTAACTCCTTCATGCATTTCGGCAATTGGTGAACAATTATAGAGAGTATTACAGATATCTGGACAGTCAAGGGCCAAAGAAAAAAATAAAACATGCTGCCTTTTGCAGAAAAATGAAGTAAAACAATACCAGGGCTTGTAAGGGTTATGAAAACAGACAAGGCTTCTCGGTTACAAAATGACTTTAAAAGCCCTGCTGGAGTCATCTGTGGGGTGCTTTTACTAATAGGTTTCTGATGTGTGTCTTCAAGGCAGACTCCCAGGAGTAAGGAATGATGCTGACTATATATAACAAATAAGTTCAAACAAGGGAGAGTTGAGGTGCTCCTAAATAGCTTCTCCTTCTGTAACTCAACACTCATAAATGAACCGAATGCAATATTTGCATTCATAATAAAGACATTTTTAAGATGCTACATGCTAAAAGGAAGCCTTTTGTGGATAACCATAAACAACAAAACTCAGCTCAGGTTAGACTGGGCCCTTCGGGCTTCTAGCTATAGGACTGGTAAAAAAGGTAAGATGAAAGGGCATCAATCAATAAGCCACTAAATTAGGAATTCATCATGTTACTAATGACAGTTTTTTTTAGAGAATATACGGTGCAATTTTGTGCAAATATCCAATGGATTTTGCCATGTTTAAAGAAGTTGTCTAATGTGTCTCATTAAAGTATTGCTGAATTCAATAAGGTACGTGAAAAAAAGGTGTTTTTACAAAGTACATCAATTAAATTTTTTTTTCGATTTTGCAAATACATTACATTGTCAGCTATAGCAGTGCTCCATACATGCTCAGAAGTTTCTTTTCATTTATCTCTGCTCATTAAGAATAGTGATGTGACAGTGAAGAGGCTGAAACTATGAGGCAATGAGAGAATTACTGCACTTATAGTAAAAATCAGGGATGAGAGAGGAGACAGATATAGATAGATGTAGACAGGCCGATTGATGCACTTCGGGAAAATTCTGATCTAGTTGCTGGTCACAGTGGACAAGCTGCTGCCCGTCAACAAGAAGAAAAAAGTCCGAAATTGCAGAGAAGTGAGTATAAAGGCTGAAAAGGGTGAAAATGACACTTGTGACTGGTGATTTTTTGCATTGATATGGTTGAAGCACTGATTTGGATCACTCCAGATTTATTTATTTTTTTCGATTCGTAGGATAACTAATTTGGGGCCAGCCAACTTTTCTAAAAAGAGCATGTGCTTAGCTAGAGAGGCATGGACAAGTGTAGACTAACAGATTCACAATAATTTACATTAGAAAGGGGTACAAATGGTTACATTAAATTAATGGACTTTTCTTTCATTAATGCCAGTCCTGATGAATCCGTTCTGATTTTACTAATAGATTGTAATTAGCAATATAAAAGAAGCAATATGGCAAATAGAGCAATATATGAGGAATGTGACATTAGATAATTGAGATCTCCCAACAATACGTGTGGGGAAAACTGGATTGTTGCTAACAAGAAATACTGGATTTCGATGCAGCCAACCCTACTATGATAATCATGCAAACTTACGGTAACTAATTTAAGTTGGAGTTCAGAAAAAGGATATCAGAAGTTTTTGTTCCATTTTTTGCAATAAGTTAAATGGGGCACACAAGGTAAAGTCTCCAGAAGTCAGGAGAACATGATTTCTCTTGAGAGACTTAATGATGGACAACCCTGCTCTTACCTCAGATCTCTGCAGCTACTATGTAAAAGAACTGAGTGTGATTACACACACTTTCAGCTTTAATATCACAGCAATCAGTAAGACGGGAGAGGGAGTACAGCTGAACTTGTGAATACAAACACTTCTGACTGACAGGAGATGAAAATTGAAAGTGTTGGTAATCACACTCAGCTTTGCTGTATTCTTTCCCCACACTAATTGCCAGCTTTTATCTCTTGTCAGTCAGTGTGGAGACAAGAGATACACAGTAGAGCTGACTGCATTTTAAGAGGAAAGCTGCAGCTGCAGAAGTGTTTGTAATTTGTATGTTCTCCCCATGTTTGTGTGGGTTTACTCCGGGTACTCCGGTTTCCTCCCACATTCCAAAGACATACTGATAGAGAATTCAGATTGTGAGCCCCATCAGGGACAGCGATGATAGTGTGTGCAAACTGTAAAGCGCTGCGGAATATGTTAGCACTATATAAACATAAATATTATTTATTATTTATTAATCTCACTAGGTTCATCTATACTCACTCTCTGACCACACTGACTGCTGTAAGATGAAAGATGAAAGTGTTTGTAATTACTTTCAGCTCTGTATACAGTAGCTGCTAAGATCAAGGCTGAGAGCAGGACTGTCTATTATTACATCTCACAAAGGAAGTACACTTTTCTGACCTGCTGGGTGTATCCTTTCTTCCCTGTATACTTCTTCCATGGTGATGATGACCATTCATAAGCAAGAAGCGTCATGCAGGATCAAAAGTACACGCTCCCCAAAACAACTCTCTGGCAATACCCCTTTTGGCTTCTTATTATTGTAGCGTAAACTTTGCAAGATAATATCTCAGTACTAGAGATGGGAAATGAAAAATTGAAATAGACTTTTTATTCATCTCTGCATCCACTATTCCACGACATGGCCAGTCTAACATACTAATAGTGGTGAAAGATGAAGAAAAAGCTGTAGCTACTTTATTTCTATCTTAAATCACAATTCTGAGCTATACTTATTTAAGCATAGCTCCCAACCGTCCCTAATTGTGCGTGATTGTCCCAGTTTTGAGCCTTTGCCCTGCTGTCCAGCACGGGACGTTCTGATCTCGCAGACAGCAGGACCGACACGCCCTCTTGTGTTAAGCCATGCCCCGGGCCCTTACCCTTCCGTATGGCTGCCTGCTTTCTGTGCACAGGACCTGTGATGAGGTCACAGGAGATGAGGAGTCAGGGGTCACATGATAAGGACCTCCGTGGATTGCAGGACTCAGCTGCCTGTGCTGGTTGCCAACTTGCCACATGGTGCTGCAGCCGCAGGATGAGGTAAGTAAGCTGCCTAGTGTGGGGTCAGGAGGTGTACAGTGTGGATGTAGCAGAGCCGTGTGTGTGCGAGGTATACGGAGCGGAGCCGTGTGTGTGCGAGGTGTACGGAGTGGAGCTGTATGTGTACGAGGTGTACGGAGCAGAGCCGTGTGTGTGCGAGGTGTACGGAGCGGAGCCGTGTGTGTGTGAGGTGTACGAAGCGCAGCCGTGTGTGTGCAAGGTGTATGGAGCGGAGCAATGTGTGTGCGAGGTGTACAGAGCGGAGTCATATGTGTACGAGGTGTACGGAGCGCAGCCGTGTGTGTGCAAGGTGTACGGAGTGGAGCCATGTGTGTGCGGGGTGTACGGAGCAGAGTCGTATGTGTACGAGGTGTACGGAGCGCAGCCGTGTGTGTGCAAGGTGTATGGAGCGGAGCCGTGTGTGTGCGAGGTGTACGGAGCGGAGCCGTGTGTGTGCGAGGTGTACGGAGCAGAGCCATGTGTGTGCGAGGTGTACGGAGCGGAGCCGTGTGTGTGTGAGGTGTACGGAGCGGAGTCGTATGTGTACGAGGTATACGGAGCAGAGCCGTGTGTGTGCGAGGTGTACGGAGCGGAGTCGTGTGTGTACGAGGTGTACAGAGCTGAGCCGTGTGTGCAAAGTGTACGGAGCGCAGCCGCGTGTGTAGGAGTAGCTATGTGTCGCCATTATATAGTACAAAGTATCATGTGCAGCCAATATACAATATGGAGCATCATGTGCGGTCATTATACAGTATGGAGCATCATGTGCAGTCATTATACAGTATGCAGCGTCATGTGTGGTCATTATACAGTATGGAATCATATGCGGTCATTACAGTATGGAGCATCATGTGTGCTCATTATACAATATGGAGAATCATGTGGGGCCATTATCCAGTATGGAGCATCATGTACGGTCATTATACAGAATGGAGCATCATGTGGAGCCATTATACAGTATGGAATCATATGCGGTCATTACAGTATGGAGCATCATGTGCGGTCATTATACAGTATGGAGAATCATGTGGGGCCATTATACAGTATGGAGCATCATGTGCAGTGATTGTACAGTATTGAGCATCATGTGGGGTCATTATACAGTATGGAATCATATGCGGTCATTACAGTATGGAGCATCATGTGTGGTCATTATACAGTATGGAGCATCATGTGTGGTCATTATACAGTATGGAGAATCATGTGGGGCCATTATACAGTATGGAGCATCATGTGCAGTCATTGTACAGTATTGAGCATCATGTGGGATCATTATACAGTATGGAATCATATGCGGTCATTACAGTATGGAGCATCATGTGTGCTCATTATACAGTATGGAGAATCATGTAGGGCCATTATCCAGTATGGAGCATCATGTGCGGTCATTATACAGAATGGAGCATCATGTGGAGCCATTATACAGTATGGAATCATATGCGGTCATTACAGTATGGAGCATCATGTGCGGTCATTATACAGTATGGAGAATCATGTGGGGCCATTATACAGTATGGAGCATCATGTGCAGTGATTGTACAGTATTGAGCATCATGTGGGGTCATTATACAGTATGGAATCATATGCGGTCATTACAGTATGGAGCATCATGTGTGGTCATTATACAGTATGGAGCATCATGTGTGGTCATTATACAGAATGGAGAATCATGTGGGGCCATTATACAGTATGGAGCATCATGTGCAGTCATTGTACAGTATTGAGCATCATGTGGGATCATTATACAGTATGGAATCATATGCGGTCATTACAGTATGGAGCATCGTGTGTGGTCATTATACAGTATGGAGAATCATGTGGGGCCATTACACAGTATGGAGCATCATGTGCGGTCATTATACAGTATAGAGCATCATGTGTGGCCATTATACAGTATGGAGCATCATGTGGGGTCATTATACAGTATGGAGCATCATGTGTGGCCATTATACAGTATAGAGCATCATGTGTGGCCATTATACAGTGTAGAGCATCATGTGTGGCCATTATACAGTATGGAGCATCATGTGTGGCCATTATACAGTATGGAGCACTGTGTGGCCATATTTTTTGTTTATAATTATTGTATATAAAGTGTGATCAGCAGTGCTACATGGGTGTGGTTGGGACGTGGATATGGGTGTGACTAATTATGAATGGGTGTGGTCAGGGGCGTGGCCTAATCTTTGTCCCTCTTTACCATCTTCAAAAGTTGGGAGGTATGATTTAAGAAAAATGGTGTAGAATAAAAGAGACATATAAAAAACTGCAGCAAATGATCTGCTGTAAAATAAAGTAAGGTTTTGAAGACACTATCAGAGGCAGTATATTGTTTTTTTAGTAAACCTTGAGCTGTTATATGAAATAACTCACTGTGTGGGAGCGGTGAAGATGTGAGCGAGCGCATTGAGGACTGAAGGTCCATAGGTTTGCTGGGCTCAGCTTTTATCCATCCAGCAAGTCTACTCTTGTCTATGGGGAGAAAGGCGGAATACAGCAGGTGCTGCCTGTACTGAGGAAGCGTGTCTAAAATAATGCAGGCTCTGGAAGGAAGAAAAGACAGATAAATATTTCATAAAAACCTAAAAAAAGAATTTAACCATATATAAGTCCCATATGTCGAATTTGTTTGCTGTAATATAAATATTCAGAGACTTGTTATCTTAACTCCAGCCCAAAATGAAAACTTACGTGGGCTTTATATTTTACGTTGGCCAATATGGTAATTCTTTCCCATTTTCCTCAACCTTTTTGTTCTCCAGAATTCTTCATAATTTAATTGCTGGGCTCCTAAGTAGTCAAGAACTACCATTTTAATTTTGGGCTAAATTGCCTTCTAGACGGTCTTCCATCTTTCTTTTCTTCCTGGCAGCTAATGACGGCTCAATAATACTACAAATACCATTTTTCCAACCAAATTCCTACCTCTAGGGAATGTGCACTATGTGCAATGTAAGACAAAATTTCCCTTGTATGCATGGGGAAATAAGGTATACACACTAGGAATAACATTGGAAAACCTTTATTAAATACAATATTAGATACCAATAAAACACCATGAAAATAGACAAACAAGGAACATCAATAAAAGCAAACAAGCATATAGACAATACGGTATACACCTCACAATGATGTATGTGGAAATACCAGCAAAAATGTATTACACACTAAGAGATTTAATCCCATAATCACAAGAGCCTAATGAAAATAACCAATACAATAGTAAAAGGTACAATAGACCATGCTGAAAGAACTGCTCTATACTGATAATGGACAAAAGGCATGTGTGACTATGATTATACAGCCGTATGCACCACAACTGAGTAAAACCAAAGAAAAAAGAGGTTTTCCCCCCACATGAAGAGAGTCCCAATGTTGTATGGTAGATACACATAAAGTGCAAGATGTGCTAACCGCCTATGGTAAAATGTCACCTATAAGCCACTGTGTAATCCCCATGCACATCCAACTTCATATGGGTGCCATATCTAGAGAAAATATAAATACTGTATACCAAATATACATAAAGTACATTTGCACTTGCCCCCCTTATGGAAGAAGCCTGAATTGGCGAAACGGTCGGGGTCGCAATGTAGACACACGGTACCTCCCGCAATCTTTATGTAAGTTATACTCTTGTGAGTGTTATCAGTGCTCATGGATATACATCCAGCTCTCACACATGTAGAGGCATGATTTGGCACCTGTAGGTGGCTAGATCTGTATAGGGATTGCATATTGTGGCTTATGGGCGACATTGTAGCCATAGGCTGTTAGCACGTTCTGTACTTTATGTATATCTGGTCATACGGGCCCATACCACCTCGACGGGATAGTACGTCAGATGTCAGAAAGGGGTTAACAAACATGTGCACATACCCTTTTGCAGGTGAAAGAATTGACATGCTGCAAATTTAAATCTGCCAGTTAAAAATAAGCTACATGTGCATGAGACACTAGGATTCTCATTCACTTTGCTGACATCAGGAAACCATTCAGGTGTCATGAAAATCTGCGCAGAAAAGACAAAAAAAGCAAAAATCTGCAATGTGTGCACAAACCCTTAGTGTACAGTGGCATGTAAAAGTTTGGGCACCCCTGGATAAAATTACTGGACAAAATTACATTTTCTTTGTATTTGAGGCAAAAAAAAAATTGTAATTTTCCCCACTTGACTGCAAAAAACTTTCAGAAAGATCTAGCAGACTCTGGAGTTTTGGTACTGCTCAGAGACACCTGCACAAGTATGGACTTCATGGAAGAGTCATCAGAAGAAAACCTCTCCTGCATCCTGACCATAAAACTCAGCATTAGAAGTATGGAAAAGAACATCTAAACAAGTCTGATGCATTTTTTTAAACAAGTCCTGTGGACTCATGAGGTCAAAATGAAACACTTTGGCCACAATGATCACAGGTATATGTGGAGAAAAAAGGGCACATAATTTCAGGAAAAGAACATCTCGCCAATAGTGATGAGCAAATGTGTCCTCGGATAATCAAGTATTTTTGAAGTGCTCAAAAAATATGCTTGAGTCCCTGCGGCTGCATGTCTCGCGGCCGTTCAACAGCCACAACACATGCAGGGATTGCCTAACAAACATTCAATCCCGGAAAATACTTGATTAGGACACGAGTGTGCTTGGATAGCACCTTGTCCAAGCAAGCTTGCTCATCACTAGGGTTGAGCGACCTTTGCTTTTATAGGATCGGGTCGGGTTTCACGAAACCCGACTTTTTCAAAAGTCGGGTCGAGTGAAATCGGCCGATCCTATAAAAAAGTCAGGGTCGGGGTCGGCCGAAACGCGAAACCCAATGCAGTGCATTGGGTTTCCATGGTTCCCAGGGTCTGAAGGAGCGGAAACTCTCCTTCAGGCCCTGCGATCCATATTTTAGTGTAAAATACAGAATTAAAATAAAAAATATCGCAATACTTACCCTCTGACGCGCCCTGGTACTAACTGGCAGCCTTTCTTCCTTAGAATCAGCCTTCCAAGACCTTGCGGTGACGTCGCGGCTTCTGATTGGTCGCGCGGCGGTCACATGGGCGGCTGCACGACCAATCACAAGCCGCGACGTCACCGCGACGTCACCGAAGGTCCTTCCTAAGAATCAGCGCTTCCAGGACCTTCGGTGACGTCGCGGTGACGTCGCGGCTTGTGATTGGTCGCGCGGCCGCCCATGTGACCGCCGCGCTACCAATCAGAAGCCGCGACGTCACCGCAAGGTCTTGGAAGGCTGATTCTAAGGAAGAAAGGCTGCCGGTTAGTACCAGGGCGCGTCAGAGGGTAAGTATTGCGATATTTTTTATTTTAATTCTTTATTTTACTCTTAAATCTGAATTCCGATACCAATTCCCGATATCTTAAACATATCGGGAATCGGTATCGGAATTCCGATTCCAGATTCAAAAGATTGCCGACTTCATGGCCGACCCCACACTGGGGTCGGGTCGGGACCTTGCCAAAAGTCAGCGACTTTTGAAATATTTCGACCCGTTTCGCTCAACCCTACTCATCACTACTGGCCGACCAGTAAACATGTTGGTAGATCAATCATGATTTGGGGTTCGGTTGCAGCCGATGTCACGGGGTACATTTAAAGGGTAAAGGGAAAATGTATTGAATGAAATTTCAACAAATTCTTAAAGCAAACATAACACCATCTGTAAAAAGGCTGAAGTTGAAAAGAGGATGGCATCTACAAATGGATTAGGATCCTAAAGACATGTCAAAATCCACAACAGTCTAAGCTGAAGGTTTTACACTGGCCTTCACAGTCCTCTGTTTTGTACATCATTAAAAATCTGTGCCTAGACCTCAAAATAGTAGACGATGCAAGACGACCCAAGAATGTAACAGAACTGGAACAATTTCCAAGAAAGAATGGATGAAAATCCCTCAAATAAAAATTGAAAGATTCTTAGCTGACTACAAAAAGCATTTACCAGCTGTAGCATTTTCAAAAGGGGTGTTGCTAGATACTAACCATACAGGGTGCATCTGCTCCTTTTCCTTTTTCTAATTTTTAAAATGTAATAAAATAACAATATTCAGTGGGTATGGAAAGTATTCAGACCCCTTTAAATTTTTCACTCTTTTAGTTTCATTGCAGCCATTTGGTAAATTAAAAAAAAGTTCATTTTATTCTCATTAATGTTCACTCTGCACCCCATCTTGACTGAAAAAAAGTAGAAATGTAGAAATTTCCCAAATTTAAAAAAAAATTTGAAATATCACATGGTCAAATATTCAGACCCTTTGCTCAGACACATATTTAAGTCACAAACTGTCCATTTCCTTTTGATCCTCCTTGAGATGGTTCTACTCATTCATTGGAGTCCAGCTGTGTTTAATTAAACTGATAGGACTTGATTTGGAAAGGCGCACACCTGTCTATATAATTGTTGTGAATTCCGTTCTGGAGCTCCCTCCTGTGGTTGCTAATGGTTTTTTTGTGAGTTCTGCCCTTGGGCTCCCTCTGGTGGTTTCGAGTGGAACTGCTGCTCCTTTAGCTAGCTGTAGCAGCTGCCTTCACTAATCGCCTTGCCTGAGTTTGTTATTTAAACCTGCTCTGGGCTTTAGTCCATGCCTGCTGTCAATGTTCTTGGTTGGATTTGGTTCTCTCCTTGGAATTTTCATATGGCCAGTCCTTGTCTGCAAAAGATAAGTTTTTGCTAGTTTTTGTTTGTCCATTTGTTTGGACTCTATTGCTTTGGTAATATGTCTCTTTTTGTCCAGCTTGTCACTATGTCTTTTTCAGGCTAGCTGGAAGCTCTGGGAAAGCAGATTTGCCCCTCCACACCGTGAGTCGGTGTGGAGTTCATTTTTGTAAACTCTGCGTGGATTTTGTAGTTTTTTATACTGACCGCACAGTATCCTTTTCTCTCTGTCTATCTAGTTTAGTATTGGCCTCCTTTGCTGAATTCTGATTTCATTTCTGTGTATGTCATTTCCCTCTCCATTCAAAGTCAATATTTGTGGGGGGCTATCTTTCCTTTTGGGGGTTTTCTCTGAGGCAAGATAGCTTTCTATTTCCTTCTTTAGGGGTAGTTATTTCTTAGGCTGTGAAGAGGTGTCTAGGGAGCGTCAGGAACATCCCACGGCTATTTCTAGTGTTGTTGTTAGGATTAGGGACTGCGGTCAGTAGAGATACCACCTTCTCAGAGCTCGCTCCATGTTGCGTTTTAGCCACCAGGTCATATCAGTGTGGCCACTTAACCACCAGGTCATAACAATAATACCTCACAGCTCACAGTGCATGTCAGACCAAATGAGAAACTTGAGGTCAAAGCAACTGGCCAAAGAGCTCAGAGACAGAATTGTAGCAAGGCACAGATCTGGCTAAGGTTACAACAGAAATTCTGCAGTACTCAAGGTTCCTAAGAGCACAGTGGCCTCCATATTCCTTAAATGGAAGAAGTTTGGGACCACCAGAAGTCTTCCCAGACCTGGCCGTCGAGCCCAACTGAGTAATCATAGAAGAAGAGCCTTGGTGAGAGAGGTAAAGAAGAACCCCAACATCACAATTGCTAAGTTCCAGAGATGCAGTAGGGAGATGGGAGAAAGTTCCACAAAGTCAACTATCACTGCAGCCCTTCACCAATCGGGCCTTTATGGCAGAGTGGCCCAGCGGAAACCTCTCCTCAATGTAAGACATATGAAAGCCCACATAAAGTTTGCTAAAAAACACATGAAGAACTTCCAGAGTATGAGAAATAAGATTCTCTGGTCTGATGAGACAAAGATAGACCTTATTGGTGATAATTCTAAAAGGTATGTGTGGAGAAAACCAGGCACTGCTCATCACCTCCCAATACAATCCCAACAGTGAAATATGATGGTATCAGTGTAAGGAGGTTGCTTCCCCTGCTCCTTACCTGGAACCACTTAGTCAAACAGCTGGGTTGTCGGGGGGAAGACTTTCTGCCCTGGACAGAAGGGACCATGTGACGGCTGGGGCAGGGAGGAAGAGACGGGGTGTGGTCAGAAAAATGCGGGAGAGCAGAGCGCGCCAGACAGAGGGGACAGCATGCCAGAGAGAAAGCAGGCTGCAGCGCCGTGCTCCCCATGACAGAGTGCTCCCCATGAGGGCACTAAGGCTGGAGTGAGAGTGTGGACTTGGAAGCCTCCATAATCTGAGAAGACTCTTCCCCTGACAGCACAGAGACAATGATGTTGTGAATTCTGTTGTCAAGCTCCCTCCTGTGGTCGTGAATGGTACTTCGGCTGGTTCTGTCCATGGGCTTCCTCTGGTGGTTGTGAGTGGGGCTGCGGCTTCTGAGTTTCCTTCCACAGGTGACGAGGTTAATTCGTTAGCTGGCTGCTCTATTTAACTCCACTTAGATCATTGCTTCATGCCACCTGTCAATGTTCCAGTATTGGTCTTGTTCACTCCTGGATCGTTCTTGTGACCTATCTTCCCAGCAGAAGCTAAGTTCCGGCTTGTTTTTCTCTGGTTTGCTGTTTTTCTGTCCAGCTTGCTATTTTGATTTTTGTCTTGCTTGCTGGAAGCTCTGGGACGCAGAGGGAGCGCCTCCGCACCGTGAGTCGGTGCGGAGGGTCTTTTTGCGCCCTCTGCGTGGTCTTTTTGTAGTTTATTGTGCTGACCGCAAAGTTGCCTTTCCTATCCTCAGTCTGTTCAGTAAGTCGGGCCTCACTTTGCTAAATCTATTTCATCTCTGTGTTTGTAATTTTCATCTTTACTCACAGTCATTATATGTGGGGGGCTGCCTTTTCCTTTGGGGAATTTCTCTGAGGCAAGGTAGGCTTTATTTTTCTATCTTCAGGGCTAGCTAGTTTCTTAGGCTGTGACGAGTTGCATAGGGAGCGTTAGGAGCAATCCACGGCTATTTCTAGTGTGTGTGATAGGATTAGGGATTGCGGTCAGCAGAGTTCCCACGTCTCAGAGCTCGTCCTATATTATTAGTAACTATCAGGTCATTCCGTGTGCTCTTAACCACCAGGTCCATTATTGTCCTAACCACCAGGTCATAATAGTACAGGTGGCCCAAAGTACTAATGCATCTCAATAGAGGGATAAGAGAAGTTCTGAGACCATTTTTTTTTCTTTGCAGTGTGTTTTGTCTCTCTTTTCCCCTTTACCTCTGGCTGGTTCAGGATACAGGTGTAGATATGGACATTCAAGGTCTGTCCTCTTGTATGGATAATCTCACTGCAAGGGTACAAAACTTTCAAGATTTTGTGGTTCAGAATCCGATGTTTGAGCCTAGGATTCCTATTCCTGATTTGTTTTTTGGGGATAGATCTAAGTTTCTGAATTTCAAAAATAATTGTAAATTGTTTCTTGCTTTGAAACCTCGCTCCTCAGGTGACCATGTTCAACAAGTGAAAATCATTATTTCTTTGTTACGTGGCGACCCTCAAGACTGGGCATTTTCCCTTGCGCCAGGAGATCCGGCATTGCGTGATGTTGATGCGTTTTTTCTGGCGCTCGGATTGCTTTATGATGAACCTAATTCAGTGGATCAGGCAGAGAAAATCTTGCTGGCTCTGTGTCAGGGTCAGGATGAGGTAGAGATATATTGTCAGAAGTTTAGGAAGTGGTCTGTACTCACTCAGTGGAATGAATGTGCCCTGGCAGCAATTTTCAGAAAGGGTCTCTCTGAAGCCCTTAAGGATGTCATGGTGGGATTTCCCATGCCTGCTGGTCTGAATGAGTCTATGTCTTTGGCCATTCAGATCGATTGACGCGTGCGTGAGCGTAAAGCTGTGCGCCATTTGGCAGTATTACCTGAGCATAGACCTGAGCCTATGCAGTGTGATAGGACTTTGGCCAGAGCTGAACGGCAAGAGCACAGACGTCGGAATGGGCTGTGTTTTTACTGTGGTGATTCCACTCATGCCATCTCCGATTGTCCTAAGCGCACTAAGCGTTTTGCTAGGTCTACCACCATTGGTACGGTACAGTCGAAATTTCTTTTGTCCGTTACTCTGATTTGCTCTTTGTCATCCTATTCTGTTATGGCATTTGTGGATTCAGGCGCTGCCCTGAATTTGATGGACTTGGAGTTTGCCAGGCGCTGTGGTTTTTTCTTGGAGCCCTTGCAGTATCCTATTCCATTGAGAGGAATTGATGCTACGCCTTTGGCCAAGAATAAGCCTCAGTACTGGACCCAATTGACCATGTGCATGGCTCCTGCACATCAGGAGGATATTCGCTTTTTGGTGTTGCATAATCTGCATGATGTGGTCGTTTTGGGGTTGTCATGGCTACAGGTCCATAATCCAGTATTGGATTGGAAATCTATGTCTGTGTCCAGCTGGGGTTGTCAGGGGGTACATGGTGATGTTCCATTTTTGTCTATTTCGTCATCCACTCATTCTGAAGTCCCGGAGTTTTTGTCGGATTACCGGGATGTATTTGATGAGCCCAAATCCAGTGCCCTACCTCCTCATAGGGATTGCGATTGTGCTATCAATTTGATTCCTGGTAGTAAGTTTCCTAAGGGCCGACTGTTCAATTTATCTGTGCCAGAGCATGCCGCTATGCGGAGTTATGTAAAGGAATCCTTGGAGAAGGGTCATATTCGCCCGTCGTCGTCACCATTGGGAGCAGGGTTCTTTTTTGTGGCCAAGAAAGATGGTTCTTTGAGACCTTGAATTGATTACCGCCTTCTTAATAAGATCACAGTCAAATTTCAGTACCCTTTGCCGCTGCTGTCTGATTTATTTGCTCGGATTAAGGGGGCTAGTTGGTTCACCAAGACAGATCTTCGTGGTGCGTATAATCTTGTGCGTATTAAACAGGGCGATGAATGGAAAACAGCATTTAATACGCCCGAGGGCCATTTTGAGTACCTGGTTATACCATTCGGGCTTTCCAATGCTCCATCAGTATTTCAGTCCTTTATGGATGACATCTTCCGAGAGTACCTGGATAAATTCCTGATTGTATATTTGGATGATATTTTGGTCTTCTCGGATGATTGGGAGTCTCACGTGAAGCAGGTCAGAATGGTGTTCCAGGTCCTTCGTGCGAATTCTTTGTTTGTGAAGGGGTCAAAGTGTCTCTTTGGAGTTCAGAAAGTTTCATTTTTGGGTTTCATTTTTTCCCCTTCTACTATCGAGATGGACCCTGTTAAAGTCCAGGCCATTTATGATTGGACTCAGCCGACATCTGTGAAGAGTCTGCAAAAGTTCCTGGGCTTTGCTAATTTTTATCGTCGCTTCATCAGTAATTTTTCTAGTGTTGCTAAACCATTGACTGAAGGGTGCTGATGTGGTCAATTGGTCTTCTGCGGCTGTGGAAGCTTTTCAGGAGTTGAAGCGTTGTTTTTCTTCTGCCCCTGCGTTGTGCCAGCCAGATGTTTCGCTCCCGTTTCAGGTCGAGGTTGATGCTTCTGAGATTGGAGCAGGGGCTGTTTTGTTGCAAAGAAGTTCTGATGGCTCGGTGATGAAACCATGTGCCTTCTTTTCTAGAAAGTTTTCGCCTGCTGAGCGCAATTACGATGTTGGCAATCGAGAGTTGTTGGCCATGAAGTGGGCATTCGAGGAGTGGCGTCATTGGCTTGAAGGAGCCAAGCATCGCGTGGTGGTCTTGACGGATCACAAGAATTTGACTTATCTCGAGACTGCCAAATGGTTGAATCCTAGACAGGCTCGTTGGTCGCTATTTTTCTCCCGTTTTGATTTTGTGGTTTCGTACCTTCCAGGCTCTAAGAATGTGAAGGCTGATGCCCTGTCAAGGAGTTTTGTGCCCGACTCTCTGGGTGTTCCTGAGCCGGCGGGTATTCTCAAAGAGGGGGTAATTTTGTCTGCCATCTCCCCTGATTTGCGGCGGGTGCTGCAAAAATTTCAGGCTGATAGACCTGACCGTTGCCCAGCGGAAAAACTGTTTGTCCCTGATAAATGGACTAGTAGAGTTATCTCTGAGGTTCATTGTTCGGTGTTGGCTGGTCATCCTGGAATCTTTGGTACCAGTGATTTGGTGGCTAGATCCTTTTGGTGGCCGTCTTTGTCGCAGGATGTGCGTTCTTTTGTGCAGTCCTGTGGGACTTGTGCTCGGGCTAAGCCCTGCTGTTCTCGTGCCAGTGGGTTGCTTTTGCCCTTGCCGGTCCCGAAGAGGCCCTGGACGCATATCTCTATGGATTTTATTTTGGATCTCCCTGTCTCTCAAAAGATGTCGGTCATTTGGGTGGTTTGTGATCGCTTCTCTAAGATGGTCCATTTGGTACCCTTGTCTAAATTGCCTTCCTCCTCTGATTTGGTGCCATTGTTTTTCCAGCATGTGGTTCGTTTACATGGCATTCCGGAGAACATCGTTTCGGACAGAGGTTCCCAGTTTGTTTCGAGGTTTTGGCGAGCCTTTTGTGCTAGGATGGGCATTGATTTGTCTTTTTCCTCGGCTTTCCATCCTCAGACAAATGGCCAAACCGAACGAACTAATCAGACTTTGGAAACATATCTGAGATGCTTTGTTTCTGCTGATCAGGATGATTGGGTGTCCTTTTTGCTTTTGGCTGAGTTCGCCCTTAATAATCGGGCCAGCTCGGCTACTTTGGGTTCACCGTTTTTCTGCAATTCTGGTTTCCATCCTCATTTCTCAGGTTGAGTCTTTGGACTGTCCTGGTGTAGATACTGTGGTGGATAGGTTGCAGCAGATTTGGACTCATGTGGTGGACAATTTGACATTGTCCCAGGACAAGGCTCAACGTTTCGCTAACCGCCGGCGCTGTGTGGGTCCCCGACTTCGTGTTGGGGATTTGGTTTGGTTGTCGTCCCGTTATGTTCCTATGAAGGTTTCCTCTCCTAAGTTTAAGCCTCGTTTCATTGGTCCGTATAAGATTTCTGAGGTTCTCAATCCTGTGTCGTTTCGTTTGACCCTTCCAGCTTCTTTTGCCATCCATAATGTATTCCATAGGTCGTTGTTGCGGAGATACGTGGCGCCTGTGGTTCCATCCGTTGATCCTCCTGCCCCGGTGTTGGTTGAGGGGGAGTTGGAATATGTGGTGGAGAAGATTTTGGATTCTCGTGTTTCGAGACGGAAACTCCAGTACCTGGTCAAGTGGAAGGGTTATGGTCAGGAAGATAATTCCTGGGTCTTTGCCTCCGATGTTCATGCTGCCGATCTGATTCGTGCCTTTCATTTGGCTCGACCTGATCAGCCTGGGGGCTCTGGTAAGGGTTCGGTGACCCCTCCTCAAGGGGGGGTACTGTTGTGAATTCTGTTGTCAAGCTCCCTCCTGTGGTCGTGAATGGTACTTCGGCTGGTTCTGTCCATGGGCTTCCTCTGGTGGTTGTGAGTGGGGCTGCGGCTTCTGAGTTTCCTTCCACAGGTGACGAGGTTAATTCGTTAGCTGGCTGCTCTATTTAACTCCACTTAGATCATTGCTCCATGCCACCTGTCAATGTTCCAGTATTGGTCTTGTTCACTCCTGGATCGTTCTTGTGACCTGTCTTCCCAGCAGAAGCTAAGTTCTGGCTTGTTTTTCTCTGGTTTGCTGTTTTTCTGTCCAGCTTGCTATTTTGATTTTTGTCTTGCTTGCTGGAAGCTCTGGGACACAGAGGGAGCGCCTCCGCACCGTGAGTCGGTGCGGAGGGTCTTTTTGCGCCCTCTGCGTGGTCTTTTTGTAGTTTTTTGTGCTGACCGCAAAGTTGCCTTTCCTATCCTCTGTCTGTTCAGTAAGTCGGGCCTCACTTTGCTAAATCTATTTCATCTCTGTGTTTGTAATTTTCATCTTTACTCACAGTCATTATATGTGGGGGGCTGCCTTTTCATTTGGGGAATTTCTCTGAGGCAAGGTAGGCTTTATTTTTCTATCTTCAGGGCTAGCTAGTTTCTTAGGCTGTGACGAGTTGCATAGGGAGCGTTAGGAGCAATCCACGGCTATTTCTAGTGTGTGTGATAGGATTAGGGATGGCGGTCAGCAGAGTTCCCACGTCTCAGAGCTTGTCCTATATTATTAGTAACGATCAGGTCATTCCGTGTGCTCTTAACCACCAGGTCCATTATTGTCCTAACCTCCAGGTCATAACACAGTGACTAGTGTGCAGCCCTGATGATCGCAGTGACAAGCAAGGACCCCTGAGTGTGACTAAGGAAACTGCTCAGAGTGTGTGTGTTTGTGCTGTAGAGAGAGAGACTGTCGGCCTGATATCCAGAGACTTGCAGCAGAGTGGCTGTGTGACTTCCTGCTTCCAGCTGCACAGGGAGAACAGGCTGCAGAGGCTTAACCCCGTAGTTTCCAGTTTCCAGGAGACAGAGAAGAGACTTCTATCCCCTGGTCTCTGCGGTATCAGTACAGAGACTGTGATTCCTGGTACAGAGACTTAACAGTGCAGAGCCCCTGATTCCTGGTTGTGCTGTAAAAGCTAAAGACTCAGAGCCTGTGCATGCCACATTAACTCCCGAAACCCCAGGCAGCAGGCTCCTAGAGACTACTCAGCTCACAGACAACAGAGGGACGACAAGTGCCGCTGTTTCTCGGCGCCTACGTTGGAGAAGACGACCCTTCAAGCAAGTCCTCATCAGACTGATAAGTGTTCTTTTCCCAAGAAGTCTTGCTTACTCCTGTTACATCGTTTGACTCCCATATTTTTGCGCTGTTTTATTGCTAGTTATTTCCCACTGCTTCCTCCCTGCGAGGAGAGCCTGATTCCTGTTAATAAACCCCTCAAATGTTGGACTGTCTGTTCCGTGGTGACACACTCAGTACCTGCATCCTATTACAACATCATCATGCTATGAGGTGTTCTTCAGCTGCAGGGACAGGATGATTGGTTGTCATTGAAGGAAACATGAATGCGGCCAAGTACAGAGATATCCTGGATGAAAACCTCTTCCAGAGTGCTCTTTACCTCAGACTTGGCTGAAGGTTCACCTTCCAACAAGGCAATGACCCTAAGCACACAGCTAAAATAACAAAGGTTTGACTGGCCCAGCGAGAGCTCTGACCTAAACCCAAGTGAGCATCTCTGGAGAGACCTGAAAATGGCCGTCCACCAACGTTCACCATCCAACCTGATGGAACTGGAGAGGATCTGCAAGGAAGAATGGCCGAGGATCCCCAAATCCAGGGGTGAAAACCTGTTGCATCATTCCCAAGAAGACTCATGGCTGTACTAGCTCAAAAGGTGCTTCTCCTCAATACTGAGCAAAGGGTCTGAATACTTATGTCCATGTGATATTTCAGTTTTTCTTTTTTAATAAATTTGCAACATTTTCTACATTTCTGTTTTTTTGCAGTCAAGATGGGGTGCAGAGTGTACATCAATGAGAAAATTATTTTTAAAGAGGACTGAATACTTTCCATACCCACTGTACATATTTTTTTTGCCTAAAATACAAAGTAAATGTGTTATCTTTAACCGTTTTAGAGATCATTTTATCTTCAACTTACTTAAATGTTTATAATAACAGCAATTTTGACCATGGCTGCTCAAACTTTTACATGGCCACTGTAGGTCCCTTAATGGTCTAAAGGGTCAAGGTTGATGCAGGCTGCTGCTTCTTTATAGGATTACAAAGACTGTTTATTTCATTGGTTCTCCCTATTTCCTTGCTTCTTTATAACCTGTTGTTGAAAACTGTGCAGTGCAGGTCAGTATTATCTTCCCACAGAATTTTATAGAGTGTATCTGTGAGGATGCCTCTGATCTGCACAGTCATGATTACAGTTATATGAAAAAGTTTGGGCACCCCTATTAATCTTAAACTTAATGTTTTCTTGTTTTACTTTTTTGCAACAGCTATTTCAGTTTCATATATCTAATAACTGTTGGACACAGTAACGTTTCTGCCTTGAAATGAGGTTTATTGTACTAACAGAAAATGAGCAATCTGCATTCAAACAAAATTTGACAGGTGCATAAGTATGGGCACCCTTATCATTTTCTTGTTTTAAATACTCCTACCTACTTTTTACTGACTTACTAAATAACTTTTTTTGGTTTTCTAACCTCATTGAGCTTTGAACTTCATAGCTAGGTGTATGCAATCATGAGAAAAGCTACTTAAAGTGGCCACTTGCAAGTTGTTCTCCTGTTTGAATCTCCTCTGAAGAGTGGCATCATGGGCTACTCAAAACAACTGTCTAATGATCTGAAAACAAAGATTATTCAACATAGTTGTTCAGGGGAAGGATACAAAAAGCTGTCTCAGAGATTTAACCTGTCAGTTTCCACTGTGAGGAACATGGTAAGGAAATGGAAGAACACAGCTACAGTTCTTGTTAAGGCCAGAAGTGGCAGGCCAAGAAAAACATCAGAAAGGCAGAGAAGAAGAATGGTGAGATCAGTCAAGGACAATCCTCAGACCACCTCCAGAGAGCTGCAGCATCAACTTGCTGCAGATGGTGTCACTGTGCATCGGTCAACTATACAACGCACTTTGCACAAGGAGAAGCTGTATGGGAGAGTGATGCGAAAGAAGCCGTTTCTGCAAGCACACCACAAACAGTCGGCTGAGGTATGCAAAAGCACATTTGGAGAAGCCAATTTCTTTTTGGAAGAAGGTCCTGTGGACTGATGAAACCAAGATTGAGTTGTTTTGTCATACAAAAAGGCATTATGCATGGCGGCCAAAAATACAGCATTCCAAGAAAAACACTTGCTACCCACAGTAAAATTTGGTGGAGGTTCCATCATGCTTTGGGGCTGTGTGGCCAATGCCGGCACCAGGAATCATGTTAAAGTTGAGGGACGCATGGATTCCTCTCAGTATCAGCAGATTCTTGACAATAATGTTCATGAATCAGTGACAAAGTTCAAGTTACGCAGGAGATGGATATCATTGAACATCTGTGGGATCATTTGAAGAGGGCTGTCCATGCTTGGCGACCATCAAACTTAACTGAACTGGAATTGTTTTGTAAAGAAGAATGGTCAAACATACCTTCATCCAGGATCCAGGAACTCATTAAAAGCTACAGGAAGTGACTAGAGGCTGTTATTTTTGCAAAAGGAGGATCTACTAAATATTAATGTCACTTTTCTGGTGGTGTGCCCATACTTATGCACCTGTCAAATTTTGTTTGAATGCAGATTGCACATTTTACTGTTAGTACAATAAACCTCATTTCAAGGCAGAAACGTTACTGCGTCCAACAGTTATTAGATATATGAAACTGAGATAGCTGTTGCAAAAAAAACAATTTTTATAAAACATTAAGCTTAAGATTAATAGGGGTGCCCAAACTTTTTCATATAACTGTATGTGACAGAGGGACGATAGAAAAGCCCCTGATAAAGGATGGAACATTAAGCCAAGGGAAAGGACAGAGTGTAGTTATTTCATAATTCTGACAGAGCTCTGAACTTGCAGCTACACAAATTAGCATTTCTGAGAAAGCAAACAAAAAGTATACATGTCTAATAACTTCATTCCACTAGGGAACAAACAATGTACTAGTCCAATGAAACTTTATAAATAATCTTTATCAGAAACCATTAAAAAGATTGACAAGTGTGTGTAAATACAACTATGAAGAAATATTTATACCTTGAGGCACAACACCCTCCTTTGTATCCCCACCAATATGAAATTTCCATAACATATCTATTATAATTATAAATGGGGTCTTTTCCCATTTTTTGCTGCCCTGCACCAATTATGTCACACGCTCATAACTTATGACTTATCGCTGGGTCCTATCCCTATTTAAGACACTACCCCACATAAATTTATATATCAATATATGCACACTCTCCTGGTCCCCTACCTCTTGCTTCGCATTCTGCACTTTATAGTGAGTATTGATATATAAATTTATGTGAGGTGGTGTCTTAAATGGGGACAGGACCCAGCGATAAGTCATAAGTTATGAGTAGTAGGAACCTATCTTCCTCATCCCACAATCTACCAAAACTCTTGTGGATGCCCTCATGATATCCCACCTCAATTACTGCAACACCCTCCTCTGTGGCCTCCCCGCTAACTCTCTTGTCCCTTAGTCTGACCTCAACTGTGCTGCCCGGCTAATCCACTTCTGTCCTCGTTACACCCCTGCTTCTCCCTGCTGCAAATCCCTCCACTGGCTCCCAATTCCCCAACGAATCCAGTTCAAACTACTAACACTGATCTACAAATCCATCGACAACCTGTCCCCTCCCTATATCTCTGAACTAATCTCCCAATATCTTCCCTCATGTAATCTCCGATCCTCCCAAGACCTCCGTCTCTCCTCCACACTTATTCGTTCCTCACACAATCGCCTCCAAGATTTCTCCCGAATATCACCCATCCTCTGGAATTCCACTCCTCACCACGTCCGATTATCCACCACCCTCGGATCCTTCAGACGGAACCTGAAAACCCATTTCTTCAGGAAAGCGCACAGCCTGCCATAACCATTCTGCCGCCTCACCAACCACCTGAGCTGCCGCCTCACCAACCACCCGAGCTGCCGCCTCACCACCACCAGAGCATGCCGCCTCACCACCACCAGAGCTGCCGCCTCCCCACCACCCGAGCTGCCGCCTCCCCACCACCAGAGCTGCCGCACCCCCAACCTTCTGTCTCTTCTCCATAATCCCATAGAATGTAAGTCCACAAGGGCAGGGTCCTCTCCCCCTGTACCAGTCTGTCATCGTAAATTTGCTTACTGTAAACGATATCTATAACTTTGTATGTAACCCCTTTCTCATGTACAGCACCACGGAATTAATGGTGCTATATAAATAAATAAATAAATAAATAATAATAACCTATCAGTGCGAACCTATGTTCCCTGAGGAAGACTTTAAATGATGACACCTGGTCAGGTGATACCTGTGTCGCAGTTTGTAATTATAAAAGGCCGGGTTGAGAAAAGGCAGTTGGCACCAGAACCTGTACCAGGACAGGTTGTGTGGTTGATAGGTGAGCTTATAGCCACAATCACCACAGAAGGGTTCAAGAACAATCAGATGCTGGAGAACGCCTGAGTTGTGATGAAGATTTGTGCTCATCGCTGGTAGAAGTCTGTGACCAGCATCAGTACAAGTCTGTGACTAGCGTCAGTTGAAGTCTGTGACCAGCACAAGTAGAAGTGTGTGATCAGCGGCAGTAGAAGACCATGAGGAGAGCCAGTAGAAGACGGTGACTAGATGCAAACCAAGCTCGGGAGATGGTCCGTTGTAGCAGAGAACCATTCCTGTGAGCCGTTACTTCCAGCACAGACTTACTTTACAGGGTGTGGCCTGGGGCAGTGCTTCCGGATGGCCAGTGCAACAAGCACACTGTATACCCAGACATTTATATCTCAGACATATCTAAGACTTGCGACCTAGCAGGAAATACCGGTAACCCCTGCTAGGGCCAGTGTAACAATCAGAGGTGTTTATAAAAGCTACTACGGAGATGGGCCTAGAGCTGAGAGTGACATCTGTGAAGTTAAAAGATAACAGCATTAACAGTCATTTAACTGCTAGATAACAAGAACGGTGTATGTAATAGAACGTTGCATAGATATTGTATTTAGTTGTATTGCTATGTCATAATGTGCTGCATACACCCTATTACTGTTACCAGGAATAAAGTGCTCTCTTATATATACACAGTTGTGCTCACAAGTTTACATCCCCTGACAGAATTTTTGCTTTGTTGGCCTTTTTTGGGAGAATATAAATGATAGCACAAAATTGTTTTTCTCCACTCATGGTTAGTGGTTGGGTGAAGCCATTTAATGTCAAACTACCGTGTTTTCTCTTTTTAAATCATAACGTCAACCCAAAACTTCCAAATGACCTGGACCAAAAGTTTGCAATACCTGTGTCTAAACATTTGCAATATTTGTTCATCAGATATGAAAATCAGCTTGGAGAATTTTTGGCTCATACTTTCCTACAAAAAAACTAACTCTGTTAGGTTGGTGCGTTTTCTCCCATGAACTTCTCTGTAGGATGAGATTAAGGTCAAGTCTTGTTAATCCCAAAACTTTAACGTTATTTTCCTTTAACCACTCTTTTGTAGAAGGGCCAGTGTGCTTTGGGTTGTTGTCTTGCTGCATGACCTATGTGCGCATCAAATTCAAATTTGTGAACACATGTCCGACTCCTGATATTTTTCTTTAGAGCAGGGGTCCCCAACTCCAGTCCTCAAGGCCCACCAACAGGTCATGTTTTCAGGATTTCCTTTGCATTGCACAGGTGATGCAATTATTACCTGGGCAAGACTAAGGAAATCCTGAAAACATGACATGTTGGTGGGCCTTGAGGACTGGAGTTGGGGACCCCTGCTTTAGAGCTTGCAGGTACAACTCACAATTAATTAATCCATCAATGATGAGAGCCAAAACTGGCCCAAACCATGACACTACTATCTCCGTGTTTCACAGATGGTATGAAGTTTTTATGCTACATCAAATTGCTTTTTTTTCCTAAAAATTAATGCTTCTTATTTAAATGCGAAAAATTCATCTTTCTACAAAACTTTGTTGCAATATCCTTCTGACTTTCCGGGTGATCTTTAAGAAATTAAAAATGTGCAGCAATGTTCGTTTTAAAGAACAGCGACTTTCTCTCAGAAATCCTGGCACTGTTGTTCAGTGTCCTTCTTATGATTAACGTGGATATTAGCTAATGTGAGAGAGGCCTTTAGTTGCTTATAAGTTACCTTGGGTACCTTTGTGACATTTCAGAAGATTATCAATCTGTCTCTTGGAGTGATCTTTGTTGGATTGACCACTCATAGGAAGGATAATAATAGTCTCACATTTCTTCCAATTGTACATAACCTGCTTGGAAGTATATTAGTCGTATAACTTTACTTTTGTTCGTGCCATGATACATTTCCACAAACATGTGTTGTGAAGATCAAACTATGATAAATCCCAGTTCTTTAAATAAAATAGGCTGTACACTCACACCTGATTGTCATCCAATTTACTGAAAACACCAGACTTTAATTTCATCTTTAAATTATCTAATAATAATAAAAAATTGACATACTTTTCTCACAAGCAGACGTGATATTGGATCATTTTCTGTATGTAAAAAATTAAAGTCTAATATTTTTTGAATAATCTGTATGATTTGATTCACTTTATTTACTTTTAGGACGTATGTGGAAATTTGAAGTAGATATAGGTCAAGTTCATGTAGAAATATGGAAGATTCGGAAGGGTTCACAAAGGTTCAAGCACTGTTATACACAGTAGATAGTCTCATAGCATACAGTATATATTTCAGCAAAGTGATATACATCTCCTAAAACATATTTTGAGTAGTCAACCCAGTACAGCTGCTGAAGATTATAAGCTCTAGCATGGACCAGGTACTTATCTCTGGACAATAATAATACGAGGAACAAAGACATCATTTTCTTGTTAAAATGTATATTGCAAAAACAAAGCTCTCAATACATACAAGACATCTTGGGTCTGTCTATATCGGATTTCATTTATCCTGAACATAATACATCTGCGTAATCCTACAGGCCTGCACTTGAAAGCAAGATCTGCTCCATGTGTAACATAACATACTATATGCCCTATTCAGCAACCGGACCCTCTGACAAACACTCTGTTATATTCTGCCAAATCTATGAGACAGAGGCCATTAAAACATGTTGCTTGAAACTGTCAAACAGATTGTAGGATCAGATGGGATTTCTCAAAATGCGTCCTGCTGGTAAAGTACTTCACGTAATAATATATAATAAAGCATATCATTCTATGTATATGGGTCAGGCTGAAGTACGAGCAGAAGTTGTCAACTTATAGGAATCTTATAATGGTAGATCTATTGCATATAGACTTAAATAACTAGAAATGTGCACAGACACAAAGGTGTTCACAAAAGTATAAGTAACCTATTAAGATTTTATTTCAAGCTGGAACTTGGAATCTTCATAAAAATTCAGATTTCTTTTTATTTCATAGGCAGAACCTAAAATTGCTCTAGATGGGAAAAAATAGTAAAAAAAATGAATGGAAATCATCGTCAATCAAATGAACTTTAAACATAAAAGGTCATCGATAGTGACTTGGGTAATGGTTTTGAGATGTAAAATGTCTCTTTAAAGAGAACTTGTCACCAGGATTTCCATATGTAAACTATATCTACCACCCTGGCAATCCTTCATACATTTACAGCTCCCCATATACTTAAGAAAATGCTTTTTATAGTTGTTCTTCACCATATACTAATCGTTGAGAAGTCTGATGGGCATTTCATGACTGTGCTTGAAGACTCCTCTGTCCTCATAATTGCTATCTCTCCTTCCAGTTGCACCTGTGCAGTTTTTGTTTCCTACAGTTCAGACATGAGAGTTCAAAAGACTCTATAAATGACAGAGATGTCAGCCATGTCAATCACGGCTGGAGAAGAGATAGTTGTGGGGACAGAGGAGGTCCCAAGTGCTCATTTTGCCACTAAACCCCTTTACCCCCAAGGCTGTTTGCACATCAATGACCAAGCCAATTTTTACAATTCTAACGAGTGTCAATTTATGTGGTAATAACTCTGGAACGCTTCAATGGATCCCACTGAATCTGAGACTGTTTTTTCGTGACATATTATACAATCATGATAATGGTAAAATTTCTCCAATAAAACTTGCGTTTATTTGTGAAAAAAATGTAAATTTGGTGAAAATTTTGCAATTTTCAAACTTGTATTTTTATAACCTTAAAGAGAACCTGTCACCCCCAAAATCCCCCCCAAAATGGAAGTTGAGCTAAGCCCACCGGCATCAGGGGCTTATCTACCGGCCGGCCGGCAGATTCGCTCCAAAGTGCATTTTGATCACTGAGATATAACCTATCTCAGTGATCAAAATTAAAAAATAGTAAATGACACCCCCCCACTTTGTCACCCCCATTGGTAGGGACAATAAAAAAATTAAGAATTTTTTTTTTTTTTCACTAAGGTTAGAATAGGGGTAGGGGTAGGGTTAGGGGTAGGGTTAGGGTTAGGGGTAGGGTTAGGGGTAGGGTTAGGGTTAGGGGTAGGGTTAGGGGTAGGGTTAGGGTTAGGGTTAGGGGTAGGGTTAGGGGTAGGGTTAGGGGTAGGGTTAGGGTTAGGGGTAGGGTTAGGGTATTTTCAGCCATTTTAGCCCTAAAAAGCTTCCTAGGAAACACACAGTCTCTGCATAGAAAACTGCATAAAAAAAGGATAAAAAAACGCATAAAAAAACGCATCAAAAAACGCATCAAAAAAGGACAAAAAAAGGACCAAAAAAAGGACCTGCGTTTTCTGCCAAGAGCTGCAGTTTTTTAAAAAAACTGTCCTGAAAAAAAAAGGATGGAAATCCTGAACGTGTGAACATACCCTAAAACTCGGCATCAGGATTATCCACACTGTGTCTGTTTCCATCTTTTGCTACCATTCACCCTCCTTCTCATTTATATGTAATGTTTATTTGAACTATGATTTTTGTATGTTTTTGGCTATGGTTGTCATTTTTGTAAACAATAAATATTTACTCATGGACTTCAACTCCATTTTCTCCGTTTTGCTGCTAATTTGAGGAGTGTCCGTTTTGTTAATTGGAATTTAAATATCTCCCTGGGTGGCTCCCCCACTTGGGGTTTGAGCATGGTGGGGGTATTGGATAAAGTATCTTCTTATTTGGTCTTTTTTGGCTAATAATATAAGCCCGCAGCTGTCTGCATAGCCTTTGCTGGTTATTAATTATAGGGGGACCCTACGTCTTTTTTGGGGGGGTCTTCCATTTAAATAGCCAGTAAAGGCTAAGTAAGTATACAGTTGTGAGCTGATATTAATAGCCTGGGAAGCTCCATAGGTATTAACCCCTTCCCAGGCTATAAACAACAGCCCACAGCTGTCAGTTTTCCCTCTTCTGTTTAAAAGACATACTGATAGGGATTCTAGATTGTGAGCCCCAACGGGGACAGTGATGATAATGTGTGCAAACTGTAAAGCGCTACGGAATATGTTAGCGCTATACAAAAAATAAAGATTATTATTATTATTAAAATAATTATGCTAGAGCCCACAACATTTTTTTCAAAACATAATATTTTATTAATTAAATACATGTACAGTAAGTTGCACACACACTCCACTAACTGCATATGTCACTGACATCTGTATAACTATCTATGCTATGTGTGTTTACAGAATGAAATCCTTCTATTCTATGCTGCCGGCTCCTGCGGTACTTTGGCTGCTAAATTAATGGCTTTTATTCTACCTATGTAATATATATACATATATACAGCTCTGGCAAAAATTAAGAGACCGCCACATCAAAACCCTGTCATGGGCAGCCCAATCTCCAGACCTGAATCCCATTGAAAACTTCTGGAATGTAATCAGGAGGATGATGCATAGTCACAAGCCATCAAACAAAGAAGAACTGCTTATATTTTTGTGCCAGGAGCAGTGTGAAAGCCTGGTGGAAAAGATGCCAAGACGCATGAAAGCTGTGATTAAAAATCATGGTTATTCCACACAATATTGATTTCTGAACTCTTCCTGAGTAAAAACATTAGTATTGTTGTTTCTAAATTATTATAAACTTGTTTTCTTTGCATTATTTGAGGTCAGAAAACACAGTTTTTTTTTATTTTGACCATTTTTCCTTTTCAGAAAAAAAATGCAAAATTTATTGCTTGGAAATTCAGAGACATGTCAGAAGTTTATAGAATAAAAGAACAATTTACATTTTACTGAAAAAAATACCTATAAAGAGCCAAATCAGAGAAACTGAACATTTTGCAGTGGTCTCTTAATTTTTGCCAGAGCTGTATCTATCTATTCTATGTGTACATATCTATTCTAACCTGTCACTCTGTGATTTTACTGTATGCCGCAGATGAATTGCCGACTTTTATTCTATCAATCTATCTAATATATATTTACATAGAGCAATTCTCTATGTCATTTACATATACAGTATGTTTTGAAGGATATATCGTTTCAAAATGATGTGTAAATGACATAGAGGGAGATTCATTTTATACATTGATGGTGGGTAACCCGTAGCAGCATACACTTGGGGACTGTCCTTGTGAGGACAGGAGCAATGCAGGGGCATGACAGGGAATGAGAGGAAACTTTTTCCATCCCTCACATTTGGACTATATAACCTGCTCCTGTCTGATGCAAACCTATAACATTGAACTATTAATATACTGGTGAGACCAAACCATCTTTACTGAGCACTGGTATGCATGAGCACTGTATATATGTATGTGGTTATTAGGTTTTTGTGTCACTTTTTTGTCCAGAGTTGTTTATTTTAATATTATCCAATTAAAGTTATGTTTTATTAAAGGGAAACTCTCCAAGCTATATTCTATATTCCTACTTATCCTGAGAGTACCACAATAGTGAATGTCTATGTAATACACTATAGCTGTTCTTGCATCATAAATGCACCCTAAAGCTCCCAAAACCAGTTAGGTGGTCTCCTTAAAGGGAACATTTCCAGTGGTGGTTACCACTGGTATTTCAGCACACCGCTTTTCTGTCAGCTTAAAAAAAATGTTTGCAACATTTTTTAATATTATTTGTATGAAATTATATCTAAAAATGAAAAATTGAAATAAAGAATTTACAAATTAGAAGTTACAAACCTGAAGAAAACGCAAAGATACCTATTTCAAGCCAAAGCCATCTTTAAGGTTTTACTGATATCTGTACAAAAAAATGGATCATCCGTAGCTTTCGTGGATCCGTTATTTTAGTATGATTATAGGATACAATGAAGACTTAGCTTAAACGTAGACGTTTCCCACTGTAGATGACTGATGACCTGCAATGGGGATGTCCTATTGTCGAGGAAAGTAGACATTACAACCCACTTTATCAGTATTATAAAATGCATGTTAGGTTTAGCGGTCTTTTAATTGGAATGTGTGATCAGAAAATGATCAATTGTTTAAATAAGTTTTTTAATGTTATTTATTCTTTTTTCAGAATTTTTTTTTAATTTTCCATTTAACAATCTCTATTACGAAGTGTGTTAGAATTCTTGAAATTTCCACATTGGCCACTAAGCCTAATACTAAACTCATACTTCCTGTACAGATGACTCTTCAGCAGTCTCATTATCATTACAGACAGAATTACAATTTCAGGTAACAGCTGTATGTGCAACAGGTAACCCAGGATGAAGAATTCAACATTTTCCAAAATAATGATCTTTACCCTGAAATATCCTACATAACTCAAAGGGTCACAATCGGGCTATTACTACTTAACCCTGCTGTTGTCTTCGGTCAAAAACGACCGACCTTGAACTTCAATATTCTTTAAAATATTCAAGATGCGGCTCTGAAACCCGTGGCCGACCGACCCATCCTCATTTAAGTCAATCAACCACAAGTTTCAGAACCGCATCTTGAACACCCCCAAAAATACGAAAGTTCAAAATCGGTCTCCCCAGACCGAAGACAACAGCAGGGTTAAATCCATTGTGATTCCTGAAATTAACAGGATGTATGAGTCTAGTATTAGGCCTGGTGGCCAGTGTGAAAATTGCAATATTTCTGAATTTCTAAATAATGCATCTTTTAAATAAGATTAAAAAAGACCCATTGTCAATTTTGTAAAAGAAATAAAAAAGAAATAAACAAAGCATTTAACGTAAAAAGACGATTTAAACAATAGGTCATTTTCTGATGACACAATACCTTTAAGACTTTAACAAAACATTTTTTGGCCCTGGACTTTAGCGATATCACTGGTTCCCCATGATCTGGTCTCCGAAGACTGAATATTGTTTCAGAAGATAAAACGTTTGAGTTTGCAGAATGTGGGCGATGGTGCATTTTAACTTGTAGATAAATATTGTTCGTGTTACAACTATTCCATTAGCTCTGACTGAGTCGTTTGAAAGAAAAATATGTTATTCCTGACTGCTGGGTGCTTGTTTTTGTGATAGAAGTAGCTTGTGGAACAGGGGAGATGTTATCTTAGAAAAGAGCTAGCTGGAAAATGGCATAGAAAGCTCGAATCAGTCCTTACAGTTCAGATTTAAGGACATTGTACTTCGCCGTTATGTAATCGCATTAATAATACCGCTCATTATCTGCAAATCAGCGCATGGGAATGAGGAAAGCAGGAAATGGCATTACAAAGCTGAGAAGTCGCTATTGGGTTAAGTACCGCACAAACCGTTTGCTTATCAAACTCTGAGTGCCGCAATTACTGCAGTTACTTTCTTCAGCAGGCATCATTTATTCACAGATATATGGCAGTCACATTCGGGTAAAAAATGATTTTTTTTTCCTTATGAAGAAAAACTATCTGGAAATAAAAATCCCCAAAGTAGTTTGATTGTGTGATGCCTTATTAGTCTTTGTCTAAGAGATTATAGATTTCCGTAAGGGATGATTAGGAATAGCCACCATTCTACAGACCGTCGAACTGGCACATCCATTCATTCAATCCAAAAATGTCGAGGAAGAAAAAAAAGACACTAAAATCTCTCCCTACTACAGTATGGCAATATCGGTCTGAAGGGAACTCGGGTGCACACCAAAGGAACAATCAGTAAGCCATAGTCCTGGATGATCAAAGAGAAGCTGGCATTCACCGTCCATATAAAAATCCTTTATTCCAAGTCCGTAAAACATAACAGTGAGAGAATAGAGTGGACGCAATGGAGTCCAATCAAGTGTTCACACTATTCTCTCGCTGTAATGTTTTACGGACTTGGAATAAAGGACTTTTATATGGACGGTGAGAGCCACCTTCTCTTTGTTAATCCAGGACATCCATTCACCATCTCACCTTACCTATACTCTGTCAAAATCTGTACGGTAAAGGCCAAGCCACATTCTGAAAAATAAACAAGGCAAGCATATCTAAAGATTTGTTTTTTTACTGGAAGTAGTACATTTATAGAGAAAGTACAAAAGTTTTAAAGAAATCATGTTGGAGCGTTAACCCCTTCATGACCGGGGGATTTTTCGTTTTTCCGCGTTCGTTTTTTGCTCCCCTCCTTCCCAGAGCCATAACTTTTTTATTTTTCCGTCAATTTGGCCATGTGAGGGCTTATTTTTTGCGGGACGAGTTGTACTTTTGAACGACATCATTGGTTTTAGCATGTCGTGTACTAGAAAACGGGAAAAAAATTCCAAGTGCGGTGAAATTGCAAAAAAAGTGCAATCCCACATTGGTTTTTTGTTTGGCTTTTTTGCTAGGTTCACTAAATGCTAAAAATGACCTGCCATTATGATTCTCCAGGTCATTACGAGTTCATAGACACCAAACATGACTAGGTTATTTTTTATCTAAGTGGTGAAAAAAAATTCCAAACTTTGCTAAAAAAAAAAAAAAAAAAAAAAATTCCGCCATTTTCCGATACTCGTAGCGTCTCCATTTTTCATCATCTGGGGTCGGTTGAGGGCTTATTTTTTGCGTGCCGAGATGACGTTTTTAATGATAGCATTTCGGTGCAGATACGTTCTTTTGATCGCCCATTATTGCATTTTAATGCAATGTCGCGGCGACCAAAAAAACGTAATTCTGGCGTTTCGAGTTTTTTTCCTGCTACGCTGTTTAGCGATCAGGTTAATACTTTTTTTTATTTGATAGATCGGGCGATTCTGAGCGCAGTGATACCAAATATGCGTAGATTTGATATTTTTTTTATTGATTTATTTTGATTGGGGCGAAAGGGGGGTGATTTAAACTTTTATGTTTTCTTTATTTTTTTCACATTTTTTTAAACTTTTTTTTTTAACTTTTGCTATGCTTCAATAGCCTCCATGAGAGGCTAGAAGCAGGCACAACGCGATCGCCTCTGCTACATAGCAGCGATCTGCTGATCGCTGCTATGTAGCAGAATTGCACGTGTGCTGTGAGCGCCGACCACAGGGTGGCGCTCACAGCGACGGGCAATCAGTAAACATAGAGGTCTCAAGGACCTCTATGGTTACCATTCACAAGCATCGCCGACCCCCGATCATGTGACGGGGGTCGGCGATGACGTCATTTCCGGCCGCCCGGCCGGAAGCGGTAGTTAAATGCCGCTGTCTGCGTTTGACAGCGGCATTTAACTAGTTAATAGGTGCGGGCAGATCGCGATTCTGCCCGCGCCTATTACGGGCACATGTCAGCTGTTCAAAACAGCTGACATGTCCCGGCTTTGGTGCGGGCTCACCGCGGAGCCCTGCATCAAAGCAGGGGAGCCGGCATCGGACGGTATAGTACGTCCGATGCCGGTAAGGGGTTAATATGTAGAATTAAGTCTCTCTCTCTCTACGTATATATATATATATATATACTGTATAAATACTCTGTCAAGGTCTGTACAGTAAAGCCTAAGCCGTATTCTGAAAAATAAGCAGCGATGAACATAATTAAAGATTTTTTTTTTTACTAGAGGTAATACAATTTATAGAGGAAGTACATAAGTGTTTAATAAATCATGTTGGCGTGTGTCATGTGGCATGTGTCTTAACACAGAATTTAAGAAATATGGAAATCATCAATCACCAACCATATGAGCTGTGTCTTTTGTATACCTAATTTAGTAAAATAAGAAGAACTGGGCATGGCAGGGCACAGCGAAGTGTGCCCAACAAATTCACCATGGTCCTCATTTTATAAGACAAAGGTCTGCCAGCCCACAGCACACGACAGTTGAAAGATGTAGAAAATTCCTTAAAGAAGTATGCTCCGCTTATTGAATTTGCCACATCTTATTTAAGCACCCCCTTACTGTCATACAAAAAACTTTTTATTAAAGTAGAAAAAAATATGTGATTTAGGTATTTTTCACATCTACGTTAAATGCTCCATTGCTGGTTTTGTCATACTAAAACAATGGACACCTAGTGATGATCTGTGAGCTGAAAAGTATGCCCTTTAGATTGATATATCATAGCAAACTGTCAAGAGAGGCTGTTCCTGCAAATGCACTCATCTCACACGGCATTGCCTGGATTGGATAAAAATGTGCCCAGTAGCGTAATTTGAAGTCTAGTCTCTTGGCCTAAAGCAAGGTCTCAATCAGGGTCTTCAACTAGCATTGGCCTTTAATTGTGTGCTGATCTTCTCATATGAACAAATGAGACCTTTTTGGCCTCCCCTATGCTTCATGGCTCTGATAACACCCCAAGTCCTACACCAACTGTTGTTTCGGTTCTGTATGTTCCGTTTTGTTGCCTCTGAATTTGTACAAGATTGTTCTCATTTTCTGATTCCAAATTAACTTCCCTTAAGTGGTGAGAAATGAAAACACAAAGTATATAAAAAACGGTAGATTTTTTTCATTTATTGGAATAAATCCTTATTTTATAAAACTAGAGAGGCTCTTTAAAGTTTTGGGCTTTAATTAACACACCAACTTGTCAACATTGATCTCATAGGAAAAGGGTCCAAAAGAGACACTTGGACATTAAACAAGGGGTTCATTAAAATAAATCAACAAGTGTTACCTTCTGGCCCTGGCTCATGAAATTTAATAATCCTAGTCCTTTTAGGATTAATATATTAAACCCGCTTCTGTCTTTAATTTTTCTAACCCATTTCAGTAGAGAAAGGTGAAATAATTGTTGGACCAGATCATCCTTGTTTGCCAAGGTTGAAGAACTTGTGGGGATTTATAGCAACTTGATCCCTCGTAAAATATATTAGGTCAACCTAATCATACTACTTTTATAAATATGACTTGGCTTTGCCAAAACTAAGCTCAAGCCCTGAATAATCACTGCACACCCCACAGGTCACTGAAAACTTCATGGCCACGACCAGCTGTCTTTCATCAATTTGACTGTAGCTAACATTAGCTCGTCTGTTTAAATTTTAGGGGGCCAAACCTTTCAATTCTGGCAGGACTAACAAGCAAGTCATCAATCACCTGATGTGTATGAGGTTTTATTTCCTCAAAAGTAGGCGAGAGAAGTTGGATTTCAACATGCCAACGCCTTTGTTTTTAAGGGAAATAAGTTGCCACCAGAGATTTCTGGCATTAGCTTATTCCCTTTTCCCTCTGACTAATAAGCTTGGTCAATTGGTGGGGATATCTGTTGGACAAACAAGTGTCATGGTTTGGACATGGTTAATGCCCTGCCCTCTCAGGGTTAATTGTTGTGGCCTCCTTTTGGATCTGAGAGGGATATTTATACCCATGCTGGACTAGGATTCTCTGTCAGTTATACTTTTTTTGGTCTGTGTGCTTGACCCCCCTGGTGTGTGTGTGAATACTGTGCTGTTTGTTTGCTCTCCGTGCTTGATCTGGTCTGGTTGATCCTCTCGGCTTCTCTGCTTTGTGTTTCTATTCATTCACTTACTCGGCTTTCTGACCTCCGGCTTCCACCTGACTATCCTTCTGTCTCACCCTCCAGTTCCTCGCTTGTCCCCTCGTTATTGACCTTGGCACGTTTGACTACTCTCCACTGCCGTTCACCTTCTTTGCAACTCAGCCTGGCTCCACCCCTGGTCACTCCCCCTGTCACATGGTTCAGGTCCTGCTTGCTACCCGGTGAGTTCTCCGCTATTCTGCTCTGGGCTCCCTTACTGCAGTGGCTAGCCTCCCGGCAGTAGTTACACCCAGGTGCCTTGACAACAGGTTTTTGACCTACAGGTAACAGGAAGAGCCTTAGAGTATGCGGTAAAGCTAATCACAAATTATTCTTATTTAAAAAAAATAATTTTACTGGTGGTCTGGATTAATCCTTTATACTTACCACATAAAGAATTTCTTTTGTGAAGTAAATTTGGCAATAAAAATAGATATTCCTTCCAATTTCACCACATTCCATTGGGTGGGGAACTTATGCTTGAGTTTGTAGTCTTTAGATCTAGAGTTTCACCGCTTCTTCCAACATTTGATATATTACAGATGATGTGTTAGATGGAACCGACCCATTGGCTGCCATACCACTATATTTTCTCTCGCTTTGTTCGTAACCAATTATAAAGACTTTTTAGTAAACTGTAATCCTGAATGTGATATCCAAATTTTATGCTTAGTGTTATAAATAAGGCTCACAGGCAATTTCTGATTAATTGTGCACGGTGGGTTCTTATTGATCAGTAGTACAAAGGGAATATGAGTGAAAGTTAAAGAGGTTTACCAGAAATAAAAACCCCAACCAGGGGTTGTCTTTTGTCAGGCTATGACAACTATGTGTGATTGTGTGGATCTGACCATGGAACCCTCACAATTAAATAATGGTTGGCATGTGAGTGTTGCATCCAATCAGTATCCAAGCCCGATGTGACATATTAATCACTGTAAGAGCAGGAGCAGACGATCGCTTTACTAACTTCAGAAAAAATCAGTCCGATTCTTTGGAGTTTGATCAGCGTTTGATCAAAGTGTGATTTGATTTTCTTGGGGGTGAAGAGGAAAAAAGTTTCTCTACCTTCTCTATAATGACAGTCTGAGTGCGGATGTCATCCGAGTGGGAACCCATTTTGCCCATAGACCATAAAATTGAATGGGCAAGCGCTATCCGATTCTCGGATGCAAATCGTGCATACTGCAATTTTTTTTGCTTGGAGCACTCAGTCCAAGGTTAAAAAATCAGATATGTGCAAGGTCCCATACAAAAACATGGGTATGAGTGCTATCTGTCAAAATCCTCGGATAGCACTCATCTGATTTTTACGGTTGCCTGCACTAGCCCTAGCACCTACTGATTGACTGCAGTGGTCATATGCCATCCCTACTGTAAAATTAAGTAAGGAGTCCACGCAGTGCTGCAGAGGAAGGATGAGAGATCAGACCATGTTGGCCACAGGGCTCTCCAGTGCGTCGTCTATATTTGTCCAGGCATAGAGGCTTTTTTGACTATCCATATTAATGTTTTTTTCTTAGAAGATGTCTTTAACAGAACAGTACAGGAAATAATTGTTCAAATTAACCATGCCCATAGCCCTATGAGCCTCGATGCACACACAAGGATGATATTTGTGACTCAACGTATAGTGCATTTAACCATGTTTTTACCAATGTATGGCATCCAAATACCTTTCAAAAATGGCTATATACTATAAATTATTCTTCAGTTATTCCTTGCGGAGACCGACCCAGTAAATCAGATTACTGAAGCCTGAAGTGAACGGTTATTTATAAATGTTTAATATACATTTATTCACAGAACACTGAGAATGTTACTCATACTCAGCGCTCAAAAATTTGATATTGGAATGTAAATCAAAAGCATCTAATTCACGGCTTCCTTTGATGTCTGGGTAAATCTCCTTTAATTAAATTCTCATTTGCAAAGCACTTTTGTTGGTAGTTAAACGAACAATGAGTTTTTTGTTGTTTGCACAGAAAGTATTAAAATATCAAATTCAGGATGGCTGATTTTATCCAATGAATATAAGTGGATTTGGAGGGAACTCAAATATTCGTGCACACCTTGATCCTCATGTGAAAACAAAGAGCAGGTAAAAGCTGTAACTCTGCCATCAGCACATCTGCAGGAAGGAATTAGGAGCATGAATCAGCCACTTGCCGAGACTAAAAATGACCTTAAAGTAAGGACAAGCAAGTCCAAGGCTTCGATAAATGACCGGTCAGCTCTACATTTTCCCTTACGATTTTGTCCACATGGACTAAATATGCAGTGGATTTTCTGTTGCTGATTCTGTTCAAACAAGACTAGGTTCACTCAGAGTTTTTCCAAGGAGGATTATGTAGCAGATCCACTCCCAAATCCTTTTAAAACATATTCCTTGAATGCTCAAGTCAATGGAAAATTCATCATACCTGAAGTTTTTTACTCTTTTTTTTATTTTCTGCCGTAGAGTGTCACTATAGTTTGGTCAGTATGTCAATTATTTTCATCAGAGTTCATCAAGTTTCGCATCTAGCTTTGTCTACAGAAAGATAGATAGATGGTATTGTTATGGCTTATGGGCCCTCATGAATTTACCAACTTATGCGCTGATTAGATGTATATTTTATATACGAGAAATGAAGTTAAAAGGTTATATATTCAGTGTTTGCACATCTTAGAATAAGGCCCTGGCTGCATAATATACAAACAAAAGATTACAGCAGCCTCTGTATTCTTTTGTTTGTATATTATGCAGCCAGAGCAACTAGCACTTGCTTTATTCTGCTCAGACATGCTGGCCAGATTTTGTTTTCTGTAAAATATTATTGGAGGTTTGGACTTCCTCCTTTTCTGACTGAGCACTCCACCCGTTAGCCATGTAAATCGGAGCGAGATCGCAATGTATTGCACAGACAGGCCAGCGACTCTTCCGAAGAATAACCAAAAGAGAAATGTATAAATAGGGTCCAAGAAGACTCATGGCTGTACAAGCTCAAAAAGGTGCTTCTACTAAATACCGAGCAAAGGGTCTGAATGCTTATGACCAGGGCCGGCTCCAGGTTTTCATGGGCCCTGGGCGAAAGACCCTTTAACACATTCCACAATTCATAATGCACGGATACGGCAGCGAAATATAGGTATAGTACAATGCCAAAGATTGCACTTACTTCTTACATTACATGAGTGATATCTATTGTGCATTCTACATTAGCTCAGAAACCGGACAGTGTAATACTCTATACAGAATTATGAGCCCCATATATTGCTCCAAACAGAATAATGAGCCCCATATATTGCCCCATACAGGATAATGGCCCCATATAGTGCTCCATACAGTATAATTGGCACCACATAGTCCTCTATACAGAATAATGAGCCCCATATTGCTCCAAACAGAATAATGAGCTTAATATTATGCTCCATATAGAATAATGAGCCTCATATAATGCTCCATACAGTATAATGGGCACCACAGAGTGCTCCATACAGAATGAGCCGCATATATTGCTCCATACGGAATTGACCCCATATAATGCTCCATACAGTATAGTGAGCCACATATAATTCTCCATACAGTATATGATGGGCCCCATCTATTGCTCCATATATAATGGGCCTCATATAATGCTCCATACAGTAGATGATCGGCCCCATACAGTATACTGAGTCCCATATATTGCTCCATACAGAATGGGCCCCATATAATACTCCTTACAGAATGGGTCCCATATAATGCTCCAAAAATAATTGGCCCCATAAAATGCTCCATGTATAATGGGCCCCATATAATGCTCCATATATAATTGGCCATATAAAATGCTCCATATATAATTAGTCCCATAAGATGCTTCATATATTATTTGCCCCATAATAAATTGGCCCCATATAATGCTCCCTATATTATTGGCTCCATAAGATACTCCATATAGAATTAGCCCCATATAATGCTCCATATATGGGCCCCTTCTGATGGTCCCCATATATTGCTCCAAATATTTAAAAAAAAAATGAAATACTCACCTCTCGTTGCTGGCCGCTGCTCTGCTCTGGACTCCTCAGCGTCGGCGTCTTCCTGCTCTTTGTGGTACGACCGCTCAGGCAAAGAGTGCGCCCTGGTGACGTCATTGTGCCCTCTGACCTGAACGTATCAGTCAGAGGATGGAAGACGCTGCAGCGCTGGAACTGGGAGAGGTAAGTATCGCAAGTGCTGAGGCCCGAAGCAGGCGGGGGGTCCACTCGTGGGGGCCGGCACTATAGCGGCCAGTGTCCCCAAGGCGAGTGGGCCCTCTGCCTGCTCAGGGCCCCGGCACTTGCCTGGGTGCTTATGCCAGCCCTGCTTATGACCATGTGATATTTCAGTTCTTCTTTTGTATTAAATTTGCAAAAAAATTCTGCATTTGTTTTTTTTTCAGTCAAGATGGGGTGCAGAGTGTACATTAATGAGAAAAAAAATAAACTTTTCAAAATTGACCATATGGCTGCAATGAAACAAAGAGTGAAAAATTTAGAGGGGTCTGTTAGGACTGGCGGAACGCACCAAGAAAGATGTAATAGATGCGTTCGCAGTCCGGGGTCCACCGTGCAGGTGAAAACCTGCTGCTAGTAAATGGCAGTGTAATATGGCGGTGGAAGCGAACCCGGTAAAGCCACAGGTCCGCAATACCGCACTAAAGAGTGCAAGCAAGGAGTCAGCGGACACAACCCCAAGACTCAGGATTGAAGTCCGATTAGACCACTTGCTGACACAACACCGCAACTGGGTGTGTTAGTTAACAATTATTATTAGAGCACCGAAGTGCGAACTGTGCCGTGCTGGCAAACACCACTAAGCACCCAGGTGTGGGTCAGGAAGCGCACTACTGGCGCGTGGCGCCGCACTGGCGGACACAGCAATAGACGCTGATACGTGTGTGACACGTTGAGTGGTTAGTCGGGCGCTAGATAGCAGCCATACTCCATACGCAAACAGTCATACAATAGGGTAGGGGTATTTAATGAACGACTTGCACTCACAACAAACACACGTATACAATTGTACACTAGCGCATGGCCGTGCGGTCATGTGCAGTTTATATAGTTGCAGCACAGGAAGTAGCTGCAGAAGTTTTGCCCTTTCAGGACCTGCCAAGAGGACCAATGGGATGTGCTGCAGTGCCTGAGCATGTGACCCTCAATCTCCAACGGGAGATCTTGCCCTGGGCATGCTCAGTGTGTGCAAATAAGGACTTAGTCCCAGAGAAGCCCGCTCGCTGCTGCAAAGCACTGGCTTTAATGGCAAAAGCTGAAGAAGCAACAGCAAGCCTAAGCACCGAGTGAGACTGAGCCAGACGCAAGGACCGTCGTCTCTGCTGAGCAGGTTTACCTGCGGCAGGAGAGGAATGGGAGACCGCAGCAGAAGCGGCCCGAGATTCCCCCTGTGCAGAAGCGGGAACTCGACCCTTAACAGGGTCTGAATACTTTCTGTACCCACGATAGATAGATAGATAGATAGATAGATAGATAGATAGATAGATAGATAGATAGATAGATGAATGAACAGCTTAATATATGTTGAATATGTACATACTGGTGGAAGTGAAAATAATCTAGAGGCCAGTAACAGAAACTCTTATGGAGCCATTAAATTTGCTCTTCCATTCCTTCAAGGAAAGTAATTAGAATGTCTCCAGGGTCTCGTCTACTCTTGGGATAGAATAAAGTACTATACTGAACCACTCATATGCTGTAAACGGAGATATGTCATTCACACACGACTCTGCCAGTGTTTACTTAAAGGGTTCTGTACTGCAAACGATCATTAGAAATAACATTCCACATGTTCCTTCCAAACATGAAAATCAAAGTCTACCAGTCTATGGACAACTTTTATAGGACAATAAAAGCAAATCTTCTTTGTGAGCATGTAAGATTTATTCCAGTCTGGAAAAAGCAGCGTTGCGGCTCAGGATGTTATAAACTTTAGTTACTTTGTGACAGGACTCGGCAGCATTGAGGCATTCTTGTATTAAACAGCTCGTTCCGAAGTTTGTCTTCTTGGCAATTAGCTGAGAGGGCATCTGAGGCCATGACTTGACGTCAATAATTATTATTACACCAATGACTTTACGTATTTTTAAGGCACAAGTCCTTTTTGAATTGACCCACGTGTATTTCAATGGGCTGAAGATCATTTTTAAGACATACTTTAAAAGCTTTTGCAGTTAACCTCTTAAAGACCATATATTTTATTATTATTATTATTATTATTATTATTCATTTCAGCACATTTCCGCAACCATAACTTTTTTTCACTAACATGGCTGTTTGAAGCTTTGCTTTATGTGGGATTATTTGTATATTATATTGGTGGTATTTATAAATTATTGGGTCATTTATATACATTTTTTTTTCAAAGCAAATAAAGGAAAACTGATTTTTCTATTTTTTTTTTGTTTTTTTTAGTGATTTTAAGGTTTTACCTTTACTAACTTTTTCAGATTATTGTACATTCCTAAAACGAGTGTGTTAATGTAATGTTGGTGTTATAAAATGCACTTTCAATGGTATAATACATGCATAATATGTTCATAAAATATCTCTTGAGAACATTATCTTTTTTCTGTTGTTTTTCACTGCAAATATGGTATCCATATGAGCATCAGTTTAAGGTAAAGCAGCCTCCTGCCATGGCATAACATATAGACAGAGCTAATGTGCATCTCTTAATACTTAGTAGTTCCATTATGATGAGCAGCACATGGAGTCCAGTAGAATTTTTTGGCTAATTCAGTGCAAAGTAGTCAGCTGAAGAGAAGACAGAAACGGTGATAAACTGCTTCTGTCTTCTACCCAGCGTGAACCCGTGTTTGTGCCATCTGGAGACTTGATCTGCTTTGACTAGACTAAAGGACGTTGCTGCAGACTCAGGACACATTCATTACTATCACAAATGTGCCACACCATGCTGGATGGGACTTGTGGTGCATCTGTGATCAGAAGATCAGAAGATCAAAGAGGACGCGTGCTCAGCTAATCTCTGTGGAAGGGGTTAAGAGTTCTTGGTTTAAAGAGTTCTTGTTTGGAATCTGCTGAGATTCCATTTGGCCATTTGTCTCAGCTGTTGCTCATTGGGCCCACCCCCCTTCATTATTTAAACCCACTCCTGGCTTCGTCATTTGCCAGCAATAGAGTTTCTATCCTGAGCCTGACTTCTCTGGAGAAAGGTGTTCCTGGAGAATCTATTGTGTCTTCCATTGAAGCCGTGGAGTTCTCTGTTTGTGTGTTTTTCCATGCTTGTCTCCTTCCCTGTGTTGTCTTTTCATAGTAGTAAGACCAGTGTCTTGCTGACCATTTCATTAGCCAGGGAGAAGCCCAGGGTCAGCCAATGCTTAGACTGTTGTGAATTCTGTGGCTGAGTTCACTTCTGTGGTCACAAGTGGTATTGCAGTCTCTGGGCTTCCTCCCTCAGGTGTTTTGGTGAGCTCGTTGGCTGCCTTGCTATTTAGCTCCACCTGAGTCTGTCTTCCTTGCTCCTTGTCAATGTTCCAGTGTTGGATCTGAGCTACTGCATCTTTCCTTGGGCCTGCTGCTCTGCTAGATAAGTGCTTCTAGTTTGTTTTCTGTTTTTTCTGTCCAGCTTGCTATTAACTTTTGCTGGAAGCTCTGAGAAGCAGAGGGGTGCACCGCCGTGCTGTTAGTTCGGCACGGTGGGTCTTTTTGCCCCTTTGCGTGGTTTTCGTTTTAGGGTTTTTTGTAGACTGTATAGTTCTCTTTGCTATCCTCGCTCTGTCTAGAATATCGGGCCTCACTTTGCTGAATCTATTTCATTCCTACGTTCGTCTTTTCATCTTGCTAACAGTCATTATATGTGGGGGGCTGCCTATTCCTTTGGGGTATTTCTCTGAGGTAAGTCAGGCTTGTATTTCTATCTTCAGGCTAGTCAGCTCCTCAGGCAGTGCCGAGTTGCATAGGTAGTGATAGGCGCAATCCACTGCTGCTTATAGTTGTGTGAGGATAGATCAGGTACTGCAGTCTACAGAGATTCCACGTCTCAGAGCTCGTCCTATTGTTTTTGGTTATTGCCAGATCTCTGTATGTGCGCTGATTACTGCACGCTGTGTTGCCTGATTGCCAGCCATAACAGTACAAGGAGCCCCACCAATGATTCCCAATAGAGGGAAAAAAGAAATCCTGACATCATTTTTTTTTCTTAGCTCTGTCTTCAGTCTTTTTTTTCCCCTAGACATTAGAGTGCTTCAGGACACAGCTGTGGACATGGATATTCAGGCTCTGTGCTCCTCAATGGATAATCTCGTTGTAAATGTACAAAAGATTCAAGATACTATTGATCAGAAATCGATGCTAGAACCAAGAATTCCGATTCCTGATTTGTTTTTTGGTGACAGAACTAAGTTCCTGAGCTTCAGAAATAATTGTAAGCTATTTTTGGCCTTGAAACCTCATTCTTCTGGTAATCCTATTCAACAGGTTTTGATTATTATTTCTTTTTTGCGCGGCGACCCACAGGACTGGGCGTTTTCTCTTGCACCAGGAGATTCTGCATTGAGTAATGTTGATGCATTTTTCCAGGCGCTGGGATTGCTTTACGATGAGCCTAATTCAGTGGATCAGGCTGAGAAAAATCTGCTGGCTTTATGCCAGGGTCAGGATGATGTAGAAGTATATTGTCAGAAATTTAGGAAGTGGTCAGTACTCACTCTGTGGAATGAATCTGCACTAGCGGCTTTGTTCAGAAAGGGTCTCTCTGAAGCTCTTAAGGATGTAATGGTGGGATTTCCTATGCCTGCTGGTTTGAATGAGTCTATGTCCTTGGCCATTCAGATCGGTCGTCGCTTGCGCGAGCGTAAATCTGTGCACCATCTGGCGGTATTGTCTGAGAGTAAACCTGAGCCTATGCAGTGCGACAGGACTATGACTAAAGTAGAACGGCAAGAACACAGACGTCTGAACAGACTGTGTTTCTATTGTGGTGATTCTACTCATGCTATTTCTAATTGTCCTAAACGCACTAGGCGGTTCAATAGCTCTGCCGTTATTGGTATTGTACAGTCCAAATTCCTTTTGTCCATTACCTTAATGTGCTCTTTGTCATCGTATTCTGTCATGGCGTTTGTGGATTCAGGCGCTGCCCTGAATCTGATGGATTTGGATTATGCTAAACTTTGTGGATTTTTCTTGGAGCCTTTGCGGTGTCCTATTCCGTTGAGAGGAATTGATGCTACACCTTTGGCCAAGAATAAGCCTCAGTACTGGGCCCAGCTGACCATGTGCATGGCTCCTGCACATCAGGAAGTTATTCGCTTTCTGGTACTGCATAATTTGCATGATGTGGTCGTGTTGGGGTTGCCATGGCTACAAACCCATAATCCAGTATTGGATTGGAACTCTATGTCGGTAACCAGCTGGGGTTGTCAGGGAGTACATGGTGATGTTCCATTTTTGTCTATTTCGTCATCCATTCCTTCTGACATCCCAGAGTTCTTGTCGGACTTTCAGGATGTATTTGAAGAGTCCAAGTCTGATGCCCTACCTCCGCATAGGAATTGTGATTGTGCTATCGATTTGATTCCTGGTAGTAAATTCCCTAAGGGTCGTTTATTTAATTTGTCCGTACCTGAACACACCGCTATGCGCAGTTATGTGAAGGAGTCCCTGGAGAAGGGACATATTCGCCCATCGTCGTCACCATTGGGAGCAGGGTTCTTTTTTGTAGCCAAGAAGGATGGTTCGCTAAGACCGTGTATTGATTACCGCCTTCTTAATAAGATCACTGTTAAGTTTCAGTATCCCTTGCCATTGATTTCTGACTTGTTTGCTCGGATTAAGGGGGCTAGTTGGTTTACTAAGATTGATCTTCGTGGTGCGTATAATCTGGTGAGAATCAGGCAGGGAGATGAATGGAAAACGGCATTTAATACGCCCGAGGGTCATTTTGAGTATCTGGTGATGCCGTTCGGACTTGCCAATGCTCCATCTGTTTTTCAGTCTTTTATGCATGACATTTTCCGTGAGTATCTGGATAAATTCTTGATTGTTTACTTGGATGACATTTTGATCTTCTCAGATGATTGGGAGTCTCATGTGAAGCAAGTCAGAATGGTTTTCCAGGTACTGCGTGCTAATTCCTTGTTCGTGAAGGGATCAAAGTGTCTCTTCGGTGTGCAGAAAGTTTCATTTTTGGGGTTCATCTTTTCCCCTTCTACTATCGAGATGGATCCGGTTAAGGTTCAGGCCATCCAGGATTGGACTCAGCCGACATCTCTAAAAAGTCTGCAGAAATTCCTGGGCTTTGCTAATTTTTATCGTCGCTTCATCTGTAATTTTTCTAGCATTGCCAGACCATTGACCGATTTGACCAAGAAGGGTGCTGATTTGGTTAATTGGTCTTCTGCTGCCGTGGAAGCTTTTCAGGAGTTGAAGCGTCGTTTTTGCTGTGCCCCTGTGTTGTGTCAACCTGATGTTTCTCTTCCGTTCCAGGTCGAGGTTGATGCTTCTGAGATTGGTGCAGGGGCGTTTTGTCACAGAGAGGTTCTGGTTGCTCAGTGTTCAAACCATGTGCTTTCTTTTCCAGGAAATTTTCTGCTGCTGAGCGTAATTATGATGTGGGCAACCGAGAGTTGCTGGCCATGAAGTGGGCATTCGAGGAGTGGCGTCATTGGCTTGAGGGTGCTAAGCATCGCGTGGTGGTTTTGACTGATCATAAGAACCTTACTTATCTTGAGTCTGCCAAGCGCTTGAATCCTAGACAGGCCCGTTGGTCGTTATTTTTTGCTCGTTTTGATTTTGTGATTTCATACCTTCCGGGCTCTAAAAATGTGAAGGCGGATGCTCTGTCTAGGAGTTTTGTGCCCGACTCTCCGGGGTTATCTGAGCCGGCGAGTATCCTCAAGGAAGGAGTCATTGTGTCTGCCATCCCCCCTGATTTGCGGAGAGTGTTGCAGAAATTTCAGGCTAATAAACCTGATCGTTGTCCGGCCGAGAAACTGTTCGTCCCTGATAGGTGGACTAGTAAAGTTATCTCTGAACTTCATTGTTCGGTGCTGGCCGGTCATCCAGGAATCTTTGGTACCAGGGAGTTGGTTGCTAGATCCTTCTGGTGGCCGTCTCTGTCACGGGATGTGCGTGCTTTTGTGCAGTCCTGTGGAATTTGTGCTAGGGCTAAGCCCTGCTGTTCACGTGCCAGTGGGTTGCTTTTGCCCTTGCCGGTCCCGAAGAGGCCTTGGACACATATTTCGATGGATTTCATTTCTGACCTTCCCGTTTCTCAAAAAATGTCGGTCATTTGGGTGGTCTGTGATCGCTTTTCTAAAATGGTCCATCTGGTGCCCTTGGTTAAATTGCCTTCCTCCTCTGATTTGGTGCCTTTGTTCTTCCAGCATGTGGTTCGTTTACATGGCATTCCTGAGAATATTGTTTCTGACAGAGGTTCCCAGTTTGTCTCGAGGTTCTGGCGAGCCTTTTGTGGTAGGATGGGCATTGACCTATCTTTCTCCTCGGCCTTCCATCCTCAGACTAATGGCCAGACCGAACGAACCAATCAGACCTTGGAAACATATCTGAGATGTTTTGTTTCCGCTGACCAGGATGATTGGGTGTCATTTTTGCCGTTGGCTGAGTTCGCCCTTAATAATCGGGCCAGCTCGGCTACCTTGGTCTCTCCATTTCTCTGCAATTCTGGGTTCCATCCTCGTTTCTCTTCAGGACAGGTTGAGTCTTCGGACTGTCCTGGTGTGGATTCTGTGGTGGACAGGTTGCAGCAGATCTGGACTCAGGTAGTGGACAATTTGACCTTGTCCCAGGAGAAGGCTCAGCTTTTCGCTAATCGCAGACGCCGTGTGGGACCCCGACTTCGTGTTGGGGATCTGGTTTGGTTATCTTCTCGTCATATTCCTATGAAGGTTTCCTCTCCTAAATTTAAACCTCGTTTTATTGGTCCGTATAGGATTTCTGAGATTCTCAATCCGGTGTCTTTTCGTCTGACCCTCCCAGACTCCTTTTCCATACATAATGTATTCCATAGGTCGTTGTTGAGGAGATACGTGGCACCTATGGTTCCATCTGTGGAGCCTCCTGCCCCTGTTTTGGTGGAGGGGGAATTGGAGTATATTGTGGAGAAGATTTTGGATTCTCGTGTCTCTAGACGGAAACTCCAGTATCTGGTCAAATGGAAGGGTTATGCTCAGGAAGATAATTCCTGGGTTTTTGCCTCTGATGTCCATGCCCCAGATCTTGTTCGTGCCTTTCATGTGGCTCATCCTGGTCGGCCTGGGGGTTCTGGTGAGGGTTCGGTGACCCCTCCTCAAGGGGGGGGTACTGTTGTGAATTCTGTGGCTGAGTTCACTTCTGTGGTCACAAGTGGTATTGCAGTCTCTGGGCTTCCTCCCTCAGGTGTTTTGGTGAGCTCGTTGGCTGCCTTGCTATTTAGCTCCACCTGAGTCTGTCTTCCTTGCTCCTTGTCAATGTTCCAGTGTTGGATCTGAGCTACTGCATCTTTCCTTGGGCCTGCTGCTCTACTAGATAAGTGCTTCTAGTTTGTTTTCTGTTTTTTCTGTCCAGCTTGCTATTAACTTTTGCTGGAAGCTCTGAGAAGCAAAGGGGTGCACCGCCGTGCTGTTAGTTCGGCACGGTGGGTCTTTTTGCCCCTTTGCGTGGTTTTCGTTTTAGGGTTTTTTGTAGACTGTATAGTTCTCTTTGCTATCCTCGCTCTGTCTAGAATATCGGGCCTCACTTTGCTGAATCTATTTCATTCCTACGTTCGTCTTTTCATCTTGCTAACAGTCATTATATGTGGGGGGCTGCCTATTCCTTTGGGGTATTTCTCTGAGGTAAGTCAGGCTTGTATTTCTATCTTCAGGCTAGTCAGCTCCTCAGGCAGTGCCGAGTTGCATAGGTAGTGATAGGCGCAATCCACTGCTGCTTATAGTTGTGTGAGGATAGATCAGGTACTGCAGTCTACAGAGATTCCACGTCTCAGAGCTCGTCCTATTGTTTTTGGTTATTGCCAGATCTCTGTATGTGCGCTGATTACTGCACGCTGTGTTGCCTGATTGCCAGCCATAACATTAGACATGTGATGGTGCATGGGGAAAAGAACCAGTCTCAGTCGAAAAGGTGTGCAAGGTTCAGCATTAGGTTCAGGGGTCTCCATCCCCCCTCTCCCAATCGTCAAGGCCCTCCTGTTCCCGTTCCCCCCTCTCTCTTTGTGCACCTTGCTGGGCATCTCCCTGCTATGGTGTGACAAATGCAAAAGATATAGGGGGGTCGAGAACGGGTTAACCGGGAGACCAACACTATAGGAGCCCCATAAATTAGCCAGAGCACCAGAAAGAATCTTTATGCAACCATGCAACACATAGTAGTGATGGGCGAGCGTGCTCAGCACTGATCAATACTTGATTGAGTATCGGGATGCTCGATCAAGTAGAGCAGATTATTGCGTGGTGCTCGAATCCCATCAGTTAATTATCTGAGGGGAGAAAGAGAAAAATGCTTGAGTTTGTCATTCAATTACATTATGCTCACTACTCGTACCGTGCACTCAAGCATTTTAGTGCTCGAGCAACAGTAATAGTCAGCAATACATAGCTACAATTAGCATCATGGTAAGGTACCATAGAAGATCACTTAATTTAAAAGGAAACACATAAAAAAATAAAATATATGTGTGCAGTATATATATATATATATATATATATATTTATTTATACACACACAGTATACATATAAATATATTGCTTCTTTGGCAGAAAATAACTTACAGAATTGGTAATGAGTATATCACTGGTTGCCATAGTCGTCAATATTATTCTTTTTACTTCCCTGCACTGATAGTTTTACTAGATTGCCACTTCTTATTCATGACTGAATATTTTGCTGTTATTTACAGCTTGTATCACAATATATTGTGCTCCAGGAGATGAATATTACGTATGCAAAGGATAGCTCTACCTCGACATGTATTGGTACCTTCTGTTAATGTGGGCAGCAGGAAATTTAACAAATAGACCTGATCTACAGTTCATGGCAACTCTCTCACTGCAGTAATTTTTAGGAATACTTGGTGGTCTAATGATGTCCCTGCTTTTTCGAGTTGTATAGTTTTACATAAGGATTATATTGGGTCTTAAATGAATGAATACTCGTGAGATGAAGATTTTCTCATTAATCTGGATCAATATGTATCCACAATGGAAATTAAATCTATCTAATAACTGTTTCAAAATTGGTATATTGCTACTGTCAAGCGTAAAAAGCAGAGGCATTTTGGTGCCATTTGACTTTAATTGGTGGGTGCAGGTTTGTCCTATAAATCAGCCAATCAGCAAATTTAAGCTCATATTTGTTTTCAGCACCCCAAAATTTGGTGGAATCAACTGCTTTCTTCTCTGAACCAATTTGGCTGTAGAAAAGTACAATTTAATGAATGCCACTAGATTACGATCAGTGTGAATCCAACCACTGTGATCACCACCAGTCAATAAGGTAAAATGGAAGAGGTGATAAGAAAGCATCATTCTATTTCATCCCATTGGCTCTATTTAACTCTTTCCATGTAGCCATTAGGTTTGGCCATTGACATTACACACCCTTCATTGGGAGTTGAGTAGAGGTGACAAAAGAAGTGGAACAAGACTTTCATAGCCCCTCTCCTACAATCACATGGGGATCACAGTGGTTAGACCTTTGCCAACCAGACACTTATGGCATATCCTAACTTTATGTCAACAATGCCTTTTATGACATATCTCTATAAATATATTATACCTAAAACTGTACATTGCTACCATTAATATCGGATTGTGGTTGTATGATCATTTTGACCATATTAATTGCTTTAAATACTGTGGGTGTAAGAAGAAGAGAAGAGAGCCGTGGACCTTTATCAATTGACTCCATTTAACTTTTTTTAGAGGTTGCAGGTTGGGCCAATAAATCAATTAATGCCACTAAATTCCGATCAGTGGTGATCTAGCCACTGTAATCCCCACCAGTCACTAGAGTGAAATTGTAAAGATATTCAGAAAATATAATTCCATTTAATCTCGTTAGCTATGCTCAAATTTTTTGGTTTGGCCACAAGATTGGCAATTGGCTATGATTGGCCAACTATGTACTCTTAGCAGAGAGTTGAGTTGAGTAGATAGAAGTATTGGCACAATTCCCTCATAGCATCATGACCGACGCAGACAACACAACATATACCTACAATGGGATTGAATGGGGTAGGCAAGGCCCTAACAGTAGGGAACGGGGGATGGGGGCACCTCCTAAACTCCAACCTATGCCGCTCACTAAACTCCCCTAATGCCCTAAGTGGGTCCTTCTTCCCGCCACCATCATGTGCCTAAACCCTGATTGTAAGCCTCACTAATCCCTGGCTAGTGCACTGACCACCAAAGACGCTAGCCTCACCATTGCAGATGATGAACAACACAGGAAGAGTGACAAAACACAAGACAGACAGATAGAGGAGAACGTATACTTAACAACTGTCTCTGTGCAAAGCACCACAGAGCAGAGCGTAAGGCACTAGGACCATGAACTCCATGAAAACAGTGGACTCACTACTACAACCAGGCAAGGAGGTTTATTCGCCGTGCAATGCTCTTCTGGGAAATTAAATATGCAAATGGCCTCTTCTGAGAAAAAGAGGACTTAAACTCTATAGCGCCACCTGCTGGAAGCAGCGATCCAAAAAAGTCACAATCAACCCTTTAACGAGTCATGCAATATGACTTAGGATTCGCACTGACGAGGGCCAACAGCCCGAAACACCGTGTCTGCAAACTGAGATACTGATTTGGCTTTTATCCTAAGTCATATTGCACGACTCGTTAAAGGGTTGATTGTGGCTTGTAGGATCGCTACTTCCAACAGGTGGCGCTATAGTGTTTAAGTCCTCTTTTTCTCTGAAGAGGCAATTTGCATACTACAACCAGAGAGCTCTGTACTCCAGGCTTGGTTAATATAGAATACACTATCACTGATAGTCAGCTGATGGGTCATGTGACCTTTTAAAGGATAGTGAGAGTGGTCATCACCCACATCAGCTGACTAGCAATGAAGCAGCTGCCAGCAAGGGAAACTGACCTTAACCCTTGCTGTCCCGAAAGGATGAAGCTACATTTAAATTATAGCGGAACCAGAGATGCCCCAAATCCAAAAATGAATCGTGACACCTAACTCTTGCAATCACAAAGGGAAAACAGGGTCAGACCCTTGCAAACCAGATATTTGATGGCATACCCTATCTCTAAGTCAACAATTTATATCATGACACAACTCCTTTAATTTATAAAAAGCTAAAAAAAAAAGAAGTATACAGTGTATTGTAAGCCCAGAGCAAGTAGGATATGACAATGATGAGAGCACTAGGTTCAGGGAAAGTTGGAGGTCACAACGATGATAAAAACACTAATTTAGCACTAGATGAAAAATAAACTAATTCTAAACCTCTTCCGATTGTGAATGGCAGGTAGTTATGTCACTATACTTTGTTGAGTGAGCCCTTATAAAATGTACAGTAACAGAATACATGGACGGTGGCCGTAACAAAGATAAGCCGGTTTTAAGGTGAAGTGGTCAATGGGAAATATTTCTCGAGAGTAACAATGAATTGAAATTAACATATGATCTCAGGAAGGAAACTTTGTGTGAAATGAACTGAGATGTAATTGCTATGTGCTGAAACAGTGATTTAATCTAAACACTTCTGGAGGTCAGGAAAGAATTGTTTATTATTGTGTAGAAAGTTCTCTGAAGCGGCTGAATAGGGGTTTTTTGTGTTATTTTTATTTCCTCTGGATAGCCACAAAGTTGTAACCTAAGCTGAGGTCATTACAAAGTTGGAAATGATTTCCCTAACAATTAAGGCATGGTTGTGGTTTCAAAATCCATGCTCAGAGCTCCTTGGCTTTTATTTGTCTGCACAAAGAGCCAGCGGTGGGCACAATACCACGTGAAGTGCTATAGATGTAGGCCTGGGGGGCTCTGGGAAATTGTGTGGCAGTTGTATTAATGAGAAGACATACGAGATAGGAGATATTGTACAGTAATAAAAATATGGATGATTTATATCAGCAGCAAGTAGGATGTGTACACACTATAATTGTGCTACTATTCATTATAATTACATAAATATATATATATATACATATATATATATATATACCGCGAGAGAGATAGATATCTAAATATATAATTATATTTAAACAAAATCACTTCAGTCACAATATATAATACAATTAAAGGGAATCTGCCACCAGGTTTTCATCACCTACTTGGACAGCAGTGGGGCCAGGAACCCTGATTCCAGCAATTTATCACTTATTGGGTTGCTTGCTGCAGTTTTGATAAAATCACAGTTTTCTCTGCTGCACATCTACCAGTTCTCTAAATGCAGAGCTCTGTATAAGCCCGCCCACACCACTGATTGGAAGCAGTGTACATAGAAAGCTACCAATCAGTGGTGTGACCTGGTTTATACAGAGCTCAGCATTCAGAGAACTCCAAGATCTGCAGCAGAGAAAACTTTAAAAAACTATAGCAAGCAGCCTAATAAGTGATAAAATGCTGAAATCAGGGTCTCTCTACATTATACTACTCTCATAGCAGATGGCAAAAACCAGGTGATAGATTCCCATTTAAGAGGATGTTTATCAGAAACTGTACTCTATTGATATGGTCCAGACAGCAGAGACAGTGAATTTTATGTCCCCTCGGCAGCACTATAAGCCCACCGCTAGATTTCACCCTGAAATTCAAAATTTCACGCACGTTTTTAACAAAACAACATTTAGATGTAACAAAATCAACCTATAAAATCTATTTGGATAGTATGCCCAAGATACAGTCAGCGGAATGCATTTGACTGGAGTTTTGTCACAATTTTTCTATATGCTTGCATCCGTATTTGACTTGGTTGCAACTTTTACAGTCTCAATATTACCTGAATTATTCATATAAAAGCTAGTTCAATAATGATGATGATGATAATAATAATAATAAACAGTATTTTGCAAAAGTTTTGAAAAAATTTGCAAAGTAAGAATGCTTTCAAATATATAAGTGTTAATACTTTGTATTTTGTTAACAGGGAAAGTAAATGGACAAAAGAGAAAAATCATGGATGAAGATGAAGAGAAAGATTTGTGCAAGCCTACATCCATAGAAGATCTGTGGTTAGATCTCCGAGATGTTTGGAACAACCTCCCTAGTGAGTTCCATCAAAACCTGTGTGCGAGTGTACGGAGAAGAATTGAAGCTGTTTTGAAGGCAACGAACGGTCACAGCAAATATTGATTTGATTTAGATTTCAATTTGTTAATTGATAAAAATCAATCTATTAACACTTGTATTTTTTTTAAAAGCATTCTTAATTTGTAACCTCTTTTTACACAGCTGCCTAAACATTACTTACATATAGGGGTAACAGCATTTGTTACTGTTGATATGTCGCTTAAATGTGGTAAGCAAAAAGTCAACATCAATCAAGTTTATCTATAAAAACTGTATGTAAAGAAATCCCCGCATTTTATTGTAAAACTATCTCGGCTGCACATGAAGCACAACTTGCAGCTTTACCCTTAGGGTAGATTTTCTTGCCAGCACTGACCCAAAGATACAGCAGAACTGCCATGTATGAACCTGGGCAGTAGGTAAAGGTATGACGTGCAATTTTCATTAAACCTTATTATTGGGCTTCTATTCTACCTCAGAGGATGCCGTATATCGGTCTTTTCATGTGATTGAACAATAGTTGCTTAATATGAAGGTGCAAAATCTTGTCGATTACAGCAGTGACATTTCAGAAATTTTGGTATAGAGACAAATATGAAGTATTTAAAATAAGAATAAAATTAAGGAATTTTTATTGAAAGGAGTAGAATTCAGCAAAAACATTCAGAATCCCATATTCTCACAGTCACATTATTAGTCTGTGGCTGCCGGACCAAAGTTCTACAAAAAACCTCTTACATCCTTTGTGCGGGGCCTACTATGCAGAAAAGGTGCCATGGATGCGGGCAGGTAGGAGGTGATTAGCAAAGCTCTGGTCCAGTTGCACAGATTATTGACATGGCCATACAGGTAGGAGGAGGTTTGCAAGGCTCTGATCCAGTCGCACAGATTACCGACATGGCCATACAGGTAGGAGGAGGTTTGCAAGGCTCTGATCTAGTCGCACAGTCGATTACCAACATGGCCATACAGGTAGGAGGTGGTTTGCAAGGCTTTGATCCAGTCGCACAGATTACCGACATGGCCATACAGGTAGGAGGAGGTTTGCAAGGCTTTCATTCAGTTGCACAGATTATTGACATGGCTGCACAGGTATGAGGAGGTTTGCAAGGCTCTGATCCAGTCGCACAGATTACCAACATGGCCATACAGGTAGGAAGAGGTTTGCAAGGATTTCATTCAGTTGCACAGATTACCGACATGGCCATACAGGTAGGAGGAGGTTTGCAAAGCTCTGATCCAGTTGCACAGATTATTGACATGGCCATACAGGTATGAGGTGGTTTGCAAGGCTCTGATCCAGTTGCACAGATTATTGACATGGCCATACAGGTAGGAGGAGGTTTGCAAGGCTCTGATCCAGTCGCACAGATTACCGACATGGCCATACAGGTAGGAGGAGGTATGCAAGGCTTTGATCCAGTTGCACAGATTACCGACATGGCCATACAGGGAGGAGGAGGTTTGCAAGGCTCTTATCCAGTCGCACAGATTACCGACATGGCCATACAGGTGGAAGGAGGTTTGCAAGGCTCTGATCCAGTTGCACAGATTATTGACATGGCCATACAGGTAGAAGGAGGTTTGCAGGGCTTGGTCAGGTAGTACAGGCTACTGACATGGTGGCACAGGTAGGAGGAGATATGCAAGGCTCTGATCCAGTCGCACAGACTACCGACATGGCCATACAGGTAGGAGGAGGTTTGCAAGGCTCTGATCCAGTTGCACAGATTATTGACATGGCCATACAGGTAGGAGAAGGTTTGCAGGGCTTGGTCAGGTAGTACAGGCTATGGACATGGCGCTACAGGTATGAGGTTTTCAAGGCTCTGATCCAGTCGCACACACTATTGACATGGTCATACAGGTGGAAGGAGGTTTGCAGGGCTTGGTTAGGTGACAACGGCTACTGACATTGCGGGACAGGTAGGAGGAGGTTTGAAAGCTCTGGTCCAGTTGCACAGATTATTGACATGGCCATACAGGTAGGAAGAGGTTTGCAAGGCTCTGATCCAGTCGCACAGATTACCGACATGGCCATACAGGTAGGAGGAGGTTTACAAGGCTCTGATCTAGTCGCACAGTCGATTACCAATATGGCCATACAGGTAGGAGGGGGTTTGCAAGGCTTTGATCCAGTCGCACAGATTACCGACATGGCCATACAGGTAGGAGGAGGTTTGCAAGGCTCTGATCCAGTCGCACAGATTACCAACATGGCCATACAGGTAGGAGGAGGTTTGCAAGGCTTTCATTCAGTTGCACAGATTATTGACATGGCTGCACAGGTATGAGGATGTTTGCAAGGCTCTGATCCAGTCGCACAGATTACCAACATGGCCATACAGGTAGGAAGAGGTTTGCAAGGATTTCATTCAGTTGCACAGATTACCGACATGGCCATACAGGTAGGAGGAGGTTTGCAAGGCTCTGATCCAGTCGCACAGATTACCAACATGGCCATACAGGTAGGAGGAGGTTTGCAAGGCTTTCATTCAGTTGCACAGATTATTGACATGGCTGCACAGGTATGAGGATGTTTGCAAGGCTCTGATCCAGTCGCACAGATTACCAACATGGCCATACAGGTAGGAAGAGGTTTGCAAGGATTTCATTCAGTTGCACAGATTACCGACATGGCCATACAGGTAGGAGGAGGTTTGCAAGGCTCTGATCCAGTTGCACAGATTATTGACATAGCTACACAGGTATGAGGTGGTTTGCAAGGCTCTGATCCAGTTGCACAGATTATTGACATGGCCATACAGGTAGGAGGAGGTTTGCAAGGCTCTGATCCAGTTGCACAGATTACCGACATGGCCATACAGGTAGGAGGAGGTTTGCAAGGCTCTGATCCAGTTGCACAGATTACCGACATGGCCATACAGGTAGGAAGAGGTTTGCAAGGATTTCATTCAGTTGCACAGATTACCGACATGGCCATACAGGTAGGAGGAGGTTTGCAAGGCTCTGATCCAGTTGCACAGATTATTGACATAGCTACACAGGTATGAGGTGGTTTGCAAGGCTCTGATCCAGTTGCACAGATTATTGACATGGCCATACAGGTAGGAGGAGGTTTGCAAGGCTCTGATCCAGTTGCACAGATTATTGACATGGCCATACAGGTAGGAGGAGGTTTGCAAGGCTCTGATCCAGTTGCACAGATTACCGACATGGCCATACAGGTAGGAGGAGGTATGCAAGGCTTTGATCCAGTTGCACAGATTACCGACATGGCCATACAGGGAGGAGGAGGTTTGCAAGGCTCTGATCCAGTCGCACAGATTACTGACATGGCCATACAGGTAGAAGGAGGTTTGCAAGGCTCTGATCCAGTTGCACAGATTATTGACATGGCCATACAGGTAGAAGGAGGTTTGCAGGGCTTGGTCAGGTAGTACAGGCTACTGACATGGTGGCACAGGTAGGAGGAGGTATGCAAGGCTCTGATCCAGTCGCACAGACTACCGACATGGCCATACAGGTAGGAGGAGGTTTGTAAGGCTCTGATCCAGTTGCACAGATTATTGACATGGCCATACAGGTAGGAGAAGGTTTGCAGGGCTTGGTCAGGTAGTACAGGCTATGGACATGGCGCTACAGGTATGAGGTTTTCAAGGCTCTGATCCAGTCGCACACACTATTGACATGGTCATACAGGTGGAAGGAGGTTTGCAGGGCTTGGTTAGGTGACAACAGCTACTGACATTGCGGGACAGGTAGGAGGAGGTTTGCAAGGTTATGGTCCAGTGGCACAGACTACTGACATGGCCACACTGATAGGGGGAGGTTTGCAGGGCTTGTTCGGGTAGTTATGGACTAAGGACCCCATGAATCATTTTTGCTAATCTCTATAAAGGAATTTCATTTTTGAACCTCCATTCCCTTACACCCTATTTGTAAAATTTCAGTAAAGAGTTGGGGTTGTTTGTTCAGGTTTCTCATCTCTTGGCTAAAGTAGGAAGCAGTTCTGAGGGTCACATATCCTACAGGCCCTAGCCTATCCTACTTTATTCAGACAACTCAAAAATATAAATAGACACAGTGTAATACTCAATTGGCCCTGCGGAGGCGCTGCAATGAAATTGAACTATTATTGAAAGGTTTTTTTTACTATGGATTACAACTTATTATCAATAGTGATGACCGAATAGCATTGTTGCTCGGTTCTCCCCAAGCATGCTCTGGTGATGTCCGAGTATTTGTTAGTGCTCGGAGATTTAGTTTTTGTCAACACAGCTGCATGATTTATGGCTGCTAGACAGCTTGAATACATGTGGGGATTCCCTAGCAATCAGGCAACCCCCACATGTACTCAGGATGGCCAGCAGCCATAAATCATGCAGCTGCTTCATCAAAAACTAAATCTATGAGCAACAACAAATACTCGGAGATCACCCGAGCGTGCTTGGGAAAACCCGAGCAAGGAGTAATCTCGCTCATCACTAATTATCAATTGATTTTTATAACAGGCAGGGATTGTCCAAGGTAAGTAGCCCCTTTAAGCTGTTCTCAGAAATATATCTAATATTGCTTTTCCCAAGGTTAAGCAATGCTTAAAGGTACAAATCTTAAATTACATAAAACCTTTTTATCAGAAAACCGCAAGTATAAAATATTTTAGGTAATAGTTTCCATATCAGTAGAAGGCAATTACACACTAAATCCATTAATCTGTTTGAACTTGTACATCTTGTTTTCTTCACATTTTGGATTTTGTGATAAGACGTTTCAATACGTCCAGCAAAGAATAAAAAGATAAAGACATTACAATTACGATTGTTAGATTAAATGCAAAACCTCATCCATTTTAATCTCCTGCTCATTCTTTTCACGTCTGAGGTCGGTGGATACCAGTAAATGATTATGAAGACCTGTCTGTATTGTACTTTATATAACCATATGACTGAAGTGGTTAAAGAACACCTATGGCCCCCGGGGGGGTATTCCGCTTCAACAGGTTTCAATACATCAAACAGAACTATCTAAAAGGTAATTTATGAAGGTAGTTTATAGTTATTAGTGATGACTGAGGATACTTGTTGCTCGGGTTTTCCCGAGCATGCTCGGGGGACCTCCGAGTATTTATGACTGCTCGGAGATTTAGTTTTTATCGCGGCAGCTAAATGATTTAATGATTTACAGCTACTAGCCAGCTTGATTACATGTGGGGATTCCCTAGCCACCAGGCAACCCCCACATGTACTCAGCCTGGCTAGTAGCTGTAAATCGTTCAGCTGCCGGGATGAAAACTAAATCTCCGAGCAGTCAAATACTCGGAGGTCACCAGAGTGTGCTCGGGAAAACCAAGCAACGATTATACTCGCTCATCACTAATAGGTATGAGATATATGAATCCCAAGACATTTTTGAACTATTGTATTGGGGTTCATGCACATGATAGCGATGCCCGTACAGCAGCACATGGAGGCCTGACAGCGGCAGTTACGGTGTCGGAGGCAATGTTTGTGTAGAATCACCATACAGCACAATTATATGGGAATATTCTTCCCTAAACTCAATGCTTCTAAGAGGAAAATATCTCAGTAATGCAACATCCAATGCAACACGGTGCTGAAGTCAAAGTTATATGTACTTAATCAGTGACCCCAAAGAATTTTATGGGAGAGACTTTGCAGCTGTCTATCAATGAAAGATTGTATATTATATACAGCTCTGACAAAAATGAAGAGACCACCACATCAAAACCTTGTCATGGGCAGCCCAATCTCCAGACCTGAACCCCCTTGAAAACCTCTGAAATGTAATCAGGAGGATGATGGATAGTCACAAGCCATCAAACAAAGAAGAACTGCTTACATTTTTGGGACAGGAGCATTGTGAAAGACTGGTGGAAAGCATGCCAAGACGCATGAAAGCTGTGATTAAAAATCATAGTTATTCCACAAAATATTGATTTCTGAACTCTTCCTGAGATAAAACATTAGTATTGTTGTTTCTAAATGAATATGACCTTGTTTTCTTTGCATTATTTGAGGTCTGAAGGCACTGTTTTGTTTTTTATTTTTACCATTTCTCCTTTTCAGAAAAAAAATACAAAATTTTATTGCTTGGAACTTCGGAGACATATTGTCAGAATTTATAGAATAAAAGAACAATTTACATTTTACTCAAAAATATACCTATAAAGAGAAAAATCAGACAAACTGAACATTTTGCAGTGGTCTCTTAATTTTTGCCAGAGCTGTATATAAAAAAATCATACTACTTATCTTCAGCTGATATCTTGTTATTTGCTTGTTTTTCAATCTTCAAATGTATCTGTCCACATTGGATAATCTAAAATGAGTGATTATAGCGGTCGGGGACATTTTTGCTTTTGCTTAAATACATTTATTTCGATTAAAAATCACATTTACAATTTGGTTTTGTTAAAAATGTTACACCTTTTGGTTTTGACATGACTTTTGTTTCCTTGCACAGTCAACAAGTCTCTTTTTTTAGGAATGCATGCAAATGGCAGAAGCTCTATAACTAAACCTGGGGGCTGCCTTATTACTTCTCACATATATAGTGTAGATCTATTTATTTACCTATCCCAAATGGGTTATTTTTTAGAAAGGTCGGTAAACCAGGGGCGGAAATATTGCAGACATTGAATAAAAGCCATATTTCTGCTCTAATTTTAGGAAGATGATGACATTGCAGCACGGTGGCTCCATGGATGGCAGTGTTGCATTGTGGTGCTGGGGTCCTGGGTACAAATCCCACCAAGGACAACATCTGCGAGGCGTTTGTATATTCTTCCCGTGTTTGTGTGGGTTTCCTGCAGATTCTCCACTTTCTCACAAAAACATACTGATCGGGAATTTAGATTGTGAGCCCAATGGGGACAGTAGTGACAATGTCTGTAAAGCGCTGTGGTAATTAACGGTGCTATATAAACAAGTACAATCAATAAATTAAAGTGCTGAATCCACTGTTCCTGGATTCTTACTGATCTATCTCATATTTATTCATCTTACCTACAAATATTTCAAGGTTGCTGTCCCCAAAGTTTTACCATCTGACTCCATGAGGATTTATAATGTAATTTCTGGTTGTCCTTATTAACATGTTCAGACCAATTTGACAACCTTAATGTTTTTGCAGCATGGAAGTAGCAAATCTGTTTTCTCCACAACTATGTGATTATCTAGCCTAGTCTATGAAGGGATCTGCATTTAGTGACATACAGTACGTTGGCGGCTGCAGATATATACTAGATAGACATTTAGTAAGTTAATTTGTCATTTTGCACAATTTATAGGACTGTTACACAGTGTGTTATTTAGTGCTTTTTTAACACGGAACTGAGAAGCGTATCTATATCAGGTGCGGTAATGGCCTCAAGGGCCCAGGGGCTAATGCTAAGTAGTCTAAAGGTCTCACCACCACATAAGAAGACATTAGTATTATAAATGTCATATGGTAGTACAATGGAACCCAGAAGCTTCAAACCACTACTTCTCTGACTGCAGGAACACTTATTTTTTAAAAGAGTATCTATCGTTTTATTAGTTTTTCCATAAATCAATAATTCAGGTGAAATAAGGATAATATATGTTATTAGCGAAATTTGTTATCCCCATAAAGTTCTATGGAAAACTGTAATTGTTATTTCAGGAGAACTTTCAGCAGAACATACGAGTGTCTCTAGGTTCTCACCTCCTCCCCTTCCATAGAATTTTTTTACAGCACCAACTGTTATCTTCTCTCAAGTCATGGGGAAATCTGTCTTCACTAAATACAGATTGTACAGATTTTACCTATGAATTGAAAATGAAAGATTAATCTGGGAGGAGAAAGAATCAGAACACCCTGATAAGATATATTCCAATGCACTATTCATTCTAGGAAATAAAAATTAAAATGGCGGTTACTCTTTAGTTTTTCTACATCTGTGGATTGCGACACTCTACTGAGCACCCATCTATGTGTTGAGGACATTCAGGCTTAATATTATTTAATATTGACTAGATACAGTTTATTCATTCAGTGTTTAGTATTATAAGGTTCCCAAGCATGCACTTCTGTACATTTAATTGGGTTGTCCCATCAGAGCAAACCCTTTTCCAAATGTGGACCTGTCGGTGAGCAATGATTGTTCTCTTGGCACGGTTCATTCTGAGATATCGAAAATTTAAACCTGCTGCATGGCTAAAAGAACCATAAGGTCTATGCAAAAGTAGCCATACAAATAAGATTTCGGTAAATGTTTGTTCGGGAGATGGCCATCTTTCCTGACTTCCCCATACACATGAGCTCTCAGGAGAAAGAAAAAACCTCCTGACAGACATATCCTATAGAATAAAAGGGTCACATATTGAAATTCCAACTCCCCGATCCTCTTGTCACCCTACATTATCTATCGGAAGAGAGTTGGGAGACTCTCCATACACATCAGATGGTTGACTAGTTCTACTGAAATTGGTGGGTTCATGACTTTCATGTAACGTGTATGGAGGTCTTTGGACTCAACAGAAATAGGTTAAAAAATAATTGTCACCCTCTTTCGGGGCTTTCATACTTCTAAATTTTCAACAATTGTGAAGGAAATAACTTATTATATGAGAAAACAGCACCCAGAACCTACAGACTACGATTAGTCCTAACTTTATATTTTTTTTTATAATTTGCACAAGCCATGTGCAAAACCTTTCATTTCCATGCCATGATGCATTTAGCCTGCTTCTTTCTGCAATCATTCCACTAATGAAAATCAGTAGTGTTTGTGATTATCCCTTCCAATCTATGCTTCTGGCACAGCATCGGTGGAGGATCCAGCTTTCGTACTAATGCAATCTTAGAAATAAAATTAATTTATTGAAAAAATACAAACTACAATATACTAAGGATATTATATTTTCTTAATTCTTAAAGGCATTTATCATGCTTAAATGGATCCAAACAGTGTTAGATACAGACCACGGAGTCCAACTTCACGATAATAATGTACAAGTAACACAGTAAAAAACTCCTACATACCTACACCCTTAGTGTATGTGCACATGTTAAGCATTTAGTGCCGAAATTTCTGCACCATTGCTGCATCTCTTGGCAGGAAAGACAAAGCGTAGAATGGGTGCGTTTTTGAAGCATTTTTTTGGCAGATTTTTCCCCACTCAATAGTATGTGTGAAATCTGCAGCAAAAACGCTGAAAGAATTGACATGCTGCAGATTTGAATCTGCTCCAAATCTGCAAGTCAAAAATAAGTAATGGGCGCAAGAGATTTCAAGGTTCTCATTCCCTTTACTGGTTAGGAAATCCTTCCCGCTTTGTGACAAATCTGAGCAGATAAAAAATGTGACAAAAACACAACAAGTCTTGGTCCAGAACACAGAATCTATACGAGACCAAAATATGGGCCTGTAGGCACTTCACGCCTCTGTAAAACACTGTCAACTCTTATAGGAAGAAAGCCCTTATAGGACATTACCTTCAGAATGTGATGGAACATACCACAATTTTTTCACCGATCAAATTTATATTCATCAGTAAAAAAATGTTGTCTACCATTTCCAAATTGAGCCCATGGATCTATAATATAGTTATGTATGAAAGCTTTAGCTCCGGCACCAAGAATACTTACATAGCAATTAACACCTTATGTAAAAATGGTTTGCTATCTACTGTTTTTACTAAAATTTAGAGGAGCGAGTAAATGTGGAGCAAATAAGCTGGTAACAATGGCGAAAAACTAGATCCCAACATAGCGACTTCAGCCTGGACAACTGCTATAACCATTAACTCTTTCATAATTTTTCGAACATGGACATCAATAAATGGATATACGGAAAGAGATAAATAATATCGTCTGACCCACACAATATAAATTCAGTTAAACGATGTTCCCCGAGTTCTAATATTCTTATAAACTGCAGATCATTAATATTTTCCTATAATATTACAAAGTTATTATTGTTTAATATACTATAGAGTTTGATATTGTATTTTATTCTAATATTAATATAATCACTAGTTATACGAGCGCACACATTTATTTATTTTTTTAAATAAGTTTTTATTTTTCAACCAAATATTTAAAAGGTGCAATGTCCAAATGAATGATACAAAACATTTCAATGTACAAGCGCAAAAATTTATTAAAACCGAGTCCTACAAAAATCCGCACTTCAAGCTTCATAACTGATACTAAAAAGTACATTCTTAGCGTAAATGACAGAGGAAAAAAATGTTTCTTTCTGAAATGGAATTTTTTGGGGGGATATCCAGGTTGATACATCAGCTTTAACCTTATTTTACATAAGCTCTGTTGATATCCATCGTTGGACAAAACCTGGCATAAATCGAAGACACCTAAAAAATGGTAGCCTGCCTTATTACAGCCATTTAATTTGAGAGTACATCAATAATGAGGAAAATGTTTAATTAAGGTGAATGAGTGTAAGAACATACAAGCAATCAGCATCATGAATGCTAATTGTATTGATGCAAAATACTATTGTAAATGAATGGTTTTCTACTTTGTCATTAGAGCTAATCAGAATAATTACAGGACTACATAAATAACACATAGCATCCATTATTCTAAGAAATCACAAAAACAAACACGAAAGATTTTTTTTTTTAGATTTATGACGGAAGAAATTTTAGTACATATCACATCAAGTCAAGTGGCTTGCCCAAACATAGGGTTAATATTTAAAAAAAAAGAAAAAATTTAAATACAATCAATATGAACTCATTTTGGACTAAAATACTAGAAAAATCTAACAATATTAGGAAACTGATCCATCTTATACTATCTTGAGGTGATTGCTTATAAGCTAAGGTAGGTTTACTTACAGGTCTATAGAAAACCCAGAGAAAATGCTGAGTTGTGCCATATGTAAAATTCACCAAAACACAACAACTAGACCGAAAAGCGACATCAACATTTGGATTTTGATACAACTGTAATCAAAGTAGAAGCGTTACAAGTGTAATTTATACTTTTTTGATCATAGGTCTTGAGCTAAAACTTTGATTGAGACTCATCATGGATTCCATTTTTTTTATCCGTACCCAAATTATTCATAGCACTGGGTGCTCATGATGATGAGTCATGAATACTGCTTACGTGCAAAATGGCCGCCTCCATTGTGCGAGAGTGATGGGTACAAACAAAGTGGATAAAACAAGTGAAAAAATAATGTATGTCCAAGAATTCTAAATTTACTGGACAACGGCTGCAATTTCTACTTCTGTGATAATGGTGGATAGGTAATAGTCTATGCCTAAACCTTAGAAAGATGGAGAAGAATATAACTATTAAAATATGAAAATTGCTTAGCATTCTTTACATACATTACTGTCCTTTATATAATAACATCCTCCAATATTTGCGACTGCAGCTCCGATATTTTACCAAGATTGGTGCCCCGATTACAAAGATTATTTACAAGGACTAGAAAGGGTGTGTGGGGTTTCGATCCTCTTATACCACCACTCTCCTTCCCTAAAAAGAACAATACTAATTAAGCTTAAAATTTTAAAAGAAAATTTTTTTTTTTCGGAACTGACAACTATGTATTCCTCTTCTTATTCTTTTCAGGTTGCATTATATTTTTTAGACATTGTTGAATAGAATATTCTTGTATTATTTTATTTGCGCAACTTTGCGTTTTAAAGACATTCGGAGCTTCCAATTTTGCATCATACAAGTTTTAGAACACAACTGAAGACAGATGTTTTGTCTCAGGGGATGACGATTCTTCGATGGTTCAAGTGTGCTCCAAGGAAAGCTAGAAGGTTGTACAGTTAACTCCCAGGGTGTCATTCTAAACCATACAACCTACTACCTCAACCTGGATGCACACAGCTTCCAACGCAGTCCAAATCTTCATTTCTTCCATGTTTTGTACACTTGCAGGACTCATCTTTTTTTTTTTCTCCCCTATTATGCCCCATCTTTATTTTTTATAAACACTAAACTGCTATAAAAAAGGCATGCTTTTTATTATCGGATCGAGAATTAAATGTGGAGAAAAAAAAGTTGAAATGTAGAAATTCAAGAGAACTTATAAATGAAACATGCTTTAAGCTTAACACTAGAACATGCCAGAAGAAAATAAGTGCTGTACTTCGCCAATAATGTCATCAAATTACTCAGGCGTATTAGTAACTTATATTAAAAAGTAAAAATCTTGTTGTAATTAACTAAATGAAATAAAAGGAAAGAGAAAACAAACTGAAAGGTTAAAACAAAAAATTAAAAAATTGAATAAACGAGACATGTTCTGTAATAAATATGTTTGTGCTTAATTTATCTTAAAATGTACAAACTTATAGATAAGGTGCATAGATAGATAGATATGAGATAGACAGATAATAGATAGATACATATATAGATTTATAGATATTAGATAGATATAGATAGATAATAGATTGATAGATCGATAGATAGATAATAGACAGAATGATAGATCGATAGATAGGGAGATAGATATGGGATAGAGAGATAGGTAGATAGATAGATAGAAGGATAGATAGATAATAGATAGATAGATAGATAGATAGATAGATAGATAGAAGGATAGATAGATAGATAGATAGAGAGATAGAAGATAGATAGATAGATAGATAGAAGGATAGATAGATAGATAGAGAGATAGAAGATAGATAGATAGATAGAAGGATAGATAGGTAGATAGATAGATAGATAATAGATAGATAGATAGATAGATAGATAGATAGATAGATAGATAGAGAGATAGATAATAGATATATAGATAGATAGATAGATAGATAGATAGATAGAAGGA